>NW_025333643.1:20230000-25030000 GCF_019186645.2 Phyllostomus hastatus
CAAGAATTCTAGTCTATTTCATCTACTCTGAGATTTCTTCTTTCAAACATTTAATTTAGAATGTATCACTTTTGGGAGGAACATGAGGATGCATTTTGGAACCATTTCTTCATAGTTGCATGAGTTGACGTGTCTCCCTGCGTTCCTTCTAAAAGTGACACATACTAAATTAGATATTTGATATTCAGTAACCAACACTAGCTGGGTATACCAGGCACTGTATCATGGGCTGAGGGCTACAGATAGGGTCCCCACTCTCATAATGCTTGCATTTTAGCAGCAGAGACAGACAATAAATAAACATGAAAATTACTGACTGTGATAAAGAAATTGGATATGAAATTATGGAGTAGCATGGTGTGACATGTTTAGGTGGGGAGCACTTTGAGGCTGGAGGATCAAGGATGGCCTCTCTGATGACATTTGAGCTGATTCTTAAGCAAGTAAATAGTCCTTCGCAATCAACTGAAATCCTGGGGGAAGAGCCTTCCAGGCAGAGGGAAGAGCATGTAGTGTGAAAAGGCAGCCCTTGGGGCTGGGGCACAATGATGAGAAGCTGAAGGGTGGCTTTATCTGCCACACCTGGTGGGTTGAAGTTTATCCTGAGGGCTGTGGGGAGCTATGGAAAAGATTCAGAAAGTGGAGGATGGTTAAGGTGAAAAATGGATTAGGCTGGTGTAAGGACAGGCTAGATTAAAGACTGCTGAAAGGGTTGATCTTTGATAAGAATAAGAAGTGGGAAAGAATAAGGGAATGAATTTTATACCCTTCTCCAGAGAGACCCTATAGGATGTGGGGATATCCCTTCTGAAGAAGTGACTAAAATGACTCCTCTGTAGTTGGCTTGGCTAATTAACTACGGAATTGTTAGAAAGTCTCTGCCATTTCTACAAGCAGATAAAACAGGGAGAATAACAGACAGGGTGAGAGATGGGGAAGTAAAGGAGAGAAGGAAGGTAGGCAAATCGGGCTGAAAGGCCTCAGAGTCTTTCATGGAGACACCAGGATTCAGGAGATTAAAATGTTGACAGTTTCTCCTGATCTCCATAGGAGGCCTGGGCTGGAGACAGATTTCAGAACTCATTCATCCATTACTTCAGAATGTATTTATTTTATTTTTCCTTTTATTTTTTTAATTTTAATTTTAATTTTTTAAATTTATTTTTTTATTGTTCAAGTACAGTTGTCTCAATTTTCCTGCCACCACTTTCCCTGGACCCACCCACCTCCACCTCTTACCCTTAATCCTATCCCCCTTTGGCTTTGTCCATGGGTCCTTTATACATGTTCCTTGACAACCCTTCCCCTTCTTTCCATCATTATCTCCCTTCCTCCTCCCCTCTGATTACTATCAGTTAATTCTTTATTTCAATGCCTCTGGTTATATTTTGCTTGTTGTTTGTTTTGTTGATTAGGTCCCACTTATAGGTGAGATCATATGACATTTGTCTTCCACCACCTGGCTTATTTCACTTAGCATAACGCTCTTGAGATCCATCTAAGCTGTCACAAAAGGTAGGGGCTCCTTCTTTCTTTCTGCTGTGTAATATTCCATTGTGTAAATGTACCATTGATTTTTGATCCACTCATTTACTGATGGGCACTGAGGTTGCTTCCAGCACTTGGCTATTGTACATTGTGCTGCTATGAACATTGGGGTACATAGGTTCTTTTGAATTGATGTTTCAGGATTCTTATAGTGTAATCCCAGCAGTGGAATTGCTGGGTCAAAAGGCAGTTCCATTTTTAGTTTTCTGAGGAAATTCCATACTGTTTTCCACAGTGACTGCACCAGTCTGCATTCCTACCAACAGTGTACCTTGGTTCCTTTTCTCCACAACCTTGTCAGAATTTGTTGTTCATTGATTTGGGTATGATGGCCATTCTGACTATTGTGAAGGGGTATCTCATAATGGTTTTAATTTGCATCTCTCTGATGGCTAGTTATGCTTAGAAACCTTTCATATGTGTCCGGGTCCTCTGTATGTCCTCCTTGGAAAAGTGCCTATTTAGGTCCTTTGCCCATTTTTTATTTGGATTGTTTATCTTCCTGAAGTGGAGTCATGTGAGTTCTTTATCCATTTTGGAGATCAAACCCTTGTCTGAGGTATCATTGGAAAACACATTTTCCTCTATTGTTGGTTCCCTTTTCATTTTTCTGATGTGTTCTTTTGCCATGCAGAAGCTTTTTATTTTGATGAGATCCCAATTGTTTATTCTTTCCTTTATGTCCCTTGCTCTAGGGGACATATCAGTGAAAATATTGCTATGCGGGATATCTGAGATTTTCTTGCCTATGTTCCCTGGTCTTTTATGGTGTCATGACTTATATTTCAGTCTTTTATCCATCTTGAGATTTTTTGTGTGTGTATGGGGTAAATTGGTGGTCGACTTTCATTTTTTTGCATGTAGCTGTCCAGATCTCCCAAAACCAAAACTGAAGAAAAGGGAAGACTCCAAAACTTTTTTTATGAAGCCAGTATCAATCTAATCCCAAAACCAGATAAAGACACAACAAAGAGCAAACGCTACAGGCCAATATTGCTGATGAACAGAGACACTAAAACCCTCAACAAAATATTGGCAAACCACATCCAACAATACATTAAAAAGACCATACACCATGATCAGATGGGATTCATCCCAGGGATGTGAGGATGGTACATATTCACAAATCAATAAACTTAATACATCACATAAACAAAAGGAAAAGCAAAAATTACATCATCATATCAATAGATGCAGAAAAAGCATTTAATAAAGTATAGCACCCATTTATGAAAACACTCAACAAAATGGTAGTAGAGGGAGTATACCTCAACATAATAAAGGCTATATACAAGAAACATACAGCCAACATCATACTCAATGGGCAAAAACTAAAAGCTTTCCTAATAAGATCAGGAAGAAGACAAGGATGTTCGCTTTCACCACTTCTATTCAACATAGTATTGGAAGTCCTAGCCACAGCAATCAGACAAAAATAAAAAAAAAAAAGAAATAAAAGGCATCCAAATTGGAAAGGAGGAGTTAAAACTTTCACTGTTTGAGGATGACATGATAGTGTACATAGAAATTCCTATAGACTTCACCAAAAACCTACTCAACCTAACAAAGTATTTTCATTTGCTAGAGCATTGTAATAGGGAATGTTATAAACTACCTGACTGGGAGCATTGTCAAAGTTGACATCTCATTATATGACCATTGAAAATCATCAATTACCACATTTTAGTGCTATAGGCTGGATCGTTCTGTAACAGAATAGTTAATACTATAGAGAATAATGATCAATTTTGATTATTATTTTCAGCTACTGTGCACTCTGACAAGGCAAATCTGCTAAGAAATGTACTTACATTATATTTGATTCTTTCCTTGTGGGATGGTTTGGCAGGCACTCTCCCTCCACTCTCTACCCTAAGATGTCCATGTCCTAACCTCCAGAACCTGTGATATGTTAAGGTTACATGGCAAAGGGGAACTAAGAATGCTGGCATAATAATGTTGCTAATCAATTCACCTGAAAATCAGATTATCCAGGATGGTCCAATGAAATCACAAAGGTCCTTAAAAGTGGAAGAAGAAGTCATGAGAGGAGGTAGGAGTGATACATTGTGAGAACTTGACCTGCTATTGTTACTGGCTTTGCAGATGGAGGAAGTGGTCACAAGTCAAGGAATTCAGCTGGCTTCTAGCAACTAAAAATGACACAGACACGGTTCCTCCCCCAGAGCCTCGAGAAGATAAAACAGCCCTGCCAACTTCTGGATTTTAGCTCAGGGAGACCCATGTAGGATTTCCATCCTACAAAACTGAAAGATAATAAATTTGTGTTGGTTAAGCCACTAGGTATGCAGTAATTTTTTTCAGTCAGATAAAATTAACAGAGGTAGACATCATTATCTCCCATTATGTGGCTGATGAGTCTGAGGCCCAGAGACAATGAGGCACATTCTCAGAATCACACAGCCCAGTTGCAATGATGAAATCAAGATTTGAATTCAAGATTATTGGAAATAATCTGGGAGAGATCAAGATGTGGGGCACAGTGGTGGAGGAATACACCCACCACCTTCCCTGAAGACTGAATAGCACCTGCCAGGGTGGGGAATGATCCAGGGATCCCACCCTCCTGATTGCACCAGAGGCCTCTTCTGGAGGCAGGTGGAGGTGGTACTTGCAGTACTGTTGGATGTTAAATGAACCATTCCTGGGCCTTGTGCTGATAAAAAGCCAGCAGGACAGAACCTCAAGGAGCAGCCAAGCCTAAAGGAGACAGGCACAGACTTTGGATGACTTGTAGCCTTGAGCAGGCTGCCTAAAGCTATACTGGGACATTGGCTGACATCAGGGACAGATCCTAAAGGAGATGACATTAGGTCAACAAACACTAGGCTCTGCTGAGATGAATTCCTCCTTCTTCTTTTTCATTATTTGCACTATTATTTCTCCTGCATAGCTTTTTAACATTGTTTATTTGTCTTCAATTCGTTCCTATTATTTTACTATTTTTATTTTATCTTATTTTTTATTTTTAAGTATATTTTATTGATTATGCTATTACAGTTTATTTTTTATATATTTTAAAAATTATTTTATATTTTAGTTTTCATTTCAATCTCATATTTTACTCTTCCCTTCTCTTGCTCCATTTTGCCTTCATTCTTCTTTCTTAATTTTATTTTTTCCCTTTATACACCTTGTTTCTATTCCTTACTCTTTCTATTTCTCCTCCCTCCATCCTGTCAAAACCATCTTTTTTTCCATTAGTCATCTCACATTCTTTTTCCTTGTCTTATAATATCCTTATTGCCATTCCACCTTTATTAATATTTGCTTGGTTGTTGTGACATTGGGATTATTGTTGCATTTCTTTAGCTTTATCCCTAGATGTTCACTGTTTTTTTCTATCTTAAACCTCATGTTTTACTATTCACCTGTCCTACTCCACTTCACCTTCTTCTTGCCTTATCTTATTTAAATTTTAAATTTTATTTTCTCCCTCTTTTAGCCTGGTTTCTAACCCTTACACTTATTATTTCCCCTCCCTCTATCCTCTCAAAGTCATTTTTCTTTCCTTTAAACATCTCACAATCATTTTTTCTTTCTTATAATATTATTATTCTCTTTCCACCTTTATGAAACTTTATTCCTTTGTTATGAGTATCACAGCAGTGGTTGTTTTCTTCAGTTTGGTGCCTATTTTTTTACTATTTTTTCTCCAAACCTCATATGTTATTCTTCTTGTTTCTTACTCTAGTTTGCTCTATTCCCCCCTATTTATTTATGCTGTAAATTTCAGTTTCTCATTTATTTTGCCTTGTTTCTATACCCTACTCTTATTATTTCTTATCCTCCAGCCATCTTGAAATTGTTTTTCTTTCTGTTAATCACCTCATATTCTTTTTTTCCTTTTGTATGATATTTTTACTCTTTCCACCCTTAGTAATCTTAGCTCATTGGTTGTTGATATAGCAATAGTGGTTGGAAGGTATATTTCCTGGTGTAGGTTTTGTTTGTAAGGTTGTTTTGTTTTCTTTTGGCAGCTCCTATACAATAACATACAAGATGTGGTGGGGATTGTGACTCTCAGTCAGCCAGTTGGAAGGGAGAATCCACCAATGAATGAGCCAACCACCACCAAAATCCAATTATAACAAGATAGCCCACTTGATCTGCATAAAGAGGATCCCTAGAGTATCCAGCTTGGGAGTTCAAGGAGATTGAAACACTGAGTCCCACAGAACACCTACCACAGAAAGTCACCCCATGAAGAGAGAGAGTCAAAGAAGTTCAATCTAATATGCAGAGACAAACAAAGGAGTGCCTAAAATGGGGAAACTAAGACACAACCCCCAATCAAAAGGAAAGATGAAATGCCCAGACAGAGTGCTAAATGAAATAGAGACAAGCAATTAATCAGACATAGAGTTCAAAATAATGGTTATAAGATGATAAAGGAAGTCAGTGAGAACTACAAGGAATTTAATGGAGGAAGAAGGACATAGAAACTATGAATAAGAACCAGGAGGAAATGAAGAATATAATATATGAAATGGAGAATACACTACAGAGAATTAAAAGCAGGCTAGATAAAGCAGAGGATAAAATCAGTGAGCTGGAATACAAGGTAGAAAAAAAACACCCAGTCAGAGCAACAAAACAAAAAAAGACTGATAGTCTTTTTCAAGATAGTTTAAGGGAGCTGTAGAACATGAAACATACCAATATTCACATCATAGAGATTCCAAAAGGAGAAGAAAAAGAGCAAGAAAAAAAACCTGTGTGGAAAAAAAAAATGATGACAGTAAACTTCCCTGACTAGTTGGGGGGGAAAGTCATGGAAGTTCAGGAAGCAGAGAAGGCCCCAATCAAGATGAACCCAAAGAGATCCACTCCAAAAAACATCATAATTAAAATGACAAAATTTAAAGACAAAAAGAGAATCTTAAAGGCAGCAAGGGAGGAAAAGCTAGTAATATACAAGGAAGCTCTGATAAGACTATCAGCCAATTTCTCAACAGAAACACTACAATACAGAAGGAATGGCAGGAAATATTCCAAGTAATGAAAAGCAAAAACCTGCAACCAAGACTACTCTGCCCAGAAATGCTTCTTTTTAAAATGATAGGTAAAATAAGGAGCTTCCAGACCAAAAAAAAAAAAAATGCTAAAACAGTACATCTCCACCAAACCAGTACTGCAAGTGATGCTAAAGAAAATGCTTTAAGAAGATAGAGAGAAATAAACCCAAGTCTCTATAGTCCATTAATATTTGACAAAAGGAGAAGCATAAAATGTATTAACAATAGCCTCTTCAACAAATGGTGTTGGGAGATCTGGACAGATACATGCCTTTAGAGGCAAAAAGAAAAAGAAACTCAATCACCAACTTACACCATACACAAAACAAATTCAAGGTGGAAAAAAAAGACAAATAGAAGTCATGACACCATAAAAGTCCTAGAGGAAAACATTGGCAGGAAAATCTCAGATATTCCACAGAGCAACATCTTCACTGATACATCCCCTAAAGCAAGGGACAAAAAATGGTCAAAAGACCTGAACAGACACTTTTCCAAGGAGGACATACAGAGGGCCCATAGATATATGAAGAGATGTTCAACATCACTAGCCATCAGAAAGATGCAAATTAAAACCACAGTGAGATTCCACCTCACACTGGTGAGAATGGACTTCGTAAACAAATCAACAAACAAATGTTGGAGAGGATGTGAAAAAAGAGAACCCTAGTATAGTGTTGGTGGGAATGCAGACTGGTGCAGCCACTGTGGAAAACAGTAGGGAATGTCCTCAGAAAACTAAAAATGGAACTGCCTTTTGACCCAACAATTCCACTGCTGGGATTATATCCTAAGAGCCCTGAAACTCCAATCCAAAAGAACCTATGCACCCCAATGTTCATAGCAGCACAATTTAGAATAGCCAAGTGCTCTGGAAGCCACCTAAGTGCCTATCAGTAAATGAGTGGATCAAAAAACAATGGTACATTTACACAATGGAATACTACACAGCAGAAAGAAAGAAGGAGCTCCTACACTTTGTGACAGCATGGATGGATCTGGAGAGCATCATGCTAAGTGAAATAAGCCAGGCAATGAAAGACAAATACCATGTGATCTCACCTTTAACTGGAACCTAATCAACAAAAGGAAAGAGCAAGCAAAATATAACCAAAGACATAGAAATTAAGAGCATTTTGACATTGATGAGGGGGGGAGGTGGGAGGGGATAATGTGGGGAAGGGTTTTCAGGAACTACTGTGTCCAGGACACATGGACAAAACCAGAGGGGAGAATGCAAGCAAGGAGTGGCAGGTGGGTTTGGCTGGGGTGATGGGGGAGTGGTTGGCGGGAAATGCAGACAGCTGTAATTGAACAACAATAAAATAATTATCTAAAAATGGTCTATACATACAATGTGGAGAAGGAAAATCAGCAATTATTGTTTAATGGGTACAGAGTTTCAGTTCCCATGATAAATAGCTCTCGAAATGGATGGTGGTGATGACTACACAACAATGTGAATGTATTCAATGTCACTAAATGGCACACTTAAAAATGATTAATATGATAAATTTTATGTTACATGATTTTACCATAATTTTTTAAACTAGAAAACAACTTGAACTATATCAGCAAACTAGCAAGAAGCATTAAATAATAAATTAAAGAAGTGGATTACAAAACTTATATCAAACAACCTAGTGCTTTTTGTCTAAAATTATGGCTGGGAAAAGCGGATAGCACTATGTAAGTAGGTCTCATTCTTTTGCACCAGGATGGCAAGACCAACCAAAAAAAGGTGAATGTCAGGGAAGGGCCAGAGTCAGTGGCTGCAATGACACTGCCACCTGAGATTCGGTTGCCAGTATACTGTCTCAGCAAGAAAAAGAGTAAGTTTCTGGAATCCTTTCACTGAAAAAGAAAAAAAAAAAAAGACAGAGCTGGCTATAGAAAAACAATTACATTAGGCCTTGAAAAAAAAATCAATACAAGTTATCCCAATACCCACAGCCCAACTTTGTAGTTTATTTAACAGAGTTTATGGGAGCCAAATTGAGGCAGAGCTCAGGAAACTAAATTATGACTATCAAGTTCACACTGGAGAGAAATAGAGCATCTTTACTAGTAGAACTGAAGACATCTTTAGTTGGAGAAGTAAGTTCCTGAGACTAAGGGGTATCCTTGCCTAGTAGAAGAAAGTACTTAAAGAAAATATCAGAACACTAGTAGGTAATTGAGTAGAGTGGTATTTTTTCTCTTAGTTGGGGGACCTCATTGGCATTTGCTGGGGACGTATGATCAATGCCTTCCTTGGTAGTGACCTCAAACTGACATGATCCATGCTTCCTGAACCTCATACTTTAAGGGAACTCATTTGGCAAAAGTTTTAATAATCTTTATTAAAGTAAAACTAATAAACAATGTACACACCCATGTGACCACCTCCCAGATTGAGATATAAAACATTTTCATTATATGCAAAAGTCCCCTGATGCTGCTTCACAGTCACTGTCCCTTCCAGAAGATAACCTCTATTTTGCCTTCTGTCACCATAGATTAGTTTTTATTTTTCTTGGACTTCACATAGAATCATACAGCACATACATTCTTTTTCTGTTTGTTTTTTTATTGAACATATTGGCTTTGCAATTAATTCATATATTTGTATATATTTGTAGCTAGTTTGTTTGTTTTTTTATATTGATGAAGAGTTTTCCAAAGAGGAAAACATTACCAAGCATGATGGACCCTGAGAGGAAGATACAAACATGAGTAAGATGTAGCATCTGCAGAGGACACAGAGGTTGAGGGCTTGATTTTTGGAGTCAGAAAGATAGGTTCTTGAATACCTAGTGTTGTTTTTTTTAAGCAAAATAACAGTTTATTTTTAACCACATCTGGAAATTCAACAAGCTAACAAACTTGAAATTAACTAAACTTGAGCATTTTTATAGCATTGAGTATTGCATATATTTTATTTACATTGAGAACAAATACTTTTTTTTGAATCTCAGGTCTTATTAGTCACGTGTACAAGCCCTAATTTAGTCTGTGTAAGGCATGTACACAACACAAATAATAATAATGCCACCAAAAGAGTGTCCTAACATCTGAATGAGATGGGACAAGTGAAGTACATAACACAATATCTGGCCCTTAGGCCAGTTTTGGAAGCCTAGGAAGCCTAGGATTAAAAACTTAGGAAGTTTTTAATCAATGCTATTTGTTATTGTTATTGTCATTATTACAACATTCACAAGCTAGTGAGGAGAAAAGACATATCATAACTAACTATGAATACAAAACAGATGATCAGAGGTGTTAGTATAGAGGCGAAATGTGCTTTGAGGATATGGAGAGAAATAAGAGATTAGTTTGGGCTAGAAAATACTGGTAAGATTTCTCAAAAGATTCATAGAGAGTTGCACATCAGCTTAGAATTTAAGAAGTGCAGCTGTAATGTTCGTGATCAAACCTGCAGTAAGGAGCAACTTGATGTCATCAAAGAGCATCAAGTTTGAAACCCTACAGCCTTACCTTTCAATCTAGGCTCTCTCATTTATTAGCCATAGGATTTTGGTCAAGTAATTTAATCCCTTTAAGCTTCAAGTTTGTCATTTATAAATGATGACAACTCCTAGTTCTAATAGTTATTGAGAATAAAAATAAATATTTATCAAACCTGGCACACTATGTGTTATTCAATGCACACATTTTAACAATCACACTAACTGAGAAAGTAAAGGTCCAAACACATTGTTCCTCCTGGGGTGAGGCTGAGGCCTTTTTTTCCAAAACGGAAATATCATGACCAACAGGGTGGCATTTGCCTACAGCAATGACTTTTACAGTGGTTGTAATGAGGCATGAGGTAAGAAGCTAGAAAAATTCCTGGGCTAGTGGAATGGGGAAATAGAGAAGATAATCAAACAAGGCCAAACAATTCAAATAACTTATAGACAGCTACTGAATCACAGACCTTACCTTCCCCAACCAAGGACACTTAAGATCAAATGGTTTATATATCGTCTCCCTAACTGGAGAATAATTAGCTTAAATCATCATGGTTGGGAAGATAAAGATCAGAGACCCAATTAGTGCCATTTGTGCCAGCCAAACCCAAGGACAGAGGAAATCAGGAGAACAAATAACAAAAAACCCAATAGACAGCCCCAAGATAAAAAGTAAATCAGTGAAGCCAACCAGAGAAAAATCCCAAACTCCCCTATACATTCATTTTGATGCATCTGCACATTAAAAACACACCTGGAAAGCTGATGAATATTCTGCTGAAACCCTCCCCTAAGAGGTTAAGTCAGAGTGAGAAGTCTGCAGAAGAAAGATAAAAACCCTCAACACAAAGGATGCTGGTACAGACTCTCTCTGGAACATGCCCACACCTTTTCTTAAGCATGAACTTTTTACTTTCTTTCTCCTGAACTCTAAAGGTCCCCATGAGACTTGCAACTCTGAGAGCAGCAGGAAGTGGCAGGTCCTCCCTGGATTACCCCCTGAACCTGTGTCCAAGGCCCCCTTTTCTCTGACTTTACAGTGAGCTAACAGCAGCCCCACTTTGGTTTACTTCTTTACAAAAAACGTTTCTAGGAACCCAAAGCAGAGCACTGCCTAGGCTTTTTCCTGTTGCTTCTTCTACCCTAAGCTCTTCCTCAGTTTCACTGTCTCCAGCTTTAACAAACACTCTCAAAATCACCAGGACTCTTGTGAAATCTTTCCCAAATAGAGTCAAGAAACCATACACTACTGGCCAGCCTTAGGCAGGCCCTCTCAGGGCCCAGTCCTGTTCAGTAACAATAAGACACTTAAAGGAATCTAGCAGTTTATTCAAATGGGGAAATGCACAAATATATGAAAATGTTTGCATAATTCCATAAAGTCCAAGTTCTAGGACTTCCAAAAACATAGTTCATGGAGCTGCTGAGCTTCCAGAGCCCTCAATGAAAAACTTACCAGGAGAAAAAAGAACAAGGCAAACCATCAAAGGCAACTCTCTTAGAACCATCCTCCATAATCTGCTATTTCATTTTGCTAAATAGGGAGCAAGACAGCAAACCCAAGTGTGAGAGCAAACTGGGTAAAAACACTCTTCTGTGATTACATTTTTTCTCACTCAGTTTACCAGACTTCAAGCACTATCAATATTGTCTTCATTTTACGCTGCCTCAGGCAGGTGGTCTTGTATGCTTGTCAGTAAGTCACATGAAGTTATTTGTCAAGTCCCTACTTGCCATCTATATCTTTCCCTTTGCCAAACTGATACCCACTTCAGTAAACTCAAGTACTGCCCTCCCATTGCCAGAGAATCAGATTGACTAAAGATTTTTTGTTCTTTTTTTATAATGTAAGAATAACTGCAATTTTATTGTGTTTTTCTTTAATAATTTTTATTGTTATTCTATTACAGATGTCCCAAATTTTCCCTCTTTGCCCTCCTCTGCCCATCCCAACTCCTGCTCCCACAGTCAATTTCCACATTGTTGTCCATGTCCATGGGTCATTCATACATGTTCTTTGTCTAGTCCCCTCCTCTTCTTTCCACTATTATCCTCCTTCCCCACTCCCTCTGGTCAATTTCAGTCTGTTCCACATTTTCTTGTCTGTGGTTCTATTTTGTTCCTTACTTTATTTTGTTCATTAGACTCCTCATAATTATAGATGAGATCATATGGTATTTCTCTTTCACCAACTGGCTTATTTCACTTAGCAGAATATTCTCCAGTTCCATTCATTCTGTGACAAAACGTAGAAGTTCCTTCTTTCTTTCTGCTGCATAGTATCCTATTGTGTAAATGTACCACAGTTTTTTCATCAGCTCCTCTACTGGTGGACACTTAGGCTGTTTCTATCATTTGGCTATTATACATAAGGCTTCTGTGAACACATGGGTTCATATGTTCTTTTGAATTAGTGATTCAGGATTATTAAGGTACATTCCCAGCAGTGAAATCACTGGGTCAAAAAAGGCACTTCCATTTTTAGTTTTTTAAGTAAATTCCATACTGTCTCCCATGGTAGCTGCACCAGTCTTCATCCCCACCAACAGCGCACTAGGGTTTCCTTTTCTCTACATCCTCACCACCACTTGTTTGTTGATTTGTTAATGATGGCCATTCTGGCAGGTATGAGGTGATATCTCACTGTGGATTTTTTCATCTCTCTGATGGCTAGTGATGTTGAGCATCTCTTCATATATCTATGGGCCTTCTGTATGTACTCCTTGGAGAACTGTCTATTCAGGCCCATTGCCCATTTTTTAATTGGATTGTTTGTCTTCCTAGTGATAAGTCATATGAGTTCTCTCTATATTCTGGTGACTAAACTCTTGTCCAATGTATCATTGGAAAATATGTTCTCCCATATAGTTAGTTCTCTTTTCATTTTGATGATGGTTTCTTTAGCCGTGTGAAGCTTTTTAATTTAATGTAATCCCATTTGTTTATTTTTCCTTTATTGCCCTTGCCTTAGGAGATATATTGGCAAAAATATTGCTACATGTGATATCTGAAATTTTACTTCTTATATTTTCTGCTAGGACTTTTATGGTATCAGGACTCATATTTAAGTCTTTTATTCATTTTTAGTTCATTCTGGTGTATGTTGTAAGTTGGCCTCATTTCATTTTTTTTTTTTTTTTGCATGTACCAGTCCAGTTCTCCCAACACTGTTTATTGAAGAGGCTACTTTTCCTCCATTGTATATTCATGCCTCCTTTGCCAAACATTAATTGACTGTAGAGTTTATTTTGGGGTTCTCTGTTCTCTTCCATTGATCTGTATGTCCGTTCTTATGCCAGTACATGACTATTTTGATTATAGTAGCCTTGTAGTATAGTTTGATATCCGGTATTGTGGTACTTCCTACTTTGTTCTTCTTTTTCAAAGTTGCTGAGGCCATTCAGGGTCTTTTTTGGTTTTGTATAAATTTTTGAAATATTTGCTCTTGATTTGTGAAATATGCCATTTGTATTTTAATAGGAATTGCATTGAATCTATAGATTGCTTCAGGTAGTATGGACATTTTAATGATGTTAATACTTCCAATCCATGAATATGGCATATGCTTCCATTTATTTGTGTCTTCCTTAATTTCTTTCTTCAGTTTTCTATACTTTTCTCAGTGTGGGTCTTTTACCTTCTTGGTTAGGTTTATTCCTAGGTATTTTATTTCTCTTGTTGCTATAATAAATGGGGTATTTTTTCTAGTTTCTCTTTCTGTTATTTCATTGTTGGTGTACAAAAATGCCTTGGATTTCTGAATATTGATGTTATATTCTGCTATTTTTCCAGGTTAATTTATTAGTTTGAATAGTTTTTTGGTGGAGACTATAGGGTTTTCTATGTACACTATCATGTCATCTGCAAATAATGACAGTTTTTCCTCTTCCTTTCCAACTCAGATACCTTTTATTTATTTTTCTTGTCTGATTGCTGTGGCTAGAACTTGTACTATGTTGAATAAAAGTGGTGAAAACAGACACCCTGTCTTATTACTGAAGTTAAAGCAGAAGCTTTTAGTTTTTGTTCATTGAGTATACTGTTGGCTATAGATTTCTCATATATAGCTTTTATTATGTTGAGGTATGCTTCCTCTTTTCTCACTTTTTTGAGTGTTTTTATCATAAATGGGTGCTGGATTTTATTTTTATTTTTTGTATTTTCTTATCCATTGAGCTACCCTATGTCTTTTGATTGGATCATTTAATCCATGCATGTTTAAGGTTATTATTGATAGGGACTTATTCATTGTAACTTTCCCTGCATGTGTTTTCTCTTCCTCCCACTGTCTTTCTCTCTTTCTTCTCCTTTCTATAACAGTCCTTTTATCATGTCTTGCAATGCTGGTTTTGTGGAGATATACTCTTTTAGCGTCCTTTTGTCTGGGAAGCTCTTTGTTTTGCCTTCCATTTTAAATGAAAGCCTTGCTGAAAACAGAATAAGAATATTACACAAACAAAGAGAATATGAGATATCTAAATAAAGGAAAATGATCGTGAGAGGATAGGGGAAGGAAAATGGTGAGTAAGGAAAAGGATCCAGGCTAATAAAGGGGAAAAAATAAAATTCTTAACTCAAGTAAGCAAAGTCAGGAAGAAGGCAAAATAGAGTGAGGCAGTGGCAGAGTAACCTATGTTATTTGAAATTTTTAAAATAGTGAACAAATAGGAATACCATTGAAGAAGAACAGCAATAACTGTATTATCTATGTCAAACAAGCCACACTTTATAAAGGTGGAAAGGAAATAAGAATATTATAAGAAGAGGAAAAAAAACTGAGTAGACTAAATGAAGGAGGAATGCTTTTGAGAGGATAGGTGGAGGAAAAATAGTAAGAGTAAGGAATAGGAAAATGGCATAGCATGTGGGAAAATAATATTTACAATGAAAATAAGAAAGGGCAGAATGAAGGCAAAATGGAGTAATACAAGGGAAGGGTACAATGTGAGATTTGAAATAACAATGTAATAAAAATAATTAAATATAAATAAAAGAATAAAAACTAAAATACAAAGAATAGTGCATTAATTGGAATACAATTGAAGCCAAAAAATATTAAAAAGCTATGTGAACAGAAGAAAAAATTGAAAATTCTGAAGACGAGCAAGACAAAATTTGTCTCAGCAATTTCGTGTTTACATTCTGACTTCTCGTCTTGTATCCACCTCTGTTTTTATTTTTTATTTTTTCCCATCAGCTCAAGGTTCCTGGGTGGGTCCTCCAATTTCTGGCAGCACCACCTGTATCACCTTCACCTGCCTCTAGAGGGAGCTTCTAGTGCTATTGGGAAGATGGGATCCTTGAGTCTCCCCTGAGAGGCACTGTTCGGTCTTCTGGGAAAGTTGTGGGTATGTTCCCCTGCCTCTGCATCACCCATCTCGGTCTGTCCCAGCATATTTCCAATACTGTATAGTTTCTGATGAACTAGCTGTTGGTTTCAAGGGCAAGGCCAATTGGTCTAAGCCTTTCCTCCTTGGTGTTTTGGGGTTTTTTTTAAGTATATTTTATTAATTATGCTGTTACAGTTTTCCCAATTTTCCCTTTTTCCCCCCTCTGCCCTGCACCCCCTAACCCTCCAGCCTTCTTCCGCACAGCTTAGTTCATGTCTGTGGGTTGTACATGTAAGTTCTTTGACTTCTCTATTTCCTGTACCATTCTTATCCTCTCCCTATCTGTTTTATGCATACCAATTATGCTTCTTATTCCCTGTACCTTTAACCTTCATTTTCCCCCTTCCCTCCCCACTGAAAACCCTCCATGTGATGTCCATTTCTCTGATTCTTTTCCTGTTCTAGTTGTTACTTAGTTTTTGTTTTCATCTTTTTAGGTTCAGTTGTTGATAGTTGTGAGTTTGTTGTCACTTTACTGTTCATAGTTTTTTATCTTCTTCTGTTTCTTAGATAAGTCCCTTTAACATTTCATATAATAAGGGCTGGGTGATGATGTACTCCTTGAACTTGACTTTATCTGGGAAGCACTTTATCTGCCCTTCCATTCTAAATGATAGCTTTGCTGGATAGAGTAATCTTGGATGTAGGTCCTTGCCTTTCATGACTTTAAATACTTCTTTCCATCCCCTTCTTGCCTACTTGGTGCTGATGGCAGCTCTATGTGCAGTGGAGGCTGGGTGAAGTCCTGATTCCTCCTTGCTGCCTCATTTCTGATCACCCTGCTTTGCTGGTCTCAGTAAAATAGGGCCCTAGGAACCAGTTTATGTTGTCTCCCTGAAAGAACTTCAAATGGGCCTTTTAGGCATTCCTCTTTCTGTCTTTTTCTCTGGAAACATACTCTGCATAGAGTTCTTGAGCCTGATCTGCCTGTTTTGCAGCTCTTCCCCATTAGTGGTGCTTTCCATCCTACAGGAGATGAGGGCTGGGTGCAACCTTTCCTTCCTAGAAGTTCGAAGATTGTCAGGGAATGGGTCTCTATATGGCTGAAAGTAATCTCAGTTGCTCACCTCCTGCCCCTCCAGTTCCCAGCCCTCTGCCCTCACATCAGACGGAGTCCCAAATTCTACATAACCTCTGCCCCACCAGCTGCATCAGGCTAGGGCTGAGAAATCCACTCATTTTTCACTTTTATGATCTCTCTGCCCAGTTGCACTCAGTGGGAGCAAACTGTGCCCTCAATCTTTTCCCCTTGCTGGCAGAGCAGTGGATTGTGGAGCCCCTGCCCAACACATCTCAGCCCCCCCGCCACCTTTTTAATTGTCCCTCTGAGTACTCCCACTTCAGCACTAAATCTGGCTTTCTGCACACACCACGTCTCCAAAAAGTCAAGAGTCTCACACAGTGGCCAGCCTCTCCTGCCCACCCAGGTATAAATAGAATCCCTTTTTTCTGGCACTCTCCTGGTTGGTGTGTGCTGCTGCAGCTATGGGTGTGTTGCTCATATGTGTGTAGCCTGGATCTCCCTGAATTCGGGTATCCAAGTCACTCCCAGCCTGGGTACGGGGGTTGCCTGCCCTGAAGGGGAGGGAGCTGCAAAGCTGCAATCTCTGGCCAGGCTCTCTGTGGCTGCAGGTGCCACACATGGGGTATTTCTCCTTCCACCTATAAAATATCCTTACCACCCATTGTGAAGCACCTTCTGTACTCCTTGCCTTCTAAAGTTCATATCAGCTAAGATTCCATTGAATGTTCAATTTATTTTTCAAAAGATCAGCCAAGTGTCCAAGTTGGGTGCAAGTGCAAGCAAACTCAGCTTCCACTTACTTGGCTGCCATGTCTAAAATATGGATTATTATTCTTAAATAGTTTTTTTCCCAGATGACTTGACACTGTGTATAAATAGCTTAAATGTTTCATGATATTGTGAGATTCTTGACAGGAAAAAGTTATATTTTATCACAAACTGTCTGTGAATGCTACTGTCTTGTTTAGAATGCCACTTTGATTTAATCGTGTCAAAAAATGATTATCAATAAGCCTGATTCTCAGTATTTTTCTTCTATCATCATTATAATCATGCTGTTTCTTGCTCATTTGTTCACCCCTCATTCCACTTTCTGCCCTTCTGTATGTCCCAGGAGGCTGATTCCTACATATTCCATCACCCAGACATCCTACTTGCATCCTGATTGGTTCAGTCAATGGGAGGCACAGGCTGGAGATTGGAACATGGGGTATTTCTCCCCTACTCCCTTCTTAATTTGCCTGATTTCTAGCCATGTCTGTCTCCCTTCAACCCAGGCTTTTAACAAGTGGCCTCTGCTCCAAGAATCCAGCTCTCACTTAGCTCCATTGTACAATTTCCTCTCCTTGCCTCTCCAGGACAAAGGGTGGTAAATCCCCCACTGTTGCTAGCCTCCAGATGCTTCAACACCCATGTTCAGTTTTCTCACCTTGCCCACTGAGTAAACCTTTCATAGATATCTCTTGTGCCATCAAAGTTAGATTCTGTGCCCTGCTAAGACATTGATTATAGTCATTTCTAAAATTATCTTCTCTACAATTATTGTGTACTGATTGCTCCTCATGTATCAGATGCTGTGCTGACTGTTTCACAAACATTAACACCTAGCCTCATAACTTATGAGGAAAGTATTATTTTACAGATGAAAAAGTAGATTTGGCAGTTTCAAAGCTCTTCCTATAGGTAATACAACTAATAAATGGCTGAGTCAAAACGCAAACTCAGATCTGAGTTTTTTAATTCAGAGATTCCTTTACACCGCCCACAGTTTCCCTGTCCATGTCAGAGTCCTAGAGTGTTTTCTACAAATCCAGATTCAGGGAAAAATACCTAGAGCCCTCTCCTGAGGTAACCAGCTCTAGATTTTAACTTGAGCAGTTTGGTTGGCTCAAGGTCATCACCTGATCCAAGGTGGATAATTACATAGGCAAACTGACAATGTATGGGGTATGCTGGCATTAAAGCCCTGATCAGTATGGGCAACCATAAATCAGTGAGGCAAATGAAACTCTCCCTCCCAAGTTTAAATGAAAAATGCTAGCCCTGGCTGGCGTAGCTCAGTGGATTGAGAGCAGGCTGGGAACCAAAGTGTCCCAGGTTCGATTCCCAGCCAGGGTACATTCCTGGGTTGCAGGCCATAACCCCCAGCAACTGCACATTGATGTTTCTCTCTCTCTCTCTCTCTCTCTCTCTCTCTCTCTCTCTCTCTCTCTCTCTCCCCCCCTTCCCTCCCTTCCCTCTCTAAAAAATAAATAAAATCTTAAAAAAAAGAAAAATGCTAAGGAAATTGATCAGGAGGTAGAAGGATGAGAAAAAAGAAAACCCAAAGAAGCAAGCAATGAGAGAGTGACATGGCTATATGGTGGAACAGTGACCAGTGATACAGTAATAAGATGGCATGTCCCTGGAGCCAACTTGAAGCCTGAGCAATGATTATTCTTAACTTCTCTTGAGAGCTACCTCTTCCCATCCATCAACCCAACAGTGATCTAAATAATGATTGGTCATGTCTTCTCTGACCCAGACAAATATAATTGAGTTGGCACATTCTCAGTTTTCACACAAAGCTCTATGCTAACACAAGTGAAAGAGCCTCCCTACCAGTCTTGCTGCATTTATTCTGGCCACCTCTCTAAACCATTAAGCACATTGAAGCTGGAGTGATTTTTCCAAAATGTCCATCTAACATTATTAAGCTTCTTGCTTAATACTCACAAATTATTTCCTATTCTTTTGACATAGAATGAAAATTCCCTGTGGTGGCCCACAAGTTCCTGCATTGTCTAGTCTCCATGCCTCCTCTTCATCCTCAGCTGGAGCCTCAGTCCCTCTCTATTCTCTAGTCCAGCCACACTGGCCTTTCAGTTTCCCCTGTTCATCAGACTCCTTCCTGCCACTGAGTTTAGCACAGCCTATTCCATCTGCCTGCAACATGGATCCCTTTTCCTTTCACATACTTAATTTCTGCTCATCATCAAACATCACTTCACCAGGGATGTATCCCTGACTCTCATGACTGACAGCAATCTCAATGAAACCCTCCTTGCTTGCCCTTATAATGATTCATGAGTGTCATGGTGTGATTAATTAATTAATTAATTTCAATCATTCTTTCTGATTATAAGCTGAGATCGAAGTCTATATCTGATTTTGCCTCACTGTTATGTCCCCATCCCCAATATATTGTAATGTGCCTGCTCCACAGTAGGCACTCAAATATTTGTTCAATGCAAGAATGGTTTAATGTGTATGTATAACAACAGTGGGTTAATCTCCTGTAAAAGTGCCATTGTATGCTTGTTATGAAGTAAATGACAATAGTAACAGTAGGCAAGTGACTGTTGTTTAGGAACGGCCAACACACAACAAGACAGCAAAGTATGTGAGACTGTATGCAAAGTACCCAGGAGCAAGCTCTGCACTTGGAAGGGGATCTCAATCCTTCTACAGTCCCAATGTCCACCTTAGCATCTAAGAAAATGCCCAAAAGTCAGTAGCATTTGGATCTCCTTTGTTGAGTTTCATTTGAGCTTTCAGGTGTATTTCCAAAAAGTTCATCTCAACAACTTCATATCCAAGATATTGCAGGTTCAGTGCCTGTTACCCACCCCAATACAGATTTTTAAAAAGACTCTTTTTTTTTTAAGAGAGAGGGGAAGACAGGAAGAAAGACATGGAGAGGAAAAACAATCGGTTGCCTCTCATATCTGCCCACCCAGGGACCAAATGCACAACCCAGGTATATGCTCCAATGGAGAATGGAACTAGTGACCTTTTGCTTTGCAGGATGATGCTCAACCAACTGCACCACTTCAGTCAGTAATCCAGTCTATCTTTAAATTGAATTTGAAAAATAAAGGGAATAAATTTTCACCTTTAATTGAAAACTGTAAAGGAGATACAATTAATTCAAATATCTCTGCTTGCTCTTGAAAAATATTTGTAAATCAAAATTGTTGGTGATATTAACTATACAACATATTCTTTTAAATTATACATGGCAGAGGAAGTTGTTTATATTATTCAAATATGCAAAATTATGACTAATAAATGAAATATATATTTTGTCGTGTAATTCCCTTTAGGGGGCCTACTTGAATTCAGAAAAAATTTTTGAACACTTAGCCCAGGGTGGGAGACATGGGACAATCTTCATAGGTTTGCTTTCAAGAGCCTCAGAAACTAATTGAGGAGGCCATGGCATACAAGTCATGTGGCAAGTGCACATTGCGTAAAGTGAAAAGATGGCACATCCTTTATCCTATGAAGGAGACAGTAATTTTCCAGAATTTCTAGAAAATCAAGAGGAGTTCCCTAAGAAGACCATAAAAGGTCCAGTATATTATAGAGTCCAGCTTCCTAGTTTGATAAGAAAAATGATCTCTTAACAAGTTGATGCCAAAACCAGATCTTGAACCTAAATGTTCCCTTTAAGGATATAATACAACCAAAGATATATGTTAAAGATATGACCAAGTTCTATTGTTCTTATTGGCTTTCTCAAAACCACTCAAGCCATCAGGGGCTGATATATCAAGCACACATTGATATGGTCTTTTTAAAGGAGTAAGAGTCATCTTCCCATTTCCCATCTGGCCTCTTTCTAATGTCCTCATATATCAGGTGAAATAACTTCCCAAATTGGAAATCTCATCATGTTATTCCCTTCCTTTCCAGTGCCCCTAGGGTAACAACCTGAGGTCTTCGTAAGGCTCAACCATGTTTTGGCTCTGGCTTATGACTGCAGCCTCACCTTCTACCAGTATCTCTTTCCTTCTCCAGGTTCCAGCCACACTTTATTTCCTTTGGCTCTTCACTAATACCACAGTGTCTCCCATGTCTGAGTCTCAGCTCACTCTGTTTCCTCTGCTCATAGCACTCTTTCTCCTTTTTCACCTTCTGATTCATTAGGCTCAAGTTTTTACTCTATACAAACATATCTGGACACAGGCTGATGGGGCTCATGGCTTCAACAAGTGGCTTCTAAATTATCTCTGATAATTTCTATCTTAATCAGTGGGGAATGGAAAAACCTGTGTAAGAGCTCATCTGAAAAGTGATTACTTCTCTTCTACCTCTTCTCCATTGGGATGGATTTAGTCACTGTTCACATAAATACCAAAAGACAAGGGTATGTGGGCCAGCCATTGTCAAGCACTTTACCTAACTGTGTCAAGGGAAGAAAGAATTTTAAAAGACAGATAAATGGTTGTTCCACCAGAATGCTCAGTGAATATTTATTGAACATAATTAATCTTTTAGCTGTTGTACTGCTCTACTTTAGATACTAATATCAATACCCAAACTCCCAGAATCATTATGTTTCTTTCATTTTGTTGGCAGCATTTCAATATCCAAACAACTGGCTTCAATAAAAGGTAAGGTGTGGGCGACTAAAATGTATGTTTCTTTTCTACTATGACAGTATGCCAAGAGTTAAAAATAACAGGACATTAGGGCATGCCAAAGATATAAGGGAACTGTGGATAAATCATCAAACATTCATGCTGTTCTTTTTAAAGATTTGGGAACTGAGATCCAGTGATAAGAATTAGCCCACCAAAACTTAGCCCATTAAAGGCCAAGTTATGATGGATCCCAATTCCTAAATCAGTGTGATTCCTATGGGCACCAGCTATCTCTCCATCGCTGGCATTCTCACTGAGTCCAGAGCAAGACAATTAACAACTAATTTGTGAATGTTCAGTGTAACTCCGGATACAATCAACCCCCAACTGCCCCTGTTGATTAAGGGAAAACAATGTGGCCAACTCCCAAAGTGTAAATATTTGTCCTCAGAATTCCATTTTTAGGAATACTATGCAGCAGAGAGAAAGAAGGAGCTCCTTCCTTTTGTGACAGCATGGATGAAACTGAAGCATTATGCTAAGTGAAATAAGCCAGGTGGTGAGGGACAAATACCATATGATCTCACCTTTAACTGGAACATAATCAACAAAAGAAAAAAGCAAATATAACTAGAGACACTAAAATTTAGAACAATCTGACAGTAACCAGAGGAAAGGAGGGAGGGAACAGTGGGGGGAAAGGGTTTTCAGGAATTACTATAAAGGATGCATGGACAAAACCAAGGGAGAGGGTGGAAGCGAGGGAAGAAAGTCAGTTTGGCTGGGGTGAGAGGGAGTGGTGGAGGGAAAATGCACACAACTGTAATTGAACAACAATAAAATAATTTTTTTAAATCATTTCATTTTTATAGGTAAAACATCTTTAAACTTAACACTATTGCTATGGCAATAAGAATATAAGGAAAAAAACACTCATATATTTAGATCATTATCTTACTGTAAAACATGTGACCTAGCATGTTTACAGAGAAACAGGCCCAGCTGGATATTACTATATGCAGTTATTTTTACTCATAGATGGCTAGTCAATGTCACCAAAGGAGACTCTCTTATTTTCATATAAACAAGTCTTCATCTTAATGAAAATTTATTTTTACACTATCACAACATGAGACCCATGATTTCTGTTTTATAATTTACACAATTTCAGGTATTTTTGATAATTTCTATGACAACATCATGTCCATGACATGATAAATATTCATAACATTTCTAATACTTCCTCCCTCTGAGAGGCTAAGGTGGGGATTGTAACCCTATCACCTTCGCTGCCCCCTACCCCACTCACAAACATACTCATTGTTATTAGTCCCAGACTCTACATTTGTGCCACATTTATTCCCATACCTTAAGAAAACACAGGGTCACCATGGCATATCTTCCTAGAATGTGTTTTATTCAATTGTAAATAATTTTAAATGTTATTCATTGATATCAGACATAAGTAGGTAGATCATGGAACAGAAATCAATATGAACCCACATTTTCTCTAGTTATATGGGCTTATGCCCTTGTCTCTTGAAGGGTGGGAATGGAGAATGAGAACATATTTGCCTTGAACATCCCAAGTCATTTTATAGTGGAAAAGTTTCGGATGTACTAGAGGATTGGATAAACTATTGAACTAGCAAGAAAAAGAGAGAGGTATAGTTTTTAATTCTGACATATACTACCCATGTGAACTCAAACTTTTCTCCTGTAGGTCTTCATTTCCAAAAATAATGAATATTACAAAAAGTTCTAAAATGAGGTGATTCTGATAGCTTGCTGTACTGAGAGTTGTGTTCCTATTAGAGTAAAGTTTCAGAAACTTACTTTATCAAAAGTTTCATGTTTAGGGTTCCGTGCTCCAGGGCAGGTGAGGAGAAAGAGGCAGAGCATTGTTCTGAAGTTTAAGCCAGCTTGGTTTAGCACACATATACTGAGTCCTACAACATGCCAGGTCCTGGGAATGAGCAAAGGTTAATAAGATGCACTAATTGTTCCAGGAAATGCAATCTAGAACTGCACTGTTCAATATGGTACCCACTAGCCACATGTAGATATCAAACACTTAAAGCATGGTCAGTTTGAACTGAAACATGCTATAAGTATAAAATATTCAATATATGTCAAATTTAGGAGATGGTAAAATAGAGTAATATATTTCAATCATCTGTACTGATCACATGTTAAAATGGTATTTTGTTAATTTAATGTTTCTTTTTTACGTTTTTGATGTGGCTACTAGAAAAGTTTAATTTATTATTATGGATCACATTACATTACTTTTGGACAGCACCATTCTAGAAGGTAATTCAGACAGATAAATGGTGTATTAGTGTGAGGTTGTGATAAGTTTATGTTTAGAGAAGTAAGAACAAAGGAGGGACATGTAGCCCAATGTCAGGGTTTGGGAAAGTGTCCTACAGAATAAAATGCTGGAGCCCTGGCTGGTATAGCTCAGTGGATTGAGCTTGGGCCTGCAAACCAAAGGGTCACTGGTTCAATTCCCAGTCAGGGCACATGCCTGGGTTCTGGGCCACATCCCCAGTGGGGGGGTATGGGAGAGACAACCACACATTGATGTTTATCCCCTTCTCCTTCCCATCCCCTCTCTCTAAAAGTAAATAAATAAAATATTTTTTAAAAAAGAATACGATGCCTGAAAAACAATACCTAGAGGCAATATGCATTATGGTGAATATGCATCATGGTGAGGAGCAAGACTGGCTGTGTGACCTTCAGCAAGCTACAAAACCTCTCTGTACCTCAGTTTTCCCATCTATAATGTAGGTATGATATTAAAACCTCCTCAAAGGGCTGATAGAAGATTTAAATGAGTTAACTTGTGTACATGCACTGCATAAGTGGTTGGCAAAGAGAATGAGCTTCATAATCATTCAACACTACTGTCTGCTAGAACCAAAGCTCAAGGAAATCAAGGATTCTTCTCTCGATATTGCTCAGTGCTCTAACCCCAAAATGAAGATAATGGGGCTTGGAAATCTACACTTCCTACTAAACTCTTTATTTTTTTTTTGAAATTTTATTTTCATAATATATTTTACTGATCATGCTATTACAGTTGTCCCAATTTTTCCCCTATTGCCTCCTCCACCTGGTTCCACCATTCCCTCCAGCAATCCCTCTGACCCCTTAGTTCATGTAAGTTCTTTGTCTTTTCCATTTCCTATACTGTTCTTAACACCCCCTGTCTGTTTTGTACCTACCAAAAATACTTATTCTTTAAAAAATACATTTAATTTATTATGCTATTAGAGTTGTCCCATTTTTTTCTCTCCCTCAATCCCCTCCACCTTGTATACCCCCTCCCACCATCTTTCCCCCAACTTAGTTCATGTCCATGAGGCAAACATATAAGTTCTTTGGCTTCTCCATTTCCTATAGTATTCTTAACCTCCCCCTGTCTATTGTGGGCCTACATATTATGCTTCTTATTCCCTGTACTTTTCCCCCATTCTCCCCACTCCACCTCCCCCCAGATAACCCTCCATGTGATCTTCATTTCTGTGATTCTGTTTCTGTTCTAGCTGTTTGCTTAGTTTATTTTTGTTTTTGTTTTTTAGGTTCAGCTATTGATAGTTGTGAGTGTTTTGTTATTTTACTGTTCATATTTTTTTTATCATCTTCTTTTTCTTAGGTAAGTCCCTTTAACATTTCATATAATAAGGGCATAGTGTTGATGAACTCCTTTAACTTGACCTTATCTGGGAAGCACTTTATCTGCCCTTCCTTTCTAAATGATAGTTTTGCTGGATAGAGTAATCTTGGATGAAGGTTCTTGCCTTTCATGACTTGGAATACTTCTTTCCAGCCCCTTCTTGCCTGAAAGATTTCTTTTGAGAAATCAGCTGATAGTATTATGGGAATTCCTTTGGAGGTAACTCTCTCCTTTTTTCTTGCTGCTTTTAAGATTCTTTTCTTATCTTTAATCATGGATAATATAATTATGATGTGCCTTGCTATGTCCTCCTTGGATCCAATTTCTTTGGGATTCTCTGGGCTTCCTGGAAGTCTATTTCCTTTGCCAGATGGAAAAAGTTCTACTTCATTATTTGTTGAATAAGTTATCAATTACTTGGTATTCTTCTTTTCCTTCTAGCACCCCTATGATTCAGATTTTGGAGCATTTGAAGTTGTCCCAGAGGTTCCCAAGTCTCTCCTCATTTTTTTGAATTCTTGTTTCTTCATTCTGTTCCAGTTGGATATTTATTTCTTCCTTTGGTTCCAAATCATTGATTTGAGTCCTGGTTTCCTCCCCTTCACTGTTGGTTCCCTGTATATTTCCCTTTATTTCACTTTGTATAGCCTTCATTTGTTCCTTCATTTTGCAACCAAAATCAATCATTTCTCTGAACATCCTGATTACCTGTATTTTGAACTCTGCATCTGACAGGTTATCTATCTTCTCATTGCTTAGTTCTTTTTCTAGAGTTTTGATCTGTTCTTTCCTTTGGGTCATATTTCTTTGTCTGGGTACACCTGTTACATTGTAAGGGGTGGAGCCTTAGTATTCACCAGGGCAGGGCAACTCTCTTTGCTGGGATGCAGCACTGTGTGTTAGGGAGGAGTCAGAGAGGGAACAATGCTGCTCACTCTGCTCTGTCCCTGTTTTCTGTCACTTCCTTCACTTCCCACAGGTGGACTGTGCCCTTTCCAGTGCTGATTCCCAGGTTGGTTGGTTTGTGTACATGCTAGGATCCTGTGGGCCTCTCTAGTGAACTCTCCTATGAGACTGGAAGTTTCTCCTGCCTTCAAAACCCACATTGGATTTTATAGCCAGAGGTTTTGAGTCTTTAGTTTCCTGATCAGTCAGCCCCTGCCTTGCCTGTGCAGTCTGCCACTTTGCCATGCATCCTCTTCACTATGGCTGTCCATCTCCATCTGTCCTACAGGTCTAGATGAAAGTTTAACTCCTTGGTTTTTGGAATTCCATGAAGTTTGATTTTCTGGCAGTTCTGGTTGGGGTTTTTTTTGGTTTGTTTATTTTTAAATTGGTTGTTATCCTTCTTTTGGTCATGCAAGGAAACAAAGCACTTCTACCTATGCCTCCATCTTCGCCGGAACTCCAGCAGCATATGCTATTTTATAGTCAGGAGAAAACACATGTTATGTTTAAAGGAATGGAGGAGATGGAAGAAAGCTGGCTATTCTTATGGATTCCCCATCTATAGAGCAATCAGACCTGTACTTCAACCAAGGGTTGGAAAATGTCTGGACTCCACAGCCTTTGTAGGGATACCCTTTCAAGCGGATAATCTAAAGTGGCAGATCTGCCCATGAGTTTTGAAGTCAGACAGACATTCAAATCTTTTCTCTGTCACTTCTGAGCAATGTGGTGTTGGGAACCGCCCTGACTGGTATCAGAAAACTGAAACCCCCGCCTAGGCTAGGCTAAGGGAACGCCCTTGGAACCGTGAGCCGGCAAGGAGACAAAAGCTTATCTTCCTGGCAGGAATGCTGTTTCTGCTGCTTTGTTCATAACTGAACCCCCCCAAAAAGCTTGGTCGGTTAGCCAAAGACGGGTAAGATTCCCCACGGGGGAACAACCCAAGCCAGGCACGATCACTTTTGGGAGGCCCCCCAAAAGAAGGACTTGGGGGGCTGCAGCAAAAGTGGGTGATGGACCCTCACTCCTCGGCTTTGACAAAGTCTGAGTTCTCAGCGTCCGGAAGAAAATCTCCTTATCTCTCGGTGGCCTTAGTTCCCGCGCTCCACCTAAGCCTGCAACAATGACGGGGAAGTACAGCTCGGTACTGGGAAGTGCGGATTTCCCGGGGTGATCAGGCCTAAGGAAGAACATGTAAATTACTGTGAAACCTTCTTTGTTTAAGAACGCTCTCAGTTGAATGAGGAGGGTCTTAGGAGGAAGCTAGTTTGTTCCTCAGCCTTACAGCTCTTTGACCCCCAACTCAATAGACCGGCAGAGTTCTTTGTTTTATATATTCCTTACTTCCCCTAATGAGTATTGTACGTTACCTGAGTTATTATGCAAAATGAGCCTAATAAAAGCAGGTATGGACGGTAAATCAGCGCGCTCCCCACTAGAGGGGGGTGGCCATTTCTGTCCCTACTTCCCCACAGAAACTAGTTTGTCTCTGTGCATGTTTTTTTCTCGCGTGTTTATCGTCGAGCCATCCACAGCGTTCCGTGGTCACTGCTGGCCGGTGACCCACGCGCAACAGCTGGCGCCCAAACGTGGGGCAGCGATTCGGGACCACAGAGGTGGGACCCCGTTCGAGACCACTTGGAACCAGCGGCTACGAGCCGTCGCTGTGGACAACGCATCAACTTCGGGTGGATTTGCGCGCTAACAGCCCAGGTAAGGGCCAACGACCCCGAACTCTTTCTCGGGCTTGTCGTGGGATGCGTTGAATTTTCAGGGAAGTAGGTCTTTCTTTTCTAGGTCGTTTCTCTCTTCGCGACCGCCTATAATTGGGTAAATAGTAATTTAATTCTCAAGTTTGAAAAAAACAAACGATTTGCCTTGAAAAAAAGTAATCAGGTGATTTATTTTGGCCAATTAAAAGTAAATAAAAGTAAGCTTTTTTCTTTAAAAAAAAAGGAAGGAAGGTAAACACGGGTTGTAACTTATCTAAAGGGCAGAAATCTTTTCTGCGTATATTACAAGAAGTTCTTAAAGAAGCAAAGTATAAGAAAGAAAAGCATTTGGTTCAGCTTTTGCAATCTATAAGAAAATATTGTCCTTCATTTCCTGGTAGAGGGACGTTAGACATTGATGTTTGAAAAAAAGTGGGTGAAAGGTTGAAATCTTTGCAAAACAGTGGTATATCTATTGGTGCACACACCTTTGTAACCTGGAGGCTTGTCAGGGATTCTCTCGAGTTCATTTGGGCAAAGAAAACAGAGCTAGATGATGATGAATCTGATTCTGACAGTGAAACGGTGTGCAAATTGAGTGAGCAGATCACGGAGGCCCCACCTTCACCCCCACAGAGAAGGATGGATTTTGCTCTGTATCTGCTCTGAAAAGGAAATTGAGGATTCCAGGGAAGGTTGAAACTTCACACTCTAGGAATGTAAATGGGAAACTGTAAAGATAAATAGAAAAGTAAAGGTTTTAGGAAAGAAGTTATGTGATGTTAGTTAATAATTGAAGGTATAAGGCATGGAAATGCAATCTTGGTGAATATCAGAAGGGGTATGAAAGACAGATTAGAAGGTTTGTGAATGTTTCAGAAAGTCTGTGGAAGTAAACGTTTTAAGAAAGAATTATGTGGTGTGTGTTAGTAATTGAAGGTATAAGACATGGAGATGCAATCTTGGTGGATATCAGAAAGTGTATGAAAAAGAATAGAGAGTTTGTGAATGTTGCAGAAGGTCTGTGGAAGTGAAAGTTTTAAGAAGCCTGGTAGATAGCAGAAGGAAAAGGATTTTCCTTCACACTTTATATTTTTCTCCCTACCTGATCCCTCCAGAATTTGGCATTCTAAAGGAGTGAATGATGACATAAGGTCTCTTTGCATAAATCTAACAAGATCAGTCGTTAATAGTGGTTATGATTTAATTGTGCCTTCCAACTCTTTCCAAATCTGTTATCTCCAGAATATGACCAGAAAAATGAATGAATCCAAATGGCATTATAGCATTTAACAATGCACTGCTCTCCTTATGAGTCCGACAGTTTGTTAACACCTGGTTGCACTTATGGTTTAATCAATGCTACTTTAGAATTAGTCCAACAGGCTCAAATAGATCAGGAGATCCTGATCCGCCTTTCTGCAGTTGAATCAGCACTGGACTGGATTGGCAAACGCCAGGACGCTCTCGTGACTTGTCAGCACCTAACCTGTGACCCTAGTTTCTCCAGACTGTGCGTCACACCGCTACAATGGAATTCCAGCCAACATACTTGGACTGATATACAACATCGCTTGAGGGGAGCTTTCTCCACTAACTTAAAAGGACAAATTGATAAATTGCAGTTGGAGTTACATCATCAGCTGCAGGACATTCAACGTTTAACCAAACAGGACATTTTTCGAGCCCTTAATGAAAATATTAATTGGCTGAATCCTAAAACATGGTTTGATGGAATTAATTTGAGAATTTGGGTTTTTGGAGCTGCTGGTTGTTTACTGATTGTGATATTGATTTGTGTACTTCGGTGTATTTGCAAATTGTTTTCCCAGGGTCGTGTCAGAGACCAGCAGGTAGCCACCTTTATGGAACCCTTAGCAGTCCTAACTGAAAACAAGGGAGAAGGTATGAGAAACCACTCTGGCAGGCGTAAAATTAAAACTCAACACCCACGTAAGAAAGTAGGTGATGAGTCGGTGCGCAGAACTGCACCTGTTAAGAAATCCTCTCGTAAGAAGTCAGGCTTGCATTATGCTCAAACTGCCTTGTAATTTGCCTTTCCTGATATCTATGTAATTTCTCTCAAAGATTGAAATGTAATCAGACCTATTACTTTTGTTTTTTCCCTTAATATGTTTTCTTGCACTGAATTTAGAAATTTAGGTATTCACCACCCATAGAATTTAGTTTCTGCTTTATATTTCTATTATTGCCTTATGATGTATGTAGATGTTGCTTTTCTTCTGATTTGCATTCGAAAACAGCAAAAGTAGGTTTCACAGGCTTAACGACCACAATTGATTTTTAAAAAAACTAAAAAAGGGGGATATGTTGGGAACCGCCCTGACTGGTATCAGAAAACTGAAACCCCCGCCTAGGCTAGGCTAAGGGAACGCCCTTGGAACCGTGAGCCGGCAAGGAGACAAAAGCTTATCTTCCTGGCAGGAATGCTGTTTCTGCTGCTTTGTTCATAACTGAACCCCCAAAAAGCTTGGTCGGTTAGCCAAAGACGGGTAAGATTCCCCACGGGGGGAACAACCCAAGCCAGGCACGATCACTTTGGGAGGCCCCCCCAAAAGAAGGACTTGGGGGGCTGCAGCAAAAGTGGGGTGATGGACCCTCACTCCTCGGCTTTGACAAAGTCTGAGTTCTCAGCGTCCGGAAGAAAATCTCCTTATCTCTCGGTGGCCTTAGTTCCCGCGCTCCACCTAAGCCTGCAACAATGACGGGGAAGTACAGCTCGGTACTGGGAAGTGCGGATTTCCCGGGGTGATCAGGCCTAAGGAAGAACATGTAAATTACTGTGAAACCTTCTTTGTTTAAGAACGCTCTCAGTTGAATGAGGAGGGTCTTAGGAGGAAGCTAGTTTGTTCCTCAGCCTTACAGCTCTTTGACCCCCCAACTCAATAGACCGGCAGAGTTCTTTGTTTTATATATTCCTTACTTCCCCTAATGAGTATTGTACGTTACCTGAGTTATTATGCAAAATGAGCCTAATAAAAGCAGGTATGGACGGTAAATCAGCGCGCTCCCCACTAGGGGGGGTGGCCATTTCGTCCCTACTTCCCCACAGAAACTAGTTTGTCTCTGTGCATGTGTGTTTTTTCTCGCGTATTGTCGAGCCATCCACAGTGTGCCGTGGTCACTGCTAGCCGGTGACCCACGCGCAACAATGTGGTCTTAAAATTCTTAATCTCTCCATATGTCAATTTCCAATGTGTGAAACTGAGGTACAAACAGTGCCTACCGCTCTGGGTTTTACTAAGCATTAAATAAGATTATGTTTGTAAACAACCTGGCACATAGTAAGCAAGGAAGTGTCTATAATTATTTGCAAGCTCACTTGCAAGCTTGGAAATTCACTCCTTCCTCTCCAGAAGAGCACAACCAGCAGGACCAGAGACTACTGTCCCCCAGGAGAAGTCTCAGACCCGGTAAAGCAGTTTTTATACTAAGCTCTCTTTCTAATTAAGAGAAGCTCTCTTTCATTAAGAAGTCAACTGGTCAAAATTATAGAAGCAATATTTACTTCCTAAGGAATTAAAGTATTTCCTCTAAGCAATTTGCTTTTTAAAGACAGCTATTTATAAACAGAGATTAACGTTAGCCATTTAAATTCATAGTTACCACCATATAGCACCCCACCACTTCAAATACACACATTCCAGGAAAGGAGGACATGAGCTAAAAGAAACATGCCCATCTCCCTGTATGTTGATGAGCAGGAAAATCTTGAATAATTTAGGAATATTCCATTTTTAATTCAGGTTTCCAGGTATGGCAGAGGTAAAGTGATGGGGGAAAAAGAGATAAAAATAGAATTATGAAAGCAGGGGATTTTCTAAAGCTGGGCTTTTAGGCTAGATGGAGGGTCAGCCACTGGGCACACAGGTGGAATCAGGAAACATAAGGCACAAGCCAAAGGCCATGGTGAGACTGAGCATCAGAAACCAAGGAAGAAATCAAGGAGTAGGACATTCATTTGTGAAGTACCTAGTATGAGCCACACAAAAAAAAAGACAGGCAAAAAAAAATATCGCTGTCTTCATGAGCCTTATGTTTTCAACATGGATCCAAATTCAGGTTCTGTCACTTACTAGCATTGTGTCCTCAGAAGGATCATCTCCTTTCATCACTGATAAAATGCTATAATGCTGGAGAAACAAACAAGGTTTATGGACTGGAAGAATTAGTGTAGTAAAGACATCAATTTTACCTATATTGCTTCCTAGGTTTAATGCAATTTCCATAAAATTTAAGGGTTTTTTTAAGAGTTGAGCTTATCTTAAAATTTATATGGAAAGAGAAAGGTGCTAGAATAGCCAAAATAATTTTGAGAAAAAATAAAGTGTCAGGAATCACTCTTTCTAATATTAAGACTTACTATATAGCTACAGGAATCAGAACACTGTGACAAAGGGTAAGACACATAGGTCAATGAAACAGAAGAGGGGACCCAGAAATTGACTGACATAAGTATGCTCAACTGATTTTTGACAAAGAGGCAAAAGCAATTCAATGAAGAAAGGACAGAGTTTTCAACAGTTGGTGCTGGAGGAGTTGGTCATCCACAGGTAAAAAAACGAACCTCAACCTAACTCCCACACACTATACAGAAATTAACTCAAGTGGATCATGGATTAAAATGTAAAACATTAAGTTATAAAACTGTTTATTATGCATAGGACAAATTTTTAATAAGAGAATAAATTGTTAAGCTATACTTTATAAAAATTGAAAACATTTCTTCCACAGAACAGACCATTGAGAAAAATAAAAAGGCAATTTACAGACTGAGAGACAATATTTGCAAATCACAGATCCTATAAAAGACTTGAATCTTATTAATAGATACATAACTCTCAAGCCTCAAAAATTGTTTTAAATTCAGTTATAAAATTGGCAAAATCCATGAACAGAACTGAGCAGACGTTTCACCAAGGAAGATATACAGATGGCAACTAAGCACATGCAAAGCTATCTAGCATCATTAGCTAGTAGGATATACAAATTAAAACCACATTGAAACGCTATCACATACCAACAGGATGACTAATAAACAGTGACAGTACAAAGGCTGAAAAGGATGGAGAAAAAACTAGATCTCTTACACATGGCTGATGGCACTGTAAAACGGTACATTTACTGTAAAAAACAGCTTGTAGTTTCTTAAAGAAAAACTGGGCTTATCATATGACCCAGTAATTATACTCTTGGGGATTTATTCCAAAGAAAACAAAAACTATGTTTTGTATAGTAACTTGTACACAAATGTTCCTACAAGCTTGATTTGTAATAGCCAAAACTATAAAGCATTCAAATGTCCCTCAAAGGTGAATGGTTAAACAAACTATGGTACATTTATATCATAAACCACTATGTTAAATGGTATAATGATTCCTATGGGTATTATGAAAATTAAAGGTACTGTACAAGTTATTAAAGTATGTCATACACAGTAAATGCACAGTATATTGCAGGTCCAACTTTCTATCCAAACCAGGTTGCTGCATACACACATGTCTTCAACTTGCTTTAGCTTGGAGCAAATAAATGAGAACTTCTGAGTGAGGATCAAAGAGAAGAGTAATCCATTTGTAACATCACGAAGTCCAAATGATCCTAGCTTCAGGCTAAATGGTATGGGAAAATAGCCTGGGGGAATGGAGCGGGCTATTTCCTCAATGACAGGAGAGATGCCAACACATTGACTAGAATACTGGGCAGATTTTTTAAAAGATTTTTTATCAATATTCTATTACAGTTGTACCAGTTTTTCCCCCTTTGCCCTAGTCTGCCCATCCCACCCCCCGCTCCCACAGTCAATTCCCACACTGTTGTCCATGTCTGTGGGTCATTCATACATGCTCTTTAGTCTCTTCCTTCTCTCCAAGACTATCAACCTCCCCACTTTACTCAGGTCACTGTCACTCTATTCTATTCCATTCTTGTGGTTCTATTTTGTTTGTCAGCAGATGCTTATAGACACAAAAAATGTAACAGCACCATTTAGCTTGATTCCTGCTCAGAGATACAGTAAAAACTGAGAAAGCCCACATACTTCCTCCTTCATCAATTTCTTTTAACTCTTGTTCTTTCCTTTCGCCTTTAATTGAAAAAAAAAATAGATAGTTAAAACTTATCAATGTTTTTTCTCTACACTTTAAAGAAAATCTTGGTTTCCTTCCATGGTCTATGATCAGCATCTTCTAACCCTGCCTACCTTTCCCAATCAAACCCCTTCCAGCTTCTAGACTGTAGCCATAACCATCTCATCTCAACTGCTCCAACTGATCTGAGATCCCTGATCTGAGCCTTTGCACTTATTGCTCTCTGAGCCTGGGATGCTCTACACAACCTTAACCCCAGTGTGACCCCATATTCTCACCAAACAGGCTTCTTCTCATCCTATGGGTCTTAGTTAAAATATTAATACCTCACAAAGAACTCCAAGACCAGCTATCTAAGTCACTTTTCTCCTAATAAGTAATTTTTTTTCTGTTTCTGGACCTTCTTTGCCTCATACATCACAAGTCACAAATATGCATATTACCTATGTCTATGGAGAAATAATTATCAAAAATATATAACACATATATATGTATACATAGTTCCTCCTGGTTCTTATTTATATCTCCACTAGACTGCAAGATATATAGGGCAGAGTCCACAGCTGGTTGTGTCACCTCCATGTCTTAAGTCCTTTAAGGGAGTACCAAGAGCACAGTAACTGCTCAGTACAAGTTACATTATTCTGACTGATCAGCAGCCTTTGAATGGACAATTATTGCACACAACATAGGCTGAAAGCTGTGGGGTTTCTTTTTCTTTTTTTATTCTTATTTATTTATTTATTCAACAGCATTAGCACCTGGCATCTGTGTTGATCCTGGGAATATAATGATAAATAAATGCATGATCCCTGGCCCCATGGAGTATGCATTCCAGCTGGGGAGAAAGCCAGTTAAACACCCAATAACTGTAATGTAAATTCTATAATAGGGACTGTATTAGGGACTCAGAGAGGAGAGAGCTTAAGAATGGTCTGATGTGGAGCCTGGCTCCTGGGGTCTGCAATATTGTGGATAGGGGAAAGACATTCACAAGGACTACCGAGTCCTGTGGAGGAAAAGGGCAAGCGGCTTCCCTCTCAAGGGGAGAAAAAAGCCGTGGCCTCCATCACCATGACAGGCCTTTATTTCTCTTGCTGGTCACATTACATGATGGTCCTCATTTACTATGCACAGGTTGGCTTTTGGTGGTTACGTTTTACAGAAAACAGTGGAGCCGATGTGGCTAATCACATCACAGAAGAGGGATATTTGCAAATGAAAAGGGAAGAGTAGTTGGACCAGTTACACTTATCCTTGGTAGGTTTAGCATGGATTTTAGGAAGTTACAGTAAGCACTTGCTATCTCAATTCAGCGTGAGGAAGTTTTTAGTAAAAAGCAAGTCTCAAAGCAACCCAGGTACAATGCAGGCCTGATTTCCCACAGGAGAACCTATCCATGGGTGTGGGTCCTGTGTATCTCCGAGTGGGAGCTGGGCCCTGACCATGCAGAATGGTCTCCTACAATGGTCTTCAATCTACCTTGTGCAGTTCTTGATGTTGCTACCCACTGGAAAGAAATGAGTTAGTACTGACCTTTCAAGAAATTTAAACCAGAGAAACTAGCTGAGAGATCACTGTGATTGAGGCAGTGAGTCAAAGAGATTGCTTATCTATCATGACATCAAAGAGCTTGTTCTGCATGTCATTCTGCTTTATCACACTGGGCTGGGGTGATGATCTGTCTGACAAGCAATATTAACTCCACAAGAATAGGACTCTGTTTTATTCAATGAGGTATCCTCAGTGCCAGGGACTGAGCTTAGCCCACAGGATGTGCTCCATAAATATTTTACAGATCAGAAAACTCAAACGTAGAGAGATGAGGTTTTTTTCTTAGGTCACATGGCAAGCAGGTGGTAAATCTCATTCTAATTCTACCAATTCTATTACTCCTGAAAAAATTTTGTTTCCATTGCTTAAAGGTACAGGATCAAACTCTTCCATGTCCCACTCTCAGTAGGGGACAAATGGCCCAAGAACAGGGCCAGGTTGACATATACTTTCTAATCCCATTCCCCTCAGTTCCCACGGAGGATATAATTCCATGTTTGGAGAAAGATTACTTCTAATTTAGGCTATATCATTGTGTATGTCTTCTCCCACAGCTCTCAGGAAGGGCTCAGATCTGGAAAATGCTATTGCCATCACTGCTCTGATTTTCAGAAATTCTTCTGACCCTGATGGTAAACTTGAAAAAGCTACTGCCAAAAATCTGGTACAAACCTAATTTAAGAATTTCACAGAGGTAGAAAAATAACAGGTGCCACACCATAATGACTCGTCCAAAGAACCTATAGCTCCAGCTCAAGGACCCACCATGTTGATTTATTCACCAAATATTTATTGAACACCTACCATATGTCATGAGGTGAATTGAGCACTGAGCTTAATACAGTGAAAAACTAACAGTCCAGCAGTCTAGAGAGATATGCTAAAAAGTAATTAGAAAAAGGATGATGAAATAGTAAGTATGCATGAAAGAATAAAATAGAGGTACTATCTTGGTGTGGGTAGTCAAAGAAGGGCTCCTAGAAAATTAAGGTATAGCTGAGATCTAAAGAATGAGCAAGAGTTACAAGTCAAGGTGGTGGGGTGAGGATGATAGCATTCTAAGGTGTGGAAATGGCAGATGCAATGTCATAAAGCATGTCAGAGACCTATGAGAGCCAGTAAGTCATTGGTGAGAAAGGGGAAGAAAGTAGGAAGCAATATGCAATGAGTTTGGGGAGGTGGAGAAAAGCCAAATGTCACACAGGCATAACCTGAGGGCAGAATGAAGCCAGAAATGGTTTCTAAGTCCAGGGAGAATAAATTACACCAACTGCAGATCAGACTGGGATAGCGGTGGGGGTGAGACATGAAAGAATGGAGTGACTGTGGGGAAGCAATCCAAAGGGAAGCTGATATGATGGTTTGGACTAGGGTGGTGAATATGAGAAACATTTGGAAGGTGGAATGAACAGAATTTGATCATTGATTGGCTGTGAGGTTAAAGGATAGGAGCAGAAAATTGTGATATTTCAGTTTGACTTTGGGAAAAAAAAATGGGTGGTAGTCCCATTCTCAGAGAAGAGAAAGACTGAAGAATCAGAATATTTGAAGTAAGGTTGGGGTGGGGAGGAGACAATGAATTCCATTAGAATGTGTCAGTTTTAAGATACATAGCATTCAGCTCTCTTGGAGGGATTGGGAGTCCTCTTTTGGCCCTCACTGGTAGATGTGATCTCTTGAGGAGAATGAGCCTAGAGAAGCAATAATGGTCAAAGACTGTAGAGGAATGTATCATCATTCCTAACATGCCTCAATCCTTGCTGTGATGGGGTTTTTTTGCAGCTAGCACATGGCTGAGCATTTGGGGTTGAGCTAAATGCAAACATAGCTCAGTATAACAGCAAATCAAGTGACCTTAAAGTTTTCAATTTGGAAGATATCTCACAAGCTGTGGTCGAAAACTGAAAAGCCTCTCCATTTATGTACTATTTATATGTTTTCCTTCAATTCATTTATGAGGACTATGCACTTGGATTTGATTTGTGTTCAAACTAAATGCTCAACAATCTTCCAAAGCACATATTTTTCTTTAGGATATTTTATTCCATATTTCTGGATAATCTAATTGTTCAGTGGAACACATGCTGTATAAATCCCAAAGAGATTATGTTTAAAAAATCTGAAACAGTAACACTATCTGTGTTTGTAGAGAGGCAGGATGACTTAACAGTTAAAAGTGGGTTAAGTAGCCAAGGCCATGTATGGCTCCAAACCAGTAGCTGCCTAGCTTGTGACTTAAATCTTGCTGAGTATATGATACTGCACCTATTCAATAGGGATAATGATAATACATATTCAATACGGCTACTGCAAAGATTCAATGAGATAGCCCACAAAAAGATATAACACGGTGCTCGTCTAGTAGCACTGGTAGCAACTGGACATGTTACATTAGTTAATAACAAGTTTATTATAGCTAATTATCTATAAAACCCAGTTGGCACAATAAATTAGGTTCATGCTTTTTCTTTATTCTTACGGGGATGAGAAACCAACCCAAAATACAAAGACCTTCTCTCTGAACTTGATGAGCATACAGAAAATAAGTTTGATTTTGAGGATTCCATGATCTTACTATTAAACATCACTGTAATATCAGATTTGCTACAAAATATATGGAATGTAAAAATGACAAATAAACAGCTTTAACTATGCAGTTAGGCAAAATAATGACCAAAGACAGTGTTAAATAATTAAAGATTGTTTCCCTTTTTTTTTTTCAATTAATTGATATCCTGACATGCATCTGGGATAGCATGGCTGGTTCTGATTGCTAATACTCAGACCTAATATAACTCCAAACTCCACACATACTCTTCAGGAATTTCTGAATAATATGATCTCTTGCTGTTTCACAACATAAAAGATTTATACCATTGAATATCACATTACTCTTGCTGAGTCGATAGTAACAGAGCACTTTCCTTATCATCAGTGAATTGCTCATCATTTGTCCATTAAGCAACATTTGCTGAGCAACTGCTCCATGGAACTGCTGAGGATGCAGTAATGAACCAGCAGACCATCTCTGCCCTCACACATGTCTGGGAAAGTGTAACATTGGAGATGAACACTGATCAATGTATTAGTCAATTGCATATGCAGTATAATTATAATGGTGATAAGGGATACAGGATGCTAAAAGTAATGTTTCCACCTGACCTGGTCTCAAAAGTCAAAGAAGCTTTACTGACAATCTGCAAAAGACAAAATTATGGGGGGAAAACAAAACAGATCAGTGGTCGCCAGTGCTGTGAGTGGTCAGTAGAGTTTTCCACATGAGAGAACTTTTAGTGAGTGATGGAAATGTTTTGTATCGTATTGTGGTGGTAGTTTCATGACTACATGCATTTGTCAAACTCTTAAAACTGTGCTCTAAAAATGGTGAATTTTATTGTATGTGAGTTATTCTTTTTTTCTTTTTCTTTATATATATATTTTTATTGATTATGCTATTACAGTTGTTCCATTTCCCCCCTTGACTCCCCTGACCCTATACACCCTCTACCACCCACTTCCCCCCATTTAGTTCATGTCCATGTGTCATACGTATAAGTTCTTTAGCTTCTACATTTCCCATACAATTCTTACCCTCACCCTGTCTATTTTCTACCTACAATCTATGCTACTTATTCTCTGTACCTTTTCCCCCTCTCTCCTCCTCCCACTCCCCTGTTGCTAACCCTCCATGTGATCTCTATTTCTGTGGTTCTGTTCCTGTTCTAGTTGTTTGCTTGGTTTCTTTTGGTTTTGCTTTAGGTGTGGTTGTTCATAATTGTGAGTTTGCTGTCCTTTTACTATACGTGTTTTTTCTTTATCTTCTTTTCTTAGATAAGTCCCTTTAACATTTCATAAAATAAGGGCTTGGTGGTGATGAACTCCTTTAACTTGACCTTATCTGGGAAGCACTTTATCTGCCCTTCCATTCTAAATGAGAGCTTTGCTGGATAGAGCAATCTGGGATGTAGGTCCTTGTCTTTCATGACTTGGAATATTTCTTTCCAGCCCCTTCTTGCCTGTAAGGTCTCTTTGGAGAAATCAGCTGACAGTCTGATGGGAACTCCTTTGTAGGTGACTGTCTCCTTATCTCTTGCTGCTTCTAGGATTCTCTCCTTCATTTTTACCTTGGCTAATGTAATTATGGTGTGCCTTGGTGTGTTTCTTCTTGGGTCCAACTTCTTTGGGGCTCTCTGAGCTTCCTGGATTTCTTTGAAGTCTATTCCCTTTGCAAGATTGGGGAAGTTCTCCTTTATTATTTGTTCAAATAACTTTTCCACTTGTTGCTTTTCCTCTTCCCCTTCTGGTACCCCTATAATTCGGATGTTGGAACATTTAAAAATGTCCTGGAGGCTCCTAAGCCTTTCCTCGTTTTTTTTGAATTCTTATTTCTTCATGTTTTCCTGCTTGGTTGTTTTTTGCTTCCTTCTGGCCCACTCTATTATTTTGAGACCCAGTTTCCTTCCCATCCCTATTGGCTCTCCGTGCATCTTCCTTCATCTCTTTTATGGTAACCTGCATTTTTTCATCTAATTTGCACCCAAAATCAACCAATTCTGTGAGCTTCCTGATCACCAGTGTTTTGAACTGTGCATCTGATAGATTGGCTATTTCTTGGTTGCTCAAAAGGATGAGTTCTGGGGCACTGATTTGTTCTTCTATTTGAGCCATCGCTCTCTCTTCCCCCTCCCCTCTGGTCGCTCTTGTTATGGTGAGGGGCGGAGCCTTAGGTGTTTACCTGGGCTGGGCACCCCAGTCGCTAGATTGTGACATTGTATGTGGGGACGGGTGCGGGGCCTGGAGGGAACAATGGTGGTAGTTTCGTTCTCCTGGGATCACAGTCCCTTCTCTGGGATCCTGGGTTGCGCGCTCTGCCTTGGTCCATAATCGCCTTCTCACTAGGTCCACCAGCCGCTGCTTGCATACTCAGGGTCCACCGCTGTGATCTTGCGCGCCCCGGATGGCTTATGTACCTAGTTCTCCCTGATCACCGCATGCTGCTGCTGACCTGCGCCCACCCGCCTCCGCTCCGCTCCTCCTACCAGTCTGGATGAATGGGTCTACTTCAACTTCTTGGCTGTCCGACTTCCATTCAGATAAATTCTCTATCAGTTCTGGGTGTTATTCTAGCTCTAAATTGTTGTTGTTCTAATCTTGGTTGCGTGTGGAGGTACGGTGCGTCCACCTATGCCTCCATCTTGCTGGAAGTCCTGTATGTGAGTTATTCTTAAATAAACATGACTTAAAACCAAAATATCAACAACAACAATATCCTCATAATCTGTGATCATGGTTTAACCAACAACTTCCTGAGATTATGATCTAAAAGTGGCCACATCTTAAGGACCCTCATCTCCCATGGTCATGAATGTATTCCTGAGTTTAAATTATATCTACATATGAATTTACATACACACAGAGGTCAACGCCTGAACATTTGAGACTGACCTTTATGAAAATTTATTTTAAAATATTGTAACTTCCAAAGTTTTGTCCCTCACCTCCTCTTTTCTCCCTGCCCAACACTGTAAGCCTCACAGGAATACTTAAGAAAACTCTTTCAGGAGGGAGACTTTCACCCTCAGTCTGGTGAAGTGTTATCTCAACCAATAGTACCCCAAATCTGTCAAGGCCCAATTATTTTTAGACTGCACCTTTCTGTTGGGAACCACCCTGACTGGTATCAGGAGCTAAAACCCCCGCCTAGGCTAAGGCTAAGGGAACGCCCTTGGAACCGTAAGCCAGCAAGGAGACAAAAGCTTATCTCCCTGGCAGGAATGCTGCTTCTGCTGCTTTATTCATAACTGAACCCCAAAAAGCTTGGTCGATTAGCCAAAGACGGGTAAGATTCCCCAAGGGGGGAATGACCTAAGACAGGCATGATCACTTTGGGAGGCCCCCCAAAAGAGGGACTTGGGGTGTTACAGAACAAACAAGGGGGGCCTGGGATGATATACTATTATTGAAAGAAGGCCCCGGGTCCGTCATGTCCGCCACCCGAGGAAAGACGTCTCTCAATGCCAGAGATTCGTGAAAAGGAAAGGAAATGTTTATTTAATGCTATACAAACTTGAAGTAGTGACCTAATGTCTTTATCAAAAATCCCAAAGTCCCCCAAAACACCCACAAACAGATACAGTCCTTCCTTCCTTCCCCCTTTGCCCAGTCCAGAGTACCGTATCTCAGGGAAGGAAAACAAAGTCCATGGCTCAGACAGTCCTCTGGTTCTTAGTTAGTCCTCCTTCTCAACTGGGAGACCTCCCTGGGTTCCCGGCACCCTCAGCTGAGTCACCAGGATCTCTGCTAAAACCAGGTGGTGGTTCCCCCTTTTAAATCTGCGGGGGTCCCCGCTCTGTCCGGGCCTTGTGGTTCTCCCTTTCAGGGCTGCGGGAAGGGGAGAGTCCCCACTCTGCCAAAGTCGCGTGGTTCTCTCTGGGATGCAGGAGTCTCCACTCCATCAAAGCCGCGTGGTTCTCTTTCCTATGGCTGTGGGAAGGGAGAGCCCTCACTCTGCCAAAGCCACGTGGTTCTCTTTTTCTAATGGCCACCAAGTCTGGGTTTTAAATCCCCGCGGCCAATCTTCCTCTGCAGCCTCATTTCCGACTCCTCCCACACTGAGCTTCACATGCCGGAACTCGTATCCTTCCAGCTTTACTGGGCTGCCATCTTGAGTCTGGGCAGGTGTGGCCCCATGTCCTGGAGCCAATCTTCTCCGAGCTCCCACACAGGTGCTGTAGCTTGGGGGATCTACCCCAGTCATGTGTTGGTGGGGAAGTTACTTCCATTCCCCTGGCTCACAGATGATCACAGTTATTTAACATATCTAAGCAACCAGCCAAAGGCTATAGATATATTAAATGACCATGCCAGAGGGTAGCTGCAAGGCTGTTGCTTTGCAAAACAACTCTCAATGGCCCTGCTCCATTTGTCCCTTCCCCCAACCCACACCCTGGGCAGGGGGATGGAGACATCTTAAAATCTCCTGGACACCTTAAGTTCTGGACCCCATTTCAAATGCCCATTTGGGGTCCCCCCTCTTGGCTGCACCCTGTAACAGGGGGGCTGCAGCAAAAGGGGGTGATGGACCCTCGCTCCTCGGCTTTGACATAGCCTGAGTTCTCATCGTCTGGGAGAAAATCTCCTTATCTCTTGGTTGCCTTAGTTCCCTTGCTCCACCTAAGCCTGAAACAATGACAGGGTGGTGCAGCTCTGTGCTGAAAAAGGTGGGTTCCCTGGGTGATCAGGCCTAAGAAAGAATATGTAAATTACTGTGAAACCTTCTTTGTTTAGAATGCTCTCAGTTGAATGAGAGGGGTCCAAGGAGGAAGTTATGTTCCTCAAAGTCTTACAGCTCTTTGACCCCGACTCAAAATAGACCGGCAGAGTTCCTTGTTTTCTATGGTTCCTTACTTCCCCCTAATGAGTACTGTACTTTACCTGAATTATTATGCAAAATGAGCCCAATAAAAGCAGGTATGGATGGTAAATCAGCGTGCTCCCCACTAGGGGTGGTGGCCATTCCATCTCTACTTTCCCACAGAAACTAGTCTGTCTATGTGCATGTTTTTTCTCGTGTGTTTTTCGGCGAGCCATCCGCAGCGTTCCGTGATCACTGCTGGCTGGTGACCCACGCATCACCTTTCCCAAACAGACAGAAAGTGTTTACATGCCATGTGAGGGAATGTCCAGACTTTGCCCTCTCTCACCATTTTAACAGGAGGCACGTGTGTTCAACAAGGCTCATACTATATACCAGGCATTATCTTAGGGTTTCTACAAATATAAACTCATTGAACCCCCTAATAAACCTAGGTAGCTATTATCATTTTACAGATGAAGGAGCTGAAGCACTGAGTTTTGATTTTCCCCAAATCATACAACTGGCAGGTTTGAGAGTTCTCTGTCCTCTCTGTTCACATTGCTAATTTTGTTAATATTAAACTTTGTTGGGAAAAATAATATTACAACTCAACAAAAATAGCTGTGCACATTTCAGGCACTGTGAAAAAGAGGGTGGTACCAGCTGGGTCTTGAAGGACCATTTGGCATTCCTGAAATAGAACTCTGTGGGATGGTCTCCTTCAAAGTCACAAGAAGCTGAATCTGGCAACCTTGGTGATCAAGGAAAAGGCCAAATTCACACTTTTCAGAGAAGGAAAAAAGAAACCCTGGCCAATGGTGTGATGGGAAATCTTGGAGCCATTCCAACCCTCTGGGCTCCCAGTAAGACATTTTTGGAAATCTATCCCAGATGGAAAGTCACACTCTTCTATGGAGGATATCAATTATAGTGTCTATTTTTGTTTCATGCAAAGAATGAAATCAGAGCAAATACATAGGTACATGTTAGAGCATCAGTGGCAGACAAATCAATTAGCATGATGCTAAGACCCTAGATCACAGAAGCCTCACTCCTTGGTTCTAGTCCTATGACCATAAGTTCTACTCTTAAAACAAAGTTGCCATTTTGCCCTGGCCAGGTGGCTCAGTTGGTTGGAGCTTCATCAAGTACACCAAAAGTTTGAGGGTTCAATTCCTAGTCAGGACACATACCTAGGTTTCCAGTTCAATCCCCAGTCACGGTGTGTACAGGAAGCAACCAACTGATCTCTCTCTCTCTCTCTCTCTCTCTCTCTCTCTCTCTCTCTCTCCCCCCCCCACCCCCAGAGGGAGAGGTGTCTCTAAAATCAATAGTAAAAAGTATATCTTTGGATGGGGATTAAAAAATAAAATTTAAAAACTTGCCATCTTGAAAATGTTACTGATCATAGGTGAAATTATGAAGGTAAATCTGTCTTGGGATTCTTTATTTGCAAGGAACAAAACCCACTCAAATAACAACCATACACACATATATCATATATAAACTTACAAAAGAGAAAAAGGAAGGGTTGTATTTATCATCAATGTACAGGGACATATTATGAAATGAAAAAACAGAAAATGCAATTAACATCCACAATGTACTACAAACAGTAATGTAAAGCAAAACCAAGGTTTTGCTCTTAGGCTCTCTTGAATTGGTTTCTCATCTCTGTTTTTGTCTGCATGTAGTTTTTATTCTGTATTCTGTCTGTCATACACACATTTTTTTCACTAATAAATGTTTTGTTTCCTCTGATTGATTTAAAAATCTTTTTATCTTGCTTGATTTTTTCTTCAGCTAAACTAAAAATTTATAGTTTTTTTCCTTTAAAAAAAATTACCCTCTCTGATTCTTTTGTCAGCCTTCTTCAAGGAAATCCATGTGTTCAGTATACTTGCTTATAGTTTGGCCCTAACAAATGGATGTTTAATACAAATATCTGAGCAGCAAACAGAGCTGGCCATCCTGGAGAAAGTATAATTGAAAAGCCAAGACCATTGGGTAGCCAAAGAAAAGACCACACATTCTGAGCTCCCCAATCTGGACTGAAGGAAAGACAGCTGATAACTGGATATGCAATGTTACCAGATATTGATGGCCCTAAACCATTACTTCTGCCTGCTGCTGCCACAAATACAGTAAGAATGTAGTCTCCTTCATACTCAGCTTTAATCTTCAGAGTTTTATCTGTCCTTTATGGACAAAGGTTACCCAGAGTTCACATGGATGCCAACATTTCCACAAGCCTTCTTTAGTTTGCACAGTGACTGAGATCAGAGGTTGAGCCCATCAATTCTACAACACTGTATCAAATTTCTGGTTTTAGAAGCAACTCTACTCTTCCTGCAACCCACTCAAAATTTTCGTTTACCATCCGGAGCCTTTCCGGAGTTACATTCTTGAGGTCACAATATGATTGTCTTTCTGTTGGCTTTGATCTGATGACCAAAGTCTTCAGGAATCATTATCAATAACATCAGCAGGAACAATTTTTTTGGGTGGTGACATCAACACCGAATTCAGTCTTCATATTAACCAGTGTACAGTCCTGGGGCAATCAGGATTTCTTTAGTACTTCAAAAATAGCCTATGTATGCCCTGGCTGGGTTGGTTCAGTGGATTGAGCACTGGCCTGTGAACCAAAAGGTCCCCAGTTCAATTCTCAGTCGTCACATTCCTGGGTTAAGGGTCTGTAGTTAGGGGCGTGCAAGAGGCAAACAATCAACGTTTCTTTTGCATATTGATGTTTCTCTCCCTGCGTTTCTCGCCCCCTTCCATTCTCTCTAAAACAAATAAATAAATTAAATATTTTTTAAAATAGCCTGTATTGCATGACTCATGATATCCCCTTCAGTTTGGCCTACAAGTTCAGAAAAACAAAATTTTGCAGCAATGTGCTCCTCGTCAGACCATTGTGGATCATTTTTGGCACCACCCTTGAAAATATCACCACTTTAGGTGGTTAAAACTTGTATCCTTCTTTAACACTAGGAAAGAACCAGTTGCTATTCTTCCATAAACCCATTCTTAGAATAATTTCACATTTAGGTACAATGAATGCTGTCTCCTCACATTTTCTGGTGAAAATAGTTTTCATACCTGCTTCATGTAGCAACTGAAAAATACAGCTGGTAATTTCATTTGAAATTACAGCTTTTCCTTCTCTCTACATTGGTTATGATTTGTTCTGGCTTCATCTCCTGTTGTAACCTCTCCCTTGGACTGAAAGAGAACTTTTCCTGGGCTATCTAACAATGCATAACCTTCTTTTATTTTATCCTCATAGGTTTTTACAAATGTTCAGTACCTCTGCTGTCATGATTATCCTGACTAAACTAGGACCTCTCTCTGTCATTTCTATCTCTGTCCCTACATGTCTTTTATCTCTCTTAATCCGTTTTCTCCACTTCTTGGCACAAGAGCAAACACAAAGTCCCCATTGCTGACTTTACTTCTCTTTAAATGCTCAACAGGCACAATGTAGCTCTCAGAAGCCCAAATTCAATTCCAAGGACAGGGAATCTGATTGGCTGGAATTTAGTAGGGATTACACTTGATCTAATTGTCTGTGGTCAGGGTGGCAAGTCACATGCCCAATCAGCAAGGACCATGGGAATTACCTCTGCAAAGTATGTGGACATATTCACAGAGAAATGATTAACAGAGAAAATTGTAAAAATTTCTAATACAAAATTCATAATTTGGACTAGAAGGGTAGTTATTTGCTTCTCAAGTATAGGCTCAGCAAAAGTGTCTTGATAGAATAATCTCATTTGTTACTCCAAGTGGAATCTTTCTTGTATTGTCACTGTATAAAAAGAGCTAACCTAAGCCTCCCTGTGAAGTTTTCCTATGATTAAATACAGTGAAGATATTCCTATATAAGAACTATGAGCACCCTTGCAATTTGGTGTGCATGACAGAAACATACCCAGTCCTAGTCCCTTTAATTTTCTTTATTTTAGCATCTAAAAATGGGTCCAAGTAAGAGATCAGGATTTGTGTTTTAAATAGTCCTTTATAAGAAATGAGGAAAGGGCTGGAAGAAAACCAATAGGAGTCCAGCTCATCAGCTAACTTTGACATTGGCAGAGCTGATGAAAGCTCATGGGGAACCAGACCTTGGGCAACGGCAAACAGTGACCCAGAGAATTCAGGCCTGAAAAATATATTGTGCCAGTCTCCTTTCCTCTAATTTCAATCTAGGACATGCAGATTCATATTCCTCATTGATACCTTGATAGAGTATGATTTTTAAATTATCAAATTCTGGAGGTGGGAAGGTGTAAAGCAGGAACTCAGCATGTTTTCCACTTCAGCACACTTAGGAAACACCAAACATTCCTGCTACAAGCTTTCAATATTTTACTCACATTCTGAATCTAAGAACAATGAATATAAGATTTTTCATACTCATTTGGTGACAAAACACAAATATACTAGTTTACCACGAGAAATATAATCAATAATATCATAATAACTATAAATAGTGTCAGGAGGGTACTAGATTTATTAGGGTAATCACTTTATAAGTTATACCAATGTCTAATCACTGTGTTGTATACCTACAACTAATATAATATTGTATGTCAACTATAACTGAAAATTTTTTTAAAATATTTTTTAAAAATGAAGTAGATCTATATACATGTCTCATATCCATTCTAATTTGTCTAAATATAGACAAATTATAATCATTTTTATTAACACTGCTCCTAATAAAGTATCTACTATACTCAAGTATTGCCATATGGTCTTTTACTTAGTTAAGTAAACAACTTTACAATTTCTATTATTATCTTTATCTTACAAAAGAGAACACAATTTAGAGAAGTCAAGTGACTTACTCAGAGTCACATAGCAATAAATGGCAGATATAACCCAGAATTCCACCCCATGCCTATTTCGTACCATAGTCTGGCTTCTTTCTGTGATGACACAGATGGATGTAAAACTCCCAAAAGACAGCTTCTCCATTGTTTAAGGTTTTTATCTTAGTACAATCAATTAGTCTCCAAAATAAGGAGGAAGAAGACAAAGAAAAGGTGAAGAAAGCAGGAGAAGAAAAAGCAGCAGCATTTCATATGTCGAGAACCCAAAATGAATCAAGAGATGGGTGCGGGGGGCGGGGGGGATGACAGTGACAATATAACATATTTTCCTTGTCTCTCTTTGTCATTTATTTTACATTTTCCAGAGAGTTTTTCTTTTGAAGGAAGGAAATAGAATTTTTAAACCTGTGTGTCCTATAGCCATGGTTTCTCTTAGAGTGATAGAGTATGGTTTCACTTAGAGTGAAAATTGCAGGAAGGGGGCCGGGGAAGAAGGGGAAAGTGGGCAGTGGAGCCACTAAATGGGGACTGGCATGTGCTGGGGGGAGTGGCAGAAATGCTGATGGAGGTCAGAATCCTAAGCTTTTCCCAACTCAGCCTCTGCTGTGGTCCCCATGGGTTCCCAAATTCTTCCTTACTCAGTAAAATTGGTCACTGCCACAAGATGTTCCCCAAATCCCCTCATTTCAATACACTTTTGTGTAAACCAAGATTTTTTCCAATATTTTTTAAAAGAAAATGATAAGAAGATACCAATGAGCATATGAACAAATTTTAATCCTTTCAAAACTTGTCCCTTCTACTCCCCTTTGCTACCTTTTGACTTTGGCTGTCTATGGCATCAGCAGAAGGGGTCCTGGAGGATAAAAGAGAGAGACAGAGAAAAAGAGAAGGAGGAGGAGGAGAGGAAGAAGAGGAAGAAGAGGAAGAAGAAGAAGAAGAAGGAAGAGGAGGAGGAGGAGGGGGAAGAGGGGGAGGAAGAGGAGGGAGAGGAGGAGAAGAAGGAGGAGGAGAAGGAGGAGAAGAAGAAGGGGGAGGAGAAGAAGAAGAAGGAGGAGGAGGAGAAGAAGAAGGAGGAGAAGCAAAAGAAAGAGGAGGAAAAGGAATAGAGGGAGAGCTGATAACTTCTCAATACTCTTTAGATTAAAATCATGAAGATATGCTGATTTTCTGGCAGTTCTAGGTGTTTTTAAAATTTTAAGTTATATGTGTTCTTTCTCATGGTTATGCAATGAGGTTAAGCATGTCTTCCTATGTCATGCCTCTATATTGACCCAAAGACCCCACACACAAGAAACCACAAAGCAGTGAAGCAGGTTGCCACCCCACCCCCAGTGAATACCCAAGGCTCTGTCCCATACGACTTAACAGGTGCACTAAAACAGGGAATCAAAGTGTCTCTACCTAGTACACAGACACAGGGAAGCTGCCAAAATGAGGAGACAAAAGAAATACTGCCCAAATGAAGAAACAGAACAGAACAGATCACCAGGAAAACTGATGTGGAGATAGCAAACCTATCATATGCAGAGTTCAAAACACTGGTGTTCAGAATGCCCAAAGATCTTGTTGAATACGGCAAAAGCATAAGGGAAGAAATGAAGGCTATACTAAGGGAAATAAAGAAAAATACACAGGAAACCAACAGTGAAGGGAAGGAAACTGTATTCAAATCAATAATTTGGAACATAAGGAAGAAATACATTCAACCAGAACAAAATGAAGAAATAAGAATTCAAAAAAATGAACAACAAAAAAAAGAGTTTAAGAAGACCCTGGGACATCTCCAAAAGGGTCGATAACCAAATCATAGGGATGCCAGAAGGAGAAGAGGAAGAGCAAAACATTGAAAACTTATTCAAAAAAATAATGAAAGAAAACATCCCTAGTTTAGCAAAGGAAAGAAACATACAATTCCAGGAGGCACAAGGAATCCCAAACAAGTTGGACTCAAAAAAGCCCACACCAAAACATATCATAATTAAAATGTCAAATGTTAAAAATATTTTTAATATATTTTATTGATTATGCTATTACAATTGTTCCATTTCCCCCCTTCATTCCCTTCCACACCCTCTCCCACCCACATTCCCCCCTTTTAGTTCATATCCATGTGTCATAAGTTCTTTAGCTTCTACATTTCCCATACCATTCTTGCCCTTCCCCTGTCTATTTTCTACCTAGCATCTATGCTACTTATTCTCTATACCTTTTACCCCTCTCTCCTCCTCCCACTCCCTTGTTCCTAACTCTCCATGTGATCTCCATTTCTGTGGTTCTGTTCCTGTTCTAGTTGTTTGCTTAGTTTGTTTGTTTGTTTTTTTTGAAATTTAGATACGGTTATTAATAATTGTAAATTTGCTGTCATTTTACTATACCTGTTTTTTATCTTCCTTTTCTTAGATAAGTCCCTTTAACATTTCATAAAATAAGGGCTTGGTGATGGTAAACTCCTTTAACTTGACCTTATCTGGGAAGCACTTGATCTGCTCTTCCATTCCGAATGAAAGCTTTGCTGGACAGAGCAATCTTGGATGTAGGTCCTTGTCTTTGATGACTTGGAATACTTCTTTCCAGCCCCTTCTTGCCTATAAGATTTCTTTTGAGAAATTGGCTGACAGTCTGATGGGAACTCCTTTGTAGGTGACTATTTCCTTATCTCTTGCTGCTTCTAGGATTCTCTCCTTAATTTTAATCTTGGGTAATGTAATTATGAGGTTTCTTGGTGTGCTCCTCCTTGGGTCCAACTTTTTTGGGACTCTCTGAGCTTCCTGGACTTCCTGGAAGTCTATTTCCCTTGCCAGATTGGGGAAGTTCTCCTTTATTATTCGTTCATATAACTTTTCCACTTGTTGCTCTTCCTCTTCCCCTTCTGGTACCCCTATAATTTGGATGTTGGAATGTTTAATGATGTCCTGGAGGTTCCCAAGCCTCTCCTCATTCTCCTGAATTCTTATTTCTTCATTCTTTTTTGTTTGGTTGTTTCTTTCATCCTTCTGGTCCACTCCATTGATTTGAGACCCAGTTTCTTTTCCATCACTACTGGTTCCCTATACATTTTCCTTCATTTCACTTAGCATAGCCTTCACTTTTTCATCTAATTTGTGACCAAATTCAACCAATTCTGTGAGCATCCTGATCACCAGTGCTTTGCATTGTGCATCTGATAGGCTGGCTATCTCTTCATCGCTCTGGAGCTTTGATGTGTTCTTCCATTTGAGCCTTTTTTATTTTTTTGATCTTGCTGCATATGTTACATAGTGAAGAGCAGAGCCTTAGGTGTTCACCAGGGCAGGGCAACCCAGTGGCTGGGTTGTGACACTGTATGTGGGGGAAGGGTCAGAGAGGGAACAATAGCGCTTGCTCCACTATCTGTCAGATTTCAGTCACTTCTGCCCCTTCCTCCAAGCAAACTGGGCCTTTCTGGTGTTGATTCCCATATGGGAGGGCTTGTGCATGCTCTAGCACATTTGTGCTCTCCCACAAACTCTCCTGTGAGGCTGGGAGTCTCTCCTGGCACCTTAACCCCCACAGATGTTTTCAGTTGGTGTTTTGAGGCTTTATTTCCCTACACTGGAGCCCTGGGTTGTGCGGTCTATCTCACTCCCCAGTTTCACCTGATTTATCTGCATGCAATTGTGTGACCACCTGGTCAGCCAGCCACCTTGTGCACCTTGCTTGGTCTGCCCACTGCCACCCCATGTCCAGAGTCTGCCAGCTGTCACCTGTGCATCCAGGATCCACCTGCTGCTGTCTTGTGCACCTAGCTCTATCTGCTCCTGCCTTGCATGCCCAGAATCCACAAGCCCCCACTGTTTTTTGCTGTGACCCCTCTCCTACTGGCCACATGACTTCACCCCTCCTACCGGTCTGGATGAATGTGTCTATTTTAACTCCTTAGCTGTCGGACTTCCATACAGTTCAATCTTCTGTCAGTTCTGGTTGGTTTTTCTTTTTTGCTTCTAAATTTTTGTTGTCCTTGTTTTGGTTGTATGAAGAGGCACAGTGTGTCTACCTACACCTCCATCTAGGCCAGAAGTCCTAAATAGAGATTCTTAAAAGCAACAAGAGAAAAGCAAAGAGTTACCTATAAAGAAGTTCACATAAGACTATCAGCTGATTTCTCAAAAGAAACTTTGCAGGCAAGAAGGGATTGGCAAGAAGTATACAAAGTGACAAAAAGCAAGGACCTACAACCTAGATTACTCTATCTAGCAAAGCTATTATTTAGAATGGAAGGGCAGATAAAATGCTTCCTAGATAAGGTAAAGCTAAAGGATTTCATCATCATCAAGCCCTTATTGTATGAAATATTAAAAGGCTTTAGTTAAGAAAAAAGAAGGTCAAAACCATGAATAGTAGAAGGGGAAAAAGATGGCAGAGGAGTAAATGAAAGTCATACAAACCTCCTCCCAGGAACAATCTGGAATTACAACTATATTGTGGAGAAGTCACCTGAAACAAACAACTGAGCAATAGCAAGAGAGAAGCCTTATAACCTCAGATAGGGAAAAGAATCAGCTTCAGCACAACCTGTCTGGTAAGAAGCGTGATAGAGACTTGAGAGGGCTGGCTGGGTGCCCACAGGCAGCTGTGCCAGAGGGACAGTTAAGCATCCAGTTGGATCCCCCTGAGAAGAATGGGGTCTAAACCTTAAACTGGCATTCCCAGCCTAGAGCACCACAGCCCCAAAAGTACTCAGATGAAAAACAGTGGTGAAAAGTGGCAGGGTTGTTATCTGCCAGAAGTGGCTGAAGATGCAAAGAGCCATTTCAAGCGCCAGCACAGAAATTTTCATTTGCAGCCATATATCCAGGGCTCTGGCAAAGGTGGGGAAAGAGCAGTCTAGAGATGACTAAGGAGAGACTGGAGACAGAAACTTTGGGGAGAGACCTGGGTGAGTAGACACTGGGTTCCCAATGCTGAGTCATCTCCCATACAGCAGCAGCCATCCTGCTCAGGCAGACCACTCCCCTCCAAGCAGTAGCAGCCTGAGAAAAAACAATAGCCCTAACTCCAGGAGGGACTCTGCCCTGGCTCTGAGGTGCTTAAACATGACTGCTGAGTGCAGAGTGACTAGATTAACAACCAAAGCAGACAGCCACAGATAGTAGATCCCTGGCAAAGCGGGGGCAGAGTGGACTAGAAACACTTGAGGAGAGACTGGGGATGGAGGTTTTGGGGAGAGAACTGAGACAGTAGCTGCCAGGATCCTGGTGCTGAGTCATCACCCATATGGCAACAGCCATCCTGCTCAGGCAGACCCCTCCATTATAAGCAGTAGCAGCCTGAGGGTAAACAATAGCCCTGACACGAGGAGGGATTCTTCCCTGCCCTACTGTGCTTAAACCTGATTGCTGAGTGCAGAGTGACTAGATTAACTGAAGGAGACAGCCACAGAGAGGAGATCCCCAGAAGTCTCCAACTGGTTACCTAAGGTTAGACAAGGTCAACATCTGACATCACTAATGGCAGATTCAGACAGAAAAAGACAATAATAAATACTAGAGGCTACTAGATGAAATCCACTGTGGTGTTCTCCATGATTTGTGATATTTTCTTTCCTGCATAGCTTTTTAACATTCATTTTTTGTCCAGCAAGTTTGTGCATATTAAGTCACTAGATTCTGTACTAAGTTTCTTTCAATTCTCATATTTTACTCCTCCCTTCTTTTATCCCATTTTACCTTCTTCTTTCCTCTCATTATTTTCATTTGAAATCTTGTTTACTCTCTTGCTACAACTAGTTTCCATTCTTCACTCTTACTATTTCATCCCCATCCAGACACACAAAACCAATTTGCTAGTCAATGGTCATCTCATATCTTTTTCCCAACTCTTAATATACCCACATTCTCTCTCTACCTTTAGCAATCCTTGTTTGTTGGTTCTGGGTATGGTAGTTGTTATTAAATTTTTTTTCAATTTTATCTATAGATCACTAATTTTCTGTCTCAAATATCAAATATTAGTGGTCCCCCTTCTATTTTTTACCTGAAATTTTTAATTTTGCCCTGTTTTTTCTTTTTTCTTCTATTTATGTTTCATCTAGTCCTTTTATTTTTCTTTATTCTCCTCTCTATTCTTTTTTCTTTTACCTGTCAATTCAAATTTTAATTTTTCCCTGTCTCAGCCTGGTTTTTGTTCCTCACTCTTAGTATTCCCTCTCCCTCTATCACTTCAAAATCATTACCTATTCCCCTAGACATCTCTTAGCTTTTATTTGTTTCTTTTTCCCCTCTTATTCCCATACCACCTATATTAATTTTAGCTCATTTGTTGTCATAGTGCTGTGATGGATCTTTCTCTCTAATTTGGCTCTTATATTTCTATTATTTAGTTTCTTTTTCTCTCTCACTTTATTTTATTTTATGTCATTTTAATTTCTGTTTAAAACTAATACTATAGGGTGGAGGGAAGATGGCGGCTTTACTCTAGGCAGTGTTTTTCTCGGCTTCTGTGAAGAGGGGGGAAACTTGCAGATTGGTGGAGAGGCAGAGCAAGTGGGCTGGGTTGCCGAATCACTTTTGAAAGCAGGACATCAGAAATTATTGCACTCACTGGAAAACCAGACAGTAAGGAGTCTGATACAGGACAAAAGGGGCCCAGGGATCAGCGCAGAGCCTGGGGGTGTGCAGACCCCAGGCCCGCCCATGCAATGGGCTCTGCCCCAGGGCTCCAGGGAGAGGGAAGCCGCTGCTCCCTCCCTCCCCCAAATATGGGGGTGAGCAACTCCAGGGGAGAACAGGTTGCTAGAAGGAACAGATTGGCCAGTTGGACTGAGAAAAAATCGCCCAGGGAATATGAACACCCACCCAGAGACCAAGGAGAAGTGAGAGCCTCTAGCCGACAGGACCAGGGGCATCTCTAGCCCGGTGGAAGTGCAGATTGGTGGAGAGCACGAGCCAGCCACGCTCGGCTCGCACCCCATAGGGAGGCCGGAATCGCGCGCTGCGATCCCGGGAGAGACGTGGTGCTGGTGCATAACTGCAGTGGTGGCTCAGAGATTTCCAGCCAGCCTGACCGGGGGAGCCGCAAAAGGCGCCAACACCCGCTCGGAGTGCAGTTCGGCGGGGAACACGGAGCTGGAAATGGCTGGGCTCGCGCACCATCGTCAGGAAGACTGATTCTCACATGCCAGTGTTCAGGAGTGCCCAGGGTACCTAACAGACTTGCTGAGATCTGGCTGGGAGAGAGAGAAGCATTTCAAAGGCCCCTCAGCCAGCTGAAGCCAGCAAGATCAGAAAAACTGGTCTGGCCAGTTAGAAACCAACAAGAGTGTTTTTTTTGTTGGTTTGTGTGTTTGTTTGTTTGTTTTGGTTTTGTTTGGTTTCTCTAGCTGTTGTTTGTTGATTGATTTTATCTTGTGTTTTATGTGACTTTTTCTTCAATTCTTATTATTTTTATCTCACAATTCCTTATGCTTCTCTTCCTTTCAACCTAATATTATTCTTTCCACTCCAAATTTATCTCTCCTGCACTACATCTTCTGATTTTCTTTCCTTTTTTTTAATCTTGCAAGTTACTGTAAATTTGTATTATCTTTTTCTCGATTTTCTGACATTTTTTATTTTAATAATATTTTGGTATTCTTTTTCTTTCTGTATACTCTTCTTTGCTTGGCTGTTTATACTGTCATTTGATACGTTCCCACTGGTATCTCAGTCACAAGGTGTTGATAAGTTACTATCCTTCATCTGTGTTCCATTAATACACCTCTCAAGGTTCTATACTCTTTATTCTTGTTATCTAGACCTCATCGATTCTGCCACAAGACTGTCACTTTACTATTACTGCTAGTAAGACCTAGTCTATAAAATTGAAAATGCTTCTCAATACCCGCACCTGATCTCAGCCCACTTTGCAATTTCCTGAACTATACTATTGTGGGGGTTGTCTCTATTCTTTTACTCACTACTCCTATATACTAATCTTTAGTCCAACCCTACCTTAGAAGCTGACCTCCCACAGCCTCACAGCTTTCTAGATCCAACTAACAATCCTCTCGGCCCCAATAAGAGTCTTACCTTCTTTCCATCCTTTCTAAAATGTGGATAGTGGGGTGGAGGATGACAGTTCACACTATAAGGAGCCAAAGGATAACCCATCTCTTCTCTACTAGCTGCTAAAGTAAATATCATAGTATACTGTCTTGCTGTTTTAAACCATTTTGCCTTATTCCTCCAACTGATCCCAAAAAAGAGTAGGGGGAAGCTGTGAACACCAGGATACACGAAGGAGATTGCACCACTGAAACACACAAATATTCTACCACGGAAGTTCACACCATAATTACAGGGAATCAGAACAGTTCAAATTAACAAACAAGAAGAAAAAAGAAGAAACCCACAAACAATGAGAAAACAAAGAAACAACCCCCCAACTGAAGGGAAACGAGGAAGCCTCAGGAAAAATGCTAAGTGAAATAGAGGCAACTCAACTATCAGATAGTGAGTTCAAAACAATGATTACCAGGAAGTTCAATGAACTCACAATGAGCTTTCAGAAATTAGAGGGAAACTACATCAATCTCACTGCAAACTATATAAACATGAAAAAGGAAATAGAAACTCTCAACAAAGGTCAAGAGGAAATGAAGAATACAATTTCTGAACTGAAGAACACAGTAGAAGGAATGAAAAGCAGGATTGATGAAGCAGAAGATCGGAATAGCGAGCTGGAGGACAAAGTACAAAAGAGCATCCAGAAAGAGCAAGAAAAGGAAAAGAGGCTCAGAAAGAATGAGGAAGGATTAAGAGAAATGCAAGACAATATGAAATGTAATAATATCTGTATAATAGGGATACCAGAAGGAGAAGAAGAAGAGCAAGGAATCGAAAACCTAGTTGAACAAGTAATGAAGGAGAACTTCCCTAGTTTGACGAAAGAAAAAGTCACACAAATCCAGGAAACACAGAGAGTCCCAATCAAGAGGAACCCAAAGAGACCCACCCCAAGACATACCATAATTAAAATGACAAAATTTCAAGACAAAGAGAGAATCTTAAATGTAGCAAGGGAGAAGAAGGAAGTAACATACAAGGGAGTCCCAATTAGGCTAACGGCTGACTTCTCAATGGAAACACTTCCAGCCAGAAGAGAATGGCAAGAAATACTCCAGATAATGAGAACCAGAGGTCTGCAACCAAGGCTACTATATGCAGCAAGGCTCTCGATCAAGATAGAAGGCCAAATAAGAAGCTTCCCAGACAAAAGAAGTCTAAAAGAATACACCTCGACCAAACCAGCTCTGCAAGAGATTCTAAAAGGACTGCTTTAAGAAGGAGAGAAGAAAGAGAGAGAGAGAGACACACGTCCATAAAAGACAATGAATAAGTACCTATCAATAATAACCTTAAACGTAAATGGATTAAATGCTCCAACCAAAAGACAGAGAATAGCTGATTAGATAAAAAAAAATGACCCACATATCTGCTGTCTACAAGAGACCCACCTCAGGATAAAAGACCTACACCAGCTGAAAGTAAAGGGCTGGAAACAAATCTTCCAAGCAAATGGACAGGAAAAAAAAAGCCGGGGTAGCAATACTCATATCAGACAAAATAGACTTCCAAAAAAGGTCCATAAAGAGAGACCCAGAAGGTCACTTCATAATACTCAAGGGAAGAATCAATCAAGAAGACATAAATATTGTAAATATATATGCACCCAACATAGGAGCACCCAAATACATAAAGAAAATCTTAGAGGACTTCAAGAAAGATATGGACAGCAACACAATTATAGTGGGAGATTTTAACGTCTGTCAAAAATGGAAAGATCTTCTAAACAAAATATCAACAAAGATATTGTGGCATTGAACAATACCCTTCATGAAATGGACTTTACTGATATACACAGAGCCCTCCATCGAACAGAAGCTAAATATACATTCTTTTCAAATGTACACGGAACATTCTCAAGATAGACCACATGCTAGGACACAAAACAAGCCTCAAGAATTTCAAGAAAATTGAAATCATACCAAGCATTTTCTCAGACCACAAGGGACTGAAGCTAGAAACCAACCCGAAGGAAAAAAAAACAAAAACACTCAAAATCATGGAGATTAAATAGCATGCTATTAAACAATGAATGGGTCAAGAATGATATTAGGGAAGAAATCAAAAGGCTTCTGGAAACAAATGAAAACGAACTCGCAACAACCCAAAACTTATGGGACACAGCCAAGGCAGTCCTGAGAGGGAAGTTCATAACGATACAGGCCCACCTAAAAAGGTTAGAAACATTCCAAACAAACAATCTAACCCTACGTCTACAAGAACTCAAGGAACAACAACAAAGACAGCCCAGAGCAAGCAGAAGAAAGGAAATAACCAAGATCAGAGCAGAATTAAATGACATAGAGACTAAAAGCACAATTCTAATGATCAATGAATCCAAGAGCTGGTTCTTTGAAAAGATAAACAAAATCAACAAGCCTTTAAGCAGACTCATCAAGAAAAAAAAGAGAAGACCCAAATAAACACAATCAGAAATGAAAGAGGAGAGATTACAACAGATACCACAGAAATACAAAGGATTGTAAGAAATTACTACAAAGAGCTGAATGCCAAGAAATTTGAAAACCTAGATGAAATGGACAACTTTCTAGAAAAATATAATCTTCCAAAACTCAATGAAAAAGAAGCAGAAAGTCTGAACAGACCGATAACAACTAAAAAAAGTGAAGCAGTAATCAAAAAACTCCCAACACACAAAAGCCCGGGACCAGATGGTTTCACAGGAGAATTCTACAGAGCATTTAAGGAAGAGCTAACCCCTTATCCTTCACAAACTATTCCAAAAAATCCAAAAAGTTGGGAGTCTCCCAAACTCTTTTTATGAGGCCAACATCATCCTAATTCCAAAACCAAATAAAGACACAAGAAAGAAAGAAAACCTTAGGCCAATATCACTGATGAATATCAACGCTAAAATCCACAACAAAATACTGGCAAACTGCATCCAACAATACATTAAAAAGATTATACACCATGACCAAGTGGGATTCATTCCAGGGATGCAAGGACGGTTCAATATTCACAAGTCAGTAAATGTAATACATCACATAAACAAAAGCAAAGACAAAAACCACATGATCATATCAATTGATGCAGAAAAAGCATTTGATAAGGTACAGCACCCATTTATGATAAAAACACTCTGCAAAGTGGAAATAGAGGAAGCATCCCTCAACATAATAAAGGCCATATATGAGAGACTTACAGCCAACCCCATACTCAATGGGCAAAAATTAAAATCTTTTCCACTAAGATCAGGAACAAGACAAGGCTGTCCACTTTCACCACTTCTATTCAATATAGTACTGGAAGTGTTAGCTACAGCAATCAGACAAGAAAAAGAAATAAAAGGCATTCAAATTGGAAAGGAGAAAACAAAACTGTCACTGTTTGCAGATGACATGATAGTGTACATAGAAAATCCTATAGACTCTACCAAAAAACTGCTTAACCTAATAAATTAATTTGGCAAAACAGCGGGATACAAAGTCAATATCCAGAAATCAAAGGCATTTCTGTACACCAACAATGAAACAGCAGAAGCAGAAATCAAGGAAAAAGTCCCATTTGAAATAGCAAAAAGAAAAATAAAATATCTAGGAATAAACCTAACCAAAGAGGTAAAAGACCTGTATTCAGAAAACTACACAACACTGAAGAAAGAAATCAAGGAAGACACAAACAAATGGAAACATATACCGTGTCCATGGATTGGAAGAATTAATATCATCAAAATGTCCATACTACCCAAAGCAATTTACACATTCAATGCAATTCCAATTAAAGTACCAATGGCATATTTCACAGACATAGAACAAACACTTCAAAAATTTATATGGAATTATAAACGACCCTGAATAGCTGCTGCAATGTTAAGAAAGAGTAAAGTAGGACAGTTCACAATACCCGGCACTAAACTATATTACAAGGCTACTGTAATCAAAACAGCCTGGTACTGGCATAAAAACAGGCACAGAGACCAATGGAACAGAACAGAGAGCCCAGAAAGAAGCCCAAGTCTCTATGGTCAATTAATATTTGACAAAGGAGGCAGCAACATAAAATGGAGTAAAAATAGCCTCTTCAACAAATGGTGTTGGGAGAACTGGACAGCCACGTGCAATAAAATGAAACTTGAGCACCAACTTACACCACATACAAAAATAAATTCAAGGTGGGTAAAAGACTTAAATATAAAACATGACACCATTAAAGTCCTAGAGGAGAACGTAGGTAGGAAAATCTCAGATATTTCATGCAGAAACTTTTTTACTGACATGTCCCCTAGAGCAAGAGACATAAAGGAAAGAATAAACAAATGGGACCTCATCAAAATTAAAAGCTTCTGCACAGCTAAAGAAAACAGTATCAAAATTAAAAGAGAACCAACTCTATGGGAAAACATATTTGCCAATGATACCTCGGACAAGGGTTTAATCTCCAAAATATAGAGAGAACTTACATGACTGCACTCTAAGAAGACAAGGAATCCAATTAAAAAGTGGGCAAAGGACTTGAACAGACACTTCTCCAAGGAGGACATACAGAAAATCCAAAGACACATGAAACGATGTTCAATATCGCTAGCTATCAGACAGATGCAAATTAAAACCACAATGAGATACCACTTCACACCAGTCAGAATGGCCATCATAAACAAAGCAACAAACTAAAGTGATGGAGAGGTTGTGGAGAAAAGGGGACCCTAGTGCACTGCTGGTGGGACTGCAGACTGGTACCACCACTATGGAAAGCAGTATGGAACTTCCTCAGAAAACTGAAAATGGATCTGCCTTTTGACCCTGCAATTCCACTGCTGGGACTCTATCCTAAGAATACTACAACAGCAATTCAAAAGAACCTATGCATCCCAATGTTCATAGCAGCACAATTTACAATAGCTAGATCCTGGAAGCAACCAAGATGCCCATCAGTAAATGAATGGATCAAAAATCTATGGTACATTTACACAATGGAATTTTATGCAGCAGAAAGAAAGAAGGAGCTCCTACCCTTTGCAACAGCATGGATGGAGCTGGAAAACATTATGCTAAGCGAAACAAGCCAGGCAGTGAAAGACAAATACTATATGATCTCACCTTTAACAGGAACCTAAATAACAAAACAAAGAATCAAGCAAAATATAACCAAAAACACTGAAGTAGAGGACAGGCTGATGGTGACCGGCGGGGAGAGCAGAGGGAATTTAAGGGGACAGTGGGAAGGGTTCACAGGAACAAACTTAAAGGACACATGGTCATAGACTAAGGGGAGGGTGGTAATGGGAGGGGAGTGGGGAGGGGTGGCTGGATTGGGAGTAAAAATGAGAAAACTGTATTTGAACAATGATTAAAAAAATAATTAAAAAAAGCTAATACTATACACTTCCCTTATCATATTCCATTCCACATTCTTCATTCCCTTTTTTAATCATGATGTAAATTTTACTTTCTTCACTTTGCTCCAACTTCCAACTCTTAGTAATGCTCCTCATTCTACCCTCAAAATCATTTTTTTTAGATAATCTCATATTGAGCTCCTTTCTTATAATAGTCCTAATCTCTTTACATTCTTATTAATGCTGGTTCATTTGCTGTTGATAGTGAGATTGCAGGCGGGAGTTATTTTTTCAGGTGTGGGTTTGTTTCCTGGGCTTTGTGGTTTTGTTCTGGCAGCACCTGCAAAACAACAACACAAAGATGTGGTGGGTGGAGTGACACTCAGTCAACCAGCTGAAGGGAAGGACTCACCAAAGTAAAATCAAACTACAATAAAAATGCAAATACATGCAGAGAGCCAACATAAATGGCATAAAGGGCATTCCAAGAGCAAGGAGATCAAGGAGACTGCCTCACTGAATCTCACAGTTCCCCTACCATAGAAGTTCACACCACAAAGTCAAGAAGTCAAAACAGATTAATTTAAGAAGCAGAAGCAAACAAGAAGAAGTACACAATAATGGGATAACAAAGAAACAACCCCCCAATCAAAAGTAAAGGAGGAATTCACAGAAAGAGTGCTAAATGAAATAGAGGCAAGTCAACTATCAGATATTGAGTTCAAAACAATGGTTATAAAGAAGCTCAATGAGCTCAGAGTGAATTACCAAAAACTACAGAGAAACTATAAATAACTTACTGCAAACTGTATCAGCATGAAAAAGGATATAGAAACAATCAACAAAGGCCAAGAGGAAATGAAGAATACAATTTCTGAATTGAAGAACACAGTAAAAGGGATAAAAAGCAGGCTAGATGAAGCAGAGGATTGAATCAATGAGCTGGAGGACAAGCCAGAAAAAAACTCCCAGAAAGAGCAAGAAAAGGAAAAAAGACTCAAAAAGAATAAAGAGGGGTTAAGGGAACTTCAGGATAACAAGAAACATAATAATAAATGTATAATAGGGATAACAAAGGAGAAGAACAGGAGCAAGGAATGGAAAATCTGTTTGAAAATGTAATGATGAAAAACATCCCTAATTTAATTAGAGGAAAAGTCACACAAGCCCAGGAAGCACAAAGGGTCCCCATCAAGAGGAACCCAAAGAGGTCCACTCCAAGACACATCAGATTTAAAATGGCAAAATTCAAAGACTAAGAGAGAATGTTAAAGGTGGCAAGGGAGAATAAGAAGTAATATACAAAGGAGCCCTCATATGGCTAGCAGCTGACTTCTCAATGGAAACAGTACAAGCCAGAAGAGAATGGCAAGATATATTCCAAGTAATGAGAAACAAAGGCCTGCAATCAAGACTCTTCTCCCAGCAAGGCTCTCAATTAAAATGGAAGGCAAAATAAAGAGCTTCCCAAACAAAAGAAAGCTAAAACAATACACCTCCACCAAACCAGCACTGCAAGAGATGCTAAAGGGACTGCTTTAAGAAGATGAAGAAAAAGAGAGAGAGGAACACACGTACAAAGGAAGTAAAATGTCAATGAATAAGTACCTATCAATAATAACCTTGAATGTAAATGGATTAAATGTTCCAATCAAAAGACATAGGGTAGTCCAATGGATAAGAAAACATGACCTGCATGCATGTTGCCTGCAAGAGACCCAACTCAGAACAAAAGTCCTACAGAGGCTAAAAGCAAAGGATTGGGGAAAAAAAAAACATTCCAAGCAAATGGACAGGAAAAAAAAAAGCCAGGATAACAATACTCAAATCAGACAAAATTGACTTCAAAACAAGGACCATAAAAAAAGACCCAGAAGGACATTCAAACATCACATAAACAAAACGAAAGGTAAAAATCACATGATCGCATCAATAGATGCTGAGAAAGTGCTTGATAAGATACAGCACTCATTTATGATAAAAAATACTCAGCAAAGTGGGAGTAGAGGGAGTGTGCCTCAACATAATTAAGGCCATATATGAAAAACCTACAGCCAACAGCACATCAATGGGCAAAAACTAAAAGCTTTTCCACTAAGATCAGGAATAAGACAAGGATTTCTGCTTTCACCACTTCAATTCAACATAGTATGGGAAGTTTTAGGCACAGTGATCAAACAAGAAAAAGAAATAAAAGGCATCCAAATTGAAAAGGAGGAGTTAAAACTGTCATTGTTTGCAGATGACATGATAGTGCACATAGAAAATCTTATAGACTCCACCAAAAAAACTACTTGACATAATAAGTGAATTTGGCAAACCAGCAAGTTGGAAAGTCAATACTCAGAAATTGAAGGCACTTTTGTGCAACAACAACAAAATATCAGAAACAGAAAGCAGGAAATAATCCCATTTGCTATATATTCTCTTGTTGCCACAGCAACAAGAAAAATAAAGTATTTAGGAATAAACCTAACAAAGGATGTAAAAGACTTGTACTCAGAAAACTACACAACACTGAATAAAGAAATTAAGGAATACACAAATGAATGGAAGAATATACCATGCTCATGGGTTGGAAGGTAAACATAATCAAAATGTTCATACTACCCAAAGCAATTTATAGATTTAGTGTAATCCCTAGTAAAATACCAATGACATATTTCACAGATGTAGAACAAACATTTCAAAAAATTTATATGGAACCCTAAACAACCCCAAATAGCAGCAGCATTTTTGAGAAAGAAGAACTAAGTAGGCGGGATTATATCTGACATCAAACTATACTACAAGGCTACTGTAATCAAAACAGTCTTGTACTGGCATAACAACAGACACATAGATCAATGGAACAGAATAGAGAACTCAGAGGTAAACTCAAGTCTCTATGGTCAATTAACATTCAATAAAGGGGGCAGAAACATAAAATGGAGTAAAAATCGCCTCTTCAACAAATGGTGTTGGGAGATCTAGAAAGCTACATGCAAAAAGATGAAACTGGACCATCAACTTATACCACTTACAAAAATAAATTTAAGGTGGATAAAAGACTTAAATACAAGTCGCAACACCATAAAATCCCAAAGAAGAACATAGGCAGGAAAATCTCAGATATTCCATGCATCAATATTTTCACCAATATGTCCCCTCTGAAAGCAAGGGACATAAAGGAAGGAAAAAAAATGGGAATTCATCAAAACAAAAACCTCTGCAGGGATATGGAAAACATCAGCAAAATGGAAAGGGAGCCAACCATGTGGGAAAATATATTTTCCAATGATATCTCAGACAAGGATTTGATATCCAAAATATATAAAGAACTCACACAATTCCACCAGGAAGACAAACTATACAATTAAAAAATGGGCAAAGTTTCTGAACAGAAAATTCTCTAAGAAGAACATACAGAGGTCCCGAAAACATATGAAAAATTGTTCAGGCTTACCAGTCATCAGAGAGATGCAAATTAAAACCACAATGAGATACCACTTCACACTGGTGAGAATGGCCATCATAAAAAAATCAATAAACAAGTGCTGGTGAGTTTGGGGAGAAAGGGGAACCCTAGTGCACTGCTGGTGGGAATGCAGACTGATGCAACCACTGTGGAAAACCAAGTGGAATTTTTTCAAAAAACTAAAAATGGAACTGTCTTTTGACCTGGCAATTCCACTGCTGGGATTATACCCTAAGAATCCTGAAACATCAATCCAAAAGAACCTATACACCCCAATGTTCATAGCAACACAATTTATAATATCTAAGTGCTGGAAGCAACCTAGGTACCCATCAGTACATGAGTGGATCAAAAACTGTGGTACATTTATGCAATGGAATATTATGCAGCAGAAAGAAAGAAGGGGCTCCTACTCTTCACCACAGCATGGATGGAACTAGAAAGCATTATGCTAAGTGAAGTAAGCCAGGTGGTAAAAGACCTGGCTTACTTATGATCTCATCTATAAGTGGAACCTGATCAACAAAACAAAAAAGCAAGCAAAATATAACCAGAGACATTGAAATAAAGAACAAACTGACAGTAACCAGAGGGGTAGGGGGAGGGGGATAACAGGAGAAAGAAGGGAAAGGGTCATCAAGGAACAAGTATAAAGGACCCATGGACAAAGCCAAATGGGGGAAGGATTGAGGGTGGGAGGTGGTATTGGGTGGGGCAGGGGAAAGTAGTGGTGGAAAATGGAGACAACTGTACTTGAACAATAAAAAAACACTATAAACATTAAAATCACAAAAACAACTATCAATAACCAAACCAAAAATAAAATCAAACTAAGCAAACAACTGGGATAGGAATAGAATCAAAACTATGGAGATCATTTGAAGGGTTATCAGCTGGGTGGGGTTGGGGGATAATGGGGGAAAAGAGATAGGGATTTAGAAGCATAATTGGATAGGTACAATACAGACAGGGAGTGTTAAGAACAGTATAGGAAATGGAGAAGCCAAAGAACTTACATGCATGACCCATGGACATGAACTAAAAGGAAGAGAACTATCAGAGGGAAGGGATGCACAGGGTAGCAGGGAGCAAAGGGGTAAAATTTGAGACAACTGTAATACTGTAATCAATAAAATATACTTAGAAAATATGAAGATATACTTTATTTGTTTTGAAAGTGCCACATAAGTCACACAATGTATGTGGCCGTTTACTGACCTGTAAGTAACATTTTTGAAAACAAGAGCCTGCCTGTCTTGCACAGTATTTCACCACCTAGAACAGCACCCAGAATATAGTAAATGCTCAATGAATACTGAATAAACAAATAAGGGAATGAATGAGCCCTTTTCCAATACAAGAGGTAGAAAAGGAAACATTAAGATATTTGCTTGAGTGCAGGTCAATGTCAAGCTGAGAAAAGAAAACAGTGTGTTCCAATGGTAGTAGATGAGTAAACTGGGTCTGATTAAGATGACTGTGCTAGTTTTAAAAATTGATGAGAAAGATTTAAAATTAGTTGAAGATTTCATTCACTCAAGTTTAGCTCAGAACCAGCAAATAAGCAGTATAAAAAAATTCTCAATATCAAAGACACAGAGAGTGAAGATTCCTGACGGTTTAGGGGTCAATGAAGCCCATATAGAGTGGACAAACCATTAGGACAGAGGAGCCCAAAGCCTGGAAGCCCCCACAAGCTATGATTATTTGGGGCACAGCCACATGGACATTCCTTCTATGTCTTATTAATTTGGGGACCTCAGCCAGTCCAGCCATTTGTCAAGGCAGATTTTTACTAATAAGATAAAGCCATTTCAAAATTCAATGATTTGTCTTTATATTCAAAGTAACTTCCCTAGCCTCATCTGCTTTTTATCCCAGTTTCTTGTCCTTTTTTACTCACACCTCAAAAAGATTTGCAGCCCGTAGCAGGACAGGTTAATCCTTGGAAATCTTTGGACCTTTCACTAGAGAGAGACCAAGGCCTCAGGGTCAGGACGAGGGCTTATTTGATGGTAAAGCTGCCACATCTCTAAGGGCCTGTACATGCTTGGAACTGGCTGCTTTTTCAAAATCTTTTTGAAGGATAGAAAGCTGTAGGTAATGGGGACCACTGAAGGGCTTAATGAAAATCAATAATGAAATTAAAAGTAGGAAATGGAGAGCCACAAAGAAGTTTCTAAAGGATTTTCAATTTCTTGGAACAGTTATGATTCCACCTGAAAAGCATGTGTGGAATAGTGAAGACATTAAATTACAGAAGGATGTGGTAGTTCATGACTCCTGAGTCAGTCATGACTCATGAGCTGTCTATATGAGATTTTCCACTACCCACACCGTCATCTGAAATCTGAAAGGGAGAAGTGAAGAATGAAAACTACTTCTAACTTCTGAGATGACCATGGAGGAAGAAACTGTGGTTTCTTGACTCTTGGAACACTTTGAAATTAAGTTAGAGGCAGGTGACTGAGCTGAGAGAAGTGTTGGTTTGTGTCCTGAGGCTACACACAAAACCAATCTGATTATGATATTGTCTTAGATTTTCATTTAAACTGTTCTGAGCCAATGTGGGGCTGATGCCAAAGCCCCAGAAGATGTCATCATCAAAATCAGTCGTTTCTGGAGCATCTCAGCCTGAGAACTGAGATTCTATTTATGTCTGTATGCTTGGACATGCTGACACGTGCACTCATTGGCATGACCACAGTAGACCTTCATGAAAAGCATCTATTCTAATTGGCCTGTGCTCATGCCAACAAGTTATAGATTCTGAATGTGACCCTGTAGCAGATTATGCTGATGCCCAGCATGTATTTTCTGAGCACACCTGTATTCACTTGTAACCTCAGGAGACTATTTCCAGTGCACTGACAGCTTCCTGCCTCACGTGCACATATCACTCTTCTCTGCAGCTCCTGGAGCTTGATTTATAGCAGGCAGAGGAAGCCATAGCATGCAGAAGAGTTAAACCCCAGGAGCAACTTTCAACAACTGGGGGAAGGAAGTCAATGACTAAACCCTCTAGCTTCCCCAACCTGTGATTATGAGGCAAGTCTATCACATCTCTTAGAAGATCACCAGTATGATTGAGCCCCAGTTACCCACAGTGGTAATCTACCCACATACCTTTAATGCTTTTTCTCCTCTTCTTAATTCATTTTCCCAATTTTCTCACTTTTATGTTTTAGGATTGGCTTCCTATAAGCTTGTTTCACCTAAGTCCTTGTTTCAGGGACTTCTTTGGGGAGGAATTCAAACTGAGAGAATTGTTACCTTGATTTTAGAATACTGCTTGGCACACCATAAGCATTCAAAAAGCACTTGTGGATGTCTTCAGAAATCTGCCTAGTGATAATTCCAGATATTCCTTGGAATCCTTTGGGAGGTTATTTACAATTGGTGATCATGAAACAGAGAAGATAAAATAGTCCCCTTTTCCCAAGAAGAACAGCATATATGTGAAGGCAGGAATTTGGAATTTGCATTTATGGTTAAATGCAAGGAAAGGTCATAGTTCTCTGTGCCTAGGACTCACTTAAGTAGAAGATGAATGGTGGAAAAAGAGACAGGAAGTAGTTATCTATCACTCCTCCCTCCCATTGACTCATTTTATACAAGTTATGGCAATAGAAGAGAGAGAGATTTTAGTATAGAATTGAACTCAACTCCAAGTTAAACAGGCAACAAAGACTTTATTCAAGACTATTACAATAGAGGAGAAAGATTGAACTCAACTCTGAAAACAACAGGAACAAGTAGAGGTGTATAGTCAATGGGCAGAGTGAAAGAATGCATACAAAATTACTAAAAAGGGACTTGGATTAAATATCAAAGGTAAGAGAAGTCTCACTTCTCTTCTATCTGCATATGATTCTTGTTGAAACTTGGCTCAGTGGCCCAGGTAAAGGCCTGGTTAATAGGACTCCAAGAAGCCTGACTAAAGTTTGATCCAGAAACCTGTTCAGGACCTGTGAGCTACCTCTATCTCACCTAAAGGCATTTTCCACCCACACAGTCAACGTGTATTTGTGAAGTACTTCTTCTAGGTTCTGAGGAAACAATGGAGAATCAGGACAGACATAGTCCTTTTTCTTATGAAGGTACATGGTTTGGAGGGAAGGTAGACAAATAGAATTATGTGGTTTGGTGACTGCCATGATGGGGAAGCACTGAAACATACTTACAGAAGCACCTGACTGTGGTGGTGCAGGTGTTTTTAGAGAGGATGGCTTTCCAGATGATATTACGTCATCTCTAAAACTGGAAAGATGTGTGGGAGTTTGCAAGGCCATGAGAAAAGAGTAACATCATTAAGAATATGGCAGGTTCAAAAAGCTGAAAAACACATTTAATCTGGGTAAGGGAGATTTGAGGAAAATTAGTCTGGGAAGTTGAATAGAGGCCATACCATAAAAAGCCTTGAGGAATATATCTATATCTATATCTATATCTATACCTATATCTATATCTATATATTTATATCATCTATATCAATATCATCTATATCTATATATGGTTTCAAGGGATATATGTACAATGGAATTCTCAGAGCTTTTAGCTTGTGACTATATAAAGTTGGATTCCCCATGATGTACACCCTAAGATAAGAATCAGAATATAATTGTTTGGGAGGTGATTTCAGAGAACTCCACTAGAGGAAGTGAGAATAATCATGAACAGGTTGACCCCTGTGGGCAGTAGGGGCTTAGTTCCACAGGTAAGCTCTGGAAGATAGAGAACATGCCTCAGAGTGTCCCAACCAATAGGCAAGAAAGGTGTGGAATTTTCTCTCCACTACTATCCATCATTGCTTGAAGTCTGCTTTCAAGGGCATTGACTCTCAGATGCTTCTAGCTTGCCCTGCAAGCCACCATGTGTACTCCCTTGGTCAAGAGGAAAAGAAACCAAATAAAAAAATGAGAACCCAGGGCAAGGGCCACAAGTGCTGACAGTCAGCAGAGTGTGCAGAGTATATGGACAGGGCATGGACAGGGTCAGCTTCAGAATGGTAACGTGGTTTGTGAGGTTCGGAGAGGGAGAAAAAGTTTGTGCTTTTTCCAAATATATTTGACCTTTTTTTAGAGCATCCATAAGGACTAATAAGGTCTACATAGCATATTTGGAGGATTCCTTGTCCAGGTAAGTGGTCAACAAACCTTGTCTATAGAGGGCTAGATAATAAATATGTTTGCCTTTGCAGGCCATATGGCACAGCTCAGCTTTGTTTTTGTATCATAAATGCAGCCATAAACAATATGTGAATAAATAGCCATGGCTATGTTGCAATAAAACTTTATTTACAGAGTCAGACAGTTGGAAAGATTTGGCTTGTCCTATAGTTTGCTGACCCTTGGTCTAGGATCATTCCTACAGTTCCATCTAGCTCTAGGATTGTAAGATATTTGGTGTTGTCCTATAGAGCACACAGACGTCTGCATGACTGATTTCAGCAAAGCTTTTGCTCCCTCCTCCTCACATGACTACATGGCAAATGTGTTTCAGATCAATGTGTGTTGTTTCTCTGGAACCCATCCCAACCAGCCCTCTGCAACAGCCTCTTCATCCCATTTTGCCCACAGTCTCTCTGTGAGGCAAAGCAACTGACCCTATATTTATTCTTGAAGACATTATTCTGCTGGGGAAATAAAAATAGTGTTGCCCTGAGGCTGCCTGATATCAAGAACTTTCCATGTCACAAGATGAGATAAATAATAGCAGCTCAGAATAAAGAAGTCTTACCCACACATAATCAGGGGCCTAGAGAGGTGTGAGGACTGAGGGAACCAAGATCACACTCCAGCTCCTTTACTTCTGCACTTGAAGACATTAGGACAACAGTTTCTCCTCCCAGCATGTCTATGTACCCTGCTTTTATCAACCACTTAAAGAATGCCAAGCATTCATTACTTTGTTCAATAAACACCTATAGAATGATTACTCTGTGCCAGACACCATGCTATACAGGACTGGCTACATAATTTGTGGGGCCCTGTGCAAAATGTAAATACAAGACTCCTTCTTCAACAACTACTAAGAATTTCAAAATGGTGACTGCAAAGTATTACACTAAATATGGGGTCCTTCTAAGTGCTGTACAATTGCCTCTATCACACACTAATTCCAGCCTTGGTGCTTGATGTTTATGTTTTATATATGTATATATGGTATTACAAAAAGGACTCTAATCCTTGCCCTAGAGAAGATTACTTCCGAGAAAGGGGTGATGAGCATAATAAAACACAAATCAGTGTTTTACCCCATCTTTTCAATTCCTTTATCACTTTTGTCCACATAAGATCCCTGTGAGTGCCCACATTCAACAGCCAGCACCTATATCCATCCCTTTGTTAGCATCTGACCTCAGGCTACCAGAGTCTCTCTAGCTGTAAGCTCAAATAACTGACAGTCTTTACCAATGAATGATTTGTGTGGGAGTTCATCTAGTTGGCTCATTGACACTGTTGGGGTCAAGCATGGGGCCAGATGTGCACTGATCCCAGACCTCCCCTGCAGCATCAAGTCATACTCTAGCTTGGCTCCTTTTCCTTCCTATAATAATTCTCACCTTCTTACCAGTTCTTCATGAGAATACTTCCTACTGGATCACCATGACACAAATTTTCATTTCAGGGTCTTCATTGGGTGAACCCAACCTAAGACTCATACATATAAATTTGAAGGGATAAGTTCAAAATGAGAAGTACCATGTTAGAGATACTAAGACAGTTCTAGGCACATTGAGGGATAAGGAAAAGTGCTTTCAGCTAGAGGGCAGTGAGAGGCACTGGTGGGAGAGATCTTGGATGAGTTGGCATTCATGTTGGGTTTTGAGTAATGGATATTATTTCAAAAAGTTAGGATGAATCATGGAAGTAGTAAGAAGTATTGTGTTTATTCTTTGCTTATACCTTCAGGTCTTCTCTGCATTCTTGTCTACCCTGCTCTGTGTCCAGGAAGGCTGACTTATATGGACTGCATTAACAGGCAACATTGCCTCTGGCTTCTGGTTCGGATTAGGTCGACGAGCCTATAGATGATGGGAGGGTGGAAAAGCATGAACCAAATGGCCTTCACTATAGAGCTACTCTTTCTGTATCTAGTAACTGTTCAACTTCTTGCCCCTTAACGTCCAGAGGTGGTAATGCATAGCCATGGGTACTGGACCATCTCATGTTGGTTTTCCTAAATCCTACCCACAATGATGTAAGCAGACTTATTTTTTTTAATGCTTCTCAGCTACCTAGTTTGAGTGTACAATCTGTACTGGGACACTGTACTGTACTGGGACACTGACTAACACAGATGTGATGGGGATAAAAATGCTGGTGAAGGAAAGAGCTCAACCAAAGGCACATAAGCCAAGCTAGAAGCTGTTACAAGAATTGTGAGCAGAGTGCATGAAGAACATTGTAGAATTTAAACTACAAAGGTTGATTACAAACAAAATATGAACAGCCTTGACCAGCTAAGCCTAAGGAGTGGGACTTTGAGCTACAGTGTGTCAGAACAGAACTGTGATGTGATGAGAAAGGTATAAGGGGGGTGCTGACCTGACAAAAGTAAGAAGGAGAGGGACTGAAGATAAACTGGGGAACAGATGAAGGACTCTGAGGCTACTGTTGTAATCTAGTCAGAGCCAGATCAACATGCAGACCAGCTGGATGGAGGTGCTATTGGAAATGTAATGAGAGATATAGAAAGCCATCTGTGTAAGACCCCCTACTTGAAGTCTTGGTTTATGCTGTTCCTACTGCCTGGTGCAACTTTCCTCCCTCATGCGGCTAATTCCTTCTTATCTCCATGGCTATTTTAAACATTATTTCTCCTAGGAAGCCTTTGTTGGACCTCTCTTCTGGATTGCCTGAGGTCCCATGGCCAGTATGCTCCTGTGACACCTTGTTCCTACCTATTTAGAACTGGTCACACTGTACTGTAACTATTCATTTTGTTTTCCAACCACCCCTTTGCATCATAAACTCCATGAAAGCAGAGACTATATCTGTCTTTCTCATCATTGTCTCTAGAGCCTAGCCTGATGCCCTAGCATCAAATTAATATATAATGGATGGATGGACAAAAGGAACAATGGATGGGTAGAATCAGTGGCCTCTTGTGGGAGAGCTTTGTCTGCAGAGCCCCCCTGTCCACCATGGATGAGAATAAGTCTACCAAGACATGATCTGCTTGGGGAGGAAAGGTGGCTGATCTCTCAAAGGAGAAGGGCCAGGTGCCTGTTTCTCAATGGGCTTTTACTGGGTTTGTTTACGCAAGAATTTAGGTAAAGCTCATTAATCATTGCCAGGCAGTAAGGATCAAACAATAAATCACAAAGAACTCTGAGGGCCTATTTTGAGTCAGGGTCAGCTAGCTAAAGAGCTGTAAAACTGCGAGGAAGAAACTTACTTCTTGCTTGGACCCTTATCATTTAATTGAGAGCATTCTAAACAAAGCAGGTTTCACAGGATTTTACATATTCTTTCTTAGGCCTGATTGTCTGGGGAACCCGCCCTTTCCAGCACAGGGCTGCACCACCCTCTGTCATTGTTTCTGGCTTAGGTGGAGTAAGGGAAGTAAGGCAGCCAAGAGATTAGATTTCTCACGGACAATGAGGATTCAGGCTTTGTGAAAGTCTAGGGGTGAGGGTCCATCACCCCCTTTTGCTGTAGCCCCCCAAAGTCCTTCCTTGGGGGCCTCCCATGTGATCGTGCCAGTCTTAGATCATTTCCCACTTGGGGAATCTTACCTGTCATTGGCTAACCTACCAAGCATTGGTGGCCAGGCAGGGTGAGGTAAAAGGAGCAGAAGCGGTGCTCTTGCCAGGGAGATAAGCTTTTGTCTCCTTGGTGGCTTACAGTCCAAGGTCACTCCCTCAGCCTCAGCCTTAGCCCCCTGGTGGGGGTTACAGCTTCTGAAACCAAGCAGGGAAGTTCCCAACAGCCTCTGAATGTTGCTGTTAGGAAAGTACCTTGATACTGACCTCTAGAATCTATGTGGCTAAAATCATTCACTCATCCTCCTGTGATATTTCTCAGGTTCTTTTTTAGTTCCACAGTGAAGTTTCAGAAGTTCCCTTTCAGAGAGTAATTGAGTCACATTTCTAATGACAACATTGGGATCTGAGCTGTTTGTGTTCTTGGCACACACACAAAAAAGGATACTGACAGGGGGATGTATTCACAAAAAAAGAAAAATTATGAGAAGTAGTTTTGCAAGGTAAACATCATTAGAAAGAGGGAATGATCAAGCTAAAATAAATGTTTTTTTTGTTGTTGAAGCTTGCTTTGTATTGCAAATCTCAAAGAACTTGACTGGATAGTTTGCTGGTGACAGCATGCAATTCATTCCTTTCTGCTGCTGACTTTTGGCCCACACATTGTAAGATACCTGTAACTGTGATTTGGCTGCCCTTTTCTACACACTGGGAGAAGCTAAGACGGGTGTCTTCCCAGAGAGTCACCTGGTTTGGGGAAACCAATTCTAGTGCACACTAGCTCATTGCAGATGCTATTGTTCTGATTGAGAACCTCTTATGAGAGCTAACACACCCAAACAATTGAGAAGACATTAACAAAGGGAGCATTTACAACAGTGTGGACACAGTAAGAGAAATCAAGAAAGGGTGATATATCACCTCAGACCTAGTGAGAGTAGGAGCTACTGGAACCACTACTAGAGCAGACATGTTTCTATAATCTATAGGTGAGAAGACTGAACTTCACTCTCCTTCACAGGTAATCCAAAGGAGACTCAAGGAAGAAAACATAAGTGACAGCACTTGGAAATCTGAAATTCTTCAAACATATTACAGCATCTTTATATTTCCATCCTCTTACCTTCACCTCCTCCACTACATATTTCCCTCATCTTCAGTTTGCTGTTATTCAAACAAACACATTTGTGCCTCCATGGATTTAAATAAGTTTCCTTCATTCAAGCAGCACAATTTACAATAGCCAAGTGCTAGAAGCAATCTAAGTTCCCATCAGTAAATTAATGGATCAAAAAACTATGGTTCATTTACACAATGGACTACTACACAGCAGAAAAAAAGAAGGAGCTCCTACCTTTTGAAACAGCATGGATGGAACTGGAGAGCATTATGCTAAGTGAAATAAGTCAGGCGATAAAAGACAAATACCATATGATTTCACCTGTAAGTGGAACCTAATCAACAAAACAGACAAGCAAGCAAAATATAACCAGCAACATTGAAATAAAGAACAAACTGACAGTAACCAAAGGGGAGGTGGGAGGGGATAATGGGGGGCGGGGAGGGAGAAGGGTTTTCAGGAAGGACACATGGACAAAACCAAAGGAGGGTAGGATGGGGGGGGCGGGATGGGGATGGCGATGGCGATGGCGATGGCTGGAGTGGAGGAAGTAGGGGAAGGAAATGGAGACAACTGTAAACTTCAACAATAAAAAATGTGGAAAAAATAAAATAAAATAAAATAAAATAAAATAAAATAAAATAAAATAAAATAAAAAGAAGCTTTCTTTCACTGGCCCCATTTCCACCATTCCAGGAACATACATTTCTTGTCCTTGCTTACCTGGTGTCCATCCTCACATCTCATGACCATACCTCACTTTTCTTTTGGAAAGTGGACTAAGTTATCCATCTGTACCAAATGGGCTTACCACACTCCTGAATCTGAGGTGGACCTACAATCACAGTGATTGATTTAGGGATGGGCTTGCATCCAATTCAGTCCAAAGAGTGAATGCTGAAAATGTTGCTGTCACTCTTTAGCAAAGTCAACTTTCTTTCAGCAAAGTTCTTAGGCCAGTGGAATGTAACCTGAGAATCAAAGTGGCACAGTAGGAGCCAGAGCTGAGAGATGTAGAGAGATGGGTTCATAGCAATGTTGTTCAAGCCTCTGACCCCAGCTTTATTTGGAGATCAGTAACCCATGAAATCCAGAGTCACAGTAGTAACTCTGCCTGTACCTCTCAGTGATGTGAACCAGTATGTCACTATTTTGGCCTGAACCAATCTAAGCTTCCACTGCTTGCATTACTGCTCTCCTAGGATCTTACAGCCCCTGAATCCCTCCCTCCAATTCTATCTATCACTCTGTATGGTCTGATTTTTTGTTGTTCTCTCCCACTAGACTCTGAGTTCCTCCTTTTCCTTTTTGCTCAGGGATTGACACAAATTAGTAAGTAATTAATAAATGTGGAAAGAAAGCAATATAAAGAGTTAGGGTTCCAAGATAAAGTAGCTTGGTATCCCCACCTTTTTTCTCTTTTTTTATTGTATTTTTTATAACCATATACTCCCCTTACATACCCCACCCTACAATCACACCACTGTTGTCGATGTCTTGAGTCCTTTTACCTTTTTGCTTCATTCCCCCCACCCCCTTAGCTGTTCCTGCTCCCTGTGAGTCTGTTTCTATTTTGCTTGTTAGTTCAGTTTGTTCTTTAGATTCCACATATGAATGAAATCATATGATATTTGTCATTCTTTGACTGACTTATTTCACTTAACATAATGTTCTCCACATCTACCTATACTGTTGCAAAGGGTAAAATTTTCTTCTTTTTTATGGCCAACTACTATTCTATTTTGTAAATGTCCCATAGTTGTTTTATCCAATAATTTATTGATGGACACTGGGGCTGCTTCTATATCTTGGTGATTGTAAAAAACACTACAATGAACATAGGGATGCTTATATTCTTTCAAATTAGTGTTTTGGGTTCCTTTGGATATATTCCCAGAATTGGAATTGCTAGATCCAAAGACAGATCCATTTTTAATTTTTTGAGGTATCTATTTCCATACTGCTTTCCACAGCAGCTACACCAATCTGCATTCCCACCAACAGTGCAAAAGGGTTCCGCTTTCTCCACATCCTTGTCAGCACTTGTTGTTTGGCAATTTATTGATGATAGACATTCTGACAGGCATGAGAGGATATCTCATTGTGGTTTAAATTTACATTTCTCTGATGATTAGTGATGAGTGTATTTTCATATGTCTATAGGCCATCTGTATGTCTTCTTTGGAGAAGTGTCTACTCAGGTCTGTTGCCTATTTTTTACTTGGGTTGTATTTTTTTGGTGCTGAGTTTTATAAGTTCTTTATGAATTTTGGATACTAACCTCTTATCAAATGTATTGGTGTCTCCCATTTCATGGGTTATCTTTTTATTTTGTTGATGTTTTCTTTGCTGTATAAAAACTTTTTAGCTTAATGTAGTCCCATTTATTTCCCTTTTTATTTTTTTTCCCCTTGCCTGGGGAGGCATAACTGAAAAATATTGCTACAAGCTATGTCTGAGATTTTGTTGCCTATGTTTTCTTCTAGGATTTTTATAGTTTTGGGTCTAATATTTAAATCTTTGATCAGATTTAAACTTATTTATTCTTATGTGTCGTGTGAGAAGGTGATCTAGTTTCATTTTTTTTTGCATGTATCTGTCCAGTTTTCCCAACACCATTTATTGAATAAACTATCTTTACCTCTTGTAGGTGCTTGCTTCCTGTGTTGAATATTAATTGGCTATAAAGTTGTGGGTTTATTTCTGGGCTCTCTATTCTGTTCCATGGATTTATATGTCTGTTTTGGTGCCAGAGCCAAGCTGTTTTGATTACTATGGCCTTATAGTATAGTTTGATATTAGGTAGCATGATTCCTCCAATTTTGTTCTTCTTTCTCAAGATCGTTGTTGTTCTGTGGGTCCTTTTATGGTTCCATGTAAATTTTTGAAATATATGATTCACCACATTAAAAAAATGAAGGATAAAAAACACATGATCATATCAATAGATGCAGAAAAATACTTGACAAAATCCAATACCCATTTATGATAAAAGACATGGAGCAAAGTGAGCTTAGAAGGAATATACCTAAACATAATAAAGGCCATATATGACAAACCCACTGCCAGTATTATACTCAATGAGCCAAAAACTACAAGTGTTCCCCTCAAGATCAGGAACAAGACAGGAATGTCCACTTTCACCTCTCTTATTCAATATAGTATTGGAATTCCTAGCCACAGCAATCAGACAAGAAGAAGAAATAAAAAGCACCCAAACTGGAAAAGAAGAAGTAAAACTGCCTTTATTTGTAGATGACATGGTAACTCTACATAGAGAATCCCAAAGATTCCACCAAGAAACTACCAGAACTGATAAATGAATTCAGCAAAGTAGCAGGATACAAAATTAATATCCATTTTTAGCTGCATTTGTATATGCTAATAATGAACTAAAAGAAAGGAAAATTAAGAAAACAATCCCATTGCTTTTTTATAATTGCTTCAAAAAGAATAAAATACTTAGGAATAAACCTAACCAAGGCTATAAAAGACCTGTACTTGGAAAATTAAGACACTGAAGGAAGAAACTGAAAAGGATACAAATAAGTGGAAGCACATACTGTGTTTATAGTAGGAATGACTAACATCATTAAAATGTCCATACTACCCAAAGTAATCAATAGGTTCAATGAAATTCCTATCAAGATTCCAACAACATATTTCACAGAACTAGAACAAACATTCCCAGCTTTTTAATCATAGTAATAATCATCATTATTAATGATGATGATGGTGATAATAATGATGATGGTGATGATGATGATGGCTACCATTTATTGAGCCCTGTGCCTTTGATGGCTTTATAAACATTATCTCAGATCATTAGAACCACCACAGCAAGCTGTTTTGTTAAACCATGTTGCTTATAAGAAAGTAAAAGCTCAGAGATTTCAGGTAACATGTCCAAAGTCACTAGCTGGAAATGGCAGAAATAAGGTATACACTGAACTTTGGTTCTAAAGTTCATGCTCTTGTTCACCATGTAAAAAGTCTCCAAGCCATTCTTTCTATTTCTCTACCTTCCTGAAGGAAACCACCTATCCTGACTTGCTCCTCTTGATTCTGCCTCTCTTGAGTAGAGTACTAAGCTTACTTCCCTCTCCTGCCTTCCTGTGCCAGGTCTGGTATTTGATTGACCACATGGTTTCATGCTAGACTAGGCAGAGAAGCGCCTTCTCCAGCTCAGAAGCACTTTGGGGACTGAAAAATATGATGGCACCTGCATCATTAAATTCAAACTCAAAAGTTTAAAGAAGGTCAAAAGCCTGACACCAACTGCTGCAGACATTTAAGCTGACTCCTCAAAATGTCCAGTTCATCTGTGGAGCCAGTAAGCCATCTGAATAGCATATGAGCATATAGGCTTTGAAGCCAAACCCATCTGAGTTTGAATTCTGGCTCTTTTACAACCTGAATCACCTTGGGCAAATCACATCAACTCTCTCAGCCTCAGTTTCTTCATCTGTAAAATGAGAACACCTGTCTCAGAGAAATGTTGAGAGAAAATTAACATGCTTGTGGTAAATTAATATCTGACATATGATAAATATTTCTACGGGAATAGTTACAGTTATTACCTAAACCTCACCCTTTTCCTGTGGCTGAGAGATAAAAACTTCCAGACCCTGGCAGGAGGGAACTAAAGTTCCTCACAACTCCACACCCTATTTCCTATTGTTCCAAACACACATACTGATGTGTCTACAGCTTTGTACAGGTGTTCCCTCTCCAGGAAGCCTTTCAATCCCCTGTCCCCCACTGGTGTTAAGAGTTTCCAGATTTATCAAATAAAAATACAGGGTAACCTCTTAAAAAAGAAAAACCCAGAACCAAAAGGCTTCACTGGTGAATTCTACCAACAATTTAGATAAGAATTAACACCAAAACTTCTCAAACTCTTCCAAAAAATTGAAAAATAGGGAACATTCCAAGCTTATTTTATATAAGGCCAACATTACTCTGATATCAAAGCCAAAGATACCACAACAAAAGAAAACTAAAGGCCAATACATAAAAACACAGTATACAAATATGTGCTGAACAAAATAGTGGCAAACCAAATTCAACAGCACATTAAAAGGATCATACACTATGGCTAAGTGAGATTTATCTCTAGGATACAAGAATGATTCAACATATGAAAACCAATTAATGTGATACACTACATTAATAAAACAAAAGGTAACAATCACATACTCATCTCAGTTGATGCAAAAAAGTGTTTGGTAAAATTCAATATCATCTCATGGTAAAAGCTCTGATCAATCTAGAATAGAGGGAAATCACCTCAATGTAATAAAAGCCATATATGAAAAGCCCACAGCTAACACCACACCCAACAGTGAAAAACTGAAAGGTTTTTCTCTAAAATCGAGAACAAGTAAGGATGTTTGCTCGCACTACTTCTAGTCTGCATAGTACTGGAAGCCCTAGCACTTCAACAAAATCACTGCAGTTAGGTTTTGTGCCGTTATGATGAATTTCAGTGGGAGAGTGACACAAAGGTCACAGTGGCTGAGAAGCTGCCTTCTTCATCTGTGTCCTGCTGGAAAGGTCAGCTCTGTGTGCCACCTACACAGGAAGAAGGGCTTCCACATCCCACTACAGCACTGAGGAGGGGGAAGCACCTCCCTTTTCCTTTAAATTTTAGACCTTATATTTTCATGTTTGCAGTGTATTAACTTCTGTCTGAGGTTGCCAATATTGAAGGTCTGATGTGAGTCAAAGGAGCTCTCTGCCTGTCTTCCAAAGTGCAGTCTGCAGGGAAGGAGAATGAGTGCTCGGATGGCACCATTTGGAAGCTTCACCCCGTCAATGATCTAGCTCAGATGGTTTTTCCTAATATCTTTATGACTTTTATGGGAAAAGATATACGCTCATTATTTTGAAGATTCAAGCAAAACAGGAAAGCACAAAAAATACATTAATAAACATCCTAAAGTCCACCATGCTTGGTTTTTCCTCATATCTTTAGGACATTTGTGGGGGGGAAGATATGTGCTCATTATTTTAAGGATTTAAGCAAAAACAGTAAAGCACAAAAATACATTAACAAGCATCCCAAAGTCCACCACACAGAAGCTAATAGTTATTAGCATTTGGAGGTGAAGAGTCTAGGGCTCCTAGGAGAATGGGCTGATTTCAGGACACAACCAGGAAAAGTACAAGATGCAACTGAAATGTTTTGTACCAGAAAGAAAGAAAATGCTCAGAAAAAAAATGATGGGGTCATTCCACAAGGACACAGAAGCTGGTTGGCTGGGGCTCCAATGATTTTGACTTAAGCATCAAAATAATTAAGGCTAGTTGTGAGTTATAAACAGTTCAAAATAGGAATGCTTGAGTCCATAATGAAAATAAACTGATAAAAAGTAATGGATGGGGAGAAGGGAGAGCTGTTACTTAAAGAAGAATTATCAGAGCTGGCAGATAAATATCGAGGGAGTGCTGCATTTGAGAAATATTCACAGAGTGTTGATAAACTGCAAGGAATAGAAATCAGAGGTATATAGTGGAGAAACCAGACACCTTGACTTAGTGTTGAAAAGTAATTTCAGCAATGAAGGGAAGTAGACATCATGTGCCTCCAGATATGATGCTTGTAAAGACACAATATCACTTCCATAGTATTCTAGCCAGGAATGCATAACCTGAATCCAATTAAAAGGAAACACCAAAATGACTCAAAATAATGAACATTGTATTTTAAAGGGGGTCATGCTGTATTTAAAAATGTCAATGTCATAAAAGGCAAATAAAGAAAGGGAGGAGTAAAGTTGTTCCTAATTAAAGGAGAAAAGATAGAATAACTAAATGTAATACCTACCAGCTCCTAGAATGGATCCTACATGGGGGAAATTAACACAATGGGCATTAACAGATCAATTAACAAAAGTGAAATGTGGATGCTTGTTAAACACAAGATTGTCAATGCCAAATTTCTTGAAATTTTAACATTACTGTGATTTTTGGGAAAGTGTTTTTAGGAAGTATTTAGGAATAAAAAGGCATGATATATACAAGTATTCCCATGGTTCAGAAAAAAATCATAGAGCAAATAAAGTAATTGCAGTAAAATGATAATAGTTGGCAACTCTGGGTATAGAATACTTAGAGATCTTTGTGCTATTCCTGAAACTTTTTCTATAAGATTAACATTATTTCATATAAAAAGTTAAAAACATGTTGAAGAGTTGAGGAGAAACATATCAAAAATCTAAAATGTGGTGAGAGAAATGACAGTTCATTGATTGATACATTCACTCTCCCATTCATTTATTCACTCACTCCATGGATATGTCCTAGTGCATCGTACTAGTATTACAGATGTGAATTAGGCACAGTCCTATACTCAAGGAACATATTTGTAATAAAAAAGAAAGTCATCCAAAAATTGGTTAAATCAGGGAAGAATAACGCCTTTTGTCTAGTCTTATGTTTTCTGCACATTATTATTCAAAAGATTTTCTTGCATTTCCTGGGATCAAAACAATGAACTATTATTGATTGATTCAAAGACTTAAGAGATTTTCACAGTTTCATCATAGTAAAAGGAACAAAACAGAGGCCCAATGACTTAACACTTACAAAGCGTTAAGATTGTCTTCTCTAGGTGATATATCTCTGATCATCTCACTGGATGCTTCTGTGAGTTTCCAAAACTTCTTTGTAGGTGCTGGTCAAGGGACAAGAGACTCAAATTTTTATCGGGAGCAACCATCTCTGCTTTGATTAGTCCAGTGGTTCTCAGCTGGGACAATTCCTTACAACCCTTCCCCTAACCAAGGGGATATTTGGCAATGTCCATAGATGTTTTTGGATATCACACCTCAGGGGGGTAGGCACTACTGGCATTTAGTATGTAGAAGCCAAGGATGCTGCTAAACATCTTACCATGCCAAGGATAGTCTGCACAACAAAGAGTTATCTAGCCAAAAATGTCAATAGTGTAGAAATAGACAAACCCTGAACTGGTCCAAAAACTTGGAGTAGTTCACTGAGAGAAGAAATATGGAAAAGAGAAGGTCAGGAAGAAGGTTATATTGCTTATGAAGAGGTTCAACAACAAAATAAAGGTGGCTTAAACAAAATAGATAGTTTATTTCTTTTTTTCCTAGAGAAGTGCACTGGTTTTTTTAATTTTATTTTAATCATTGTCCAAATACAGTTTTCTCCTTTTTACTCCCAATCCAGCCCCCCCTCCCAACCCTCCCCACTTCCCTCCCATTACCACCCTCCCCCTAGTTTTTGACCATGTGTCCTTTAAATTTGTTCCCTTGAACCCTTCCCAATGTTCCCTGAAATTCCTTCTACTCTCCTCTGTGGTCACTGTCAGCCTGTCCTCTATTTCAGTGTCTTTGGTTATATTTTGCTTGCTTCTTTGTTTTGTTGTTTAGGCTCCTGTTAAAGGTGAGATCATATGGTATTTGTCTTTCACTGCCTGGCTTGTTTCGCTTAGCATAATGTTTTCCAGCTCCATCCATGCTGTTGCAAAGGGTAGGAGCTCCTTCTTTCTTTCTGCTGCATAGAATTCCATTGTGTAAATGTACCATAGTTTTTTGATCCATTCATTTACTGAAGGGCATCTAGGTTGTTTCCAGCACTTAGCTATTGTAAATTGTGCTGCTATGAACATTGGGATGCACAGGTTCTTTTGGACTGGTGTTTTAGTGTTCTTAGGATAGAGTCCCAGCAGTGGAATTGCTGGGTCAAAAGGCAGATCCATTTTCAGTTTTCTGAGGAAGTTCCATACTGTTTTTCATAGTGGTTGTACCAGTCTGCAGTCCCACCAACAGTGCACTAGGGACCCCTTTTCTCCACAACCTCTCCAACACTTGTTGTTTATTGCTTTGTTTATGATGGCCATTCTGTCTGGTGTGAAGTGGTATCTCATTGTGGTTTTAATTTGCATCTGTCTGATAGCTAGCGATATTGAACATCATTTCATGTGTCTTTGGATTTTCTGTATGTCCTCCTTGGAGAAGTGTCTGTTCAAGTCCTTTGCCCACTTTTTAATTGGATTCCTTGTCTTCTTAGAGTGCAGTCATGTAAGTTCTTTATATATTTTGAAGATTAAACCCTTGTCTGAGATATCATTGGCAAATATGTTTTCCCATAGAGTTGGTTCTCTTTTAATTTTGATACTGTTTTCTTTAGCTGTGCAGAAGCTTTTAATTTTGATGAGGTCCCATTTGTTTATTCTTTCCTTTATGTCCCTTGCTCTAGGGAGAGAAGTACACTGTTGGGAAGCCTAGGGTTGGTTTGACAGGTCCCAGTTGTCATGGCACCAGACTACCCCAGATGGTCCTTCCCATGATCCATGTTGGTCTCGAGCTCCAGTCATTATGTCATCCTTCCTGCCAGCAGGATGAAGAAAGGCAGGCCCCTCCCTTGAAGAACACATCCCAGAAGCCACTCCCAGGACACTTCCTTATATCCATTGAACAGAACTTAAACATGGGCACACTGATTGCCAAGGAGGGTGGAAAATGGAATCTTTATTCCAGGAAGCCATAAGCCCAATTAAAAGTCAATGGGTTCTACTACTAAAGTGCAAGGGGTGAATGGATGCTGGGAGACAGCTCACACAGTCTGCTGCAGATGCACAAACTAAATATTTGCTTTGGGAATTTTAGTAATGGTGTTGTCTTTTTACTAGCCTATTTTTCTAATATTCTTCCATTGCACTTGATGCTTATAACTGTTGAAGCAAAAAGTGTCATTTCATAAATCTACAAATTACATAATAGCTAAGAGACAAACCTCTTTAAGGAAAGACTACAGGGAGGACTTGCATTGTTTATGAACAGGAAACCATAAACTCAGTAAGAGTATGAAAATTATACAGAAATCTGAAACAAAACCCCAAAATTGCTAAAAAGCCCACACAACTCCCCAAATTAGGTAGGCTACTAATGATGCCAATTTAAAACTAAGACATGACAGTGAGGAATATATTGTTATACATTATATTTCATATTTATATATTCATATTATATGTGTGTGTATGTATATGTATATATATTTATATGTATATATTCTTAGACAAATCTTTCAGCTAATAACAACTTTCAACAAAATCTATCCCAGTTTGTTTAGGCTTGCCTCATATATCTTGTCACACAAATATTCAGCAAGTTTTAGATTGTTCTCACATTATTCTGTTCTCAACAATGACTTTTCTAGTTCCTCAAATATTCTGTTAGGCTATCAATGGATTGGTGAACTGAGGAACAAAATAGGACCAGAGGCATGGACATATGGAACAGACTGAGAGCTGTCAGAGGGGAGTGGGGAGAAGACGACTGGATAAAAGAAGGTGAAGGGATTAGTGAAAGAACTTATATGTATAACTCATAGACACAACAGTGTGGTGATGGCGGGGATCGGGGTGGGGATGGGTGGAGATGGGCAAAGCCGGGTGGGAAATGGTGACATCTGTACTAGTGTCCATAAAAATAAAAAGGGGGAAAGAGTCTATTGTTCAAACTGTGCATTCCTCCAAGGTAATTTTTAACCTGAAGACATTGCACTTTACTGTTGCTGAAATATTCTCTCTCAAATTTCTTGGAAGTGCCAACTGCTTCATTAATTTCACTAATTTTGTTTGGTGCTTTCTGATGAAATGCTGCCATCCAGCTTCATCATCCAGATCTAAACCTGCAAGCATATAGCTGGATTTACATGTAGATTTACCATCCAGGGTGCAGAGCAAAATAAAAATGTTTGTGTCCACAACTTTATATTGAATTGCAAATAATTCTGCTTCATTTGGGTGAGTGCATAGGACTAAATCCCACCCGGGACTCCAAAATAGAATTCACCCATCACTTTAGTTTAACAATTATTCCAGCTTTCTTCCTTGGGGATTAGAGGAGACTGGTGATGGAAATTAGATTTGTTCCTCTTCTAAATACACAGACTCATACTCCAAACGTCTCATTCATGATTCAATAATAATAATAATAATTAATAATAATAATAATAATAATAATAATAAAAAGCTGAGAGGAAGGAAGACAACATTCTCATTTCTGAATTTAATTTTAAGCTGATTTAACTCACTATGAGCCACATACAAGAATAAAAATAGGGATACGAAGATGGTGGCGTTGTTGGAAGGAGCGTAGTCCCCTTCCTCTATGCACAGGAGAGAAACTCTTGGATCTGCAGAGGAACAGAGCAAGGGGCCTACAATATCGCAACATTTATGAAAACAGGACATCAAAAATTGTAGCGGACATTGAAAGACCAGACAGTAGGGAGACTGCTTCAGGATAATAGGGGCCCAGGGATTAGCATGGGGACCAGGGAGGTTGCAGCCCCCAGGCCCGGTGCTCCCTGGTCTGCCTCAGGGCACCCAGGAGAGCGAGTCACTGTTCCCTCCCTGGACAACAAGGATTGGGCAGCACCAGGGGAGGCCTTGTTGCTTGAAGGCACAGAGAGGGGAGTGAGACTGAGGGACAGTCACACAGGGGCTGCGAGCACCCACGCATAGCCCTGGGAAAGGTGAGTGCCCCAGCCTGTGTGACCAAGGGTGGCCTAGCCAAACGCCCACACCCCCAACCTGGTGAGAGTGTGATTCTATGGAAGACCTAGATCCCACAGCCCTGAGCAAAGAAAGGGCATGTTTGTTCATGGGTTTCTGGAGCCTGCAGTGGTGAACTCTGGGGAGCACATGCCCCTTCTGGATTCCTGACTCTCACACTATGAACATGGAAAAGACACAGGCAGTCTGCTGAGCCCCGGAGCCCGGGAGACCACCACAGTGAGCTCCGGAGAGCATGCTTTGGAGCACCCATACATACACCCAGGGTCCTGTGGGAAGGCATCAGATAGGCTCTGTGGAGAGCAGCGCTGCTATCCCTGGGGACAGTACTCAGAGACTGACTGACTACTGACTGGGAAGAGTGAAAAGCATTCCAATCACCCCTCAGCCTGCTGAAGCCAGCAAGACCAGAAAAACTGGTTTGGCCAGTTAGAAATTAACAAGAGGGGTTTTGGTTTTTTTGTGTGTTTTTTGGCTGTTTTTGTTGTTTGATTGTTTGATTTTATCTTGTTTTTTAAGTAACTTTTAATTTTTAAATTTTATTATTTTTATATTTCTAAATTCCTTATGTTTCTCTTCCTTTCATCCTACTGCTTTTCCTTCTACTCCAAATTTATCTCTCCTGCATTCCACCTCTGTTTTTTTCCCTTTTTTTTTTGAGCCTGCAAGTTACTGCAAATTTTATTATCTTTTTCTCACTTTTCTGACATTTTTTATTTTAATAGTATTTGGTATTCTTTTTCTCTCTGTATAATCTTCTTTGCTTGGCTGGTTATACTGTCATTTGATAAGTTCCCCCTGTTATCTCATTGACAGTGTGTTGATAATTTACTGTCCTTCATTTGTGTTCCATTAGTACACCACTCAAGGTTCTGTACTCCCTATTCTTGTTATCTAGATCTCATATACTCTGCCACATGATTGTTGCTTTAATATTACTGTAAATAAGACCTACTTCATACAATTGTAAATACTACACAACACCCCTCCCAGATCTCCAGCCCACTTCGCAATTTCCTGAACTCTATTATTGTGAGGGTTGTCTCTATACTTTTACACACTAATCCTATTTACTATTCTTTATTCCCACTTTACCTCAGAATCTGACCTCCCATAGCCTCACAGCTTTCTAGATCCAACTAACAATCCTTTTGTCTCCCATAAGAGTCTTATCTTCTTACCATCCTTTCTAAAACATGGCTAGTGGGGTGGAAGATCACAGTTAACACTATACATAGCCAGAGGATCTACCATCTCTTCTTTACTGGCTGCTAATGTAAATATCATAGAATACCGTCTTGCTGTCCTAAACCATTTGGCCTTACTCCACCAAGTGATCACAAAAAAAGAGTAGGGGGAAGCTTTGAACACCAGGACACATGAAGGAGACTGCACCACTGAATCTCACAGGTATTCTACCACAGAAGTTTACACCATAAACACAGGGAACCAGAACACATCAATTTAAGAAACAAAGGCTAACAAGAAAAGTCTCATGAACAATGAGAAGACAAAGAAACAATCCCCAAATAAAGGGAAAGGAGGAAGCCTCAGAAAAAATGCTAAATGAAATAGAGGCAACTAAACTATCAGATGTTGAGTTCAAAACAATGATTATCAGGAAGCTCAATGAACTCACAATGAGCTACCAGAAACTACAGGGGAGCTACAATGATCTCACTGCAAACTATATAAACATGAAAAAGGAAATAGAAACTATCAACAAGGGCCAAGAGGAAATGAAGAATACAATTTCTGAACTGAAGAACACAGTAGATGGAATCAAAAGCAGGATCGATGAAGCAGAAGACCGGATTAGTGAATTGGAGGACAAAGTAGAAAAAAAAACACCCAGAAAGAGCAAAAAAGGAAAAGAGACTCAGAAAGAATGAAGAGGGATTAACAGAAATGCAAAACAATATGAAACGTAATAATATCCATATAAAAGGGATACCACAAGGAGAAGAAGACGACCAAGGGATAGAAAACCTATTTGAAAAAGTAATGATGGAACACTTCCCTAATTTGATGAGAGAAAAAGTCACACAAATCCAGGAAACACAGAGAGTCCCAAGCAAGAGGAACCCAAAGAGGCCCACCTCAAGACACATCATAATTAAAATGGCAAAATTTCAAGACAAAGAGAGAATCTTAAAGGTAGCAAGGGAGAAACAAAAAGTAACATACAAGGGAGCCCCAATAAGGCTAACAGTTGACTTCTCAATGGAAACACCCCAAGCCAGAAGAGAATGGCAAGAAATATTCCAAGTATTGAGAACCAGAGGTCTGCAACCAAGGCCACTTTATCCAGCAAGGCTCTCAATCAAGATAGAAGGCCAAATAAGAAGCTTCCCAGACAAAAGAAGTCTAAAAGAATACACCTCCACCAAACCAGCTCTGCAAAAGATGCTAAAGGGACTGCTTTAAGGAAGGGAAGGAAGAGAGAGAGAGAGAGAGAGAGAGAGAGAGAGAGAGAGAGAGAGAGAGAGAGAGAGAGAGAGAGGGAGGGAGGGAGGGAGGGAGAGAGAGAGAGAGAGAGAGAGAGGGAGGGAGAGAGAGAAAGAGAGAGAGAGAGGAACGCTTGTACATAAAAGACAATTAATAAGTACCTATCAATAATAACCTTAAACATAAATGGATTAAATGCTCCAATCAAAAGACATAGAATAGCTGAATGGATAAAAAAAAAATGACCCACATATATGCTGCCTACAAGAGACCCACCTCAGGATAAAAGACCTGCACAAGCTGAAAGTGAAGGGCTGGAAACAAATCTTCCAAGCAAATGGAAAGGAAAAGAAACCCTGGGTAGCAATACTCATATCAGAAAAAAATAGACTTCCATAAAAGGACCTTAGAGAGAGACCCAGAAGGTCACTTCATAATACTCAAGGGAAGAATCTACCAAGAAGACATAAATATTGTCAATATATATGCACCCAATATAGGAGCACCCAAATACATAAATAAAATCTTAGAGGACTTCAAGAAAGATATGGACAACAACACAAACATAGTGGGGGATTTTAACAACCCACTATCAAAAATGGACAGATCTTCCAAACAAAATATCAACAAAGATATTGTGGCATTAAACAATACCCTTGATGAAATGGACTTGACTGATATATACATAGCCCTCCTTCCAAAAGAAGCTAAAGACACATTCTTTTTAAATGTACACGGACCATTTTCAAAGATTGACCACTTGATAGGACACAAAACAAGCCTCAACAATTTCAAGAAAATTGAAATCATACCAAGCATTTTCTCAGATCACAAGGGACTGAAGCTAGAAACCAACCCCAAGGGAAAAAAACCCCAAACACTCAAAATCATGGAGATTAAATAGCATGCTATTAAACAAGGAATGGGTCAAGAATGAAATTAGGAAAGAAATCAAAACGTTTCTGGAAACAAATGACAAGGAACTCACAACAACCCAAAACTTATGGGACACAGCCAAGGCAGCCCTGAGAGGTCAGTTCATAGCGATACAGGCATACCTAAAAAAAGATAGAAATATTTCAAACAAACAACCTAACCCTACATCTACAAGAACTCGAGGAACAACAACAAAGACAGCCCAGAGCAAGTAGAAGGAAGGAAATAACCAAGATCAGAGCAGAATTAAATGACACAGAGACTAAAAGCACAATTCTAGGGATCAATAAATCCAAGAGCTGGTTCCTTGAAAAGATAAACAAAATCAACAAGCCTTTAAGCAGACTCATCAAGAAACAAACAGAGAAGACTCAAATAAACACAATCAGAAATGAAAGAGGAGAGATTACAACTGATACTACAGAAATACAAAGGATTGTAAGAAATTACTACGACGAATTGTATACCAAGAAATTTGAAAACCTAGGTGAAATGGACAAATTTCTAGAAAAATATGATCTTCCAAAACTCAATGAAGAAGAAGCAGAAAGCCTGAACAGACCAATAACAACAAAAGAAATTAAAGCAGTAATCAAAAATCTTCCAACACACAAAAGCCCTGGACCAGATGGTTTCACAGGAGAATTCATTTACAAAGAATTTAAGGAAGAGCTCACCCCTATCCTTCACAGACTATTCCAAAAAATCCAAAAAGATGGGAGACTCCCAAACTCTTTTTCTAAGGCCAGCATCATCCTAATTCCAAAACCAGATAAAGACACAACAAAGAAAGAAAACTTCAGGCCAGTATTGCTGATGAACATTGATGCTAAAATCCTCAACAAAATACTGGCAAGCCGCATCCAACAATACATTAAAAAGATCATACACCATGACCAAGTGGAATTCATTCCAGGGATGCAAGGATGATACAATATTCACAAATCAGTAAATATAATACATCACATAAACAAAAGCAAAGACAAAAACCACATGATCATATCAATTGATGCAGTAAAAGCATTTGATAAGGTACAGCACCCATTTATGATAAAAACACTTTGCAAAGTGGAAATAGAGGAAGCATCCCCCAACATAATAAAGGCCATATATGAGAGACTTACAGCCAACACCCATACTCAATGGGCAAAAATTAAAATCTTTTCCACTAAGATCAGGAACAAGACAAGGCTGTCCACTTTCACCACTTCTATTCAATATAGTACTGGAAGTTTTAGCCACAGTGATTAGACAAGAAAAAGAAATAAAAGGCATCCAAATCAGAAAGGAGAAAACAAGACTGTCACTGTTTGCAGATGACATGATAATGTACATAGAAAATCTTATAGACTCGGGCAAAAGGCTGGTTGACCTAATAAATGACTTAGGCAAAACAGCGGGATACAAAGTCAATATCCAGAAATCAAAGGCGTTTCTGTATACCACCAATGAAACAGCAGAAGCAGAAATCAAGGAAAAAATCCCACTTGAAACAGCAAAAAAAAAAAAAAAATACCTAGGAATAAACCTAACCAAAGAGGTAAAAGACCTGTATTCATAAAACCACATAACAGGAAAGAAATCAAGGAAGGCACAAACAAATGGAAACATATACCATGTTCATGGATTGGAAGAATTAATATCATCAAAATGTCCATACTACCCAAAGCAATTTACACATTCAACGCAATACTTATTAAAGTACCAATGGCTTATTTCACAGACATAGAACAAACACTTCCAAAATTTATATAGAACCATAAATGACCTGAATAGCTGCTGCAATTTTGAGAAAGAAGAGTACAGTAGGAGGGATCACAATACCTGACACTAAACTATACTACAAGGCCACTGTAATCAAAACAGCCTGGTACTGGCATAAAAACAGGCACATGGACCAATGGAACAGAACAGAGAGCCCAGAAATAAACCCAAGTCTCTATGGTCAATTAATATTTGACAAAGGAGGCAGCAACATAAAATGGAGTAAAAATAGCCTCTTCAACAAATGGTGTTGGGAGAACTGGACAGCCATGTGTAAAAAAATGAAACTTGACCACCAATTTACACCACATACAAAAATAATTTCAAGGTGGATAAAAGACTTAAACATGAACCATGACACCATTAAAGTCCTAGAGGAGAATATAGGTAGGAAAATCTCAGATATCTCATGCAGAAACTTTTCTACTGACGTGTCCCCTAGAGCAAGGGACATAAAGGAAATAATGAACAAATGGGATCTCATCAAAATAAAAGGCTTCTGCACAGCTAAAGAAAACAGTATCAAAATAAAAAGAGATCCAACTGTATGGGAAAACATATTTGCCAATGATACCTCAGACAAGGGTTTAATCTCTAAAATATATAAAGAACTTACACGACTGCACTCTAAGAAGACAAGCAACCCAATTAAAAATGGGCAAAGGACTTGAACAGACACTTTTCCAAGAAGGACATACAGAGGATCCAAAGGCACATGAAATGATGTTCAATATTGCTAGCTATCAGACAGATGCAAATTAAAACCACAATGAGATACCACTTCACACCAGACAGAATGGCCATCATAAACAAAGCAACAAACAAGTGTTGGAGAGGTTGTGGAGAAAAGGGGACCCTAGTGCACTGTTGGTGGGACTGCAGACTGGTACAGCCACTATGAAAAACAGTATGGAACTTCCTCAGAAAACTAAAAATGGATCTGCCTTTTGACCCAGCAATTCCACTGCTGGGACTCTATCCTAAGAACACTAAAACACCAATTCAAAAGAACCTTTGCACCCCAATGTTCATAGCAGCACAATTTACAATAGCTAAGTGCTGGAAGCAACCTAGATGCCCTTCAGTAAATGAATGGATCAAAAAACTATGGTACATTTACACAATGGAATTCTATGTAGCAGAAAGAAAGAAGGAGCTCCTACCCTTTGCAACAGCATGGATGAAACTGGAAAGCATTATGCTAGGCAAAATAAGCCAGTCAGTGAAAGACAAATACCATATGATCCCCCCTTTAACAGGAACCTAAGCAACAAAACAAAGAAACAAGCAAAATGTAGTCTAAGACACTGAAATAGAGGACAGGCTGACAGTGACCAGAGGGAAGAGAAGAGGGAATTTCAGGGTAGAACAGGAAGGGTTTACAGGAACAAATTTAAAGGACACATGGACAAAAACTAGGGGGAGGGTGGTAATTGGAGGGAAGTGGGGAGGGATGGGTGGACAGGCTGGAATGGGAGTAAAAGGGAGAAAACTGTACTTGAACAATGATTAAAATAAAAAAAGAATAAAAATAATTTCTCTTTTGATATAAATCAGAATAAACCTATCTTATCAAGATGGGGTGGAAGTCAGGGGAATCTGGTTATTTAGATAGAATGGGTTATTAAGTGTCAGTCTTTGGAACAGGAAGTGGAGGCTGCTAATCTCCTGAAATTTAGGACAAAATTTTTTCTCTCCCCACATACTGTACCACTATCTGACACTTACTGAAAGCATATTACATTGTCAGGCACAGTGCTAAATCCTTTATTTAAACTTTTAATAGCCTTCTGATTTAACAACTGTATCATTTCCATTTTTACACATTAAGAAGCAAAGTCTCAGAGAAGTTCAATAACTTGCCCAGGTCATAGAGCTGATAAATGATTGGACTTTGAGTCAAACTCTGGTAATCCTGATTCACTTACACTTTCTCAATTTTTTTTAGAACTTTTAAGTCTTTAATACATATAGAATTTGTTTAGAAATATAATGTGGAATGACACATTAATGCTTTGTTTTCCAAATATGTAATGAATTGTTTTTTTCTCAGCTTAAAATGTTTTGTTAACAATTTAATGACAAGGAGAAGTGTTTACGACATGTTAAGTAGAAAAAGATGGAACACTGAGCTATACACACAGTACAAGAAACTTCATTAATGTGATATATGTCTAGCCACTGATATAAAATATATTGAACAGTTACAAAGAAGTACAACTGTTCAGGTGTCAAAGAATCTGAGATTTGGCATAAGACTGTTTTGGTGGAATTGAATCCCACATCCAGCTCTTACTCCCTCCGGGTAACTTCCTGTAAATTACTTAACTTCTCTGTGCCCTGTCATCTATAAAATATAGATAATAACCTTACTTGTCTCCTAAGGTGGATAAAAGAATTAAATAAGTAGATTGATATAAAACACTAACCATACTGCTCAGCACTTACTGCATGTATAAATAAGTATGCCAAATATGAATGGTTTGATAATAAGAATTTTAATTTTTGTCAAATTGTTTTGTTTGTTTTGCTTTTTGTGCTCAGAGAAAAAGGCTAATTTTCTAAAAGCCTGGGTCTTAAGTGTTCCACTAATGCCAAAACAACATTAGACCAAAAAGTAAGCTCCTTACAAACTCCATTCTGAGATGCACCTTCCCTGGGAGAATGAACTCCTTTCTCTCCTTCACAGAAAATAAGCCTCTTGTTTCCATGAGCTGATAACACAGGGAGCATTGGAGCAAAGATTCAGTAAAATGTAGACTCTTTGCATAACAAATTGAATTATTTGGCATTATGAAAACAAGAAGCAACAAATGTAAATAAGTCCCAGGTAAATCATTGAAGTCCCTGAGGTGTTGTGAGAATTGGAAGTATGTTATATTACATTATGAATTATAATTGGATCTTGAAGTCTGTTCAGTAATAGGTCTGGTAATGGGGTGAGAAGAAACCCTAATTTACACTGCATTTTATTGCTGAGAATATCACCAAACCAGACTCCGAATTATATAGACTGCCATATACATTGTATAAAGAAAGAGCCAGACAAAACCACAGGACTTTAATCCAGGTATGTTTTTATACACAGGGAAATTCTAAGGTAGAATGCTGATTATTCAAAATAATGTTCTCTTCTTAAACTTCCAGGCTTCAGAGAAATCTAATGAAGCAGAGATTTAGCTATGTTTCTTCTGAGATGATTGACGAAAAAAATCAGCTGCAAATAACTTGGGAAAAAAAATAGGAGAAAGCTTAATATGTTTTCTATAGTCACTGCTAATGTTCAGAAATTCAATATGTGGAAAAAAAGACTAGAATACTAGTCCTGGCAACCTGTTCTGGGAAATGGTGGTTAAATATTTCCTCCCAGGACCACCTCACTTTGGGACTTAAAAGTCTGAGAAAAATCCATGGTAGCTGTGTGACTTAGAGCTCATTTCTTGGTCTCTCTCTCAACCGTATTTTGCTAGTCAAAAGCACAAACTGATTCAGAGACAGAAATCACTTCCTTAAGGAGCAAGTTATTGCTCTGGAGTCAGAAACAAATAGTTTGGAACCCAGTTATTCTGAACACAGCACATTGGGGCCTAGGTTGTCTGATACAAGTAGATTCAATCTCTTTTTTACTCCTTAAACTTCAGACAAAGGGTATGTTTTCTTTTCTGGAGGAGCACACAGTTGTCTCAGGGCAGATTTGTATAGTGGTGCAAGTTGTACACTGCATAAAGTCACCTGACAGAGGGACTCAGTAGGGCCTGAAATCCACAGTAGTTGACAGAGGTGGCATGGCCTGCAAAGCCTAAATTATTTACTATCTGGCCCTTTACAGAAAAAGTTTGCAGAACCCTAGAATAAAAAGAATTGTCTGGTTTCAAAAAGAGATTAGAGTTGCAGGGTGAAAAATGGTAAGACTCCCACTTTTAAAACAATTATTTATTGATTTTACAGAGAAAGGAAGGGAGAGAAAAAGAGAGATAGAGATTTGTTATTCCACTTATTTATGTATTCATTGGTTGCTTCTTGCATGTACCCTGAGCAGTACTTCAACCTACAACCTTGGCATATTGTGATGACACTCTAACAAAGTTACCCAGCTAGGGGTGGCAGAACCCTCACTTTCTATAGTGGTGGTACCTCTCAGGGTAACAAGATATCAAAAGAGTGGTTGGACTAGAGACACCAGGGCTTTCTACTTTAGCAAAATTTGTGTGCCCACAGAAGCTTAGAGCTTCTGAGAGTGTGGGCAGGGATCCACTGCCAACTTAGACAGTGAGGAGGTTGGTGATCATAGAGGATGGGCAGTCAGAAGCCTTTTCTCTGTTGTCTGGGTACCACAAATGTCTTCTGGATTTTAAAGTAACTCCCAGAGAGGTGACTAAGATGGAATTTCTACCAAGCCTGGAGGAAGTGAGGCTTGAAAACTGATTTAAACTGAGTTCAATAAAAACAAAGAAATAGCCATTTCTTACACATCTGAGTGTGAGACTAAGACTGATCATTACTTGCACTCTGGAGGATTCTGTTATATGAGTTGTAATGTCAGAAAACTACAGAATTGGAGTGCCTGTGGAATCCAGGAAATGCACCTGAGCCAAGAAGACTAAAGGATGAGAAGCAGGAGCTTGGTGAGAGAGGAGCATTGTCAATGTCCACAGGCTTGTCTCCTCTTCACCCTCCAGGGACAAGCACAAACTTGGGTCATAGTTGGTACTAATTAAATGCATCATGAGTATGCAGACAAATTGTTTTCCTTCTCCCTTCTAAGCCTTCAGAAACTATTATAATCTGATATGTGTCATTAGTGTAAACTTAACATAAATTTAACTGAATTGCTATCCCTACTAGATATTTGCACTTAAGCCTTACCTATAGTAGTGGGCAAAAAAGACTATTTTGTACTTAAAGGAACTCAAACATCCACAAATTAGTAAGGGGAGCACGTGACTCAGGCAACCTTCTGGGCATTTGAGGTTAGAACCCCAGCAATGATGCTAGTAGCTACAGTGCACCCATTAGGTGTTAGGTTCTAAGAAAGGTACCTTAAATGAAGTGCCTGGGGTCCTCACAGAACTGCCGTGAGGCTATTTCTTGTCTATTGTGTCTTCCTGCAGTTTCTACATATTGAATATTCCTGCAAAAGATGAGCTGAAGCATGGGCTGGGAAAGCTTTTGAAAGCCAGTCAGGTGGAACCTGGAAGAAAAAAGTCTTCAAGCAGACATTATTTGCAGCCCTGAGTTAAGCAGATGCTGGGGTAGGGGAGGATAATAAAGAGCATATCCTAAATCAAGCTTCAAAGAGGGACTTATTTAATGTGGCGGAGAGGGGTGATTAAAGGAGGACCTAGAACAAGTGTTTTTATATATCCACCACTACCCTACCCCAGATGAGATTTATTAATCAGGTCCTGGTGGTGAAGTACCCTAACTGCCTGACAGCTGGTAATCAGGTTGCCATGTCAACAAGAAAACCCCTATAGGGGCTTTGTTTACTCATCACCAAGTTCTCTCTCTGAGTAGATTTTTTGCTGTGGGCTAAGAAACCTGATCCGTGACTACCAGCCTGCTTTTCTGGGCAATAGAATTGTTTTGACCCCAGTGGAGAAGACTGGAAGACTGCAAAGGAATCCAGATTGTGGGGAAGAGGGGTAGAAAAGTGAAGAGTGATGGAGCCTTGACATGAAGCACCCTGTTTCACTGACAGGGTTATTAACATTTATGGCATGTCTATATGAGCCTGAAATTCTTCTAGAAGCTACAGATTTGATTTTGTTTTATTCTCACAACTATCCTAAGAATTGATATTCATATGCCCATTTTATAGATGAGCAAAGACAGGCTAAAGGGCCAAACAACAGAGCAATGGTTAACTGAGCATGTGTTCATAAGATGGATTATCATCAAGCACTTAAAAATCATATCCAATGACTTTTCCAAGTCACTAGATATTTCATGACATATTTTTAGAGCTACATAATACAGTAAATGATAAAATATATATGATGAATGAATAACCATAGGTAAAAAAGAATGAAGAAGAATATTGTTCAAATAAAAAAAAAGACCACCCAAATGGGAACAAGCAAAGACTATTTGTTCAGAACTTGCTATACAAGGGAGTCAACCAAGACAGAAAGCTGAGAAAAGCTTCTAGTGGAAAAAGGGGAAGGCTCCAGTCATATCCTGATGGGAGGCTGTTGGCATGGGAAACTGAAGATGGGCTGATGAGGAGTGGGGCATTTTGTGTGATTAGTTAAGAGAACGTATTTGTCTTTTTCTGGGTGGTCCTAAATTGGAAGCAGGAGCCAAAAATTAGGGAAGCCAGAGGTTACTGACCAAGCCCTGATGGTTTAGGGCTTGATTGCTGCCAAGTTTGTAGTCTGACTTCCTATTCTGATTGCTGGAGTTATGGGTCATGGTTCTAATTTTATATATGGTCTAGCCATTGTCTATCTATGTATTCAGTCTCTCCATATATAGAATGATAACAATAGCTATCAGGAGGGGCCAGAAATATGATTAATTTTTTGTTCTTTCTAATTCCTTTCAGATTTTTCTAAGTGTTCTAAAATAATCAAATATTATTTCTAACAATTGACAGTGTGTTTATAAGGAAAAAGAAATGAGATTCAGAAAGGTTAAGTTATTTTGCTGAAGTAAGACAGCTAGTAAATAATTGACCTGGAATTAAATTCAGTTAATAATGAAAGCTAACATTTTCCTGCCCTACGTCTTCTAGGAATTTTCAGATATTGGATATTGAAAGAAATGAAAATGTAAGCTTATAATGAGAATATTACACTAACCAGCTTTTTTTTCAGACATTACTTTAAAACCAACTGGTCAACTTCTGGTCAAGATGCTGGAGTAGGTAAATGCTACTCAGATCTTCCCACAACCATATCAAAATTATAGCTAAACTACAGAATGACCATCATTGAGAATTTCCTCTAGCTGAATAGAAGTCCTATAATTAAGAGTGTACAGAAGCCATGTTGAGACTGAGAGGAAGGGCAGAGACACAGAACTTTCTGGTCCCACACACATGTGTATGGTTACAAATCAAGAAGGATATCTTGGTTCTAGGGGTCTCCCCACAAAAGCCAGGCATCCCAGTCCCACGCCAGGCCCCCAGCCCAGGGTTCCAGTGCAAGGAAGAAAAATCCCATAACTTTTGGCTATAAATACTGGAGGGAATTATGGTTGAGTGAGATGGAGGCTTTTAGAGTCCCAAGCATTCCTCTTAAAGGACCCATGCATGGACTTGCTATCTCACCTGCTCTGAGCTCCAGCACTAGGGCAGCAGGCGGGAAGGTGCAGGGACCTAAAGGGAAGAACTGAATTGTCTGATTTCAGGTGAAAGCTGAGTGGCAGCTTTCTCCCAGATAGAAGTTCTGGAAGAAGCCATTGATCCTTTGCTGGGACCTCCCCTCACCTAGGCTGCAGGCATAAGCAGACATTATATCTCAGTCTCCATTAACCTGTCTAACACTGTTCACCTCACCCTGGTGTTTCCCTGAGACCCAACCCCACCTGGCTGTGGGTTCACCCAAGCCACTTCCAGTGGCTTTTTAATACAAGAGGCCTATCTTGGCTCATTCTACAGATTTTTCTAAGATTTCTCAAAGGTTCACAAATGCCAAATAAGCAACATCTGGCTTCAGAGTGGGCCATACCTCTTCCTAAGTGGCTTCAAGCTTGGCATTAGTAGCAGCTGGTCTTGGTTTGAAGCTTAGCCTTTCCAAGGCACCTCTAAGCCCAGCATAATCACCAACTATCTCTAGGTCACTTAGTAGCTCATACCAGGTGGCCCAAGGCAGGGCACAGCCAGCAGATGATCTTAGCCAGCATGAGAGGCACCCCACTCCTCAAGGGAGCCTCAGAACCAACACATCTGGTGGCAAGCTTCAGATCACACAATCTCCTGCAATACACAATCATCTCCAAAAATTACATACCTAAAGGGCAGACTTGGCAGGCACCAGAGCTCCACTGAAACAAATTCTGCTCCATGTGGCTGGCCTCTGCATAGCAACTCCTCTGTAGTAATGGCCAATCTTCACAACCAATTAACATGGGAGACAATTTCTCCCACTGATATGCCAACAGCAATCAATGCTCAACTATAAGAGGGCATACACAACCCATACAAGAAACACACCTGGAGCATCCAACTCAGGTGATCAAAAAAGACTGCACCACTGGGTCCCATAGGAGATCTACTATATAAGGCTATTGCACCAAAACCAGGAGATGTAGCTGACCTACCTGATATATAGAAACAAACACAGGGGGGCAGCCAAAGTGAGGAAACCAAGAAACATGTCCCAAATGAAAGCATAAAACAAAACTACAGAAAAATACCTAAACAAAATGGAGATAAGCAATCTACCAGATACAGAGTTCAAAACACTGGTTATAAGGATGCTCAATAAAATTAGGGTTAGAAGATATGATCTGATATATTTTAAACAAAAAATAGAAAAATAAAAATGGAGAAAGAAAAGATAAAAAGAATCTGTTAAAAATGAAGAATGGCTGGTGTGGCTCAGTTTGTTGGAGCATAGTCCCATAAACTGAAAGGTCATGGGTTCAATCCCTGGTCACAGTACATACCTGGGTTGTGGTTTTTATTCCTCATTGGGGCATGTATGAGAGGCAACCAATGAATGTTTATCTATCACCTTGATGTTTCTCTCCCTCTCTTCCTCCCTTCCCCTATCTCTCAAATCAATGAGCACATCCTCAGGGGAGGGTTAAAAAAATTAAGAATACAATAACTGAAATGACTACATTAGAGGGAATCAACAGTAGATTAGATCAGCAGAAGATCAAATCAGCAATTTGAAAAACAAGGTAGCAGAAAATGGCCAATCAGAACAACAAAAGTAGAAAAAAAAATTAATGAGGATAGCTTAAAGTACCTCTAGGACAATATCAAGTATATCAACTTTTGCATCATAGGGGTACCAGAAAGAGAAGACAGAGAACAAGTAATTGAAAACCTATTTAAAGAAATAATGATGGGAAACTTCCATAACCTGGTGAAGGAACTAGACATACAAGACCAAGAAATGAAGAAAGTCCAAAACAAGATCAACCCAAGGAAGACCATACCAAGACACATTGTAATTAAAGTGCCAAGGTTAAAGACAAAGAGAGAATCTTAAAAGCAGCAAGAGAAAGACAGTTAATTACCTCTAAAGGAACACCTGTAAGATTACTAGCTGATTTTTCAAAAGAAACTTTGCAGGCCAGAAGGGACTGGCATGAAATATTCAAAGTGATAAAAAGCAATGACTTACAACCCAAATTATTCTCCCCAGCAAAGCTATCATTTAGAATCAAAGAACAGAGACATTTCAGCTTCCAGCCAAGATGCAGGCATAGGTAGATATGCTTTGTTTTCCTGCATAATCAAAAGATTAATAACAACCAATTTAAAAACAAAACAAAAAAAACAACCATCAAAACAAACAAACAAAAAACCCAGAAAACTCTGTGGAAGTTTGACAACCAAAGAGTTAAAGAAGAAACATTCATCCAGATGGGTATGAGGGGTGGAGATGGACAGGCAAGATGGAAAGGATGTGGGGCAAAGTGGAGGCTAGTGGACCGGGTAGTCCCATATGCACACGTGGATAAACTGGGAGGAACAACTGGGGAGTGAGACAGACTGCACAACCCAGGGTTCCAATGCAGGGAAATGAAGCCTCAAAACCTCTGGCTGTAAAAATCTGTGGGGGTTGTGGTGGTGGAAGAAACTCCCAGTCTGATAGGAGAGTCCCTTGAAGGGACACACATAGTTCTGGAATGTATAAAAACCCATCCACATGGGAATCAGCACCAGAAGGGCCCGATTCACTTGTGGGTAGCAGGGGAAGTGAATGAAAGCAGGGCCAAGGCCTAGCAAGCAGCCTTGTTCCCTCTCTGACCCCTCCCCCACACACAGCACCAAAACAAAGTGAAGGGGGATGACCTGCCCTGGTGAATACCTAAGTTTTTTCCCATTACAATGTTATAGCTGCTGTGCTGAGACAAAGTATGGCCAAATGAAAGAACAGGTCAAAGCTCCAGAAAAAGAACTAAATGACAAGAAGATAGCCAACCTATCAGATGCAGAGTTCAAAATACTAATCAGGTAATCAGGATGATCACAGAAATGATTTAGTGCAGTTGAAAATAAAAGAAGAAAGGAAGACTATTCAAAGTGAAATGAAAAATATACAGAGAACCAACAGTGAAGAAAAGGAAACCAGGATACAAATCAAAGATTTGTAACAGCAGGAAAAAAAAATAAACATTTAACTGGAACAAATGAAGAAACAAGAATTCGAAAAAAAATGAGGAGAGCCTTAAGAACCTCCAGGACAACTTTAAATCTTCCAAATCCAAATCATAGGGGTGCCAGAAGGAGAAGAATGAGAGCAAGAAATTAATAACTTATTTGAAAAAAAAATGATGAAGTAAAACTTCCCCAATCTGGCAAAAGAAATAGACTTTTAGGAAGTCCTCCTCTAGTTCTCCTCTAGGACTTTTATGGTGTTGGACTTATATTTATGTCTTTTATCCATCTTGAGTTTATTTTTGTATATGGTGTAAGTTGGTGGTCGAGTTTCATTTTTTTGGCATGTAGCTGTCCAGATCTCTCAACACTATTTGTTGAAGAGGCTATTTTTACTCCATTTTATGCTCCTGCACCCTTTGTCAAATATTAGTTGACCATAGAGACATGGATTTACCTCTGGGTTCTCTATTCTGTTCCACTGGTCTATGTGTCTGTACTTATGCCAGTACCAGGCTGTTTTGATTACAGTGACCTTGTATACAGTTTGATATCAGGTATTGTGATCCCTCCTACTTTGTTCTTCTTTCTCAAAAATGCTGCTGCTATTTGGGGTTGTTTAGGGTTCCATATAAATTTTTGAGATGTTTGCTCTACATCTGTGTGAAATATGTCATTGGTATTTTCTAGAGATTACACTGAATCTAAAAATTGCTTTGGTTAGTATGAACATTTTGATTATGTTTACCTTCCAACCCATGAGCATGGTATATACTTCCATTTATTTGTGTATTCCTTAATTTCTTTATTCAGTGTTGTGTAGTTTTCTGAGTACAAGTCTTTTACATCCTTTGTTAGGTTTGTTCCTAAGTACTTTATTTTTCTTGTTGCTATGGCAACAAGAGAATATATAGCAAATGGGATTATTTCCTGCTTTCTGTTTCTGATATTTTCTTTTTGTACAAAAGTGCCTTCAATTTCTGAGTATTGACTTTTCATCTTGCTGGTTTGCCAAAATCATTTATCATGTCAGGTAGTGTTTTGGTGGAGTCTATAAGATTTTCTATGTGCACTATCATGTCATCTGCAAACAATGACAGTTTTAACTCTTCCTTTTCAATTTGGATGCCTTTTATTTCTTTTTCTTGTCTGATCACTGTGCCTAAAACTTCCCATACTATGTTGAATTGAAGTGGTAAAAGCAGAAATCCTTGTCTTGTCCCTGATCTTAGTGGGAAAGCTTTTAGTTTTTGCCCATTGATATGCTGTTGGCTGTAGGTTTTTCATATATGGCCTTAATTATGTTGAGGTACACTCCCTCTACTCCCACTTTGCTGAGTATTTTTATCATAAATGAGTGCTGTATCTTATCAAGTGCTCTCTCAGCATCTATTGATATGATCATGTGATTTTTGCCTTTCGTTTTGTTTATGTGATATATTACATTTATATATTTGCAAATATTGTACCATCCTTGTATCTTCGGGATGAATCTTACTTGATCATAGTGTATCTTTTTGATGTGTTGCTGGATGTGGTTTGCCAATATTTTGTTGAGGATTTTAGTGTCTATGTACATCAGTGATATTGGCCTATAGTTTTCTTTCTTTGTTGTGTCTTTGTCTGGTTTTGGGATTAGGGTGATGCTGGCCTCATAAAGAGTTTGGTAGTCCTCCCTCTTCTTGGATTTTTTGGAACAGTCTGAGAAGCAGAGGTGTTAGCTCTTCTCTAAATGATTTATAAAATTCTCCTGTGAAACCATCTGGTCCAGGACTTTTGTGTGCTGGGAGATTTTTTGATAACTGCTTTTATTTCACTAGCTGTTCTCAGTCTGTTCAGGCTTTCTACTTCTTCTTGATTCAGTTTTGTAAGATTACATATTTCTAGAAATTTGTCCATTTCACCCAGGTTTTCATATTTCTTGCCATATAGTTTTTTGTAATAATTTCTTACAACTCTTTGTATTTCTGTGTTATCAGTTGTGGTTTCTCCTCTTTCATTTCTGATTATATTATTTCGGTCCTCTTCCTTTTTTCTTCTTAAATCTCATTAAAGACTTGTTGATTTTGTTTATTTTTTCAAAGAACCATATCTTGGATTTATTGATCCTTTGAATTGTTCTTTTAGTCTCTATGTCATTTAATTCTACTCTGCTCTTGATTATTTCCTTCCTTCTACTTGCTCTGGGCTTTGTTTGTTGTTGTTCTTCCAGTTCTGGTAGGTGTAGGGTTAGGTTGTTTATTTAAAATGCTTCTATCTTTTTTAGGTAGGCCTGTAGTGCTATGAACTCCCCTCTCAGGACTCTTGTGGGTTCATTTTCATTTGTTTCCACAAACTTTTTAATTTCTTCCTTGATCTCATTATTAACCCATTTATTGTTTAATAGCATGCTATTCAATCTCCATGAGTTTGAATGTTTTTCAATTTTATCCTTGAGGTTGGTTTCTAGTTTCAAGGCTTTGTGGTCTGAGAAAATGTTAGATATGATTTTGATTTTCTTGAATTTCTTGAGGCTTGTTTTGTTCCCTATCAAGTGGTCTATCTTTGAAAATATTCCCTGTGCATTTGGAGAGAATGTGTATTTTGTTTCTTTGGGATAAAGGTTCTAAATATTTCTGTTAAGTCCATTTGATCTAGGGCATTGTTCAATGCCAAAATAGTTTTGCTGATATTTTGTTTGATATCCATTGTTGATAGTGAGGTGTTAAAATCTCCTACTACAAGTAATTTGCTCTGTATCTCTTTCTTGAAGTCCTCCAAGATATTCCTTATATATTTGGGTGGTCCTATGTTGCGTGTATATATGTTTACAATGTTTAAGTCTTCTTGATGGATTCTTCCTTTTAGTATCTTGGAGTGTCCTTCTGTGTCTCTTTTTATGGCCTTTGTGTTGAAGACAATTTTGTCTGATATAAGTATTGCTATTCCATCTTTTTTTTTCCTGTCCACTTGCTTGGAATATTTTTTCTATCCCTTCACTTTCTGTCTGTGTATGTCTTTGGTTTTGAGGTGGGCCTCTTGTAAGTAACATATATGTGGGTCATGATTTCTTAGATTTCTTATCCATTTAGCTATTCTATGTCTCTCAGTTGGAGCATTTAATCCATTTTCATTTAAGGTTATTATTGATAGGTACTTATTCAATGCGATTTCCTCCCCACGCCACCCCGTTGTACCAGTGTTCCTCTCTCTCACTCTTTTCCTTTATCTTCTTAAAGGAATCCCTTTAGCATGCCTTGCAATGCTGTTTTGGAGGAGGTGTATTCTTTTAGCCTTCATTTGTGTGGGAAGCTCCTTATTTCACCCTCCATTTTAATTGAGAGCCTTGCTGGATTACTCAATCTTGGTTGCAGGCCTTTGTTTTTCATTACTTGGAGTGTCTCTTACCATTCCATTCTGGCCTGTAGTGTTTCTGTGGAGAAATCAGCTGCTAGTCTTATTGGAGGTCCATTGTATGTTACTTCCTGTTTCTCCCTTGCTGTCTTTAAGATTCTCTCTTTATCTTTAAAATTTAGCATTTTAATTCTGATGCATCTTGGAGTAAGCCTTTTTGGGTTCATCTTGAATGGGGCCTTCTGTGCTTCCTGAACTTATGTGGCTTTTCCGCTCTACAGGTCGGGGAAGTTTCCTGTCATCATTTTTCAAACAAGTTTTCTATCCCTTGCTCCCTTTCTTCTCCTTCTGGTATTGTAGGAGGCCACTCTGTGTGGTGTGGGCCCAGGTCCCACTGGGAGATGCATTGGACCCTCAACCCTTAGCTTTGACTTAGCCTGAGTCCTCATTCTGCCTGCAAGATGTCTCCTAATCTCTTGACTGCCTGCCTTCCCCTGCTCCACCTAAGCCTGAAACAATGCTGGAGATAGGTGCAGCCCTGTGCTGGCAAGGGCAGGTTCCCAGGGGCAATCAGGCCTAAGAGAGAAAGTATAAAATCCTATGAAACCTGCTTTGCTAATACCCTCAATTTAAATGATAAGGGTCCAAGCCTGAACTGAGTTTGTCTCCCCAAAGTTTCATAGACCTTTAGCTATCAGACCCTGACTCAAAATAGACCCTCAGAGTTCTTTGAATGTTATCTATTTGATCATTACTGCCTGACAATGATTGATAGGCTTAACCTGAGAATGTGGGTCTATGGAACCGCTGGTTGCTTACTGATTGTAATAATGTTCTGTGTACTTTAACACATTTGCAAATTATTTTCCCAGGGTTGTGTGGGAGACCAGCAAGTAGCTAGCTTAGTGGGATCTATAGCAGTCCTAACAAAAAACAAGGTGGGGAGATGTAGGAGGCCACTCTGTGTGGTGTGGGCCCAGCTCCCACTGGGAGATGCACAGGACCCATGCCCACAGATAGGTTCTCCTGTGGGGAATCAGGCCTGCAATGTTCCTAGGCCACTATGAGTCTTGCTTTTTCTAAAACTCCCTCACCCTGAATTGAGGACATTTACTGCAAAGCAACTTCCTAAAATCCATGCTAAACCTTCCAAGGATGAGTGTAACCGGTTCAACCACTTTTGCCTTTTCATTTGCAAATATCCCTCTTCTATGATGTGATTAGCAGCATTAGCTCCTTTGTTTTCTGTAAGAGGTAACTACCTAAAGTGAACCTGTGCTTAGTAAAGGAAGACCATCATGTAATGGGCAGAGAAAACCCAATAAAGGCCTGTCATGGCAGAGGCTGTGGCTTTTGCTCCCCTTGAGAGAAAAGCCATGCTGTCCCTTTTCCTCCACTGGACTCAGTAGTTTGTATGAATGTCTCATTTCCTCCATAATGATGCAGACACTGTGGGCCAGTGTCTGCACCATGGTATTCCTATGATTTGAATGTTGTTGCATTTCATGTTGTCTTGCAGTTCCCTTAAGCTATATTCATATTTTTTTAGTCTTGTTTCATGCAGCTGTTCTACCTGGGTATTTCTTTCTACCTTGTCTTCCAATATACTAATTCAGTCATCTGCTTCATCCAGCCTCCTTGTAATTCCTTCTAGTGTATTTTTTATTTCAAATATTGTACTCTTCATTTTTTTTCTGGTTCCTGGTGACTCAGTGGTGCAGTCTTCTTGATCTCCTTGTCTGGATGCTCTAGGGTTGCCCTCTCTGCCATTTACAGAGGATCTATTTTTTGTACCTGGGTTTTACCTGTCAGTGGCTCCTTTGTTGGTGGGTTCTCCCCTCAAGTGAGTGTACTGATATTCTCAACTCCCACCTTGTTTTGTATGATGCTGTACAGATATTGGTTAACAAAGCAGTATTAACAGACAACCAAACCTATGCCAGAAAAAAGAACCCCCTGCCACATCAGCAGTCTCAACTACAATTGAACTAAGATTAATAAAAGTTAAGAAGGGTTGCTAGTATTATAACATATGACAAAGGGAATATGAGATTACTATAAGAAGCCAAACTGTTATGTGGTAAAAGGGAGGAGAATTGATAAGAGTTGGGAAAGAACTGAGGCAAAGAAAGGGAGAGAGCAAAATTTACAATGTAAGAAAAACACAAAAGGGTGATGGGATTTATGGGGTAAGGAGAGGGAAGAGTATACTATGAGGTTTGAAGTAAAATTGAAATGGTACTGGACCAACAGGAACAAAAGTGCAGAAAAACCAGAGCAGTGTTGATAGCAATGACAGCAGAATGAAGTTTAATAAAGGTGGAATGGGAGTAAGAATATCATAGAAAAGCGAAAGGTGAACATGAAATGTCTACAGTAAAGAAAAATGATTTTGAGAGGATGGTGGAAGTAAGTTAATAAGAGTAGGGAGTAAAGCACAGGTTGAGAGAGCAGGAAAAAAGAAAAAAATGAAAAAAAATGCAAGGGAGAAAACAATAAAATAAAATTCCTTACTCAGCTGATCAGGGGCAGGGGGAAGGCAAAATAAAGTAATACAGTGCTAGAGTATTCCATGGGACTTAAAGTACAAATGAATAGTGAACAGAGAGGAGATTGATTGGAGAAGTACAGCAATAACCATTATATTTCACTCAACTGGCCACTGTTTATGAAAATCTATGAAAATCTTATTAAAAGGGAAAAAAATGTGAACTGACTTGAGGAAAAAGAGGGCTTATGCAAGTTTAGATTGAGGAGAAATAATGAGACTAAGGGAAGTAAACTTGGTGTAGTATAAGAGAAAATAAAATTAACCACAACAGTAATAGAGCTTAGGAAGATGGCAAAATGGATTAAGATCAGGGAAGGGTGCTGTGTGGGATTTGGAATAACAATAGTATGATTAAAAATGTGTAATGTGAATATAAAGATTAAAAAGTAAAAGATCAAGTGTGGTCTTTTGTCAGCTTCCACCATGGCGTATCGTGGCCAGGGCCAGAAAGTGCAGAAGGTGATGGTGCAGCCTATCAACCTTATCTTCAGATACTTGCAAAATAGATCTCAGATTCAGGTGTGGCTTTATGAGCAAGTAAATATGTGGATAGAGGGCTGTATCATTGGTTTTGATGAATACATGAACCTTGTATTCGATGATGCAGAAGAGATTCATTCTAAAACAAAGTCAAGAAAACAACTAGGTCAGATCATGCTGAAAGGAGATAATATTACTCTCCTTCAAAGTGTCTCCAACTAGAAATGACTAATGAAAAGAAAAATTGTTGAGGAGCAATACAGTTTGTGTTTTTTAGGTGTTCTTTGTTACAGGTAGTCCTTGAACATTTATTCATATTGTTTTGAGTACCCTTTTGTTATTGCCAGACCACAGTAAATGCTATGTGATTGTTTTTATTAAAAAATTTACATTGTTCTTTCAAAATAAAAGTAAAAGACCATGAGTAGTGTGTTATTTGGAATATGAATGAAGTGAAAGAAGAAAAATTAAAATACAATATGAAAAGTTAAAATGCAAAATTAAAGAATAAAAAAGAAAATCAAACAATAAAAACAAACAAAAATAAATAAATAAATGAAAAGGTGAGAAATAAAAAGAACATGCAAGTTCTGAAGGAGAGCAAAGTGAAATTTGTCTCAGCCATTGGTGTTCGCCTTCTTATTTCTCTCTGGTTTTCTTACAGCTCCAGGTCTTATTGTCTTACTCTTGGAGGAGGGAAAAAGCCTTCTACTGATTTCAAACCTGCCAATCTGGTTTTTCAGGTTTTCCCAGATCCCACAGGCAGAGGAGGATCCTGGGCTCCATTTTATTTCCTTTCTTGTGTTTCCCAGAGGATGAGGGCTTAGTCTGGATTACAGTAATCACAGGTGTCTGGTTTACAGCCCATGCTCTCAGAGACTGTGCTGTCTGCACTGTCTACCCTGTACATTTGCACCAGGTGGATGCTGATAATCCACCTTGTTTTGCAACTCTTGGCCAGTCAGTGAGGCACCCTGAGTGGGAGCATTTTGTGCCACCACTCCTTCCCCTTCACTGGACTGTCCACTATGTTCAGAAGGTCCTATGCAAGCAAGTCCCCTGCATAGTGGCTGAGAGCATCTTTTGAGAAAAGTCCCCTTGGGTGCCACCTATTGCTCCTAACAAGTGCCTGGCTTTCCACACATTCCAACTCTCTTACCAGTCCAGAGTCTATCTGGGTCATGGCTAGTTGCAGCCCCTCTCTTCTCTCAGCCCTAGGTGTCACCTGGTTCCTCAGTTTCTCTGGTACTGTCCCAGCTGGCGACTGCAACCCCAGTCAGGGTGTGCTGCAGGTTTTGTGTCACTAATTGTCTTTTTATCCCCACAGTGAATTTAATAGTCTAGGTCTCTCCTTGTGCAGATCTGAGACTTCCCCACTCTGGGAGGGGATGGAGCTACTAGGTTTCTACCACTTACCCAGCTCTCCTCCAATGCTCCTGCAGCAGTGGTCTCCAGAGAAAGGCCCAGGGACCTTCTCATTGGCCTACAAAATGTCCTTACCACCTGTTTTTTAAGTGTCCTCTACACTCTTTGGTTTCTAAACTTCATATCAGCTGGGATTCTATTGGATGTTGATTCTGTTCTTTAGAAGATCAGCTAGGTGTCCCAGCTGCATGCATGAGTAAGTGGGCTCAGCTCCCACTTACATCACTGCCATCCTGTTTCCCCCTCAAAATTTTCTGCTTTTAATTAAATGTATCTATGTTCAGTATACCTCACTTCTGATTAATTTGTGGTCAACAGAAGACAGACAGAGCTGCCACAGACAGCCACCCAGATTACCCACTGCATACTTCTGTAGAGACTATAGTATAGATGATATCCCTCAAAATTTTAAGGGGTTATCAGCCTGTGTGCAGAAAGCAAAATCCAAAGACAATACACAAATTTTACTTGGGCAAATTGCTGCCTTTTTTCCATTACCAGCTGTTTTCTTACTATTGACACCCAAAGGTCTTATTTAATATTTTCTCTCTTACTCCCACGGAATAATCAAAAAATAGAGAAGGGAAAAATACCATATACTACTTGCTTGGAACAGCAACCTCAGAAATTAGGGATCATGAAGTGTTTACTCAGAATTCCACTTCTGTTATGGTAGAATAAGCTCCTGAAAGACTGAACTACCACAGATTACAACCATAAACTTTGGACAACATACAAAAATCAACTGGCTGAAAGCTTTAGAGAATGAGCAAAATAGGCAGATTTTAAAGAGAAGTCAAAACTTAGAAGAATTCTGCAGAGAGATTTTCATTTTAATGGCTTTATCCTGAAAGAAGACTTTAGTCATTGCATGATTTAGTGTAGACAAAACTCCAATAGCAAACTCATCATTTTGGCCTCTAGGACTAGAGGAGAAAACTCAGGACAATCATAGTTGCTAGAAAATGGGGTAGTAACTTTAGTAAGGAGAATTCCAAAGAAGGGAAACCCCAAATTTTGTATGCAAGCTCTGCTCAAGTCTCTGGTAAACCAATAAATTATGAACACAAAGCAGTTTTCAGGAAAAGCTAACTGAAGTTAGATTTGAACCACTACCCATGACAGTGTAGAAAGAATACATAGTTTGAGAAGACTTGAGTTAGTTGTTTGCTAAAACAACAGCAAGCCTCTTCAAAAGAATATAACAGAATCTAGAGTCCCCACAATATAATAGTCGCAACATCTAGCACATTATTTAAAACTACTCAAATATTATGAATGAGGATAATGTGATCATTTTCAAGGAAGATAATCAACAAAGTTCAGCTTTGAGACTGGCTAGATGTTGGAATTATCAGACAAGGACTTTATTTATTTATTTTTTATTCTGGTAAAGGAATCAAATTTTAATGTGATAATCCACTGGATCATGTTACCATTTTATGGGGAATGCAGAGGACCATGTGAAATAACACGAACAGGGAACAATTAGTAAAATGCAAACTGTAAAAACTCTCTAAGAGAAATTACCTGGTATCTTCAATAAAATGTTGCAGGTAAAAAAGAAAAAAGAAAAAACATATATGAAAGACACATAAATCCTATATCAATCAATTACAATGCATGCCATTATTTGGAACCTAATCAATGAACAAACTACAAAATATGTGTGAGACTTTAAGGGAACTTGAAAGCTGGCTTGATAGTTGATATTAGGAGATATTGTTAACTTATCAGGTATAGTAATGTTATCATAGGTCATATTTTAAAAACAGGTCCTTCATCTAAATGTACCATAGTTTTTTGACCCATTCATTTACTGATGGGCACTTAGGTTGCTTCCAGCACTTGGCTATTGTAAATTGTGCTGCTATGAACATTGAGGTGCATAGGTTCTTTTGGATTGGTGTTTCAGGGTTCTTAGGATATAATCCCAGAAGCAGAATTGCTGGATCAAAAGGCAGTTCCATTTTTAGTTTTCTGAGGAAATTCCATACTACTATGTCTATGCTTAATGATATAAAGGAAAATACACTCACAATGAATCACAAAGTTAAGAAATGTCAGCAGAGACTTACAAACAATTTTAAAAATGAATATTTTACAAAAAAAATGCAATATCTGAAATGAAATCACTGGGACTGGGTTTAATATTAGCATAAAAATGCTAAAGAAGAAGATTTGTGAACGTTAAGATAAATCAATAGAAGTTATTAAACCTGAATAAAAGAAAAAAATAAAGAGAGTCTCAAGGGCTTATTAGAAAATATTAAAGTCAAACATGTACAATTGGAGTTCCATAGTTCTGGCCAAGGTGGAGGAGTAGGTAGAAACCCTTTGCTTCCTTGCACAACCAAAAGGAGGTTAACAATGAATCTAAAATCAATAAACAACCAGAAGTGCCAGAAAATCAAACTGCATAGAACTCCAACAACCAAGGAATGAAAGAAACAGTCAATCAGACTAGTAAAACTGGCAGATGAAGAGAACCCCCAGCGAGACTACAAACCATTTGGGTGGGACTGGCTGCATGGAAAACTGAGACTTAAACCTGACTGTGGACTATGGGGGGTTCGGGGGGGGTGTTTGCCATAGTGGGAGAAACTCCCAGTCGCACACAAGAGTTCGTTGGAAAGTGGGGCTAGAGCCAAGCAGGTGAGCTGCATTGTTCCCTCTCTGGCCCCTCCTTCATAAGTAGTGCTACAGTGCAGCAAAGAGGGTTGCCCTTCCCTGGTGAACACCTAAGGCCCTGCCCCCTTACAACTTAACAGGTGTGCTAAGACAAAGAAATAGGGCTCAAATTAAAGAACAGAGCAAAACTCCAGAAAGAGAGCTAAGCAATTAGAAGATAGCCAACCTATCTGATGAAGAGTTTAAAGCCCTGGTAATCAAAATACTCACAGAACTGATGGAACTTGGTCAAAAAAAAGAAAGAACAAATAAAAGATACCCAGAGTGAAATAAAGCAAAATATTCAGGAAACCAACAGTGACAAGAAGGAAACCAAGACCCAAATCAATGATTTGAAACAAAAGGAAAACATAAACGCCCAAATGGAACAGAAGGAAGAAATAAGAATTCAAAAAAATGAAGACAGATTTTGGAACCTCTTTGACAACTTTAAACATTCCAATATCCAAATTATAGGGGTGCCAGAAGGAGAAGAACAAGAACAAGACATTGAAAACTTGTTTGAACAAATAATGAAGGAAAACTTCCCCATTCTGGCAAGGGAAATAGACTTCCAGGAAGTCCAAGAAGCTCAGAGAGTCCCAAAGAAGTTGGACCCAGAGAGGAACACACCAAGGCACATCGTCATTAAGTTCTCTAAGATTAAAGATAAAGAGAGAATCTTAAAAGCAGCAAGAGGAAAGCAGAGAGTTACCTGCAAAGGAGTACCCACAAGACTATCAGCTGATTTCTCAAAAGAAACTTTATAGGCAAGAAGGGACAGGAAAGAAGTATTCAAAGTCATGAAAGGCAAGGACCTACCTCCAAGATTACTCTATCCAGCAAAGCTATGATTTAGAATGGAAGGGCAGATAAAGTGCTTCTCAGATAAGGTCAAGTTAAAGGAGTTCATCATCACCAAGCCCTTATTTTATGAAATATTAAAGGGACTCATCCAAGAAAAAGAAGATAAAAAATATGAACAATAAAATGTCAACAACCTCACAACTATCAACAACCAAACCTCAAACAAACAAACTAACTACCTAAACAAACAACTCGAACAGGAACAGAATCAGAAAAATGGACATTTCAGTGTGAGGGTGAGGGGAGAAATAGAGAGAAAAAGGTGCAGGGAAGAAGAAGCATAATTGGTAGGCATAAAAATAGATGTGGAGAGGTCAAAAATGGTATAGGAAACAGAGAATTCAAAGAACTTATATGTACAAACCATGGATATGAACTAAGGGGAGCAATGCTGGAGGATTGGGGAGTGAAGGATGGAGGGGGAACAAAGGGGGAAAATTGGAAAAACTGTAATAGCATAATCAATAAAATATACTTAAAAATTGGAGTTCCAGATAGAAAGGGAGAGGGAATGAGCCAGAAAAAAATTATTTAAAAGAATATTAATGAAAATATTCTCCCAAACAGTTAATGACTTTATAAAGTCAAGATGACATCATAAAGCTGCCAGTTTTCCTGAACTCCTGACTTCATTTTATTTGAGAGAAAAAGAAATATTTATCCTAATTAAATGTCATTGGCCTTTTCTTATTGCAGCTGAACAACAGCAATAAAAGTTCACTTATTACACTCAACTCAATCCATTCAACACCTTCATAATATTTGTTTCTTTCTATATTCTAGTTAATAGAAAAAAGTTAGAAAATGTGCTACTTTTTTGGTCATTACTACCAACCACCTCTAAATTAAATCAATAACAAGAGGCTGTGGTTGTCTTAATTATTCATCTGCTTACTTACTGGTATTTTTGTCCTTTCTTAAATGATATGTTTTATAAAAATAAGGTCAGTGACTGTCTTGCTAACAGTTGTAACTCCAGTATCTAAAACAGAAATATATGTTTTTAAAAAAGAATCTAATCAAACTCCAAACAGAATAAATACAAGGAAAACCATGCCCAGGCACATCATAGTCAAACTGCTGAAAAGAAAAGATTAGTTGAAAATTGTGAAGCAGTAAAGAAAAGTGACACAATACATATAGAAAAGTGATTTGAATGCCAGAGTAAAATGATACATTACATACAGGGGAACTAAAATGCAAAAACAAAGGAGTTCTCACTAGGAACTATGGAGGCCAGAACAGAAGTAAAATATTTTAAAGGGCTGAAAGAAAAAAAAAAACTATACACCTGGAAATCTGTATGCAGCAAATATATGCTCCCAGAATAAAGGCAAAAGAAATGTATCTTCAAATAAAAATGTTAACTAAGAGAATTCACTGCTAACTGACTTGCACTCTAAGAAATGCTAAAGCAAGTTCTTCAGGCAGAAGAGATATAATATCAGTGTGAAACAAAGCTTCAGGAAAGAATGAAAAACATCAAAAATATTAAATGACTGGGGGAAAGATGGCGGCTTTACTCTAGGCAGTGTGATTCTCAGCGTGAAGAGGAGGGAAACTCGCGGAATCGGTGGAGGAACAGAGCAAGTGGCCTAGGTTACCGAAACATTTTTGAAAATAGGACATCAAAAATTATAGCTATCATTGAAAAATCAGATGGTAAGGAGACTGCTTCAGGACAAAAGGGACCCAGGGATCAGAGCAGGGCCCAGGGGGGTTTCAGTCCCCAGGCCCAGTGCTCCCGGGTCAGCCTTAGGCTCCCGGGAGAGGGGAGTCACTGCTCCCTCCCCAGAATACAGGGGTTGAGCAACACCAGGGGAGACCTTGTTGCTTGAAATCACAGAGAGGCCAGTTGGACTGGGGAAAAAATCACCCAGGGTTTGTGAACAACCACCCATAGCCCTGGGAGAAGTGAGTGCCTCCAGCGGGCAGGACCTGGGGAGGCCTGGAAGTGTGCCTGCACCCCTAGCCCGGTGGGAGTGTGGATCGGTGGAAAACCCAGACAACGCAACCAGGATCCAGGAAAGGGTGCAGGGGTTCTCAGGTTTCTGGAGGCTGCAGTGCTGAATTGTGGAAGCGTGCACCCCATCGGGAATCCTGACTCTTGCGCTACGAACCCGGAAGGGACTCGGCGCTTAGTGCATTCCTAGAACCTGAAACTCAAAAATTTGGTGGATGGGCTCGCCCTTTTAGGATCCCCAGAGATGTCACAATGAATCCCAAAACATCACAGGTACTTCCTGAGATCATAGAGCTCACCATGGCGTAATTTGGCAGAAGGGCAAGTCTCCCTGCAATGTCGAGAGCTTGCATCCTGAAACCTAAAAGTCGCAGGAACCCTGCAGGGACCCGGAGCCCGGCAGAACGGGGCAGTGAGCTCTGGTGAGCAAGCGTGCTCGGGAGTGCCCAGGGTCCTGTAGGGGAAAGTCAAATTGGCCCTGGGGATAGTACCTGAGAGACTTACTGAGATTTGGCTGGGAAGATAAGCATTTCAAACGTCCCACAAGCAGCTGAAGCCAGCAAGATCAGAAAAACTGGTCTGGCCAGTTAGAAATTAACAAGAGGCTTTGTTTTGTTTTGTTTTGCTTTGTTTTGTTTTGTTTTTGTGGCTGTTGTTGCTTGATCGATTTTATCTTGTGTTTTAAGTGACATTTTATTTTTCAATTCTTATTATCTTTATATCTCTCAATCCCTTATGTTTCTCTTCCATTCATCCTAGTATTATTCCTTCCACTCCAAATTTATTTCTCCTGCACTCCATTTTCTGCTTTTTTCCTTTTTTTTTGATCTTACAAGTTACTGTAAATTTGTATTACCTTTTTCTCACTTTTCTGACATTTTTTTATTTTAGTAGTATTTTGGTATTCTTTTTCTTTTTGTATAATCTTCTTTGCTTGGCTGGTTATACTGTCATTTGATAGGTTCCCCCTGGTATCTCAGCCACAGTGTGTTGACAATTTACTATCCTTCATCTGTGTTCCATTAATATACCTCTCAAGGTTCTATACTCCTTATTCTTGTTATCTAGATCTCATCAATTCTCAACAAGACTGTTGCTTTATAACACCTAGTGCATACAATTGTAAATACCACTCAACACCCCTACCTGATCTTAGCCCACTTTGCAATTTCCTGAACTATACTATTGTGGGGGATGTCTCTACTCTTTTACACACTACTCCTATTTACTAATCTTTATTTCAACCCTACTTTAGAATCTTACCTCCCACAGCCTCACAGCTTGATAGATCCAACTAGCAATCCTTTCATCCCCAATAAGTCTTACCTTCTTTCCATCCTTTCTAAAATGTGGATAGTGGGGTAGAGGATCATTGTTAACACTATAAGGAGCCAAAGGATAACCCATCTCTTCTCTACTAGCTGCTAATGTAAATATCACAGTATACTGTCTTGCTGTCTTAAACCATTTTGCCTTACTCCTCCAACTGATCACAAAAAAGAGTAGGGGGAAGTTGTGAACACCAAAATACACGAAGGATACTGTATCACTGAATCTCACAAGTATTCTACCACAGGAGTTCACACCATAATTACAGGGAACCAGAAGAGATCAATTTAAGAAACAGAGGCTAACAAGAAGAAACCAATGAACAATGAGAAAAGAAAGAAACAATCACCACTTGAAGGGAAAGGAGGAAGACTCAGGAAAAATGCTAAATGAAATAGAGACAACTCAACTATCAGATAGTGAATTCAAAACAATGATTATCAGGAAGTTCCATGAACTCACAATGAGCTATCTGAAACTACAGGGAAGCTACAACAATCTCACTGCAAACTATATAAACATGAAAAAGGAAATAGAAACTCTCAACAAGGGCCAAAAGGAAATGAAGAATGCCATTTCTGAACTGAGGAACACAGTAGAAGGAATGAAAAGCAGGATTGATGAAGAAGAAGATTGGATTAGCAAGCTAGAGGACAAAGTCGAAAACAACACCCAGAAAGAGCAAGAACAGCAAAAGAGGCTCAGAAAGAATGAAGAGGGATTAACAGAAATGCAAGACAATATGAAACGTAATAATATCCATATAAAAGGGATACCAGAAGGAGAAGAAGAAGAGCAAGGGATAGAAAACCTAGTTGAAAAAGTAATAAAGGAAAATTTCCCCAATTTGATGAGAGAAAAAGTCACACAAATCCAGGAAACACAGAGAGTCGCAATCAAGAGGAACCCACAGAGGCCCACCTCAAGACACATCATAATTAAAATGGCAAAATTTCAAGACAAAGAGAGAATCTTAAAGGTAGCAAGGGAGAAACAAACAGTAACATACAAGGGAGCCCCAATAAGGCTAACAGTTGACTTCTCAATGGAAACACCCCAAGCCAGAAGAGAATGGCAAGAAATACTCCAAGTAATAAGAACCAGAGGTCTGAAACCAAGGCCACTTTATCCAGCAAGGCTCTCAATCAAGATAGAAGGCCAAATAAGAAGCTTCCCAGACAATAGAAGTCTAAAAGAATACACCTCCACCAAACCAGCTCTGCAAGAGATTCTAAAGGGACTGCTTTAAGGAAGGGAAGGAAAAGAGAGAGAGAGAGAGAGAGAGAGAGAGAGAGAGAGAGAGAGAGAGAGAGAGAGAGAGAGAGAGGGAGGGAGAGAGAGGAACACTTGTACATAAAAGACAATTAATAAGTACCTATCAATAATAACCTTAAACATAAATGGATTAAATGCTCCAATCAAAAGACATAGAATAGCTGAATGGATAAAAAAAAAATGACCCACATATATGCTACCTACAAGAGACCCACCTCAGGATAAAAGACCTGCACAAGCTGAAAGTGAAGGGCTGGAAACAAATCTTCCAAGCAAATGGAAAGGAAAAGAAACCCTGGGTAGCAATACTCATATCAGAAAAAAATAGACTTCCATAAAAGGACCTTAGAGGGAGACCCAGAAGGTCACTTCATAATACTCAAGGGAAGAATCTACCAAGAAGACATAAATATTGTCAATATATATGCACCCAATATAGGAGCACCCAAATACATAAATAAAATCTTAGAGGACTTCAAGAAAGATATGGACAACAACACAAACATAGTGGGGGATTTTAACAACCCACTATCAAAAATGGACAGATCTTCCAAACAAAATATCAACAAAGATATTGTGGCATTAAACAATACCCTTGATGAAATGGACTTGACTGATATATACATAGCCCTCCTTCCAAAAGAAGCTAAAGACACATTCTTTTTAAATGTACACGGACCATTTTCAAAGATTGACCACTTGATAGGACACAAAACAAGCCTCAACAATTTCAAGAAAATTGAAATCATACCAAGCATTTTCTCAGATCACAAGGGACTGAAGCTAGAAACCAACCCCAAGGGAAAAAACCCCAAACACTCAAAATCATGGAGATTAAATAGCATGCTATTAAACAAGGAATGGGTCAAGAATGAAATTAGGAAAGAAATCAAAAACGTTTCTGGAAACAAATGACAAGGAACTCACAACAACCCAAAACTTATGGGACACAGCCAAGGCAGCCCTGAGAGGTCAGTTCATAGCGATACAGGCATACCTAAAAAAAGATAGAAATATTTCAAACAAACAACCTAACCCTACATCTACAAGAACTCGAGGAACAACAACAAAGACAGCCCAGAGCAAGTAGAAGGAAGGAAATAACCAAGATCAGAGCAGAATTAAATGACATAGAGACTAAAAGCACAATTCTAGGGATCAATAAATCCAAGAGCTGATTCTTTGAAAAGATAAACAAAATCAGCAAGCCTTTAAGCAGACCATCAAGAAACAAAGAGAGAAGACTCAAATAAACACAATCAGAAATGAAAGAGGAGAGATTACAACTGATACCACAGAAATACAAAGGATTGCAAGAAATTACTATGAAGAACTGTATGCCAAGAAATTTGAAAACCTAGGTGAAATGGACAAATTTCTAGAAAAATATGATCTTCCAAAACTCAATGAAGAAGAGCAGAAAGCCTGAACAGACCAATAACAACAAAAGAAATTAAAGCAGTAATCAAAAATCTTCCAACACACAAAAGCCCTGGGCCAGATGGTTTCACAGGAGAATCCTACAAAGTATTTAAGGAAGAGCTCACCCCTATCCTTCACAGACTATTCCAAAAAATTCAAAAAGATGGGAGACTCCCAAACTCTTTTTATGAGGCCAACATCATCCTAATCCCAAAACCAGATAAAGACACAAGAAAGAAAGAAAACTTCAGGCCAGTATTTCTGATGAACATTGATGCTAAAATCCTCAACAAAATACTGGCAAGCTGCATCCAACAATACATTAAAAAGATCATACATCATGACCAAGTGGGATTCATTCCAGGGATGCAAGGATGGTACAATATTCTCAAATCAGTAAATGTAATACATCACATAAACAAAAGCAAAGACAAAAAACCACATGATCATATCAATTGATGCAGAAAAAGCATTTGATAAGGTACAGCGCCCATATATGACAAAAACACTCTGCAAAGTGGAAATAGAGGGAACATTCCTCAACATAATAAAGGCCATATATGAGAGACCTACAGCCAAAATCATTCTCAATGGACAAAAATTAAAATCTTTTCCATTAAGATCAGGAACAAGACAAGGCTGTCCACTTTCACCACTTCTATTCAATATAGAACTGGAAGTTTTAGCCACAGTGATCAGACAGGAAAAAGAAATAAAAGGCATCCAAATTGGAAAGGAGGAAACAAAACTGTCACTGTTTGCAGATGACATGATAGTGTACATAGAAAATCCTATAGACTCCGCAAAAAACTGCTTGATCTAATAAATGAATTAGGCAAAACAGCGGGATAAAAACTCAATATCCAGAAATCAAAGGCATTTCTGTACACCAACAATAAAACAGCAGAAGCAGAAATCAAGGAAAAAATCCCATTTTATATAGCAAAAAGAAAAATAAAATATCTAGGAATAAACCTAACCAAAGAGGTAAAAGACCTGTATTTAGAAAACTACATAACACTCAGGAAAGAAATCAAGGAAGATACAAACAAATGGAAACATATACCATGTTCATGGATTGGAAGAATTAATATCATCAAAATGTCCATACTACCCAAAGCAATTTACACATTCAAGGCAATTCCTATTAAAGTACCAATGGCATATTTCACAGACATAGAACAAACACTTCCAAAATTTATATGGAATTATAAACGACCCTGAATAGCTGCTGCAATTTTGAGAAAGAAGAGTAAAGTAGGAGGGATCACAATACCTGACACTAAACTATACTACAAGGCCACTGTAATCAAAACAGCCTGGTACTGGCATAAAAACAGGCACATGGACCAATGGAACAGAACAGAGAGCCCAGAAATAAACCCAAGTCTCTATGGTCAATTAATATTTTACAAAAGAGGCAGCAACATAAAATGGAGCAAAAATAGCCTCTTCAACAAATGGTGTTGGGAGAACTGGACAGCCATGTGCAAAAAAAATGAAACTCAACCACCAACTTACACCACATACAAAAATAAATTCAAGGTGGATAAAAAACTTAAACATGAACCGTGACACCATTAAAGTCCTAGAGGAGAACATAGGTAGGAAAATCTCAGATATCTCATGCAGAAACTTTTTTACTGACTTGTCCCCTAGAGCAAGGGACATAAAGGAAAGAATAAACAAATGGGACCTCTGACCAAAGACACTGAAATAGAGGACAGGCTGACAGTGACCACAGGGGAGAGAGGAGGGAATTTCATGGGACAATGGGAAGGGTTCACGGGAACAAATTTAAAGGACACATGGACAAAAACTCAGGGGAGGATGGTAATAGGAGGGAAGTGGGGAGGGTTGGGAGGGTGGGCAGGATTGGGAGTAAAAGGGAGAAAACTACTTGAACAGCGATTAAAATAAAATTTTAAAAAATGTGTTACATACAAAAAAAATATTAAATGCCTAGACAAATATAAAAGTAATTTTTTTCTCTCAATTTGTTTAAATTACTGACTGTTTAAAGAAAAAATATCTTATGGTATTCATAATGTGTGAAGGTGTAATAAATATAGTAATATATTTACAGGATAATGGGCAAATATAAGTGGATTAAAATATTTGTACATTTTACCTGGATGATGTAATATTAACTTCCTAAACTGTAAAAAGTTAAGAATGTATGTTTTCATTAACTACTTAAAAATGCAAAGAGTTATAGTTTAAAAGCTAGTAAAGAAATTAAAATGAAATTCTAACAAATATTTATATTATTCAAAATAAGGTAGAAAAGAGGAAACAGATAAAAACTGGAAAGGAAAAATAAGATTAAAATTGAAATTATAGACCACATCCAATAATATTCATAAGTATATTAAATGTTAATGGGCTACTTTTGTGCATCAAAGACACTATCAACCAAGTAAAAAGCTGCCCACAGAGTATGAGAAAGTATTTGCTGATCACATATTTGATTAAAAATTAGTATCCAAAATATATACAGAAATCCTAAAATTCAACAACCAAAAATCAAACAACCGAACCAAATTTGGGCAATAGGCTTGGACTTTTTTCTGAAGAAGATAAATAAATGGCCAATAAGCATATGAAAGGATGTTCAATATCACTATTCATTAAGGAATTGCAAATCAAAACTACAATGAGATGTGACTTCACACTCATTACGATGGCTGTTATAAAAAAAAACCAGAAAGTACATATTTGTGTAAGAAAATTGGGACCTTTGTGCACTGCTGGTGAAATGTGTAATGATGTGGACACTTTGGAAATCATTGCTATGACTCCTCCAAAATTTAAAAGTATAATCACCATATGATCCAACAATTTTACTTCTGGATGTATGCCCCAAATAATTGAGAGCAGGAGTATGAATAGATATTTGCATACCCATGTACATGATAGCCAAAAGGTGGAAGCAACCCAAGTGTCCAAAGACAGATGAATAAATAAATAAAATATGGTAAATACATACAATGGAATTTTATTCGGCCTTAAAAAGGAAGGAAATTTTGACACTGCTTCATCATAGATGAACCATAAAGACATTATGCCAAGTGGAATAAGCCAGTCACCAAAATAATAATAATAATAATAATAATAATAATAATACTGTATGATTCCATTTAGATGACATATCTAGAATAGTGAAATGTACAGAGACAGAAGGTAGAATAGAGATTGCCAGGATCCGGAGGGAGGAAAATATAGGGAATTTTGTTTCAATATGAAGAGCTCTGGAGATGGATGGTGGTGATGGTTGTACGATGTGAATATATTTAATGCCACTGAAGTACAAATGGTTAAAATGATAAATTTTGTTATTTTTATTTTTATGCATATTTTATAAAATTTAAAATGGATACTTTTTTTTTAAAAAAAGACACTAGAATAAATACATATAAAAACAAATGTTAATAGTCTATATAGGCTTTTTATACTTGTCAGGACTTTACGTTCTTTTATTAACATCTCCTAACATCTTCTATGGGGGTAAATGACATTGACCTTGTTTTACTGGTATAGTTATAAAAGCTCAGTGAAATTTTTAATAATACACTATGTGCTCATATTTATTAAGCTCTTATTCTATACCTAGCCCATGCTGAGCCATTGACATCTTTTTGAATAAGTTCATAATCTAAATATTAAAATTAAATGAAAGAAATGATCAGAATAAAAAGGTAAGTTACAACTATATGCTATCTACAAGAGATGTACTTCAAATATAAAGACACATCTAAATTCAAAGTAAATGGATAGAAAAATATTTACAATGCTGATAGTAGCATAAGAAGGCTAGAGCAACTATATTAAAATCAGATAAGGTAGACTTCTAGACAAAAATACTACCAGAGACAAAGAAGTATGCCTCATAATGATCAAAGGACCAGTTCATCAGGAAGACATGACAACTGTAAGTATGTTAACAACAGGGTTTCAAAGTAAAGAAGCAAAAAGAAAAAAATGGCAGAGCCCCTATATGCACACTTTTCTGTGGCCTTGGTGTGAGCCAAATACAATTCCCCACTCCTCAACTTTGGCCCTTTAACTTGCTTTAGCCAAAGGCATAAAGGTAGAAGAGACAGCGTGCTAAACCCAACCCCAAGCTCTACAAGGCATAGCAGATTTCTGCTTGCTCTTTTGTGTCACTGCCTTAGCCATGAGAGGAACACACACTAACTGGCCCACTGGTCTAATCCAGTGAGAGACACAGAGAGAAAAATTACCTGGCTGACCAGGGGACTTGCAGCTTAGAGCAGAACCACCCAGCTAAGCTAAGCCAAGTCTAGTCTAGATCAGCCCACTCCCATCCTATGCACAGATACTTAAGCAAGTCCAGCTGAGCTGAGTAAAACCACCCTAGCTAATCTGCAAAAACATGAGAAATAAATGCTTATTATGAAAAATAAAAGAACCAAATGCAGGAATCAACAATTCTACAACCATGGTAGGAGATGTTAATACTACTCTCAGCAAGTGATAGATCAACAACTGGCAAAAAATTAGTAAAAACATAGATAGTCTACTTTATGTTATCAACCACCTTGGCCTAATAGATATTCTAGAACACTACATCCTAAAATGGTGGAATACATCTTCTTTTCAAGGGCACATTATACATTTACCAAGATAGAATATATTCTGGATCATCGGCAAGTTCCAGTAAATTTTAAAGGATTGCATTTGTAGAGGTATATTCTCTCCTCACAATAAAATTAAACTAGAAATCATAGAAATATTTGGGAATTAAATAACTTCTAAATAATCCAAAGCCAAAGTAGAAATCACAAGAGAACTGAGGAAATATTTCAAACTGAATGGAAAAAATATAATATTTCAAAATATTTTGGATGCAACTAATGCAGTGCTTATAAGGAAATGTATTGCTCTAAAGGCTTATATTAGAAAAAAATTTTATAAAATTAATGACCTAATCTTCCACCTTGGGAATCTAGAAAAAGAGCAAAGAAACACAAAGTAAGTAAAAGGAAAAAAGTATAAAAAAAGTAGGGATGAGAGCAAAAACTGGGGAGGGGGGGAAGAAACAATAGAGAAAATTAACAAAGCCAAAATTTGGTCCTTTAAAAATCTCAGCAAATTGACAAACTGTTAGGTAGTCTGATCCAGGAGACAAAAAGACACAAATCACCAATACCAGGGATGAGTGAGGACTTATCACTATAGGTCCTGCATATATTAAAGGAAGAATTAGAGAATATTATGAACAACATGTCAACAAATACAGCAACTAGATTTAGCTACACCCCAACACGCAGGCATACACACAAAAACCACTCCCCATTGTTTAAGAAAGTGAAAGCAGCTGTTGCAAAGAGGGATGTTTATGGAGGACTCTGAGAAGCATCACCAAAGTTTCTCAGAGCAACGTGTTTATATAAAAATCCCACCTCAATAGACCCTCTGTGCTGAAGATTATCCTCCCAGCTTATTGAGGGTGGTTCAGAAAAAATGGGGAAGAGTATGAGATATAAACAAGCTTTCAAGTGGTATAGGTTATTTTTTTCTTCTCAAAATTAAATACAGCCGCAGGTGTCCCTTCACTCAAAGTGGGGTGCTCAATGGCACTCCATTCATAAGGCACAGTCATCCAACCTCTAGGTAATTTGGGTCACTGTGCAAGGTTCTCATAGCATATACCTCAAGGTCTGAATGCCATGGAACTTCCAATATTCACAGGAAGTTTTATTTTTGTGTTTATTTTGCAACAATAAAAATACAATCTATTTACTGCAATGTTACTACAGGACAAGTGTGATACTGCATACTGTATCGACATTTGCCTGAAAGAAACTCTATAAAGTTTATATCATAAGCTTCATTGTAAAGGCCAGGAAACTGAGGTAACATGCCAAAGGTCACAACCATGATTCAAGCCAGGTCTGCTGAGTGTCACAGGCCAGACAATAACCCACTGGATAAGAGCACTGAGTCAGAAGTCAAGCAAACATCCCAGGACTGGAATTCCAGCCCCAGCCCTTCAGAGCATGGTGACCTTGCACAAGTTACTTAACCTGAACTTCATTTTCTTCACCTGTAAATGGAAATAAGAGCAACTTCCCTTCAGGTACAAAAGGGAATTTAAACAAAAGAGACATTGAGACTTGAGCTAGGGTTTCTTCTTGGTTTGTGTTCAACAGAGACAGACCTTGAGGCAGATTTGAGAGCCATAGCTGGTTTGGGTAGTCCTACAAGTGTGTGTAGGGGAGTGGGGAAGCAAGACAGGGAATGGAAAGCAGGCAATAGAGAATGGGTTATCAAGCAGATATCACTGTGGGTAAATGGAGCTCCATCCTGCTGGGAAACCATCCAAGACAGTGTGGACAGTGCTTTAACTATCCCACCTGAGGGGTGAGGAAGCTGGAGTGTTCATCCACCACTCCCTACCCAGCACTGTCTGAGAACTTCTAGTCATGTTAGCTTCATGGTGCTGGTGGCTGGCTTTGGGAGAAGCATACTTACTGTTGAGAAAATACCCTCAAACAGAGATTTGCAGACACTGCAGTAGGTCTTTCTGTGTGTAGAGATGAGTGCTGAGAAGTTATGGGCAGACTACAACACTTCTGCTACAACTTTGAGCAAGGAACATGATTTGGATACAGGCTAAAAAGCAAAGAGTTATGTTTTTTAAAAACTTCCTTAGAAACCCAGATTATATAGCTAAACCCCAAATCTATTTCATTTTGAACCAGTATGTTTCCTTGCTGATTATTACCAATCATGACTCCTTTCCCTGGATCCCAGGCAGAGCAGAATTATCTGGTGAAGAAAAGCTGTCTGTTAGTCCCTCTTCCCAGGTCATCCTTAGGTTTTATACTTGGGATAGTCAGGCAATCTGTGTTCAAATTTCCAGTGCACCCCAAACTAACGCTAGCACAGCTGTGCATCCCTCCAAGTCTCAGTTCCCTTACCTGTGAAATAAGAATAATGACTGCACACATTATCCCGCTTTCTAAACATAAAGCTTTTCCTAAGTCCCTACTATGTGCCACACCCCAAGATACAGCTAAGAATTGAAAGATTACTGAGATGAGGCCCTTACTTTAAAAGACCTTTCTATCTAAAATAGAAGAAAAATAAGTGATCCAATAATTACAACAGAATAAACAGTGTTATAACAAAGGTAGTCACAATGGGCTAAGAGAGCAACAAAAATAAATGGAGGGGAGAGACAGAGCAGATCTGAAGGAGGTGACACAACCTTGACCTTTGTGGTAGCCAAGAGAATGACCTTTGCAGGCTTCCTCCTATGGAGATATAACTTCCTGAGGGCCCCAACTGCAGCTGCCCTGAACTCCATCCTAACATTTATAGCAAAGCCACATGGCCACCGGCTGCTCCCTTCCAGTGATGAGCATGACAAGGATACCAAGGCAGGCCCATTGCTACAAGCTGACTTTAACTCAGGGACTCCCTGATGCATTGCCCAACCTTTCTTAGACTGGGTAGCAGTCCAGATGCTTCCACTCAGCCTTCTATTTGGCTCCTTGCAGTGTGATGGTTCTCTTAGTTCCCTCCCAATTTCTTTTCACATAAGGATTGCCCCTAAAAAAATCCTTGAATGTTTAATCCTGTCTTAGCATCTGCTTCTTGGAGGACCCAGACTGACTGTCCTGAAGGATAAATAGCAGTTAGGTAGGAAAAAAAAATGCCCAAAAATGCTGCCTAAGCAGGGAAACAGCATGAACTCAGGCAAGGAGGCAGGGAGAAGCCAGTCCTGCTCAGTGGAAGGATGTACAAATAATGGAGGACTATCCAGGACCCAGTCAGTGAGAGGGAAGGGAGTGGAGCAGGAAATGAAATGGTACATTAGATGGGAACAGTGACCAGGTCAGGTCATCAAGGAACTATGAAGGGGTTTAGAACTTGTCCAGATGACAATAGGGAGACTTGGAGAGTTTCAGGGAGAAAAGTAACAAAATCAGGTTTTCACTGCCCAGGCAGCAAGGAAAGATGGGTGGGTAGAAAGCAGGACTGAGGAATTGAGGTCAGATAGAAAACACTGTAGTAATTCAGGTAAGCAATCATGAGGGCCTAGACTGGAGAGAGTAACAATGGTGGAGAAGAGAGAAGAAATATGAGGGATATGTGTGAGGTCAAACTGTAATTCTTGGACACTGTCAATGATGGAGAGTGGGTGAAAGTAAGGAGTTGAAGAAAACACCCAGGTTTATACTTGGAGCAGCTTATTATATGGAAGCTGATCCGTTCACCAGAAAGGAATTGTCAGAGAGAAGAGGCCCACATAGCTGCTCATTAAGTTCCATGACACTCTCAACTTGCAAGTCACATGAAATTCAAACACACAAATAAGTCATTTTTACCCAAAAGAACACTCCCAAATCCTCAAGAGCCATTGAATTCATCTCATGCAACATAACATTACTAGAAATGTGGCTTGTAAAAAAAATTTGTCCAACCAGTCATGTAATGAAAAGTGCCTTTGGTGTTTGACAAGTCTACTGGACAATGAGGTGGAGAGCCCAGTGGGAGCTATGCTTCAGTCCTATGAGAGAGGTAGGGGGCTGGAGATGAAGATTCAGTCCTCAGTGTACAGGTAAGCCATAGTTGAGACATAACTTTCTACCTTTCATAGGGTGAGCACACTCAGAGTTTCTTGTTACTGCATAAGAAAGATAAATGCCATGTGATCTCTCCTTTAAGTGGAACCTAGTCAACAAAACAAACAAGCAAAATATAACCAGAGACATTGAAATTAATAACAAACTGACAGTAACCAGAAGGGAGATGGGAGGGAGTAACGGGGGGCGGGGGGGAGAGGGGAAAGGGTTTTTAGGAACAAGTATAAAGGACACATGGACAAAGCTAAGGGGGCAATGAGATCAGGGGAGGGAGGTGGGAATGGCTGGGGTTGGGGGAAGTGGTGGGGAGAAAATGCAGAGAACTGTACTTAAACAACAATTTAAAAAAATAAAAAGAAACTGGAATAGACCAAGTTTCTATAGGCAGAAACTTCTGCTTGAGTTTTATTAGGTATCTTCTATTATTTCCATGCTGATTCATTCCTCACTGATTTGTTCATTAAAAAAAAAAGCTAGAAAGGGAAGGTATGTGGGTAGGTTCTTGGCTATGCAGACTGGCTTTGTACTGAAGTGTGATTCAAAAAGAACAATTCCACACTGACCAGTGAGGCTTAGTTGGTTGGATGTCACCCCATAAAGTGAAAGGTCACCAATTTGATTCCTGGTCAGGGCACATGCTGAGGCTGCAGGTTTGATCCACGATCAGGGCGCATATGAGAAGCAATCAATCAATGTTTCTCTCTCATGTCGATGTTTCTCTCCCTCTCTTCCTCCTCCCTTACCCTCTCTCTAAAAATAATAAATAAATTCTTTAAAGAAAAAAATAAATTACTACAATCATGGTTGCTTAAAACAATACATATTTATTACCATATCTTATAGTTCTGGAGGCCAGGAGTCCAAAATGGGACTTAACAGTGCTCCAGTCAGGGTGCAGCAGAACTGTGTTCCTTTTGGAGGCTCTAGCAAAGACTCTGTCCTTTGCCTTTCCAGCTTGCAGGGGTATCCAACCCACAACTCATGGGCTGCATGTGACCCAGGATGACTATGAATGTGGCCCAACACAAGATCATAAATTTGCTTAAAACCTTTTTTTGCTCACCAGTTTTCATAGTGGTATTTAATGTGTGGCCCAAAACAACTCTTCTTCTTCCAGTGTGGTGCAGAGACACCAAAAGGTTGGACACCGCTGCCTGGATTTCTTAGCTCTCAGCTGTGTCCCAGCAATGGCCTCACTCCAATCTTTTTTTGGAATCGTAGTTTGTTCTCTGACTCTGGCCTACTTGTCTCCTTTTTTAACTGTAATTACATCAGTCCCACTCAGGTAGTCCAGGAAAATCTCCCCATCTAAGATCCTTAACTTAATCACATATGCAAAAACCTTTTGCCATGTCAGGTAACATATAGGTGGGGCAAAAATAGATTTACAGTTGTGAGTATGCAAAACACAAAGTTTATTCTTGTATTATTATTTATTAAGTATTGTATTATTTTTCATATAAATAACTGTAAAACTACTTTCTCCCCACCCTGGATTCCAGGATCCAGGAATAGGACGTGGGCCTTCTGGGGAGACTATTATTCTGCCTCCTGCAGCCAGAGACTAAAGATTGGAAAGCACGACTATTTATAGAACAGACAGCTTAGAATAAGATAAAGAACTAAAGGCAGAGATGACTTCCAGACAGTCAGTTACCAATGACAATTTCAATTCCAGGAGTATTTAGCTCTTGCTTTATTGAGAAGTGAGGCTTGGCTTCTCTTCCCTCCCCCATTTCTGCATGTGATCTACTTCACCAACTCAAGAGCAAGAAGCTACTTTGGGTGCAGTAAAAGCACATTAGACACCACAGGGATGTGTATAACAAGAATTTCAAGGCTGGAATAATATCATAATTATCATTCTGAAGTTGCTCCTACCCAAAGGGAAACAGGCCTCTTCCAAAGGGCTCATCTCCCTCATTCACTAAAAGGGAGGTTGTTATGCATTCTAGATAGAATCCCAGAAGTCCTTGTATAGCTCCTCAGCTAGGTCCCTCTTTGCCATTAAGAAGTCACCTCTCCATCTCTAATTGATAACTTTATGTCTCTATGGCAAAGTCAAGAAAGCAGAAATGTCATACTTTCCTCCTGACTCAGGGTCAAAAGAAGCAGCCTCTCCCTGACCTTTTGCTTAGTAAAGGGCTAGCTTCAGCAGTTTGTGATGGACTGGGTAATTAATTGATATGTTAAGGTCTACCCTTAATTCTCTCCTCCTCAAACAGCTATCAGAGATTCTGATCCTTGGAATTTCCTTTGCCTCAAAAATTTTCTGTAGTTTGTGGCAGCATAAACTCAACTAAGATAATGCTAGAGATCAAAGTTTTAGGTCAAATTCCTCAAAAGCAAACCCTGACACAAGTATATATTTGAAAGTATTGTACTAATGAAGTACTCTCAGAACAAGCTGATGCGGGAATAGGAAAGTAAGAGGGGAAAAGGAAAAGGCTAAACAGGGTGCAGCATCAAGCTAGGTGCAGCCTCAGCCTGATCCATTAGGGAGCTGTGAAGGGCACATTACACTTCCAAGTTTGTCCTGCTGAGAGCAAGAAAGCTGGGCTTTTATGAGCAACCTGGGAGGAGGTATATGCCCAGTCACTTCCAGCTCTCTGCGCACACACTGAGCATAAACAGTGCCTGGTACAGAGAAAGCACTCAGTAAACATTTGTGGAATACATTGATTTGTATCATTGTCTTTTTGTTGTTGTTGTTGAAGCATTAAATAAGATATATAGTCTGTAAACTCACTCAGTACTGTCCCTGGCCCATCCAGGCCATCTGAGAAGTTCTGGACCTCTTTCCACATGTGAATGTGAACATGTGCATTGCATGTGTGCCCAAGGCATAATCTCAAGTAGATTGTTTGTCTTTATGCAAATAATTGGAGCAGATGCTCCCACATGAAAACAATCACTGATATATTTATTGTCATTTCTCTGCAGCTACACATAGGTATACTAATGAAAGTAAAGGATACAAAACTGGCCATATCACACTAGAATTTGCCTAAAAAAGAGGAAGATAACAAAAATGGAGGGGAGGACAAAGAGACCCTGAAAATAAATGTAGCATGTTTATATCTGAGACTCAATTATTTCTTGTCAATTTCCATGGAAATGTAGTCCAGCCCCAAAATCAGACAAACCTGAGTTCAAGAAATAGCTCTAGCATTTGTTACCTCAGTGGCCTTGGTGAGTGGCTAACCACCTGTAGGTCTCAGTTTCCTCATTTGTAAAATAGGGAGAATAATAATAACCTCCTCCCAAGGTTATACTGGGGAATGAATGACTTAATGAATGAAGAAATGTCCATGCCTCACAAGAGTACCCATTGTTGTTGTTGCTGCTGTTGTTAATTGGTTTTTAGTCTCTTCAGGTCCTTCCCTCTGACCAAATTATTTCTCTGCTCTGTCAATTAATATTTACTGACTGCTGACTCAATGCCACAGTAGGCCCAAGAAATATAGTAGAAAGTTAGACAAGTATTTAACAGACTAACAGTCAAGACAGGTAATAATAAAGCATTTATTGAGCATTTCATATAGATGAGCTTCCATTCCAAATGCTTTATGCACATTATCTCATCTAATATTCTCCTAGCATCTCTATGAGGCAGGAGAGTCCTTATTAGGCAACAGGATTAAAGGGGTTAAACTACTTGCACAAAGCCACACAACCAAGTGGTAGATCTGGGGTTTGAACCTGGGCAGGCTGGGTCTAGAGCTTCTCTATTTCATCACAAGTGGATGTGATGTCCCACTGCCAGGGCTTCACTAGGGTGTTAGGTTGAACTCAAGTATATAAAACAAAGTTGGCAACCAGCTTCTAAGACAGAAATTCAGGAACACTCAGCACTCAATAAACCCAGAAAATTATGAAGGCTTTCAGTGGATAACAAATCCCTCTCTTATTAGACCAAAGTTGTGACAAATCTAATTGAATTCTAAAAGCTGTGTGATTGCTTGTGATCTGCCAGGGATGAACGATACCTGCTTGTCTTCATTTCAAAAAGCAACAGTTCTTGCCTGTGACACATGGCCCCAGAGAATACATATTCTCTCCCTAGAAAATCAGCAAAAAACAATTTCCAAAATACTTCCAATAGTCCTCCAATCCACAAGCTCAGGCAAATGAAATTATATTCTACCTTTCTGAAGGTGTCTTTTTTCAAGTGTGAACTATAGGCTCATGTTTATTTCAAATCCCCAAACATTGAGGCTATTGATCTTAGTAAATGTAAAGATTAATATTTCTGAAGAAGATAAATGGAGGATAATATCTAGACAATTACAAATAACATCCAATAAATAAACATAATAAATATTTAATAAGTTGAAGGAACTACTAATATAGAAGATGAGAAGAGTTGAAAGATCAGAATGCCTGTGTATATGTGTAGAAAGAAATTACTACTTAAAAAAACTGCTCTCTCAATTTACATTTTAATTAGGCCAGAGGACCAGTCTAGTCCTATCCCAAGTTTGCATCTCTCTTCCCAGCCCCCTTTGTTAAAACCTAAAAATTCATGGATGTGATAAAAAACAAAGATGGAACACCTAAATCTGAACTGAGAAACATGGCAATGTTATCAAAAGGAAGAACTACATTCTAGAATATAAGGCACAAGAAGTAGGGAGAGAAAATTAGGTTAAGCTTGATGTTTATACCTCTAAAGTACACAAGACAGAACTTAATTAAGGCAAGCCTTCAAAAATATTTAAAATTCTCTTTTATATTGAGAAAATAATCTTGCCCTCTAGAGTTTCTGCCTAAATTCTGGCATAAACCAACCCTCTGTTTTTTAAAAAACAGGCTACTGTATCACAGTGAGGTTTTAAGAATCAGTCTATAAAGGAGTGCTGCTATATATTATTTAGGGATTATCGGGGGATTTTAAGGAGAGCAGCACAAAAATTTTCCATTTTAATGAGATAATTTGAGCAGTGGGATGGATGAAGGATGAATTGTAGGAATGAAACTGAGAAAGATGATGGTGGCTGGGACTTGCTGGCTTCCTTAGAGATGCAGACAGCAGAGAAATTCTGATGACTCCAGTCATAGCTGGCCATGAGTGCAGAAGTAAATGGAGAAGCTGTTGGTGACACCCAGGTTGTCTGGGAAAGTGAGAGGACAGCAGTGCCATTTACTAAGATGGGAAACATAGAAGGGTGTGGCTTGGTTAAAAAGTCCAGATTTTATGCCCCAAGTCCTTCAACAATATTCACGTCACATGATTTCCAAGTGGTTTCAGAGCTTAAGTTTTCGGGAGTGGGCTTTGAAGTCTGAGAGCCTGATTTTAAATCATGACTCTGACATTTATTAGCTCTCTGTCCTTGGATATGTTACTAAGTAAGCATCTCTGTGCCTCAGTTTTATCATCTAAAGTGGCATAGTAGTAGTAATCTACCTCATAGAGTTATAGGACTTAAATACTGAACATAAGTCACTTTGCCTGGAGCATGGCACATTAAAATGTTCTCAGTATATTTTAGTCCTGGGTAGCTCTACATTATCATTGATTACAAAGTCAATATGGATAATGAACATCTGAGATACTCTCCTCTGAGTGAACACAGTCATTCTAAGCTCCTCTTAATTTACTGGCCACAATACTACAGGGCAAAGACAGGTACTTCAGGTGCTTCCCTAAGCATACCACTCACGCCTCATGGCTTTCTCTAGTTCCTCTTGCTGTAACATTCTCCTCCCGCCACACTCATCTTTCATACCACAGTTTAAAGGTTACTTCCTCAGGGAAGCTCACCTTAATGCCTCAGTCCCACACTAAGTAAGGCATCTTTGCTCTGATAATTTTGTAGTATGCTGGCCTCTTTTTTTGTGTCCTACTCACAAACATAATTGTGCATATACAGTCATTTAATGCCCATCTTTCCAAACTAGACCCTAAGCACTGTGAAGGCTGTAACCACTTTGTGATCCTGTCCCCAGTGCCTGGTTTGGGCTTGGTACACAACTGGAGCTCATTAAATAATTGTGGAATGAAGAATAGTATGGTAGTATTTACAGTATCATTTCCAGATAAACTTATTTTAAATGTTCCCTCCCTACAAAACACAAATATTTCTTGCCTGTATTTTCATTTTCTGGCTATTCTCTTAGTGAGAAAACAAGCCCTTGGACCCACAGGACACACACATCACTCATTTTCAGGCTTTCAGATTTTTCTGCCACATAGCCATTCAGATCTTGGATTAAAGTCCCTGCTCTGCCTCTTACCATCTATGTGACCTTAGGCAAACAACTTCCCCTTTCTGAGCCTCAATTTCTTCATCTGTAAAATAGGGATAATCATGCTTCCTGCTTTGTAAAGTTGTTGTGATGATCCAGTGAGAACAGATGTGTAAAGTTCTTTGCACAAGGCCTGGACCAGAGTTCCAGAGTTAACTATTATTATGATCATGATTATTTTTGTATTCAACTCTAGGTATACCCTCAGTGAGAACTCCTTGCTCACCCTCCTCACAGATCCACTGTATTTATAGAAAGGACTTCCCTGCTTTCACTCTAATTTTCTCTAGCTCTTTTAAGTACCAAGTGCTAACAATTCTCTAAAGCTGTCTCAATAAGAAAAACAATTTTCTCTGAGTCTCACATGGTCCTACAGGTCAGGAGAAAGCCAAAATGGGAAAGGAGGATTATTGCCATGGGCATATTATGTATTCACTGATGCAAATAGATTACCCTCTCCAGTTTTGTTTCAAAGTTTCCATCAATGGAATCTTGAGATTTTTATCACAGAAGGAGAAAGCAAAGGAAATAGGTAAAGATGGCTCTCTGACAAATAAGAGTAAAATAGACTCTTTCAACTCACAAGAATAGGCATTTTTTTTTCCATTTCCACATTCATTTGCAATAGACGTGATTGACACCCTACCCAGATCTTTCTGTGTTTGGCCTGCACCATCCCCAGCTTCTGTAATCACACCTGTTCCTTTCTCCAGAGACTTGCCCTTAGCTGATGACCTGCTTAATCTAAAGAAGCCTGGGATTTATAAGCCCCATTCCCAAGGACAGCCTGTGGCCAGTGACTGACCAATAAGTGTGTATGAAAGCCCAGGCCCCTGCGCCTTTAGGCAGGACAACCTCTGAGGTGGAATTCATATTCCAGGGCTCCTCTGGGTGCCAGGCTGAACACCACATGATAAATACTTCTATACTTACCTATTCCCCTTCCTAATCCTTCTTTCTTCCCTCAGCAGGACTCTGCTGAGACACCCCCTCAATGATTCATTTGCAGAAGGATCCTGACTTAGGCTCTGTTTTTAAGGAACTCAGCCTAAGATATAGGCCTCTGACAAGTCAAACTAGCTGTTAATAGGATTAACAGGGCCATTGTAAAAGGGACTCTAACTAGAGTACATGAGGATAATGGATCAAGTATAGGAAAGGAGGACATTTTAAGTGAGGGACCAACATCATCCTATCCCTTCATTTTCCATCACTGTATAGTTTACAAAAAAAAAATCTTCACATATATCTCTGACAAGTAAGTGCTGTCTTTCCACTTTTCTGAGGTGGACAAACTGAGACTCAAAGATTAGACTCAGCATATTCAGATACATAATTAGTATTTGGTTTGAGTTGCAGCTTGAATTAATTGTTTAAACACCCAGCCAGATAACATAGGTTACCTCACTGAATACCCAGCCCAACCAATTTCTCTTTCTCTACTCTAGAGGTAGGAAGTGTGGTGAATTATTTTCCCAGTGTTACCCAGATGACATGTCTCTGACAGACATGAAATGCCAAGAATGAAGTCTCCTGATAAGGGCTTTTGTCTGAAAATAAAAAGGCAAAGTCTCAAAGGAAATGCATATCTTCTTCCTGCCTACCTGGAACGGAGGACCTGAGGCCAGAGGTGCAGCAGGTATTCAGCAGTGAAAGGAGAATGAGGTGTGGGAGATGGTATAGAAGAACAAGTCACAGAGCCTGGAAGACTGAACCCTAGAGCTGGGGCACAAGCCATGGATGGCTGCCTTCTGCTACAGGCACCCAAATATATAGATGAGCTCAGACAGATTCTGATGGAGTTTAAGAAATTCAGAAATGTTCACATGGTTAGGAAAAAAACTTCAACTGTTACTTTAAAAGGTTAGAAAGGGGAGTGTATGAAAAATGTCAAGATAGTAGCAAATTTATTCAGCCTGCTAAAGAGAAAAGTCATGGAAGATCATGACAAATTGTTCTGTTTTTCAAGGATGTAGGACTTAATCCAACCACCCAGTAAAATGAGATGTCCTTGCCCACGTAGATGGATGCAAATGTTTTCATTAACTGAACATAGACCAAACATTATTTTATATGATCTAATGTATATCTATTATTAGTCACCCTAAGAGATAGGTTCTGTTATTACCTTCTATTTATATGAGAAAATCAAGGCTCTGATACTGTGCTCTCCAGTAGGGTAGCCACTGGCAAGATGAGGCTATTTGAATTTAAATCTAAGTTAATTTAAATTAAATTAAATATTCAGTTATTAGCCACAATTTTTAAAGGCCAACAGACACATGTGGCTAGTGGCTACCATACTGACAGTACAGGTTTAGAATATTTTCATCATTGGGGAAAGTTCCATTCAGTGAAGTTGCTCTAATTGGAGAAGGAATTTACCCAAGATTCTATGGCTAGTGAGAATTTGGGCTTATCCCAGCCTCTACCTCACAGGACATACAACTTCTCCTCAAAACAGTACATTAGTTTCCTATTGCTGTTGTAACAAATTATGACAAACTTAGTTCCTTACACCACCACAAATATATTATCTTACAATTCTGGAGGTCAGACATCTGAAATGAGCATCACTAGGCTAAAAATCAAGGCGTCAGCAGAGCTGCATTTCTTCTGGAGTCTCCAAGGGGAATACATTTTGTTGCTTTATCCAACTTCTAGAGATCATCCCATTCCTTGGCCAGCAAGCAACTCCTTTCTCCACCTTCAAAACTAGCCACAATGGCTGAGTCCTCCACACTCTGCATCTTTCTGGTTATCTGCTATTGGCTTCTCTCTTCCACTCATGACTACATTGGCCCACTCAGATAATTCAGGATAATACCTCCATCATAAGTTAGTAACCCTGATTCCATTTTTAACATTAATTCCCCTTTGCCATATCACCTAATGTAGTCACTGGTTCCAGGGATTAAGGTTGGACGTCTTTGTGGGCCATTATTCTGCCTCCCATAGGCCTTCCAGGATCTGACCCCATCTGTTTTTCAACCTTCTTTCTCTTGATTCATCTTTATATTCCTTGTGCTCTAGCCAAACATAAATGTCTGACCTCCTCTAGAAATGCCAATAAATATGATTAATAAATTTCATTCCAATAAATCTCATTAAAGATCCTCCCTGCTCTTCTATCCCAGGGAAATAAATCTGATTAGAGCAGGTCTCTAACTAGACGACCTCTCTATGCCTTTGTTTTAAAATGTTCCTTCTTCTACTTCCAGCCAAGAGGGAGAAGTAGGTATATACATTGTGCCTCCTCACACAACCAAAAAAAAAGGACAACAGCAAATTTAAAAACAAACAAACAACAACAAAAAAACCAGAACAGCCAGATAATCAAATTGTATGGAAGTCCAACAACCAAGGAGTTAAAGAAGAAACATTCATCCAGACCAGTAAGAGGGGGTGGAGATGGGCAGCTGGGGTGGAAAGGACACACAGAAAGGTGACAGGTGGGGAACCACTGCAGGAAAGGCAGCAGCTGGCAGAGCAGGCAATCCCACATTTACTTACGGATCAATGGGGAGGAGCAAGTGGGGAGTGTGACAGACCACACAACCCAGGGTTCCAGTGTGGGGACATAAAGCCTCAAAACCTCTGACTGAAAAATCCTGTGGGGGTTGAGGTGGCAGGAGAAACTCCCAGTCTCACAGGAGAGTTCACTGGAGGAATCCACAGGGTCCTAGAACAAACACAGAACCACTCACCTGGGAATCAGCACCAGAAGGGCCCAATTTACTTGTGGGTAGCAGGGGTAGTGAATGAAAGTTGACAGAGGGCTAAGAAAGCAATATTATTCCCTCTAAGGCCCCTCCCCCCCATACAGCAACACAACGAATTGAAGGGGGATGTCCTGCCCTGGAAAATACCTACAGCTCTACCCCTTACTACATAACAGGTTCAGCAACAAAAAATATAGCTCAAATGAAAGAACAGATCAAAGCCCCAGATAAAATAAAACTAAGCAATGAAGAGGTAGCCAAACTATCAGATAAACAGGTCAAAACACCGGTAATCAGGATACTCACAGAAATGGTTAGGTATGGTCCCAGAATAGAGGAAAAAGTGAAGGCTATGCAAAATGAAATAAATCTAAATATACAGGGAACTAATAGTGAAGGGAAGAAAACCAGGAGTCAGATCCACAATGTGGAGCAGAAGGAAGAAATAAAGTCAACCAGAACAGAATGAAGAAACAAAAATTCAAAAAAAAATGAGGAAATGTTTAGGAACCTCTGGGACAACTTTAAGCATTCCAACATCTGAATCATAGTGGTGCCAGAGGGAAAAGAGGAAAAGCAATAAATGGAAAACTTATTTGAAAACATAATGAAGGAGAACTTCCCCAATCTGGCAAAGGAAATAGACTTCCAGGAAGTCGAGGAAGTTCAGAGAATCCCAAAGAAGTTGGACCCAAAGAATCACACACCAAGGCACATCACAATGACATTAGCCAAGATTAAAGAGAAGGAAAGAATCCTAAAAGCCACAAGAGAAAGGGAGATAGTTACTTCCAAAGGAGTTCCCCTAGGACTATCAGCTGATTTCTCAAAAGAAAGCTTTCAGGCAAGAAGGGGCTAGAAAGAAGTATTTGAAGTCATGAAAGGCAAGGACCTACATCCAAGATTACTCTATCCAGCAAAGCTATCACTTAGAATGGAAGGGCAGATAAAGTGCTTCCCAGATAAAGTCAAGTTAAAGGAGTTCATCATCACTAAGCCCTTATATGAAATGTTAAAAAGACTAATCTAAGATATAGAAGATGATCAAAACTATGAGCAGTAAAATGACAACAAACTTACAACAATCAACAACAAAACAAAACAGAAACAAACTAAGCAAACAACTAGAACAGAAACAAAATCACAGAAATAGAGATCGCTTGAAGGGTTATCAACAGAAGGGAGGAGAGGAGAGAACAAGAGAAAAGATACAGAGAATAAGAAGCATAAATGGTAGGTACAAAATAGACAGGGGGAGGTTAAAATAGTATAAGAAATGTGAGCCAAGGAACTTATATGTATGACTTCAAAGAAGTCATATGACCTTATATATGGACATGAACTAAGGAAGAAATCCTGGCAGGAAGGAGGTACAAGGCAGAGGGGAATAAAGGGGCAGGGGACTGGAACAACTGTAATAGCATAATCAATAAAATACATTTTTAAAAAAAGACAGTGATAAATGAAATTAATGATGACACAAATAAATTGAAGGTTAAAAAAATATTCTGAACCTCCAGACAAGATGGAGGCATAGATAGACACATTGTGCCTCCTCACACAACCTAAAGAAGGACAACAACAAATTTAAAAACAAAAAGCAAGCAGAAAGTCAGAAAATCTAACTGTATGGAAGTCTGACAACCATACAAGGAACCATGGAGTTAAAGAAGAAACATTAATCCAGACTGGTAGGAGGGTCAGAGACGGGTAGCCAGGCAGAGAGGACTCGAGGCAAGGCAGCAGCTAGAGGACCAGAGCAGGTAAAGTGGCGGCTTGTGGACTGGGCAGTCCCATATTTTTGTGCAGATAAATTGGGAGGAACAACTGGGGAGTCAGATACACTGCACAACCCAGGGTTCCAGTACAGGGAAATAAAGCCTCAAAGCTTCTGACTGAAAACACCTGTGGGGGTTGAGGTGGCAGTGAAAGAAACTCCCAGCCTCACAGGGGGGTTTATTGGAGAGACCCACAAGGTCCTAGAATGTACACAAACCCACCCACCAAAGACTCAGCACCAGAAGGGCCCAATTTGATTGTGGGTACTGAGGGAAGTGACTGAAAACTGGCAGAGAGAGGAGTAAGTGGCACTGTTCCCTCTCAGATCCCTCCCCCACAAACAGTGTCACAATGCAGTGACCTGGGTGGCCCTGCCCTGATGAACACCTAAGGTTCCACCCCTTACTACATAGCAGGCATGTCAAGACAAATGAAAGAACAGATCAAAGCTTCAGAACAAATACAACTAAGCAACAAAGAGATAGCCAACCTATCAGATGCACATTTCAAAATACGGGTAATCAGGATGCTCAGAGAATTGGTCGAGTACAGTCACAAATTAGAGGACAAAAATGAAAGCTTTGAAAAGTGAAATAAAGGAATATGTACAGGGAAGCAATGGTAACAGGAAGGAAACCAGGACTCAAATCAACAGTTTGGAGCTGAGGAAGAAATAAACAGTCAACCAGAACAGAATGAAGAAACAAGAATTCAAAAAAATGAGGAGAGGCTTAGGAATCTCCTGGACAAATTTAAGCATTCCAACATCCAAATGATAGGGGTGCCAGAAGGAGAAGAGGAAGAGCAAGAAATGGAAAACTTATTTGAAAACATAATGAAGGAGAACTTCCCCATTCTGGCAAAGGAAATAGACTTCCAGGAAGTCCAAGAAGCTCAGAGAGTCCCAAAGAAGCTGGACCCAAGGAGGAACACACTAAGGCACATCATAATTACATTAGCCAAGATTAAAGAGAAGGAGAAAATCTTAAAAGCAGCAAGAGAAAGAGAGACAGTTACCTCCAAAGGAGTTCCCCTAGGACTGTCAGCTGATTTCTCAAAAGAAAGCTTACAGGTAAGAAGGGACTGGAAAGAAGTATTTGAAGTCATGAGAGGTGAGGACCTACATCCAAGATTACTCTATCCAGCAAAGCTATCACTTAGAATGGAAGGGAAGATAAAGTGCTTCCCAGATAAGGTCAAGTTAAAGGAGTTCATCATCACCAAGTCCTTATTACATGAAATATTAAACAGACTCATCTAAGAAAAAGAAGATAAAAAAATATGAACAGTAAAATGACAACAACCTCACACCTATCAACAACCAAACCTAAAACAAACAAACTACCTAACTAACTAAGCAAACAACTAGAACAGGAACAGAAACACAGAATGGAGATCACATGGAGGGTTATCAGTGGGAATGGGGCGGGAGGAGAATGGGGAAAATGTACAGTGAATAAAAAGCATAAATGGTAGGTAGAAAATAGACAGGGGGAGGTTAAAAATAGTATAGGAAATGTAGAAGCCAAAGAATTTATATGTCCAACCCATGGACATGAACTAAAGGGGGGGATGCAGGTAGAAGGGGGTATGCAAGGCGGAGGGAAATAAAGGGGGGAATGGGACAACTACAATAGCATAATCAATAAAATGTATTTTTAAAAACTGTTCCTTCTTTCAGAAATGGCATTTTGATGCCCCACCTGCAGCCCAAGTTAAGCACACCTAAATTCTACTTATTCTAAAAATTCTGTTTAAATACTGCCTCACCCATGATATAATGTCTGAAATCATTCAGATACCAGGTGATGGCCATAGGTCAGTGGTAGATCATTTGGCTGGAGCTTCAGAAATACTTGTAGCCACATCCAGTCACCCCCTGCCATGACTCCAGGAGGCAAGTTTGTGTATCTGCTATAAAATGGGGATCAAAGTATAGAAGACTCTGGAGTCAGAAGGCCTGGGCTCAAGTCCCACATGAAATTGTTTTACCTTCTAAGAACAGAACATTGTTCTCTTCCCCTCTACTCTATGTATATATGTAAGGAAAGGGGTGGGGGCTAGGGTCAATAAGAATATTAAGATATTTATTCTACTTCATCTCACCTTGTTTATTTCCTTTTTACTCTGTCAGCTGAAATGGATCTTACCAATATTCCTTATCCTTATATTTACCTTTGTCCTTTTCAGGATCTTTGTTGGGTGGTGGGTAGAGCCAGGCAAGGTTCTGCAAATACATAGTGTCACAACATGCCAAGGACATTATGATAGTGATAAATAAACTCAGAAGAAATTTGGGACACTCCAAGCAAGACAACGAAAAATAAAATCACATTTTGCAATGTGATTTATCTAAAGTCATTTATGATAAGACATTTCAGGGCAAACAGGCCACATCAGAGGTACATATCTCTCAGGGAAAATGAATCACCAAAGAGGGTAAGATGATTTTTGTACAGCAAGACCCCAAAATGTGAGGCCATCTACTTCATCTGATGCTAAGGGAATTCATACAACACTAGAGGGGGGGAAATGACTTTGTCGTTTTTTTAGACTTACTGAGAGACTTCAAAGTGTACACAAAGTCATGTTTTTTTGGCATTTTATTGACGATTTCTGGTTTATCCGCTGACTTCAAACACTGATTCCCACATAAGACATGACTTTACTCTGAAGTCCTTTAGCACCTGAGGCCTTGAGATCATTCATATTATATGAGTTTATTGAAAGGCTCTCTGATTCTAATTGAGCTGGTCCCATTAAACCTTGGTATTGTATTCATGTTTGCTTTTAAATAACTCACATCTTGGTTGAATGTGTGGGAGCTTTTCCCAGTCTCATTTCAGCTGCTTTTAGCATTGTGGACCCTGGACCCGAAGAGCTTAGGGTCCGATGGGCCTTGAAATTTCATTATTAAAGCAGCAATTACACAACTGAGAAGAGTGAAACTGGAAATAAATCCTGCAGCTGATGGTAAGGTGAGTTTGAGAGGAGCCATGGGGACTGTAAGAACTCAGAGCCACAGAAACAATCAGGCTATTCACCAGGGTTTACATAACAAAATGAGAAGTAACACAATGTGCTTTAGAAAATAATAAAATAGATCTTTCTCTTTATTGGTTTCATCTTTTTAAAAGAGCAAATGTAATTCTAAAACATCTGTACTTTCAGAGATAGATGATAACCCTAGAAAAAGGAGACCTCTGCTTTAGACTAATCTTTCAGTTCAGCAGTGGAGGGGACCTTAGCAAATGACTTCATTTTCCTATTTAAAAAGAGAAGAGAGTATTCTCACAGTGTGCTCCATGGAATACCAATTGTAAAAAATGTTCCAAATGTAAAAATGTTCTGTACTCAAATGAATCTGCATTTGCAAGTTTCTTTTACTATATTCCCTCTCTTGGAAATTCACAATGGGTGTTAGCATATTAAAGGTTCTGAAAAGTCCTATAGTAAAAGAACTTTCCTTAACTCAGTATTTCCTAACATTCTTGAGTATAGATACCATTTTTGATTAGTCATTAATTAAAATGTGTTCCAAGGAACACACTTTGAGAAAATTGAACAACTCCACACAAGCCCTATGAGGGTCAAGGCCATGTCCATATGGTCACACTGCACCTGGTATAGAGTAGGCATTGGCAAACTAGAGCCAGTAAGCAAAACACAGCCCATGGGCTAAGTGTGGATTTCACATTTTAAGTGGTTGAAAAAATCAAAAGAAGATTACTATTTTATGACATGTGAACATTATATGAAATTCAAATTCCAGAGTCCATACCTACATTTTTTGGTCTATAACCATGCCCACTAATTTACATATCTTCTATAAGTTTCTGAAGTACAAAGTGGAGTAACTATGACAATGACCATAATGGCCCACAAAATCTACAATCCTTACTTTTTGACCCTTTAAAGGAAAAGTTTGTAGACTTTTTTATTATAAAATTAAATCATGTAAATGAATGATACCCAGCTGCCTCACTTTCTGGGAAGAGGACTTGATTGTAACAGGTCCCAGGATGAGGCCTTTCTTTTTAGATTGGTCTTATCTCCCTTTTTCTTGTCTCTGCAGTATCTCAGCATTGGGTGGCTTTGGCTGGGGTGTCAGGGTTTGCAACAGCACCACCCACCAGATTTATTGGAAAGGTAAGGGATGAACATGGGCAAGAAGAGGAAGGATGGGAAAGGGTACTTTTGACTTATTTGCAATTATTCTGATGGAAGGAAGGGGAAACCAGCCCACTGAAAGCACACCTGCTACGTGAAGTACCATGGCTCAAACCCAAACCAAAGGAGCAACACAGAGTACTGGAGTCAGAAAGAACATGGTTTGAATCTTGGCCCTTCCATTTTGTGTCCATGTAACCTTAGGCAACACACTTAGCTCATCTGGAGAATGGACTGAGAATTAAATGAGATGGTTCCTATTTAACAGCTATTATAAGAATTGTGTTGTTGTTGTTAGTGTGAGATGATAGTGGTATATATAGCCCAGTGGATCTTTTGGAAGTCATTGTCCACAGTTAATATCAAAATAACAAAATTTACCTTGCCTCCCATACCTTGCCTTTATATCAGAAAATAGTTCTTCATAAATATCCATCTTTTTCCAAGTGTTTAGAGATTCACCACCAAAAATGTGAGATTCTCATCTTCATGCTATCTTATATTTAGAATAAATAAAGTATGTGAAAATATTTTTTTTTAAGTTTCTGAATCTCCACCACAGCCTTGAAAATGCAACTCTTATTGTCATCTCTATGTAGCCGGGAAGACAGAGACACAGAGAGGTCAAGTGGCAGAGCCTGAATTGAAAGCCAGGAAGTATGGGTGTAGCCTGTGCTCATAACCACTGTACACACAGATGGGCATACATAAAACATTTGATAAATATCAGTTTTAAAATGCCTCTTTAAATTAAAAAATAAAACATATACACATGTTACTAGACTGTTTCCCAATATGTATTTCGAGAACAGAACCTCTAAAATTAGACCCACCTAATTTCTAATTCTTAGTCCACTGTTTACTAACAGGATTCAATTAATTTTTTATGAAGCTCAGGCATGTTACTTAACGCCTAATCTGCAATGTAATCTGTAAAATGAAAATAGTAATGCCTAACTTAAAGTATCACTTAAAGATCATTTCAGATAATGCCTGCTGAGCACCTGCAGGAGTCTGGAGTATGGAAACCCCACAATATTTCATGTAGCTATTTTTTTTATTACCTAGAATGTCCTTCCCTGCCTTCTCTGCTCATGAAATCTTATTCGTTCTTGAGCACCCCCCAAATCCTTTTTTAAAATTATCTGGACTCCTTGTTAGAATTCTACCTCCCTCATATTATGAAGGGAACTTCATTTGGGTCTGTCTCCCCCACTCTGGTGAGTTCCTGAGGTCAGAATTGATGACTCCTGGGAAGGAACTTCAGCAGAGCCCATCTGAAAATACCACCAGGAAGATAACAGGGTCTCTCCACTTCTTTAAGGACTCTGCTCAGTTCTTCAATTATATCAATTTGATTTTTTAAATGAATGGGTCAGGTCATTCCTCTGCCTATCCTTTCCAACAATTCCTCAGGATAATATCCCAGATTCTCAACATGGATTACTCTACCATCTCTCTCTACTCTCTCCCCTTTCCTTTCTGAATCTAGCCATGCCAGCCCTCCTTCTGTTCCTCAAACTTGCTAATGCATACTTGCTGTTCTTTTGGCCTGGACACTCCTTCCCCAACCCCAGCACCCACCTCACTATTCACCTGGTTTACTCTTTCTCATCCTTTAGGGAACCCCTCAGATGCGGACACATGCTCCCCCTAGCTGCCCTTGGAGAACTCTGCACCTCTTCCTAAGCACTTGGCAGCTTTGGAATCACATAACTGCATGTCTACATGGCATCTGTTGCCTATCTCCTCTTGAGACCAGCACTGCCCAGTAGAACTACATTGAGAGTCACAGGTGTCCTTTTGCATGTTCTCACAGCCATTAAAAAAAATGAAAAGAAGCAAATGAAATTTTACTAATATGCCATATTTAACCCAATATCCAAAATATTATCATTTCAACAGATTATCAACACACAAAAAATTATTAAAGGTATTTCTAACATTTTTTCATTGTGAGTCTTCAAAATCCAGTGTGTATTTTAATCTACAGCACAACTCAAGCTGGACCAGCCACATTTTAAGTATTCAATTGCAACATGGGGCTCGTGGCTGTCATAGTGGACAGCTCAGCTCTGAATGGGAAACTCATTGAGGGCACAGAACTTGGCAGTCTTACAGTATCCACAGTACCAGATTATGCTTGGATCAAGGGAAGAGCCAAATAAGTGTTTGGAGTTTTGGGGGTTTTTTGGGGGGAGCAATTTTTTTGACCCAGAAGATTGGGTCAATCACTTCTCCTCCAACACATTGTTATTAAAAACTTTACCTCCAAAAACAAGAAAAGTTTGATTTTGTGAGAAGAGTTTTTTTTTTCCATTACCTTGTAAATCCTACAGATTGATAGGTATTATGTAAACAGCATTAGGTGCTATGTACTAACTGCTGCAAATGTTGTTTTGAAACTCTGAGCAGCTATTGCATTATTTGTGGATATTTCCTTCAGGATTCATCCTCAGTTTCTCAGTGTGAAGCTACAAACTGAGTCAGTTAGCACTCCTTCCCAAGGCCCAGGGAGGGAGGTATGTGGGGACCGCAAGTGTAAGTTAGATCAGGGCAGAGAATGTGGTCAGCATTCTCACAATCCCAGCCTATATTTACTCCCTCTGAAAAACCAGAGTTAGGCTAGTCCTAAAAAAACACTTCCTCCCTCAGGAGGTTTCATTGTAAATGAAGGGACAGTAACCTCAAAAAAAAAAAAAAAGAAAGAAGAAAGAAAAAGAAGAAAGAAAGAAAGAAAGAGAGAGAGAAAGAAAGAGAGAGAAAGGGAAAGTGGAGATATGAGAAATATAGCCTCAGCCTATATTTATCAGTAAAATAGTTACTTATGTAGCAGGATCACAATACAATCCTACTTTCATTATAAAATTCATTTTCCCATGTATTATAAGAAAGAGATCCAGAAGATTATTTTTCAAAATATTAATCAGTTAGTATTAGGTAGTAAAATTATGAATGATTTTTTATTTACTCTATTGGTGGATCTACAGTTTTGAATTTTCCTCAGTGAGTAAGTATTACCTGTTTAAAAAGGATACAAGTGAACATTAAAGTAAATAAGTCTATGCCCACCTATACACTCACATCTGATCCCAAATGTTCCAACAGTATTTAAGTGCTCATTATTTTTAGAAGTTCCTGGGAGTTACATTGTTTCCTTACCTTTTAAATAAATGACTGCCCCTTTTGGGCTCAAATTAGTCCCAGGGTCAGAAAATCAGCCCTCAGTTCTCTCTCGGCCATGGCAAATGAAGCTTCCCTCAGGGTGTGAACAGAAACCAGCACCCACTTGCAGGCTGCCTGGGTTGGGATGGAGGGTGCCTCCAAGGACCCAGGTATGGGAGTCAGAATCTGTCCTGAGATTTGGTACAGCTGCCACAAACCAACCCTGTCAGGAATTAAGCCTCATTAACTAGGAAACAGAGGAGTCACCCACCTTTCTCCCATCTTGGTGATGATTAATTCAAGAAGACTTTCCCCCTGTCCTGAGAGAAGAGCTCAGACTGGGGGTCAAGGCCCACATGGAGGGAATGTTTTAAAACATGCTAAGGGTTTCATTTACCTTAACTGGAGGCTGCCTCCCTGGCAAAACTCTTAGACCAGGGGTTCTCATACGGGTAGATTGTGCCCCCTAGGGGACACTTGGCAGTGAATGGAATCATTTTCAGTTGTCATTACTGGTATCCTACACTGCACAGGGCAGTCCCCAACACAAAAAATTATCCAGTACCTAATGTCAATAGTTCCAACATTGAGAAACTCTGTCTTAGACAATGAATGAAACTCTGTCTTAGAAAATGAAGGACAATGGATGCTTTGAAGGAAGGCATGTATTTTTGCTGAAATGAGCCAGATTCTTCATGCCTGGCTATATTCTCTTCAGCCTTCAGGCCAGAGAAGGGTTTGGGCTTATCTGTTTTTTAAGGTCAGCTGAGGCTGACCTTAAAGATGCTGATAGCTGGAATGTCTGCGGATCACATCCCTGCAGGTGGACAGCAAGTCCTTCCTTGAGCAGGAATCTGGGTGGCACATCTCCATGGCCACTACATGGTGCATCCACACTCAGCAAAAGGTGTGCTGCAATCCATTAGCTATGTCTGCCACAAGCCAAGTTCAGGACAGCATCTGTGCCAGGTATTTGACAATCCAGGAACCAATAGGTAAGTCCTATAATTTCAATATTGTGATAATACCTAGAACTAAAGTGGATGTGGAAGAAACCAAAAAGCATACAAGTCAAATGAGGAATGAAACCTGTCTGCCATCTAGTCAACTATGTATTGGGCTGGATTGAACATGGAAACATTCCTTTGGTTTCTGATAAGAAATCTCTTACCCCCCCCCACCTTTGTTTATTCCACACTGACTTACTAAATACTCACTATATGCCAAGAATGAAGCTTGATGTTGGAACGTGACAGAGAAGAGTGAGGCATCAGCAATGGATGATTTCACTCTTAAACTCATAAGGCTTGCACTTGTTGCTTTATGGATTTGGCTTTTACCCAGTTAATTATGTTTGTGCCATTAGCCCATGGGCTTCTTTAGTCTTTTCCAGCTAGGAAAGCCCTGTACTACAATAACAAACCTTTGGAATGCCACTTAATTCCTCTCCACTGAGCCTCCACTATCTTTGGTCTTGGAAGTCTTGTAAGAAGAGGTTTAATTATCATAGTTATGCTACTTTTGTTAATAAAATACTCTTATACATTAATTTAAAATTATTAGATGTGCTTTTCTTCCCTCCCTTTCTCTTCCATTTCTTCATTCATTTGTTCACCTAAAGCAGTGGCTTCCCATCTAAGATCCTCAGGCTCCTGTGGATTTTTTTTTTGTAAATCCAATTTCCTTATTTCTTTTTTCTATTTAAAAACAATATTTTAAATTTTTATTACAGTTTACAATATTATTTTGAATTAGTTGTACAGGTGTACAGAATAGTGGTTAGGCAATTATATACTTTACAAAGTATTCCCCCAATAGTTCCAGTACCCACCAGGCACCATACATAGTTATTACAATATTATTGACTGTATTTCTTATGCTGTTCTTCACATCCCATGACTATTTTGTAACTACCAATCTGTACTTCTTAATATCTTCACCTTTTTCTCCCAGTCTCCCAACAGCCTTTCCCGTCTGGCAACCATCAGTCTGTTCTCTGTATCTATGAGTTTGTTTCTGTTGTGTTTGTTTGTTTATATTGTTCTTTAGATTCTGCATATAAGTGAAAGCATATGGTATCTGTCATTCTCTGACTTCTTTCACATAGCATAATATCCTCTAGGTCCATCCAAACTGAGGCAAATGGTAAGAATTCATTCTTTTTTTTATGGCCAAGTAATATTACATTGTGTATATGTACCACCACATTTTTACCCACTTGTGTACTGCTGGGCATTTGTGTTGCTTCCATAGCTTGGCTATTGTAAATGATGCTGCAATGAGTATGGGGGTGCATATATTCTTTCAAATTAGTGTTTCAGGTTTCTTCAGATGTATACCCAGAAGTAAATTTGCTGGGTCATATGGCAGTTCCCTTTTTAATTTCTGAGGTAAGTCCACACTGCTTTCCACAACAGCTGAACCAATCTGCTTTCCCTAATAACAGTGCAATAGGATTTCCTTTTCTCTACATCCTTGCCAACAATTGTTTGTTGATTTATTGATGATAGTCATTGTGACAGGTGTGAGATGATATTTCATTGTGGTTTTAATTTGCATTTCTCTAATGATTAGTGACAGGGAGTATCTTTCCATTTGTCTATTGGAAGGAGAGAATGAATGTGCAGGTGGGAAAGAATTCAGGATCCAACATATTGTTTGAGGAGCTGGATAACAGTAATACTACTACTGACTAGTAATAGTGCTACTAACAGCAGTAGTAATAGTAGTTGCATATAATAATAAATGTAATTGATAACTTTTCTCAAACATTTATGCTTTATATATTTTGCTAATCATTTTATATAAATTAAAGACAGACTTCGATATTGACCTCTTAAAATTAAAGCAGGGGTACCCAACCTCCAGGCCATGCACCAATAATGGCCTGGGCCTGTTAAGGACTGGGCTGCACAGCAGAAGGTGAGCCTGAATGTAATGCACTTGAATCATCCCAAAACCATCCCCCCTGTCCATGGAAAAACTGTCTTCCATGAAACAGGTCCCTGGTGCCAAAAAGTTGGCAACTGCTGAATTAAAGGGTGAGAGAGATAAAGAACTCAACAGGTAGTCTTTGTCCTGGAGCCTTACCTACAATCAGGTAAGTTGCTGTCTGTTAAGATACTTTGTAATGTTAAATAAGGAACTGTTTAAATCTAATACTATTGTTCACAACAACAGACACAAATTAAATCTGTTTTCAATCCAGTGAAGTATCTAGACTGGCTCTACAGCCATACTAGTAAGTGATGTTCACAAGACATCAAGAATACAATAAAACTGCCGATTTTTTCTACTTAAACACTCCTCAGAGACTTTAGATGATGAGCTAATAAAATGAGATGCTGTTAATTATGTTCCTGGGTAATTTTTATTCAAAAGGGATTATTTTGCTTTTTCAGCAGAATCAAACCATTTATTATAGATGAAGGAGTATAAATTAGAGCTGAATGAAATACAATATAAGGTAACAATACTGAAGGGTAGCGATTGTGCAGCTGTTCTGGTCCACAGCAGCTTCTTCATCAGCCTTCCCTCACTGTTAATGAGAAATAACTGTTTTTGAATTATTTAGCTAAGATTTGACCCTATCAACTAGATTTCCATTTTGCTTTAATAAAATAATCCTGTAATTACTGTTGTTCCACAGTGAAGAGAGCTGCCTGGTAAGTAGTGAGCTCCCCAGCATGCTATATTTAAGCAGACCCAGGATCAACACTGGAAACATTGTAGGGGGAAATTCTTTACAATTGGTCTATGTGTAAGGATTTGACTAGGAATATTTTTAAACTAATTTATTTACTAAATATTTTTGGCCCCTCTCTTAGGCCAGGTACTATGGAAGGAAATGTTGGGTAGCTCACAACTTTTGTTTTCAAGGAAAATATGGTCCAATATTTCTTCTAAATTTGAGGTTCCACAAATTTATCTCAGTAAACTTTATATCAGCTCTCTCTTTTCCACCTTTTCAATATTTTCTTGGGTCTCAATTTTTTAAATAAAAATTTTGTGCATGGGTTTTTAAATATAGAGACATATATGAGGATAGAATCCCACCTTCTTTCTGGTATCAGGTAGCTGTTGCTGCATGGCAAACCAGGGGCTTTGAACAATAAGCATTTGTTGTTGGAGCTCACATGTTTGAGGGTCAGCTGAAGGTTGGCTGAACTAGGCTACATTGGCAGGGCCATTCTGCTCATCTAAACTATATTCATGTAACTTTAGGTTGGTTTGGGCACCCAGGTGGTATATAGATCAGGCAAAGAGAAAGTGATTGTAAGTCAGCCAAGATTTCCTCCTCTCTGAACGAGAAGTATAGTACTAGCACAGGAGATCCCTATTGCACAGATCTAGGATCTCACTCCTGCAGATCAAGTTCCCTGGACCCCTCTCCACTGCCAGAGAGACAGGATATTAGCCAATAAGGAGATGTCATGTCTCCCTGGCCCGCAAAGACGTGCAGAAGCACTGAGAGGGTTGGGTAAGTCTCCTCTGTCCCTGCAACTAAGAGGACAAGCAAAGCCTTATCATCATGAGAGAACCAATGGCCTCTTCTGCTGTCTCATCAGCCCACATAGAGAGAAACAACTGTGCCTCCTTTGTGGTCTCAGAAAGATACATAGTGATTTGACCCCAACCCAAAACTGATAGAAAAAAAAATGACATGAAGGCCAAGGGGTCCAAGAGCCTAATGGAGCCATGAACCCTGAAGAAGAAAATATAAAATATTCAGATGGACCTTTACTGCAATGGACAACTTCAACAAAAATATATTATATGATGACTTACATTCATGTATAATGTGTATGTGTACACACATTCTGCACATACACACTCACACACATTCCCACACATTTGTGCTCATTCTTACACACTCAAACACACACACTCACACACCTTCCTAGAACTAAAAATAGGATCTTAAAATTTGAAAAATCAGTAGATGAGATGGACTTGAGGGTGGTCCCTGGTGAGATGCAAGTTATTGACCCATAATATCACATGGAAGAAATCTCTAACAGCAGTGCAAAAATTCAATGGGTTAGAAATCATAAGAGGAAAAGATAAGAGATTTAGCTACTAAATCCTAGAGACCTAACATGAGAACAATCAATTTCAAAAGGAAAAAAAAGAGACAGATTGAAAAGTAACAATAGTTATACAAATCAAGGAAGAAAATACCCTAAGAAGTAGACAGATCTGAACTTAGTTCAAATTGATTTGAAAGAAAAGCCTCAGACCTCTTGTGAAATTCCAGAACAAAGTATTTTGAAAGAAGTAAGTGCCCTAAATTCTCTCCACCAGATAATACCTACTTACATTATTAAAAAATAAAATAACATATGTACAAGGTTAGAAAATTCCATGGTTCATAAACAGTGAAAGGGAAAGTAAAAATCTCCCTACATTCTCTACATTCCTTTCTCAGACTTTCCATAAAAGGTAATCATTATTAACAGTTCCCTGTGACTTCTCCTGCTCCCCAAGTTTATGCATATACCAAAATATAGATCTACACAGATGCTTTTTTATTATTTATATTAATAAAAATTCTGTAGTTTACCATCCTTGGTCATTTAATATATCTTTCATATTAATATATGCCTAATTTTTTAAATATTGTAATGTAATATGGACATGATGTAATTTTGCAACTGACCCCCTTATTAAATGGGCACTTTAATTTTATTACAGTTGTTTTTCTCTTATAAACAATACTACCATGAACAGCCATCTAAAAAAAATCTCATAAATTTTTTTGTAAACCTATCTACAGGGAAATTTCAAGCAATGAAATTACCAGGTCAAGGCACTTGCATATTTATTGATTAAATGCCTTAAAATATTCCTAGCACATAGTAGGCACTAAGTAAATATTTTTAAGCAAATTAAAATGGTCATATTATTCTCCAGAAACATGATATTAATTTATACCACATATTAAAGACTTAAAAATCATTACAATATGTAGAATGGTCACCCCCCAAAAAGGCATGTTCGTGTCTTAATCTCTAGAACCTGTAAACATGATCTTATTGGGAAAAAAATATCTTTGCAGCTGTGTTTAAATTAAGGCACTTAAAACAAGGAGATCATCTTGGATTACCCAAGAGGCCTTAAAGCCACTAACAAATGTCCTTATAGGAGTTAGGTAGAGGGAAATGTGATAGATCCATCAAGGTAAAAGTGATGTGAAAGACAGAGATTAGAGGGAGGCAGCCACAAACCCACGAAGGCCAGGGGAGCCACCAGAGGCCATTAACAAAATATCCCCTAGAGGCTCTGAGGAAGTGTGGTCCCGCCAAAATTTCACTTTAGAATTCTACCAGAACTGTGAGAAAACAAATTGCTGTTGTTTAAGCCACCAAATCTGTGGTCTTTTGTTATGGCAGCCTGAGGAAATGAATACAATCATTATTGTTAAATTGGAGCCTGGTGGTAAAACAGAAAAGAGCACTTAGAGTTTGAATGCAAACTGATTATGAACCAAACAGGAGATCAAATTCCAGGGTCCTGCCCCAAATAGAAGCCCTCTTTAGCCTTCTCCCAAACCCCTGGGTCAGCTCCAGTGTGTGCATTCTCTCTTGGTCATATCTGAAACTGAGAGCCAAAACAACTAATCAAAGGAATGCTAACACAACTTACGAAGTTGTCTTGATTTTGGCACAGGCACATGCAATACTAGTTGATTCAGTTCATACTTTGAGAGGGAAATTTATAAATGCTTTGGGGTTTTTTCCTTCAAAGCTCAGGTGGTGGCAGATGGAGATTTACATATCTACATCTGTCTAATTGTAATTGGTCCAGCGAGGGTCTTTCCAGAGATGCGGGAGCCCTTTTGCAGTCTCTAGTCTCTTCCCTGGTGAAAAATTATCATGCTGTCTGGAACAAGGCAGTATACTCCTTTCATAAACATTGTGAAGCTAATTACCAAACAATTCCATCATAGACTGGCTTAAAACCATGAAGTGACCCCCTCTGTATTCCAAGCCACTGCTCTCTCACAGGCCAATTCTGACTTAATGAAACTAATCTTGCTTTATACTTAGATAACACTTATAGTTTAAAAAGCACTATCAAATGTAGATTCTCAATTCTATTATGTGGTTTCTCATAACAAAATTATGAGATAGAAATTAGGCAGGATGATTGTATACATTGTATACAATAGTCTAGAAGAAGAAAATTGAACTTCAAAAGTCTGCACCACTTGTCCAAGCTCCAGATTTCAAATCCACTGAGTCCCCTACACCATAATGCCCCCTGAGGATTGACCTTCTGAGCTAGAAATAAATGAAAAAAATAGCCTGTTTATCATCAAGTGCTCTCTCTTCTTTGAAGGTGAGGTGTCCCTGGACTGAAAAGGAATCATCTACATGCACACATGCAAAAGGGGACCAGTATCAAGGCATTTCTGATCATCCAACTTCCCATTATCTTCTGACTTAAACTCATTGCTTATGGTATGTTTTATATTGAATAACATTCATTTAAAAAATTCTCTCTCCCTGACCTGTGTGGCTCAGTTGGTTGGGTGTTGTCCCACAAACCACCATATGCTTGAATCCTGCGCACATGCTTATGTTGTAGGTTCAGTCCCTGGTTAGGGTGTGTATGAGAGGCAACTGATGGATATTCTCTTTCACATCAGTGTTTGTCTCCCTCTCTTTCTCTCTCCTTTCCTCTCTCTCTAAAAATAAATAAGTAAATATTTTTAAAAATTACCCCAAGTTGAATTCATTTTTGGGTTAAATGTGGGCTTAGCCTCTACTATCAACAACACTCTGGTATCCTGATATCATATGTCTTCTGATAACCAAAGAGGGAGACTATCAGAGAGCTCATGTATATTTAAAATTTATATGTCTCAGTACATAGCTCTCAAAAGATTGGAAGCCTACATTTCTTTGGCAAGTCATCAGTAATAATAATTAAAGTTTTCAGGGTTTGTTCTCCATAGTACTACAAAAAGCAAATTAAAAACAAGATCAGTTTTACTTTTTGAAAATGCTGACAAAACATTCTTCATTTTTTATGACTACTAGAAACAAAAAACATTCTTCTCTAAAGATAATCCACATTTCTGTTCTGTGGATCATAGGAGTAATAAGTAATTTTAATTAAAGGTGAGAGATCTAAATTTATATATTAAAATTCATTTATTCATCAAATATGTATGAAGTCCCCACTCTGTTCCAAGCATGTGCTGGGGCTCTAGGAGTGAGCAAAACAAAGTCTCCAGTCATAACAAACACATCTTCCACTGCACAAAGTCAGACGGTGAACATATATCAATTTAGTCTCCAGTTTTTAGCAAAGCATATTTAGAGACTGAATTTCAGTCCTGCTGCCCTCACCCACACACCCTGAACTGGAAGATTACAGAAAGCTATAAACAAAGCAGCTAGCCCTCACATATACAATTTCATTTAGGTAGCCAAGAAAAAAATTGCCACAAGAGTAACATAGACACACACAAACGCAATCATTCAAAAATACCAGAAAATGCTATTCCTGCATGAGAATTTGTAAGGATGTAGACTCCTCAGAAAGGTGGGACTCTGGGAGGGAGCACGTGTTTACCAAGGACAACTCCTGGTGCCAGGGGAGGGGTCTTCTTCCACTTTCTTGCACCTGTTCTGCTGTTATACTCATACATATTCCCAGAGACTGTGAAGGGACACAAACACAGAAAAAAATGAATTACAATGACTCACAAAGCATTTGTTCATCCCACAAAGTGTTTATGAGCATTTGCTATATATCCAGCATAGCAACAAGTTTCTGGTCTCTTCAAGCCTTGCTCTGCTATCAAAGGAAAAACTATAAGCAAAACTTGAAGCAGTATATGATTTCATATGCATTAAAAATTGCCCCTTTAGTACTAGGGAGCTTTTCTGTGCTGAAAGAATGGTTTTTCATCTCAACTGCAGTAGTGGTCATATGAATTTATTTAAGTGGTTAAATGTCATAGAACTATTCACACAGACACATTAAAAAAAAAGTGCATGCCAAAACTGGTCATATCTGAGTACAGTCTATAGTCTAGTTCATTGACCAATGTCAGTTTCCTGGTTTTGGTGCTGTAGTTACGGAAAATGTTGCCTTTAGGGGAAGCTAGGTGATGGGTACAATGTACCTCTCTGTACTATTGTGATTCTGTAATTATTTTAAAATCAAACTTTGAATAAAATAACATGGCAAACGATTTTTTAATTGCCCCTCAAGTGATGTGCCTTACACAGTGTCTGAGGTTTAACCCACCAACCTTTTATAGAAATAATAGTGAAATATAGTAATATGAAAGAGGCAAAATAAATGGTAAGTAGGGCATGACATAGTAGAAATTCAACAAATTATTCTTTTTTAGGTGTCTGGGATATAATTAATAAATAAAAATAATAATAACAGTAATATATAATAATAGCTTACTTCTATAGTATCTACTATATGCCAGACTCTATTTTCATATATTAATTTATTTAATCCATTCAACATCCTTGTGGCATGCATATATATTATGAGCCACATTTTAGAGATGAGGAAACTGGGGCACAGAGATGTTAAGTAACTTGCCAATGAGACCTAGATTTGAACCCAAGATGTCCAGCTACTAACCATCTAGTGGAGGAGCCCATGTCTTCTCTTACTTTGAATACATTTTATGAATAAAACAATGCTTTATGCATCACATTCTGGGTTCCACTGAACATTAGATAAATGATGGCATGTCTGAACACATATAGCAAAACATTTTTATTTTTAGATATTTCTTTTCTGTAAGTGTCATGTAACACTTCAATGTGCTAAGTGAGGTCTCAAAAAACTCCATTGATTAAAAATATGCTTCTTCTGCCAGGGCTACTGTGTTAGGGCAGACAATGCACTTCCATGAAAAATACCTCCCTCTACCAATAAATCTATACCATCACTCAATATGAAGACTAATTGCTAAGGAGTCACACATCAAATGCCAGTTTCAAACAAAGCCAAATGCACTGATTGATCTAAACTTATTTATATTTAAACATCACAATCATCCCATGTAACAGGCATAACCCACAGTATTATGCTGGTTTTCAGCTAGAAAAATGAAGCATCAGAGAAATTAAGTACTTTGTTCAGGTTCACTTTATGTCAGCGCTCAAACCCAAATCTTCTAATGAACATCCAGAGCTATCCCAGTACCTCTAGTGACTTCCAGTTCTTACTTCTTCTTTAGAGACAAAAAATCCATGGAAAAAAGAAAAGCTTCTGGAATGTTTTATAAAATTGAAGTATGATCTACCTCACGATTCCAAAGTTAAGAAATAAATCTTTAGACCAAGAATTGCAAATCCATTACCCATCTGGCCTATGTATGTTGTGGTGATTAAAGGTGGTCACAAATTATTTGATCCTCACTCCTTGTGAGGTGGAATATATGTTTCTCTTTTTAAATATGGGTAAAATTATTGGATTAATCAATAGAATGTAGTGGGTGGGACACTGTGCCAGCTTCCAGGCTCAGGTCTCAGGAAACAGACAACTTCACCTTCCTATCCCTTGGAACTCCACCTACTTGAGAAACAACATGAAGAGGCCTGAGATTATGTGAAGAGCAAATGGGAGGTTCGAGACAAGGTGGTAGAGTACACAGCAGCTGCACCCACCACCTCCTCCTCTGACTACATCAAAATTACAATTAAATTATAGAACAATCAACCTGGATAACCATTTGAGGACTAGCCAAACAGAAGTCCTATAACTAAGGATATAAAGATAACACATCAAGACTGGTAGGAGAGTCAGAGCCCTAAAACTAGCTCCCGACCCAGGTGTGGCAGTTAATCAGAGGATATCTCAGCTGCCAAGATCCCACTGAGAAATGAGGAGTCTCAGTTCCACAATGAGCTACTCAATCTTCAATGCTAGTGCCAGGAAGAGGAACCCACATAACATCAGGCTGTGAAAATAAGCAGGAATTCTGTCCATCCAGGGGAGACAGAAGGCAGCTGGAAACCCAGGCATCCTCTTAAAGAGCTACCACACAAATTCTTATTCACAGGCACTCACATTGGGCTCCAACAGAGAAACTGCAGCCCTGCAGTGAAAGTGGGATACCAGAGATGTGCAAGGGAAAATGACTGAGTTGTATGGCTTGGGGCTAGGGTTGAAGGGGTAGCTGCCATTGTCACTGTGTTGAGCCATCCACTGTGAGGCTGATAGGCACCATCTTTCTTCCCTCCACACACACAAAATCTTAATCTGCATTAGCTTGATGAACTACATTAGCTCTACCCTGATAACTCCCTAAGACTCCACCCCACTGCAAAAATCTGAAGGACCCAGGCAGATGGCAGCTGGTCTTGCTGCCCTGAGACTTTTGCTGAGTAGCCTCAGGCCCAACACTGGCATCCAAATAGTCAAAATGGGCTTAACTTGAAAGATATTCCACACCATACCTGGATCAATAGCTTCTCCATCAAATATGGTCTCATACACAACAGTTTCCTTTAAAAAACAAAAACAAAATATTAACAATAAAGTCAGCCAGATAAAATTACTTTTGACATGTGTTGAGTACTTGGAGCAGGTGACTTACAAATTACCTCATTTTTCTTGTGCAGAGGGCTAGCAACCTGGGTTCAAAAATTTCCTGCTGTTTTTGTCTCCTCCAAGCCCCAGCCCCTACATCAGCCCCTACCCACCATGCCCTCTCTTAATTAAGATCTTTTTATTGATGTGAAGCCTCTTTTCTTGGATGGGAAGTGTTGTGGGCTGAACTGTGTTCCCTCAAATTTCATATGTTGAAGGTCTAACTCCCAGTACCTCAGAATGTGACTGTATTTAAAAATAGGTCCTACAAATAGGTGATTAAGGTAAAATGAGGTCATATGGGTGGGCCTTAATCTAATATGATGGGTGTCACTATAAAAACAAGAGATTAGGACACAGACAAAACAGATGAGAAATGGCCATGTGAAAATACAAAGAGAAGGCAGCCATGTGCAAGCCAAGGAGAAAGACCTCAGGAGACACCAAGCCTGCCAGCACCTTTCTCTGAGACTTTTAACCTCTAAAACTTGAAGAAAATAAATGTCTGTTGTTTAAGCCACATAGTTTGTGCACAATACAGGTGATTGGCTGGTATCAGTTTCAGAAAGAAAGAGGCAGTAGAAGAGAGCATTGAATAAGAACTAGCTCATGAAACAATGTCATGATCAGTCAGGACTCAGATGGAAATATCCATTGTTAATGGAGCAGCATGTAGAAAGTAAAAAATGGAGATGGAAACTAAAAATGCCTTTTCTTGTTCTGCTCCACATTTATAATTCCTGTATGGTTGTTTAACCATACAGGTTCCGTATGGTTGTTATAGATACTTTAATGAATGAGCATCAGCCAATTCAAGATTTCTATTCCTCAGGGTGCAGATTCTACCATCTGCTAAGAAACTCCAGGATTGGAGGACTTACTAATTTTTATCACATATATAATCTATTTTTAAACCCAGATCTTATTTTTAGTAATAGTAAATAATCCTGTATTTTCATTTGTCTAGTGTTATTTTTGTTGAATACACATACAATATTTGCAGCAAATTTTGACCAAAGCCAGATTCTAAGACTGGATCTGAAATTCAAGTTTTCTTAATACACAGAAATTCAACAGAAGCAGATAAATTGAAGTAATTTTATTTCCTTTCTATGATGCCTGGGTAAATTTACCATATGTCTATGTGGAAGGACTTTTTGTTTAACAATAATTATAGAGGAAAAGTAATCCTCTTTCTTCTACTATAAAGGGATCATAAAAATGTACTTACTGTTAATACCTCTAATTTTTTATTTCTGTTCTCCATGACAATCTTTTCTGTTTGATTTGTACCTCCTGTTCAATAAATAAATAAATAAATAAGTAAACAAGCAAATGATAGGTGTCTGATGAGTGGCTTTTTGAAATCACACAATTCATAATAATCATCTTACCTGCAATATAATTTATTCCCCTATATGAAAAGAAAATTTGATAAAGTATCAGTTTCTTTATGCCACCACATAGCAAAAAAAATTAAATTGTTGCAGCTCATGACTATTATCACATCTCTTTCATCTCCATTTTAAAAAAAATGCTGTTATGGTAAATAAACTGATCCCATTAACCATTGACACCTCCCAATACTGAATTATAAATTATCTCTTCTTAGTTAATAAAAATTCATAATCAACTACATTTTTGAAGCCATGATTTTATGCTCCCTGAAGTATTTTTGGATTGCAATGAAAGCATCTGCATTTTTTTTCCATTTCTTTGACCTCTGTCCAGCTTCACGTAAGTTCAAAACAATGTGAATAGGAGGCCTGGATTTATCACCTATCTCTTGGCTAGTCCCTGGTGGTTGTCAAACAGCTGCCCATGAACTGCGTGGCGCAAAATAATATGGGGCATTGTTTGGCTTGTCTGCTCACAAATTGATTTAAAATCTATTCTCACAGAAAACCTGTTTCAGATGTTCTAAGGTAGAAGCCAAGGATATGTTGTTTCTGTTTTTTTAAAGATAGAGCAGATTTGGAGCCATGGTGAAAGGGACCATCCCAAGTACTTTCCTTTGTGCCCCTAAAGGCACTTAGGCAGAAACCCTCAGGGTAAAATCATCAAACCTCAACTGATTTCAACTCTTCATAAACATCAGATGCTTAAAAGAAAAAAATCACATACTTGGGTTTGGGTTTGGGCTTGGAGATTTCCTTGGCCATTTTCTGACAGCATTTCATAGTGTTTCCGTATCCCCAAAGCAGGAAACATACCCAGGAAAACAACCCGGCAAAAAAAACTGCCATCAGAGTGAAGATGAAAGGAACGTGCCAGTCACTGGATATATATGTGTTGATAGCTGTGTACAAAATGGTCAGGCCTTTTCTTTGCTGGAAAATATTATTTCAAAGCAAACAGAGCTTTAGCCTATATTTTCAGAGAATATCTGTTTACAAATAGCAGCATCAGCATAGAACCATGGTCCTATACAGACAGTGGGGTATATCTTCAGATATACAAATTTTTGTATATACCGCAGACAGTACTGAGGAACACCCAGGCCTAGAGAAGGCACCAATTTAAGGATCTGAAGACTTGAATTGTGTGCAGTGATTGCTCTGTGAAATTGGACAAAAACATTTCTCCTCTTGACTTCAGTTTTCTTATCTATAAAATCAAGGGGTTGAACTAGATGATATCTGAGGTTTTTTAGGCTTTATCTACTCTACACAGGATAAATCCTTTTGTAAAGCTTGAGAGAACAGTGTGTTCTTGAAAATCAAATAGTCTGGTGGAAAGATTTACCATCCATATTATAAAAAAAAGACTCTCTTTCAAAGTATAGAAAACTATAAAATATACTAACCACACAGTGTGCTGAACATACTTTATCCTTGGGTAACTCAGAGGCCATTGTAGAGTTCTGTAGAGGCTTTGCTTATCTATTTTTGAAATAACAAAACACTAAAGGGTCTGCTAAACTTCACAGGATTGGGTCAACATTAGATGAAATGATGAACATAAGCCATGTAGTATAGTGCCTGCCATAGGTAGGTGCCCATTACTACAAATAACATGGCCACACTCCTGTTACAATGTTTAAACATCCTATACAATGTTTAAAAGTATCTGTTTGTGAGACTTGTAACTGGTAGATCTCATTGACTAGTGGGCCTTTCTGGTGGGCAGGGCATTCAGACCATTCAAACATAATTAGTTTCTTGAGGGTCCACTATGCTCCACCTGCAATCATCACAAACTCTCTCTCACCCACAGTTCACACTCACAGTTTATAGTCACAGATGCACACTATAAAATGTGGCTTGCTGGGTCGGTGGATAGAGAGCAAGTAAGCATACAGGTGAAGGTGATACCCTAAGCAACCTTTTAGCCTTTCTAAATGAAACTCAAATTTACAAGAGAATATTTCCCACACAGAGACCCAGATTAAATTCCATAACTTTTTACTTCAGGACTGGTGGTTGGACAAGGTGGCACATTGGCCCTGGTCACATAAATATCTATAATAGCAGTGCCTGTCCTGGGTTTGGTGGCTTTGCCGTATTTCAGGTTGTCATCGGTTATGTGCACCACAAGATGGAACCGCCGCTGCAATTCAGCTCCAGATTCAAAGTTAAAAGGACTCTTCACAATTAATTTTGGAGTATTTGAACCTCGAGTTGGGTCAAATCCAAAATGATGGTTCTCATTTCCTTTAAAAGGGATAATTTTAAAATTATAATTATTTTGAGATATGTTAAAAGATCTCAAACTGCCATACATAGCTTTTAAAAACACAATGCATGCAAATAAATAAAATTGCTATTGTTTTTTGAATTCCCACATCTATACAAAGTCCATAATAAATTGAAGTCAAACAATAAATGCAGTTAATTAGAAAAAAATGTTTTAAAGGTTAAGACAATGAGTTTGATCTCCATATAAGGTCAGCAAACATCAGACTATTATCCAATTATTTTGCCTTAATTTCTTCCTCTTCCTTTATCTGCCACTCAGAGAAATTTTATTTCTACCATCAACTTAGTCTGGATCAATATCAAATGGGCCACAAATATCTATTTAATCCCCATTAAGTTTCAAGTCCAGTCTCAGTGGTCTTGGATACACTATTGTAAACAACATGCATGTAGTCTCCACTATCATCTAGCAAGAGAAGCAGACATTTAACTAATTCTTATAATTAAGTAAGGTATTTACTGATGTCCATGCTCCCATTCTTTCAGATACATGACAGTAGGTCTGACATCCATACCTTAGCTATACTTCTCCTTGTTATACTGTCTCATAATACCCAGTAATTTCCCTTAATATAACTTTTAATACTTTGTAATTTAATAATTGCGGATGTTAGTACTAATTTAATGAACAATTAGTTCATGAATGTAAGATCTATATCTGTCTTGTACACTGCTGTATACACATCTTTTAGAACAAATTTGGTCTCCAATAATTTTCTTTCATATGTCAGAAGATAATGAGCAAAGTTGACATGGATCTTTGTGAGTCCAACAATAATACAGTTGAAAACATCTATGCTAAGAACCTGTATTACTATCATATGAAAGGTGGCAGCTTTTTTCAGTCAGCACCAAGGACAGCAGACTTAACTCATTGTCTCCCTTGCTGGTCAAAAGTCTCTTCATTGTCAAGTATCACCGAAATTACTGATAGCTCCACAAGGGGAATTAGACTGGTATGTGGAAGTGAAGACAGTTCCTTGAGGAATCTTAATGTCATAGATATGGAATAGCTTAATTTTCATAAACATAGTTATTGCTAAGCTTATATCACTTTGAAGAGGGTATAACTAATGTCAATTTAACACATGATCATGATTAAAAGAAATAATAAAATTATTCACCAGAAACTATCTCAAAGTGCATTTCAAAATCTTGTGAATCTCTGTCATGGCAGTTTAGTTTGAAGCCGTTGACATTTGTCCCAGCAACAACATTGTCCAAAATGATTGCCTTATATAGAGAGGGTATACAAACAGGTGCTTCATCATTCTCATCTTCGATGTCAACAGTGACCTGTCAATAATGAAGGAGGAAGAAATATCACATCCATGTATTGTGATTATTTACACAGAAAATTAGAAATAAGCATCTGGGTAGAAATAGGTCATTTACAATTATTAAATTAAAAGTCTGGAATTTTGAGTTTGAAGAAATTCCTGCAGTTTTGTGTTGTAGCTGTCAATAATAAGCCAATAAGTTGGCTTATTACTCCTGGGTCAACGTGTCATTTGATGCAGAAGTAATAATGACCCTGTGTGGTCATTAGGGAGGGCTTTGGGCTCATTTAGAAGAACATATTGGAAGAAAACTCACAAATTACAGAAATGATGATAAAAGAAAAGCTGAAGAATGATGCTTCTAAAAATTGTAACACCTTGAAATTTTTAAATATCTGTGCTTGCCCTGGCCAGGTGGCTCAGTTGGTTGGAATATCATCCCATACAACAAAATGTTGTGGGTTCAGTCCCTGTTAGGGACTGCTCTGCCTGGTCTCAGGAAGCTGTAACCCCCTGTGACTTAGGCTGAGAGACCTCCAGACCAGGAGCCACTAAGGAGACAAAACTTATTTCCCTGGCATGAATGCCGCCTGTTCTGTGCCTAACCTCCTATGTTTGATCAGTTAGCCAATGACAGGTAAGATTTCCCATGGAGGGAATTATCTAGGATAGGCATGATCACAAGGAGGCCTCTGGGAAGAGACTCGGGGCTGTGGAAATGAAGGGGTGATGGACATCAACCCCTGCCCCCTCGGCTTTGTCAAAGCCTGAGTCCTTGTTCTTAGATGTGAGAAATTCAAGTCTCCTGGCTGCCTTTGTCTCCTCTCTTGACTCAGGCCTGTGGAAATAACAGGGGCAATGCAGCCTAGACTAGAGATGGCAGACCCCCGGGGTAATCAGGCCTGGGACATAGAATATGCAAGATCCTGTGAGGTCTGTTTGCTGGAGGATGATTAGATTAGAATTTAAAGGCATAGACAGGAAACCAAAACTAGTCCTTTGAGCCCTGTTAGTCCTTTCAAATGTTAAAACTCCAAACTTTGCCCAGAATCACAGCAGGGGTTCTGTCAGCATCTTTGAAAGTCACCTACTTCTTTTGATCTTCTCTGCCGGACTGTGAATCCACAAACTAAGTCTGTATTCTTAATAAAAATCTGCTTGGGAATAGAAATGGGGCACTACCCACTAGAGAGAGTGACCATTCCATCCCTACTTCCCTACAGGACCTGGTTGTCTCTGTGTATGTTTTTCTCGTGTTTCGACGAGCCATCTGCAGCATTCTGTGATCACTGCGGGCTGGTGAGCATGCATCAAGTCTCTAGTCAGAACACAGTATGGGAAGTGTCTATTGATGTTTCTCACATCCATGTTTCTCTCTCTCTCTCTCTCTATCTTTATCTCTATCTCTTTCTCTCCCTCTCTCTCATACTCTCTAAAATTAATAAACTTGTCCTTGGGTGAGAATTCTTTTAATTTAAATATCTATGCTTAATGGCAAATGTGGCTCAAGTTTCCTTCCTTTTTCAAAATTTAGGGGCCTCCCCTGCACAAAACATTTTTCAATCAATCACAGTATATTTTTTGGTAACAAAATGATTACTTCCAAGAATGCTCATCAGATACTTAATCAGGGGTTGTTATCAACCTTCTCTCAACTGTGATCTATATTGAAAAAGATTAAAATATCAAGGATTTTTTTTAAAGAATTTATTTTTAGAGAGAGGGGAAGGGAAGGAGAAAGAGAGGAAGAGAAACATCAATGTATGGTTGCCTCTCACACGCCCCCAACTGGGCATCTGGCACACAACCTAGGCATGTGCCATGACTGGTAATCAAAACTGCAACCCTTTGGTTCCCAGACTAGCACTCAATCCACTCAGCCACACTAGCCAGAGCCTACTGAGAATTTTTAAATGTCAGTAACTGAATGACAGTCAGCTTATAAAAGTTATCTGCCCACCTGTTAGATGAGTAACAACTTTCTCAACAACATTTGCAGAAGAATCCCTGGTGTACTGATATTTGCAAGTATTACCTTTTAAAAATGTCTTTCATAATGTTTTAACAACACAGCAAATTCTTGAGGAATAATCCATTCTTCAATGCTATTTCTATATATTGAATATTTCTATTTGTTCTATTCAATATGTGAGGTGTTTTCATATGATTTTAGGGAGACTACTATGATAAGTGAAAACAGCACAGGGATTGAAATCATAAACATTTATTAAAATTGACAGTAACCAGAGGTGAGGTCAGAGTGGGTAATGGGGGAAAAAGAAGGAAGGGTTTTCAGGAACATGTATACAAGTCACATGGACAAAACCAAAGAGGGGTAGAACCAAGGGTGGGAAGTGGGGATGGCTGGGTTGGGGGGAGTAGGGGGAGTAGTAGGAGGAAAATGGAAACAACTACACTTGAACAATAAAAAAAATGGATCAATGAAAAAAAACAACTTTGGCCCTTCACCTTGCCAGATCCTTTATTTGATACAAATGATTTAACCTTGTTTTTCTCATCTGTAAAAAAGAGATCTCAATTTTTCCCTTCTTAGAATGGTTGGGGCATAAATTCATCCATTTGTGTATATTTATTTAACACTTACACTATGTGCTAAACAGTGACCTAGACACAAAAGGTCCTCTGGTAAACCAAACAAACAGCCTGCCCTACTATAATTTACATTCTTAAAAAGGAGGCAAAGCAATAAACAAATTAACAAATAAATATATTAGGCAATCCATATGGAAATTGAAACTCTGTAGGTTAAGGAGATAGAGAATAGCAATGGAAATGTTTTAATACAGTGTTCAGAGAAGGCATTTCTTTTTTGACGCACTCCCCTATTTCCTTCCTCCTCCACTATATTTGGTATATGCCCTTCAGCAAGTATATATCCTCACAGAATATGTAGTATTTGGTCATGTAGTTTTAATTTGCATAGTGATATTGTGCTATTTACTACTTTTCTCACAAAGCACCATATTTTTTGTTGCTTTTTCCATGTTGCTGTTTGAAGAACTAGTTTTCTAATTCTTCTTGATTCTTATTATCCCATCATATGCATCTACCTTATTTTACTAATTCATTATCCTAATGATTACCACATGGGTTGCTTCAAAATTCCATCAGCTCTGGCTGGTGTTGCTCAGTGGATTGAGTGCTGGACTACAAAACAAAGGTTTTCAGTTTGATCCCTGGTCAGGAGACATGCCTGAGTTGCAGGCCAGATCCCCAGTTGGGGGTCATGTGAGAGGCAACCAATCAATGTTTTTCTTGCACATTGATGTTTCTTTCCCTTCCTTCCCCTCTCTAAAAATAAATAAATACAATCTTTTAAAAATTTCACCATCACACACAACAGAAAAAGACCTTGTGGGCAGGTTTCCTTTGTGTAGAAATGTGATTAAAGTGAGACTAGTCATGTGGCTATCTGGATGGCAAACATCACAGCCTGGGACAAAGGCTCTGAGGTGAAGGCACTCTTGGTATGTTGAAACAACAGCAAGAAGTTCATGTGGCTGTACTGAAATAAGGGGGAGAGAGTTAGAAGCTGAAGGCAAAGAGGCAGCCGAGGCTGAAGAGACCTTAGAAATGACATTGGAGCTTATGTTAAGTGTAATGGGAAATCACTGGAGAGATTTGAGGAAGAGGGTAATGTCTTTTTAAAGGTTCACTCTGGCTACTGTGTGAAGAGTAGATTGCAAAGGTCACATGTGGAAGTGGAGATTCTAGTTAGGAGGCTGCTTCCCAAGCCCAGGTACTGCATGATGGTGGCACAACCAGGGTGCTAGCTGTGGATGGGTGAGAATGGAAGAATTGAGGATATATTTTGAATGTAGAGACATTTTATTTGACTTTGTTGGTGGATTGGAGAGATAGTTTAGTGTATATGATAGTGATTTAGGACCCAGAGTTAATCCTTCTACCATACTTCATTGGAGCTGGGTAAACTTGGATAAGTTACTTAATTTCTTAGCCTTGGAAGTGAAAAATTTTCCATCTGTAAAAAGAAGTAGCAATACCTACCTCATGGGATGAGATTGAAGACTAAATTAGACATAGTAATTGGCTTTTTTGGATTCTCAGTAAAGGGTAGATGATATTGATAGTGACAGTGACAACAAAGATGATGATGATTTCTAAACTTTGGAGTCCAAAGTCCTATTTCTCTTCTCAGAACTTAAAAGTCACATTCATCTATATCATCAATTTACTTTCTATATACTGTTTAAATTCTCTATGTTAAATTTTTTAACTCCTTAAAGACATATATAGTGTCACACTTTCTTATAACCCAGGATGTTGTACACAGAGTAAATATTCAATAAATATTTGTTAAAAGAAAGAAGGAAATTTTGTAACTATGTAAGGTGAGAGATGTTAACCTAACTTATTGTGGTGACAATTTCACATTTATACCAATGTCAAATCATTATATTATACAACTGAAATTAATATGTTATATGTCAATTGTACCTCAATTTTTCAGAAAACATAATTAAGAGAAAAGAAGGGGACTTCTGGTCAAGGTGGCAGCATAAGAAAACACAGCTTGCCTCCTTGCACAACCACATCAAAATTACAACTAAATTATGGAACAAACATCACTCAGAAACATCAGAAATTGAATGAAAGTCCAAGAACTACAATTAAAGAAATCACATTCTCCCAGACTAGTAAGAGGAGTGAAGATGCAGAGTGGGTGGGTCTCACATCCATGTGTGGTGGATACAAATTCAGGAGGGATATCTCAAAAGCAAGGAGTCCCAGCCCCACACCAGGCCTCCCAGCCAAGGGTTCCAGTGCCAGGAAGATAAGTTCCTATAATTTCTGGCTGCAAAAACCAGCAGGGATTGAATAGGTGGAAGAAACTTCTACAGTCCCAAGCAGTGCCTCTTAAAGAACCCACACACGGACTTATTCAGACTCAGTCCCTCATAGCTCCAACACTGGGGTAGGAGCTTGAAAGGTACCAGTGGCATACAAGGAAAAACTGAAGTGTCTCACATCAAGGTGAGTGCTGGAGGACAGCTTTCTCCCAGACAGAATGATGGGCAGAGGCCATAATCCCTTTTCTGAACCCTACCCCAAAAGAGCGACAGAGCTGGCAGATGGGTGCCATCTCTGAGACCCTATCAACCCAGCTAACACAGTTTTCCCTGCCCTGGACATCCCCTAAGTCTCTGTAGCAACCAATTTATGGGCCTACCTAAGTTGTTAACAGTGGCTTTTCCATATGAATGGCTGATCTTGGCTCATGCTTCATAAAACTTCCTGAATCCTCTCAGACAAGCAACAGTCAGCCTTAGTGAGCCCCCAGACTGCATACAACTTGGTAAGTGGTCCCACGCCTGGCACTAGCAGCAGCCAGCCCAATTTCACAGCTTCAGCCCAGTTTCACAAATTCAGGAGGGATATCTCAAAAGCAAGGAGTCCCAGCTTCCTGGGAACTCCCAGGAAGGGAGGTGGCTTCACCTGGAAACCTACAAGCCCAGCACAAATAGAAGCCATCTCAGATTGCTTTATAGGTCATGAAGGGTGGCCACAAGCAGAACGTAGGTGGAAGCTAACCTTGGCCTGCAGCACTGAGCACCTAGTGAATAGCTAGGGACCACATCAGAGCACCACCATCCTGCCCCTGCACACCTGTTCCTCCATGGAGGGTGGAGTTCAGTGGTAGGTGGTCACAGCCAGTTCTTGCAGCTCACTAGCTTGGATAATCCCTCACATTAACCTGCCAACAGCAATAAAGGCTCAACTGCAAGAGGAGGATGTACCCAGCCCACAGAAAGGCCACATCTCGAGTACCCAGTATGAATAATAGGGGAATCTATGCCACTGGACTTCACAGGATACCGACTACATTAGGCCACATTATCAAGACAGGGAGTCATAGCACCTCTACCTAATACATAGCAACAAATATAGGAAGTCTGTTGTGGTGAGTGATAAAGGAGCATGGCCCAAATGAAAGAACAGATCAAAACTCCAGAAAAATAGCTAAATGAAATGGAGATGAGCAATCTATCAGGTCCAGAGTTCAAAACACTGGTTATAAGGATGCTCAAAGAACTTAATGAGGACCTCAGCAGCATAAAAAAAGATCCAGTCAGAAACAAAGGATACATAATTGAAATAAAGAACAATTTACAGGGAAACAAGAGTAGGGTAGATGAAGCTGAGAATCAAACCAGTGATTTGGAACATAAGGAACATAAAAAACAATTAATCAGAAAAACAATAAGAAAAAAGAATCCAAAACCAGAAAGGTAGTGTAAGGAGCTTCTGGGACAACTTTCAGCATTCCAAAATTATATCACAGGGGTGCCAGATGGAGAAGAGCAAGAGCAAGAAATTGGAAACCTATTTGAAAATATAATAAAAGAAAACTTTTCTAACATGGTGAAAACATGCAAGTCCAGGAAGAACAGAGAGTCCCAAACAAGATGATGCAAAGGGCTCACTCCAAGACACATGATAATTAAAATGCCAAAAGTTAAAGAGAATCTTAAAAGCTGCAAGAGAAAAGAAGTTAGTTACCTATAGGGAGTTCTCATGAGACTGTCAACTGATTTCTCAAAAAAAAACTTTGCAGGCTAGAAGGGATTGGCAAGGAATATTCAAAGTCATGAAAAGCAGGGACCTAGAGTGAAGATTTCTTTACCCAGCAAAGCAATCATTTAGAATTAAATGGCAGACAAAGAGCTTCCCAGACAAGAAAAATCTAAAGGAGTTCATCATCACCAAAATGTTATTTATGAAATGTTTAAATGACTTAGTTAAAAAAAAAGATCAAAACTATGACAATAAAATAGCAAAAAAAAAAAAACCACACATACTTATGAACAAATGAACCTATAAAACAAACTAAGCAAGCAAGAAGAACAGAGACAGAATCAACATACAGAGAGCATTTTGATGGTTGCCAGATGGGAGGGAGTTGTTGGGTGGTGGGGAAAGAGGTGAGGCAATTAAGAAGTACAAATAGGTAGTTACAGAACAGCCATGGGGATGCAAAGTACAGTATAGGAAATGGAGTAGCCAAGGAACTTAAATGCATAACCCATGGACACGAACAATGGTGTGGGGATTGCCTGAGCAAGTCGGGATGCTGGGTGCAGGGGGGGAAAAGGGAAAAAATTGGAACAGCTATAATAGCATAATCTTTAAAATTCAGTTTTTAATATATTTTATTGATTAAACAATTACTGCTGTCCAATTTTTTTCTCCCCTTTACTCACCTCTGCCCTGCACCTCCCCTCCCACCAGCACTCCCTGCACCCTTAGTTCATGTCCATGGGTCATACATATAAGTTCTTCAGCTTCTCTATATTTTACACTATTCTGAACCTCCCCCTGTCTATTTTCTGCCTACTATTTATGCTTCTTATTCCCTGTGTCTTTTGTCCCATTCTCCCTCCTCCACCTCCCCACTAATAACCCTCCATGTGGTCCCCATTTCTGTGGTTCTGTTCCCATTCTAGTTGTTTGCTTAGTTTGTTTTTTGTTTCAGGCTTGGTTGTTGATAGTTGTGAGTTTGTTGTCATTTTATTGTTCATATTTTTTATCTTCTTCAATTTCTTAGATGAGTCCCTTTAACATTTCACATAATAAGGCCTTGGTGATGATGAACTCATTTGACTTGACCTCATCTGGAAAGCACTTTATCTGCCCTTCCATTCTAAGTGATAGCTTTGCTATATAGAGTAATCTTGGATGTAGGTCCTTACCTTTCATGACTTGGAATACTTCTTTACAGCCTCTTCTTACCTGCAAGGTTTCTTTTGAGAAATCAGCTGATAGTCTTGTGGGAACTCCTTTAGAGGTAACTCTCTCCTTTTCTCTTGCTGCTTTTAAGAATCTCTATTTCTCTTTAATCTTGGCTAATGTAATTGCGATGTGCCTTGCTGTGTGCTTCCTTGGGTCCAGCTTCTTTGGGACTCTCTGAGCTTCTTGGACTTCCTGGAAGTCTATTTCTTTTGCCAGATTGGGAAAGTTCTCCTTCATTATGTTTTCAAATAAGTTTTTCATTTCTTGCTCTATCTCTTCTCTTTCTGGCATTCCTATGATTCAGATGTTGGACTGTTTAAAGTTGTCCCAGAGGTTCCTAAGCCTCTCCACATTTTTTTGAATTCTTGTTTCTTCATTCTGTTCGGGTTGAATGTTTACTTCTTCCTTCTGCTCCAGATTGTTGATCTGAGTCCTGGTTTCCTTCCCTTCACTGTTGGTTCCCTGTATATGTAGCTTTATTTCACTTTGCATAGCCTTGACTTCTTCCTCTATTTTGCCACCATACTTAATAATTTCTGTGAGCATCCTGATTATCAGTGTTTTGACCTCTGCATCTGATAGGTTGGCTATCTCTTCATCGCTTAGTTCTATATTTGGAGCTTTGATCTGTTCTTTCATTTGGACCATATTTTTTGTCTTGGTGAGCCTATTACATAGTAAGGGGCATAACCTTAGGTATTTTCCACAGTGGGGCAACCCACATTGCTGCATTGTGGCACTGTATGTGTTGGAGAGGTCTAAGAACGAACAATGCTGCTTGTTCAGTTCTGGGCCAGCTTTCAGTCACTTCCCCTGCTTCCCACAAGCAAATTGGACCATTCTGGTGCTTATTCCCAGGTGAATGGGTTTCTGTACATTCTAGGGCCCTGTGGGTCTCTCCAATAGATTCTCCTATGAGGTTGTGAGTTTCTCCTGCCACTACAATCCCCACAAGTTTTTATAGTCGGAGGCTTGAGGTCCTAGAACCCTGGTTTGTGCAGTCTGTCTTGCTCCCCAGTTGTTCCTCCTGGTTTATCTGCATATGAGTGTGGGACCACAGGGTCCCCCAGCCATTGCCTTCCCTGCCCCAGTCTGCCAGCTGCCACCTTGCAATATGTTCTCTCCAACCTGGCTGCCCATCTCAACCCCTCCTACCGGTCTGGGTGAATATTTCTTCTTTAACTCCTTGGTTGTTGGACTTCCACCCAGTTCAATTTTCTGGCAGTTGTGGTTGTTTTTTGTTTTTTAGCTTATTGTTGTCCTTCTTTTGGTTATGTGAGGAGGCAAAGTGTATCCAACTACATCTCCATCTTAGCCAGATGCCCCAATAAAATATAATTTTTAAAAAAAGAAGGAATAAATATGTTTCTTCTCTGTCTTTAGCCAAAATAAAAATTATTTTTATAAGAACAGTGTCACCAAAAGTTGCTTTTTTAATTTGCTTTCCCTCTCTTCTAATTTGTAATAAGTTAATAATAATTGTAAGTACTATTATCCTATACTATTTTGGGACATCATAAATGCTTACAAGAAAACTGCCACAGATACCTTACTATGGAGATCATTCTCACAGGTATTTTCCAGTGACAACCAAGACATAAAATCTTGTCAACATGACTGTAGTTCAGCCCCTGTGAAATTCACTCTAACTGCTGGTGTGAATGGACATGATGTTTTCCTCACAATGACACACTCAGGAATCTTAATCACCCTATAAGCGGCAAGGCAGGGGGCTCTGTGCAGTAAAAGGAATTGTATAATGAATCATAGGCCAGGTGGGGAATCTTAAAATTCTTTAACCCTATTTCTATCTTTTCTCCAATGACAAAACCTTATAGTCATTCATTACACATACCATATTATTAACACAGCAGTATTCACTCTTGCTATCTTTCAAGGGTTCCTAAAATAATTTAAGGCCCACACACACTTCCCCCCCACTGTGATGCCAAAATAATGTACCTTATTTAACTACCTTTGTTGAAAACATTACCTTCCAATGGGAGGCATCCAGGATTTGAGTCCACTCTACAAACTCTGAGTAACTTCAGTTAATTTCCCTAAACTCTGTGCCTGAATTTTCTCACCTATAGGTGAAAATGATAATAATACTGCCTTCCATGAAAATTTAATGAGATTAACTACATCAACATATAAAATGTACCAAGAATAAGAGCTTGCACATGACAAATGCTAGATGCATATTTACAATTACTACAATGTTTTTAATCTCATGAGAATTACTGTTATTATTTAACCATGTTTCATTGTTATGGTTTGGCCATTTCAATTTTAATAAAGTAGACCTTAATAGAGCATTTTTATCACATCAAAACCTGAGGCTCTCTACTTACCATGGTTATTGCTGTGCGAGGGTGAAATCTGTCACAGTCCACACCTTCCACTGTGAGGTTATACTGCTTCACAGTCTCGTAGTCTGGCTGTGTGGTGAGCTCAATCATTCCAGAAAGAGGGTGGATCCAGAATATTTGTATGACTTGAATGTCTCCACTGATTATTTTGTAAGTAACACAATTTGATGGGTAGTCTTCATCAATGGCAGTCACTCTTCCAACTTTGTAGAAAGCTGTCAATAACACTTATTAAGATCCATTCTTGTCATGTAGAGACATTACCTTAAAAGCTTAAGATGTCTTTGCCTTTGAAATGGTATCATAGTTTCTCAAAAGGTCAGCCTGAATTCTTCTGGACAGGACAGTGAATGTGTTTGAAAAGCCCAACTCCACATTATGGAAGGTGAATTGACAGGCAGTCCTCTTACACTTTAAACCATGTGGCATATATCAAATGATAGAGTTAATAATAAATTCATACTATTAATAATTACTTATATGTTTTACATGCTCATTTTCTACAGAACATTATGCTAAGATTATCATCAGATAATGGTTCACAATACAGACTCTAGAACTAGACTGCCTAGGTTTTCAAATCCCAGCTCCGCCACTTACTAGATGTAACTCAATGAAAAATTCTATAACCTCTCTGGCCCTCATATCTTTTACTGAAAACAAGGAATAATAACAGTAAGTATCATATAGAGTTGTGAGGATTAAATAAGTTAAAATAAATATATGAAGTATTTAGAATAGTTCCTCATATATAATGTTGATAAATGCTATATCAGAATTATTTATATATATTATCTTACTGATCTTCTCAACAGCATTATGATATATGTACTAGTACTGTCCCCATTTTACAGATTAGGAAAATGCAGTCCAGTGGTCTTAAGTAACTTGACAAGGTCACAAAGCTAGTAATATTAGAGTCAGGAATCAAATCTGTATCTGCTGAATCTATAGCCCACATTTGCAAAATCAATTTGCTGTGACTTCAGTGTGTAGTTCCTACAAATAATCTTTCAGGAGACAGATGAATGTGGTAGATTGATTGAATTAATAGGTCCTTGTTTTTTATCATTCCCACCATCATGGTCTTTGTCCTCCCATGTGACATGTTTTGGTTAATGAGATATTAGTAAACCTGACAAACAGATGCCTGAGAAGTGCTCCTGTGGTTAGGCTTGCCTTGCCTCTGCCCCTTTGTCTCTGCTCTGAGAACATGCTCAGACCAGCCCATTGGAGGACAAGAGAAGAGCCAACTCATCGGTCACCTCTGCTGTGGCCAGGCTACATTAGCAAAACACCAGTCCATTTCCACAATTTTGAGCAATCCCAGTCAAAACCAGAGAGACAGTTCAGCCAGTTCTCAGACTCATGGGCTAAATAAATTTTCATTGTTGTATTACTCTAATTTTGAGGAGGGGTTATTACACAGCATACTTATAGTAATAGACAACAGATATAATAGCCTTATCCCTCAATCATTTTTTACTGAATTATAAACCCCAGTGTCAATACTATACCTCCTCCATGTAGTGAATACCACCACACAATGACTAGTTTCAATGATATGTGTATAGGACATTTTGGTTGCTGATAGTCAAGACTGAAAAATTATAGTGCAGAAACAATTTAATGAGGACACCACTACTGTCAGCCTCACAGGATTTCTCTCGTAGTTTGCATTTTTCTTTCACAAAGGTTCATCAGTCTCTGATAATGTCATTGAGCAGCCAATGAACACAACTCAAAATACTGAGAACAGAGAAACACATTTGTGGAAAAAAATAATGTTTCATTATGGCAAATCCAGAGTATGAAGAGTCTAACCTATTGCTTGTGTAAAAGTGTCATCATTAAAAGTGTTACAACTGGACTTCCAGCCAAGATGGAGGCATAGGTAGACACACTGTGCCTCCTCACACAACCAAAATAAGGACAACAATTTAAAAACAAAATAACAACCAGAACTTACAGAAAATTGAACTGTATGGAAGTCCAACAACCAAGGAGTTAAAATAGACACATTCATCCAGACTGGTAGGCAGGGTAGAGTCGGGCAGCCAGGGGAAGAGGGGTTGAGGCACAAAAAACAGTGGCACTGGGAGTGCAACACAGAAGCAGGTGGATCCTGGATGCGCAGATGGTGGTTGGTAGACCCTGGGTGTGGGGTGGCAATGGGTAGGCCCAGCAAGGTGGCAATTGTGAAGCAAGGCATGGCGTGCAAGGCAGCTGGCTGACCAGGTGGTCACACATTTGCATGCAGATAAACCAGATGAGGCTGGGGAGTGAGACAGATCACATAACCCAGGGTCCCAGTGCTGGGAAATAAAGCCTCAAGGCACCGATTGGGGACACCTGTGGGGGTTGAGGCACAGGGAGAGACTCCCAGTCTCATGGGAGAGAGAGTTCATTGGAGAGACTCACAGGGTCCTAGAACATACACATGCCCACCCACACGAGAATCAGCACCAGAAAGGCCCAATTTGCTTGGGAAAAGTGATGGAAGAGACTGAAATCCGACGGAGAGTGGAGTGGGTGCCATTGTTCCCTCCCAGACCCTGCCCCTACATACAGCATCACAACCCAGAAACGGTTGACCCACCCTGGTGAACATCTAAGGCTCCACCCTTCATATGTAACAGGTGCTATAAGACCAAAAAAAAGTGGTCCAAATGGAAGAACACACCAAAGCACCAGAGCAAATACAACTGAGTGATGAAGAAATATCCAGCCTGTCAGATGCACAGTTCAAACCACTGGTAATCAGGATGCTCACAGAATTGGTTGAATTTGGTTGCAAATTAGATGAAAAAATGAAGGCTACACTAAGTGAAATGAAGGAAAATTCACAGGGAACCAATAGTGATGGAAAGAAAACTGGGACTCAAATCAATAGAGTGGACCAGAAGGAAGAATGAAACAACCAAACAGAAAAGAATGAAGAAATAAGAATTCAAAGGAATGAGGACAGGCTTAGGAACCTCCAGGACATCGTTAAACATTCCAGCATCCAAATTATAGGGGTACCAAAAGGGGAAGAGGAAGAGCAACAAGTGGAAAAGGTATTTGAACAAATAATAAAGGAGAACTTCCCCAATCTGGCCAAGGAAATAGACTTCCAGGAAGTCCAGGAAGCTCAGAGAGTCCCAAAGAAGCTGGACCCAAGGAGGAACACACCAAAGCACATCATAATTACATTAGCCAAGACTAAAGATAAGGAGAGAACCTTAAAAGCAGCAAGACAAAAGGAGAAAGTTATCTACAAAGGAGTGCCTATATGACTGTCAGCTGATTTCTCAAAAGAGACCTTACAGGCAAGAAGGATCTGGAAAGAAGTATTCCAAATCATGAAAGGCAAAGACCTACATCCAAGAATACTCTATCCAGCAAAGCTTTCATTTAGAATGGAAGGGCAGATAAAGTGCTTCCCAGATAAGGTCAAGTTAAAGGAGTTCATCATCACCAAGCCCTTGTTTTATGAAATGTTAAAGGGACTTACCTAAGAAAAGGAAGATAAAAAACATGTACAATAAAGTGACAGCAAACTCACAATTATTAACAACCACACCTAAAGCAAAAACAAAACCAAACTAAGCAAACAACTAGAAAAGGAACAGAACCACATAAATGGAGATCACATGGAGGGTTAGCAACAGGGAAGTGGGAGGTGGAGAGAGGGGGAAAAGGTACAGAGAATACGTAGTATAGATGGTAGCTAGAAAATAGATAGGGGGAAAGCAAGAATAGTATGAGAAATGTAGAAGCTAAAGAACTTATGACACATGGACATGAACTAAAGCAGGGGAATGTGGGTAGGAGAGGGTGTACAGAGTGGAGGGGAATGAAGGGGGGAAATGGGACAACTGTAATAGCATAATCAATAAAATATATTTTTTAAAAAATAATAGTGTTACAACTGACAACCACATAAAACAGATTAAGGGTAAAAGTGCCATCTTTATCATAGAGGTGTGGGCAAAGGTAATGTCATTTTTACATTTACTATCTAGTTAAGTATAACTGAAAGCTTACTCTTCTATAGAAATAATATTAACCTTTCAATAATACTAAAAGCTATCTTGAGCATCTTTAGCTAAAGTTTAAAATAGAGTAATTATGAAACTCTGTGACTCTGCCAGACAAGTTTATCAAAAACTATTGAAAATGAAATATGTTTTCCCTTCTGACTTGCAACCCAGTAAAATTTAATTTTCATGTTTTTTCTTCTAAATAATTTCTGATAAAAAGAATTTTTTGCCTATGCCTACCTCCCTTCGGAAGCCATTTGTCAATGAGAGATTTATTTACCCATCATATGCCATCAAAATTTTGTTTTATTTTAAAGATTATCAATTCCTACAATTTTGTTAGGAATTTTTTTAAAAATCTTATATAGTCCTCAAGGCACACTGAAACCCTCTGTGCTAATCAACACAGCACAAAAACCAAACAAACAAACAAAAAAAAACCTTTCTTATTAATAGATTTTCTAATGTCCTCAAGGTCTATAGGCTAAATATTTGATATTCTGAAAAGAATTTTTTTTCAGAGTAGTTTTAGCTTTTTAATTCCCTCACTTAAGGCAAATTGTCACTGAGTTGTGCAGAAGATATTGTCTCTGCCCATGAGTATCACCTCAAAACACCAACCCTCCCTTAATTTCATTCTTCTTATGTACTCTGGTAGGGAAGATTAAGGAATGTTTAAAAAAAAATAGCAAGGAAAGAGTTTTGACACATTGTAGGCACTCAATAAGTTAGTGGTTGTTATTGTTAATGTTGTTGTTGTTGTTATCATTATTATTATTATCAATACTGTTGAGACTTTCATTAGTATGTAGCATGTAGCTTATATACTTATAATTATCAGTTAATTCTTATCTTTATGTCATTATTATTGTAATCGCTATTCTGCAGATGAGAATTCAAAGGCACATGGAGGTTTTATGAACTGCCTAAGATCATATGACTAACAGTTGGCAGAAACAGAATTTGAATCCAGCTCTATTTGATTCCAGTGCTCATAGTTTCTCTGATACATCATGTTGCTCCTTTATGAAGAACTAGAAGTTTTCTCTCTGGTACAGTAAATCAGTAGCCAAGCCTTTTGGAGAATAGTACACACACTCAAAAAAATGATACTCATCTCTTCATATGAATTCTCTAAACTTGTTTTCAGACTGTTGGTGATCTCAGTCATCAAAATCAATACAAGAAAAGCAGCTGGGAATACTAAACAGAGAACTGGACCAGGAATTTGGAAGTCTGCATTTACTTATTGTTTCTACCATTTACTAGCTGTGTGACCCAATTCTCTCTCCAGCCAAAATTTTCTTGTGGTAAAATAAAGAGGCTGAATCTTTTGAGTCCTTCCAAATTAACACTGTTATAATTCAAAAATTTTAAATCTTTCACATAAGCATCAAGAAGGTTTAAACTATGCTTAAGAAAATGTAGAAATGGTTTTAATTTGCATCTCCCTGATGCCTACTGATGCTGAGCATCTTTTCACATGTCTCTGGGCCCTTTGTAAGCCCTCCTGGGAAGTGTCTGTTCAATAATCACCAAAAGAAAAAAGTAAGCAAAATAAAACCAGAGACATTGAAATTAAGAACAATCTGACAGTAACCCAAGGGGAGGTGGGAGGAGATAATGGGGAGAAGGGTTTCCAGGAACTGCTATAAAGGACACATGGACAAAACCAAGGGGGAGAGTGGAAGCAAAAGAGGGAGGTGGGTTTGGCTGGGTGGGATGGGGGAGAGTGGTGGGGGAAAATGCAGACAACTCTAATTGAATGATAACATAATTTTTTTAAAAGGAAAAGATCTGTTTAAGTTTTTTTCCCATTTTTAAATTGGATTGTTTGTCTAATTCAAGAGGAGTGATGTAAGTTCTTTATACCCTAAGAACCCTGAAACACCAATCCAAAAGAACCTATGCACCCCAATGTTCACAGCAGCACAGTTTACAATAGCCAAGTGCTAGAAGCAACCTAAGTGCCCACAAGTAAATGAGTGGATAAAAAAACTATGGTACATTTACATGATGGAATACTACACAGAAGAAAGAAGGAGCTCCTACCCTTTGTTACAGCATGGGTGGAAATGGAGAGCATTATGCTAAGTGAAATAAGCCTGGCAGTGAAAGACAAATACCATATGATCTCACATATAAGTGGAACCTAATCAACAAAACAAATAAGCAAGCAAAATATAACCAGAGACATTGCATTTCAGAACAAACTGACAGTAATCAGAAGCGAGGTGGGAAGGGAAAATGGGAGGAAAAGGAGGAAGGATTTTCAGGAACATCTATAAAGGACACATGAACAAAACCAAAGGGGGATAGGGATCAAGGGTGGGAAGTGGGGATGGCTGGGGTTGGGGTAGGTGGGTAGTGGTGGTAGGGGGAAATGGAGACAACTGTACTTGAACAATTTGTAAAAAGTTAAAAGAAAATGTAGAAATGTTGAATACATTTAGAGAGTTCTACCTTCAAAACATAAAATTACATTTCAGAACAACTTCAGATAGTTGGAAAAGAAACTGACATAAAACACCTGTTTCCCATAAAACATTATTTTTTAAAAATTCCAGTCTCAAAAAGCAAAACTATAGACATGATGAAAAGATTTGTGGTTTCCAGGGATTGAGGAAGAGAGAAGGATGAATACGTGAAGCACAGATTTTTGGAGTAGTGTCAAACTATTCTGTATGATACCATATGGTAGATACATGTCAACATATATATTGTCCAAAGACATAGGAAGTACATCAAGAGTGAACCCTAATGTAAATGCTGGACTTTGAGTGATAATGATGTGTCAGTGTAGATACACCAATTTTAAAAATTGTACAACTCTGGTGAAGGATTTTGATAATGGGGGAGGCTATGTATGTGTGGGGACATGGGGATATATGGGAAATTTCTGTAACTTTCTCTTAGTTTTGCTGTAAACCTAAAACTGCTCTGAAATATAAAGCCTATTAAAAATACCAGTCTTTTTTAAAATCTAGACTGGTTGTTGTGAAATTTAGTGGTTCATGGAAACCCTTCAATAATTGATGAAGGCTGTAGATTTTTTCTTTCAGAGACCCTTGGAACCAGCACTCAGACCCTCAGTTCCATATTCACAGTTTATAAGCTAGGAGAGAATTAAAAAATTGTGAGCCATTTAACTTCTGTATAAAGACCCACCATAAAACTATTTTAATAAAACTCCCTAGAGCAAGAAGACTACCACAGAACTAGGAGACTACAAAGGGAGAAAAGAAATTAAGGTAATGAGCCTCTATTGAAAAAATATTACTCATAAATCAATACTGAGATTTGTGTACTTCTGAAATGATAACAAAATTTCATGGAGAGGGAGCAGAATACTCTCTATAATAATTCAGTTTATATGTATTTTTCCAGAATTGTCTGATTGTAAATCATAGGATTCAATTGTGTTATGCTCCAAAACTAGGACCATAGGCATGCATTTATTTTACAGAGGGTTTTAAGAGTTTGTCCAAAATTGCATGGTGAGGCAAACAAAGAACTAAAATCCAAAAACTACATGGGTTTTTTACTTCCTAGTCTCTCCTTAGAACAATGGTCTAATTAATGTAGTTGTCTGCCAGAGAAATAAGTTGGTTTGAAGTAGTGGGTTCTACCTGGTGATGTTCTGGCAAATAATTAACAACCAACTCTCTAAAAAAGAAAGAATGTGTGCATGTATGAACATATGTCTACATAAATATGAAGCTTATTATAAATTTTACTAATATAATAAATATAGAACATGAAATTTACAAATAATAAATTGCACAATATTCTTTATTGTGAGTTCCCATGTGGACAACTGATTCTCACAGAATGCTTTGATTTTTGCCTAACTCCTCTATCCATGCCCATTCAATACCCATTTTATGATTGCAGTTAACAAATGATGATAGTTCTGACATGAATGTTAATGTTTTCCTTATGTTAAAGAATAAGGTGAAAAGTGAAACAATGTCAGAGCTTCATTAGTTTATCAATCATGCAAATAACTTCTTCACTGAATTGGATAATAGTTTTTAATTTCCAGAAGAATATTTCCTCAATTTTTGTAATGATAATTAAAACTAATGAATCAAAAACTATACTTTCAGGGATCATTTCTATAGTTCACTGCTAGAGAGGTTTCTCTGAACGTGTAGAATACAGGCACATAGACCAATGGAACAGAACAGAGAGCCCAGAAATAAACCCAAGTTTCTATGGTCAATTAATATTTGACAAAGGAAGCAGCAACATAAAATGGAGTAAAAATAGCCTCTTCAACAAATGGTGTTGGGAGAACTGGACAGCCATGTGTAAAAAAATGAAACTTGACCACCAATTTACACCATATAAAAAAATAAATTCAAGGTGGATAAAAGACTTAAATATAAAACATGACACCATTAAAGTCCTAGAGGAGAACATAGGTAGGAAAATCTCAGATATCTCATGCAGAAACTTTTTTACTGACTTGTCCCCTAGAGCAAGGGACATAAAGGAAAGAATAAACAAATGGGACCTCATCAAAATTAAAAGCTTCTGCACAGCTAAAGAAAACAGTATCAAAATTAAAAGAGAACCAACTCTATGGGAAAACATATTTGCCAATGATACCTCAGACAAGGGTTTAATCTCCAAAATATATAAAGAACTTACATGACTATACTCTAAGAAGACAAGGAATCCAATTAAAAAATGGGCAAAGGACTTGAACAGACACTTCTCCAAGGAGGACATACAGAAAATCCAAAGACACATGAAACAATGTTCAATATTGCTAGCTATCAGACAGATGCAAATTAAAACCACAATGAGATACCACTTCACACCAGTCAGAATGGCCATCATAAACAAAGCAACAAACAACAAGTGTTGGAGAGGTTGTGGAGAAAAGGGGTCCCTAGTGCACTGTTGGTGGGACTGCAGACTGGTACAACCACTATGAAACAGTATGGAACTTCCTCAGAAAACTGAAAATGGATCTGCCTTTTGACCCAGCAATTCCACTGCTGGGACTCTATCCTAAGAATACTAAAACACCAGTCCAAAAGAACCTATACATCCCAATGTTCATAGCAGCACAATTTACAATAGCTAGATGCTGGAAGCAACCTAGATGCCCTTCAGTAAATGAATGGATCAAAAAAACTATGGTACATTTACACAATGGAATTCTATGCAGCAGAAAGAAAGAAGGAGCTCCTACCCTTTGCAACAGCATGGATGGAGCTGGAAAACATTATGCTAAGCGAAACAAGCCAGGCAGTGAAAGACAAATACCATATGATCTCACCTTTAACAGGAACCTAAACAAAACAAAGAAACAAGCAAAATATAACCAAAGACACTGAAATAGAGGACAGGCTGACAGTGACCACAGGGGAGAGAAGAGGGAATTTCAGGGGACAATGGGAAGAGTTCACGGGAACAAATTTAAAGGACACATAGACAAAAACTCGGGGGATGGTGGTAATGGGAGGGAAGTGGGGAGGGTTGGGAGGGTGGGCTGGATTGGGAGTAAAAGGGAGAAAACTGTACTTGAACAATGATTAAAATAAAATTTTAAAAAAAACAACTAATGAATCAAGCCCTTGTATGCAGTATTTGCCTATTTCCATAGTATAATAACTCCCACAATTGCCAATTTTTAGCTATCAACATAATAGTACTAAGTTGGAAAAGAAGGTGTAGTAGCAAACCATTTTATATACAGATTTTCACCATGCAGATCAAATAGATTTAAATAACTTCAAGGGTACAGATACTAGTGAAATGTAGTAACATAAGAAATGCTGAGTTTTTTGAGTATTTACTAACTTTGTTTTTAAAATAACTTGTGCAACTAAGCTTATATAATTTCATTTTTAATGATGGTAATAATCAGGTTATAAAATTCCTAAAATTTTAATAACTGGCTCCTGTGAGCAAGTATTATTTGACTTTAGCACACAACTTGAAGTATGCAAGCTAAGCCTGGAGGACCCACCATCCAGTGATGCTGAGGAAGGGATATGTTCCTCCCTTGGATTAACAAAAGATACATGCATTATCTCTTTTGTCCCTCTAAATCTAACGTTCCTTGGTTTGTGCTAGTAAGTATGTCCTAATTCATTTCTAACTCATGACTCAGAAAGGACCCTGATCAAGAGCTTGACTCCAGTCCTGAAATTTGACTTCAGATGTTCACAGGATATAAACTGCATGGACAATGGCCACATTGTCCCTACTATCTTTACATTGGACCTAATTCAGAGGTAAAAGAGAAGAGAAATGGAATAACATAATTATCACATTTATTTGTCCATTACAAAAATCTGAGATCTTACATAAAATCACAAAGGAGCCCTTAGGTAACTGTCAGGATGATACACTGAGGTCATTGCCAATTTCAAATTTTCTGAAGGTCTGGAGCCCCATAAAGCTCCCTCGCCTCCTTGTGTTTTGTCATCTTTCCATTGCTCACTCATTTGCGATCTGGTAGAATTTTTCTTGTGCTTCACACCATGGAAGGGTGATCTCTCACCTTTTGATGTTTCCGGAACAGAGAATGAATAGTATGCAGCTTTAAACACAGGGCTGAAATCATTGGCTGGAGCAATCTGTACAATGATCGTCACAGTTACTGTAAAGGCAACAGTGAATAAATGTTTTGTTATGCTAATGGTTTTAGTCTACAGAAAAGCTAAATGTGCCCCCAGCAACAGGCTCACTGGAGGATTTCAAAACTACAATGGGATTCTGTCTGGCCCCAAATAATCCCTGTCCTGTGATTCTGCATTCTCAAGGAACACAAATGAATTCTAGCCAAAGAAATTAGTCAAATATATATAATGCCTGCATGTCATATTTTATACAATAGTGATATATGTCTGCATATCATATATAGCACATATAAATGTGTAGTTTTACATTTTACAAAAGAGAGTTTATTGTGTTTTTTATGAGTACAATCTCTTCAATTAGAGAATTTCTTAGGGTATCATTCTAAACCCAGCATACGACATTCTATATTCTGCTTTTACTATATGTTTTAGGAGGTGACATGGAAGGAGACTCAGAAAATGCATATTCAAGGAGTGCTTTGATGTATGCTCTGTGGCCTTTAACTAGCTTAACTTCTCAGAGGCCCAGTTTCTTCATCAATAAAAAAGGAATAACATCAGTTTCAATCTTCCACTTTTCACAGAGTATGAAGGCAAAATGAGATTATGCCCAAGAAGGTTTTCTTTTATTTTTAAATATATTTTATTGGTTATATTATTACAGTTGTCCCATTTTCCACCCTTCACTCCCCTCCACCCTGTACACCCTCTCCCACCCATATTCTCCCCCTTTAGTTCATGTCCATGGGTTGTACATGGAAGTTTTTTAGCTTCTACATCCCCTATATTATTCTTACCCTCCCCCCTTTCTATTTTCTGCCTACCATCTATGCTACTTATTCTCTGTACCTTTTCCCCCTCCCACTTCCCTTTTGATAACCCTCCATGTGATCTCAATATCTGTGTTTCTGTTCCTGTTCTAGTTGTTCGCTTAGTTTGTTTTTGTTTTTGTTTTAGGTGTAGTTGTTAATGATTGTGAGTTTACTTACACTATAAAAAGTTAAGTAAAAATAGTATATTTTACTCATCTCTGCCAGATGTTTGTGTATAGTATGCCATAGAAAAGGAATCTATATTTCAGACCAACACGCTCAAACTAACCAGAAAGTAGTCAAAAAGAAGGAATTTGATGATTAAACATAAAAGCAAGCAAATTGCAAAGAAGAAACTTTTTGTAATAAAAATAAAATAATAATTTACTATGCAAGGCATTAGTAGTAGTTTTTGTCCCCATTTTACAGATGAGGAAACTGAGGTTCTAGAGTCAAGTGGTTTTCTAACTCAAACAGCTAGTAAGTTGTGGAGTGGGTATTGAACTTAATTGTATCTACCAACACCTCCCAAAATATCTCCCCTGAAAGGCTTAATTTGTCAAATGCAAAATGCTTAGCTAAACAAATATTAAAAAGTTTCTTTCTGGTGAGACTTCATAGGGTTTCTGATAATACCATTCTGTATTTTGAATGTCCTAGTTATGCATTGCTATCTATAGTTATTTGACCATGAAATTTTTTTAGCAGATTATCTTGTAGACATCATGCTCTGGAGAACACTAATATATTTTATCTCCATAAAATCTTTGCCAAATGTGTTAAACAAGAAATTTTAGACTAGGATCTATAAAACATTCAACTTTAGAGAATCTGTGGCATTCTTTGTATTTTGGTATTTATGATTGTGTGTATTTTTTTAGGAACAGGGTCTATAGTTTTTATCAGCATCTCAAATGTATCAATGACCACCAAGAAATGTTAAGAAGCACTATTCAATGGAGACAAGTGATTTATGTGAAAGCTTCTGTGTTTCCTTCACTAAATCCTATTCAAGTGTTGTTTCCAGCTTTGCTATTACTATGTTTTACTGCATCCATAAAGACTCAAAACTGTGCTAATTACCTGGCCTATAAAAGTAGATAGAACCATGTTTTGGGTGTTAAAAGTTCCTTTCATGAGCAGTTGTGAATATGTGGATGTGTGAGGACCAGAGAAGATGTGGATTATTACTGTGATTTTTTTCTCTCCGTATTGAAGAAAGGCTCAAATCTGGTGAGAGGAACAGATTCTTTATTTGATTAGTTAGGCCAACAGGATGAAAACAAAAAATGCAAGAAATAGCATTCCTCCTAAAAGATCAATCAGACTATGTAATAGGCTTTTATACAGAACAATAAAACTCCACCAGTGGGGAATGGAGAAAACACAACAGGAACACTTTTGGGTATACTGGTATGCTTGTCATGACGTGTCCCTGTTCCCTACACATCACTTCTCAACAGAGTTGGGTCAATTAAGTCTAAAAATCACATTTGTAAACTCAGCCCCATTAAAACTTTTATATCTGTTAGTCAAGAGGGATGGATTTAAAGAACTTTAGATTTGTTGCTTGAAGTTCAGCATTAAGTTTCCTTTGGTTGCAAACCTATAGACACACACCATCATTGTGCTTTCCTATGTCCATGACAAAGTACTTTCCCACTGCTTCTGGATGCAACCTCAGAATCCTTCTCAACTCAATGACCCAGAAAACACTACCAACAGATCAGTTGACAAGAGATAAAACCCAAGTACCACTCTTATTCTAGGCCCTCCCTTACCAAGCATTGACATTTTACTGTAAAGCCTGTATTCACAACCCCAAAACCCACATCCTCTTAAATGTCTTTGATGCTAATCACCTACTAGATTACTTATTACCATATGTTCCAGATACAATAGACACCTAGTATTAATAATAGATGTATCCAGAAATTTTTGTGAAACCCTATTTTCACAAATACCTCTACAGCAACAAATTTACTCTCAAAGTGTAGTAGAACATGTAAATACCCCTTGGGGAATTCAATGTGAGTTCTCATCTGTACAACCAGAAACAGAGAGAAGTAAGTGTCAAATGGTTGGCTAAGCTTACTCGCTAGCTACATACCCTGCTCTGGGTCTACAGCACACAATCATATCTGTCCCTTAGGGTGTTTTACAGCTAGCAAAAAACAGGCTATTAATTCCACACATGTCAAAAGACTGTGACCATGCCATGTGCATGAATTTAATCTCGGTATACCAAAGACCAATTCTAGCTAACACAGACTAACCCAAAATGGTGCAATAGTTACAAGAAAACCAAATGGCAAAGGAGTTGATCATTCTTTGCCCTTTCATACAAGTAATGAGCTGTGGAAGTTGGCAAATGGCCTGTGGTTTGCATCAATAATGGCTCTACCTATATCATGTAAAATAATTCCAATTAAACACCAAAAAAGCATCCAAATACCTGTATGTTTTATACTTCATGTTACCCAATATCTGGGTCTTTCCAAATAAGAGATGTTTGGTATTAGTAAATGTTATGGACTGAATATTTTTGTCCCTCCAAAATTCATAGGTTAAAACCTATGTTCCCAATGTGATGGTATTTGGAGGTGGGGCCCTTGGGAAGTAATTAGATTGTAAGAGTGGAATCCTCATAAAAGGGATTAGAGCCCTTACAAAAGTGGCCCCAGGGAGCTCCCCTATGCCTTCTGCCATGTGAAACTACAGTGAGAAGACAGGTACTTATGACCTAAAAAGTGAATTTCCCCAGGCACCAGATCTGCTAGCACTTTCCCACATCCAGACTCTGCGAAATAGATTTCTATTGTTTATAAGCCACTCCAACTAGAGTATTTTGTTATAGCAGCCTAAATAGACTAAGACACTAGACATAAAGTTATTTAAATATCAAGCATAAAGGGTGGGCTCTACACATCCTCTGTCATTTCCAGCACCAAAGATCTCTAAGCAGGGCTGTGTTTTAAAAAGTGTGTATTTCTGAAGGTGCTGCTAGCAATTTCAAAAGACTTCCTGCATCTAATGATAACTTCCAACATAAGTCTATTTAATTATCTCTTTCCTTCTTTGCCTGACTTAAGAAAACCATCCCAGAAATAATGAATCTTTACATTTTAAAAGCTAAAATCATGAGTCTAGAGTACCTCACTTAATGTTCCCTGAAAATTTACCAAGCTTACCTGTATGGGAAGGATGTAGGTCATCAAATACTGAAATTGTCATTTCATAGATATGTCCAGCTGCAATCATCTTTGGGCTTTCATAATCCATTCCTTTGGCAAACTTTTAGAACAAAATTATTTCAGGAAAAGGGACTGACTTTTTTTAATGTACATGTTTTAAGTAAAACATCATTCTAGAAAAGGCAAGAGCATGGACATTTTGACTCAGTAAAGATGGCATCAGAATATGTCTGAGACTGGGCAAAGTGTGAAACAGAAGGAAGCATTTTGAAGGAACAAAGAGACACCTTTGATTTCCTTCCAGAGCACTCTATTTTTAGACAGAGCATCCTGGCATAATATAAAAAGAGCATGGGTCACATCCTGCCTTCAATACATGCTAATTGTGTGACCTTTGGCAAAATATTTAAAAAGAGAAAGTATTTTGAAAGTACTTTGTAATTAAAAAAGTGCTATAATAAGTGTACATTATTCCTATCATTACCAGGTACTCAACATTGTAAAAACATCTATTGAATACTAATTAAGTTCCAGGTTTAGTTGGAAGCATTAGGGATATAACAATAAACAATATGACTGCAGAGTGTAGACTTGAAGACAGCCCAGATATAACAGCATTGGCACAAAGTTCAGTTGAACTGGGTCAATATGAACCTGAGCACCCAGGTGTTTGGTAAAAACATTTTTGAAAATTTAGTATCTGATTCATACATTCATTTATTCATTATTCAAGTATATTGAATATCCAGTATGTACCTAGCACTATAGAAGGTGTTGCTACACAAAAATCAACCACTCAGAAAAAGACCAAAGAATTAAATAGGCAGTTATAATAGGATCTAACAAGTGTCTGACAGAGGAAGCAGAATTTATAATGTGAGCTCATATCCAGGAAAACTAAGCCAGTTATGGTAATAAAGGAAAGCTTATAGAAATAAGTAATATTTAAGACTTAAAAGATAATTATGAAAATTTAAAACTTAATTAGAGGTAGGTGATGGGTAGAAGGAGTTATTCTTAAATAGAGAAAGTATATGTGGGGCCCAAATGTTAGTTGGCATCATATTTATAAAACTTCCATCTTTATCCAAATTTCATTTTAAAAGAATAACAACTTGGCATTGCATTTCAAAAAGAACATCAACCCAGAAAATCTCTTAACTCAGTGACTAAGCTTCCAAATTCACAATGTATGCAAACATTCCCCAGAAAAAGAGCTAAATGAAACTGAGGCAAGCAAATGATCAGACATTGAGTTCAGAGTAATGGTTATAAGGATGTTCAAGGAACTTAGAACTACAAGGAACTTAGAGAAAACTACATCCGCATGAAAAGGACATAGAAACTGTGAATAAGAACCAGACAGAAATGAAGAATGCAACTACTGAAATGAAAAAGCAGGCAAAAAGAAGCAGAGAATTGAATCAGTGATTTGGAAGACAAGATATTAAAAAACTCAGTCAGAGCAACAAAATGAAAAAAAGACTTAAAGAAAATGAGAAAAGTTTAAGAGAGCTCAGGGATGTGAAATGTAACAATATTCACATCATTAGGAAGCCAGAAAGAGAAGGAAGGGAGCAAGGGATAGAAAACTTGTTTGAAGAAATAACAACAGAAAAATTCCATAACTTGGTGAAGGAAAAAGTCACATGAGTTCATGAAGCACAGAGAGTCCCAATCAAGATGAATCCAAAGAGGCCTATGAGAAGACATATCACAATTAAAATGGCAAATTTTAAAGACAATGAGAGAATCTTAAAGGCAGCAAGAGAGAAACAATTACCATATTTTGCCATATGTAATACACACTTTTTTGCATGAATCCTTGAGGGAAAAATAAGGATGAACATTAACATGGTAGTACTAATTCTATATCTATATAAATGTTTTTAATTCTTTTATTTATGCTTATACATTAAAAGTATAACTCTAGAAAGCAATAATGATACCCATATGCTAAATAACACCCTGGAATACAATAATCAGTTTTGTTTCTAAGTATAAATAAGTAAAAATATTGAATTAAAAATTAAAACAAAATATTTTTTCCTGAACGTTTTGGCCTAAAATATGTGTGTGCATTATATACAGCAATATATGGTAGTTAGCTACAAAGGTACCCCAATAAGGCTGTCAGCTGATTACTCAAGAGAAACAATACAGGCTACAAAAAAAATGGCATGAAATATTCCAAGTAATGTTAAGCAAGGACCTGCAACCAAGACTACTTTATCCAGCAAGATTCTCATTTAAAATGGAAGGTGAAATAAAGACATTCCCAGACCAAAAAAAAAAAAAAACACCCCAAAATTAAGGAGTACATTTCCACAAAACCAGCATTGCAAGAAATGCTAAAGGGACTGCTTTAAGAAGAAATAGAGAGAGAAAGAAAAACACAGGTACAAAGGAAAAAAATGGCAGTGAATAAGTACTTATAAATATTAACCTTAAATGTAAATGGAGTAAATGCTCCAATCAAAAGATATAGGGTAGCTGAATGGATAAGACAACATGACCCAAATATATACTGTCTACAAGAGAACCACCTCAGAGCAAAAGATTTACATGGTCTGAAAGGGAAGGGATGAAAAAATATTCCATGCAAATTAAGACAAAAAGAAAAAAGCTGGGATAGTGAAGGATCAAGATGGCAGAAGAGTAGGTGGAACCTACACTAACCTTCTCCCAGGACCAAACTGGAATTACAAGTAAATTCTAGAGAAATCTTCCTGAATAACCAACTGAACACAAGCTGGAGAGAAGCCTTATAATAACAGACAGATGAAAGAAACCACTTCACCACAAGAGACTGGTAGGGAGTGTGGAAGAGGCACAAGAGTACTGGCTGGGTTCCCATAGGCAGCAGCTGCAGTTCTGAAGGGATATTTTAGTGGCTAGCAGGCTCCTCCTGAAAAGCACGGGGTCTAAACCCCAAGCTGGACTCCCCAGCCCACAGCACCAAAGCAGAAAAGAACCCAGATAATATCCAACTGTGAAAAGCAGCAGGGTTTCTGTCTGACAGGGATAGAAAGCAAAGAGCCTTTTAAAGGGCCAACACAAAATATTCCATTTGCAGCCACTTACCCTGGGATCCAGCAGAGGGTGGGCAGAATGTACTAGAGACACATGAGGTGAGTATGGGGCTGGAGGCTTTGAGCAGAGAAAACTGAAGAAAGAGCTGCCAGGATCCTTGTGCTGTGTCATTCCCCATACTGGACAGGCCATCTTTCTCAAATAGATCACTTCTCTCCAAGTGATTCAACTGACCCTCCCTGGGGCCCAGTGCTGATAATAGCCAACACTGGGGCACAGCTTGGTTCTTTCTGCACACAAACAGGAACAGCAGAAGGAGCCACATGAGTGATCATGATAACTACAAACAGTTGACCAGGGCCAGTCACAAGCAACATCTGACAAAGGCCTACATCACAGTCTTTCAGATCTACCTAATACATAGAAACAAATACAAGAAGCACCCACATTAGGAAGATGAAGAAAGAGACCCCAAATGAAAGAGCAAGAGAATTCTCCAGAAGAAGGGCTGGATGAAATGGAGGCAAGCAATTTATCAGAGAGTTTAGAGTAATGATTATAAGGATAATCAACAGCATGAAAAAAAGACATAGAAACCATAAAAAGGACCAGTTAGAAATAAAGAATGCAATATCAAATATAAATAATATGCTGGAAGGAATAAACAGTAGCTTAGATGATGCAGAGGATCAAATCACTGATTTGGAGGACAAGGTAGAAAAAAAAAACACCCAGACAGAGCAGCAAAAAGAAAAAATAATTTTTAAAAATGAAGAGAGCGTAAGAAACATTTTGGACAACATGAAGTGTAAAAACATCAGCATCATGGGAATAGTAGAAGAAGAAGAGAGGGAGCAAGGGATTGAGAACCTATTTGAAGGAATAATGACAAAAAATTCCCTAATCTGGTGAAGGAAAAAGACGCATATCCAGGAATCTCACAGAGTCCCAAACAAGTTGGACCCAAAGAGGCATACATCAAGATACATCATAATTAAAATAATAAGGTTTAAAGACAAGGAGAGAATCCTAAAAGCCACAAGAGAAAAGGAGATAGTTACATACAAGGGAGCATCAATTAGACTCTCATCTGATTTTTCAAAAGAAACATTTCAAGCCAGAAGGGAGTGGCATGAAATATTCAAGGTGATAAAAAGCAAGGACCTACAATCAAGGCTACTTTCCCCAGCAATATTATCATTTAAAATTGAAGAAGAAATAAGGAGCTTCTCAGACAAGACAAAGCTAAAAGAGTTTCTTAACACCAAACCAGTATGGCAACAATGTTAAAGGGCTTGCTTTAAGAAGAAGAAGAAAAAAAGAAAGAAAAAAAAGAGAAGAAAATAGTTTAATGATAAAATGGCACTAAATACTTATCTATCAATAATCACCTTAAATATAAATGACTTAAATGCTCCCACCAAAATACATAGGGTACCTGAATGGATAGGAAAGCAAGACCCACATATATGCTTCCTTTAAAAGACCCACCCCAGACAGAAAGATACACACAGGCTAAAAGTGAGGAATGGAAAAAAAGAATCCATGCAAACACAAAAGGAAAAAAATGCCAGGGTAGCAGTACTTATATCTGAAAAAATAGACTTTAAAAACCACAGCTATACTAAGAGGAAAAACAAACAAAAACAAACGACACTACATAATGATAAAGGGAACAATCCAACAAGAGGATACAACCCTAGTAAACATTTATGCACCTATGTGACTAACATAGGAGGACCTAAATATGTGAAGTAAATCTTAATGAATATAAAGGGAGAGATCAACAGAAATAAAGTCACAATCAGGGATTTTAACACCCCTTTGACTTCAATGGATAGATTGTCCAGACACAAAATCAATAAGGAGACAATGGCCTTAAACACACTAGATCAAATTGATTTAATTGACATGTTTAGAGAATTTCACCCTAAAGCAGCAGAGTATACATACTTGGCAAGGGTACATGGAATGTTTTCTAGGATACACCACATATTAGGACACAAAACAAATCTCAATAAATTTAAGAAGATTGAAATCATACCTAGCATTTTCTGTGACCACAATGCTATGAAACTAGAAATCAATCACAAGAGGAACACTGAAAAATTCACACAGACATAACAGCTAAATAACATGTTATTAAACAATGAATGGATCAACAATGAGATCAAGGTAGCAATCTTGAAACAAATCAAAATGAGAATAAAATAACCTAAAATGTGAGCAACAGGGAAAACAATCCTAAGGTGGAAAATCATAGAGTTTACAGGCTTATCTCAAAAAACAAGAGAAAGCTCAAATAAAAATTTAAATTTACACTTAGGCACTTGAAGAACAATAAACAAAGCCCAAAGTGAGTAGAATTAAACAAAGTAGAGTCTAAAAAAATACAAAATATCAATGAGTCCAATAGCTGATTCTTTAACAAGATAAACAAGATTAATAAACCTCTAATCAGACTCATCAAGAAAAAAAGAGAGAGGACCCAAATAAATAAAATCAGAATTTAAAGAAGGGAAATAACTGACACCAAACAAATACAAAGGATCGTAAGAGAATATTATGAACAACTGTATGAGAACAAACTAGACAACCTGGACAAAATGGGAAATTTTATAGAAACATACAATCTTCCAAAACTGAATCAGGAAGAAGCAGAAAAGCTGAATAGACCGATTATACCAACTGAAATTGAAGCAGTAATCAAAAAACTCCCAAGAAACAAAAGTCCAAGGCCAGATGACTTCACAGGTGAATTTTACCAAACATTCCAAGAAAAACTGACACCTCTCCTTCTCAATCTATTTCATAAAATTCATGAGGAGGGAAGGCTCCCAAACTCATTTTACAAGGCCAGAATTATCTTAATTCCAAAACCAGATAAACACACCATAAAAAAAGAAAATTATAGGCCAATATCTCTGATGAATATAGACACCAAAATCCTCAACAAAATATCAGCAACCCAAACACAGCAACATATCAAAAAGATGATACACATGATCAAGTGGGATTTATTCTGGGAATACAAGGTTGGTACAACATTCACAAATCAATAAATGTATTTCACCATATAAACAAAATGAAGGATAAAACCACATGATCATATCAATAGATGTAGAAAAATATTTTGATGAAATTCAGCACCCAATTATGATAAAAACACTCCACAAAATAGGATGAGAGGGAACATACCTAAACATAATAAAGGCACTATATGACAAACCCATTGCCAGCATTATACTCAATGGGCAAAACTACACGCATTCCTCTTAAGATCAGGAACAAGACAAGAAATTCTGCTTCCACCTCACTTATTCAACATAGTACTGGAAGTCCTAGCCATAGCAGTCAGACAAGAAGAAGAAATAAAAGGCATCCAAATTTGAAAGGGAGAAGTAAAATTGCCTTTATTTGAAAATGACATGTTATTGTACATACAGAACCCCAAAGATTCCACCAAGGAACTACTAGAACTGATAAATGAATTCAGCAAAGTAGCAGGATTCAAAATTACAGAAATCAGTTGCATTTTTACATGCCAAAAAGAAACTAACAGAAAGGGAATTTAAGATAACAAATCACATTAACAATTGCAGCAAAAAGAATAAAATGCCTAGAAATAAACCTAATCAAGGTTGTGAAAGACCTATACTCAGAAAATTATAAGACAGTGAAGAAATAAATTGAAGATACAAATAAGTGGAAGCACATACCATGTTCATGGATAGGAAGAATTAACATCATTAAAATGTCCATACTGCCCAAAGCAATCTATATTCAATGCCATTCCTGTCAATATTCCAATGTCATATTTTACAGAACTAGAATAAATATTTCAAAAATGTATATGGAACCACAAAAGGCCCTGCATAGCAACAGCAATCCTAAGAAAGAAGAAAAAAGTTACAGGAAACATACTACCTAATATCAAACTATACTATAAGGCCATAGTAATCAAAAGAGCCTGGTACTGGCACAAAAACAGACACATAGATCAATGAAACAGAATAGAGGGACCAGAAATCAACCCACAACTTTATAGTCAATTAATATTTGACAGAAGAAGCAAGCACATACAATGGGTTAAGGATAGTTTTTTCAGTAAATGGGGTTGGAAAAATTGGATAGATGTGTACAGAAAAATGAAACTAGACCACCTTCTTACACCACACAAAAGAATAAATTCAAAATGGATCAAACACTTGAATGTTATATCCCAAACCATAGAAATCCTAGAAGAAAACATAGGTAGCAAAATCTCAGACATGGCTTATAGCAATATTTTATCAGATATATTTTCCCAGGCAAGGGAAACAAAAGAAAAAATAAACAAATCAGACTACATCAAACTAAAAAGTTTTGCACAGCAAAGCAAAACATCAACAAAATAAAAAGACAACCCACAGAATGGGAGAACATGTTCACCAACACATCTCATACAGTGTTAATATCTAAAATTTTTAAAGAACTTACAAAACTCAAAACATACACACACACACACACACACACACACACACAAACCAATTTAAAAAATGGCAAATGACCTGAATAGAGACTTCTCCAAAGGAGACATATAGATAGCCTACAAATATATGGAAATAAGCTCAATGTCACTAATCATCAGAGAAATGCAAATTAAAACCAGAATGAGGTATCATCCCACACCTGTCAGAATGTCTATCATCAATAAATTGTCAAACAAGTGCTGGCAAGGATGTGGAGAAAGGGGAACCATTTTGCACTGTTGGTGGGAATGCAGATTGGTGCAGCCACTGTGGAAAGCAGTATAGAAAATATCTCAAAAAATTAAAAATGGATCTGCCTTTTGACCCAGCAATCCCACTTCTGATAATGTTTCCAAAGAAATCCAAAACACCAGTTCAAAAGAACATAAGTACCCCTATGTTCACTGCAGCATTATTTAAAATTGTCGAGATATGGAAGCAGCCCAAGTATCTATCAGTAGATAAGTGGATAAAACAACTATGGGACATTTAAACAATGGAATACAACAGCTGAAAAAAGAAAAGCATTTTACCCTTTGCGTCAGTATAATGGGCCTGGAGAACATTATGCTAAGTGAAATAAGCCCATCAGAGAAAGTCAAATACCATATGATTTCACTCATATGTAGAATCTAATAAACACGCTGAACTAACAAGAAAAATGGGGACAGACTCACAGATAGAAAGCAGGATGACAGCTGATTGAGGAGGTTAGGGGATGGAGGAGTTGAGCAAAAAGGAAAAGGAACTCATGGACAACAGTGTGGTAATTCCTGAGAGTGGGAGGTAAAAGGGGGCTACATGATAATGGGGAAAATGCAATAAAGATTAAGTCAAGAATAATTACAATTAATATATGAATAAATATTCAAAATTCAGAAGAGAAAAGGCTGGGGTAGCAGTATTTCTGTCTGACAAAATACGCTTCAAAACAAAGGCCACAATAAGAGACAAAGAAGGACACTACATAATACTTAAGGGTTCAGTCCAACAGAAGCATATACCCTTGTAAACATATATGTGCCCAATATAGGAACACCTAGATATGTACAGAAAACCTTGGAGGACTTTAAGAGATTGAGAGCTCTGCAGTCATACAATGAACAAGTTTTCCAGCAAAAAAAAAAAAAAAAATCAATAAGGATATAGTGGCATCAAATGACACACTAGATCAAATAGATTTAATAGATATCTACAGACCATTTCATTCCAAGAAGCAAAATATGCATTATTCCCAAATGCAACATGGATCATTCTCAAAGATAGACCACATAAGGATACAAAACAGGCCTTAACAAATTCAAGAAAATTGAAATCATATCAAGCATTTTCACTGATCATAATGGCCTGAAACTAGATATCAAGGGGGAAAAACCTGAAAACTCCTCCATGTGGAGGCTAAATAATGTTTTATTAAATAATGAGTGGGTTAACAATGAGATCAAGGAAGAAACCATAAATACCTGGAAACAAATGAAAGTGAACACACAATAACACAAAACCTATGGGACACAGCAAAGGAGGTCCTGAGAGGGAATTTCATAGCATTAGAAGCCTACCTAAAGAAGATAGAAAAATATCACATAACAACCTAATGATATGTCTAAAAGAACTAGAAAAATAATAACAACAAAATCCCAGACCGAGACTTCTGGCCAAGATGGGGACACAGGTAGATACATTTTGCCTCCTCATACAACCAAAAGAAGGACAGCAACAAATTTAAACCCCAAAAAATAAACAGAATTGCCAGAATATCAAACTGTATGGAACTCTGACAACAAAGGAGTTAAGAAAGAAACATACATTCAAACTGGTAGTAAAGGAAGAGATGAACAACTAGGAGAGAGAGGACATGCAGCAAGGTGGTGGCTGGAGGGTCAGGTGGGCCAGGTGGCAGCTGGAGGACCAGCGAAGACAAGGAGGTTGGTGGATTGGGTGGTCCTACATTCACATGCAGATAAACCAGGAGGCACAACTGGAGAGCCAGACAAGACACACAAACCAGGGTTCCAGCATGGGAAAAGAAAGCCTCAAAACCTCTTGCTGTAAAAATTTGTGGTGGTTGTGGTGGTGGGAGAAATTCCCAGCCTCACAGGAGAGTTCCTTGGAAAGATCCCACAGGGTCCTAGAATGTAGGACCTACCTGGGAGTCAGCACGAAAAGGGGCCACTTTGCATGTGGGTACAGGGGAAGTGACTGAAAGCCTGCCGAGAGCTGAGCAAGCAGCATTGGTCCCTCCCAGACCCCTCCCCTACATACAATGCCACAATGCAGCAACCTTGGTTGACCCATCCTCGTGAATACTTAAGGCTCCACCCCTTACAATGTTAACAGGTGCAGTGAGACAAAGAAGTGTGGTTCAAATGAAAAAACATCAAAACTCCAAAAACATAACTAAGTGATGAAGAGATAGCCAACCTATCAGATGCAGAGTTCAAAACACTGGTAATCAGGATGCTCACAGAAATCTTTGAATGCGGTTGCAAAATAGAGGGAAAAGTGAAGGCTATACAAAGTGAAATACATCTAAATATACAGGAAACCAACAGTGAAGGGAAGAAAACCATGGCTCAAATCAATGACCCGGTGCAGAAGGAAGAAATACACAGCCCAGGAGAACAAAATGAAGAAATGAGAATTTAAAAAAAATGAGGAGAGGCTTAGGAACTTCCAGAACATTAAATGTTTAAACATCTGAATCATAGGGGTGCCAGAAGGAGAAGAGGAAGAACGAGAAATGGAAAACTTATTTGAATAAAATAATAAAGGAGAATTTCTCCAACCTGGCAAAGGAAATAGACTTCCAGGAAGTTCAGGAAGCTGAGAGAGTCCCAAAGAAGTTGGACCCAAAGAAGCACACACCAAGCCACATGAAAATGACATTACCCAAGATTAAAGATAAGGAATCTCAAAAGCAGCAAGAGAAAAAGAAAGAGTTACCTCCAAAGGAGTTCCTATAAGACTATCAGCTGATTTCTCAAAAGAAACCTTTAAGACAAGGAGGGGCTAGAAAGAAATATTTGAAGTCATGAAAGGTAAGGACCTACATCCAAGATGACTCTATCCAGCAAAGCTTTCATTTAGAATGGAAGGGCAGATAAAGTGCTTCCCAGATAAGGTCAAGTTAAAGGAGCTCATCATCACCAAGCCCTTATATGAAATGTTAAAGAGACTTGTCTAAGAAAAAGAATATGATCAACACTATGAACAGTAAAATGAACAGCAAAGTGGGAATATAGGGAGCATATCTCAATGTAATAAGGGCCATACATGAAAAATCTACTGCCAACATCATACTCAATGGGCAAAAACTAAAAGTGTTTCCCTTAAGATTAGGAACAATACAGGGGTACCTGCTCTTACCACTCTTATTCAACATAGTACTGGAAGTCCTAGGCACAGTGATCAGACAAGATAAAAATTTTAAACACATTCAAATTGGAAAAGAGGAAGTAAATCCATCATTATAGTCAATATTCAGAAATCAATGGCATTTTTATACACCAACAATGAGCTATCAGAAAGAGAATCTATGAAAATAATCCCATTTACTATTGCAACAAAAACAAAAAATGTACCTAGGAATAAATTTAATCAAAGAGGTAAAAGACCTGTACTCAGACAACTATAAGACACTGAGGAAGAAATTGAGAAAGATACAAATCAGTAGAAGCATATGTAATGCTCATGAATTGAAAGAATTAACATCATTAATATATTCATGCTACCCAAAGCAGTCTATAAATTCAACACAATTCCTATTAAAAATGCCATGGCATATTTCACAGGTCTAGAACAATTTATATGGAACCAAAAATTTATATGGAACCAAAAATGACCCCAAACTGCCTCAGCAAACTTGAAGAAAAATGAAGTGGAGGGATCACAATACCTTCTTTCAAACTATATTACAAGGCTACTACAATCAGTACAGTCTGCTCCTGGAATAAGAACAAACACATAGTCAATGGAACAGAATAGGGAGCCTAGAAATAAACCCATGTCTTTATGGTTAATGAGTGTTTGGCAGAGGAGGCAAGAGCATACAATGGAGTAAAGACAGTCTCTTCAATAAATGATGTTGGGAGATATGGACTGAACGTGCAACAATATGAAACTAGACCATATGCCAGAATAAATTCAAAATGGATAAAAGACTTAAATATAATTTGTGATACCATAAAAATCCTAGAGGAAAACACAGGCAGTAAAATTTCAGATATCTCATGTAGCAATATTTTTGCTGATATTTCTCCCTAGGGCATGAGAAATAAAGGAAAAATAAACAAATAGGACTACATCAAATTAAAAAGCTTCTGTAGAGCTAAAGAAACCATCATTAAAATGTAAAGGAACTGACTATATGATAGAACATATTTGCCAAAAATACATTGGACAAGGTTTAATCTGCAAAATATGTAAAGAACTTATACAACTCAACACCAGGAAGACAAATAATCAAATTAAAACTGGGCAAAGGACCTGAATAGACACTTCTCCAAGGAGTCCATAGACATATGAGAAAATGCTCAACATCACCAGCCATCAGAGATACACAAATTAAAACCACAATGAGATATCACTTCACACTGGTCAGAAAGGCTATCATTAATAAATCAACAAACAACAAGTGCTGACAAGTGTGTGTAAAAAATGGAACCCTTGTGCACTGTTGGTAAGAATGCAGGCTAGTGTAGCCACTGTGGAAAACAGTATGGGATTTCCTCAAAAAAATCTAAAAATGGAACTGCCTTTTCACCTAGCAATTCTACTTCTGGGAATATACCCTAAAAATCCCAAAACACCATTCAAAAGAATGTATACACCTCCATGCTCATAGCAGCCCTATTTATAATATCCAAGATTTAGAAACAGCCTAAGTGCCCATCAGTAGATGAGTGGGTTAAATGTGGTACATCTATCACCTACACAATGGAATAATACAGAGCAGAAAGAAAGAATGAATTCCTATTTTTGTGACAGCATGGATGGAACTAGAGACTATTAAGCTGAGTGAAATAAGCCAGTCAGTGAATAACAAATACCATATGATCTCACTTACAAGAACAATTTAATGAATAAAATAAACTAATGAGCAAAATAGAACCAGAGGCATGGAAACATGGAACAAACTGACAGCTGTAAGAGGGGAAGTGGGGAGGTAGAGATTGATTGAAAGAAGGTGAAGGGATTAGTCAAAGAACATATATGAAGGAATCATGGACATGGACAATGATAAGTGGACTGATTATGGAAGTGTGTGGTGGGCTAGGTGACGGGGTAGCAAAGGGAGAAGATGTGGGACAACTCTAATAACAAAAACATTAAATTTTTTTAAAAAAAGGAGAAAACAATAGCCAGCAGTGAGATAATACAGCACTTTACCACATACCTTCCAGCAAGACAGCAGAGGGTGCCAGACCCTATCTGCTGTGTCAGAGCTCCTCTTGCTAAATCTACCAGCACCCAAGTGTGGCCATGAAATGACTGCCTCCTTAGGAAAACTACTGGGAGGTACAGCAGCTGGTGCTCACCTGGATGAAATTTGCAGCATTTGGCACTTGCTCAAAGAGTTGTCCAGAACCAATTGGCCCCAAGCTTGGAGCATAATATATCACATCAGGAGGCTCGTCAAGGTCATGACACAACAGTTTTGCAACTATAGTATTATTTGCAATCACCTCTTTGCCTGTGTACCTATTTTTTAAGAAGAAAAATTAGTTTAGATGGTCTTTTAAAATATTTTTTTTTTGCATAAACATCTAGTAGTTTGGATAATGCACATGTGTGACTGCTCTATTTATCATGGGAAAAGAGTCCAGGTTTGGGGCATCATCTGGGAAGCCATTTTCAAAAAAGTGCTATGAATTTGGTAAAGCTTTCCTCAGTTTCTTGGAATATTTCTTTTCGGTACCCAGCTAGATGCTTATTTAGAAGTCTATCATGGACACTTCAATAGAGATGCTCAAGTCTGAATCAGATAAGTGAGAATATTCCTATCTAGAATGTCCGCATGGTATGGTCAAGAGGGACAAACCTTACCATTCTATAGTCACAGTGGACTTACCTCCATCTCTATGTGTTCACCCATTTTTTTTTCCTGGGATCTCTCTGCCCCAGTGTTCACTCATAAGTCTAAATTCTACTCATTCTTCAAAGACTAGCATAAATTTTGCTCTTTCAGGAAGCTCCCCTGAATACTTCAATCCCACATGTCCTTCCTCTGAACAATTAAAGCACAACACACATAATTTAAAATCATCTTGTACTTTTTATTATTGTTTCTTTCATGTGTATCCATCTTATCATCCTGACAGGATACAACCTTCTAATAGCAAATGAACATAGCAAGTACTTCTGTCACTTCCAGGGACTATAGCACTGGGTACAACATGTGGTGGGTGTTTGGTTAACCATAATTTCCCTGGGGAAAGGAAAAGGAAAAAGAGAAGGAGGAAAAAAGGATAACATTTTCTGAGAATATGCCAAACCCCATACTGAACAAATTCCAAGCCTTGCTGTACTTGATCCTTATAACCATTCTATGAGGCAGGTGAGATTATCAACTCCATTTAAAATGTAGAGTAATGGGGACCCAAATAAGACCACATGGGTAGTAATTATCAGAAGCTAAATAATCTGGAACAAAGCCTGGGAAACACAGAAGCAGCTCTCCTATGTGTAGCTGAGAGCTTAGGGTCAGAGGACATAGAAGATTAACAGACTTGGAGGTTAGGAGACTGAGCTTCAAGTAATAAAAACAGCCATAGTGACAAGAACACGACTCCATCCCTATCCAAATTCCAAAATCCAAGAGCCTTGAAACTCAGAATTTTCTCCTAGCTTATTTGTCATCAAAATGTGACCTGACATTAAATGGTTGATATCCATACATTACCTGAACTATCAGATCTTTCTTTGTCCCCCTTACTGTGAGTATTCATATATTTACTGCAAAGATATTAATGGATTTGAATTTAGGGCATTTGTATAATACATGGTACATATACTGTATTACCTTCCTAAAATATAAAAAAAAAAAACTTTATCCTGAAACACACCCAGTGCCAAGGGTTTCAGAAAAGGGATTATGGGACTGTGATAAAAAGCAATTGTGAAATTGACACTACATGCTCAGCACTGTGCTCAGAATGTTACACTAATTATCCCATTTATTCTTCAAAATCCCCCTATAGAGTAAGCACTATTGTTATCCGATTTAATAACAAAAGAAACTGAAGATCAAAGGGCTTGAATAAATTACCCAAGGTCACACTACTAATAAGTGATAGAACCAGGATTCCAAGCCAGGTCTGTGACTCCAAAACATAGGCTTTTAACAACTTACTAACTCAGATCCAGGAAGCACAGCTTCCAACAGGTCATTTCTGAGAACCAGAATATGAGACCGAGCAAGAGTCCATGTGATGATTAACCCATGTTTAGTTGAACAAATAAATATACCTCTGTTTTCCACTCTGAATTCTTAATCCAGCACACTCATCTCAGCTCACCTAATCAGATATTGATCACAGAAAGGAGAGTTGTCATTAATGCCATGGATATAGATTGTCACTGGAATTGCCGAACACCGCTGATCTTGGTCACAAGCCTTAACGGAGAAGGACTGAACAGGTGCAAATCCAGCTCTCTCCATATCAAGGCGGGCAGCAGTGACTATGGTCCCATGTTCTACAACAAAACAACACATCTTGCTGCAACCTAGCCCATGCTGTCATTTTAAAAATTACTTTATTACACAACAATGAATGAGATAAAGTATGATCTGTGCCTTCTTCAGTAGAATTTAAAAACTGATTTAAAATATAGGCACAATGTGCAATTGTTTATCGCCAAAATGCCTTCATTAATCATAATATTATGTTAATTGATAGTAAAAAACAAAATTTTTTTTAAATTTAGGGGACCAGGGAAGACTTTCTAGAAGAGAAGGCCCCTAATTTAGGACTTGAAGAACATACAGGATAAGAAAAGGTGGTGAGTAGGAGGAGATCATTCCCAGCAGAGAGAACATCATAACTGAAAATACATTAACAAAATAATGACTCACTGTATTCTCTTCCATCCAATCCATCCGCTCATTCATTCAACAAACATTTATGGAATGATAGCTATGTGCCAGGTACTGTGCTGAATACTGTATAAACCATAATGAAGTCACTCCCTGTCTTTATGGAATTTACAATCTGGGCTGAGAACTGAATCACTAAACAAGTGTAAAAAATCAATAGGAATATTATTAAGGGAATAAAACTATAATGTGATAAATTTAATGTCTAATGGTAAGATTCTGAAAGGTGCAAGGACCAAGGTCCAGAAGCAGGCAGCCTAGTGTTTTGGCTGTAGTGTAATGGACAAGGAGGAGACAAGAAATAGGGTGTTAAAGAGAGAGAGATAAGGACCAGAGAAGACAGGTTCTTGAGGACAAGAAGTATGGATTCCATTCCAAGTGCAAAGGAAAATCTCAGGAGGGTTTTACTCAGAGAAGGAGTATGACCCAACTTGCCTTTTTTTTTTTTCATTCATCCTAGTTGTTCTGCTGACACTAACAGAGGGAGTAACTGTGAAAGCAGAAGCCCAGTTAAGCAATCTCTGCAGTAATTCAAATAAGAATTAAGATAGTGACTGTCTTGAATGGGGCTCCCTCAAAAGCAGGACTAGAGATGAGGATTTGAGTGCAATACTTTATTTGGGAGGTGATCCAGAGCAACATGGCATGGGTATAGTGAAACGGAAATGGGAAGGCTGCCAATAAAAAATATATTGTCAAGCAACTTACTACTGTGGACAACTAGAGCTTAATGGCACTGGGGAACTCTGTAAACCAGTGCAAAACACACACTGACAGTTGTTCTATTCCAGGGACAAGGAGCTGGGCTACTTTTATACCAATTATCTTCAGCATTTGGTTGAGATGTTATGTCATAGGTAGTATTTTTCACAACATTTTGAACATGCTATTTGTAGGGCAGGAAGGGGACAGATGTCAGACCTCAAGCAAATAAATGCAGATATTAGCAGTTGAAGTCAGGAAACTGAAATGTTAAGGTCAGGGAGATATGAATGGGACTCTGACAGCACCTGCTACAATGGCTCAAACCTGCACATGTGTTAAAAGTGACCATCTCTTCTCTTCTCAGCTCCAGAAGAATTCTTATATACCACATAATCTGACTGATGCCCAGGCTCAGCCACAGCTGATTGGCTGAGAAGTGAATCACTGACTCTAAAGAGTCCAATCAGATTCTCTCTCACAAAAATTTGGACCTAAAGCAGAGCAGAATTAGTTACATATAAGAAGATGAGCAGGAATATCATGTAGGGTGCAGAGCCAAAGCATTCATTCTGTAGCAGCCATGAAGAGCCATGTGTTAGCTCATCTGTGGACAAAGAACTGGTCTTGCAGAGTTATTCAATATCTACAGTATTATGTACTTCTTTGGGGGGTTCTGCAAATGAAGACAATCTGATAACCTACCTTCAAAAAAACTCAGTCTTACAAAGGAGACATAATATAAGCAAATGATAAAAATAGCATATAAGATATAATTTGATGAAAACAAATTTCAACCTACCTTTGTCAACTGCAAAGTAAACATTCCATGGATTTAGTTCAAAGGTTAAATCTCCCAAATTATCTTCATCAGTTGCCTGGCATACTCCAATTATTTTCCCAATTGGAATTTCTTCATCCAGAGTGATGTTGACTTTATTATGCAGAGTTGACTTTATAGAAGTAACACTCAAAACACCATTTTCAATATTGGATAAACTTATTTTAAAAGAAAAGACTATTATTAGAGTGGTGCTTGTTGGATGTGTATTAAGGTGGCGGAGGGTTAAAGGGTAGAACTAGTAATGATGACAATGGAAACTGACAATGTTGTTAATAGCTAATCCAGTTATTCAGAACTTGCCTATTATTTAGACATAGTGCTAAGCATTTTTTACATATTTCCTATTTATTTCTTGCAGTCCCAGGAAGTAGATACTATTTTTCCCTCACTTTACAGATGTGGAAATTGAGCTTTTAAGAAAATAAGTAACTTTCACAAGTAAGTATCAAAGTGGCTGAGATGGGATTTGACCCCAAGCCTATTTGACTCTAGAAACTGGATGCTTAACCACAGTGCTCTTATCCCCCTACAGTAAGAACCACTGTCTTAAAATTGCTGACCCCAATGTGTTTTTATAAATTACCTGTGTGATAATTTTCATCACAATTTTTCTTGAAGGTAGTAAGAGATAATCTAGCCCACAGGTGGCAAACACAAGGCCCATGGGCTGAATCCGGCCATCCACCTTGTTTTATCCAACTAGGCACCTTGTTTGTAACCAGCAGCAGCACTGAGCTCCTTGCCCCTAGTTAAGGAGCAGTTACATTTATACAGTCCTAAAATTACATTCATTCAGCCCTTTGAAGGCAACCTTGAGGCTGATGTGGCCCCCGGTGAAAATGAATTTGACACCCCTGATCTAGCCCATTAGATATTAAGAATATATTACACTGACTTCCAGTCAAGATGAAGGTATAGGTAAATGCCGCACAGCTCCTCACACAACCACAGCAAAATTACAACTAAAATACAGAACAACCATCACTCAGAACCATCAGAAATTCAAGCCATGTGGAAGTCTGAGAACTAAGGAATTAAAGAAACCACATTCATCCAGACAGGTAAGAGGGGCAGTGGGGCAGAGACGAAGAGACGTGGAATGGGCTGGTCCCCAAACCACTTGTGGTAGATATGAAATGGAAGGATGTCTCAGGAGAGAGGGATCCCACCCCCACATTAGACCAACCATCCCAGGCTTCCAGTGCCAGGAAGATAAGTCCCCATAACTCCTGGCTATAAAAATAAGTAGGGGCTGGGTCAGTGGAAGAAACTTCAGGATTCTCAGGCCTCCCCTCTTAAAGGGCTTCACACTACACATGAACTTACTCAGATTCACCCCCTCTGGGCTCTAGCACCAGAGCAGCAGCTTGAAGGGCACCAGTGGCATATGGGGAATAACTGAAGTGTCTAACATCAGGACAAGAACTGAGAGACAGCTTCCTCTCAGAGAGAACTGCAGACAGTGACATTATACATTTTCCAAGCCCTCCCTCACACAGATGCAGGGTAATGGCACCATATTTGAATCTTCATCAATCTGGCTTGCATGGTAAGCCCTGCCCTGACAATTACCTCTGGTTCTGCCCCATTCAGTTTAAGAGCACATCCAGGAAACTCTTCTCTTTAGTAACAATGGCTTTTCCATATGAAGGGCTGGGATAGCACAGGCTTCAGACCTTCCTAAATCTGCTTAAACAAGCAGCAGCTGAGCCCAGATCCCCACACCTCTCACTGAGTAGCCCCAGGCCTGACACTGGTAGCAGCCATCTACACACTGCTTTAGAGTTTACACCAAGGGGCCCCAGACAGAACACAGGTAGAGGTGGACCTTGGCCTGCATCAACCAGGAAACCCAGCATAGAGCCTATGCACCCAGAGGACAGTTACAGACCACCTTGGAGCAACCTCCAATCACCTCCACAAGCCAAAGAGGAAGGTGGTTGCAGGCCAGGGGTCACAGCCAGTCCTACCAGCTATCTGGACTGGGTAAATCCCTCCTATTGACCTTCTGACAACAATTAAAACTCACTTACGTGAGGAGGGAGTACTCAGCCCGCCTTGAGTACACAACTTGGAAGATAGGGGAGGCTATGCCACTGGATGCTACAGGACTCCTGCTGCATTAGGCCATGCTACCAAGACACAGTGTCAAAGCAGCTTTATCTAATGCATAGAAACAAACACAGGGAGGCTGCCAAAATGAGGAGACAAAGAAAAATGGCCTAAATGAAAGAACAGAACAAAACTCCAGAAAAAGAACTAAACAAGATGAAGATAAGCAAACTATCAGATGCAGAGTTCAAAACACTGGTTATAAGGATACTCAAGGAACTCAGTGGATACTTCAACAGCATAAAAAACACCAGGCAGAAATGAAGAATATACTAACTGAAATAAAGAATAATTTATAGGGAATCAATGGTAGAGTGGATGAAGCCAAGAATCAAATCAGTGATTTGGAACATAAGGAAGAAAAACACATCTAATAAGTACAGCAAGAAAAAAAAGAATTTGAAAAATCAAGTATAGTTTAAGGAGCCTCTGGGACAACTTCAAATGTTCCAATATATCATAGGGGTGTCAGGAGAAGAAGACAGAGATCAAGAAATTGGAAATCTATTTGAAAAAATAATAAAAGAAAACTTCCCTAATTTGATGAAGGAAATAGACATGCAAGCCCAGGAAGCACAGAGAGTCCCAAATAAGATGGGTGAAAAGAGGCCCACCCTCAAACACATCATAATTTTAATGCCAAAAGTTAAAGAACCTTAAAAGCAGCAATAAAAAAGCAGTTAGTTACCTGCAGGGAAGTTTGCATAAGGCTGTCAGCTGATTTCTCAATAGAAACTGCAGGCTAGAAGGGATTGGCAAAAATATTCAAAGTGATGAAAAGCAAGGACCTACAGCCTAGATTACTCTATTCAGCAAAGCTATCATTTAGAATGGAAGGACAGATAAGGTGCATCCCAGACAAGGTAAAGCTAAAGGAGATAATCATCACCAAACCATTATTATATGAAATGCTAAAGAGACTTATTTAAGAAAAAGAAGATCAAAACTATGAATATTAAAATGGCAATAAAACATAACTGTCAACAATTGAATCTAAAAATCAAAGCAAACAAGCAGAACAGAAACAAAAGTATAGATATGGAGAACACTGCAACGGTGGTCAATGGGGACGGGTGTCAGGGAGAAGCGGGGGGAAGAGGAAGGATTAAGAAGTACAAATTGGTAGTAACAGAATAGTCAGAGGAATGTTAAGAGCAAGTATAGGAAATGGAGTTGCCAAAGAATTATGTTTTCCACAGAGATGAACAATAGAGTGAGGATTGCCAGAGGGAGTGGGGGGTGCTGGATGGAGGTGGACAAAGGAGGATAAATTGGGACTACTATAATAGCAAAACAAAAAAATTAATTAACCAAAATTAAGTGACCTTTCACTCTGTGGGATGGCATTCAACTAACTGAGCCATGCCATTTAAGGCCATGAACTAGATCTTTAAATCCATGGAACAAGTCATCTGCCTCTGTCCTGTAGCTCAAGAAACTAGCACTTTAACAGTTGCTATATGAAAGCTTTTCTTTCAGTTAAATCATATGCAAGATAATTTTCAAATACCTTTTTGTGTATCTGCTTCATAGTAAGTTCCTCCAACCTAGCACTGGCCAATAATTTCTTTATTATTTCCTTAATTTCATGTATTTTTTAATATCTGTGCTTACACTTTACATGTGTGTATAGCCAGACACAAAAGTCCACATGGTATGTGATTCCATTTATATGAAATGTCCAGAACAGACAAATCCACAAAGATGGGAAGTGGGCTAGTTGTTGCCAGGGGCTGGGGAAGTTGAGGGTTTGTAGAGCTACTGCTAATGGGGAAGGGGCTTCTTTCTGGGGTGATGGAATTTTCTGGAATTATTGTAAATAAAGGGGATTGTGGCAGAACTGTACAATTGTACTAAATGCCATTGAATTGTAAACTTTCAAAGAGTAAACTCTAAGGTGTGTGAATTGTATCTCAATAAAGCTGTTACTTTAAAAAAACAGCAAAAAATATATATTACACTAATAACATCTTATTCTGTTGAAATTTCAACACATTTTATACTTTAAACCTACTTTCTTTGCTGTTTTAAGAATTCCCTTTCTTTAGACTCTTATATCTTAAGTGATTGTTTATATTTTACTTGTTTACTTTCCTTCTCATAAAAGAAGCCCATTGCATTCTAATGGAAATTTACGAATTTCAGAAACTACATCTTCATATCCATTTTTTAGGGTCAATTAAAATAATATGTTTTCTTTTCTTACCTGCAGGTAAGAACTGGGTCTCTATTGTTGACATTGATGAGGAAAATCTTTAGATTCCCAGCAGTGAACAGTCCTCCAGGATCAACCACTTTAATAGCTAGTGAGAAACTGAAGGTGCAACCACACAAAAGACAGTTAAGATTTTATATTAACTAACAGGCTTTTATAGAAACAAACTCTGGGGCTTAACTAACCAGTTAAAACAATTGACTCATTTAGTTAAATTGTCACTCATACCAGTTATTTTAACAGCTGGAAATGGCTGACACTTGATTACAAACCAAATTAGTCAAATCTGTTGAAAGGACAAGCAGGAACTTGGAAAAGACAGTTAATTCTCATCAATTTAAAAAAAAAAAGCCAAGTGGACTCCTTAGTCTCGTAGAGCAAAGATATGGCTATGGGCTCTTACTTTTAAACACTGACCTTTCAACACTGAAAATGGATAACAAATGCAAAGGAGAAGGTGGTAAGAATACTTCAAAACAACATAATGGATATGGGGACATATTAGGAGCATTAGATAACAAAGAAGTGTTATTTTAGCAGAGATGTGTATGGGTTTGAAGGATGAGAGTACTTGGAACGCAGGAAAAAAATGTATCCTAATAGAAAGATGGTTGTTTGTGTCCATAAACTATGATCTGGACAACAATCCTGATTTGTCAGGATTGTCTTCTTTAAGCTCTGACAGTCCCATGCAGATCCCAGGAAACTTCTCAGTGCCAGGCAAACCAGGAGAGTTGGTCACCCTCTTAAGAAAAAAAAAAATCTATTCTACCTTGAAATGTACTGATAATTGAGGCCAAAACTACTCTTGCCTTTTATCTATCCTAAAAATTGAACCAGTTCTCAATTTTTCTCCTATTTTATAACTTTTTCTATCAGAAGGTGATTATTTTTTAGATAATTTCATAAGACCAATTTACTTTGAAGAATAAAGATATATTAAAATAATTCTGGAACATCTAACCAACAAGAATATAAGGAATGAGGTGTGGACAGCATTCCATGGCCCCAAAGACATCAAATTACTTTTGGTCTGACTGGATGCTGCAAAGTGGACTGCAAGGGGGCAAGGAAGCAATGAGTTCTTCTAACTCTTGCATCAGCATTTGAATAAGAAATTTCACAGCCCCTATATCTCCTTTGAAGGGAGAAATTAATAAGAATCAATGAAGCATTCCTAAATGTCTTTCATTCACCCTCACAGGTCAACTCAGGGACCCTAAAAACTCTAGAGTTAGAGAAAATTAAGAAATGAGGTTCTCTTTGGAGGACTATACTAAGTATCCATTATATAACTTTAGCCAAATAATTATTTATTCAAGTTCTACAGGCAAAGCTTCCATTTTTGTGTCAGCACCTCTGATATCAGAGACACTGAAAAAAAGAAAAGTTTAGTTTTCACTTATCAAGAAAAAAATTAATTTTTAAAACTCTCATTAATGACTTTATTCTCATTTGTTAATGAATCTTAAGATTTATAAATAACTTGAAATGTACATAATCATTTTCTGTAAGGAACCAGGTCAAAATAAAAGGAAACTGTGATGAACACTATCCATTATTTCCAGAACTAGTGAGGCTGAATAAATATAGGAAACAGGAATTTAGGAGTACAGGAAAATGGATAAAAATTTTTAAAGTTTTTCTGCCTCCAAAGTATATAAAGAAAATACAAATTTAGGAGAACTCTTCTCCAGCAGAGTATATGAAGTCAGCAGGAGAAAGTACATTCTGCTTTTGAACTTTTAGGATATGTACCATCCTCAACTTTTGTGATCAGGAAAAAAGTCCTCATGAGAATCAGGAGCAAGCTTATTGGGAGGGCTTAATGGTTCATTTGCTTTTCCTGTAAAGTACTTCAATGCAAAACATATCACTGGAAAAGGTGGTAATAGAAAGCATTAAAAAAATAGAAATAATAACTACAAACCAATGGTTCCCCATTTGGCAGATGTAGAGGCAATAGGAGGAAATGTCAGTCAATTAACTTTTAAAAGTTGTTGGATTACATTATGAATGAATTCTGTGTCCCAGCTGGCCAGAGAGAAGTCCCCACCAACTTCCACCTCAGGTCAGAAACACCACCAATGACATCACATCAATGTTTGGCTCTTGAGACAGCAGATAAACAGAGAGGGGCCAAAACAGCTATATCTAATACCTAAAGTAGAAATTGTGCAAATATAGTTTGGGTGATTATTTCATATTTAAGGCAATGACAACAGCACCTTCACTTGGAGCTCATTAAGGCCAGAGGGGGAAAACCATTCTTGCAGAAAGAAATATGAACCAGAGGGCAGACATTTTGGTTAATGAAAAGCCAGTAGCATTTACCTTCTAGTTCCCCTCTCAAAATCAAAAGTTGCGGCTGTGGAAATGGTTCCAATGCTGTCAATTGTGAAGCCAGAGCCCTCCGGGGAAAGGAAATACTGTTTATTGGAGAGTAAAAAGAAGGCAAAATATTACAGACACCAACAAGTTCCCTAGGCAGATGGTGTGCACCAAGAACCTGGCCTGAAATCTCTTTGTGCTCTGGGCCCTCCTGCCTGCCCTGTGTATGACAGGTGCTCATTCAACATTTGCCCATAGCAATGATAATGAAATTATACTCCATTAAACTGACTCCAGGCCAACCTGCCCTTAAATATTACAAATTAATTTTTCTAACCTCTTACATTCAGTATGCTACTTGAACATTTCTCACAAGACTTCGCTCAAAGCTAAAACTAAAAGGAGTTGCATTTACAGAAGCAAGCTGACTGTACAATGAGAACCCAGAATTTATTTTGTTTGTTTTGTGGTTCTGAAGATATGTTTTTTTGAGGGGAGGCAATGTTAAGAGACAGGGAACTGTAGAGGGAAACAGTAAAATCCTGGAATATCTGTTTATCTCATTTTCTGTGGGATAGGTACTGGCAAGGTATTAGTAAGACATTTGCTTTGTGTCCCATTGACTTTCATTCATACTATCTTCCAGTTAGTCTGTTAGATGCTTCGAATACATGCGGTCTGTTGGTTGTTAGAACAACTGTGTGATAGGTACTCATGTTATCCCTATGTCACAGATAGCACTGAGGCTTAGAAAATTCAAGTGGCTTGCCCCCAATATAAGAGCTGAGCTTTTAGTCATTTTTCATAATGCCTCTCTGCTCACCACATCTCATCCCTAAAACAAATTTTTACCAAAGTGGAAAGGTGAGGTTATTTCCAGATGAGGTGAGAGTCAAATAATTAGAAAAAGCTGGAACAAAAATCCATTAGAGGATTAATATTGGGAGTTAATATACTGAGTGCTACTGACTAAATAATTGTGTAGAGCCAAAGATAATTTAATAGAGACAATTAAACCCAGAAGGTTTGCAAAGCAACCTAAAAATTGTTTGGAAAAATTAATGACCTTTTAATTTATCGATTTTGTGATAAATCATGATGTCCTGATTAATTTAAATTTATATCATCCATTTCTGCAGGTATAAATAATATGAAATTGATTTCTGCTTTGTGTGTGTGTGTGTGTGTGTGTGTGTGTGTGTGTGTGTGTAATGCTGAGGGATGTTAGCATGCAGGAATTGCAGGGAAATCCATCACATATTTTACTTTTAGAGTAAACACAGGGTTAATGATACCTGTTTCATGGCTTACAAGCACTAGGTCTTGTTATACATAAATGTTTATAATTCTTTTTAAGTCACCTACATTTATGTTTGTAGCCACTCAAAATTTGAAATTCCCAATTTTATTTCAGTATTACATGGTTGTCAGCAACAGTTTGGGAAAAAACATACATTGAAAAGCTGTATTTTTATAATGTTTAATTTTTCATAAAATTAGTCTTTTTTAAAAATTGATGGTACTGATATGTTGTTCATATCAGTGTTGTTTCCTGCTGTTTTTCAGGAAAGGTTGGAGCTAGTAGTTGCTAGGCAGCCAGGACTGTTGCTGGGAAAGCCACCTAAATGAAGGATCCCTGAATAGGAAGGCAGTCCCAGGGGTGAGAAATTAACTCTCTGTGGGACCAAGCAACTTAAATTCATTCCCCATCCTCAAACTTATCTGTAATAACACCATCAACTGGTAAGGAACTATCTGGGCCATAGAATAACAATGGCAGCCCCATTCCCAGGATCCAGGGTGTGACAACAGCTCACAGCAGAGACTGTGGGGTCAGGGGAGCCTTGGGTCCTGCTGGATGGACTTATCTTCAAAATTCAGCTTCTCTGAAAGACTTGTTCATGACTATTTGCTCTCAGAGAAGCTCCAGAATTGGAAATGTCAGAGTGTGAACTGCAGGACAAGCACAGCAAGGAGAGCTGGGGCCTTGGGGCTTTGAGATCAGCCACACAGGCACTGTGGCTGGGTTCCTTGTGTCCCTAGCATCAGTGACAATGAAAAGAACAACTGTGATGGCTGCCAGTCCCTCTGACCTGGATGCTGTGCTCAGCATCTTCCTGAATTTTCTCATCTAACCCTTAAAATGGCACTATGAGATTGCACTCTTCTCAGCCCTATCTTACAGGTGGGGAAACTGAGGCATATAAATGTTAAGGAAACAGTCCAAAACACATAACCAGTGAGCAGTTATACTGAAACCCAAACCCAGGTCTTTCTCACTCCAGAGCCATTGTGTTTCTTTCTCCATCTTCCTACAAGAAAGGTGGTATATGTTTCTTTTTAAAAAACGTTATATTTAAAATTGTTTTAAAATGTTTTGTGTGGAGATTAAAGGAATGTAGTTGCTGAAGATATAGAAACAGAAAAACTCAGTGTTGCTTTTTACAAAGGAAAAGAAGAGAGAGGAAGAAAGGGGAGGGGAGGCAGGCTAGGCTAAGATGGACCCCTGAGAAACTTCCAAAATTTGAAGGTCCACAGAGGAGGCTAAACTAGGAAAGAAAATAAAAATGATAGCAAAAAAGAGTTTATTATCCCAGAATACTAATAATATTACCTAATATTTTTTAGTATTATCTGCCAAACTCTATTCTAAGCCCTTTACATGTATAACATCATTTAATCTTCATAATAGCCCTGAGGTAAATCCTACTAATCTCATTACAAATAAAGAAACTGAGGCACAAAGAGATTAAGAGACTTGCCCAAGGCCACAGAGCAAGAATGTGGTAAAACCTAAATTTTAACCTAGGGTATCTGACATTAGAATCTGAGCTCTTATGCGGATACACTGTGTTTAATCTGTTAGTTTGACCCAAGGTAATATTTTCTTGAAGTAATTAGTATATATGTATGATCTGGGCTAAATGTTTTTCTTTACATTTTTAAAAATTATTTTATTGTTGTTCAATTACAATTGTCTGCATTTCTCCCCACCACTTCCCCGTACCCCAGCCAAACCCACCTCCCTCCCTTGCTTCCACCCTCCCCCTTGGTTTTGTCCATGTGATTTTCATAGTAGTTCCTGAAAACCCTTCTCCCCACTGTCCCCTCCCCACTTCTCTCTGGCTATCGTTAGATTGTTCTTGATTTCAATGTCTATGGTTATATTTTGCTTGCTTTTTTCTTTTGTTGATTATGTTCCAGTTAAAGTTGAGATCATATATAACAAAATATTCTGTGAGTTTTATAAAGCACAAATATTGACTAATTATTGATCACCTATAAAATATTTTCATAGGGATATATTTTCAAGAAAAGATTTTTAAACTATAAACACAGATACAATTCTAAACTAAACATTAATTATGTTCATGTGTAAAAAAAATTATGTTCATGTAATCCTGCATTTTAGTCCTAGGACTATAAAGAAAGTAATAGCACCTCATCCTGAGCATTTTCTTCAACAGAAGCATCATGATATGTACCCTTGGCCTTGAAAGCCTTGGAGTTTCACATAAAATCCTTTTTATTTTCCTGCAAGTATTAGGGCACTCTCTTACAATAACTTCATAAATGAATGGAATAGTTTGCTACTTATATACTTACACTGGACTGTTAGGGCCCTCATTCTTCCTAGAAGAAAGCCTTATTAACTATATCTAATACTTTGTCCAATGGCTAATTAAAGTTAGAGACCCCTATGCAGGCATTCATCCCACTAAATCTGCAGGATGAACACAGACTCAGACTCAGAAGTCTTGTCAACACTCCTGAGAGCCTCTAATCATCAATTAGAGAGGTATGCAAGTTTATTTTTTAATATATTTTATTCTTTTTAAAGTATTTTTTATTGATTATGCTATTACAGCATAATAGCTTGGCTATTTATAGCTTATGTTATTACAGCATGGCTTGGTGATGATGAACTCCTTTAACCTGACCATTTTCCCAATTTTTCCCCCTTTATCACCCTCTGCCCTGCCCACCCTAACCCTCCAGCATTCCCCCACCCTCATGCCTATGGGTTGTATATATAAGTTCTTTGAGTTCTCTGTTTCCTATACCATTTTTTATCTCTCCCTGTCTATTTTATGCCTACTAATTATGTTTCTTCTTCTGTGTACCTTTTCTCCCCATTCCCCCCTTCTCTCTTCCCCATTGAAATCTTTCCATGTGATGTCCATTTCTCTGATTCTGTTCCTGTTCTACTTGTTTGCTTAGTTTTTATTTGTTGTCATTTTACTGTTCATAGTTTTGATCTTTTTCTTAGATAAGTCCCTTTAACATTTCATATAATAAGGACTTGGTGATGATGAACTCCTTTAACTTGACCTTATCTGGGAAGCACTTTTCTGCCCGTCCATTCTAAATGAAAGCTTTGCTGGATAGAGTAATCTTGGATGTAGTCCTTGCCTTTCATGACTTGGAATACTTCTTTCCAGCCCCTTTTTGGCTGCAAGGTTTCTTTTGAGAAATCAGCTTATAGTCTTATGGGAACTCCTTTGTAGGTAACTATCTTCCTTTCTCTTGCTTCTTTTAGGATTCTCTCTTTATATCTAATCCTGAGTAACCTAATGATGATGTGCCTTGGCGTGTTCCTCTTTGGGTCCAACTTCTTTGGGACTCTCTGAGCTTCCTGGACTTCCTGAAAGTCTATTTTTTTTTGCCAGATTAGGGAAGTTCTCCTTCATTATACTGTCAAATAAGTTTTCAATTTCTTGCTCTTCCTCTTCTCTTTCTGGCACCCCTATGATTCAGATGTTGGAATGTTTAAAGTTGTTCCAGAGGTCCTAAGCCTCTCCTCATTTTTTTTAAATTCTTGTTTCTTCATTCTGTTCTGGTCAAATGTTTATTTCCTCCTTCTGCTCCAAACTGTTGATTTGAGTCCCAGTTTCCTTCTCTTCACTGTTGGTTCCCTTTATTTCACTTTTTATAGCCTTCACTTTTTCTTCTATTTTGCAACCATACTCAACCATTTCTGTGAGCAACCTGATTACCAGTGTTTTGAACTCTGCTTCTGATAGAAGTTGGCTATCTCTTCATTGCTTAGTTGTATTTTTTTCTGGAGCTTTGATCTGTTCTTTCATTTGGGCCATATTTCTTTTGTCATGGCATGCCTGTTACATAGTAAGTGGTGGAGCCTTAGGTATTTGTCAGGGCAGGCAATCCATGTGGCTGCATTGTGGTGCTGTATGTGAGGGAGGAGTCAGAGAGGGAACAATGTCATTTGCTCAGCTCTCAATTGGCTTTCAGTCACTTCCCCTGCTACCCACAAGCAAAGTGGGCCCTTCTGGTGCTGATTCCCAAGAGGGTGGTTTTGTGTATGTTATAGGACCCTGTGGGTCTCTCCAATGAACTTTCCTGTGAGGCTGGGTGTTTCTCCTACTGACTCAACCCCCACAGGTTTTTTCAGTCAGAGGCTTTGAGACTTTATTTCCCCATGCTGGAATCCTGTATTGTGCAGTCTGTCTCACTCCCCAGTTGATCCTCCTGGCTTATCCACACAAAAATGTGGGAATGCCCACCCCAGTCCTCCAGCCACTGCCTTGCCATGAGTCCTCTCCACTTGGGCTACCTATCTCTGCCGCTCTTACTGGTCTGGATGAATATTTCTTCTTTAAATCCTTGGTTGTCAGATTTCCATACAGTTCGATTTTCTGGCACTTCTGGTTATTTTTTGTTTTTAAATTTGTTGTTTTTCTTTTGGTTGTACAAGGAGGCAAAGTGTGTCTATCTATGCATCCATCTTGGCCAAAAGTCCAGGTATGCAAGTTTGAACTAATCTGCCATCTCTGGCTGAGCCAGGTGTTCCCAGTAGACTTACCTAGGTATTTATTACACATCCAATAACTGCTACAGCATTTGCAGAGCTAACTTTACAAAGATTTTTGCAATGTTTCTCAGCCTGTGCTCATGGATGGACCACCTACACATTAAAAACCTTCATCCATGAGTTAATTGTTAAAGCTGGACAATGCAGTGGTATTCATTATACTGTTCTGTCTGCTTATATATGTGTGAAGCATTCAGTTTTGTCAGATATGCAGACCTAATGGATTTAGAATACCTGGGTTGGGAGCCCTGGGAATGTGAATGTATTACAACAGGCTAACCAGAGTGATTTTTATGTATTCTACAGTTGACTTCCTAAAAGTGATTCTTAACCTTGGAAACAGATTTACCTGGGGAGCTTTAAACATGCTGATGTCCAGACCATACCTGAGGCTAATGGAATCAGAATCTCTGGGGGTACAACCCTGGTGTTTTTTTAATTACACAGATGGTCCTGCAGCCCAATGACTTGAGATTTTGGAATCTGGCTTAAAGTTTCCTCAAAAACAGATCCAGAGGTGAAAATTTGTGTGCAGGTGACTTATTAACTATGTGCTCTGGGAAAATCAGGGTGGAAGTAGGGAATCCAGCCTAAGAAGGGGAGAAGTCAAGCCAGAGGGCCACCTTGAAACAAGCAGTGTCAGCCTCATCCCACCAGGAGCTGCAGAGTGGACCTTATGCCTCACAGCCATTCCCAAGGAAAAGGAGAGGGGAGTTTTCTACTCCTCACCTTGCATCCAGTGGTTGAGGGTTACCCCAGAGAGAGGTAAATTCCCAGGTACTTCTGGCTCTGTGAAGTACAAGCAAAGTCCAAGGACAGGCCCTGGCTGGTGTGGATCAGTGGATTGAGTGCTGGCCTGCAAACTAAAAGGTTACCAGTTCGATTCCCAGTCAGGACACATGCCTGGATTGTGGGCCAGGTCCCCAGTAGGGGGCAAGTGAAAGGCAACTGCACATTGATATTTCTCTCCCTCTTTCTCCTTCCTTTCCCCTCTCTCTCAAAATAAATAAATAAAATATTTAAAAAGAAGAGAGACTAATTAGTTTCTTCTAAATAAAAGTCCAAGGACAGTCTTCCTGTTACTGAAGGAGGTCAAAGCATAGTGAAGGTAGCAGGAGTGGGGACCACCACATAGAAATGTTTATGAGGTCTCCAAGGAGACCTGGGGAGAGCATGGATATGACCCACCACATCCTTCATTATAGCAGCTAAAAACAGTTCTTTGGCTGAATCATGCCAAAAGGCAGAGTTAATTATCACATTAAGACACCGGTCACCTTATTTTTAAGTAACATTCAATTCTGTCCCATATTCTTTGACAACTTTGATAACAAGTAGGCTTCATTTTAACTCTGAATTGTTTGGTAAGGACTAACTGGTGCATTATAGCAAGAAAAACTCTGAGCTCAGGTTGGGAAAGTATCATGTTCAATTAGTGATGCTGACCACAAGCAAATGAGAAGGCAATCATAGTACTATCAGAGAATTTTAATGTCCAAGGGACCATTAGGATGCCTGGAAACTCTGAAAATACTGATGGCTGGGCCTCATCTCCAGAGATTATAATTTAATTAGTCTGAGGGGGCCCTGGCATCTGTGTTTTATTAAAAGCATCTCAGGTGTGTCTACTGTCAGAAGAAGCACAGTAATATTCAGTATGAATTGCCATGCTATTTCCCAGGAAATATTTTCAAGCATACTTTAAAATAATGAAAAAATTCCTCCATAAAACAAATATTTCATTTATAATTATTTTCTTGGTCTCATGAAAGTGTCTTTATAAACATGAATAGCAGAATACATTGTCCTTTATAAGGTTTAGTCATTGACAACTCTTCATTTGCCTTGTGTAAATAAACTTTTGATTCTTGTCACATATCCTTTAAATAATTACATGTTGATGTGTATATCTCTGTAAGATAATAGTCTTTACCTATGAAAAACATTGCTGTGATATATACATTTGCAATTTGGAAGGCAAAATAATTTATTGTGTGATCAGTATTACTGCTTTTTACATGGTGATTTTGCAATATCATGACTACTGGTTACAGTATGTTACAAACTTGTATGCCATCTTGTGGAGGATGGTGCAAGTTGTGCAAATATGAAGAAAATACTCCCCTGAAATACTTATTAAAATATGACTGTGGTTTCCTCTGTACCTCTGGCTTTCATGCTGAGAATTAAAGTTTACTTTCTGGAAAATTAGAGCCTTTCTTAAAATTAGTTTTCCCCAATTATATATGATTTCAAACAAAATTGTTATTTATCTTGAATAACCCAGATAATTGCCTCAGTTCTCAAATTTATTTAGCTAGTACATGCCTAAACTAAATGATATTTCTCCACATATCAGAATTTCCAAGAATGTAATAATATACTTTCTGATTTACACTTTTCCCCTCTTTCTCTTGGCGTCACAACGAGATAAAATTGTAAGGTGATGTTAGGGTTGAAAATCAAGCCATGTGGGGCAACTCAGAAATAAATCTTTAGGGTAAATAGCCAAAAGATGTTGTAGTTCTATTTTTAATTTTTTGAGGAACCTCCATACTGTTTTCCATAGCAGCTGTACCATTATGCCTTCCCATCAACAATGCACAAGGTTTCCAGTTTCTCCACAACCTTTGCCAGCACTTACTGTCATTTTTTTAAAATAATAGCCATACTGACAAGTGTGAGGAGATATCTATTGTGGTTTTGATTTGCATTTCCTTGATATTTTCAGGCATTCTTTAAAATAATGAAAAAATTCTCCAATAAATAAATGTTTATTTTACAATTCCTTTCTTAGTCTCATAAAAATGTCTTTTTAAACATGAATAGCAGAATACAGTGTCTTTTCTAAGGGTTAGTCATCAATATTGATAGTAGTGATACTGAGTGTTTTTTCATATACTTTGTGGCCATTGGTATGTCTTCTTTGGAAAACTGTCTTCAAGTCCTTAGCTCATTTTTTAATTGGATTATTAGTTGTTTGTTTGGTTTTGCTATTGAGTTGTAGGAGTTCCTTATACATTTTGGAATGTAATCTCATCAATAGCTGATGGTTTGCCAGTATTTTCTACCATCCTATAGGTAGCCTTTTCACTCTATTGATTATTCCTTTTGCCGTAGTCCCACTTGCCTATTTTTGCTTTTGTTGCCTGTGTTTTTGTTGTCATATCCATGAAATCAAAGACCAGTGTCATGAAGCTTTTCTTCCATGTTCTCTTCTAGTAGTTTTATGGTTTCAGATCTTACACTCAGGTCTCTAATCCATTTTGAGCTGATTATTATGTGTGGTATAAGATAAGAGTTCAATTTCACTCCTTTGCATGGGAATATCCAGTTTTTCAGCACCATTTATTTTACAGACTGTTCTTCCCCCATCATATATTCTTAGTACCTTTATCAAAATCAGTTGACTATATATTTATAGATGTATTTATGAGCTTTCTAGTCTATTATGTTTGACTCTATGTCTGTCTTTATACTAGTCTTTATTGCTTTGATTTTCTTTATAATGAATTTTGATATCAGAAAGTGTGATGCTTCCAGCTTTGTTTTTCTTTCTCAAGATCATTTTGGGGATTAGTAGCCTATTGTAGTTCCATATGAATTTTGGAATTATTTTTCTATTTCTTTTTAAAAATTGCCATTGGGATTTTGATAGGTACTGCATTGAATTTATAGAATTGAAATCAGGATCTTGAAAAGATATTGGCCCTCCAAAATCACAGCATGTTTCACACTAGCCAAATGTAAAAACAACCTAAATGTCTATTGACAAATAAATAAAGAAAATATGGTATATACATACAATAAATATTATTAAGCCTTTAAAAAGAAGGAAATACTGCAGTATGCTACAAAATGGATAAACCTTGAGAGCATATACTAAGTGAAATAGCCAGGTTCAAAAGTACAAATACTGCATGATTCCACTTACATAGGATGTAGAGACATAGAGAGCAAAATGGTTGCCAGCAGCAGGCAGGAGGGGGAAATAGGGAGTGGCTACTCAGAGAGTTCAAATTTCGGTAATGAGAGATGACTAAGTTCTGGAGCTCTGCTGTACAATCTTGCACTTATAGCTAATAATATTATAATGTATACTTAGAAAAGTTTTAAGAAAGACTTTATATTAACTGGTCCTACCAAAGAAATTCTAAATTTAAAAAAATGAAATGAGTCATTCAAGTAATCCTATAAACATTTCCTGAAAGTCTTCCATGAATCAGGAAGAATAAGACCACTGCCTGTTTCTGTGAAGGAAAAACACAAATTCAGATAATACAATTTTATGAGAATTGATATGTCTAGGCTATGGCAAACCAATTAGGTAAAAGTAAATCATCCCCTTGCTATGTTAATTGACATCAAGCAACCAAAAGAAGTTAGTTTTCCTAATAGATACAAAAAGTTTTCTTTTTAAAGAATTTGGGCAAAGATTTATGTAGGTAGGCACTCTCAAAGTGAAATGATGTTGATTTCTGATTAACTTTTCAAATATGAACAAAACATTTCTGTTTGTTTTATCTTGTTGGATGTTCAATACAGCTGTGGCTTTGAACAGGATAATAATTGCTGAATCTTCATTTTCCTTCTGTAAATAGACTCAAATTATGAATTCTTGAATAGTGGCTCCTGGGATGGTTGCTCCCCTCCAAATTTTTGACACTGCCTGCAGCAGGTTAAAGGGAGCCACAAAGAGCTCTTCCTGCTCTCAATAAGATGGTCATCTACCCTTATTCTCTCCTCAACAACATCAACTGCATCACTGTTATAAACTTCTGAAGAGATTGGTCTCAAGCAGTAGTTAGTTATAATCAGTGCAATTGTCCCCTTTGTGCTCCTTTTAAGAGATGATCAGGATATGTTTTGTCATAGTTCACATACTTCAGTCATCCCAAGAAACTCATCACCAGGACAATTACTTATCCTTTCTGTTACCCCAAACCTCCCAAAGTGCCCTCAAGAACTCAGTCTCTCATGAACAAATTCCCCTATATTCTCCCCACCCCTTCTCTTAATGTTCCTTTTGCCTTTCACATTTATCAGGACAATTCATTCTCCCACTCTTGGAAGGAGCAGATTCATGCTTCTCCTCTTTCCCCAAATCCCCAGCACTCCCCAGTCTCTTCCTTCTTCCTACTCTCTGCTGTTAGACTTGTTTTTTCTATTTCACTGAGAAAAGTAGAAGCGATTTTTTTAAAAAAACCATTCTCTTACCAATCTATTTAAAACCATTGATTATCATTTTAAAAATTACAATGTACTTCCATATAGAATTTATTTCCTTCCTTGCTTCATTTGGCTCCATTATGCTAGGCAGCATATGATATATCAAAATATATGTCTATGTCCTCCTACTAAAATATCAGCCCCATGAAGGCAGGGATTCTTGTCTGATTTCCTCACTGCTGAAGTACCACTTCCTAACATACCGCTTGGCATTCACAGTGGGTCCCCCACCCCCTGCTTAGTTATTGGTAGTGCACAGTGGTCCAAAAATATTAAATTGAAAATTGCAAAAATAAATAATTCATTAGTTTTAAATTGCATGCCATTTTGAGTAGCATGAAGAAATCTTGTGCCATCTTATGTCAGTCATCCTTTTGTCCAGCACCTCTTAGTATAGACATTTCCTATACATTAGTCAGTAGCAGCCATCTTGGACATCAGATACTTGTAGTGCTTGTGTTTAAGTAACCCTTATTTTACTTAATAGTGACCCCAAGTGTTGACAACTCAGATATGTCAAAAAGAAGCCTTGAAGTGACTCTTTAAGTGAAAAGGTGAGTACAGTCTATTGTTATATTATTTTATTTTACTATTAGTTATTGTTGTTAATCTCTTACTGTGCATTATTTATAAATTAAACTTTCTATTGGAAAAAGCATAGTACATGTAGGGTTTAGTACAATCCGTGGTTCCAGGCATCCACTGGGGTATCCTCAGCTGATAAGGGATGACTACTGTAAATGCTTAGTAAATAATTGTTGGATGGGCAAGAGAATGAACATGCAACTACTATTCCTACTAAACTTTCTGTATGTGTCCCTTTATACCTCATATTTTTCTCTGTTTATATAGATGAAAAACTGCACTCCTAGCATCAGGCTCCCCTCCATGCACTGATGCCATCCCCCATTGCCTACTCAAGGCCATCACTCCAGCAATTGTTGCCACTATCTCTTCAAGTATTAATTTTCTCCTCTCTACTAGATTATTACTACTGACATACAACATGCTATATTTCTCATTATTTAAACATTAAAAATTGTCTTGATTTTACATCTTCCTCAAGATACTGCCCAATTTCTCTGCTCTTCTTTTTAAGAAAAGTCTTTGAAATTCATCTATGCTCACTGTTTCTATTTTCCTCATCTCTGAGTCTTTTGAAGCTTCCTCAACCTGATTTTTATTCTCACTCCTCCACTGAACTACTGCACTTATCAAGGTCACCAAAGATCTCCATTTATTCACCCATTGAACACCTGCTATATGCGAGACATGCACCTGAGTTCTAGCAATTAACATATTGCCACTTTGGTGGTGATTAATCTCAGTTCTCATCACCTCAGCAACTCAGCAGCACCTGATCAATTCCCTCCTGATATACATCTTCTTGGGCTTCTGGGAGACACTCTACTCTACTGATCTTCCTTTTCCTGACTGGTCCTACTCGGTTTTATTTTCTCAGTCTTCTTCCTCTTTCTATCTTCCAAATGTTGGGGCATTTCCAGGCTCAGTCTTTGAACTGGTTTCTTCTTTCTTATATCCACACTTAACTTCCTAGGTAATCTCACTTCATTCTCAACAATAAGTACTAAGTGTTGACTGGAAACCGCAAATTGATGCTCCAGCCCCTATGTCTTTGCTGAACTTCAAAATTTTAATCAAGCTGCTTATACTTCCTGGACGTCTACCTGGCTTCCCAATCTCAACATGTCTAAAACAAAGCACTTGAGTTTCTTCCTCTACCTCACTCCTCTTCAAGAGTTCTTCTGGCCAAAAAATCCAGAAACCTTCTTGATTTTCCTCTTTTCTTTACATTGTATGTCCAATTTGTCTACAAGTCTGTCAACATGACCTTTAAAATATATGCAAATTGCCTTGTTTAATAGTGAAGATTACTACATCTTACTTTGAAATACATAAATAAAATAGGATTGATGAATGAATACAAGGTAGGTAGCTAAGTGATAATAAACATAAAAATATTAACTATACAAACTACTAATGGATATAAGGTTGTTCATTCTCTCAATTTTTTACCTCTTTCAACTTTTCTATATGTTTGAAATTTTTCATAATAAAATGTTGGAGAAAAAATTGTAAATTCCAAAGACTTCTCACCCCACAACTGCCATCATCCTAGACCAGGCCATCATCTTTCACCTAACTACTGCAATCAGCTGTAAATAATCTTTCTTCTTCCAATCTTGCCTCTTCACAGTCAATTTTTTTCAAACAAAAACTAGCATAATCTTCTTAAAATGTAAATAATATCATTTGTTCTTCTACCCAAAAGAATTCCACATTAATCAAAATAAAATCCAGTCCTTAGCAATATTTAAAAGGATCTGGTAATCTGGCTGCTGGCTATTCCACCATCACCTTCTGAACTCTCTCACTCTTTGCTTTTCACTTACATTGGTTTCTTTGTAGTTCTTTAAATATGCTAAGCCTGTTTCTGCCTCAGAGCTTTTTTACTTATGACTGCTGACTTTTTCTGCAATATCCTACCCCCATATAGGTGCCTAATTACCTCCCTCACCTCATTCAGGTCTCTAAACAAATGCCTCTTTCCCAGAGAGGACCTTTCTAACCATCCTACCCAAAATAATACACGCCATTGCCCTTTCTTGTCATCACTCTCTTTCCCTTTGCCCTACTTTATTATTATTATCTTTACCACATCGCTTACTATCTGACATTATATCATTTCTTTGCACCTTTGGTTGTTGTCAATTTTCTTCACTAGACTGTAAGCTCCCTAAGGTTACATGCCACATTCAGTGTTTTCTCCTCAACTCCTAGAACAGAATAGTCACTCAGGAACTACTCATACAACAGATAAATTGAGGTCTCAAAACAGTTCTCCTTCGCAGTTAATGTTTTTAAATATTTGAAAATTCTGTTACATGTCAAAATATTTTAAACTATTTTTTGGAATATATTTTATTTTATGGTCTTTCCCACTGGTTTTAAGTTTTATTTATTAGGCACTTCATAAACATTAGATTATTTTTGTGGACAAGACAGATCAAATCCCTGCTTTCATGAGAGACATTTTTTAAATGATGACAAAATATGATTAATGTTATAAAAAGGAAAAAAAATTATTTCTTTGCCAAACAATAGCCCAAACTAAAAGTTAGTTGTTTTTGAATCATTCGTGTTTCTATAAATGTTTTCAGGGAAATATATAGTTTAATATTGCCAACATGAACAAAATGAGAAGGGACTTTGAAATTTTGGACTATAAATAGACTATCTACATCAAATGAAGTTAAGAAAGATTGGCCAGTTCTGATAGGCTAATTCAACACAGTCTCATTATAGTAAGCAGCATTTGGTTTTGAATTGTAGAGCGTCTATTTAGGCTCTTATAATAGCAGCTATTTGCTGAATCAGCATCCCTCATTCTCAATCCCTATGAGTTTGTGGTCCAAACCCTTCCCACCTAAAATTCCTGGTGGTCATGTGACCTAGGCCTAAGCCAATCAGTGCCTTATTTCTACCTTGCCACAGTATTTGGTTAAGGACTAGTGCATGAAGCAATCAGAGTGCCAAAGATGCCCTGAACTCAAGGAGAGATCTTCGGATGGGTCTTAAGCTGGTGGTGTGTAGGGACTTAGATTCCTGCCCTTTCCATGTTACCAAATGGAGGATGGATAAGACTGAAGTTCATGGGTCTTGTAGTAAACTTGCTTATATTACGCCTTGCCTACATCATGTGAACCCAGAATTCTTCTGTGCTATAAGTACAATCTTTTCAGTTATTACAGCCAACACTCTCATTTGGGTCAAGTTTTCTCTTAGTTGCAACCACAAGGATTCTAATATACTTTCTGAGTGATTAAGGAAGAAACAGACTTTGATTTATTAATTCGGTCTGCAAAATATGTACAGAAATGACATGATCTAATACTTTCAACAGTTGGATACATTTTTACCTATTTGATATGTTTCCCTATATACAGGAAACTTACAAAAATGGAAAATGTAGATGTTATTCAAAGGACAATATTGGGCTTTTTTCCTAAAATGATTATACTTAAAAATGATCCACTAAAACCAGAAATGGCATCCAAAATTGTAAAGCAAAATTCACATACTCTGGTTTCTAGCTCAATAGACTCATCTTTTTTTCCTCTTTAGTGTTTGTTATACAGCTGAGTTAGAAAAAAGAAGTATATAGTTAAAATACTCAGATACATAATTATAAGCTTTAATGCAGTATAGTTGTTGAATCATTTGGTGATTCCACCACTAATTATGCCCCTTAGAATTTCCAAATATCACTTTACCATAAAATCTGATCATTGTCAGCCTTCAGTCAATATACTTGACTGAATGAAAAATATTATTTATTTCCATATATAGTCTATGTTCTATATTTATTCATAGCATTTATTTTATCAGAAGGAAAAATAATGAAACATAGAAATAGGTTTTCATTTGTCATTAAATGGTATATCTTTTTAAAAAATATTTTATTTATTTATTTTTAGAAAGAGAAGGAGGGAGGGAAAAAGAGAAGGAGAAAAACATCAATTAGCTTCCTCTTGCATGCCCCCAACAGGGGATGTGGCCCACAACCCAGGCATGTGCCCTGACCGGAAATCTAACCAGACAATGCCCAACCCACTCAGCCATGTCAGTCAGAGCAAATAGTATACCTTTTTATCTTTCAAGAACTACCATAACACATTCATAAATTATTATTTTAGAATTTTTAAAAAATTTTTTCAAAAAGGTTATTAGAATGCTGGTTTAGCTGATTATTTCCTTATCCTCTCATATAATTCCCAAAAGAAAATAAAAATGTGTTAAAGAAATGACAATACATCTAAAATCTATAGACTAAGATTTGTCATTAACTTGGGGATACCTTGAGCGAGATAGTTTACTACAAATGGAGATACTAAAGCTTATTTCATGCCAGCATGTTAATTCCATCCCAATTTTATTCTCCCTAACCTCAACCTCACTTTCATCCCTCTCTACTGTTCATATCCTCATGTTGTTTGGTTTCAAAGCCAGGGCTTCTCTTCACAAGTTCAATAGACACAATAAGGCATAAGATACTATTTGAAAGATAACTTTTAGGGTATATGTTTATTTCACCATTAAGAGACGAAATGACAGAATACATGTTGAGTAAGATGAATCTCTGCCCCACTACTTATTCATGACTGTCAGCAGCATCCACATGGCCTCAAGAAGTACAATTCTTAAAGCAGAATTGAATTGAAATAATCCATTTTTACTTCCAAAACTTTCAATGAAATAAACAATAAGAAAGACACATGTCTACTTCTGGCAAGATGGAGGAATAGGTGGACACACCGTACCTCCTCGCACAACCAAGATTAGAACAACAATAATTTACAACAATAATTTACAGATAGAATAACACCCAGAACCTATAGAGGATTTATCTGAATGGAAGTCGGACAGCCAAGAAGTTGAAGTAGACCCGTTCATCCAGACTGGTAGGAGAAGACGAGGCGGGAGGGCATGGGGCTGGCACGGGCCAGTGGCACGCGGAGATTGGGGAAAGTTTGGCGTGAAATCGGCGTGACAGCCATCCGGGGCACAAGAACGCAGCAGTGATCCCTGAGTACGCAAGCTGCGGTGGGCGGACCCAGTGGGGCAGCGATTGTGGACCAGGGCAGAATTCGCGGCCCAGGATCCCAAAGAAGGGTCTGGGCCCAGGAGAATGGAACTGCTGCCATTGTTCCCTCCCGTCCCCGCTCCCACCCCTGCCCCCACATATAATGTCACAATCTAGTGACTGGGGTGCCCAGCCCTGGTGAACACCTAAGGCTCCGCCCCCCACCTTAACAAGAGTGACCAGACCGAAAAAAAAAAAAAAGGAGAAACAGGGAAAGACATAAGATATGCTTCCAACAGAACAGATCAGTCCCCCAGGACTCATCCTTTTGAGCGACCAAGAAACAGCCAATCTATCAGATGCACAGTTCAAAACACTGGTGATCAGAAAGCTCACGGAATTGGTTGATTTTGGGCGCAATTTAGATGAAAGGATGCAGGTTACCATAAAAGAGATGCAGGAAGATACGCGGAGGAGAGCCAATAGTGAAAGGAAGAAATCTGAGTCTCAAAACAATACAGTGGACCAGAAGGAAGATAGACTCAACCAAGCAGGAAAGCATGATGAAATAAGAATTCAAAAAATTAAGGAAAAGCTTAAGAGCATCCAGGACACCTTTAAACATTCCAATATCCGAATTATAGGGGTACCAGAATTGGAAGGGGAAAAGCAACAAATTGAGCACGTATTTGAACAAAAAATAAAAGAGAACTTCCCCCATCTGGCAAAGGGAACAGTCTTCCAAGAAATCCTAGAAGCTCAGAGAGCCCCAAAGAAGTTGGACCCAAGAAGAAACACACCAAGGCACATCATAATTACATTAGCCAAGGTAAAAATGAAGGAGAGAATCCTAGAAGCAGCAAGAGATAAGGGGACAGTCACCTACAAAGGAGTTCCCATCAGACTGTCAGCTGATTTTTCCAGAGACCTTACAGGCAAGAAGGGGCTGGAAAGAAATATTCCAAGTCATGAAAGACAAGGACCTACATCCCAGATTGCTCTATCCAGCAAACCTCTCATTTAGAATGGAAGGGCAGATAAAGTGCTTTTCAGATAAGGTCAAGTTAAAGGAGTTCATCATCACCAAGCCATTATTTTATGAAATGCTAAAGGGACTTATCTAAGAAAAGAAGATAAAGAAAAAAACATGTAGTAAAAGGATAGCAAACTCACAAATATTAACAACCACACCTAAAGCAAAACCAAAAGAAACTAAGCAAACAACTAGAACAGGAACAGAACCACAGAAATGGAGGGCACATGGAGGGTTAGCAGCAGGGGGGTGGGAGGAGGAGAGAGGGGGAAAAGGTATAGAGAATAAGTAGCATAGAATGTAGGTTGAAAATTGATAGGGGGAGGGCAAGAACAGTACGGGAAATGTAGAAGCTAAAGAACTCATAAGTATGACACATGGACATGAACTAAAGGGGGGAAATGTGAGTGGGAGAGGGGTACGGGGTGGAGGGGAGAGAAGGGGGGAAATGGGACAACTGTAATAGCATAATCAATAAAATATATTTAAAAAAAAAGAAAGACACGTTTTCACCTCACCATCAATACTCCCACCATCATTGAACCAGGAGTGTTGAAAAGATGACAATGGCAGCAGTGGATGGGGGTTGTATTATGGATGGGGTGTGGTGTGGACAGTACAGGTAGAGTTCAGACTCAGGGACACATCAGGAGGACCTCTGCAGAGAGGAGTAAAGTCAGCCACCCACCATTCAGGGATCTCATAGAAAACATAGGCAGTAAAATCTCAGACATTGTACATATCAATATTTTATCAGATGTATCCCCCCAGGCAATGGAAACAAACAAACAAAAAATAAACAAATGGGGCTATATCAAACTAAAAAGTTTTTGCACCGCAAAGGAAAATATCAACAAAATGAAAATACAGCCCACAGAATGGGAAAACAAACATATTTGCCACTACATCTGATGAGGGGTTAATATTCAAAATTTTTAAAGAACTTGCAAAACTTAACAACAACAAAAAACAAAAAATCCAATTTTTAAAAAATAAGAGGGGACAGAAGCATAAAATAGAGTACAAATAGACTCTTAATGGAAGGACAGATAAAGTGCTTCCCAGATAAGGTCAAGTTAAAAAAGTTGATCATCACCAAGCCCTTATTTTATAAAATGTTAAAGGGACTTAGCTAAGAAAAGGAAGAAGATCAAAACTATGAACAGTAAAATGACAACAAACTCACAACTATCAATAACCAAGCCTAAAAAACAAAAACAAAAACAAACTGAGCAAACTACTTGAACATGAATGGATTCATGGAAATAGAGACCACATGGAGGGTTATCAGCAGGAAGGAAGCAGGGAGAAAGGAGGAAAGGGTACAGAGAATAAGAAGCAAAAATGATAGTTACAAAATAGACAGGGGGAGGTTAAGAATAGTATGGGACATGGAGAAGCCAAAGAACTTATGTGTATGACCCATAGACATGAACCAAGGTGGGGGAATGATGGTGGGAGGGGGATACAGGGCAGAGGGTAATAAAGGGGAGAAAAAATGGGACAACTGTAATAGCATAAACAGTAAAACATATTTAAAAACACAAATGGTGTTGGAAGATCTGAACAGCTACATGCAAAAAAAAAAAAATGAAACTCGACCACCAACTTAACCATACACAAAAATAAACTCAAGATGGTTGAAAGACAGAAATATAAGTCATGATACCATAAAAGTACTAGAGGAGAACATAGGCAGGAAAATCTCAGATATTCCACACAGCAATATTTTCACCGATATGTCCCCTAGAGCAAGGGACATAAATGAAAGAATAAACAAATGGGACTTCATCAAAATAAAAAGCTTCTGCATGGCTAAAGCAAAATGAAAAGGGAACCAACCATATGGGAAAATATATTTGCCAATGATACCTCAGACAAGGGTTTGATCTCCAAAGTATATAAAGAACTCACATGACTCCACTCCAGGAAGACAAACAATGCAATTAAAAAATGGACAAAGGACCTGAACAGACACTTCTACAATGAGGACATACAGAGGACCCAGAGACATATGAAAGGAATAACCATCAGAGAGATGCAAATTAAACCACAATGAGATACCACTTCACACCAGTCAGAATGGGCATCATAAACAAATCAACAAACAATAAGTGCTGGCAAGGTTGTGAAGAAAAGGGAACCCTAGTACATTGTTGGTGGGAATGCAGACTGGTGCAACCACTGTGGAAAACAGTGTGGAATTTCCTCAAAACTAAAAATGGAACTGTCTTTTTACCCAGGTATTCCACTATTGGGATTATAACCTAGAACCCTGAAACACTAATTCAAAAGAACCTATGCACCCCAATGTTCATAGCAGCAAAATGTACAATAGCTAAGTGCTGGAAGCAACCTAAGTGCCCATTAGTAAATGAGTGAATCAAAATAAAAAAACTGTGGTACATTTACACAATGGAAAACTATGCAGCAGAAAGAAAGGAGCTCCTACCTTCGCAACAGCACAGGTGGAACTGGAGAGCATTTTGCTAAGTGAAGTAAGCCCAGCAGTGAAAGACAAATACCATATGATCTCACCTATAAATGGAACCTATCAACAAAACAAAGAAGCAAGCAAAATATAACCAGAGACATTGAAATAAAGAACATACCAACAGTAACTAGAGGGAAGGGGAAGGGGATAGTGGGGAAAGAAGGGAAAGTGTCATCAAGGAACATGTATAAAGGACCCAAAGGGGGTAAGTATTGAGGGTGAGGAGTGGAGAGATTGGAAGGGAGTGGTGGTGGGAAAATGGAGACAACTATGCATAAACAACAATAAAAGGAAAAAAAATGGGTGAAGGACCTGAATAGAGAGTTCTCCAAAGAGGGCATACAGGTGGCCAATAGACATATGAAAATATGCTCAATGTCACCAATCATAAGAGAAATGCAAATTCAAACCACAATGAGATATCATCTCACACCTGTCAGAATGGCTATCAGAGCCCTGAAACACCAATCCAAAAGAACCTATGCACCCCATTGTTCATAGCAGCACAATTTACAATAGCCAAGTGCTGGAAGCAACCTAAATGCCCACCAGTAAATGAGTGGATCAAAAATCTATGGTACATTTACACAATGGAATTCTACACAGCAGAGAGAAAGAAGGAGTTTATACCCTTTGCTACAACATGGATGGAACTGGAGAGCATTATGCTAAGTGAAATAAGCCAGGTGGTGGGACACAAATACCATATGATCTCACCTTTAACTGGAACATAATTAACAAAAGAAAAAAAGCCAACAAAATATAACCAGAGTCATTGAAATTAAGAACAATCTAACAATAGCCAGAGGGGAGTGGGGAGGGGACAGTGGGGAGAAGGGTTTTCAGGAACTACTATGAAAGTCACATGGACAAAACCAAGGGTGAGGGTGGAAGCAAAGGAGGGAGGAAGGTTTGGAAGGGGTGAGGGGAGGAGTGGGGAGAAAATACAGACAACTGAAATTAAACAACAATAAAATAATTTAAATTAAAAATAACAACGTCAAAAATAAATAAATCAAACAACCAGCAAGTGCTGAAGAGGATGAGGAGAAAGGGGAACCCTTTTGCATGGTTGGTGGGAATGCAAACTAGTGCAGCCACTGTGGAAAGCAGTATGGAGTGATCTCAAAAACTTAAAAATGGATCTGCTTTTGACTCAGCAATGCCACTTCTGGCAATAGATCCAAAGGAACACAAAACATTAATTTGAAAGAAGCACACCTATGATCATTGCAATTTTTTTTACAATTGCCAAGATATGGAAGCAGCATAAATGTTCATCAGTAGATGAGTGGATAAAACAGCTATGGGACATTTACACGATGCAATGCTACTTGACCATTAAAAAGAAGAAAATTTTACCTTTTACAACAACCTGGAGAACATTATGCTAAGTGAAATAAGCCAGTCAGAGAAAGACAAATACCATATGATTTCACTTATACGTGGAATCTAATTAACAAACTGAACTAACAAGCAAAGTAGAGACATACAGATAGAGAACAGGATGACAGCTATTGGTGTGTGATAGCTTAGTGGGTGGAGGGATCAAGGAAAAAGGACTCATGGACATGGACGACAATGTGGTGATTGCAGGGGCAAGGAAGGTAAAAGGGGGTTAAATGATAAAGGAAAAATACAATTTTTTATACAAAGTGTTATGGGAAAATAATTAGAAAAAATATGATTAAATATACATATGTTTATTGGAGAACTCTTCAAGGCATTTAACATGTTGTGTATTTTAAATTTAGAGAAGATATGGAAACTTTATTTCCCAAAATCATTTGAGTGTAAGATCTTATTTTTTTTTCTCATGGAGCATTTGTGGAAGCAATTTAGCAATTGCTGGTATGAGCAAAATCGACATGAGTTTGAATCACAACTGTACTACTTACTCTTTAGACAAATTACTTGATCTCTACTAGACTAAATGTGTCACATCTATAAATTAAAGACACAACACTCTAGCATATTGAGCCATTCATTAGTATCAGAGTAGACGATAGCATCTACTTCAGGAATTAAATGGGGATTCAATTATATAAAGTATGTCCCTGTCACATGATAAACAGTTATTAGTTGCATTATTATTATCATCCATCAGACACCAAAACAGTGCTGAGTTCTTCCTTCGATTAGAACAAATTTTACTATGAATTAATATGAAGACTCAAAAAGTTGTGAGTACTTGAACACATCTGGTCTAATCTACTATATCAGAATAATGTGTATAAGAGTGTGTCTAAATGGAAATTTCCACAGCCTATATCAACACTGAATAACATAGCCTATGCCATTCCATGTTAAGGAAAATTCACAAAGAACACTGCATTAGCCTTACATTAGCCCAGGAACCAATTGTCTTCTTAGAGAAGAATAGAGCCAGGGCCAGAAGCATTTAACCTATATGAATAAGCATTCAGTAGTCTTTCATTTGAAATAAATTATTTACATTAATTGGCTAGTCATTGTAATTGCATGTTGGAGGCATAGCTGGACTATGATGTGCTTTCCACCCTAAAATATCAACACAGTAGATAGATGAGCTGCCATGGAGAACACCAAGGAAGCAATTGCAATATTGCTTTCTCTTATAGCTGGAATTGCTCAGTGCTAGATTCAGTACTATAATCTTGAATGAGTTGATGTGGAGCAATATGCATGATTAGGTGGCTTAATTACATGTTTTAAAGGAAGCTGTGACCTTTCCAGTCTCATCCTGGATGTGGTTTTGTTCTACTGGGAGGAGAATGAGACAAATAGGGGAGAAGGGTCTCAACAACAGCAGTGTTTTTGTGTGTGTGTGTAATTACTTGAGTGTATTCAGTGATTTTAAAAACCATATGGACAATGCCTCAAATATTAATGGCCATCTATTTGTTTAATGAAAATTTTGTAAAAGTCAAGTTGCCTTGAGCAATGAATGACCCAGTAGCATTACCAATAAATTGTAAATGCTGAAAGTACAGCATCAATATGTACAATTCTCTAGGTTTTAGCCAATTTCAGAAAGTGATACATTAAAAATTAAAGGCATGATATTCTTATCTATCAGTTTATTAGCTAAAACTCTTACAACTTAATAATACCATAACCATTCTATAGAACATCAAAAATTGAGACAGTAATATAAATGTTGTCCCTTGTAAGATATCATACAGTTGAAAAACTACTTTCAAGTTCATTATAATATAAGAGAAAGCAATAAGAGAGAAGACAAAGCAGATATCCTTTCCCCAATTTTATGGTTGAAACTGAAAGGCAGAAATGCTAAATGACTTGCAGCAATAAAGTTAAGATTTAATTCCAAGCCTCATGGCACAGAATGCATAGTATCCTCCCCCTCCCATGGTATCTATAACTGGAAGACAGCTATCCTGAAAATAAGTGCATTCCTGGGGCAATATAAAGCCTATAAAGCCTGAGGATAAGACCCAGCATATTGAAATACAAATTAATTCTACCAGAAAGCTATATTGTTTCTCAACGGTATGTGTGTGTAGCCAAGACCCCCAATGACAAGATGAAATAGCTTGGCATCTTTTGTCAACACCTAAGAATTCACTGGGCTTCTCTGCATTGGTGTGCTGCACTAGAGGGAAGCAATTACCCAGACAGTCCACCCCCCAATCATTTTCACCTAAAATATCCTGGTGTTTCAGGCAAAAGGTATGTTTAGAACCAGAACTATGGTATAATGTACTGATTATCACTGTGGCTTTATATGTGAATGCAGTCATACATAAAACTACCAGGCACTGATATTCTCTGCCCAAAACCATAAATTACCTCCAAAACAGCATCCTCTGGATCCTTGGCCACTGCCCTGTAAATGACTGTGCCCGGGGCAGTATCTTCTAGGATATAAATCTCAGTAACTGCCAAAAAATGTATAATAGATATTATAAGCCCCCAAACCCCTCATCCACTCCTAAACTTTAGATAAAACTGAAGGCATTGTGGTTGCTCAGTACAGATGATTTTATAGAGTGATTCCCATTAATCATAATAATTATAGCAATAATTATAATAATAATAATATACACCATTTGTCAAGTATCATGTGTCAGGTAGAGAGCAAAGAGATTTATGAATTTAAACTATAACAATATTGTTTGTTTTCAATAGAGAACATGAATTATCCACATGCAGGTATTAAATATTCAACAGCACAGAAAGAGGCAGAGATGAGAAGAACAGAGACAAGCGTGAGAGAAATATTCACGTGATTTAAAAACCAAAGAGAGAGAGAGCATGAGAAAACATGCAAAAAGAATATGATCTCTGCCCTCACAAAGCTTTTAACTTAATGACAAAGACACACTGTTAATTAAATAGTCACATGAGTAAAAGAATAACTTTAGTATGTAATAATCCAACAGAAAAATGAATGTTTTAACACTAAGCAAGTTACTTCACCATTCTAAGCTTAATAAATCAGCTACAATACATATATGAAGAGTACCCACCTCCAGTACTATGAGCATTTCATAAATTAATCCATCAGAAGCTCTCAGGACAGTACCTGCTAGATAGTTAGTACCTGATAAGTGGCAGACCTTTATCATTATTCTCCTTATCACTCATATAACCATAACACCATGAGAGCACATAGGATGCAGGACACAGAATCTACACATACCTATCCAGTGGACCCTCTTCCCCCAAGAGAAGAGCTGTGTACCTTGGTCTCTCTGAGCAAACGTTCCAGTGAAAGTGGGTGGCTCATTCACATCCATGATCTGGATTAAAATGGTCTGTGATGCTGCTGCCCCTTGGTTGTCTTTGGCATAGACTGTCAAGGAGTAGAGAGCCACCGTCTCAAAGTCCAGCTTGGGTACTCCAGTGGTAAATAACTAAATCAAACAAAAAGTGCAGAATAACAGAGTGAATGATTGGCTTCATAAGGATGTAGACAGAATATTTTAGACCTATAAACCCAATATGAATAAGCATTTTTTAAAAAGGTAAAAATCTTATATTTAAATTAAAGCCACAATGAGGTACCACATCACAGCTGTCAGAATGGCCATCATTAACAAATCAACAAACAAGTGTTGGAGAGGTCGTGGAGAAAAGGGAACCCTAGTGCACTGTTGATGGGAATGCAGACTGGTGTGGAAAACAGTATGGAATTTCATCAAAAAACTAAAAATGGAACTGCCTTTTGATCCAGGAATTCCACTGCTGGAATTATACCCTAAGGATCCTGAAACATCAATTCAAAAGAACCTATGCAACCCTATGTTCATAGCAGTATTATTTCAATAGCCAAGTGCTGGAAACAGCCTAAGTGCTCATCAGTAAATGAGTGGATCAAAAAACTGTGGTACATTTACATGATGAAATACTATGCAGCAGAAAAAAAGAAATAGCTACTACCCTTCAAGACAGCATGGACAGAGCTGAAAAGTATTATGTTAAGTGAAATAAACTAGGTGGTAAAAGACAAATACCACATGATCTCACCTATAAGAGGAACTTAATGAACAAAACAAACAAATGATCAAAATAGAACCAGAAGCATGGAAACAAGGAACAGACTGACAGGGACCAGAGGGGAGTGGGGATTGGGATAAGGGAGGAAAAAAGGGGAAGGGCCTAGTTAAAGAACACGTGTAAATGACTCATGGACATGGACAACAGGGTGGGGATTGACCGTGGGTAGTGCAGAGCAGGGGAGAGAAACCAGGCAAAATTGGGACAACTGTAATAGAACAACAATTAAAGTGAAAAATAAAGTGTGGAAGCAATGTAACCTGATTTATTGAAAATCTCATGAACAGAGAATTCCCATGTGTTATCTCATTTTCACCCTTCCCAGCTTTCTGTGTTATTCTTCCTAATAAGAGTATATTGAGTCTCTCTCCCACCTCCATTTTCTCAAGCATTATCCTAAGCAGTTAACAAACATGTCATTCTACCTTTATTTTTTTACTGCAAATGGGTACTATTGTTGGATGCATTTTACAGATGAAGAAATTGAGTCTGAAGAGGTTAAGCAGCTTGGCCAAGTTTTCACAGGAAAGTGCAATGGCTCCGACTGCATCTGACTTCAAGTTCATATTTTTAATCAAAACTAAACTACCTGGTACCTAAACATGGATGAGGAAGGATCCAGGTATTGCTTGTGGTTCTTCACCTCACCGAAACATGAGGAAAACTGAGGAAGATACTATTACCACCATTTCACAGATGAGGCAACTGAAGCTTAGATTACATATACAGCTAGGAAAGTGATGCTGCAGAAAGAGGAAGACCTAGACCTGATCCCTGCCAGTCGGCCCCAGGACCTTGCACTGACCAGTACTATGAGTGGAAGTAACACCTGAGTATTATCTTGCCACTGCCATGAGAAGTCAGTAGCACATTCATATTTGAGAGCTCTCCTCTACTGAACACTTAACACAGAATGGCCAAGTTTCTTTATCTCTTTAGCTCATAGAGCAAGTGCTATTATCAGCCTCATGCTAGCAATGAGGAAACTGAGGCTCAGAAGCTAGAAGCCTAAGTAATACAGTGAGCAAGTAACAAAGATTTAAAAGCAGGTCTTCTTGACTCTAAATTTTTTTTTCATCATACCCTGATGTTCCTGATGATATATGGGATCTTCAAGCTGTTGTTAAGCACATTCTGTTCTCATGGACTTTCTTACCTAGGAAGCACAGCCTGGGCTCAGGCTGGCCCTGCTGCTGTGGTTCCCTCTGCCCTGGAAGTCCTGTGGGGACAGCATTGTGTCCTCCTTGCTCCCTAGCATTTTATAAAATATCAGGCTTCTCAACAAACACTTACTGAATTTTTAAAAATGCAAATGTTTGTTCTTTAGACTTGTTCATGGAAGAAGACAGGAAGGTGGTTGAAGGGGCCCCCTGGTGATTACCTCCATCCAAGAAAAGTGCACGTACAAAAGGTAACTTGAATTCCTTGTTCTATCCTGCAAGTTGCTCAATGACAGGTAGTAATTTGAAGATTATGTAACCAGAGTGCACCTTGACTCATTTCCATGAAATTTTTATTTATCTGTATAATCAGTTCACTTCAAGCTTTGCTATTGTTTCTCCAGGAGACTAGTTGGGTTTTAGCAAAACTTTGACTGCCTGTGCCATCACCTCACCTGAGCTCAGTCTTGCAAACTGAATAAGCCTATATCCTGGAGGAAGGAAGTTCAACAAAGGATAATAATATGCTAAACCTCAAATAGAAGTGTATGCCCTTTTGTACTAGAATGTGGTAGAGACAGATCAACTCATTTAGTTCTGCCTTTATCTGCAGACTTATTTTCATGATAGAAAACTTTCATAACTGAACTCTTTATAAAGCTATCTAGAGCTGGTCTATGATACAGTTATTATAATGTGACTATCTTTCTTATAGTTTTTATTATCTGTAGTTTAACTACAATGGTGCTGAACATTGAACCATAAATATATTTGTTATCGTAACCACCACTGTATGTTAATTCCTTGTAATGGGGCAAGCACTAAGATGACACCTTGCATGGATTATTTCACAGTATCTTCTTACTAAGCCCAGAGTGAGGTATTGTTATTATTAATCTTTTTGTACACAAAAGAAAGTCAAAGAGCAGAAAAGTCAGGGAACTTACCCAAGGTCATGCTGTTGCTAGTCGGAGGAGCTGTGGTGTAATCCTAGGTTTGTCAGACCCCAAAACCTGTACTTAGAACAGCTATAATTTACTGCCTCACACACACACACAAAAAAAACTAAACTAAAAAAATCAATAAACCTAACTATTGAATAGTCTTTGCTGACATTTCGCTGTACGGAGTTATTTTAAAAATCTAACTAATAAATGCATGAAGAGCATTTTGCACCTCACTGAAGTTGGAAGCAAATTTAAAATCTGAGAATACCAAGGCTTGGCAAGCATATTCAGTAACCTCCTAACACATATGTTTGCCCTCTGTAGTCTGTGCTCATCACAGCAGCAAAAGTGTTTCCCATAAAATGTAAGCAAATCATATCTTTTTTTCCATAAAACTCCCCAATGGTTTCTTAGATGTGGGTGGTAAATGGAATGTCCCCAATCCTTTGGCCTTCACTATAATTGTGTCCTTTGCCATATGATTTAACAGTTCCCTCTGCAGTGAAAGTAGTATATATCTCTCCACCCCATGCCATGGACATGTGACCAGAACAGAAAGGTTAAGCCATTTGCTCTAAGCAATAATAAAAAATCAGGATCTGAACCCAGGCAGTTTGGCTCCAGAGTCCCTGGTTCTAAAACACTCTTTCATACCACCTCTCATAATACACCACAACTGGTCATTTAGTTATCTGTCCACCCTACCAGTTTCAGAATCTCTTAAAACTAGGAGCCAATTCAGATTCCCCTACATAAGACCCTGTGCTGGAAATCACACATTGCTCTTACAGACTTTATTACTCATCACACAACAAGCTGCATGAGCTTCATGTTCATATTGTTCACCTTGCTTCCAGGTCCCATGGAAGGTTGCAGAAGGGACAAGGTGGATGCTATGCATGCAGTTGGCTTGCATTATATTTGAGGAACCCTGAGCTTAGGAAACCCAACACTTCTAAAGTGAGCAGTAAGCTTGCTTGAACTTTACCCCAGTGGGAAAAAAATACTTTTATTATCTTGGATGGTAACAAAACTTCCTAACATGGTCTGGCCAAGAAGCAGGCATAGATAAACATGCTTCACCTCCATGCACAACTGCAGCAAAAATTACAACTAGACTACAAAACAAATTTCACCCAGATTCATCAGAAAATTGAGCTATATGGAAGTCTGACAATCAAGGGTTTAAATAAGCCACATTCATCCAGACTGGTAGGAGGGGCAGAGACATAGAGGCACAGAGTGATGTAGAGAGGCATGGAAAGGTGGCAGAAAGGACAGTCTCACATTCACATGTGGTGGATAAAAATTGGGAGGGACACCTCAGGAGCGAGCAATCCCAGCGCCAAGCCATACAACGCAGTCCAGAGTTCGAGCAGCAGGAAAATAAGTGTCCATAACTTCTAGCTGAAAAACCAGTGGGGGCTGGGGTAGTAGAAGAAACTACAGGATTATCAAGAGACTTCTCTTAAAAACCCCACAACAGACTTAGGACTCATGCAAACCCACCCCCTTTGGGATTCATCACCAGGCCAACAGCTAGAAGGGCACAAGTAACACATAGGCAGAAGGGGAAAAAGTAAAGTGACTGGCAAGGGGGAAAATGCTGTGGAGACAGCTTCCTCTCAGATAATCTCCAGAGGCCAGGCAGTAGCATTGTCCCCTCCCTGAGTCCTCCCCCACACAAAGCCACAAACTGATGAAACAGATTGCCCCACCCTGGTAACTATTGAAGGCTCTGCCTTACACATTTTATAAGTGCCTTTTCTATAATAGGCCATGCTCCTAAGACAAGGAGTCAAAGAACTTCTACTTAATAAACAGAAACAAATACATGGAGGCTGCCAAATTGAGGAAACAAATAAATACAGGCCAAATGAAAGGAGAGAACAAAAACTCCAGGAAAAGAACTAAATGAAATGGAGATAAGCAACCTATGAGATATAGAGTTCAAAACAATGGTGATCAGGTTGCTCAAAGAACTCATTGTGGTCTGCAACAAAATAAAGACTCAGAAAGAAATGAAGGTTACACTAAGTAAAATAAAGAAAAATGCACGGGGAACCAACAGTGGAGGGCATTAATCTAGATTCAAATCAGCGATTTGGAACATATGAAAGAAAAAAGCATCTAATCAGAACAGCAAGAAGAAAAAAACCATTAAAAATGAGAATAGAATAAGAAGCCTATGGGACATTTCCAAATATACTGATATCCAAATCATAGGTTTGCCAGAAGGAAAAGAGGAAGAGCAAGAAATTAAAAATTTATTTGAAAAAAATAAGGAAAGAAAACTTCCCTAATTTTGGTGAAGGAAATAGACATACAAGTCCAGGAAACACAGAGGCTCACACTAAGACACATCATAATTAAAACACCAAAGGTTAAAGATAAAGAGAAACTCTTAAAAGCAGCAAGATAAAAGAAGTAAATTACCTACAGGTGAGTTCTCATAAGACTGTCAGCTGATCTCTCAAAAGAAACTTTGCAGGCTAGAATGGATTGGCAAGAACTATTCAAAATGATGAAAAGCAAGGACCTACAACCTAGATTATTCTATCCAGCCAAGCTATCATTTAGAATGGAAGGGCAGATAAAGTGCTTCCCAGACAAGGTAAAACTAAAGGAGTTCATCATCACCAAGTCATTATTCTATGAAATGTTAAAGGGAACTACATAAGAAAAAGATAATCAAAACTATGAACATTAAAATGGCAAAAAATGCACAACTATCAACAACTGAATCTAAAAAAAAACTTAAGCAAACAATCAGAACAGGAACAAGTCGTAGATGTGGAGATTGTTTGGAGGATCATCAGTTAGGAAGGGGCAGGGAGAGAATGGGAGAAAAGGTACAGGTATTAAGAAGTACAAATGGTAGGTCCAAAATAGACAGGGGATGTTAAGAATAGTACAGGAAGTGGAGTAGCCAAAGAACTTATATGCATGACCCATGGATATGAACTAAGGGAAGGATTGCTGGAGGGAATGCGGTACTGGGTGGGGGGGGAGCAAAGGAGGAAAAATTGGGACAACTGCAATAGCATAATCAATAAAACATATCTTTTAAAAACTTCCTAACATGGCTCACAGGCCTTACTGGCTCTGCCTCCTCTCCAGGTTAATCTCTCACTACACTTTCCCATCAGCTCCTATACTTTGGCCTCCTCTTGGTCCTATTTCCTCAGTATACTCCTTCTTGCCACAGGACTTTTGCACATGCTCTACCTCGAGTTCTCCTCTCTCTGTCTTCATCTACTGAATTCCTACTCATTCTTAAGATTTCTTCTTATATAGTTCTTCCTCAGGGAAACCTAACAAGTCCTATGCCCCCTTTAGGTGTGTTCACAGACCTGTGGGCCTGTGTTTCATAGCTCTTATTACATTTATACTTTTATATCTGTGTGAGCATTCATTTGATCAATAGACCTACCTATGAACCAATAAATACCATGAGGGTAAGGACTATGTTCTACCATGAGAGTCCCAGTGCCTTGCCCTGTGTGTGAGGAGATCTTCAACAGATCTCTTTAAAACAAATGCTTCTTGATATACTCAACAATGTTTAGAGGGTCTGGCACAAAATGTGGTCCCAATGAGTGGGTGCTAAATAATATGCAGACTGTAAGAAGGGCAAAGATGATTGTTTTACTTTATAATCATTGTGGTACCAAGTAATGGTACTGCTTGTCTAGATACTCACTTCCCATTGATGTTTGGATCGACGAGACAGCACAAATGGATGGACTACAGGGTTGGCATTAATAATAACAGGATCTCCAATCAGAGAAGCAGGAGGTGGGACAGACACCGTGATTACAGCTACCCGTGTATGTTCAGAGACATTCTCCAGAAGAGGGCTGTTATTTTCAATGGAAAAGTTTGGAAAAGCTAGGACATCTTAGAAAAGGAAACACAAAATATTACTTTTATAAGGGTTTTTGCAATGCTTCCCAACCTCTTTCATATTTTAAAACCGCAAAGGAAAAGCACAGTAAATACTTACAGTCCCTTTTTTATTAAAAGTCATAAAATCAGCTGAGGAGGCTTAGTAAAATTATTAAGAACTACAAAGGATCTGAGACTTCACCCTAATTTCCTGCTGACAAGTTGGCCTGCCCAGTTGTACACAGGCTCCTGGTCAGAGACTGAGGGTTAATTTTATGTGTCAATCTGACTGGACCTCAAAGTGCCCATACATTTGGCCAAAGATTGTGACAGATGTGCCTGTGAGCATGATTCTAAATGAGGTTAACATTTGAATCAGGGCCCTTGAAATTCAAGCAGAATGCTATGGGTTGAACTGTCTCCCCCCAAAATGTGTATGTTGAAACTCTAACCTCCAATGTGATTGTATCTGAAGACAGAATCTTTAGGAGGTAATCAACATTAGATGACATTGTAGAAGTATGACCCATAACTAATAGGACTGTGGCCTTATAAGAAGAGGCAGATCTCTCCTTTATATTTGATATATGACTTCTATTAAAATTTATATTTTTAGTCTGGAAAATAAATAAAGTTATACAGAATTCCCAACCCCCAAAAGAGAGATCTCTCTCTTGGCCCCAACCCCCCCACTCTCCCTCCCTCCCTCTCTCTCATTCTCTGCACATGAAAACATAGGGAGAAGGCCAGAAAGAGAACCTTCACCAGAAACTGACCATGCTGATACCCTGATCTCAGAGTTGCAGCCTCCAGAACTGGGAGAAAATCAGTGTCTGTTGTTTAAGCCACTCTGTCAGTATTACCTGGTTATGGCAGCCCAAGCTGACTATTTCAGAGTCAGGACTTCATTACTCTTGGCACAACAGGCAGCATGAGCTTCATGTTTACATAGGTTCCCCTTGCTCCTCAAACCCCATGGGAATGACACAGAGTAGACCTGGTAGATCTATGCATGCATTGGACCTGCATCACATCTGAGAAGCCTTGAGCTCAGGGAACCCAAATCTTTTTAAATGAACCATAAGCCTGCCTAATCCTTGTCCAGAGGGAGAAAAGAGCTTCATTTTGGAACATGGTAAACAGCGGACTCTCTTATGGAGTGAAGCACTCGCTCTATCCCTATTTAAACACTCTCAAAGAGATAGTCCAGAACACAGGCAGCCAGTTCCAGGGCTCATGAGATGTTGAGGAATTCAAGAGACCATGGAGAACCATCTCCAGGAAGGCTTGGTCTTTTTCTTTTTTTTCAAATTTGTTTAGAAATGTGTACCCCGTGCTCAGTGCCCCACCCCATTCAGTCCATACTCACCTCTGTGTGCAGAAGGCTACTTCCTGAGAGCATCTACAGCTCTGCCTGGGTGGGTACCAAAGAGTTCATGGCCCAGGAAGCAGCCCTCAGTCAATGACCCACAGGGACCTGGTAGTTAAAACCCCAACCACACTTCACTGTGGGTAACTTGGAAACTCAAGATGTGTGTCTGTATTGGATTCCTGAGGCCCCAATGGGACTGAGCTCAGTTGCCCTCAGTGTTCACATGCATGATAACACACCCATTATTGGCTGCCTTCCACTCATCATCTCATTTCCTTATTCCTGTGCTGGTGTTTCTTGGGATCACCTCCCAAATATATTACTTGTACTTGAGCGCTTCTCTTAGGTTCTATTTCCAGGAAAGTCCAAACTAAGATGATCTGATATAACCATTTTTACAATGTATAACAAAACAAAGACTATTGCAGTGGCCTTCAGAGTAATGAGAATAAAATCAGGCAGCTCTCTTGAGTTAAAATTGAAGTTTGGAAAGATCTCTGGTCCTGCTATATCTGATCCCTGCCCACCTCTCTGGCCTTATCTCTCCAGTCTTTCCTCTTCACACTCTCTGTTCCTGACCTTCTTTCCATTTCTCTAGTCCATCTCTGGACAATTATATAGATTGTTACTAAAACACTTTTTTGCATCCCAAAATTCTACCATCATTCAGTGGCCTCCTAAGTGCCACTTCCTTCAGAAAGCCTGCCCTGCCTGCTGCCTAGGTTGACTTCGCAGTGTCTCCATGTCCCCATGATGACATTTGACAATGTGCTATATAATTGCCTTTCATGTATGTGACTCCCCAGGGAACTACAAACTCTAACTGTAAGGGATGTATTTATTGTGAACACTAAATGAGAGTACCTAACACATATTTGTTGAATGAGTAATAAATAATATTAATGACCTTTCATGGAACATTTTTCACATAAAATTTTTCATTAAATCCTCACAAACAACTCTGGGGTAAGGGGTACTATTATTATTACTTCCATGTTGCACATAAGAAAACTAAGGTACAGAAAGGTCTAATGGTCTTAAATTATACAGCTAATAAAGGTAGAGCCAAGATTTGAACCCCAAACTTGCTAGATCCAAAACATATATTCTTAAATGAATGAGTTCATGATTCAGTGTGAAGTTCTTTGGGATAAAAATTTGGAAAAGCTAAAGTCTTCAGAATTTCAAAATTTGAGAAGACTCTTACCAAACTATTAGCAATAGTTCCAGGAGGAAAGAGACTACATCAGTAATAGACCTTGGAATCAAGCAGACCATGACTTAGATCCTAGTTCTGCATCTTACTGGCCACATAACCACTTGTATGAGCAAACCATCTTCTCTAAAGCTAGAAGTCAACTGCTGTTTGATAAGAAGCTTTTTGGCTGAACTAGGTTGGGGAGCAGATCACTGTATTTAAGATATAAGCAATTTAGGTAACTGGCCATTACATTAAGATTTGCCGTTCACTCTCATGGGAAATGTAGGGTTTCTTTTTACATCAATTTATAAGTTTTAGTAGTGGGTAAATGTAGTTCCCTAAATGACATTATTCCATACAACTTCTGTCTAACCCTGCAGTGTCATGGAATTACTCAGTGCTCAAAATCACAATGCCTTCAGAGATAAAAGTCGTTACATATGCCGTACTGGACTGGCCTATTTTGACTCTGTTTTTCTATCTTTCCTTCTTTTCCTCTCTTTTATTTGTTCTCCACTTTCCTTAAATTTCAGATGGAATTTATAGTAGATATTTTAGTTAAGACAATTAAGTCTAGATTCTCAAAGCTTCTTTGGAAAAAGCAAAAATTAAGACAATGCCCTGAATTTGGGTCCTGTTGCCTCTCCATTTTCAAGTGAAAACCCTGATCCAATTTAGTGGGTCAAGCAATTATTGAGTGCTAAGGTAAGCCTGGTATTGTTATATGATCATTTTTTTAAATGTATAATAAAACCCAAAGAACATCGCAATGGCCATTCACAGTAAGAGAATGTATATATATGCTCTTATACAATAATGAATAAAAGCCCCCTACTTGCTTCTTCTCTCCCACCCCAGACAATCCCAGGCTAACAGAATGTGTGATGTATCTAAGCAGAGGAATGAAGCAGACACTCTCAGTGTCCCCTCACTTTCCCACATCTCTTATCATTTCAGGGCATTCAGGCTCAGCTTCCTTCTGCTGACACCTACACCTTTTTGCCTGATGATACCCTTAGCACCAAAGTGCTAGAAAATTAATGTTTCTTTCTTTCTTTTTATTTTCCCCCATCCAAAGATCCTTCTTGACTCTGAGTTATTTCATGAGCCTATTTCTAAAGATGGTTGCAAGCCTCTCTCCCATTATAAATATTTTCATTGTCCTCTTTCCTGAATCAATAAATTCTCTTCTGCTTCTAAATATGTGCTCAAGGTCATAATATGTCCTTTCTGTTTAGGATATGATCTGAAAATTTCTGAACCATGAAGTTTTTAGTGGAAATTTTTAATTTATGCTCATTGATTTCCATCTGGAACAGCATTTCAAAGTCTTATTCAGAATATTTTCTCCATAGCTGAAATTTGTATCCTATTAGGGATACATGGTGGGGTGGGAATTGTGGGTACTTAGCAGGTTATGATGCTTGGGGGTTGTGCTAAAATAATACCTCCCCCCACAAAGATTCTCATTTCCCAATCCTCAAAAGTTCTGAGTATGTTATGTCACGTGGCAGAGGGACCTTGTAAATGTGATGATATTGAGATAGGGAGATACCCTGAGTTATCTAGATGAACCCAATATAATCACAAGGGTCCTTGAAAGTGGATGAGGGAAGCAGAAGAAGAGAGTCAGAGATGTGAAGAATGATCAGAAAGATGCAAATTGTCTGGCTTTTAACATAGAGGAAGGGTGTGACTCACTGAGGACTTTGGGTGACCTCTAGATGCTGGAAAAGGCAAGGAAATGGGCATACCCTTACAAACTCCAGAAGAAAATGCGATATGCCAGTACTTGGATTTTACTCATGTCAAACTTCTAACTGAAGAACCGAAATTCATAAATTTATGTTGACTTAAGTCACCACCAAGTTTGTAATAATTTGTTACAGCAGCAAAAGAAAAATAAATCAGGCCTTATTTAGATTATATAAGAAAATATAAATAAGCATCTTTTACATAATTGAGCCACCCACAATTTGCTAAAACTGAAATCAAGTAACATCCCTCTTTTTCTCAAAATCCTTCAGCAGCATTTCATCTCACACAGAGTAAAAGCCAAGTTCATTTGCTGGCCACCAGACTGCACATGACAGACAAAGCTCCCCTTTATTTATCTGGTCTCCTATTCTACACTCTTGGTTTCACTTCCTCTGCTCCAGCCATACACACTTTTCTGTTCCTTAAACATATCAAGCAGGTCTTGCCTCAGGGCCTTTACCCTTACCATTCTCCCTATCTAAATCCATCTCCCCTGAATTTCTCATTTATACACTTCTTTTAGAACTCTGATATAATGCCCATGTATCTGAAAGGCCTTCTCACTCCTGCAGGTGAAAATTATAAAAATGCATATATTGACTTCCAGCCAAGATGGAAGCATAGGTGGTCACACTGTGCCTCCTCGAGCAACCGAAACTAAGGACAAGAATTTACAAACAAAAAACAACCAGAACAGAGAGAAATGAACCAAACGGAAGTCTGAATACCAGACATCCAGACCAGTAAGGAGGGGTGGAGTTGGAGGCCTACAGAGAGTGGTCGAGGGGTACCGGCAGGAAAAATCGGTGGCTGGCAAATGAGGGTGCACAGGGTGCAGAGGCAAGGAAATGGGCATACCCTTACAAACTCCAGAAGAAAATGCTCCCGCTCTGGGAGCAGGAGGCAATGAGCAGACCCAGTGAGTTGCGCAAGGCAGCTGGCTGTCTGCAGCTACACATTTGTGCGCAGACAAACTAAGCGAAAATGGGCAGCGACACAAACCACGAAACCCAGGGACCCAGCACCAGGAAACAAAGCCTAAAAGCACCGACTGAAAACACCTGTGGGAGTTGAGGCCAGGAGATTCTCTCAGCCTCACAGGAGGCTCCTTGGGGAAACCCACAGAGTCTGAGAAAGCACACAAACTCACCCGCCTGGGAATCAGCACTAGAAGGGCCCAATTTGCTTGTGGGAAGTGGCAAAGGGGACTGAAGTCCTAGAGAGAGCAGAGTGGGCGCCATTGTTCCCTCTCAGACCCCACCCCCACATAAATGTCACAACCCAGTGACTGAGGTGCCCCGCCCTGGTGAACACCTAAGGCTCTGCCCCTCATATGTAACAGGTGCGACCAGACCAAAGGAAAAAAAATAAAATAAAATAAAAAAGATGGCTCAAACAGAGTTAAAAGCCCCAGAGCCAGTTTTTTTAAGCAACCGAGAAATAGCCAACCTATCAGAAGCACAGTTCAAAGCACTAGGGATCAGAATGCTCACAGAATTTTTGGGCTTTGGTCTCAAATTAGATGAACAAATGCATACTACAATAAGTGAAATGAAGAAAAATGCACACGGAACCAATAGTGATGGAAAGAAAACTGGGTTTCAAATCAATGGAAGGGACCAGAAGGAGGAAAGGAAGAACCAAACAAAAAAGAATGAAGAAAGAAGAATTCAAAAAAATGAGGAGAGGCTTAGGAACCTCCAGGACATCTTTAAACATTCCAACATCCGAATTACAGGGGTACCAGAAGGGGAAGAGGTAGAGCAACACATTGAAAACGTATTTGAACAAATAATAAAGGAGAACTTCCCCAATCTGGCAAGGGAAATAGACTTCCAGGAAGTCCAGGAAGCTCAGAGATTCCCAAAGAAGTTGGACCCAAGGAAGAACACACCAAGGCACATCATAATTACATTAGCCAAGGTAAAAATGAAGGAGAGAATCCTAGAAGCAGCAAGAGATAAGGGGACAGTCACCTACAAAGGAGTTCCCATCAGACTGTCAGCTGATTTCTCACAAGAGACCTTACAGGCAAAAAGGGGCTGGAAAGAAGTATTCCAACTCATGAAAGGCAAGGACCTACATCCAAGATTGCTCTATCCAGCAAAGCTTTCATTTAGAATGGAAGGGCAGATAAAGTGCTTCTCAGATAAGGTCAAGTTACAGGTTAAAGGAGTTCATCATCACCAAGCCCTTATTATAGGAAATGTTAAAGGGACTTACCTAAGAAAAAGAAGATAAAATATATGAACAGTAAAAAAAGACATCAAATTCACAGTTAGTAACAACCATACCTAAAACAAAAGCAAGCTAAGCAAACAACTAGAACAGGAACAGAACCACAGAAATGGAGATCACATGGAGGGTTAGCAACAGGGAAGTGGGAGAAAGAGAGAGAGGGAAAAGATACAGAGAATAAGTAGCATGGACAATAGGTATAAAATAGACAGGGGGAGGGCAGGAATAGTGTGGGAAATGTAGAAGCTGAAGAACTTATGACACATGGACATGAACTAAAGGGGGGAAATGTGGTTGGAAGGGGGTGGGCAGGGTGGAGGGGACTGAAGGGGGAAAATGGGACAACTGTAATAGCATAATCAATAAAATATATTTTTTTAAAATGCATATAGTTTATTTATTTTTATTTGTTTCATTTATTTATATTACATGTTTATTTCCTGTCCCCTTCTTCCCACCTTAAATATAACCTTCATGAAATTGAGGACTTGCATTGTTAGGTCTCTGCTATATCCCCAGGACCAAGAACAGTGTCTGGCCAGAGTAGGCACTTAATAAATGTTTGTTGAATGAATAAGTGAATAAATAAATTAATTATTCTGTTTTGCTGAGGTATATCAGTTACATACTATTGGCCTATTCCTCAAGACCTTATTATTCTGTGACACTATGTTATTTGAAAAGTTGCAACTACAAGACATTTCACTGGTTCAAATTTTCTATTCAGTTCTATAGGTTGACCATGTCAAGAGTGACTTCTGTATTTGATGATACCTCATTGGCATTGCATTAAAAATGAATTAATTTTAGATTTTCTTAACTTATTTTTGTGTGTTGAAAAATTTGGGAATACTTAGCTTTCCACTAAAAAGTTATATTCTGAAAAAAAGCTCAATATCTGACATATAATAATCTCTAGAAGAGAGAACAATAATTTTCAGAGCATATCAACTCATCCAGCAAACTGTTGTTTAAAGAAGTTGACATTTTATTATGTATTTCCTGTCAGAATAGTTCAATATTAAACTCTCCACTTTCTGAAATTAAATCAATAAGTCAAAATAAAAAGGATCAGAGTGATAGTAGGCCCATAGACTAATAATGAAGATTGAAAGGCTACACCTTTGTACCCAATGACAAAAGGAGATTTGAAAAAAAAAAAACTTGTACTTCATAGTGGATACTGTGGTAAAACTGAGAATTTGTTTCTACATAAGGGGAACAGCAACTACTTGCCCACATGGGAATGTGGTTTAGGTTGCCAGATCTTTTTTCTTGTGAGTGTCCTAAAATGGAGATGTATTGGTGAGATAGTCTACTATTCAAAACATCTGGTATACCAAATGCATTGAGAGTTTCTAGTTTGTGACCTCAGATTTAAGATAAAATTCTTCACTCAGAGATTAAATGAAAATAGAACAAATTATATTGAAATAAAATCTTTCTTAGATTTCATTTTATCCTTACTTTACTAAATGTGCCACCCACTGAATTAATGTGATCAATTAATCTATTATTTCAATTTCAAAGAGACAGATGTATATAAAAAACTGGACCGGTGGATTCACAGAGAGTATTCCATACCTGAAGAAAAATTCTGTTTAAGGAATATCAGGACTATAGAATAGCCATGTCCAATATGTAAATGAAAATTTTCTAGTAACCACATTAAATGTTTTTTTAAGGTAAAATTAATTTTAGTATTATATTTTATTTAACCCAATGCATTTAAAATATTTCAACATGTGATTAACACTTTTAATTTTATGTTAATAAGATAGTTTACATTGTTTTATTCATAGGAAGTCTTCAAAATCTATTATGTGTTTTACACTTACAGTATATCTCAAGTCACACTGGTCACATTCAAGTGCTGAATAACCATAATTGAACAGTGGTTAGCATACTAGGCAGCACAGCTCTAGAAGTCTGGTGTTGTTTTTGCAAATATTATCATTTATTTTTACTGGAAATGTCAAATCTAATCATACCTAAATAAGAATTTGGAAATTAGAGAGCTCTTTCAGTTTTCACATAGCCATCACTCATTCTTAGAATATTAAACATACTTTACATGACTTTTTGTTGGCTATAATGACAATTTAGCTTTTATCCAGTTCTATATGTAACTGGTTCTAAAGCAAATGGCTAAATTCATCAATTGAGTTATTTTATGAAATCAAACCATGCAACAGTAAGAAAAAAAGTCACTTTAATATCTTCATGTTATGCATTCAAAATTTTTGTAATTAATTTTTTAATCCTAGGGCTTGATTTTAGTTTAATATAATATATACTCATTTTTAATGAAACAATATAAAGTATATAAAGTAAACATTTTTAAATCTCCCACTTATTGGGATCTCTCACCATGGATTACTTTTTACCTGCATATCAGAACACACAGATCTGCTTCCTCCTTTTAATGGCTCAAATGTTCATAGTATGTCTGTGGAACCATTTATTTAATCCTGTGTTGATGGACATGTAGGTTGCCTCTAGTTTTTGTTATTACAAATAAGCCTACATAAGTCCTGCCATTACATATTTCCACTGAGTATGTTCCCAGAAGTGGGATGCTAACTTTGAGACCTGGTACATATTACCAAAGTACTGTCCAAAGAACTTGTTCCAGTCTAAACACAAATCAAGTGTATCTGAGAGGACATTTTGATTGAAATGTGGACTTTCCAACATGGCACAGCACAGCACCCTTGACAACTTCCAGGACCAACACTGTTAAGTTACTAAAGAAAGTAAAACCAAATCAAATGACTATTTCAGAGCTACATGTTAGAAGTCCAGAGTTAAAGATACCAACCTGGGGCAGCAACCAACACCAAAAGCAAGTGTAAAAAAGGCATCATGTACTGGAAAGCCTCTTGCCTGTACAGAAACACTCCAGCCCTTGCCTTCGCTGACTCCCAGAAAGTGGCACCCTCTTGGTCAGGAGTTTTCTCCAGAGAAACATTCTGTCTCTTAGGTATCCTGCACACATTTCCTCGTGACACAATTCTTGCTAAGTGATCTGTAAAGTGACACCTTCTTCTTTCAAAAGGACAAAAACTTCTGTAAGGAGATTTGCTTAAACAAGGGGGGAAATTCCGCAGTTCATATTACTCCACATGCAAAGGCCTCCCAAATCCTGGTAAATCTAGGGTGACCAGAATTTGTGGACCCTTCAGGTAATGGTTGGCTCACTAGGTTATTCATTTTCAAAAGAATTTTGTTTTAAAATGACTCCAGGTCACTAAGGTATATTGTACTGCCCTGTTCTGTGTGTTTCTTTCTCCCAGAATTGGAATAGGACTCAGGATCTCTGCTTACCAAGTTTACAGAGGGCTTACAAGTTGCTAGGTGAGATTAACATGCAGCCAGATAGAGATAAGATGCAAAAAGTATTTAACAATTGGTCAAAAGCCAATAGAATGCAAGTTAATACACTTAAGATAAAGCTTGGGGAAAATCAGCTTTAGGACCACTGATGGGGAATACCTGACTAACTGAACACAGAGTGTATGTATATGAAAAGATCTCTGGGGGCAGCAAATTGGTGATTCACAGGCCAAATATGACCGGCAGACCACAATTTTAAATGCGCAAAGCTTCTTAAAAATTTGAAGTTCAATAGGATCTGACTGGCCCAGCATTCTGCAGTTTACCACCATTCTCATCCCTCCCTGCTACACCCCACAGCTGCTCACATTTACCTGCCTGGTTCCTGCAGGCTTTCGAGTTTGCAATCTCTGACTCCTGGTTTCAATCAATTGCTATCTCAACTGGGGTCAACTGTTGTTATGGTTACCTAAATAGGATTATGCAATTTCAGATGTGTTCAATAAGAGGATAATGTTGAGAACAAAGGGAGTTTGTGGTCTAACCAGACATTGCCCTGCTGTGGCTTTTTGTCTTTTCAGAGGAACATTTATAAATTCCCGGGAATGATGCTAGGGATATGACTCCAAGACTTATCCCTAGAAGATGGTTGAAAAGAAAAGGTTACTTATGGTGGACTCTCAAATTGGTGCCCTTCTCTCTAGCTCCGTTACCCACTACTTAAACCATTATAATCTCACCTTTAAAGATTGCAACAACCCAACTTTCCAGTCCAGAATCTCCTTCTCTCTACTCATCTCATACCCAGTTCATTTCAGTATTATACCTCCTAAGTATTTCCTGAATCTGTACACTTCTATCTCACTCTAGTCCTAACCATCATTATGTCTAGCCTGGGCCAACTGCCTACCATGACATTTAAGCAATTGTACTTGTCCCCTCTAATGCATTTTTCAAGCTGCACACAACAGGACTTTTTAAGTACAAGTACACCACCCAGGCCAGTATAGCTCAGTAGGTTGGGCATGACCCCACAAAGTGAAAGTTTGCCAGTTTGATTCCTGATCGGGGCACATGCCTGGGTAATAGGTTTATTTCCTGGTTAGGGCACATGCAAGAGGCAACTGATTGATGTTTCTCTCTCACCTCAATGACTCTCTATCTTCCCTCCATTTTCCTTTCTCTAAAAAAATCACTAAGCATGTCCTTGGGTGAGGATAAAGAATAAAATTAAAAAATAACAATACACAAGCATAACATTGCCTTCCCTTGCCACCTATGTTCCCACCACATTGGTCTCCACATGACCCAGTTCCTGCCCTCCTCAGACCCTTTGCTGTGGTTGCTTTTCCTCTTTGAAATACTTCTGCTGGATCTTACCACATTTGCCTCCTTTTCAACATGAAATGTCTCACCTCAAATATGAATTCTTTAAGAGGTCTTTTTTTGATCACTCTGGCAGAAGCACCCACTTCCACTTACTTTCTACCATGTTTTTCTAGTTTTCTCATAGCATTTTTTTACCATTGCCTGAAATGCTTTATCTATTTGTTAACATGTTTGCTGTCTATTGCCTCCACTAAATTGTAATTCCGGGGCAAGGATTCTAGTCATTTTGTTCAAGGTTGGATCCCCATTGCACAAAATAAATATTTATTGACTATCCCTGCAAAAAACCATCAAATTCATTGAGAGAGAAAGGCAGAATGAAGGTTTCCAAGTAGGGTGTGGGGCCAAGCAGGTGGAGAATGTGGAGTTAGTTTAATGGCTACAGAGTTTCAGTTTTGCAACATGAAAAAAGTTCAGGAGATGAATGGTGATGATGGTTGGTTGCACAATGATGTGAATATATTAATGACACTGAACTGTACATTTAAAAATGGTTAAGATGGTACTTCTAGTCAAGATGTCGGTGTAGGCAGACATGGCTTGCCTCTTTGCACAACCAGATGAAAATTACAACTAAACTATAGAACTACCATCACTCAGATATGTCAAAAATTGAGTTAAATGGAAGTCTGACCACTGTGGAATTAAAGAAACCACATCCATCCAGACTGGTAGGAGGGGTCCAGACATAGAGTGGGCTGGTCCCACACCCATGTGTGGTGGATAAAAATTCAGTAGGCACATCTGGGGATTAAGGAGTCCCAGTCCCACATCAGCACCCCCAGTCCAGTGTTCCAATGCCTGAAAGATAAGTCCCCACAACTTCTGGCTGCAAAATCCAGTAGGAATTGAGTCAGTGAAAGAAACTTCTGAAGCCCCAAGCAGTTCCTCTTAAAGAACCCACATAAAGGAGTGAGTCACCTTGCAGGCAAGAAGGGGCTGGAAAGAAGTATTCCAAGTCATGAAAGGCAAGGACCTACAGCCAAGATTGTTCTACCCAGAAAAGCTATCCTTTAGAGTGGAAGGGCAGATAAAGAGCATCCCAGACAAGAAAAAACCTAAAGGAGTTCATAATCACCAATTCATTATTACATGAAATATTAAAGAAACTTATTTAATAAAAAATAAAAACTTTAAAAAATAAAATGGCAAAAAGTACATATCTATCAACAATTGAATCTAAAAAACAACTAAGCAGACAAGAACAGAGACAGAATCATGGATATGGAGAGCATTTTGATGGTTGTGAGATGGAGTAAGCATGGGAGAGAATGGGTGAAGAGTTGAGAGGATGAAGGATTGCAAATCGGTAGCTACAGAATAACCATGGAGGTGTAAAAGTACAGCACAGGAAATGGAGTAGCCAAAGAACTTATACACATGACCCATGGACATGAACAATGGTCAGGGGATTGCCTGAAGGAGTGGGGGTTCTGGGTGGAGCAGGGCAAAGGGGGAAAAAAACCAGGACAACTGAAATAGCATAATCAATAAAATATAATTTTAAAAAAATGGTTAAGATGGTGAATTCAAATTATGTATATTTTACCTCAATTATAACTTTTAAAATAATTTTAAATACCTTAATAACTCTGCACTGCTCTGAAGATCAAGACCAAGATCTTTCATTTGTTCTGTAGGATCCAGCTGCTCTGCCCTGCCTATCCCTCCAGCTCATCACTTGCCTATCCCTCCAGCTCATCAACTCATGACTGACTCTCCTGGTTCAGTTCTCAGGGCCAATGACTCGTAAGGCAGAACTGTTTCATCCACTCCCACAGCATTATAAGTTATGTTACTTCAGTGATACTATGTTGTTCTCTGTAGTTTCCCTGGTGTCAAGAGTAGTCAAATGCCAGTATCCACCAGGCATTTGAATAGTTGTTGGGTAACAATGAATAAAACAACCCCAAATGGTAGCAGTTACTATTCCTATTTTACATATGAGAAAGTGGAGGTCCAGAGAAGTTTTTTCACCTGTCCAAGGCCCCAAAACTTGCAAGGGGCAGAACTAGAATTCAGAAACAGATTAGGCTGAAATCAGTGCCCATTGGTGCCTTTGCTCTTCTCTCTGTCTTCTCCTATGTTCCACTCTTGCAGTTTCCATCATCTGCTCAGGACTCCCTGAAGAACCTGTGTATCTTATCACAGAAGCCAAAGCAGCAAATGTTTTAGCCTGTTGCACACACACATACAGAATCACATACTCATAGACATGTACAAACATATACATGCACAAATAAAAATCAGCTCTTTTTCCACTACAGAATTAATTTCATTCCCGAATAAGACAACTATTCCAATAACTGAATGAAAAGAATTGGGCCATGTTAAAGAAAATGCTCATTCATTCATTTATTCCTTCATAAGCCTGTTATTTATTGTGCTCTGGGGATTACAACGAATGAGGAGAAACTGACCAGGTAGAACCATACACCCATTTTGCTAAAATACATCAGGTGTGCTGTGTTTCAGTGTTTCTCAAAGAACATTGCCTCCATTCTCCTATGGACTCCATTAGTATCCCTAATTTACAGGTGAGAAAACAAGCAGATAGGTTAAGTGAACTGATGAAAGCCACACAACTGAACTGTAACAAGAACCCAGGTGTAACTCCCAAACCGACTCTCTTATTTCTCAAAGTTACATATTTAATTCTTGAGAATTTTTAAGTTTTTTTCCCCAGTACTAGAACATAAAATGCCTTTGCTTGCTACTCAAAGTGTAGCATGTAGGTCAGCATCATCAGTATCACCTAGGAGTTTGTTAGCAGTGCAAATTATTAGATTCTACCCCATCTCTACTGTATTGAAATCTGCATTTTAATAAGACCCCAAGTAATTCATGTGCACATGAAAGTTTGCGAAGCATGCTCCAGATTACTGATGAATACAAACACAAAAACCAGATTAATTTTTGTATCTCCCAACGATTTTTTTTCTAGATTTTTCCTTCTTAACATCCAGTTACTTCAGACTGAAAAACTCAAGCTCCCGCGAGAGTGATGGGATTAAATCCTAGTATCTGCTGCCACCTTGTGGTTAGTAGTTTCAACCCAGCCAAAATTTGCTCTTTTCCATGAAATAAAAGGGGGATATGTTGGAAGGAAGGGGTGGACCAGGTACTCAACTTTTCTAGCCATGTGCTTTAAGAGACCACTACAAAATTCCAAGATATAATAAAATAATTCTTGGGGTGCAGTTTGAGAAGACCAGATAACTACTGGCCTTTCCACGTGTATCTCTGGGATGAATAATATTGTCAGCTCTAGTTGAGAGATCTGACAAAAGCTGGGATTATTTGTGTTACTACAGGTTCTTTCCTCTCTGGAAGCCAGCATGCACAGCTGAATGTGATAATCAGTTTGCGTGTGATTATTTTATTACCAACCAGAATGGTGGTGGGTGGATAAGCAGGTCAGCTTTTTCTGCATTTGCCTTGCCCAGGAAGCTACAACACCTATTTCACAAAGTGAAAAGGAATTTCCCACTGCTCTGCCAAATGCATCTTTTTTGGGACCTCTGTGAAGTGGTGAACAAGGCCAGTCCCACTGATGAAGTCTCTAACACCTGGAAGGGAATAAAAAAGAAATTTCAAAAATCTCCTACATATTTTATCCCAAACAGTCCAGAAGTTAAAAGTGCCTGAGTCACCAGGTAATTTTGTTCTGAAGTTTGTCTGCTCTAGAACCAAAAATACCCCAAACTGCTACTACAGGTGACATTGAGAGCAATGGACATCAGTCAGAGCCCTTTAAGTTTGGTTATGGAAGAGTTAGCCAGTACCAAAGAGTTGGGCAGCAACCCAGAAGAAAAAACAGCTCATTCAAAAGGAAGAGGATGGAACGGTAGGAAACTGGGGCTTGCTTTCTTTTCCACAGAGTGAGTTTCTTTGGATTTTACACTAAACAATATTCACTGTGACATTAGAAAAGGTAGCATCTCTTTTTAAGCATTGCATTTGGAAATAAGAGCTCTGTATGATGGAAGAAGAGGGTACTGCCTTTAGACATTAGACTAAGAAGCTTTATTTTGTGATCAGAAAAGTCTTTATTATAGTGAGGAAAACATTTCCTTTCCCCCGAATTTGAGTTTTAATATGGCATATGACCCCAAAGTAAACACTTGATACTAATTTCAGTCTCAGAGTTTTAAACATCATCCATATTATTTTGAAAATTCGGTAGTGCTTTCAAGATGAGTTCATGGTCAATGCTTTTGTTCCTTTTTCCCAGCAATTTGGGCTGCTAAGATATGTACTAACTGTATTTCACCTGTATATACTCTTTAATATAACCTGAAAACTGGCTTACACCTGCTATTTCTTCACAATGGCAACACCATGAACACAGGCATGAAATATTCAAAACAATACATTTTAATGTGGAAAGTCAAATTATTTATTTTCCAATTTCTTTGGCTTCTTTCTTACTAGGGTCATTAGCAATAGCTCAGACACACAGAAATGAATTGTTTTCATGAAGCCAGAAGCATCAAAGACTAAGCTTTTGAACTTTCATGGACAAAATGAAATTTGCAGATATGTTCGCTTATATGAAGAAATAGAGGTTGAAGCACTACAACTGAATAAATTCACTACTAATGAAGTAATATAAAAACTTAAGAAGGGTAGTATTCTTTGCATAACAGAAATAGCAGTTCCATTCCTAGTGCCTGAAGCAAAACCACTGTCATTAATTGTTATAGATAGATCAGGAATGGGGTGGGGGCAGTGGGAGTGGGAGACACATCCTAGAGATTCAGAGACTTAGAACTGGGCTTTTTACCTGAGGGGTTGCACAGATGACCTTCAGGGTTCCCGGACCTCCTAAAATGTATTTTCAGTGTCTTATATGTGTGCTTGTGTGTATTTACAGTAGTAGAAAAAGATGGCTTTATTAAAAGGGGTCTATGGAAGATTAATCCTAGCTCATAAATAACTTTTGGGTGAATTAGAAAATGACACTCCTTCCTCAGGACACTGTACTACCATCTGCTAGAAAGTTGTTAGAGTATCTATACACAACTGTGAGGACTAAATGTGACTTGCACCTTCTGGAAGTTGCAATGTGTTAATTGGTAGAACTCTGCTAACCCAGGAAAACTCCCTTCTTTTGACCTCTACCTTGTGCTCCCCCATCTTTTACATTTTTCCCACACAGATCTGATCCACATGGTACTAAAAGCTATCATTGATTGAATGTTTTGTTAGGTTCCAAGCACATAAGTTATTTTCTTTTATCCACACATTTCTGAGAATAGTATGCCTATTTTCATATGAGAAAACAGAAGCTTAAAAAGTTAAAGAACATATCCAAGATCACACAACTATGAAGTGTGTTGTTGGGTTGAGCCAAGATCATTTAACTCTGGCACCTGGGGTCTTTCTTACATACTTCCTATGTGTAATGACAGAGAAACTGGATAACTTAAGTCCAGTTTTGAACAGTGTTTTCCTGAAGTATGGTATATGTGCTACTGGTGGTATATGAGATATTTTACATAGTATATAAAAAAACATATTTTAATGGTTACTAATATATTTATATCCACATTTGAAATATATCCAGGGTCCAGCAGAAGTAAGGCCTGTTCAAATGCCACTGGTAGGGTAATAATATGGGAGTAATAATTTGTGGTTTTAATCTGCTTGTGTGGTTGGTAGGGTAATGATATGGGTATAATAATTTATAATTTGAACATTTCACCTAAAATGTCAAAGGTGTGCTTGAGTATGATATTGTGTTACATAATTACATGCTTATGATTTTGTAATAAAAGATTTTATAATAAAAAAGCAGTGTTATTTGTGCCACTTTTACAAGTACAAACAGGTACCCATTTGATATAACATAATATAAAACCTGTGATTTCACCCAAAGAAAAGAAGATTTATGTTCACACAAAAGCCTGTATACAATGGTTGTAGCTTTATTTATAATAGCACTGAATGGAAAACAACCTAAATGTCTTCCAATGAGTGAATGTTAGACAAAGTGTGGTACATCCACACCATAAAATGCTACTCAGCAATAAAAGAACAAATTATTGACATGCACCAATGTGAGTGAGTCTCCAGAGAAATATGCTGTGTGAAAAAAGTAAATCCCAAAAGGTTATATACTATATGATTCCATTTATACAACATTATCTAAAAGATGTAAATTTTACACATGAAGGACAACTTAGTGGTTGCCACATGTTAAAGAAAATGTGAGGTGAGGAGAAGTGGGTGTGGCTATAAAACATAAAGGATTCTGATTGTGATAAACATGTTGTATATCTTGATAGTGTCAATGTCAATACTTTGGTCATGATAATGTGTTATAGTTTTGCAAGAGGCTACCATTGGGAGAAACTGGATAAAGAGTACACAGAGAATTTCTTTGAAAAAAAAAATAGGCTTAACATATATTTTTAAATCATTTTTTACTTTTCTATTAGAATTGTCCCAATTTTTCCTCCTTTGTCCTCCTCCGCCCATCCCACCCACCCACACCTCACCCCTGCTCCCACAGTCAATTCCCAAACTGTTGTCTATGTCTGTGGGTCATTCATACATGTTTTTTGTCTAGTCCCTTCCCCTTCTGTCCACCATTATCCCCCTTCTCCTCCCCTCAGGGCATTCTCAGTCTGTTCCATGTTTCCATGCCTATGGTTTTATTTTGTTTGTTGGTTTATTTTGTTCATTAGATTCCTCTTACAGGTGAGATCACATGGTATTTGTCTTTCACTGACTGGCTTATTTCACTTACCATAATACTCTCCACATCCATCCAGGCTGTTGAAAAAGGAAGGAGCTTCTTTCTTTCTGCTGCATAGTATTCCATTGTTAAAGTACCACAATTTTTTGATCCATTCATTTACTGATGGGCACTTAGGCTATTTCCAGCACTTGGCTATTGTAAATAGCACTGGTACAAACATAGGGGTACATAGGTTCTTTTGAATTGGTTATTCCAAACTCTTAGGGTATAATCCCAGCAACAGAATTGCTGGGTCAAAAGACAGTTTTAGTTTTTTGAGGAAACTCCATACTGTTTTCCACAGTGGCTGTACCAGTCTGCATTCCCACCAACAGTGCAGGGAACAGTGCAGGGAGCTAGGGTTTCCTTTTCTCCACATCATTGCCAGCTTGTTGTTTGTTGATTTGTTTATGATGGCCATTCTGATCTGTGTGAGGTGATACCTCATTGTGCTTTTAATTTGCATCTATCTGATGGCCAGCGATGTTAAGCATATTTTCATATGTCTATGGGCCATCTGTATGTCCTCCTTGGAGAAGTGTCTATTCAGGTCCTTGGCCCATTTTTTTAATTGGATTGTTTGTCTTCTCAGTGTTGAGCAATCTATAGATTCAACACAATTCCTATTAAAACACCAATGGCATATTTCACAGATCTAGAACAAGTATTTCAGAAATTTATATGGAACCAACAAAGACCCCAAATAGCCTCAGCAATCTTGAGAAAGAAAAACAAAATAGGAAGGATCACAATACCCAATATCAAACTATACTACAAGTCCACAATAATAAAAACAGTCTGGTATTGGCATAAGAACAGGCACATATAAATGGAACAGAATAGAGAACCCAGAAATAAACCAATGTCTCTATGGTCAATTAATATTTAACAAAGGGGACATAAGCATGCAATGGAGTAAAGACAATCTTTTCACCCTGGCTGGTGAAGCTTAGTGGATTGAACACTGTGAACCAAAAGGTTGCCCGTTTGATTTCCAGTTGGGGCACATGCCTAGGTTGCAGGCTGGGAGGGAACCCATCAATGTTTCTCTCATACATTGATTTTTCTATACTTCTCTTTCTTCCTTCCACACTCTCTAAAATAAATAAATAAAATCTCTTTAAAAAAAAAAAGACAGTCTCTTCGGTAAACAGTGTTAGGAGAAGTGGACTGGTACATGCAAAAAAATGAAACTAGACTACCAACTTATACCATGTACTAGAATAAACTAAAAATGGATAAAAGACTTGAATATAAATGATACTATTAAAGTCCTAGAGGAAAACACAGGCAGGAAAATTTCAGATGTTCCATGTAGCAACATTTTTGCCAACATATCTCCTAGGGCAAGGGAAATAAAGGAAAAAATAAACAAATGGGACTACATAAAACTAAAATGCTTCTGCACACCTAAAGAAAACATTATCAGAATGAAAAGGGGGAACCGACTGTGTGGGAAAACATGTTTGCCAATGATACATTGGGCAAGGGTTTAATCTCTAAAATATATAAAGAACTTAACATATTATTTCTTACAACTACATATGAAGCTACAATGAAAATGAAAACTATAGTTTTTTTTAGATCCCTGGGATTTTATGGGTAGTACTGCTTTGGATGAGATTAACAAAAATCTGTTAATTGAGGAACAATGTTAGGTAAATTCTGGTATCATGAAATGGGTGATGTTCACTCTAGAACAGAGGATAACAACACAGACCTTGGGATCAGATTGGTTGGGCATAAGTTATTTAATCTTTCCAAGTTTTAATTTCCTTATTTTCAAAAGGTAGATGACCATATGAGGGTTAAATTATGTGATACACATGAAAGAAAGTAGTGTTTAGCACATAGAAAGCATTCAGAAATTTTATTTATTTTCATTACTAAAATATGCCAAAATGATGAAGATGGTATGTGAATATTTAGAATTTTGGAACTATGTGTTTAGAGTTATTCTAAATGGATGTTCTCTGTAAATGGGACCTTGGAAACTATTTCTTTATTGACTACTCTAGCGACTCTTTCCTCTCTCGCCACTGCAGCCTTAGAATCACCAAATCCAGCAAAAACTATCTCAAACCATCATTGAAATAACATTGCCAATTTGTCAATATAAGGTAATATATTCTACCAGTCACACACCAGGATTAAAATCTGCACTTGTGCTTGGTCAATTAATTTAATCTCTCTATGGCTCAGTTTACTCATTAGTCAAATTAGGAGATAATATAACCTTCCTACTATGAGGATTAAATTAAATAGTGGCCAGAATGCACTTACTACAGTTTAGTGACAAGACACCAAGTAGTTACTTTGGCTTTATTTTTCTGTGACTTGATTCTCTGGATTGTACAGTTTGTTCATATTTACAACTTGGATTTTAATTATTTCAAATGTTTGCTTTTAATTTCCTTAATACGAATTATTGTTATTTTGTTTAGATGGCACAGAGCTGTGTCTACCAACTTAGTAAAACAAAATGCATTGGTCCCCGAAGAGGAATCATCTAGTAGTAGCAACATGGAATTTCATGAAAGCCATCAAGTCAGAAGGAAAATGTGATAAAAAAAAAAGTGAAGACTTTGGTGGACAGGATGTTGTCAAACAAGTACAGATGTAAGCCCGCAAGTGTCAGTGGAGAGGGTACCACACAGAGCCTTCTTCCTACAGTTGTCAAGGAGCTTCCATTGCCAAGATTATTCTCCACACCAAGAATGAGAAAGCTCTTACAGAATGGTAATCACAGGCAATATATGGTTAAGGGTTGGGGCCAATAGGAACAATGAAATTAGGATGGATTTTCTCGCTACCCAATGATGAACTTGTCCGAAATACAGGCTCCCAAACCCCACCCAGGTCTACCAAGTCAACATCTGCATGTTAGAAAGATCCCGAGGACTTCTGGTAAGATGGAGGCATAGGTGGATGCATCATACCTCCACGCACAACCAAGATTGGAACAACAACAATTTAGAGGCAGAATAACACCCAGAGCTGATAGAAAATTTATCTGAATGGAAGTCGGACAGCCAAGAAGTTGAAATAGACCTGTTCATCCAGACTGGTAGGAGGGGCGGAGATGAGTAGCTGGACTCGGGTCGAGGCGCGGAGAACAGGGAGAGTTGGGCACATAAGGCAACCAGGAGTGTTTAAGGCATCTGGTGCGTGCAAGATCGCAGCGGGTGGACCCTGAGTACGAAAGCAGCAACTGGTAGACCCAGTGAGGCAGCGATTGTGGACCAGGGCAGAGCACACAACCCAGGATCCCAGGAAAGGGACTGAAGTCCCATGGAGAACAGAGCTACCACCATTGTTCCCTCTTGACCCCGCCCTCACATACAACATCACAATCTAGCGACTGGGGTGCCCAGCCCTGCTGAACACCTAAGACTCTGCCCCTCACTGTAACAGGAGTGACCAGACCTCCCCCCCCAAAAAAAAGGGAGGGAGAGAGAGAGAGAGATGGCTCAAACAGAACAAATCAGTGCCCCAAAACTCATCCTTTTGAGCGACCAAGAGATAGCTAGCCTATCAGATGCACAGTTCAAAACACTGGTGATCAGGAAGCTCACAGAATTGGTTGGTTTTGGTCGCAAATTAGATGAACAAATGCAGGTTACCATAAAAGAAATGAAGAAAAATGCACAGGGAACCAATAGTGATGGGAAGGAAACTGGGACTCAAAACAATAGAGTGGACCAGAAGGAAGAAAGAAACAACCAAACAGGAAAGAATGGAGAACTAAGAATTCAAAAAAACAAGGAGAAGCTTAGGAACCTCCAGGACATCTTTAAACGTTCCAACATCCGAATTACAGGGGTACCAGAAGGGGAAGAGGTAGAGCAACAGATTGAAAACGTATTTGAACAAATAATAAAGGAGAACTTCCTCATTCTGGCAAAGGAAATAGACTTCCAGGAAGTCCAGGAAGCTCAGAGAGTCCCAAAGAAGTTGGACCCAAGAAGAAACACACCAAGGCACATCATAATTACATTAGCCAAGGTAAAAATGAAGGAGAGAATCCTAGAAGCAGCAAGAGATACAGGGACAGTCACCTACAAAGGAGTTCCCATCAGACTGTCAGCTGATTTCTCACAAGAGACCTTACAGGCAAGAAGGGGCTGGAAAGAAGTATTCCAAGTCATGAAAGACAAGGACCTATATCCTAGATTACTCTATCCAGCAAAGCTTTCATTTAGAATGGAAGGGCAGATAAAGTGCTTCTCAGATAAGGTCAAGTTAAAGGAGTTCATCATCACCAAGCCCTTATTTTATGAAATGTTAAAGGGACTTATCTAAGAAAAGATTTAAAAAACACATGTATAGTAAAAGGACAGCAAACTCACAATTATGAACAACCACACCTAAATCAAAACCAAAAGAAACTAAGCAAACAACTAGAACAGGAACAGAACCACAGAAATGAAGATCACATGGAGGGTTAGCAATAGGGGAATGGGAGGAAGAGAGAGGGGGAAAAGGTACAGAGAATAAGTAGCATAGATTGTAGGTGGAAAATAGACAGGGGGAGGGTAAGAATGGTATGGGAAATGTAGAAGCTGAAGAACTTATAAGTATGACAGACATGAACTAAAGCGGGGGTAAGTAGGTGGGAGAGGGTGTACAGGGTGGGGGGAAATGGGACAACTGTAATAGCATAATCAATAAAATATATTTAAAAAAAGGAAAGACCCCCAGGTAACTTGAATGTACACACATCTTAAACAGTTCTGAATTAGATTGCCTTTGAGGCACCTCCCAGTGCAATTGATCACTGGTTTAATTAGTTTAAAGCTCCTTTTTAGTTAATTATACAGGGTCTGGCACAAATAACTCCCCTTTTTTATTATAAAATCTTTTTTTAAAAGATTTTATTTATTTATTTTTAGGTAGAGAAGGGAGGGAGGGAGGGAGAGAGAGAGAGAAACATCAATGTGTGGTTGCTGGGGGTTATGGCCTGCAACCCAGGAATGTACCCTGGCTGGGAATCGAACCTGGGACACTTTGGTTCCCAGCCCGCGCTCAATCCACTGAGCTACGCCAGCCAGGGCTAAAATCTTTTATTACAAAATAATAAGCATGTAATTCTGTAACATAACCATATCACACTCAAGCATACCATATGGGATTTTAGGTGAAATGTTCAAATTAAGACTATAAATTATTACACCCATATCATTGTCCTACCAACCACACTCAAGCAGGCAGTACTTCTGCCAGACCTCGTATATACACAGATAGACATATGTATGTGCGTAGGCATGTATACATACACATGTACTAGGGAATCAAACTAAAGTGGGATGGCTAATTCCAACAGTAGAGGGTATAGAGAGAATTCTATGAATAAAATTATGATTGATAAGTCATAAAGGATATTTTATTTTATTCTATTGTATCAACTTCTCATGTACTTTATGGAAGAATCAACATCTGAAGAAAAACATTGTCATTTTTGCAAGGTAGTATTGCTGATTTATGAGGTCCTATGAGTGGTAGGTAACAATACCACTAATACTTGCATTCTTCTCTGTCACTTTTAAAAATTAATAGATCTTATTTTTTAGAGCAGGTTTTAGATTTACTGGAAAAATTGAGCAGAAAATACCTACAGTTAGTCCCAGTATGGCCCCTTTTCTCACCCCACCCTCACAATTGATGAGCCCTTAACTGATATATTATTATCATGAACTAAAATTCATAGTTTATATTAGGGTTCATTCTATGCCCTGCACAGTTCTATGGGTTTGAAAAACTCATCAAGTCGTGTCATGTGTCCACTATGACAACATCATACAGGATAGCTTCACTGCCCTGTAGAGCCCCTGTAGCTTTTTAATATCCTTTACAGCATAGCATCAGGGAACATATACAACCCTTCTGTACATGCAGGGAAGCCACACATATTTTCACATTTCACACAGTGATGAGGGTGAAAACCTTGAGAGTACTTTTTCCAGAAAAAATAAAATGAAAAACTGATTACTTCAAGTTGGCTGATTGTCCTTTCAAACAAACTCTTCTGGGAAAAGCAGTAACTATGCAAACATCCAAGCATCTATCAATTACCTGGTATGAAGTGAGTGACCTGCCTTTTTCCGTTGAAAGTAACAGAGGACGTGCTTCTATATTGATGAAACAGGGGTTGGAGAGTCCAGCAGGGGACAGAAGACCATATTCCTTTTCCTGATTTTTGTGCATTGGCTTATTTTTGTCTTAGTTGCAGTAACAAATCTCTACACTAAGATTTCTCCAGAAAACCTGCTTGTCCTTCACACTGTAGCTAAAATATTACAACCTTGTCTCAACTACAGCCCAAACACCATTGCTCTCCCCATACCAGTTTTCAACCAATATTTGCTAAATACATATTACACGTCAGCCACACATCAGGGACAGGGTAGCAGATAGAACAGACATGATCCCTACTTCCGTGGAGTTACAGCACACAGGGACATTCTAACATGATATAGACAGTTGCATCTGATGCAAAGTAGAACACAGGGTGCTATGAAAACATGTCATGCATGCTACTTTAGGGGAGGAGGCTCCAGAAAGGCCTCGAGGCCTTTGAGTTGCCCGAAGAAAGGGCAACTCAATAGAGATCTGAAGGACACCTTGAGTCAAATTAAAAAAGAACGAGGAGAACTGTGTCCCAGGGAAAAGGAGAGCATGTTCAATCCCAATATCAAGAAAGCACCAGACATAATGAAAAAATGAAAGTAATCCAGCCAGGACTGAGGAGGCAAAGGTGTTATCAGCCCTGTTAAGAATTTTTTACTTTTCCTAAGGATGATAAGAAACCATCAAATACTTGCAACCTGGGGATTTAAATAATCTGATTTGAGTCTTAAAAAGATAGCTCAGTCTGCAGAGTGGAGACTGGTTTGGAGGAAGGCAGGAGCAAATGCAGGAAGAACAATAAACAGACTCTTATATTCATTCAGTCAAGGGATGACATTAGCATGGCTGGTGACAGCAGTGGGGATCGAGGAGACAGACAGTAGAGGGTGGGGGAGAGGAAAGAATCCCTGAGCTGAGCACCTGCTTTGAAAGTGGAGACCCCATTCACCAAGATTAAATGCTGTGGCTCAGGGAGAGTGTCCTTATCTACTGACCTCAAGCAGGACAAGATGACTTGAGGTGCTGTGCACAGCAAATCATTGAGACACAGAGCAAACTGCAAACACATTTGCCCACTGCCCCCATCAATCTCTTTAACCACATCAAGGAAAATGTCTCATTTCCTGCCTTTTACTCTTCTTTTTTAGTAAACTTCAAGTTTAGTGCCTTCTACAGCCAGGAACATGGTTTTGTTTTTACTATGTTAATTTTAATGCCTATTTATGATACTGCTTTTTGATTTGTGGTAGCATTTTAAAGTTTTCTTTAGAAATACACTTATTGTGTTAAGAATAGAATTAATATAAAAATATTAAATAGTTCACATGGCTCCTCGATTATGGGAAATTCTGTTAGGATGGCATGTCAACCCCTGAGACTTGAGCCATATTGCTGATGGGTAAATTTAAAATTTACTTCAACCAACAACAAATATTCCAGGGATGTCTTACATATTACAGGTTACTTTTTCAAATTTCACAACAGTTGAAAGGAAAAGCAACAGAAGGCAAACTGAAGTCTCCAAGGCAGAGAGAGAGACTTGTTAACACTGATATCACAACCCCAGGAAAATGCAGATGTGGCAAGAGAAAGCATAGGATACAGAAAAGCAAATCCATGTGTAATTTTTAATCCTAAGGAAAAAACTACCGAGGCAACATGTGATGCTGTCTTTTTCAGAATACTTTCTAATCGGAAGAATATGTTTATCACTGTGATCATTACAGGTTCTTTTCTCCCCCCCACCACTCCCTTCACTCTAAGCAACTATAAAACTTGATGTTGTAGAAGAGAGACAGGAGATAACCCAAGGAAATACACTCCTCTGGGCCAGGAGAACTACCAAACGGTTTTCTGTGACATCCCTTCCTTCAGTACTGCAGAAGATATTGTAAAATGCTGAAACAAATTGGCCTCTGAAGACTCACATACGGTTAATGTTTAGGATGTTATAAATGCCAGGTTCTCTCCCACCACATGTCCACCTCATAAGAAAGCTGTTCAATCTCCTGTTTAGGTCTCCTTTCCAAAAATTTACGGTCCAGAAAACAGGCTAATCAGGTCTGATTCCTCCATTTCTGAGCTCAAACTGTTTAGTTTCTACTACAACCTGGGTAACAATAGAGTTTAGTGCTCTATATTACTATTTTAACTGTTCAAATACCAAGTTAGTATACCAGTATCTGGTCTATCATGCATGTCATGTGGAGAGCATTCACTAACCAGTACTGCCCAGCAGAACTTTCTTTGAGGATTCAAGTGTGCATTTGGCCAATATAGTAGGCACTAGCCATGTCCAGATTTTCAGACTGAAATGTTGCCAGTGCAACTGAGGAACTGAATTTTTAATTTTATTTCATTTTATTTGAAATTAAAATGTGAATGGTCACAGGTATAGGTAGTATAGAGAGTGCAGCACTAGACCATCTATGATTGTCCAAACATATGCTTGCATTTATCTGTAGGTATGTAAATTTGAGCCTTAATTGCTCAGTCTGAACTATTATTATTTTAAATATAACAAATATTTACATAAAGTTAACTATATTCAAGGCCCTATTCTAAGTGCTTTAAAAATATCAACTTATTGGCCCCGGATGGGTGGCCTAATTGGTTGAAGCATCATCTCATACACCAAAAGGTTGCTGGTTCAATTCCTGGTCAGGACATACAGCTAGGTTGCAGGTTCCATGCCTGGTCAGGGAGCATATGGGAGAAAAACAATTGATGTTTCTCTCACACCAATATTTTTCTCTCTCTCTCTCCCTTCCTTCCTATCTCTCTAAAAGCAATAAAAACATATACTTTAGTGAGGATAAAAAGTATATCAACTTATCAGATAATTCTTAGAATAGTCCTATAAGGTATGGCAATGTTATCCTTAGTTTGGAGATGGCATAGAGGTTAAGTAATTTGACCAGACAAGTGGCAGAATCAGGCTTCTAACCCAGAAAGATCTGGCTCTAGAGTCCTTGCTCATTAATTATTATGCTAAGTACTAATTGTAACATCCAATATGGCAGTCAATAGCTACAGGTGACTGTTTGTTAATTAAAATTAAATTAAATATTCAGCCCAGCCTGTGTAGTTCAGTGGATTGAGCATGGGTTTTCGAACCAAGGGATTGCTGGTTCAATTCCCAGTTGGGGCACATGCCTGGGTTGTGAGCTAGGTTCCCGGTGGGGGGTACATGAGAAGCAATCACAGATTGATGTTTCTCTCTTTCTCTCCCTCCCTCCCTTCCTTCCTCTCTTTAAAAATAAATAAATAAATAAATAAATAAATAAATAAATAAATAAATATTTTTAGAAATAATTTTTTAAAATATAAATATTCACTTTTTTATTGCACTAGGTACATTTCATGTACTCAGTAAATATGTGGCTAGCGGCAACACAGATAAAGAACATTTTTGTTTTCACAGAAAGTTTAATTAAAAAGCACCACTCTAAAACATCACTGTCAGAGTGGACCAACATTACTTTTGAATCTGGCTTCTTTCATGCAAGGTTCATATTTATTGTATTCCTATTATGTGCTGGGCAATTCCTAGGTTTGGGGCTATAAGGGTGATCCTATGGACATGATCCTATTTTGTGGGATTCTACAGTTTAATAGAAGAGATAGACATTAAACCATGGCACTGTAGAGGAATAAGAATAATCATTGGAATAAATGGTGCTGAGACAGGCAGAGATGGAGGGAAAGATGAAATTTAATCCCTATCTCACACATTATGCAAGCTTAGTTTATGTTGGGGTATAGATCTCTGTGGAACAGGTAAAAACTTAAAACTTTTTTATAACTTTTTTAAAGATTTTATTTATTTATTTTTAGAGAGGGAAGGGAGGGAGAAAGAGAGAGAGAGGGAAACATCAGTGTGCAGTTGCTGGGGGCCATGGTCTGCAACCCAGGCATGTGCCCTGACTGGGAATAGAACCTGTGATGCTTTGGTTCACAGCCTGCACACAATCCACTGAGCTATGCCAGCCAGGGTTAAAACTTAAAACTTTTTAAGGACAATAAGAATATCTTTATGATTTCAGTATAGAGAAAGGCTTCTTAGAACACATCATTCACCACAAAGGAAAAGATGGATGTGTAACCGAACACAGAACTAGCTACCTGTCACAATGAAAGCCCAACACATGAGACAGGTATTGGTGAAAAAGTAACATGGTTTATTTTAAATGCCACCAGCCCAGAAGATGGAGGAATCTTGTCCCAAAGCCCATTTTGCTATCTCTGGTCAAGCCAGTGGTTCTTAGGGGAGTTGGTTGGAATTTGGGAGGGGAAAACTTCCTAGGAGTGAGGATGTGCAAGTGCTGGTTGGTGCGAAAGGAAGGTGGGAGTAAGGGGAGGGGCTGTGGACATGCAGGCCACAGAATGAATTTTCACGGTCAACATCCCTGAGTTGGCCACCTGGGTTTTTGTCAGTTGAATTCCTAAACCAGGACCTTGAGGTCAGGCTGCTCCTTAGGTTCACATAGGAACTGTCACTGCTGAGCTATAAAGTGTACTTAGAAAGAAACTCAGAACACTCCAGTTCTAGTTTTGAGGGAAAAACTAGACTAATAAGCTGGGTTTGATATTTACTAAGATTAATACTGGTAGCTTTATATAAGTATAGTGTATTCATTCCTTGTTACAGATATATTGGCTATATGAAAACTAAGAATTTCTGTTCAGCAAAAACATTACATCAGGTGCTGACACATCTTCATGAACTGGCCAATGGGAGAACGGCAGGGAGATAAGCAGCTGGCATGGTCCCCTGGCCAGTGGGTGGTGCATCCCATGCCTGAAACCTGGACCTGAGTACAGAGGGTTCAGTCCTACCCCCACATGGTCAAATGGTGCATCAGACCCAGGGTGAGGCAGTAGAGGCAGCCCTCATGAGGCCCTTAATCCAGGCAGTTGACTGACCAGATGATGAACGACAAGCTTCACAATGAATGCCCGGGTACAATGTAAGGGCTGCAGCCAGGACGGCAGTAGTGCCCTGGGCACTACTCTGCAGCCTTAGCCCCCCACAAAGGGGAAGAGGAAGAAGAGTCTGGGGTGGCTGCACAGTTAGGGCCTTAGCCTGTGCTCTACACCTGCATCAGGGACTTACTCACTTTGGAGAGCTTCAAGTTGGAGCTGCAGAATATGCTTCACATGTCAGCTTCAGTGAGGTCTGGCATTTTCTGGTCCACTTTGGTCTGCAACTGCACGAGAATAAATTCTTCAGGCAACTTTCTGTGCCTTTGTGACATTCCACAGCACCGCTGAGTGAGACAAGGCCTTGTGTGTGCTGCACAATATCCTCTGGAAGGGCCACCCTCTCAGCATGTGCCTGGTCAGGCCCAAGGCTGAACCCACGACCAGGAAGAGGCAACATGAGGAAGAGTCAGTGTGCAGATGCATGGCAGAGGTAGTGACCCCTCTTTGGACTGTATCCTATGCTAAGCAGCTTAATTGGAAATGACTAGAGTGTGAACAGGTGCTGCAGAAGCTTGCCAAGGAAATTGGGAATACCAACCATGCCTTGCTGCCCTGCTAAGGCACAAGCACAACAAAGCCTGCTGTATTCTGCAGGGGGTCAGGTTGTCACTCCAGCAGACTGTCATAACAAGTTTGAGTTTCTGATGGGCATCAGGTGGACAGAGGGACAACACTGTCAGCTGTGGCTAGGAGAGTACACAGACATGTACTGGGGTGGCCCCCTTTGGCACCATGCACATCCATGAGGCCACCAAGTAGGTAGTAAAGGCCTTCCAGGAATTCACCCAGTCTACTTGGTACTTGGCATATGATCCAGAGACATTCTCAGACCACTGGAAGAAGCTGACTGTATGCACTAACTGTCTGGGGCCAAGCCATGGCCACTGACTTCCACCCTCAGAGACTGAGCCCTGAGGAGCTGGCAGGGCCAAAGGCCTCCTTGGTGCAGCACTTCATAGTGGAGCCGGGTAAGGCCAGTGGAGTTACTTGTCTCTATTTCATGAAGGAAGAACAGTAAAAGACTCCAGCTGAAAGGGCCTGCCTCTGGAGTGCATGGCTGGGAACCAGCATATCCACAAATATCTGCTGGGGTTGATCTTCCAGATTTCCTCTCACACCTTCCAGGTAAACAGCCCTACTGCTGAAGTGCTCTACACAGTCATCCAGGACTGGATCAGCTGGACACGAGGAATACAGTGCTGGATGTGTCTGAGGCACTGACACCATTGGCCCGGCCCTGACCTGGAAGGTGAAGAGAGCATGGGGACTGAGCTGTGCCAGGAGGTTGTGACGGTTGCCTGGGGGAAGACCCACAACAATGAGTTGAGCAATGCTGAGTTCCACTGCTGAATGGTGGAGGATCTGGTCCTTGCTCTGGTGAGCACACTGGTTTTCCAGCAGCTCATTGCTATCCTGTACCCACCTGGAACCCACCTGTATCCCAAAGTGACCCTGGCTGTCCACACAGCTTAGAACATCAAGTGGCTCTGGGTGTCCAAGGGCAATTTTGTAGATCTTTTCAGAGCCCTGTTTAACCAGGTAAAGGGCACCCCCTTCCAGCCAGGGAAAACAGTGGCTGTGGACCTGTTCCTATAGACACTACTTTGCAAGATGTTTATCTTGAGAGGATGGAGGACCCCAATGACACAGAGGCCCCAGAGCACCAGGACCCTCCCGCCCAATACTCACTGGGACCCCCTATGATACCCACAAGGAAGTTGGGTCTTCCCCTCCTTCCTAGACCCTGGAGCAGTGGAAACTAGCCCTTCTAGAACAGAGCCCAATCTGTATAAGGGCAGAAAGCAAGTGGCTCCTCAAGTCCTTGCCTCACCCCAAAACTCTCAGAGGCAGTAACCAACAGGGCACAAGGCCTGGCTGTCTGTCAAGGGCCAGCCTGTCTCCATACACTGTAGGCTCCTGCTCCCTGCATATGCACTCATTCTTTTGAGATCAGTTGGGCCACAAAGGCTCAAGTAAACAACTGCTGAATAAAAAGCAGGGAAAAATTCATTTTACAAAATTAAATAAAATGTTGTCTACTGGGTATAGAAAGGTTTTGTTTAGCTCACAGAATATTCTAAAAAATATTTAAATTGCCCACATTTAAAAATTAGATTATTTCAAATAAAAATCTGAATTTTCAGCTTTCTTTTGAAAAACAGGAAGATGTGTAAACTTGAGGCCCCCAGTTCCTCATGGCAACAGCAGAAGCTGTGCAGAGACTGCTCCCTTTGCTTAAGGCATGTTCTCTCCAGTTCACACCAGCCTCACTGGTTCTGTTTTACAAAACCTGCCTGGCCTTTCCAGGCATTTGACTTTATATTACTGGTATTGAACAACACACAAGTAACTTAGTAATTACCAAGGGTGGTAAATACTTCATAGGCAAAAAAAGTACTGAATTTTATGAGAGAGAAGTGAGGAGTCCAACTATATACAGATTGGAGGAGGTACTGCAAGCAACATTTGAGCTTGGGCAAGCTTGTAGTCAGCTCAGCTGACTGATTTGTAAACTCCCCCACCAGTCAAAAGCTGGGAACCAGATATGGTCTCATATCCTACTTTACGTAGGTCTCACAATCATCCTAATGTTGTTTATTAGACAGAGGGGGAAGAGTGAACGCAATGAGACCAAAAAGGGCATATTGGCCAGGAGCCATGACCTAGAAATGATTACTAATAGCAATACTATTAGAACAGGTACTTGTAACCAGCACACCAGGGACGAGAGGGAAAAATCAGGCATGCTGTGAAAAGAATGCAGAGCTTCGACTTCCGGCCAAGACGGAGGCATAGGTGGACACACCTTACCTCCACGCACAACCAAGATTGGAACAACAACAATTTAGAGGCAGAATAACACCCAGAGCTGATAGAAAATTTATCTGAATGGAAGTCGGACAGCCAAGAAGTTGAAATAGACCTGTTCATCCAGACTGGTAGGAGGGGCGGAGATGAGTAGCTGGACTCGGGTCGAGGCGCGGAGAACAGGGAGAGTTGGGCACATAAGGCAACCAGGAGTGTTTAAGGCATCTGGTGCGTGCAAGATCGCAGCGGGTGGACCCTGAGTACGAAAGCAGCAACTGGTAGACCCAGTGAGGCAGCGATTGTGGACCAGGGCAGAGCACACAACCCAGGATCCCAGGAAAGGGACTGAAGTCCCATGGAGAACAGAGCTACCACCATTGTTCCCTCTTGACCCCGCCCTCACATACAACATCACAATCTAGCGACTGGGGCGCCCAGCCCTGCTGAACACCTAAGACTCTGCCCCTCACTGTAACAGGAGTGACCAGACCTCCCCCCCCAAAAAAAAGGGAGGGAGAGAGAGAGAGATGGCTCAAACAGAACAAATCAGTGCCCCAAAACTCATCCTTTTGAGCGACCAAGAGATAGCTAGCCTATCAGATGCACAGTTCAAAACACTGGTGATCAGGAAGCTCACAGAATTGGTTGGTTTTGGTCGCAAATTAGATGAACAAATGCAGGTTACCATAAAAGAAATGAAGAAAAATGCACAGGGAACCAATAGTGATGGGAAGGAAACTGGGACTCAAAACAATAGAGTGGACCAGAAGGAAGAAAGAAACAACCAAACAGGAAAGAATGGAGAACTAAGAATTCAAAAAAACAAGGAGAAGCTTAGGAACCTCCAGGACATCTTTAAACGTTCCAACATCCGAATTACAGGGGTACCAGAAGGGGAAGAGGTAGAGCAACAGATTGAAAACGTATTTGAACAAATAATAAAGGAGAACTTCCTCATTCTGGCAAAGGAAATAGACTTCCAGGAAGTCCAGGAAGCTCAGAGAGTCCCAAAGAAGTTGGACCCAAGAAGAAACACACCAAGGCACATCATAATTACATTAGCCAAGGTAAAAATGAAGGAGAGAATCCTAGAAGCAGCAAGAGATACAGGGACAGTCACCTACAAAGGAGTTCCCATCAGACTGGCTGATTTCTCACAAGAGACCTTACAGGCAAGAAGGGGCTGGAAAGAAGTATTCCAAGTCATGAAAGACAAGGACCTACATCCAAGATTGCTCTATCCAGCAAAGCTTTCATTTAGAATGGAAGGGCAGATAAAGTGCTTCTCAGATAAGGTCAAGTTAAAGGAGTTCATCATCACCAAGCCCTTATTTTATGAAATGTTAAAGGGACTTATCTAAGAAAAGATTAAAAAAACACATGTATAGTAAAAGGACAGCAAACTCACAATTATGAACAACCACACCTAAATCAAAACCAAAAGAAACTAAGCAAACAACTAGAACAGGAACAGAACCACAGAAATGGAGATCACATGGAGGGTTAGAAACAGGGGAGTGGGAGGAAGAGAGAGGGGGAAAAGGTACAGAGAATAAGTAGCATAGATTGTAGGTAGAAAATAGACAGGGGGAGGGTAAGAATAGTTTGAGAAATGTAGAAGCTGAAGAACTTAATGACATATGGACATGAACTAAAGGGGGTAAGTAGGTGGGAGAGGGTGTACAGGGTGGAGGGAAGTGAAGGGGGAAGGAAAATGGGACAACTGTAATAGCATAATCAATAAAATATATTTAAAAAAAGAATGCAGAGCTTCCTTTTTATGTTTGGAGACATGTCTTTCATGAAAATAAGGAAACCTACAGAAAAAAGAAAGACCAAATTAACAACTGGATCCAGTGATAATGAGCTTTCCGGGGCACTGGTCCATAGGAGCTCCACACTATGTTCAGCAGCTGCACAGGCAGTTTCTTCTGCTTACGAATGACCTGCTTTTTTCCTGACACTGTATATTCTTTCAGAACCGGACAATCTCATTTCTCTGCACCCTATAGATCTCTTCAAAGAGAGTTCTGGGCACAAAGGAGATATACAGGATGTGAAGAATAATCTGAATATGGTCACCAGCTCAACATTGTTATGTGGGAAATGTTTAGTTTATAAGAGATTATGCCCAAGGGTGAGAATTCTTATTTAAGTACTGTCACAAAAATAATGTTGGCACTTCCTAATCTGATGTTTTTGCATTTTTATTCCAGTACTTAAAAAGAAAAAACACAGCATGGAAAACATCCTCCGAAAATCAGATTTAACAGTAGGAAAGCTTCAAATGCAGGGAGTGGACAAAGGCTTTCACTTTTGTATTTCAGAAGCATCAGAAGGTCAGGTTTAAGTGAATGCACAGCCCTGCGGGACAGCAGGAATGGGAGATGAAATTAATGATTACCATTAAGAAATAATGTTAGTAGGGGGCATTTTGAAAGTGGCTGAAAGACGGCTAAGGGCACCTAGAATGATGTTATGTGCCTGATAAATACCAAGTGAATTCAATTAAAATAAAGGCATGCACATAGGATGCTTTAGAGAAGGAATGAGACATCTTTACGACTAGGTGGTATATGTAAGTTTTTAAGATATTTTCTATGACTTGAATTAGAATAATGCTTTGATATTTGCAAAATATCCACTAATTCCTGAACTCTTCTCTCAGGAAAAACAACCAGTCCTTAGGTTTTTGACAAGCTTTTCCAACACATGGCTTCATTTCATCGTATCTCCATGTCATAGGTGGATGACCTCATAGAAACAGTAACTGGTAAGTCCATGAAGTTACTTGCCCAGAGACACGCTGAGCTTCAACAGTGTGTTTCTAGGGGATGGAATTCTTCAGTCTTCTAAACAGTTCCAGAGGATTTCCAAGAGACCATGAGGAAGCATAAATTGAAAAATGTATGTTTCTCATGTACCTGCTGCTGCTTCTGATTTTGTTCCTGATTGCATAAAAGTTATCTTCATAGAGATTCTTAATTTTTTGATACATAATCCTGAATAAATTTCTCTAGTAAATTAATCAATGTGGGAAGGCAAATTTTTAAAAGTATTCTGCCCAACAGTCCTTAAAAAATGCTTTTACAAAAATTGGTTTTTAATTCTGAGCCAATATAAGCCATTTTTGCTTCATAATTCTTACTAATAATGGAAAATAGAAACATTTATTAAGGCGTAACAATTCTGCAAAAAATTTTTCCTACAATTTGCCAGATGAAATTAGAGGAAGGATTTAAAGGTATTACAACGCTTTTTAAAAAAATAGATTTCTTTTTTAAAAAAGATTTTATTTATGTATTGTTAGAGAGAGAAAGGGAGGGAGACAGAAGGGGAATGAAACATCAATGTATGGTTGCCTCTAGTGCACCCCCTACTAGGGACATGGTCTGCAACCCAGGCACGTGCCCTGACTGGGAATTGAACCAGTGACACTTTGGTTTGCAGGCCCATGCTCAATCCACTAAGCTATACCAGCCAGGGCCATTATAACACTTTTAATATACGCCACATACACCAATGACCATACGCCACAAACAACTGGGCTAATTTTAAATTATAATTAAAAAAAGAATTCTTATTAAAATTATAAAAATGTAACATTATTAAGGTATGATCCATGTAAAGTGTTGTGTAAAAGAAATGAATAAGAATGAAATCTAACAAGTATTAAAAATATAATTCAATACTTAAAAAAATTACAGGTGATTCAGCCTTAGCTTAATTTTTAAAAAGGTCATAAAATCCTTTAGGTAAGACCATCTTCATAGGGTAATTACCTCAAACTACTCTTCACTTTATCAACTTCTTTTCCATTGAAAATAACTCCTTAAGAACAAAAAAGTAGAGAGAAAACATGAACAAAACATTTAACAACCATGTTGCTTAAGTGTTAAGGAGAGAGATCTAAGAGAGTAATGCATATGGATTAACTTTGTATTTTATTTCCTCTTATACCAATGATTCTGATATCATGGAACCTGGCCCACAATGACCATATGCCACAAACATTTTGCACACAATTTCACAAGTTCACAGCCCTCCTGAAGCTTAGTCAAGTACTCCATTTTCAAAAGTGTTAACAATTTACAGAAGCTGGCTCATTTTTATCATGCACATCTTAGAAACACCACCTTCTCACAATCTTCAACTTATTTTATCAACAAATCAATGTTAACATTTAAGAACTATGGGCACAGACATCTGACTTGAAAAAGTATTAAACATTTATGGATGTTGTTTTCTACCTTTTAAGTTTAAGAATAAATAAGGCATTTCAATAAAACAAATCTATACTGAAGTCACTTGCCTTTGTGTAAAGAAATATAAACTGTACATTAACATTTAAAAGCAGAGTAGTTCACTGTCAAAACTTTAAATATCTCAAGAGAACAGCAAATTCTAAACACACTAAGATCACGTTGCTGATTTAATAGTCTTGGGAATGGTGGCCTGCCTATCTATGGCTTCGGATCTGCTTCCAGGCTCGTTTCCTGAGCTTCGTCCACCTCTGAGAGCTTTTCATCATCTGCAGTTGAGAAAGAAACATAAATGCTTAGTCAAATATGATTAAATTATATGATAAATCATGTATCATGTATGATAAATACATGAAAACATGTTTATCCTTTATTAGCCAATATATTTAAAACAAAGATGGCAAAATGACAGCCTAGGACTATAATTGGCACACAAAAGCATTTAGTTTTAAAAGTTCTGTTTTGACTGTCCTTGTGTATTAGGTGAATCAAAATGTAAAATTTATATAATAGATTTCACTAAAAAAAACAAAACTCTAGGTCTTAGGCTTTTCTTGAAAACAATCAGATCAGATAACACAAAAATTTCCAATTGGCTATAGTCAATACAATGAGCAAGTCCCAGTTGCCTCAAAGTATCCACTGTTCACTAAGTGTGCAAATATGCTTATCACTAATTATTTCACTCCCTTACCATGGTCTGCTGGGTCTGAAATTGTTACTTTATACTATAGCAATAAACTATAATAAACAAAGAAACTTCCAAATATATCATCCTTGAATTTCTCTTAATATAAACTACTGAATGTGTTTAAATTATTAATTGTCACAAATTCATACTTTCCTGCATACATCAGAAAGTTGAACAACATGAATATCTTATAACACTATCCAGCTATATACTACTGTTCTAAAATTGAAGGTGTATATTCTCTTTTAAAGATGAGTACTTTATTTTATTTTTATTTTTTTAAAGATTTTATTTATTTATTTTTAGGGAGGGAAGGGAGGGAGGGAGGGAGGGAAGGGAGGGAGGGAGGGAGGGAGGGAGAAGGAGGGAGAGAGGGAGGGAGAGAGAGAGAGCGAGAGAGAGAGAGCGAGAGAGCGAGAGAGAGAGAGAGCGAGAGAGCGAGAGCGCGCGCGAGAGAGAGAGAGAGAGAGAGGGAGGGAGAGAGAGAGAGAAACATCAATGTGCGGTTGCTGGGGGTTATGGCCTGCAACCCAGGAATGTACCCTGGCTGGGAATTGAACCTGGGACACTTTGGTTCCCAGCCCGCGCTCAATCCACTGAGCTACGCCAGCCAGGGCAAGATGAGTACTTTAGAAGGCATGCTCCTAAGATCATTTAAAAATCTTCATAAACATTTGTTATGAAACTATTTCTACTTACTTTCCAGTGTTTGCTGAAGTTCGTGGATGGTACTAAGAAGAACATGAAATTGTTTCCGTCTCAATTCCAGCTGTATTAACAAGAAAAAAATTAATTCACATTGATCTATAAACACACATATCATGAAATCTATAAAATATGTATGCAAATACCTTGTCTTCGACACTTTCTTTAATATGTGAAAGATGCTCTAATTCTTTGCCCAGAGCCTCTAGTGCCCTGAAAAATAGTAAAACTGTTATATTTTGCTAATCGGGGAAACAGAATTCACAATACCTACCTTTTTAGTTACTAAGTAGTATTTTAAAAATAAAAAAGGATGAGTTAACACTTATGAGACTTTTATTTTTTTAACATATTTTCTTGATTATACTATTATAGTTGTCCCATCCTTTCCCCCTTTACCCCACTCTACCTGGTCCCCCCCATTTCCTCTGGCAATTCCCCCCCTTAGTTCATGTCCGTGGGTCATGCATATAAGTTCTTTGGCTTCTCCATTTCCTGGACTATTCTTAACATCCTCCCACCTATTCTGTACCTATCCATTTATACTTCTTAATCCCTGCACCTTTTCCCCTATTCTCCTCCTTCCCCCTCCCAACTGATAATCCTCCAAATGATCTCCATATCTATGATTCTGCTTCTGTTCTGCTTGTTTGCTTATTTTTTAGATTCAATTGATGATAGTTGTGAATTTATTGCCACTTTAATGTTCATAGTTTTGATTTTCTTTTTCTTAAATAAATCCCTTTGATATTTCATATAATGGCTGGGTGATGATGAACTACCTTGTCTGGGAAACACTTTATCTTCCCTTCCATTCTAAATAATAGCTATGCTGGATATAGTAATTGAGGTTGTAGGTCCTTGCTTTTCATGATTTTGAATATTTCTTGCCAGTCTCTTCTAGCCTGCAAAGTTTCTTTTGAGAAATCAGCTGACAGTCTTATGAGAACTCCCCTGTAGGTAATTAACTTCTTTTCTCTTGCTGCTTTTAAGAGTTTCTCTTTAATCTTTGGCATTTTAATTATGATGTGTCTTAGTGTGGGCCTCTGTGCTTCTTGGACTTGTATGTCTATTTCTTTCATCAAATTGGGTAAGTTTTCTTTCATTATTTTTCCAAATAGATTTCCAATTTCTTGCTCTTTCTCTTCTCCTTCCAACACCCCTATGATTTGATTATTGACACATTTGAAGTTGTCCCCAAGGCTCCTTACCCTATCCTTCATTTTTTTGGATTCATTTTTCTTCTTGCTGTTCTGATTGAGTGTTTTATTCTTCCCTATGTTCCAAATCATTGGTGTGATTCTTGGCTTCATCCCCTCCACTGTTGGTTCCCTATACATTTTTCTTTATATCACTTAGTGTAACCTTCATTTCTGCCTGGGTCTTTTTATGATATTGAAGTACCCAATGAGTTCCTCGAGCATCCTAATAACCAGTGTTTTGAACTCTGCATCTAATAGATTGCTTATCTCCATCTTGTTTAGTTCTTTTTCCAGGGTTTTGTTCTGGAATTTTGGCAGCCTTCCTGTGTTTGTTTCTATGTATTAGGTAGAGCTGCTTTGATTCCCTGTCCTAGTAGTGTGGCCTACTGTAGAAAAGAGCACCCATAAACTGGATGGGGTGGAGCCTTAGGTAATCATGAAGGCAGAGCAACCTCAGTGAACCAGGTTGATGGAGTCTGCAACAAGGTGTCCCCACTCTGTGGCTCTGTGTGGGGGAGGGCTCAGAAAGGGGACAATGCCACTGCCTGGCTTTTGGAGTTCTGTCTGGGAGGAATCTGTCCCCTGGAACTCACCTTGATTCCAGTCACTTCAGTTTTTCTCTGTATGCCACTGGTGCCCTTCCAGCTAGTGCCCCAGTGCCAGAGCTCAGAGGGAGTGAGTATGTAAGTCCTAAGTCTTTTGTGGGCCCTTTAAGAGGAGACTCCTAAGAATCCTGCCATTTCTTCCACTGCCCCAAACCCTACTTGGTTTTTCAGCCAGAAGTTATGGGGACTTGTCTTCCTGGCACCGGAACCCTGGGGTGGGTGTTCTGATGTGGGGCTGGGTGTTCTGATGTGGGGCTGGGATTCCTCACTCTAGAATCCTCAATTTTCCCTCTCAATTTTTATCTACCATACATGCATGGGGGACCGCCTATTCCACATCTTTGCAACTCTGTGTGTCTCTACCCCTCCTACCTGCCTGGATGAATTGACTTCTTTAATTCTTTGCTTGTTGGACTTCCATACAGCTTGATTTTCTGATGATTCTGGGTGATAGTTATTTTGTATTTTAGTTGTAACTTTTGCTGTGGTTGTGCAAGGGGGAGAGCTATGTTTACCTACACCTCCATTTTGCTATGATAAGCCTTTTAAAGCTAACATGTTTTCTTCTCAACTTCTAAATATGTACTTATTTTCATTAAAATTAAATTTCTAGATAATCTTTACAGAATAGGAAAACTACAGATAATAGAATATCAAATCCCAAGAATTGATAAGTTTAACAACATTTTACCATACTTACTTCAAGTCTTTTTTTGGGGGGGGGGAAAGAAATAAAACATTGCAGGTTAATTGCCGACTAATTTGAAATACACTTTTAACCTTACCTCAAATCCCCTATCTCAAGCTATTTTTCTTCCTTTACCTCCCACTCAGGTAATCACTATAACATTCCAATCCTTTTTTAATGTATATATTTGCATCTCTAAATAATATATACAGTGTTACTATATAATATTTCGGGATCCTATAACTTTTATGCATGATTATAATTCTATATACACTTTAGAAGCTTAGGAATAATTTAAAATTTATTATATATATGTCTTCTTGTTTTTTTACTCTGATTATGTTTTTGAGATCTGCATTTAAAATGTGTATATTTACTATATTCTTTTTAACTGATATTTAGTGTTATACTATATGAGGAGACCATATTCTATTTTGTCATTTTCACATTGATGCATATTATATGCATTTATTTTAGAACTATAGCAGTAAGGCTGGAAGAATAAAATCTAATCAACAGTATTAGAATATATCATATTGACTATCTGATCCCTCCTTTTGGAGCATATTATGTATTCCTGTTAAATTGGATTAGCTAGTATATAAGCATTTATATATAAAGATTAGTTACTTTCAAGTAAAGCTCTAAACATACTTTAACGTGTCATGTCTGTCTGGATGATGCTGAATCACTTTTGCCAAAGCATCGTATTCTGAAAGATATAAAAATATTTACCAAATTACGTTTTTTTTGAACCTGGATATCAAAATACAATGTGTAATATCACAAGTCTCTCCTAATCACTTTCCTAGTACATAAAGAGATGAAAACATTGCAAGACAGAAAGAGTATTGCCAGTTTCACTTGATTTGGCAATAGCTGTAATGATACATGACTTCAAGTGTTCCAAATAAGGCCTTTACCTCCCACTCTGTTTTTCATTTACCTATTCATGGGCAAAATACAAGAGGCCAGCAGAAGCATAAGTGATCTTAAGTCACTATTGACCACCAAATGGACTGACTCTAAAGAGGACTGTATTTACTATTCCCCCAGCAAATAAATGATCAGCAAGGTAAATACATCATACCATTAATTTTAGATCTTAGACAACAGAAAATTGTACTTCTCACTTATTCTAAAGGTAATGATTTTAGAAACTTAGAAATGATTTAAAATTCAGGAACCTTGTTTCTGCTCCATTGAGACTTCCAAGATATGTTATGTACCTCCTGTTAACCTTTCTCTTGAAATGATTAATGGCAGCATTCATTTGAAAGCCTCATTAGTCAACAAAAACAATGTAAAACATTTAACATTATTTAGAATTGATATTAATTATTAAATAAGTTGGTATATCCTGTTGTAAATTGCCCAATGAATTAAAAAAACATCTTTTAAAAAATAAGGAGTTCAACATCATCTTAATAGGTTCATGAAAAAAAAACTCATTGTTTTAGAAATCAGCATATTAATTAAAGTGTGATTAATAACAATTTTTTAGATTATAAAAAAATACATGCTCAGTGTAAAAAAACCCCCCCAAAATTTAAGCCATAAAAACCCACAACCCCCAAATAACCATTAACATTTTCCATTTTCTTCTAGTTCTCATATATGTCACAATGCTGATTATATACTATATTTTTGTCTATCTTTGAATTTACATATAGGAGAAACAATTCCTTTGCCATTACAAATTATTCTGAATAGTTTTTATGGATTGCAATAATGACATACGCTGATTTAAAAATAAAAGAGATCAAAACAAAACACTTAAACTTCCCATTATTTAAGCAGCTTATAAATGTATGCCTGCTTTGTATAAAATGAGCTTAGATTCTTTTCTTTTTTTTTAAAAGTAGCTCCATTAAATAAATAAATAAACAACAAACAAAAACATAAATCTAGTGTACTTACATAAATAGCCTTTGCTGATTAACCATAAATATTATCTAGGCAAAGGTCTCTAAAGACACAAAACAAACAAACAAAAACCCGAACACTAAAGTAAAACATAATGAATTCAATCCAGGAAAAAAAAATTCTTTTCAGTATAGCCTTCCTTCTCAGCTATTTTAAAAAATAATATAATTTTAAAGAATTAAGTTTGGCTCCTAATTCTTTTTTATAATTCAGGTTAATTCTAGTTGAAAATTCTGCCTCACAACATTAAAAACAGCATGTAAATACTAGTCAATAATAAGGTATTTGCAAACTAAATCCCATAAAACCCTTACCTTGGCGATTTTTCCGTATTCGTTTTGCTTGAAGAATTTGCTTTTTGCACTCAGCAATTTTTTCATGTGCTCCAGCAATGCTACATTCTATAGAAAAAGTTTTTTTTTAAGATAGTAATAACAACATGTATAATCTCCATTCACTTTCAATTTTAAAATGTTTTTAAATTAAGTTCTATTGCTAATAAAATTGATGCTGACATTTAAAAAGTTATAACTTAAAGTACTCTATATCATATTAAAATACATTTTGTAACTAATTTTACTATATTCTTACTATTAATATTGTTATTGTTATCCATTTACCACTAATCAAAGAAAAATATTAGCAGGTATTATTTCCTTTGGGCCATAAAATTAAATTAAATTAAAATTACAAATAGAGAAATATTAATTACTTTAGGTTTCTTTACCTATGTCTTTGTAAATTTTTTCATAATTTTCCATTTCTCTGAGATTCATATCATATACCAGCAAAGTTTTGCCCATTGAAAATTCACACTGGGACAGTGTACTCAGCATACGTTGGTACTGGCTATACCTAATAAAAAAGACAGAAACAGAATAAAGACTTTTGTGGATTACCAAAGTTGAAATATTTATAATGTAGGCAAAGATTTACTAATTAAATTATATAAAGTTCTGAGAGAATCCTTTGCTTTATTTAAAATAATTCAGAATATCTGTCCTTTATGTTTTCTTTTCCTAAATTTACTGCATTTGAATTCATAAACTGCTTTAGTTACAAATACAAAGATGGAGCTGCTCCTATCAAACTTAATTCAAACAGCTACTTGCTTGAATTTCGTTTTAAATATTTTAAAAAATACTTTGACCAGATTTTTTTAATCTTCACAATTCTGTTCTCACAATTTTTTCACTCTGTATATTTATGTGAAAAGCTAATTCAAATGAAAAAATTTTCTAAATTAAAAGAATTAAAAGAATTTATTAAATCTATGTAAAACTTTGCAGCAACCTATTAGCTTAAATAAAGAAACATTTATCTAAACATTTCATTTAGATATTTAAACATTTATCTGCTAAAAGTGACCAAATAATGGCCTTGGATTTAATCTTCACTTCTTCTTACCATTATCCCTTCTGCACATTTTAATAAACATAATTCTCCAGCGAGAGAATTAAGGCCAGAAAAATCTACTCTTGACTAAACAAGAGTTGACTTAATTGGAGATTTAAGGAGTAAAAATTTGCAATATTAACAGGATTGTGTATAAGGTCTAAAGTCATATCAAGACATTGGTATAGAAACAACAGTAAACAGAAATACCCTTCTTCCTGGGATCCAGAATTGCACCATTTAATGAAACTTTTCACTAGTAGATTAATTCTGCGATCATCTCCAGCACCATCTCCATCAATTAGGAGACGCTTCCTTATGACTTCGTCTGGAGGAAAGTAGAATGATGTGAATTAAAAAGACCATCTGGCTCTTGTTAATTTCAAGAACAATAACCAATATCACTACTCATTCTTTCATCCAAAATTACTGAAACGTAAATGTACTCAATGCCACTAGACTGCACAGTTAAAAATTATTAAAATGGTTAATTCTGTATTATGAGGTTTTACAACTATATATTTGTAATAGTTATTGTCTATTCATGTCAGGCACTATTCTAGGGACTGGGTTGTAGCAGAGAAGAGCCAAGTTCTCACAAAACTGTGATTCTAACTTGCTGAGTTGTTGAGTAGAATTAATTTTTAGGTACCACTAAGGAAATAAGCCAATAAATCTTAGAGAACTTTTCTGGGAAAAACCCACTCAGACAAAAGGAAGACTGAAGTGTTCATGTTTTTGCCTAGTATGAGGTCCTGGTAAAAGGTATCGAGAGAAATGAGGATTTAAGGATATAGTGGCAGACTAGGAAAAACGATGAGACAGATCAGAGAAAAAGGAATGAATTTGTTTTTTAAAATGTGTAATTTAGTTATTATACCTGCAATGTTTTTCCCCATGAGGGCTTTTTTGTTTGTTTGTTTAAACAAGCCTGTCTCACTTTTGCTCTAAGGCAAAGGAAAAAAGGAATTAGAAAAGCAGCACAAATGATTATGATGAGTTAAGAAGTGGTCTGGCAGCCAAGAGCTAGTGTTCTTCCCAGATCATGTCACGCTGGATCACAACAAAAGAAAGGCAATTTGCAACCATAATATATCATTTTCACATATCAAAATGGTAAAGATCAAAAGGCCTGATAATAAAAATGTTAACAAAGGTGCTGAGAAACTGCACTTACACTGATGGAATGTAAACAGGTATACTCTTTGTAGGGCAACTGAGCAAAAACCAACAAACATTTAAAATGCAGTCTAGGAATTCATAATATAGATACAGATGTACCCACACACAAAGATAAATGTAAAGGGATGTCCTTAACAATGCTGTTTGTAAAGACTGAAAACCTGAACATTCACCAGCAAAAAAATTCGTTCAATTATGAAACATATGATGCAGCCACAAGAATAGTATGGGTGTATACACCATTGACAAAAAAAGTTAGACATGTTAAGTAAAATGTAAACAAAACAGGTGCAGAGAAACAGAGCTTATTGCCATTTGTGTAGAAAAGGGGGAAGTGTGGTGTGTGTATGTGCACACATCACACGTGGTGTGTTTATGTATTCAGAGAATATCTTTGGAAAGTTACAAAAGAAACTGGTAATACTGGTTGTTTCCAGTAAGAGAGATAACAAAGCATGAGAAAAGATTTAATTTTCTAAATGGCTTTGTAAAATTGTGTTTGTTTGGTTTTTAACAAGTGCATACAATTTTTAGTGATAAATTTTAAAATGTAAATAGTTCCTGGAGAGCCTGCCTGATGAATCAACAGCAAATCTTTAAACAATAGTTTGTGTGTGTAGGCAGAAGTATTTTTGAGTGCAGGTGCAGCGGAGATAAATTCTAGAAGGCAGATGGCTAATTTTAAAATGTACTCTGTGACATCAGGTAAACATTTTAGAATTGGGTTTTGTTCTCAAAGTTATGGCTTTGGTAGGCTGCTCAAACTACAGATTCATCAGGTGTTTTAATTTTACATTTTAAAATACAAAATTAGTTCCCTGGCTGATGTGGCTCAGTAGATTGAGCACCAGCCTGCGAACCAAAGGGTTGCTGGTTCAATTCCTGGTCAGGGCACATGCCTGGGTTGCAGGCCAGATCCCCAGTGGGGGGCATGCAAGAGGCAACCACACATTGATCTTTCTCTCTCCCTTCCCTTCTCTCTAAAAATAGATAACATATTTAAAATAAAGCAAAATAAAATAAAGTAAAATAAAATACAAAATTAATTCGTAAAAACTTTTCAGTTTTTAACCAACAATGTTATCTGAGGAGACTGAGACACATGCAGATTCTGTACATTCTAGGAATTCAGTCCTTGAAGAGATTAAAATGCAGAAAATGAATTGATTTTTTAAAAACCCACAAACATGTTTTAACTTGGTTAAAATAAAAGTAAACCTAACAACCGGTAAGTAGTCTGGTGTTAAACTGACACTGTTCAATTCCTTTGCCAATCTTCTTATCCTTGCTTTTCCAAACCCCCTACCCCCACCCTGTCTCCCTAAACCCCTTCTTCCTCCCAGATACCTGGACACACTACTTTATTGAGGACCAGGGATTTCAAATGTAAATATAGAGAAATTGGGGAGTGACTACCCTAAGGGAAAGTTATTACCAGAACTTGTTTTTCAAGAGATAAAAAAAAAAACAACCAAGTTCTGGAACCTACCAACAAAACAAGCAAGCAAAATATAACCAGAGACATTAAAATTAAGAACAAACTGACAGTAACCAGAGGGGAGGTGGGAAGGAATAATGGGAGAAAAGAGGGAAGAGTTTTCAGGAACATGTATAAAATTTTGATACATGGACAAAACCAAAGCGGAGTAGGATCAGGGGTAGGAAGTGGGGATGGCTGTGGTGGGGGGAGGGTATTGGGGGTAAAATGGAGACAACTGTACTTGAACGACCATTAAAAAACATGTAGAAAGATTTTTTTAAGTTTGATAACTAACAAAAAATTGTTTCAAACAGATTTGCTATCATTCCACCTGTCTACTTAAAATCTGTGCACTTTTATATATGTATGTAATATCCCAATTACGGAAGTTTTTGAAAAATGTTTAAAACATTGTAAAGGCCAAATAAACTTGGGAAAGGGTTCATGAGGGCCAGTCCTATGTCTTGCTCATTCTTTTTCCTTCCTAGCCTCTCACATTCTGTCTACATTTCTTATGCTCAGTAAATATTTTATAATTGAATTTGTGCTGCCTGCCTGGGACCACTCGCCCTCCAAAGAGAGCTTGGTCTCCATAAAACACTAACAAGAAGTAGGAGGGAACTGTCTTATTTTCAGGTCAGCAGCAGAGATTTCTCTTTTTGAATGAAAGACATGAATATTTGATCAATGAGCAAATGTGTTTGTCTCTAAGGTACCAGAGTAAGTTCTGAAGATGTGAAATACAGACCCAAGTTCTTTCACTCTAGTTGGAGAAATAACACACATATGCATATACACAGAAGAGGCTGATTGTTAAATAAGTGACACAGACACACAGTCCAAGAGATTAGGAGGAGAGCTCCCTTTGGCTTGGGGGTTTTAGGGCAAGTTGATTTTGAGCTGCTCTTTTGATATTTAAAAATCACCAATCAAAAAAGCTAAAAGGCATCTAGCAAAATTTCAAATACATAACCTTTGAACTAATAATGCTAGATGTACTTGCATATGTGCAATACGATATACGTCCATCAATAGGGGACTAATTAAATAAATTTTGGTATAGGATTATGAAATAGCATGAGTCTTTATAAAAAAGCAAAAATGTCAATGTGCTGACACAGAGCAATGACTTATGATAACTTGTCAAAGACCAAAGTGAAGAACTGTATGTTTGGCATGTTTCTTCCATGTAAAAATGAAGGGGAATAAGAATATATATTCACACTGAGTACAGTCACAAAGATACCCCAAAATGATATACAAGAAACTAATAAAGCCAAGAGAGGGACAGTATAAGGGGAATAGATGGGGAATGGGCTGGAAGATGGGGAAATAGATTTTTATATTATTTGCTTTTGAACCATATGTATACTCAACATCTGTTAGCTATTATTTGAAAAAGAAAGCTATGATGTAGTGATGGTATCATAGGTGTTTACATATACCCAAATGCAATGAACTGTACACATTGAGTATGTGCAGGTCTTTGTGTATCAATTAGGCCTCATAACACTGTTTAAAAAGATAGCAAGCTAAAGTCCTTTATTGGCCCCCCACTCCAGGCAGGGACAAAGCTATAAACTGCAGCAGCTGGATCAGGGACATGACTACCCTAGAACACCACCAAGGCTGGGTGAGTGAAGACAAATATCAGGACCCAAGCCCATAAAGACTGTTTGTGGTCAGATTGTGTGTGTCTACACTAGTAAAAGCCAGACTAGTAGACTTGGATCTTGCTGGTAGACAACTGGGTGTTCCTAAAGATTCATGGGCAGGACTTTCTGGCAGGATTTTGAAGGTAGTGTACAAAATGGACTACAACTAGGGAAAGGCTAAAGGCAGGGAGGGAGGTTAGGAGGATACCAAAGCATATAGTTAGGAGCTAAAATGGCATGAATTAAAGTAGAGATTAGAACCACAGGTCCTGGAAGGCAGGTCAGGGCTGAGAAGAGACTTGGTTAGGAGAAGGCAGGGCCAATGCCAACACTGGGAGTCACAATGAGGAGTTTGGTGTGACCAGTCTGGTGGCCCTAGCCAAGGATTCCATCAAAGCAGTCAAGGCCACTTTCTGGCTTCAGTCCTATCCCTTTTCTAAGAGCAAAGCATGTCTTCACAGCCAAACTACTAGGCCAGAAGTCAAAACTGGGGCCACTGTTCTGCTCAGCCCACACAGTGTTTACTTTGGGTGTGTGTATGCATGTGACAAGTATTTAACTTCATATATTAAAAGGGAATAAATCTATGCACTTTGTAGAACTTCCATGAAACTTTATTAAAATATATACAAAGGAGCACAATGCCTGTTCATAGTAGAAAAGCAGGGAAAAAATGTATCCTTATCTTAATGTTAAATTTAATTTATTTACAACTTGTATCATTCCAAAAATGCTAAAAAATGAGTAAATGTTGAATATCTATCTACAGATAAATTAATATATTTAAATAGATACTATGCATTTATATATACAAAGTTTTGCCCAGTTATGATCTCTCACAAATTTACTTCTGTCTCAAACTTCATATTGCAAGGTTGTAATGCTTCTAGCTTAAACTGCATGGACAGTTATCTAAAAAATTCTCTGGGGATGAGAATTACTGAAAAACCATATACAAAGCAGAGCACAACTCCCAACAGCAACAAAATCAAAGGGATGAGGTACCAGTTTGAAAACAGGCTCTGCTCTTGTGAAATCAAGGATGGCCCACTGAGGACAGTTCCTAACACACATGGTGTAAGCATTATTATTTTTAATGATACCTCATCCGTTAGCTCTAGATTGAACACACCTAAAACATGTTTTGTTTACTATATGCATTGACTTCATAAACTATTATCATGGTTGAAGCCCTTTATAAGCAATTTGAATGCTAATAATAATTCTGGTGGAACTTGGCTCACCCTGTAAAAACAGTAAAGATGGCTTAGAAACTATTTTATTGATGTTATCAACATCATTCCTTAGTTGTCATAATTACTTTCTTTACTGACTATGAGGATCAACACTGTCTAGAAAAAGCTTTTAAAACCAAATGTTTATCATCTGCCTGGTGAATGGTGGTTTTCCATTTGACTTTGCATTTGTAAGAAGATTTCCCATTGCATTCAGTTATATTGTATGTGGTACCATAATTATACCTACAAAATGTCTGCCACTCAAAAATCACTTTAAAATCAGCTATGACATCTGTATGCTGATAAGCAAATATTTGCTCACAGAACTGAGATGCACTTAGATCCCTTCCTATCTTATCTGCTAACCTATGTCTAGAAGAAATATAAAATTATTTAATACACTGAGTCTTAAAAAGTCTTTTCAGGGGGTTAGATTTTAATGTCCATTTTCCATAAATAGAGAGGCAGGAAAAATTATTTCTTTACAGTCACTAGACCAACTCTCCATTTCCAAGCCTCTTGCCAGGTGACACAGCCATTTAAACTGTGTTCTCACATTAGTGTGGAAAGATAATCTCTCATAAACCCTTATTAATATTCCTTTTGAAACCCAGTTGTTATTCCTTACAGTAGCTATTAGAACCTCCATTATGAAACAACTTTTAAGAATATCTAAGAGTAAATATTCAAACAAGGAAAGAGGAAAACTATTTGGAAGATAATAATGGTGGGCAACTTCCAAAACACTTATTTCTTTAGGGGCAGGTGAAGGCTTCGCAACCAATGGCAAGAGCCTCACTGTTAGGAAACCTCCGCCTAGCATCAAATGTGACTCCCAACACTGGAAGCCCTACACCACTGCCACCTCACCTGCTTCCAGGAGAGAGCAATCCTGAGCTCCACCAATGATTATTAGCATTTCTTTTCTAAAGGCAAGTTAGCAAGGAATTCTGTAAGCATACAAACCCACTACTGGCTTTTTCAAACCCTCTGGATCCAAACTGAAAACCACAGGAAGGTATAACAATTTGAGACAAGATTACAGTGAAAAAACAGCTGGCACTAGGGCAATGTGGTAATATGTAACAAAATTAAAATTATATATACTGTATGACCTATATTCTAGAAATTATTCCTACAACTGTGCAAAGGCATCTGTGCAAATAGCTCCATTGTAACACTATTTCTAAGAGTAAAAAAACTGAAAATAGCTAAAAATGTTTTGTAAATTAGAATACTACACATTTATATTTAAAAAATGAGGTGGGAAGAGCTCCAAGCTCTATCATTGATTACAGAAGTATAATATAGAAGAATGTGGAAACACTTGTATGAAGGAGGGCCCCCAAAATGGAATTTATTTATACAAACTTGTATATTTATTTTCATGTTTAAATTTCAGTCACCTTCAAAGTACTTTCCATTTGATATAATACTTTTACTGAGATGTTTTTTCCACTACCCAAAGCAGTTTCTGAACTCATCAATTTTAATGCCTTTTAGTGCTTCTGCCATTTTCTGTTTCACCTCTTCCACATAGGCAAAACGTTTCCCTTTGAGGACTTTTTTCATCCAGGAAAACAAAAATAAGTCACTTGAGGTGAGACCAGGTGAATAGGGAGGGTAGGGAACAGGAGTCATGCCATTTTTTGGTCAAAAACTGCTGAATGATCAGCGTGGTGTGGGAAGGAGTGCTCATAAATCACCCCTCATGAAATGGGCAAATACATTTGAGTTTTTTAAAAAATTTACTGAAGCTAGAATGCACCCTCTTATAACACCACCAGGTGGTACACTGATGCAGATGGGTTTCTAGATCACTCACCTAGTGGGGGGAAGCCAGTATTACAAGAAGCCCGCCCTCTAGCAGATAATTCTGGGTTTTTTGAGGTCCCCCTCGTATAGTTTTAAAAGATATATAGGCATATTAACTAATACATAATGCTTGCAATATGCTAAGTAGTGTTCTAAATTGTTTTCTCATACAAACACATTTAAGCTGAACAACAGCCCTAGTAAATAGACATTATTACTCCTATTTTATAGATGAAGGTAAAAAATATTTTTACTTGCCCCAAATTAAATGTCACAAGAAGTAAGGAGTAGAGCTGGGACTCAAACTCAGGAGTCCAGAACCAGAGAAGGTGCTATTTGCCTTATCTATGAGCATTTGAAAATCATTTTGGAAGGGCACACAAAAAAGTTTCTAGTGATTACCTTTGGAGAGAGGGATTAGTAATGGAAGGTGATTAGAGGAAGGTGCTCACTTCATCACATTTCTTTGTGAATTTTCTGATATGTATTACTTAAAAAACCATAGACAATGGTTATCTAGGTATTGAACGTAATAGTCATTTTGAGGTATTTTCTTTCCTTTTTTTGTGTATTAAAAATTCCAATCAATGTTCCTTAATAAATCTATGATGTATCAACAAGAAGAAGAAAACTGGCTTGGCCTAAACTGTTAACAAGAGGAGAAACTAAAGCCATGTAAAAACAATGTGTGTGCTGATTCCTGTTAGATTATCATTAGCTCACCACTGCTCAAGGTGGTGGTGAATTACATATATTCCATTGTGTTAGCTTCCTTATGGTAAAATAACACCTAGCCCCTCCTTTCAGGAAGCTTAAAATCATTAAAAACAATTTTTAAGGCCAACACTATTAAGAAGACACAAAAATGGAAGGTGGAAAAAATAAGATAATTTGATTCCTTTATGTAAATACTGATCTATCACAAAATACTTAGGACCAGTCTAAATAAATTGCTAATGTCAAAGTAAATTACTTAAATCAAAATTAAATTTTAGAAAAGCAAAAATAGTGTATTGAGGTCCTTTGTTTTTCTCTAGATTTATTTAAATATTTAGAGTATGGTGCTAATAAAGTCAAGGTTGAAACTCCAATCTTGCATTATGAAACCATTTATTTTGGCTAAGGAAACATTATTTAATAGTTGAACAGTAGTAGCAACCCCTGTGCTGGGGTCACAGCCTAAGGAACAAAGTGGGCAAATTCATTGGCACTAGTGAAAAAAAATAAAAAACAAAAAAACCCTGTGCCCACAGCATCTAATTAACACTAGATAGGAAACTGAAACAGAAATGACATCAGCAGCAGCACTTACACAATGTTTAGATACTCCTATTTGATGACCATACATCTTATTTGTTTTCTATCACTCTGAAAAGTATCCTGGTTTGGACAATAAAATAAATGGTCAAAGTGCTTTACACATAGTATTACACACTTCATCCTTGAAACAACCCTACAGAGTATTAGTATCTTTACAGATTAGTGGTGTCTCCTCTTCAGTCAAAGGAAGCTATAAACAATTACATGATTAGAAAGTCATAGTACAGTTCCATTATTTTGTCACATTGTTCATAGGCATAATTAAAACCATTACTTTAAGTTTTAATAAGCATATAGCCATGAATTACACATTCTAATTTTAAAAAAAGAAACTAAACACCATCAAAAACAACAAACTCTCCTAAACGGAATGTACTGTTACACTCAGCTCCCTAACACCCTTTTCTCATTTCCCATCTGTTGGTCTGGCTTATCAATATATCTACTTAATATTCTTTGTATTGCAGAAAGGGCTTCTAAAATTATTTCTATCAGTGTACTGACACTGTTTAGCACCCTTAAATTAAACATACAAAATACAAACTGTGAACATAGTTTAAATTAGAAGTGACAACATCCAAACTGCTTTTTAGTTAGTCCAAATGCTGGGGTACAACAGGAGGGGAGAAAGAATGGCTTTACCAATAATTGGCTATATGACAAAGTCACTGACTTCCCAAGACCTCCATTTTTCCATCCATAAAATGACTGTGCTTGTGATAATATCCATAGTACAGTATCTATACATAACAATATGGTGCTTCTTTACTTCCCTGTAAGGCAGGGAAGTTCCTCAAATTAATCAATGTATCTTTGTGCTGGGTGCATGAAATAAAGAGCTTGTCTTCCAAGAGTTCCCAGTTCATAAATAGACAGATCCATATGTAAGAATTTCATGGGCACAACACCTTGCCAGGCACCTCAGATTCAGATTCAGAAGAGGACAACAGCCTTCCTTTATGCTCCAGAGACAGGTATTGGTAATCCTTCAAGAACTTTTCAGGATGATTGTGATATCTAAGCCACCCACTTTTCAGTTTTCACTGCCATCACCCTAATTCAAAACTACCTTGTCTCTCACTTGGAATACCCCTCATTAGCCTCCCTGCTTCAATTCTTGCCTTCCTAGAATCCATTCTCGACACAGCCTACACAGAATGCTTGAAAAGATATATCAGATGATTAATCTTCTGCTTAAAATCTTCCAGTCATTTCCAAATACCCACAAAAGACAACCCAATCTCCCTTCCATAGCCCATAAGGCTCTTCATGCAATTTTTTCCAACCTCCTTTTCTTTCACACTGCTCCTTGGCCCACCTGCCCCCACCACCCTGCCCTTACCTTCCCTAAAGGGAGAAGGGCTTGTTTTCACCTCAGGCCTCTGCACTACCTGTTGCCTCCATATGGAATACTTTTCTGGGGTCTTCACAGAGTTGACCCCTGAGGGTCTCATATTAAATGTCACTTTGGAGAGTAGCCATACTTGATCACTCTATTTTAACCTAGTTGTTGGCAGCCTTCTGCATTACTCTTTCTTACATTCTATCTATTTCATTTTCAGAAATAAATTAACTTCAGAAATAATTTATGTTCTTTTTCAGAAATTATCTTATTTACTCATTGATCACACATAATTGCTTCCCTCCCCCAAGTAGGAATCAGGCCTTCCTCTGTAGTTTACTACTGTAGCCAGTACCTGGCATTGTGCCTAGAATGTATGCAATAGACACTTGTTGGCCTATCACACACCTCTTACTTCTGCTTGATTTTTACCAAAATCTCAGTTGAAGAAAACCACATTTATAGAGAATTGCTTAAAGAAGTTGTAGTTTGTCTTTTCCTCTATGGTCTAGATATTCCTCTGTGGTCTAGATAATCCTCTATGGTCTAGATATTCTTAAAGCAAACAAGCAAAAAACAAAACAAAACAAACAAAACACACAAAACAACTCTTGCTCTAAATTAAGGCAGGCCAGCAAAGCTACTCACCTAAACCACAGTGTATTGGCTTTGGAATGGTTTCTAACTTGTGATTTAGTCTTCCTTCACCTAGTAAGCGATGTGCTAATTTACAGCCCCATGATCCTCGTTGCTGCAAAATTAATATGACACTGGCTTTGCTTTATAAGCACCTCAAAGATAAGCTTTTTCTCCAGTTTTTAAAAAACACACTGCTTGTCCTGGTTATCTAATGTTGCCTTCTCTCATAAACACTACATCACAGAATGGACCAGCTCCTATCTCTTGGTATGGACTGCTAGAGAAACAAGAACCACCACAGCTTTCTTAATAAATGTACCCTAGCATTTTAAAGATCACCCCCACTTCTAACTTCCTATTATTTTTCCAAGTCTTCAAGTTCTTTTTGCCCTGCTTCCTCACCCATTTGTGTTTACTCATATGATGAGCTGCTGTAAATATTTTTAGAATAAGCCAAATTAAGTGTTAAGGGCTACAGCAGCAACATACATGAACTAATATGGCTATGGGTGAAAGATTAACTGATTCTAGGAAAGAGAAAAGGGGAATGGATCAGGTAGATCTGTCTACAGACAGAGAAGGACAATCATGCACATTAAAAGGAGGAAGAAGGTACAGTTCTCATCTCAGGAAAGTGGAGGAAGATGAATAAAACAGCTCTTATACTTACTGGTATTTACTGAACATTATTATGTGTCAGATTCAGTGAAAAGCACTTTACAACTTTTATTTAATCCTCAAAACCACCCTATGTGGTAGATTTTATTATTTTCCCCATAAAAAGAATGAAACTAAGGTTCAAAGAGGTTAATTAACCTGCACAAGGTCAGATAACTTGCATGTGGTAGTTCCTGTGGCCTCTGAGGATTTAGGGGGCACTTGACTGCAATCAGTAACTTTACTAGAACTCATCTTTCCTTCTTATCTCCTATCTGACAACACCCCTTCTTTGGAAGTTCTTTACCTCAATAAATAGAGAAGCATAGTAGCATTAACAAGCATACAGTCACTCAACTCAAGACATATGTGATTATCCTTGATCCTTCCCCTCATATCCACTCAGTCATGGATGTCCTGACACTCTCCCTCATACATTTCTCTCCCACATGTCTACTTCTCTGCATTCCCATTTTGTTGGAACCCCCATTAGCTCTTATCAGGATCCAGCAGTAGTAGTGGAAAGACAGGATGAAATAATAGTGAAGGGCAAGAACTCTGGAACCAAAGTGCATTGTTTTTAATCCAGGCTCTAGAACACAGGTGGCAAACACAAGGCTCGTGGACTGATTCCAGCCCTCCACTTTGTTTTATCCCACCAGGCACCTGGTTTCTACCCTGCAGCAGTGCCCACCACCTTGCCCCTAGTTAAGGAGTAGTTACATCTATACAGTCCTAAAATTACATTCGGGCCTTTGAAGGCACCTGTGAGGCTGAGGTGGACCCTGGTGAAAATGAGTTTGACACCCCTAATCTAGAACATAGTACCTGTGCAACCTTAGGCAAGTTACTTAACATCTTCATGTCCTAGTTTCACCTGTAAAATGGGGAAAATAACTAGAACACTATTTGACATATAACAAATACTATATAAATGTTAGAAATTAGGGAGGGAACTTCTCACTTTCCCTTCTCTAATCATTCTTCACATAGCAGAGTATAGTGGTCAATTTTTTTAATGCAAATCTGATCACAACAGACCAATTTTAAAAACTTCTAATGATTTTCCATTGCCCTCAGAAATCTCTTGCTCATAGTTTTCTAAGTTCTAGCCAATATTTGTCATCTTAGAGTTCTTCCAACACTTTGGGGCCTTTGTACAAGTCATTCCCCACTTGGAACACCAGTCCCAGTATGTCTATTTATCCTTTATAATGGGATTAAGTGTAACTTATTCAAGGAGACTTTCTGATCTCCAAGAATGGTTAAAGAAATCTTTGTTACATGCTTCTACAGTTCCCAACCTTGTACTTCCCCTACAGTAACACTGGCCACACATCAAACTATTATTCAATGTGTCCTTCCCACCAGACTGTAACCTCAGAAGAGGTGAAAGGTCTTGCCAGTTGGTCCTAGGCTGTAAGCCCAAAGCATAGACCAGGTGGGATGAATATCTAATGAATCAATGAAACTGGAATGAAGCAAAGTTAAATTTTCCCATGAAGATCATCCCCACCCCCACTACGCCTTATCACACCCACAAATTTGGGCCTATTATTCTTCTTTCCATTGCCTGGCCCATTACTGTGGAGATCTATCCCCAACTCTTCAAAAGTGTCCTCTCCACGGGTAGCTATGGCTACTAGTTATTCTCTCTTCAAATAAACACAGCGCCCTTATGTGTCCCCTTCCCAGATGTCAAAGGACTTCCTTCCTAACTGGACAGCTTCTTGGATTCTCCCTCCAGCTGCCCATCATGCCAGTCCACCTTCCCCGAGGAATAAAGCTCTTACATCTGCTCAGTCCACAGACCACCCTGTGGGCCCCTCCTCACACAGGTCACCTTCCTAAACTGCCATCACAACTTTCCAGCCTCTGCCCCTCCCCCACTACAGCGCATGAAGCTCCGTCCCCAAGCTCCCCCCCATATTCTCCCCCTCCCCCTCTCCCTCATCTTTAAAGATCTACCCTAGGTAGCCCCATCCCTACACATGCCCCTCACCCCATAAATCTCCCACGCACACTCACCGGCCGTCCCTTAGATGCGGTTCACACCTACTCTAAAATACTCTCGCGGCACTCTCTTCCCCCCATCCCCCAACCCAAGGCCAGTTCCGGGGCTCACTGCGATTCACACTACGGGGAGGGACCCTTCCCATTCTGTCTAGAGGACTCCTCCAAGTGTCACACTCTGTACGACACCCCCCGGACACCAGTCCCAGACCTCCTCTACTCCCCGGCTGGCCCCAACTCCGCCCCATCCCGGGATTCCCACTCCTTCCCGTCTTCCACAGGACCAACGGACTCCGGGTGCGACTCCTCAGAGCCCACCACCACACGCAGCACTCCCTCAACACATCCCCGACAGGCCGGACCCCTTCCGGGCACCACCCGTCCACGTGCGCCCCAGGCGCCCGACCACCCACCCACCCAGCACAACCTCCCCTCCTGGCCCGGCGCGGCCTCCGGGGAGCGGCCAGGGGAGTCCGCGCAGCCCCGGGGGGTTGCGCAGGGAGGCCAGGGGCTCCCCGGGCTCCCGGAAGGGGCCGTGCAGGCCGCGGCTCCTGGGAGCGGGCCAAGGTGGCAGGAGCGGCCTCACCGTCAGTCACGGCTCCCATGGCGTGCGAGGCGGCTGCGGCGGCGCAGGCTGAGGCGGCGGTTGGCGGCGGCGGAGGTCAAACTCCCACAATGCAGCCGGGTAAACAGCCATGGAGGCGGAGGCGGCGGCGCCCGCGGCCGCCCGCTCCGACGCCTGAGCCGCTCAGAGCCTTGCCGCGCCGCCGCGGGACCGGAGCTCCCTTTGCTGCCCGCACTCCCCGGGGGCGGCTGCGGCCGGCGCGTGTGGGAGCCTGGTCAGGCAGGTTGCGGCCCCGGTTGCAGCCCGGTCCCCGCCGCCCCCTCCCGGCCCACGCCCAGAGGCCGCCCTGGAGGCCGATGCCAGGAGCCAGGTGAGATCTCTGGGCGAGTCTGTACGGCGAGGGCTGCGAGCCGCCCCAAGTCGGGGCCTTACGCCTTCCGGGGAAAGGAGACTGCGGCGCCGGCCGCCGCATCAGTGCTGCCATTGCTGGGGGTGTGCTCGTTCCCTCGGGGGCGGGGAGGGCGGCTGGATCCAGCAGAGCCTGGGGGACGTGGAACAGGGCACTGCGCGAGGGTCCCGGGAAGTTAGCGTCCACGCGTGCCCGGGAGGGTCTCACATGCGCGCAGTTGCGACCAGCACGGGGATGGAATAAGGCCCCGCGTCCAGGTGGCGCGGAGCGGGGCCCCAGCGGCCGCCCCTACTCCCTGGGTTGCCGGCGGGTGCCGGGAAAAGGGGAAGGAGAAACTTGGCGACCTCCGAGAGGAGCTACCTGCGCGACTGAGAACGTCCACTCTGCCATCCTACTCGGCATCGGGGCCCTGTGGCTGATCAGGGACGGGATGCTTTTATTCACTTTTCTCTTTAGTTTTTCAAAAAAATGTCTGTGTGACTGTCCCCATCTTAAGGGGAAGTTGAAAGTGAAGGGGGAGGGAGATACTTAATGAGAAACGTTGCTTTGTGTGTAGAGTTACACATTTCCGGAACACACTGCGGATTACATTGACATCTCTTCCCAAAAGTCACTGATTCAGTTTCGATGAGTTTCTTCCAAAGGGCAACCTTTTGGTAATGAGAGGTCGAGGAGAAGCAAGCGCCAATACAACTAGTTTTATCTCCATTGGGATAGATTCAGCTAGCCACAACAGCCTGAGTTTCAAACCGAGGTTTGATAATTTTATTGAGCGTGGAATTACCTTCTGATTTTCCTGTCCCCCAAGCCTTTTCATTTCTGGGATGAAGCAATTATGTAGGATGGATCTGGTTGTTCCAGTTTCCTTTCTGAAGCTGGATTCATTCTCCCTGTTTCTCTCGGGTCTTTCAAAAGGGAAGAGTTGTCAATGAAAATGAAGTGTGTTTAATTTAACTTCTAGCCAGAAACCAGTATATGTGAAATTTTATTCATATGTATGAGGTAGAAATTTCAGTAATGCTCTTGAACAGTACTTTGAAGAGTTAGCATCTTTAACTTTTGACAGAAAGGCCAAAAAAAAAAAAGTTACTCTGAGTGAAGAGTCTTAGGTATAACTCTCACCCCGCAAGAGTGGGAATCCTCCACTGGCTTAATGATATTGGCCTAAATACTTGCTGCCTTCCGCTTAAGTTGCTGCTCATTTTCTTGGTTTTAGAAGAAAAGAAGATACTCTAACCAAAAGAATTACTTAAAATCTTAAGTACTACACATTATAAATCAAAAGTATCAACTGACTATCTGTGTATCCCAAGTGGCACTTTGGTGAGGATCATTATTGTTTAAAAGGTAATTAATTGTCAAGTGGTGAAATGAAGTTCTTGTTTAAGTTACTTGATAACTAGTCTTATCGTGATGCTGATTTGAAACAGTGTCTAGTGATTCAAAATAATCTTTAATGTGTATAGACAAGTATCCTGCCCCCTGCAATTAAATTTTCATAAGTTATTCTATTCATAGATGGAATCCTGGCTGCTTTTGTAAGGTCCTTCTGTAACTTACAACATGTTGGACAGTGCTAGAAATGTTCTAAAGTAATAGTTGACCAAGAGAGATTGGGAAAACATTACAGTTTGAGATATATCTGAAAATAAACATTTCTGAAAGTTCTTGACTCAAGTGTTGGGAAACATCAAAACTTGAGCGTTTATGAACTTTTAAAAATCTGCTTTATCAGCCACATAATGTAACGCCCAATTGCATTGACACAGATCTATGTGTTGAATATTTAAGAACTATTTTAATGGACTTTATATCATATATAGTGAAATAGCACGTTTTAGTAAATTTTAGAAATGGTCTCTTTTTGCTGTGATCAGTAATATAAACATGTTCATGAATGTGAAAGTAGGAAGGACTCAAGCTCTACTAGGTCATACTAACATTTCTTTCTTTTCTTGAGAAATGTCTGAGCAGAAAGAAGTAACAGATTTTAAGCTAAAACAAACTGATTTGGACTTTGGATTTATATGACCTTACATTTGGTGATTTACTCAAGTCATTAGATTCCTGGTTTCTTTGAGACTATGGGAGTCTATTTGAGAAAGTTTGAGTGTTTATTTAATTTTAGCTTTCTGAAAATATAAAGGATGATGAAAGAACTAGGTAAATGGTCTTTACCCTGGTTCTTTGAAATGATGTAGGCATTTCTATAATATGTGTTCAGAGCAAGGGTTATCCTGAGGTCTGTGGACCTCTAGGGTTCATTAATAGGCTTCAAGAGATCCTGAAACCCCTACTTGTTACTCTCACTTTTTGTGTATGTATATTTTTCTGGGGAAAAGTCCCATAGTTTTTGTTATAAAAGAGGACCAGGGCCTAAAAAAAGTTAAGATATGTATGTTTTTATTAAATAAAATGGGAGTTTGAATAATACTTAAGAGGAAAAAGTAGGAAAAGTAGATTTTCATGTTCAATACTTGCCTTTTAAAGTTTTCTTTAGCCTAGTCATGTGGTCTTAGATGTTCAGAAAGACACTTCCATTTTGTTCCCATTGCAAAACGCTGCCTGTTAGTTGATAAACCACATACATAAAGGGCTTGACATGCTATCTTGAGTGGACTGTGTCTGTTTTTAAATTATAGTTAAAAACTTAGAAGAGAAAGATTTATGGTCTATCAGCAGAGACTTGAGCTTGACTACCAGCCCCCGGAGCAAACATTTCATTCAGCTCCACTCTTTTATTACTTTCCAGCAAATTTGAAATTTGACTTGGAGGCAATCACTCTGCAAAAATGTGCTTGTGCTTTGACAGAACAGCAGAGCATGATGGAAAAAACACAGATTCTAAGTTAAAACAGATTAAGTTCAAATCTGGGTTCTTTCATTTACTATAGCTACTTAACTTGCCTGACCCTCTAGTTTCTTATTTGGGTAAAACTAACTTAGTAGAGATGTTAGGAGGCTGGCATGAATTTTCTTATATAAAACTCCAAGCCCCTCATTTGTTCCACAGGAAGGATTTGGAAGGTAGATGTGGGTAACCATTAATAAACATCTGAATTAACGTGTATAAACATGGTCTGTAGTACTTACTGATGTACAGTATTTTCAAATAAGTATGGTGACAATATTAACAAATTGAAACATTTTTAAAAAATCAAGTTTTCAAAAATGACAGGATTTTGTTGTCCTTGTATAGTGGACATTTGGGGGGAAATTGAGGGAAATTGTGGTGCAGTTGACAAAGCTGAGGGCATGGATGCTGGGATGAAAGAAGCAATATCTACCCACAAGCTTATAGCTCTCTCTGGGTGAGATTCCATTTCAGTTTTGCTCTTTACCTGTAATTTAAATGGAAAATCTAAATTAAAAACCACACATGTATTTTCTAGTCCATTATCTCTAAAGAGGTTTGCTCACTTCCTTCTTTATGGGATCCTCACCAGTACCCTAGGGATTTCATTAGTGGCATTTATACCTATAACTTTGGCTGTCTAATTCTGATATCTTTAAAAGACTTTTGCAACTGCTACCTGTATCAATATTTCTCAATAGGGACAGTGGAAGAACTGAATTATATTCGGGTAGTGAGTAAAAAGTGAGAGATATATAAATAAAATGCTTATAATATCATGGCCATAAAGATGTAACTTGCTTCTAGTATTTCTGTGGTCTTTCCTTTTTCCTTTCGTCTGTTCGTGGTGAGCATTCACGCTTCTGTTTTCAAGTGGGGTAGTGGCTACTATGAACACGGCTTTAGACTCTTGGGTTTTGACAACCTTGGATTGACTTCCATTTCCTTAGCTTTCTGGTTGTGTTCAGCTTGAGCCAGTCAGCCTTGCTAAGTCTTGAAGAGATGACCATTAAATGAGATAATAAAAACAAAAGGCTTTGCTCAGTTCTAGGCTCCTAATTAATGCTCAAAGGTGGTCGCCATTTTGAGGATGGTTTCATTCTCACCTTTGGAAGGAGGTAGCTAATACATTCTTTCAAAGAGAAAACTTTTCATTATACCCATTCTTATATAAACCTGGGACCATCTTACTTTCAACTCAGGAAAAGCCTTTTACATCTTTCTGGTTTCCTTGGGTGGGTACCCCTTCTTTATAAGACCTGTTAGACCTGTCCCATACACTTAACATTTGGGTTGAATTCTCTGTTCGGCTGGCAATTAAATTCTGGGTATTTCAGGGGCCAAACCAACAAGAATACACAGGTTTGGAGCTGTGATTCATTCAAAACAGCATGATTTATTGGCCCAGAACAGAGGTCAGCAATCTTTCTGTAAAGGACAAGATAGTAAATATTTTCAAATTTGCAAGCTGCCCAGGTCTCTGTTGTACTTACTCAACTCCACTAGTGTATCTAGAAAGCAGTCATAAACATAAGGGAATGAGCATGGCTGTGTTCCAGTAAAACATTGTGGACACTAACATTTAAATTTCATGAAATTTTATATGCCATGAAATATTTTATTTTTTCAGCCATTTAAAAGTGTAAAAGCCATTTCTTGGGTCATGGTATATATGGGCAAGCAGCTGGATTTGACCCATAGAATGTGGTTTGCCTAGAAAAATGTTGGACTCATCAGTCCTATAGGTTTGTGGCATCACCAAGCAATTCCCACCCTACACACACACACACACACACACACACACACACACAGAGCCATTTGCCACTTCAGGCATTTCATGCATAATCTAATGCTCCATCTCTCCATTAGGATGAAGCTCAAGTAGGTTAGTTGTTACTTATAATGTATGGCCTTCTTAACACACATATTATACTGTATGACCAGTAAATTTTATTTATTGCTAAAAAAGTTCTCACCTTTTACAGTTTTCTGTAGAACTTGAAGATTGAACCCTGTCCTGTGTAATGGCTTTGTAGGGAATCAGTGCCTTTGGAGCTGCCCCTTGCTTCAAGTTCCTTTTATTCTCCCCTAGCCCTGGAGGTAAAGTAATTGATACTAGGCCGTCAGGTTGCTAACTAGACACTTTTATGTTAAGGAAATCTTTATTCAGCCTCCCCCACCCGCTTTCTGCATGATGTTGGTTAAATAAAGCACACAAAGATTCCTCTTATGCTCTAACCCCCAGAGATTAGCTCCAGGATTGGTGTGTACAGAGCATGTAGATGTATATGTCTGTGTGTAATTTCATCCAGCCATCACTGAAGCTCTGAGGGATGCTGCTTTTAGTTTCACCTTTTTTCTCTTCATTGACCCTTCTCTCATGGCCATTATATAGGATGAAGATTTGGTGACCTGGTAATTGCTATAACTGATTGATATGTCCATTCCTTAACATTCTCTACTAATTTTCTTGTTTTGCCAGTAGTATGTTCTACAATTTTAACTTTTGAAACAACAACATTATGCTGAAAATAAAACCACTAGAAGTTACTGAGTATTTTAGAGTTTTCCCCTTCCAAATATAAAACCTAATGTAATATTAGATGCGTAAATGAACATTTTAGCTATTTAGGAATAAGTTACAGTTTTTTTAAAAGTTGCCATTTTATCTAGATATTAGAAATATAAAATATGTTATTATACTTAACATTTAAGGGTTTCCTTTTTTAAAAAGGTAAAATGATACACATTTTCTGGATGACATTTTGGGCCATAAAAATAAAGGCATAAAATAAAATGGCAAGCCAACATCTAAGAAATTTAAAGAAACCAACTGCTGGTCAAGTGTACATAGATGTATGAACCAGACTACTCACTGCCCAAGTTTTTTTTTTTTTATAATAGAAAAACATGGAAAGTAATCTAAATGCCTATTAATAAAGGGTTTAAGTCAATTAGGGCATATCACTACAATGAAATACTATGCAGGCTTTATAAAGGATGATGTAGGTTGATATTTATTGGTATGTAATGACATTCAGAAAAAAGCATAGCATGTGAATATGTATAATGTGTGATGTATCTGCAAGAATATACTACACTTAATAATAGGTACTTGTTATATCTAGGTAATAAGATTGTGGGTGACATTTTTAAAAAGTGTTTTTCTCTTTTTTTCTTATTTAGCATTTGCTTCTTCGATAATCAGGAAAAAATACAAAGCTATTAAAGAGTAAACATAGTAATTGAAAATATCCCCTATTTGTGGCTAATTGATCCCTCATTTTTTGAGATGACTAATTCCCTTCATTGTCTGTGTTGTATTGAATAAAAAATGAAATACACTTTCTCATACCTTTAAAACTGTTTTCTGTATTACTGACAGGAATGTTGTTCAGACTCTTCCAAAAAGAAAAAAACATTCCACATAGGACTAAACAGTTTTCAGAAGAAACTCCCTGAAAACACACACATTTACATTGATCAAGTAGTATGTTAAACTGTAATTCTTGCTATGGAAGGATTTTTACCCCCATTGAAATTCCTATAAAACCATAATGAATTCATATGTGTGGAGGCAGTATAGAGTAGTGTTTAAAATCATGAGCTCTATCACTTACTGTTCATGTTACTTTACCCAGTAAAGGCCTCAGTCTCATCTCTAAAATGTGGGTAATACTTTGCTACGTTGTTACGAAGATTAAAGGGGGCAAGTGCTTAACAGAGTGCCAGATACTAAATAGTAACTAATGAGGAAGAAGTGGTAGAAGCAGTAGGGTATAGAATAATAACAGTAATGATAATGATAATATTGGTATTGATAATTATAATATTGGCTAGTATTACTTCCCTTCTAGTCATAGGTTCACATTAGGGTAGAACCTTATTTGCCACATTCACTAGGGTAAACCCTCTAACCATACCAGGTACCTTGACCAGGACAGGTGTGTGGTCTAGTTTTACCCAGTCATGCTCCTTTAACCCTGGCATATCTGTACTATCGAAAAGAAAGAAAAGAAGAAAAAGTTTCAAAAAAGAAAAAGTTCAGGGGCTCACAACTCACTAGCATGGAGTTGGTGCTACATAAATATTTGTTGATTGGATGATAACCTAGATAAGCATTTCCTCTTGATAGTTTCTGATGAATATTTAAAAGAGGGTTTTGGTCATCTTTAAAGTATATGGAAGAAGCCCTGGCTGGTGTGGCTCAGTGGATTGAGCACCACACTGCAAATGAAAGGGTTGCCCATTCGATTCCCAGTCAGGACACATGCCTGGGTTGCGGGCCAGGTCCCCAGAAGGGGGTGCTTGAAAGGCAACTACACGTTGATGTTTCTCTCCTTCTTTCTCCCCCCTTTCTCTAAAAATAAATAAATAAAATCTTAAAAAAAATAAAGTATATGGAAGAAAATGCAGGCACAAAACTGTTAAAGGAGAATCTGTTTGATTCCTAGTCTTTGAATAAATCATAGCAATTTTGTTTTATTTTTCTTCTCTTAGCCGGTTACCTTAAATTTCAATTTGAGTATATTTGCATCTGCATTCTTGTGGTATAACTATGATAAATTTAGAAAACTTTTCATGTAAGTTTTTTTGGCTTTAAGAGCATGTTCAACTTCCTGCCTTATACCCCCAAGTTCTAACAAAGATATATTTCAGTGTTTATAAGAAATTGGAATCATTGACCTGGTCATGAAGATAGAGAAGTGTAACCACATTTGGCTATGAAATAGTTATTTGATAACCTCGAGCTTTGAGTTTGTTCAGAGGAAATTTTGGGAAATGCATGGAATTTTTAAAAATGTAGAAATATGACAATTCATGAAGTATGTCAGTTATCTATTGCCTAGTAGCAACAACCCTCTCCAAAACTTTGTGGCTTAAAACAGTGAGCATTTATCTGCTCACAATTAGGGCAGGGTAGTTTCTTAGCTGGTCTTGCCTGGCCTGAGGTTTCTAATGTGGCTGTTGTCATTTGAAAACTCCATTTGGATCAGGGGTGGTCTAGGGACCTCTATTTGGGGCAGCTTATCGGAGCTGCTCTTGATCTCATCTTCAGCCCCTGGAACAGATTTTTTTTACCTGGAGGCACCTTATTGCAAGAGGGTGACAGCTCAAAGGCCTTTTGAGGCCTGGACTAAAAAGTTGTATAGCATCACCTTGGCTGGTGTGGCTCATTGAATTGAGCACGAGCCTGCAGACCAAGAGGTTGCCAGTTTGATTCCCAGTTGGGGCAGATGCCTGGGTTTCGTACAAGATCCCAAGTTGTGGGGTATGCTAGAGACAACCAATCCATGTTTCTCTCTTTCTTTCTCCCTCCTTTCCCCTCTCTTAAATAAATAAAATCTTTAAAAGACAAGTCATGTAGTGATACTCTGCCACATTCACTTGGTCATGGCAAGCCATAAGACCAGCACACCACAGGTCTTGCCTACAGGAAATTGGGTGGGGTTGGGGTGGGGGTCATTGTTGAGGCCATCTTTGCAAACAATATGTCCCTTGCTTTTGTTGTATTAACCCAGTTTTTTGTTTGCCTTGACTGATAAACTGTGAGAAGCAGTGCTAAGTGCTTCCCTGTATTATCTCTTGGGACAATAGTTGTATGAGGTGGGCACTGTTATTATTCCCATTTTAAAGGTGTGATAAGTGAGCCTTAGGGAGGTTAAGTAATTTGTCCTAGATCTTTTTTCTAGTTAGGGGCAGATCCTAAAAGTTGGGGGGAACTTATCACTATACCAGTGCTTTTTAAAACCACAGCTGAAAAAACTTTCATGAGAAAGGGAGAGTGAGAAGTAGAAGAAAGCACATGTTTAAAGAATCTCAATGAAAAAATCCAATATAATATTTTCCATGAATTTTGTATTCTATTCCATGATACATCCATTTTTTACCATCAAATTAATAGTCTAAATTGCTTGCCAATCAAATTACATTTTATCTCCCAAAAGCTTTGAGAAAATGGATTTTTCTGGACTTGAAATAATAGCTAATGAGTTAAAGGTCTTTGGTTGTAAGCAGCAGAAACTAAATCTGGCTACTTGAAACAAAACAGGAGGTTACTGGAAGGATGTGGTGTAGCTCCCAGAAATGACAACAGAGTTGAGGAAGGAAACCTCAGAGTGGATCAGATCCAGAGTAGCTTCAGGGATCCAGGTAGCAGTGCCACCTCAGGCCACTGGATTTACTAACCTCTCCAACTAACTGTTTTTAACACCATTCTCTACTGAGAGAGTATCTCTCAGGCCCAGACTGGCCCTCAACAGGTGCTTGGTTATTTCCTCTCCCAGAAAGTATTTATTGGGGGAATTGTCATTCTCCAGCAAGGGGAGTTCATGTAGGGCTGGTAAAACCAACAGATGTCCACTGTCCAAACACTTGTGGGCTGCTATGTGAGAGTTGCTTTGTGCGTTATCTATCACATTTAACATTTGCAGCACCTCAATGATCCCTGATTCACCCTTCGCCCTCCCAACCCCACATGCCTCCAAGGGTTTTTAAATGCCAGTGTGAGAAGAAGTCTTGTGACTCTCTATACCATCCATTTCCATTTCTGCTGATCAGTGCTTACCATTGTAAGTGCAATAATATATTATTTTTTATGTGTTGTTCTTTTCTAAAGCATACCCATTTCCCTGATTTTTTAAAGAAAAGCATATAGACTGTAATTTAACTGTTTATTGGTAACAGGGTCCCTGTTAAAAACATTATTTACACATAGTGACCCCCTTAGGACACAGTACGATAAATTGGCCCCTGCACTAAACTTCTCCAAACTGCCCTGCATTTGTTTTTCTGTCTTCTGCTGGTGTCTGGCTGCTTTCATTGTAACCTTGCCAATACTTCAGACATTTTAGACCTTACAGCCCCTAGGCTAAAGGACCAACCAACATTATCTATCCTTTATAAGGTAAGTAAAATGATGTTTCAAATGATAAAATGTGCAAATCCAGTGTGATTTTATTCAGAGCATTTTCACATGTATTCCGTGTTTATTTTATACTCTAATCTTTTGAAGTCAGGGAAGAGCAGATTTCCCCCCATTTTTCAGATGAGCACATGATTTAGAAAAGGCAAGTGATTTCTCCTTCAGTAGAGGGCTGTTGCCTGGAGAACCTGAGTGTTTTATCCATGCCCTTGCCGAGGGCAGTTCTAGAACAGTGGTTTACCAACTGCAAAAGCCCCTTTTCTGGTTTCTGAAGGTTCTGTGCTGAATTGGAGAGGGATACATGTATGTTTGGCCTCTATTACTGTGGGAACATTGAGGTATAAGGAAGGTGTCTAGTAGTCACTTTGGTCATTAGCAGCCGCTTTTGTTTATTTTTACTTTGGAGTCCCAGCATCTTTTTATTTCCCCACAAACACCTATGGTGAGGAGCCGACTTACCCCACCTCTTCTACCAATGATAAGCTCATTTTGAAGTACCTCTTGGAGCCCTTCAGTCTGGCCTTTTTTACTTCCCCATGGTGTAATTACCACCTTGTGGTGCAGTCACTTGTCCTCTCAACCCCTGGACCCTTTTAAATGGTCTGCTCTGTTTTCTGCTCTTCACAAGGTCCATTATCAGAGATTTTGAGAGGAGCACTAGACGTTTTTATTTAATTAGGGTCTTCAGGTAGTTTTCTCTTAACAATAATGTTTTATGTTAGGCCCTTTCCCCCATGCTTTTAAGGTTTCATTGTAGTCTGAACCATAAATGTGCTCCTCATGGTGATGTGGTGGTTCTGTTTTGCCTAACCTTTTGGTAAGTAGAGAGATCTCACACTTTTCCCCAGCTTTTAGAACTCTGTCGTAACTTTTAACACTAGTTTTTGAAGTGTCTTTTTAAATTTGTTTCAGGTACTGATTTCTACAGCTTCTAACCATGTTCAATTAAGACTTAACACTAGTCAAAAAACTGCCTTTTTTTTCTCTCTTGCATTTCAAGTTTGTCTCATGGTCTTATTTTTTTAGTGTTTTTGAACTTTTTTTTAAGATTTTATTTATTGATTTTTAGACAGGAAAAGGGAGAGAGGAGAGGGAGAGAAACATCAATGTGTGGGTGCTTCTCGTGTGTCCTCTCTTGGGGACCTGGCTCTCAACCCAGGCATGTGCTCCGACCAGGAATTGAACCCTGAGACCCTTTGGTTCACAGGTTGGCACTCAATCTACTGAGCCACACCAGCCAGGGCAGATATTATAGCTTTTAAAGAGAGGGGAAAGGAGTGAGAGAGGGAGAGAAACATGCGAGATACATTGATCTTTTATTTTTATATATTTTATTCATTGATGTGTTTAAGTTTCAACATATTGAACACAAAGGAATTTTTAGTGGTCTGGCACATATCTCCTCTTACATGCTCTAAGAGGAAATATTGAAGACTCCATTCTCTATCCCCTCCCCTCTCCATCCTGTTGTTTATTATCTTTCCGATAGTTTTAACTATAAATCACTTGAAAATCAAAGTTAGAAAGGAGACCACTTACTATAACATTAGGACAGTTTAAAAGGAATCACTTGTTCAAATTTACTGGCTTCTTGAAGCTAGTAAAGATATTTATGATTTCTAAGATTCCCTGTTAATATATTTTAGTACTATAAAACAGTGAATAACACATATGTACCTATTATAGATTAGGAGACAGGTAGCTCCTAGAAAAGCTAGTATTTCAGTTTTCTGTTTAGAAGTACAAATAGTGATAAACTAAAAAACTAGTTGTCTTATTAAACAGCAGTCATGAACTGGTAGTAGGCAGGTTTCTTAGTGTGTCTGTTGCTTTAGCTAACAGCCAGCAATGATTAGCTTTCTTTTCCATAGATCTGGTGTCAAGTATTAATCAACTGTAGACTGGAAAGTTTTTATTGGCTAGCATTTGTAGTGGAAGAAACACCAGTCTGTTTTTTATCTGTAGCGTCTTAGCCATATAACTTCATATGATATTGTCTGTGTGGTGTTCTTATAAAGAGAAACAGTTCTGTTCCTTTTCATGTGTGTTAGGGAGTACTTCAGAGTGTGAAAATGGTGAGTTTTGACCTTAAAGAGTTTAAATTGTCTCAGTTAAGGTATACCAGGGGAAAAATTTGAATGTTAAATCCAATTTAACATTCTTGTTTTTCACATTTTTAATGGTTTTGTAAATTTAAAGAATAGTTTATAAAATAATTACACATTGACAATCTTAAAATACACAAGAAATAAGAAATGTAATTTGGATTTTGAGTTTCAAGAATTACATAAATTGGTTATTATAGAAAACAGATTCCTGAATACTTACAGCATTTTTTAATAATGTTTTCCTGATTGCAAAAATCATATGTAGTGTTTGTAAAAATTTGGAAAATTTCACAAATACACAGAAGGAATAAAAGTGACTCATACTTCTGTTTCCCAGACATACCACTTTTAACATTTGATGTGATCCACCCAGCTCCTTATATAGTTCCCCTATATAACATCCCTTAAAATGAGTGCTTAGAAGTAAGAGTAAAGAGTGGTAGAAATACTCATATAGTGGGAACTCAGTTTTGTTAATCCTACTGACTCTCTCTGATGCTGCCGTACAGCTGAAGAAAGGGATTTCCCCATCAGGATGGAAGAAGAGATCTGTCTTTCCCTTTCTGCAGACTGCCGTTTATCTATGTGCCTGTGTCTTTATCTTAGCAACTCTGTCAGCTTTGAATGCCTGCTGGGTACAGAGGGAGACATTTGAGTTCTTGTTGAAATAGCTTGTTGACATAAGCCACATCAGTTCTTATCAACTCCCTGGAAGAATTCTTTAAATCTGCCCTTGTTCAAAAGAATGCCCTAATATTCAGAAATGATAGTAACATCTAGGTTACTTGTACCAAGTGAAAGCAAGATGGAGTGTTTATAGTCTCCCAGGTGATTTCCAATTAACATCTAACCTTAAATTCAGTCACCTTGGTAAAAGAAAAACCCAAAGAAGGAGCTCAGAGCAGATTATTGTATAAGCATATGCCAGTCCTCTCCTGCAGAAAAGAAGTGTTCATCTGTTAAAGAGACAGGTAAGGCTAAGCAAAGCAGAATTTTCTTACCCTGCTTATCTTTCACCTTAGTGCAGAAGAAAGATTTATCCTGGGATGAAAGAGAGAAAGAAGAAAAGATCATGGGCAGGTGGCTAGTAATATAAGATGGTTGGCTCTCTTTCTGTGTGTATTGGCTAGTGATAAGCAGATCTTCAGGTCTGAGAAAGTAGCAAAGTCAAGTTGACACACAGGGCCACTTCCCCAGGCAGTGATACAACTTACTGGTATTCAGGGTAAAAATACAATGCTGACTTCAATTCCAAGCTCTCAGCGAGAGGAAACCCAGGTAGAAGTAGGAGAAAGTGGTATCTCTTTGTAAACATTTTTTTCTTGATGTGGAACAGACTCCTACCTGTCAGCCCCTCTCTTGTGCCTTTCAGGAACACCTCCTGTGTTCTCTTGTGCTGACCAGTCTGAAAGGTGTCATTTTCTGCCTGAGAATTGTAAGAGCTTACATACAGTGCTTTGTCTGAAGGAATTGCTCTGGAAGATGAATAACCATTGTGATAACTGCTCACAGGCAAAGAAAGGAGATTGTTGGTTTTACAAGTCTATGGTTTGAATTTTTAGGACTGGCAGGAAACAGAGTCCAGTGCATAAAGTTCAGGAGACTTTAATGAAGAGCTTACTTTCAGGGGAGGGGACAGAGTTAAGGGTAACATGGGGTTCTGTCACCCAGAAACTAACAGCAGTGAGAACTGCTGTTAGTGCTAGGTCCAACAGAGCAAGGAGAAGAAATAGCATTCATTCCTGGAGTCCAGCAAGAGAGCTGGAGCCACAGAGGAGAAGGGATTCAGCCACTGATTGAAAATGCAACCCAGAAGAAAGAGGGAATAAGAAGCACTACACCCTTCCCCCACTTGCCCTCCACCTTTTTGGTCTTTGAAGGAGTTCCAGTGTGTTCTTTTGGCCATACCCACATGGAGGCCTGTCTGCATGAACCCAGTGATGCTACCCATAGAGGACAGGCCTTGGGGCACAGGGCAGGGTCAGAATGGTGGAAAATTCATCTGGGGATAAAAGAGGGATCAAATAGAACATTTCTATCCTACCCTAGTAGCATATTCATAATCCCATTTTCATCATTTTATCCCATCATCCTCATTTCCTGAAATCCAAAAAATAAACCTTGAAGCATGTGAACAATTGATTATGACTCAGTTCTATCTTTTAATATAAGTAGTCAAAACAGTTACCCTACCCTTATCAGAGTGGCTAAATAAAGAAAGAATCTGAAAAATTCTCAAGAGAATTGGAAAAGCACTGAAAGACCTTCTGTTGGAGGATTTTGTTCTTGGTTAAAATTAAACCAAGATTTTAAAAAATTATACATGTGAACTATACACAAGTGATTTATCCTAAAATATAAAAATTATGGTTTTAATCGCACATTGGTGAAATGGGTTTTTGTTGTTAAAGTTAAGCTATGAAAGAAAAGTGGAACTTTTGTGTATGTCCTTGAATATTATCTCTTCAGATCTATGTAACTAAGGTGGAATGAGTTGGCAAGAAAATTCTTACTCAGCCAATATAAATATAAGAAGAGATTTTTAGCTGTTAAAAGCGGGTCTGGCCCTGGCTTGTGTGGTTTGGTTGGAGTGTCATCTTGTAACCAAAAGATTGCGGGTTCAATACCTAGTCAGGGCACATACCTAGGTTGTGAGTTCATTCCTTGGCTTGGGTGCATATAGGAGGCAACCAGTTGATGTTTCTCTCTCACATCCATTTCTCCTTTCCTCCCTCTCTAAAAGCGATGTCCATAGCTTTATTGAGCATTTGGTTTTGAGAGATAGGAAGGTAAATAAGATATTTACTCTGTTTTTCAGAAAATTATGTGCAGTGAATAGAGGTGCACACTCAACTATAATAATAATCAGTGATGGGCACTTTAGTGGAAACATGAGCTGTGTAACTAAAAAGAAGTGATTTGGTCTGTCTTTACCAGAGACTCGTTCATATGGATTACACATAGTATCAAAAGTTGCGTTTGCCATGTCCAGCTGAGGTCAGAGTGAGCCTTTTATTATTGACTGTTTCAGTAAGGACAGCCAGGCTTATGGTGCTTTCCTGTTCCTTCAAGAATGGATGACGTCTGGAACCATACCATGTCCCTCAGTGGTCCTCTGATCTGGCCCCATTTACATCTCCAGCCTCCCCTGCCCTTTTAGTTCCTCATATTTGCCATGTTTCCTCAGTCTTTCTCTTGAGATTCCCTTTGGCTGAGTGCCAGCTGTCACTCTCATCTCCATACACATTTTCTGCCTCCTGGTCCCAGTTTAAATGCCACTTCTTCACAGAAGCCTTCCGTGATCTTACAGACAAAACCCAGGGATCTTGTTACTTGCTCTAAAGTCCTGAACATGGATTTAGGTACTCTACTCTTCTCCTTTGATCACCTTTCAATTTATCTGTGTAAACATTTGATGGCCATCTTCCCTACCAGAATATAAGCACCAGGTGAATAGGTTATGTGTCTGCCTGTTTCACAGCAGTGTCCTCAGTACCAGGCGTGGTGCTTAAATGGTGCTCAATAAGAATTGTAGAAGAAAGGAAAAGAACTGGTATCAAGCACTGACCCCTACCTCTCACTCATCAGTTTTGTGGCCTTTGGTATCTGACCATTTGGGCATCTCAATTTCTTATCTGCATAACGGAGTAATAATGATAATGGCACTTAGTAAGTGTCAGGACTGTGCTTTATTTGTGTCATCTCAATTCTTCCTCACAGAACTGAATGACTTGCTTGAGGCCACACATTTTGTTAATAGATAACAGGGTTTAAATCCTGGTCTGTTTAATTCCAGAAAGGGATTGTTCTTCTCCAGGCCTTTGTGTGATTGTCATGGGATGTGTAATGTGCAGGGGAGATGCACATGCTGAGAATGTTGACATTAATATAGAAGCAGGCTGGAGATCTCTTAAACAGTTTTAGGAACTCAGAGTGTGAGAGTGACTAACTCCACTTAGATGAAGTGACGTCTAACCTGAGTTCTAACATGAAGTTAGCTGGCTCTTGAAGCAGCCTGTAGTACAAATGCCCTGAGGCATGAACTGGGGCCAGAGAGTGGAGAGACTTGCTGGCTGGGCCAGGGAGTTGCTATTTTCTGTAAGATGCTGCCTGGAGACCTTGATGGGTCTTATGTATTGAAAATATTGTGGAAGCAGAAGTGTCCAAAAACCTTCTCCCAGTTTGTGTCTCTGTAGGAATGGAAGCATTTTAGCTGATTATTTTATTCTATTTCAGTACCCAGCACAATGGTGTTTGGAAAGGAATCACCTATGTGAGGTAAGGAATGGATGTTTACATTCAGGTGTTTGGTATAATTCTGTTGTTTGTTCTTGTTTTGGTAAGGGTAGATTGCTTAGCCCAGATGAGTGGCAACCTTGCAAAAATTACTTTAACTCATTGGCCTGTTTCTCATTCGGGAATTAAGGATAATTAAAATATCCACCTCATAGATTTGTTTTGCAACATCCACACAGTGCCTGGTGCCAAATAAGCTTTCCAACAATGTTAGCTGTATTGTTGTTAATATTTCCTGCCTGTTCTGGCTCATGTCCCTTGCTTGAATGAATGTGCATTGTTTATCAAAAAAACAGCTTGACTGGGACATAGGAATTGACATTTTTAAAGATCATGATTTTAGGGTTTACAAAGATAGTAAAATTGACAAAGAAAGGAAAACAAACACCTTAGTAGAGCAGTCCGGGTATTTATGTGTGTTTATGATGAAATGCAAAATGTGAGCTAATTCTTACAGAACCATTGTATATATGCCTGGACTAAGTTTTCCATGCGTTCTCCCTGGAAGTATGTTTGATTGTATCTGTTATACAGATAAGGAAGTTATGACCTTTTTCTTTCTAAGATATTATCAGATAACTACAGAGGTAGACATTAAACCATGTGCTTCTCCAGACCATTTTGTGTCCTCAGCATTGTAAAGGCTTCACTTATCTTCCATCAACTTCAGCATCTTTGTTAGGAGGGAAAGATAGAAACAGGGCTCTTAACTTTTTCTAATCTGTTAGATTAATTGGAAGCACCAGGCATAGTGTGCTGCCTAGTACATACTAGAGGCTCAGGAAATTTTTATTGAATATAAATATTCATCAGATTGGGTGAAAAATAAAAAGGTGACACAGAAAAGCAGTATCAGATACTAGGCTCAGCTTACTTCCTATTTTTTAAAAAAGTCTGAGGCCACTAAAGATTTTATTAGCATAGCCCAGCCTTTCAACCTTTTTCATCTCTTGGCACACATGAACTGATTACGAAAATTTTGCGGTACACCCCAAAATATATTTTTTCCCGATCTGACCAAAAAATTGTTATAATTTTGATTCATTCATACCAGATGGCTATTGTTGTGTTGTCTGTTGTAATTATTTATTTCACAGTCAAAGGGAAAAGAGGCCAGTGCCCCTAAGTAGTCAGGAATTTGCATGTTTTAAAAATTCTTGTGGCATACTGGTTGAAAATCACTGGCATAGCCTATTTACACAGACTAAAGGTTGGAATCTAAGGACCTAAGGTGAAGGAATTTCCTTTGCGTATTGCAGGAAATAAACTCTACTCTGTGCAGTTTTAGTTATCTACAGAAATCTGTTTGCTTTCCACTAGGTACCCCCGCAGCCCAAGAAGCTCCTGGTTCTGCCCTTGTGTTGGGCTGATCAGTTTAGTCCCAATGAAGAAAAACTGTGTGCATTAAAATATACAAACCATAAATTGGAAGGTGTAGCTGCTACTGTTAAGTCATCAGTATTGTATTTTAAAGCTAGATCTAACTGATATTTGTTTTTTTTCCCCTTTAGCTCATGTAATTAAGAGTTGACATAAAGTAAATAGCATTTAAAGATAATGGGGGAGAAAGCAAGAAACCTGATTGTGTAGGACATCTAACATGCTGCATTTAAGTGTAATTTCCTCTCCCTTTCCCCAAGAACAGAAAAAAATTACTTCTTCTGGAAGAACTTCATTATGATACAGCACTTATTGGCCATATCAAACCTGAAAGGTGCCAGTTAGATGGTAATTTGATAACTAAGTATTTTCTTCATGATTTATCATGCCACAAAATGAAGAGTCTTAAAAAGGTAATTATAAATAAAATATACAATATAAATATAAATAAAATATATAATGTACATATATGTAGTAAAATAAATAGTACTATAAATGTGAACATATAAAATATATAATGTAAATATAATAAAATAATATAAAACAAACTGATATAAATACTGATGAATCTATACTGATATAAATAAATGATTGAATAAGTAAGCAAATAGAATAGACATGCCTAATATGTTGAAGAATTCCAAATGATTTTTGTGATAATTCCCTGAAAGGAGGTGAAACGTAATTGCCCATTCCTTAAATGGACTGTGCATAGTGACTTCCTTCCAAAGAGTACAGTATGGAAAGTGAAAAATAAATATATTTAAAGTGGAGAAATCTTCCAAACAGTCCTTCAGCCAGACGATTAAGTTAACATGAATAGCGATAAATCTGATCTTGATGCAATGTAATGAAAATGGCAGCATCGAGGACAAGTGGCAGGCTAGAGCTGGGGGCTGGGCAGGGACTGGTCTTGTGGGGTGAAGCAGTGGCAGCAGCGGTGGGACAGTAACCGCTCGGCAGGCAGGTTCAGGTTTCTGGGGCCAGCCACAGCCATGATCCTGCTGGAGGTGAACAACTGTGTAATCAAGGAGATACTCATGTTCATGTTCGAGAATGTGGCTGCAGGAAACAAACCAGAAGCAGAAGAAGTAACATTTACAGATTCTGATGGTCCTCTATCATATTTCAAATCCTAAGAGACAAAAAAAAAATGATGGTCAGTATTTCTTTGAAATTCTACAAGGAACTTAAGGTATGTGCTGCTGATGAGTTACTAAAGAGAGTATATGGAAGTTACTTGATAAATCCAGAATCAGGATGCAATGTGTCTTTGCTATACGACCTTCAAAATCTGCCTGCATCCAAGGATTCCATTGTGCATTAGGTTGGAATGTTGAAATGAAATTGTTTTGCCTCTATCTGTGAGAAATACTGCCAGTTCCAAGACGAGGGCAAGGAAGGTGAGAACAGGGCCATCATCCATTATAGATATGATGAGACCATGTATGTTGAGTCTAAAAAGGGCATAGTCACAGTAGTTTTAAGCACAGTGTTTAAGGATAATGATGTGGTCATTGGAAAGGTCTTCATCCAGGAGTTCAAAGAAAGTCACAGAGCCAGCCACACAACCTTACAGGTCCTCTTTAGCCACAGGGAACCTCCTCTGGAGCTGAAAGACACTGATGCTGCTGTGGGTGACAACATTGGCTATATTACCTTTGTGCTGTTCCCTCGCTACACCAACACCAGTGCTCGAGACTACACCATCAACCTGATACACATGCTCCAGGACAACCTGCACTACCACATCAAGTGCTCTAAGGCCTATATTCATATACATATGCAGGCAAAAACATCTGACTTCCTCATGGTGCTGAACTGAGCACGCCCAGATGCTGAGAAAAAAAATAAATGAAAACAATTACTGGGAAGACGTTTTCACCCCTCTACCTCCTGGTAACTAGAAGAGGAAGCAGCTGGCAACTGAAGGCTGGAACACTTGCTACTGGATAGTCATAGCTTTTAATGTTGCACCTCTTCAGTTTCTTAAGGGATTCTCCTTTTTGGTTCCATTTTGTACACATTTGGAAAATAATCTGCAGAAACGAGTTGTTCTTGCAAGGACTTCATAGTTACCAAGAATTAAAAATAAAGGAAAAGAAAAAAAGAAAAATCCACTTGATCAACTTAATTCCTTTTCTTTATCTTCCCTCACTCCCCTTCCCTTCCTCCTCCTTCCAAGCTCTTTTGCTTTACAATATGTTACTAATTAGTTACAGAATAATGCAGTCTTTTTAAAAATATATTTTATTGATTATGCTATTACAGTAGTCCCATTTTCCCCCCTTCACTCCCCTCCACCCTGCACACCCCACCCGCCCACATTCCCCCCCCCGTTTAGTTCATGTCCATGTGTCATACTTATAAGTTCTTTAGCTTCTACATTTCCCATACTACTCTTGCCCTCCCCCTGTCTATTTTCTACCTACTATCTATGCTACTTATTCTCTGTACTTCCCCCCTCCCACTCTCCTGTTGCTAACCCTCCATGTGATCTCCATTTCTGTGGTTCTGTTCCTGTTCTAGTCGTTTACTTAGTTTGCTTTTGTTTTTGTTTTAGGTGTGGTGGTTAATAATTGTGAGTTTGCTGTCATTTTACTGTACATGTTTTTTATCTTTCTTTTCTTAGGTAAGTCCCTTTAACATTTCATATAATACGAGCTTGGTAATCATGAACTCCTTTAACTTGACCTTATCTGAGAAGCACTTTATCTGCCCTTCCATTCTAAATGAAAGCTTTGCTGGATAGAGCATTCTTGGATGTAGTTCTTTGCCTTTCATGATTTGGAATACTTCTTTCCAGACCCTTCTTGCCTGCAAGATTTCTTTTGAGAAATCAGCTGACAGTCATATAGGCACTCCTTTGTAGGTAACTCTCTCCTTTTCTCTTGCTGCTTTTAAGTTTCTCTCATTATCTTTAGTCTTGGCTAAGGTAATTATGATGTGCCTTGGTGTGTTTCTCCTTGCGTCCAACTTCTTTGGGACTCTCTGAGCTTCCTGGACTTCCTGGAAGTCTGTTTCTTTTGCCAGAATGGGAAAGTTCTTTATTATTTGTTCACGTAACTTTTCCACTTGTTGCTCTTCCTCTTCTCCTTCTGGTATCTCTATAATTTGGATGTTGGAATGTTTAAAGATGTCCTGGAGGTTCCTAATCCTCTCCTCATTTTTTTTTAATTCTCATTTCTTCATCCTTTTCTGATTGGGTGTTTCTTTCTTCCTTCTGGTCCACTCCATTGATTTGAATCCCAGTTTTCTTCCCATCACTATTGGTTCCCTATGCATTTTCTTTCATTTCACTTAGCGTAGCCTTCATTTTTTCATCTAATTTGCGACCAAATTCAACTAATTCTGTGAGCATCCTGATCACCAGTGTTTTGAACTGTGCATCTGATAGTAAGTCTCTTTGTCACTTAGTTGTATTTTTTTCTGGAGCTTTGATCTGTTCTTTCATTTGGGCCATTTTTTGTCTTGATGCACCTGTTACATAGTGAGGGGCTGAGCCTTAGGTGTACACTCCGGTGGGGCAACCCAGTGGCTGGGTTGTGATGCTGTATGTGGGACAGGGGTCACAGAGGGAACATTGGCCCTTGCTCCACTCTCTGTCGGATTTCAGTCACTTCCCCCACTTCCCCTAAGCAAATTGGGCCCTTCTGCTGCTGATGCCCATGTGGGTGGGTTTGTGTATGTTCTAGGACCCTGTGGGTCTCTCCAACAACCTCTTCTGTGAGGCTGGGAGTTTCTCCCTGCACCTAAACACCCACAGGTGTTCTCAATTGGTGTTTTGAGGCTTTTTTTTCCTTGCGCCGGGACACCAGATTGCAGGGTCTGTCTCACTCCCCAGTTTTGCCTGGTTTATCTGTGTGCGAATGTGTGACCGCCTGGTCTGCCAGTCACCTTGTGCACCGTGTCCCTCCACAGTCCGCCACCTTGCTGAGTCAGCCAGCCACTGCTTTGCCATCATGAGCCCTCTCTGTCCAGGCTGCCCGACTCCGCCCTTCCTACCAGTCTGCATGAATGTGTCTACTTTAACTCTTTGGTTGTCGGACTTCCATACAGTTCAATTTTCTGTTGATACTGGTTGTTGTTTTTTGTTTCTGAATTGTTGTCCTTATTTTGTTTGTGCGAGGAGGCACAGTGTGTCTACCTACGCCTCCATCTTGGCTAGAAGTCTCCAGAATAATGCAGTCTTAACTTGTTTTCTCCTAAGTATTTGAGTTCCAAACTCCTGTACCTAAAATGTGGTTGGGGACATTAATAAAGAAAATTTTTGTATCTAGAAAGAAAAGGGGGGGAGAGAAGGGGAGGGGAGGGGAGGGGAGGGGAAGAGAATGGCTACCTCTGTGGTCTTCCTTCCTAAATCCCATAATTCCATTATAATCACAAGAAAACCATTGGACAGTTGGAGACTTCCTACAAAATACCTAACCAGTATTCCTCAAAACTGTTGTCAACCTCATCAAAAAGGTATAGTCTGGAGAAACTGTCACAGGCTAGAGGAAGAGTAAGGAGACCTGACAGCTGTGGGACCCTGGATGGGATCCTGGAACAGGAAAAAGACATTAGGCAAAAACTAAGGAAATTTGAAGTATGGACTTCAGTTAATAATAATGTGACAATATTGGTTCATTAGCTGTGACAAATGTAGCAATTACTAATGTAAGAGGTTAATGATAGGGAAAACCAAATGCAGGGCATATAGGAACTGAATAATCTTCACTTCTCTCTAAACATAAAACCACTCTAAAATTAAAAGTTTATTTAAAAAAATGATGGCAAAGACAAGTCTATGGTTCAAGTTTAATTTTCATCAGGCTGGTAGCCTGAAGTACTGGTAAATAAAGCAGTCCTTGGTGTTCTGGCCAGGTTATGGTGTAGAAGTGGGGCAGCTCTTCCTCGCTGCTATCTTGTAAAGCCATGGCAGTCTGCCTGCAGAATCAGAGAACACAGCAATTTCGCATGCAATTTCCTATGGCACGTCTTTCCCCCTTTGCTTATGCCCAGTAGCAGCCCCGTGAGCAGCATTTGCTGCTTTAGTTAATCAGAGGGTAAGATTAATGAAAAACTCTTCTCTTCCCCTCCTAAGAAGTTTCAATGGGCACTAGAAATGTAGGTCAAATTGCATCACCGCAGAAAGGAGTGAACAGGAAGGTATGTATGAGTGCTGCCAACCTCTCTTTAGACCTTGAGTTACAAAGAACCAGTGTTGAGCAGCTTAGGTATGAGATACAGGTAGTTCCAGAATGTTTATATATTAATCAGTGATTTTAAAAAAAGATCTCTGTCTAAAGCTCTAGTGAAAATAACTTACACTGACTTGTTTAATTTGTATCTCCCAGCTTCTAGAAGTTTTTTTTTTCTCTTATTATTGGCATATTGCAGCAGTTTATATTAATTTACCCAGAGAGATGGATTATAGAAACTATTGCCATATATACATTAAAAAAAACAAAACCCTTTTTGGTAATCATATAGATCTAATTAATATATTTTGCTAATTATATGTAATTATATGCTCAGTGGAATCTTGATTAGCATATAGAAATCACAAAATATGTTTTTTATTTTTCAGTTATGTTTAAAGAATGCTGTCCCATTCTCTATTTTTAATGGCTAAATCTTACAGATTTTAAGAATAAGAAGTCTATAAATACATGTTTTTATTTTTATACATTGTATGCTACCTGCCTTTGTAAGACATTCAGATATTGGCTGCTAGTTTGGTCCCTGTGGCTGACATTGTCATGAACAGTAAGCATCGTGACAGCAATACCTACTGTGCTGTACCCCATTTCCACTCTCTTGCCTGTATCAAGATAATTGGTAATTCATCTGTATACAAAATGGGAAGTCAGAAAATTTATTTATGAAGGTTTGGGCATTATTTAATTGACTACATTATTCTGTGAAATATGTTTATAATACAATATACTTTTAGCTAATTTTAACTTTTTATTTTGAAGTAATTGTAGATTCGTGGGGAGTTGCAAAGATAGTACAAAGAGGTCCTGCTTACTCTCTAGTTTCTTCCATTGATTACATCTTACCTAAGTATAGTACAATATCAAAATCAGGAAATCAGTATTGGCAGAAAATATGTGTGTAATTTTATGTCATTTTATCCTGTGTAGATTCTAGTAACCACTACCGTAATCAAGATACAGAACTATTCCATCACTGCAGAAATCTCCCCCTTGCTACCCCTCTGTAGTCATAGTCATTCCTGTTATCCTCACAGCCCCTAATTCCTGGCAGTTACTCATCTGTTGTCCAACTCTGTAATTTTGTCATTTGGGGAATGTTACCTAGATGTGATCTTTTGAGATTGGCTTTTTTTACTCAGCATTTAACAAAGAACTTTACTTTTAAAAACTATTTTAAACATTTAAAAAAAATTTTTTCAAAGAAGTTGTTATCCAAAGTTTGATTCACTAATTTTCACACCTATGTTTTTCTAGCTTGGGTGTTCTATACTCTGTGTTGCTATATTTGAACAGCCACTAAAGTTGTATGTGCTGATATAATATCTGATTATAGCATTAACCTTATTGCTTGCTGTGAAGGCTGATACCACGAAGTTAAAAGGAAAATTACCTCAGGAAAAGTCCATCAGCAAAGTAGGTATTACAAATGATTACTGAGTATGAATAAGACATCTCAATGTATACTTAAAGTATACCAAATAAAGTAAAAGAACTCTTCAAAGAAGAGAGACTTTTTGGAACATATTTAAATGAACAGCAATTGAAGCATTTACATTAATTAGTTAATGTAAAGATTGTATCGCAGAATCATTATATGTGGTTAGTATGAAATGTCACCATATGAAAGCCAGTGTCTCCAGCCTGTTAATCAGATTCTTTGAATGTCTTGAGTAGTAGGATATGGAGCTCTGGGTAGATGAGGACTGGGAACAGATAGCCTCAAAAGGAACAAATCTTTCTCAGATGTCAATGTGTTGTTTTCTAACAAAATATAAAAAATAGGAGCTGTAGGAGGGCATGTTTGTGTTTGGCTACAAATAATGATATTAGGGCTCTATGAAATCCCACATGGCCAGACCTACAGAACTGAATCTCACAGCACCATTCTGCACTTCACTAGCAGTGAAGGAGAGGATGTGAGCCCTGGCTCCTAGGCTTGTCCAGAATTTATGTTCCTGAAGATTGTGTCAGGACAGATTCTTATGAATGGGGGTCATCTTATAACTGTGTGACTGGCAGCTGGTCTTCAGTTGGCTCTGCCGCCTGCATTTTTCAGGGGTGTCAAACTCATTTTCACTTGGGGCCACATCAGCCTTGTGGTTGCCTTCAAAGGAATGAATGTAATTTCAACTCCCTAACAGTTAAGGAGTAGTTACATTTATACAGTCCTAAAATTATTTTGGCCTTTAAAAGGCAACCACAAGGCTGATGTGGCCCCCGGTGAAAATGAGTTTGACACCCCTGTTTTAGATGGTTTTCCTTTCTGATAGGAATATATTCTTTGTAATTAAAATCAGCCTCTACTTATGGGCTTAACATCTTTCTATTGCTCACCTTTGTTTTATTCATGCACCATATGATTATATCTATTGGTAACCAAATGTCTGTTAGACACTGTTCTAAGTGTTTATGTACACTCATACATGTAATTACAGTATTGAAAAATTGCACTAATGATACTCATTAAGTCATGGATCTGAAATAAACAGCACATAACTTAACAAATGGGCCAATTTTCTTGATAGGTCTGTTTAAGAGGTCTATTGCCCAAAACACAATACATATATGTATATGTAATATATACATACACATATACATATATAGTATAATTTTAAAAATATATAATATATAATATGTATAGTAATTTTCAAAACATATCTGTTAATTTGCTTATTCATGAGGCAATTTGTAAATAATATGGAATCAAGAGATGTAAGTCCTACCCCTTTTATAAATAGTTTTCTATACAGTTGAGGAAAACAAATTACAAGAAAAATCATCTAACCCATAGGCAACCAAAAGGCAACCCATAATTAATTATCAAATCTTTCATATTGTGTTATAAATGTTCAGAGTAGGAAACAATTATTGATCTCCGATCCTTGATTTTTTTTCACCTGCAGAATGTGGTAATACCTATCTCATAATGAGAAATGAATAAAACATATTTGTAAAGACTTAACATAATGCCTATTACTTACTACACCTTCAATAAATTATAGCTGTGTTATTGTAATGAAAATTCTGATGGTAATCGGACCAACAATAGTACGGTATTAGGGTAGGCTGACTGCTGTTGCTACCCAAAACCTCAGCTGCTTAACACAATACACATTTATTTCTCACTCAAGTCATAGCTCAGTGTGGATTGTTACTCAGACACTGTTGCTTCACCCAATCATTCAGGAGTGAAATTTTGTAGCCCTGTCCACCTCTAGATGCTAGAACCCCTCTCTTTTTGACCAGCAGAGAGACTGAAGATGAAGACAATGAGGTTTGCATGGACCAGGTCTAGAAATGGCACGCAACCTCTCTGTTCACATTTTAGGACTCCATCACATAGCTATGCCTTACTGTAATGAATACTGGAAAATTTAGTCTAATTGTGTGCTCTGGAAGATAAGGATGTGGATATAGGTGAACAATGACAATCTCTATCACAAATAATATTTAGAAAGGCTTAATGAAAGAGGAGGGATTTTTCTTAAATCTTTTAGAGAAGTGAAATTTGTAATAGGTTACCCAGCCTGCCTTTAACTGGTGTTATTTAAAACGGTAGGGTAGAAGAATTTTTTATAAGTTTTTTTATCTTTATTTTTTAATATGTTTTATTGATTATGCCATTACTGTTGTCCTTTTTTTCTCCCCTTTATTCCCCTCCGACCTGTACTCCCCCTCCCACCAGCATTCCTACCCCTTAGTTCATGTCCATGGGTCATACATATAAGTTCTTTGGCTTCTCCATTTCCCATACTATTCTTAACCTCCCCTTGTCTATTTTGTACCTACCATTTATGCATCTTATTCCCTGTATCTTTTCCCCCATTCTCCACCCCCCCACCCCATAGATAACCCTCCATGTGATCTCTATTTCTGTGAATCTGTTCCTGTTCTAGTTATTTGCTTAGTTCATTTTTGTTTTTTCAGGTTCAGTTGTTGATAGTTATGAGTTTGTTGTCATTTTACTATTTGTATTTTTTATCTTCTTTTTCTTAAGTAAGTCCCTTTAACATTTCATGTAATAAGGGCTTGGTGATGATGAACTCCTTGAACTTGACCTTATCTGGGAAGCACTTTATCATACTAAGTGAAAACTTTGCTGGATAGAGTAATCTTGGATGTAGGTCCTTGTCTTTCATGACTTGGAATACTTCTTTCCAGCCCCTTCTTGCCTGCGAGGTTTCTTTTGACAAATCAGCTGGTAGTCTTGTGGGAACTCCTTTGGAGGTAACTCCCTCTCTTTCTGTTGCTGCTTTTAAGATTCTCTCCTTCTCTTTAATGTTGAGTAACTTAATGATGTGTATTGCTGTGTGCTTCCTTGGGTCCAACTTCTTTGGGACTCTCTGAACTTCCTGGACTTCCTGGAAGTCTATTTTCTTTGCCGCATTGGGGAAGTTCTCCTTCATTATGTTTTCAGATAAGTTTTCCATTTCTTGCTCTTCCTCTTCTCCTTCTGGCACCCCTATGATTCAGATGTTGAAATGTTTAATGTTGTCCCAGAGATTCCTAAGCCTCTCCACATTTTTTTGAATTCTTGTTTCTTCATTCTGTTCTGATTGAATATTTACTTCTTCCTTTTGCTCCAGATTGTTAGTCTGAGTCCTGGTTTCCTTCCCTTCACTGTTGGTTCCTTGTATATTTAGCTTCACTTTGCATAGCCTTCACTTCTTCCTTTATTTTGCAACTGTACTCAGTCATTTCTCTGAGCATCCTGATTACCGGTGTTTTGAACTCTGCATCTGATAGGTTGACTATCTCTTTGTTACTTAGTTCTTTTTCTGGAGTTTTGCTCTGTTCTTTCATTTGAGCCATATATCTTTGTCTTGGCACACCTGTTATGTAGTAAGGGGTGGAGTCTTACGAATTTGCCAGGATGGGCAACCCACATTGTTGCAGTTGTGGGGCTATATGTGGGGAAGGGGTCCAAGAGGGAACTATGTTGCTTGCTCAGCTCCTGGCCGGCTTTCAGTTACTTCCTCTGCTACTAACCAGCAAATTGGGCCCTTCTGGTGCTGATTCATGGGTGAGTGGTTTTGTGTCTGTTCTAGGACCCTGTGAATCTCTCCAACGAACTCTCCTGTGAGACTGGGAGTTTCTGCTCCTGCCTCAACCCACACAGGTTTTTTCAGTCAGAGGTTTTGAGGCTTTATTTCCCTGCATCAGAACCCTGGGTTGCATGATCTGTCTCGATCTCCAGTTGTTCCACCTGGTTTATCCACGTCCAAATGTGGGATTGCCTGCTTCACCAGCTGCTACCTTACCACCTTGCCTGGTCTACCAGCCGCCACCTTGCTGCAAGTCCTCTCCGCTGGGGGTTTCCTGTCTCTGCCTCTTCAGTGGGTCCGAATGAATGTTTCTGCTTTAACTTCTTTGTTGTTGGACTTCCATACAGTTCAATTTTGTGGTAGTCATGGCTACTTTTTGTTTTTAAATTTGCTGTTGTCCTTTTTTTGGTTGTGGGAGAAGGCAAAGTACATCTACTTATGCTTCCATCTTGGCCAGAAGTCCAGAATGTTTTTTTCAGTGCTGCAAACATTATTCATCAAATGACACATTTAATCCACTAGCCGCTGCCTTTACTGTAAGCCATTTAACTACTATAGCCCTCCATATCCTCACTTATAAATATTCATCATAGAATTGTGTTGAAGAGTAAACAAGACAATGCATGTAAAGTTCTTGACACAGGGTCTAGCCCAAAGTAAATACTCAGGAACTAAGTTATTATTATTGGTAGTTTTATTAATAAATATGGCCCTAGGGCAGAATGCTTACTAGCAGTTCATTTATTTGACATCTTTTTTAAAGGAACATGTTAGACTACCAAAGAATGACTCAGCTGAGGATATTTATATGCATTTTAGAATTCTGCAACTCCAGGCCAGTAGGAGATTAATGTTCCCTTTGTACAATATTGAAGAAGAAGACTTCTCTATCCCCCTTCCTGGGTTCCCCTCCCTTCAGTCAACTCAACAGACTTGATTCCCCTATTAATTTACCTCTCATCTCTTCATCCCCTTCCACAGAGTTGAGGTTTGTAGGGGAGCTTGGCAGGACAACTGTGAATAAATGCCAGAACAGCTGCTTATTGCTCAGACCTAATTGCAAGTCTTTAGCAAGACATGAATATCTCTCCCCAGGCACATGTTAACCTTAGTGGGCATAGCTGTCAAAGCCCGTGGTTCTACTTAATTCAATTCTATTCAGTAGGCATATGTTAACACTTACAATGTCAGGACCTGGGGATACAAGAATGAAATGAAATGTTATAAATACTGCCTCTAAGAAGTCTACTTTAGGAGATAGGTGTGTTGATCTGAAGAGATTTCATCTGAGCAAGGTTTTCAAGGCTGGATGTGAGTTATTTACAAGGTGGAACGAAAGGAGTTTTAGGTGGTGGGAACAATAGTTGTGGAGGAATAGAGGTAGGGATTGCTGTGGTGGCTGACAGTGGAAGAAATGATTTTAAGCCCAGGTCTATACTGTCCCACTTCTGCCCCTTATTGGCCTTATTTCATAAGCCTCAGTTTTCTTTTTGCTAAAGGTGTGTAGTAATAGTTCCTGTATCACAGACCTGAGAGGACTAAGTGAGATGATAGGCACATAATAAGTGCTTAGTAAATATCAGCTGCTACTACTCTTTTTGTCATGTGCTTTTGAAAATCAACCTGAAAATGTACTTAATTGACCAAGGATTTCGGCATGGAGACAAATTGGAGAACTACTGGACTTTTATTATATCTTTGGTTCTCTGTTGGGCTGATGATGAAATAGCATGCTGTAGTCATAATTGATGGAGAAATGGTTTGCTGATCTCTGAACTAAAAGGAAAAAGAGACCAGTTAACCTCAGTGAAGCCTGGGAGAGAGGACTTGAGATGGGAGAGCTGTGAGACCTTAAATAGTGAAGGGAGCGCAGGATGGTAGTATGGAACCCTTTGGATCGAAGAGAGCTGTGGGTATGTGCAGATGTGTAGAAGCTGTCAGAAAATGGAAGCTCCTTTAAAAATGTTAAGACTGTGAGGAGTTTCATGTGGAGTGGGGAAGTCCAAGACTGCCCACAGGGGCTAAAATGTATTAATGAAACTTAGTCCAGAGGTGTTATAGTTCTTCCTTGTAAGTGGTTTTATCTTCTTCTTTACCAGTTGTTTTCAAACTCTCATTTGGTATTCAGTGGAGTGACCCTGAGAGCATTAATTGCAAAATCTCCAGCTGAGCTTCAAAAAGGGGAATACCCAGTAGCATGACTGAAAAGAGAGGTTGTATGGAACATAGAGGTTCATTCTGAAATTTGCTTGGCCAGGGAGAAAGCTGGCCAGAGTAAAAGCAAAATGGAACTTGGGTAGGAGGACTGCAAGTATACTGGGAACCTCATTAATTCAGATTTCTGTAGAATATCCCTACCACTGACATGTAACCTGCTTTTAAATTTTGTGGGTTTTCGCCCTGGCCTGTGTGACTCAGTTTGTTGAGCATCATCTGGCAAATTGTAAAGTTGTCAGTTCATCAGGCACATGCCTGGGTTGTGGGCCAGGTCCCAGGTTGGGGGTGTGCAAGAGGCAACTGATCAATGTTTCTCTCTCACATCAGTATTTCTCTCCCCCTCTCTAGAATCAATAAAAATAAAAAAATATTGTTTAATTTGTAGTTTTTCATTTGGGAGAAGAAACTTAGGAAAACAACATAGGCCCAGAGTCACAAGTTTGACTGCCTATAGAAGACAGGCCTGGCAAGAAAATAAGTGACTCAGAAAGGTGGGTGCCTTAGAAAGAAATGACAAGAGGCTGCACAGGACATAGCATCACCCAGTTGTCCCTAAGCAGATTTTTGGACATTCCAAGAGAAAATGAGAACATGACATTTTATGTGAATATTGCCACTTTTTAAATATTAGTAACAATTTTTTTTCTTTTTCCCTAAGATCACCAGAGAGCCAAAAAATAGTGAACTATTGTAGGCCTCTGGACTTTCTGTTTGCAGTGAGGGTCAAAGAGTGGAGAGAAATGCATAGCATAATGAGTTAGGTGTCTAAGCTGGACATACTGCTGATTCCAGTGCCAGGCGCAGTACCTGTCAAGGGAGCACACACTTAACATGGTTTGATTAAACAAAGAGACCAGCTTGTGTGAACTTCCCTTGGTTTTCAGTCTTTTCACATATAGAATGGAAAGATAGGAGTTAGCTTTCCCTCAGCTCTAACTTAGAAGACAGAATCAAGTCAAAACTTGTGTTGCCTCCTTATGGGGCCTACCTCTCCAGACTTCTCTCTTCTTTTTGATGCCTCCCTAAGCACCCAGGGTGCCATTCTCATATTACAGCTCCATGGTTTACCTAGAATTTAAGAAAGTTTCTGAAATAAAAAGAAAATTTGTATTGTGCTTCAAAACAAGACTGCTCAGTTTAGCCTATTTTTTTTCTTTTTCTTTATCATGGCTAGTAGGTTTTTGCTTAATTTTTACAGACTCTACTGTGTAACAAGAATATTCCAGATTATGCCTTAAATTGCAACAAGGCTCTCAGAGTCTTAAAAGGACTTAGAGGTGTTACTCCTAGAAAATAAGTCATTTTCTCTGTAAAAGTTGATAGAATGCTGCCCATGAAACAGTATAGGCTTTTCGTTGTTTAAAGGTAATGAGAGGATTTTTCTGAACCTTTGGGCACTGGATCTTCTTTTATAAAAATTTCTAGTGATATCTGTCCTTTTATTTTTTTAATACAAAAGTTTTAACTGTCTTGAACAAGATTTTTATTGTTGCAGTTATCCGAAATCAACTGGAAAAGATTTAAGCTCAGAAGGGGGCCAATTTCCCTACTGGTCCAGGGAATTCTTGAAAGTCTAGGGAAGAAGCGCTTGGGTCTCTGGGGACTAGACTTGGGACAGAAAAGACCTAGAGTGCCAAGAAGAAACTGTTTTCCGTTCTCTTCTGTAGGCTTAGGTGGCCTCTTGGGTCCCTTTCGCTTTGAGCAGCATGTTTATTCTTTTCTCTGCCTACTGGTTCTTTCCTGTGGACTTAAAGCACATGGGGGTTGCTTGCAGCCTAGAACAGAATAGACCCTCTTCATTCCAGTTTTTAGTTTCAAGAGAAACAAGTTGAATCTCACTTTGGGTTATGTGTCCAACTTTGGCTAACATGGGAGCAGTTGGGACTCCCATAGAATAAATATGACTTGGCGTGTAGTTGAGAATTACATAGTGCTAAGAAAAAGAGTCACCATGGGCTAGGCAGTAACTCAAAGAGTGGCAACATCTACTATCTCACCCTCCTGCCCTCAAAAAAATAAAGAGTAAATAAATTAAATTTATCCTTTCATGACTAGAGAACATTTAAGTTACGTCCTTTTTTTTTTTCTTGTTCTGTCTCACCTCTGTCATTTAAAATAAATCTTTAAAAATTTTGTATTTGTTGAATGCTGGTTACATTTTACTACCTACTGGTAGTGAATAAATAAAAACGATCAAATTTTGTTTCCATTCTTAGACAGTGTTCCCCAGTCTATGTTTTAAACTATTTCTCTTTCTATTGGCAAAACAAAATGAAGTTGCTGTTTAGGCAGTTTGATGTACTGGAAAGGGAACTAAATAGCACCAAAGGCTTCCATCCTAGTTCCAATTTCAAACCATTTATTTGCTGGGTAATCTTGAGCAAATTATGACCTCTCTTACTCTGCTTGTTCACTAGCAGAATAGAGATTATAATAACTGCTCTTTTGAGCAGTGCCATTGTGAAGATAAAATGAGAGAATATGTACAAACATATGATAGTTTGTTCCCCTATGAAAGAAAGATTTCTGACCCCCTCTTCTAAGTAGAGAAGTTACTATTTTTACGTGCTTATTTTTAGTAACTGCCACTACCATTTTCCTCTAAGAATAGGGTTTCCTTTAAAACATTTTTAAGGTATGTGGACTGGAAAAAAGAGAATTGTTTTTATGATAAATTCTATGATAATTTTTTATGATAAATACTATCTTGGGAGAAATTTGATAGCACCTAAAATCTGATGGCTTCCTTGTATACTTTGGAGATATAGTGGAGTGTCCTGATGGAAAACTGAAAAATAGCTTGACCCAGTGAAATAAGATCAAGCAGAGTCTAATCTGATGCTGGTTTTGTTCCACCTCTACCTCAAGTGTACTTTGAAGGAATCACCATTAGTAAGGCAAATGGTTATCTCTAACATATAACATCTTTATTGGCTATCTTCTTCCTGGTAATTTGTAGCTTCTTTTGAGTGACTGTTGCCTTCAGTATTTAGGATGCAAAGAAAGGCATTTTGGCTCAGGACAGACATGTTAAACAAGATGATGGGTTTTACTGGAAAGAAAGCAGGAAAGAAACACTAAAATGAAAATCAGAGAAAAATTTTAAAAGATGGGAGACTGGGAAGGAAATATAAATCTGGGGAAGAGAAGCACCTGGCTTATAAAGATTGTAGGAATGATCACTTTACTAGTGATTACAGCACTGAATAACATTTTGTGGGTGAGTAAAACTGAAACTGTCTAAAAAAGGGAGAGTGGAAGGATATGATACAGGAATAACTTAAAAGCCAATAAAGATAATTAAGAGTAAGTGTTCAAAACATGGCGTAGAGTTTCAGCTACTAACTTTCCAAGATGCTTTGTTAATATCTCACACCATAGAAATATTTGACTTACCATCTCAGAGTTATGAAAATAAGGAAAGTTGATCAAAGCAATAATCCTGTCGTGTGACCTTGGTGATAGCCAATGAGGATTGTAGGAAGAGAAGTGGATTGCTGGTGAATTTTTCATGTGATATCAGGCTGCCTTCTGCTTTATGCTTCAGCATCTGCTCCATAGCTGTGTCATTGCCCATATTTGTTGTTCTCTTCTTCTGCAAGTCAAACATGAAAACCAGTTAAATTTCTAACTCTGGTTTGTTAATTTCCAGTTCCTTGACTCCTTAACTCAGTGATCCACCCCAAAATACAATAATTTGAATAGTAGCTACATTGTACTTGAAATGTACATGCACACATATGCACAAAAATATATAGGTAATGGAACACAGTTTTCTTGTGCTTTTTAGGAAGATGGTTTAAGTTTTTGTTTCCTGTTTGTGGTATTATGAATTGCTTTTATAAACAGTAGGTGTTAAAGGACAGAGGGAGCTCCCCAAATAATAATCTCATTCAATGTGTGTGTGTTTTTAAATCTGTGATTCTGACAGGTTTCATAGGAGCAGGTTTTCTGAATAGCCGTTTTACAAATTAATTGAAAACTCATTAGTGGCAAGTTATTCACAATACTTTAAGCCCCAGGAGCCTTCTCTGTGTACATGTTGAATAGTCATTTGTTCTTAGTTTATTGTAAATATAGCCAATTAAGTTCATTGTAAAAAAAACTGAATTACATTTGTTGTAAAATTGATAAAGTGCCTCAAATTTTAACACTTTGATATTTCATAGTACATATAATAATTTTGGAACATCTGGTAACTAATGAGATTGTAGATTTCTAGTTAGCTTTACCTGTTGTTTCATTCCTTTGCCCCTTTTCTCTGTAGATCTGAACGGAATTAAGAAGAAGGCACTTCCACAGTCACAGCAGATGAAGATCCATTGGTAAATTGATCAGCAGTTTTGGCCTGCCCTCCAAAGAAAAGGTAACTGGCTATTCCAGCATAGCACAGCTGAAAAAATGGGATGCTCTTGGAGTATAACAGAGCAAGTTTTACCAAAGGATGATGGTTTTTAAATTTAAGATATCTGAGTAAGTTTTCAAATTTTAAGCATAATTCTGAATATGATTTTACTAACATGAAATGATAGTGAATTTGAGAGTACAGTATTATTGGGTGTTTGCCAAAACAAAAACTGCTACATACTGCCCCCCCCCATTTTTTAAAATTACAGGAAGACTTTAGAAATAGGACAGCCTCTATCTCCCACCCCCCCACCCAATAAATCCATATTCTTTTTTTTTCTTAGGAAGTTGTCTAAAGATGATGCTATTATGTTTCTGTCCAGCTCTGATTTCCCCAACTCCTCCTTTCTTCTCTCCACAAGCAACATAGACCTAGTTACTCAGGGCTGCGGAGATCCTGTACAAATTACAAAACAGGCAGCAGTTCTTTAGAAACACTTTCTGGGCCTAGTGCCTTTGCCCAGCCGCCAGATGTCTCTGTGCTTGTGAGCAGTCCCACATCTTTACAAAAATAGCAGCCACCATTAGTTGTTTTTTATTATGCATTTGCCATTGTGCGTTTACTGTTTGGGGAGGAGGGGTGGTTAAGTTTCACATCATATGAGAAAGGAAAAATTCTTGTAGGAATTTCTTTTGTTCCATGGATTCTTTTAATTTTTTCCTATTTTAAACTTTATGGACAGTGGTGAAAAATAACATCAAGCTTTCAACTATACGAACTACCTCATGAAGTTACAAAAACCTCATTTGTAAAAATCCTGCCCAGTGAAACCTCTATGACTTCCCTCTCCCTAGTATCATTCTGCCCAGAATCATTCTGCCGCACCCCCACATACACAAGGACATTTAGACTGTCCTGGGCTAGTTGCGTAGTATGATGCCAGGTGTGGAAAACTGTCAAATCAAATGATCCTTTTCCTGGAGGGATTTTTATTTAAAAAAAGAAAAAGACTCATGCTTCCATCTCCTAAAAGCAATGTGGGGCTTACATGTTAAGATGAGGTTTAAGATGAGTTATTAAAAGATAAAATTGAACAGAATCCAAATAAGAAAAATCAAAGGCTTTTTAGCCTCTGAAATTGATCAGTTTAGTTTAGGCAACAAATGCAATGCTTCAGTCAGGTTTTAGGCAACTGTAGCAGAGTTGGAAACATTTTGAACAACTTGGAATATTTATCTACAAAGATAATATTTTTACTGTTACCAGGCAGAAACAGGAACTTCAGGAAAGATGTGGCAGTTCTGGTTAGGTGTTTAGAAGAACGGTACTGGGTAGCTCTGAAGTATCCACCCCTAAAATAGTTCGTTAGAATTTTCTGGCCTAAAGCTGATAGGGCAGCAATGCATAGGTACCCTTCAGTGATCATCCAAGTCATCACAAAGGGTGGCATTTATTGTGGTGTGTCTGGAAGATACCAGAGAAGAGAAAAACAGGGCTTTCCTACATGGTGGTCAGCAACTGGCAGTGGTGAGATTTGGTGGGAAGGGAGGGAGGAAATATTTGACAGAAATGCCAAAGAAGCACTTTAGTCCATAACTATTTATCGAGTTTGTACTATGTGCAAGGAGATCATTCGAGGAGGAAAAGAGAAGAATGATGGGTGATTTCACAGACTGCATTTATGACATCTAGGGTTTTTTTTATTGGGGTTTTTTTTTTTTGAGTACTATTCTGATGAAAACATTAATATGATACCAGGAAATCAGTGGCAAGAGGCAGGGACAAAAGAAGTGTCACAAACTCAAGTCTGCAGGGACCAGCCAAACAGAGAAATGAAATGGGCCAGGTGGAACTGAGGAACTATCAAAAACATGACCAACCTAAAAGGGCAGCCTCTTTTCAGTACCATCTCCTTGTAAGCCCAGTATTCATTCAACAAATAGTTATTGCATGTTTACTTATGTACTGTGCTCTTCCAGGCACTGGGAATTAATTAGTAAATCAAAGGAACAAAAGTCCCTGCTATTGTGGTACTTACCTTTTAATGGAAAGGAACAGATAATAGATAGCAAATGCAACAAATAAACACATTATTCATTATACTAGATGATGGTAACTGGTTAGAAATAGCATATCAGGGTAAGGAAAGTCAGGAGTGCTGTCTAAAGTCAATGCATGCAGAACTGCCAAATCTCCTCTGATCTGGGTGGGAAGCTAAGCAGGGTTGGCCTGGTTAGTACTTGGAAGGGAAAATCAGCAGTGCTGATGAGAGGTGAGACTTACAATTTTATATAAGAATGGTCTGGGTAGGATATTTTGAAAAGGTGAGATCTTAGCATTGCAGGTGAAGGACAGTGAAAGGTGTTGACTATCAGACCAAGGAGTTTAAAGTGTCTCTTGGCAGCAGTAAAATATAGCAGTGTATATGTACTCCATAAGGAAGAAGGAAACTGAAGGGTGGTTGGTGCCTTAGGAATCCCAGCCTCTGGGTTTCAAAGGAAAGCAAATTGGCCCCTGGTTTAATCAGTCTGTGATACTGCTGCTCACCTGGTAGAATTTTGTGACAATCTCACAAAAGTCGCAAACAAAATTAGATCTTTTTCTTAAAAAAAAAAAGTATCCTTACTGACCTAGCCAGGTAGCTCAGTTGGTTAGCGAATCATCCTGGTATGCCAAGGCTGCTGGTTTGATCTCCAGTCAGGGCACAGACAAGTAGCAAGCAATGATATATAAATAAGTGGAACAACAAATTAATGTTTTTCTCTCTCTCTCCCTCTCTCAAAAAAAAAAAATGAATAATTTTTTTCCCCTGATAGAGACCATACCCATGTTCGTATGGGAACGATTGAAATAGTGATATCTTCAAGGTGTAAACATTATATAAATATATATGTGTCAAAACTAGGAAATGCAAAAAATGGTAGCTACAGTTGGTGCTGTGATGGCCCTGAAGTGTCCTAGGCCTCTGAAGGCCTCTGACCTATAAGCCAAGAGCAGTGAGGACATGTCCTTACAGTTTCCATTGCTAACAGCCATCCATTGTTTCTTTTTCCTTTGTCTTTCTTTCTTCCTTTTTTTTTTAAAAAAAGAAAAAAAAACCCCCACACCTTAACTCAGTATCTTTGCATGTGGAGATTTCATGTCCTTTTTTTTTGGCTGGGACCAGACAGGACTTCAGAAAAGCTCAGGAGCACACTGCATTTGAAAGGCGTTAGACATGAAATTTTCAATGTAGTTTGTACAGAAGTCACACTTTGTCAGCCTCACAGATGTGAACATTACTTTGTTTTTAAATTAATCAGTTTTGCAAAGGGGCCAGAATTATTACTTGTTAGAGTTGCACCAGTTTGAGTCTGCTGCTTTCTTACAGTTTTTCAAATTTTATAATGTATTAAACTGTTTAAAAAATAAGGTCTCTGTGAAACACATGTTGGGGTGAAGCTATATTAAAATGAAATTTTCCTTTTTAAAATTTTGTGTGTTGAGCATCAAAAAGAGGCCTAAAAACTAAGGCCAGTTTTGAGGTCAAAACCCACTAAAGGATAAGGATGTCATCACCTCTGCTAAGCAGTCCTGTTCCCACTCAGCCAGTGTTATGTCCTGTGCTTTGTTATTCTGAATTGGTGAGCAGGATGCATCTTGCTCCTTTTGAACTCTTCCTTTTTTAAAAAAATATATTTTATTGATTATGTTATTACAGTTGTCCGATCTCCCCCCTTTATTCCCCTCTGCCTGCATCCCGCCCCCCACTTAGATCTTGTCCATGGGTCATACATATAAGTTTTTTGGCTTCTCTATTTCCTATACTATTCTTAATCTCCCTCTGTCTATTTTGTACCTACCATTTATGCTTCTTATTCCCTGAACCTTTTGCCCCTTTCTCCCTTCTCCTCCTCCCCACTGATAACTCTCCATGTGATCTCTGTTTCTGTGATTCTGTTCCTGTTCTAGCTGTTTGCTTAGTTTGTTTTTGGTTTTGGTTTTGGTTTTAGGTTCAGTTGTTGATAGTTGTGAGTTTGTTGTCATTTTAATGTTCATAGTTTTGATCATCTTTTTCTTAAATAAGTCTCTAACATTTCATATAAGGGCTTGGTGATGATGAACTCCTTGAACTTGACCTTATCTGGGAAGCACTTTATCTGCCCTCCCATTTCAATGATAGCTTTGCTGGTTAGAGTGAGTAATCTTGGATGTAGGCCCTTGCCCATTTCATGACTTCAAATACTTCTTTCCAGCCCCTCCTCACCTACAAGGTTTCTTTTGAGAAATCAGCTTATAGTCTTATGGAAACTCCTTTGGAGGTAACTCTCTCCTTTTCTCTTGCTGCTTTTGATATTCCTTATCTTTAATCTTGGGTAATGTCATTATGATGCAGCTTGGTGTGTGCTTCCTTGGTTTCAACTTCTTTGGGACTCTCTGAGCTTCCTGGACTTCCTTGGAAGTCTATTTCCTTTGCCAGATTGGGGAAGTTCACCTTCATTATGTTTTCAGATAAGTTTTCCATTTCTTGCTCTTCCTCTTCTCCTTCTGGTACCCAGATGATTTGGATGTTGGAATGTTTAATGTTGTCCTGGAGGTTCCTAAGCCTCTCTTCATGTTTTCGTATTCTTGTTTCTGCATTCTGTTCTGGTTGAATGTTTATTTCTGTGTTCTACTCCAGATTGTTGATTTGAGTACTGGTTTCCTTTCCTTCACAATTGGTTCCCTGTACATTTTTCTTCATTTCACTTTGTATAGCTTCTACTTTTTCCTCCATTTTGTAGCCATACTCACCATTTCTGTGAGCATCCTGTTTACCAGTGTTTTGAACTATGCATCTGATAGGTTGGCTATCTCTTCATTGCTTAGTTGTATTTTTTCTGGAGCTTTGATCTGTTCTTTCACTTGGGCCATATTTTTTTTTCTTAGTGCACATGTTGTGTAGTAAGGGGCAGAGCCTTAGGTTTTGGCCATGGCAGGGCAACCCACATTGCTGCATTGTGGTGCTGTGTGTGGGGGAGGGATCCAAGAGGGAACAATGACATTTGCTTGGCTCTTAGCCAGCTTCCAGTCGCTTCCCCCACTACCCACATGCATATTGGGCCCTTCTGGTGCTGATTCCCCAGGCAGGTGGGTGGGTGTACATTCTAGTACCATGTGGGTCTCTCCAACAAACTCTCCTGTGAGGCTGGCAGTTTCTCCCACCACTACAACCTGCACAGGTTCTTTTAGTGAGAGGTTTTGAGGTTTTATTTCCCTGCACCAGAAAGCTGGGTTGCGCAATCTGTCTTGGTCCCCAGTTGTTCTTGTTCATCTGCATGAAATTGTGGGACTGCCTGGTCCTCCAGCCACAGTCTTGCTTTGTGTCCTTTCCTCCCCAGCTGCCCATCTCTGCCACTCCTACCTGTATAAATAATGTTTCTTCTTTAACTCCTTGGTTGTCAGACTTCCATACAGTTTGATTTTTTGGCAGTTCCAGTTGTTTTTTATTTTTAAATGTGTTGTCTTTTTTTTGGTTGTATGAGGAGGCAAAGTGTATCTATCTATGTTTCCATCTTAGCCAGAAGTCCTCTAAATAATAAAAAAAAATTAAATATCCTTATTATAGTTGCTGTTTATAAGAGTTTGTCATTAAAAATAAAATTAGGTGATATGTGAGGTGATGGATATGTCAACTGATTTTATATATATTTTATATATATATAAAGTGTATAATGTGATGGTTTTAATATAATATAAATTTATTACATATATTTATATGAAATCATCACATTGTACACTTTAAATATACACAATGTTATATGTCAAATATATTTCAATACAGCTAGAAAAATTTAAATATTATATAAACATGTTCATAGAAAAGCCCCTTTAATTATACTCTTTAACTTCCTGCTTCCCATAAGTCCAAAGTTACCTAGACTGTTTTCTATGTATAGACTTATCATCATTATTTCTTTTTCTCATAAATATGCATATACTATGCATAGCATTTTCCATGTTGCTTTTTAAAAAATTGTTATCTTAAGCCCTGGCTGGCATAGCTCAGTGGATTGATCACGGGCTGCGAACCAAAGCATCACAGGTTCAATTCCCAGTCGGGGCACATGACTGGGTTGAGGGCCACGTCCCTAATGGGGGCCACGTGAGAGGCAACCACACACTGATGTTTCTCTCTCTCTCTTTCTCCCTCCCTTCCCCTCTCTAAAAATAAATAAATAAATAATCTTTAAAAATATATTTATAAAAAAAATTGTATCTTGCCAGAACTGGTGTGGCTTAGTGGGTTGGGCATCATCCCACAAACTGAAAGGTTGCAGTTTTATTCCAGTTAGGGCACATGCCTGGGTCTTAGGCCAGGGCCCAGGTTGGGGGTGTGCAGGAAGTAACTGATTAGTGTTTCTCTTGCATATGGAAGTTTCTCTCCCTCTTTTTCTCCGTCCCTGCCCTTCTCTATAAAAACAGTGTTTTTAAAATATTTTTTAAAAATCTTGTCTGCCTTTCCACTTCTTTCTACATATGATATACTTCCATTTGTGGAAGGAGGGAGGGAAGGAAGGAAGGAAGGAAGGAAGGAAGGAGGGAGCCATCTACCTCTATATAAAGAGGATGATGTGTCATATAAAAGTGAATAACATTTACTGTGTGCCAGGTGCTTTTCTAAACATTTTAATTCATTGACTCCTCATAATAACCTAATGAGGTAGATAGTGTTATGGTCCTCCTTTTACAGAGAAGCTAAATGAGGCAGAGATGAAACATGGCCAGAGCCAGGCAGTGCCAGACATGGGTTCCAGGACCAGCTTCAGCTGCAACTAATAGTTGTCATGAGGGACCCTGTGGATAATGGTGTGAGATTATAGAGGTTTTTCAAAAGAAGTCAATCTGTAATCTTGTGTGAAATTTTTCAAGTTTTAATGTTGGCTTAAAAAAATAATAGCTTTATTGAGATATAATTCAAATATCCCAGATTTGCCCATTTAATAGCTTTTAGTGTATTCATAATGTTGCTCAACCATTGCCTCTATCTAGGTCCAAAATATGTTCATAATTCCCAGAGGAGACCCTGTGTTCTCTCCTCAGAGCAGTCACTCTTCACCCTGCCCCCTAGCCAGATGCCGGAAGCCACTAATCTTCTTTCTGTCTCAATGGATTTGCCTGTTCTGGATATTTCATATAAATGGAATCATACAATATATGGCCTTTTGTGTCTGGCTTCTTTTACTTGGCTTGTTTTTGAGGTTCATCCATGTTGTAGCATTCCTTTTAGTGGCCAAATCATGTGCCACTGTGTAAATATACCACATTTATCTGTTCATCAGTTGATGGTCACTAGGGTTGTTTCCACCTTTTGGCTATTGTGAATAATGCTGTTATGAACATTGTATACAAGTATCTCTTTGAGTCCCTGCTTTCAATTCTTTTGAGTATAAACCTAGAAGTGGAATTGTTGGAACATACTGTAATTCTGAATTTAACCTTTTTGAGGAACCACCAAACTGTTTTCCACAAGAGCTGTACCGTTTTGCATTCCTACCAGCAATGTACAAGGATTTCTGTTCCTCCACATCCTTACTAACACTTGTCATTTTCTGTTTTTGTTTTTTTGGTTTTGTTTTCTTCGTAGTGATCATAGGGGGTATGTAGTAGTATCTCATTGTGCTTTTGGTTTGCATTTCTCTACTAACAAATGATATTGAGAATCTTTTCATTTGCTTATTGGTCATTTGTATTAGTTTCTTTGGAGCAGTATGTATTGAGATCTTTTGTCCATTTTGAAAATTGCATTATTTGTAGAAGTTCTTTATACCTTCTGACTACAAGTTCCTTATCAGAGATATAATGAGTACAAATTTTCTCCATTCTATGGGTTGTCTTTTCACTTTCTTGAAGGTATTATTTGAAGCACAAAAGTTTAATAATTTTGATAAAGTCCAATTTATCTATTTGGCTCTGTTTTTAAAGAAATACCTGGTAAACTGGAGTATAGCCTACTAACCACATACTTGTGATTGCTTCTCTGTTGCCACTGCCCCCTGAAATCATTTGGAACCTAACGCTTTGTGAAAATACCTGTTTACTGAAGTGGAGAAGGGCAAGAAACTCTGGAAAGTAGTAAAGATTTCTCATCTGTAGCAGTATTGTTTCAGTTCACCTTTTCTGATCCTGAAGTTTTTTCACTTAAAGCAGTGATTTCCAATTGGTGTGCTACGAGAATTTTTAAAACATGTAATACCTGACTATTCAGTAAGGGGCACTGACCTCTTTTCCCTTAGAGTGTCCAATAAAAAATGACAACAGCCAATACAGTAATAGCCATTGGTGTGAATGAATCAAAATTATACTATTTTTTGTTGGATCAGCAAAAAAATATATTTTTGGTGTTTTGAAAATTTTTAGTCATTAGTTTATGTATGCCATGAGATGAAAAACAATGAAAATCACTGACTTAAAGCAGTTTGGTGGGGAGGAGGATGTGGAGAAGAAAGTAGAGAAATTTGCAGAAAGGGAAGAGGATCAGGGTCTGGGTCCTAGAGATTTTATGTGATCAAAAGAGAGGTTAAAATAGATTGAATGGGTTAAAATAAAAGGCCAGAAATTTTGCCTGGAGTCATAGATTGTGCCATTTGAAATCAGAATGGCCATGGAAGTGTAGTAATTATGTATTTCTGGGAAGAAAACTATGGACCATGCAAAAAGTGATTTGGGTTAAGGTCTCCAATTATATGTGTTTGGGGTAGGCATTGGTAACAGGGAACTGTATTCATTCATCATTATTCACTCACATGTTAGTGAAAAGCAGTTAAATCCACATGCTATTTATCTTTACCAAGAAAAAGAAGATTTTATTTGAGAGGTGGAAAGGGAACACAAACTTTTGTGGGGTAGTGTATCCTTTGGAAAGCAGTACAAACTCAGATGAACTACTGGATCAGGGTGCACATAAAGAATGTGAAAAAGCCCGGGGTGGTGTTGTTTGCCAGATCTATGACTTGACTTAGACCTGGAATTTTGCTGAGGGAAGGGAGAGGAAAGATCAATGTTTTTCATTCCCTCTTGTGCCAGCATGCCTGCACTGTTGGTCAAGAGTTCAGCCCTAACTCATTTTGTGGACCAGGTTGGGGACCTGGCACACACAGATCTTATGATTTGTAGGGAGGTGAGTTCTAAGCTCCAAATGACACCTTTATTTTAGAAATGCAAATTATTGATTCCTGGGGGAATAAGCATGTATCTCATTGCCACCTTGATTTCAGAGCATGCACACTCAAACCTAGTTCATGAAGTCCTATGATTTAGGGGTGAGGATGAGTTCCCCTGTGCTTAGTGCAAGGTATCAGGAAAGGTGTTTTTAACGAAGTGGAATTTGCAGGAGTACTTGGTTGAGCAGTAGGGTTCAGCCAAGGGAAGGAAAGTATTATAGATGAAGTTACCTGTATAAACAAAGACTGGAGAGCTGGGATCTGGAGGAGGAAATACGTTTGAAGCTATGAACTCATTTTGGCTGGACTGTAGAGTGCTTGCTAGATGGGAAACTTAGATGTGGTGGGTTGAGGCTGGAACACTCCCTGAGTGCTAGAAGAGAAGTTTTTATTAAAATCTGTGGTTAGTGGGGAGCCCTTAAAAGTGTTAAAGCAAGGACTGACATAACTAAAGCCATGCTTCATTATGCAAGACTGATCTGATAGTGTAACACGGATAGATTAGAATTGGGTCTCACTATATGATAGGCATGGCACTAATAATAGCTAACACTTATAGGGTGTTTTTGTACTATTAACTTTAATAATACTATCATAAAGTAGATACCTCATTTTACAGATGAGGAAACAGGCGAGGTTAAGTGATAAACAGAGAGGTTAAGTGATTTCCTCAGTTATACAGCCATTAAGTGGTATTGGGATTCAACCTGGGCAGATTGGCTCTAGAACCCATGCTTTTAATTAACTGCTGGGCCCATCAGGTGGTGATATTTACAGTCACTTCAGTGAAAGCTGTATTAGTACAAAGGTGACATTGGGAATTATTTTTAACAGTGTGTTTAATTTTGCATTTTATTATATATGAGGCAGTACTCTGGAACTCTAAACAGTCAGCGTCTTTTTATAGCTAAATGTTGGTCCAGCTTTTCCATTCCTTCTCTATAATTGAATCCTCTCTCTCTCTCTCTCTCTCTCTCTCTCTCTGAACTACTTTACCTAAAGGCTTTAAATGAAGATTTTAAATCAACCTTGTCAGTAATTAATAAAATGCAGGTCACTGTTAAATTCCTAGAAACATTTGGGTATTATTCAGTTTAAAGTTACAATTTACTGCCTTGTATGTGTGTATTTTTAAATTTTTCTCTTTAAAAGTTTTTATCACTAGTGAAAGTTTCTTAGGGAGAATTTGTATGTAGCTATACACATATGATTAAGAAAACAAAAATTCAAAGCTTTAAACTTCTTGGCAAATGATACAGTGTGTAGAATGAATGTGTGGACAGTCCAACTCTTTAAAAAGATAATTACCCTCATCTTTAATTCTCCACTTTTGCAGCTCTTCATATTATTTCTAATTTTGCACTTTTCAGCAATTCCAGCCACAGAGCTGATGAATTTAATATCCTTCCACTGTTCTCCCCCTACTGGAACAGTTATTCGTTACAGTCTGTAAGGAAAGTACAGTATTTCACTACAGAGAGCACACTTAAGGAGGGGCCTTGCCTACCATACCTGATAGCAGAATAGAGCCCTGGCTCTGTCTGAAGAAGAGAAAATGAAAGAGAGAGATGTGGTCAGAGGAGGGAGAGAGAATAGGAGAACAGGCTCAGCCAATTTCTGGAAGAAAAAAAGAAACCAAAGCCAACACTTTCTAATTCAGTGGATCTGAGTTTCTTGTTACTCAAATGAAGGCAGTCCTTTGGGGTTGATAATGAAGAATCGCTGTTACCAACCCTGCAATTTGCACAGATAAATATACTGTAGTTGCTTGTTTTCAAGTTTATTTAAATGTTGTATTGAGACCAGTGTGTTTTTTTCTAAATAGAAAGGCTGGTTGTGTGGGATCTTGCATCTTAGAAAATTTTTGGAAAGCTTCAGCCACTTTACATTAAACTGGACTTAAAAAACTGGGATGATCAATTCCCCCCCCCCACACTTATTGATGTCTGTGGCATTTGAACAAGCATTTTACAAGTGAATCTGTTATGCAAAGAATCATTCTTGTTAAGAGAGACCTTATTACCCTTGGCACCTACTGGGAACATCCCTAAATTTGGAATGGTGAAGTAAGGCCATATTTTAAATACATCCCTGGAAGGGATGAAATGCTCAGGACTTGGCAGAGTTTCACTTCTGACAGCCTGGTTCTTAAGCCACAAACAATCTAATTGTTAGTTACTACAGCTTTTTCCATAAGAGCATTTTGATGAATTGAATGTTTTTCCCTACTTCTTACTCATCTCATGTCCTCAGCAAAATTACTATATTGTGTTTACCCTGGTGCCTAACAGAGTGCCTAGTATGTGGTAGGAAATCCAGAACCGTTTGACAACTTGAGTCCTCATTATAAAACATACTGCTTATCTGCAGATCCTAAAGATCCTCAGTTACATGACATTATTAGAAGTGCACTAACGAGAGAACAGATTGATGGATCGTATGCAAGGCACACTTCTATACTAAAATAATTATACTACATGAATGTAAACTGTATTGAGTCATTTTAAAAATATTTTTTTAGTGTTGAAGAGGAGTACTAGGTAAGAAGTCATCCTTTATTATGGCCTTGTAGGTAGGAAAGACCTAGTGCTTGAGTTGTACTCTTGTTTGTAGACAAAGTTGTATTCTTTGTTTCTAGACAGTACCCTTTGTGTGTGGAACTCTTTTAATATGTTAGCCAAATATCAGAGCACTGTACTTTCTCAGCTAGCAGTTTTGACTTTTGTTGGTGACTTATTTGAATCTTTGGGAAACCAGTACCAACTATGGATATTAGAAACTGCCTGATCCAGAAGGGTTAGAACTTATGGATGAAGAGAGTATGGTAAAATGCATTAACTGTAGCTGAAGAGATTGGTGGGGAATTGTCTGACATTCTCTTGGTCCCCACATCTTCATTTACATGGTAATAAATTTCTCAGATAAGAATTGATCTGAATTGCTTGGTTTGATACAGGACACTTATTTAGAGTGTTATTTTGTGTTAAACGTTATACCAAGTACTTTCCATGGATCTCTTCATGTTATTCCTAGAAGTCTGGCTCTTAACCCCCTTTTAAACTCAGGTGGACATAAGTTAGGTAACTTGTTCAGGTTACACAGCTTACAAGTGGAACAGCCACTCTATGAACCCAGAAATACTTCCTAGGGACTTGCTCCCAAGCTCTCCCTCATTTTCCTTATCTGTAAATTCTAAGTAATACAACCTTACACAATTGTGAATATTGAGACAATGCAGTAAGGTACCAATGGCAATGCTAGTAGGTGCTTAATAATTGATAACTACTATTAGTAGTAATTTCTCTTAATAATTGTCATCATGCTAACAGGATACTTAGTATTTTTCATTTTAAGCCCTATTTTTTCTTTGCTAAACCAATCAAAATTGAAGGGAAAAAAAAAGGTAGCAAGTTGGAATAAGGACAAAAGTTGAAGTACTATACAAATCTCCATATTGACCCCCATTGGCTAAAAGTCATATTAGTGAATCTTGAAGTATTTTTTGCATTTAAAAAGGGGGAAATTAAGCCCTGGCTGGTGTAGCTCAGTGGATTGAGCACGGGCTGCGAACCAAAGCATCACAGGTTCGATTCCTAGTCAGGGTGCATGCCTGGGTTGCAGGCCACGGCCCCCAGCAACCACACATTGATGTTTCTCTCTCTCTCTTTCTCCCTCCCTTCCCTCTCTAAAAATAAATAAATAAAATCTTTAAAAAGGCGGGGGGGGGGGAATTAAGCAGTATCTTGAGGAAGTGGGACTGTACATGTTTGCCAGTCTTCCCCTTATTTTCCTTCTCACCCTATCCTCTGAGGGTTCAAAAGGGCTGTCCTCAGGAGATCAACTATATGGATCTTGTCCATACAGTTGGGTGGACTTAAGCTTTTCTTTTTAGTGGCAACTCCAAATGCCATTAAAGTTCATATTTTCAATTATCTTGTGTGGAATTATAAAATTCAAAGCAACTCATAAACTATGTGCTTTAATCTAGGAAAACAGAAGTTGGATGTTTTTATGTAATAATACAGTTTTTCAATAATTGGTAAGAATGAAAAATTTAAAGTCTGCAATGGGGCCATCTAAGATTGAGGTCCCATGTTAAGAGTTAGGAACACTATTGTTACCAAGAGAAATTATATGTTTTACCTGTGCATTTTTCTCACTGGTGCTCTTACTAGGTTAAAGCTTTAGAAATGATTTTTAATAATTTCAATTGTTTCTACTTTGGTTAATTTGTTTTCACTACTTCTTGGATAAGGACAGGAAGCGTCCATAGTTTAACTTTTTGAAACTTATGTTTGCATGTAATCCAGAAAAGAAAAATTTACACCCATATGTTTAAAATATTCATACATTTTTTCTAAAGCTTTCAAATTTTGAACCTAAATTTTAAAATCCATTCCACAAGAGCGCTATGTAGAATTTAGGTGCAATAACATTTCCTTATTTTTACGTATACATTTTTATGTTTCTGCAAGTTGGACTATTTTTCATTAGCAGAGAAGTTGGCCACCTTTATTGCATCAGATGTCCTAGATAAAAAACATGAATAAACCTGCTTTCTTCCTACCTAAGGAAAGTACCTGTGAGCAAGCAGCCAAGACACATATGTCACAGGAGTGTTGATATTACTGCTACGTGAAACATGATCCAAATCCTTGTTTGTCTAAGGCTTCAGATTTTCACATCTTCACATGCTCTAATTTATTAAGTAGCCTTTCACCATCTTATCACTGAAGCAAAAACTTTGGGCTCTGCGTGTGTGGTTGGGAGGGGTTCAAAATGTTGTGGGTCAGTGCTTAATATAGTGAACTAAATCTGACAGAAAACTGTATTTTCTGAACACATTTTCTAGGAATGCTGTACATTACCCTAAGCCCTGGGTTACAGCCCTAAGTAAAGAGGGAGAGACTATATTAACTCGAATTAAAAATGAATCAGATTTTAAAATGACAAGATTTAATTTTTTTTTTTATTTTGGGGGTGAATGAATCACTTCCAGGAGTAATAGAAGGAAAAAGAAAAGTTTGGGGTAGTGTCTCCAGAAACGTGTCAACGGATTCGTGCCTGCTTCCCTCTCTCTCTCTTTCTCACACACACACACACACAAACACACTGATTTCATGGTCTCCTCTTTGCTGGACAAGAAGTTCAAGTCCCCCAGGCGCACTTTGTGCCTTCCAGCGGTGGACCTCTGGCAGACATACCTGGAACATTACCTGAGCTACATTTCCTTGATTGCCAGTGGTTTCCTGTGCGCCCTCCGCTCTGTGGTGGTTTCCCATTCATGCTTTTTTTTTTTTTTTTTTGACAGCTGCGCGGCCCCCTGTGAGTGGAGAGTTTAGTGCCTCCTGCACCGGCCCCTGGGTGGGAGGGCCCAACCGCAACGGCACTCAGTGGTGCCCCGGGGTCGACCTCCCGGCTCCGGCATAGGTGGTTGCATTTCCGACTTTGCTCTGGCTCCACTCTGGGGGCTTGACGTACAAACTTCACCAGAGCGAGCTGAGAGGGAGGGACCGAGGAGGGGGAGGAGGCGGCGGGAGGTGCCTCCACTTAAGGGAGCCGGCTGGGTGCTGCCGCTTGGACGGACTCGCAGACGGAAGGAAGGAGCGGGCCGCGGGCCGAGCTGGGGATGCGAGCGGCCTCAGGGTGGGCAGCTGAGGGCTGGGGGTGCGTTTCTGGCCTCCCCACCAAGGGCAGACATGCTAGGGCGCGGGGTGGGCGCTGCTACAGGCGCGGCCTCGGTGTGGGTCTCACGGAAGAGGCCGCCAGCGTCTCATCCCCTCCCCCGAGGGGCCACGGGAGTCGGGAGTCGAAAGCGAAAGCGAGTGGTGCGGACTTTGAGTCCTGGGCGGCAAGGGTGGCCGTGGAGGAGGCGGGCTGGGCAGGCGGAGGGTGCTGTCAACACACCCCACCCGGCCCACGGGCCGTGCACACCGCCGGAACTCCCGGCGCCTCCTTAAAAGCGGCCCCCCAGCGTGACTCTTTTTCCCCCTTTTTTGTTACATTGTAGGAGCGGAAAGAATGTCGGAGCGGGCCGTGGATGACGTCAGGGGGGAGCCGCGCCGTGTGGCGGCGGCGGGCGGAGCAGCGGCCGCCGCCGCCGCCCGGCAGCAGCAGCAGCAGCACCAGCAGCACCAGCCACCGCAGCCGCCGCCGCAGCAACCCCAGCGACAGCAGCCGACGCTGCGGCGCCCACGGCAGGAGGACAGCGGCCCCAGCGCCGCCACCTCCTCGGCCACCTCCGCAATGGCGACCGTCGGAGAGCGCAGGCCTTTGCCCAGTCCTGAAACGATGCTGGGTCAGTCGTGGAATCTGTGGGTTGAGGCTTCCAAACTTCCTGGGAAGGATGGTGAGTGTCCACGCCCTCCTTTTCCCCACGCCCTGCTGTTCCAAGTCCTCTGACCCGTCTCCACCCCTCCCCCCTCCTGTGACCAGCCCCCTCGGGGGTCCGAGATACTATGCTCCGTTTGGTAAGCAGAGGTGCCCTCACCTACTCCATGCGTGCGTGAGCCTACGTCACACTCCCAGCCACTGACCTGCCTCTCCCCTCTTCCTGTATGTGTGTATTTCCTAGGGACGGAATTGGACGAAAGTTTCAAGGAGTTTGGAAAAAACCGCGAAGTCATGGGGCTCTGTCGCGAAGGTGAGTCCAGGCCACTGAAGGAATTTGTACAAGCCCCAGGGAAGTTCCTTGCTGGCTTCACCTGGGCAGGGAACTCTGGCCCACCTTACCCATTCCTTCCTGCCACGCAAGGATGCTGCCAGAGGAGGAGGAAGAAGTGGAGGGACGGATGGAGCTTTTGGAAAATCTGGTTTGGGGGGTAGGGGGTCTTCTCGTGATGGGGAGCGTCCTGGAACCCTCCAGTGGAGGCCTGGCCCCGTGCAGCCTGCGTGCAACCTGCGTACTCATTGATGATCGTTGGCCACCTGCAGTGTGAGTTCAAGTTTGACCCCTTATGGAGAAACACCAGTGAGGGAAGGAATTCTCTGCTTCTGAAAGCATTTCCCTAAATGCTTCAAGGGGCTCTAGGAAGGAAAGCTTGCTACCTGAAATTTTCTGCTGGAAGTCAAAATGAATTTTGAATTTTAGAAAAGATGACACTTTACTTCTACAGTCTTATTTTTATGGAATTTAAGTTATAAAAGTTCAACAGGATCATCACACCTGAGGAGCAGTTAGTCAAATTTTTGTGAGCTGCCAAGATTTGGGGGGGAGGGGCATGTGGTGAAATCAGAGTCTAATTAGTGGTCAGTTTTTAATAAAACTGGTGTAGGGATACTGTAGGGAAATATTTGTAGATAAAGGTGTGCTTCCCAATGAAAGTCAGATTAGCTATCTAAATTGTCAGACTTTCCTTCAGATTTTCATTTTCCTTGAACAGTCACCTTTGCTGACCAATTAATGCCTGTGGCAGGCCTGGCCACTGGTCAGAAAAGGATTCTGGAGGCCAGTAGACTTTAGGTTCAGTTCAAGTTATTTTTTTTCAGTGGTACTATGGACAAGGTCTTGAGGGAAATTTGGTATACAAAATATTTGTATATTCCCCTATGCAATTTTATTTCTCACATGCAGCCATTTATTTTGGCATATTGTCCAGAGCCCCAAAATAGGTAGAACTTTGGCAAGTGGACCATATTAAAGTCCAGATTTGGCCTTTTGTTAGTGTCTGCACATTCACTAATTTGGTTTTTTGAATTGGCCACTTATTGACCTTTTGGCACTAGGAAGAAGAGTAATTCCACTGGCAGCTCTTTCAGAGCTTCCAGTTGGAACAGATTAGCATATTAGTTGATTTTGAAAATGAGAATATTTGTTTGCAAGCAAAGGATAAAGGGGGAAAACACAGGACTTGATAGTGATGTTGCAATAGGAAAAGTCAGTTGTTAGTCCGGTTTTAGTGTTGAATTGGCAGCTTGCCTGGGCTTAAAAAATTAAAATCACTAGGTGGCAACTCTCATAGGAAGCAGTTGGAGTAGAGTTGTAGAGGACCTGACCCACTCTTGTTCTTAGTTTTCATTCTCTGGGTGTGGATACATTTCCCATAAAGGTTTCTAAATCTATGTGAAAACAGTGTATTAATTATTGGTGATTTCCCTATAGAGGGTAAGTGTAATAGTGTTTCACTAGGCAACTTGGTCTGAACTGAGACCCAGTTAATTTAGTGACCTGAACCCAGTTTCTGTTGTAATTGTTATTTTCTTCTGGGACATGCTCATTAGCAGGTTTTACCACAAAGATCTAAGACCTCTTAATTACCTTCTCAATGCACCAAGTGGTAATAGATTTGATTGTATGTGCTTCTGACCTATCAAATTATTAGTGATTGTTAAGGGTGTCATTTTTTAAAACTGCTCTAACCATTTAGAGGATGCCAAAGTGACCAGCTCATCTGAAATGCTGTTACCTGTTTGGAGTAGAAACAGAAGTTTTTAATTCAGTCAGTTCTTGATTCACTTGTGACTGAGTTTTCTAGTACAGTTTTAAAAAGCCAGTCACGAGAAGGTTCAGCACTCATGCAGTGGGCCTTTGTTTTTGTAACAAGGAGCTTATGTCAGGCTGCTTAAGAAATGAAAATATATTTTAAAATTATCAAAAGTTATTAGACAGTTCTTTGTTTTTGGTTACAATTACTTCCAAGAAATGGTATTTTGGAATTACATCCGTACGAAATTCCTCCTGTCATTAAGGTTAAATTGAGAAGAAATATGTAGATAACTTGATCATGTGAACAAAATACTAAAAGTGCGAATCTCTCCATCTTGGAGTATATCTGGAGGATGAATATGGGCTAGACTTCTTGACTTCTCCAATTCATGATTGAGGACTTAAGGTTAGAAACCTGGGTGTGAAAGGAGGATGCTTAACCTTGAATTAGTTATTTCACCTCTCAGAATCTACCTTTCCCTCTTTGTAAAAGGAGATGATAATATTTATTTCCCAAGGTTGTTGTAGGGTTTGAAATTAAATTAGGTAATGTATTGAAAATGACTGTACATGCTGCTTTCAGTCCTTTCAACTGCTGATAATCTGAGACCTGATTTCCTAACTTGATATCTATGTAGGTCAGGGATTTTTAACCAGGGACTTGAATGGACTTCAGGAGGTCATAGTCCCCCTGAAACTGTAGGCAAAATAGTATATATCTCTAGGGAAAGTGTCCAGAGATTTTGTTGGATTCTCAAGATGGTTTACATTCTGCACCCCCTAAATTCAAAGCTGTTAACCTAGGATTTCTGTCTTTTTTTTTTCCTTTTTTTTTCTTTTTCCTCTTGCCACTTATCTCAGCCAATTTCCTCATGGCAAGACTGCCCAATAGTTAATGCTGTGGGAGAGGTTGGAATAATTGATTTATATGGAAGTGAGATTATTTGTGGTTTAGCTGATATATCAGTCCCTCTTCCTATTAACACAGTAGGCAAATGTTAGAATAAAATTTCACTTATCTTTCAGAGGTCAGCCTCTTTTTAACCTGTATCCTTATGCTTTCATTGCCTTGCTTTCTTCTGTAATTTGTAGCATTTGATTGCACAGTCGATTTTGGTGGAAAAAAATTGGTAATACATTTGACTTCTTCCAAATGACTTAACTTAGAAGATGCATTACCTTTCTTTCCAAAAGATTTGTGAATTTCTAGAGTTCACAAAATTATGACTTGGTAAAATTGATAGGTATGAGATTAAGGTTTTCACATTAGTGCCTGAACATATAGGGAGACTTTAAAAATTAAATGCCTTAATTTCACAGCAATTTAAAAAAATTATATGGTGTCCTTGTGGGAGTCAACAGTGTAACTGGAAAATAACATTTTTTGTGGGCTGCCATCCCTAACTTCTAAGCCTGTTGTACAATATCAGAGTAGCCTGTCCTTTTCCTTCCTCCAGACATTTTACCTATCACCATGTGAAAGCATGATGGCCTTTCATTAGAGTGTAAGCTCCCAGAGGACAGGGGCATGGCTGACTGACATATACAAGGTGAAGCAAAAGTATGTTTACAGTTGTTCACATGGAAAATAATACAGTAACTAATAATGCAAAAATAAACTCTGTTTGGTGTACTCACAACTGTAAACCTACTTTTTGCCCTACTCTGTATTTAGCTCCTGCACACTTTGTGCTCAGTAAATATTTACCCCCGAAATGAATTGATTGGCCTATCAGGAAGATTGCATGGAGTCACTCAAAGATGAGGGGTTCAAGTGACCAATTTTCCATTGTGTTGTGACTCGTAAAAAAAAATAAAGCTACCTATTCTGTAGAGCGGTGTGCTTTATGTCCCCAGGGGAGGCCAGAGGTTGTCTTTCAGCACTTCCTGTTTGTTGCTCTCTCTGTTCTGAGTTTAGCATTCCATTTGCACCACAGGTAGCAAACACAAAGTCCTAGAGCCGAATCACGTTGTTTTATCTGTCTAGGCACCTTGTTTCTACTAGGCAGCAGTGCAGAGCTCCTTGCCCCCCAGTTAAGGAGTTACATTTACACAGTCCTAAAATTACTTTCAGCCCTTTGAAGGCAACTGTGAGGCTGATATGGCCCAGTGAAAATGAGTTTGACACCCCTGATTTACACTTTCCAGAAAGAGTGCAGACAGGATAGGACATCATCTCTGTTATCTCTGATGTTTAGGCAAGGGCATAAGATGGCAACACAGGATGATGTCCATACTTGACGACAGGTGATTTTTCATCACAATAACAGGAACACAGTTGACCCTAGAGTAAGATGGAAAAGAGGCTGATTGGCACCTATAGACAGCTAGGTTAAAAAAAAAAAATGGACTAGAGAGATAGGTAGCCTCAATCAACACAGACTGAGTGAACATAACAATACCACCTTTTTCTTTTCTAGGTAAAAAAGAAAAAATATGTTCATAATGAAAACAAATAGGTGTTTTGTGAAGTACTGTTAATGTAACATTATAGGCATAAAACCCTCTTCCTGAGGTTAAGAGCATTTTTATTTTTCTCTAAGATTTCTCTTATGTTCCCCACCCCCCAGGTTTGGGGGGTGGTGTGTGTGGACAGTTTGAAATATACAAAAATAGAGAAAAATATTTTAATGAGCCAACTTCCTTGTATCCATCATACAGCCTAAACAACTGAGTCACTGCCCAGTTTTGTTTCACCTCTACCCAGCTCCTCACACTAAATTAGTTTGAAGCATGTCCCAGACATCATATCATTTCTCTTGGTTTTCTTTTTTATGCTTCTTTGGACTTCAGCTTGTCTCCTACAAAATGAAGACTTAAAAGTGCTCTGTACTTTCTTTTGAAACAAGCCAGACTTCTGTTTCTGATGTCTCCTGTGAGTGTGTAAGGGTTTGGCAGGTGACAGTACTTACATTCTGCCTACATCTCAAGTGGAGTTTGAATTTCAGCCAGAGACAGTAATCTGCGAGATCCAAGTTCACTGCATCAGAATCATATTAATACGCATTTGAGTACTCAGGTGATCCAGTTGCAGATTGCCCACATTTGATGCTTACCTCTATGAGCTCTAGGTCAGCATCCTTGGTGACAGTTCCTGTAGGTAACTCCCTACAGACTTAGAGAGATATCCCTACAGCAGGAAGTCTTTCTCCTCCTTGTGGCACCTTAGCTATTTTGATGCAAACTATAGCCTGTGGGCCAAATCCTGCCTGCAACCAGCTAAGAATGGTTTCTACATTGGTGAATGGTTTAAGTAAATCAAAAAAGGATGATTATTTTATGATGTGAAAAATATGAAATTCAGATGTCAGTGTCCGTAAGGAAAGCTTTATTGGAACATAGCCATACCCATTTGTTTGCTTATTGTCTTAGCTGCTATCTCCATAGAATGGGTAGCAAAGTTGAATAGGTGTGACAGACTGTAGAACCCACCAAGTCCAAAATGGACTGTCTGACTCTGTAGAAAAAGTTTGCTGTATTTGTTCTAATGGGTTCCTTGGTTAATGAAGGGAAACTCATTCTATAGAATGTGATTCTAGTACTTCTTGAACTTTCTATTTTGAGAGGGTGAATCTTTCAAATAGTAAAATGTATTCTTAAACCAAGAGTTTATTCAATATTGAAGAAATCTGTTTAGCTAGAAATAAAAATAGAGAAACAGTTTGTGTAAGATAGTACCTATCCTTGTTTGCTTTTGTCGTTCACTACCACTTTTCTAGGGCATAAACTTGTTTCAGGGCAGTTCAAATAAGAGCATCAACAGAGCTGTAACTGCCCCAACTTCTAAGAGCCTTGGGCTGTGAGGGTGATGCTTGCCTTTTATTAAGCCCCTGAATGGTAGGTAAATATTCTTGGGCTGTGAGGGTGATGCTTGGCTTTTATTAAGCCCCTGAATGGTAGTGAAAGAATCAAAACCTTTATGGGCTATTCAAAAGGTTACCTGACTCAAATTCTTCAGGTTTTCTGCTCTTTAGCTGGATAAGTAAGAGAAGCTGAAGCCTTGTTGGAGATTTGGGAATTGTAAGGAGGATTCACCAGGAAACAAATTTGCATTTTGCTTGATGAAGTAGGCATACAGTGTCCTTAGATCCCACATCATAGGAGTTTTTGCTTACTGAAAAGTGTAAAGCCTGGCACAGTCCATGCTGAATTCCTCAACCCTTGAGGCTTCACAGGTAATGGAAACCATGTGTGTTACCTGTAGTAGGATGGGTTTCCCAACTGTACTCCATTTAGTTTTGATTAATTCTTGTAAACTCTAATCTCAGAAGGGAAGTGAAAGGAATTTATGCATTATTATTGAGCATGACCTATATCTTATGTGGTCTCATTTACTTATAAAGACATCCTGCTTCCTCATGTCCACATCTTACAATGATCCTATGTGTGTATGGACAGCTTGAATTTGGTGAGAATTTTTATTCTGTTCCAGTGCAGGTTTGACCTAGTGTAATCTTCACAGCAGTCCTTTGATCTAAATGTTACCAGTATTCTCATTTTACAGAGGAGGAAACTTGAGGCTCACTCAGAGAAGTGAGGTACCTCACTAAGATCACAAAGCATGTAAAGAGGCCCTGTAATCCAGACCTGCCTAACTCCACAATCCACATGCTTAATTCTCTGCCTTGCATTCTGGAATACATTCCAGAATGTATTCTCGCTTCTCATGAGCTTGATAAGAGCAGGTTGCTGTGACCTTTGTTTTCCTTATCCTTGGCTAGAAATTCTGACATTTACCAAAAAAAAAGTTTTTAAGCAAAAATATCAGAGTTCTTCCCTTGCTGTGTCCTTACAACAGTCTATATGTTGTATTGAGCAGTTCTGTTAGAAAGTCTTTTCTTTGAGGGGAAGGCGAAGTGTTAGGTTTGCATTAGAAGTAATTGGCTTTAAAAAAAGGTTAAATGAAAGCTAAAGTTGCAGCAGATAGCAAACAATAACCTGGGATTTATGCCATTAAAAAAGGAGAAGTGAAATTTCACTATTTAAATAGCATTTCAATATAAGATTGCTTTTAATCACATTGATATTCAACGTTTATGGCAGTATTTCCAGTAAATGTTCCCCTTGATTACTAAAGTATTTTTTTATTGAACTTCTAAGGAGAAAAGGAAGCCTGTAGTAGACTTAACAGTTGGAGTTGCTGTACTTTTGAGAGAAAGGCAGAGGATTACATTTATATTCATCTTGTATAGCAGGGATTATTATAAATGAGCAAGAGAAAGAGAAGAATGGATTTTGCATTTCAGGCACTCATAACGTAAAAACTAGATTAAATGATCTTGTTCCTCTTTGTAATAAGACCCTGCTAACATGAAATGTTTTTTCTCTTATACGTAAGCTTATGGCAAGAAAAAATTAATAGGCCCTGGCTGGTGTGGCTCAGTGGATTGAGTGCCGGCCTGCGAACCAGGGGGTCACCGGTTCAATCCCCAGTCTGAGGCACATGCCTGGGTTGCAGCCAGGTCCTCAGTGGGGGGCGCGCAAGAGGCAACCACACATTGATGTTTCTCTCCCTCCCTTCCCTTCCCTTCCCTTCCCTTCCCTTCCCTTCCCTTCCCTTCCCTTCCCTTCCCTTCCCTTCCCTTCCCTTCCCTTCCCTTCCCTTCCCTTCCCTTCCCTTCCCTTCCCTTCCCTTCCCTTCCCTAAAAATAAATAAATAATAAATAAAATCTTTAAAAAAAGAAAAAAGTAATAGTTTATTATCAATTAGATTCACAATCTTAAATCAGAAAATATTCCCCTTCCATATGATACAGGTGTTTTCCACAATTCTGAACTCCAAATATTGCAATAGGAAAAAAAAAGAGAATGCTTTTAGCTAATGCTCCTTAAGCTCTTATAATTTAAACCATAAAGTTTCTGTGACAAACTGAGGACCAAATCAGATTGCTAACATTTTATAATACATATAATTTGGCACATATATAATTCTTACCACCATAAAAGTATGAGGGCCATTGTTTTGGAATAAAAGACAGTCATCTAAATTTGAAGAAAGTTTAGGTTTAGGAAAGACTTATTGCATTGCCCTTTTCTCTCTCTCTCTCTTTTTTCTTTGTGGACTCTTTGGAGATCAGTAGGTTTGAGAACCACTGCTTTAAATAAGCTTCCCAAAGGATCTTCTATGTAATTCTACTCCTGTGTGCTATTAGTGGGTGTTGTGCAGAGAAAGGGTTCCATGTGGTGAGTTTACAAAAAACAATTTTAAGAGAGAAGCAGTACTAGGAACTCCAGTTCCAGAGTTAAACAGACTTAGGTTCAAATCTCATCTCTAATAGGTGACTAACTTAAGGAAGATTCTGTAGCTTTACTAACCTTCAGTTAAGTTACCTGTAAAATGGGGTTAGTGGTGGTACCTCATAGTATTTGAGAGGATTAAATGGTATAATGCAGATTCAGGACTTTATATAGTGTCTAGCAGAGTAACTATTCAATAAGTGTTGGTTGCTAATTTTGTTTTATTATTTATTTATTTTTATCTTCACCCGAGGGCATTTTTTCATTGCTTTTTAGAGAGGAAGGAAGAGAAAGAAACATCGATGCAAGAAAGAAGCATTGATTGATTGTCTCCTGTATGCACCCAGACCCGGATCCAAACCTACAACCTTTTGGTTACAGGGCAACACTACAACCAACTGAGCCACACTGGCCAGGACACTAATTTTATTATTTTTATCAATAATAAGAATACAGTGTCATAAGCGTGCCTCTAATCAAGTGGTCAGCCAGGATGCTCAGGGGAGCAGCGGGCAGTGAAATGTCAGTTTTTCTTTAGCAGGCAATATGTAGACAGTGAGAGGAAACTGCAGGGTCTCAGGATAATAGAGTAGCAAATGAACCCCAGTTTCATGCTTTCTTGGACTCTAGTAAAAATGAGAAGTGGGAATCAACATTTCTTACTTCCTCTTTTGTCATCTCTTTGGATGTGCAGAGAGAAGCCCAATGTGGTTATATACCTTCCCTTGTTTGTAGAGTTGTGCTCCTCTTCTTGAAGCCTATAGTCTGTGTTTCTTTAGATAGCTTCTTATAATGTTTTAAAAACTCTTTTTGGGGGGCAAGAAAGGCAAATTATAGCTAACAGAATAAAATCATTTACGCTAAGTTGGGAAATGGATCATGATAATTGAGGCTAGTAGTTATATGATTTTGTATATGTTGTGGTAGTCACAGGGAGTTTTCACAGGCAGTCCCTGCATGATGAGGGAATTTAGAAAATTTCCTTTTCAGTTCTTGGAAATTTTCATTTTAACTTGAAGCAGTTCTTCATTTAAGTTACTTTACTGCCTTTGGAAACTATACACAGATATGTTTTAGTGGGAAAACATTATTATTATTGAAGTTAATACATACTCATAAGGATTTTACTACTAATGGTACTAATGGAAATAAGGAAGATGAAAGCCATCATTTTCTATAATCTCACTCTGGGCCAGTTTTAAATCTTCAGTTACAGGATTTGGACTTAGGACATTGCCTATATAAATACTTTGAGCACTTATTGACAGGGAACACTCAAACTTGCCAGCCTTTTCATTTCACTTCTTGACAAGATCCAGATCCTGTCATTGAGCAGGCTTCAAAATATTTTGTCCAGTGTAATTCCTACTTTGAGAATTCTCAGGCTGTTTCACCTTCATTCATTTAGATTTTATTCCACAAACATTTGACAGGTACTATCTCTGTGCTACTTGCTGTGCAAGAGTTTGAGGGCACAACTGCAAACAAGGTGAGAAGGCACAGCCCTAACCCCCAAGTCAGGCACTAGGTTAGCAAATATTTATGGAGTCATCCACTAAGTTCTCTGATGGGTGTTGGAGATAAAGTGACACAAGTCAGAAAGAGCCCCTATCCTCTAGTAAAGCCAGACACAGTAAATACAAAACATTTTTCAAGGACTTGGAGTAAACTCAATAAAGTAGGCTAATGGGTTGGGGATGGGGAAGCAGGGTTCTAGCTAATATGATTGGGAAGGCTTTTTTGAGAACTGAACATTTGAGCTGAGATGTGAGTGATGAGAGAAAAGTGGCCAATGGATCATGTGAAAGGAAGGGAAAGAGTGTCCCAAGCAGAAAGATAAAGCAAGTAATGGCCTCTGAGGTGGGAATGGAGAACAGTGGTGGGAAGTGAGGTGCATGAAGGTTAGATCAAGATCTTCATGATCAAAGGTCAGGAATTTGGCTCTATCCTAAATGTAATGAGAGCCTGGGGGAAGGGGAAGGTAGCTTCAGCAAGGCAATGAATGGCCTGATCTCATTTGCTGTGTGTGAAGACTGCTCGCTGATATACAATAAATTGATTGGGGGGAGGGATAGAGTCCCAAAAGACTAGGTGAAAGGTGATGGTGCCTTAGATCCTGTTGATGGCAATGCCAGTGCAGAGAGATTATCCTGTCAAGGGTATGTTACAGAGGTGGAGTTGACATGATTTAGTGAAGAATTGGATGTGGATGAGGGATAAAGCTAAGGATTGGGGTGTGAGGCATGAGAGCTAAGTTGGTACCATTTAATGAGCTGAGGAATAGCAGAGAATGTTGTGACTAGGGGTCAGGATTTCTGTTTGGGCCACACTGTTTGATATACTTGGCATTTGTGTGTACCTGTGGAGAATAGGCAATTGAATATACAGTCTGGAGCTGGTGGAACAGCCTGGGCTGGAGACACTAGGTGAGTCTGTGTCATCACTGTACACAAGACCTGGAAAACTGTGGGGTGGGGTGCAAGTGCCGGTAAAGAGCAGAAGAGGGCCAAGGGCTGAGCTGTCATTGAAGAGGTTGTGGTAAGGAGGATTCTGCAAAAAGGGTGAGGAATCTCCAATGAATGGGAAGGGAAACCAGGTGAGTGAGGTGGTGTAGAATTTGAGAGAACAAACCACTTTAAGTGAGAAGTGATTGCCTGTGTCAGATGCTGCTGAGAGGTAAAGCCAGGCCAGAGACTTGATCTTGCACTTTGGCAGTGTGGAGGTCATTAATGACCTTAATCAGAAGAGTCAGGGAGGCAGATGCCCATTTAGAGGAGGCTGTAAGAACTGGTGCTGAGCAAGTGGAGAGGGTAAGTGTAGGCAGGTCTTTAAAGGATTTGGCTTTAAAAGAGAATGGGAAAATGAGGCAATAGCAGGATGGGGGCATAAATAAAGGGAAGGCTTATTTTATTCTGTTTTGTGTAATTTTATTTATTTTGGATGGTATTAGGGTATGTTTGTCTGCTTTGGAAATTATCCAGTATTGAGAAATAATTGAGCACATTTGAGAAAATGGGTAATCATAAGGATAATACCTTGATTTGGGAAAATAGGATGGGACTCAGAACCTAAGTGAATGTGTCAGTTTCAGATAGGACCAGAGACTTCCTTCTGTTATAATGAGAGGCAAAACCTGCAGATCAGTTGCAGGTAGAGACGGGGAATTGTGGGAAGATAAGGTAGGTAGTTCTTTCTTATCATTTCTGTGAAGTAAGAGAGAAGTTAGGAGATCATCAGTTGAGATAGGGTAGGAAGAAGAATTTTATCTTTTTCTCTAAAGAGGGATACCCAAGTAAACCGGCTGTCTTGTATCCTTTAGAAGTCTCCTAGTGCACTTAGAATAAAATCCAAATTTCCTAGTAAGGCCTGTGAGGTCTTAGATGGTAGGTAGTAGTGTGAGCCCTGAAAATTGGAAATCTCAAAAACTTGAAGGGTGCTGTCAGAGCATGAGAGGGAGAAACAGAGGACAGGTAAGGAAGCCTACTTATAGGAGGTTAAGGGGAAGTTAGAGCTTTTGTTAAGTCTTGATTGGTGACAAGTATGGTATGGGAACAACTTTTGAGGTGGGAACAACTCAACTTTTGGTATGGGAACAACTTTTGAGGTAGGGACATCTCTAGGGAGTCTGAAACTTGGCAGTAGCTCTCGAGGGTAAGTAGTGGAGGACAGTGATGGAGCCTTATCAGACAGGAATCAAGTCATACTAGAAAGAAGTTTGTGCTTTGTCCTGAAGGTGGGCTTTGGTAAATTACCATGGTAACAGTGTGAAAGTTGAATTGGCGGTGGCCAGTTAGAGGCCATTGGGGTATGTAGCTTGCCTTCTTGATGTGAAATCCTCAAGTGTCTAGGTAATGATAAACTGAGGAAGTGAGCATTGTTTCTTCCTGATAAAACCCTGTTATGGTTTCTGTCCCTTTGCATTCATTTTTTCAGCATGTATTTACTGAGCACCTACTTAGTGCTAGGTATTGTTCTAATTTTCAGAAAAAACAGCAAACATTCTTGAATTGCCCTCTTAAGAACTATTTTAGTGGGGGAGATAGGTAATAAATTGAAAAGAAAAGGGAAGTATATATGTTAAGCAGTGATGGGTGTTCTGAAGAAAGATTAAGGGTAGAAAAATACAATTTAAAATAGAGTGATGAGTTTTCTAAACCAAGACTTGTAGTATATGAAGATATGAGTCAAGTGGATATCCTGAAGAAGCCTTTAGACAGAAGGGGCAGCAAATCCAAAAGTTCTGGTGGGAGAGGATTTAGGAGTGTCCTAAGAACATCAGTGGGCTGGGGTGGCTAGAGAAGTATTAGGGGAGGGTAATAGTAGATAGAAGTCAGATACTAAGAATTTGAGAGTGTTTTAGGGAGGCAGATCACATGGGCCTGTGTGGTTCAGTGAAAATCCCAATTCCTTTACAGTGTTCCACAGGCTGTGCTCAGTATGGCCTCGGTCAGGTTGTCCAACCTCGTCACCTTCCATTTTCCTCCTTGCCTGCTGTGCCTCAGGCACCTTGGCCTCCTTCCAGTTCCTCTCACACACTGGGCTCTTTCCCACCTCTGAACTTTTGCAAAGCTGCTGCTTCTCTTTCTTCCCCTACCCATTCCTTAGGTTAGGTTTCATCTTTCATTTTAGAGCTCCTATCAAAAATTGTTCATTGGTATTTTGTGTTGATATAAAGCAAGCCATCACTCTTGCTAGAGTGTGACATTACTGTTAGATTTGGGGTGTTAATGCCATGCAGGAGGAATTAGGACAAGGTTTTACATAAGTCTTGGCTAAATTTGTAGTATTGACTTAGAGCAGGAAAACAGTATAGACTACCCACTAAAGATATTTTTCAGCTTTTTATTGGGAGGTGGGGGTAGTGTTCACTGCAATATCATTTCATTCCCTTGTTGGATATAAAGTTTGATAGAGCATTGTTTATCTTTGTTTCCAGTGTTCTGATACCCTCTTTTTGGTTGATTAACAATATGCTTTGAAGAGAGAAATGGTTTTGGTTTTAGAATATCTGGTTAGATACAAATAAATGACAATGTCCTAAGTTTCTGTTACATCACCAGGGTTTTCTTTCCCAAGATAAACTCAGTGCTATTTTCAGCCTTTGAATAGGAAATTTATTTTCTCCTTTCCCTTTATTTCTGTTTCTAGGCCTTTTTCTGCCTACTCTGATGAGCTACTGTACTGGAGACAGGTTCAGAGTTTACTGTAGATACTGTGCGCATCACTTTCTATTCCTCTACTTGGCCCCATGTCTGATGAGCTTTTCATTGTTGACTGGCAGCTGCAGTGGCTATTTCTTTAAAAGATCTTGTGTTTGGTAGATGTTCTCTTTTAAAAGCCAGTGACTGTTGCTGAAAATAATCCGTGTTGTGTGAGGCTATAATCTACCCATGAATTACAGTATTTTCATTGAAGAGATAGTTATGCCAGAGTAGCAAATAAAACAACTGATTTTTTTATTCTTTAAAGACCAAACCATCCTGACAAATTAATAAAGTTGGTAAGCACAAGTATTCATCAAGTGCCAGGTTAATCTTTGTAGAAAGTTCACACAAATCTCTTTTTCCCCACCAGTAATTCTGAAATAAAAACAGCTTAAATATAGGATTTTGATAGATGGAATTTAAGAATTATGAAAACCTGTCTAACCCTGATAGCTATACAGTTTGCATACCCTTTGTATTTGAGTGGGAAATGCTTTTTTAAAGTATTTGAGATCTTGAACAATTAAGCATCATAGCCAATACTTGGTAGTGAGTAATAGTAATAGTAGGTAGTGCTTGTTATTTGAGTACTTCCTATATGTTAGGCACTGCACTAAGAGCTTTACATGGATCGCCTCATTTAATCCTTAGTATAAAACTGTGAAGCAGGTACTTATAGTGTCCCCATTTTACAGATGAAAAAATTGAAGCTAAAGCAAGTTAACTTGTATCAAATTACACAGTTTATAAGTGGCAAGGCTGAGATTTCTGGTCTGGCTGATCCCAAAACCAGATGGTTCCTTGATTTGTCCAATTAGCAGTAGCTAATCTCTGTTTGTTGAGCTGCCATTTTTGAGGGGACACTTGGAATAGGTTTTAGTATATTGGTAAGCCAGTAAAGTATTAGTGCACATTCCAGAGAGCAGTTTAACCTCAAGAAAATTGCTTGGTTATTGTTTTAGGGAATAGCAACAGCAGTGAAGTTCTGGTGGGGAGAGGGGATATTGTCTGAGAACTTTGGACTTAAAAACCTGGGACTGGGGAGATGTGAGCATGTATGTGTGTATGTGTATATGTGCATGAGGCGGTGCAAGGATTCATTTAAAATCCATAGTGAACTTAATTTGTAGAATTCATGATGGAGAATTGCTTAACTCTCAGAAAGTAAATCACAATAGCTTGTTAGCTGAAACAAGTAAAGATGATTTAGAAATTTCTTAAACGGGGGAGTGACACATATGCTAACTTTTTAGGACAATGTCTTCAGCTGAGAAGATAAAGCTAAAACACAGCTCATACTACCTTTTATAATAAGGCACAGAAATTCTTGTAAGCCAAGATTAACCAGGAGTCTTTCTCACTCACCAAACCATGTTTTGATTGATATCAAGTAGTTAAATTGATTAGTGTGACTGTTCATTCTTTTTTCCCCATCTTTGCTTGTCTTGGTGGTAGTGCTTCCCAAAGTGGAAATAGGTGACACAACAGTACTTTCCATCAGATATTTTTCTTTGCTTTGGTCATGTTGTGTTCCTATGGTCTTGCCTATGTATGATAAGATTAGCACAAGGAAAATGGGAGTTTGAAGGCCAGGCCAGGCTGCTGCTCCTCCTGGCCACAAAAGCCTCTCATTGTATCCTGTCTTTGCTCTGCACACAGTGGGTTCACACTGCCTGTTAGTGAAGCAACTAACAAGTAGTGGAGAGATGATTGAGAAACTCCCCATCCATCAAGAGGAACTGGGAGTTACCTGCAATAGCCTTTCACAGCAATCTAGGGTTTTAAAATGGTTATGACTAAATTGGACATAATTTGTTTCCTTTCAACAGGCAAAATAGATTTTAACATGTATTTTAACGATTTTTCAAACAGTGCCGATTACTTTGAGAGGTCAGACTTTAATGCTTGATTTTGGTGAAATTTAGCAGTCCCTGTTGTCATAACAAGTTTTTATTTTTATTTCCAAATCCCAAGGAAATTTTAAGTACTGTCAGTTTTATGAAAAGCTAATTAGGGAGTAAGTAGGTAATATATTTTGCAAATGGTTGGTTTGGCACCATCACTCAAAGTCCTATTTGCCTGATGAAAATATCTTGTAATGAGATCCCTTTGTATGCAGCCTCTCCACAGCTTTGCCTGGAAGGCCTTGTCCATAATCATTGTCTATATCTGGGCACTGTCAAATGAAGAGAGGAGTCAGAGTGGAAGAGCAGCCACCTGATCTCTTTCAAATCCCGCAGTTTACAATTTGGTGTAGGTTCTAACATACTCCTATTGCTAAGGATTTTTGTACCAAGTTTTAAGACACTGGGCAGGTGGCTACTTCTGCAGAGACATAGGAAGAGTCTGCTTGTGTGTTGGTTCTGTTAAATAGGACTGTTGAGTATCCTATAGCGCGTGGGCGAGTAGAGGAGTGCTATTTCAGAGAACTGCTGAGGAATTAAAGTGCATCACAGAAGAGATTGGCCCTTGAAGCTGGCATCAATAGCATGTATACTGAAAGTTCTATCTTCTTGTTTCCAATGGTCATCTTAAAATTACTTCTTATAAGCATCTGCCCCCCCCCCCAGAAAAAAAGTAGAGAGGAAAGCATGAAGCTTACATGCTCAAAATTGTAACTTAGCTCTGATACAGGTTTTGTGAGGAATAGCTGTGGATACCCCATGTGTGGAATCCGTGTTTATAGACTGTCTGGCCTTGACTGGTATCAGGAAGGAAGAACCCATAAAGACCAGAGAGGGCACTCTTGGGATTTGCCTTGCTGCAGAAAACAAGCTAAGCCCCTGGCCTGTGAGGATGAGAGGGACTGACCCAGTGTTCCTTTTTCTTCAAGGCTGTTTTGCCTGCTCTTCAGAAAGGTACATCATTGCGGTATCTCTCTCTCTCTTTTGTTTTTTGGGTTGTTTTGTTTGTTTGTTTGTGGGGGTTTTTTGCTTTGTTTTCAATGCCCTTGGCTATATTTCTTCTGGTTTAGGTGGTGTCCTTTCTATACTCACACCCTCCTTATATTACGCCTACCTCTGACTCTTTAGGAAAAGAGTTCACATTTAAATCCTGATTTCTTTTAATGCCCTCCATCTCATGTCTTGATATGGGTGATGTAAAGTGTGACTGTAATAAATCTGAAAAGGGAGAGAAAAGCCTTAAATACAGAAGTGGAAGTAGATGCATGAAGAATTAATGCATGGGCTTTGAAATCAGGGGTTCTCAAACTGGGTTTATTTGAGCAATGGGAGGTTCATGAACCCCTTCATAGATACATGCAAAATATTGTCTTATTTGAATAAGTACAGGTCTCTGGGGGAAGAGTATATACTTTTCAACAGATATTCAAAGACCTTCATAACCCAGTAGTGTTCAGCATTACTTTTATTTGTAGTTAAGGCAGGTTTTTTATTGAACTTCCCATATTGAAGGTAAGTTTTTAAATTTTTCTATTTGGTTTCTAAATTTTTTGTTTTATTAATTAATGTATTCCTAGCAATATTTTCTGTAATTCTCATTAGTAACATACAGCATTGGAGGTTAAGGTTGTAAGTGGGCCAGCCTGAGATGCCAGCCATTTTTTTGTCAGTGATACCTTGCAGACTTACATCCTTTCAGATAGATAAAAAGTTCAATCTTACCTGAAGTTTTGTTACTGAAGCTGTTCATAAATCAAGGACAGATGAGGGACATACTGGGTAATTTTTTGATACTCACATCCAAAAGTATGTATTATTGTTTAAATGACTTGTTCTTGGTTAACTCACTTCACTGATTCCCCTTGCCCTTAGGGTAAAGCTAAAACTACTTAATGTGGCTGACTGACAAGGCTCTCTTTGCCCAAGGCCACCACAGCTCCTTAGCTCTTCCTTTTAGGTTATGTGCTGTTCCCATCCAGGGACAGTAACTCCCTTTTCCCAGACTCCCTTCTTCTTCCCTGTTCCCTGTTTTCCCCTAACTCTCTTCCCCAACAGAAAGTTAACCCTCATCTTATAGGTGCAAACTTATATATTAGTTCTCCCAGGCAGCTTTCCTGAGCCTTTGGTCCAGCTTTATGTCTGCTTTTTGTGTTCAGCCATAAGATCTTCACATGTCATTGTGTATAGTTCAGCCTGTTTTTTTTTTTTAACTACCACATAGTACTTTGTATTATGAATATTTCTATGGTTGTTTAAGCTTGACTTCTTTGGATGAATGCTTATGCTGTTGACACTTTTGCTACTTTCACCAATAGTGTGCAGTTAAAGTACTTTTACAAGTTTTCTTACCACTAGTGAAATTTTTTTCTGTTTATTTGTTTTGTAAATAACCAGACAAATGGAGGGTATATTTAAGTAGGTAATGCCAAAGAGCCCCCCAGAAAAGCTTTTCAAGTGTTGGAGGTCTATCTAGTTGACAAAGTATGTTGATGACTCAGGGCACTATTCTTTTCTCTTGGAGTCTTTCTCTCCTTAAGGAACTGGCAGGATCCAGCATTTTCCCCTAAGTTTGGGGCTATTGAAATTGCAGTCTTCTGTTCTATAGAAACTGAAGAGTCCTGTGATTTGAAGATGCAGTCTGACCTTCAAGGTGTTGTTGTTTAAGGAAGGTATTAGTTATGGGCTTCCTGATTACAATAATATTCTTCATCAGAGAATCACAAAGTACCTAGGATATTCGTTCTTTAATCTACACAAAATCTAGGGTACAGTTTTTTGCCACTTTATGGTTGACTCTACTCATCTACTATGCCAATCTTTTCCTTCACAGTCTCAAACAAAGGCAAAAGCTGTGTTCTACTTCCCTGGAAAACAGTCCACAGTGAGTGAACTGTACATCTCATAACAGGATTTGGGGTTGAAGAAGGAACAGAATGTCAAGTGACTGTAGTCTCAGCTAATTTTCTTTTATAAAAGAGGAAATATTATTTCCCTGTGACTGTGGTAATCTCTTGACCTCCCTCTTGATAAAGTTATATTCTTTATTGGGTATTAAAATAAACCTGTGCAAAGTAGCTTGTTAGCTACCATTTCTGGGAATGTGTAATGGTTCCTGCTGAAGAGATAATAAACTTAATAAACCAGGTACTATTGGGGAGAGTAGCTAGTTGATTTTCTTTTTTGGGGGGAGTATTTATTTTAAGATAAAATCCTCAGTTTTCAAAAAAAATTGGAAGTTGGGTGGTTCATTTATTCACCAGTTTTTCACTTGAAATGCTACTGATGTCCATCCTTACTTGTAGAATTATGAATTGACCTTGCAGCTAATGGCCAACATTAAACTGCTACTGAGAGGCCAAAACCTAATTTCTTTAGGAATCTGGGAAAGTCTGAAAACCACACTTGTGTCCTGTCCTTTCATACCTGCCTGCCAGCTGACAGCCTTTCCCACCTCTCAGTCTCTTCATTCCTGCCCTGCTCAGAGGCTATGAGTCTAGCCTTTTCGGCATACTGTGTGCTGAAGTTTCACCACATCTGGGAAGAGAATTCTCTGAAAGAAATGTCTGGTTCTCTGGGTTCTTGGGGGCAAAGGATGTTTTTATTTATGCTTATGGAAATTCCTTTTCGAACATTGGATGGAAAAATCAGAAATCAGACAGTCATCCTACTTTACATCTCTCTCCAGAGATCAAGATGGGATGGGAGGCGCTGTGAAAGAGATGGCCTTTGTGACAGGCAGAAAGGGAATCCTTTTGGCTGGGAACTGAGAGAAGAACAGTGAAATGAAGAGTGCTATGTGGTGGTGACTCAGTTTTTAAGTACTTCCTGTCTGGGTCCCTGGAATCACACCCAAAGTTTTACAGGAGCAGAGCAGCATCAAGTTTCCTGGGTTATAATGCCTGCTCCATCACCTCCCTGCTGACCTTGGGCAAGTTATTTAACACCTCCTATCTTCAGTGTCCTCACAAGTGGGCACGTATTAGAATAGCGTTTTTCTCCATAGGGCCATTTTGAGGGTGCTTTTTAATTAAGGGCAGGGTTTTTCAACCTGTGTTACTGACATTTGGGGCCAGATAATTCCTTATTGTGGGGGAATCTGCTGTGCCTTGTAGGGTGTTTAGCAAGATCTCTGGCCTCTATCACTTCCAATTAGCACTTCCCCCTCCAGTTGTTACAATTAAAACCATCTCTAAACATTGTCAATGTGAGGAGGTGGGGGTGGAGGGGGCCATGCAAAACTGCCCCTAGTCAAGAACCACCCCTTTTATTTAGGTAAAACATTCCTATATGCCACTCATTGCTTGGCATATAGGAATATTCTTTAGTGTTTGTGTAAGAGGTGGTAGATAAATGTTTGAATGTTGGTTTGGTAGTGTTATCCTGTTGAAAGAGTGCTCCTTCCCTCACTGAAATCCTTATAGCACTGCTGTAACTAAATTCTTTAGGGTAGCTACCAAGAGGAGCACTCTGGCTCCATGCAGAGTTACTGATGTTGTACTGCAGCACCTGTGCTGTGAAGTGCTAGGGCAGTTATTACTACCCTACCCTTTGGGTTCCAAGATGCTTATTTCTCTCTTATTTTAGTATCTCTTAAATCAGAATGGATTGCAAAGCTGAAAGGTACATTATTTTATTCTTCCTCAGAGGCTAATATTGACACACACTTGATGGCAGCTTTGAAATTAAGGACTGTAGTATTTCTGTGAAGGTTTGGGCTTTGCAGATGGACCAGAAAAGCTCAGTGCTTCAAATACAACATCTCAAACATTTGAACAGCTTGTACTTTCCAGTGTTCTGTTATGGTGCCCTTAAACTGCCTTTCACATGGTTTTGGACCTTGATACAGCTCAGGATGAGAAACGGTGCAGTCTCTCACATGACATCAGTACTAATAGTGTTTTTTTCAGTAGTCTCTGTTTTGCTCTTTCAGCAGTGTTTCAGTGGTTATTTGACTGTTTTACTGCATTTGCTCACTATAAAGATCAGTGCACAGTACAAATTAATTTTCTGACACGTAACAAAAAACATGTCTCAAACTTTTACAGGATGGTTGCATCGTAAGTGCTTGTTAACTTAAGCAAATTATACTATGCGATGGCACAAAAGATAAAAAAGTAGTATGGATAATTTCACCAGTTATCTAATATATAACATTGCCCTGAAATGTGCCTAAATGGAGGTATGCATCATCTAGTGTGTAAGTTCCATGAGGGCAGGATTTTGCTCACCGCTACATCTTCATCCTGAAAGAATGAAAACAGTATTTTGATATTTTGAACATAGTAAGCACACAAATAGTTATGGAATATTGATTCTTCCTTATTTGGTCTTAGTTCCCTCTAGTATCTCAAAATATAAGCACCTCATTGTCCTGTGATTCTGATGTTTAAATGCATGGATTTTTTTTTTTTTCCACACAATAAGGGCCTTAAATACAAGCCTGATATTTCATCTAGTGGAAACAGCCTTTCGTTCCTTTCGTTCTAATATCAGTGACACAGCTGACTGTATAGGACTTACTTGTTGGGCTCCATGTAGTATGTGAGGAATTTTTTAAATCAATTAATTATTTTTTAAACAAATTTTAAAGAGTTATTTCAACTGACTTTAGAAACTAACCAACCAAATCCTCTCTTGAACTGGAACTCCACTGTCAAAATCTAGACAGATCAAAATTAGGCATGCCAAAAGCTGTGACATCAATTGTATGTTAGGTGGACTTAAACCATTCAAGAAACTATTGTGTTTACTTTTGAAGTGCTAAAAATATTATCCTTGGAGACTTTCAAAGGTGATGTCTAAGTAGAAGTTTTGTGATTTGTGATGCTGAGTACAGGTTCCCAGTAATCTCCTGTTTGACTTTCTCACATATGATTTTTTTTGTAGGAAAGTAAGGCACTACCTGTGATAGATTCTAGGTAAATATTTGTTGATAAATTAACCTCAGTTCTAATACAATAAAAGAGATGAAGGTCTATCCTGGAATAAAGCTGGCTTTTTCTTCATGATTCTGCTCATCCCTTACTTTTATGCCTTTGGTTGGTCACCTTTCCAGTCTGCCACTTTTCTTCCTGATTGAATATTTACACTACAATAAAGAATGGAAACTATCATCCTCTGATGACCTTAATCTGATTTGCAAGTGTTCTACAACTGAAACCCTTTTAAAGAAAAGCAACAGGCCCCAGGATAAGAAATATCGAGAAGAGTGGAAATGTTCTCGCTTTAGTCTAATGTAATTATTTTTGCTGTTTGGTTGAATAGGCAGGCTGCCAGGAGATAGGGGTACAAATTAATTAACCAACTGCTTGCAGAGATATGGCCATGTCACTACTGATAAGCACAGATGTAAATAAGGCAGTGTGTCGGCTGTTTTTCTGTAACGAGGTCAGGCTGAAAGATGTTAACTAAAGGCTTAGTTGGGCAAAAAGTATAATTTCTGTTGTTTTCTTTTATTAGCACATAAAGTTCTTTTTCCCAATTGTCTCAAGTGATTCCTGATATACAGAATGGGTGGAGAAAGTATGGATTGTTGTGTTAGTCTTTTAAAAATATACTTGAATGCTTTGTACCTCAATTGAGCGTAAATAGATCCTACCTCACCCACTAAAATAATTTCCAATATAAATTTTTATAAACCAGAATTTAGGGTAATTGGAATTTATTAGCCCAGTGTTGAATTTTAAGTAGTATAATGTATATAAAATAATGTATGTGAATAGTTTTGCTCAGACAAGAGTTTTAAAGTAAACAATTTTCATAATGTAGAAGCTGTTTCAATTCTGTGAGGAATCTTTGTATTTCTTATTTACTCTTCCCCAGAGGTGACACTACTAGGACCCTTAGTAAATACTTGTTAGAGAAAGGAATGAAGCTCTGACCAGTGACATGTCATTGCATGCTGGTTAGGGACTAGGATCTAGAGTCAGCTAGATTTAACCTTTAACCCCAGCCCCACCTCTGCCAGCCCTGTGATCTTGTGCCAGTTACTTAATCTTTCCAAGCCCATTTCCTCATTTGTAAACTTGGACTAATAATGGTGCCTATACCACAGGGTTGTTGTAAGGATTACATAACGTAAATCATGTAAATCACTTAGCACATTGGTGCAGTAAATTCTCTATGAATGTTTGGTGAGGTGGCTATTATTATGAAATTGGATTTTAAACATTTGCCTTACCTTTACTTTGGAAGCACTCAAAAAACAAACAGCTGGGGAGAAGTGGGTGTTTAACTTGAGCCATCACTCTGAACTATGGTACACAGGGTGCTGTCAGCCAGCCACATCTGTTTGCATATTATGGTTGTGGTAAGTGAGCTTTGAGTACCTTGTACAGGTGTCTTGACTTGTTTCCCCTGGAAGGACAAGGAGTGAAACTGCAAAGTCTGAAGAAGTAAAACTGAGATAAGAGAATGCATGAAACTTTCTTGTGAAAGTATTGGCCATTAGGTCTTCCAGTTATTGAAATAGTAATGAGCTAACAGTATGAACATGAAATACTTTAATGTTTTCCAGTGGTAATAAACTGTACCTAATCTGTTCAAGGAGAAAAGGCCTTTGTAACATTAGAGAGATTAGGAGTAGAATTAATTAACCAGCAGTCAACAGTTCTCTCCCTCCATTAGTGTTTCCTTACAAATCTATCCCTCCCCAAACCCAACCAGAAAAAGCATCTGTATGTGTGAGCTTCATGTATGAAGCAAAGCTGAACAGAAATGATTACAGAACTGAAAAACAGTGAAATCAGAGAAGTTTGTATTAAGACCAAAAAAACAATTCGTACTTCAGGAACCTACTCTGACCTATTATTCTCAGTTGTTTTCTAGGTCTGACCAAGTGCTGTCAACCAGGAGGCACTTGAGTATTTATGGAATGAGTGGAGGCATGAACAAGTCTGATTGATTTGAGTTGTTTTCACAGGCATCAGTGATAACATTAAGTTGACATATGTGTGTGTGTGCAACAGAATCTTTGTAGATATAGGAAAGATTTATCTTTATTTTTATTGTAACTCCTCTTTAAATAAAGCTGCCTTTGGGGGAAGTTTTAATTCACTTAAATGTAAGCAGTGAATAGTTTCAGACATTTATGCATGATTCTCATTATTCTTGCAACCATATTTTTAATTCCTGGGTGATTTTGAATTATTGACTTCAGAAAATATGCCTTGCCTATTTTTTCTTTTTGGTGTCGTTTTCTTCATATGGAGGAAATAATGTTTTAGGACTTAATTTATAAAGCATTTTCTAAAATTAGGGGAGAGTCTTCAAGGTGATGGCTTTCTTGGTATCATCTTGGAAATCTCAGAGGCACTTAGATTTCAAACATCCTCATATATGTTCCTCATTTTCAGACCTGGCATTCTGCCAGTATTCTTTCTCAGAGACTAGTACCACACATCCATACTGTGCAGGATGGGAAGCTTGGCATTATTTTCTGCATCACCCTTGTATCCAGACTATTACCAAGTTACGTCAACAGTTCCTTCAGAATATCACTGAATTTTTTTCTCTGCTATCTCATGGCCATCTCCTGGTCCAAGCTGCCTCACGTCTTTCACCCGTACTATTGCAAACAGCAACTGACTGGCCATCTCACTTTTGCTTTTGAACCATGAATCTCTTCCCTTTTCCACACTGTGGTCTGAGCAATGTTGAAAATAAGAATAAGCAATCTGATATTGCTCTCCATTAAAATACTTCCAGTAAGGATTTCCAAATGCCAGAGTCAGGACCTCCAAAAATCTTCTCTATAAAAGCATTGAGAACACTGCCAAGAATTGTCAAAATTAACTTTTTCAGAATTCTGAAAATTAAAGGCTTGCAGGATTTGTTTAGCATTTGTACAAGAAGAATGGCTGAATTTCTGTAAATACAGCAAACTCGGTGGTGTTTAAATCTTCCCTATTTCAACTGCTCCTACCCCTCCCAGTTCCACAGTAACTTTTAAAAACCAACAGCCTCACAACTGTGGTAGCTGCAAAAACAAAAAACCCCCAGCAGCCTAGAAGCCACTAGAAAGACAATGAGTTTGGTCCTCCCCGCAAGGTCTTATTCCCAGAGAACTGTCACTGTTTGAACTATCTTGTACCTCCCTAAAAAGCTCCATTCTTAGAATTTGTCTTTATTTGAGCTGTGTCAGAGCTCATTCTGTTCTCTATCCTTTAGGTATTTGTTTTAAAAAATTAGCAATTATTGAATATCCAAATTGTCTGAGGTGGTGATAGCAGTTGGGGGTAACAAGAGGCTAACCAAAAACAAAGTAGGAAACACTTGGAGATGAGGTGTAAAATGGTTTTAAGGAGTTCCAACATATTCCTGAGAATCTAGAAAACTGCATGCATATATAGGGCTATGCACATGCCCATGAATGACCTGAAAAAGTCCTTAATTTCTCACCTCTGGCTAACCTTGAGGCTCCATGTATGCAGGAAGTGAAGGCTAAAGAAGAGTGTTAAAGTGCCCCCATATAAACACAGAACACCTCAGCAAAGCCTGGGAAACTTATTGGTTCAAGATATTTAAGAAAATCCCTGTGCAATAATTAGCTAACCTAGCAGAGACCTGACTTAACCAAACATGACAAAGAACCATAGACTTCATACCATTACCAAGTAAATAACTAAACAAACAAAAAGGATATGTGGATCTGATTTCCACAGTTGGCACATTATATTATATTGTCTAGTTTTCAACAAAAAAAATTATAAGATAGGCAAAGAAACAGCAAATACGGCCCATATGCGGGGGTGGGGGTGGACATGAGATGGAGCCATGTCTAAGCAAATCTTTTAAATACTGTTGAAATTAAGTTGGTTTTATTCAGACTGCACTGTTTAAAGTCAAGGTGTTCATTCTAATCCTCAGGACAACCACTAAGAAAATAACTTAGTGGAAAAAATGTAAAAGAAAAAAGTGGATTAAAAGGTATCCTAGAATATATCAGTTTAACACAAAATGAGACAGTAATAGAATACAGGGGGAAAAAAGAAAAAGCAAAATCACAGACATAATTCTACTGTATCAGTAATTAATATTAAAGGTAAATAGACTAAACACTAATCAAGTGAAAGTTAGAATGAATTAAGAAAGATTATGATCCAACAATATGCTATCAACAAGAGACGTACTTCAGATTCAAAGTCAGAAGCATGTTAAAAGTTCATGGAAAAGTGATACTATGCTAACAGTCATCAAAAGAGAGCTAAACTGCCTATACAAGTATCAAACAAAATAGAAATTTTGAAAAAAATTATGAGAGATAAAGGAGGACATTTTTAAATCATGAATGAGTCTACTAGGAAGAGTAACAATTATAAAGATTATGCACCTAACCTAATGACAGAACTTTAAAATACATGAAGCAAAAAACTAACACTAGAAGGAGAAATGGTCAATTCCACAACAGTAATAGGAAAATTCATTAACAGATACAAAAGCCAGGCAGATGATCAAAAAGAAAGCAGAGTAATTCAACATCATAAACCAACTAGACCTAATCAACAATAGCAGAATACATTCTTTTGAAGTAAACATGAAATATTCCCTAGGGTCATATGTTAGGCTGTAATAAAATAAGCTTAAATAACATATTTTTCAGACCATAAGACTCACCTAGGTTTTAGAGGAGGAAAAGAGGGAAAAAATTTTTGAAGCAAAAAATATGGTAAAATATTTAATAACATAGTATTTCCCCAATGTAAATGTAAACAGAACTCAGCAGCATTAACAACCATTATTCCTCCCAAATGGAGGTTGTGTCATAGTCCAAAAATACGGTAAATGTAAAGGGAGCAAAATGTACAAGTAGAAAGTATATTTGTATATTCTTAAACCACAATGGAGTAAAAATAGAAATTAACAAGAGGATATTTGGGAAATTCACAAAGAAGTGGAAATTGAACAACACATTCCTAAATAAGCATTAGGTCAAAAGAGAAATTAAAACATACTTTGAAATTAATGAAAACGAAATATAGCATACTAAAACGTATACACTAAAGCAGTACTTAAAACTTACTGCTACTAACAACCGTATTAAAGTAAGAATGATACTAAATCAATAACTTAACCTTCCACCTTAAGAAACTAGAAAAAGGAGTAAATTAAATACAAAGCAAGCAGAAGAAGAAAAAAATAAAGAGTAGAATAGATGAACCAGAGAAGAGAAAAACAGTAGAAAAAAATCAACGAAGCCAAAAGTTGGTTCTTTGAAAAGATGAGAGTACTTTGATTTTGATAAAATTGGTAAACCTTTAGCTGGATTTTACCATATTACTCCCACTACCAAAGTCAGGAATTAAATAGGTGACACTAATACCAACCTTACAGAAATATTAATAGAAAGGGTTATAATAGAAATACTGTGACCAATTGCATGCCAACATATTGGATAACCTAGACGAAGTGGGCAAATTCCTAGAAAGACACTGCTGAACTAGCAAAACTGATAGAAAATTAGAATATCTTACTAGACCTAGTAGAAGAACTTGAATTCATAACTTTAAAACTTCCCATGAAGAAAAGCCCAGGCCCAGATGACTTTATACATTTTGCTAAATGTATAAAGAATTAGCACCCATCCTACACAAACTTTTCTAAAACATAGAAGAGGAGGGAACATTTAACTTACTCTGTAAGGCCAGTACCCTGACACCAAAATCAAGGACATTGCAAGAACTGAAAAAATAAACTAATAGAGTTTATATATGTTATACATTTATTATGTTCTACAATTATAATATACTAAATATACATTTGAGCAAATATGCTCAATATTCATTCGGTAGATGGATGGATTTGGAAAAGTCTGGATTACTATAATATGAATAATTTCTCCAATATTAGTAACATTTAAGTTTTAGTTTAGACTGCATGGTGCACTATTTTCAGCCCTTCTCAGACATACAGGTCACCTGGGAACCTTGTTAAAGAGCAGATTATTATATGGTAGGTCTGGTTTGGGACCTGAAATGCAGTTGTTCTAATCAGGTTTTTGGTGATACACAGGCTATTAGTCCATGGCCATACTTCAGGTAGCAAGGCTTTATATTAAGGATGAACATAGAGTTAGGTGTACCTTCTTTTTCATTGTGACCTCTAAGATAGAAGCACTAAAGGGAATTTTCTGACTTGTGCCATCTGAACCACTTAAGGCACTTACTATACTTCCATCATCTATTAGAAGTCCTGAACCTTCTGGGGCATGTTTTCTGAAAGATATTTAGAGACTTACAAATATGAGCTAATTATGTCTTATAACATCCCCTTAAGGTACCTACAAAAGATCCAGATAGATCTCTAGGTTGCTACATTGATCACAGCCACATGGCTGTTGAATAATACCCAACTATAACATAAAGCAAATAACATGCTTAGCATGTGCCAACTGAAGGTTAGCAGTTACTTAAAGGTTTTCATGTGTTCATTACTAGTATATAGAAAGACAATTAATTTTGACCTTGTGTATAGACTGAATATTTGTGTCCTCCTTACTCCCCCACATTTTTGGAGATGAGGCCTTTGGGATGAGGGTGGAGCCCTCATGAATCCGATTAGTGTCCTTATAAAAGAGGCTCCAGAGAGCTCCCTTGCCTAAGCCACTGAGTCTATGGTATTTTGTTATAGCAGCCCAGATAAACTAAGGTAATTTTGTACCTAGAGATATTTTTAAACTGACAAATTCTAGAAGGTTTTTCATAGATGCCTCGTGATTTTTTGCATAGAACATTGGGTCACCTGAAAATAGGGACAGTTTTACTTCTCTCTTTGTAATCCATATGCCTTTTATTTCCTTTTCTTGCCTTATTTGTCTGGCTAGAACATCAGTACATGCTGAACAGCAGTGGTGAGAGTGGATATTTTTGCCTCATTCCTGATCTTAGGAGGAAAACTTGCATTCTTTCTCCATTAAGTATGTTGCATACATTTTTTGTTCATGTTCTGTATCAATTGAAGGAAGTCCCTTCTATTTCTGGTTATCTGGTGTTTGTTTTTAAGTATGAACACTTTGTCTGTATCAATTATTATGGTAGTATGATTGGTCTTCTTTAACCTGTTAGTGTCATGGATTACATTGCTTGGTTGTGGATTATTTGAAATGTCTTGTTTAGTTTCCAAGTGTTTGGAAATTTCCTTATTATCTTTCTGTTATGATTTCTCATTTGATTCTCTTGTGGTCAGACAACATACTTGGTATAGTTTCAGTTCTTTTAAATTTCTTGAGGTTTGTTTTATAGCCCAGGATATGGTCTTTTAAAGGTTAACCATTTAAAAACAAAGATAGGCTGGTAGGTAGTGCTATTCCATTGTTAATGCTGCTCTTAGTTGTGTGAGAGCTGTGGATTTTCTGGCAGAAGTGCTGTTGCTGTATTGACAGCCTTTTAAACAAAAAATGGAATGGTATTCTTAACTGTCATGAGAGTATAACCATGACAATAGTGATGATAAAATTGACACTACTCTTTATTGAGCTCTTATGTATACTCTGCTTACTGTGTTTACACATAAGCATTTTACATGAATTATGTCATTGAATCCAACAAACTACTGAGATAAATACCATTGTTTTAACCATTTTTTAAATGCTGAAATTGGATGTCCAGAAGTTGTATCTTGCTTGAGATTAGAATAGTAGTAAAGTGGTAAATTGCCTTATAGTCCACATTTTACCATAGGCTCCAAGTTTAGCTGATTGTAACGATGCAGATAAAATTCAGTAAGGATTTTCAGACGCTTCGAGATTTAAGATACGTGGTGTGTTAGACTTAGTTTCTGACTTGAAAGGTTAGAATCTGCTGACAGTATTTTGAGTACACATGAGACAGCCTGTTACGTATACTACGATGCTGGTCATCTTTGTAGCCCTACCTACCTTCTCTAACCCAGGTTTCACATGATTTTGATATTTGCCTCCTCTGTTCTATCCCAGGTGCTATATCTCAATTTTAGTACAAGCAGTGACAACAGTAGCGCTTGTGACTTTTATCTTTGGAAAGTTACTATGAGGTCGGCCACTTGTAGTTAGTGATTAATAAATATTAGAACTGTTTCCTTCTGTCTAACTTTTTAGTCCACTGGTGTTAGGTTGGTTGCTTTTTCACTTGAAACATCTCATTTTTCTGTTTTTCCTTATCTAGTTTTTATTGGCTACTTTAGTTCACACAAAGCCCCAACTACATACATTTTTAGTAGGCTGTTGATTAGCCTTTCTTCTTCCTGGTTTATTTCATCATTCAACATCTTACAGTCAAAGGAAAACCCAATCTTTTTAATTATTAGAGCAGAGGATATGGACTTGGTTGACGTGTGTGTAGAGAGTACAAATAGAATTCTGTTTTAAGATTTTTCTGAGTTGAGATGTCAAAACTCATTTAATAGCAATTTAAAACTTTAAAAATATCATTGATACTACTTTGATTACCCAGAATTGAAAGTTATCATTTGAAATAAATCCCAGTTACATGCAGACCAGACTTTCAAGTTCATCAGATTACCTCACAGTGTTTCAGACACAAGTGGGGCTGAGAGCCCTAGTATCTAAGCAAGCCTTTGAGTAGCAGTGATAGCAGACAGTCCAGAAGTACTCAGAACTCTGCTGTTCAATAGGATGCATTGGTTGACTTTGATTAAATAAAGCAGAAGAGTAGAGATTTCTTTGGAGCAGTAGTGGTGCTGAGCAGTGGAGAGGCTCAAGAAGTGTGAAGAACATGCCCTTTAAAGGAGCAGCCTACCTTTAAATCTCAGCTCCTACACATCATGGTTCTGTAACTTAAAGCAGGTAATCTTGTGTCCCACTTGTTTTATCTGTAAGGGCGGGGGGTGGGGGGAGTGGCCTTGAGAGATACTTAGCCCTTTACTTGGAGCATAGAAAGTACTCAGCAATTGCAAACTGTTACTGTTTTTGTCATATGTATTAATGCTTCTAAGGGTTTTTGTTGTGATTTTTGCTCACTGATAATATACCTATACCTAGAATAGTGTCTAGGCATAGTAGGCTCTTAATACATGAATGCATGATATATATAAAGTACTTGCCATGACACTTGACACACAGTAAGTACTTAATACAGAGTGTTATAGGATGTGGTGGCTGTAGACCAGTAGAGATTAGAAGCAGTGGCCAGTGTAACCCACTGAGAGTAAAAGTAGAAATAATTATAATAGGTAAGACAGACCTAACACATGTTCTGTGCCCTACATAATTCTAAGAGCTTTATGTGTAGTAATGCACTTCATTCTCATAACTGCCTATTAAGGTAGCTGCTATTATCATTCCCATTTTATAAATGAGAACATTGATGCAGAGGAACTTGCCCAAGGTCACACTGCTAGTAAGTAGTGGCATTGGATTTTGACCTCAGGAAGTCTGATCCAGAGGCCTTTCTCCAATTCTTCTATTGAGAATCTACTATGTGCCAGGGACTATGCTATTATGCAGACATGGCACCTGCCCTCATGGAGCTTATATCTCATTGAGGGAAGTAGCCAAAACACCAATAATAAATAACTAATGAGTGAGAGAATTGTCTGAAGAGAAGAGAGGGTCCTGCTGTAAATTGGGTTGTTAAGGGAAGGTCTTTTTTTTTAACCATCCAAGCAGTTTTTATTCATTAATATTCATAAATACACACAGCAACTTCATTACAAATTTCTTTTCCTCTTCAGTTTGAATGTGGAGAATTAGGAGAGTCTTTTGCATGTCAAGGTATGATTCCTACGAAAGATCACCGCTGCACTGTTTCCTGCATTTACCTGCTAGAATTAAAAATCAGTTATGTGGAAATGATTATTATATATATTTTCTCTATTCCTTTTGAATGTACACAATGTAACAAGAGTGACATACCTAAAATTACAATCACCAAACAAACCCAAGATTGTTGTTGTCTACTTTCATTGACAAATATAGCACAGAGGACATTGTCTATGAATTGGGATGTCATCAAAGAGGATGTGGGGGAAGCTCATTTCCTTTATTACCCTCTTTTAAATTTAGGTTTTCTAATACATCTAAAGCAGGGATGTGAAACTCATTTTCACTGGGGGCCACATCAGCCTCAAGGCTGATTGGCCCTTTGCCTTCAAAGGGCCGAATGTAATTTTAGGACTGTATAAATGTAACTATTCCGTAACAGTTAGGTGAGAGGTTGGCGCTGCCGTTGGGTAGAAACAAGGTGCTGGGCTGGATAACGGCCCTTGGACCTTGTGTTTGCCACCTGTGATCTAACGGTATAATATCCACATAGCCCATAGCACCAAAATCAGCCATCTCCCAAAGGAGGGTCTTTCTGCTGGAAAGTAAACTGAGACCTGGAGCCATCCAGGCAAAACATTCTATACAGAGGGAGCAGAATTAGCAAAAGCTCAGGCTTAGGAAAGTGATTGGCAGGTTGGCATAATTGTCAAGGAGATTGAAAATCTGGAGTGGAAAGTATGCAGAGAAAGGTGTGTCTTGAAGTCAATGCAGGGCCTCCTAAGCATTGGTTTTCCTTCTGATTACATTGGAGAACCACTAAGGGGTTTTGTAATCATACCAGGTGACATATATGATTTAAAAACATCATGGTGCAGGGCCTGAGGGAATTGGACTAGGTGGAGGGGAGCACAGCCACTGTTTAGATGAAAGATCAGAGAAGACAGTGATGAGGAAGATGATAAAAATGGCTCACATTTATGAAGTACTTTCCACTGTTCTAAGCACTTCCCATATATCCACTGGTCTTTCCAGCAACCTGTGAGGGAGGTACTTGTACTTTACCCATTGATAGATGAGGAAAGTGAGGTTAGAGGCTAATAAGTGGCATGGCTGGGATTTGAACACAGCCAGTCTGGCTCCAGAGGCTGTGCCTTGAACTAGGCTCTGCTGACTTAGCGAACTGAGTTCTTCCATCTGTATCTCCCACCATCCATGTGTCCACATTAGCTGCAGTGAGGGAGGAAGGAAGAAACTATAGACTCACCTTTGGCTTTCTCACTCTTTTACCTCCCCATACACAGTCTCCTGTGCTCTTTGCAGGATTCTCCAGAGCATGTCTTCATTTTCCCCCATTTTTGTCACACTTCTGTCTCATTCTGACCTTTGTATTAGCCCTTGAAGATCACCCTTTCCCTCTTACCTAAGTGGAGCCACACTGATGCCAGAGTGATTTTTTGTATCATATACCCTCCTTGCTTAAAATGTTGGGTTCTCCCTGGCTTAGGACAGAGCTTAAACTCTGAAGCACAGGCCTGACTGTCTGCACTAGCAACCCTCTTCTGCCACTCTTCTCCCTTTTGTTGCTTATAGGGAGGAATGTGTGGTCAGCAGTAGGAGAAAGGGACTACTTGTGGGTTAAACTCACATTGTAAAATAGTATTTGGTGTATAGCAGGGTCTGTCCAAAAGGTATCCAGCCATGTACTATGAAAAATAGAGGCATTTATTGAAAAAAGATACAAGAAATACTATACATAGGACAATGATGCTCAGTCCCCTTCAAAGTAGGCACCTTGGGACCTCATGTAGTTCTCCCAGTCGCCATCAGCTGCCCCATCTTGTTTTCCTGAATCTCACAGATGGTCTGAAATCTCTTCCTTTTCAAAAGTCATTATAGTTTTGGGAAAAGCCAGCCATTTCAGGGGACCAAATCTGTGCTGTTGGGGGGCTGAGTGATTTGATATTTTGCCAAAACATTCTGCATGAGATGTAAAGCATGAATGAGCACATTGTCATGAGGAAACTGTCCATCACCAGTTTCCCATAGCTGCGACCTTCTGAATCATCTGAATAGGTTCCATGGAGTAATGTTCAAGCTTAGTGCAAAATTTGATGCAGATTTGTTGCCTCCCTGGCTCAGTCATTTTGAATGTGACAACCACACAGTTCACATGCTCACTCAACAACATCTACCACTCCCACTGACTAGTACAGTAAAGTTGTCATTGTTTATGCATGCGCATTCCAGTCCACTCTCCTTGGCTGCCAGGTTTCATCGATGGCACTCAAACCATTATCATTATATTAACAATGACTGAACTTATTCCAGACAGACCTTGTATATCAATCTCCTGTGAGTTTAATCACAGCAGACATATTAATGTGTGCATATTTTGTGTTTTGGGTCTTTTGCCCACATTTAGTGAGTGTTTACTGCCTTCTTAGCACTGAGTGCTCTTCATAGATTAGTTTATTTAATCCTCCCAATAATGCTATGAAATATAGATCCTGCAAACAGTATTTTATAGGTGAGGAGAATGAAGTTCAAAGAGTTTAAGTAATTTAACCATGTTCACATAGGTAGTAAGAGGAAGAATAGGGACCTAATTCAAGAAGTCTGCCTCCAGAATTGCCCTTAGTTACTGCACTGCTCACACTAGAGAAAGAGAATTGGCCAATGTACAGTGTTGAGAATCAGACCCTGAAACATGAAAGTTTACAAGAAACTGCTTGCTAGAATGGAATCATGTATTCAGGGAAACATTCTCATTTTGAACTTATGTTTTGCTGAGTGGCATACCCAATTCTAGTGGATGACTGATTCTGTCATTAAATGACATAAGGACACAATTATAACCTTGATTGATGATGGCACCACAGGAACTTAATTGAATACTTCAGTTATTATCCATCAAATAATACTTAACACTGCTGCTTTGTATCACTCTGGGTAGGCTTTGCTAGGCACTCTCACTAGAGCGGAAAAATAAGACAGATGTGGAGTTTAGGCTCCTGGGAGCAGAAGGCTCACGCAGCTACATGGGTACTTATAAATAGGGGATGTTGCCATTTCGACAGGTTAAGTTAATGCTCTGAGTGCATGTAACAGGGCCCTGCCTAGCCAAGTCTTGGAAGAAGTTACACTGAGGCTGAGACTGAATGAAATAAAGCAGCAAGCCAGGTAAAGGTCTGAAGGAAGTGAGTTCCAGGCAGAGGGAACAGCAAGCACCAGGGTGCTAAAGGATAGACAAAAGGGTCAGATGCAGAGAGGCAGGTTCAGGCTGTTCAGGACCTCGTGGACCACATCACAAATCTAAGTTTTTATCCCAGGAGCACCTGAAAGTTATGGAAGAGTTCCAGATTATTTTTAGTCATTATTTCAAACACACTGAAAGCTTGCTTCTCAGGATCTGTGTTAGGTAAGGCAAGAAGGCTGCTGTCAGACACGACTGCAGAGGTGCCCATTTATAAATCACCATTGATAAATCAGGAGTCAGTGATTTGAAGGGCTGTAATGGAGGTATTCGTGAATGGTATGAGGAAGGGGACAGTGGAGAGGGCCTTGGAGCGGGTTCTTGTTGAATGGTGGGAATTCCAAAAAGAAGAGGGAAAAGCTTTTCATACTACAGAATGGTTCTGGCCAGTAGATGGGATTGTGGGGGAACAAGTCAGGCCCTGAGAAGGCTGAGACCATCTTGAAACTGGAGCAGGCTGGCTCACATTGGAAAGATGGAAGGAGCCAGAGTGCTAGGGGCCTTGCTTGTAGATGGACGGGTCCGGGGTTCAAGCCCCACTTTGGAGCCAGCAGAGGTCTTCAAGAAGAGAAATGGCATTTGGCAACAGAGTGGAGGAGGCTGAAGACAGAAGAAACTCTGGCCCTGTGAAGAGCTCTGTCCTTGGTGTGGAGTTTATGTGGGGGCCCTGACCTCAGGGCACTGGCCGTGAGAGTGTCATGAAGGAGACATATTGTGGCAGCACTTTGGGGAGAATGTTGGGAATTACCTGGCCTTGTGAGCCCAGTAGATCTGGGTTCAGATCTTGACTGCCACTTGCTAGCTTGTGAGATTTCAGTGTCTGTGTGCTTTAGTTTCCCAAGCAATGCAGAAGGGGTGCATGACTCCTATCTCACAGGTTATGGTGGGGAAATGGAGTGAGCTGTTCCTAGGAGCTTCTATGGCTTTGTATGAATTAATTCTCTTAATCTTTCTGCCCTGTGAAGTGTTGGTGAGTTAGGTACTATGATCTTCACCATTTGACAGACGAGGAGACTGAAAATTTCAGAGGTTACAGAACTTACCCAAGGTCACATTGTATTTGGAATAATAGTGGCCCATACTGTTAGCCATTTTACTTAAAATACCCATGACACAGAGTAACTAACTGGGCAGGGGAAAAGAACAGCACTTTGAAGAGATGACAGCTGAACCAGAGATCTGGTGTGTGAGAATGCACCCGGCACCTTGTGAAGAGTGTAAGGGCAGAACCTGACTTCAGAAGAGCTTTCTTGGTCTAAGGAGATAATGGAGAGGTCAGTGTACTTGGAGTAGAGTGAGCGAGCTAAGGAGACAAGAGCAGGGAATAAGGGGACAGAGAGGTGTAGAGCAAGTAGACAGACATCCAGCAGGGCCTTAGGGGTGTGGGAAGGGCTGGGATTTTACTCCAAGGAGTACAGGAAGCCACTGGAGAAATTTTAACAGAGACACAGTTCAGAGAATCATTCTGGCAACTGTGTGGAAGGGATTGTAGACTACCTGGGCAACTTCTTCCATAGTTCATTGGAAAGGTGCTAGTGACAGGCTGTCTAGCACTGGCCTAGATAATGGAGAAAAGTGGACAGAGGTTTTAGAGTAGAGATAACCAGACCTGCTGGTGGCCTGGATGTGATGAGGGAAAGAGAATTCATATATGACATATGGGTTTTTAGGTTGAACATTTGGGGTGATGAATAGTATCTTTTACCCAAAAGGGGAAGTGTTTCAAAGGGTGGGGAACAAGGTAAGGTAGAAAGTGAAGTTCCATTTGAGATGTGTAGAAGACATACAAATGGCAGTATTCAGTAGACAGTTGGATATGTGAATCTAGACAGAGCTTGGGAAGGCATCTGGGATAGAGACAGAAATGTGGGACTCATTGGCATGTGCAATAGAAGTATGGGAGCGTGGTAGAAAGACAACCCAGGGTATTGCAAATGTGAGATGCTTTACTACAACACTCAAGTTTTGTTGGTGGACACAATCCTCAAAATAGGCATAGCAGCTCCAAATAACTGAATATATTTACTCCTGTTCAACGTCTAATTTCAGGAAGAGGGTCTTCATTCTGCATGTGATTGTGGAGGTTCTGCACACAGGTGCTCGAGTGTCCATGTGCTTAAACCCATTCTTCCTACTCTGCTGGCCTGGGTTTTGCAAAGTACATGATGGCCTAAATGTGGGTGCTGAGCCAGTTGCTGATTGGAAGTTTGGGATGACCTGAATCCTGAGGAAGATTTAGGGCTTACACACAATAAAATCTATTCTTTTAAATTAGTTCAGAGTCCCTGGGGTCAGGTACAGTTTTTAAACATTTTATTATTTTGAGGTAGATAATGGTTTAAATTGTACATTTAAAGCATATTTTGTAAGTTTTTTTTAACTTAGTAGGAACTTGTTTTTATCAAATCTATTTTGTTTTCAGTAGTAAATCAAACTTTTTCCTCCTTGCATTTGAGCAAGGTCCATGTGTTAATTTGTAGATGGACTGATTGTGAATTTATGGTTTAAAAATACTCACAAACATATATACTGTATCTCACAAAAAATTATTTTATTTTCTCTGTTACCACAACATTCCACACTCTGTTTCTGTTGCTAAGGCCTCTGGAATGTCCCAGTGCAGAAAAAGGATATAGAATTCTTTTTTTTTTTCTGAAGGCATTTTATTTTAATTATTTTGTATCTTCTAGCTTACTTCCAGATATGGATATCTGAAAGTAAAGAATTTAGAAAGCTAAAACTAAATTTGCTTTAGATTTTTATAACCAGAGCTTGATTTCATAGGGTAGCATGGAAGAGATATAAGTACACTATGTATCTTCCACAGGAATTCCTTGTGTGTACATACATGTAAACATGCAGAAACACAGGCTGTTTAGGGAGATGTCGTATGCTAGTCAGAGATTAAGAACTGAGCTCACGGGTAGTGCAAGCCTGAGTTTGCATCCTGTTTGTACTTTCTTGGCTGGGTGATATTAGATAGGTTCACATGTCCATCAGTAAAATCAGGATTATATTCAAGGATAAAACATAAAAAGTGCTTAGCACAGGGCCTGGTGAGGTAGTCTCTCAGGAAATGCTAATGTTTTACTGTTTTACCATTACGGTTATCATTATTTACTGCAGATGATCTTAAGTTATGGAGAAATTGAGCTTTTTACAGAAGCATAGATTTTTGGTCCCTGATAGAATGACTGCTAGCCTCTTAGTTTTATTTGTGTTTCTGAGTCTAACAAAATGATCAAAGGAATCAGAGCAAAAAATAACAATTTCTACATAATCATCGTTGTGGCCAGTTGAATTCCTATGACTTGAAAGGATTGGTGCAGTTTTTTATTTTTATAAAAATTGCCTTTTTATGAGGAAGTAGTGGTATTTGGCAAAGTGATGTATTTTAAACAACATTGTTGGACATTGAGTGCTGTGGGAAACCATGCAAACTAGCACATCACAGAGGCCTAGATCTGTACTGAGACTACATACTTTAATACTGTTTTAACTACTATTTATTACTAAAACTAATTAAGTTAATATTATTAATGAGGCTGGTAATTTGATGTTATAGACATTGCAGTCGTGCCATTTCTGTAAGTCAGATTTTCCTTCTTATTTGTCCTGTATTGGAAGCATTCAGCTCAGGGGTATATGGAACTTAAGGTAAACTATTTTGAATTTTTATTATTAAAAATAAAATCTCAAGAAACTATAGCCATGGAAAATATTGACCATTACATGGGCATGCTTTCAAGGAAAATAGCACATTGTTTGGCTCATTTTTATTAAATTATTAGTCTTAATCAGAGAAGCAGTCTGCTGGATTTATGTAATCTAATCAGTTTATGCAGTCAACAGTGTCAGCCTTGGCATTTCAAATTATTGGGATTGGAATCTGGAAGGAATTTGTAGAAATCATATTCCTCTGCTCTTCAAGGGACCAAAACCAAGCCATTGCAATGAGTCAGAATTGAAACCCAGCTCTTGACTTAAAGTATTTAACTTCTCTGTGAATCTGTTTCCTCCTCTTTAGAATGGACTTAGAATGGTATCTGCCTAGGCAGTTGTGAGGATAGAATGAAATAGTAGCACATATAAACTGCTGAATGCTGCCACTGTGTCCCAGAATCATATTAGTTCCTGGTATATTTCAGATTGATAGCTAGCAATCTGCAATTCGGGGTGATAGAAAGTGTTTAAGAAAATCTGAGCTATAGGCACGTGTAGGTATTAGATCAGTAATTTTATTTTAGAGATTATGATCACATTACATCTCCTCAGGACATTTGCTTTTTTTTCCTTTAATACCAAGATCACCTAAGCTGGAGAAGGTATAAAATTAAATCTTAACTGAAAGAAGGCAGACACTGATCAGCTTTGTAGATCTTTCCCCCACCCCACCCTTTATGCTTGGTCTACTAAAATTATTTGCTAATTGAAATGTGCTAACTATCCATTCATTGCAGGTATTCTAAATAGTGCATGTAGTGTAAAATAGTTACGTATGGCTTGTTTAAAGTCATCAATTTTGAAATATTTAAAAGATGTAGATTCTGGATCTGAACTTTTAGCCCTGTTCTCTAGATTGTTGTTAATTAAATTACTTTCACTTTTCATGTATATGAAGATAATTGAGTTTTACGGCTTAATTAAATTTAAACTTCTTACTGTAAAAATATCCAACTTGTATCTTACTCTATGCTACTAACTGGATTTAGATTAATGTATTGTGTGAAATGCCGTGTTTGTACTGAAGTTCCAGCTGTCTAGTAGCATCAAGTATGTAAGCAAAAGGACTAGAGATTGTTGCACTCTGAAAAAAAAAAGAGTATAAAAATAATTTTCTTCGTATTGCATGCTAATGAAATCAGCAATTTTACTCCTTAGTGAAACCTCTGCTTCCTTTCTTAACTGTTCATAAAACTCAGAGACCAGATGACTGGAATAGAATGTATAGTTAAACAGATAAAACCACTAGATGGTATAGCTTTGTGAATTGCTAAAATAAGCAGTTTATACAATTGCAAATTCTTCCCCATAACCATTGGTAGAGTTCATCTAAAATTGCTTTATTGTACAATGCATTCATTATTTGCATTTCAATGTATTTGTCAGTTTTACCTCATACCAATGATTTTGGGTGCATTTTATTTTAATCCTTTGTAACAGTGTTTTTGTAATCCTGATTTGATTTCTTTCTTAATAGTCATGGTATGCCACATCAGTTACTTTTAAATTGGAGTTAACATTTGTCCTGGTGCAGTTTATTTTAAGGTAGCTCCTTTAGAAAGTATGGCCACCCCAAATGGTTTCATATTGATTATAACCACATGAGTGAGTGATGCTCTCTTTCTTTGTTGCAGACATGCCAATATTTGGTCTCTGTCCAGCCCATGATGATTTCTACTTGGTGGTGTGTAACGATTGTAATCAGGTTGTCAAACCGCAGGCATTTCAATCACATTATGGTAAGTGCTTAATCATTTAAAAGTCATTATTGGAGGGTAAAAGGGTAAAGCAGGATTAAACTGGAGGCCAGTGAGCCCAGGTAGGATATGCTATCTCCCCCATCTGGAAGTAGGCTTTCTCATTCATTGAATGGGTTAATGCCTATCAGATGTTGGGTATTTCCTGAATTTTATTGAAAGTGATGTTCATTTTCCAATTTTTATTAGACAAGGAGTATATTTTTTAAAATATAAAATCTCTTTTGAAATATTGCATCAGTATAGTAAAAGGTTTGCTTCCTTATAGATCATGAGGTTGGGAATGTAGCGGCAGGTAAAATTATAAATACACAAAATGGAGACATGGCTTTTTAAGGAAATGTAATTTTGAAACTTCCAAGTTTAGTAGTTCTAAATCTATCTTTATGTCATGTTCCAATTTGTGAGTGTTAAAGCTATGACATCTTCTCTATCAGAATTGCACGTGTACTTAAAATGATGCATTGTGACTTCAGGGGTTTCATGAGTCCGAGCTCTCCCAGGGCTTCAGCCTCCAAGCCTGTTATCTGGGTGTTTAGTCCTGAAAGTGTCCAAATGAGGTCTTCTACATTACCGTAATGCCACCTAACGTGTTTAAAATAAAATTCTGATCACAAAGCTTAGTTTTATACTCAGTTTGGTTTGATAAAAATTCAGAAGTATTTGAATACACACATCATAGTATGATTCCTACCTCCATGGAGTTTAAAATCTAGCTGCAGAAAGTGGCAAAACTAACCAGAAACATTTTTAAAATAACTACAAGTTATTTCCTCATTTTCCTCACTGCCCCAATGCTACCTTGAGACAGAGAATACCAATGGGATCCTTCTGTAGATACTGTTTAAGCAAAGTCTCTGAGGAGGTGACTCTGGTGACCTGAACCCTAAGTGATAAGAAGGGAGCCACCCATGTGACCATCTGAAATAAGAGCATTTGACATAGAGGCAAGAGCTGGTGCACATACCTGAAGAAGGCCAGTGTGACTAGAGGGTACATAGTGAAAAGAAGTAGAGACTAGAGAAATCTGGCCTTGTAGGCAGGGACCCTGAGTGTGCACAGCCTTCTAGGCCAGAGTAGGAAGAAGCTTGTGGGCTGTTAGAGGGTTTATGTAAGGTAGTAACACAGGCCCATCTCACTTGTACCTTGTGGGAGAAGAGTAGAAGCAGAGAGAATAGTTAGAGGCAGGAGATGGTAATAGAATAAGGCTTAGGTAGGGCAGTAGAACTGGGGAGACAGCATAGCTTTGAGCTGCATTATAAAGCTCGAACCTACAGAGCTTGTTGTCAGGACAGCAGCTGTTTTAAGAGTCATACCATAATCAACATCCCACCATTTTTCCCCAAGGAATAAATCTTTTATGTAATCATAAGAAGGTTCTTTGAGTTTCTGCTTCTAGATGAGGCCCTGGAGCAGGTAGAGAGAATACAAAGATGAATAAGATATTGTCAATTGCCAAGTATTTTTGAGTTAGGATTTTGAAGCTAGATTAGACTGTATTTAAATTTAAACTGGCAAGAACCATAGGTTAGTTCTTTGCTTTGAGCAAGTTTTCCAACCTTGGTTTTCTTTGTTATAATATGGAAGTGGTAATAGCAACCTCATAGATTCCTGGTGAGGATTAAATGAAACAACATGGATAAAGCTCCTCATATAGTGCCTAATACATAATAGGTATGAAAGAGAGATAAAGGTACAGCTATATGTGGATATAGGAAAGTATGTGTCCAAAGTCATAAAACAGTCCAAGGGCTTAAGAAGAGGAGAACAGATACTTCTTGTTGAGTAATTCAGAGAAGGCTTCTTAAGCATTTTCACAATAGGCTGTTTCAAAGAGTAGAATGCATTCTTTTTCCCATGTGCATTTTCCCCTCAATTTTTAGATATATAATACCTGTGCATTGTGGAAAACATAGAAAATACTTTTATAAAATCACCTATATTTCCTTAAAACGGAAAGTATGTTGATGGGGATAGACAGGGCTACCACATACAGTCATATAGTTTGTGCATTGAACAGCCATATGTGGTGGCCCCTGGTTGGCAACTGGGGTGACATGACCAAGTACAGAAGCAGAAAATTCCAGGCTGTCTGGAATGTACTGCATGAGTTTCCATTGGCAGGAGCTGATGTACCCATGTGTGCCAGAGCTGTGTGCAAAGGCAGGCTGGGACTAGCTCAGAGAGCCTCAGTGCTCATCAGACACTTCTGGCTTTGATGTGTCAGTGGGACCTGTTAACAGGTTTTTTAGCTCCAGAGTGATGTGACTTAGTGGTCCTTGGGGATTGATGGGCAGAGTGCACTGGGAGTGAAGGAGGAAGAAGGGGTGAAAACTGTAGTTTAGGTCACTTGCTTAAAGATGTAGCTTCTTCAGGACTCCCTTAGGCAGAAAGGGGACTTCTTGGTCTTGTGTTCCAGAGACACTTCACACAACTATATAGCACTTTTTATAGAGATGATTTCCTTTATCTTTCTCTGTGTCTCTTAGAACATCAGTATATAGTAGGGATTGGGGAGGAACGTCTTAAAATCCTTTTTCTACTCTTTTTCTCTACCAGTAACTAGTACACATGAAGCACAGTGTGTCACGGATCCTGGCACCTGGGGTTCACGGTGTTATGGATGAGATGAAACAAATTTACACGGACTACCAAGTCCTGTGGAAGAAAAGGGACGGCAGGCTTTCCTCTCAAGGGGAGAGCGCCTCAACCCTTGCTTTGGTAGACTTTCATTGGGTTCAGTTTGCACAGGAATACAGGGTGTATACATAAAGCTCATCAATCATTGTCCAGCAGAAATGATTAAACAATAGATAACATTCAAAGAACTGTGATGGTTTATTCTGAGTCAGGGTCAGATAGTTAAAGGGCCATAAAACTTTAGGGAACAAACACTTCCTGGTTGGACCCTTATCCTTTAAATTGAGGGTATTAGCAAAGTAGGTTTCATAGGATTTTATGCATTCTTTCTTAGGCCTGATCACCCTAGGGAACCTGCCCTTTCCAGCACAGGGCTACACCCACCTCCAGCAGTGTTTCAGCCTTAAGGCATTGTTTCAGGCTTAAATCAGTCAGGGGAAGTAAGGCAGCCAAGAGATTAGGAGACTAATTGCAGATAGAATGAGAACTCAGGCTATTCAAAGCCAAGGGGCAAATGTCCATCACTCCCTTTTTCTATAGCCCCTCCCCCACCCCCCAGTCTTTCCCTGAGGGCCCCTTTGTGACCATGCCTGTCTTAGGTTGTTCCTCTTTTGAGGACTCTTACCCATCATTGGCTAACCAGTCATCTGCCTGGGGCCAAGCAGGGTGAAGAGAAAAGGGGCAGAGGTGGCGCCCCTACAAGGAAGATAAGCTTCATCTCCTAAGTGGCTTATGGTCCCAAGGTCCTTTACTCAGCCTTAACCATGGGGGATTATAGCTTGTGAAACCAGCAGGGCAGTTTCTAACAATAGTGTCTTCTAATAAGAAACTTGTCTAATGACAAAGAAATTGTGATAACTTCAAATATGTAAATGAGAAGGTGTGAATTCAAGATTCACACACTCAGTTGCCTTCTGTGGCTACTTAGGAAATGTGACTGATAAAGCTGCTGGATGGGGCACTTTAGTCTCTCTAGTGGCAAGGGAATTATTATTAATATTGTGGGAGAGAGGAGAGTCCTTGGCAGAAAGATGATGGCCAAGTGCAGGATTTGGCTGGGAAATGTAGAAGGAGTTCCATCCTTGAGGCAGAAGCCAAGAAGAGGGTTGATGGGATAAACAGGAGGTTTAAAGATAGATAGGTGTGAGGGGTTGGGGACATCTGTGTGAAGTAGAGGGAGGCACCACTGGTGGCTCTGGAGTGGTTTGAGAGTGATACCCTACTCACCTGGAGGGAAGGAGAGGTGGGCATGCTCCCCAGAACCAAGAACCATTCCCAAGGCTGCCAGTGGGTCTCTTCTGTCTTTTGGGACAGGGGTTATAACAGTAAAAAAAGTAGCTTGGGAATACATTCTTTTTTTTTTTTTTTTGGTATAATTTCATTCTTACTCATTTGCTCTCCAAAGTTAACACCAAAAAAAGATTTTCAAATTCAGAATCTTTCCCAGCAGTCTGTTTTTTACTGTATTAAGGAGAACCTATTTTACTTTCCAATCTTTGATGAAATTGGTCAAAATGTGTGGGAAATTTTCTCTGAATGCATGTGTTGCTAATATTCATCCATGACTTTTGTGAAGAAATGAACAGTTGCTACAAAGTCCAACAGGCAGTTCCTTTAAAACCACTACCACCAGCACACAGAAGGAAGCTTACCAAGGCCATGAGGCTGGTGAACCAGTTTGTGTTGGTGGTGACATTCTGAATTGGTGAGCAGCTTATTAACCAGAGCAAGAGGATGTAAACTTTTTGCTAGCCGAGCTGCTGTTTTGGGAATTAACAATTAACCAGGAATTCCATGTGAGCAATGATGTTAGTGACATAGTGTCATTTTGGCATTTCCAGTTTCACACAGTCTGATTGCTTTCATAGTATAGGTTACTTTCTTGGAAACTGCATAGTTATACCATGCTTTCCTGATGTTGTACTAATGTTTTGAAATAGTCCAACTTGCCTTATATTTCTCTTAAAGTTACTCAGTATTTCTTAAGAGCAAGATGTTATTTACTGCTAATTGCAGATTTAAAAATACAGTAATCTGGCTTCCAGCCAAGATGGAGGCATGGGTAGATATACTTCACTTCCTCGCACAACCAAAATAAGGATAACAACCAATTCAAAAACAAAAAACAACCGGAACTGCGAGAAAATCAAACTGTATGGAAGTCTGACAGACAAGGAGGTAAAGAAGAAACATTCATCCTGACTGGTAGGAGGGGCAGAAATGGGAACCTGGGGGTGGTGAGGACACGCAACAAGGTAGCAGCTGGTAGACCTGCCAGGCAAGATGGTGGCTGGTGGACCAGGATATCCCACATTCATGTGCTGATAAGCCAGGAGGAACAACTGTAGAAAGAGAGAGACAGACTCTGTAACCCAGGATTCCAGTGTGGGAAACTAAAGCCTCAGATCCTCTGGCTGTAAAAATCTGTGGGAGCTGAGGCAGCGGGAGAAACTCTTGGCCTCACAGGAGAGTCCATAGAGAGGCCCATGTGGTCCTAGAGCATACACAAACCCACCCACCCGGGAATCACCACCTGAAAGGGCACAATCAGCTGGTGGGAAGCAAGAGAAGCGACTAAAAGCAGGACAAGAGCCAAGCAAGTGGCATTGTTCCCTCTTGGACCCCTTTCCCACATAGAGTATGAAAACACAGCAACCTGGGTTGCCCCACCCTGGCGAATACCTAAGGCTCTGCCCCTTACAACATAACAGGTGCGCCAAGAAAAAGAAATATGGTCCAAATGAAAGAGTAAGGCAAAACTGCAGAAAAAACTAAGCAAAGTAGTGATAGCCAACCTATCAGATGCAGAGTTCAGAACACTGGTAATCAGGATGCTCACAGAATTGATTAAGCTCAGTCACAAAATGAAGGATGAAATGAAGGCTACACAAAGTGAAATAAAGGAAAATACACAGGGAACCAACAGTGAAGGGAAGGAAACCAGGACTCAAATCAACAATTTGGAACAAAAAGAAGAAATAAACATTCAAACGGAATAGAATGAAGAAACAAGAATACAAAAAATTGAGAGGCTTAGGAACCTCTGGGACAACTTTAAACATTCCAATATCCGAGTCATAGGGGTGCCAGAAGGAGAAGAGGAAGAGTAAGAAATTAAAAACTAATTTAAGAAAATAATGAAGGAAAACTTCCCCAGTCTGACAAAGGAACTAGACATGCAAGTCCAGGAAGCTCAGAGTCCCAAAGAAGTTGGATCCAAGGAAAAACACACCAAGACACATCATAATTAAATTACTGAAGATTAAAGATAAGGAGAGCCATGGCTGGTGTGGCTCAGTGGATAGTGTGCGAGACCTCTATTCAAAGAATTGCCAGTTCATTTCCCAGTCAGGACACATGCCTGGATAGTGGACCGACTCCCTAGTTGGGGGTGTGTGAGAGGCAACTGCACATTGATGATTCTCTCCCTTTCTTTCTCCCCCCCCCTAGAAATAAACAAACAAACAAACAAACAAATAAATAAGAAAAGGAAAGAAAGGAAGAAACAGAGAGAATCTTAAAAGCAGCAAGAGAAAAGGAAAGTTACCTACAAAAGAGTACCCATAAGACTTTCAGCGATTTCTCAAAAGAAACCTTATAGACAAGAAGGGGCTGGAAAGAAGTATTCCAAGTCAGGAAAAGCAAGGACCTAAGACCTAGATTACTCTATCCAGCAAGGCTATCATTTAGAATGGAAGAGCAAATAAGTCCTTCCCAGATAAGGTCAAGTTAAAGGAGTTCATCATCACATGTCATATAAAGGGATTTACCTAAGAAAAAGTTCAAAAACATGAACAGTAAAATGACAACAAACTCACAATTATCAACAACTGAACCTATAAAAAAAACAGCAAACTAAGCAAACAACTAGAACAGGAACAGAATTACAAAAATGGAGATCACATGGGAGGGGAGAGGGAGCAGGGAGAATGGGGGGGAAGGTACAGGGAATAAGAAGCATAAATGGTAGGTACAAAATATACAGAGGGAGGTTAAGAAGAGTATAGGAAAAGGAGAAGCCTAAGAATTTATATGTAAGACCCATGGACATAAACTAAGATAAGGGAATGCTGAAGGGAGGGAGGATGCAGGGCAGAGGGCGATAAAGGGAAGGAAAAAAGTGGGACAACTATAATAGCATAACCAATAAAAAATAAAAGTAAATGAAAAAAATACAAATATAGTAATCTGAATTGATGGATCCCAAACCTGCTGTGTTTCTGACCAAAAGGGAGCTTTTTAAGTGGGCCACTTCCTAAGGCCCTTCTGCATTTACTAGCTAACTGGGAATGTCCAAGGATAAGACTCAGGGATCTGCATTCTAAACTGCTCCCAAGGCTGATTGAGAACCACAGGCTTGCTGGGGTGTCCTGTGCTCACAGATCCCCCACTGCATTGTGTTCCCAGTGCCTGGACTAGTGACTGACACAGGTCAGCATTCAGAGATTTGTTGAGTCTAGCAAGGATGGCATAAAAGGAGATGCTATTTTATCAAATTGATTTTTTCTGTTATACTGTGCGCTGGAAATGTTAATTGTCTGTAATTAATTGTCTGTAAAACTTTTTAGTATGGAGGACTGAGATGGTGAATTTTCTAGGGCCAGAAACACCTTTTTTTGTTTGTTTGGTTGAAGTTGTTTACTAAGTTGGGAATCTTAGTTGATGAGTTAGTAATAAATGTGTTCGTCCTAAACTGGCTACTGAATAGCATAAAATTTGTAGTCCTATTCAGATACATTTACAATGGCTCTGAATAGGTAGTATTAGCAGAGGACTTGTGGGTGCTTCTGGGGTTGAAAGAGCATCCCAAGTGATTCTGATAACTTTACACTGCTCTGTGCTCTGCTGCTTCTCTGAGTTTGCTTATGAAGAACATCTTATCTCTCATCGTATCTTATGCAGACATGGGGTGATCTTTACCTAGGTGAAATAAATGAGTGATGTTAATTCAGCTTAGATAGGTACCATATTTAGAATCTCTGTAATCAATTGAAACACAACGGGAATATCAGCAGTTGAGGTATTTTGCCTCAGAATAGTTAGGCTGACCCATTCGTTCACCTTTTGGCTCAGCTCTGAGTCCCAGAACAAAGCTTCCATAGTCCCATATGCCTCTGCCACCTCTTTGTAGTTTTAATCAATTGGGTTCCGTCTGTCTTTATGATTTGCTTACTTAATTCTACTTAATATTTTTTCTTTAGATCAGATCATTTATATTGAAATAAATCTTTTACCAAAAATGAAAACAAACAAAAAAATACACCAAAAAACCTTACTAGAATCATCAGTGGGAAAATTAGTGTTGTTTGCCCTGGATGGATGTTAAGTATAAAAATAAATTTAGTGAAAAGATGATTAAATTCTTTGATGCTCTTGCCAGTGCCAGCTTTGAGCCCCTCGCAGGATGTAGGCACGTGTTATGCACATGGTAGTATGAAGTTATCAAAAGAATTGAAAGAGATTTGGAAAGGGAGTAAGTTTTCACTTGCAATTTAATGTAATTAATGTTGGGGAGGATAGCTACTCCATGTTTGGGAGAACACTGGCTCAAGCTATTGGATTTGGTTTCCTCTTACATTTAAGGAGCTATCTACTGAGGTCACCCCTAGCCCTGGCAAATGCCATACCTGGGAAGCAGAATTCTCAAATCTTATGTTGATCTGCAAAAGGAATCCAAATAAACACCCCTTGCCATTATCAGTTGCTTTTATGTATTGAGCCCCTACCAGATGCTGTCAGTGGCTTGTGAGACTGATCTCAGTATAAAACATCTGCCCCTCTCTCAGACCTCTGTTCACAGAGAGGGATGCCATAAATGTGGCTTTCTCATAATGTTGTGAAACACTACTGAGTTCTTAGAGATCTTCACTTGCATAAATTCTATTTTTTTAAAATGTCCTTTTTACCAGAGGATGAGTAAATAGAAATTACTCATACTTTTTGAAGCTAATTAATTGGTTTCAAAAAACATTAATATAAGAGCAAAATGAATCTTACTCTGAGAGATCCAGTGGGCTGATTCTGACAAAAATGCAGGTGGCCATTGTTGACACTTCACATATTTGTGTCCAGTGACTGCCATCCTATAATTAATCTACATCACAAAGCAGAAGTTTCGCTGTTTAATGAATAACTTCCTCCCTTTTTTGTCATTTGATTGATGTAGACATGGAGTGACAGTGTTAGGTATTTTTTAATGAGTTATTTTATTTGGCTATTAAGTAACTTTGGGAATAAAGAAAAATTCTCTTTCCAGTGTGCTAGCTAAATTTGGCTGCTATTTTTTTTTAGAGAAAACATGAATCTTCCTTTTAATTGTAAAATATTTTCTTCTTCCCATTAAATTGTGACAATATTTACCCCATTTTGCCCAGAGTGAAAAAATGACCCTCTCTCCCTGTCCTATTGATCCTGTGCACTGCTGCCTCCACCCTGTTATCTCCCGGAAGTGCTTTCTCTCTCCATCCTGTCTCTCCTTCCTTACCTCCCTCTCACTTTAATTCCTTTTTAAAAAATATATTTTATTGATTATGCTATTACAGTTGTCCCATTTCCCCCTTTCACTCCCCTCCACCCTGTATACCCTCTCCCACCCACTTTCCCCCCCTTAGTTCATGTCCATGTATCATACTTGTAAGTTCTTTAGCTTCTACATTTCCTATACTATTCTTACCCTCCCCCTGTCTATTTTCTACCTACCATCTATGCTACTTATTCTCTGTACCTTTTTCCCCTCTCTCCTCCTCCCACTCCCCTGTTGCTAACCCTCCATGTGATCTCCATTTCTGTGGTTCTGTTCCTGTTCTAGTTGTTTGCTTAGTTTCTTTTGGTTTTGCTTTAGGTGTGGTTGTTAATAATTGTGAGTTTGCTGTCATTTTACTATACATGTTTTTTGTTTTAATCTTCTTTTCTTAGATAAGTCCCTTTAACGTTTCATAAAATAAGGGCTTGGTGGTGATGAACTCCTTTAACTTGACCTTGTCTGAGAAGCACTTTATCTGCCCTTCCATTCTAAATGAAAGCTTTGCTGGATAGGGTAGTCTGGGATATAGGTCCTTGTCTTTCATGACTTGGAATACTTCTTTCCAGCCCCTTCTTGCCTGTAAGGTCTCTTGTGAGAAATCAGCCAGTCTGATGGGAACTCCTTTGTAGGTGACTGTCCCTTTATCTCTTGCTGCTTCTAGGATTCTCTCCTTCATTTTTACCTTGGCTAATGTAATTATGATGTGCCTTGGTGTGTTTCTTCTCGGGTCCAACTTCTTTGGGACTCTCTAAGCTTCCTGGACTTCCTGGAAGTCTATTTCCTTTGCCAGAATGAGGAAGTCCTCCTTTATTATTTGTTCAAATACATTTTCAATCTGTTCCTCTACCTCTTCCCCTTCTGGTACCCCTATAATTCGGATGTTGGAATGTTTAAAGATGTCCTGGAGGTTCCTAAGCTTCTCCTTGTTTTTTTGAATTCTTAGTTCTCCATTCTTTCCTGTTTGGTTGTTTCTTTCTTCCTTCTGGTCCACTCTATTATTTTGAGTCCCAGTTTCCTTCCCAGTGCTATTGGTTCCCTGTGCATTTTTCTTCATTTCTTTTATGGTAACCTGCATTTGTTCATCTAATTTGCAACCAAAACCAACCAATTCTGTGAGCTTCCTGATCACCAATGTTTTGAACTGTGCATCTGATAGATTAGCTATCTCTTGGTCACTCAAAAAAATGAATTCTGGAGCACTGATTTGTTCTTCTGTTTGAGTCATTTCTCTTTTTGGTCCGGTTGCTCCTGTTACGGTGAGGGGTGGAGCCTTAGGTGTTCACCAGGGCTGGTCACCCCAGTCGCTAGATTGTGATGTTGTATCTGAGGGCAGGGTCGAGAGGGAACAATGATGGTAGCTCCGTTGTCCGTGGGACTTCAGTCCCTTCCCTGGGATGCTTGGTTGCATGCTCTGCCCAGCTCCACAATTGCCACCTCACTGGGTCTGCCAGCTGCTGCTTGCGTACTGGGGGTCCACCCGCTGCAATCTTGTGCGTCCCAGATGCCTTACACATTCCCGGTTGCCTTATGTGCCCAATTCTCCCTGTTGTCCCTGCCTCGACCCGTGCCCAGCTGCTCGTCTCCGCCCCTCCTACCAGTCTGGATGAAAGGTCTATTTCAACTTCTTGGCTGTCCGACTTACATTCAGATAAATTTTCTGTCAGTTCTGGGTGTTATTCTGCCTCTAAATTGTTGTTCCAATCTTGGTTGTGCGTGGAGGTACGGTGCGTCCACCTATGCCTCCATCTTTGCTGGAAGTGGCCGCTAAATTTTCATAATCTAGATACTTTCTACTTTGATACATCAGTGATAGCTAATCTTTTTAGAATTGGCATTCATTTAAAAGTCCACAGACTAATGATAATTTTTAGTAGTACTTGATGATTTACAAAGCATTTTTCATGTATTATTTCATTTTCTGTTCTTAGAGACCCACTAAATGGACAGTTTTATTCCCAGTTAACAGATTAAACTCCTAAATTAAATTTCATTCACACAGATAAAATGTACCAGGCCAGGTTTTCTAACTACTTATTTCTATTGCTCTTGCATATGATAAGGATGTATAGAGTTACAAGAAAATCCAGAGAAGATGTAACGAATTTAACTTGTCACAAAACTATCATTAGTGACATTTTCTACCTCAGGTAGAATTTTAATTTTGCTTGGAGTAGCTGGATCAGCATTTTAAACTCATTACCTCAGAGAAAACATTTAGAAATTCAAAGATGTAATGATAGTAGGTCGATTTTTGATTTAGCACAGTCCTTGGATTTCTCTTCAGACTGTTTTCCTACTTTATTTAACCCTAAATCATAGTAGCTAGCCAAGGCCAAACTTCTCTTTTTGTTCCAGCCTCCTGACATTTTATAGCTTCTTTAGAGAATTGGTTGGCATATTTATTTCTGAAGTCAGTATAAAAATTTAAACTTGTTGCAAAGCCAAAAATATACTTGGCTCTTTTGCTTCAGAGACATATGCCAGGCCTTTTTCTCTAGCAGTCAGGGGCTGAGCCAGGGAAGGGAGCTAACCAGATGAGGCACATCAAAACGTGAACCATGTCAAGATGTTCATTAGTTTAACTCTCAAAGGAAATTCCTAGTCGACCATTTGACCTAAGCTTATTGTCACTGAATAGCATGATGTAAAATAAATGCAGTGAATTCAGTTTTTCTTTGGCATAGGTCAAATAGTGCTAATATAATTTTATCTTTTTTTTTGTTCTGTAATAAACAGGCATCTTTAAATGGTGTTATTTTTGTCATTTGTAAGAGCAACATTTTCATTTTTAGTTTGAAAATGTATTGATTTTCCTCATACTGAAATCTGTGCCTTTATCAATGTCTGTGTCTTTGAGTTTTTTTTGAAAAATAAACTGACAATGATACTATTTATGTATTTAACAAGTATTTATTGTTACCTGCTGTCTATTACAGGCATTGTTCTCCACTGGACTACAAGAGCAGTGTCTTTGATTTCATGTAGCTTATATTCTGTTTAGGGAGAGTGGAGCGAAAAAGACAAAGTCATGTAAAATAAAATTATTTCAAGTAGTGATAAATGCTAGGAATAATATGAAAAAGAATGGCTGGGGCAAGATGTTTTAGATAAGGCTAGTCAAAGAAAGCTGCTCTGAGAAGTTGATATTTAAGCCCAGTGATGAAAAAGAGCCAGCTGTTTGAGTATCTGGAGGACCAGTGTTCCACATAGAGAAGAGTGCAAAGATCCTGAGGTAGAAATGCATTTGGCAGAAAGGCCAGTGAGGAGGTGGGAAAGCAGTGTATAGGAGGAGAGGGGTCCAGGTTGAGGTTCGAGAAAGAGGGGCTGGAGCCAGAGCATTTTGGGCCTTGTAAGCCACTAAAGGAATCAGGATTGGATCATGCAGGCTAGGTGAAAATCACCAGAGGGCTTTGAGCAAGGAAGCATCTTGATCTGATTCAGGTTGATCTGTGGAACACAGGAGGCAAGATTATAAACAGGGAGACCAGTTGGAGGGCTGTACTGCACTAGTCCAGGTGACAACTGGATCTGGAGAGAAAGCTTTTTCTTTGGCATAGAGGCTGAGAGATGTGGCTAGAATAGGAATTTGCAAGGAAGTAGAAAGCCAGGGCCTGCCGCTGGACTGGGGGTGAGCAATATGGGGGGGCGGAAGATGAGGAATGACTTGGGGTTTTGGCTCAAGCACTGGATGAATTTACTTAGCTTGTGGATCATTGGTTTGTTCTTTCAATTTGTATATGGGTTTGTTTTTTTAATGAGGTGTACTGAAGTCTTGATGTATTTAGTCTGTAGACATTTTCTAAAGATTGTAGGGGTAGAAAATATTAGTACAGAGAAGCCAAACTTTGGGGTCATTTATTCATTTCAGGATTTTTTTTTGGCTTTGATTTTTTTGTACTGAAACAGTATAAGCTAGAAAACAAAAGAGAATGTGTACACTTCTCTGGAACTTCTCATGCTCTCATTTGGGTAACAAAGACTTACTGATTAAAAACCAAAAACATGTATGTTTATTTTTTTATTATTAACAGTAGTAATATGCATTGTAAGAAAATTAACCAACAACAAGAGGATAAATATCCAATCAGAATGAATATGAAGCTCCACATTTATTTTTAGGGGTACAGTTTGGTGTGTACTCTTGGAAGCTTTCTAAACCTGGGAAAAGCAATATTTGGCTGCCTACTTTTTGTTCCTCATACACATGCAAAATTAGATTTGTTATAAATATACTTTTTAAACAATAATACGCCTTATTTTTACACGTTAATGTATTACTCTACTTCTTTTTTGAAGACTGCCTGATATTCCACTTTATTAATGTATTTAAATTAACTAGTCTCATCTTGATTTAGATTTTCAGTGTTGCATTATTGCACATAGTGTTTTAAAGACTATTCTCCTTTGGGAATTTCTGTCAGTACTTCAGCGTATTGATTCTCCACATAGAGGCCAGTCATAGCTGCCCTCCAAGTTAGGATGACTATGATTTATGAACTACTATAACTTGTGATTTGTGTCATCAGGATGAAGCAGTGAAAATGTGAGTTTCCAGTACCATCAATAAGTAAATTGTTAATATTCACTGGTGCTGCTCTTGACTTACCTGCTATTTACAGAAATCATTAGGATGACTGCACTTTGGATTTTAAAGGGAACATTTTAGGATATAAACCCATATTTTGGTTATAGTTGCTAAAAGATGTTTTTTCTGACAATCATTTCACAAGACTAATTTGTATGTTGACTGGTTAAGATAACATACACACCTGCTCTTTCAACCCCATTAAGCTGTGATCTTACATAGAACCAGATGAGGGAGTTTTTATCACTTCCTTTTGCTGTAGTACCTACTACCTGATGGGGATAATTCCTGTCATGCATGTTCTAGTTCAAGCCCACTGAAAATACTGGTTTGGGGGAAGGGGGTAGTGGCTAAATTTAGCCATTTCTTTCCTGATCCCAGATTGTGTGTATAAAAATTCCAGTTTTAGGTTTACTTCTACCTTTTGTTTTTTAAAACAACAGTTCTCAAATTGAACTTCAGAGAAATTCTATACTCTTTCCTCTTGTGTGCCTGAAAGTTAAAAGAGAGAGAAAGATCAGGGATGGTAATTGTCGTACTTTAAAATAAGTTAAAATATTGGGTTGGCCAAAAAGTTTATTTAGTTTTTTCCATACCATGTCTTTAGTAGTGCTTAGTTGTCTCTAACTTCATTAGAAACAATTTTGTTAGATTGTATTGTAACAGCATGTGTTCCCTCCCCCCCAAAAAATCAATATTGGTGAATTATTGTGCAGCCATTTTAATATTGAAGATAGAAGAAAAAATGCAACATTTTCAGAATATTATGTTTTATTATTTCAAGAAAGGTAAAAACACAACTGAAATGCAAAAAAGGATTTGTACAGTGTATGGAGAAGGTGCTGTGACTGAATGTGTCAAAAGTGGTTTGTGCAGTTTCTTGGTTCTGTTGACATTTTGGCCACATAATTTTTTGCTGTGGGGCTGTCTTATGCATTGGGAGATGTTTAGCAGCACCCCGGCCTCCATTCACTAGAAGCCAATAGCAGGAATATCCAAATCAATCATATCTAGATCAAAAAGTTACTGGTGAAAATGAAAAATGTCTTCCATTTTATGGAAAAACTAAATGGACTTTTTGCTCAACCCAATACAAACAGTAAACCACCACACACATGATAGAGTTCTTGTTTGGTAGTTTCCTAGGATCAAAAGTAAACTTTAGAAAGAAAATTATTTCATTGTTTCTTATGCTTGATATTTTTAGAAGTTAGAATTCCTAATACTAGATTTGTAGTAAGCTTTTGAAAGTTAAGGTGTTTCACCAGTGTGGCTATTTATCGTGCTCAGTTGTGCTAATTGAATCTCAGTTTGCTTAGCCAAACAAATGAATTGGGTGTCTTAAACAGGATAATTTGTTCAGTGTAGTGCCAGAATTTCATACTTTTAAATTTTTTTCAGCTCCTTTCACAGTGCATTTTTTAAATTTATTGATTTTAGAGAAAGGGAGGGAGACAGAGACATTGATTTGTTGTTCCAGTTATTTATGCATTCATTGGTTGCTTCTTGTATGTGCCCTGACCAGGGATCAAACCCACAACCTTCGCATATCAGATGACACTCTAACCAACTAAACTACCCAGCCAGGGCCACAGTGCATTTTTATGTATTTATGTATTTTTAGAGACAAGGGAAGGGAAGGAGAAAGAGGGAGAGAAACATCCATGTGTGCTTGCCTCTCATGCGCCCTGTAATGGGGACCTGGCCCGCAACCCAGGCATGTGCCCTGACTGGGAATCAAACCGGCAACCCTTTGGTTCTCAGGCCTGCTCTCAATCCACTTAGCTACACCAGCCAGGGCTATAGTACATTTTTTAATAATAAAAACTTGTTAAATCAGTTTCTCTATGGGTTTTTTTATTGGCATGTGAATATATGAAATACATACACCCAGCAAATATTTTTACATAGATACACAAATGGAATAATTTCAACCATGCTATTTGCAGTTAAGCCTCCTTATTTATTACTTCATTGTTTTTTTCTGCCTCCCCACCTTCTCCAACTATAGCAGTCCATTTTACTCTAAGCCATCTATGTAATGTGGTACATTCTTGTACATAATTAGTAGACATCATTCTATATTTTTTCTTATGCTTATAACTCTATATAGGAACATATAATCCCATGTTTTATTATCAGGGGGCTTGGATAATAGTTGTACCAAAAAACAGATCCTGTTATGCATGCTTCTGCTTCTTTTTTACTCAATAGTAACACATTTGAAACTCATTCACATCCCAGGATAACATTAATTCCCTCTGTTTAATGCTAACTTACTGTAAGGTGTGACTGTACTGTACAGGAGCTTCCTCAGCCTGGCTCTCTGTGGAGGTTAACTGTGTCTCCTGTTTTTTTGCTTCTGTGAACAAAGCAGCAATAACTACCCCACTATGTGTCCTTAACTCTGGTGGTTTTGTTTCTGTGCAGTAGTCTAAAGAAGGGATTCCTGGATCAGAAAGGATATTTGTGTTGTTAATGGCTGCTACTAGATTGTTTCCCTAAAGGCTGTAATACTTAATATTTCTACTAGCCATGTAGGAGAGTATCTCCACCAGGAATAGGTGCTTTATTTATTTTTCTGAGCTTCCATTTCTTTTTCTAAAGCCTCTTACATCATTTTACAGTCAGGCGCACACACACACACACACACACGTGATTAATTGTAATCTGACTTTGAAGTAATTTTCTCTAACAAGTAAAAACTTTTACCAGAGTAGCATGTATCTTCTGAGTTTGAGTAATATTAATGACTTGAGGCAAAAAGATCTTCGAAATGAGTGATGGTTTTTAAAAATACTCATTTAAACAATTACAGGCATGTTTCCTAACATCTATGTAAAATTTCTATCATTCTGTAGGGAATTTACCTTCAGGAAAGAAATCTAGTTCTGTTAAGCTGGTATTTCTCTCCATAACGTGTGCAATCTCCCAAAGGATAACAGTTTTTGGTGAGATAATTTACTGGTGAAGGGCCGGTAAAAAACTATTGTCAGTTTTTATTTTGGATCTCATTATCCTCCTTTCATTTGATGTGATTGGTCACCTTTTTAACAGTGTTCACCTTGTATGTCAAATGATGACTGGGTTGAGATGATGATGATGATGATGATGATGATGATGATGATGATTATATATTATGGCCTGTATAAATCAGGCCATGAGGTTATACTTTATTTGCCTGCCTTTGAATAATTGGAACAATGGAAAGGGAACACATACATGAAATGTGGCTGAACCCTGAAGGGGAACCATCCACCAAAAGGTCAGATGACAACAGCCAGAGGAAGGCTGCTGTGTACTCTTAGCCCCCAAGGTGAGTTATCCCCATTTCTACTTCTTGTCCCATCTCTCCTAATCTGGGGTGAGGACCTAATGAGCAATGGATAATAATATAGCAACATTTATTAGTGGAACTAATTTGATTCTGGACAGCAGGCTTCCAGGCCCACAGCTGAATGAATTGCTTGGTATTTCTAAGTTTGAAAATACTTCTCCCTCTATTAAGTGCTCCTTGGCAGCAGGTAAGGAATGTTAAAGCTCCTGTAAGTGCCAATTAAGGCCAATTATAAGTCACCCAGCCTGCTGAGACAGTGAAGTGGAGTTAATGGAGACGTGTTCTGCTCGTATAAACTGGAGAACTGGCTACTGCCAGTGACAGGAACACAGTATTTCCCAACTGCTTCTTGCCCTGCAGAACACCAGATGACACCTCTGCTGGCTTCTCGGGGGTTTGATTTAGGAAGTCCCAAGATTTGTGGGAGACTTCACTGATTTCTCTGATCAAAACGACTGTCTTTCTCTTCCTCTTCGTTTCTTAATGTGATGTCTGCCATCCAATGTCCTTGTATCTAAGCATTTAGGATGTAATGGGCATTGCATTCCATGTGTTTACCTCCCTTACTCTTCTTCATTTAGCCCTATAGGGCGAGGCTGTCTTAGCACTTCTCAGGGGAGGACACGGGCCCAGAGGAACAGAAATCTCCTGTCTAAGGCTACACAGCTGAAAGTGCTGAGACTGCAGGCTGGCTGCCCCTGAGCCTGAACCTGAGCCCTGGACCATACTAGTTGCAGCAGTAGGTCTGCCATTTGTTGCAAGCAGGTTAATTCACAGAAGAATCTGTGTCAGGTCAGGACTCCCTTTGTGTAACCAGAGTAAAGCTGATCAGAGTGCACACCGGTCACATCATAGCCATTACCTATAATTTTTGGACTATAAGGCATGGATATTATTCTGTTTAAACTATGGGTGTCATGCTCATTTTTACCAGGGGCCACATCAGCCTCGAGTTTGCCTTCAACGGGCCAAGTGTCATTTTAGGACTGTATAAATGTAACTACTCCTTAACTAGGGACAAGGAGCTTGGTGCTGCAGCCAGGTAGAAACAAGGTGCCGGCCAGATAAAACAAGGTGAAGGGCTGGATTCGGCCCATGGGCCTTGTGTTTGCCACCTGTGATTTAAATGTTACTTTAGTCCATAGTCTTTTTTTAGTCTATAGTCTGTTCTTTCATAAGAAGTGTAAAAAATGTTTTAAAAAATGGGGAGGGTGAGGGGAAAAGGCAGAAAACTGTATTTGAACAACAATGAAAAACATTAAAAAAAAAGTGACCATGTCCCCAGACCTAGACACTTAATATGAGCCATCATCAGAGGATTTAATATCAGTAGAAACTTTGTTTGTAGAATGGAAATGGTTTGAAGAAAATAATAACATTGCTTTTTAAGCCGAACAGAGCTGTATTTGCTTAAACATTTTACAAAGGGCATTGAGAGAGGTGTGTGTGTGTTTAAAAGATTAATTTGAGCTTTATGCTTAGTTTTTGTGTATTTGTTATATTGTAAAAAAATTATAATTTCCTGTAGTACACTATCATTCATCACGTTTTTTGACATAGGTGTTAGATTTGTTTCTCGCTTGGTTATATATGAAATTAAATGTAGACGTGTTTGTAGCATTTAAAAACATTTGCTGAAATTCACCCTGGTTTTTGTCAGGGTTACAGAGATTTTGTTCCCAGAACTGTCACAGATTGGCTGGTTCTCATAATGATTGTGTTCCCCATTGCACTGTCACCCTCTACAAAAGGGGACATAGAAAGGCAAGCATCAGTGCTGGGAAACTGGCAAGGAGGCCACTGTCAGGCCTGGCGGGTACAGTTGTGCGGAACTGAAGCAAAGTCTGAGAAGCATCCTCTCATCTCATTTCTGTTCTACATTTGATGTCATCAAGTGCTGCCCACTGGGGAGGCGGGTGGGTGCAGTGAATAGTACTAAGACCTGATGCAATCAGGTAGTAGTACAGCAGTGGACTTTTTTCCAGCAGCTTAAGAAAACCTTCAGTGAATTAACCTAAAATTCTTATTTGTTGCTAATTAACTTTTGAGAAGTTTGCTCATCCTGTCCTAAGGCTCACTGATGGCTCTTTCCTTGTGTCCGTCTGTTGTCTTTTAAGGACCACCATAGTTTTGTTTGTTTGAATGTGACTAAGAAATCTATAAAAAAAAGTATGTTTCAGAAAATCCTCTGGATCTTAATAATGCTGTAATGGTTAGAATGTGAATGCTTGCTGTGAAAATAAAGCAGTGTGGCTGCTATTCTTTTGTTTTAGAGTCAATTTAGAATTTTTATCTGGTCTAATAGGAGCCATTTCCTATGTCTCACAACTCTTTCCCACCCCTTCCAGGCTGAATTCTTTCCACACATGTAATTTGTAACTTGTTGCCAGATACTCTGCATGGGGTGATGGGATTCTCTAAACAAATCCACCTGCCCCCACACCCCCAGGACACACACCCTTTTGACATTTAAAAGTGTTCATTCTGAGCTATAAGACATCTGAGTCTTGTTTTTGTGTGCAGCCTTTATTATCATAAAACTCAGATCCATTGGTTTTCTTTTTTACGTTTCTGTTTAACACTAAGATTTGGTGATTGACAAGGGGGGGAGTATTGATATAGATGGGGAGTATAATATGGCTGAGACAGGGAAACACCTAAAGCATGAACACATTGTTTACAAAGAGCTACTTAGAGGAGTTTTTAGATTATGAATATAAAAGGTAGTCAGCTTTTGTCAGTCATTCAGTGATTGAGACTCTGGACAATCAGGTGCATATTCTTCTGAAATTAGATATGTTTTACAAATATGCACAAAAAATGGGTTCAGATTTTTGTAACTATATTTAAGAAGAAAGGTGTGCTTAGATGTGACAAACTTTCATTTTTTTAAAGTACAGATCATGAGGAAATAAAATGTAGAGGAAGCCTTGCTGATATTTATAAAAATGTATAACTTTAAAACTTCTCAGTCTATCGAGGCTTAAAGTGTAGAATGTATAATGAATTGTGTGGATTTTCTAATGTATCTGGTAGTAACAGTGTTTGTTTAAAGGTATTCAGAAAATTAGAGTGTGGATAATTCATTGTAGCCAGTTAAATTTATAAATTTCATCTTCCCCAGTTTTGGCAAGTTGCCTTTCAAATAGAAAGATTAATTTACACCAACCAGGACGCCTTCCTTGTATGACCATATTAGATGAAATTAGACTCCACCCCTTGTTTTCTGTTGATCTGCCAGGACCTTTGTAATTCAAGTGCTTTTTACAGTAGTAGCAAATGTTACATAAGACCAAACATGGAGCATATTTCAACTTGGTGGGCAGACCCAAATCATGATGGAAGCCTTCAGTAGCAAGTGTGCAATTAAGCACAGCCAAATTATGTGAATGGAAGGTGAAAAGAAGCCTCTCCTGAGCAGCCCTTCCTCCGCACCAGGGCTGAAAGCTCCACTGGGTAAGTTTTCTAAGGCAGTTTTCAGAGGCTGGGCTTGGCTCAGATCCCAGTTCTGGATGAGCCTACAGACGGTGAGTTAGGTCTTTGATAACATTACACAGAACCAAGAAGAGCGAGTGGGAAGAGTTTGTACATGCCTCTTCCCTTCTGGCGTTTGTCCTGTCCTGCTGGCTGGCTCAAAGCGCTGTGCTGCCTAAGTGGTGGATAGGGTGAGCTCTGTGGAGTGCGGAATTGCCACAGAAGGGATTAGCTGCTGCTGCCGTCCACAGGAGCCATTCTGAAATGTCATTTGAGTGATCTGGCCAAAGTTCAAATGCAGATGGGAGTTGAGTTTGCTATTAACTCCAACAAAATGCTGAGGTTTGCACCAACAGTTCCTGTATCTCAAAACAGGGACAGCATTGGTTACGTCGCTCTCTAAAAATGGAGGAACGTTGTGATATTCTTTAACTGTTTTTTATCTCACTTGTGGTGAGCTTTCATGACAGGCAGTTCACACTGTTTCCTGTAAGAATGTGTTTGAAAGCTGTTTTGTCTGATACTTCAAATGCACAGCAAAGTTTCAAACAGAACACTGTGTTGAGAGGAAAAACAACTTCAAAATACAAACAGTAACCCTGGGAAGTCATTCAGTAACTTAAATTGAGTGTATAAAAATATAATTACTGACTGACTGCCAGAAAAGACGATGTTTTCTCAGTTTTTATTAAGGTAGACAGTACAGCTAAGCTGATTCTTCTTGGGTGGGTTGGGAGGTTGTTCACCAAGTTACCTTAACTATTTCATGTCTCTGAAAGCAGGAAGTGAGGTGATGGACAAGTTCTTTACTTTTCACTAGATTTGCATTTCATTCCTTCTGTAATAATGAGCTTGACGGGAAAGTTTTAATTGAGGTTGAAATTTATCTTATCAGTTTGAAGGACTTTAAACAGATCTTAAACCCTTAATCAAATGCTGTTAGCTCCCTAAAATTGGTTTTTCTAAAAACTCATTTGTTGTCAGGCATGTTTTAGTTTTACCATTTCTGGTTTCACTTTTGAATATTGCTTTTGATCTTTATTAGTTGACAGCCACAACCTCTAGGTGAGGCAGATAATGTTTCTCCTAAGAAAAAATAAATACGTGCTATAAACTCATTAAAGACAGCAGCATTAAGTAATGAATCACCCGTTCCTTACTAACGGAATGCTTAATGAAGGAGGCATTTTGGACTGTTCTGAGTTTGAGGGTTTTGTTATTATAACCATGTTCACAGTCTTCTCTGCACCACCACTCCCCCCATCCAGAATAAAGTGAAATAAAAAGGATAGAAAATTAGTGGGACATAGCAATAAGGATGTCACTTACAGCCTCAGTGCAGCAGTTGGCCCAAGATGGGGCTGTCATTCCATTGCACCTTGGACTTGCAGTAAATTTGAGGCCTGGAAAAACAGTGTTCTGTGAGAAGAGTTACTGCACAGAAGTTTTCGTTTAACAAATAAATAAACAACAAAAAAGAACTCCTAATTTACGTTTTACCAGCTTCCTTTAACTTTTTCTCACACTACCCTTGTAAAAACTGGATTGGAGTGGTAAAGATAATACAGTTTTTCGTAATTCTCTTGCATTTTGATGCTACCCTTGTATCTTTCATTTGGGAAAAACTGTAACCCAGATCCAAAATACGACTACAGAGATGCTTTTGTAAAGACTATGTTGATGGTCTGACAAATTGGGAGGCTGAACTTAAAATGACAAATAGGGTGCCTTTTTTCCCCTAGCAGATAAAGGATTAAATCAAAAAATAGCTGGAAACCTGTGGGTTTTTTGGTTTTGGCACTTTTTTTTTCATCTCACATATTGATATCTGAGGAATACAAACATTTCAAGTCCACAATGAGGTAGGAGGGAGACAGAGGAGCAAACCCTGGGACCTGTGTGCATCACTTAGTGATGTCATGCTTCTTTCAGGCAGGTGATTGGTTGCTGAACTCTGTCAGTATCACTCGGAGTGTCACTGTGCTTCCTGAAGACAGCAGAGAGAGGTCCTTATGACTATTAGCAAAGCAGACATGTAAGCCAGTATTTCATGGTATACCATAGACAGAAATGGTGACAGTACGATCCCAGAAGTGGCATGGTTCTGTGAATAACAGAACCACATAGAGAATGGCTGTGTTTGCTCAAGGCAGCAGTAGCTGCCTTTTCCCCAAAGGTACTTTCTCTAAAAACATCTGTATGTGTCTGAGATCCCACTGATAACCCTAAATTCAGAGTCTGCATCTTGAACAAGGTTGCAAGAGTATAGGAAGAGCCCCCTTAAGGAAATGAACTACTTACTCAGACCATTCACTTTTCCTTGAAACAAGCTGTCTTGTGACCATGATTGTGAAGAAATGATGTTATACTTACAACTGAGGTGATCAGCTGTTATACCATTGAGAACCTCTCATTTTATCTTCTTTAATGTAAGTGTTGGATTTTTAAAAAGCCATTTTAAAAATGTTTGCAAAGAGCTACAAGTTCAGCTGGCAGGGAAGGGGTACCCCCAGATAGTCGGTAACTTTTTCATATTTCTCACATACTTGAAAGCAAAGTCCAGAAAGAACAGTCCCCATGGGAAGAATTGCTGGCAAGAAGATTATTTGAGGTTGCCATATTTCTGCTCCTTTCTTAGCAACATTATTTACAATGCATTCATGCCCGACCCTTCCCCCACAGGAGTCTCTCTCCCTTGCAATCTGTCTTTTGTGATCTGTTCTCTTTCATGCTGCCGGCCCTGTGAATGGGGTGCTGCCGTGCACCCTGCCCAAAGATGTGGAAATGTCCAGAGACATGGAGCACTTTAGTGGGCTTTGTCATAAAGCACTGACTTGAAGAACTTGATAATTTGATTATAGACCTTTGGCTAAAAGTTGTTTCAAGTGGCTCAAGTGCTGTAAATGACTCTTTTCTGCACTTTACCTTTATGCTTTAATTTAAAAACACCTCTGTATTTGGGGGAGGAGAAATGCAGTTGGCGGAAATAGCAGCTGGAGACTAATTTGTTAGAGCAGCCAGTGTTGAAATCATCCTTTTCAGTTAAATCGCTGTAGTGGAAATGATGCCAAGTCCTTTGCAGTAAAGACTTTTTCTTCACTGTTTTCCAGTGCAGTTTGTGACCCACCTAAGCATACTCTGTGGCTGCCTCAGGCTCCAATTTTGGCTAATTATACTTTGAGGCGCTGCATTTTACAGAACAGCTCTGGATTCCCCTCCTTGAAATTGGAATGTTCCAGGAACAGTCCCACCGATTTACTTATCTTTTAGCATGAGATTAATAATCAGGTACCTGGGGCGGGGTAAAGAAATTGGATGGAAGAAAAAGCAAACTTGGGATTTTAAAAGTGTGTGAAAACAACAAGGAATGGAGTAGAACCACATTTGCAGGTCAGGACATGGAGAGTGATTTTAGAAAAGAGGAAGAACATATAGCAGTTGTCCCCAACCTTTTTGGCACCAGAGACTGGTTTCATGGAAGACAGTTTTTCCATGGACTGGGGTTAGGGGGGTGGCTTTATAGCTGGCCACCAGATGTGGCTTGTCACTTGCCACTAACTGATAGGGTTTTGATATGAGTCTTCAAGAGTTGATTTATTATGGTCTCTGTGCAGTCAAGCTTCTTTGTTAATGATAATCTATTTGCAGCCACTCCCCTGTGCTAGCATCACCTCAGCTCCACCTCAGACCACCAGGCATTAGATTCTCATAAGGAGCACTCAACCCTAGGTCCCTCGCATGCACAGTTCACAATAGGGTTTGTGCTCCTGTGAGAATCTAATGCCACCGCTGATCTGACAGGAGGTGGAGCTCACGAAGTAATCTGAGTGCTGGGGAGCAACTATAAATACAAGTGAAACTTCCCTTGTTCACCCATGGCTCACATCCTGCTCTGCAGCCTGGGGGTCCGGGACCCCTCATTTATAGGGAAAATTTTACAGTGAAAGTAGTGAAAAGACATTATTAAATGCTTTATGTCCATGTGTAGTCCATGGTGTGATTTTATTTTTTATTTATAGAGAGGGGAAGGAAGGGAGAAAGAGAGGGAGAGAAACATCAATGTGTGGTTGCCTCTTGCACACCCCCTACTGGGGACCTGGCCCACAACCCAGGCATGTGCCCTGACTAGTAATCAAACCTGCAACCGTTTGGTTCATAGGCCCGATCTCAGTTCACTGAGCCACACCAGGCAGGGCCTTCATTGTGTGATTTTAAATGGTATACTGAGTATTTTTTTAATAGTTACTAGGGGAAAAATAGATAATTACTATGCCAAACCCAAAATTCTTGTTTCGTAGACATTGCTTGAAATGCTAAATTAGGTATGCCTAGTCAGCCACTGAGTTTTGGAAAATACAGGGTCCAGCAGAAGTAATACCTGCCTGAGTAGTTGGTGGGGTACATGAATGTTCTGCATGAGATGGACAGCAACTTGAGCATTTCACCTAAAATGTTATATGGTGTGCTTGAGTGTGATATTGTTATGTTACAGAATTACATGCTTATGGTTTATTAAAAGGGGGATGTTGTTTGTGCCAAATCCTGTATATTAAGTAAATAATAGTATAGATAATGTGCAGAAAGATCTGGAATGTGATTCCATTTTGAATCTCTAAAGTTTAGGGAAAACACTGATGTGTGGATCAAAGTAGATCTGTAAGGAAGAAGTTCTGGGCTTTAAAAATATATCAGTTCAGTCCTAATGTATAATCAGCCTCAGATCCTGATCTGGGATATTTCTTAGCAGGGTAAATATCCTTATGAAAGACAGATGATGCCAATTGATACCTCGTGAATTGTATTTGGTGTCTTGAGAGTGAAGTATAAGTTTGGGTTAACCAGGAGCTCTGTAATAGCACATTGCAGTTATTTTTAACCTGGATATCAGAATAAATAATTTAACTAATTCTGTGAAAGGGTTGCTTAGTGAATGACCCAGAGTTTTTAAACTGTACTTTTTGGTGTATGTAATTATTACTTGGCTATGCCTGGACAAAGAACCTGTACATGTTTACCTGTGTTTTATATCTTAAAGGCTCTGGGTAAGCTTCACTGTTAAAAATCCTTGCTTTAAATGGGAGCATTTGTAGAGTTTTAGTGGAATGGGGCCTTCAGAGACCCTGTGAAATCATTCATTCCTTGAAGTGTGGATTGGTATTTCTCATTAGCCATTTCCTTACAACGTATGCGTTGTTTAACCTTTCCTGATTGAATCCATCCATGTGTGACTTTCATTTAGAGAAACTTTGTGAGCTTTAGTAATCATTACTTTGGTAACCTGCCTAAAATTTCCATCCTTGGAGATTCATAAACTTCACTTTTTTTTTTTTTTTTTCATTTCACCTATGTTTCTTCCTGCGTAACTCCTCTGTGTCAAGAAAACGAGCCAGCTTTTTATTTATAAAATAATTTTAGCTTGAATGAGCATTCTTTTCGTTTGGTATGAATTTATAAAAAATGAATTCTAGAAGTTGTTCCTCTAAGCTCTTATCTGAGAACTTAGTGTCTTCCTGGACTGACAATAAACTAAATCTGTACCACATTAGAGAAGATAACTTAAAGTGGGTTTGGTTTGTTTTTTAAGTGATTTCTACCTGCTTTGATAATCAGCAGGCCTTTCTCACTTAAGTCTGTAACTGGCATCAGCTGAACTAATTGGGAGCATCTGTCTTATTCCTTATTGAGTTCCTAGTACCTGATCCATAGGCTGCCAAGATGGATGGAGTTGGGTCATAGCCTAGGGTCACCCAGTTAGTAAGTGGCAGAATAAGAATTTGAACTCACATGTCTCTCTGGCTCCAAAGTTTTTGCCCTTTCAGGTGACCTATAAAAAAGTATTTTTATTTTACTTTGTATTCTTTTCAGGCTGGTTAGTTACTCAGTCATTTCACATCAAGACTATGCACAACATCCCCGAACCTTTGTTAGAAAGGCAGTCAGGACTAGAGAAGCATGCATAATTGTGTTGGTTGATGGGGGCCAGCCTAATCCTATAGGAGAGATATTCCCTGCTCCTATTGGTGGTTCTTTATAGAACATAGTTATCTCAGAACATTATAAGGTGAGTAGACAGCTCTGCTGGTACTTTCTACCAAAATTCACTCTTCCAACCATCTTTGATGTTTTAAGACCCCCCCAGCAAAAAAAAAAAAGTGGGGGGGAGCCTACACCAGCTAACAGCCATAGCTAATCTTTAGGATAACGACTTCCAAAATGGAAAGGTGAAATCCTGAGTTTTCCTTAAATAGACTGAGGATCTTCCCCCCAAGTTTACTAAAATTCTGTCGTGACCCTGTTGTATATTCAGTCTTAACCTTGCTGTATGTTCAGCCTATGTAATCTTTGGTGCTAATAGTTATCCTACTTTTGCTGAGCAGTTGGGAAGATGGGCTTCTTACTGATATATGCCCTGACCCTCACCTTTACCCTTCCGTTCTGCCTTTATACCATGCATAAATGCTTTGTTATTATGCCACTCAAGGGCAGATGGATTGTAATGTGGTTTTTGTATCAGTGCTGGAGTCATCCTGCCTGGAATTGCATCACAGCTCTACCTCTTTAAAAAGGTTGGACTTACATACTTCTAGATTTTTTTCAAGCATGAAGGGTGTTTTTTTTTTTTTATCTTTTTTTTTATTGTTGTTCTAGTGCAGTTGTCTGCATTTTCCTGCCACCACTCTCCCCTGCCCCACCTCCCACCCTCAATCCTTCCCCCCTTTGACTTTGTCCATGGTCCTTTATACATGTTCCTTGACAACTCTTCCCTTTCTTTCCCTCTCCCCTCTGGTTACTGTCAACTTGTTCTTTATTTCAATGTCTCTGGTTATATTTTGCTTGCTTGTTTTGTTGATTAGCTTCCCCTTATAAGTGAGATCATATGGTATTTGTCTTTCACCGCCTGGCTTGTTTCACTTAGCATAATGCTCTCCAGTTCCATCCAGCTATTGCGAAGGGTAGGAGCTCCTTCTTTCCTGCTGCATAATATGCCTTTGTGTAAATGTACCCTAGTTTTTTGATCCACTTATTTATTAGGTTGCTTCAGCACTTGGCTGTTATTAATTGTGCTGCTATCAACATCGGGGTGCATAGGTTCTTTTGGATTGGTGTTTCAGAATTCTTACGGTATAATCCTAGCAGTGGAATTGCTGGGTCAAAAGGCAATTCCATTTTTAGTTTTCTAAGGGAATTCCCAACTGTTTTCCACAGTGGCTGCACCAGCCTGCATTCCCACCAACAGTGCACAACCTCCCCAGCACTTACCATTTGTTGATTTGTTTATGATGGCTATTCTGACAGGTGTGATGAAGTAGTATCTCATTGTGTTTTTAATTTGCATCTCACTGATGGCTACTGAGCATCCTTTCATATGTCTCCGGGCCCTCTGTATGTCCTCCTTGGAGAAGTGCTTATTCAGGTCCTTTGCCCATTTTTTAATTGGATTGTTTGTCTTCCTGGAGTAGAGTCATGTGAGTTCTTTATATATTTTGGAGATCAAACCCTTGTCTGAGGCATCATTGGCAAATATATTTTCACATACAGTTGGTTCCCTCAAGGATGAATAGTTTGAAGTTACAATTTCCTTAGACTGCTTTTTATGTTTACACCCTAACTTTGACACTTGTATGTTATAAATTATTTTTAGTTATTTTCAAAGCATTATTTATTTTTGGCTTAAAAAGATCTAAGTATTTGCTTTGAGTTCCTTTTTGGTTTGTACTTGGGTCAGTACTTGTGTGTGTATGTGTTTATATATGATATATTCATATATGTGTATATGCATATGTATAAATAAATTGCAGCATGATTCCTAAATTACAAGCTCAGTATTTTTGCTTGCTTTCCACTTCAGGAGATTTAAAGAAAGCCTCCCCAGTATCCTGCCCTTGCCTTCAGTGGTGTCACATGTTCAAGCCACAAGGGGAAAGAAAGCCCAATGCATCCATATCTTGATGTCTCTTTCTCTACCTTTATTTTCACATCTGTCTGCCAACCAAGTCTCTCTTGCCCCCAACACACACTCACCAGTGTACCTTTTCCTGCCTCTTCTCAATCTTTCTCTGTATCTGTGTTTATCTGTCTGTTGGTCTCCCTTTTGCTAGAGTCACTCAAAGTGCCCTCCTCATTCAGGGACAAGAGTGTGCTTACAAGAGTGTGCTTTGTCTGGACCTGCTCCAGACCCTGGAGAAAGGAGTGCTTTGAAAGTTCAATTTTGACTCCTTACCAAGCCACATTGCAGTTATGCTTAGCATCTGGCCACCAGTTTGTCCACTTAATATAAGGTCCCTAGCCCTACCTATAATGTACCAATTTCACTTTTGATCTAGAACCATAACACTGTTTTAAGCTGGAAGTCCAATTTAAAATCTTTCATGAAAAATAAGGACCCACAGTGAAAACCATGAAAAGAGGCCAACTCAGCTATAATTGAATTGGTTTTTCCTCTTTGGTTTCTCACAGAGGGAAAGCCACATGGTGCCCTTTCCAGAGAATAAGTTACCAGACTATGATGTGAAGGAACAACTCACTTCAGCAACATGACAAGGATTTATTTGAGCTGGCATGTTTCAGCCAGAATCTCAGATACATACACACACACACACACACACACACCCACACGCCTGTTTCAAATTTTAGTAACAAAGAATTTCACATGATAGATTGCCATTCTCAGTTTTTAAATAGTTTTTATTGTTGAAGTAGAAAATACAATTTTTTGGAAATGTTATTGATATATCAGCTGACTTATAATATTAGGAAGCTTTGAATCTTGATTTTGTAATGTGAAACCCCATTTCAGGAATTAAACAAGAAAAGAATTAACTAAAGAAAATGAGGAGAATGGACTATAGTAGGAATAGAAAATTGAAAGGACAAGCTTGGTGTTATATTTGGTTATGATATAACACAACACACATTCCTTAAAAATTACTGTACTATGTAGAATTCCGCACTAAAAACCACATCAGACTCATTGAGGAAATTAGATGATGGGCACAGTACTCAAAAAATTCTTCAATGAGCTTTAGCCAGGTGAATTAGTTGGTTGGAGCATCGTCCCATACACCAGAAGGTTACGGGTTCCATACCCAGTCAGGGTGGGTACAGGAAGCAACCAGTCGTCCTTTCTATCTCACATTGATGTTTCTCTTTGTGTGTGTGTGTGTGTGTGTGTGTGTGTGTGTGTGTCTCTCTCTCTCTCTCTCTCTCATATGCACATGCTCTTTCTACCCTCCCTTCCTCTCTCTCTGTCTAAAATCAATAAGCATATCCTCCAGTGAGGATTTAAAGAAAAAAAAACTTCTTCAGTGATACACAGAAAAAAATAGGAACCTAACAAAAATGATAGTATAATTTTATATAGATTAAATGGTTAAAAAATACATAAATACTAAATATGACAGTTTTCCTTGAAAATAACCTGACATTTGCTTCTAGAAGTAGGTGTCAGGAGGATTACAGCTTGTGAGCTATTGTGTCATGGTGATAGGAAGGTGCTCTGAAATCAGTGGAAGGTTGTAGCACCAGATGTGGTTGAGTGTGGCTCCTCACATCTGTGGTGACCTGAGGAGAATGGTGAGTGTGGGGGACATTTGTCTTTACCACGAGGTTTAGTTCAGCCACATACAGGTTTCTGCATTCATCTAGTGCTTCTTGAAGATGAAATCTTACAAAAGCAAATGCAAAATTTCATTATACTTAAATTGTTTTTTTAGTGTATTAGTGGTCTTGGAATAAATTTATATCCTCAAAACAAGCATTGTATCAGAACTGACTTATTCAATTAGATTAAGAATTTTATTTACATCATTTGATATCAAGAGAAAATATATCACATTTACTGGAGATATTGCCTGAGAATTCTGATGCCCAGAGGATAGTAAAAAGAGCTTACTTCCTTAAAGTCCAAGTTCTGTTTGGATTTTTCCCCCTCTGCACACCACAGACATAGTATTATTCCTTTAGTATACCGTCACTGGGATACACAATACGATTGAGATTATATATATATCTCTCAGAAAAATAGGTATGGCAAGCTTACCAGACCTTTTGTTTTATAGATACTATAGTTTTGGAAAACTATCAAGTGAGGTGTTGTGCTGTATGCTGGGCCATCTGCACATGGGTTAGGGAGCAGTTTCAGGTTGCACCTGTCAGAGAGCTAGGCAATGTTGTGGTGAAGGGATGGGAGAGCGGGAATTACCTGTATAAGAATGTCCTGTCCAAAATACCAATAATGCCCCCATGAGAGACTGGTTAATGTTAGACTAGGGAGGAGTAGAGAACAGTAAGGTTGATCATTTAAGTTAAAATGTTGAGCACAAAGTAGTAGTTTATGTGGCTTTGGTAAGAACAATGAAAGTAGTTTGCAGTTGATAGAAGTTTGAAAATACTGGCTGAGGAACAGTAGCAGCAGTGAGCTTTAACAAACCCTGAAATGTAGTGCCATGTGCCAAGCAGTGGTCTCAGTGCTATGCAGATGTTAACTTAGTCGTGGTTAATGGTGTTTGAGGCATTAGCCTGGTGTAAGGCAGGCTCTCAGTCTTGGCTGCCCTGTTGTGCCCAGGCCACACCCCACACCAGTTCAGTCACAATCTCTGAGAGTGGGACTCAGTCATCAGTATTTTTTTTAAGCTCATTTAGTTATGCCAATGTGTAGCCAAGGTTAAAAACCACTGGTCTAGGACCATTTGAAAATCATTCTTATTCACAAGAAAAGCTGTGTGGATCATGCAGGTGTTAATTGAAGGCCTGTGCTATGCCATCCATGTCTTACAGAGCAAGAGGACTGAGATGTGGCTTAGGGAAGCTTAACCATTTGAGGCAGGCAACAGGATGGAAACAGTTTTACAGTCCTGGCTGGCAAGTCCTCATGACTGAAAGGATATTCAGAGTGCTGGGGATCACAGACAAGAGAGAAACTAAACCTAAAAACCTCGAATGTCAAATTTGGAAAATTATTAAACTTACTATTTTAAGTTTAATAATTTTATTAAACTTTCTTATGCACAATTTTCTTATCAAGAAAGTGGGGACTCAGGTGGAAACAACTGACACTTAAAAGTCACTGTCAATTTAGCCTTTCTAACCTGGTTGTGGCCTTTGTGTGGCCAAGTTGGAGAATTTGAATTTTGACTGTAGATGGCATGATAATTTTGTCCTTGTGTAGAGCAGATTCTTAAGGTACCTCATAAAGAATCATTGAGCTAATGTCCTCCTGGGGACAGCTGTATAGAGAGGCTCAAGACTGGCATAAAAAGACCTTTAGAAATAAACCTTTTAAGTGATGCTTATAGTCTTTGATTCTAATATGCTTAATTTCTCAAATACTCATGGAACTTCCATATTGTGATAGATAAATGTTGGACCACGTACATTTTAAAACTTAGAGTTAAGCAAATGTGTCATTTTAAATTACAAGTTTAAATGAGACAGGCACTAAGCTACCCACCATAAGGTGCTTAAGTAGATAATAGATAATGTTACTAAATAATTTACCTGTTTCCAATGGTAACATTCTTCAACTGCTGTCAATTTATTTAGTACGGATTACCTTACTCTGAGAAAACCTGTTTCTCCATGGGGTAGACTTATTTTCAGTTATACCTGTATAGTTTCTACTTAAGCGTGCATTACTTCCTTGTGTAAAACACCAGCCACAGCTATTTGTGGTGTTTTTGTCTTGTGCCTTTGGCATCTTTGTGATGAGCCAGAGCTATGCCATCTGTAGTTGAGTGACATGATTAAAAAGGGGGGGAGTGAAATGATTCACTGGAAAATTTCAGCACAGATTCTTAAGGAATGATAAGATAACCCTAGAAACATTCTTATTTGGTGTCATATGCTAGTGGGTAGTGACAGAAAAAAAATGAAGGTACAACTTGTTTCTTAACATTTTGCTATTTTGAAAATTGGAGAGGTACTGTGCTAGAAAGGAAGAATGAGTTCAATAAGGTGGTAATTAGCAGAGTTCTGCAGATGAATGAATAATTCTCTCTGACTACAAGTTGGAGCCAGTGAGGTTCATGTGTAAAACCCAGTATTCTCAGGCTTAGAATGGCTATTTAACTTATTAATGGCTATCTGTGAATGATAAAGCTCTTTATGCTGAGATGTTTCCTCAGCAGAAGGATCAGTTCCTGGAATCCTAAATAAGTCTGGGGACTTAGATAAGACCTTTCTGAAAGCTACAGATTTTAATCTATGTTAACTTAGTGAGGCATCTTTGAACTTAAATGTGTTGTATTTCAGGGGACTTTTCCAGAATTCCACTGGAGACTTCCCTGAACCAGTGTCTTTTTTTCTTTTTGTTTTCCTTTTCAGAAAGAAGACATAGCTCATCCAGCAAGCCTTCTTTGGCCGTTCCTCCCACATCAGTATTCTCCTTCTTCCCTTCTCTGTCCAAAAGCAAAGGCAGCAGTGCTGGTGGAAGCAGCCACTGTGCCAGCAGAAGTGTTCTCAGCACATCCTCATTAAGTTCCAAGCTGTTGAAATCGCCCAAAGAGAAACTACAGCTCAGGGGGAACACCAGGCCAATGCATCCCATTCAGCAGAGTAGAGTCCCCCATGCTAGAATGTGAGTATGGCCAAGAGGGTCCGTAATGCTTACCTGATGCAAGTAGAACTGTGCACACCAGTCATCTGAGAGTATTTGAGCATCCTGGGAAAGAAAGCCTACTTTGGGGAGAATTCAGATATATGTGGTTTCTTGTTGTTTCCCTTTCATATCTTGGTCAACTTTACAGAGTAGTAGTTGCATTAATTGTACAGTGAATAACACTTATTTATTGCTCCTTTATTGTGTACCACCTATTAAAACTTAGCTCTATGTGTGTATTGTCATTTAATTATCACAACAACCCTATGAAATAGGTATTGTTGTTATCCCCCTTTTGAGGAGAAGGAAATATAGTAAGGTTGAGGAGATTTCGCTAAGGAGCCCTCATTCAAATCCTGGGTTCAAGTAAATCCCTACTCTGTCACTTGTTGGCTGTGGGGCCTTGGGCATGACACTGTTTTTCTTAAAGTTTAAAAATAACCATTTTGCAGGGTTATTGGGAGCAGTCCGATTAATATATTAGAGCCAAGCGTCTGGCTTAGTGGCTGGCTCACAGGAGAGAGTAAATGGGTGCTGGTGCTTTTGGTAATAGTAGGAATAAAAGAGGAAGAGATTCCCAGATGCTCTACTAGGATTTCCCAGGGCCTACACAACAAATAGGGAAATAGTGCTTCCTCCCCTGGTCCTGGTTCACATCAAAATACTGTGGCGATGAGGGAAGACTGGGGAAGTTCACACCTGCCAGCCGGGCAAGGCTTTGGCAAGTTTCCGTAGTGGACCTGCAGATTGGCAGGCTCCCTATGTCATGTGACGGAGCCACTGTGCATTCCCAGAGAAGCATATATTGCCTTGTCTTGGCATCCCTCAGCCTTCATGGTGGCAGCTTTACCCTGGCTTGCCGCCCTTTGCACAGTATGCCCCATCTCAGTCCCAGGTCTGAGTATCTGGCAAATCTCAGGGCAGCGTCCCCCACCTGCTGCTGCTCAGGGACATGCCAGCTGGGAGTGGCCCTGGCATCTTGCAGTGTCTCTGCTCTGTCAGGCTGTCCCAGGTACAGCTGTTTGGAGCTGTTTGTCCTGGTTGCTAAGCCCCCAGCCTCTGCTTATCTGTCAGAAGTGCAAGGACAGCAAGCTTGGCTTTCGTTCCTAGAGCTGCCTGAAAGCCAAAGAAAATGCCACACAGCGTGTAAGTCACTTGCCAGCTTAACAGCTGTTAGAGCACTGCCTCTACTGAACAGAATTTATAAAACCTCATCAATCCAAATCTTCTTACTTGAAGCTGGGCTCTAGAGGGCGACCAGGCCAACTGTTAGATTCATACCAACATTTGCCACCAAAGTAATCATTACCAGTAAGATGCCAAGAGATCAGTTCTTTGGTAGTAACACAGGTATTTAGTGGTCCCCAGCTGTGTACCAGGCACTAATATTTCAAGTGTCTATATTAGAAACCTTTTTCAGGGACTGCAGAATTATCACTTCAGTGATGCATCATTTACTAATTAAACGTGTTCTTACTAACATGAGCAGAGAGCCTCTTCTTGGAGATACCTTGTTAGGTTTATTTGAGTTCTTGTAAGTCCTTAGTGACATTTCTCAGAAATTTTAATTCCATATTCTCTGCTCACTCAATTTCCTTTGTTTTTATGGATCCTTTTTAAACATGACTGTTCTCAGACATTCTCTACAGGCCCTGCAAGTATCCTTTCATTCTTTTAGACCTTTTCAGATTTTGCTTCTTGTAGGAGTTGCATTGGATATCAGGTCTATATCTCCCATAGGCTCCTGTGTAAAATTGTTCTAGAGTGGTGAAAAAGCAGGTAAATTTGGTGGTTACTGGAGCTCTTTGCCTTGCCAGAAGGACTTATGGACTGAATAAGTGTGCACCTTCCTGAGTTTTCTGAGTAGTCCTAGCAAATTTTCATTATGTGCCTTGGGAGCTTAGCTGTATGCAGTGCACAGGTAGATCCAGGCTCCCTCCCATCTCTCTGGGTTACTGGGGCCTCTGGGCACTTAGGTACTGGTGTTCTTCCCCTACCACAGCATGACGCCCTCTGTTAAAGTGGAGAAAATTCATCCGAAGATGGATGGCACACTACTGAAATCTGCGATAGGGCCAACCTGTCCTGCTACTGTGAGTTCCTCAGTCAAGCCTGGCCTTAACTGCCCCTCAATACCAAAGCCAACCTTGCCTTCACCTGGACAAATTCTGAATGGCAAAGGGCTTCCTATACCGCCCACTCTGGAAAAGAAGTCTGAAGATAATTCTAATAACAGGAAATTTTTAAATAAGAGATTATCAGGTAACTTTACATCTTCTCTTAATGCTTCACTGTGTCTTAATTGGCCTTTCTTAGGAGAGCAAATGTACTGCTATCATTAAGTCTTTTTTTTAAAACTGGTCAACTTCAACTTTAGGAGGAATTTCCTTATAAGTAGTATGCTTGACCTCTTCACTGTTGGTTTTAAAGTGCATGGGTGTGTGGATAATGTAAAAATAGCTTTCGAGTAGTGTATTTCTGAATGGAATAATGCAGTAATACTGACTTTGTCTCTTTCATGTCACCTAGTGGCAGTAATTCCCACTCTTTTAGTGATATTACTGCTTCTTTGCAGTACTCACACATTGTATGTTTAACATTTATTGATAAATGGTAGATTTTATTCAAGTTATAATTTGTTTTAAGATTTCTCCTCTTATTTACAAAATAAGAAAAGGGAATGTTTGGTGAGCCCGTTGTAATGTCTGTGTGCTTTTGACAGAAAGAGAGTTTGATCCTGACATACACTGTGGGGTTATCGATCTCGACACCAAGAAGCCCTGCACCCGATCTTTGACGTGCAAGGTAGGTGACCTTGCTGGACAGAGCTGAATGCTCTGACAAGCTTAGGGAGCTTGGATAGATGGCATTGCTCCCAAGTCTGTAACCCAGAGAGGATCTAATCTTTGGGTTATTCTGAATTTCATAAATAAAGGAATAACTGGGTTTCAATGAGAAAGCCTCAGGTTCAGAAAATGTGAAGTCTGTTGTTATAAACTACAGTCTTCAGAGAGGTTTTATTTCCAGTCAGCTGTGTTGTATCCAGGAGAATAGTGTTCTTCATTTATCAGTATGTTGTTCTCAAAGATTTTTAACATTTCTTCAGAGAAATTTAATATAAGAGGCTACCCTTTAATGTTTAAATTGTACTGACTTAGAACAAGTCCAGGAATTTCCTCTGCAGATATATGAGCAGTCTTAAAATGTTTTTATAATCTGTGGTTCTTAAATTTTAAAGAGCCACTTTAATATTTTGTGGCTTTTACATAGCCTTATTTTTCTAGTTTTGTATTGTTTTTTGTTTTGTTTTGTTTTGTTTTGTTTTAATATTAGGTGCCTTGGCTAGCATGGCTCAGTTGGTTGGGTGTTGTCCTGTAAACCAAAAGCCCGCCTGTTTGATTTCCGGTCAACTCACATGCCTGGGTTTTAGGCTCCATGCTCTGTCCCTGATTGGGGTGCTTGCAGAAGGCAACCAATCAATGTTTCTCTCTCACATTGATATTTCTCTCCCTCTCTTTCTGCCTCCCTTTCCCTCTCTCTAAAATAAAATAAAAATCTTTTAAAAAATTATTAGGTAACGTACAGTATAATTTATCTGTAAGCTAAGAAAATGTAATGATCCTTCTTCCTGTCCTGAGGTTTTCTTATAAAATGGCATTTTGCTAACTAGAAGGGGGTACGTTTGTTATAAAATAAGGGTTGTTCATGTAGGGTGGCTTCCATGCTTCAGTGTACCTGCTGTTCAAACATAAATGAACATGTATGTTTATTTGCATTTCTTTGGAGAGTGTCCCCAAGTACCCTTCAGAAAAATTCAAGAAGTATTAAGAATCATTGTGTTGAAGTATAATTTAAAACTCCTTCTTTGGAGGAGGGGTTAAAAATTATAAAGATCAGTTTTGTCTTCTAAAAGTTAGTAAAATTGTTGAGGTATTATTTAAATTTTACCAACGATTGTGTTTGAATAAAGGACATTAGGCTCCGCTCCACTCCTAAACAGTGGTGGAATATTATTTCCTAGACATGGGAAATGTTACTTCTTAGTGGTTTTTATTTTAATTTAAATTTCTAATTTAATTTTATTATGTAGAGTTTTATCTTATAACAGTGTTCTGATCCTTTGGGAAAGGGGTTGGTCATGGACACTTTTAAATATACCTAATTTTTAAAAAATCATAGGCCTTCATCCCTGAGGGAAAAAAGTATATACATACATGTATATTCTGAATTATGCATTCTTTCTTTTTTTAAACCCAACTTTTTGACACCTCCACTGAGATGTCTCCAAAGTTTACACATCCCAAACTGAACTTTTTATCTCAGAATTTTGCATTCTATTTCAGGATTTGTTGGACATTCCCACTGCAGGCCCACCCCTGAATCTCTAGATTAAAAACTCCTAGCTCAGAACAAATTGTTTTTGTTTTACATAATATTAATTGAACATACATAGTGGTATGTAGTTGTTCTTTGAAGATAGCCATTTGAGCTCTGCAGGATTGTTTCCATGTTAGCTGCCCCTAAGGTACTTGTGAAGGCACCCCTCAGCCCTACTCCATGTCATTGTCATAGTTTGCCATCCACTCTGCTTTCTTACTGCCTACCTGACTCTGAGGAACAGATTTCTCAGTGTTATGATACCTATGGTCAATGAAGGAGGCTTTCTTTTTGCAACATGCTCTTTTTTTAAATCCTCTCTGAGGCATGCTGGTGAACCAAAAGCTTTATCAACTCAGAATATGGAAGGGATTTAACCAGCCTTCTTCCTGAACCTTTATTGATGGGTGAACTGACATAATATGGATCCTGCATTTTTCTCCCATCTTCCTTCTCAAATCATGTATGCCCTCCATGTATTAAGGGTATCAGTACTGTCTGTGATGTGATGCTGATCCTTTCATCACATTGATATCTTCAGCCCTGGTGTGTCATGAGTTCAGCATAGAACTGGCAGAAAATGCAGCATCTTGATAGGCCAGCCCTTTCATAGAATGCCCTTCCTTTCTTCTGTGCTCTATTGGTGGCTCACCCTTTTCTGCCTCTGTGGCCCGAATCTATTTAGCTGTGGTGGGCTAAACATGGCTCAAGTGCCTCACTGAATGTCCCCCACCTTAACTGCCCAGGTCTCTCCTGTCTTGGACTTAGAACATTTTCCATTCTCTTTGCTGTCAGGGGATCTGCTGCTTTACCTCCTATTTCTTGTTCCCTGCCTGTTGTCTGCCTGCCACTTGCACTTTCCCCTCCTTGCTTTCTCATCTGCCCAATGTCCTGTGCCCTCTGTGCCAAAAGATTTTGAGTCCACAAGCCAGAGGTACCAAGGTTTAAAAAATCAGGGCATATTCTCTGCGTTTGTGGGGCTTGCAGTCTAATGAGAGAGATGCAGATTAATCAGATAATCACTCAAATAAGTGTCAAGTTACTGATGATGAGTGAAAAATAGAAGGAGGGCTGTGTTATAACAGCCTTCAATGGGGAGACTGGGCCAGGGAAGCCTCCTTTGCCACAGGAACATGGGGTTAAAACCCATATAATTTATCTGGGCAAAGAGTGGTGGGAGAGACAGAGGAAACAGCTTGTGCAACAGCTCTGTGATGGGCAGACCTTAGGGTGTGAAAGATAGCCAGGGGACTGAACAGAAGGAGGAGGCACTTGACACCAAAGAATGAGTGCATGGCTCAGAAGCCTAGGTACACAGTCTTTATCCTGTAAGCTTTAGGCAGCCACCGAGATTACTAATAGGGGTTGGGGGCATCAGATTTGTGTTTGGAAGGCTCTTTAGCACTCAGTGGAAATATTATATATATTTACTCTTCAAACTGAGCTGGGAAGATATTGATCATCTCTGCCTGATTTTTTTTACCTGGCTTTTCTGTGCTGAGCACCAGGGAGGAGAGGCTTCTACATCTGGCTAGAGAGACAGACAGGTGTACCAGTGATGTTATGCATTCATTTGTTCATTTGACACATGTTGAAGGGCTAGTATTTTTATATATATTTTGTTTGAAGCATTTATTGAATACCAGGTGCTATTCTAATTGCTGGTATAGCACCGAATAAAACAGTTCCTTGTCTTCATTTAATTTACTGTCTTGTAAATAAATATATTACATATTAAAGAAAAGTCAAAATTTAAAAAGAAGCTAAGCATGTTGGCTGTGCCGATTAGATTCTGGGCATATACAGTTTGCATTGTGTCTGAGGAGGAGGTAGGTTATGTTACTGAATTTGAAAAGGACAGTGGAGGCCTGATTCCTCTTAAACCCCTTGAATTTTGGCAAACATGTAAACCTGTGGAACAACACATTAGTATAATGTGTAGATCCATGAATGCACATGATGTATCATTTGTGGTGATTTGTAACATAAAAGAGAGAAGGAAGTATGTGAATGAATTCACTAAATTTGGGGTTCACTGTGCTTTATATTTTTCTCCTGTCAGCCTGTAAGACTTTACTCGGTCCTGGCAGTCCCTGTCTCCAGCTTGCTTTGAGCCACTTCTGTCTTGAAATGGCATTTTCATTGCAGTATAGAGAAACAGTCATGTTTAGTTTTTACTCTGACAGTCACTAAACGAAGACTTTCTGATACATACTTTGTGAAATAATTGTTTCTTCCCTTTAACATTTAAAACTCTGAATGGCACAAAAAGGGATTATTGTAATGGAGTTAGTAAGAGCCCAATAAAGGAATTGTCCTTGTTAGCACCTGCATGTTTCTACGGTTTGTTGCTTGGTGACATATCAGTAGCACAGTGAACATTCCTTTCTTCTGGCAGAAGTAAAATCACCAAGCTATCTTATGTGTGGAACCTGGAATGCATGCCTCTCTTCTAGCGGAAGAAAGAAGATCATACTCTTGTTTTTTAGCTTATCAAACACTGAGCAGCCTTTGACTATGCTAATGGTCTAGCTTGCTTTTTTATTGGAAATGGTGTTTTGGGATATGACAAAAAAAATTATTACTGAGATACCTCAGTTTCTATTTTTTTTTTTTGGTCCACAGACACATTCCTTAACCCAGCGGAGGGCTGTCCAGGGTAGAAGAAAACGATTTGATGTGTTACTTGCCGAGCACAAAAACAAAACCAGGGAAAAGGAATCGATTCGCCATCTGGACTCTCAGCAACCAATGCAGCCTCTCAGGGACCCGCATCCCGCCCCTCCTAGAACTTCACAGGAGCCACACCCAAACTCTCAAGGAGTGATTCCTTCCGAATCAAAGCCTTTTGTAGCTAGTAAACCTAAACCTCACACCCCTAGTCTTCCAAGGTAAGCTGAGTTTTCCAACTCCTTCCCATTCAGAGAACAGATTGGAGACACAGTAAAAGCCTAGTGTGGTCATGATGTCAGGCTCATATGAGAAGATGAGATGTTTTTAAATTGGGTTTTACTCTAAGGAAAAAAAATTGTTGAGTTCATCATTGGGCTCTTCTTGGCCCAATGTAAGCAGCAGAATAAAGCTAGAATTGTCTGCCCCACTCCTGCTCAGTAGTCTGTGTCTCTTAGGCCCACTGAGCAGGGCTGACACTTGGGTCCTGCCTGCAGGTTAGTGACTGGAACGTTTCCCATGGCTTTGGCAGTAATTTCCCATTCATTTATCTTGCTTCCTGCAAAGTGCAGCATGGGAATCCCTTGCTGGGGACAGACATTCTGCCTGAGTTTTTTCAGGTCCGTTTATCAACATGTTTTTTTCATTCATTCATGTAGGTCTTTGGCCTAAACATGTATTAGGGATGTTATCCATGCACTAAGCCATGGATCAGAGTGTTTTATTGCAAACATAACCATACACGTGCCTCAGACACAGTGCTGTTGGCTGCATATACATATGTCTGTGCTTGTGTACTTAACTACGTTGAAGTAAAGGACTTTGTGCCCAATTTGCTGAGGGAAGGAAAAGAGAAAGGCATAGAAAATAAGGCCTCTAGGGGTTGTCCATGGGCAGCAAGAGCTTCTGCTTAGGAATGTGCCAACCCTTGTTGCCATAGTCTCACATTTCGCACTCTCATGTCTGATCCTTGACATTGTTCCATGAGGGGTAGAAGTTCCTCCCCCATGGAAATCCAAATGTGAGCTTGAGCCCATCCCAATACGAACCCTCTGGTTTCTGAGCAACATGGTAGAAGAGCAGTCAAGGAGGCTCCCCAAGAGTGCAGCCAAGCCCCGGCATGATTCCTTAACAAATCCTTTCTTTGGCCATCTTCTCATTGAAGTTTTTCCATCTATAAAAAATGAAATTTAATTCTAGAACCACTAGGCCTATGTATATGGATAAAAAATACATTGCTGTTTCAGATCACTTTTTCACATCAAGTAGCAATGCTACCTAGTTATTTTATCACCTTCTGTCCATCTTAGGTTATTGTAGAGCATTTTGTCAATTATTTCATTCATTGCCTTAGAAACCCAAAGCCAGGTGAAATTTGAAGAGGAATCAAAGAAAGGATTCTCTCAAATTCCATATATATTTTCCCTTCTTTGGGAACACTAGGAGGAGGACCTGAGCCCCCAAGTGGCTGTAGAAAGGAGAGTTAGTTATAAGTCCTCTGGGCTAGACCTGATAGACAGCTGCATTTGACATCTTGCAATTCAGGGGAGAGGATTCTTCACTCTGGGCCACTTGGCTCAGTTTTGCCTAGTGCTAGAGGTGGCCCTAGATCCCTAGGTGGTTTTGGATACATTATTGTATCTGAGTTAAGGTGGCTGATTCCCAGACATGAGATCTGATCAGTGCTGCACTTTCTGCTCACCAAGGCCTCCAGGCTGCCCTGCTCAGCAAGGTGGGAGTGCCCCCATTGACCCTTCTCCAGTCCATGAATCTCCACACCCTCCCCTGCCTGCCACTGAGCCAGCTTCTCGGTTATCCAGTGAGGAGGGAGAAGGCGATGACAAAGAAGAGTCTGTTGAAAAACTGGACTGTCATTATTCAGGTCATCATCCTCAGCCAGCATCTGTAAGTTCCACACCCACCCTGCGTCAACCCTCCCCACACTGCAAGGATAAGACACTGCAGAGGGGCGCACCAGGGGCACTGGCATGCCTATACATTTGGACGTGTTCAAAGTGTGAGATCAGCTCAGCACAGGGTGTCCCAACAGTGGCATGCACTATGTCTGGGGGCATCTCATACTTTTCCCTTTCTCTCTATGAAACTCAGGGCCAGGCATTGTCACTCTCATGCTTCACAGCCTGTGGTACTCAGAGTAAGTTGTCTTTCACAGTAGCTCCATGCCTGAAGGAGAGAGGACCCTTGCTGGGTGTGCTGCTATTGAATTAGCAAGCATGGGCACCTGTGCTCTTTCTTTCAGTTTTGCACATTCGGGAGCCGGCTGATTGGAAGAGGCTATTATGTGTTTGACTCCAGGTGGAACAGGCTTCGCTGTGCCCTCAACCTCATGGTGGAGAAGCATCTGAATGCACAGCTGTGGAAGTGAGTGCCCATCTCACTACTTCTGGGATGGGAGGGGAACTGCTGACTCAGTGCTGCATCCTCTTTATTTCTTATGGGACTAATTTCATGAAGATACGTTTATCCAAATGAAACTGTGGCTTTTGTTAGCCCTGAGAAAAAGGCCCCTCATCATGCATGCATTCACTCTTTCAGCAAATATGTCTCATTCTGGGTGCTGGGATTCCAGGCACAGGTATGGAGCTTACATTCTAGTTGGTGGAAAAACAAAAACCAATAAACAGAAACTAGAGATAGATGATGGTTTGTCCTAAGGGAGATAATGGAAACACTGATAATTACTTACTTAAAGTTTAGAATATGCCAGGCAACTTATTAAATATATTTAATTTTCACAAATCATTTTGTCAGGTGCCCTTGATTTTCTTCATTTTACAGGTAATGAAACTGAAAAACAGTCACACAGCAAGTTAGTGTAGGGCCAGGATTTGGACCCAAAGGCAATTTGGTTCCAGAGAGCTGACATGGGAGATGGCAGACCAGAGGGAGTCAGAAAAAGCCTCTCTGCAGAGGCATCCCTTGATCTTGAACTGAGGTGGATGGATGAGAAAGAACAGCCATGGGATGGTGGAGAAGTGTGGGTTCCAGGCAGAAAGAACCATGTGTGGGAAGGTCTTGAGTCAGAATAGAACGTGGTTTGAGAAAGCACGAAAGGGAGTGTGGTGTAAGACCAGATCCAGGAGGCCAGCAAGGGCCACGTGACACTGGCCTGGACTCTGAGGGCGGTGGTGGCTGCTGAGGGTTTTGGGTAGAGGAGCCATATGCTCTGATGTACAGTTTAGAGTAAGACAATCATCTTGTGTGGCAGTTTTATGCTGGTGTTTCCCCAATGATATTTTAAGTGAAAGAAGAGTTCCATGGTCATCCCAGAAGTAAGGTAGTTTCGTTTCTTGCCTCCCTCTCTCCCGTCCTCCCTCCCTCCCTCTTTCCCTCCCTCTCTCTCTTCCTCCCTCTCTTCCTCCCTTCCTTCCTTCCTTCCTTCCTTCCTTTTCTTCCTTTCCTTACCTCCTTCCCTCCTTCCCTCCCTCCATCCCTTCCTTCCTTACCCAAGGATATGTTTATCGATTTTAGAGAGAAACATTAATCTGTTGCCTCTTATACGCACCCCGACCGGGAATCAAACCCACAGCCTAGGTATATGTCCTGACTAGGAATCAAACCTACAGCCATTTGGTGTATGGGATGATGCTGTAACCAGCTGAGCTACCCAGCCAGGGCTGTAGTTTCTTCTTGCTGCAGAACTTTTCAGACCCTGTTAATAGGTACTTGCCATTGTAATCTTAAAGCAGGAGGTGTTATATATAATATGGAATGTACCCCAAGCTCTTTTGACCTGGGAACCTCTTTTAGGATAGCATCTTGGGGAACCAGTTTTGGAGGGGTACCTACTTTGGGGAACATTGAGCATTGGTAAAGGGAGCTGGCCAGTATTCCATAGGCCAACCCAAGTCCCCATTTGGGCATCATGTACTAGTGCCTCCCTGAATGGACTTTGCCAGAACATCCATTTGCCTTTCTTGGTTTCCTAATAAAGTCAGAGGAAGCCAGAGAGCTTGGGTAGTCCACAATTTAAAGAACTGTCTCCATGATCATTAATAGGACTTGTATTTGTTCACTTAGAAAACCAGAGCCAGTCCTGGCCAGTGTGGCTCAGTGAATTGAGCCACCAACCTATGAACCAAAAGGTTGCCAGTTTGATTCCCAGTGAAGGGCACATGCCCGGGTTGCAGGCCAGGTCCCCCATTGAGGATGCTCTCCCACTGATGTTTCTCTCCCTCTCTTTCTCCCTCCCTTCCCCTTTCTCTAAAAATAAGTAAAATAAAAGTCTTTAAAAAAGAAAGGAAGGAAGGAAAGAAAAGGAAAAAGAAAACCAGAACCAGAGTAATGTTACTGTGTTTTTCTCTTCCATATTTCCTCCTTCTTACGAGATAAGAGATTCCTCTTTATTCTTGATGAAGGAACATTGTCTCTGTCCAGAGACACACTCAGGGCAGTGGTTTATAGAGATTATGGGGGTCTCTCTCTATCAGAAAACCCTAAGATACATAAAATCTCAGCTTATCTCTTCACACTGCCTGGTGGCATTTGGAGAGCTCATCAGTCTCACTAAACTATGGGTTATTGTACTTCTGTGAGTTTAGGGGGGTCCTCAAAATGTTTTATCCTCATTATATTGGTAAGTGGTTTATGACCAGTAGTTTGGGTGAAGCTTTCAGTTCCTAGTGGCTTGTGTGGAGAGTTTTTCTTCTTTGTGTTGCAAACTTGTGAAGAAGCAGGACTATGACTTGGAGTTCATTCTCCCTCTCAACCTCCCAGTTTTCTACCCACCCACCATAGACAGAAACATTTCTACTAGTTGCTTTTGCATCTTCACAGAATTCATTTATGCAAACACAGGCCAATGTGACAACATATCCTTTGTGTTTATTCTTTTTATCAAAGGTAATGAATGATTTAAAAGAGCTTGTTAAAGAGAAACCAGTAATGTAGTCCAGAGATATCCACAACCCTCACCCGCCCCAGGCTTTTTTCATTTCCTAGGACTTGGTCCAACAGCCTGGTCTTTAGGCTCTGATTTCTCAGCCACCTGGTGGGTATGAGAAGCCATTGCACCCAGTGAGCAGGATCTCCAGTACTTCATGGAGAGCTGGGCTCCCTAAAGGTGCCGCCGGTACCCACAACTCATGTGAGATCTTTTTGAGAGTCAGATCCTGATGAAGTATGCCTGGAGTGGGGCCTAGGGACTCAGCATTCCTCCTAAGCTTTCAGGTAGCGTCAGTGGTTGTCCTCCATGGGAGTACAGGGATAAGCTAAAAGCCAGCTTCTCAACCTTGGGCTCACATTGGAATCTCCTGGAGAGATTTAGAAATTACTAGTGTCTGACCCTACCCCCCAGTGACTGTGGTGTCTAATGCAGCCAAGATTAAGAAACACTGACTTAGGGCCAGAGCCACACTCTTGAATGGGAGTTTTAGAGTTGCTGCAAACACTTGCAGTAATTAATTCCTTTTATCATTTACTATAGTTCTCCTTTAAAAGAATGTGGAAAGCACTTTGGCAGGAGTCTGGGCCAACTTGCTCACTGGAAGGATGAGGAACTGGAGCCCCAGCTGGCGTGGTGACTGGCTCGACCAGGGCAGCCCCATGCCATCAGGAGCAGAGCAGTCTTGGTGCTGGCCTTCCAGTCAGGCCACTTTCAGTTTGGCCACTTCTGAATTAACTTTGCCATGGAGTTCTTGGCATTTTGATGCTGTTGCATTTTAAAATAAGAGCTAAGATGAAAGGGGACTTCCTTGTGTTGACTATTTAAATGGCTCCCCATCCCAAAATAAATACCTTGCCCAGGCATTATTAACAGAATACACTGTTTCAGCACTACTAGTGGAAGTCCCCTGAAACGTGGGGCTTCATTCCCTTGTCCAGTCATTCAGGTTGATGGTGATGAGCCCACAGTTGTTACTAATTAGCTGTGTGTGTGTTTCCTTCTTCCTCACTAATTCACTCAATGTTTAAGTGCCTTCATGTGTTCCAAGCACTATGCTGGGCTCTGCTCTTATGGTGCTGAATAAGCTATGGATTGCTCTGTCTGCAAAGAAGTAAGACAGTGATCGACAGTCATACCATAAAACCACTGAGTCTTGCAGAGTACAGGGACTGGGCAGTGTTAGTCCATGGATGGTCAGGACAGACTTCCTAAGAAAGATGATTGACTAAAAGTAAAGGGTGAGCAGAAGTTGGAGTAATAGTGTTCTGGGCAGGAGATATACTGGGCCTTATATCATGGTCTATTCTCGGAATGATCGACAGCTGAAAGCAGGGCAACTGGCAGCAGGGGGTGAAGCTGGGTGGTAGCAGCTGGAAGGCACGTGGGACCTGGCAGACCGTTATCATGAAAGTCCAGGGAAGGCATTAGAGAGCTTGCAGGAGAGGAGTGACCGAATTGGCTCTGCGTTTCAGTGATTCCCCTGATAGCGGTGTGTGTCTCAGCGCCAGAGGGAAGGGGTGTGTCCCTGTGAAAGTGTCTACGAATTGCTCTGCTGGAAGTGACTTACTGCCCTTTCCTCTCTGCAGGAAAATCCCACCAGTGCCCAGTATCACATCCCCTGTCTCTACACGTGTTCCTCACCGGACAAACTCAGTGCCGACGTCACAATGTGGGGTCAGCTGCCTGGCAGCAGCCACTGTATCTACATCCCCAGTCCTGCTCTCATCCACCTGCATCTCCCCAAACAGCAAATCGGTACCAGCTCATGGAACCACCCTAAATGCACAGCCTGCCACATCTGGAGCAATGGATCCCGTGTGCAGTATGCAATCCAGACAAGTGTGCTCCTCATCCTCGTCCCCTTCCATGCCCTCTGGCCTTTCCTCAGTCCCCTCCTCCCCTATGTCCAGGAAACCTCAGAAGTTGAAATCCAGCAAGTCTTTAAGGCCCAAGGAGTCTTCTGGTAATAGCACTAACTGTCACAACACCTGTAGCAGTACCAGTGGCACCTCAGGAAAGAAACGCAAAACCAGTTCTCCACTGTTAGTTCACTCTTCTTCCTCCTCGTCCTCCTCCTCTTCTTCTTCTCATTCCATGGAGTCTTTTAGGAAAAACTGTGTGGCTCACTCTGGGCCTCCCTACCCTTCCACGCTAACATCTTCCCATGGTATGGGCCTCAACTGTGTGGCAAATAAAGCGAACTCAGTGAGTGTCCGGCACGAGCAGTCAGGGAGGGCTGCCCCTGGAGGGAGCCCTGCTGAGTCCATCAAGAGGATGAGTGTGATGGTGAACAGCGGCGACTCGACACTTTCCCTTGGCCCATTCATCCACCAGTCCAGCGAACTGCCCATCAACTCCCATGCCAGTTACTCACACTCACACACTCCTCTAGACAAACTCATAGGAAAGAAAAGAAAGTGCTCACCCGGCTCAAGTGGCATCAGCAACAACAGCAGCAAACCCACAAAAGTTGCCAAATTGCCAGCCATGAACAATGTCCACGTGAAACATATGGGCACCAGCCCAGGGGCACAAGGACTGACGAATAGTTCCTTCCTTCATCAGGTAGGAAATGCACTGCAAGCCTTTTATGGGTTGCTACCTCCTCTCCCTTGACATCTTTTGCCAGCTTGGATGTCTGTGTGGTTGTGTTGGTTGGTTTGCCTATAAACAGATGTCCAGCTTTCTGGTATCTTAAGGAAGACTTCATGGCCATCCGAAGATAAAATAGGCTTCTCTTTGCCAAAATCTCTTATGACCTGGAGCATGTCCCTGGGTCAAGAAGCCACAACAGTGCATTTTAGCAGATAGGGCTGTGGAAACCATCCCATGTGATGACAGAATGCCTTCCCACAACCAGTGAGTGTAGTCCTGGGGGGACAACATTCATCTGTGATGTTGTTCAGGGAGGATGCACTTTCCTGGAGAGCAAGAAGAAAGCTGGGCTAAAATTCAACTGATCTAGAAAGGGATGATGTAAATTTTAAAAAGAAAGCGCTTTTAATATTTTTCCAGTGGAGAATTTTGTATTTTCTGGTTAACTCTCTTTGTATGTTTTCACCTCCCTGTTTTCCAGAGAGGCAGGAAAAACAGCATTAGTATGGGCATAGCAGAAGACTAAAACCTCCCAAGTTAACAGATTAAAAAGAAATCTGTGGTGCATTTGTACAGAAGTAGCTAAGTGGGTGTCAGATTCTTAATTAACCATGTCTTTCTCACTAATGTTGTGTCTGTCTTTCCCCCACTCCTCCATCTGTTACTGTTTTCTCCTGACCTCTCCTTTAGCTGGTTCTTTCAGCTCCCTTTGCTCTAACTTCCAGCTCATCTCTCATCTTGTTATTTCATTCATCCGGGTATCTCCTTACCTTGCTTATGAACAGGAATTTCAGCAGCATCACCCCCGAGCCCAGGTTTAAAATGTGAGACTCTTTTTGTTTGTTTGTTTGTTTTTGTCCTTCCTCAGCGCCAGAACCTAATTCAAATGCCAGGTTAGGAATTTTCAGAAAATACCAAGGAGTTTCTAAAGTGATATAATTTTCCTCTAATATCTGAGTGAATTAATACCCAGTGCCAAATGTTTGGGGAAATAATTATCCATGAATTTAAATAGCAGCTGCTTAAATTCTTTTATATGAGCCTCCAATACAAATGGGCTCTTTGTATATTGTTTGACTCTTTGAGCAGGAGGTTCCTGGACAGGTGAAAATGTGCTTTTATTTCTTGGTTTGTAATTACTGATTATATGTAGTACTTGAGAAGCATAAAAATGCATGCAAACACCACAGGAAATGATATACCTTTCCTTTAAAACTCCCTTCTGAATGTACTTTCCTGATTCTGTGTGAACCCTGCAGGAGGGCTATTCCATTGTATAGTGATGCCTACTTTGTATTGCCGAATACAGTATGCCTTCATATAGTCATGGCTGCAGACTTCACAGCCCACAGGTAACAGAAAGGAGAGGAAGAGTCTGGGCAGGCACGTTAAAGAATAACAGTGCCTATGGAAAACTGGGGAGAGGAAGCCCCATAGGCTGCTCCCACAAACTTGTTACCATTTTCAAGGAGAAACTGCAGATCCAGACTTGCCTGAGAAATCTGGCTACTTTTTAAAGCTATGTATTTTTTGATGTGTTTTGTTTTTTTAATATAATATAGCCCACACAGGGTAAGTTTAGCTTATGAGCTAATGGTTTCCCACCTCTGATTTCCACCATAGGGAGAGCTATGTCCCACTGGGACAAACAGCCTAAGTTTCCATTCTTTTCTTTAAAATTAGTTTTAACAAGTTTGTATTTGAGAATGATTTCTTCTGTGGAATGGAATACTTTTTATTATGCTGCACAAATCCTAGGGGGACCTATAGCTAGAAATCAGAGGATCTGTGAACCCCCAACAAAGTGTTGTATGTTTTACATCTGTGTCATTCACTGCAAAAGGGATCCCATAGCTTTCACCCATATCTAAAAGAGACCCATGACCCAAAAATGCTTTAAAGAATGCTGCTCTTAGAAAAGTAGGAACCCCAACTTGCTGTTCCTCATGGAACCAACTTTAAAATAGAGATAGCTGACCTGGTTGAACCTTCCTAAGCTAGGGAATGAGTGCAGTGGGACATGCTGTGAAGCCTAGATGATGGGGCTGGGGGGTCTTTCCATGGCCAGAGTTCCCTCTTCCCGAGCATGGAAATTGCTTTGGGTGTGAGTTTTCACACCTGTATGGGCTAGCACATTGACCTTGTTCAGTTCTCAATTGACAACCTGGAGTACCTTCAAGGAAAAAAAGTCAGTAAATGAAACCAAAAGGCAAATGTGAACTTTTTCTCTAAGCTAGAAACCCAGCCTGCATCTCTTCTAGACTGTTTTTTAAAACCCAGTCTTATAGAATGATTGTGAAGCAATCATTCACCAAAGCAATGAAGGCTTTTGAAAGCTAAGGCCAAATTCTTCAGCTGACTGCTTCTGGCATCACCCTGTCAGTGAAGACTTTAGAGACCTGTGGCCTTGGAATGTTCTTATTTACCATCAGGGTAGCGCAGGCAGTACACTACTGCTCACTTACCTTTTCATTGTTTCCCTACCCCCTCTTCTTTGAAAGCCAAAGACACGTCCCTGACAACTGAATATAGCACGGGGAGGAATAATCTGGACACTTTCGACGACAAGTTACACCTCCACTCAGCGCTCTGGACTCCAAGATGCCTTTGAGTCTGTTTTCCCAACCTCCTGTGGGCCTCAAGGATAGAGATCTGCCGGGCTGTTGTTTTAACCAGGATTTACCTGAAGATTGTCTGTAGCAGTGAGTATTCGTAAAGGACACTGGATCAAGTTCAGCCACCGAGAGTTGCTTCTATCAGTGTTAAAGTGGTCTGGACTGCTTGTTACCAATCTGTGAGACATTTTTGTTTTGTTTTTTAAATTGCAGTGTATCACGGAGCCACTCTTCAAGTAGATTGGCTGGGTCGAAAGAGTGTTCTGGCAAGAACATTACTATAGAATTTTCTCCCTTCCTCCTCTTTCCACCCCAGTTCTTTTTACACTGTCTTCTGCAGGTCACTGTCTGGAGTTAAGGTGTCACCCTGCTAGATAGCTGACCTAGTTGAAGCTCCCTAAACTAGGGAGTGAATGCAGTGAGACATGCTGTGAAGCCTAGGAGATAGGGCTGGGTGGTCTGTTCATGGCCAGAGTTCCCTCTCCCCGAGCATAGAAACTGCTTTGGGTGTGAGTTTTCACATCTCTATGGACTAGCCCATTGACCTTGTTCAGTTCTAGCAGGTAGGTACCTTAACTGGAGACACCTTCCAAAGGGGAGACAGGGTTCTTACCCTGAGCAGCCCTCTAGAGAAGGGAATCTGTCATTAGGTTTTTATAGCAATGTTTCAGGAATGGAATATGGGTGTTAGTGCAAGACACCCTGACAGAATAGCCTGTATTTTTCCCAGCATTTTGCAAGTCATTTGGGATAAAAAGCTGTCAAAAGTTTTAAACTTACAGACTGGTTTAAAGCTACTGATGCCCAGAGAGCAAATATACACCATTTTAGAAGCTTACTTTTCATGGCACAAAAGCGATTCTGTGTGATTTACAAAAAAGGAGAAGAAAACTAGTTTTGATAATGGAAAGCCAAAATTTTGAGGAGTGGTGGATAAAAATCACTATATGGGGAAAGATTTTTCCAAGATTTCCAAAGAGGTGGAATTTTCCTATCCTTTTAAGTCTTCATGTTAAAGAGTATGGCAGATTGGGTTAGTTGTCCTGCCCAATCCCGTTTTCAAAAAATTACTTTTGTAAAGTGAAATTATCAGGATGCAGCAGAAACTGTCGTTCACAAAGTCATTAATATACTTAAATATTTCCAAGGCACTCTCTGTACTATAACCTCCACCTCCCCTCTGAATACTGTCCTGGACTAAGGGTAAATGTCTGCTTTGAGCATTCTTTCATGTTATGTGTGTGCACTCCCGCTCCTGCCATTACAGATGTTTATTTGGTTGCCACTGGGGTAGGGAGCAGGCACCCGAGAAGGGAGGGTAGTGAATTTGTACAGGTACCCATGAAGAGATGATGGATGCACATGTAGTATTTCCCTGACATACTCTTTTTTCTTAGGATTCATGCCAGCCATCTTTCTAAGAGAGTTTTGGAGATCCTCCAGGATATTTTTTTCTAGTATTCCACCCCAAAAGAAGGAGCTTTATATGTTAAAACATCATTGCTTTAGAAAGAGTTTGGGGGTAAGTTGGAGCTTTTTAACAGGTCATTCAACTGATCACAGCTTCTCAAACAAGAACCAGGCACATATGCTTAGAAGAACACACAGAGTTGCTGAACACAGGATAAATTTCCCAGGGCTCTGGTGACCACCCTGGGCAGGGTCTAGGCAGGGCCAGTCAGTATATCCTTTCTTCCCTGCAATTCTTGGGTTACTTCAGTTTCAGGGAATTTCAAGTCAACAACAGGTGGAATGAATGAATACTTTGTTATCAGCCTAATAATGTGAATTGCTACAGAATTAATCATATGTAAGAAAACAAAAACTTTATGCAGATACTTTAGGTATAAATTGATGTAAAATACTGATTTTTTAAAAAAGAGGAGAACAGTATCTTGTGCACTTATTATGCAATCAATCAGTAAATGTTTTTAAAATGATACTGTAGGAGTGCTCAGTAAGGAAAGAAGCCTAGGTGGGCTGGTTTGGTGTAGTTTGGAGAAATCAGTCTGGTTGTTCCATCCCAATGGATGAAGAGGAGGAGGTAAGAGGGAATCAGAACGTATTCAGTTGATTCCTTGGTGACAAGTGCAATGGGGTATGGGTAGAATTTATTTTCAGAGCTAAGGGGAATTGATGGTTATAAATGAAGTTGCTTTTAGCGATGGAATTTATAGACAGATCATGTTGCTCCGAAAGATGTGAATAGGATCCACAATAGCAAGTTGGTTTAGAATAATGTAGCTGTATCAAGATTAGAGGTGTTGATTATTTAATTTCGTAGACTGAGGTTTTAATTGGATTTTATTATGTCTCCCGGTAGTACAAAAAGCATCGGGATTAGGAAATTAGCCATTTTGGATTCTGCCTGCCACAAACAGACATTCTAAACAGTGCTATTAAATTTTAGACTGTTTAAATATTTTATTTTCTCCTACAACTACTTTTTATTATGATGGACAATTAAGACCATTTAAAACATGGGAATACAAGTATTTTTTTTAATTAAATTAACTTGCAAAAACCAAATTTGCAGTGGTTAGGTTGTTTCTAGACAGACTTTGGTATCAATTTAAAACCAAGATAATTTTTATATTCTTTCCAATAGAATTTCATGACAACTCCTGCAGTTTTCTTAACCTTAAAAACAAAGTGCTGCAATGATGAACAAAGAATTATAGAAAACCTACTTTTGTACCTTTATTTTGGAATTTCTTGTTCTATTATAAATATGGAAGTATCCCTATCTCAGAAGACATATTTTGTTAAAAATGAATTGTACATATTTAAATATGTATTTTTGCACAGGTCTTTTTTTCTGATATCCTGTTTTGGTACAATTGAGATCATCTAGTATTTATTTATTAATTAATGAAAGTAAATACCTTTTTATAATTTGAAGTGGTTCACTGCCAAGCCAATAGTTCTAGAACCTGCCTCCTTTACAGTTTAAGGGATGCCTCTGTTCTGTGAAAGTCTTTTTTGTCCCTTTAGCGTCTCGGGAGTGGATTCATGCAGATGAAGTGGGCATTGCTTCTCCCTAGTTGCCTGGTTTCTTGATAGACAGCATGTAACTAAGTGACACACTGCTTTTCTTTTGTTTTATGTGAGAGAGTGTATGTGTGTGCGCCTATGTGTTTGTATGTGTACCCTCTGAGCACATGTGTGTTGGTATGTGATGTGGTTTAAAACTAATGGAAAAAAACTGAAAGTGCCTAAACCTAATTTTAAGCATAGACAGATTCTCTTAAAAAAGACTTGAATGTTCAGTTGAACTTTTGGAGTTTGTTTTTTCCACCTAAATACTGTTTCTAAAAATTTAGGGAAGGAGTTGAAAACCACCAATGCTAATAATTTTATAAGTTGTTTTAAAATTAAGGCTTTTTGGTTCATAGTAATTCAGATGGTGGTGGATTGCCCAGTGGCACCAAGGGTTACAAATCTTTTTGTCATCCAGCAGCTTACATGATGTTTTCCGTTTTGTTATCCTCTCATAAAATATTCAATTTAAAATCAAATATTTAAAGTTTTTGTATTCCAAAAATATAATACAAAGTACCTCTGAGAACATTGAAAAAAATGTATAATTTGAAAATGTAATTTATAAAGGCAGCTGTCTTCCTGCAAGAGTTCTGTTGCCAAGGAATTTCTTAATATCTCTCATTCTGTCCTGGGGAAAATGTTGAACTTTGGAAAATGATTATTAAAAGTTTCATTGTTTAGAAGAAAATAATGATTTTTACATGTTGTGTGAAACATTTTACATTTTCAGATGATTTAAATGAGCACTACATACTGTCAGTGTGAATGTAGGGGCTTGAAAGCATTTTGCTGTTTTTTTGTTTTGTTCGTTTTTTGAGCTTGGTTATAAAAGCAATCTCCTGTGTTAAAGTGTGTGAATAGTTTGATAATTTGTACACATAATCAAGAGCATCTCAGCTGGACTTTGTGTTGGCTGCTGTATAGAACATGAACAAATGTCAAGGGATAGAAAATTACTTTGGATATTTAAAAGAGAAGAAATATATAGTCTATTTGTTTTGTAACAAGTTTCTGTAAATAAAATAATTTATACTATTTATAAGAAAAAGTTGTGCTTTGCTTTATGAGAAATTAGTCTGTGGAAGAAACATGTTACTAAACGGGCAATAAAATTAGGACTTCTCAATAAATAAGGTTGGCTGCATTGAACTATTTTACATGTTTCTGCCTCGTTGTGATTCCAAGCCCCTTTTGATCTAATCTTTTATTCATTTTTGTCATCAGACAGCCTTGTGAAGCACCTTCCTTTAGTTCCCTTTCCCTAAAAGCTAGGTGTTCCTACGGGCCTAGGATGTTCCCATTCTTGGGCATGGATCTTTGCCCTGGATAAATTAATAACTATAAATAGCGAACACTACTGCTTCTTGCCCTGCAGGTTTGTCAACACAGGGGAGTTGAGAGATTGAGAAACACATTGTACTTGTACTTGTTTATATGTAAATTTGATGGCACATGGTCAGTTTGGATTTAGAGGTGAGTTTTTATCCAGTGTTAGTCTGGTCTCTTCCTTGTTTTTACATATCTTTTTTATTGACAGCACAAATGCATTTTAGCATTATTCAGAGCAGAGCATACTGTTATTTCTAGAAATTTGGCCAGTTTTATCATTGGCAAATAATTCTAATAAATTACAAATTATTTTTATTGCTTAAAATAAAGGGAGCAACTAATTTATGTATTGGAAAAAATATCCATCCCTTACATGAAGGAGTTAGGCCGGCTCCAAGCTTACTTGCCCCATGGACTTCTCATTCCCTCCTAGACCAATTACTCAAATCCCTTCCCGAAGAAGCTCCCTGTGGATAGCTCCTTTCCCCTTGGGTGCCCCCCTTAAACTTCCTGGGAATAGATTCAGCTACTTAATTGCTTAGCCTTTTTTCTTGCATTCCCTTCCTGGCAGGTGACCTGACCATGGAAAGCAAGAAACTATCCCAATTCAAGGAAGGGGGTTTGTAGTTTTGGATCTTGGTGTATTGGGAATTCATAGTGGAAAGGTAAGTAAGGTCATTCTAGGCAGAGGAAGCAAACCCCAAAATGCAGAATAGAGAATAATTCTGAGTGAAGTGTAGCTGGGAGGGGCAGATAGGGTTGCAGAAATGGGTGCCAGATAGTGAAAGGCCTTAAATGTCATGGGGCCTTCATCTTGGGAACATACAGTTTAACCAAATTTAACTGTTAGAGCCTAGAGATTCTTGTGATACAGGCCCTGTGTTGTGGTGAAGCTGCCAAAATTGGAAAATCAAAGAAGCACTTCAGTCTCTCCCTTCTTCTTGCATTTTGATTATCTCTTGCCTTAAATTTGTCTTTACCCTTGTCTCTCTCAAATCCAAATCACAAAGCTTCCCCCTAAACCAAGCCTAAGGTCCTCCCCCTTCTTACCCCACTTTCTACTCTTGCAGTTACCTTTTTATGCTAAACTCTCACTCTTGTTACTAATGGGAGTTAAATTAGTCTTTCACCTTGTAAGGCTGTGATTTTTGGTGTCTGTTACTCTTATTTTTCACAGCCCAGGGACCAAAGCTGGCACTAGCAAAGTATCACTTAGAGACTGTCAGCCAAAGAAAGATTTTAGGTGGAAGGAGAGAATCACACACTTACAATGTAATACTTTTTTAAAATCCCCATCACATAAGACCCTTCAATAACTGTGTAGGACAGAATCTACATGTAAGAAACTTGGAACAAAAGTAAGTCACAAAGCTGTTGTAATAATCTGGGTAGAAGTTTGTAAGATTCCAAAACTAAGGTGGTGATCATGCGGATGAAGAGGGGACCGGCTGCAGAGATCTTTTAAAGGTAGAACCAATAGGCCTTAAGGTCTAATCATGTTAAATATTAAATGGAAGAGTGAGTCTCAAAGATGATATACAGATTTCTATCTTGACCAAACTGGTTGATTGATGAGCTTTAAGTGAAATATATGATATGGTGACCAGGAAGGAAAAAACAATGAAATTGAGTTACTGGTGGGAAATTGAAGTTTAGTAGACAGTGACTGTATGTACAGTCTTGATGGAGCTCTAGAGGCAGGTTTGAAGCTGTAAAACAATTAGTGGGTTGTCTTTTCACTTTTAGATGGAAGTGAATGAGTTCACAAAGGTAGCTATTAGTAGCTATTAGATTTGGCTTATTATTATGTTAAAAATAATGCTTATCTAATTGAGTCCCTATTGTACAAAGCATTTTACATAATGCTAGTAGGTAGCATTACCAGGCTGTGAATTCTGATCTGACATATCATTGGCTCTTAACCTTCTAATTTTTTTTATTTTTTTAAAGATTTATTTGTTTTTAGAGAGAGAAGAAGGGAGGGCGAAGGAGAGGGAGAGAAGCATCAATGTGTGGTTGTCCCTCACATGTCCCCCACCGGGTACCTGGCCCACAACCCAGAAATGTGCCCTGACTGGGAATCAAAGGTTGGCAGCCCATGCCCAATCCACTGAGCTACACCAGCCAAGACAGCTCAACCTTTTTAGAATTCTCCTCAATGTTTAATCAAGTAGGGACAAATCCCCACTTTGAAAAAAAAGAATCTGCAAATGCCCTGGCCAAGTGGCTTTTTTGTAGCATTGCCCCAGACACCACAGGTCACAGGTTTCCTTCCCAGTCAGGGCACATACCTAGGTTGTGGGTGCCATGTCTTCGGGGCATGTTTGGGAGGAAACCAACTGGCTCTCTCTCCCCCGCCCCCCTCCACCCCTTCCTTTTCTCTCTAAAGTCAGAACCATATCCTAGGGGGAGGATTTTTTTTTTTAAACGTACAGTTTGAAGGGCAGAGGGAACAATTGAGGAGGAAGCTTAATATTCACCCCTTGCCCATAGGTTTTCCAAACCTGTTGTAGGTTGACTAAAATGTTCTGAATGTACAATTTTAAAGTCAGGTCTCTTTATACAAGGAAACTAATGGCATTCTTAACTAGTGAAGAATTACGGCTGAAAAGCCTATTCTTTTAAGTCCCAAACTTGGTCCAAGAAAACATAATCTGATTGTAGGAACTGACAAGTCAATCCCAAGTTCCACTTACAATACCCCTGCCCTGTTGGCTCTATGTTTCCATTTTCTTCCTTGAGAAAAGGATGATACATGGTCCAAGGTGGAGAGCCCAGGCTTACATCTTTCCCCTAATGTATAATATTCCTCCTCCTGTACCACTGAATTGCTACTTGATGAGCAGAAGTCAAGTGTACAAGGCTTATCTGTGTTGATCATTCACAAGAAAACCTTTTTTTTTCTGTCACAGATTCTGAGAATCACATCAAAGAAGTGGATTCTCTCCAACAAAGGCATGTAACAGAAAAGCCCCACCTCTGACTTCGTCTTGTTCAAGTCTGCTTTTTTCCCACAGCCTTCAGGTTAATAGCTCCTGCTTGGTCTCACATACACACATGCTAATCATTCTGTTAGTGGCTTAAGTTTTACAGGAACAGTCCTTTACTAGTAAGTGCCTCTCCTAAGGAGATAAGGGAAGTATGTTAAAAAATAATGATTGTTTATCAAAGATTTGCAGGAACCTTGTGACAGAGTTAGAGTCAGCCGACTGAGAACAAAGTTTCACAATCTTGCTCAGAACCCCTGCGGGCACCCAGATGTCTGTGACATCAATTTACCTCTTGTCCCTCCCCTTTACCCCTTCCATTGACATAAAAGGAACCTGAATTTCTGTATTTTCTTAAAATGATTCTTTTGGATACCTGTCCTCCATCTTCTTGGCTTGCTGGCTTTCTGAATAAAGTTGCTTTCCCTTCCCCACAATGTTCCTGTGCCTGTGCCCCAGCACATTGTCAGCACAGGCACAGGCACCACATTTTATCTTTCATTTCCAGGATTTTACAAACTTAAAGCCTATCCTCCATGGCCCAGAGAGAGGAAAGCCCAAAATGAAAGCCTGAAGAAGAGAGTTTTTGGGTGAAGACAGATAAGAGAACCAGTATAAAGAGTGAAAATCACATCAGGGATAGAGTTAAGATGGTTTAGTTAGAAGTTGAGACAACTGACTCCATCATAATTATCAACCCATCAGCCCACTTAGGTAATAGGTTTGGTTTTGTTTTTTGTCCTGCTTTCCCCAGGATAATTGGAACAGCAGATATTGGTTGAATGGAAAAGTTATAAGAACTTATGTAGGAAGATTGTCAAAAATTAAAGAGTATGTGTGAGGGTGTGGCTAAGTGATGGGGTGATGGCCTAATGTGGATATTCAAGGAGTGGACTGGAAGCTGCTGTGTCAGATCTAGGCAGGGTCTCTGAAGACCAGTCTTGTGATCCTTTTTCCAGGTGACTTGTATATGATTAGACAAGTCACGTGATTTGTTCAAGGTCATGGACAAAGTCCAAGTTCAACTTAATATGGCCCGTATTGAAGAGGGGTTAACATATGAGGTGGATCTAGGCACCAGCATCATGACAGCGGCATAGCACTTTTAGGAACAGGTCAAGGGACAAAATGGGTATAGGGTCAAGAGTGGCCAATGACCAGGAGAGGAAACTGCTCCTTCTTGGCCCAAAGTTCCTGAGGTGTGTATGAACAAACAGCCTCTAACCTAGAGGGTTTTGAGAGAAGCAGAATCCTCAAAAACCAAATATTTAGTTTTATCAGCATTGATACTCCAGTAATTGCACACACTTGGAGAAAAGGTCTCTGGTAACCTCTAAGAGAGTTGTCGAAGTTGTCAAGGTACCACCTACTGGCAGTCTTGGCTAAGTGGTCAGTTCCCCAAGCAGTCTCACATTTATGATACATGATAGGTGAATTGAAGGCTGATCATTTACTGACAAATTGTCCCTTTTACTTTTTACATCCAATCTGTACAAGGAAACTTATGCCATTATGAGAGATTTCTGATGATTAGGAGTAAGCCCCTCCCACTTGACCAAGTATTTCAAGCTTACAGTATCCTGGACCAAACTGCTACAAATTCTTGATATCTTTTGTAGGTCTTCAGAAACACAAGAATAATGCAAACCTGTGGCTCTATGGCTTTCAAACCCGAACCATGATTATTAGAGCTTTTCCTACTTTCCATATAGGGTTTCAAACTTCACTCTTCCATTGCTATTAGGGAGGTATTGAGGTTTGTTACTAACAACCGTGAGTTTGATAGCATTAAGTGAGGGATTATCATAGCCCCTGCCCCCTCTTGTTTCCTGTAATCATGGGAACAGGTAATATTTCAAGTATCAGCTATTAATCCTTTTTAAAAAATAGGTTAAAAACCGTATCAAGGATTAATTTGGAATTATGAAATGGATTTGCTAACAATCAGTAATCTATCAATTACTATTAATGATTGGTTAGATTACAAAGGACTAATGTTCAGTCATAAAATCATACATGTATTGCAGTGTATGTGCTCAGTGAGCAAATGAGATAGGTATTCTTTTAGTACTTTGGTTCAGGTAAAGTTAGGTATCGATACTTAATAACAAGAAATGGTTTTTAGACAGTATTTCCATTCCTAAAAGTCTGCTAGTTAGTACATTAAAAATGGACCAAAAGCTGTTCTTTCTAATATAGCAAAATAGATTACCATAATTTGGCATGGCTTTCAAATATTCCTTTATCTCTTACTGAATAGATAAAATTGATGCACAATCAAATTTTACCAAGAAAAATTGGTATTAATACTTTACAAAATAATTACAAAAGGCAATTCTTTCCAGTGACTCCATTTCATGCTAGGACAGTGTATTACAAATGATACGGCTTTATAAAAGTGACAAGATTAAGTTTCCAACTTTGAGTTTTTTTAAAATTCACCAATATTTGAAAGGAACTAAACACAATGAAGTGTTTAGCTCTATATCACTTAGCAAATAAATATCATTTGATATTTTCATATTTTGCCTTTCATGACTAAAACCAGAAAATTATGGAAGCTACCAGAAGTAGGATGAAGGTCAAGAATTCTCTGGCTAGATTCTCCTAGATAATTAATGCAGGAGGCTGACCATCAACTCCATGTGCACAGTATGGGGGGCAGTGTGGGAAAAGCAAACTCATCTGCTGGTGGGGCCAGCCAGGCAAGAATGTAAAATAACAGAGCAGGATGAGTCAGCTACATGCTCCAGGACGTATGTAGCCTTTTCGGTTGACTGGGAATGTGAGCCCAAAGTAAGCCTCATCTGTCATTTTTCCATAGTCAGTGGATAGGTGATTTTTTAATTATCCTTCAATTTTTATATGGTGACCATAAATTCTTTTCTTGAAAACATCTTGGGGGAGGGATAGTTGCAGAGCATAGGTGACCAATTTGCCACCTTGCAGCATCAGGAAGCCGCCTTTAGCATCCTGATTTGCTTTAGTTCTCAGCCTTTTGTATCCCCAACTGTGGGAAATAAGGGTATGGACCAAAAATTTCCTTGGCAGGCCTTTTATCAGGTTTAAAATACTCTAGCAAAGAGTGGAGAACCAGGGTTTGAAATGAGCACAACAAACAAATTCATTTTTAAAAATCAATAAGATCAAGTATATAAAAATTCTAGAATTCTTGGTTTAGCTTATACGTGTAAAACTTAGCTTAGGGTGGCTTTAGTCACCTTATGTGATAGGAGCTTTCTACTGACACTCATATAAATATACCAAGAAATACATCTAAGGATACTATTCTTTAGTTTGTAGTGTTTTTACCTAAATGAACCTGGCTTTCTATTCTACAGATGAGGAAGTAGGCTCAGAGAAGATGAAGGAAGTACTTTGTCCCAACATCAGATGGCTGGTGTGAGGGACCAGAAGCTGGTTTTCCTATTTTCAGTGTCCAGTGCTCTCTCATACCATATGGCCTCACTTACAGAGATTTGTTGGATTCCAACTTTATTTTCAGCTCCAAACTGTTACTTTGAAACTTAACAGTATTCCACTTGGATTTGTAATTACACAGAATAACTCTTGAACAGTATGTATTAAAAATTATATATATATACAGGTCTAAATATGGAGAATATTCACCAAAATGTTAATAGAAGCTGTCTCTGCAGTATAGAATTTCAAGGCAGTTCCCTTGCTTGAATTTATTTTGCAATGAACATGTAATACTTTTCAGAAAAAGAAGAAAAAATGGACTCCTACTCCTCAAAACTGTATTCTTTACTTCATCAGAAGGTAAGTTATTCTACTTGACTTAGCAGTAGTCTTGAGTTTTCAGTGTCCCCATCTTGCACTGGGAATGGATATAGCATGTGGTTTCTTTTAGCATCACTTACTATGTCATCCTCATGTACTAATTTTAGGCAGTTGGGCTAAAATGGTAAAACGAAAATAAAATCAAGTACATTTTAAACAAAACAGAGAAGTGTTTGGAGACTTCCCTCTCCTCTAGACTGTGTAAGTCCAAGCCATGATTGAAGAGCCATAGGTGCTATATGATAACTTCAGCCCTAGTGGTTTTATAGGTGGGAGTTCAGGGAAAGGGTTATTTCAAGAAACCGACATTTCAGTACTACTTATTTTCCCTCTAGCATGAACTGCAGTGTGCCCATTTGCTAAAAACAGACTTCTGCTAATTTTTAAATGGACACAAGGAACACAGTATGCTCACAATGACTATATGTCTAACAGATTGTACTGCATCCTCAGGATCATGGGTTTTGTTAAGGGTATTTACATGTATAATTTCTTCAAGAAAGTTTTATAACTAAGCACTTTTAGAAATCCTTATGTGCATATTCACAAATGCTTTAGGCACATGCAGCATTTTAACAGCCTCCCATCCACAATGCAGTGCCCACAGGATACTCCTTTCAAAGACCAGCTCTGGTCACACTGCTTCCCTTGGCAAATAATCGATGGCCCCTCTTTCAACACAACACTGATGATAGCCACTGTCTTGATTTTTAAGGTTATGCTTATAATACTTCACCATTAAATATCTCCTTTGCAATAGGGCAGGATTTCCCAAGCTATTGTAATGCCTCATTTATTCCAATTTTTATCATAAATGAATGTTAAATGGTATCAAATTATTTTCAGTTGATTGAGATCATGTTCTCAACTAATATTCTATCAAATCATTCCCATCAGAATATAAACATGCTCTTAAATAAAAAAGCCTCTTACTTTTCTCCCCTTCTTTTCACAATATAGTATCACTTATTCTCTTAACTCACCTCTCCCCAAACTGCTCTTACCCAAGTGGCCATCCAAAACCCTGGGATCATCCTTGACTCAATTTCTCATCCTCTCCCCATTCTACTTTTTTTCTTTTTTTTTAATGTTTTCTATTACACTTGTCCCAATTTTCCCGTTGTGCTCCATGCCCTGCCCACCTACCATTCCCACAGTCAATCCCTACCCTGTTGTCCATGTCTATTGGTTATTTATACTTGTTCTTTAACTGGGCTCTTCCCCTTCTTTCCTCCCTTACTGCTCTTCCTCTCCCCTCTGGTTCCTGTCAGTCTGTTCTTTGTTTCCATGACACTGATTCTGTTTTGCTCATTTGTTTGTTTTCTTCATTAGGTTCCTCTTATTGATGAGATCATATGTCATTTGTCTTACACTGCCTGGCTTATTTCACTTAGCAGAATATTCTCCAGTTCCATCCATGCTATTGCGAAGGGTAGGAGTTCCTCCTTTCTTTCTCCATTGTGTAAATGTACCCACTCATTTACTCATGGGCACTTAGGCTGTTTCCAGCACTTGGCTATTATAAATAATGCTGCTATGAACATAGGAGTGCATTGGTTCTTTTGAATTGGTGTTTCAGGGTATTTAGGGTATAATTCCAGCAATGGAATTGCCAGATCAAAAGTCAATTCCATTTTTATTCTTCTGAGGAAATTCCACATTGTTTTTCACAGTGGCTGCACCAGTCTGCATTCTCACCAACAGTAAACTGGGGTTCCCTTTTCTCTACAACCTCGCCAGCATTTATTGTTTGTTGTTTATGGTGGCCATTCTGACCAGTATGAAGTGGTATTTCATTGTTGTTTTAATTTGCATCTCTCTGATGGTTAATGATGCTGAGCATCTTTTCATGTCTCTGGGCCCTCTGTATATCCTCCTCAAAGAAGTATCTCTTCAGGTCCTTTGCCCATTTTTTAATTGGATTGTTTGTCTTCCTGGAGTAGAGTTGTGTGAGTTGTTTATATATTTTGGAGATCAATCCCCTCTTCCGAGGTATCGTTGGCAAATATGTTTTCCAATACAGTTGATTCCCTTTTCATTTTGATGTTTTCTTTAGCCATGCATGCAGATACTTTTTAATTTGATGTAGTCCCATTTGTTTACTCTTTCCTTTATTTCCCTTCCCCTTGAGGGTATGTCAGTGAAGATGTTGCAATGTGGGATATCTGAAGTTTTACTGCCTACGTTTTCCTCTAGGACTTTTATGGTGTCATGGTTTATGTTGAAGTCTCTATCCAGTTTGAGTTTATTCTGGTGTATGATGTAAATTGGTGATCTAATTTCTTTCTTTCTTTTTTGCATGTACCATTCCAGTTTTCCCAACACAATTTGTTGAAGAGACTATTATTACTCCATTTTTTGTTCCTGCTCTCTTTGCCAAATATTAATTGACCATAGAAACTTGGGTTTATTTCTGAGCTCTCTGTTCTGCTCCATGTGTGACTGTTCTTATGCCAGTACCAGAGTGTTTTGATTACATTGGCATTGTAGTATAGTTTGATATCAGGTATTGTGATCTCTCCTACTTTGTTCTTTCTCAAGATTACTATGGCTATTTGGGGTTGGTTTTGGTTCCATATAAATTATTGAAATATTTGTTCTAATTCTGTGAAGTATTTTATTGGTATTTTAATAAGGATTACATTGAATCTATAGATTGCTTTGGATAGTATAGATAGGTTAATGATATTAATTCGTCCAATCCATGAACATGGCATATGCTCCCATTTATTTGTATCTTCCTTAATTTCTTTCTTCAGTATTCTGTAGTTTTCTGAGTACAGGTCTTTTACCTCCTTGGTTAAACTTATTCCAAGGTACTTAATTTTTCTTGTTGCTATAATAAATGGGATTTTTTCCTAGTTTCTCTTTCTGATATTTCATTGTTGATGTATAAAAATACCTTCAATTTCTGAATATTGACTTTGTATCCTGGTGCTTGGCCAAATTTACTTATTAGGTCATGTGTAGTTAGTTTTTTGGTGGAGACTATAGGGTGTTCTATGTACACTGTCATGTCGTCTGAAAATAATTATAGTTTTACTTCCTCCTTTTCAATTTAGATTCATTTCTTTTTCTTATCAGATAACTGTGGCTAGAACTTCCAGTACTATGTTGAATAAGAGTGGTAAAAGCAGACACCTTGTCTTGTTCCTGTTCTTGGGGGAAAGCTTTTAGTTTTTGCCTGTGTAGTATGATGTTAGCTGTAGGTTTCTCGTCTATGGCCTTTATTATGTTGATGTATGTTCCCTGTATTCTCACTTTGCCAAGGGTTTTTATCATAAGTAGGTGAAAAGCATTACCAAATGCTTTTTTAGAATCTATTGATATGATCATGTGGTTTTTGTCTTTCATTTTGTTTATGGTGTATTACATTTATTGATTTGCAAATATTATACCATCCTTGCATCCCTGGGATGAATCCCACTTGATCATGGTATATGATCTTTTTAATTACTGTGGAATCCAGTTTGCCAATATTTTGTTGAGGACTTGAGGCATCTATGTTCATCATCAAGATTGGCCTGTAGTTTTCTTTCTTCCTTTGTTGTGTCTTTACCTGATTTTGTAATACTTGCCTTGCAAAATGAGTTTGGGAGTCTTTCCTCTTCTTGAATTTTTTGGAATAGTTTGGAAAGGATAGGAGTTAGCTCTTCCTTAAATGTTTGGTAAAATTCACCTGTGAAGCCATCTAATCCAGGGCTTTTGTGTGCTGGGAGATTTTTTTATTACTGCTTCAATTTTATTAGTTGTTATCAGTCTATTCATGTTTTCTGCTTCTACTTGATTCAGTTTTGGAACATTATATGTTTCTAGAAATTTGTCCATTTCACCCAGCTTATCAAATTTCTTCACATATAGTTGTTCGTAGTAATTTCTGACAATCCTTTGTACATTTCTGTGGTTTATCCGTTGTAATTTCTCCTTTTTGGTTTCTGATTTTATTTATTTAGATCCTCTTTTTTTTCTTGATGGTTCTGGTTAATGGCTTGTCAATTTTGTTTATCTTTTCAAAGAACCAGCTCCTGGATTTACAGATCCTTTGACTTATTCTTTTAATTTAATTCTGCTCTGACCTTGATTATTTCCTTCCTTCTGCTCTCTCTGGGCTTCGTTGTTGTTCCTCTAGTTCTTGTAGATGTTGGCTTAGGTTGTTTATTTGAAATTTTACTATCTATTTTTTTAGGTAGGCCTGTATTGCTATAACTTCCATTTCAGGACTGCCTTTGCTGTGTTCCTTAGATTTTGGGGTGTCTTGTGTTCATTTTTACTTGTTTCCAGAAACTTTTTGATTTCTTCCTTGATCTCATTAACCCATTCATTATTTAATAGCATGTTATTTAGTCTCCATGAATTTGAATGTTTTTGAGTTTTCTCCTTGAGGTTGGTTTCTAGTTTCAAGCCATTATGATCTGAGAAGGTGCTTCATATGATTTCAATTTTTTTGAGTTTGTAGAGGCTTGTTTTGTGTCCTACCATGGTGGTCTATCATTGAAAATGTTCCATGTGCATTTGAAAAGAATGTATATTTTGTTTCTTTGGGGTGAAAGATTATATATATATATACATATATATATATATTTATTTATTTATTTATTTATCAATTAAGCCCATTTGATCTAGAGTATTGTTCAATGCCACAATATCCTTGTTGATTCTTTGCTTGAAAGATCTGTCCATTGTTTACAATGGGGTGTTAAAATTTCCTACTGTGAGTTTATTGCTGTCAATATCTTCCTTGAAATCCTCCATGATTTTCCATATATATGTGGGTGCTCCTATGTTGGGTGCATATATGTTTACAAGGGTTATATCTTCTTGATGAAATATTCTCTTAAGTATCATGTAGTGACCTTCCTTGTCTCTTGCTTTGGCCTTTGTTTTGAAATCTATTTTGTCTGATATAAGTACTGCTACCCCAGCTTTTTTTTTTTTATGTCCATTTGCTTGGAATTTTTTTTTTTCCATCCTTTCACTTTCAGTCTCTGTAGATCTTATTGTGAGGTGGTTCTCTTGCAGACAGCATTATGCAGGTCCTCTTTTCTCATCCATTCAGCTACTCTATGTCTTTTGATTGGCACATTTAATCCATTTACATTTAAGATTATTATCAATAGGTACTTACTCATTGCCATTTTACCCCTTTGTACCTGTGTGTCCCTCTTTTTCTCTTCCTCTCTCTCTTTCTTCATCTTCTTAAAGCAGTCCCTTTAGCATCTCTTGCAGTGCTGGTTTGGTGGAGGTGTATTCTTTTAAGCCTTTTTTGTCTGTGAAACTCTTTAGTTTGCCTTCCATTTTAAATGAGAGCCTTGCTTGGTAATGGTGCTTGCAGCCCTTTGCTTTTCATTACTTGGAATAACTCTTGCCATTCCTTTCTGTCTTGTAGTGTTTCTTTTGAGCAATCAGGTAATAGCCTCATCACAGCACTCTTGTATGTTACTGTTTCTCCCCTTACTGCCTTTAAGATTCTCTTTGTCTTTAAATTTAGCCATTTTATTTTTGATGTGGCTTGGAGTGGGCCTCTCTGGGTTCATCTTGATTGGGACCCTCTGTCCTTCCTGGACTTGCATGACTTTTTCTCTCATCAAGTTAGAGAAGTTTTCTGTCACAGCTTTTTCAGATAGGTTTTCTATCCCTTGCTCTTCTTCTTCTCTTTCTGGTATCCTTATTACATGGATATTATTACATTTTATGTTGTCCTGCAGTTCCCTTAAACTCTTTTCATTCTTTTTGAGCCTTTTTATTTTGTTCTGTTGCCCTGTGGGAATCTTTTTCTACCTTGCCTTCCAGCTCGCTGATTCAATCCTCTGCTTCATCTAGCCTGCTTGGAATTCCTTCTACTGTGCTCTTCATTTCAGATCATTGTATTCTTCATTTCCTTCTGGCTCTTATTATTTTGTGTGTCTTTTCATGCTAGTGTAGTTTGCAATAAGTTCTGTGTAGATTCCCTGGCATTCTTTGTAGCTCTCACTGAGCTCATTGAGCTTTCTTATAACCATTATTTTGAACTCAGTGTCTGATAGTTTGCTTGCCTCAATTTCATTTAGCATTCTTTCTGGGGATTCCTCCTTTCCTTTTGATTGGGAATTGTCTCTACATTGTATGTGACCCTTCAGGTTCGTTTCTGCTTCTTAGATTGATCTACTTTGACTCCCTGTCTTTTTGGTGTGATCTTCTGTGGTAGACCTGTGGGGTTCAGTGGTGCAGTCTCCTTGATGTCCTGAACTTGATGCTCTTGGGATGCCATTTATGTGGGCTCTCTGGTTGTAATTGGGTTTTGGTTGTTGGGTTGTTCTTTGGTGGGACCTTCCCTCTGATGGCTGAGGGTCATTCTACCCACCATGTCTTATATGCTGTTGTGCAGATGCTGCCAGAACAAAACCAAACAGCCCAGGAAACAAACTTCTACCTGCAAAATTAATCCCCACCCACAATCACACTATCAACAGCAAATAAGCCAGTATCAATATTGGTGTAAAGAGATTAAGACTATTATGAGAAAGTTAAATGAATATGAGATATGAGATGGCTAGCTACCTGAAAGAAAAATGATTTTGAGAGGGTAGAGGGAGTAGCAACAATAATAAGAGTAGGGAATAAGGACATGGCAAAGGAGAAAGGAAAATTTACATCGTAAATAAAACAGGGAGGGAAGAAGGTAGAATCAAGTAAGAGAAGGGAAATTAATAGTGTTAGGTTTAAACAGAAATTTAAAAATTAAAATTAAAAATTAAAAAACATTCAGTATAGATAAGAAAAAGAAAAAAGGATCCAAACTGAAGAAAAAGATCCACCACTATGAACAACAGTGAGCAAACATTAATACAAGAGGGAGGGGAATAAGAGGGAAAAAAGAAAAGCTTGACAGATGTCTAGGGGAAAGAGATGTGATTGAGATGATAAAGAAGGAATATGAGAGTAATGAAAACAGGCTGAGGCATGGAAAAGTTAAAATTTAAAATGAAAAAAAAAAGGGCAGGAGGAAGGCAAAATGGAGTAGGTTAGGGAAATGGTAAAATTTCACATTTGAAAAACAAAAAAATAGTGAACATCTAGAGATGAAATTGGAGAAGTGCAACCACCACCACCACATCCACAATCTAGGAGCAAAGACTGATAACAGTGGAGAGAGAAGAAGAGTATTTTAAGAACAGGAAAAAGATTGTGAGATGACTTAATGACAAGAAAAATTTTGGACAGGCTGGAGTGGGGAGAAATAGTAATAGTGTATAATGGAAATAAGTCATAGCAAGAGAGAAAATAAAATTTAAAATGAAAAGAAGGTAAGATGAAGAGAAGGAGCAAACTACCAGATTTGTAGTATAGAAACTAGTGACTTAATATGCACAAACTTGAAGGTGAACAAATAAATGTTAAAAAGCTATGCAGGAGAAAAAATAATGTAAAGCATGAAGACAACCCAGGTGGAATTAATTTGTTTTCTTCTTTCTGGATCTGCCTCTGGTGATGTCAGGTGTTGTCCTAGTCTGGCCCTAGGCAGCCTATTGGACGCTACCAGAGATCTAGTCTGTGGCCGTCTCCTTCCTTTGTTAATCTAGTCCATCTGTAATCAGCAGTCAAGTTGAAGCACCACAGGATGGGGCAGAGTAATACCTGCAGGCGGGCCTATTGCTTCCCCTCAGGCTGATACCACTTAGAAGGGAGTGCTCTGCCTCAGCAAGATGTCTACTCCAGCTTGGGGGATGACTAAGCACAGGGATCCTGGTGGCTGCTCTCTCAGTTCTCTCCCCAAAGTCTCTGTCTCCAGACTCTACTCCAGTGTCTCCAGTCCACTGTGCGCCCTCTTTTCGGAACACCAGGGTAAATACCTACAAACCAAATTATGTGCACTGGTCCTTTAAAAGGCTCTGTGACTCCAGCCTTCTCTTCCTGGCAGACCCTGCCACTTTTCACATGTGGAAACTATCTAGGTTCCTTTCCTGGCTCCAGTGCTATAGGCTAGGGAGCCTTGTTTGGGTTTGGACCCCACACTTCTCAGGGGGAACCCCTCAGCCGCTGAATTTCCCTTCTGCACTTCAGCTGCTGCTCATAGGAGCCCAGCCAGCCCTGTTGTGTCTCCACAGTCTGTACCAGTCATGTTGTGATGAGAGTTTCTTCCATCTGTCTGTGGTTATAAGGCTTCTTTCCAGCTAGTGTTCAGTTGGTTATTCTGGATGATTTCTTTACAATTTAGTTGTAATTCCAGATTGGTCTTGGGAAGCGGTTACTGTAGCTTCTACTTACTCCTCTGCCATCTTGGGTCTCCCCATTCTAATCTTTTAGCAAAATCAGCTGCTTCTAAGCACACACCACCACTGCCAGTGACACAAGGTAAATCAAATCAGGCCATACTCTACTTAAAGCCTCTACTGACGTTTTATTTTTCTTCTCGTTGTATTTGCATGGTCTCTCCCTCCTTTTTATTTAAATGTCACCTTACCAGAGAGGCCTCCTATACCACCTCATAGAACACAGCCCTTCATACTGTACTGCACCGTCTCCTTTGTCAGGTTTTACATTTTTTTCACTCATAGCACTAATCCCCATCTGACTCAGAGTTTAAATTATAACTGGAGAGGAAAAATTGGGAAATCCAGCTTTGTTTTCCTCATTGCGATTACTATGGTTCTGTTTGCTGGAGGGAAAAAATTCCCTTTGTCAAAATTATGTAGTTTTTTTTATACCTATGTCTACTGAGATTGGTCTTGGCTCATTCTGAAATCCAAAGTTTTGGTAGCCTCCTCTTTAAGTTACTTGTTTTTGAGGGAAAGCTTCTGTCTTGTGTACTAAGTGGGAGATGCTGTTTAATTTTGGCCTACAATATGTAACATGTACTCCTCTTTCTAAAATTCAGGAGGCTTAAAAGTAAGAAATAATGGGCTTGTATTAATTATCCCTGTTTTACTGATGAGGCAGTCAGGATTTGAACTCAGGTACCATACAGCCTCTGATTATAACCATAAACCAGAGATGTTTAAATGACATAAAAGTAACATTGTTTTAACATTGCGGGACCTCATGCTTAATGCAGATATGTTTAAGAAAAAAAAGTAAATTGACATAAACAACACAGTATTTATTTTATACAGTTGAACAGGGCACATGGTAAAGCAAGCTATAAAAATTCCAAATTATCTCCAAAGGAATTGGAGATAATTACATGGCTTTTGCTTACATGGCTTACATATTAATTACTCTGGAAAGTTTCTGAACTCTGTTTAGTAGCAGATCTCCTTTCTTGATAGTTTCTTGGTACTGCCAGTTCTTGCTATCAGGTCTATAAATAAATTGAAGAAAAAAAATGAATTGTTTACCAGTCACATTACTCCACAACAATCACTGACCTACTTCACTTAAGAGTGCCCCTTATTCTGGGAGTATTACAAATGATACACAAACTTAAACATACCTGTTGGTTTCCACTATTTCATTCACTTTATCTATTTTGCAGTGTAGTCTCCCTGCAGCAATAAATCTGGAGAGTTCCCTAATTGAGAGGGGAAAAAAAAGCCTTTAGTCTTAGCCTTATAGAAGAACCTTAGAAAAGTATACAATACACTAAATACATGATTCAATTGTCTTTCAAGGTAACATGTAGTTTCCCTCACTCCTTAGCTATTGAGTATGCAGGAGTTGAGATCTTCTTGGATGTTATAGGATTATCCCCAAAGATTAAGTTGTCTATCAGAATAAACATGACCCCTTGGCTGGCGTAGCTCAGTGGATTGAGCACGGGCTACGAACCAAAGCATCGCAGGTTCGATTCCCAGTCAGGGCACATGCCTGGGTTGCAGGCCCGGCCCCCAGCAACTGCACATTGATGTTTCTCTCTCTCTCTCTTTCTTCCTCCCTTCCCTCTCTAAAAATAAATAAATAAAATCTTAGAAAAAAAAAAAAAGGATAAACATGACCCTAGAAGTTCATGCTCAGAGGGAACACAGATGTCAAAGATTGCATTCATAGCAAGTCTTTAGAGCTGCAAAGCACTCAGAGATAAACAGTGAGTTAGAAATACATAAATGACTGACTGAGTAAATAAATAAGATTTACTGGAAGTTTGGGGGTACTTACTAAACTGTCCAGTTTCCTACAACTTAACTATTAAGGAGCAGGTAACTTTCAGGGTTTTCAAAACCCTTCAGGGCATGAAGGGGAAAAAATAATAATATGCTACAATAAATTAGGACCAGGGATGCAAAGATGATGTGTTAATCTATTGCAAATGTGAAAAAGGTATTTTTGAGTATATCCAGTCATTACCCAAACCTCAAAATTAAGACAGTGATTTAAACAGCATGGTTATGGTTACACATATACCTCAAAAACCAGCATCAGTGGCGACACTCTCCAAAGACAGTCTGCCACCACATGACATGGGAGAAAAAGTAAATGGTTAGTAATGTTCAAAAGCTGTATGAAGGGAACTCTATGCTACTAAAGAGAATAAATAGAAAAATGACTCCTTTAAAATAAATATCTATTTAAATTATGTTAAATTTAGAGATTCATATGTCTTTCTAATCAAGAAAAACCAGATTTCAAATAAAAATTATGTAACATATTACTCTTCCAGATACTAAAACATCTTGAGCCAAGCACATTAACATCAACAGAAAAGGGACTCTAAATATTAAGTCAAATTTCTAACAAAAGTGTCACTGCAAATCAATGGGGAAAGGTTAGCTTAATCATTAAATGGTGTTAAGGGAGACTAAGAAACCATGTAACAAAAATGGATAAGCTGGATTATGAAAAGAGAATTTCTACATAGGAAAGAACATACCACCAAAATCAAGTCAAAAACTAAAAGATAATGTGGATAAAAGGATAAAAGAATAAAAGGATTTTTTGCTATATAAATTGGAAAATACTACAAATCAGACAAATGACTCATTAAAACTGCCAATTAAAGCTACAATGAAATGTGACCGTATTGGGCAGAACAAAGTCTAATGCACTGCTGAGGAAGGTCAGAGGCAAACACCATGCCTCATGCTTATTGAACAGCAAGCACTATAACTAGATGAAAAAGTGTACAGTGTGCTACTTTGCTTTGTGATTTGAAAGAAATCAGTATCATAACTAGTTGCTACTGATCAGTCCCTGGTGTAAGACCCACTATGCACTAAGTTATGCTATTGAAGAGTTTAAGCTAGAAGTTATCCTAAACTATTAAGAATGGGAACATGTTTATACAGCCTGCTTTATTTCTACACTCTCAATCAAAGTATACTTGATCCAGCCGCTACAATGTCCATTCCTTCTTTCAACTGCTAGTTTTTGAGTTATATAACTGAGTGACTTTAGGTAAAATCTAAAAATTAACAAAGATCAAAATTGCTTCTAAACTCACTTATATTCATATTCCATGTAAACAGTTGTACCTCTAGAACGCAGCTGCTAAACCCATTTGCAACTCTTGTTCTGGGACTGAAGTACACAGAGAAAATTACAGAATCAAGTTTAATCACACCAGCTTTCTTAGTCCTACCCAACTCTACAAAACAGGAAAGAAAACCTCTGAAGAATCCCGATATTCTGATTTAGGAATAAGATACCAGGGAGCAATATACAGAAAAATACACTGGATCTGACTTACAAGCAAACTGACTCAAAAATGCCCTTTGCTTCTTTCCATCCCATTATCCCCAGATCAGTTTAGGCAGGGGTAAATGAAGAACTCCTTAGGTGCCATTGAAGACCCTGCTTTAGAGCTAACCTGGTATCCCTCCAGGCTTATTTCAGCGGACTTCCCTGTACTTCCCACCACACACTGCATCAAGTACAACTAAGCCACTCATTTCTCAAACACATCCGTAAATTATTTGTGCTATTTCTTCCATCTGGAAAGCCCTTTTCCCCATCACTTCCTATAAAAATCCTAAATATGCAATGACATTTAGTCTAAATGCTCACAAGAAGCTATCTGTAGATGTGTCCATTTCTCAGGCAGTGGCATCAAATACCAACTTCCAGTAATGCTCATTCTGAACTCCATGCTAAGAGTAATCTGGGCAGTTTCCTTTCTGATTCAACAAAGTTTAACTCTCAACACCCAAGGGTTGGCACTGAAGTCCCATTCTCTGCTTTAGAGCTAAACTACCTTTTTCTCATCTCCCTAGGTGATAATCAAACACATCCCAAGATAGTCATATTCCCCAACCTGTGCTTTGCTCCAAACCCTCAGCATGGTGCCTCATATGCAGATGTCTAGTAATGATGACCTGAGTATTTACTGAATAAACTCCTGTGGGATAAATATGCATCCCAATTTCAAACAAAAGACCTACCAACAAAATTGTGGAACACAGCCCATGGACATGATTTCTAAACTTAAACATATCAACAGAAGTAGTGTTTATTCAAATGATGGGCCTCTTCCTTTTCCCAACAGTATTTTACTGAGTCTAAGGAAGTAAAAGCGAAACACTGATGCCGAATTACTGTTCAAACCTACTAAATCAGCCCATTTTCCAAGAAGGATTTCAGGGGTTAATAAAGAATCCAGGAAAACCCAGACTTAAAGCAGGTATCACAGAAATTGAAAAGAAGGCCTTTCTAGGAAACAACAATTAGAGCCAAGTGGTATAGACTTTGTCTCTAGAACTGGTCTGAGAAAACAAAGGAAAAAACTAAATTCAAATACCCTCTACTTTGTACACACTACCTACCTTGAAATGTGCCACCTGCCTTGAATTCAAATGTCACTGTAATGACAAAGAACACTGCAATGTGTCTAATTGGCACTGTCCTGCTTCAGATGTTACACTGATTTTGAGCTTCATTTTGACCCCCCAAAATGATGGCTTCATTATCTCCATATCACATTTAAGAAACTGAGGAAGGGACAGAACCTGACCAAGGCCATACAGCTCTTTACTGGCAGTTAAAATAAGACAGGCCATCCCTCCTTTTCCATGCACTTGCTCACTCCCTTCCACTGATTCATGAAAACCATTCATGATGGCCACTCCCCATCCTTGTAACCAACTCTCTTGGGCAGTCGTCAGACAAATCTCAGAGACTAATTCATTCAGAAATGGAACAGCAAAACCAGCCTAGGGATACCAGTCTTCTTCTAATTATCCTTTGGTAAGGATAATTTTTAAAACACAGAAAAATTACTCTCACTGCCTTTTTTCTTTAAAGGAAGAGAATGAGGTAATCTCTGGTGATGGCTCCATAGAAGTATGGATTACACTTAAGATTTATGCATTTCGCTGAATGCAAATATACCTCAAAAAAAAAAAAAAAAAAGAAAAAAGCCCACAAATACTGATATACATGCTAAAATGTTTAGGGATAAAATGAATAGGCATCTGAAACTTACTTTGAAGTAGTTAAAAAGTAAGATGAACAGATATGTGATGATGAACATGTATGTGATAAAGCAAATTAACAAAATATTATAGAATGAAGGATATATGGGAATTCGCTGTGTAATTCAGAATTTTCTGCACATTTGGAATTTTTCATAAAATATTAGCAAAATACCACTAAAAACAGAAATAGTCTCACTTAAATGAAATGCAGCTTCACTTAAAATAACTACATAAACACCACTTTTTTCAGTGTGGGCCACAGAAAACTACATCATGAACATTTAACAGATCTCTGGGACTCGCTGATCTTGATACCAAATGGACAGACAGCACATTCTAAATGTATATTTCTCAACTCCACTCCCACTACCCTCATCCAAGCCACCGGAAAACTCCATGAGCTACTGAACAGCTCAACTGGTCTCCCTATTCTCTTGGTCTATGTGAGACACAGCAAGAAATCACGTTACTCCCATGCTTAAAATCCTCCAATGGCCACCCCTCCCCCATCACCACTATGCTGCAGTCACACACATCTTTCTATTCCACTTCATTATATCTGCGGACTCATTTCTATCCTAAATTCCCTTTTATATTTAGTTGCTTACTTGCCATTTCTCCAGTACAACTAGAACAAAAGTCCACAGGGATCTAAAACAACACCAACCATGCTATAATGGCTTAGTGAGTATTTCGTAATCATTCATTCACGGGTTACAAGCACCACATTTAACAACCAATTTGACCAGAATTGTGGCAGCACCTAAAAACTGGAAGGCATTATTATCAGAGGAAACATAACCTGTGACATATAAGAGGGATCTAAGCATCATTCCTGTCGTGTCAGTGTAGTTCAGAACAAAGGAACAGAAGATGCCTTTGATAACAAATGGTCTAATACCTTTTGCAAAATCACTTACCCTCTCTACAACTCTTAACAGAAGGGGCACATCATGAAGGCTGGGATGAGAGAGATAGCTGTTTTGATAATAACAATCTTAAGAAAAATTCTTAAGTTTTTTTTTTTACTATTGAGGGAAGCAATGAAAATGGAGAAAACATACAAATTCACATATTAAAAGGCAACTTTAAAAAAACAGTATGATGTAAATTATTTAAACTTACTGATCAATGAATTCCACACCAACACCAAAGGCTTCTGCCATATAGCCGAGGGTTAATGACCTATAGGATTCTAGCAGCTGGCTGTATGCATGAATTCTCATTTCTCTCACATAGTACCGGTAATGAGGAGCAAAAAGCCAGTCCTTTTTCATTTCCTGTTCCACAACAGCTGCAATGAATAAGATGACAAATTATAAGACACTCTCTTTCAAATGAAGAGAGAAACTACAGGACATACTTATAACAGGATAAGAATTAATAGCCTTGATCCATAAAGAGCTATTATAAGTCAATAAGAAAAAAAATAATTGAACAGTAAAATGTACAGAGGATATTAATGAGCAATCCACACAAGTACAAATTATTTTACTGAATAACTACTATATACTACTGCTCTAAATAGAAAGGATATGGCAGTAAACCAAAATACAAGATCACTACTGCCACAGAAACTACATTTTCAAACAGGAGAGAGAGATAAACAAATAAGATACTTTCAGAAACTACCAAGTTCTGTGACATGAACAAAACAGTGACATGACGGAGTGTGAGAGGAGGCCTTCCCCTGGACTAGGGTGGAGAGAAAAGGCCTTTCTGAAGAGCTGGCCAAGCAGAGAGCAAGAAGCACAGAGAAGTACAAATGATGCAAATGTCCCAACGCAGGAAGAGCCCGGCTAAGCTCAAGAATACCAAGGACAGATTCAGAATGTAGCAGGGAGACAGCTACAGGGACATGGAAGGAAATAGAGAGAAAAGAGTCAAGCATATACTTTTGTTTCTGGCTTGAACAAAATAGAAATCCCTGGAGAAGCAGCAGGCTTTGTCTTTGGAAGTGTTTTTGGGGGGAAGGTGGGGAGTGCAATGGGGTTCTTTGGCAGTATTCAAGTGGATTCACATAGTAAACATTGAGTAAAGACATCAAGGAGACAGTTAGGCATGGGTCTGGTGCTCAGTGGAGACAGGAATTGAGGAATCATTACCATTCCAGAAATATTTGATGACAGAATGAAGACAGAGAAAAGGGCAATTACTAAATAAGTCTAGGGCAGTCAGTACTGAGTGGTCTAACAAAGGATGAGTCCATAAAGTTGTGGCAAGCAAAGAATGCTCAACATCAATGCAGACAAGGAAACACAATTTAGCAACGTGAAGATCAATGGCCCTAAACATGAGATGATGCTCATTCTCACTAAAAAATAAAAAGAATCATAAATATCAAACTATTCTTACATACCTTAAACTTATAGAGTGTTATATATCAATTATACCTCAATAAAACTGATAAAAATATGGCAAAGAAAACCTACAGGATGAGGAAAAAAAGTGTTTGCTGGTCAGGATGGATCACATCCATAATCTCTACATAAAATATCTTCTTACAACTTTTATGTGCCATTTAAAAGGAGACTAAGCCCTGACTGGTATGGCTCAGTTGGTTGGATGTCGGTCTGCAAAGCAAAAGGACATTGGTTTGATTCCCACTTAGGGCATGGGCCTGGGTTGCAGGTGTGTCAGGGTGTGTAGAGGAGGTAACAGATTCATATTTCTCTCTCATTGATGTTTCTCACTCTCCTTCTCCCTCCCTTTCCCTAAAAAAGACTAAAAAGTTCAATGAAAAAATTCTTTAGCAAAAAAAAAAAAAAAGCATGAAATATCACTAAAATTACTTTTCTCAAACTGGCTAAGGGTATGAGGGGAAGGGGACAGATTCTCTCAAATGATGTTAATGTGAGAGAAGTAGAAACTGTGTTAATGTAAAATGGCACAATATATCTGGAGGGCAGCAGTGATCAAGAAGAAATGTATTTACCCTTTGCAAAATTAATTTTCTTAATTTTTTTCCTAAGCAAATAACAAGCAAAATTGGAAAAGATGCATTGTAAATGAGTGTTCAAAAAAAACAAGGTTGCTTATAACAGGGAAAAATTGAAAATAATTTTTTTAGATGTTATTTCCTTTTTTCTTTCTTTTTTTAGAGAGACGGGAAGGGAGGGAGAAAAAGAGGGAGAGTAACATTGACAGGTTACCTCTTGTACACCCGCAACTGGGGCCCTCGTCCACCTCCCAGGCATGTGCCCTGAGTGGAGATCAAACCAGAGACCTTTCAGTTTGCAGACCAGCACTCAATCCACTGAGCTATACCAGCTAGAGCTGAAAACATAATTTTTTTACCAGTAGAGGATGGAGTATGGTGCTTCTAATACAATGAAGTACTAGAAATGGAAGCTCCAAGGCATGCCATCTGTCCTATCTGCCACTACACACATACTCGGTGCCTGATGCATGACAGTCACTTAAAACTCAATCACCAGCTATTTGAATAATGACATGAAGATACATACATTATATTGCAAAGAGAAAAAAAGCTACTTAGAAAACACATAAAATATATCCATGTTTAAAGGTGTTTCATGTATGTCTCCCTGGACACTATCGCCCTGAAGAACACACTTGAAACCTGCTAATGGCAGTTGACTCTAGAGAAAGGACCATGGCAATCATGGGTTTGGAAAGGTCTTTTTCCTCTTTAAATGATACTGCCTGAAATTTTTCCACATGTACATAGAACCTTGGTTTTTGGGTGGTGTTTTGTTTTTGTTTTTTAAAGCACACGTAAGTGAATAAAAGGTCGCAAAGGACATACAACAAAATCTTAAAATGGCTATCTTGGGGAGAATTTTATGTGTGAATAAATGTGTGTATGGATTTGGGGATAGGATGATACAAGACCTCTCACTTGCTCAGTTTAATTTTTAAAAACAATCAGGTATTACATTAAAAAGGATGCTATTTCCTTTTTTATATGAAATATTTTAAAGCCTATGTCTATGAATATTTGGAGAAGCAGTCTTACAAAACCAACCATACAAACCCTAGGGTCTCACTCAGTACACTAAAAGAACAAATAATACAAATAATGATGACTATGTCACGTAAAGAAAATTTAACTATACTTCTGGGAAATGTAAAAAATTGGTAAAGATAAAAATTTTCATCCAAAGTGTTGAAATAAAAGGTTAACTGCAATGGGCAGGGTAGAAACCCTAACAATTCAGGTTTCCAAAAACCATCAATTTCATTACATTCGGATAGCATCCCTGCACCTCCATTTTCCTCTTTGATTTAATTAATGCAGCAGACATACATGGAGCACTCAATAACATACCAGGCTGTGCTGGTGCTGCAGTCACTACAAATGTTTAAAAAAAGCATCAAGTCTGCTCCCGGTAACTTGTTAGCAGAATAGACAAACTCTCAGAAAAAAAAAATCACAAAATATGCTAGGTTTTAAAAGGGGGGCATACTGGCTTCAGCTGGTATAGGCTCAGTGGACTGACCGTGGGCCTGTGAGCCAAAGGATCGCCAGTTCAATTTCCAATCAGGGCACATGCCCGGGTTGCGGGCCAGGTCACCGGTAGGGGGCATGTGAGAGGCAACCACACATTGATGTTTCCCTCTCGCTCCCTTCTCCTCTCTCTAAAAATAAACAAATAAATCTTTAAAAATAAAAAGGGGACATATAGCCAATAAGAATAGAGAAAAAATGCTCAAAATCATTAGTCATCAGGGAAATGCAAATCAAAATCACAAGGTATCACTTCACACCTACTGAGAAGGCTATTATTAAACAGATACAATAATAAGGATTAGATGTGGGGAAATCTGAATTCTCACACATCACTGGTGGGAATGTAAAATGGTATAGTGGCTTTGGAAAAGTCTGGCAGTTCCTCAATGTTAATTGAAGAGTTACCATATGACACAGTAATTCCACTACCAGGTGTACTGCCAGGAGAAATGAAAATATATTCACATAAAAACATGTATGCAAATATTCGTTACAACGTATTTCTAAAGGCTAAAAACTGTAGACAAAACTGTAGACAACCCAAATGTTCATCAACTAAAGATGAGAAAAATAAAATATGGTACATCCATTCAATGACCTATCGCTCAGCCATAAAACTAAATGAAGCACTGACAGATGACACATGCTACAACATGGATGACCTGTGAGAGCACTGTGCTGGTGGAAGAAGCCAGGCACAAAAGGCCAATGTCCAGAGGCAGAAAGGTTAGTGGTTGCCAGGGACTAGGGGTAGGAATAGGAAGTCACTTCCCTTCGGGCTAATGAAGATGGTCTATAGCTGGCAGCAATGATCGCACAACCTTGTCCATATACTAAAACTAATGTATTTTACTTTAAAGTGGTGAATTTCATGGCATATAATTTATGAGGGGAGGACCCAAAACAAAACCATGGAATTTATTTATAAAAAAATTGTGTATCCTTATATGTTTAAACTGCCATCACTTACAAAGTACTTTCCATTTGATAAAATAAACCTATCAAGACTTTTTTCCAACTGCTCAACGGTTTTTGAACTTGTCAATTTTGATGCCTTTTAGTGCTTCTGCCATTTTTGTTTCACCTCTTCCATACTGGTAAAATATTTCCCTTTGAGAACTTTTTTCATCCCAGGAAACAAAAGAAAGATCACTTGGGGCAAGATTGGGTGAATAGGGAGGTTGGGACTTGGGGGTCATGCTGTTTTTGGTCAAAAACTGAACACTCAGGGTGGTGTAGGCAGATGCACTCATAAATCACCCATCATGAAATGGGCAAATATGTTGAGTCTTCAAAAAAAAAATTCACTGAAGCCAAATGCAGCCTCTCACAACTATGCCAGCTAGTACACTGACACAGATGGGTTCCTAGAACACTCACCTAGTGGGGAAAGCCTGTACTACAAGGGACCCACCATCCAGAAGATAACTTTAGTTTTTTGGGGGGGTCCCCTCTTGTATATCTCAAAAACAAACAAAAAAAAGGAGAGGAAGGGGTAATAAAATAAGGGCTCTAGTAATGCAGAGAAGTTACTTGTTCTGATGAAAGAAAACTCCGCATTTGAACAGAGTAATGACTATGAGCATTAGAAAGGGAGAAGAGCAATTCTGCCATAAAACCTTGTGGGAAATGCATCCATGTATGCACAAGAAGATAAAGCCAAGCAAGTAATTCAGCACGCCTGAAGAGCATTGTTCCCACATTACATCAGATAAAAACTATGAATTCTCATAAAGCTGCCTAACATTTATGCATGGAGAAAGCACTCCATAAACACTGGGCCAAAACTCACTCCAAAAGAGAATGACCATCACTTGGAGTGTTTCCCACTCCAATTCTGGGGAATGCTACCTCCCCATTTAACCAAATACTTTCTGAAATTTGCAGCACGAACAATGAAATAGAGGGAAGGGCAAAAGTAGGTTTATAGTTGTTCATATGGAAAATACAATAATTAATAATAGTACAAAAAATAAACTCTGTGTTTTACATACTCCTAACTATATACCTACTTTTGCCCACCCCTGTATGTCAATTCCAAGTTCTTTAAGTTTTAGAAGGACATTTGGGAAGGACCCCTGGGTTGACTCTACACAAGTTCATTCTTTTGTGATCTTAGCAATTCGTGTTCATTGTAGGAAACTGAATGGTCTGGCTGCAGGAAGGAGTGTGGACAAGAGGAAAAACAAGCACATTAATGTAAATAGAACCACTGTAAACTAGCTCCAGAGGGACACCACAAGTATTTTCAACAGAGTATTTTCTCCACCTACAGCCCTTGAAAGTGATCTGCAAATCAGCACGAAGATTTAGCTACTGCACAAAGAATAACCCATTGGTGAATTCAGAGCTCAATTAATTATCATCCCATTAGGAGATTAAGAATTCCCTCACACCTTTCCCTATAAAACTCAGTAAATAGAACCATTTGCTCACTCTGCCCTACACCTCCTTAAGACTCTAAACTAAGGGGTCTGGCAAACTTCCTCAGCAAAGGTCCAGACACTAACAACTTTTAGCCATTGAGACCCATTAGGTCTCTGCCACGCATTCTTGTCTCCTTCTTCTTTGAATAATCCTTTAAAATGTAAGCATTAATCTCACCTCCTGAGCAGTGTAAAAACAGGTCATAGTCTGCTGACCCCTCTCTAAACAAAACAGGGCAAAAGATTAGCCACACTGTTCAAAGACCTAGAGCTATCTGTACACTATTTTTTTTATATATGTGAAAAGCCATCTTAGGTTCTCTGCCAAAGGGATCAGGAATAAGACAAAGACAGATCATCAAAACAAGCAACTCTATCCTTACCTAATGACTGGAAGAAAACTGAGTAACGACATTCATAGAGTGAAAACAGGTATTGCCGAACTGCTGGAAGACTGTGCAACACTTCAAGAATCTCTGCTCCTTTAATAACCTAGGAATTTTTTTAAAAGACAAAGGTATGCTTCAATGATTTTTATGTATTTAAGTTAGACAAGCATGAAATAAACTTTAAATATGAATATTAAAGATTCAGTCATTACCTTTTCCCTGAGATCTGGTCTTTCTAAGGCAATCATGCTGACATAGACAGTGTAAGTCACAAAGGTTTTATAATCCATCAGCTCATAGGATGTAAAGGTTGAAACAGTATCAAGGAAGAGTTCAGCTGCCTGTTTGAAATCACGAATAGCCACACAATAAAGACCTTGATATACTTTTAGGCGGTTTCTCCTGTCCCAGTCTCCTCCTTCCTCTATTAAGCTATAAAATAAAAATCAGTAAGATCATAATCTGGAAGTAAACAATGCTACTTTTTACAAGTTTGTGTTATTTTCAAAGAGAAAACAACTTTTAACAACTTGAACCAAGAGGATATTTAAAGAAAGTATTATACTAAATATATCAATTATTTGACCAAATTTAATAACTGTAGTGGGAAAAGAATAGGCAAATTTCTTAATCTTATTTATAGCATCATAATTTAGAGGGAATATATCCCCACTGCCAAAAAGTACCTTTTGGCCTTTTCTGTGTTTCGTGTGATGAGATCATTATCCATATAAAATAAGCCAATCCTAAGGAGATAGAACACAATGTCTAGTCGATGACCCAGTGCCACAGTTTTGTCATACGTCTTGCGAAAGGCTGTCAGAGCACCCTCCTATCAAAAAAAAAAAAAGGGCAAAAGGTGAGAAAAGATAGCTATTTGCTGTCTGGTATTTTCTTAACAAGGGATGGCATGGGCACGGTACAGGTAGTAGAGAGAAAACATGAATTGGCCATGAATTGATCTTTGTTGAAGCTGGGTGATAACTGCAGAGGTCATTATGCTGTTCTCTCCACTTGCATGAAGTACAAAAAAATCCCCATGATATATGCCTAAGCATATACTTATATTCTATCCAGAAGAAAATATAACAAAACATAATTTACTCACAATTGTTTCTATATTCTCTTTCCCACTCCCACATATTTAATAGTTTTCTCTTTAACAATTATAATATACTACGTTAAAATTACTATAAGTTATTCATATCACTTAAAGGGTAATGGAAATTTTATCTTAGTCACTATTATTAGAATACAACTGAGTATTTAAATGTACAATTTTATCTCAAAGTATGGTGGAATAAAGTGTTTCCATTGCTTTCAAATATAAACATGGATAAAATCATGTGTTTATACTTGGTACTTTCTAGTATGTATTTAATTTTGTTTTATGTAATTATTAGTTATGCCTCATAAATTTATAAAAGGGACTGGCAGGATAGTAATGGGCACTCCCAGCACTCAGATCTTGGCTTATTAACACTATCTCCACCAGGGATCCTAGGAAAAATAGATGATTCCAGGTTTGAAAAGCAAAATAACAGGTGAACCTGTAGTATCTTGCTGTATGACTAATGAAATCATGTTAAAAGGACAAAGAAGCCTTCTTGAAGGAGCTTCCATGAACAAATTTGAAACAAATTGAGCACAATGAAGAATAATAACTATAATCAGTGGTAACACAGTCAACAATAAAAATACATTAAGCCCATTATTTAGTAATTGTTAAAAAAAAAGAAAGAAGAGAGTCAACAGGAAGAAAAAAGCTGTTCTTTTTAGATAACATCACTTGAAAAGCATACAAAATTAGAACATCACCAGTTTACAACCCCGAACATGTTCTCCTTGAAATTCCTCAAGGCCTGAATCAAGAGTGTATGTAAGTTTCTCACTCATATGTAATAATGTATCCTCTTTAAAAGCAAACCATCTACACACAACCTAGAAAACCACACAAACCACAAACCACACAAAGAGCTAATGAGCTCTTTTCTAAATGTTTTTTATTTTCCAAATTTTTACCATGACCAAATCTTAAATTATCATCATCATAAGAAAACTCACTTTAAATTTAAATTTAATTAACATTTAAGCATTTTGTGCCAGATACTGGTCTTAAGATCTTTACCTCTATTTTGTATCCTCATCAGTAGGAACCATCATTATCCCTATTTATAGATGAAAAAACTAAGGGTCCCAGCAAACCATAATTGCTGAAACCAGAAATTGAACCTCTCTGATCCGAGAGCCCCAATATATTATTTTTTAATATTAATGTCATGTCATCTGTCATCTAAATACTTTAGGGTACAGTGCTCAAAATTAAGGACCCTCAAATCCCATCTTCTTAACCACTGTTACACAACTACTAAATTTAAAAAAAAATTTAAAGATTCAACACTGTTGCATATCCTTCTCATGCACTTATAGTGGAGTATAAATTAGGCAAGCTGCTAAGTGCAAAAACTGGCCACACATATTAAGATACAAATTGTTCCCTGTCCCAGAAATTTCATTTCCCAGAATATACCCTAGAGAAATATTAGCATATATATAAAATGTGTGTGTATATATATATACAAGGAAGCATATACAAGCATGTTTTCACAGCTGCAGCTTGTAATCGCAAAAACAGCTGAAAACAACATACTGTATGTGTCCATCAATAAATAGCTGAATAGCTAAGTAAATTATGGCATAACCCTGCAATGGACTATTAGCTAGCAGTTAACCAGAATGAGCAAGATTTATGTATATGAATATGGAAAGATCACTCAGAAATAATACTGAATGAAAAAGTAAACAGGACAAGAATACACCATTTATTTTTTAAAAATTCAAACACAACACTAGCTAATCTCTACAGGTATACACATGCCTGTAAATGTACAATAAAATAACTAAAAGGTTACCTTTGAGGAGGTATGGAATACAGAAAGATCTAATAGAGCTTTAACATTAGCGACAATATTTTAGTTTCTTATGAAAAGACTACTACTTGTGTAAATAATTTTAAAAATCCACCAGAACCAATGCCTCCTAACCAAGATACATGAGAAAAGTGAACTATTGAGAAAAATTCCAATTTTGTAAAAGCAGTAAAAAAAACAAAAATCTCTGCTTGTTCACTTAAGTTTTTATTGGTGTTGAGAAGAGGAAGAACACACAGCTGGCTGCTTGCTGTGTGGGGGGCAGGTGATAGGGTGTAGCAAGACTACTTTTTATTTATTTTTGTACAGATTCGCTAGTTCAGGGAAGCATGTTACCTTCGTAACTTCTTAAGCAGTAACTTGATTTTTAAAATAAGACATTATTAACCTACAGTAGTGCCCATTCTAGACTATAAGAAGAGGGGAAACCATCTCTACTCACTTTGTCACCTATCCGGCACAGGTACTCAGCCTTTGCCATCATTGCATCGCGGATTTCGCTCTCTCCGAGATTCTTCTCTGCATCTTCCAGCTCCTCGTCCAAACGTTTTAACTCTTCTTCATTTGCCTTCTTCATCTTATTAAGCAGGTCCATGTCCACCTGCCAGTCAAGGGATTTGCACAAAGCTTCATAATAAGGAGCCATGTCTGAGAGCCAAAAAAAGAGACATGACTTATAAGTGGGACAGCCCTCTTACCCTTTAGTCAGTGTCCACTCAATTCTTCCACCCATATCCCACCCACGACAAGAAAGGAATGAGGTAGCGCTTGGTAAAGGGCTGGGCAAAACGCAAACGCTTGCTGCTGGCAGGTTTGCAGCATCAGGGCCAATCCTGGCACCGCCAACCTCTGCCAGGGCTGGGTGGAGGGCAATTCTCGATTAGCTCTTGACCGTTAGTGTTCCAAGGCAGTCTTCACGCAAGGGAAAGGGTAAGCTTGTTGTTACACGACTAAGATACGTATGTACAGGTCAGTGCCACTGACTACTACGAAGGACTGTAGGAACCGACCCCAAATTTCCCCTTTACACAGAAAGCCCAACTCCCCGCGCTGGACTACACCTAGCCGAGGACCACTCGCCAATGACAGGAAGTCATGAGCCACAGTTCTGTACCTAGCACCGGGCTCAATACCGCAGGACTTCCCCGCAAGCTGCTTTCAGAAGGGAAGGGAGCACAGGCCGCTAAGAGCAAGGCCGGAGATCCCCTAAGGCACACAAACAAAAGTTAAGATCTTTAAGGTCTGAAAAAGCAGGCCTGGTCTCGGGGGACCCGTGAGGAAAGGGGTCATCCCGGGATCCGGAGTCCCGTCGGAAAAAGAACCACGAAGGCTCCGGAGCGCGGGGCCAACCCAGGCCTAGGCCGCTGACTCGGCTAGCGCGGGCCTTACTGTTATCGCGGACGGCCTCCATCAGCTCATCGCGCACGGCTGCGTCCCCGCGGTGCTGCGGCAGGCTGAGCAGGAAGCGCAGCTGCGCGATGCGCAAGTCGGGGTTCTTGGGTAGCCCCTCTTCCTCCAGGTTTTCCAGCGGCATATCGACGGCGGAAAGAAGGATTCGAGAAAAGCAACTTTACGACGACGCGAGGGGGCGGCGGAAGCGGGAGAAGTCGGCGAGTGCGCCCTCCAGCCGCCAGCCCGGCTTCCGGTCCCGGCTCTACCTCCACCAGCTAGCGACCCCTGCTGGAGATATCCCGCGACGTCTCATTCGGCCAGGAGTCAGGATGCGTTTGGCTGTCCCTTTCCATCGCTCTCCACCCCGCGAGTGCCCAACTCTAAAGTTCGATTTTGTGAACCTCTTCCTCCACACCTTTTTAGCCCTTTTATTTTTCATTCCGTTTGCAATTGATAGAAGCTGACAATCTCTTGAAAGTTTTGAAAATATAACAATAAAATTAAAATTACTACAATTTGCTGAGTCCTTCCTTACTCTGGCCATTTTCTTTTATGTCTATCATTTCATTTTAACCCTCTCAATACTAGGAGGTAGTACTATCAGCCCACTTTTGTAGATAAGAAAATTGAGGCACAAAATGGTTAGGGAATATGATCAACCAAACTTATGCAGCAATTCCTGAATAAAAATCTCTATCTGTATCTCTAAACCCATGTTTTTTCTGCCATTGTAGGAAAACGGCACCCAGAATTCCAGTCTTAATACAACAGCATCATGTTGTTTACGCATAGTTTAAATCCCTGCATGCCTGCATTTTCAGCCTCTTTTTATTCGTGTTGCTACGGAGGCTTCAGAATTGGTAATGATTCTGTGAAAGTGCCCATATAGTGGGTTTACCATAATTTACTTTTCCTCTTCTCTCCTTTAGATATACCTTTAGGTTATCCAGGGTTAGATACATGGGTCATTTTATATTTTGCACATTTTTCCTTAGCAGGATTAATAGACAAAAGAAAGAAATGTTCTGCATTTTTTTTGATATTTAATATCAAAAGGTTTCCCAGAAGTTTGAACCAGTTTACAAAGCCAGTGAACATATTTGGAACTACCACATTCTCACAAGCAGTAGATATTACCACAAGTTTTTAATGCCTTACCAGTTTTGGTTAAAATAAAATAAGCATTTTGAAGGCAACTCATATTGTAGAGAAAATATAAAGAACACAGAAAAAAATTCTAGCACTCCAACTAAAAATACCATTAGACTATTGATGAAAACCTTTCTAAACTTATTTATTTATTTATTTATTTAAACATTATTGCATGGTTGCAAAGTACCAGGCACTGCTCTAGGCACTAGGCACAGAAGTGAAGAACACTGAGATGCTGCCCCACGAAACTCACATTCTAGAGATGCATAGCTTCACTGAGACTCACCTAGATATTTCAATAGGATCACACTACACTTGTACTGTATAAACTGTTTTGTTGGGTCCACCATATATTAGAGATATCTTTCCATGCCAATAAATGTGGATTGATGTCATTATTTGTAATGACCACATAGGACTCCATTTTTTTTTTAGGTACTAACTTTGCCCCCATCAATCCTTGATTGATATCAACTTGTATCATTTTCTTTTTTTTTAATCTTAGAAATACCACAGTGTTGATCAGCTATGTGCATGGATTTTCACACTTGTGTAATTATTTCTTAACCTAAATATCTAGAAGTGTAATTACTTAGTAAGGCGCTCTGAATGTTAAACATTTTGACATATTATGTAAGTATTATATATATTATTTTTCAAAAATAATACAGCAGTTTACATTTCCATCAAAATTAAACAGAAGTCCTGTCATCCTCTTACTGATATACTTTTAGTAACAATTTTAAGTTTTGGCAACAATAGCAATGTCACTTTTCCTTTATTTTTTTATTATGTGGTTGAATTTCTTTTCACATACATACTAACTATATACATATATATTCCTTGTTTATAAATGCCTGTTTGCTTTCTCAATTCCTCTATGGAATTTTTCTTATCAATTTGTAAACACTTTTCATATCTTAAGGATATTAAATACTTACCAAGTGTTGCAGATTTCCCCTAGTTATTTCTCTACCTTTTTGTTTTAAGAGTCTGCTTTTGAATTTTTAATTGTGAAAGTTTCTAATCTATAAAACTTTTTGCCTCCTAAAATAATAGCACTTCTTTATGGATTCATCATGGGCATATTTTCTTCAATGCATTATTAACTGTGGAGACTTCCAGAAAGCTGCATCACTGGTGGAGGTTGTCCACTAGAGAACTTACTTTAACTCACAGACAGAAAGGTAAATCTCCATGACCATGGAGCATTCTTGGAGCACATTGGATGAATGTAATGGATTGATCACAGTGAATGCCAAAGAGATTTTTACTTTTATACCTGGGATGCTTTTCATTGTCAATATGGGGCAAAGAGCCCCATATTCTCTTTCACACATTATTTTTCACATTTTTATGCCAGGATAAATTTCTCAGGTAATTATGTGAAAATATTTATTTCTGTAAGTTGATTCAGTTATTTCTGAGGTTCATATTTCACATGAACCCCAGCTTGAAACAAAATCCAATATAAATACTACCCAATGTTATAAAACTTAGAGCTAAGAAATGAACTATTTCAATTCAAAAAGGGGGAACGTAAACTCAAATCCACCAGCAAAGAATGAAAGACAAAGCAAAATGATCATATCAGGGATTCAGATCTGTGCCAATTGGATATAAGACCACAAACTCAGTATTAAGTTTAAAGGAAAACCTGTATAGATAGACATTAATATAGAAAAGGTGGCTTAAATTATACATGGCTGGTGCATTCTGTTTTCGATCTTTCCTAGGATAAATCCACAACCAAACTTAGGCTGTAATTGCCAGAGGGTCTAAATTACAGGGGATTCTAGGAACCACCCCTATTGCCGGTGCTAGTGCCCCCAAGTCTCCACCCCCCACGCCCATTCACCTCCTGGGGACAGGCTCTCCACAGAGGAGACCAAGTTCCAGTCAGACCTGTCTTTTGCTTTGCTTTTTAGCACTCCAGTTACCACTAATTGCTGAGAAGTCAATCGAACCTGAACTGTTGCTGTGATTTGCCTGATCAAAGCAGCTCTTTGTCCCGTACTGACAACTCAATATTGAACAATAAATCACCCATTCCATCAACCTCTCTGTAGCATTAACTTGATTTGGCTGGGTTTACTAGTTTTACAAAGACCCTTCTTTAAGCTTAAAGTCTGGGGTATTCGTAAACTCACAGAGGTAAAATAAATATGTTTCTTCTTTGTAGAGTTCTACAAATGTTTAATAGAAACAGGCTACGTGAGCTAAGGACATTTATGTCTTATTTATTTTTTTATTGAAGTACCATTGGTTAATAACATATTAATTTCAGGTGTACAACATTGTAATTCAATATCTATATACTCTGCTACATGCTCCCCACCAAAAGTCCAGTTTCTTTCTGTTACCATGTAATATATGTCTTCTTCATTTGCTCTTATTGTAGGGTTTATTTTTAAATCATACTTTCTTCATTTATTATCAGTGTTACAAGCTCTTTTCTTTCTTTTTTAAATTGAGGTGTAATTGACATGACATTACATTAGTTTCATGTGTACAAAAGAATGATTGGAGATTTGTATACAGTATGAAATGATCACCACAAAAGTCTAGTTACCATCTGTTACCATGCAAAGTTACAATTTTTTTTTTTGCTTGTGATGAGCACTTTCAGTGTTTATTCTCTTGGCAACTTTGATGCAGTGTACAGCATGGTGACTCTAGTCAGTGATGTTGTACAAGCTCTTTTCTCTTGCAGCCTGGTTTTATTTAGAGACGCTAGCAAGCAGGCCCTCCTACTTCTTTTCGGCTTTTGTACTTTCCTTGTATGTGAGAGCGTTTGGCTCTGAAAGGCTGTTCTGATTCAGAGCACTGGATTCTTTCATTCTGAACAGATCTCAGCTCCCTAGACCAGCTCCGCAGGCTGCTTTGATGTCTTCTATGCCCATTGCTTAAAAATGGTCCTCTTGGTGTGTTTAACTTTATCTGCTTGGCTGTGGTGATGCTCACTTCTAATTATGTGCACTTTCAGCTTTTCCACTTAATTTCAAAGACTTACTGTGAGAGGCCCCGATGACAGCTTCCCTGCATGTGTCTGAGATGGGTTTGTGTGGGTGCAGTGATCTCTGGTCCTGGGTAGGCAGTTATTGATGACATCTCATAGGATGCAGACTTTACACAGAGAATGTGCTTGGCACACATGGAAGTTCAGTGTGATTGTAGCATAATGATCAATTGACATAGCATGCTCATTTCTTCCTCACTAGATTGCGTCTTTGCAAAGGAGCATTTCTGGAGGAAGGAGAGTGCTTAGAAAATGCTCTTGTTCTGGAGCTGGCTAACAAACTTGAGTAATTGACATTAAACAATATCAGTTTTCTTTTTTGATTACTAGGAGCCATTTGCACACAGCAGGAAGTGTACAATGGTGTCACACAGCATGACACTTTTTGTGCAAACCCATTATTTAATATATTGATTTGCTAAACAAATGCTTACTGAGTTCCTATTATGTGCCAAGCACTGATTTAGGTGCCGCAGGTGCAGAACAGACCAGTGGCCACTCAGTTCATGGAGCAACTTCCTGGTGGAGTAGGGATGTGAACAGACAAGCAAACAAACCACTTGATAAATGATTCAACAGTGGCAAGAATAGTAAATATGTGAATACATTAATGGAACAGACATGGTAAGAGAAGACTTTTGGGTGACTTCACACTGAGAGTGAGATAAAAATGATGGCCTTGCTTTAGGGTTATTTTTCAAGGACATTGTGCCAATTTTTTTAGTTCCATCAGTAATTACCTCCCTTCATTTACAAAATAACTGGTGATGAAAATGTTTTATAGCTTTTGTTCCCCTTTACAGTTTAAAAACAAGAGTGTGATGGGAAAAATCGGGCCTCTTTTTGCATCTGGCCTTGTGCAGCCATTGAGAACATGTTAGGTAAAGTCATAGGAGGGGCCAAACTCCCGTTTCTGGTAAATTGCTAAATTATTTCTGTGAGTCATGCCACTGGTTATACTTTCAGTCCCACCCACAGCTCCTCTGTAGCACCTGTCCTAGGCAGATACACTCCATCCTGTGCAGCAGTTTGAACTGCAGGTGAGCACCTACCTGTTGCTGAGAAGAGACCTCCCTGGCATGAAAATTCTGTCTCAAAGGGATGATAGGGGCAAGTTGAAAGCATGGGCAAAAGGAGCAGGAGGGAGGACAGATTTATGTCTTACAGAGCAAAGGAGCCAGGCGGTGATGTGAGGAGAAGCAGACAGACAGAAGCATCAAGTCACAAAAAGTGATGACATACCTGAATGAATATTCATCAGCTCACAAAGTATATGGACCTAAGTCAGCCTTTGGTCCAGAATCAGCATCAAACTCACCTCTCCAAGGCCCGCTTGTGCTAATATTTCTGTTCTTCTCAGGAGGCCTGTTCACACTGTCCCCCACCTCACCACCCAGCCTATTTTCTTGAGTACTCATGAGACATGACCACAGGGCTAATACTCCTGTATTTGGTATTTCTTTCTTTTTCTCTCCCTCTCACTCTCTGTCTCTCTTTCATTCGTTCTTTCTTTCACAACTATCCTCACAATAAATGCTAGTCACTAAGAGTCCTTAGGAGGAGGGATTTGTGAAAATTGAACAAAACTACACACGCATTCACCCTTTGATCCACTTCTAGGAACCTACCCAGAAGATGCACCTCCAGTAATATAAAAAATACACATGCACAAGGTATTCACTACAGCATTATTTGAAATTGTATAATATTAGAAACAACTTAAATACTCAGATATAGAAAAGTATTTTTTAAAAACTTATGATACATAATATACAATGGAGTATTATGTAGCTTTAAAAAGGAATTGTGAGCTGATATGGGGTGATCTAGAAATCAAAGAATATCATTTAACAACAAAAGTGACAAAGGGAACTAAGGAGAAGGCAACATATAAGTTATAAATTCAAAGGTAACCCCTAGGACACAAAATATCAAAAACAGGAAAAAAATTGAGCCTCTGATTTTTGTCATCGGAATTGGGCCACCAGTCTAGTAGAACACAGGGTGCCTGGATTCCAAATTCTTCTTAGGATAAACTTGAAAAACCTACGCTTGATACATTGGAACAGTGCTGTGTTATATCAACCACCAGCATATTCAGCAAAGCAGAGGCTGGAGAAAGTGAAATTTGGGAAAGAAGTAAATGGTGAACATTAAATCAAGAGTTGTGGTCTAATTGTGGGATAAATCAGAGCTGTGTCGAACTTCCTATTGCTCAGGTCTACTTAGTACCGCTTTAATTTTGACCTTTTTCTTTCAGCGTGTGTGAAGCAAGGGGAAGGCGGGAGACTCCAGGAGGGTGTAAGGTTTCAGAGAGGTTCCCGCACACTCAATTCCTGTCCTCTGAGAAGCCCAGGTGAAGGAACGGAGTGCAATGTTTCATATGATCACCAGCAGAGGGCAGCAGCGCCCACTGAGTCTCACTGGGCCCTGAGGACGAGGAGCCCTGACAAGTGGGGCTTCTGGCCTGCCCAAGATCAAGATTTCTGAGCCTGCTGGGTAAGGCACCAGCAACTTGGTCAAGGAGAGTGTACGGGACCCAATACACAGGGAGTCGGGCGTCTTCTAAATTTTACTGGAGAAAAATCATAGGAAAAACACTTATTTCAAAGATGAATACGACCTTTGGAACCCTTCCCCTGATTTTAGTTATTAATAAAGCTAAAGATCCATATCTCTAATTTTAGACTTTGACATTCATGGCTGGAAAACAAATAATGTATTATTTCCTACATTTAGTCAACCATATAATGATTCAGCCCTTCCTATGCATCACATGTTATAGGCAAAAGGAGAAGAAGAAGGGGAGGGGGGAGGGGGAACAGGAGGGGGAGGGGGAGGAGGAAAAAGGAGGAAAAAGAAGGAAAAGAAAAAGGGAAAACAAAAAAAGAAAGGGGAAAAAAAAAGAAAAAGAAGAATGACTGCAGGCCACCAGGACACACACATTTAAATCCCCAATAGAAAAATGCCAAGCCAAATGGTAATGGAAGGAGACTTGACCTGGGGTGGTGAACACACAATACGATATACAGATGATGTGTTATAGAGTTGTACACCTGAAATGTATATAATTTTATTAACCAATGTCACGCCAATAAATCAATAAAAAATAATTTTGCAAAGAATGAAAAAAAAAGAAAAATGCCAAGTCACTGAATTTTTAAAAGATAGTACCAATTAAGTTTTAAAAACATGATATTTAACCAAAAGGTGAATAATTAGCATTGGCCTGAGAAATCAGTGTTCTTGGTTAACTCAAACCTAAGAAAGTAGACATTTGAGCCATGGCTGTGTCTAAGACATTGTGATTTCTTTACTTCTGATTTCCTTGGTAAATTAAATTGTTTAAACTTACAGGGAAATTTTTATTTTGGTTTATATTTTAAATAATAATAATAATGGGACCAAACTCTTATATAGCATTTCCTATGTTCTGAGTAATAATGGGACCAAACTCTTATATAGCATTTCCTATGTTCTGAGTCCTTCTTTAAGAATCCATCAAATATTAAGTCATAAATCTATACAACAGCTAATGAAATAGATACAATTATTACTCTGTATTACACAAGTTCAGAGAGACTAAGTAACTTGATCAAGGCCACATAGTTGGTATGTGACAAAGTCAGATTTGAACTCAAGAATTCTGGATCCAGAATCCATGCTCCTAGCCTACAGTCAAACACGAACCATAGCACACTCCACGTAATGAGTAAAGAACTTCTGCCCAGAATGAATTCACTCTCCCTCTCCTGAAATCTTACCTTTGATCACTCTAGAATCAGAGGTGTCCATCTAGCAGCCCACAGGCCACACGCAGCCCAGGATGGCTATGAATGCAGCCCAAAACAAAACCGTAAATTTACTTAAAACATTATGAGCTTTTGGGGTTTTCATTAGTGTTTGTGTATTTAATGTGTGGCCCAAGACAACTTTTCTTCTCCCACTGTGGCCCAGAGATGCCTAACGGTTGGACACCCCTACATTGATTGATTACCCCAGTCTTTCCTACCTCCTTCTCCTCCGATGAACTGCCATGTAACAGGAATCTTGACATTTAAGAGAAGATAAAACTCTTTTGTTGTTTGATTTGGGTTTTTTCTTAAATAACATCACACCTAATTCTGACTTTATCCTAGTACTCATTGTTGATCATTTAAATAGCTGACTTTGTTCCTGTTCATTGAAGTCTAATTTAAAATATGTAGTTTAAAAATAAATTAATCATCCCTTTACACAAATTCACATCTGTCATCCTCCTGCCCTTTATCTCCAATGTAATTTTACCATGTCATGAGCAGCCTTCCTCTTCTATATTCCATCAGATGTCTCCTAAATTGTTTCCATTTTTGAAGCAGTCCCAAATGTTCTTTACTCCTGGCCTGGGCTTTAGTAACAGCCTCTAACTCAGAGGTGGCAAACACAAGGCCCGCAGGCAGAATCCAGCCCGCCAACTTGTTTTATCCAGGCTGCCACCTTGTTTCTACCCAGCAATAGTACTGAGCTCTTATTTAACACTTAAGGAGTAGTTACATTTATACAGTCCTAAAATTACATTAGGCCATTTGAAGGCAACTGTGAGGCTGATGTGGGCCCCAGTGAAAATGAGTTTGACACCCCTGCTAACTGCTCTCCAGACCCAGAACTATCCCAAAACCTCTGGCAGGTGTAACTTTCTAAAGCACCTTTCTGACAGGTCATATTTTAAGAATATTTTGTACCTTTAATTTAAAAAAGTACAGTGCAATTAGCAAATGGTGAATATGTTCCTAATTTATTTTTTAAAAATTTTTAAAATATATTTTATTGATTATGCTCTTATAGTTGTCCTGTTTTTTTTCTCCCCTTTATTTCCCTCTGCCCTGTACCTACTCCACCATCATTGCCCCAACTTAGTTCATATCCATGGGTCATACATATAAGTTCTTCGGCTTCTCCATTTCCCATACTATTCTTAACCTCCCCCTGTCTATTTTGTACCTACCATTTATGCTTCTTATTCCCTGTACCTTTTTCCCCAATTCTCACCCCTCTCACTCCCCACTGATAACCCTCCATGTGATCTCTATTTCTGTGAATCTGTTCCTGTTCTAGTTGTTTGCTTAGTTTGCTTTTTGTGTTTTTAGGTTCAGTTGTTGATAGTTTTAAATTTGTTGTCATTTTACTGTTTGTATTTTTGATCTTCTTCTTTTTCTTAGACAAGTCTCTTTAACATTTCATATAATAAGGGCTTGGTAATGATGAACTCCTTTAACTTGACCTTATCTGGGAAGCACTTTATCTGCATTTTCATCCTAAATGATAGCTTTGCTGGATAGAGTAATCTTGGATGTAGATCCTTACCTTTCATGACTTGGAATACTTTCCAGCCCCTTTCTTGCCTGCAAGGTTTCTTTTGAGAAATCAGCTGATAGTCTTATGGGAACTCCTTTGGAGGTAATTGTCTCCCTTTCTCTTCCTGCTTTTAAGATTCTCTCCCCTTTAATCTTGGAGAATTTCATTATATGATGTGCTTTGGTGTGTGATTCCTTGGGTCCAAATTCTGTGGGACTCTCTGAGCTTCCTGGACTTCCTGGAAGTCTATTTCCTTTGCCAGATTGGTGAATTTCTCCTTCATTATTTTTTAAAATAAGTTTTCAATTTCTTGGTCTTCCTCTTCTCCTTCTGGCACCCCTATGATTTAGATGTTGGAATGTTTAAAGTTGTCCTGGAGTTTCCTAAGTCTCGCCTCATGTTTTTGAATTCTTATTTCTTCATTCTGTTCTGGTTGAATGTTTATTTCTTCATTCTGCTCCAGATCATTGATTTGAGTCCCAGTTTCCTTCCCTCTTTTGTTGGTTCCCTGTACATTTTCCTTTATTTCATTTTTCATAGCCTTCACTTTTTCCTCTATTTTGCAACCATACTCAACCATTTCTGTGAGCATCCTGACTACCAGTGTTTTGAACTATACATCTGATAGGTTGGCTATCTCTTCATCACTTAGTTGTATTTTTTTGGAGCTTTGATCTGTTCTTTCACTTGGGCCATTTTTTTTTTTTGTCACAGCACACCTATTAGGTAGTAAGGGATGGAGCCTTAGGTATTTGCCAGGGTGGGGCAACCTACACTGCTGTGTTGTGGTGCTGTATGTGAGGGAGGGGTCTAAGAGGGAGCAGTGCTGCTTACTCTGCTCTGGGCTGGCTTTCAGTCACTTCCTCCACTACCCACAAGCAAATTGGGCCCTTCAGTTGCTGATTCCTGGGTGGGTGGTTTTGTGTATGTTCTAGGAACCTGTGGGTCTCTCCAATGAACTCTCCTGTGAGTCTGGGACTTTCTCCCACTGTCTCAACCCCCACAGATTTTTTCAGTCAGAGTTTTTGAGGCTTTATTTCCTGTCCTGGAAATAAAGTCTATCAATTCTATCTGTTACAGAACAAAGGGGGGAAGGGCCTGGGACGATATACTATTACTGAAAAAAAAAAAACCCAGGTCCGTCATGTCCACCGCCAGAGGAAAGACATCTCTCAATGCCAGAGATTCGTGAAAAGGAAAGGAAATGTTTATTTAATGCTATACAGACTTAAAGTAGTGACCTAATGTTTTCACCAAAATCCCAAAGTCCCTTAAAACACCCACAAACAGACACAGTCTTTCCTTCCTTCCCCCTTTGCCAAGTCCAGAGTACCGTATCTCAGGAAAGGAAATAGAAGTCCATGGCTCAGGCAGTCCTCTGGTTATTCCCAGTTAGTACTCCATCTCGACTGGGAGACCTCCCTGGGTTCCTGGCACCCTCAGCTGAGTCACTGGGATCTCTGCTAAAACCAGGTGGTGGTTTCTCCTTCTAAAGCTGCGGGGGTCTCCACTCTGGCAAAGGCACGTGGTCCTCTCTCCCAGGGCCACGGGAGTCCCCACTCAGCCAAAACCGTGTGGTTCTCTCTTCAATGCTGTGGGAAGGGAGAGTCCCCACTCTGTCCAGGCCGCGTGGTTCTCCCTCTCAATGGCTGCCGTGTCTGGGTTTAAATCCCCGCGCCAATCTTCCTCTGCAGCCCCATTTCCAACTCCTCCTACACTCAGGCACACTTGCCCTCAATCTGCTGTCTTCTCCAGCTTTTCTGGTCGCCATCATGGGTCTGGGCAGGTGTGACCCCATGTCATGGAGCCAATCTTCTCCAAGCTCCCACACAGGCACTGTAACTCGGGGGACCTGCCCCCCAGTCACATCTTGGGGGTGGGGGGAGGTCCCTTTCCATCCTCTTGGCCTTGAGCATGGCCATAGCTATTTAGCATATCTAAGTGACCAGCCAAAGGCTATAGGTATGTTAAATGACCATGCCATGGATTAGCTGCAAAGCTGCCCTGCATGTTCTTGCTCTGTGTGCCCCTTCCCCCAACTCACACCTGTGGGGGAAAGGGGTGAAGACACCTTAAAATCTCCTGGACACCTTGAGTTCTGGACCCCATTTCAAATGCCCATTTGGGGTCCCCCCTCTTGGCTGCACCCTGTAACATATCTTGCTTCCCTACTGTTTCTCCTGGTTTATCTACACACAAAAGTGGGACCTCCTGCTCCACCAGCTGCCACCTCGACAGCCGCAGTCCTCCAGCTGCCACCTTGCCATGTGTCCTTTCTGCCTCAGCTTCCCATCTCTGTCCATCTTACCAGTCTGGGTGAATGTTTCTTCTTCAACTCGGTTGTCAGATTTCCACAGAGTTCAATTTTCTGACAGTTCTGGTGATTTTTTGTTTTTAAATTTGTTGTTGTCTTTCTTTTGGTTGTGTGAGGAGGCAAAGTGTATCTACCTACACCTCCATCTTGGCCCCTGACAGGTCATATGTCTTGCTCAGAACGTTATCATGGCTTTGCTGGTTTACCAAATTAAGTGGTGAATCAATTTAGAATTAGTTTTCACCCAGGCTGTAACTTAATTATACTATTTTATGGTCCACAAAAATACTTAATTCTTTACGCAAATTCATAAAGACAGAAAGTAGGGACTTTGGGTGGGGAAGGGGAAATGGGAGTTAGTGCTTAATGATCACAGAGTTCTGTTTGGGGTGAAACAGAAACATTGTGATGAAAACATTTTGGAACAGTAGTGATTGTTGCACATTATGAATGTAATTAATACTGCTGAATTGTGAACTTAAAATGGTTAAAATGTCAAATTTCATGTGACATATTTTACCACAACAAAAAAGTATAGCTTGTTCTAGCCCAGCTAGACTAATTGTTCTTTCCTCTCTGAACCCCATGGCTTACCTGTTAGCTTTACACAAGGCACAAAAAAGGTTGTCTCCATTTTGTCAGCTATTTCTCGAACCTTGTGAGCTTCCTGCTTTCTCCTCCTGATCAGTGAACTATTAGAATAAAAATTTAATAATTTGTCTGGTTGCTTTTATGGGTTTTCCATCACAAATTTATGAGAACTTTTTTGTTTTCTTTTTGGTGACCATGGGTCTTATTAGAGCGTACAAAAATAGCAAAACAAGTTTATTTCATGGACTCTGCTTTCTAATCAGACAGTGTCATGTGGAATATTTTCTCGGAGGGGATTATAAATGCCCTGGACCATCACGCCACACAGGGTCTTATCTTTCCCATTTCAAAAGCTAGCTGACTGCTTGGTTTTCTAGAGCATGTACAAGACAAATGTCTGAAATTGTTAGCATTCCTCTTTGCTCTTAAATGGAGAACATTGATTCTGCACATTCAGCTTTTATTTTAGGAAATACATAATAATTCAGCAACTAATCTGTTTAAAGTGATGCTACAGTTGCTGTACAACAGCTTTATTGTCACTAAGAAATCTTTAAATCTGAAGTGTTTGTGTCTCTGTAGGAAAGACCCTAAGCAAATCATGGTAATAAAGCTCTATGCTAAAGGGAGGGATGATGAGAGGTTCTGGAAACACGGCAACCAGAAAGCAACTCTTTTGTCTCCATCTCTGTACCTCCTAGGAATCTTCCTGCCAAAACACCAAGGGAAGTGGGGTTTGGGTGAGGCCTTCAGTTGTGTGGAACCCCCTGGTGGAGAAAACCAGCAGAAGTATTTCCCCATGGGTTAGGCATGTTTCTGTGGACCAGGCTTTGGAAAGCCTAGGACAAGGTGAAGAAAGTGGCAGGTATTAGAAAGAACTGACTCAGTTGTCTGTGATTCCTATGACAGAAAAGCTGACATAGATGATGCCTTCTGAAATCATGCATGGTGGCAGCCCCCAAACTCCCCCCATTAGTGTACACACAGAGAAAATCTTGTCAGAATGGCCTCAGACTGCTCACCTGTGACACTGAGAAGTGGAGTGACATGTAAGATGGAGCAGCCAAACCACAATAGAACACTGTAAAAGAGAAGGCCACAGCCTGAGAACCCTGTACCCAACCACAATATCTTTCATCTGCCAGGTTGAAAGATATCTGAAGGTAATAAAATAGCTAGAAACTATAGTACCCAAATACCCTTTTCCAAAGAAATAACCAACCTCAGATATACCAGAAGAGAAATCTCAAGATGGAAGAAGATGAATAGAAGTCAAAACCACTCAACTGAGTATAATGGACTATTTTGTATCCATAAAGCTGACATTCATTAAAATAACATATAGACAAAGCATATTATGTACCACACTCTAGAAGCTAAATGCATAAAACAAAAACTATTACAAATCCAAGGAGAACTTGATAAAATTACTGTTCTAATCAGAGACTTCTAGGTATCTTACATAGCATATTCACAAAGACAAAAAAAGGTAAGAACCTAGAAGAATTAAAACATATAATTAATAAACTTGATATAACTGGTACTTACAGGATCTCAAATCCATTGAATAGGGAATATCCATTATTTTCAAATATCCAGCAATATCTATAAAAAGTGATCATAAAGAAGTGAAATAAGACCTGATAGAGGGAAAATGGTGGTGAGATAGGTGAGAGCAGAGTCCACTTCCCTCTGTACACGGGTAAAACACCTAGCCAATCTTTTGAGGGACAGAGCATTTGCCCTAGCCAACAGTACCCCAGCATGAATGAAGACTAGAGACCAAAAATTGTAGAGGACATTAAAAAACCAGACGGTAAGGAGAGTGCTTTGGGACAATAAGGTCCCTGGGTCCAGTGCAGGTACCAGGGTAGCTGCAACCCCAGGTCCAGCGCCTGCCGGATCTGCCACAGGGTTCTTGGGAAAGAGCTGTGTCAACAGCTCCCTCCTCTGCCAAACAAGGTTTGAGCAGCACCAGGAAAGACCTGGTTGCTTGAAGTCACAGGGAGGAGAATAAGGATGAAATGGCAAACACATAAGGACTCTGTTCACACACAGAGACTGGACACTGGCTGGAGAGAGTTGGTTTGTGACAGACCCTGACCTGGTCAGTCCTTGGTCTGGTTGAAGAGTGGGGCTGTGTAAGAGGCCAGGCCCTTGTATGGAGCAGCAGGCTTGAGTAGGAGGAATTTTTCAAAAAGAAAAAGTGAAAAAAGGGACTCTTGGTTGCTGTTTGGGGAATTCTCCTGCAGCAACTACTCCATCCTCTGCGCCCCTAACCCTGCCCAGCTATGAGCCACTCCCCTGGTGGCAAGGAAGGCCCTGAGCTCACACCCAAAATCCCAGGGGGAGTGCACACCCAAACTTCGGGACCTGCAGCTGCTCATCCCTTCACACCTGCAGGCCTGGGATGGAGCAAGTCTGACCCCACTGCACAGAGGCACCACGCACCCAACCCCTGCACCCTGGAGGAAGCAGCAGAGGCTGTGGGCACCTGTGTCCTCAGTGACAGCCATGGCAGCACCCCTGCCCTGTAGGGCGACCTGTCTTTCTAAGAAGAAGGTGGAGATGACCCCACAGAGGAGAACTGCAGGGCTCAAGGAGTCAGCAATCCCCAGAAAGACTTAACTCAGTGGGGAGGTTGAACGAGCCTGAAGGGGTGCTGAAAGTCTCTAGCATGTAGGACACCAAAGAGTGAGAAGGTGGTGTGTGAATTGTCTCTAACTGGTGCACCTCACAGATGGCAAAACTGGTGGACTAAAGGCCTAGGTTGGGCACAGAAGTGCAGTGGGGGCCTGGCAGTGAACTGAGGAACTGGGCTGGAAGCTGGGCAAGTGCCACTTAGGAAGGGAGAAGAGCAAAACCAATTTCCCCTCAGCCTGCTGCAGCCAAGAAGACCAGCAGAACTGGCTCGGCCAGTTTGAAGCCAGCAAGAGGCTTTTTTTTTTTTCCAAGTAATTTTTTTCTTTTAACTCCTTCCTTTCTTCCCTTCTATCTTTTTTATTCCTTCTTCCTTTCTTTCTCCTTTTATCTCTTCTTCCTTCCTTCTTCTTTTTTACTCCACAAGTAAGACAATAAAACCTGGAGCTGTGAAAAGACCAGAGTTGGACCCAAAGAGGGGTCATCCCAACAGCTGAGACAGTGAGACAAATTTCACTTTGCTATTCAAGAGAACTTACAACTTATTGTATTTTTGTATTATTATTTTTCATTATTCTTACATCTTTCATTTTGTTAGTATTTTTGTATTTCTCTTCTTTCTGTTTAGTCTTCTTTGCTTGGCTGGTTAAATTGCATTGTTTGACTGATTTCCTTTTTTCTCTCTTTCATAGTGTATTTTTAATTTACTGGCTTTCACTTTACCTGTGTTCCATTAGCACACTACTCTAGGTCCTATACTTCCTATTCTTCTTATCCAGATCACATAAATTATGTCATATGATTGTTACTCCATTATTATTGTAAATAATTGCTGTTCCATACAATTGTAAATACTACACAGCACCCCTCCCAGATCTTAGCCCACTTCGCTGTCTCCTGAACTTTATTACTGTTGTGGTCAACTTTATTCTCTCACACACACTACACCTGCTTTCTATACTTTATTCTCACTTTACCTCATAATATGACCTCCCACAAGCTCACTGCTTTCTAGATCCAACTTGCAATCCTTCCCCCCATAATAAGAGTCTTATCTTCTTTCCACCCTTTCTAAAAAGTGGCTAGTTGGGTAAAATATCATAGTTAATACTACACATATCCAAAGGATCTCCTACTTCCTCTCTACAGGTTGGGACTTTAAATATCATAGAATATACTCTTGCTGTCTCAAACCATTTTGCCTTCCCTCTCCAACTGATCACAAAGAAAAAGTAGGTGGGAGCGCTGAACACCAGGATACCTGCTGGAAGAGGAAACCCACCAACAGATAAAAACAGAAGAAGGTGAAGGAGGGAGTGGAAGCCACACTAACTCAACCCAGGACCTATCTGCAAATACAACTAAATGGTGGAGAAATTACTCAGAACAAACAACTGAACAAGAGCAAGATAGAATCCTCAAAACCATGTACACACAGAAGAACCAGCTTCAACACAACCTGCCCACACCTGCACAACAGAATACAAAAGGTGGTGGATGGAGTGACACTCAGTAAACCAGCTGGTGGGAAGGACCCACTAAGGAAAGACACAACAACAATGAAAACTCAAAGACATACAGAGAGCCAACATAAACAACAGCTCAACATCAGCAAGCTCAGGAGATCAAGGACACTGCACCACTGAATCTTACAGGTATTCTACCATAGAAGTTCACACCAGACCCAGAGAGTCAGAACAGATCAATTTAAGAAGCAGAGGCTAACAAGAAGAGTCTCACAAACAATGGGAAGACAAAGAAACAATCCCCAAATGAAAGGAAAGGAGAAAGCCTCAGAAAAAATGCTAAATGAAATAGAGGCAACTCAACTATCGGATATTGAGTTCAAAGCAATGGTTATCAGGAAGCTCAATAGCTCCCAGAGAATTACCAAAAACTACCAGGAAACTACAATGAACTCACTGTAAACTACATCAACATAAAAAAGGAAACAGAAGCAAAAGCAAAGTCCAAGAGGAAATTAAGAATACAATTTCTGAACTAAAGAACACAGTAGAAGGAATCAAAAGCAGGCTAGATGAAGCAGAGGATCGGATCAGCAAGCTGGAGGACAAAGTAGAAATAAACACCCAGAAAGAGCAAGAAAAGGAAAAGAGGCTGAGAAAGAATGAAGAGAGGTTAAGGGAAATGCAGGACAACATGAAACATAATAATATCCTTAAAATAGGGATACCAGAAGGAGAAGAAGAGTGAGGGATAGAAAACCTTTTTGAAAAAGTAACAATGAAAAATTTCCCTTAATTTGATGAAAAAGTCACACAAATACAGGAAACACAGAGAGTCACCATCAAGAGGAACCCAAAGAGGCCCACTTTTAGACACATCATCATTAAAATGGCAAAATTCCAAGATAAAGAGAGAATCTTAAAGGCAGCAAGGGGAAAACAGGAAGTAACATACAAGGGAGCCTCAATAAGATTAGCAGCTGACTTCTCAATAGAAATGCTCCAAGCCAGAAGGGAATGGCAAGAAATATTCCAAGTAATAAGAACCAGAGGCCTACAACCAAGACTACTTTATCCAGCAAGGCTCTCAATTAAAATGGAAGCCCAAATAAGGAGGTTCCCAGATAAAAGAAGCCTTAAAGAATATACCTCCTCCAAAGCAGCTCTGCAAGAGATGATAAAGGGTTTGCTTTAAGAACAGGAATAAAAACAGTGAAAGAGAGAGGAACACAGGTACAAAAAAATGGCAATGAGTAAGTACATATCAATAATAACCTTAAACATAAATTGATTAAATGCCCCAATCAAAAGACACAGAATATAAGAATGGATAAGTAAACATGACCCACACATATGCTGCCTACAAGAGACCCACCTCAGAACAAAATACCTGCACAGACTGAAAGTGAGGGGCTGGAAACAAATACTCCAAGCAAATGGACAGAAAAAAAAAACTGGTGTAGCAATACTGATATTGGACAAAATAAACTTCAAAAAAAGAGTCATAAAAAGAGACCCAGAAGGTCACCTCATAATACTCAAGGAAACAATCCATCAAGAAGACATAAACATTGTAAATATATATGCACCCAACATAGGAGCACCCAAATACATAAAGAAAATCTTGGAGGACTTCCAGAAAGATATCGACAGCAACACAATTATAGTAGGGGATTTTAACACCCCACTGTCAAAAATGGACAGATCTTCCAAACAAAATATAAACAAATATATTGTGGCATTGAACAATGCCCTAGATGAAATGGACTTAGCTGATACATATAGAGCCTTTCATCCCAAAGAAGCAAAATACATAGTCTTTTCAAATGCACAGGGAACATTTTCAAAAATAGACCACATGATAGGACACAAAACAAACCTCAACAAATTCAAGAAGATTGAAATCATATCAAGCATTTTCTCTGACCACAAGGGAGTAAATGAGAAACCAACCTCAAATAAAAAACCCAAAACACTCAAACTCATGGAGATTAAATAGCATGCTATTAAACAATGAATAGGTCAAGAATAAGATTAGGGAAGAAATCAAAAAGTTTCTGGAAACAAATGAAAATGAACTCAAAACAATCCAAAACTTATGGCACATAGTGAAGACGGTCCTGAGAGAGAAGTTCATAGTGATACAGGCCTACCTAAAAAAGATAGAAACATCTCAAATAAACAACCTAACCCTATGCCTAAAGAACTTTAGGAACAATGACAAAGAAAGCCCAGAGCAAGTAGATGGAAGGAAATAACCAAGATCAGAACAGAATTAAATGACATAGAGACTAAAAGTACAATTTTAAGGATCAATGAATTCAAGAGCTGGTTCTTTGAAAAGATAAATAAAATCAACTAGCCTTTAAGCAGGCTTATCAAGAAAAAAGAGAGAGGATCCAAAGAAACAGAATGAGAAATGAAAGAGGAGAAATGACAACTGATACCACAGAAATACAAAAGATCGTAAGAAATTACTACAAAGAACTATATGCCAAGAAATTTGAAAACGTAAGTGAAATGAACAAATTTCTAGAAAAATATAATCTTCCAAAACTCAGTGAAGAAGAAGCAGAAAGCCTGAACAGACCAATAACAGCTGATGAAGTTGAAACAGTAATCAAAAAGCTTCTGACACACAAAAACCTGGACCAGATGGTTTCACAGGAGAATTTTAAAAGGCATTTAAGGGAGAGCTAACCTCCATCCTCCACAGGTTATTCCAAAAAATTCAAGAAGATGGAAGACTCCCAAACTTTTTTTATGAAGCCAGCATCATCCTACTCCCAAATCCAGATAAAGACATAATGAAGAAAAAAAATTTCAGGCCAATATCACTGATGAACATAGACACTAAAATCCCTAACAAAGTATTGGCAAACTGCACCCAGCAATATGTTAAAAAGATAATACACCATGACCAGGTGGGATTCATCCCAGGGGTGCAAGGATGGTATAATATTCACAAATCAATAAACATAATACATCACATAAAGAAAACAAAAGACAAAAATCACATGATCATATCAATAGATGTGGAAAAGGCATTTGATAAGGTACAGCACCCATTTATGATAAAAACACTCAGCAAAGTGGGAATTAAGGGAGCATTCCTCAACATAATAAAGACAATATATGAGAGACCTACAGCCACCATCATACTCAATGGACAAAAACTTAGAGCATTCCCACTAAGATCAGGGACAACACAAGGATGCCTGCTTTCACCATTCCTATTCATCATAGTACTGGAAGTCCTGGCCACAGCAATCAGACAACAAAAAGAAATAAAAAGCGTCCAAATTGGAAAGGAGGAAGCAAAACTGTCATTGTTTGCAGGTGACATGGTAGTGTACATAGAAAATCCTATAGACTCCACCAAAAAACTACTCGACCTAATAGATGAATTTGGCAAAACAGCCAGATACAAAGTTAATATTCAGAAATCAAAGGCATTTTTGTACACCAACAACAAAATATTAGAAACAGAAATCAGGGAAAAAATCCCATTTGATATAGCAACAAGAAAAATGAAGTAGCTAGGAATAAACCTAACCAAGGAGGTAAAAGATCTGTACTCAGAAAACTATACAACATTGAAGAAAGAAATTAAGGAACACACAAACAAATGGAAGCATGTACCATGCTCATGTATTGGAAGAATTAGCATCATCAAAATGGCCATACTACCCAAAAGGATTTATAGATTCAATGCAATCCCTATTAAAGTACCAATGACATATTTTACAGATATAGAACAAACATTTCAGAAATTTACATGGAACCATAAATGACCTTGAATAGCTACAGCAATCTTGAGAAAGAAGAACAAAGTAGGAGGGATCACAATACCTGATATCAAACTATATTAGAAAGCCACTGTATTCAAAACAGCCTGGTACTGGCATAAAAACAGGCACATAGACTAATGGAACAGAACAGAGAGCCCAGAAATAAACCCATCTCTATGGTCAATTAATATTTGACAAAAGGGAAGAAGCATAAATTGGAGTAAAAATAGCCTCTTCAAAAAATGGTGTTGAAAGATCTGAACAAGAAAATCGGAGGAGGAAGATGGCGGCCTTACTGTAGGCAGCGTTTTTCTCGGCTTCTGTGAAGAAGGGGGAAACTCACGGATCGGTGGAGAGGCAGAGCAAGTGGGCTGGGTTGCCGAATCACTTTTGAAAGCAGGACATCAGAAATTGTTGCACTCACTGGAAAACCAGACGGTAAGAAGACGGATACAGGACAAGAGGGGCCCAAGAATCAGCGCGGGGTCTGGGGTGCACAGACCCCAGGCCCACCCGGTGCTCCGGGCTCTGCCCCAGGGATCCCGGGAGAGGGAAGTTGCTGCTCCCTCCCTCCCCCGAATACGGGGGTGAGCAACTCCAGGGGAGAACGGGTTGCTAGAAGGAACAGATTGGCCAATTGGACTGAGAAAAAATCGCCCAGGGAATATGAAATCCCGCCCAGAGGCCGAGAAGTGAGAGCCTCTAGCCAACAGGACCAGGGGCATCTTTAGCCCGGTGGAAGTGCAGAGTGGTAGTGTGCACAAGCCAGCCCCGCTCGGCTCGCGCCCCATAGGGAGGCAGGAATCTCTTGCTGCGATCCCAGGAGGGGCAAGGGGCTGGGCTCGTTCCTTCAGTGGTGGCTCAGAGATTTCCAGCCAGCCCGACCAGAGAGCCGGGAAAGGCGCCAACATTCCCTCGGAGAGCCGTTTGGCGGGGAACACGGAGCTGGAAACGGCTGGGCTCCCGCACCTTCATCAGGAAGACACTCTCTCGCACCAGTGTGTCTTGGAGCGCCCGGGTACCTGACAGACTTGCTGAGTTCTGGTTGTGAGAGAGAGAAGCATTTCAAAGGCCCCTCAGCCAGCTGAAGCTAGCAAGATCAGAAAAAACTGGTCTGGCCAGTTAGAAACCAACAAGAGGTTTTTTGTTTGTTTGTTGTTTGTTTGTTTGTTTGTTTTTTGGTTTTGTTTGGTTTTGTTTGGTTTCTCTGGCTGTTGTTGGTTGACTGATTTTATCTTGTGTTTTATGTGACTTTTTTTTTCAATTCTCATTATTTTTTATATCGCAATCCCTTATGTTTCTCTTCCATTCAACCTAATATTATTCTTTCCACTCCAAATTTAGCTCTCCTGCACCACATCTTCTGCTTTTCTTTCCTTTTGTTTTAATCTAGCAAGTTACTGTAAATTTGTATTATCTTTTTCTCACTTTTATGACATTTTTTATTTTAATAATATTTTGGTACTCTGTTTCTTTCTGTATAATCTTCTTTGCTTGGCTGGTTATACTGTCATTTGATAGGTCCCCCCTGGTATCTCAGTCACAAGATGTTGATAAGTTACCATCCTTCATCTGCGCTCCATTAATACACTTCTCAAGGTTCTATACTCTTTATTCTTGTTATCTAGACCTCATCGATTCTGCCACAAGACTGTCACTTTACTATTACTGCTAGTAAGACCTAGTCTATACAATTGTAAATGCTTCTCAATACCCCCTACCTGATCTCAGCCCACTTTGCAATTTTCTGAACTATACTATTGTGGGGGGTTGTCTCTATTCTTTTACTCACTACTCCTATATACTAATCTTTAGTCCAACCCCTACCTTAGAAGCTGACCTCCCACAGCCTCACAGCTTTCTAGATCCAACTAACAATCCTCTCGTCCCCAACAAGAGTCTTACCTTCTTTCCATCCTTTCTAAAACGTGGATAGGGGGGTGGAGGATCACGGCTACACTATAAGGAGCCAAAGGATAACCCATCTCTTCTCTACTGGCTGCTAAAGTAAATATCATAGTATACTATCTTGCTGTTTTAAACCATCTTGCCTTACTCCTCCAACTGATCCCAAAAAAGAGTAGGGGGAAGCTGTGACTACCAGGATACACGGAGGAGATTGCACCACTGAAACACACAAAAATTCTACCACAGAAGTTCACACCATAAATACAGGGAACCAGAACAGTTCAAATTAACAGACAAGAAGAACAAAGAAGAAACCCACGAACAATGAGAAAACAAAGAAACAACCCCCAACTGAAGGGAAACAAGCAAGCCTCAGGAAAAATGCTAAATGAAATAGAGGCAACCCAACTATCAGATAGTGAGTTCAAAACAATGATTACCAGGAAGTTCAATGAACTCACAATGAGCTTTCAGAAATTAGAGGGGAACTACATCAATCTCACTGCAAACTATATAAACATGAAAAAGGAAATAGAAACTCTCAACAAAGGTCAAGAGGAAATGAAGAATACAATTTCTGAACTGAAGAACACAGTAGAAGGAATGAAAAGCAGGATCGATGAAGCAGAAGATCGGATTAGCGAGCTGGAGGACAAAGTAGAAAACAGCATCCAGAAAGAGCAAGAAAAGGAAAAGAGGCTCAGAAAGAATGAGGAGGGATTAAGAGAAATGCAAGACAATATGAAACGTAATAATATCCGTATAATAGGGATACCAGAAGGTGAAGAAGAAGAGCAAGGGATCGAAAACCTAGTTGAACAAGTAATGAAGGAGAACTTCCCTAATTTGACGAGAAAAAAGTCACACAAATCCAGGAAACACAGAGAGTCCCAATCAAGAGGAACCCAAAGAGACCCACCCCAAGGCACATCATAATTAAAATGACAAAATTTCAAGACAAAGAGAGAATCTTAAAGGCAGCAAGGGAGAAGAAGGAAATAACATACAAGGGAGCCCCAATAAGGCTAACAGCTGACTTCTCAATGGAAACACTTCAAGCCAGAAGAGAATGGCAAGAAATACTCCAGGTAATGAGAACCAGAGGTCTGCAGCCAAGGCTACTATATCCAGCAAGGCTCTCGATCAAGATTGAAGGCCAAATAAGAAGCTTCCCAGACAAAAGAAGTCTAAAAGAATACACCTCCACCAAATCAGCTCTGCAAGAGATTCTAAAAGGACTGCTTTAAGGAGGAGAGAGAGAGAGAGAGAGAGAGAGAGAGAGAGAGAGAGAGAGGAACACACGTACATAAAAGACAATGAATAAGTACCTATCAATAATAACCTTAAACGTAAATGGATTAAATGCTCCAATCAAAAGACATAGAATAGCTGATTGGATAAGAAAAAAATGACCCACATATCTGCTGTCTACAAGAGACCCACCTCAGGATAAAAGACCTACACAGGCTGAAAGTGAAGGGCTGGAAACAAATCTTCCAAGCAAATGGTCAGGAAAAAAAAAGCTGGGGTAGCAATACTCATATCAGACAAAATAGACTTCCAAAAAAGGTCCATAAAGAGAGACCCAGAAGGTCACTTCATAATACTCAAGGGAAGAATCCATCAAGAAGACATAAATATTGTAAATATATATGCACCCAACATAGGAGCACCGAAATACATAAAGAAAATCTTAGAGGACTTCAAGAAAGATATGGACAGCAACACAATTATAGTGGGAGATTTTAACACCCCACTATCAAAAATGGACAGATCTTCTAAACAAAATATCAACAAAGATATTGTGGCATTGAACAATACCCTTGATGAAATGGATTTTACTGATATATACCGAGCCCTCCATCCAAAAGAAGCTAAATATACATTCTGTTTCAAATGTGCATGGAACATTCTCAAAGATAGACCACATGATAGGACACAAAACAAGCCTCAACAATTTCAAGAAAATTGAAATCATACCAAGCATTTTCTCAGACCACAAGGGACTGAAGCTAGAAACCAACCCGAAGGAAAAAAAACCAAAAAACACTCAAAATCATGGAGATTAAATAGCATGCTATTAAACAATGAATGGGTCAAGAATGATATTAGGGAAGAAATCAAAAGGTTTCTGGAAACAAATGAAAATGAACTCATTACTACCCAAAACTTATGGGACACAGCCAAGGCAGTCCTGAGAGGGAAGTTCATAGCGATAAAGGCCCACCTAAAAAGGTTAGAAACTTTCCAAACAAACAACCTAACCCTACGTCTACAAGAACTCGAGGAACAACAACAAAGACAGCCCAGAGCAAGTAGAAGGAAGGAAATAACCAAGATCAGAGCAGAATTAAATTATATAGAGACTAAAAGCACAATTCTAAGGATCAATGAATCCAAGAGCTGGTTCTTTGAAAAGATAAACAAAATAGACAAGCCTTTAAGCAGACTCATCAAGAAAAAAAAGAGAAGACCCAAATAAACACAATCAGAAATGAAAGAGGAGAGATTACAACAGATACCACAGAAATACAAAGGATTGTAAGAAATTACTACGAAGAACTGTATGCCAAAAAATTTGAAAACCTAGATGAAATGGACACATTTCTAGAAAAATATAATCTTCCAAAACTCAATGAAAAAGAAGCAGAAAGTCTGAAAAGACCAATAACAACAAAAGAAATTGAAGCAGTAATCAAAAAACTCCCAACACACAAAAGCCCTGGACCAGATGGTTTCACAGGAGAATTCTACAAAACATTTAAGGAAGAGCTAACCCCTATCCTTCACAGATTATTCCAAAAAATCCAAAAAGATGGTAGTCTCCCAAACTCTTTTTATGAGGCCAACATCATCCTAATTCCAAAACCAAATAAAGACACAACAAAGAAAGAAAACTTCAGGCCAATATCACTGATGAACATTGACGCTAAAATCCTCAACAAAATACTGGCAAACCGCATCCAACAATACATTAAAAAGATTATACACCATGACCAAGTGGGATTCATTCCAGGGATGCAAGGATGGTTCAATATTCGCAAGTCAGTAAATGTAATACATCACATAAACAAAAGCAAAGACAAAAACCACATGATCATATCAATTGATGCAGAAAAAGCATTTGATAAGGTGCAGCACCCATTCATGATAAAAACACTCGGCAAAGTGGGAATAGAGGGAGCATTCCTCAACATAATAAAGGCCATATATGAGAGACCTTCAGCCAACATCATTCTCAATCGGCAAAAATTAAAACCTTTTCCATGAAGATCAGGAACAAGACAAGGCTGTCCACTTTCACCACTTCTATTCAATATAGTACTGGAAGTTTTAGCCACAGCAATCAGACAAGAAAAAGAAATAAATGGCATCCAAATCGGAAAGGAGGAAACAAAACTATCACTGTTTGCAGACGACATGATAGTATACATAGAAAATCCTATTGATTCTACCAAGAAACTGCTTGACCTAATAAATGAATTTGGCAAAACAGCGGGATACAAAGTCAATATCCAGAAATCAAAGGCATTTCTGTACACCAACAATGAAACAGCAGAAGCAGAGATCAAGGAAAAAATCCCATTTGAAATAGCAAAAAGAAAAAATAAAATATCTAGGAATAAACCTAACCAAAGAGGTAAAAGACCTGTATTCAGAAAACTACACAACACTGAAGAAAGAAATCAAGGAAGACACAAACAAATGGAAACATATACCGTGTTCATGGATTGGAAGAATTAATATCATCAAAATGTCCATACTACCCAAAGCAATTTACACATTCAATGCAATTCCTATTAAAGTACCAATGGCATATTTCACAGACATAGAACAAATACTTCAAAAATTTATATGGAATTATCAATGACCCCGAATAGCTGCTGCAATATTGAGAAAGAAGAGTAAAGTAGGAGGGATCACAATACCCGACACTAAACTATATTACAAGGCTACTGTAATCAAAACAGCCTGGTACTGGCATAAAAACAGGCACATAGACCAATGGAACAGAACAGAGAGCCCAGAAATAAGCCCAAGTCTCTATGGTCAATTAATATTTGACAAAGGAGGCAGCAACATAAAATGGAATAAAAATAGCCTCTTCAACAAATGGTGTTGGGAGAACTGGACAGCCACGTGCAAAAAAAATGAAACTTGAGCACCAACTTACACCATATACAAAAATAAATTCAAGGTGGATAAAAGACTTAAATATAAAACATGACACCATTAAAGTCCTAGAGGAGAACGTAGGTAAGAAAATCTCAGATATTTCACAAAGAGACTTTTTTAATGACGTGTCCCCTAGAGCAAGGGACATAAAGGAAAGAATAAACAAAGGGGACCTCATCAAAATTAAAAGCTTCTGCACAGCTAAAGAAAACAGTATGAAAATTAAAAGAGAACCAACTGTATGGGAAAACATATTTGCCAATGACACCTCAGACAAGGGTCTAATCTCCAAAATATATAGAGAACTTACACGACTGCACTCTAAGAAGACAAGGAATCCAATTAAAAAAGTGGGCAAAGGACTTGAATAGACACTTCTCCAAGGAGGACATACAGAGGATCCAAAGACACATGAAACGATGTTCAATATCGCTAGCTATCAGAGAGATGCAAATTAAAACCACAATGAGATACCACTTCACACCAGACAGAATGGCCATCATAAACAAAGCAGCAAACAACAAGTGTTGGAGAGGTTGTGGAGAAAAGGGGACCCTAGTGCACTGTTGGTGGGACTGCAGACTGGTACAACCACTATGGAAAGCAATATGGAACTTCCTAAGAAAACTAAAAATGGATCTGCCTTTTGACCCTGCAATTCCACTACTGGGACTCTATCCTAAGAATACTAAAACACCAATTCAAAAGAACCTATGCATCCCAATGTTCATGGCAGCACAATTTACAATAGCTAGATGCTGGAAGCAACCTAGATGCCCATCAGTAAATGAATGGATCAAAAAACTATGGTACATTTACATGATGGAATTCTATGCAGCAGAAAGAAAGAAGGAGCTCCTACCCTATGCAACAGCGTTGATGGATCTGGAAAACATTATGCTAAGCGAAACAAGCCAGGCAGTGAAAGACAAATACCATATGATCTCACCTTTAACAGGAACCTAAATAACAAAACAAAGAAACAAGCAAAATGTAACCAAAGACACTGAAATAGAGGACAGGCTGATGGTGACCGGAGGGGAGAGAAGAGGGAATTTAAGGGGACAGTGGGAAGGGTTCACAGGAACAAACTTAAAGGACACATGGTCATAGACTAAGGGGAGGGTGGTAATGGGAGGGAAGGGGGGCGGGTGGGAGGGGGAACTGGATTGGGAGTAAAAAGGAGAAAACTGTATATGAACAATGATTAATAAAAAAAAAGAAAGATCTGAACAGCTACATGCAAAAAAATGAAACTCGATCATCAACTTATTCCATACACAAAAATAAATTCAAGGTGGATATAAGACTTAAACATAAGTTGTGACACCATAAAAGTCCTAGAGGAAAACATTCACAGGAAAAACTCAGACATTCCATGTAGCAACATCTTCACTGATATGTCCCCTAAAGCAAGGAACATAAAGGAAAGAATAAACAAATGGGACCTCATCAAATTAAAAAGCTTCTGCATGGTTAAAGAAAACAGCAGTAAAATGAAAAGAGAAACAACTATATGGGTAAACATATTTGCCAATGATCCCTTGGACAAGGGTTTGATCTCCAAAATATATAAAGAACTCACACAACTCCACTCCAGGAAGACAAAAAACCCAATTAAAAAAATGGGCAAAAGACTTGAACAGACACTTCTCCAAGGAGGACATATAGAGGGCCCAGAGACATATGAAAAGATGGTCAGCATCACTAGCCATCAGAGAGATGCAAATTAAAACCACAATGACATACCACCTCATACCAGTGAGAATGGCCATCATAAACAAATCATCAAACAAGTGTTGGAGAGGATGCAGAGAAAAGGGAACGCTAGTGCACTGTTGGTGGGAATGCAGACTGTTGCAGCTACTGTGGAAAACAGTATGGAATTTCCTCACAAAAGTAAAGCTAGAACTGCCTTCTGACCCAGCAAATCCACTGCTGGGATTATACCCTAATATTCCTGAAACACTAATCCAAAAGAACCTATGCACCTGAATGTTCATAGCCGCACAGTTTACAATAGCCAAGTGCTGGAAGCAACCTAAATGCCCATCAGCAAATGAGTGGATGAAAAAACTATGGTACTTTTACATGATGGAATTCTACGCAGAAGAGAGAAATAGGAGCTCCTATCCTTTGTGACAGCATGGATGGAACTGAAGAGCATTATGCTAAGTGAAATAAGCCAGGCAGTGAGGGATAAATACCATATGATCTCACCTTTAACTGGAACATAATCAACAAAAGAAAAATGCAAACAAAATATAACCAGAGAGACACTAAAATTAAGAACAATCTAACAATAACCAGATGATAGAGGGGAGGGGACAGATGGGAGAAGGGTTTTCAGGAACTACTATGAAGGACACATGGACAAAACCAAGGGGGAGTGTGGAAACAAGGGAGGGAGGTCGGTTTGGCTGGGGTGGAGGGGAGTGGTGGTGAGGAAATGCAGACCACTGTAATTGAACAACAATAAAGTAATTTTTTAAAATATATTTTATTGATTATGCTATTACAGTTGTCCAGTTTCTCCCCTTTCATTCCCCTCCACCCTGCACACCCTCTCCCACCCACATTCCTCCCCTTTAGTTCATGTCCCTGTGTCATAAGTTCTTTAGCTTCTACATTTCCCATTATATTCTTGCCCTCCCCCTGTCTATTTTCTACCTACCATCTATGCTACTTATTCTCTGTACCTTTTCCCCCCTCTCCTCCTCCCATTCCCCTGTTGCTAACTCTCCATGTGATCTCCATTTCTGTGGTTCTGTTTCTGTTCTAGTTGTTTACTTAGATTTTGTTTGTTTGTTTGTTTTAGGTGTGGTTGTTAATAACTGTGTTTGCTGTCATTTTACTATTCATGTTTTTTATCTTATTTTTCTTAGATAAGTCCCTTTAACATTTCATATAATAATGGCTTCGTGATAATGAACTCCTTTAACTTGACCTTATCTGAGAAGCATTTTATATGCCCTTCCATTCTAAATGATAGCTTTGCTGGATAGAGCAATCTTGGATGTAGGTCCTTGCTGTTCATGACTTGAAATACTTCTTTCCAGCCCCTTCTTGCCTGCAAGGTCTCTTTTGAGAAATTAGCCAACAGTGTGGTGGGAACTCCTTTGTAGGTTACTATCCTCTTATCTCTTGCTGCTTCTAGGATTCTCTCCTTTGTTACCTTGGCTAATGTAATTATGATGTGCCTTGGTGTGTTCCTCCTTGGGTCCAACTTCTTTGGGAATCTCTGAGCTTCCTGGACTTCCTGGAAGTCTATTTCCCTTGTCAGATTGGGGAAGTTCTCCTTTATTATTTGTTTAAATAACTTTTCCACTTGTTGCTCTTCCTCTTCCCCTTCTGGTACCCCTATAATTCAGATGTTGGAATGTTTAAAGATGTCCTGGAGGTTCCTAAGCCTCTCATTCTTTTGAATTCTTATTTCTTTATTCTTTTTTGTTTGGTTGTTTCTTTCTTCCTTCTGATCCACTCCATTGATTTGAGTCCCAGTTTTCTTCCCATCACTATTGGTTCACTGTGCATTTCCCTTCATTTCACTTAGCGTAACCTTCATTTTTTCATCTAATTTGTGACCAAAGTCAACCAATTCTGTGAGCATCCTGATCATCAGTGCTTTGAACTGTGCTTCTCATAGGTTGGCTATCTCTTCATTGCTCAGTTGTATTTGCTGTGGATCTTTGATCTGTTCTTCCATTTGGGCCATTTTTTTTTGTCTTGTTGCACCTGTTACATAAGAGGGGTGGAGCCTTAGGTGTTCACCAGGGCAGGGCAACCCAGTTTCTGGGTTGTGATGCTGTATGTAGGGGCGGGGACTGAGAGGGAACAATGGCACCTGCTCAGCTCTCTTTTGGATCCCAGTCCCCTCTACTGCTTCCCCTAAGCAAACTGGGTCCTTCTGGCATTGATCCCCATGTGGGTAGGCCTGTGTAAGTTCCAGAACCCTGTGGGTCTCTCCAACAAACTCTCCCATGAGGCTGGGAGTCTCCCTGCACCTCAACCCCCACAGGCGTTTTCAATCATTGTTTTGAGGCCTTATTTCCTGGCGCTGGGACCCTGGGCTGTGCAGTCTGTCTCGCCCCCCAGTTTTGCCTGGTTTATGTGCACATGAATGTGGGACTGCCTGGTCAGCCAGCTGCCTGGTGCGCAGTGCCTCACTTCACAATTGCCACCTTCCTGGGTCTGCCCATTGCCACCCAGCGCCCGGTGTCTGCCAGGTGCCTGCTGCCATCTTGTGTGCCAAGGGTGACTTGCACACCCAGTGCCACTGTTTTTTGTGCCATGACCCCGCTGTGCCTAGCTGTCTGACTCCACCCCCCCACCCCACCGGTCTGGATGAATGTGTGTATTTTAACTCATTGGTTGTTTGACTTTCATACAGTTAAATTTTCTGTCAGTTCTGGTTGTTATTTTATTTCTAAATTGTTGTTGTCCTTCTTTTGGTTGTGTGAAGAGGCAGTGTGTCTACCTATGCCTCCATTTTGGCCATAAGTAATAAAGTAATTTTTAAAAAAAACAAAGTGAAATAAGCCTAAAATTAAAACCTTAAATTTTTTTAAAAATTGTGATTTTATAAGCCACAATTTTTCAAGACCCAATGAAATTATATATAAGTAGTTTAAAAATGATAATCTCACCCACTCAAAAACTAAAAAGGAGTTGTTGATAACCTTCAGATTAAGGAGAAAGTTGAAAAAAAAATGTCCAGATATCTACAAAGCAACAAAAAAATAGTGCACAGCCTATAAAACCTATCAGATATGATAAGACCCACTTTCAGAGTTAATGGCCTCAAATGCCTTCATGGCTAAAGAAGAAAGACCATATTTCTTTGTCTTGGTACACCTGTTAAGTTGCAAGGGGTGGAGCCTTAGGTATGCACCAGGATGGTTGATGTGTTATGGTGCTGTATGTGGAGGAGGGGTAAGAGAGGGAACAGTGTTACTTGCTTAGCTCTCGCCTGACTTTCAATCACTTCCTCTGCTACACACAAGCAAATTGGGTCCTTCTGGTGCTGATTCCCAGGTGAGTAGGTTTGTGTATGTTCTAGGACCCTGTGGGTCTCTCCCACAAACATTCCTGTGAAGCTGGGAATTTCTCCCACCACTGCAACCCCTATAGATTTTTACAGTCAGAGGTTCTGAGGCTTTCTGTTCTCATTATGGACTGCTGGGTTACATGGTCTGTCTTGTCCCCCAGTTGTTCCTCCTGGTTTATCTGTGTGCAAATGTGGGATAGTCTGGTCCTCCAGCTGCCACCTTGCTGTGCATCCTGTCTTCACTGGTGGCCCATCTCCACCCCTCCTACCAGTTTGAATGAATGTTTCTTCTTTAACTCCTTGGTTGTCTGACTTCCATACAAAAGATAAGGAGAGAATCTTAAAAGTAGCAAGAGAAAAGGAGAGAGTTACCTACAAAGGAGTGCCCATAAAGCTATCTGCTGATTTCTCAAAAGAAAACTTGCAAGCAAGAATGTCTTGCAAGCAAGAATGGGTTAGAAAAAAGTATTCCAAGTCATGAAAGGCAAGGAACTACATCCAAATTGCTCTATCCAACAAATCATTTAAAATGGAAGGACAGATAAAGTGTTTCCCAGATAAGGTCAAATTAAAGGAGTTAATCATCACCAAGTCTTTATTATATGAAATGTTAAAGGGACTTATCTAAAAAAAAGAAGAAGATCAAAAATATGAACAGTAAAATGACAACACACTCACAACTATCAACAACTGAACCTAAAAAGAACAAAAACATGTCCTGGCTGGTGTAATTCAGTGGATTGAGTGTGGGCCTGTGAACCAAATGGTCACCAGTTTGATTCCCAGTCAGGGCACATGCCTGGGTTGTGGACCAAGCCCCCAGTAGCGGGTGCAAGAGAGGCAACCATGCACTGATGTTTCTCTCCATCTTTCTCCCTCCCTTTCCTTCTCTAAAAATAAATAAAATCTTTAAAAAAAAACAGACTAAGGAAACAACTAGAACAAGAACAGAATCACAGAAATAAAGATCACATGGAGGGTTATCAGCAGCGGGGTGGGGAGGATACATGGAATAAGAAGCATAAATGGTAGGTGCAAAATAGGCAGGGGAGGTTATGAGTAGTATGGGAAATGGAGAAGACAAAGAAATTACATGTAGAACCCATGGACATGAACCAAGGTGGGGTAATGCTGGTGGGATGGGGGATGCAAGGTGGAGGGGAATAAAAAGGAGAAAAAAAATGGGACAACTGTAAGGGCATAATCAATAAATTAGATTTTTTAAAAGAAAGAGCAAGAAGCAATACGAACTCACTTTTATACTTTTCTAAAAACAACAACAAAATAAAACCAAAGAAACTAGGAAAAAGGATAAAATTAAAATACAGTAAGTCTCGAAAGTAATAAGATAGCATAAATAGGTGGACAAAAGCTAATGAAATAGATAAACCTGCTAAGATCTTGATTAAGGAGAGGTAGAGAAAGAGAGATGGAGTGAGCAAAAATAAGTAAGATTAGAAATGACAAAGGAGAAATAACCATGGAGACAGATATGATTAAAATAATTTAAGAGAGTAGAATAATTTGTTCTGTGGAAACAGTTTTTGAAACATGGAAGCATCAATTCCCAGCAATATTATAAATTGTGAAAATTGACCCAGGGAAATAGTTTTAAAATTTGAATTATCAAAGAGAAGCTGGAGATATTGATAAATAATTTATTGTAAAAATTAGAAAAGCTATAGATGTTTGGAAAGCTTTATAGGTATTTGAATATAGACTATATATTAAATTATATTTGGAGATTATCAGTAATTATTTTTGCTACTACAAGTATAACAAACCCCTATTCTCAAGACTGTCATGAAGTATTTAAAGATAAAATGTTATAATATCTGCAGTCTATGTACATACACACCACACACAAATATGGCAATATCATTATAGAATTACAGTAATTAAAACATCATGGTGTTGGTAGAAAGATAAAGTGATTAATGGAACAGACTAGACAGTACAGAAATAAATCCTCACCTATATAGACAACTGATTTTTGACCAAGGCACAAAGGCAATACAACGAAGGTGACTTTTCAACAAATGATGCTGGAACAATTGGATATCCATATGCATAAAAGAAAATGTGGATCCCTACCTGTCAGCATATTAAAACTCAAGACTACAAAACTTCTAGAAGAAAACAAAGGAAAAATATTTGTGAGCCTAAGTTAGGCAAAGATATGTTAGATAAATACCTGAATTCATAAAAGAACAAATTTATACATTGGGCTTTATTAAAATGTAAAATCTCTGGTCTTGAAGAGACACTGATCAGAGAATAAAAAGACAAGCCACAGATTGCAAGAAACTCTCTGGAAAGTGTATATCTCATTAAAAGAGATGTGTATCCAGATTATATAAAAGAACTCTCATTAACTCAATAATAGGAAAGCAAAAAAAAACCCAATTAAAAAAAGATGTAAACAGAAAATTCACCAATGAACAAATATACAGATGGCAAATAAGCACACAAAGAAATGCTCAGCACCTTTAGCCATTAGAGAAATGCAAATCAACCTCAGGAGGTACCTATTACAGGAGGCTACAATTAAAGACTGCCCACGTCAATTGGTGTGCAAGAACCTGGAGCTTTAATCACTGCTGGTGGCAATGTAAGATGTTATAACAACTTTGGAAAAACAGTTTGGCATATGCTTAAAAGTTAAACATTAACTCAAAAATTCTATTTCTAGTTACCATATTTTTGTACTATAAGACACACCTGGGTTTTAGAGGAGGAAAATAGGGAAAAAAAATTGAAGCAAAAAAATGTGGTAAAACATTTAATAACATAAATAACCTAATATTTCACCAATGTAAATGTAAACAGGACTCAACAGCAGCATTAACAACCATTATTCCTCCCAAATTTCGGATGGGGGCAGAAGGAAAAGAAAATGTGTGTCTTATAGTCTGAAAAATATAGTATTTACCCAAGGAAATAGAAAATATACATCCATTCAAAAATATGTATACAACTATCCATAAAAGCTTTATTTGTAATAGCCCCAAATTGGCAATGATCCAAATGTTCCTCAATAGATGAATGGATAAATACTGAGGTATATTCATACAATAGACTATTACTCAGCAATAAAAAGGAATGTACACACAACAATACGGATGAATCTCCAGATAGTTATGCTGAGTGAAAGAAGCCAATCACAAGAGACCACATATTATGATTGTATTTGTTTGATATTTCCAGAACATGCAAATCTACAGGGACAGGAAATAGATTAGTGGTCCTGAAGGCTGTGGGATAGAAAAGTTGGGGCGGGTGATAGCTAAAGGGTATGAGGTTTCTTTTGGCGGGTGATGAAAATGTTTTAAAATTGATTGGGCTGATGGTTGCACAACCTTGTGATTATACTAAAGATGATTGCATTGCACTTTAAATTGGTGAATTATATAGCATATAAATTTTATCTCAATAAAACTGTTATGAAAATAAGCAAATAAAAAGAAGACCCTACTCCCCTATATTGTCTTAGCAGGTGTGTAAGTGACAACTTTATATAATGCTAATTTCTCAATGTATTTATTCAGTCTTACAGTGCTCAACTCCTCAATACTCTTTCTCCCCTTTTCCCTGATGATTTTAACCCAAGCACTTCTCTTTATCTACTGGACTGTATGTCTGCTTCCTTGCCTTTAGTGCCTATCTTGCTCACTAGAATTCAGCTCTGTGAATTGGCGCCACTGTGAGTGGCGGTCTTTTGCAGTGGTTTACCCACAGCTGTCTTCCCTCTGATTAAATCAACATCTGTCATGTAACAGGTGCTTGATACATATTGGCTGAGCTAATGAGTACAAGAATTAGGATTCCTGCTCCTGCCAAAAGCCTCTGAAAAGTTGCCCCCTTTTGGATGTATATAATAATCATGGATTCAAACCCAAATTCAGCAGCAAGTTATATCTCTAATCTCAAAATCCATATATTTAAATTTAGCATACTGAACCACCCATGATGAATTGAGTGGCTGAAAATCTCACTAAACAACAGGCTATGACATTCCACAAAGAATGGTGATCAATGTGTCTTATCTGCTATTTCATCTTAAACTCCAGGGTCTGGTCCCATAGTCAGGGTATTTACTGATGTCTGTGATTGTAAGGCACAGAACCAGAGTCTGGTGGACACTCACAGGTTGCTAGTGAAGCCTGGAGGACCATTCTCAATATGAGAGCTTGAAGGAACTGCAGCCATCTGGTTACTTACTTCCAAAAGTGAAAGTTGGGATGAATTAATCCAGCATCACTTCTTTCTTATATCACTTCTCTCAAGGTTCAAAAAGTGGAGAGAATCCAATAGGTCCAGCTGATCCTCAAGCTTGTCTTGTCAAGGTGAGCATCATGATAGTCCTCTGGGACCCTGCATTTTGTGGGAAATGTCAATCCTCAAAAAGATATCAAGGTGTGTCACTAGCAGAGGATAGGACAGTGCTGGATGGGGAAGAGTAATGGTGGTCAGTGCTGTTAGCTCTGTGTTTTGGGTCTTTTCATTTTTCAAGATTAAATAACTAGTGCTTTCACAAAGGGTATAATTTCACTCCAAATTGGGCATCTGAGTTGTGTCATTATTTTGTCAATTAATGGTAATAGTCATATTATAAAAGAATATCTATCCTCGATCTCTATCTGACTGATGCAAGCAGAAATTCAGCTTGGTCATTATTGACTACAGGAGTTTTGGGGGGTGGTGTGGAAATGCTGGAGCCCTCATATCTAGGCGGGAGGTCTGCTACCTGCTGAGCCAGGTGCCCTTATGACCTTAGAGAATCTTCTCTACCCCTCACCCTTCTTTACTTCTTCCCTTCCACCCTCCCCCCTGCAAGAAATTCAACTTCCTACCTTCTTCCTAAGGTAATTTCCCAATAAACTTAAGCTTTGGGGGAATAGCCAAGGAATGAGTCTGTTTTCAGGCAATTGTTATCTAAGGCTCTAAATGCAAACCACTCTGGTCACTGTGTTCATTTCCTAGGGCTGCCATAATAAAGCACCACAGACTGGGTGGCTTAAGCAGCAAACATTTATTTCCTCATCATTCTGGAGGCTTGAAGTCTGAGATCAAATTGTTGGCAAGCCGATTTAGTCTGAGTTCTTTGTACCTGGCCTGTAGATGGATGTCACAGGACCCATCTTCTGTATGTGTCTGTGTCCTAATCTCCTCTTTTTATAAGGACACAAATCATTCTTCTAGGGACTACCATAGGACCTTATTTTACCTTAATTACCTCTTTAAAGGCCTATCACTGAATATAGTCACATTCTGAAGTGCTGGGGTTAGGGCTTCACCATAAGAATTTGAGGAGCATAACTCAATGTGTAACATAATGGAAGCACACAGTGAGAACCTTCTTGGAGGAAGGAAGGAAGGAATATGGGGAGAAAAACACTAATCAGTCTGCCTCCATGGATTGGCTGGGTACATCCTGTCACCTGGCCCCCTGACTTTGGAAGTCTGCTTTGCCCTTGTTTTGGTTTTCTGCACTAACCAAGTCAGGGAACTGCACAAGTGCCTGCAGTGGGTGATGCTTGCATATTGTGAACTTAGAGGAAGGTGGGGGTGGGGGAATTAAGGCAGGGTTAACAGTGGGTTATGTTACTAATCAATTACAATCCTTATACCATAAAGGCTCACAGAAACAATTTGCTAGTTGGTCTGAAGCCTTATTCAGTTATTAGAGTCCATTCATGTTAGCTCCCCACTACCCATGGTTCCACTTTGTGGAGTAACAGTGAAGTATGAAGAACACAGGCTCTGAGGTCAGAGAGCTTGCATTTGAATCTTGGCTCTGCTGCTTCTGGACTCTGTGGCCTTGAAAATGCTTCAGATTTCCTGTCTATAAAATGGGTAATAATAATACTGCCCAAGTTACCTTGCTACTGGGCGGAATCCCAGTGACAATATAGGACAAGTGCTGAAGAGGGCCTGACACATACTAAGTGCCCAATAAATGTCAGCTATAATTTCTTATGGGAAAGCTAGGAAATTTTTAAATTGTACCTTAAAAATACATAGTCACTGGATGACTCAAGGGCCAGTTTTCCCATAAAAGTCACTATACAAATACAAATAAATACCTCCTTAGCTACCTGAATGCCAGATCTGTGAAGATCTAATAATCCATTTAAAAGTAGAGAAGTCCCTTGGAGAAGCAGAGATAGCAGTCACAAAACCTGCTCAATATACAATGACCCAAACTGTACTTGAACAATGATTAAAATAAAATTAAAAAATATATATACAATGACCCTTGGGTCACCACTTTGCCCCTACAGGCTCTTTTTTTACATACATATCTAGCCACCTCACGTCATGGGTTTTCCAGAAGCAGCAAATTAGAAAGTAAAGGAGGAAAATGATTAGAAGCAGGCACACTGACAGAAGCAAGAAGTGACAGCTGACAGTTTGTCACTAAGGAAAAAGGAAGAAAATTAAAAAGCAGAGCAAACAGCCCCACATAGCTCAATAACCCCTGTGACCTTCCTGGCACAGCACAATGATTGATGTTCTTAAGGATGACCTGCGGACCTATGTTCCTTGCTGTGGTAATGGCCTCTGCATCTACTCTGCTATCCAAGCTAGAAACATCAGCCCCCTACTCGGCTCTTCCTTCTCTCTTTCCTCCTGATTCTAGTTGGTCACACATGCTATCCATTCCCTTTTAAATGTGTCTCGGGGTTCTAGTACCTGACACAGAGGAATGGATGTCCTGAAATAATACATCATGGTTCCCAGCACTCCACTGTGATTGCCTTATTGTTTACTGCACAATTGCACAAGAGGCTTTCTTTTGGTTTCCCTGATTCCAATCTCATTGTGTAAGGACAGTGCAATCAAGGCAGTGGTGGGGGACACTCACTCACAGTTGTTGAGTGTCTATCATGTGTTCAATAACATATGCTCATCATCCTGTTCACATAAAAAACAACACCTCTTAACATAGGAACAAAATTATTTTAAGTTATTTCTGAAAAGAAGACTAAGTATATATATTCAGAATGAATTAGAGGAAGTAAAGTAATTAGTTCAATAATTCAGACCACAAATACCACTTTCATTTCAACTATAGAGAATTGAAGGAATACTGAGAGAGAAGGGAGTGTGTAGCTTGATTCTTTATTGTGAATAGAATAAGGTTTGGTTATCCTCTTCTGTTCTGTGTCTCACTTTATTTTTCTCATATGCCATCATGAGCTTTAATATACACTAATCTTGTAGGTTTTGCTTCCACAAGTGCAAACTCCCTACAGTGGCTTCCTCTTCATCCTTGCACTGTGCTGTGGTGCTGGGGGCCTGCTGTATGTGCTGGTATTGTGAGTGAGAGAAAGCTTCATTGTGTTGTCTTAGATTGCTGTAATCACTGAGTTCTCTGTGCTGTAGGATTGGCGTCCAAGCTCACATCTGGGCTGTATCTGAACCTGATCTCCAGGAGCATCATTGACAAAAATGATGCACAGAACTTAAGTTTTGTATCTTAAGAAAGGTCTTGATATTTTCTATTTAACTCTGACTGAATGCAAATATACTTAGTGACTTTAATGCAGGCATTTCTGACAATCAGCATCCTCCTGATCATTAGATTGATAAAGTACCTTCCAATTATGAACCTTAAATGGACCATTTGCCTGCTCTGAAGCAATTTGCCTTTCAGCTGAAAATCCCTTTAATAAAGATATTAGTTGATTCCATTAAGTACGTACTTATTGTGGTTGTTCTAGGGAGTGCCCTTTATTAACGACTGTCAGTCATTAAGAAAACACTGCTATCAATACAATGTCATCCCCTCTGTTGCCTGTACACAGACTGTGGTCTTGAATTTTCTTTTGTGGTCTCTGTCCACATAATCCTCGTACTTGCTGAGGATTTCACCATGTCCTTAAATCAATAGCACTCAGTGTTTGTGTTCCCCAAGCAGTACGTCAGAAGGCCATGTTCATGGCCCTGAGACAGACTGCCCTTATACTGTGACATTTTCCCTGTGATATCTCAGAGTTTGAAGTGCATGTCCCAGAGGGTCATAGCACCACATGAGAGCATGCCTTCCCTGCCAAAGCAGCAGGTGGGCACAGTTTCATAGACAGTGCATCAAACCACAAGAGATTTTATTTTTAATATCTACTCACCTACCACCCACTCAGCCTTTCCTTGACTTCCCAGGATGGTGCCCATACTGAAATGCTAGCTTTATTCATTTTGTTTTGATTTATCATGTGCTCACATTCTGAGCAGAAGAGAGAGAGAAGGGAGAATGAGACAAAAAACTTCTGGATTTTTTTCTTCCAACACTTTGGGACAACTTATATGGAATGGAAATTGATGTAGATAATATATTTTTGTTTCGAATTGCCAGTAAGTTTTTTTTAAATAAAAGTATGCCTTTGACCTAAATTGGTCAAAAATTTGCATAAACCCAATTTAAATCATTTTCAAACTTTTTAGATACTTATAATACAACCATTTTTTGCATGTCTTAAAGCACAATTTCATTTTATTTTCTCTCCACCTTCTTTTTGCTAAATTTTCTGATCCTTTTACAAGCAATCTAAAACACATGAGTGATGGCAGAGAAATGTGCACCCCATCTCTTCCAGAAAGTCTGGGAATGCAAGAATAGTCTCTTTTCATACTTTATTTTAAAAGCTATTTTTAAAACAACATTTGATTTTTCTCATTAGACTTTTTTATTATCAAAGAGGAAAAAATTAAAATTGTAATTCTGCTTTTCAGAGATAATCACTGTTACCATGTTAGTGTACAGTCTTCTAGTCTCTTATAAACAGAGAAAATGTGGTAAAGCTTTCTGCACATTTATGAAGTCAAATTTAATGATAAAATGAAGCCAAGATTTGGTAGCAAGTTGAAATAGTTTCAACAGCCAAATCACAAATTAACTCAAAATGACCTTGTTCCTGAAATGCTGGGGCCAGCTCTGATGGAGCTCTCTGGGAAGATTACTTAAACTACACAATTCCAAGCTTCTAATTACATTTTTTTATGCTAAGTGTTTTATAATGAAGGTGGGAAAGCTCAACCTCAAAAGAGTGACAAACTTGGAAACCTATAAGACAGGGGTGGCAAACTCATTTTCACTGGTGGCCACATTGGCCTTGTGGTTGCCTTCAAAGGGCAGAATGTAATTTTAGGATTGTATAAATGTAACTACCGTATTTTTAGGACTATAAGATACACCAAACAATAAGATGCTCCTAGGTTTTAGAGGAGAAAAATAGGAAAAAAATTTTTGAAGCAAAGAATGTGGTAAAATATTTAATGACATAAATAACATTTCACCAATGTAAATGTAAACTACATTTACTAGCCAGGTAAGCTACATTCAGACTATAAGACACACCCCTCCTTCCCCCAAATTTGGGGGGTACGTCTTATAGTCCAAAAAATACAGTACTCCTTAACAGTTAAGCAAGAGCTCAGTGCTGCTTCTGGGTAGAAACAAGGTGATGGCCTGGATAAAACAAGGTGCCAGGCCAGATTTAGCCCCTGGGCCTTGTGTTTCCCACCTGTGCTATAAGATGACTGGATTTGTGTAACAGAAGCAGAAAGTTGTTCCTCTAAGAGATGGTTCAGTAGGGAATTATTTTTAAGGCTCCTCCTTCCACATATTACCACAAAGCAATTTCTTTCATATTTTTGGTCGATACTATCTTTAAAAGTCATTGTGATTTCCTGTTGGGAAGGGTGCATAGATAATTTTTCCTTTAAACAGCTAGAGAATGCCAACTTTCTTTTATCTGTACAATTAAAACAATAACTTGAAAATAAGGACACTTGGACAAAATTTGATAAGAATATAGCTAATCCCTTTACTTTTTGGAGAGCTGGAGTATTGTACATATTCCCTTATGACAGAGGGCTTTTCCAAGGACAGATAGAGGTTTCAGTAGAGATTCACTAATAAAAGACTCTACCCAGATATTGTTTTGGTGGTAATCAGTTCCCCATTAAAGAATACTGGTATTTGCCCTGGCTGGCGTAGCTCAGTGGATTGAGCACGGGCTGTGAACCAAAGTGTCGCAGGTTCGATTCCCAGTCAGGGTACACGCCTGGGTTGTGGGCCATGACCCCCAGCAACCGCACACTGATGTTTGTTTCTCTCTCTCTCTCTCTCCTCCTCCTCCTCCTCCTCCCTTCCCTCTCTAAAAATAAATAAATAAAATCTTAAAAAAAAAAGAATACTGGTATTTTACATAAATTTTTTCTCCTAGCTGGCATTTCCACCATTAGTTTATCCAAAAAAAAAAGGCAAACAATATTGTGCCCCTGGTTCACCCTAAATTAATTTGCTCCCTGAGTAAGGATTGATTCAGTTTGGGAAGCTGGGAGAAACAGCCCATATTTATACAAAAAGGAAATTTTCTGTGATCTATTTGCAGCTGCTTTCAGCTGCTCCCATTTCTGATTATTTCACACATTTTCAGACATAAACATTGCTGCCTCTAAATAATAGCTGTACTCTTACTTAGGGCTGCCCTGTGCTGTCATGAGGTGTCACTCACTGTCCCACAGGACAAGAGCACCTGTGGACTTAGGTGTTAAACCAATCAACCAGCTTAACCAGAACATAACCCGAATACAAATGGGATCTCACATGGCTGGGGCTCTGGGCATGTCAATCTGCAGAAAATAGCTGTCTGCAGAAAAAATAAACATCAAAAGCCACTGAAATCTTTATTCTGTCTCACAAGAAAACACTAAATAAAACAGACCATTTTTAGTTCAGAGCAAATTTCCTTTAAAAAGCCACTCTTGATGACTCTCCACTTTCAAGCTTTTTTTCACTGCTGCCAGTGACATCTACCAAAACCTGCCTCCTCTAGCGCTCCTTCCTTGGGGCCTTCGGCCCACATCCAGACCCAAAGGGCTCTTTAGCCTCTGTCCCCAGCCTCTCACTCCCTGCCTATTTCTTTCTTGTGAGGATCGACTTACCCACTCTTGCTACTTTGTTTTGTGTTTATCAATTCTCTCATTAGTAAAATTCTGTACAACCAAGTAAAGACTGTAAGCTGGCCCAGAAATAAAAAAAGTCAAGAATCTCCCAAACCTTCCCTTTTTGGTGGAATTAGCAGGAAAAAAATATCAGCTTATAAAATTACAGACATGCCTGCTTTGTATAGTTGTTTGAAAAAGCCAGCTCTTTCCATCTGTCTCCTTGCTCCAAAGACTATTCTCCAAGGGAAATGCCTTTGAAAAACACCTTTGCTTTATGCCCACCCACTTTCTATATTCTACCTAATTCTTTCAATAAGTGTTTTATGCTAGGTGCTGGGTTACCAAGATGAATAAAACATATGCTCAGATGGTAACACCTACAAATGGCTATGAGAATTTGTACTGTGTCTTTCATATTGCACTTATACACAGACAACATGGGTGAGATTGTATAAATTGCTCATATGAGGGAAGGCATATTGAAGGAGAAGGAGCTTCAGTTAGAACATAAAGAACATGCATGAGAAAGGTGCTCTAAGCAGAAGCAACAGCATTTGCAAAAGCTCAACTCTATAACATAATAAAGAAAAACAAAGACATGATAATTGTCTTCAGATGTTTGGAGGGTACCCAAGTAGAAGGCTGGGCAGCCTTGGTCTGTGTTATCTTGGGGCTGAGAAAAGAGACAATCAGGCAAGAATAAGAGAAGTTAAATATACTCAAATATACATAGAATATTCTGACAAAAGTGATAATAATAGCAAATACTTTTCCGCCACATGTAACATGCCAAGCATTATTCTAAGTGATACATATCCTTTATGAATAAAGGAATATATATGTGTGTGTGTGTGCATGTACATAAAGTTAATCCTCATAACAACCTTCTACTATTACTATACCCTATTTATAGATACAGAAACTAAGGCACAGAAGTATTAGGTAACATACCTAAGGTGTCACAACTGGTAACTGGTGGCCTCAGGACTTGAACTTAGGCAGTTTGGCTCTAGCATTTGTGTTCTTACTACTCTTATATAGTGCCAATGGAATAGCATGTTGCTTATCACTTGGGTAGGAATATTCTAAATGACTTCCCTGCATTGAATGGGAGGCTGAGCTGTATCATTTCTAAGATGACTTTGTTTCACCTTTGAAACTGTGAGGCTGGTAACTCATCTCAAATCAGCTCATAACTCATAACCACACTTCTCAAAGTCTCCTTTCTACCCTCCTCCATTGAAGCACCATGGACTTACCACACCATAAGACTCTCTCAGTCACACCTACGTGGTTTTCCCTCCACACTCTCTGTCCTGAATTGTGGTTACGTAGATAACTCTGCCTGTATGAAAACATCTTTCCACCTTCCCCTGCTGCCTCTCAGTGTTCTCTCCTTGTACCCTCTCCACAACTGTGTTACCATGGTCCAGGAGTTAGTGTGGCAAAGGAAGGACTTACCTCTGAGAGTGTGGACAGAAGCTGAGGGGTATGGCTAGTCACACACAAATAACATGGCCCTTTCCCAGCAGAATCCCTTTGTGGACATTCTGCTATTGTGACTAAGAAATCCTCAGGTTTGGAGCAGAGCAAGAGGCTAGAGGAAGAGGAATTATAACAGTGTTAAGAGCAGGTAACAGTGTTACCTGTAATCAGGTAAGAACCTACACCCTTCCCCATAAAAGGGAGTGTGCTAAGCTTGGCCACTTGGACCTGGAAAGGTATGTGCCGACGGATCTCTGAGACTGGGATCCAAATGGGGAGCCATTTCCCATCCCCAAAGAACCAGGGGAGACTGGTTCAGACATTTCTGTCTGTCTTAGGAACAGCTGGCAGCTCCTATACGAATCTAATTAAGCATTTTCCTGGCTGCAAATACTTCAAGTTCTATTTTAAGATTAAAGAACATTTCCCAAAATGTTCCCTACAGATGATTGGCTTCAGATATTTTATCCCTAACACACCATTTTATGACACAGGCTAAATCGCATTATAGAAATTACTCCAACCTGAAGCTGGGCCAAGTCAATAATATTGATTGATGAAGCCAGGAAGTCAACCATCTGAATACAATGCTTCAGACCAGACCAGTTGTCCTTTAACCTTGTCATATTTGTGGCTAATGTTCCTTCCCCTGACAGCTCCTCCCCTAAATAATAAATGTCAGAGAAAATGAAAACCGATTGTATTTGCTTCAGTCAAAAGAAGCAAGATGCAGCTGTGTTGTGGTCTGGCACCTATGCTGGAATCAGTTCAGTCCCTGAAACTTGGGTGGGTATGCTAGGTCACTTCCAGGCTGACAGGCACAGCTTGCTCTGCTCTGCCCTGCCCCATGTGCTTCGGCTGGCAACATTGCACTGCAAGCAAAGGAGACCCACAGGCAGTGGGATGTTTGATTTTGGAAAGTAAAGCAGCAGTCAAAGAAAGACAAGTATTATGATGGAAATTCTAGGCCTCCCGTTGAATCTTTCATTATGCTCATAAATAATGTGGTCATTTTAGAAGTCTAGATGAGTCGTCTTCTCTCTGCCACAATCATTAAAGGGTGTAATCAGGTAAGAACCTACACCCTACCCCATAAAAGGGAGCAGAAATCAAAGCCAGAGGCATTGCTATCTACAAATTTTCCTACCACCAAAAAAAAAAATAGCAAAAAAAATCAAATACCAAGCAAGAGTTACATAGTCAATTTTTTTTCCCGCTAAGGAAAAAGAGAGAGGAAAGAGTTCAACTGCTTCAGAGTGGAAAGCTGCATATGAGGGGCCTTATGTTCAACCAAACAGAGGGTGGAGGGGAGGGGGAGAGATGTGGGGGGCTCTGGCGGGGCTCTGATGGGTCTGGGGTGGGGCTCAGGTGGGGGTGGGAAGCATAACAGAACTAGCAGGGAGGAAAGAAAGCAGAATGAAGGCACAGAGCCAGACTACAGTAAAGGGGGAAATAGTAAAAAAAGCCTGAAATTCTTCTTCAGTAATTATTTCTCTTCAGCTGAGTGGAGCCAAAGTTTCCTGTAATTATCCAGTCATGGGCTGGCATGGTTATTAAGTAGGGCTTCTTTTTAGAAAAGGGAGAAGGGGAGAAGGGCATTGGGCTGTGGTTGGGTGCTGTCTTGACAGCAAGATAATTTCACCAAATCTTGCCTAGCGGCTCACCTAAGCCACAGGACAGGCTTGCCTCTGAGACAAAGTTTAGGTGTCCTCAGTAACACCTAAAGACTTCTGGTGGGTTAAACATTTTTCCAGGATCCTGCCAGTCCCTAAATGAGAAATATTAATGTGGGATGATGAAAAGTCAGCTCTGCCCTGGGTTGACATGGCAAAACAACCTTAGCTTTCTTCTGTGTTTCAAGTTCTTATGCTTATTTGTGAGAAGGAGCAGGTCCCATACAGAGAAGAAAGTGAAAATTGAGAAACTTTTTTTTACAGGTATAATGGAAGTAGAGTCAAAACATAAAAAAGAGATAAACCAAGATGGGCAAAAGAATAGTACACAAAACTCAGGACCTAGCAAGGCCACTTCAGGAAGAGAGAAAGAGAAACAAACATCGATGAAAAGGATGGTAGCCACTGAAAATAAAGAAAAGTGAATCATGGAGAGAAATTGGCTTGGGCTGCTGGAATAATCAGTCCTGATATTCTGTAATTGATGATTTTGCCTCTTGAAATCATGGGCCAAACTAACAACCAAGGTTGTTTATATCCATACCATCCCTGGGTTTTTGCAGGTACACAAAACTCATAGTATAAGCCACCCAACCATAAACCCTAGCATCTGTGTTTCACTTCCTGCTCAATAAGGGGCAGCCCCACCTACAAATGCCCCACACTTTCTTGCCCATGCTTTCCCCTCATTACTTCTGCCCCCAGTCCACCATGGTGCTCCCCCATGTGTCCCCGCATGGTGTGGGGTGTCCTCTCCTTATGTAAACAGTGAGTAATAAACTCTTGCTTCAAAGGCAGTTGTCTCCATGTCTTTCACTGTACCAGTGCCCAATTGAAACAAATCCCAGGTATATTTTAAAACAGCTACAAAAACTGTAGTGTATGTGCTTCTAAACTGGGCTGGCACTGCAGTGGTCTGTGAACACAGACTTGTGATCAGGGCCCATTTGATTTTGAACATGGGGTTCACAACCCAGCTAGCATTGTCAACAGCCACTACTTGCAAACACTGAGGGATTTTACACAACTTATTTCATTTCATTCTTATCCCAGCTCTACAAAGCAGGTGCCGTCATCATTCCCATTTTACATGCGAGCAAACCAACTCGGAGGGGAAGGAGCTCCAGATGACTCAGTGTAGGCAGTGGAGCTCGGGAGCAGTCTGGCTGTAGTGGCTGGGTCTCTAAGGCTATTTTATATTATACGTATTCTTACCTCAGACCCACTTGCTAACTTTTAGTTCTTTCTCATTGTGATTGTCCCGTAGTCATGAGCATCAACGAATATTTAGTGAGGGCCAAAGGCCTGCATCACAATATCCTAAGCACTAAGGGTAACTGACTAGGAGAAAGGTGAGACCTAATCTTAAGGAATATAGTGAAAATATAATAGCCCAAGATGGTTTCCACTAAGAACCAGCTGATAGACAACAGATACTCTCAAATATAAAATGGAAAGAGTCATAAGCTTTGGAAAAGTGTGTGAGTGTGTATGTGTGTACAAGGATGAAAGAGAAGGTTAGAAAGTGAGGGTATGGATGTGGGCAGAAGGAAGGTCAGAGGCAAGGCAGTCTACAAATTACACATGGCCTCTTTACAGTTTAGCCCTAGGGTCCCCACCTTTTTTTTAAATTGGAGTGAGACATTAGGTTAAAATGATGAGGTTGTTACAGGATGATGAAGGATCTTGTATAGTAATGCTAAGGAATCTGATATGGTGTGGGGTCTGTTAAGTAGCCAGAGGAGGGAGGTACATGGAGAAAGAGAGACTGGGTGGGGAGGAGGAGCAGGCCCTGGGGGTGGGAGGTCCACAGAGGGTTCACAGAGGTAGTGAAGTGGTGAAGAGCTGCAGGAAGAAGCTCTGGCCAAGATGGAGGTGTAGGTAGAAAGCTTTTGCTTCCTCTCACAACCAAAAGGAGGATAACAACCAATCTAAAATCAGTAAACAACCAGAAGTGCCAGAAAATCAAACTGCATGGAACTCTGACAACCAAGAAATTAAAGAAACAGTCAACCAGAACAACAAGACTGGTAGGTAGGGGATGGAGAGAACCTGTGGCAAAGTGGCAGACTGTGCAGGCGGGACTGGCTGTGGAGAAGTGGCAGGCTTCAAGTTGGGGGCTGACTGAATGGGAAACTGAGACTCATAGCTGACTGTGGACTATGGCAGTTGCTGTAGTGGGAGAAACTCCCAGTCTCACACGAGAGTTCATTGAAAAGTGCACTAGAGATGAGCAGGCGAGCTTCATGTTCCCTCCCTGGCCCCTCCCACATAAGCAGCACTGCAGCAGCAAGGAGGGTTGGCCTGCCTGGGTGAATACTGAAGGCCCCACCCCCTTACAACTGAACAGGTGTCCTGAGATGAAGAAATAGGGCCTGAATGAAAGAACAGTCAAAACTTCAGAAAGCAAGCTAAGTGATGAGGAGATAGCCACTTATCTGCTGGAGAATTTAAAGGTCTGGTAATCAAAATGCTCACAGAACTGATCAAGCTTGGTCAAAAGATGAAAGAACAAGTGAAAGATACCCAAAATGAAATAAAGCAAAATATTCAGGGAACCAACAGTGACAGGAAGGAAACCAGGGACTCAAATAAACAATTTAGAGCAAAATGAAGAAATAAATATCCAACTGGATCAGAATAAAGAGACAAGAATTAAAAAAACAAAGTGAGGCTGAGGAATCTTTGGGACAACCTGCAACGTTCCAATATCCGAATTATAGGGATGCCAGAAGGAGAAGAACACCAGCAAGAAATTGAAAACTTATTTGAACAAATAATGAAGGAAAACTCTCCCAATCTGGCAAAGGAAATGACTTCCAGGAAGTTCAGGAAGCCCAGAGAGTCCCAAAGAAGTTGGATCCAAAGAGGAACACACCGAGGCGCATCATCATTAAGTTACCCAAGATTAAAGACAAAGAGACAATCTTCAAAGCAGCAAGAGGGAAGAAAATAGTTACCTACAAAGGAGTTCCCATAAGACTATCTGCTGATTTTTCGAAAGAAATGTTGCAGTCAAGAAGGGGCTGGAAAGAAGTATTTGAAGTCATGAAAGGTGAGGGCCTATACCCAAGATTACTCTATCCAGCAAAGCTTTCATTCAGAATGGAAGAGCAGATAAAGTGCTTCCCAGATAAGGTTAAGTTAAAGGAGTTCATCATCACGAAGCCCTTATTATATGAAACGTTAAAGGGACTTATCTAAGAAACAGAATAAGATCAAAAATACAAACAGTAAAATGACAACACACTCACAGCTATCAACATTTGAACCTAAAAAAAAAAAAAGAAACATAATGAAAACAAAAACTAAGCAAACAACTAGAACAGGAACAGAACCAGAGAAATTGGCATCACATGGAGGGTTTTCAGTGCAGATGGGGGAGAGAAGAATGTGGGTGAAAGGTATAGGGAAGAAGAAGCATAATTGGTAGACATAAAATAGATGGGGAGAGGTAAAAAATAGTATCGTAAACCGAGAACTCAAAGAACTTATATTTACAACCCATGGACATGAACTAAGGGGGGGACCCTAGGGGCTTGGGGAGTGCAGGGTGGAGGGAGGATAAAGGGGGAAAATCGGAAAAACTGTAATAGCATAGTCAATAAAATATACTTTTTAAAAAAAAGAGCTGCAGGAAGACACAAGGGGCAACAGCCCTTTGTTCCAAGGGCAGTGGGGTGGGTCTTGGAGTCCCAGGTCCAAGAATGGACAGGGAACCATCTATAGTTAGAATTACTGGTGTTAGAGAAAATAGCATACAAATAAAAATGAAGTTCTTGACCTCTTTCCCTATTCTAACTCTTAGTAGAGGCATTTTAAAAGCTGGTGTATAGGGAATTTTTGATGACTTAGATTACTGACACCATATGCTACTGTTAAATTTGTCAGTAAGGTTTTCACTTAAAGCAGTTTTAATTTTTATGTTTTGTTAGATTAATAAAAATTATTTGAAGCAAAAGTAAGTTTAGGTATTAAAAAGTGGCATTCTAAATGATGTGATTCTATCATTGGAGATAATGACCATAATTATTTTGGTATTACCTAAACTTCTAGATATTATATATGTTTACACACACACATAAGTGTGTATATATAATACACTCATAAGTGTATTATAGATATGTGTATACTTAGGTAATTATATGTGTATACATTCTTATTTGTATACCATATTTTTAAATATATTTTATTGATTATGCTATTACATTTGTCTCATTTCCCCCTTTGCCTCCCCTCCACCCTGTACCCCCTCTCCCACCCACATTCCCCCCCTTTAGTTCACGTCCATGTGTCATTCTTATGAGTTCTTTAGCTTCTACCTTTCCCGTACTATTCTTACCCTCCCCCTATCTATTTTCAACCTACATTCTATGCTACTTATTCTCTATACCTTTTTCCCCCTTCCCCTTCTCCCACCCCCTGCTGCTAGCCCTCCATGTGCCCTCCATTTCTGTGGTTCTGTTCCTGTTCTAGTTGTTTACTTAGTTTCTTTTGGTTTTGCTTTAGGTGTGGTTGTTAATAATTGTGAGTTTGCTATCCTTTTACTATACATGTCTTTTCTTTATCTTCTTTTCTTAGATAAGTCCCTTTAGCATTTCATAAAATAAGGGCTTGGTGATGATGAACTCCTTTAATTTGACCTTATCTGAAAAGCACTTTATCTTCCCTTCCATTCTAAATGAGAGCTTTGCTGGATAGAGCAATCTGGGATGTAGGTCCTTGTCTTTCATGACTTGGAATATTTCTTTCCAGCCCCTTCTTGCCTGTAAGGTCTCTTTGGAGAAATCAGCTGACAGTCTGATGGGAACTCCTTTGTAGGTTACTATCCCCTTATCTTTTGCTGCTTCTAGGATTCTCTCCTTCGTTTTTACCTTGGCTAATGTAATTATGATGTGCCTTGGTGTGTTTCTTCTTGGGTCCAACTTCTTTGGGGCTCTCTGAGCTTCTTGGATTTCTTGGAAGACTGTTCCCTTTGCCAGATTGGGGAAGTTCTCCTTTATTATTTGTTCAAATAATTTTTCCACTTGTTGTTCCTCCCCTTCTGGTACCCCTATAATTTGAATGTTGGAACGTTTAAAGGTGTCCTGGATGCTCCCAAGGCTCTCCTCGATTTTTTGAATTCTTATTTCATCATGCTTTCCTGCTTGATTGATTCTATCTTCCTTCTGGTCCACTGTATTGTTTTGAGACTCAGATTCCTTCCTGTCTCTATTGGCTCTCCTCCGTGTATCTTCCTGCATCTCTTTTATGGTAACCTGCATCCTTTCATCTAAATTGCGCCCCAAATCAACCAATTCCGTGAGCTTTCTGATCACCAGCATTTTGAACTGTGCATCTGATAGATTGGCTATTTCTTGGTCGCTCAAAAGGATGAGTCCTGGGGGACTGATCTGCTCTGTTGTACACATGTCTTATGTTTTTCCCTGTCTCTCCTATTTTTTTTTTTCCGGTCTGGTCGCTCTTGTTAAGGTGGGGGGCGGACCCTTAAGTGTTCACTGGGGCTGGGCGCCCCAGTCGCCAGATTGTGACGTTATATGTGGGGCAGGGGCGGGGGTGGAGGCGGGGGCGGGAGGGAATCAATGGCGGCAGTTCAGTTCTCCTGGGCCCAGACCCTTCCCCGGGCTCCTCGGCTGCGAGCTCTGCCCTGGTCCACAATCGCTGCCCCACTGGGTCCGGCAGCCGCAGCTTGCGTACTCAGGGATCACCGCTGCATTCTTGCACCCCGGATGGCTGTCGTGCCGATTCCATGCCAAACTTTCCCCAACCTCCGCACGCGCGCCACTGACCCTTGCCAGCCCCGTGCCGGCTCGGCTCGTCGTCTCCTACCGGTCTGGATGTACGGGTCTACTTCAACTTCTTGGCTGTCCAACTTCCATTCAGATAAATCCTCTATCAGTTCTGTGTGTTATGCTGACCGTAAATTATTGTTGTTCTAATCTTGGTTGTGTGAGGAGGTACGGTGTGTCTACCTATTCCTCCATCTTGCCGGAAGTTGTATACCATACTTATATATAATTCATTCACCAGCATACCATTACTGTATTTCCATGCCAATAGTCCTTTATATACATATATCAAAATGTTTTTTGACTTAACAGTTATCTGAATGTACCATGATTTGCTTGGATAGTCTTGCTTTCTGTCTTTAAGTATTATGAGAAATGCAACAATAAACATTCTTGGACATATTTCTGAGTGCATGTCTAACTATTCAGGTAATTTCCCCAAAAGATGAAAAGTTATTTCTCAGACCCATTTTCCTTTGTTGTTTTCAATACTTTGTCTTCATGGCTACACATCTGTGGACCATAATTTTCTCTTTGGCCAATTTTCTTCAAAATAATCTCACTTGAAAAATGACTGCACAAATCCCCCATGTAGAAGACTTCTATAGCTACTCTGCCCTCAAGGAGGGGAAACATAACTCCCCACTCTGTAACTGCAGGCTGTGCACAGTGACCTCGTCCAAGGAGCACAGTATGGAGAACAGAACAGAGGAACTTTACAAGTGAAGAAACCTGACAGACTACATCCTACTGGTGATCAATGTCATCAATCATGTTGATAGTGTGTTCCCTTGATAAGATGTGATGAAAATGGCACTTTACCTCTGTGGTCTTCTTCCCAACTGCAGTCTCTGTAACTCCAGTCTCTGTAACTCCAGCCTCATCACAAGGTAAACATCAGACAAATTGCAATAATGGACCCTCCTATAAAACACTTGACCTCTACTCTTCTAAACCAGGGGTGTCAAACTCATTTTCACCAGGGCCACATCAGCCTCATGGTTGCCTTCAAAGGTCTGAAGTAATTTTAGGACTATATAAATGTAACTACTCCTTAACTATTAAGGAGTTGAAGTTACATTTGGCCCTTTGAAGGCAACTGCATAGCTGATATGGCCCCCAGTGAAAATGAGCTTGAAACCCCTGTTCTAAACTGTCCAGGTCATGAGAATCAAGGAAAGTCTGAGAGACGTCATAGCCAAGAGGAACTTAAGGAGACCTGACAACTAAATGTAATGTGGGATCCTGGGATATTAAGTAAAACTAGGGCAATCTGCATAAAGTATAAACTTTAGTAAATAATAATATATCAATACTGGTTAATTAATTGTAACAATAGTGCCATACTTAGGTGTTAATAATAAAGCAACTTGGTGCTGGCCTATCAGAAGCCTCTGTACTGTCTGCTCAATTTATTGGTAAATCTAAAGCTGTTCTAAAAGTACAGTCTAATAAATAAGTATACAAGTACACTATACAGGGTTAGAGACCACTGCTATTGCCTCAGAGCTATCTGAAGACTGAACTATCAAAATATGGGCAGGACTTCAGGCTACTGGAAAGCCACCTCTGGGCCTTCCCTGCATTCCAGGTGGGAGGAAGGATGGGGCCCAGTGTGCTGACTGTACAACCTGCCATAGAAGGAGAGCTCAGTGAGGAGGAGCCATCATTTTTCTTTCTTTCTTTCTTACTTTACTGCAGCCATTATGCTTCTCTGAGCCTAGATCTTTAAGGTTAAAGGTATATGTTTACCTTCTGAGATACTAATAAAAACTGTGTAAAGTCTCCATTACAACTACTGCCATCATCAACCACCACTGACTTGATTTCCAAATGAGCACATCCACAAATCATCTTCCTTCTATGCCCTTTCTGACATTTCACGCCTGCTTGGATATGTATAGCCACATCACAAACTCCATATTCTTTCTTTCCTTCCAGTTACACCAACAGTGAAAAGAATTTTTCTTTTTACATACTTCTTTACTATTTGAACTATTATTTTAATATATGCACATATTACTTTTACTTAAAGAATAACTGTATGTGTATGTCTTCATATACTTTAAAATTTTTTATTTTTCAATTACAGTTTGCATTTGACATTGTTTTTAATTAGTTTCAGGTGTACAGCATTGTGGTTAGACCATCATTTACTTTACATAGTGATCCCTCGATATTCTAGGTACTTGGCACCATACATGGTTGTTATTGCAATATTATTGAGCATATTCCTTATGCTTTGCTTTACATCTTTATGACTATTTTGTAACTACCAATTAGTACTTCTCATTCTTTCATCTTTTTCACCTAGTCCCCTAACCCCCTCCCCTGTGATATTCATCAGTCTGTTCTGTGTATTTATCAGCCTGTTTATATTTTGTTTGTTAATTTATTTTGTTCTTTAAATGCCATGTATAAATAAAATTATATGGTATTTGTCTTTCTCTGTCTGGCTAATTTCACTTAGCATAATATCCTCTAGGTTCTTCTATGCTGCTGCAAATGGTAATATTTTATTCTTTATTCTATCTGAGTTATATTCCATTGTATATATGAACATACAATGGAGTAAAGACAGTCTATTAAATAAATGGTGTTGGCAAAATTGGACAGATATGTGCAAAAAATGAAACTTGGCCACCTTCTTATACCAAATACAAGAATAATTTCAAAATGGATTAAAAACTTCAATGTAAGACTCAAGACCATAAAACTCCTAGAAGAAAACAGGCAGTAAAATCTCTGGCATTTATCTTAACAGTATTTTTTTTCTGACATATCTCCTCAGGCAAGGGAAACAAACAAACAACAACAACAAAATGGAATTCTATCAAACTTAAAAGTGTTTGCACAGCAAAGGAAACCATCAACAAAATGAAACTACAAGCTACTAAATGGAGGAAATATTTGCCAATGATACATTTGATAAGGGGTCAATATCCAAAATTTACAAAGAACTCAGATAACACCAAAAAGCTATCAAAAAGTGGGAAGAGGAGCTGAACAGACACTTCTCAAAAGAGAACATACAAATGGTCAATAGACATATGAAAACTCAACATAACTCAACATCACTAATCATCAGAAAAATGCACATTAAAACCACAATGAAGTATTACTTCACACCTGTCAGAATGGTTATCATCAATAAATCACCAAACAGGAAGTGCTGGCAAGGATGTGGAGAAACTAAAACCCTCATGCACTGTTGGTGAGAATGAGGACTGGTGCAGCCACTGTGGAAAACAGTATGAAGGTTTCTCAAAAAATTAAAAATGGAATTGCCTTTTGACTCAGGGATTCTACTTCTTGGAATATATCTGGAAAAACCCAAAACACTAATTTGAAAGAATGTATGCACCCCTATATTCATTGCAGTATTCTTTATAATAGCCAAGATTGGAACCAACCCACGTGCCCATCAATAGACAAGTAGATAAAAAAGAAGAATTTTTATAAAAGAGTAAAACACCACCACCAGGGCCACCATTAATGGCAGAAAGCCACAACAACTGCAACAGTTTGCTCTGTATTGATTTCACTTGCCTGCTCACAAGCTGAAGCTTTCAGGGGAGAATGTCCACCGAAAGAGCTAACTCTGCAGGAGCACACCTTGGACCCAGAGTCTGTGGCCACATAGGGCCACCATTTATTCATGTTCTTCAATAACAACAGACAATGGCAATAATGCTATTACCATTACTAACTGGCACATTGTAAAATACACTAATAACTTAAAGGTTTCTTGTTTGCTGGTGACCCAACTTTTTAAAAAATGTGGCTTCTTTAGACTACTTCTAATAAAAGTAGCTAAGATTTACTGAGCTCTTACTATATGCTTGTTTTAAGCACTAAATATTAATTCATATTCATCATATAGCTCTCTGAGGTGGTTGCTATTATTGTTCCTATTTTACAGATGAAGAAACTGAGAAGCAAAGAGGTTAAGTAACTTACACAAAGTCACATTGGAAGGAGAATTTATATCATGAGAGTTTGATTCCAGAATGCATACTCTTAACCTCTACACCACATAACACACATGTATCCTTATAGACATGCATGTGTACATGTGCACATATACATGTAAGTATATGCACATGTTTTTGCTCACATAAACATTCTAAAATGAATACACTGTTAAATTTTTCATAACAAGTTCTGTTTCAAATGAAGCTCAACATAGGAAACCATTGACTTTTTAAGGTTCTGAACAACATTTGTAGATGATATTGTACACACATGGCACAGCTAAAGAAATGATTTGGTTCTTGAAAATGACTTTTTATGAAAATATAATTTTTATATCAGTTTTAGCAGATAGAAGCCTTTGAAGATTATTTAAATGCTATTGAAAAAAAAGGAGCTCTCCCTCATGACAGCTATGACCAACAATACAATATTTAAGTGCAGTTGGAAAACTTGAAGTCCCCTTGGAGTTGGATGGAAGTAGATTTCTCTAATGAATGCTATTTCCAATTCTCCTAAGGAAAATAATAAAGGCCAGATTGATTTTCTTTTGGAGTGACTGAGTAGGCATTTCCTATACCTCACCCACAGGTAGCTGACCTCTCACTCGATATTTCTAGTCTGTAGGTCACAGACATGTCATTGTCATGAATGAGTACATAAATAACCCCAGAAAAGAATGGTGCTGCCATTTTGAAGCCTGTTTTATTAAAAAAATTTAAAAATAATATATAATTTCAAATAACTTTAAGGCATAGCAGAATTTTAAAAGTTATTTCTTATATCCTCTTAAGGGGGAAGGTCCCTTTCACAGTGGCCAAAAGAACTTGTGGGGAAACATTTTTTAGCAGAAAGTACAGGGATGAAGGCTGGGGTGCTGTGTTTCTGGGAAAGGCTGATTGAGAAATAGCAAATATGAAAAAGATTAGAAGCAGTCAAAGATGAACAGAGCCCGTGAGGTTATTTGAGCATCATATGCTGTGATGGTCCACATGGTGGCTGAAATTCTCTCCAGGGGTGTGTATCCCAAAATGTTAGATTTTCCCTATGTGATTAGGAGTGCTGCTACTGTTCCTGTTACCATGGTGATACCAAGATGATTAAAAGGGAATTCTCTAAAGTACTGTGTGTTTAATGTCTGTGTATTCTTCTATGTGTGTCTATTGGGGTGACGCATATACTCACAAACACATGTGCGAGCACACATGCACACACAAGCCAAATCCAATTACCGGTTCTTTTGTTGGGTAGGAATTTGATTCTGGTTGACTTATTTTGAATCTTACTTGTTATAAGTGGGTCATCAGTTGGAGGTAGGAAAATTTTCTGTTAAACAGGCCTTCCTGTGGCAAAGAATTCCCTTTTCAAATCCAATGGTGAAATACAGGGTGGAGAGAGATGACCAGTAAAATAAGGTTGTTTGCTTGCTTGCTTGCTTGCTTGCTTGCTTGCTTGCTTCCTTCCTTCCTTCCTTTCTTCCTTCCTTCCCTCCCTCCCTCCCTCCTTCCCTCCCTCCTTCCCTCCCTTGCCTTTCTCTCTCTCTTTCTTTTTCTTTTTTTAGTAAATTCCATTGGAACTTGGGAAAGTCAGGGGCAGCCTTCATAGTGTGTATAGGGTGATGAATTCTAAAAGAAGATATTTTAAAGAATTAAATCAAATTCATCCCTTCTTACTTTCTATTTTGGTTAATGGAATCACATGGTTGCCCAAGCTGAAATCCTCAGTTATCCCTGACCCTCCCTCACTCTGTCCCAGCATCACCTTCACCCAGATGCTCAAATAAGCCTCAGTTATCCTCGCTTTCTGCCTTTATCCATCCCCCAACATTCAGCTATTCTCTAGGTCCAGTTTCTTCTCATAGCCTCTTCAGTCAAATTTCTTTTCTATATCCTCACAATTATAGCCTTAAATCAAGCCCTCTTTATTTTTACTAGCACTGTTAAAGTAGCCTCTAATCCTGTTCTTCCTTAAGCTATCACCAACATTGCCACCAAACAAGGTCTTTCTAAAACACATACAGTCTTGTTGCTACCTTACTCAGCACACTCAGCAGAGCATTCAAAGCCCTTTGCAATCACCTTCCCAGGCATTTCTCCAGTTAAGTCAGCAGGCCAGCTGAGGTCAGCATGCCCCTTGAGACTTATCCAAAATGCAAGTTGAGGCCCTATTCTGGGTTCTGAGGAAGGTTATCATTCTCAAGATTTTTTCTAATTTCTATGTTTCATATTCATTTGGTCTAGAGTAGGCTCATTAAATTTGATGTGAGATTAATGTGTTATATTTAGAGTTTTTTTATATGGGGGGCACTATGTGTTATACATGTTATTTCATTTCACATAACAGCCCAATAGAATGAACTATTCATTCTATTTTATGGATAAGGAAACTGAAGCTAAGGGAGGAACATGCCCAGAGGTACCCAGACTGCAAGTAGAAAGTGAGGAGGCAGTCAGGTCTACCTCACTGCACCACGACTCTGTGCAACCACCCTTCCTCTTTTGTTATTTTTTTGATTGTTCTCTTATTCATTCATGTATGGATGAGTGCTCCTCTGTGTACCAGGTGCTATGAATGGGGCAGATAGTGAGAAGAATAAGACATGATCCCTGCTCCTAAAAAAGAACAGAAGCATCTAATAGGTCATTATAGCCTCTCAAGAGCAAAAGTAGATCCATATGCAAAGTGCTCTGAGCCACCCCAGCCCAGCTCAAGAGCCTAAAGTTCCTCATTGTTCTTTACCTGGCATCTAAGACCTCCTGTAACTTTCTATTTTCTATCAACCTTCATCCACCTTCTCTTCTAACACCAATGTCTGTCCTCCACCCAGGATGGGTTGGTTTTCTCTGCAAATATGCTAGATTATTCCCACCTCTCTGGCTGTCATCACCCAGTGATTCCCTACCTAGAACACTTTCTGCCTCACTCAGTGCCATCTATTCTTCAGCACCTTCTCAAGTCCCACCTCTTCAAAAAAGCCCTCCCAGATGACCCCTGGTGGCAATAATCTCTTCTGTTCAAGTATTTATATAACACATTGTTTTAATCACTTTCGTCTTCTGTTGTTGTTTTTTGTTTTGTTTTGTTTTTGGTTTTTTTTGACTCCTTATCTGTTACTTTATTATTAGGAATTCGTCCTCCCTGGAATACTCACAAAATTTCACTCTTTTCCAGTAGAAGGTAGTTCAGCACAGCACTTAGAAGTTTAGGCTTTTCAGCCTAACAAGCACAAATTTGAACCCTAACCACACCTATTTGTTAGCTGTGTGTCTTGGGATATTTATGTAACTTCACCAAGTCTCAGTTTCTTAATCTGTAAAATGATGTTAGTAATATGATCTACCTCATACAGTTGTCATGTGGTTGAAGTATGTAACATTAGAAAAATCCAAGAAACACAAGGGGGTATCATGCTCTTAGGTGATACTCACTAGGTATGTGCTCTAGATGAAGTCATGAAAAATAAAGTCTGATATCATCACAGTCTAGAGAGAAAGAACTCCACACAATAAAGGAAACCTTGTGAACATGAGCAAAACTCCACACTTAGAGTTTAAAATCATTTGACGAGATGAGGTATGCACATAGTACGGATGTCAGCTAGGTCACCTTGTTGGAACCAGACCTGCTTTTTATGGATTTGAGAAGTCCAAAGCTATCTCCAAGATTTCTCTAAATTCTGCTATATTCATCCTCTCTTGTCTCAGTTCCCACACCTTGTTAGTCTCTTCTTGATTTCCATTAAAAGGATCTCTCACAAAACAGAAACATTTTACTGAAAGTCTAGAGGTGATTTATATAAGGATTTCTACTGCAGAAATTTAAACTGCTAAAAATCTAAAACTGGAAATCCTGTTCTGAGAACATCCAGGTGGTTTCCCTGACTGGAATGGCCACTTCCATCTTGGTCAGCAGGGCTTCCGTGTCTCACCACCAAGTCCACTGGAACATAGAATTTTTTTCTAATACAAGTTTAGCCAAGTGCTGTCTGTATTCTTTCAAAATTTAAACTCTTTAGGGCCTTACCTTTTTGCTTGAAAACATGTTAAGGTATTTTTCCAAACAGAGACAGTTATCTTCATAAAAGGAACTCTGGTGCCAGCTACTAATCTAGTTTTTAAATGCACCACATCTAAATTATTAAAGTTGTCCATCCCAATCAGAACACTGGCATATCTGCCACTGACTCTGTCACCTGGGGCACAACTAGGCCACTTTTGACATACCTATAGAATGAAGAGACTATCAAAATGATTGCTGTTGTCCATGAAACCATATGTGACAATTACATGATGGAAGGATGTAAAAATAATTAGGTCTGTCCAAAAGCAGTTAGGGAACATAGCTCTGCCTGAGGGTATGTGAACAAGAAGGTACACAAATCTTCACAGTAAGTGAGAACAAAAGCCCAAGATTTAAATTCGTTATTAATGTGCTCAAGAGGAATATATTATTATCTAGCTCTCAAGGGGAAAGGTGAAAAACTAACTGCTAAGTTATCAATTACAGTATCTTAGCAGTTTGATCAACAAACATTTATGATGTCACAGTTTCTTAGAAGGAGGGAGTGGCTTTGAGGGTGGTTCTGGTTCAGACTCTCTCCCGAGGATACAGCAAGTTGTTGGTTGGAACTTGTTACCTGAGGCTTGACCAAGGCTGGAGTTTCTGCTCCCAAGACAGCTCACTGTGTGGCTATTGGCAGTAGGTCTCAGGTGCTTAGAGCTTCCTGGTAGAAGTTGCTCACCACACAGGTGTGTCCACAGGATGTCTTGACTGCCCTCACGACATGGCTTTTTGTTTCCTTGAGACTAAGAGAGAGAGAGAGAGAGAGGCTTAAGAGGCTGCAACTTTTATGACTTAGTTTTAGAAATCTCATGTGATCACTTCTGCCATTTTTTATTAGTTAGAATCAAGTCACTAAGTGCAACCCACACTCAAGAAAACAGAAGTTAGGCTGACTTTTCAAAGAGAATGGCAGAGAGTGTGGGCATATTGAAAACCACTGTGAGATGCACCTTTAATCTCATAGAACCACCTATAGGTGACTTTCAGGTGAAAACTGAAACAAATATCACAGAATTTAGGGAGAACTGATTCTCTCCTTCTCTCTCTCACAAGTCCTTAGAGAATCCTGTCCCTGACCTGCAAAGAACCCCTGACAAAGATGGGTGGTAGACAGGACAGAGAGGAAGAATGTGAATGTGGGGCATGCTGATGTTTAGTATTCTGTGCTGTCCAGAATCATGTCAGCAGCAGAGTAAGATTAATTGGGGAATTAAATTTCCTATTTTCTTGTTCTACTGATTTCCCTCCCAAATTCTCCTCCTTGGCTAGAGAGGTTATCAGATAACACGCAGGATTTTTTTCCCTTCATTATTCTTAGTGCTAAGGACCCATTTAGTGGCAATGATGCTTCTAAGGATCAAACAATCAATCATTTCTTTTTCTGAAACTGGGCCACACATTTTGTTGTGCTTTATAAAGGCTACGGCTGGGGAGCTAGCACACACATGATAAAAATACTTTCCAGTTGATACACAGCTATTATTAGAGCTGGCATTTACTTAAATGTTTTGTGTCACCACATTGCATTTACTGTATTGTGTCAAAAAAAGGGATGTTTGGCTCCACAAACAGATTTCTGTTTTTGATGCCGGTAAGCTGCTCTGACTTACATCTGTGGTTTACAGTCACTATTTCATCTTCCTGGAAAAGTATCGCTTAAAAAAAAATCTAAAGCAAAGAATTCCGGTTTAAAACCAAGCCTTAAATTCAGAACTCTTTTCATGTTAAAAAGAATGATCTGGCATAGTAGATTAATTCATAGGTTTGCCAAAGACTTTTACTGGAGTATTTAATGCAACAAGGTCTCAGATTAGATGCAGCTGGCCTGAGGCATCAGCAATGATTGCTGTGCAGGATGCAGTTATAATTTTAATGGTGAACAAAGTGACAGACAACTCACAGAATTAGGAATGTAATGCTGACCTTCCCATGTGAACTCCTCTACCAGGTTCCACTCTCACCTCCAACTACCGCATATAACACCATTTTAAAATGGAGGTAGATGGTGACTTGCTAAATCAAAGGATCATCATGTTGTCCCAGGTGTGACATCTCATTTATGGTAATAGGACTGACCCCATAAAAATAGCTCCAGCTGTGGAGCACATTAAAAGGAAAAAAGAACAGAATAAAATCCCAAACAGGAAGAGCACAAGAGGACTTGCAGTTTCTGGTGTTGGACCTTCGTGATGACTATGGCCCTGGAGACAAGCATCCAGACAGGAAGTGGGGGTAACTGTGGTAACTGGGATAGTTGGGGGTGCTCCAAGGAATGGAGACCATCTGCAGATAGTAATAGGCTTCAAACAGCACCAAACATGATTTCTGGCACAGAGTGGAGGTTCATTATGTATTTTTGAGTGGAGAAACTTTAATCAGTTTGGGAGAAATTAGGGCACTTTTGAACTAGATCCTGAACGATAGATACCTTATTTCCCAAGTATAAATTAGATATTGTGAAGAAATCTCAATTATTCCAGGAACGAGGGGATGGCATTATTATAAGAATAATAACAAAACTTTGTAATTTAATAGAATCTCTCCTTTCCCCACCACCACTCCTCATCAAATGTTAAGCCTTTAAAAATGTTTATTATGCCCTGGCTGGCATAGCTCAGTGGATTGAGCATGGGCTGCTAACCAAAGCATCGCAGGTTCGATTCCCAGTCAGGGCACATGCCTGGGTTGCAGGCCACGGCCCCCAGCAACCGCACATTGATGTTTCTCTCTCTCTCTCTTTCTCCCTCCCTTCCCTCTCTGGAAATAAATAAAAAAAATCTTTTAAAAGTGCTTATTATTTAATATTATAAAGCTTCTACAGAGCCCTTAGAGAGAATGTGAAAAATACATAAAAATATCAAGAAAAAAAATCAGTTATAGTGCTTTTACCTAGAAACAGACATTATAAACTTTTTGACTTATTTCTCCTCAGCAATTTTTGCAGCCATTGTTACATAGCTAGGAGAGATAATACTGCAAGTAGACCTTTGCATGCTGCTTTCAGAATTAAAACAACAAAACAAGACATTTTTTGACTAATAAGTAAATATGTATTCATTGTAAAATTTGGAAAAAAACTCAGAAAGTATGAAGCAAGAAATAAAAGCATCACTATGTGGGAGGCCATTCTACGTGTGGTGTGCCCAGCTCCCACTGGGAGATGCACAGGACCCACACCCACAGATAGGTTTTCCCGTGGGGAATCAGGCCTGCAATGTACCTAGGTCACTATGAGTCTTGCTTTTTGCTAAAACTCCCTCACCCTGAATTGAGGACATTTACTGCAAAGCAATTTCCTAAAAACCATGTTAAACCTTCCAAGGATGAGTGTAACCGGTCCAACTACTTTTGCCTTTTTATTTGCGAATATCCCTCTTCTGTGATGTGATTACCAGCATCCTTTCCTTTGTTTTCTGTATAAGGTAACCACCTAAAGCGAGCCTGTGCATAGTTAATGAGGACCTTCTTCTAATGTGCCCAGTAAGACAATAAAAGCTCATTGGAGCGAGGGCCAAGACTTTTACTCCCCTTGAGAGAAAAGCCATGCTGTCCCTTTTCCTCCACAGGACTCCGTAGTCCATGTGAATGTGTCTCATATTTCATCCATAATGAGGTGGACCCCATGAGCCGGGGTCCGCATCATCACTAGTAAACCAGCCACTTCACATTGGCATGGGTAATAGTTTGGTGACCTCCCCTTCCAGGATTATTTTTCTTTCTGATCCTTAACAAAACTGCAGATTCACTTGAGAGAGTCAGGGCCATTCATTAAGCGTCCAATTACCATTTAACCAAAATTCAAGTTAAAGACTCCTGGAAAAGTCAGGTAGTTTAATAAAAATTAAGTAGATTTCTTTTTCCAACTGGCATTTTATTGTGACCCTTGGCATGGAGGGGTAGTATTATCTGTGAACAAAGATGCCTCTTGAATTGCAGCTTTTCTGGTCCTCCCAGGTGGGAACCTTTGTGTTCCTGCTTTTAGAGAGGGGCTGAGTCAAGGAAAGGAAAATAGGGAACAACAGACAATATGTATGAATGAACATTTTGGGGCTGAGAGGCAGCTCAAGATGCTGTGAGTGCGGCATTTTGACTCTCACTCAAAATGCCTCTGCAACCAAAAATTCTATTTAGCTCGTAAAATCTATGTTGCACAATAACAACAACAACAACAAAATCATACTAACACATGTCCCCTACTTTTCTCCCAGGGAAAAAAAGCTAGGATCATGGAGATTATCTAAACTAGGATCATGGAGATTATTGCCAAAAAGAATTAAACTCAAAGGTCTTACAAAAGCAGAAATAGAACCAAACAATCATTCTAAACCCTATGCTTCACTGAATTTTTTCAGCTAGTTTCCAGAGGGTCTGGTGGTATAGAAACACAAACACCATTGCGTCCCATGTTATGTGTGATCATAGGCAAGTGAGTCACTTACTTTTCCTGAGTTCTGGATTTATCACCTAGAACCAGGGCTAATTCTGCCTTCTCTGCACAGATAGTGAAAGGCTCAAGTCAGCTAATGATGGAAAGGGCCTTGCACCCACAAAGGAGTCAATGTTTGTTTCTTCTTTGTTTGAAATTCACCGACCACCTCTCACAAGAGTGGGTGTGGTGGCTGGGGCACTGGTCAGGAGCATCTGTGCCACTGGGGATTAATTTTCAGTTGGAGGATAACTATTCTTTTCCATTTGCATCTCTGCCAGAATGGAGACAGAGGGAAAAGAGATTTCAGGTACAGAAGGTGTTTTAATTATCTTTAGTAAAAGAAAATTTGATTACAGATGTAACATATCTATATCATTTAAAAAGTCAGTCAATATGTAAGTGTATGAGATGAATAGCGACTCTGCATTTCTGCAAAAGTAACCACTGTTACCAGTCGTGTGAACATGCTTCCAGAACTCTTTCTGTTCACCACACATATATCAATACACACACTTGTGTTTTCACAATATCTGCTCAGTATCATGGCAAATCCCTGAGTTAGTGCACCCTGGTGATAGCTTGTTTTTTTAACACAGCTGTAGTTAACTTTCCATAAATTGAATGAACAATAATGTAAGTGACCAGTATGAGAAGAGAAGGAGGTGCAAAAACCATTTCTTTACATTGTATTGGAGCAACTGTGAGCAAGTAAATACACAATACTCTTGTAAGACTCAAAAACTTTATCTAAAAATGAGCAAAAGAATACCACCCCCATGGCACTTTTTTGAAGATTCAATGAGTTCATATACACCAAAGCGTTTCACAAATTGTAACGCAAAACATGATATTGCCTCTCACCAGTCCTGTGTAGGGTGAGATAGGCCAAGACTACAGCTGATACCAAATCAAACATGTTTTAAATGCTTACACACCCTGTTAGTGTGTAATGCCACAGCTCTGGGCAACTCACTGGTGAAAAAGAATCATGCTAACTTGAGAACACCAAAGCTGATTGCCTTAGTAATTCAACTTTAGTCAGTTCTGCATTGATAGAACTCCAAGAACTTTTGTTCTGCTGCTTTGTAGGGTGGTTAATTGTTCACATAGGCAAAAATCACTGGATGCAGAGGGCTCTTTTTGACTCACCAAGAAGAAATGGCAAGAGGGTATTTTCCTGTATACCTTGTGAAGATAAAACAGAATTGAAGCTGGGGTCTTTTTCAGTGCCCTGCAAGAGCTGAGCTGGCAATGAGTCTGGATGATTTAATAAGTGGTTAATGCCACAGACAGGAGGGAAAATAAGAGTCTGAAGGAACATGAAGGAACAGTCACCCCTAGATCAGATTATTAAGATCTTTTCTCCACCCCCCACCTCTCTCATACAATATTGTGGCATCTCACTTCTTTTTAAGACAAGGTTAGTTCATCCCTGGCTCTAGTTCACTGCCTCCTCTGTACATGGCAGCAGTGTTTCCTTCAAATTTATTCTTGAATTTGGCATTTAAAAAGGTCAAGGCATGCCATGGCCAGGTCGCTAAGTTGGTTGGAGCATTGTCCTATACACCAAAACGTTGGGGGTTTGATTCCAGGTTGGGGCACATACCTATGTTGAGAGTTCAATCCCCAGTTAGGACATGTATGGGAGGCAACTGATAGATGTTTCTTGCTCTTTCTCTCCCTCTCTTTATCTCTCTTCTCTTCTTCCTCTCTCTCTAAAATCAATAAAAACATAGCCTCATGTGAGAATTTTAAAAATTAAGAAAAAATCATGACAAAATCAAGGCCTTCGAGTTTTAGGAGGAAGAAAAGGAAGCAGATTATTGAAATTTAGTGTAGCAAGAACAGATATTCACTGCTGCTGAGATAGAAGCACTGTAGGACTTTGGAATCACAGTTTCCACCCTCCATGGACCTCAACTGCAGGGCATAATAAAGGTCAGGTTCAAATGTACTTTGAGTTGAACAGAAGGAATTTGGTCATCATAAGGTTGGTTGTCCTTGCAGTTCACTAAGGAATTTTCCAACTTCTGTGTTTCTACCCTGGGTAATCAATCTTACATAATAATTCATCATCTTTTATTATGTTTTATTTTTATCTTTTCCTTTTTCATTGTATTTGTTGGGGGCAATACTGGTTAAGAAAATTATATAGGTTTCAGGTACACAATTCCACAACACTCCTTCTATACAATGTATACACCCCAAGTGAAGCCTCTATTACCATTTATGCCCCTATACCCTCCTCCACCTCCCCCTATTCCCCAAATTGACTTTGATCAAACAAAATACTGCAGATCATCGAAACCACCCAAGCAATTATCTAAACTTGAGGACCTTTTTTTCTCCATTCTTTTTGGCTAATGAACATTTTCTACTTCTTACCAAATAATTTGAAAAATATATTGGGGCTTTCCACTAGGAAAATGTTTCCATGAATAAAATGCAGACCTTCTCATTTTTTCAGAAACAAAAATCTAGCCCCAGAGTATTCTGCTAGCAGTGTGGATATTCTCCTGCTCCCTGTGGGCCTGGCTCTAGTCCATGCTCTTTTTTTTTTAGACCAGGGAAGCTTTCCTTAATTGGGAAATGACACCCCTATCACATGATGCCACACACTGCTGCGCTTTCATTCTCAGGTATGGTAGTGTTTGTTCCACCAGATCAGAAGTACTTTCAAACCCATTGTTCAGGTGTGCTCAGAATGAAGAAGACAAACCATCCCATCAACAGAACAATAATTTCCACTTAGAGGAAAAAACACATTCTGCCAATTTCAATTCAATTGTCCCCAACATGTTTGTAAAACTCTCTGTCCTGCTTAATCTGTGATGCATAGAGTATGAAGTAAACCCCCCTACATGGAATGACTAACAGAGGCAGATGCAAGACAGCTAACAATGAAAACAAACACAAAAATAAAACAGCCTGCATCAAGCACTGAGTCAATCATAAGAGAATGTTTTTCACTTCTAATCATCAAAGATTAAAGGCTGGATATTTAAGGAATGGAAAAAAGTGTATTCTTTAACAAGCATTTTAAGTAAGGTGAGAAGGCAGTGTGGTGTGTGTGGGGGAAAAAAGAAATTTGGAATAAGACTTGGGTTCAAGTACCATTTTTTTTTCTGAATGAGTTGGGTCTTGGGAGGTCACCTGACTTGTTTCCCAGCCTCATTTCTACCATCTGTAGATGAGGATGACAGCGACACAACTCTGTATCCACCTTTTTGGGAGCTAGTGGGAACCAAATGAACTAATGGACACAAAGTCACTACACAGGGCTATATGAATAGCTGCATTTCTAAAAAGATGTCATTTGAAAGAGCAGAGGTGGCAAGTGAGTGGCTGTGACTGTGGCCTGTGAGAGCTGGGAATAGCCTGCACCTTGAGTCTTACCTCCCACAATGCCCCATCCCTGTGCTGGGAGGTTCCAAGTCATGAGACCTTTCCAGTGCGGTGCAGGAGAGGGGCTGGAGTGTGCCACTAAGCTGTGGAGCTAACCAGGGCCCTGGGATTTCCCTCTTGTTCAAAAAAGAGCCCCACTTTACTGTTTTTAGGGGAAAATCAGATGTGTCCAAACTTGGAACAATAATTAATTGAGCTGGCAGGAGACTTGTGATGGTGGTGGGAGTAAGGGTGATGTTAATGGCTCTGAGATTTCTCTGGGACTTTAATCAGGGCCTAGAACAGGAAAGTAATAACCAGAAGTGGTGTAGTCCCAACTCCAACTGTGTGCTACTCTGTTTCAATTACTCTTCAGCTTCAGAAAGAGGTAGAAAAGAAGAAAAAAGGAAAAGGAAAAGGAAAAATCACATAGGAAATAAAAGAAGAAAAGAAGGGGAGATACCTCCAGGAGCAGCAAGTACTCATTCTAACTTGGCAAAGCAAGGGAATGTCATTTCTCTCCTTCCATGATTTACATGTGCCACATGCTCGGGTTCTCTGGGTCCCTATGACCATGGCTGATATAGTCAAATCTAGGGACATTAGGATGTGAGAGTATAAACGCACATGCCTCATGTCTGTCTTCTCCAGGAGCCAAGGCCATTCCTGAGGAGGAAGACTATAGGATATGAAAGCCTGGGTTTGGGGTGTTAAGAAAAGCTTAAATTAAGTTTGAGGATTCTTTCCCCCCACCCCCAGACCTAAAAAGTTCACCAGACATCAGATCTAACTTCACTCAGAGTGTGATATTGGGACTAAGCTTTGAGCACTGGATTAGGTATGGCATAAGAAGGAAGTTCATTGAAGATTCAGAACTCAGCCTGGCTGCCACCAGAAGACGCAAGAACAAAAGCACTGGGGGTGCCCCCTTCCTACTCTCCTGAAGTCCTCAGAAGGTGACTTGTGCATGCACACTGCATTTTGTTATGGGCTCTTGTGGCCATGTTCTGTCATTCACATCTGTACTCCTCAAAGGCCATGCGCCAAGAATCACTCTGGGGCCTTTACATACAAAGTAATGGTTCTCACATCTGCAGTCTTCTCCCTGCCCTACCAAATCAAAATGGTTGGGACTTGGACCCAAGAATCTGTTTGTTTTTTCTTAATTATTATATTAAAGTATCAGAAATTCAAGCAAAAGGGTAGCTCTAAGTCACAGTCCAAGAACCTATGAATTTTTAAAAATTTTACATGTTAACTTCTAATCTCTGCCTGCGAGGATATTTAGTGTTTTCTTATTTTTAATAACTAGCATCAGATAGAATTTAGTATTCTACAAATTTCATTGATATTATCTGATGAATGTTTTTCTATTTTACTCTGTTTTTATTTTATATCTCTACCCCTCTTCCAGATAACCACTGTTGAAAGTTATGTTTTCTTCCATGCATATCTCTATGTTTATATATAATATGCTAACACACACACACACACACACACACACTTTTGGCTGTTGCTTCTTTTATAACATGTATCTCCATATATTGTCTTTTTTACTTAACACATCATAGAAATACCTCCAAATTCCTAGGTTACATATAACTCTTCTGTGTACAACATTTTATGATATTGTTATATTAGTCAGGGTTATACAAAGAAACAAAACCAATAGCATTGATAGATGATGGATAAATAGATAGATAAATAGATAGATAGATGGAGTGTAATTGATTTCAAGAAGTTGGCTTATGTAACAGTAGAGGCTTGGTAAATCTAAAATCTGCAAAGTAGGCTGGCAGGCTGAACACCCAGGGTAGAGTTACAGTCTGGGTTTAAACGATGTCCATTTGCAGAGTTCTTCTTGCTTTGAGCAGTCAGTTTTTTGTTTAATCAAGGCCTTCAGCTGATTTGACAAGGCCCACCCACATTATGGAGTATAATCTGCTTTGCTCAAAGTCCACATATTTAAATGTCAACCTCATCCAAAAACACCTTTACAGCAACATCCAGAAGAATGTTTGACCAGATATCTGGACACTATGGCCCAGTCAAATTGACACATAGAATGAATCATCACATCCCAATTCATTCACTTTCCAATTCATTTCCCTATTGATAGACTTTAAGTTTTTTCCTATATTCTTTTTGCCTCTATAAATAATGCTCATTATCAAAATACTTTAATTTTCACAGGATAGATTCCCAGAAAAAAAGATTGTTGGGTCCACGGTATACTTATTTGTAATTTTAACGGGTGCCATGGAATCACCTATGAAGTGTTTTTATTGTTTAAAACAAACTGTTAAGGTAATTCTGGCATAGCTAGGTCAGCTCTAATCAATGAGAGTTCAAAAATTAAACTTATTCTCCCTATGTCAATGTGGAAATGTGTATAAGAAATTTTCTCATTCAAGTGTGATGATAACTGAGGTCAGCATATCTAGTAACTGACATAAACAACTTCACCTCACCCATAGGCGTGAAAGGCAGCGCAGTGGGAAGAAGGCAAGAAGGCTTATAATTCCAAGTCAAAGATGGCAGGAACTCCTTAATTTAACCTCACTGTGCCCATTGTGACTGCTGGGTAATATTTTGAGGTGTTAATCTATGGTTTAGGAGACTTTTTTGTCTCCTGTTTATCCTAGCAGGGAAGTTAAGGTAGTATATGCCAAAGAAGGAAGGAGAAGTGGCCTGGGATATTTCTTGTCTCATCTGGAATGTAGGAGATTTCTGCAGTGCTAAGAGGAAAAAGGAGGTTTTCAAGAAGAAACAGAGTGCCAGAAAAAGCAAGGGGCAGAGACTAGATCAAGAGATTTGCCCAAGTTAGGGGCAGAAGAGGAGAGAGCATAGTGGCTTCCAGAGCCATGTGATCTCATTTAACACCTAGCAGAGAAGAGAAGATCTCAAGGAACAGGGGCCAAAAGTCTGGCTTAGGCAGATGGGACCTTTGGCTGCCTCCCCAAATATTCCCCATTTCAGGTATAGCACCCCCTACCCAACCTTGGCTCAGCCCAAGACCCCAGAACTATGGTACAGCCCTGGGTCAAAACCCCAAAAATAACTAATTTCAATAATCTTAGCAGTATAATGGTAGACTTGGAATAGAAATCATGTTGACTTAAGGCACAGCTTTTGAAGTCTGGCACTACTGATATTTTGAGCTGGGTAATTCTTTGCTGTGGGATCTGTTCTGTGCATGTAGGATGTTTAGCAGCCTCCCTGGCCTCTACTCATTAGGTATCAGTAGCAACCCTCTCTGTCCCCTTTTTGACCAGCAAAAATGTCTGTAGACATTGCCAAATATCCCCTGGGGAGCAATATTTCACCTGACTGAAAATTATTGATTTAAAGGAAAATAAAGAAAGGTTGTGGTTTTTGAGTCTATGAACACAGGCTCTCATGAGCTATGCTGCAATGACACAGATTCTATTAGTTGTGCTATGGGAGGTCAGCAGGACACTGTACATCTCCCAGATTTGCCTCCCTGACAATGTTTTGCTTAGTCTAATTATTAGATATTAACTTTCATTCTGTGACTCGTCAACAAGTGGACGGCATCCAGAAATAGAAAGCCATGCACTTTAACTATCCCTGTGGTGATTCATGCATCAGTGAGACATTCGAGTACTCTGAGCCCTTTCTGACCTTTCCCAAGTTGGGGTCTGTCAGCCCTGTGGCTGCACCAGATAGCTACAAATGCCAGTTCTGGAGACTGTGGCTGCCCTGAGGGGTCTTTTCACTTCACAGTCATAGACCTGACATAGGCTTTGCATTCAGAGCAGCAAGGGCAATAGTGATGTCTGTAGTCTTTTCCAGGCAAGCAAATGAACGTGTTATTGTCTCTGCCTCCTTTCTCCTCACTGAGAACATGATTCTTGGAGATAATCCATTTGCTTATCAATGGACATGAATGTAATTTGGAGGCAGCAGTCATGCCAGATGGCTAGCTGTTGCTGGGAGTCCTGAGTGGATTTTTGAGCCAAATTTCTCACTCCCTGGAGGAGCAGAGTAGAGGTTATGTATAGATGGGGAAGGCCAAGCTTTTCATTTTGATAGGAAGAAAAGACTGGGTGAGGATGGCATGAACAGCAATTGTGCTTGCCAAATACACATGATATGACTTAGGTATATGGTTGAGACAACTTCCTGAGTGTTGGCTGGTATGGACAGAGCCCAGAAACAGGATGCCCAGGGTGTTGTGCAGTGCCTTTTCCTGAAGTCGGGGCTGCCTGGGTGGTTCTGAATCTTCTGCCTGACTCAGTCAGCCCTGAAGTCCAAGGTGATCTTCCAAGGTGTGTCCCAACTTGCAGATCCCTAGATCTTTGTGAGGGTTTGTTGGGAGGTGGGTGGAGGAACAGACAGGGTGCAGTAACACAGAGCTGTGGCAGGTTGGTAGCCTCAGTGAGCACACAAGAAACTCCAATGAAACTTATATATTGGAGCATACATCTGAGTTTATCAGATGGAGAGGCCTATGACAGTGAAGGAAAGAAAAGCAAAGAGAGAAGATCTCTAGAAAGTGACATACATGGACCATGAAATAAAAGACAAATGAAAGGCCATTGAGACTGAGACATTGCATTTAGATTTAATGAAATGGAATGGAAGAAAAGTAGGTTTTAGGGTGAGGAAACGTGCTGATTCATCATATCAATTTTTAAAATACATATTTGTTTTTGACTGCTAATTCATTGCTAAAATACATCAAAGTTTCTTCTTCTTCTTCTTCTTCTTCTTCTTCTTCTTCTTCTTCTTCTTCTTCTTCTCCTTCTCCTCCTCCTCCTCCTACTCCTTCTCCTCCTCCTTCTCCTCCTCCTTCCTCCCCTGGCACTCTCCCTCCCCCTCCGCCTTCTTTTTTGTCTCATAAATTAGATCCTGGGGTGAAATATCACCTAGCCTTTGGTCTTAGTTCTGTTCCTTAGCATGACTTAGGACAAATCTTACTTTATCTCTGAGACCCAGTTTTCTGATATTTAAAGTAAATATATATAATACCTGACTCCTGAAGTGTTATCAAAGTCAAATAAAAAATGTACAAACTTGTAAACTATATACAAAATAGTAATTATACTTATTTACAACAAAAGTACAGTCTCCTCCAATTCACTCTTTACCCATCTTTCAAAGTGAAAATCTGAAATCATACCTGATTAAGAGGCTCTCATGTCTAAAATACTCCAGGTTTCCCCATGGTTTTCCAGACAACTTTTATATGTCATACCTTAGCCCACACTGCCACCCCCATCTGGTTTCTGTGTACCCTCCTGGCCTTATCTCCCATCAATCCAAGCCAGAACTCAAAAGAGTGGTAGTCCTAATTTATCTGCAATGCTTTCTCTTAATGCAAGAGAGCCTCAGCATAGGGGTCCTCTCACTGGTCATGATGGCAGGGCACCTTGGTCCAGGGCTGCAAACTCAAGTGCCCACCAGGGCCAGGCAAAGAACATCAGTGAGTGGGACAAGTGGGGAGGGGTCAAGTAGGGTCAAGTTACTCCTTCAACTCAGCTAACTATCTTTGCAGAAACAGGGCCTTGATCTTGTTAGATGTCCAAAAGAATCCCCTCCAACCCAGATTTTTCATGAACTTCCCTAATTTTTTAAAGCTTGACAAGGAATTCAAAGAATTTTAAATCAATTGTTGTACAAATAGAATATATCACAGGACTGGACTTCACTGTGAGCTACCATTTTTAACCTCTGGCTTTATTCTTCATGTATATGGAAATGAGAACAAATCTAAACACAAAAATAACAAGAAATGTTATTAATAGCTGTTCCAATTTTTTTACTTGATCAAATCATTCTGGGCCTTTGAAATGCTATATAACATCACCTCTACTAGGAAGCCTTCCTAGACATACCCTTCACTTTCTACTCCCCCATCTCTTTATCCCTTCTGGCAGCACCTTGGTCTAAGTCTGATTGCTGGATAATTCAACATAGTTGCTGAAGCTCCAGACATCACATCTGTACTTCAGACAGTATGATACAGGAAGGTGAAGTACAAAATGGCCTGCTCCCAGATGAAGTGGTCCCTCTCAAAAGGCTTTCAAAAGTCTCACTCCAAAATTTGACTTAGTTTACTTATATCTCATTGTCAAATTTTAGCTGCAAGGGATTAGGGAGAAGTAATCGCATCATCAACTAGATAAAATCAGGGTTTTGTAGTATAAGGAAAAATGGTTAAGTTGGCAATTGTGATTCTCTTTTATGTTTACTGACTTATTTCCTTGCTTCTATTATTGTCCCTACCATTTAGTCTCCAAACAACTACTGTTTTAAAATTACATTATGCCATCCTCCCCAATTTAAGCAATTTTAATGGCTTCCATTGTCCTTAGGACAATACCAATGCTTTCCTAAGGCCTGAAATGCCTGTGTGACTTGGCACCCTCTACCCCTTCTTCACCCAAAGTCTCATCTCTACTCTCTCACTCTTATTCTCTGCTCCACTAGGCTTTTATGGTTTCAGCTCCTTGAATATGCCAGCTTCTTTCTCACCTTTGCATGAAGTGCACTTGCCTTGAGCTTTCTGCCCCCAACTGACTCATGCCTCCAAGCATCAGCTGAAATGTCACATCCCCTAAAAGGCCATCCTCACCACCTCAGGTCCCCATTGCTCTTGGGCTTCCACCCTTACTCATGAGTACTCCACAGTTGAAGACACCATTTTTTGTTGTACTAAACAAAAATTTTATTTCTACCATTGTACCAATAATTTCCCTTGGTAATAAAGATTTGTGGCTGTGAAAATAAGAAAATATTTAAAAAATAACTCAAGCAGTAAAAAAGAAATTTTAGAGAACAGAAAAGTATGACAAAACTCACTAGTGGAGTTGAGGATGTGACCATCTCTGGAAGCCAGTCTTCCTCATGAGACTCTATCTATAGACTCTATCTTCTGGGCTTGCTCCTTTGTGCGTGAATTCCAGGCCTATCAGAGGCACTTAGTAAATACATAATTGCCTTGAATGCATTTGCTTGGCCCTCCTGGACTTGAAGAAATAAGGGGTATGTGAGACTCAGCCAAACACTTATGAGCCACCCTCACTCCCCAAACCCATCACAAAAACTTATGAATCTAGAATGATATCAAATCCTGCCCAATTAGTCATTTACCAATGTCTAAAAGCAACCCCTTTCTCTTTCTATCTTATACAGAGTTGTCTCTCTATTCTTTCCCAGGTCAGCTGTCTTGTGCTGGGTGATGAATGTAAAGTGACTCCTCTCACATCCCAGATTCAGTTAAATGTATTAATCAAATATTGGTAATTAAGCATTTGTAGGGAGAGGATGCCCACTAATTTACATTTTGGGAAATCAGCTCAATTTGCTTCAACCTAAAACAACACAAAAAATAAACACAATTACATGAAACCATTTTCCTTTAAACCCCTGCCTTGAAAATGAAGACAAAACCAAACAAAAACTAGAGCATGAATTCTCAAGATGCATCATACAACTTTATCTGGGATTCAAACTGATGGTGAATGAGGAATGTATGAACCAAATAGCTGGCAATATCTGCCTTTGGGGCAGGGAGAGGCCCCCAATTGCTGGTACTTTTTCTTTCCTAGATGTGTGTGATGATTCTACACTGGTTCTAAAGTGCACACAGGAAAAGAGGAGAGAGGAACATTAAGATTCCCTTACTGGCTAGAGTGCTGACATTGGATTTCTGCTCCAATTAAAGTCAGACCTTGAGTATTTAGGATGACGCTCTCTGTCCAGATGAACTTTGGCAAAGTGCAGGAGGATGGGAGGCCCAGATGCCTTGACCCAGCAGCAGATGCCAACACTAGGATGGCCCAAATGAATGCAAGTTTATCTCTCTCTTTCTCTATAGGAGATCTCAGGAGATAATATCTCACAGTTTGACACCAGATGTTGGTCAGATTATATCCAGATGTTCAATAAACATGTGTCAGCAGTTGAAAAGACCTACTCTTTTTGGGACAAAATAACTTTTTCCAATGTGTAGTAAAAATGCGTAAGTAAAAATGTAACCCTGTGGTTGTTTAAATTCACCTTAGGGTGCTTTATTTTTCTCAAGTATAGAGAAAGTTCAGGTTGAGCAATTGTTGTATGTGCTTGCAGTCTCTCTCAGAGAAAAGAATGGCGAGAGAAAGGAACGAGACAGTCTCTCCAGCCCTCTTTGCTTACAAATGATATTTCTTGGTGGTTTAGGATTCCATCACCTGATTTGAAGACTGTCTTAAGTTTTAGTTTCAATCTTTCTTTCTTTCTTTCTTTCTTTCTTTCTTTCTTTCTTTCTTTCTTTCTTTCTTTCTTTCTTTCTTTCTTTCTTTCTTTCTTTCTTTCTTTCTTTCTTTCTTTCTTTCTTTCTTTTTCTTTCTTTCTTTCTTTCTTTCTTTCTTTTTCTCCTTCCTTCCTTCCTTCCTTCCCTCCTTCCTTCCCTCCTTCCTTCCTTCCTTCCTTCCTTCCTTCCTTCCTTCCTTCCTTCCTTCCTTCCTTTCTTTCTTTCTTTCTTTCTTTCTTTTTCTTTTTCTTCTTTCTTTCTATTGAGGAGTTTCTAATGTTAACAATCATTACCTATTCTCTACTGAAGAATAACCAAAATGTTTTCTTATGTGTTCAGTGCTAAAACTTTGTTTTTCAAAGGATGCTTTAACCTCCATTTGTTGAGTGCCTGCCTTTTGCAGTGAGCAGTGGACAGTGGGGGGACATCAGTGAACTGTGTGTGACATCAGTGACAGCTGTGAGCTTTTAAGGAACTCATGGTGAAGTAGCAGAGGCAGACCAGTAAACAGGAAATTACAACACTCATGGAAACATTGTGATGAAGGAAGATTAAGATGCTATGGGAGGAGAGGGGTTCACCAGATTCAGCTTGGAGAAGCCTGAGAAAGCTTCCAGAAGAAAAGAGCTACAAGAGATATGGGGTACAGTAATCAGGGAAAGTAAAAGTAAGACTATTGTGTACCTTAGGCCAAGGAAGATGCCATGCCAGAACTATGTCAGTAGCTATAAAGCACACAAATTTAGGAGGTAAATAACTAAAGCTGTAAAAGTAGAATGGGCTTCCCCAGAAAGCAGCAAGTTCCAAATTATTAGAAGTATGCAGACACTGGATTAACATTTCAGGGAATTACACAAATAGATTTCTCTACTGGGTGAGAGGATGTACTGGGTCCATGGCCCCAGTCCCAGAGCCAACTCAAATCTCTAGAGGCAGAGCTCAGGAGTGTGTATTTGTTGCTAAGAGCTCCCTAGTTAGTCATTAGGCAAATCAAAATCACAATAAAATACTACTTCACACCCATTAGATATAGAGAATAATGATAGCTATTAGCAAAAAAAAGTGAACAGAGTTCCGGCCAAAATGGAGGTGTAGGTAGGAACCCTTCACTTCCTTGCACAACCAAAAGGAGAAAAACAACCAATCTAAAATCAATAAACAACCAGAAGTGCCAGAAAATCAAACTGCATGGCACTCCAACAACCATGGAATTAAAGAAACAGTCAAAGAGAACAACCAGACTGTGAAGGCAGCAAACTGAGAGAAACCATGGTGGGGTGACAGATCATGGGGGCTGGGCTGGGGACAGCAGGCTGCTCGGGAGGGACTGACTTAAGGGAAAACTGAGACTCAGAGGTGTTTGTGGACTACAGTGGTTGCTGCAATGGGAGAAACTCCCAGTCTCACATGAGAGTTTGTTGAAAAGTGCACTAGAGATGAGCAGGCAAGCTTCATGTTCCCTCTCTGGCCCCTCCCACACAGGCAGCACTGCAGCAGCAAGGAGGGTTGGCCTGCCTGGGTGAATACTGAAGGCCCCACCCCCTTACAACTTATCAGGGGCCCAGAGCAAAGATATAGGGCCAAAATGAAAGAACAGGACAAAACCTCAGAAACAGAGCTAAGCCAGGAGGATATAGCCAACATATCTGCTGGAGAATTTAAAGGTCTGGTAATCAAAATGCTCACAGAACTGATTACGCTTGGTTGAAAAATTAAAGAACAAATGAAAGATACTCAAAATGAAAAAAAGCAAAATATTCAAGCAACCACCAGTGACAGGAAGGAAACCAGGACTCAAATCAATGATCTGGAACAGACGGAAGAAATAAACATCCAACCAAATCAGAATGAAGAAACAGAATACAAAAGAATGAAGAGAAGCTGAGGAATCTCTGGGAAAACTTGCAATATTCCAATAACTGAATTATAGGGGTGCCAGAAGGAGAAGAAAAACAGAAAGAAATTAAAAACTTATTTGAACAAATAATGAAGAAAAACTCCCCCAATCTGGCAAAGGAAATAGACTTCCAGGAAGTCCAGGAAGCCCAGGGAGTCCCAAAGAAGTTGGATCCAAAGAGGAACACACCAAGGCACATCATCATTAAGTTGCCCAAGATTAAAGACAAAGAGACAATCTTCAAAGCAGCAAGAGGGAAGAAAATAGTTACCTACAAAGGAGTTCCCATAAGACTATTTGCTGATTTTTCAAAAGAAACATTGCAGTCAAGAAGGGGCTGGAAAGAAGTATTCCAAGTCATGAACGACAAGGACCTACATCCAAGATTACTCTATCCAGCAAAGCTTTCATTTAGAATGGAAGGGCAGATAAAGTGCTTCCCAGATAAGGTCAAGTTAAAGGAGTTCATCATCACGAAGCCATTATTATATGAAATGTTAAAGGGACTTATCTAAAACAAAGATAAAAAATATGAACATTAAATGGCAACACACTCACAACCATCAACAAATGAACCTAAAAAAATACAAGAAAGAAATACAATGTAAACAAAAAACTAGGCAAACAACTAGAACAGGAACAGAATCAGAGAAATTGACATCATATGGAGAGTCTTCAGTGGGGAGGGGGAGGGAAGGAATGGGGAGGAAAGGTACAGGGAAGAAGAAGCATAATTGGTAGGCATTAAATAGGGAGAGGTCAAAAATAGTATAGTAAACCGAGAACTCAAAGAACTTATATGCACAACCCATGGACATGAACTAAGGGGGGGATGCTGGAGTGTTGGGCGGTGCAGGGAGAAGGGGGGATAAAGGGGGGAAAATGGGAAAACTGTAGTAGCATAATCAATAAAGTATAATTTTTTAAGAAGTGAAAAACAACAAACATTGGAAAGGATGTGAAATAATGGATCCCTTTATATTGTTGGTAGGAAAAATGGTGCAGCTGCTGTGGAAAGCTGTGGTGCTTCCTCAATAGTTAAACATAGAATTACAAGCCCTGGCTGGCATAGCTCAGTGGATTGAGCGTGGGCTGCGAACCAAAGCATTGCAGGTTTGATTCCCAGTCAGGGTACATGCCTGGGATGTAGGCCATGGCCACCAGCAACCACACATTGATGTTTCTCTCTCTCTCTCTAGCTCCCTCCCTTCCCTCTCTAGAAATAAATAAATAAAATCTTAAAAAACAAACAAACAAAAACATAGAATTATAGCACCCAGTAATTCTAGTATATACCCAAAGGAATTGAAATCAGGGACTCAAACAGACATTTGTATACACCCTTATTTCCTAGTAGCATTATTCACAATAGACAAAAGGTATAAACAACCAAAATTACCATCAGCAATTGAACAAGTAAGCAAAATGGTAGTATGTTATTCACCCATTAAAAGGAATGGAATTCTGCTACATGCTACCACACAAAGACATTATATTAAGTTAAATAGCCAAACACAAAAGGACACATGTATGCTTCCACTTAGATGTCATACCTAGACTAGGCAACAGAAAGCAGTCTAGAAGTCCTCAGGCATGAGATGGGGGAATAGGAGTTATTGCTTAATGATTAGAGTTCCTATTTCTTCAGAAAAAGTTTGGAAATAGTGGTGATGGTTGGACACCAGTGTGAATGTACTTAATGCCACTGAATTATACACTTAAAAGTGATTAAAATGATAAATTTATGTTACATATATTTTACCACTATATATATGTTCCCAGGGTGATTTTTAATTAATCCTCACCTGGGGAAATGCTTATTGATTTTAGAGAGAGAAGAAGGGAAAGAGTGAGGGAGGGAGGGACAGAGAAAAGCATCAATGTGAGAGAGAAAAATGTTGATCAGTTTCCTCCCAGGGACTGAACCTGCAGCCTAGGTATGTGCCCTCACTGGAGATAGAACCCACAACCTTTTGGTATGTGGGATGATGCTCAACCAACTAAGCCACCCGGCCAGGGCTCCCCTGGGTGATTTTGAAGAAGTTGGTCCATAGAGTAGTAGGTCCACTGGGCTCATAAAACTCTAGGAGTTTCAGAGACTAAAACAGTCAAAGTGTTTGCATGCCATTAAGTTAAAATCTTCTAAAACTTTTGGAGATCTGAGACAATAAAGGGCCTCCCTCTGCTGAAAACAGTCAGTGAAATCCAAGGTCTTTCTCCAGGGAGGGTGGCAGGTTGGGAGTATTTCAGCTTTTGTTGTCATGAATCACTCATGCAGAATTTCATTTTTTACTATCACAGCTAACCAACAGAAGCCAACAAACTCCCACATTCCCTTTGGCTGGCACACCAAATTTCCTATGCACTTTTGCACTTTGAATCTTTGGACTTAACTTCCAAAAGGTGAAAAAGGAAGAAGGGGATACAGGTGAGTGTCTTAGCCTGGGTTCCCTAAGCAGTCTGAAACAAAGGCTTGAGTACAGGTAGGTTCCTTTGGGAACTGGTCCCAAGGAGCAGGAGTGAAGGATGGGGGGATAAACAGGAAGGAGTGAAAGTCTATTTTAAGAATCATTATTTAGTTGGACATCTCTGTGAGCACTAAATGATGTCGTAGGACATTTTGAGAAGTCATGCAAATGAGAAGCCGCCTGGGAACTGAAAAGGGGAAATATTTATCCACCAGCTCAGTTTCTTATTGTCAAGAAGGAATTGATTACATTACACACATTGGGTTGAGTGTGCAAGGACTCAGAGAAGACCCTGGTAGGAAGCAAGAGGCAAGTGGTCCAGGGCCAAGACCTAAGGAGGAGTGTCACAGGCTATGTCTGTGTGAATCTGTTTGACTCTGGGTTGACCTCATGGGTAGAGCAGCAGGTGCAGTAAGAAGCTAGACTGAGAGGAGGGAAGTGATGTTCAAGAGCAGTCTGGTGTAACAAATGATCCTGCAGGTCTAAGTAAGTTTGTGATTACCACGTGGATCCACAAACTTCCTGGGTAACCCAGAAGGGCTACCCATGAAACACTTGCTCAATCCATAGACGTGAAAGGGGGAAGTGTCAATTCCACTTATAAGTGAATAGTATTTGTTTGAGTTATAACTTTGACCCCCTGCAAGCCATGGCAAATAAAATAATAAACTTCATTCTTTTTAAAAATATATATTTTATTGATTATGCTATTACAGTTGTTCCATTTCCCCCCCTTCACTCCCCTCCATCCTGCACACCCTCTCCCACCCACATCCCCCCCACCTTTAGTTCATGCCCATGTGTCATACATATAAATTCTTTGGCTTCTGCATTCCCCATAGTACTCTTATCCTCCCTCTGTCTATTTTCTACTTACCATCTATGCTACTTATTCTCTGTACCTTTTTCCCCTCTCTGTCCCTGCCACTCCCCTGTTCATAACCCTGTGATCTCCATTTCTGTGGTTCTGTTACTGTTCTAGTTGTTTGCTTAGTTTGTTTTTGTTTTTGTTTTAGGTGTGGTTGTTAATAATTGTGAGTTTGCTGTCATTTTACTGTACAGGGTGTTTTTTATCTCCCTTTTCTTAGACAAGTCCCTTTAACATTTCATATAATAAGGACTTGGTGATGATGAACTCCTTTAACTGGACCTTATCTGGGAAGCACTTTATCGGCCCTTCCATTCTAAATGAAAGCTTTGCTGGATAGAGTAATCTTGGATGTAGGTTCTTGCTGTTCATGACTTGGAATACTTCTTTCCAGCCCCTCCTTGTGCGCAAGGTCTCTTTTGAGAAATCAGCTGACAGTCATATGGACACTCCTTTGTAGGTAACTCCTTTTGTCTCACTGCTTTAAGATTCTCTCCTTATCTTTAATCCTGGCTAATGTAATTATGTTGAGCCTTGGTGTGTTCCTCCTTGGGTCCAACTTCTTTGGGAATCTCTGAGCTTCCTGGACTTCCTGGAAGTCTATTTCCTTTGCCAGATTGGGGAAGTTCTCCTTTGTTATTTGTTCAAATAACTTTTCCACTTGTTGTTCTTCCTCTTCTTCTTCTGGTACCCCTATAATTCAGATGTTGGGATGTTTAATGTTGTCTTGGAGGTTCCTAAGCCTCTCCTCATTTTTTTGGATTCTTGTTTCTTCATTCTTTTCTGGTCAAATGTTTCTTTCTTCCTTCTGGTCCATACCGTTTATCTGAGTCTGGGTTTCCTTCCCATCACTATTGGTTCCCTGTATATTTTCCTTTATTTCACTTTGCATAGCCTTCATTTCTTCCTTCATTTTGCAACTGAGTTCAATCACTTCTGTGAGCATCCTGATCACCAGTGTTTTGAACTATGCATCTGATAGGTTGGCTACCTCTTTGTTGCTTAGTTATATTTTTTTTCTGGAGCTTTGATCTGTTCTTTCATTTGGGCCATTTTTTTTTTTTGTTTTGACACACCTGTTATGTATGAGGGGCAGAGCCTTAGGTGTTTACCAGGGTGGGGTAACCCACATAGCTGTGTTGTGATGCTGTATGTGGGGCAGGGATCCAAGAGGGAACAATGGTGCTTGCTCTGCTCTCTGCTGGATTTCAGTCACTTCCTCCACTACCCACAAGCAAATTGGGCCCTTCTGGTGCTGATTTCCATGTGGATGGGTTTGTGTACATTCTAGGACCCTGTGGGTCTCTCCAATGAACTGTCCTGTAACGCTGGGAGTTTCTCTTAGTAGCTCAGCTCCCACAGGTGTTTTCAATCAGTGGTTTGAGGCTTTATTTCCTTGTTCTGGGGCCCTGGGTTTGCGGTCTGACCCAATACCCAGTTTTGCCTGGTTTATCTGCGTGCGAATGTGGGGACCCCCAGTCCACCAGCCACCTTGCAAGCCACCCCGTGCTCCACAATCAGCCACCTCGCTGGGTTTGCCAGCTGCTGCTTTCCCACAAGCCCTTTCCACCCTGGCTGCCTGACTGTGCCCCTCCTGCTGGTCTGGATGAATGTATCTTCTTTAACTCCTTGGTTGTCAGACTTCTGTATAGTTCGATTTTCTGGCAGTTCTTGTTGTTGTTTTAAAATTGTTGTTGTCCTCCTTGCACAACAAAGTGCAAGGAGGCACAGTGTGTCTACCTACACCTCCATCTTGGCCAGAAGTTCAATAAACTTTATTCTTTCCATTATTCATTTATCTCAAGTGGGATCATTTCCCCAGAATTTCCACTACTTTCAAATGAGATGCACCCATTTGTCCCAGAGTAGCTAAAAACTTTAGCTGAGGGGTTTTCAGTGTGATCCCTGACTAGCAGCACCAGTGTCACCTGGAAACTTGTTAGAAGCTCATGTTCTTGGGTCCCGCCACAGATTTCCTGTGTCAGGAGTCAAGCAATCTGCTTTAATGAGCAGGTGATTCCAATGCATGCTCAAGTTTAAGAACTGCTACATTAGAATGAATCAGTCACATGCTTCCAACCAGGTTTTTAGAATTTCTCTTTGAAGAAAGAGGCATAAAATCAAGACTCAGTCTTCATTTTATACCAGTAAACACTGAATATGCCTGCATTAGTTTCCTATGGCTGCTGTAACAAATATACCACAAACTGTGGTTTAAAACAACAGAAATGTTTTCCCTCACAATTTTGGAGGCTAGTGTCCAAAATCAAGGAGTTGGGAGGGCCACACTCCTTCTGAAAACTTTAACAGAGAATCCTTCCTTACCTCTTTCAGCTTCTGGTAGCTCCTAATGTTCTTGGATTGTGGCCACTTTAATCTCAGTCTTGCCCTCACATGGCTTTCTCCTCTGTGTCTCCTTAAGTGCATCCCTCTCTCCTTTCTCTTGCCAAAATACCAGTCATTTGATTCTTAGGGCCTGCCCAAAATCTCATATGACTTCAGCTGGAGATCCTTCACTTAATCACATCTCTGAAAACCTTCTACTAATGTCACATTCACAGACACTGGGGATTAAGACTTGCACATATTTTCTGAGGGCCAAAATTCAACCGATGATAATGTTCAGCATACTAAGAATCCAATATATTCATAAAGCTCAACAGACTCTTTCATAGGTAAGCAAATCTAAGATCCACAAACATTTGAACACTTTATTCTTCTCCATGGGCAACAAGCCAACAGTTACATATAATTGGGATCTTGATTCCCCAACTGGGTCTACGCATGTTATCACCGACACTAATGCTCCAAGTCCCTTGTCCCTGATTGCTCAAATGAGCCCATTTCTTTCTTTTACCCCAAATGTCCAAATATTAATCACACCAAAAATGCCTGGTTGCTCCCAGGTGATACATGTGCCTTGAAGCTGAGGGGTGCAATCACTGCTTTAAACACACTGCCCTGGAAACCTGCCACCTCTATTCCAAACAAGAGCTTGCTGCATGCTGACCTTGTATCCCAGGTTCCACTTCTTCTGCTGTCTCCAATGCCTTGCTCTCTATCTTCCCAAAGTTTGACCACAGCAGTGGGAGAAATATGGTCTCTTCTGTATCATTTCAACCCAAGCATGGCAAGAGGCCCTCTCAATTTATGCATATGCACAAGCCCATGCCTGTCCCATGTTCTGCTACTTAACCAGCTCCTTGTCTCTGTTTGGCTTAGGGTCACCTTGTTGCCTAACTCCAGAGGGGTACCATTGGAGAATGGTGTCCTCATAGGCCGTGTATGACCACAGCCCTGACACAGCCAGAGGGCACATCCACTCTTAACACCTCTCTATGTCTTGGAATCTCCTGGCTCCACTGACCTCCATCCTGACTGTGAAGGACATCATCTCTATTTCCAAAAGTGACTTATGCCCAAATCAACTAGAATTGGGCTTAAAAGCTATATCCTTTTAAGTATGACTCATTGGGGGAAGAACCACCCCAGCCTCATTCTAAAGGCCCAGGAAGACAGATAAGATTGACTGTGAAGTCAATCTTATCCATACTATACTTACTACAAGTACATTTGTTAAAAGAGATTTATAGGCATTAGACATTATAATGTTGGAAACAAAAATAGTTATTAAGAAAGGAAAGTAAACTCTCTTATGTCCTTGCCAAATGTCAATCAAAAGGTGCCATCCAGAAATGGTATAAATATGGGTTGGCCCCAGCACCGGCCAGCTTTGATCTCCCTGGTGCTCATAAATGGGATGCTGTAGGAATCCAATCCAAAGGCTTGATTACTTGGTCCTCATCCTTTGCTAGGTTGTGTTGTTGGAAGAGTGTGAGAGGAAACAATGTAGTTTCCACTGGGAGATTAGATGGAGGCTTGTCCTGTCTGGAGTTCAACCAGCATGTCAGAGGAGACTTCCCCTTTTCCCTCCACATATCCTGTAATTTCCACAACTGAACTGGCTCCCAGGCTTGGAAGCTGGGTGAAAAATTTCACCTGAGAAATGAAGGAAGTCAATAGGACAGAACAGGAAGGAAAATTAACTAATCAACAAAGCTACCCCATTTCATGTCTTTCCTTCACTCAGCCAAGTTGGGCTTCACCTTTTAGTAAATAAGGACTTCTCTTTACTTCTTATGTGTTGTATCTTTTTTCTATCTGGGCCATAGAGAAAGCAACAAATGTGTCCAAGGACACATAGGTGGCAAGGGGCAGAGACAAGATATAAAATGTAAGCAAACTGAACCTGGGAATGGTTCCCATTGAAGGGATCCCATGTCCCTAGAAAGTCACAGTGATGGAAAGAGACATCCATGACAGTGAAACACTCTATCCATCTTCTGGCTCATTCCAAATTAACTTGCCTATTGCCCATCTTCAATGACTTCATTATACTGCCTCTTCTCACCAAATGTTCTAGATTTTCTTCCCAATTCTTCCCTTCTGATGTCACTGTTCTGGTCAAATTGGACAGTTCAGGATCTCAACTTCCCTTGTTTGGATTAATGCAAAAATCTCTCTGTCCCTGGGGTCTCAATTTTCTTTCAACTCTAAAATTATCCTGTATACAGCTACTGGAGTAAGCTTTCTGTAAAACAAATGGAATCACTTCATGCCCCTATTTTAGAACCTTAGAGGCTCCTTAGTGCCTAGAAAATGAAGCTCAAACTCTTTTGCATGGCGTCCAAAACTTTGTTACCCATCCCATCTGTCTCCCCAAACTTGTTTCCTGGCACCTAGGATCCTGGCCACATTAAAGTCACAACATTCCCCAAATACATCACACTGTTTAATGCACTGAGTTCTGCCTTTCCATATGTTCCTGTGGAACTCCTACACATCCTTAAAAATCAAACTCAAATATTTCCTTTGATAAGCCTTTGTCTAGTTCTCTTCTTAGACCACTGACCTTTCATTCCTTAGGGTCAGAAGCTATATCCTTTTAAGTATGTCTGGTGCCTAGTACAAAGGTTGTACATTAGAGGTTCTTAATGAGATTTTAGGAAAGAATGTTTTATTGAGCACTTACTATGGGTCAGGCCCTCTGCTAGGCCTTAGAAATATAAAAATTTAATAACAAACACTCTTAGATATTCTTTGGAGCTGAACAAGGAATGCTCTTCTTCATATATAGCACCCTTCTTTGAAATTCACTTGCAACACCTATTATTTGTAACAGTGGTTACTGATACATGCATGTTCTTTTAGTCACATGTGTCTCATTTTAGCAATGAGTTTGTTTCTAAAAATAGTAGATAAATTGTGTTTTTTAAAATTTTCATATAACAAGCCCTCAAATTAAAAAAATATCTTTGCTGGACTTATTACAATGCACCAAATCTACTTTGGCAGATAAATACAACTCTGAAAAAAATAGATTCTTACATGTACACATACATGTGGGTGAGTGAACATTCTTCAGTGTACTGTGGGGCAGGCCCCAGGATCCCTTGCTGCTCAGTGAAGAACCTTTATAACACATGTGTTATCTTTGGCTACTCAACTACTAAACTACAGTCCTTAGTGATGGGAAATGGGAGACAAAAGGAAGAGAACATCTATTTACAGACAATGTTTCTGATGTATTCTCGGAGAAGGAGTAAGAGGAGAAAAATCAAGTGTCCAATACAAATAATAAAATAGAATTGGTAAGCATACACAAAGTACAGATAATGCCCTTGATTTTACTTCATTGAACACGGCCCATACAAAAATTAACAATGTCCACTACCTAGAAGTTTGCTTACTAGTAATCATCTGAAATTAAAGAATGTACTTAGCTCAATGTGGAGATGAGGTTTTCCCTTGACGCTGTCATCATTTTTGACAAAGACCCATTCAGAGGATGTAGGGAAATACATCAGATCCAGGTATCAAACTTGTAGAACCATTAGCGATGGGAACTGAAGGAAGCTGTGTCTGCCCTCTCCTTTCCCTTCCATGTAGGTCCAGCTGGCTCACATTCTTAGCTGGAATCTGGGTTGACAGGTTCTGCAGGGGAGGCACACTCTTGTTTTGCTGAAGGTAGCACAAAGGTTCCTTCTTTAGTGGTCTGTCAACATTTAAAATGTGGTTTCATTTGTTGTTATACTTCTTGTTTACCTGGGTGGCCCAGCTAACAGAAGGAGACTCTTGGGTCAGTGGCACATGTTCCAGGAGAGTGAGGATGCAGAAGCAGAGGCACCTTTGGAGGAGCAATGACTTGGACACCTCCCATGTTCTGCTCTTTGGAGTCCTGTTCCTTTCCAAGGCACTTTATTGCCCACTTTAAGGATTTTATTTTCAGCTGTCATCACATGAAGTTGAGAACTTATTTGTGCTCTGGTTGGTGTGCTCTGGTTATTGTGCCCAGCTCCTGGACTCAGTTTTTTTTTAAAAAGATGCATTCATAGAGCTGTATGGATGACATCAATTTGCAACACAAAGAGCTGAGAAGGAGGAGGACTCACTCTGCCCGGATGTTGGAAGAATCCTTTCAGGGGACCATAGGTGAAGTATATTTCATGAGTGAGGTTAGGTATATTCAAAATTCTGGCCAAGCAGTTCAGAGGCTGCAGGAGGCAAAAAGGCAGGACTGGATGATGGAGATCTTTCCTGATCCCGTCCCTGGAAGATGCTCAGCTATGCATTTATATAGGTTTGTGACCCTGGGTGTGGGGGTCTGGGGAGGAAAGCACTTGCAGGAGAGCTGGCAGTTGGCTCTTGTGCATGTGTTGCTGCCCTTCTGGGGGCAAAGCGCTGCTTAGCTACCACTCACTGTAGTGTCAAAGAACATCCTGAAGACCAGGGGGAGGAAGCAAAAGTTTTTCTTTTGTCTTTGGGCCCATTCATCGTAGACTTCAGTTAGGACTCTTGGGAGCATTTCTCTGGAGAGGCAGCGACTCTTCAAAACACTCAGTTCAGAGACCCTGGCTAGGTATGTTTAACAACAGGACAAGCTAGTGAGCCATCTCTAAAACCTGAGAAGAGAACTCCACAGGAACTGACCCAAGATGAGAGCAAGAGAAGCTCATAGAAGGAAACAGATTTTCTCAAGAATGAGATTGGGCAAAGGGGGAGGGTGGGGGGTCATCTGCTCAGTTCAAATAAGAAACAGGGAGGTAGGACTCTCCAAGGTGAGGCAGCAGAAATGAACAGTGAAGCAAGGCAAACTGATTAATAATCAGTGGGGTTTGTGGAGTTAACATATTTGGGGGTGATTGGACCTTCTGCCATTTCTCAGATAACTCATATAACTAGATAATTATATCTACTTTTCCTTTTTGCAGGCTAAACTTTGGCTTAATTAAAAAAAAACATGTGAGAAAAGCAAACTAGAGCTCCATGAGAACAGGAAATTTGTCTGACATTCACTGTTTTACCCCTAACCCTAGAGTAATGCAGGCAATAGATGTTCAATAAATATTTGAGGAATGTGTATGTTGCCCAAAGAATTCAGCCTAGTGGTGTCCTCTGTGGCTTCTGATTTTGTGTGCAGGGGAAAGTCTTCCTCAGTGTTTCAAGGGCAGCACTTATGGTGGAGGAGACCTCCATGCAATCCAGATAAACTTTGCATGCATCATTTCAATTGGGAATCTGCTCTGTGCAGGCACTGACTGAGCTTAGCAAAGGTAGGCAAAATAGGTGTGCATCAGCTTGGAGCCCTCAGTCTTATAGAATGTAGTTCTCTAAAACCACCACCATAATTGGAGGCTTTAACTAGCCAAATGATTTAACCAAATCATAGCAAGCAATCAACCAGACCAACCAAGCCAAGACACCAAGAAACTGCATCCAAAAGTTGGCCCTTTTGGCGTTCAGAACTTCTCATGGCCATCAAATGGCTCACAGGACTAGATTGTCTAAGTTAGAAAGAAGGTTGAGAGGTCATTTTTGACATGTATTAGTCATTAGTCTGGGTTATTCTGTAGCAACAAATTAATCCTGAAATCTCTATGGTTTAATACAACTCAGGTGTACTTCTTGTTTTATTTTAAGGATTTTTATTTATTTTTTAGAGAGAAGGGAAGGGAAGGAGAAAGAGAGGGAGAGAAACATCAATGTGTGGTTACCCTTCATGTGCCCCCTACTGGGGGACCTGGCCAGCAACCCAGGCATGTGCCCTGACTGGGAATTGAACTGGTGACCCTTTGGTTCATAGGCATATGCTCAATCCACTGAGCTATACCAGCCAGGGTTATTTCTTGTTTAAACAAAGCTTGTTGTGGATGGCTTCTTCCACACAGTGACTCAGGGATCTGATCTACTTCCATCAAATGACTCAGCATTTTAACCTGTGGTATCCAGGTTGCCATGATGTGAGATGAGAGATTGCCTCATGATGTAAATGCCTAGGGGCTGTTTATTGACTTAGACTGGAAGTGTCACTTTATTTCTCCTTGGTTCTTTGATCAGCTCTAGTCACATGAGTCTACCCAACTACAAGGGGGCTGGCAAGTGGGATGGAATACATGAATATTCAGTGAGCATTAAATATTTTAGCTACATCCATTCTTTACATAAAATTCCCCTGAATCATCATTCTGCAGGATTGAGAAACAACTTTCTGACAGTTGATAGATGGAATTTAAAGGATAGATTTTGCAATTAATGGGCCATTTTCTTCCCTGGGCTCTTTATCTGGGAATAATTTTGAAAAGAAAGGAATATAGTTAGCTTCTCCTCTCTTTAGGTCAGAGCAATTCATTAATGACTTTGGTATATGCACATAGTTCTTTGATCCCTTTTATAGCCTGGACAATTTCATCTTACACTGCTTATTTTCAGGTGACAAGGTCTGTTTTTCCACTCTAGTAAAAATGGATGAAAGAAAACTCTAGATTATAGAATAAATAAGTTGGTTTTAATATTTCTAAAAATTTTGAGGTGGTAGCATTATCTAATTTTTGAATGTATGACTTTGTGAAGCTTTGTCTATGGGGCTCCTATTTACAATAAATATAGTTGATTGTATCTAAAATGTTAGAAAAACATTTGCTTTTGCTAGATTTATTTTTTTGTTTTTGGATAGCAAGCATCAACTTCTTTCTTTGTGTCTCTTCTACCATGGGAGCTTTTACTAAGTGTTGTACCAACTCATTTGTTTCTAGTTCAGCTGTAGGTTTCTATTACCTACTAAGTGTTCCCTGACTTTGTACTGGCTTGCTCAGGCACATTTTCCAATAAACAAGAATAATATAATTAGCACTAAACCCATGAAAGAAGTATGTTGAAATAGTATAGATTTGAAATACTGAGTGTAGATTTATAATATTTTGGGTTCCTTTATTGTGTTATTTTGAATGCATGACTTGACTGAGACTGGGCCAGTTGGAGTTGTAGGTTTTTTTTGGGGGGGGTGGGGTGGAAAATTTCCTTTGAGCTGGTAGTTCTAAGTAGAGTGCAAACAACTCTTTAGCAATACATCCAATAGATAATAATCTTGGTTCTTCTCCTTGAGATGTAATGAGGATAGTTCTTATAGGAAATACATTTTGAGGAGTCTGTTCAACCCATGATTTTCTCTACTGAAAACCTTCCTTACCAGAAAGACTAAGCCTGTGCTTTCCTGCTTCCCTTTTAATTTACTGAACCAGGATTTTTAGGAATCTCCTAAATGAACATGAACTAGCACTCTGCCAGCAGGCTAGCACCTAGGAATCACCCCATTTCTTCCAACAGTTGATGGGACTAGGAAGAAGTTCCTGATCCAAGCTGGGACAATCAGAGTTTCTTTTATGAAAATAAAGGGTTAAATGTGAGGAGCCACACATGTCCATGAGTTCCCCAAAGCTGCAAAAGCAAAGGGAGATTAAAGAGAAACTAGGATAAAGTTCTTTTGAGCTCCTGGTAGCTTTCCTGTCCTGGTATCAGGCCTTTATGCAGGAGTTGTCCATGGCCCTCATAAAATGCACAGTACCTTCAAATATTCTCTCTCTCTCCCCCCCCGCCCTCTCTCCTTTCTGTTCAAATTAGTTTGAAGTAAGTTTGGACACTTAAAATCCAAAAATACTGACCTAAGACAGTTGGCTTTTAAAGCAAATTCCTCACATTATTGGGTTTACTTTCTGGTACTCTGGTTTCATTTATTTGCTAACTGGTGTGTTAATGACAAAGCCTTCCAGGATTCCTGATAACTTGTTTTATGTCTAGAAGCACTAACCTAGGGAAAACAAGTACCTGATAATATTTTACTGAGAAAGCTCTTAAATCATCTCCTCTCCTGCTGAATGGGATTGTGACATTTAATGGCTTAACCATGTCTGCAGCCTGTGTTTGTCTTTGACTATTTATCTATTGCATCTTCTGATAAACTTTCTATCTTGGGTTCTTGTCTTGACATCTCTCTTACACAAAATTACTTGTATTTAGAAATTACACTAGTGTGGGTTTTTTAAGGGAGCTGATGTTTTCATTCTAGGCCAGAAGTAGACCAGAGTCTAGTTAACACATACGGTAGATGAATTTTTGAGAAGCAGATTCTTCCAGACTGAAAGTCAGTAACACAAGCTAGAAGTCTTTAGTGGCACATAAGGGCTCCCAGAAGATGAAGACTTTCCCATGGTAAGAGAGGCTCAGAGCCACTTTTTCTCAAAGGTGGCCTGGAACCTTAGGAAAATGCAGTTTTCCTTGTTGTGCTGGATACTGCTGAATCAGACTTTTTAAGAATGGAGCCAGGGATTCTGGATTTTAAATAATCTATCTAAGTAATTTTAATGTGTGAAAGCCATTAGCTATGACCCAAGAGTAGCAGTTCTCAAGTCCAATCACAATTGTGAGACTATATTTCACAACAAGCCCACCCTTTTCTCAGTGTAGCTATGATCTGTGTTGCTCAAGAAAAATTAAAATCAAACTATATTTCTTTTTTTTAAGACTCTCACTCCTAGAAAAATGTGAATATACCTCAGGTTCTCCAGAATTGGAGTATAAACCCCAGGCTCAGATATCTCCATCCTGACCACTGGGCTTCTTATCCAATTCTCCTCAAGTGAGTAGAACCAGGAGATAGGTTTTTGGTGTTATGTTTTCCCCAGGTACTTGGAAGAAAACAAACTAATGCTAAGGCAGAATTTCTTGAGGTGTGGTCCTCAAACCAGCTAGATCAGAATGCACTGGATGACCCTGGTTTTTAAGCAGATTGTACAGTTTTATCCCGGATCCCTTGAACCAGAACCTCTGTGGGCAGGACTAGATTTGCATTGTTTAATAAGCTCTGCAGGCATTTCCTATACATAGTGAAGATTCAGATGTTCTGGAGATATTTCTAAATCCTATTTCATGCTTAAATTAAAAGAAAAGAAAATTAATACTCTTAGACTAGATACCAGTGGTATCTGGTTCTGCCACCCTTTATCTTTGGGTGGGATAGAAATAATAATAATACTACTAAACAATAGCAAGACAATGTGTTTTGAGCTCTTATAGTGGCAGACGCAGCACTAAGAGATTCACATGCATTATTCCAGTATATTCACACAACTCTATTGTTCTCCCATTTGATAGCTTAGAGAGGACATGTACATCTCCCAAAATGTACAAGTAGGAAGTGGTTGAGTTGGGATTAAACTGCTAAAGGGACATGGTGCAAAACAATGTGGTAACTGGCATTCAGAATTCATTCTCCATGTTTTAATTAAGGTTGTAAGGATCATTTAAATGCAAACAAAAGTTTATGGAGGTGTGTAATATAACAATACATAAGCACAATGGGGAAGGGGTGTGTGAATCGCCAAAACTGTAGGTAGGTAATCCTAGAGGGGCAGGAACCTGAATCTGGTTGGAGGTGAGGAGGTCCCAGGGAGCAGCTCCTCTGAGCCATTTAAGATCTCTGTGTTTATGCAATCTTTGTTCTTGCACCTGTTCTCAGCCTGAGCTTCTGCTTGCCCATCACTTCTGCTTCCTCATCTCTCCCCTTACCAGGATGGGTGTCAGCCTAACTCATGGCTGCTCTCCCTATACATCCTCTTAGCTCCATCTTCCACTGATAACTGCTTCTTTCTCTCAAAATCTCTGTTTATAATCCTGAGAAGGGGAATCTGATTGGTCCAGCTTACCATCTTGTGTTAGGTTACTTGTAAATTGCTGGCTAGGTGCCATTCTTGATGCTACTCATTTTGGCTGAGAACGAAGGAGGGGGTCGAATAGTAAAACCATGGCTGCCTGAGGGGTATGCTCTCCATGAGGGCCTGTGAGCAGAACAGACACAACACAAGTCTCCATCCAAAGGCTCTCAGAAGGCCTTAGAGTTAAATAACTCACCTTCATCTCTCAAGCCCTCATGGTTAGGGTGGATGAGAATGTTTGCTGTTGCATACTTCCAGCCTAGTGGATAGTCAAGTTTGTAAGATCCTTAACAGAGGGTAGGAACTTTTGTTTGTGTTGTGTGCATTGCTGTATTCCAAGCACCTAGAAAAGTGCCTGGGTCAGAACAGGCTCTTAATATATATTTATTGAGTGAATGAATGATATTGCAATATCCAGCAATTCCTCAATGTTGTGGATCAGACATTGGAAAATCTAATTTATGTGTTGCTTTGGTTCTGGCTCCCAGACAATATTAATGCTCTTCTAACCAGAACACAGCTGTGGATATAATTCTCTAGACCAAATACTTAATATTTGCTTAAGAGCAAATATAAATTATTTTAGGGTCATCTGCTGGTTTTAATTCCAGCTAAAACTAAAAATTGTGTGGCCTGGGTAGGAGTCAGTTTCAAAAATCCATAAGGAACAGAGAAGCTAAGGTGGCAAAGCATTTGAACTCATGGTTCACAACCAGGGGTAATTTTATCTCCAGGGGACATTCAGCTATGGGTGGAGATATTACTTTTAAATTGCAGTTACATAAAGACAACATAAATTTATCATTTTAGGTGTATATTCAGTAGTGTTAAGTACATTCTCATTGTTATGCAACCAATTTTCAGAATCTTTACATTGAAAAACTAAAACTCCATACCCAGTTCACAATTCCCCATTCTCCTCTATCCCCAGCCCTTGACAACCACCATTCTACCTATCCTATGAACCTGGCTATTCTAGGTACCTTATATAAGTGGAATCATACAGTATTTGTCCTTTTGTGACTGGCTTAATTCACTTATCTTAATGTCTAGAAGTTAATCCATATTGAAGCATATGTCAAAATTGCCTTCCTTTTAAAGGCTGAATAATATTCCATTGCACATATATAACACATTTTATCTACTCATCCACTGATGGATATTTACGTTGCTTCCATATTTTCAGCTATTATGAATAGTGCCGATATAAACATAGGTGTACAAATATCTTTTTGAGATTTTGCTTTCAATTATTTGGGTATACACCCAGAAGTAGAATTGCTGGATCATATGGTAATTCTATTTTAAAATGTTAAGGAACTGCTGTACTATTTTCTACAGAGACTGCTCCATTTTACATTTCTACCAGAAGTGCCCAAGGGTCCTCATTTTCATCACATCCTCACCCACACTTGTTAGTTTCTAGTTTTTTTAAAAATAGCATTCATCATAATGGGTGTGATGTATGGAGACACTTTTGGTTGTCACAACTCATGAGGAGGGGTGCTATTGGCATCTAGTGGGTAGAGGTCAAAGATGTTATTCAACACCCTACAAAGCACAGGACAGTCCTCTGCCGCAAATAAACAGGCCCCAAAGTTGATTATTCTGAGGTTGAGAAATTCTGATGTAAATAATCAGATTCATCTTCCATAGTAAATCTCATCCCTGACATGTGCAGCCTCTCTCTTTTCTGCTGAGATGCTCAAAGGCAAAGACTTTCAAGTATCTGAAAAGCAAGGGAAGAATGGCACATTTCTTTTATTCAAATTTTATTGGAAGTTTACAAATGTATTACAGACATCAGTAAAACATCAAATCCATTTTACAGGGCACGGATCTCAAGCAAAGTGTTCACAGTCTCTGGCAGAGCCTACCCCAAAGGCCTGTTGCAGACCTTCTTAACAAATAGTTCGACATTCGACACACAACAGACTTTGGCCTGCCTCACCTTCTCAGGCCCTCTGAGGTTTTGTTTATGCACTTGGAATTAAAGCAGGAGATGGCAAAGCAATCCTGTACAGGAAAGAATATTTAGTACGGGGGAAACTGCTAAAGTCCTTATTTGCTAAGGAAAATGGAGGACTCATAGGCCACAGAGTGTTAAGTCAGGGTCCATAAATAGAACCAAAATGTTTTATGGGGAAATAGGAAATCACCAGGAAGACTTGAGGAGAGAACTTACTGGTGAGTAACTCTCTTCATGAAATTTACAAAAGCTTGGTCAGTGACCTACTGAACATCAAAGGCCAAATGCCCAGTAGAGTGAAGGGATGTCTCAGAAAACTCTCAGGATAGACATTTTTTTTCTATCCTATGGATTCATCATATCAAAATAATAGAAATGTTTTCCTAACACTGTGACTTTTCCTCCCTCCTTTTTATTCCCCTTGAGAAAGCTAGTTTTGTCAGCAGGAAGTAAGCCTATAAAATAGTATAGCTCCCAACAGTGAGTCATGTTTTATGAGTCTTGCGTTGACTGGGCTACTATTATGAGAAAATGGAAAAAGAATCAAATCCTTTCATGATCCTAAACTTGGTGACTGCTTCCAAGTGGTCAAACAAGCATTGGTATCTGCTACGTCCCAGAGGGACAAACCACAGGAGGCAAGGCAAAATTCTCATCATGTCTACTTCCCTAGTGCTTAAATATCTATACCTCAAAAGGCAGCATGAAACTGTCTTCCAAATCACAGAGGAGGCTTGGCTGAGTCCTGCACCTGGAATGCAGTCCAGAGGCCATTTCAAAGCCCCAAAGCTGCCAAACAGTTGCTAACAGCAACTCTTCTGGCATGAATATTCAGATAGCTGGTTCCATCTTCCACTTCCCTTTTCATAGATTCTCCTTCTTATGTGTTAGCATATGGTTTCTGTTAGACAGAAATACACAAAGAGCACTTCTCCTTAGAATTTAAGTATTTGTGTTATTTCTTGTTAGAAGGTGGGATTAGATGAAGAATAAGATGGACTCCTATCTGACCTCTGCAAGAAGACAAACAGAGGCTGCCTATAATAACTGGCCAGTAACATGAGGAGGGGAAAGGAGGCCAAAGAGATTTGTCTTCCTTTAGCCTAAAGAATCAGAGTCAGCTAAAAAGTCAGCTCCCATTAGCACTCATAATCTGGGGACATAGGAATTGGAGTCTCACAATTATTTATAAATGATGCTTCTTAAGTGGCTGGTGTACTATTTTTGGCCAATGGTAAAAGAGCCCAGGTTTAAAGACAAGTAAGAAACAGTTCACAAGAAAGGTTTGTTATCAGACAAATAAGATCAGTACTGATAACCAGTTCTGGCTGGCTAGAATGTCACAAGATTTTTGAGGCTGTATCTATGTTCTCTGAAAATAGACTGTGACACATTGGTTATATCTGCCCAGGTTGCAGAGTACATGCTATGTATATGCCATCACTGGCCCCACCTGAACTCAACCACTGCTAGTGATGCCCAGGAAGCAGAAAGCTGCTGCAGGAGAAGAACTTGTTGCAGTGCAGGAGTATCCTACAGAATGAGAAGTGGATGAGGAAGAGCTGCCTCTAGGTCCCATATTAATAATACAAAATTGCTTGGTCACTGGGCTGGCTGGGGGTGGAAAGGAAGGACCAGAAAAAACATGAATATGGAAAGAAGCTGTCAAACAATCAATGCTAGAGATTCTCCCCTTTTGAACATGTGCAAGACCAAGAAGCACAGTTCTGGTTTCCCTCAGCTCATCCACCTTCAATTGGTAGAGATCCCAGAACTACACAACAGAAGGAAGGGTACCTGAATGCCACTCTCAATGCCAGCAGCCTACTATGAAACCTGTTCACAGTATCAACAATGGTATATATTGGCAGCACCATTCAGGGCACTGTCAATAACTTCTACTTCTTGGGAAAGAGCCAGTTCTGATGCCACTGAATTGAGCAGCAAATAGGACATGAACTGAACTCAGAAAATATGGTGTTAACCAAGACAAGAAGAGGACCAACATGAGAAAAGGTAGAAAAACAAACAAAACCATATGACATTAGAGCAGAGAAAACTGGGAAAAGATTACTTTGATAAAACCAGTCTACAGAAGACAGAACGATGATGTAAGAAGAGGTGAGCACATCCCTGACTCACAGTGAAAGTTGACCAAGGAGAGCTGATGATTATGATGGAGGAATCAGGTAAGGACCCTAAGTTCATGCCTCAGAAAATGCTTTGAATTTTTGGAAATTGTATTCTGGGATGTTATATGTAAGTTATCACTAACAGGTGGAATTCCCAGTACAATGCCACCCTGCTCTCCCTGGGGCATTCACCTGGAGGTTTCATCATCATTTCGAGAATTTAGTCACTCTATGTCAGCATTCTCTGTAAGGTGCCTGATTGAGTGTGGGGTGGGAAGGCCCCTGCAGTGCTGGACTACATGGAGGTGATCTTGTCTGTAGACAGTTGACCCTGAGGCTTTTATTGATTACATCTCAAGCTCTGACCAGTTCGGCTGCTGGGTGCTCATGGGGCACATAGATCTCAAATTGCTCATTCCTCCAATCCCTTTGGACACTATTTATGTGTCAGTTTCTGCTGATAGGGTTAAAGCCCCATCTGGGAAATGCAAGAGGTACTCTGAAAAGGGCAGAGTTAGGAAGCAACATTTACTAGGAGAATTTCTTTCATTGGATTCCAGGCCACAGAGGATAGACATTGTTTTCAGCTTTTTGCCAGGTCAGGTCATCACTTTTTCTCTTTTTCCTTTTTCCAAAATGCCTTTTGTTTTCATCAATCAAGAAACTCAGAAATCCAAATTGGACTTGCCCAATTTCTACCAGAAACCCACCACTTTAGTCGTGTGGTGTTGCACATTATTTCTTAAAATCAGTTTGCCAAGCAGTTTACAAACTTCCTATATAAACGTAATAGAGTTAATTCTCCAGAGGCTTGGATAATTAATGAAGCATTTAGATATGAAGATAGCATGCGGAAAACAGCCACAACCAACATTTGCATTGCATTTTTAAAAAATCAGTGACAATGACAAATGTCATATTAATACCTGAAAAGCAAATTATTTTAATACATCCTGAATGGAGTGCCATTTCCACATCCTGTACAGCCTTCCTTTCCCCAGACCCATTTGGCATGGTATCTGAAAAGCCACTTTTCACATTCTCTCCATAAAAAATACTAGAAAATATTAACTATTATACTGAAAAGAGATCACGCTCACCTCACCATGGCAGATGGCCACTGAGATACATCGTGTAGCACATGGACAACACATCTTACTAAAAGTGGGTCCTGTGATGGATTATTTCAATGGCCACAATCCATAAAGGGGAGGAGAAGAATGGAGGAAAAAGCAAGCGCTTCATTTTTAACTGAAGCAAGGTAGGAAGTATTATTTTACTATAAACAACACAACCGTTAAATGTCTTCTTTAAGCAAACTCACTTTTGAGCCCATCTTCTGTCTGACCCAAGGTCCCCAAAGTTCAAAATGGAAATCTTCCTTTCAACACTTGTTTTTCAAGATCACTACACTGAAATCTCCTGAGCAGCTCAACCTTTCTGGGTTACCCAGATGCTCTGGCCAGGGAGTGTGTTAAATTGGATTCCTTCCGTAAACACTAGGGGCTATTCAAGATGGCTGTCACCTCTCCTCTATTTCATTTCTAGAAGTTCTTCTTTGCCCTGACCTTCATATGATCCTTCATTTCTGCCCCTGACCTGCTTTCTGATTTCAAATCACCTTATTCCTTCTCCATGTATAACATATAATCTAGAACATACCATCACTCCCAGAGCCCCATCAGAACCTCCCTGTTCCCAAGATCCTAATGCTTAAGTTCATTTGCACTGAGGACAACCGGTTGTCAGGCTAAGGCAGCTGTTCTGTCTGCCTTGGTAAAGGAAAGCAGATAATACAATCCAGGAAACATGAGCACCAGAAAATAATGCCACACTCAAACAATGTCATGCTGACATCACACAACACCACTCACAGTCACTGATATTTTCCCAAGGGAGAGATCAATAGTGAGCAACTTCAGTGTTCCCAGCAGGGATGGTGTTTCTCACAGAATTTACTGACACTGATTGGTTTCTCTAATTGGCAAAGTTATATTTGCTATTTAAAAAAAATGACTATCACTTGGTAGAGAATACATTCTACTGAGGGTGGAAGTGGACTTAAGGATGGTTCCTTAAGTGGAATAGAGCATAACATGTTTTGAGTATAATAATTTTTTTAGCCACAAAAAGCCAAATAGAATAAATTCATTTGAAAAAAGTGTCACTGACATGTAACAAATTTGTATAGAAAAAAGAAAAAACAAAAGGTGGTCCTGGACCACCTCTGAATACTACTCAAAGACAATGCTGGATGTGCATGCAGGTCTTCAACTGAGTCCTACGATATAGAAATTCCTTTGATATTACAAAATACAAAAATATTTTATCAGAACTCTCATTTACATTGCATTTACAATGGACATGTAAATAACTTAGACTTGGGTTTTGGCTAATAAACAAATCACTTACTGGGAAAAGGGTCCTAAAAGTAAGAGAATCAGAGAGGATACAAGCGAGCAGGAAGCAATTTATCATCTTGCGAGTGGCAACTCAACACACTGATGGGAGGGAGGTGACCACCCCTGGCCTCCACAGAGTCTATAGCGTCTCCAAAGTGAAATGTGCAAATAATATTCAACATGCCAAGAACTGTGACTACCAGACGAGCCAATCTGTAATCTTTCCTTCATCAAGCGAGAGCATGTCCCTTTTTCTCCCCTAGTAACCACCTCGAAAAGCGCTTTAAAATTTAAAACAGTGCAAGTTTCCGAATTTACATTCTTAGCTCCCATCTTCCCCTATTCCCTGACACCAATCAGATTAAGAAATAATACAGTTTTTGCTCTTTTGTCTTTTCCTGCTGTGCAACTGTCCCCTGCCACCTAAGGTGGATGACTTGGGGAGGCCGTAAGAGCTGTATTTGTGCAGAAGCTCATCGCTTGTGACATATCGCAGGCGGGCTGGCTGGGGAATTGGTTCTCCTAGGAAGTAGCCCTCATTGTCGGACTCTGAGGAGGAGGAGCAGGTAGAACACCAATCGTACTCGGTGAAGTAGGGTCCCCATCGCTCCCCAAAAGCATTCTGCAAAGCCAGGTCTGACACAGTCCTTGGGCACTGGCTGTACAGGTCCCTCCGGGACCCCTGGCCCAGGCTCTCCTGGAAGCTCCGCTGGCGCATGAATTGGTCATAGTCCTCTCTGGCTCGGAGCGGGGGCCTTTCTTTCAAGCGAGAGATGGCATCACGCTCGCTGGCCAGGTGCAGGGCGTTATCTGAACGGGAGCGTCGGGACCTCCTGGATCTGTGCGGTCGGAAGCGGCGGCTATCTTCACGGGAGGTGCTTCTTCTCCGTGTACGTTCGCTCATGGGCTGGATCCTCACGCTCTCCTGCCCCGGCAGCTTGCTGCCTGTCACTCCTCCATCAAAATCAAAGCTCTGATGCATCCTGCTGCGGGACTGCAGGTCCCTGTAGCCAATGGGGTTGCCGAGTTGATGGAGGTTTCCCTCCATCTCCTGGTACTGCTGGGCTGAGAGCAGGCTGCGAACGGACTCCGCACTCCGGAACTGCATGGACGAGTTAAGTGTGCCCATGTTGCTAAGCTTCTCAGAGACGTTCATGCCAGAGTCTTTGCTGAGGTCAGGCATGGAAAACCGGGAGAGGTGCTCCTGGCGCTTGGCGCCACCATCCGCGGAGAGGCCTGTGGGGGAGAGAGGGGAGGACCCTGGAGGTTAATACACAGGTGCAACAATGGGGTTCACCGTCGCTGCTGGTCATGTGAACAGTCTCTGTTCAGGGTCAATGTGTGGGGTTCTAGAGCAGACGCTGCACAAAGGCTTGCTCAGAAAATGGGTAGGAGGGCCCTCCCCACTCCACTGAGTGGCAGTACTGCCTTGAGGGGGCACCTGTCCGAAATGCATCCATAGACATGCAGTTTACTAGTTAATACCGCCAAAGTTTCATCAAAGCTACTAAGAGCCTATTGTATATCTTGAATATGATGTTTTTTCTGTTTAGCACTTCTTTCTACAAAAAGTGTTTCAATTACCTCTTTGATTTTAGTAATGCACTCTAAGCTACCTAGGGCAGATATTTTGGACAAGGAAACTTTGAGCTATAGAGACGGGGCCTTGCCCAAGCACTTCCTGGCCAAACTCAGCCTAGAATCTAGGCCCATAATGCTGGACCAGTTTACTCCCCTATTTAGCTTTCAGCAGTTTTCTGATCTGCTTTCTATCCCTCAGCCCCCATTTCAGATGTTTTGAAAACTAAGTGACTCCCTGGGTATAGACAGAGAGACTTTTCCTCTCTCAGACTGTTTAGTGAAATGACTATTCCAGGATTCTAAATGGGCCCCCAGCAGCCAGAAGATGTGAGTGGGACTCTGGGGACATTCTTCCTTCCCTTGAGGAGGCACTTTTTAAAACAAAGCAGCGACCCTAATGCTCTCTAACAGCAAGTACTCCTAGCAGTGGACCTGCATTCCTGAAGTACTGTCACTGGTATCCCTGAGATAAAAACCATTTTGAAAGTTGCAGGTGATTCCTGACTTCAGTCACTTCCATGTTGCCCATCTCAAAGCAGCACTCTAAAGAGAAGCTAAAGAATGGGCCAGGTGGCAAAATCTTGTCATTTGTCACTTATCATTTATCTACTGAAAGGATCAGCAATTTTGCCATTTCTGGCTGCAGACAACATGTCTTTGGATTGCTGTGGCCCATTATCATCCCCTACCACTGATTACTCCTCCCTACCTACTGGGGTAACAACTTACTACTGCTCCCTAGATAAACAAATATTATGAGCACTTTGAAAAAGTATTTATCAATATCTACTAAAGCTAAGAACACAGGCACACACACACACACACACAAATTATGAGAAAAAGCTGCTTATATTCAAAGCAGCTTTTTCAAAGGACACATATTCAGTGTACCTTTTTAATGCACTTATTCGCTTCTGTTGGGTATATAACCAGAATGGAGATTCTATGAATTTTCTATCACCACTCTGATTACATCCCCAAAGAAATCAGTTCAAAAGAGGTACAGGGGTATTCAGATAAGCTTTCTTTACAATAGCCCAGCATAAGAAACAACTAAAATGTTAATACACAGGAAAAAGGATGAATAAGTTGTACTTTCTACCCTTCCCCATTAAAAGGAACTAGGATTCTTTGGAGAAATGGCTAATTCAAGTACAGAAGAAGTGAAGGTAAAGGATGAGCCTGGAACATCTTGTTATGCTAAAAAGTAAGATGTGTTAAAATAAAAAGTGATGGGAGTTTGTCAGAAGAACATCAGGCCCAAATTCAAGGGATTCCCACCAGCCAAAGGTGAGCAATTTGAGCATCACAATATTTAAAAATAGTAATGATTTATATTATTTTAAATATATTTTATTGATTATGCTATTACAGTTGTCCCATTTTTCTCTCCCCTTTATTCACTTCTGCCCTGCACCACCCCCTCCCACCAGCACTCCCCCATCATAGTTCATGTCTATGGGTTCTACATATAAGTTCTTTGGTTTCTCCATTTCCCATACTATTCTTAATCTCCCCCTCTCTACTTTGTACCTACCATTGTGCTTCTTATTCCCTGTACCTTTTCCACCATCTTCCCCTCCTGGCTGATAATCCTCCCTGTGATTCTGTTCCTGTTCTAGTTGTTTGCTTATTTGTTTTTGCTTTTTTTTTTTTTTTTAGGTTCAGTTGTTGATAGTTGGGAGTTTGTTGTCATTTTACTGTTCATGATTTTTATCTTCTTTTTCTTAGTAAGTCCCTTTAACATTTCATATAATAAGGGCTTGGTGATGATGAACTCCTTTAACTTGACCTTATCTGGGAAGCACTTTATCTGCCCTTCTTTTCTAAATGATAGTTTTGCTGAATAGAGTAATATTGGTTGTAGGTCCTTGCTTTTCATCACTTTGAATACTTCTTTCTAGCCCCTTCCTGCCAGTAAGGTTTCTTTTGAGAAATCAGCTGATAGTCTTATGGGCACTCCTTTGTAGGTAACTCTCTCCTTTTGTCTCACTGCTTTTAAGATTCTATCCTTATTTTTAATCTTGGCTAATGTAATTATGATGTGCCTTGGTGTGTGCTTCCTTGGGTCCAACTTCTTTGGGACTGTCTGAGCCTCCTAGACTTCTTGGAAGTCTATTTCCTTTGCCAGACTGGGGAAATTCTCCTTTATTATTTTTTCAAATAAGTTTTCAATTTCTTGCTCTTCCTCTTCCCCTCTGGCACCCTTATGATTTGGATGTTGGCACATTTAAAGTTGTCCTGGAGGTTCCTAAGCCTTGCCTCATGTTTTTGAATTCTTGTTTCTTTATTCTGTTTTGGTTGAATGTTTTACTCTTCCTTCTGCTCCAAACCATTGATTTGAGTCCTGGTTTCCTTCCTGTCACTCCTGGTTCCATGTATATTTTCCTTTACTTCATTTTGCATAGCCTTCATTTTTTCCTCTATTTTGTGACCATACTCAACCATTTCTGTGAGAATCCTGATTATCAGTGTTTTGAACTCTGCATCTGGTAGGTTAGCTCTCTCTTCATTGCTTAGTTGTATTTTTCCTGGAGCTTTGATCTGTTCTTTCATTCGGGCCATATTTTTTTTTGTCTAGGCATATCTCTGATGTAGTAAGGGGTGGGATCTTTAGGTATTCACCAGGGCAACCCACTTTGCTGTGTTGTGGTGCTGTATGTGGGGGAGGGGTCCAAGAGGGAACAATGATGTTTGCTCAGCTTTCGGCTGGCTGTCAGTCACTTTGCTCACTACCCACATGCAAATTTGGCCCTTCTGGTGCTGATTCCAAGGTGGGTAGGTTTGTTTATGTTCTAGGACCCCATGGGTCTCTCCAACAAACTGTCCTGTGAAGTTGGGAGTTTCTCCTGCCACAGCAATCCCCACAAATTTTTAGTCGGAGGTTTTGAAGCTTTATTTCCCTGTGCTGGAACTCTGGGTTTCATGGTCTGTCTCACTCCTCAGTTGTTCCTGGGGAGTGAGACAAGAACACTAAACTGGGAATTGTCCCTCCCAGTTTATGTGCACTCAAATGTAGGACCACCTGCTTTGCCAGTTGCTGCCTTGCCATGTGTCTTCTCTGCCGTGGCTGCCTGTCTCTGCCCCTCCTACCAGCATGGATGAATGTTTCTTTTTTAACTCCTTGGTTGTTGGACTTCCATACAGTTTGATTTTCTGGCAGTTCTGGCAGTTCTTTTTTTTTGTTTTTAAATTTGTTGTTGTCCTTCTTTTGGTTGTGTGAGGAGGCAGAGTGTATCTACCTATGCCTCCATTTTGGCCAGAAGCCTCTAAAAGCAGTAATGATTTATAAACCACTGAAAAAGATAGGAATTCATGAATCCATACTGATAACTGATAAAATCAATAATTAAGTGGAGGAAAGAGTGGGCTCTTCTATACAGCAGAGCACTCAGAGTGAGTGCAGACAGGAGTGCTGGATTTATAATCCTTGTAGGTAAAGATTGGTTCATGTAAGACTCAAAGTATGCTAAATTTTGAGGGTAAACCTGAGGGGGGAGCAGAATACTAGTATGGTCTTTAGTGTTTACCCACATATTGCTTATTAGCTATAAAGAAAATTTAGTAACTATGCAGTCAAGATCAAATTTAGTATAACTAACGAGGTGCAACTGGACCTCATGTGCCTTGGGTGGGATGTTCTTATTCAGTTTTCTAGTCAAGAATGCATAACCTGAATGTATTTGGGAGGAAATATCAGACAAACCTCCAAATGAGGACTGTTCTACTAAAAAGTAAGGAGATTGTATTCTTTAAAAAAAATCAGTATCATAAAAGACAAAGAAAGGCTTTCTAGACTGAAGGATACTAAGAACCATGGCAAATATATATAATACCTGATCCTGGACTGGAACTTTCTCTGTAGTGAAATAAATTATATAAAGAGTAATTGTTGATCAAGTGACAAAAATTGGGTCATGGGCAATTGATAAATGTATTATGCTACATTTGTTGTGGTTAACTGATAAGTATGATAGTGTTGGAGAAGACCCTTATTCTTGGGAAATACATGTGGAAGTAAACAATGGTAAATGGTCAAGGTGAATACTATTGCTCTCAAGTGGTTCAGAAATAAATTGTTTGGGCATATGTGTGAGCAAGGGAGAGAAAATGATTTTTTAAAAAAGGAGTAAAATGTGAATAATAGGTTAATCTAGGTAAAGAGTACACTCTATTATTTGTTCCATTCTTTGAAACTTTATACTAAGTTTGAAGTTATTTTCAAATAAAGAGTTTCTCAAAAGTTGTAGTGTATTTATATGACTCAATGGTTTTCAATTCTAGGGGAAATTAATGGAGTGAGAGGTGGTGGTACTAGCCTTTAATGAGAAGAGGCCAGAGAGATGTTGCTAAATACCCTATACTACATAAGACAGTCCCCACAAGAAAGAATTATTCAGCTCAAAATGTCAATAACACCACAGTTGAGAAACCATGATATAATGGGATACTTACTACACATCAACAGAATGAATACACCCAGCAACAGAGATGAATCCCATAGAAAATGCTGAGAGACATAAAGAGAGCATCCTGTATGATTCCATTTATATGAAGTTCAAGAACAGGCTAAGGTTATCTATGGTGACAGAGGTCAGAATACTGGGAGGGGGATAAGAGAAACCCCTAGGGCACTGGAGATGTTCTGTATCTGGATGTGGGTGATGGTTATAAAAGGATAGGAACATGTACAATTTCTTCAAGGTGTAATTTCAACACTTGTTTGCTTTACTTTATACACATACAAGTCATACATAAAGCAATGGTCTCATTAAAGAACCAAATTTTAATGTAGGATATGCCAATGAAAAAAGTGTTCTGACAAATACCCTGTCCAGTCATATATTAATTTTTTAATTTATCATTGGGTAATTGTTAGGACAAGGGGATTTGAGTCCTCTAACTCCTGCTTTCCCTGCTGCTTAGTTCTGATGTGCACATCATAACAGCTGATTTTCAACAGCCAAATAGCTCCCAGAACCTCCCCATCTGAAAGCAGAGAGGAGGGTAGAAACCTGAAATGATAAATAAGCACTGTGAGTGGATGAACCTTAGTGAGGAGGGAAAACTCTTCAAAAATCACTTGTAGAAACAAAAGCTATACAGGTGAGTACAATGATTTACCCAGATGTCTACTCATGCCCTGGAGTGGAATTAGGGTCAGCATTAACAATCTAGCAAATGCTATACATTCCCAGATGTGCTATTGTCCTGGACTGCTCTTTTATAAGCCCAAAGTTAAGCATCTGTGAGGATGTCCCTTGTGTGAAGAGATTCACATTTCTCTGAGGAAGTAATGGTGAAGAGAGGCAGCTTCAGTTCCACTGGGAGGGGATTTTGCCCTCTCCTCTATGGTGCCTCTGCATCTTGGGAATCTCAGGATGCCCTTACCCCTCCCCTCTCTCCCTCAAAGAAAAAAGCTCTGGAAAAACAGGAGGACCCATTACTCAACTCCAGGGCCTACTATCAGTATTTCCTAAACCTAAGCTCTTTCCCTGGTCATTGTACAGGTAGGATTGGAAATGCTACTTGCTCACTCCAGAGAGCAGAAATGTCTATGTTCTCATTTATTAACTCCGAATTTTTCAGGGGCTTCTTGAATGTAGGGCATGAACAAAATGGCCTATAGATGAGCAATAATTGTGTACTTGCTTCTCAACAGTGTAGCTCTGTGGTTAATTTCATTATTGGCAAAATACAGAGTCTTATGCAGAACTCAAGGCCCTCTGTTTTTCCACAATCACTGGCGAAATGGTGTTCCTCGCTCCCACCCACTTCAGCCTCACATTCTTCCCCCTCCTCCAACATACCAGCAAGCTCACTTCAGATCCTGTACAAAGCTGACTTCCTCTAATCATTAAGGCCCTCACATAAATGTCACCTCTTCCTTGGTGCCTGCCCAGATTGATCTTTCTATAGTATCAATAGTAGTTTTCCCCCTACCAACCAGACACTCTGCAGCACTTGACCCTTTTGTAAGGCCCTCCACCCTGACTTATTTTCCTCAACATATGTGTAAGTTTTTATCTGAACAATAGCCTGTGGGAAAGGCGTCTTACTCATTGCACTTTCCTGGCATGACTGTTCATTGCACTCTCTTAATAGGAGCAAGCAAAGACCTTCTTTGTCCAAGAAAATAGGGCTCCCAAATGCCACTCTGTGATTCTGCAATAAATGCACTTTTCTTTCTGTCCAAACCATGATGTCTGTGTGAGCATGTATGAATGCAGGGGCACAGGAGTGGAGAGGATGGTGGAGACTGCAGACCCAATTCTCTGGAGAGCTCCAGCTGCAGGCCACAGTCTGACTGCTTTATTGGTGCCCCTGGAAGAAGATCCTGCCAACAGTATGAGACACTGATGCCAGGTTGCTCCCCTCTCAAGTGGAACTCTGTCTTCTTATTAATAGACAAAGAAGGTTTTTCCCTCTCTAAATAATGCAGGCTTTGTGAGAGGTGCTAGATGGTGATTATGGAGTTAAAAGGTCTTGATTTCATTCATTCTTATCCCACAGGTAAGTGTGGCCAAAAGTTACACAAATGTCCAGACACCTTCAGAGGCCACAGGCCTTGCCCCAACAAGGAGCGGTCAGTACTGAATTCAGCCTGTGACTCTCTGAGATTAAACTGTCAACACGAGCAAGCAGCCAGAGTGCTGTAAGCAACAGCAGCATTTCTGTCCAAGTAATATCCCCTCACTGCAAACAGAGGTCTCACAGAAGCCAGTGACAGCAAAAAGAATCAATGCTTTCAAAGAATGTTGTGGGTCTGAGGGAAGAGTAAGGCTATCTTTGCTGTGTCCCCTCCCCCAATTTGTTCTAAGAGCAGAAGCTATAAGCTCTGGTCCAGGGAGAAGAACATGCAGACTTAAAGGTAATGGCAGCCCTTTGGTTCCTCAAGTGAGGAACCTTTTGTTCCTCATTTATTTATTCTACTTCCACTCCTCCAAAACAACAATAATAACAACAAAAATAACAACAAACAAAACACAAATAAATAATTGGCATAGAAAGAGAGAGAGAGAGCTGTGTTCCTGGCAACTTAAAAGATACAGTCACACTTGTGTGCAGTAAAAGAAACAGTATTTACTCACCTCTGCCCTCTAGATATTTACAACTCACACTAATGATTTTGCTCCCTTTCAGTAAGGTTTTCCCTATATGACTTTTTTTTTTTTTGCTAAAGTGGAAACATGAATAAATAGGAATTGTTCAGAATAAGGTATTGTAAAATATGACTCATGGGTAAAGTCTAGCTCACTACCTGTTTTTGTAAATTAAGTTTTATGGAACCTGACTACATCCATTCACTCTAATGGCTGCTTTCTGTATAAAAGGGCAGAAGTGAGTAGTTGTGGAAGAGACTGTATGACCTACAAATCTACTATCTGGCCCTTTATAGAAATAGTCAACCTCTTGGTTTAGAATGGGAATGTGCTGTTTTTGAAGCTTAAGCATCCCTGAAACCTCGAACTCTATACAGTCTAAGTGTCTTTGGTCACCCAAAGATGTCTTTGAGGTACTGGTTTACTGAAGTGTGTGTGGGGGGGGATAGTTTGATCATGTCCCTTGGACCCCTTTCCAACTAAGTCAATCGATATCTTCAACATCCTGAATTTCAAATTGGCAACAGCTGGAGAGAAGCTGCCATCTGGGCAGTGGAGTTTAACCACCACCACATGTTCTTGGGTGACAGGGCATGGAATAGTTCAAACAGAGTATGACAAGGAAGGCTGGGGGTGGGGATGGATAGAGAGGGAGAGGGAGGAGGAAAGGAAGGGGGAGATTATGACCACACTCAAATCCCTTGCTACTCAAAGCATGACCTGTGGACTAGTGGCAATGGCATCCTCACCAAATTTGCAGGATCTGAATCTGTGTCTGCAGAGGAGCCCCCTGGTGATGTGTTGCCCTTGAGGGCTAGAGGAATACTGCAGAGGATAGAATTTTGAGGAAAATGTCCTTCATTACTAAAGGTGCTTCTACTTTGGGAAACCAACCACATCTTCATACCCTCAGACACTCTAACTCAGGGATTCTCAACCACAGCACTTTGGCATCTTGGGCAGGGCAGTTTTCTGTTGGGGGTCTGTCCTGTGTTTTATTGGGTATTAAGCAGCATCCCTAGCCTCACCCACTAGATGTCAGTTACACCTCTCTGTAGCTGTGATAACTCAAAATGTCTCCTGACATTGCGAAATGTCCCCTATGGGGCAATATCACCTGAGAACCACTGCTTAAGTAGATCCCATTCTGGGGCTGCTGCTGACCACAGGCTAAGGAGGACTGTGCTCTTGGCTTTCCAGGAGCAGCCGTGGGTTAGGCCCACTCCACCTCATCCTGCAAACATCATCCTGACCCATTCCAGACAGGGGGTGCCCCTCTGTAGAGAAGGATGAACGTGTTCCACTATTGGGTGTGCTATGTCTTCAAAACTGGGGAATTGCAGTGTTTTCTCCTTAACTGCTTTCAACATCCTGCCATTGAAGCCTGTTTTCTCTCAGTGAGTTTCAAGAGTTCCCTGTGGTTGAGGCTTTTGCTATCTTACTTTCCTTTTCCAGTTGACACTTGAAATACTGAGCCCTTGGTGCATCATCCTTACTTCTTTACTCTAGTCTACAGCCCATCTAGCAGTCCCATGTGACCATGTGGTCATATGTGTTTGTAGTCACATGTCTGCCCTCTGTTCCTGTGGTACCAGAAGTGCTGGCACACACATGAAACAAGTACCTTCAGTCTACTGCTGCTGAGTGGGGGCAGGTAGGCTGGCAGAGGGCTGAAGAGTGTAGGTACCTCTGATTTTGAACCCCCTGTGCCCCCAGGCTTGGTCTGCCTTCCACACTAGGGGAAAGGATGTCCCATCCCTGGCCACTCCATGAAACTGGCCCAAACTGAAGAACAGCATCTTTGCAATGAGCTGGTTTCAAAGGCCATTGCTGATGCTAGTTTCCCTGGCCCTAGAGCCTTTGGTTTCTAGCAGCATTGGTTCTAGGTGCTTGCCATTGAACTGGTGTGGTTGGGAAGTAACAGGAATGGCAACAGGACTAAAATCACTTCTCCTTCTGACCCAGTACAGCTACCAGGACCAGTCCAGTCAAGATCAAAACTCAGATCGGTTTGGGCATCTCCTACCTTTTATCACTGATTTGCTCATTATATTAACTTCTTGGTAAATAGTTACCCCAATAAAGAGGAATGCGTCAAAGAGAGTGGAGGAGCAAACCAGGAAGTGACACTTTTAGAAACATGCAGGGGTCAATTTTAACTACTGCTCACTCTGTGGGGGATCATGGCTGTGGTGCCACAAAGCCTACTGCTAATAGAAAGGATGTGCAAAAATTCAAACCAGTTGAAGACTGTTTGCCAGAGTTTGTTCTGGGCTTACCTTGACTCCATACTGCTTTTCTAGAATCCGTTAGCCCAAGTCAACAAGCAGCATCCCTTGGAGTATTTGCTCAGAAAACACTTGACTCCATGGGCAGAAGCTAAATGGCTCTCCAGTGGTGCAAGGCGGGCAGCCAGGGTCCCGGACACCTATTTGGTTTCTCCAAAGATTTTTCATGAGGTCCTGCCCCTGCCAGGCTCTGTGTAGCCTCTAGGAACAAGGCCTTTCAGAAAACACCTCACACAGTATGACATTGTACAGGGAAGACATATCACTAAATCAGTAGAGACATTCAGCTGTTACAGACAGTAGTCACGAGGCAGGGGAGAAACACAGTGCCGTGACAGAGAATAAAAGACTGGCTCTCCTTGGACACAGTGCTGGCAAAGACTCTGTATTGTTGATAACTACAGTGAGAGCTAAAGGATGTGAAGGAGCCAGAGAAAGTTGCATGTGCTCTATGAAGTGACAGTAGGGTCGTATGACTGGAACACCTTGAGCAAGGAGGACAGAAGCAGCGAGGAGGACAGGAGGTGAACAGGAGCCAGAGGGAGGTTTTTCTAGGCCACTGATGGTTTGAGAATGTCTCTCCCACACCTGTAGGGGGGATGAATAAAGCACCTGAGTCAGCACAGGGAATGAAGAGGAGCATTGGCTTTGGAGGTTACCTTCCAGCTCTGTCCTTACAGCTGAGTGTCCTTGAGCAAGACTCTGAATTGTGCTGTGCCTTAGTCCCCTCATCTGTAAAGTGGAAATTGTAGAATCTGCTTCATTAGCAGTGAATGAGTATTCACTCACTCATGGTTGTGGGTGCAGGTAAGTGAGTATTCAGTGCATTAATACACAGAGGATTCAGAACAGTGCTGGTGCAGTGAGCTCAGATACAATGTTCTTATTGTCTGTCACCCCGTATTTGTCACCTCTGAAACATTTTTGTGCATGATGTCATATATTTTGCTAGGCATTGTTATGCAACTTTTCAAGTGGGTAATAGAAAGTGGGAAGAATTTAGAAATTCACACAGCAGCTACCTGAGAACTCTTCTCGAGTAGCCTTTATTTAGGGTGAGTAGAAAGAGAAAGGAATGCAGCAGGAGTGCTGGCTGTTAGAGACCAGAGGGACAGGAGGCAAAGGTCTTCTACAGTGAGGGTTTGGATCACCTGCATCTGGGGTTGTGCCCGGGATTCTGACTTTCCAACAAGCTCCCAGGAGATGCTGATGTTGTTGGTCCACAGGCCACACTTAGAACAGCAAAGTTACAGCTTTCCTTTAGCTCATGAATTTGGAATGAAGGCCTGACATCCCTTGTTTCTCATTAATGCCTCCGGAAAGGTGTGACCATAGAGACCATCCAGAGGGATGTACCTGAACATATAACATCCCCAGACCTTGGCCAGGGAGCCAGAACCTTAGAAAGAAAGATGAAGTGTAGCCTTATCCATCATCTCATCCACTGGAGCTGCCACCAAACTATTCCTTGCCTCTGACAAGAGACCCAGCAAAGCTAGGACTGGGTTCTTTGGAAGCACAGACACTGAACCAGGCCATGGAAACTTCCTCTCATATCCAGTTCCTGTTTGTGCCCTTCACTTGCCTTCCTGAGGCGCTGTGGGCTTGGTAAGGTACACAGTCCAAACAGATGGAGAAGCAGCTGCTAACCTGGGAGGAGCTCAGAATCCAGTATCCTCCAAAGGCCCTCAGATCTCTCTCTGCTCCCACCTTTCCAGCTCCACAGGGATCCAGCCTGGGAGTCAGGGAAGCCTCTCCAAAATATTCTCTCTGAATTATGCAAAAAAGATTCTATAGGCAAGTGAGTTTGACAATTGCTGAAGGACCTTTTGAAACCTTTGACTGGCTTAAATACAGTAGGAATTTTCAGAAAGAAGATAGAACATGTACTACTCTCCATACTTTGACAATAGAATCCCTTCCCCAACCAGCTCCACCCTGACTCAAAAGGACACATTTTGGGAAATGCTGGCTTAACAACATTGATTCCTATTAAAATCCAAAGATATTTGCTTATAATTTTTGTCCCTGTCACTGTAATAGTAGTGCCATTAATGTCCAGTGGAATTGGAGCCTGAGGCTAAAGGAAATAATCAGTAAAACCGATCCTGCCTTTATTTACAAATTTTATATTTTATTAATTGTGGATTTCTGCATGAATTTTGCTCCTTAAAATACTGCATTGAAATATTGCTTATCTTGATCACCGAGTTTTTTGACATGCCTTTCAATCATGTACCCACGTGGGTGAGAGTTGCCCCACCTGGGTCCTGGCCCAGCCAGACTGGCCACTTACCTTTCATTTCAGTCAAATCTTTAATTTTCACTTGTAAAATTCCATGGATTGTATATTTTCTATAAACTGTGTTTACTAGAATAGTGGAAAAAGTACAGGTGATCCCCAACCTGTGATGGCTTGACATGATTTTTTGATTTTACAATGGTGCAAAAGGTATATGAATTCAGTAGAAACCATACTTCAAATTTTGAGTTTTGACCTTTCCTTGGTCCAGCGGTATACAACATGATCCTTTCTCGCGATGCTGGCAGCAGCATGGGCGCAGCTCCTAGGCAGGCACACGACCAGGAGAGTATACAACTAATACTCTACAGTGTAGTACTAAGTGCATTTGAATTTAACAATATTTTCAACTTATGAAAATATTAGGTTTATTGGGATGCAACCCCATTATAAGTCGAGGAGCACCTGTAATTGGCCTGGAGAGCCAAGAACCTAGAGTCTCAAGTCTGCTCCAAAATACCAGTAAGATTCTGAATAAAACATTTCTCCTCTCTGAGCCTCAGTTCCTCTTTTTAACCTCCACCAGAGACTCTTCAATCTTTTCCCAGCTCAGTATAATTTTTTAGGGAGGAGTGGGCAGTTCAAAATTTTTTAGTTTTTTTAAATATATAATTAACATATAACATTGTATTAGTTCCAGATTTATAACACAAAGATTTGGTATTTGTATTTGGTGCGAAATGACCACCATGCATTGTTATAATAATTTTTCTTGTGATGTGAACTTTTAAGACCTATTTTCTTAGCCACTTTTGAATGCAGTGGAACCTAGGTCTCAAACTTAGTTCATTCTGGAAGGCTGTTTGAGAAGTGATTTGTTAGAAAACTAAATCTCCTTTGTTGTCTGAGTGACACATGGCTTATTATATAGGTATCAGCATGAAAGGGTTGTTGGGTCAAGAATTGAATTTCTTTTTCTATGAACAACTTGGTCAAGAACCATATTGTTTTGAGATGAGAGACGTTCAAAAACTGAGGTTCGACTGTATACAATTCGGTATCTTTAACCATAGTCACCAACTATATGTATGTTATATACCCAGGGCTTGTTACTTTTATAACTGCAAGTTTAAACCTTCTGTTCACTTTCACCCATTTCTGTAACAGCCTGCAATTTTGATTCCATGAAAGTACATACCTCCCATTATCAGATCAGTGTGGAATATTGTAGAGCTCCCATGGCAGATCCTGATTCCTGAGGGAATGGTGCCAGGGAGAGAAAGGAGAGGTAATGGGGTGCTGCTGGAGCACTCAGAAAAGAAAATACTGAGGGGGTCCTTAGATAGTCAGGGAACATACAGGGATATAGTTGGTTGATAGAAAGAAAAGGAAAAGAGAGAAATATCAACCCAAGATTTGTCTGCTTTCATTCATCCTAACCTGCTATCAGGTCTCAAGTGGATCATGTAGGTCCTGCTACCCTGCGCTTTGCCCCAGGAAATCATAACTGAACAGCTGAGACTCAGTGGATAAGTGCAGGCCTGGCACCACCTGGGTCAGAACCCGCTGTGGGGCTTGTTTAAATGCAGTTTCCTGGTTCCTGTCCCAGACTGACACAACTTCTGGGAATGGGGCTCAAGAATTTGCATTTCCAACAAGTGTTTCAGTTGATTTTGGTACTTTAAAAACAATACTAAAACCTACTGCTTTGAAGTCATGTGAATGTGAGTAAGTAAACAGGTCACCAGCACCAGCTCCTCACATTTGCAGGCAACCTTGGAATTCAGAGTCTGAAAAGCTGTGTGTTATGTAACTGTCTCACAAGCGCCAAGCCAGGTGCGAGGATTCTGTGACGCGCCAAGCCCTAAGCCACTGTCAGACGCAGGATTTCCAAGGCAATTTGTTACCTTTCCCACCAGATCTTGGCTAGGGAAGACTGATGACTTAATTCCCAGGCCCCTGTCACTAAGTGTGGTCCCTCTGCCAAACCAGCCAGGGTGGATGGCAACCAAGCTCCCCTGGAAACTGTTCAGATGGCTGGCACCCGAGAAACCCATCAGGATGCTGGAGACTGGTAGAGAGGGAGGAATTTCACTTGTGTGATTCCAACTCTTAGGCCATCTGGGCTGTTCTCTGCTCTGTGAGTACTTAAAACCCTAAAATATCAGAGCTGGTGGCTGACTATACTGGGCATGCTGTGAAGTCCTCATCCTCAAGCAGGATTTGGTCCCACCAAGTGCCCAGTTCAGTACCCATAGTCTTTTCATCGAAGTGCAAATTTATACAACCCAGAGAAGCCCAGTATGGTAGCATCTACAGAAACCTGCCATGTGCATATCCCTTGATCCAGAAGTCCCACTTCTAAGAATGTATACTATGGAAAAACTTGAACAAGCACACAAACTCAAGCAAAAAGATGTTCAACAAAACACAATTTCAGCAGTGAAAAATGTGAAAAAATTTGAGTGCCCAGCAATAGGGGCTTGTGTTAAAAGAATGATGGTGCAATGATATGATGAAATACTAAATACCTTCAGATGAGTTAGAGGGATGTGCATTAGTAGGGAAAGATGGACAAGGTATAGTGTTAAGTAAAAGAAAAAAATCAATTGCAAAACAGTGTGATAACTTTTCTTTTTATAATTATATATCTGTCTGTGTATGCCTGGAGACAAGTACCAAAGGAATAGTCACCTAATGGGGGGGGGGGGAGGAAATCATGGGACAATTTCAATTTGTACAGTTTTATAATTCTGTAACTTTTAAAAAACTACCTGTGAGTTGTAACTCAGTGGATTGAACACTAGCCTGCGAACCAAAGGAGTCACTGGTTGGATTCCCAGGCAGGGCACATGCCTGGGTTGCAGGTCAGGCCCCCAGTAGGGGGCGTGCAAGAGGCAACCACACATTGATGTGTGGGCCTCTCCTTCTCTTTCTGTCTCCCTTCCCCTCTGTCTAAAAATAAATAAATAAAATAAAAAAGTAATTTTGTTTTAATTAGAGAAGATAATAAAAATACAAGGGAAAAGCTGAGAGCTTATCCCTTTTCACCTTGTTTTAACCCTCCCAGAAGAACTAAATACAAGATGCTTTCTCTGGGGCTGAAATGGAGCCTGGGACAAGGATATTAAGCACCAAGCCTATCATTTCTGGGATATTGTGAGGCACAGCAAGGAAAATGTATTCTCCAAATCTTGTGGTAAGTGTTTCAGAGCTCTTCTGTGGCTGAAGATACCTGGAGCACATAGGGGAGGCATGAGAAACCAGGGCAAGTGGTTGCAGACCTCAATATCCTTTCCTCCAAAGTTCTGAACCCAAGCAGAGGACCTGCTGGCTATGTAGCTGGTTTTAAGTAGAAGCCACAAGGACATTTTCCTGTGGTCATCATTGTTAGCCAAATGACACTGTGTGAGGCAGTCTTCCACAGTAGTTAGAGGCTCTGGGCTAGGGCTGCTTCTCAATGGCCAAGTGATCTTGGGCAAATCTCTCAATCCCTCTAAGATTCTGTTTTCTTATCAGTGAAATGGAGGCTCATTCATTCGGTAAATACTTCATGAATGTCTACCATGTATCAGATTATCAAATACCTACCATGTGCTTGGCAACACTCCAGGTGCTAGGACAACCAGGGAGGGAGACAGTAAACAAAATAAGTACTAAATGTGCTATATCAAAGGGTGCTAAGTGCTACAGTGGAAGATAAGGCAGGGAATAAGAAGAGGGTGCTGCATCAGGAATAAGAACAGACCCCACCCCACAAAATGAGCTCACCCACATGCTGCTCTAGCATAGCCCCCATGGTATAGCAACACCTCAGTAACTAAAGCCATCATACCACCCTACTACCACCACCATTACTACAGCCAAGTCCTGTCCTCTCTAAGGTCTTTTCATTGGTATTTCACAAGAGGTACACTTTTGATTATTTACCATGCATAAGGCATGGTGCTGGGCAATTTTACATACCCAACCTCATTTGAGTCCTGTGAACCCCTAAGAGTAGGCATTACGTCTCTCATTTTCCAAAGGAGGCATCTCAGGCTCAGAGAGGACTGGGTGGGGGGGGGGGTCCCTCGCCAATCACAGAGGGGGTCTTCAAATCTTGGTTTACCTGACAGAAGGCAGAGGAGGTCTTCTGCTCCCAGGCCAGAAAGCTGGATCCTAGCTGCTCCACTCAGAGCAGGCTGTGCCCTTCCTGAGGGCCCAGCAGTTGTGCCCTCTGACACTACTGCCTGACTGGTGAGCCATACCCAGCCATGACACCGAAGACAGCTGGCCAAGGCAAATCTGACGCGCTGACCTGCTTTCTCTCCCGGGTCTATTTGGTGATTTGGAGTCTCCTGATCAAACTGACTCAGGAAAGGCAGCAGCCACCAATTAGAGTGGAAGACTCCACAAGGAATGGGGGGCAAGGGGTAGTAGATTACCTGAACAGTTGATATCAGATCTCCAGATGACTTCCTCACATTTTACATGATTTAAAAAGTTCCTCCTCTGGACTTCCAGTCAAGATGGAGGCATAAGTAAACATGCTTCACCTGCTTGCACAACTACATAAAAAATTACAACTAGACTTTAAAACAAATAACATCCATAATCATAAAAAAATTGAGCTGTATGGAAATCTGACAACCAAGGATTTTAAAAAGCCACATTCATGCAGATGGGTAGGAAGGGCAAAGATATGGAGGAGACAGACAAAGAGGCATGGAGATGTGGTATGGCATGGAGAAGTGGTGGAACAGGTGTTCCCACATTCACATGTGGTGGATAAAAATTGGGAGGGATACCTTAGCAGCAAGGGATCCCAGCCTGAGGCCAGACCACACAGCCCAGGGTTCCAGAACCAGAAAGATAAATCACCATAACTTCTGAATGTAAAAACCAGTGGGGGTAGGGCGGTGGAAGAAACTGGAATTTTCAGGAGACTCTACTTAGAGGGTCTGCATGAACTTAGCACACCCATCCCCTCAGGGATTCAGCACCAGGGCAACAGTTGGAAGGGCACCAGTGGCATATGGGGAGCAAGGAGCCCTAGCCCAGAGCCTTTAACTACTGTGGCAGACTGCCTCACACAGGTCATTTGGCCAACAATGATGACCATAGGAGAATGTCCTTGTGGCTCCTACTTGAAACCAGCTACAGAACCAGCAGTTCCCCTGCTTGGGTTCAGAGCATTGTCATATCTCTGAGCCTTCCCTCACACAGAGCCACAAAGCAGTGAAACAAGTTGCCCTGCCCTGGCAACTACCTAAGGCTCCACCACACACAATTTACAGGTGCCTTTTATACAATAAGCCATGGTACTAAGACAGCGAGTCAAAGCAGTTCTACCTAATATGCAGGAACAAATACAGGGAGGGTGCCAAATTGAGGACACAAGGAAATATGGCCTAAATGAAAGAACAGAACAAAATCCCAGAAAAAGAACTAAATGAAATGGGGGTAAGCAACCTATCAGATGCAGAGTTCAAAAGACTGGTGATCAGGATGCTCAAAGAAATCATTGAGTATGGCAACAGCATAGAAAAGACCCAGGAAGAAATGAAGGTTACATTAAGTGAAATAAAGAAAAATCTATAGGGAACAACAGTGGAAGGGATGAATCTGAGATTCAAATCAATGAACATAAGAAATCTGAGATTCAAATCAATGAACATAAGAAATAAGCATTCAACCAGAACAGCAAGGAGAAAAAAGAATTAAAAAAAAATGAGGAAATTATAAGGTACCTCTGTGACATCTCCAATCATACCAACATCTGAATCATAGGGATGCCAGAAGGAGAAGAGGAAGAGCAAGAAATTGAAAACTTATTTGAAAAAATAATGAAAGAAAACTTCCCTAATTTGGTGAATGAAATAGACATGTAAGTCCAGGAAGAACAGAGTCCCAAACAAGTTTGGACCCAATGGGGACCACAACAAGACACATCAGAATTAAAATGCCAAAGGTTAAAGATAAAGAGGGAATCTTAAAAGCAGCAAGAGAAAAGCAATGAATTACCTACAAAGAAGTTCCCATAAGACTGTCAGCTGATTTCTCAAAAGAAACTTTGCAGGCTAGGAAGGACTGGCAAGAAGTATTTCAAATGATGAAAAGCAAGGACCTACAGCCTAGATTACTCTATCCAACAAAGCTACCATTTGGAATGGAAGGGCAGATAAAGTGCTTCTCAGACAGGGTAAAACTAAAGGAGTTCATCATTACTAAGCCATTATTGCATAAAATGTTAAAGGGACTTATTTAAGAAAAAGAAGATCAAAACTATGAACACTAAAATGGCAACAAATTCACAACTATCAACAACTGAATCTAAAAAACAAACTAAGAAAACAACCAGAACAGGAACAAAATCATAGATATGAAGATCATGTGGAGGGTTATCAGCTGGGAAGGAGAAGGGGGAGGAAGGGGGAAAAGGGGCAGAGATTAAGAAGCATACTTGGTAGGTACAAAATAGACAGGGGGTGTTAAGAACAGTATAGGACATGGAAAAGCCAAAGAACTTATATAGACGACCCATGGACATGAACTAAGGGGGAAAGGATTGCTGGACAGACAGCAGAACCAGGTGGAGGGGGGCAAATGGGGAAAAATTGGGACAATTGTAATAGCATAAACAATAAAATATATTTTTTAAAAAGTTCTTCTTCTTCCCTTTTCACTGCAGCTTAAATCCTTTCAGGTTGCTTCTATGGGAAAAGCCTCCAGCCTTACAGAGAAGGGTGTTGGTGGTAGAAGAGGAGAAGAAAGAGGAGAAAGGGGAGGAAGGGCTGGCATGGTTTGTGAGTGCTACAGCCAGTCAGCAGGGCTTTGAGTGCCCACCTGCTTCTTCATGCCTGAGGCACCTGAGTCCTGTCTTGGGCACAGCATATAAATGGAACTTCTCTACTGTGAAAGAAACTCCTGAAAATAGATTCAACCTCTGCTGCTAAAGTGATGCAGTGATTTACAAAGTCAAACCCAGGGATTATCCAAGTGGGGATGGGGTGGCTATGTGTTCCCTGCTCCTGGGAGAGTTGTAAAGGCATGGGTATTTAAAAAAAGTGTATTCAACATTCTAATACCATATTAATGATCATTTTCACAGTATAAACTAAAAATAGGTAATTTAGCAGTTTAGGGCTATGGCAAGATTTTTGATCTTGGCACTATCGACATTTGGGGGCTGGTAATTCTGTTGTGGGGGTAGGGCTCGCTGCTATAGGATGTTTAGCAACATCCCTGGCCTTTACCCACTAGATACCAGTAGATCTCACACTCTTTTGTGACAATTCAAAATGTTCCTAGTCATTTCCAAATGTCTCCTGGGAGGTAAAATCACTGTGGTTGAAAACCACGGAGTTATGGTTAAAAGTACAACTCAAGCACTGGGACCCTGCCTAAAGCCACCTACTGCTTTGTGATCCTGAACATTACTCAATATCTCCAAGTCCTGCACTCCTTATCTGTGAAATAAAGATGATATGATATGTATGCTTTACAGCATAAAAAAGATTAAGAAACATCTGCATTAGGACTTAACACAGGGTCCCACCTAACATGCTTCACAGCTGGTAGCTCTATTAATGACTGCACTTCTTTGTTGCCTTGAGGAGATACAGAGGATAGTTAATGGACAAGAATGTGGGAGTGCAACCACCACAAACACTGGTGGTGTAGGGCTGTGAGAGTTTTGTTTAGCTTTTTTTTTTTAAAGCGTGTCCTTGCCAGTCCTGAGTAGCTTTAAAGTTTAATTCATTAGGCAACTAAATGTGTTAAGTCTTTAAGCGTTATTTTTTAAATTTTGGAATGGGAAAAACTGGTAAGGAAGAAACTATTCAATGTTCAATTTAACAAAACATTTCATATGTGCTAAAAAAAAGCATATCTTATTAAAAAAAAACTTGAGAAACATTAATCTGAACCATTGCTGTTGAAAGCTGAGTTGCAGAGGATCTTGGTTCTACTGGAAGGAGGAAGAGCAATGAGCAGGAGGAAGAGGAGGTGAGACTGCCTGTCTTGTTAGGGCACCCTAATCTTATAATGGCAGCTTTTGAAGTTGTTTGGGCTGAGGCTGGCTGGTGCTGGCTTGTACTGGCTAGTGCCCTGGATGCAGTGGGTGCTACCTAGGCTGGACAGCTGTGAAGAAGGAAGCAAACAATGAAAGTGAGTAAGAGGTAACTTTTCAAGATGCTTATGGCAGTTATCAGGCCCTGCCCATTTTGGCTTCATCTGCTGACGTCTCTCTGGAGTACCCTTGCCATCAGAGAAAGACCTGAGCTTTGTGTAAAGTCTTTTATCATCCAAGATTAAGACCTAGAGCCCTTCCTTCTCCTTCAAGAGCTTTTATTTTATGGAGTGAGATACAGAGCAGTGGTTACATGTGCAGATGAGAAAGCCCCACTTGGCCATTCTCTGGCTGTGTGACCTGAAACTCTTTGGTCCTTAGTTTATCATCTCCAAAATGGGGATAACAACTATAATTGTTATTTATTGTAGTTCACTTGGTTTTTCCACTTCACTCCTTAGTTATAACAGTATCAAAAATATGTGGGTCTTGAGAGTATTCCACATCTCTGTTGATGATGAAAACAATAAATGTTTTTGAGTGTTTAATGTGATTTTGGCATTAAGTGTTTTCTCATTTAACTCTACAAAAGAATTGTTATAGGTGAGAACATCCAGGTTTAAATAGTTTAGGTAATTTGCTCCAGGTCACAGAGCTGGTAACAGACAAAGCCAAGAGTTCAACAGGGGCCTGACTTTTGGGACTATTACCTTAATGGTGATTTCCAGGTGCTTTCGAAAGGATTAGGTAGAGCAAAGATGTTACTAGAGAGCATTACGTATGCTTATAAATGAGTGGTCTCTTCCTTAGGATGTACACTACTTCACAGACAGAGAAAGGGCGGGCCAAACTAGGGCACTAGAACTACCCACAAATCATCCTGCAAGTTAGAAACATATGCATGTGAAGGAGAATCTGGGCTTGCCCTTAATACAATGCTTGTCAATTTTGTCTGCTCTGTAGAATTACCGGGGAGCCTTAAGGCATCCCCTCACCCAGGCCAAATCTCGGAGTAGTTAAATTGGAATCTTGGGGTGGGGCCCAGGCATGGGGTATTCCTTTATCCTCCCAGATGATTTCATGTGTCACTAAGATTGAGAACCAGTGTATGAGTATTTCAGCATCCACCTTACATCTTTCCAATAGGTGCCCCCCAAAACCTCTCTCTTAAGAGAGATGAAAAAGACTTGGTGCCCATACATGTGAAGTATTTACTCTAAACCTCCTGAGTTTGAGGTAGGAATTCCATGAGGTAAAAAGCTGATGGCAGCCAAGGGCCTCAAGCATATGATGGCTTATAGGATTTGTAAGAATGAGCATTGGTCAGCAGCACTGAATTTGTCCTAAATTGTGAACTCACTTGGTCTCACCTTCTGCCCCAAACACTGTCATGAGATTCTAGAAGGACAATGCCACATAATGACTTCCCCCCAACAATGCAAAATCTCTTTGCTGAACTCCCAGACCTCAGCCTCAAAGAGGGGTTTAGAGGCAAAGTGGAAGTATTCAGATCTTTGAAGGCTAGCTGAAAGCCTTTTGTAATTATAGTAAAACCCATCACAGGAAAATGACAACTGTTCGACCTTTCTGCTAAGGACCAATGGACACATCCAAAGAGCCCTGGAGGGTGTTTGCCATGGCTAATACTGGCTAATTTGTACAATAAAAAAGAAGGGGATTTATGAATCATACTTCTGTTTAGCCATGTGTTTTCAAGGCTTACTATGTACTTAAGGAAAGGCTTTTGCTTTAATCAGATTTATATATTAGTTGCTTGGCTAAGCCAGGATACCTGGGGTAAAATTCAAATGTACCACATATATGAAATCCAGGATATAACCAAGTCAGAAATCAGCACTGGAAGGAAAAATAAGACACAGCAATAGAAAGATCAGCAGAAAGAGTTCACAGATTTTTTTTTTTAATAAAACATTTTTGGTTTAAATGGCATGTCCTGTCCCCCCCCCCGCCTCCGCCCCCCCCATACTCCCCAACACACATATTTTTTAAAGATTTTATTTATTTTTAGAGAGAGGGGAAGGGACTAGGAGAGAGAAGGAGAGAAACATCAATGTGTGGCTGCCTCTCATGCGGCCCCTATAGGGGGCCTGGCCTGCAACCTAGGCATGTGCCCTGACCAGGAATCAAACGGGTGACCCATTGGTTCACAGGCTGGTGCTCAATCCACTGAGCCACACCAGCCAGGGCAGCTATTTTTTGATCTAATGCTTCCTTGTACTTTTGCATTTTCTTCCTAAACCCACTCTGCCATTCTTCTGACTTTTTCCTACTTTTAGACATCCCACTGAAAAAGCAGACCAGGATGGTGTTCTCAGAGGGATTCCAGGAGGTTGAATTTGAGCCAGCAATAAAATGTGAGGGCATCACAGCTCTAAATATAGAGCTCTCTCCCCCTTGACAACTATACTCTCATTACACTGGCCTGCTTTCAGTTCCTGGAACTGTACAAGTTCTCTGTTGCCTCGGGGCCTTTGCATATGCTACTCCTAAAGCGTATAATTTCCTTCCTTTCCTCCTCCTGCCCTTTGCAAGGTCAAGTCCTTCTCATCCAATTTTTAGCTTAAGTATCACTTCAGAGAGCTTTCTTGACCATCTTTTTCATGTACTGAATCCTCCATGTCCTTTATTCCTTACCTTGCTCATTTCTTTTATAGCACTTATCACAAACTGTCCAAACTTATAACATGTGTGTTATAGTCTTTGTTAAATTATAATTCATTTCCACTTTGTTCTCCCCTGAAATCTGCGCCAATGGCTGGCTCTCTTACTCTCTGGCTTCTAGTTAGGTTTGACTCATGGGAGAATATTAGAAGGCAGAAAGTGAACCACCCCTACCCCATGTTATGCCATCAGGTTGTAGGTTGGCTGTAGTTCTCTAGCTAAGGCTCCAGTTCCTACCCAGTGGCCCTCCTTCACTAGGCTTTCTTTAATTACCCTTCAAATGTGACATCTGTTTCTTGCTGGGGCCCTGCCCCACACAGGGACTGGGTCTGATTTGTTCACCAATATATACTTGGCAAGTAGCAGAGTACCTGGAACATGGTAGGTACTCAATAAATATTTGTTGAATAAATGAATAGAAAACAACTGAGAATCAAGATTTTTAAAAATGTCTTTCTCTTGCCCTGGCCAGTGTGGCTCAGTTGGTTGGAACATCATCCCATAATCAAAGTGTTGTGGGTTCAATTCCCGGTCAGGGCACATACCTAGGTTGCTGATTCATTCCATGGTCCAGGCACATATGATCCCCAGTCCAGGCATGTACATTCCTCAGTCTGGGCATGTACAGGAGGAAACCAATTGTTTCTCTCTCACATCCATGTCTCTCTCTCTCCCTTCCTCTCTTTCTAAAAGCAATGGAAAAATGTTCTGAGGCGAGGATTAAAAAAAAATGTCTTTCTCTTTTCTAGTCTTTTTGTTTCCCAAAAGTCTTGTCTCAAACTCTGGTATAGAAGACAGATAAACAGGGTTGGAGGGATGCTGGTGGGTGGGGGAGGCAAACCAGCACAGCTCTCTTTTAAATGGAAACTCTAGAAACCCAGCACATTAGAGAGATTTTGGGGGGATGGGGTGCCATAAGGGAGAATGAGGTATCTTATGCAATTTCTGCAATTGAGGCACACAGTATCAGGGACTGGGGCTGACAGTGAATGATATTTACATCTTAATGCTCCAGGAGGACTTTGGGTTCAGTTGCTGGATGACAGTGGGGGTAGTGGGGCAAGAAGGGGATGTCACTTCTGTGAAACCATTAAGAGTGTTTAAAATTATCCTTTCACAGCAATTCTAGGGCTTGGAGGAAACCTGGAATAAAAAATGTCCTCCAATCTGATATGTTCCATCCAACATTGCCAAAGAAAGGTGTGTCACTCAGAGGCCCCTACTACAAAGTCCCCGTACAATAAACAGCTTCAGAGGGCAGAAAAGACAGAGGAAGCCTCTGCTTCTTGGACAGCCCTACTTGTGAGCAAAAAGAGAGCCACAAAGGACAATGAATGCTCAGGTGACAGAAAGCCCCGACATCTGCTGGTCACTGTTCACTCAAGGATGATGATCTTTGGGTGGCATCAGGCAGAGCTTTAGGAGAACGTGGGGCAAGGCTGGAATTCCTCTCCCTGAAGAGAGGTCCAGCTTGAAACAGACCTGCAAACAAGGGTTTGACTGGGCTCCTTTCTGGAACTGATAATGATCCTTCCATTGTACCCTCCCATTGTCTTCCCAGCTCAGGCCCCAAGCTCCACTGGCCTGTTTCTCATCCACAGACTCAAAGAACAAATTAACTCCTCTAAACTGTGGCAAATGGGAATTATCTGAGAAGTTAATTGATACTGGAGGGAGAAGGGAATAGTGAAGGAAAGGTGGAGGTCTGGGAGCTGCCAGTTGGCTTTCTCACACAGGGAGGCCAGGCTCCATTAGCACTAATAGTTGTTACACGGGTATAATTAGGCCACAGATTTCGGGAGCCTCCTGGAGTTCAGACAGGCTGGAAATCAAGATTCAGGGAGAAAGGGTTCATCTTTCTGGCTACAAGCATTGCTCAAGACACAAGGCGGAGTTTCCCCAGTGGTGGGTGTGACATGGGTCTGGATCACTGACATGGACAGAACTGCCCAACCTTATAGCCATCCATTGGCTCCAGCCCTGTCCCGTACACTTCTGTCTACTATAATGTCTCCCAGACATCCCTGTCTATTATGATTTTCGCGCTTCATTCAATCCGCCCTGGTAAGTGAGCAATGGGCTGAGGCAGAATTAAAAGGAAGGTGGCAGGGGGTCAGCACTTTGGGGTACCTAATAATAGGAGTAATAACACTTTTCAAATATTGAGTTTGCCAAGTGCTAGGCATGCAATTAAGTGCTTTCTGCACATTACCTCATGCTTCACAACAGCCCCACGTGGCAGACATTATATTTACTTTCAAGGAAGCTGAGGACCTGAGACATTTAAGCCAATTGCTAGAGAGGTAGTGAAATTTCAAAGAGATCAGTGTGACCCTTAAATACTAAACCATGATGTTTTCTGCAGCTAAGGTCACATCTAGAAGTAAAAAGTCTTTCAGCTACAGAGGGGGCTCCTGAAATGCCCCTCCAGGCAGGTCCTTCACATGACACCATGCCTTCCTTGGATATGGTTCTCAATGGCTTCAATGGGGGCTGATGATTTCCAGTTCTCAACCCTGTTCTCAATTTTGGCACTGATGGCTTATGAAGCTGGACAATTCTTTGCTCAGAGGGAAGGTGCTGTCCTGTGTATTGTAGGATGTTTAGCAGCACCCCTGACCTCTACCCACCAGAAGTCAGTAGCACCCTGCACCCCAAGTCGTAACAACCAAAAATGTCTTTAAACATTGCCAAGTGTCCCCTCAGTGGCTAAATCACCACCCCTCCTACTCTACCCTGCTCTGCCCCTGCTGAGAAAAACTGATCCAGACCACCCCACTTACACTGGGTAGTGTTTGCAAATGAGTGTGCATCTTAGGTAAAGGGAAGTGCACAGTGATCTTTTTACCTAAGACCCAGTATCCAATTATAAAGAAAGAAATAAAAAGGATGAGTCATTCTAGGCTGCTCTCCTCTCCTCTCCCCTCCAGATCTGAGCTCAATCTGCTCCCAAAGAAAAGACACAAGTAAACAGTGAAATGGACTTCTTTGCCTTTTAAAACCAGCACTTGTGATTTGAAAGACAGCCATCAGGAAGTCTACTCCTGGTGGGATGAGAAACCCTGGCAAGATCCAGACCACTTGCTGCTAGATATTATAGAATCATTGCCAGGGACACTGCAAAAACACAGTCAGAATCGGAAGTCCCTGCAGGTGTCCTTGGATTGATAACACCCTCAGAAAGGCAGATCTGACTGGGCAGGACAACTGACTCCAAGAAGCAAGAATCCCTTACACTGCCCACAGCTGAATCAAGGATTTGCTCCAAGAAAAGACCCAGAGAACAGAAACGTACAGGAGTTTCTATTCCTTTGTGTAAGGAGCAAAATGAACTCATTTTTGCCCCCATCCCTTGTACATGAGAAAAATAAGAGAAAAAAAGAAGACAGGAGCTGGATAACTTGCAAACTGGAACACCAAGCCCTTGGGTAGCTGAGATTTTAGAAAGGCTATTTTCTGGAACAGAGAAAAAGAGTGGGGGAGGTATGCCCACTAAAGTAGGCACTAAAGCTAAAGCTAAGTGGATGGGGAATTCAGCATGACATTTTTAAGCTGTTAAAGTTTTTATAGCAAAGAAAACAGTAGGCTTTTTCTTAATAATTTTGTGTTATAAAATAAAGACTATCTTCTAAATGGTTCCCTGCCTATTTGTTCAGCCTGATTTGTGACAGCTTCCTCCCAGAAACATGTTAGGGTCTGTTTTTGACTTGGGAAGGCCAGGCTGCAGAAGATACCCGGCAGAACAGGGCTAGGAAAACACACATGCATGCACACACACAGCCAGCTCCCTGCATGCTCAAGGCGATGGTGATAAAAAAAATTTGAGGAAGGCTGGTGAAAATTATTCTAGATTAACAAACAACACACCAACAAACTTCAAATTTTTGTGAAACTTTGGTTTTATGCCTTTAGATTTTCACATTGATCCAGAACTGAAACATGTCCTACTTAAAGATTAAAGTGTTCTGCTATCCACTTTTTCTAATGCAGTCAGTGACAATACCAAAACCACTTGACAAGAATTACCCTTTTTCATATTTAATCCATAGTATGTAATTAAGGAATACACCAACTACACATTTCAGATAATATGCTCTTAACTCAATAAGATGCTATTTACTACACCAAGAGCCATTTGATGTCAGAGACGCCTTTGGAGCTTTTCAGAACAAGCATCATCTAATTTTTCTTTTGTCTAAACAAGAGTCTGCACTCAGAGCAAGGAGAGATGAAAGTTCTAACTATAGATGAGATGACCAGTATGGTTGATCACTCAGGTAATGAGGTGAGGAGCCTAGCTTTCTCTAGTTCAGTGGTCCTTAGATTTAGTAGGCCTAAGAGATCTCTGGGGCAGTTGTTAGAAATGTTAATTCCCAGGTCTGAGACCTGAGAGATTCTGTTTGTTAATCTGGGATGGGGCCCAAGAATCTGCATTGTTGACAAGCATCCCAGATGACTCCAATGTAGGTGGTCCTTGGATTATTCTAAATAATGGAGTGGAGGGGTGACTGTTTACATGGAGAAATACACTCCAAAAGCTGGTTCTAGGTGGCTAGTACTAGAAAGTGTGGTTTTAATCACAAATTTTCCAGTGCTCTGGGAGACATTTCATGTGTGGATTGAAGATGGGCAGTTAAGACAGGAGATGGTTTGCACAGAACCACTGATAGAGCTCACACACCACCAGAACACTTTGTGGAGGAGACGCCCAAGTTGCTCTTCCAAGTGGTGAAGTTGAGGTAGTCAAGGACCTGATAGCCACTGAGCCAAAATATTTAGAAGGTTTAATTATGTTTATAAGGAAAGGGAGAGTAAAAAATGACATTTTGTTGAATTCAAAGGAAGTCAAGATTTAAACACAAATCAATTTGGAAATTGGCTTAATGTCCAAAAGCTGTGGTGACATCCATTCAACTTAACATTATTTCAGTCATTCAAATGATGGTTACAAAAGCTATGAAAATAAGCTGATGATAGAATATAAATGAAGAAATTCAGGAGGGAAAATATTCAGTATGTTCACAACTCAGAAAAAAAAAACACCTCACCCAGATATAGAGAACAAAACTTGAAAATACACCAAAATGTTAACACCAGTCAAGTGGTGAGAGTTTGGATATGTTTTCCCTGTCTCTATCTTTTCTCTCAATTTTTCTCTTCTACATTTTTCCAACTGCCAATATTAAAAAAAAATCAAGTGGTCAAGAGTGCTCTCATTTCCTTTTGTGACATCTCCAAATTCAAAGGTTCTAGGAGTACTTTACATGCATTCTTTTGAAATCTACTCTATATAATCTTTACCAGTCTAAAGAGGTCATGACCCACCAGCCTCCACCTTGGACCCATTTTTCCAGTGTTGCTTTTTCAGTAATAGAATAAATAATATCAGCAATCTTTTCTCTCCTGTCAGCAACCGTGGTTACTTCCTCTGGGCACAGGTGACTGTTTATGCCCAAGGAGGTTATAAATATGCCTCCTGAATGATTATTGGAAACCAGGACAATGGAAAATTTTCTCTGGACCCAAAAAATGTCAGTGAGACCATAACAAGTGGCAGGAGTGCACAGCCACCTGGGCTGGACCCTCTCTTGTCTGTCTATTGTGTTCTGCCTCTCCCACCTGGTTCTGAGAAAGTCTTCTGCTTCCCCACACAACAGGAAATGAACCCAGGAAGAGAAATGAGGGACAACTAGCTTCTCCCATGATTTGCACTCTGCTGGTTTCATCTGACCCCCTGTGAGCCTGGTTCAGAGCCATGAAATACCTATGAGAAGGCACGGCTTCCTTGAGGAGCACAGAGGAAGTTATCCTGTGGGACCAGTCTGAAGGTATTCCTGATTCACATCCTCAACACTGACTGGAGACAGTTGGGATCTATCCAATCTGACCCTCTAAAACACCTCCTTGTGGTCTGAAATACTCCCATTAAAGTCACCACAGGAACATGCCCCAAAGACCAGGACTTTGACTCCAGAAAACCATGGCTACTGTACATAGTGCATGTTTGATGTCAAGTTCAAATGGTGAGGTTTCTGGAGGAAGGAACCAGATCAGGGGAGTCAGCCACAGATGGGTGGGATACCCACAGTTCAGTAGTAGACATGTGTGGTTTTTACCTCTTCGCAGCAAAATCCCTCTTCCTTTGAAGATACTGCCTCAGTTTCCCTTTCAGAAGTAACCCCCATCTCCATTCTCAATCCCTGCAATAATTTTTTTGGCCTTGAACTACTGCCTGGTTCCCAGGATGGGCATGTGACTCAGGCCTGGCCAATAAGAGCAATCATCCCCCCTGGCCACAAGAATAAGTTTAACAATTGTTAGGTGACCCAAGTCAGGCAACTGTAACTTCATTTTGAGACTTTTGGAGACACTACTAAGAAAGAGCAGTTCCCATTCACCCCCATAATAAGGAATGTTAGCCAGGAACTGCTGAGAGACACTGCTGAGGCCCCTGGGAAGAGCCTGCCTGAGAAGGAAGCTAGTGTGGAGGAAGCAGGAAGCTGAGTCCTGAAGACATCAGTCCTGATGACACCTGCACTCAGCCAGGCCTGGAACCAAAAACCTGTGGATGTCTGGTACTTGATTTAAAAAATAATGCATTTGTTTACACAAGTTGGAGTTGAGATGCTGACACTTGCAAATAAAAGTGCTGTAATTTCTGTGAACAAAACCAATCCTTATGCATTTGCAAAGTAGTTCCCAAGCTGGCCCTTGGGCCAAGTGACAGGACTCAAGGTGAGTGGGAGGTTCTCAAAACTGTAAAACCAGAATGGGCCACATACCTTCCCCAGGGGCAGGAGTGAACAAGAAGGTCTGAGGTGTGGCCACTCAACCAACAGTTTAAGTAAAGAAATTGGGTTAGAGGATGGATATCCAAGTTATGCAAAACAGGAGAAATATTCTTGCCCCCAATTAAATATAGAAATATTTTGCATTCCAAGGATTAAAAGCCATTTCAGACATTCTTGGTGAAGTGAGCTGGTCCAGATCCCTACACTGCTGTTTTCTCATTCTTTCCCACTTTGCCAGCAATGCTGAAAACTCCCCCACCCCCCAGCAATCAGTGCATCTCAGTGTTGCACAACTAAGTTTCCCTTGTCAAGGTATGCAAGTGATGTGTGTTAAAGGTGTGGACATGCTGCAGCAATGAAAAACAGTTTCAAGTCTGCATCATGCCCTTCCAGACTTCTGTTCCTGCTGTGTCTGTGCATATCCAGGTCAACGACATATGTACTTTCAGCGGATGCTGACCTGGGTCAAAAGTCACAGAGTGGGCAAACTTTTATCCATTTTTATGTTTTTAAATTCATCTCCTTTCTCCCAGAACCCTGCCCCCAGGGGCACTAGGAATCTCTGTGAATTTTCTCTCCTAAGTCACCATCATCCTCTTATTTCAGTCTTCCCTCTTTTATCCCCTTGGGCACTGCCATCTTCACCTTTTCCCTGGGCTGCCTCCTAATGGGTCTCCCTGTATCAGCACTTGCCCTCTTCCAATGAATTCCTCACACATCAGACAAAACCATCTTTTAAAAAAGCAAATCTGATCGTGTTACTTCCCCTCCCTGTTTGGCTTGAAACTTCAAGGGCTTTCCATTGTCTTTAGTGAAAAGACACAAACACTTATCCTGAATGCTTCTCCACCATCTAACCCCTCCTGTTCCTCCCAGCTTAGTGTTCTCTGTGCTCCACCCAGCAATGGGGCCTCCTTTCAGTTTTTTATTCTTGCTATACCACAGGACCTTTGCAGATGCTGCTCTTGATGCCTGGAATACTCCTTCCCTTATCCCTTAAGCATCACTTTTTCAGGATGCCACATCTGACCTCCCTGACTTGGCCATATCTCTCTTTGTATACCCTCCTACCATACATTTATCACAGATGCAATTTTATATTATACAATTAGTATAACAATACAATACTATTAACCTCTACTAGACTGTGAGGTATAGGAAGAAAGGCCGATGTCTACTTTGGCTCAGCACTGTACCCACAGTACTTTGTAAAGGCCATGGCACCAACTAATAGTAATAACAGCTAGTATTCATTGAACACTTAAGAGGGTATTGGGCACCATCTGAAATTCTTTATATGGGTTAACTCATTTGATTCCCACAACAAACCTACAAGCCACTGTTGTCATTCCATTTCAAAGAGGAGGACACTGAGTCATAGAATAGATAAGCTAGCTGACCAAGGTCAGTTAGGACCGGAAAGTCTAATTTCCAACTCATTCATTCTGTTGTTACTCACAAGGGTAGGCAGTCAAGTCACATTTGCTGGCCAGCTGAATGAATGAATGAATGAAGAGAAACCACCTTTCTCTTTCCCTCATGCCTACCCATACCTGCATTCCCTTCTTATAGGTGCCAGCACTCCCTGATGCAACCACTCCTTATAGAATCTGCCTGACCCTCAAGGAATAGCCACATTCCCAGCCTCATCACTCCACACCAGGGCCCTTCTCCAGGGATCCGCTGACAGTTTCCAGCTGTCCTGTGAGGTGGCCTCTGCCTGCAGCAATTGGTCCCAATTTCAAGTCCCCAGTTTGTGACTTGAACCCTGACCCTAACATATACTATAGCCTTAGTCTCCTCCCCACTGGTGCCCTCTGCTTGAGGCCAACCCCTGGATTGGCACTGTCTCCTTTGTCTTTCCTGCCTCTGACCTGGGCACATCCTCTGGGACTGCCAGCTCTGCTTCCTGCTGTTCAGCTCTCACTTGACACTTGTGCTCTCAAGTTTTCCACTAGCCTTGCCAGAGCCACATAGACACATGAACAAACTAGCTGCCACAGGAAAAGGAGTCTTTGTCCCTTCAGATTGAGTCATGGTGCAAATCTCCTGATTGTGATCATGACCCTTCCTATGAGGATATATACCAGAGTGGTGAGCGTGGGGCTGGGGGGTGACAACTTCTTTGAACTTTAGTGTACTCATCTGTAAAATGGACATAATAAATCAAACTTATCTCACAGGGTTGTTGGGAGGGTTTCAAGCCATGTTATACATGAAATTATTAGCACATCAGGTCACAGTCAGTGGTCTACGATGATTACCATCAGTTATTGTCATCATCATTATCTACCTCTGCTATGGTATCATGGCTAAAGGCACAGGGTCTGGAGCTAGAATACCGATGTGTGAATCCTTCTCCTCCACTTCCAACCTGTGTGGCCTGTGTCTTACTTATGTCACCTGTAAAATGGAGCTAACAGCTCTATCTACCTCATAGGGATGCTGTGAATTAGTTCACATAAGGTACTCAGAACTATACCTAGTACACTATAAAAACCTAATCAGGGACTTCTGGCAAGATGGAGGCATAGGTGGATGCACTGCACCTCCACACACAACCAAGATTGTAACAGCAACAATTTAGAGGCAGAATAACACCCAGAACTGGCAGAAAATTTATCTGAATGGAAGTCAGACAAGAAGTTGAAATAGACCCATTTATCCAGATTGGTAGGAGGGGCGGAGACAAGCAGTAGGGTGCCAGTCGCGGTGCGGAGAACATGGAGAATTGGGCACATAAGGCAACTGGGAGCGTGTAAGGCATCTGGGGCACGCAAGTGCAGTGGGTGGACCCTGAGTATGCAAGGGGCAGCGGGCAGACCCAGTGAGGCGGCGATTGTGGAGCAGGGCAGAGCGCGCAGCCCAGGATCCCAGGGAAGGGACTGAGGTCCCACAGAGAATGGAGCTACTGCCATGGTTCCCTCTCGACCCCACCCTCACATACAATGTCACAATCTAGCGACTGGGGTGCCCAGCCCTGGTGAACACCTAAGGCTCCGTCCCTCACTGTAACAGGAGCGACCAAACCAAAAGAGAGAGAGAGAGAGAGAGAGAGAGAGAGAGAGAGAGAGAGAGAGAGAGAGAGAGATGCAGGTTACCATAAAAGAAATGAAGGAAAATGCACAGGGAACCAATAGTGATGGGAAGGAAACTGGGACTCAAATCAATAGAGTGGACCAGAAGGAAGAAAGAAACAACTAAACAGGAAAGAATGGAGAAATAAGAATTTTAAAAAATGAGGAGAAGCTTAGGAACCTGTAGGACATCTTTAAATGTTCCAACATCCGCATTATAGGGGTACCAGAAGGGGAAGAAGTAGAGCAACAGATTGAAAACGTATTTGAACAAATAATAAAGGAGTACTTCCCCATTCTGGCAAAGGAAATAGGCTTCCAGGAAGTCCAGGAAGCTCGGAGAGTCCCAAAGAAGTTGGACCCAAGAAGAAACACACCAAGGCACATCATAATTACATTAGCCAAGGTAAAAATGAAGGAGAGAATCCTAGAAGGAGCAAGAGATAAGGGGACAGTCACCTACAAAGGAGTTCCCATCAGACTATCAGCTGATTTCTCACAAGAGACCTTACAGGCAAGAAGGGGCTGGAAAGAAGTACTCCAAGTCATGAAAGACAAGGATCTATATCTCAGACTACTCTGTCCAGCAAAGCTTTCATTTAGAATGGAAGGGCAGATAAAGTGCTTCCCAGATAAGGTCAAGTTAAAGGAGTTCATCATCACCAAGCCCTTATTTTATGAAATGTTAAAGGGACTTATCTAAGAAAAGAAGATTAAAACAAAAAACATGTATAGTAAAATGACAGCAAACTCACAATTATTAACAACCACAACTAAAGCAAAACCAAAAGAAACTAAGCAAATAACTAGAACAGGAACAGAACCACAGAAATGGACATCACATGGAGGGTTAGCAACAGGGGAGTGGGAGGAGGAGAGAGGGGGAAAAGGTACAGAGAATAAGTAGCATAGATTGTAAGTAGGAAATAGACAGGGGAGGGTAAGAATAGTATGAGAAATGTAGAAGCTGAAGAACTTATAAGTATGACACATGGGCATAAACTAAAGGGGGGGGAAGGGGGAGAGGGTGTACAGGGTGGAGGGGAGTGAAGGGGGGAAATGGGACAACTGTAATAGCATAATCAATAAAATATATTTAAAAAAACCCTAATCATATTAGTTGCTGTTGATGCTGTTGTTATTACTATTTTGAATAGTGTGATCATCTAAGCTGCCAGCTGTTTTAGAGTTGCATTTAGGGAATGGCACGGTAAAGAACTTCTGCAAAGGCTCTGTATGGTCCTGGTATACATGGTGACTGTGCCTGGCTGACTCACTCCCCATGAGCATAAGGGACAGACTGTGTTTTCCGAAAAGGGACGGTACACTCCCAATTCTAACCAGATTAGGAGGTGCTGCAGCCCACATCTGAAGCTGGCAAGCCACTGGGGTGATCTGTTTTTCCGGATCTGTTTTAAGAAAAAAATGGTGCCCACAAAAAATTCATGCTTCATGCCAAATTAAACACTACAGACTTATTCAATAACACAAGTTGCTGACCATGGGGGAAAAATCCATTATCCTGAAATCTAGCTTTCACCAAAGGATCAAGGTGTTTTGGCTAAGCCTTTTGCAACACGTATCTGTTACTCATAGACTGAAATTCTAGGATTTAAAGATACACAGTTCAGAACACTACCTTCTCAACAGACCACTGAGTTTTTCAGCAAAATTTAAGTGCAACAGTAAGGATTTGAAGCAAAAAGACTGACTTCCCTAGTTTAGTCAACACCGTATCCTTGGTATACACTCTGTGTGGTGTTGGATGTGAAAGGCTCTTTAGGGTCTGTTCCAGTGACAAAAGGCAAAACAGTGTTTTGAATATTAGCTACAATCTTTCTTCTGTGCTACTGTGTTTTCTGTGAGATTGTGTCAAATAGGTCTGTGGAAACAGAAGAACACAAAATGGGTTTCTTCACTTCCCTGTTTCTCATGTTCTTCTCAGGTTAGGAAGAAGATAGCCCACTGGAGCATTTGCAAACCTGAAAATAAATGCAAGCCTGTGAAGCTGGTGGATGCCAGGAGACGTCAGTAGTTAAAACTTCCCGGAGGCCAGAATTATGCCCCAGTATCTTCAAGGTGAGAGAGAAATAGTAACAATAAAAAGCATCAGGTAACTATTTAGAGGATCATATGTGTCAAGAACTATATTAACAAGTTTTAATGCATTCTCATTTAGTTTTCACAAAAACCCTACGAAATTTCATGGATGAGGAAATGGGACCTAACAGAATTTAAGTGATTTATTCAAGGTCATATAACTCTTACATGATGAAGGCTGACTTTCCAGTGAGGGAGTGGCTCCATAACTCCAAACCATTAATTAATTGAGAATCTGAAAACCAGAGCTCCTGTTAGAATGTCCAAAGAGACTATTGATGGTATTAAAATCATGCGCATCCTAGCTGCTCACTTCCCTCATCTGTGCTGTCCAACAGGGTTGCTGCTGGCCCCATGTGGCTATTGAAATTTAAATTGATTAAAACAAGTGAAATTTGAAACTTAGTTCATTGCTGTTGAACATTTAAAATGTGGCAAGTGCAACACATGGCCTGAAATTTTAATTTCTTTTAATTTTCATGAATTCAAATTTCAGTAGTCACATTTGGCTAGTGGCTACCACATTGGACAGTGCTACTCTGAGGAATTTTTCTCAGCTGTCTCATATGTGGTTCACACTGCTTTCCAAAAATCTCAGAGGCAGAGGGGCATTAGTTGCTTGGCCCAAGGAGCCATAGAAAATCATGAGGATAAAGTCCCTGCCTCTTTCTCAAGATCAGAGACTATATGTCTTTCAAATGTACCCACATGGTCTTTCCAATATTCCCCAACCCCCAGATGTCCTGATTTCCTCAAGTCATAGTGTGAGAACAATACAAAACAAACAAACAAACAAACAAACAAACAAACAAAAAACAGACCAAACCAAGTAACAACAGTTCTCAGACAGTGCTTGCATCAGCATCAGCAGGGAGGTGTCTGAAATGCAGGCTCCCAGGCCCTGCCTATAGGGCTTGAGGCAGCAGAACTTGCAGGAGGCCTTGAAGCCTGTGTTTGAATCAAGCAGCCAGTCATCCTAATACAGGTAGTTTAGCTTTGAGGAACTGTTTCTAAGGATGAATTACTTATTTATCTCCTGGCCTCTTAAATAATTATAGCACATATGGTAAACCTTTTGAGAATAGTGCAAACTGGGCTGGAAGCCAGACAGTCATCACTCTCCACTAATTGCTAGGCAAGGTGCTTAGTCACCAAGGCCTCATTTTTTTCATCTGAAACATGGAGGTAAAGGATATCTGCGCTCTGTCCTCTAGGACAGGTGAGAACACATGTGAAAGCATCTGAGGGGGATGCCAGTTAAAAACACACTGTACAGACAGACATCCTGCAACTCAGAGACATGTTCTGCTTGTTAGAGAGTTTACAGAGATTTCACATTTTTAAAAACACTCATTTTTAACTTGTCTGAGAGACAAGTTAACAACTGGGAGATCTGACAGCATGGACTCATATTAGGGTGCAGCCTGGAGTGATTAAGAGAATTGCTCTGGGGTCATATGCACATGATCAAATCTTTTCTCTACCTTTTAAAAGCTGGGTCATGTTTTTCAGCCTCTTTGTGCTTCAGTTTCTTCAACTACGAAATGAGAATTTAATAGTCATCTTCTTTCATAGGGTTGTGATGATTTAACTGAATTAACATTTACAAACTGCTTAGAGCAACGTTCGGCACATGGTTAAAGCTGTATCACTGTTAGTTAATAAATAAATAACCCTGTAAGTGGCAACAAGCAGCTGGAGCTGAGAATAGCTGTCCCCTTCAGATGAGGCTGACACATGTTACTTTATCACAATCTGCACCCAGACACGCTTGACTATGGGACCTCTGTGGTACGGGGTAGAGGTGGTCTCCCATGGGCTGGGAGGTCCAGCCCATGAGAGGCAGGTACACTTAGTGCATATTAGAGCAGTACTTCTGAAGTTATCCTCAGTGAAGGGCCAGTTTATTTTTAATCCACTGTGGACTGATATGTGCCTTCCTGAACATGACTGATACACAGCAATATCACATACAACTCACCCTTGGGTTCTATAACACCCTCACTGGTCTGTATCTGAACCAACAAACATGCGCTTGGCTGTTGTCAAATTGCTCTCAGAGTCCCTAAACATTGTCCTTTCAATACCCATCTCACTGTGGACTGCAGCCAGCCCTGACCCTCAGACGACTCTTTGGGTAGTGCCATCCCAGAGAACATCTACATGTCTTCACGTGCACATACAAAACAGCTAGACAATTTCCCTGGAGACGGTGAGTATCAGACTCTCTTTCTCTCTCTCTCGTCTTTATTTTCACATTAAGACCAGCTCCCTAATGAGATACTGGGGTTTGGAAGCTGTTGCAGATGCATTGGTGCCCCAGGCAGCACCTGGTTTTGTGAGCACCGCCTCCCACTCACAGGGGCCCCTTCTCCTGAATGTTGCCTTTGGCTGACAGGAGCTGCCTTGCTGCATCCCCATATCCACAACCTCATCTCCCAGTTGCTCACCAGCAGCCCAAAGCCAATGACTGACTGACATGATGGTGCCAAATGCCAGCACATTTGTCATAAGAGGGAACTAACTGTGTGGGGTAACATCCTTCACAGCCCCTTGTGGGGTTAGGCTGAAGCTGCACTTCTGTCTAGACAGCATCCTTCACTTGGATCCTCCCCCTACCCTGCCCTGGAAGCATCCCCTCAACACTTCACAGGCATCTAAATGAGTGCCTCAGGCTCTGCATATAGGGGATCCAATTAAAGAAGCCATCTGATGCTTGGGTGCACCCTCCCCAGTGAACTGCTGGAGAGCATGTGGCAGGAAAAACTTGAAAACCCTGAGGCTCAGCATCAGGTCACCCAAGATCCCCTCATTCCGTCTGACTGCTGGATGGATGGACAGAACCTACCTGTTGCATTAGACAGGGCCAGCGATTCCATGGAGCCCCGAGGGGTCTGCTCTGTGGGTGTCATGTCCTCAGTGTATTTCAGGGAACTGAGTGGATGACGTGTCCGACACTGCTGAGTGGACATTCCCCCTTCCTCATCTTCCTCCTCCTCCTCATATTTGGGGACTTGGATGCTGCCTCGAGTCTCACTAAAGCTCTGACTAGACATATCGCTGTAGCTCTCCTGGGATCTCAGCCTGCCCGGGTAGTAGTCTTCTCGGCATTCCTTGATGAAGCTGCCACTGTGCCCCTTCAGGGCCAGGGATGAGCTCCTTTTGGGATTGCTGAAGTGCTTGGCCCACATGTCTGGCTGGGCCCCAGCCCCCTGCCCTCCTGGACTGTAGGAAGTTCTGATGTTGCACTGGCTGAGTAGCTGCAGGGGACTCTGGGGTTGGTTCTGCTCCATCTTGTTCCCGTAATGGTAGGGCTCATCCCGGCTCCTCCAGATGGAGTCCCGGTTGAGGCTGGGTGTCTGGCTGGCCAGGCTGAGCAGGTCCATCTGCAGTGACAGGGGGTCCACGTCGGCAGACAACCGGTTGGAACTCACTTGTAGCTGGCTGTGCTGGTTCAGCACTGGCTCCTCCGTCTTGCCCTTGTTCTTGCCAATTTTGGCACTGCGCCGAGATTCCTTGGCCCTGGCATTCTGGAAGGCGGAATCAGATGAGTCTGAGCCATTGGGGTCCTCCCCAGCACTGCAGGCCCGTGAGCAGAATATCTGTCCCTGTTTTGGGAGGAATGGCCGCCCAAGGAGGGATTTCTTGCAGTGAGCACAGCAGAAGCAGGTCTCAGTGGCATGCCAGTGCTGGCCATCATAGGTCATTTGGCCTTGGTCGATCCCTGAGGAAAGAAGTCACACAGAAGAGGCTGACGGGCTGCTTAGACTATTGCATTACATTGTGAAACATACAGCCTGCTGGGTTCTAGCCTCGGTTTCAGATGTAGCAGAATATAATGTCATTATGTCAGTGATCAAGCCCCCAAGGAAATGATATTGTGTCCTACTACTAGCACCTCCTTGCTGTACTGGTCAGCTCCTTCTTAACTCATTTGCTCTGAGTAGAGAAACCAGATCCAAATGGCCTGCCCATGAATCCTTCTGCCTGGGACACACTCCTCCAGACTAATAGCAATCATGATACTGATGTATCACAAATACTTTGCACATATGTAAACTCAGTTAACCCCTCCACTGTATGAGGGAGGTTCTTAATATTATTTCCATTTTTCAGATGAGAAAACAGAGGACCGCAGGTTAAATAACTTGCCTAATGTAAAACAGCTGAAAATCACAGATGAGCTCTGTGCTCAGGAAGTCTTGCTCCTCACCATGACATTGGCATTTCCTTCTTTGCTCTACTTAGGTGTTTGCTTAAAAGTCAGTTCCTTGGAGAAGTTGTCCTGTCCATCCTACTATCATGCTATCATTCTCCGCCCACACTTGCTACATTTTTCTTTATAGTATTAATACTACTTGACATTGGATTGTGATATGAGTATGTATATCCTGTTGATTAGTTCTTTCTCCCACTAAACGTGAAGCCTTATGAGGACAAGGTCATTGAGTTCTTTTGGTATCCCCAGGAACATGGCCTGGTGCATTGTAGGGGCTCTTCATATGTTGAATAGACAGATGAATTGAATCCCACCACCAGTGTATCCCATTCCAAAGGGTAATCACTGTAGAAGCTCAGTGGAAAAGAAAAACCATGGACTCTTGTTCTTGGTAAGGAAAAATCTGCTCTTGGTAAGGTCAAAGTTGGACACGGTTTGTCAAATAAATTGCCCCTCCATAAACATCCATACCCTTTGCTTAACTTCTTCAGGAAAGGGAGAACACATTTCATCCCATGCCAGGGCTGTACCTGGTTTACATAATCTTGTTACACCTGTAAGAGAACCTCCCACAGGCCCCACTGCACTTGCTTCTCAGGGTCCCTTCTGCCTTCTTCTGGTCATGGGACTTAATCTCCCTGAGGGGTATCATCTCCCTGATACTCTTGGGCCAGGAGCTTTGGATGGGGCTTAAGCTATATCTGGACCCAGCACTGCCAGTATAAACACATATCTCCCAGCCAAGTGACTAGCTTAGGAGTGAGCACATAACCTGCACCTGGCCAAGAAGAGTCACCTGGGACTGTTGCTAAGATAGTGATGCAGGGAGTCTCTCTTTTGATAGCAGTTTCTGAAGTGGCAAAACAAAAGCCAGATATTATTGGGGCCTCATCCTGTGGGGATGTTACAGGGTGCAGCCAAGAGGGGGGACCCCAAATGGGCATTTGAAATGGGGTCCAGAACTTAAGGTGTCCAGGAGATTCCCCCCCCCCCCTCACCCAGGGTGTGGGTTGGGAGAAGGAACAAATGGAGCAAGGCCATTGAGAGCTGTTTTGCATAGCAACAGCCTTGCAGCTACCCTCTGGCATGGTCATTTAACATATCTATAGCCTTTGGCTGGTCGCTTAGATATGTTAAATAGCTGTGATCATCTCTGGGGGGGGGGGGGATGGAAGTAACTTCCCCACCAACACGTGACTGGGGGCAGATCCCCCCCCAAGCTACAGCGCCTGCGTGGGAGCTCGGAGAGGATTGGCTCCAAGACATGGGGCCACACCTGCCCAGACTCATGATGGCAGCCCAGTAAAGCTGGAAGGATACGAGTTCTGGCATGTGAAGCTGAGTGTGGGAGGAGTCGGAAATGAGGCTGCAGAGGAAGACTGGCCGCAGGGATTTAAAACCCAGACTTGGCGGCCATTGGGGAGAGAACTATGCGCATCCCAGAGAGAGAGAACCATGCGCAGCCCTGAGGAGGAGAACTATGCGCATCCCAGAGAGAGAGAGAACCATGCGCAGCCCTGAGAAGGAGAGAACTATGCGCATCCCAGAGAGAGAGAACCACGCGGCTTTGGCAGAGTGAGGACTCTCCCTTCCCGCAGCCATAGGAGAGAGAACCACGCGGCTTTGACGGAGTGGAGACTCCTGCATCCCAGAGAGAACCGTGCTGCTTTACGAGAGAGAACCACGCGGCTTTGGCAGAGTGGAGACTCCCGCATCCCTGAGAGGGAGAACCACGAGGCCTGGACGGAGTGGGGACCCCCGCAGCTTCAGGAGGGGAACCACCACCTGGTTTTAGCAAAGATCCTGGCGACTCAGCCGAGGGTGCCGGGAACCCAGGGAGGTCTCCCAGTCGAGAAGGAGGACTAACTAAGAACCAGAGGGCTGTCTGAGCCATGGACTTCATTTTCCTTCCCTGAGATACGGTACTCTGGACTGGGCAAAGGGGGGAAGGAAGGAAGGACTGTGTCTGTTTGTGGGTGTTTTGGGGGGACTTTGGGGTTTTTGATAAAGACATTAGGTCACTACTTGAAGTTTGTATAGCATTAAATAAACATTTCCTTTCCTTTTTCACGAATCTCTGGCATTGAGAGATGTCTTTCCTCGGGCGGCGGACATGACGGACCTGGGGGGCCTTTAAATAATAGTATATCGTCCCCAGGCCCCCCCCCCGCCCTTGTTCTGTTCTGTAACAGGGACAGCCCACTGAGAGTGCTGTCCCACAATTACTGTGGGAGGGAAGGGGACCTGTGCAGGACTTCTGGTGTCCGCCGATGAAAATCTTTCCAGAAAGGCAGTACGAACAGGATCTTTTGCCTTTGGTGGTTAAGAATCCCGAGCCCAGACTTTCCAGGAATAACCTTCAGAGGCTTATCCAGAGAGGCAGTGAACAAAAAACTGAGAGAAAAAGATAAGAACAAGAACAAAAGCAAACAGCAGAGCAGCCTCTCCTGGCCCTGCCTGCCTTCTCACCACTTACCTGTCCATCCCTGGAGCCCAGGGAGAGAGAGGCATTAGTTGTAGGCCCTAGGGACTAAGAGGGAATTTTTAGAGGGTCAGGACCAGCCACAAGGGCCATCCCAAGGGGAAAGGGACACTGAATCAACTCATTTTCATTCAGCACAGCATTCCCAGCAGGAGTAAGAACTGGCTGGGGTGGGCCAGAGACAGCTGACCCAGACCTGTGGCTCCTTCCACACTTCCTCCTGGGCTCCTGGCAGCAGGGGCAGGCAGCACCCAGAGGCAGAACTCTCTAGCCGTTAAGAGTGAGGCATCAGGACTCAGACCAACATAGGTTCAAATCCCAGCCCCCTGCCATTCCAGATGGCTGTAAGATGTTGAAGCCCATCAGCCTGGGTTCAAATTTTGGTTCTGCTGCTATCTGGCTATGTGGCCCTAGGCAAGTGGCTTTGTTTCTGTGCCTCAGTCTCCTTCACAGTGAAATAGGGATAACTGTAATATTTATTTCATAGGGTAGTTGTGAGGATTAACTGAGTTACTATGCAGATAATGCTTGGACCTGTGCCCATAACTATTCTAACTGCTCTTTTTGTGTTTTTATTAGGAATTAATGCCTTCTCCCTATTTGCTCTGAGGGCCACTGTCTGGATGCAGGCCAGGAGAGAGCTCTAAGGCTGGCTCAGTCTTCCCTCTTTTCTCTCTTTCCCTTCTCCTGCAGGGAGCTCCTGCTGACATCCTGGCTGTCCTGGGTCCGTACTGTGATCTCCTACTCACACAGATCCCCAGCAGCCTCAACCTTCCCACTCCCTGTCTCAGGTACTTGAAGGCCAGTTCCTATGGCCTGTCCTCCTCCAGCTTCTTGGTGCTTCTGCAAGGAAACATGCTCAGACATGCAGATACACAGCAGGGCCCTAGTTCTGGGGCCAGAGGCCTCCCAGCCAGTTGGGCTCTGTGGAAAGAGGAGGGGGCAGGTGTTACCAACTGGCCCAGCAGGCAGTAGAACACTGATAAACATCATCCATGTCAGATGTTGCTCTGAACTGCTCCTGAACTCTAAACATCTGGAAAAAGGCTCTGCTGGTCCACATGTAAGTGCTCCCCTACTTCAAGTCCTTTAAGTACTTCTCTGAGGGTAGATGTATCTACTGCAGCTATAAGCTGCTGTCTGTTTATAGGACTGTTTGCTGTGAGCAGGCAGAAGTAATGTTGCCCTAGCAACGGCTGTTTGATGCAGGGTCTGCTCTGAGGAGCTATATAAATATGGAGTATTTGTAAAATATAGTCAGAGCAAAGCAGCCAGAGAGTGTGGTATATATGATAGAGAGCACACCCTTTCTCTGTCACAGGAAATTACATTTTACAGAAAAGTGGATTTAGAGCAAAAAATCAGGGGCAGCATTTGAACTGCAGCAGTGATAATTCTACAGGCCACTAAGATCCTCTTTTCTGGTAAAACATGGATGCCTTTTTATGGATTTAAGAGAAAAGGAGAGGGAATGACAATCACTATTCTCAAAAACCTAGAAGAAGCGAGAAAGAAGAAAACAGGGCCTTCTGCAGTGTACATGCTGTGGTGACAGTCAGAGTTTCTCTCTTCCATGCTGCTGAACAAAAATTCTAAGTGGCAGTTTCTGGAGAGGCCTTGTAGTCTCAATAGAAAAGGACAGAAGAAATAGAAATACTAATGAGAAGGGGGTATCATTGCTGTAAGTTTTCTGTAGTCATCTGAGTAAGCACCTACTTACAGACCCAGAATCCACACAAGCAGTGTGGGGAAGGTAAGGTGAACTGTCTCCCTGACAGTGTCCCACCTCTACACTTCCTCACAGCCCAGCCACCTGTCCAAAGCAAGGTTCCCATTCCCTAACTCTAACTATAAAAAGAAGCTTGTCTCTCTAATTGTTTTGTCCTTGTGAGAATGAAAGCTGTTAGATTCTTGGTTGAGGCATCAGGTTGCAAGAGAGTGAGGTATTTAGGGGTTGGGGAAAGGGAATCCATGCATCACTCAAGGCCTCAGAAGGGGATGCTGCTGGACAAAGGTTGACATAGCAATGCTTAACCCCGGGCCTCACAAGGCCTCCAGCCTGGAAAGGCCTCACAGAAGCAGGTAGTTTGGGATAGACACCAAACAGCAAAGGACCATGGAGCAGATGTCGGTGCCTTGTCCACAAAGCTGTGATTTTTATCAATACACAAACTTCTCCAAATTGCTAGCTAACTTTTCATTTGACTAAATCACTTCTGATGAACAAGGGAAACAAAGCTGAAACAAAGTTCAACAAAGTTGAAATAAAGCCATTTCTTTCTATTCCCAATAAAATCTTCAAAGTGGGGCAAAATGGGCTCCAATACTATCTCCACATCTACCTTCTGTGGGTAAGAAGCTGGCAGCTTCTGAGTACATTTCTTGGAATTGCACAAACCAGAGGAAGAGCAGGCTGCTGGGCTCACAGACATTCATCACTGCCAATTCTTTTTCTTTTTAAAGGGTGGCTCATTCTCAAGGTGCCAGAAGTTGAATGAAGAAGCCACAGATGCAGCATGATCCAGAACAGTGTTGGAGGGTTGAACAAATTGGCTAGTATATGCAAAGGAATGATTTTCACCATCTCACATCTGCCACTAATTTGGGGAGTTTATAGCTATGAGCTATCTGAGGTTCTCTTGTTTTGTATTTGGTTGGTTCAACCTTTTTTAAAGACATGCTTGCCAGAAACCATTTGGTTTTGTTGACTTCCCTTCCTATAAAGAGAACTGCTTTGGTTCTTCCCTCTTGACCTTTGAGTTTTTTCCATGGAGGCAGTGGAAGACATCTCTTTATATTTTCCTTCTGAGAACTCTCCCCCTCCCATTAGTAGTGGGTCTGTACATCACACAGTCTCACCTTAGGGGTGGGCCTATGACTCAGGCAGACTGATAGAATCTAAGAATCTCTTATTTTCTTGTTTCCAGGGCAGAATATATGACCAAACAAGAACCTATGGAATTCTTATATAGAAAACCTGACTTAGATACTGGAAGAGACACAGCCCCACTCCTTTATAGAATACAAATGCTAAGACTGTATAATTGGAGGGTCATCTTGGCCAGCATAAGATGATAGTTTGCTCCCAAATGATGCCAATAGAAGACAAGCTGAAGTGAAACACAAAAGAAAAAAAAAACCAGATTTTGTATGAACCCTTGATCCATCCCTACCTGAAGCCAACATACTCCTTAGCCTTTCTAGTAACATAAGCCAAAATATTCCCTTTTTCACTTAAGCCAGTATGAATTGGGTTTCTATCATTTGCAACCAAAGAGATTATAACTACCCTAGACACAATGGGAGTCCAGTCCCAGTAGGACCAAGCTGAGCCCCAAGTGATGCCTCACCTATGTGTTGGGCACAGGTGTCGCAATATTCTGCATACAGGGACTCGAAGCAGTGGCAACAGTAGGGCCTTCCCTCTTTCATGATGTAGCGCTGGCCACCCAGCACTGTCTCACACTCAAAGCAGCAGAAGTGTTTCATGTGCCAGTGCCGCCCCTCGGCTTCGGTGCATTCGTCAGCAAAGATGATCTGGAGATGGGAAGCAAAATGGTTAGGGACCAGCCATGAGAATGCATTTTAAATGAGAAAAGCTAGGAGCCCCATACTAGAAGGGTAGGAAAGCAGGTCCCATCCACAAATTATTAAATAAAATTTGATATGTATATGTTCATTTTATATCTAAATCAGCTCCTGCATTTGGATTTGCCTAACTTATGATTAAACATGTTTTCTGGCCTCGGCAGTAATTACTTTCACCACATTTTAATGAGAGAAAGAATATTCTACTATGAAGAATATAAAACAGGACTAAAAATTGACAGCTCATGGGTACTGTGAACACATATATCTGTTTTATTTGGCCTATACACAATATTCTTTTTTAAAATGGGAATTTTCATATAAACACCTGGAATCCTGGCTCCTCTTTCAAATATATACTTGGCAATACTCAGTATACATTCCTGTGTGGCCACAGTAGCTCAAACTGAGGAGGGGCTGCTGTTCTCAGATGGGCAGTTAGTTCTCCAGTCTGGCATACTCTTCACCACTCACTGTTGTGGTAATATGAGCCACCTTCATGTACACTATCTACAAGCCCTCAGAATCATTTGCATTTTGACCTTTAATATAGAGTTTTTTAAATTTCAAAGCATAGATTTAGAAGTTTACCACAAACTACAGTAATCAAGGCAGTATGGTACTGGGATAAGAAGAGACATGTAAATCAGACTAGAATTGAAAGTACAGAAATAAACCCAAAAATTTATGGCCAATTGATTATCAATAAGGGTGCCAAGGACATTCAAGGAAGAAAGAATAGTCTCTTCAACAAATGGGGCTGGGACAACTGGATAGCCACATACAAAAGAATAAATCAGAACCCCTATCTCACACCATACACTAAAAGGAACTCAAAGGGAATTGAAGCTCTAAAGATCCAAAAACTATACAATGCTAAGAAGAAAAAACAGGCATAAACTTTCCTGACCTTGGGTTAGGCAATGATTCCTTAGATACACTAAAAGTGTAAGCAACAAAAGAAAAAATTAATAAACTGGACTTTATACAAGTTAAATACTTTTGTGTTCCAAGGGACATCATCAAGAAAGTGAAAATATAACCACAGAATATGAGAATATACTTGCAATTCAAGTATCTGATAAGGAACTAGTATCCAAATACATAAACAACAGTTATAACTCCACAATGAAAAGAAAGATCACCCAATTGAAAAATGGGCCAAGGATTTGATTAGAAACTTCTTCAAAAAAGAAAAATATACAAATAGTCAATAAACACATAAAAAGATGCTCAACACTATTAGCCATTAAGGATGTGCAAATCAAAACCACTTTTCACCAAGATGACTATAATAAAAAAAGACAGTCAATAAGTGTTAAGGAGGGTGCGGAGAAATTGGAATCCTTACTTATTGATAGTGGGAATGTAAAATGGTTAGTTGTAGAAGGAAGTTTGGATTCTTTAAAATAATTAAACAGAATTTCATCCAGCAAAAATAGTGGTGTAGGTAGATACATTTTGCCTCCTCCCAATACCAAAATAAGGACAACAGATTTAAAAACAAAAACACAACCAGAACTGCCAGAAAATCAAACTCTATGGAAGTCCAACAACCAAGAAGTTAAAGGAGAAACATTCATTCAGACTGAGAGGGGCAGAGATGGGCAGCTGGGACAGAGCAGACAAATGGGAAGGTGGCAGCTGGGGAACCAGGTATGCAAGGCAGTGGCTAGCAGACTGGGTGGTCCAACATTTGCATGAGGCCGCACCAGGAGGAACAACTGGGGACAAGACAGACCACGCAACCCGGGGTTCCAGCACCAGGAAATAAAGCCTCAAAACCTCTGGCTGTAAGAACCTGTGGGAATTGCAGTGGCAGAGGAAACTCCCAGCCTCACAGAAGAGTTTGTTGGAAAGACCCACAGGGTCCCAAAATGTACACAAGCCCACACACCCAGAATTCAGCACAAGAAGGCCCCACGTTGCTTGTGAGAAGTGGATGAAGTGACTGAAAGCCAGATGAGAGTCAAGAAAGTGGCATTGTTTCCTTTTAGACCCCTGCCCCACATATAGTGCCACAACCCAGCTACACTGGTTGCCCTGCCCTAGCAATACCTAAGGCTCTGCCCCTTACTATATAAGAGGCATACCAAGACAAAAAAAAATGGCCCAAATAAAAGAACAGATCAAAGCTCCAAAAATAGAACTAAGAAATGAAGAGATAGCTAACCTATCAGAGGTATAGTTCAAAACACTGGTAATCAGGATGTTCACAGAAGTGATTGAACACGGTTGAAAAATGAAGTATGAAATAAAGGCTATGCAAAGTGAAATAAAGGAAAACATACATAAAACCAGGAGTGACAGGAAGGAAACCAGGACTCAAATCAATGGTTTGGAGCAGAGGAACAGGTAAACATTCAGCCAGAACAGAATGAAGAAACAAGAATTCAAAAACATGAGGAGGGGCTCAGGAAACCCCAGGACAACTTTAAACATTCCAGCATCCAAATCATAGAGGTACCAGAAGGGGAAGAGGAGAAGCAAGAAATTGAAAACTTATTTGAACAAATAATGAAGGGTAACTTCCCCAGTCTGGCAAAGGAAATAGACTTCCAGGAAGTCCAGGAGGTTCAGACAGTCCCAAAGAAGTTGGACCCAAGGAAGTGTACATCAAGGAACATCACCATGAAATTACCCAACATTAAAGATAAGGAGAGAATCTTAAAAGTGGCAAGAGAAAAGCAGAGAGTTACCTACAAAGGAGTTCCCATAAGACTATCAGCTAATTTCTCAAAAGAAACCTTACAAGCAAGAAGGAGCTGGAAAGAAATAGTCAAAATCATGCAAAGCAGGGACCTACATCCAAGATTACTTTATCCAGCAAGACTATCATTTAGAATGGAAGGGTAGATAAAGTGCTTCCCAGGTAAGGTCAAGTTAAAGGAGTTCATCATCACAAAGCTCTTATTTTATGAAATGTTAAAGGGACTTATCTAAGAAAAAGGAGATGGTCTAAACTATGAACAGTAAAATGACAACAAATCCACACCTATCAACAACTGAACATAAGAATAAAAACAAAAACTAAAAGAAACTAAGCAAACAACTAGAATAGGAAAAGAATCACAGAAATGGAGATCACACACAGGGTTATCAGTGGGGAGGGGAATTGGGGAGAGGGGGTAAAAAGTAAGGGAATAAGAAGCATAAATGGTAGGTACAAAATAGACTGGGGGAGGTTAAAAACAGTATAGGAAATGGAGAAGCCAAAGAACTTACATATATGAGTCATGGACATGAACTAAGAAGGCGGGTGGGGGGAATGCTGGTGGGGGGGGAATGCAGGGCAGAGGGGAACAAAGGGGAGAAAAATATGGAACAACTGTAATAGCATGATCAATAAAATATATTAAAAAATTAAACAGAATTTTCATATGACCCAGCAATTCCACTCCTTGGTGTACACTCAAAAGAATTAAAAATATATGTGTATATGAAAAGTTGCACATAAATGTTCATAGCAGCATCATTCATAATAATTATAAAGTGGAAACAACTTAAATGTCCATCAATTGAAAAATGCCTAACAAAATGTGATAGATACATACAATTGAATAATATTCAGCCATGGAAACAAATACAGTACTGATATATGCTACAGTATGTATTAACCTTGAACATATCATGCTGAGTGAAAGAAGTCAGACACAAAAAGTCACATATTGTATTATTCCATTTATATGAATGTCTGGAATATGTAAATCCATAGAGACAGAGACAAGATTAGCGGTTGCCAGGGGCTGGGCAAAGGGGGGAAAGGGAAGTTTCTGCTAATCAACAGTTTCTTTTTGGGGTGATGCAAATGATCTGGGATGGGACAGTAATGATGGGTGCACAACTCTGTAAATATATTAAAAATCACTGAATATGTACACCTTAACAGGTTGAACTTCATATTATGTGAATTATAACTCAATAAACAAAAATTAGAGAGCACATAAATCATCACATTCTCTTTGCTATTAAATAATATAACGTCATATCATGAGCACTCATTTTCAGATGTGGAGACCAAACTGTGAAGGTAAAGTGGCTGCCTAGAATTACAGGGCTGGACCTGAAATCCATTTCCCAACTACCTGTCTAGAGGGTCTCTCTTGAACATCACCAAAGGCATGAGAATCCAAATTAGTTAAGGCTGATTTACTTCCTCCTAGAAGAGTGAATCTTTCATAGGCATTTTGTAAGGAAGAAATTCCCATGCAATAGTGAACTCTGACTGAAAAATGGAGTGTTTATACAGTCTCACATTTTTGCTTTCAGGGTCAGATAGAACCAAAACTGTACTTTGTGCAGGAGAAAACCCCTGGGCAAGATTTTCTCCAAATGATTCCCTTAAAAGTGGTCAGCTTTAGAACATTCTCCTTTCTGCTCCAAACCCTTAAATTTTTTTAAATTGAGCAATAAGCTCCAAACCTTTAAAACTAAATCAGGTTTTGTATTCTTCCAGGTTACAGATCATACCTGGCTGTTCTTCTGGTGGGAGAAAGCACCAGGTCTGGGCCTTGTGTTCCTGTCTGCTTTCTGATTCTGGGTAGCAAATCCACGTTCCTCTTAGAGTGCGGGGCAGTGGTATCCAAATGGTGTATCCATCTGCCTCCTGAGTCATCACCAGAACTCTGGTATATTGTGGGAAAATTAAATGATGCTACCAGTTTTCTTCTCTTCTCAAACCAATCTGTCCCAATGAAGTTAAGAAAACAGAACTTGAGATAAAAGTAGCACATTATTACTGATGATTTCTCCCTGGGATTCCGGCTGAAATCTAAAGCTGCACAATGCCGTTTTTCTTTCTCTAAGCATTCTGAAGTGACCTACTGCCAGGAGTCTCCTCAGGTACAGAAACTAACTGCCTTTCCGCACAGATGTCCATGAGACTGCAGTGTTCAGTAAAGCCAGCCACAGCCATGGACAAGCTAACAACCAGGAACAGATGGGGCATCTCTCTGGAAAGGGTTAATATAAGAAGGTGGAGTGGTCTGTGTTTTTTTTCTGTGTAGGAAGCCACTGGATGATGTGTTGGTTATACAACAGAGAACTGACACGAAGGGCTGCAAGCCCCATGGAGAGTGCACTGACCTCGTCACAGGCTGCACAGCGTGGCTTCAGGCACTCGGCATGGTGCCTGCCACAGTATATCTTCCCATCCTGGTAGAAGTAGATCAAATCCACCAGGAGCTCATTGCAGACAGTACATATGAAGCAGGGTGGGTGCCAGCAAACACCGTGGCCGGCGCGTGATGCAAACACAGCGATGTCCCCGCCATTAATCTGGCCACCACACTGTGAGGCAAATGGAAACGTCAGTGTGAACACTGGCTCCCATCTCTCAGTACCATACGCAGGTGATGAATAACCACCACCTCCACTAATAGTCAACTACTGAGCACTTATTTTCCAACTAGTCCCTGTGCTACCTGCTTTACACACGTGTCCTCCCCCCCCCATTCTCCTTTAGGAGGGCCACCAAGTTAAGATGAAGATAAAGTCAGAAAATAAGAACTCACAAAGGTGGGGAAGAAAGAAAAATGCTTGCAGGTAGGAGGCAAACTTACACAGAATGAAGGTCTCATTATCTTTTAGATCCTCCAAACACCATCCAGAGGCACAGCCAAGTTTAACACCAGGAGGAGTAGGCTGTGGGGGCTGAGGGTGGGGAGAGGGGGCTGTAAGATGATAGGGGAGTGGGTTTATTAAAACATGCCCACCTTGAACTATTTTTCTAAAAGTCTTTCTGGCATGCTTTTAGCCTGTTTCCTCTAACATCTTTTTACATAGTCTTGATTGAAAAGGCACCACTTCCAAGACCTGACTCTCAAAAGGGCTTCTTCTCTCTCCTTCCCCTATCTTCCCATTCACATTCCCCATACATGCCAACTAGGCATGTGAAAGGAACAAGGCAGAATCCCTGATAACCCTTCTTACAGCTGGTGTTGGGATAAAACCAATATGGTCTGAGGGTCTTTGAGGGAGGAATAAAGTGTGAAGCAGTGGGTCCAGGGGAAGGCTCTCTGCTGACCATGAGGTTTGCCATGAGGTTCACAACCCCACATGAGGGGCTCAGCTCTGGGGACAATGTCTAGAGAGTAGAAAAGCTACTTCCAAACCTTTCCTACATCATGGGCCTCATGTGGGTTGAAATGCTTTATAGAAAAAGAAGTAAAGATCTTACTAGTCTCTGGGAGCTCATTCACATGACTGACCAGACAAAAGAAAGACATTATGGTACAAAAAATACTGCACCTTCCTTTTTTAACATTAGTAGAAGTGGGTAGCATACTGTTAACAGAGAAATTGAGGTACATTAAAAATTTCAAGAGTTTACTTGGGGAAATATTGAATCAAATTGGGTAGCACCAAACTGAAGGTGGTTAGGAGCATTCCACTGAGTGGAACTCAGGGAAAGGTTCTTATAAAGAGACGGAAGTGAAGCAAGGAAATTATTTGATTGGTTATAACTTAAGCAGTTGCCTTATTTGGGAAGGCCTAGTTGGCATTTGTGATTGGTTGTTCTTAAATTTCATTTCCTTGGATTCCAGTACATTGATTCTGGCTTAAGTTTTGGTTTGCTTATGTAGGCTACCATACAAAGTACTAGAGCCAAAGTACTAGAGCCAAAGTACTAGAGTGTAAAGGCCCCTTGTTTGATTTAATAATACAGAATCCCATTCAATCTTCAACATAATTCTATGATGTAGGCATTTGTAATCCCCACTTTGCAGATGAAAAAACTGAGGAGAAGTAACATGGCCAAGGTCATCTAGGAGAAATGTGAGTCAAACTTAGGTCTTTCTGCCTCCATGCTCTTGTCACTATTCTATACTATTTTTGATATCTGCCCACAAAATGTCCAACCTTCCTTCTGTCTTAGGTGAGCCCAGATGGGATAGCTCTAGGAGAAGGATTTGAGAGTGCTGGAGGTCCTGAATTGAGCAAACTGAATCTTACATCTTAACAACTGACCACATGCATATCAAGGGTGTGTCTTAAGGATGAAAACCCCAACACCAGACCTCTGGTCCTTTGGCTCCCCTATTAAGTAGTGTCTCCATTCCATCCACATGAACCTTCTTACTCTATCCCTCCAAAATAAAAAAAAAAGCCCCCAAATGGCATCCAGGCCCCTAAGGTACTGTTCTCACTTTCTTTTCACAGGCCCAGCTCACATATTTTCAGCACCTGAATAGGTCCCTTTAGAGCCTAAGCAGTTAGGTGGGCCTATAAAAAAAGCAGCAGGGCTAAGTGAAATGTGGAAAATAACATTTAGCATTGCAAAGCTTTTGGCATCTGAGAGGAGGGGCAGGGTGAATGCAGGCAGGCTGGTTTCTCACCATCCTGTTTTCTTTAAAACCTTCCTCTGCCATGCCCTGAGTACTCTACAGGAGAATAGGAGAGAAAACAAATCCAGACTCTTCAACCCAGGGAGTTCATGCAGGGGGTTCATGCACTTTGCTAAGGAACCCTCAAACTAAGGAGACCATCATTTACCACCCTTTAAATGTCACCAGTCCTGGAATGATCATGGGAAAGAGGCTGACCCATGGTTCAGGCAAACTCTATTTTCTAAAGGACTCATTTTAAAATAGAAATCCATCATATGTCGTTCCTTGGCTTGACTCTTTTCAATGGATACATAAATCTCTAGGGCCCTCTATTAGTTCTCCTTTATGCCTCTACCCTGACACACTGGCCAACTGGCTATTTATTGAACATGAATGAAATGCTACTGCCTCAGGGCCTTTGAGCTGGCTGCTCCCTTTCCCCTGCTGTCCCTTCCACAAGGCCTGCATGCTTCACCCTCTCAGTTCTTGCTTGTCTTCACTCAGAAGCCACCTTCTAAGGGTTGGGGGGGAAGCACTTTCAGGCCACTTTATGAAAACTGCAACATTCCAATACTCCCAACACTTCCTAACCCAGTTCCCTCCTATATTCTTTTTATCTCATTTATTTATGTTTTTGTCTGACTTTACACCTTATTAAAAGATCAAGCTTTTAATATTTTGTTCACTGTTGTATCCCCCAGCCAAGAACAATGTCTGGCCCAAAGAAGGCACTCAACAGAATGACTGTGGAGTAAAAGTGGGCCAGAGCAATCTGTCTTCATGCCTCGGAATCTATACTCACCTGTTCACAAATAGCTCCTGTCATGGTGACTGGGAAGGGCCTGACATTCCCTCGGCCCAAGTTTTCGCGTTTCCTCTGGTTGCTGAAGAGCTTCAGCTCCCGTTTCTCTTCCTCATCCAGGGAGTTGCAATATCGGACCTGAATAGACACAAGATGGCATGGGAGAGTTGCTCTTGCTCCTTAGGATTCCTGAAGCACATGCCTCAGAGTTTTCTCATTAAACATGTTCCTATTTGGTTTTATGGTCCTGGCCTATACTTTAACACCACCAGGCTTGGGGACATTTAAAATGAGTCTTTACCTAAGACTGCTGACAGGCAAAATTACTTACTAAAGTTTACAAACTCTGGAGCCCAGGGTTTGGCAGGACCTGTTCCTTATCCTCACTGACTCATTCTGTTCACTATACTAAGATCCAATCCAAGATCTGGGACTTTCTCCTTCTTTCAAATGGATAGATCTTCAAATTGATTGTGGGGTCCTCATATTTTCAAGCCCACGTGCCCATGTATGTGGTCCTTGAGACCAATGGATGGCTCCAGGCCAGCAAGCCAGAACTGTTGTCTACAGGTTCACAGCTTCTCTTTTCCCATCTCACTACTGGGAAAATGGGGAGCAGAGGCTTGAGCCTGAACAATTGGCTCAGAGGTTATCTGTGCTGCTTCACAGGGTCCTTGCCTGCTTATCTGTGAGCAGGAGGAAACAGCTATTGGCTTTGGTTAATGCATCCACTTGCGTTAAGATATGCTCCTTCTTATCAAACACAGACACAGAAGTAAGGGAGGGAATGAAAGACATTTGGTTCAGTATTTCCCATCTCTCCCCTTATGTCTGTACTTCTCGGGAATTTTGTGATAGTCTTAAACTATTACTTACTTAATACTGTTTTAAAATGGACTCACATTCTAAAACTTGAATATGTTTACTTAAAAAGAAAGTATATTAAGATTATAAATGGAAAATCAGTATTATCTGCAAAAAACAGAGGGTCACCATAAACTAAATAGAGTTAGAACAAAACTACATTGTTAGATTCTAGCTGGCTACTTTTATTTGTGGGAAATCCTAAAATGAAGATTCTTTTTTTTTAAATTATTTTTATTTTTTAAGATTTTATTTATCTAGTTATAGAGAGAGGGTAAGGGAGGGAGAAAGAGAAGGAAAGAAATATCAATGCCGGTTGCCTCTCACGTGGACCTGGCTGGGGACCTGGCCTGCAACCCAGGCCTGTGCCCTGACTGGGAATTGAACTCATGACACTTTGGTTCACAGCCTGCACTCAATCCACTGAGGTAAAATGCAGATTCTTTTTTTTTTAGAAATAATTTCTCATTTTTAAAAAGATTTTATTTATTTATTTTTAGAGAGGGAAGGGAAGGAGAAAGACAGAGAGAGAGAAACATCAATGTGTGGTTGCTGGGGGTCATGGCCTGCAACCCAGGCATATACCCTGGCTGGGAATTGAACCTGCGACACTTTGGTTCACAGTCTGTGCTCAATCCACTGAGCTATGCCAACCAAGGCTTAAAATGCAGATTTGTAATGCTCCAACTTCAAAGTGGATACCAGGAGGATTTGGATAAATGCGATACTCCTGCTAGCATCAAACTGAACTTTCCCTGATTATTCAACCACTCAATTTAAAAGGAAGTGATTCCCTCATTACATGGTTCAATATCATTTACTGTCTTGTCCATGTTCCACCCAAAGTCCCATATCTAACACATTTTAGTATACATTGTCCTACTTTCACTGCCTGTGTTATTTTAAAGTAATCTGGGCATCAGAAAGGTACATTGAAATGCTCAGATGCTTGGTCATCCAGATGGTTACAGGGAAACTTTTTGAACTAGACTGGTGCATCCAAATTTGAAAACCAGAGCAGCTGTAGATATCGAAATTATTTTCTCAGGGTGAAAAAAAGAATGGTCAGATATTTACTTTAGAATCACCCTTCGTTCTCAAAAGGGCCATGTCAAATGGGAGAAATCTGCCCTCTGGGTCACATGTAAGGAATTCTCACCAACAGGAAGAAGGAATTTGAAAGGTCTCTTTTCATGAAAACAGTTAATTGTAAACAGAATAAACCATTAAAAGCAGAAAAGGGTAGACCAGGTCTCTCTCTCACATAAAAAGAGTTAATAAGGAAAGCAAGTCTTCATTTAGATGTCCCAGGGAGAGAACTACAGGGACCTGAACACCACAGAATATATGGTTACACCACTGATATTTTATGGACGTGCTTTTAAAGAAAGGGAAACCCCTCCTGCTTGTAAAAACCTGAATTTTCACTTCCAAATTAGTTAACTGGGCATCAGGTTACAAGGCTTGCTCTCAGCTTTAAAGAGAAAACATTACTTATATACATTTTTAATGAAGTCTGAAGTAAACGATAGGAAAGGGAGTCGTGGCTGTCTTTTTAGGACTTGCTTCAGTGTTTAAGCTTTTGCTCTACTTATTCAAATCTATTTTTATGTCTCCTGATTTATCCTTTTTAATTCAAATGTGGGAAGGTAAAGACTAAAAAAGCACTCAGTCATTTCCCTTAGGATCTAGCTTGTGGGTGGGGCACTTGGTAGAAGGCTGGTGTACGAAATTTTTTCAACTGAAAATTACGTTTTTATTTAAAATGCAATCAGAGTTCAGTGGACAATTCATTTCTATGTGATTACTATTTTTTTATAAACCAGATACTTAAAAAATAATTTCTAGTTTACAACTCTAAACCCCTCAAGCATAATGATCTTTTAAAAGCATATTTATATATTTTCCTTATGATCAATTAATCTTCAAACATAAGAAAAGCCTGCTTACAGTGCTGTGTGTCTGGGTTTAGAAGAAAAGGACAGCCTGCAAGCCATACTTTCAAGGGTGCAAAGGATCACCCTAGCAAGTTAGACTTTAAATGACAAAAACACAGATTTTCAGAGCTGCAAATCTGGACACTGGACTTCTGCTGCTGTGTAATGTGGGCAATGTACACACTCATTTAACATGACATGATCCTGAAAATAAAGGAGTCACAAATGTTTTGCAGGGTTTGAACTGGCCTAGGGAATCTCAATCATCTGACATGCTCAGGAAACCAGCTTCATGCATTCTTCGACTGAGAAAACCTGGACTTGAGCTTTTAAATTTTAGTGCTCCCTGGTTACCCTCAAATAGCTAGTGGTGCCAGGCTCAGAGGCAAATCCAGCCCATAATGAGATTCTGCTTTTTGGTAACACTCTCCAGAAGGTGTCCGACAGTTTCTTCAGTTTCTTTTGGCTCTAGTTAAGGAAGCTAAAACCTAAAATACATTGCCAGAATTTTTCTTTGGAGATCTCCTTCATCTAGCATTCTAACTGTAGAAAGGTAGCAATTCAGAGAAGATTCTAAGAAAATTATTCTTGAGGTCCCCCCAGTCCCTTACCTCATTGTCATGTGGTGGCAGCTGGTGTAATAGTTGCTTGATTCGCAGTTTCTCTCCAGGACTGTTGACATAAGGGACTTTCTCCTCTGGGAGACAGCTATAGTACTGGTGAACCTGAAGAATGAAAGGCACACAGATAACTTGCTCATTCCCACTTTCTGGGAAGTTGACTCCCACAGCAGGACACAATCTCTTTTCCCCTGTCCCATTCCCATGGAACGCAACAACATGGGTTTCTCACTGCAAGCAGAGGAATTTCTCCTTAAAGAAAGAGTCCAGCAAATCACCTATTTCTTGGAGGTTTTCCCTCTCTGCACAAAATAATAATAATAATAATAATAATAATAATAATAATAATAATAATAATAATAATGCCATCAGACTTTCCTGAAAAAAGAGAAGTGGGCAAACATGCTAGTGGACCCGGAGGGTAAAGCTTTCTCGGCAGGCTCCCCAGAGAGCTGACTTTACCATTTTTTCTGTTAGTCTCCAGCATGTAACATGCATCCTGAGCCAACGGGATATGTCAGTGCCTGCCTTGGCAGCACTGAAGTCAAAGCCAATTTTTGGCACTAAGCAAACTTCTGGGTCCCTCAGCCTCCACCTACATTAAAAGCCCTCCAGGTCTGGAGCTCTTTGTAAGGACAGGCAGCAGCTCATCTGTCAGAAAATGAGTCACTAAATCTGGGATACAGATTGTGAAATAAAAAATCATCATTAATAAAGAGTATTTCTGTACACCCTAGAATACTCCTGCTTATTGCAGGACAGATTCTTGCACTTTCTAAGGCTCAGTTAACCCAGCAATGACTTTGGAAAGCACCAAGGTCTAATTTTTCCTGAGAAAAGAAAACAACATTCTATCATCCAGCTGCATGCAAAACTAGGGAAAGAAAACTGACCAAAACAAAAGATATGCTATTACATAGGAGAAACAAAACAAAACAAAACAAAACAAAACAAAACCCTATAAGCTTAGATGACATCATGGAAAACACTTTTCAACTATCTCTTAGCAGCATCATGACCAGCTCTTGCAAAACAAGGCACTCCTTCAACAAAACAGAGAAGAAAGATGGCTTGGGGCTCTAAACTCATCATATTAGTTACAATCCACAAATTTGGTCTAATTTCCTGGGTTTAGGGAGTCTGGGATATGCACACATGTTTTGGGAATGCTAGGGTGAAGAGTTACCAAAGCTCTGTCTACTTTGATCTTCAGAAATGAGGTCATAAGTGTTAGAAGAGACGGGAGAGAAGGTTTCGCAATGACTAGGCCTTAAAAAATTGCGAAAGCCATCTTTATTTTCGTAACAAATAATTGTAACCATTCACCATCATGTGTATATCATCCTCTTAATCAAATCCCAAAGGCAACCATAAACAGACTTCTCCTCCTAGACTAGCTGGCCTTGGGAGGTTGGGGCCTCTGCAATTGCTCCCTGAAGGCACCTGGCGGGGAGCCACGTCCTGGGATGGGAAGGAACTGCTGCAGGTTCTGTGGGCCGCCCACAGGTTACCAGCAGTCTTCCAGAGAAGCAATAAAAGCCCAGATGATGAGTTAGTTTGGAATCAGAAGCTGGCACTGAGCCCATCAGAGACCCGTACCATATGGCTGCTCAGGTAAGTGCCAGGTATAAAAGCAGATCCATCTCTGTGTCTTAGAGAAGGGCTCTATATCCCAAGTCAAAGAATTGCTTGTAGAAAGGCCTTGCTGCAACAACACCTTGCCATTCTCACAACTCCCATGATAATTACGGAACATTAAGGACAAGCGCTAATATGGAATAAATCACTGTGGATGCTTGCTAACGAACAGTGTAAATTGAGCTTGATTGATCCTCCTCTTAATCACCCATTATTCACACAGCCCCCTCTTCCCTGCCTGGAACAGAGTCATCCCTGAGAACCCTTCTGAATAAGTGCCTTGAGCCAAATGCTCTCTGACACTGCCCAAGGTTGGCCCAGGTTGGAACCTTCTGAGCTCCTTCTGTGGCATGGCCAAGGAGATCTGCACCCTTAGTCCTGGCTTGGTCATATGCCATCTCTGTGTCCTCAGCAAGTTATATTAACTACTCAGAAGCCTCATTATAAGATTGTGGCAATGAAATGAGAATGTAGGCAGAGCATTTGCCCCTCAATAGCAATAGTAACATGAATGTATAGCAACTAGTATATTATCCAGCCTGGATACTCCAAATGGAGCAATCCAGAAGCTTCCTAGCCTTTCTTCCATTTTAAAAGGTAGGGCAACATCATCAGCTTATAGAGTTAGACCAAACTCTGTTACCCCTCCCCCATCCCACCTTAGTCTAAGCAAGAAGTTTACAAGGAATAAAATGCTATTTAAGCTAGTTTTATTTCAGAGATAAAAATAGCAAATTATTATAAAGGTGTGATGTTTTCTCTAGAAACCCAGCAGCAGAAGAATAGAGCCTTGTGAGGAAGTGGATCCTGCCACTGGGAGGTAATCAGTCAGCAATTCTCATCCTTATAAGTGCAATGCCCTCTATACTTCTCTTTCTGCAGATGTGCTTTGTACCTTCTCAAAGCCTAAGGGTTGCCTTAAAACTTGAGTTTATACAACCTCAGTTGCTAGACTGACTAGTTTTGTTCAAATCCAAATTCCCCAGAGAAGGATCCTGACTGCCCATCTTGGGCAAGGTCCACCCTGGATTAAAGAAGTTCCATACCATGTTAAGACTGTAGGGTAACCCTGACTGGTGTGGTTCAGTAGGCTGAGCATTGGCCTGTGAACTGAGAAGTTTCTGGTTGGATTACCAATTGGGACACATGCCAGGGCTGCAGGCTGGTCCCCGGTTGTGGATTAAAAAAAAAAAAGAAAAGAAAAAAAGACTGGAGGGTAAAGGAGTCCCAAACATGCAGTGATAGAGAATTCTAGACCTGTTTGGGGGCAAAAACATATCTTTGTATTCTGAGGTCCATTCTGAAAACTTCAAATTATTTTTTAAAATTTTATTTTGCAATTACAGTTTACATTCAATATTATTTTGTATTAGTTTCAGGTGTATAGTAAAGTGGTTAGATAATCATATATTTTATAAAGTGTTCCCCCAGTATTTCTAGTACCCACCTGACATCATACATAGTTATTATAATAACATTGACTATATTTCTTATGTTGTACCTTACATCCCTATGACCATTCTGTAACTACTAAGTTGTATTTCTAAATCCCTTCACCTTTTTCAGCCAGCCCCCTAACCCCTACCCTCTCTGGCAACCATCAGTCTGTTCTCTTTATCTGTGAGTCTGTTCCTGTTTCATTTGTTCATTTATCTTGTTCGATACATTCCACATATAAGGGAAATCATATGGTATTTGTCTTTCTCTGATTTATTTCACTTAGCATGATACTTCTAGGTGTCACAAAAAATAGTAAGATTTCATTCTTTTTTATGATCAAGTAATATTCCATTGTATATCTGTATGTACCACCACTTTTTTTATCCACTCATCTATTGATGGGCATTTGGGTTGCTTCCATATCTTGACTATTATAAATAATGCTGCAATGAACATAGGGGTATATGTATAAAACTAAAGTCTTAAATCAACAAAGGCAGTGACTACTCTTTGGGAACATAGCTCTATTTTTCCTGGCTAGACATCTTGTATTATAATTCCAGCTGTTTACCACTACTGAACATGTATCATTTCTACCAGTATTCCAATGATTCCACAAATATGGAATGTGCTAAAATATTTCCTCACAATAATTTGGTGGATAGCTTAAAAACTTACCTAGTTAGTGAAATGCCCCTTTATTAAAACAAATCAGCTAATATTAATGAACAACCTACCAAATCCCACCATGTTGTGTGGCAGGTGACCTGACTTGCTCTGAGGTGCAACAAGGAGTTGGTCCTTCACCAGTTCCAGTCCACTTCCAAGCCCATTCAAATCCAGGAAAAATACTCACCCTTCTCATGTTGCCTCCTGTGTCTGCACCTGGTTTTTTTCTGGACTTTCCAAGCTCTTTATTGAGCAATGAAGATTAGAAGACAATGGGAATGAGGGAGAAATCACTTTCTTGAATTCCCAAACTGTCTGGTGGAACACAGAAATGCAGCATGCCTTACCTTCTGGCATCTCTGTAATAAAACTACCATGTAGCTCAAAACAAACACCAGGGGAAATATTTAGTTACCTTCTGGCAGTCCAAAAATTAAATGGGACACCACCCCTGAAAACCCTGAACATTGCTGATTTTAGCCCAAACATGTTTTACTTGTTAATTTTTATGAGCAAATAAGTGAATCCAATAGAATTTTGCCATTGATGACCATTATCAAGCTATTACCTGGTATACTGATATTTTTCTTTTTCCTCTTGTGTGTACTAATGTACTGAGAGCAGGTCTGTTGAGTGTTCTAGAAACTTTGGTTCATTTAAACATTCCCAGGTAGAAGTGCTTATGATTCTGCCCTGGGTGAAGCTGTACTAGGTACACCCCCCTCCCCCCAAAAAGCGCATTTTGAATACAATAAACTGGCTGATGAAAATGAAGTAGTTGAGGGCCTTTATTTAAAGTGTTGCTCCCAACAGGGAGGCTTGGCAGTAACTTCAGTCTGTCTGATGGATTGTCAGAACATAGTCATAGTGCAAATAAAGTCTGCAGTACAAGGCCTCGCCCAATTGGAGAGACTGGGCTTGTTTGCACTTTTGGCAACATTTCTGCCTGAGCACAGACAGGAGAGAGAAAGTCAATAACTCCTTGTTGGAGAGAAAAGTGTGCTAATTTAAAAAATTGGGCACAGTGCTTTATTTAGAGTGATGGTTCTCAAACTTTAGTTTGCATCAGAACCACCTAGAAGATTTGTTAAAACACATTTCTATTTCAGTATGCTTGGGGCAGGACTGATAATCTGCATTTCTAACCACTTCTCAGGTGATGCTCCTGCTGGTGACCCAGGACCACACTTTGACAGGTTTAGAGTTACCCAAGTATACTTCCCCCAAGGCCAACACCATGAGGTTGCCAGGAAAATAGTGGGAACCCTGTTTGCTCCAATGGATCCTGGAAGCCCAGAGGAGGAGAAAGAACATGTCTAATCTCACTCAATTTTGCCCGTGTCTCCTTCCAAATCTACATACATGCTTTAGCAAGGGAAGTCTATCAGCTTTGGCAAAAATAAGAACTCTTAAGGGAAAAGGGCTTATATTTTTGGGTGGGACATTTTTCATATCAAAAGCATCCCTATTTTCTTTTCTTTTCTTAAAATATTTAATTTATTTATTTTTAGAGAGGGAAGGGAGGGAGAAAGAGAGAGAAACATCAATGTGCAGTTGCTGAGGATCATGGCCTGTAACCCAAGCATGTACCCTGACTGGGAATCGAACCTGCAACACTTTGGTTCGCAGTCTGCGCTCAATCCACTGAGCTACGCCAGCCAGGGCACGCATCCCTATTTTCTTAAAGCAGGAATCCAACAAAGAAGTCAGACTTTTTTGGTTGATGTTAGATTCAACTATCCTCCATCATCTCAATGAAAGAAGGGATCAAAGACCGTATTTATTGAATGGCTCTTATGCCTGGAGTGTTTTTATACACAGAATTTTGTGAACCCTTCTCAGACCCTGGAGGTTGGTATGTTACACTCATCGGATTGAGCATCACAGAGTTAAGTGGTAGAGCCACCTTTGGACTTGGCTTCCTCATCCCAGCCCCCTTCCACTTCAACCCCCCACCCCATTCTGCTTATCATGGAATTTTAGCTTTCTTTATCAGGATAAAAAAGAGACTAGCAGAGGATAGGAGAGAAGGAAAAAAAAAAGATAAAGTAGATTCCTAATACATTTGCGTGAATGACTGCAGAAATGATGAATATGTTTTCTTTTGCTGTTCTCCATAAAATAACAAACACATGGCCCAAAATAAACTTAGCAGTCAGTAAAAAATGATGCACTCCAAATTAAACAGCCTTCTACAACACCATGGCATGATGGTGTGATAGATATGGCTGCCCACCATCCATTTTTCTTTCTTCCTTAATAAATATATCATTATTTTACTCTGACCATCAATATGCCCAGCTAAGAACAAGATTTCTGCACCAAGCTAGTAGGTACAAGTGGTCATGTAAATAAATTTTGGTCAATTAATACGTAAAGATGTGACCTCTGAGATTGCTCTTTTAAAGAATGTGGAAAAGTTGGTAAAGGCCCTTTTTGCCTATTCCCCCTTCTTCCTGTTTCCTATAGGAATGTAAATACAATGGCTGGAGCTCCAACAGCCACCTTGTACCATTAAGTAGCCTTAAGAATGGAAGTTTTGATTATACCATGGATCCACCATACCAGCCCTGGACTGCCTATCTTTGAACTTCTTTCACCAATGAGAGAAAGAAACTAATTCTTTATTTACAGTCTCAATTACTAGGAAGTGAATGTAATTCCTAAATGGCACAGCAGTGGTTCTCAAATGTCAGCATGTTCCAGAATCATCTGAGGCCCTTATTGACTATTATTCCCATTTTCATCCTTTTGGGTCTGAAAAGGAGCCCAGAATTCTACATTCTTAATAAATGCCTCTCACTACACTAGGACAAACACTGCTTTAAAAACAAAGCAAACATGACTCCACAGGGTTTAAAGGTAAAAACTCCTGGAGTGTAATCTTTGATGTAGGCTGACATATTTAGAAGGTTTTATAAAAGCCCATCTTCACCTAGACTCTAACTAGAAGATTGGACCTTTATTTCACATTCTCCCTCTCCTACAGTTTGAGAAGTCTGGAGCCTCAGTTAATCTACTTCAGTTTGGGGAGGCAATATTTAGAATACACCTGAGGTCTCAGAAGGCAGGTGCTACAGAGAAAAGTGATGCTGCCTGAATTTGCAGCACGTGGAGATTGTTATGAAAAGTGCACATTAGCTCCCAAATGGGGTCCTGGAGGACAATTGGGTAGTACTGAAACTGTGAGCCAGTGGTGATGGGCTGCTTTGGAGGGCCTGTTTGCTCATTTTGCCCCTACTTGCTAGAATTTAATTCCCCAAGCAATAGGAGAAAAGTGCTGTTAAGTGGCATCTAAGAGGTAAAATTGTACTGAGTTTGGCTCCTTTCTGTTTCTCCAGGAAACCCACATTATAATTTTAATTGGTTTACTCAGGAAGTAATTTAGGATATAACAGTCTAAAATCTAATGGCTAAACAATGTTTCCATTATGCTTAAAGTCCCATAGGATTAGGAGCAAAAATCAGAAAGGAAAGCTCATTTGGGCTATTTTCGAAGAAGAGTATTTCAAACACTCCCCCCATGTACATTTTTTTTTTTTTGCTCACACCTGATATCTAATTCAAGAGCAAATTGTGGGAGATGTAGGTTCACAACATATCCAGATTCCAGTCACTTCTCCTGGCCCTTCACAACCTGTCTACTCAGGACTAAGAGCTCTCTGGGATAATCACCATGGCTCCTCTGAATGCTGCCTTTCACCATCATGTCCCCACAGTTGGTTCTGTACTCTGCAGCCAGAACAACTGTTTGAATATAAACCAGGTCATGTTGTTATTCTTCTGAAAACCCTTGGTGATTTCCCACCCCCTTCTGATTCAAAGCCAAAGTCCTTACTATAGGACCATGATCTTGCTCCTTTAAGACCTGGCTGACCATATCACTTCCTATTGTCCTCTTGTTCAATTCTGCTCACTTTGGCCTCCTTGCTATCTTCTCACATCAGGGCCTTTGAACTAGCATTCCCTTTGCCAAGAACATTCTTCCCCCAGATGTTTACATGATGCCCATCCTCACTGTGCCCAGGCTTTGCTCAAAGGTCACCTTATCAGAGAGGTCTTCCCTGACTAATAAATTAGCACCCCCCATATCTCAAGACCTGTGCTTCTCAACCAAGGACTACTGCTGACACACAATGGATATTTGGCAGTCTGAAGACATTTTTGGTTGTCACAACTGTGTGTGTGCATGTGTATGCACACATGTACTTTTCACATATAGTGGGTCAAGGCCAGGGATACTGCTAAACCTCCTACAATGCATAGGAAGCTCCCACAGTAAAGAATGATCTGGACCAAAATGTGCTGATAAATCCTTAACCTAGTTTTCTTCAAAGTTCTTACCAATTGCTGATGCATAATTCACTTGTTCATTGTCTCTTGCTTCTAGAAAGTGAATGCCTGGGACTCTGTTCACCATATTCTCCCAGAAGAGGGTCTCACATTTAGTAGGTACTCAGCAAATATCTGTTGAATGAATGCATGCTGTATGTATTCAAATCTCATCTTTGCAACTTCCTGGTTTAACAAAGGATTTGGACAGGGACATGAAACAAAAGGATACACTGGTGAGGTTTCAGGAAGAAAAACTCATGTAGCATCCCTTTTGTTCTACCAAAGCATTTACTTTTTCACCCAAGTGTGGGGTGGATAGAGGAGAATCTCAGAGAAGGATGAATGGAATGAATAACTGTCAAAGTAAACTCTTTAAGAGGAAATGACAAAAACAATACCCATTTGTATTTAAGGCCAAATAATTTCTTTCAAGCTGAGTCAACATTGTTTGGACAAAAGGAACAAAATAATTGCATTGAGTCCTAAGCAGGGACAGTGATTCTAAATCATGTGAGTTGTTTTTTTCCTATGTCTGCTCTCTCTCACTGGCTTACTCTCTTTCCAAACCTTTCAGTTTTTAAATTTTTAAATTTAGACTATTAAAGCTCAATGTTTAGTTAGAAATATTTCCCAGTTAGAGTGGATCTGACAGTTATTTATTTTATCTTGTCTTAAAGCAAAGGTCCCAGAAATGGAAGATTGTGTCGTTAAGCACTTTTCCTTCATGCTACAATTACAAAAAGACTCTCTCACCCTAGTTTTACCAAAACCCTTTTTGCAGAATGTCTGTACATTTGCATATATGCCCTACTAAAAATCCCCCAGCAATTGCTTACTTTTTTGGGTAACACTTTCAATACTGCCATTAGACAAAATACACACATACATATGTATGAAAAAAACAGGATGGCAGTTGCCAAGGGTGGTTAAGTGTTGGAATTCTGGAGTCACATTGTTTGGGTTTGAATACTGGATTAAACACTTACCATCTGTACATAGTTGGGCAAGTTACTTTATCTCTTATAGAGTCAATATCTCCATCTGTTAAATGGGAACAATAAGACAGGGGTGGGCAAAGGTAGGTTTACAATTGTGAGTACACAAAACACAGTTTATTCTTGTAAAATCATATAAACATAGCTTGCATGTCTTTCCATACAAACGGTAAACCTACTTTTGCCAACCCCTGTATCTACCTTGAAGCAATGCTATGAGGCTCAGTTGATAGAATGTAACTAGCACAGAGAAAGGCACTCAGTGAAGGCTCTGTATTTCTTTGCTTTCAAGCAATTTTATGCATAAGTCATGAATACCGATGTTATGGACTAAATTGTGCCCCCTCCACCACTACAAATTCTTGTGTTAAAGCACTAACCCCAGTGTAATTGTATTTGAAAACTTTAAGGAGATAATTAAGATTAAATGAGGCCATAAAGGTGGGATTGTAATCAGAAAGGACTAAAGCCCTTATAAGAGGAAGAGACACCAGGGTGCACATGCACAGTGAAACACAATAAGAAGGTTGCTGCCTGCAAGCCAAGAAGAGAACCCTCACCAGAAACCAACACTTCTGGGCACCTTGGTCTTGGAATTTTGGATTCCAGAACTGTGAGGACATAAGTTTGCTGTTTAAGACACCTAGTCTGTGATATTTTGTTACTGTAGCCAGAGCAGACTAAAGCAGTCTACTATTTGCGAGGAACTGTTGAGTGCTTATGCAGAAAGGATCTATATGTGAATAAGAAATGACCCCTGATTGAAGGAGGTTATATTTCAGTAGAGTGTATAAGACACATAGGCAAAGGACTCTAATGCAAAGTTAAAATAATGCAAAAGCCATTAGAGGCAGACAAAAATACTACAAAGATTCAAAATACAATAGTTTAATTCCTAAAACTGTAGCATTTACCCATTTCAGTGGTGTAAATAATCTCATTATGGCTGATTGAAAGCTGCCAACATGACATCTTTGGATGTAGGCTGGGAAGAGATGCAATGTGGTGTACCATTGTGTAGTAGTGGTTCCACCACATGGATAGAATAGACAACATGACTCAAGAGCATAGATAATCGTGACATATGGGAAAGGAACTATGAAGTGATGATTATGCATTATCTGGGTTTTTCATATAATTCCATTATAACTTTATATAATTAAGTTTAAAAAAATGGCTGTATTGAACAACTGGCTTACAAAATTCCTGAAAACTGACCGATTGGGTCTTGTGATACTGTATGAGCCAGTTCCAACAAATTGCTGGCAGAAACATATACACTCAATTTCTTTGGCAAACTCTCTTTAAAAAGGTAAAAAGAAAAGAACAGAAGAGCTGCAAAGACCTAAAGACTGTTGGCAAAAGGAATGATGACAACTATCTGTTGTCTACTCTGCCTTCAATGGTTTTAGCAAGGAGCTCATGAAGCCAAGTTATCTATCTTGGCTGATATATACTTAAAAATATTAACAGCTTTCAGTCTCCTAGTCTTTTCTATATCCTCTCCCTTCTTTTCCTCAGAATTTTGCCCTTTCTTTATGTCTCTTTTCCTTTCTTCCCTTGTTTTCTTTTAAAATCCCTAGGCATAAAGCCGAATTGAAAAGCATTTAAGGTCATTTGTGTATTGGCTTTTTTTTTCTCTTCTGAAGTAAAAAAGCATGTGAGTTGAACATATTGTAGATCTCCAGGAAGAAGAAAAACAACAACAAAACCCCCTCCTTTTTTTGTAAGTTAGCACGTGATTGGTCAACTGTATTTTAGTAGGTGAGTAGGTTCTTATAAAATGAAAAAAAGATTCTCCATTTCTGTGATAGCTACTTAGACATCACTTATGTTAACAGTTGTCTAAAATGTGGAAGAAGCTGCATTTGATGTTTAATGTTTGAGTCTTGACTATGACAAATGCTAAGACTGCAACTTAGCCAAGTTATCTAAATTCTCTGAGCTTTAGTGTCATCATCTGTAAGCCTAGAGTAATTGCACTCATCTCACAGGATTGTGAAAGTCAAAGGTGGCAATAGAATGAAAACACCCTGTTAACTGCAAAACTGTATATAACTGCTAGATCAATATTATTACCAAAAACAACAACATTGGAGATCAGAGCTCCACTGGGCTGCTGGTAATAATAATCTAAGTATAGTTGTCTAAAGCTGAGATTGTATTTTGTAAAAAACAATCATGCATCTAGGCTCTTTCCATCATTTTGCACCACTATCCTAAGAATTCACGGTATCTGTGTTAAAAAATCACAAAATAGCTGCTGGAGCTCCAGTGATCATGTTCATGTTCCAGGCAAGAACACAAGTAAGGGCAATGGACAAAAGACCTATCTTTCAGTTGGATCAATAATATTTAAAGAGATTTTCTGGAAGTGCTAGTCTACTTCTATTCATACCTCCTTGGCTAAACCTAGCTCCAGGCAAAGATGGGAAATGTAATCCTTAGCTGAGCATATTGCTTCCCTGAATAAAATCAGATTTTGTCAGTAAGAAAGGAGACACTAATATTGGGTAAACACCTGGTCATATTGTCCCCAATAATACCTGTTTTTTGAGTTACCTTTTTTCTAGGTGAACTCCTTATTAGTTTCCTACAGAGTATCTTTCCTGTGTGTTAAATCATTGTTTCTGATTATATACTTCACGTACAGCATAACTAGTCCATTATCTCCCTCTATTTTTAGTAACTACAGATTCACGATGTCATGTAAACCCATTCTGAAGAAAATTTAGAAAGCAGCAACAGAAGAAATCCTAGGACAAATTCAACTTTTTAGTTGTCCAATGTGATGCCTAATGACATGTTATGATTCCAAGAAGAATTCTTTATTAAATAGAGCTTACTGATCACAGGGCATTGTTGGAAACCCATTTTAAAATACAGTGATCTTTGTTTGGAGTCAGTTAATTTAAGGCAGTTTCATTTTTGCATATTAAAATAAACAAAGTGGCAACCCATGGAAAAGAATGAAACTGAGAAGCTCACTTTTATGTTACAAAGTATTTCTGACCACCATGGCCACTTTCAGCCTGGGTTACACTGCCTGCCCCATTAAGTTTCAAATGCATCAAGGATACAACTGTAAGCATTTAGTCTTCCCTCTTCTGAGAGGCTTAAAGATCAAGAGGTAATACCTTGGCCTGCAGGTTCAATGTTAGATATGGCCATAAAGCTCTAATTGTTCTATATTATGCCATTTTAGAGAAACAGGAAGGTTCAGGTGGGATGAGCTAGATTTTGTCAGAGACAAACACCACCAAAATGGCACCAGTTGGGCACCACACTTGTTTTCTTAATTTTTAAAAAATAGTTGTTCTTATTGTGGTAAATTTGCCACTTTAGTCATTTTAAAATGTACAATTCAGTGGCATTAATGTCATTCACAATGTTGTACAACCATTAAAACTCTATTTCCAAACTTTTTTCATCACTCCAAAGAGAAACTCTCTACCCATTATACAGCAATTCCTCTTTTCCTTCTCCTCCCAACTCCTGGTAACCTGTAACCTACTTATTTTCTTTATAAATTAACCTAGTCTGGCTTCTTTAGCATAAGGTTTTCAAGGTTCACTCATGTTGTATCATTGTCAGAATTTCATTCCATTGCATGAGAATACCACGTTTTGTTTATCTGTTCACATGCTTATGGACATGGGTTGTTTTCACCTTTTGACTATTGTAATACTACTGGTGTACAAGTATCTGTTTGAATCTCTGCTTTCAGTTCTTTTGGGTATATACCTAGGAGTGGAATTGCTGGGTCATAAAGTAACTTTGTTTAACCTTTTGAGGAACTGCCACACTGTTTCCACAGTGGCTGCAGTGTGTTACATTACCACCAGCAATCTACATGTGTGAGAGTTCCAGTTTCTTCATATCCTTGCCAATACTTATTTTACAATTAAAAAAATTATAAACATCCTAATAGGTGTGAAGTGGTATCTCACCATGGTTTTGATCAGTATTTCCCTAGTGAGTAGTGATGTTGAGCATCTTTTCCCGTATTTATTGGTCATCTGCATATCTTCTTTGGAAAAGAATGAAGTGATGTGTAAGCAAGAGATAACCTTTTAGAAAGGGAAGTACAATTGGTTCTTGTCACTTGTGGTGGATATGTTCTGTAAAGTCACAGTGAACCCTAAAGCGGTAATTATTGAGCCACTGCTCTTAGGGAAGCCCTGCTTCTTACAGGAAGAAGTTCCTGTCAGCCTCTGCTCACAACACTTTTGTCAATGGATGAATCCATGTCCTTGTTTGATGTGTGTTTCTATTTAAGGACACCTTATTTAATTTAATATACATTGTTGATTCATTAACATTGAATTCACAGTCAATAGTACTATAACTCACGCTGACCAAAGGTTATCTAACACACATATGTTCTCCATAGGGCATCTCAAAGGCTTGTTGCTCTTAGGAACACTAAACAGCACTTCAGCACTAAGTTTGGGGGCCATTTTAAACAGCAAGATCCCAAACAAAAAGTGCAAAGCAAAAACCATGGTACTAAATACAAGATGAGAAGCACACTTGCTTGTTGTATGAGAGATGAAACAAAAGTAGACCATTATCCTGTTTACCTCAGCTGGCAACACACACGTGATCCCATGCAAAATGCTTGCCCCTCTGTACATATCTGGGAATGACTTTGAGAATGCTGTGAATATTGATTTTGGGTGTTATAAACAAATTTCAACAGATAGGTGAATTTGCTGATACTTGAATACATGAAAAATGATGATTATCTAGATTACAATGTATTTAACCTTCTCGGGAGTAAGAGAATGAGCCATGATTTAAGTTTAGGTCTGATCTCAAAGCTCATGCTCTTCCCTCTTCGCACCACTGTTTTCAAAACCAGTCACAGGATTACCTCTGCCCTGAGCATTTGATGAATCAATGATCAGTGCAGTCACAGTTTATTCTTCAAGCTTGTGATTCCTGTTAAAACCTTGAATAATAAACAGGCTAGAGTGGCTATTAATCATGAAAGCCACATGGACTGGATGGAATTCCAAAGAAGGTGGAAATCAACCACCTTATATGGAAGCATGTACTTTTTGAATGTTCTGTGCATACATTACGTAGTAAGGGTCACCTGAACTGACTCAGGCTTGACAAACTCTTTTATTTTGAGGTCTATGCAAGAGAAGTTAAAGTGCTCAGGTTCACCCCCAAGAAAGGTCATGTGGTCCGTGAAGTGACTGCTTCAATTCCTGAGACTACATCTTTAAATTTTATTATTTTATTTTATTCTATTTTAGATATTTATTTATTTTGTGGTAAAATACACGTAACACAAAATTTGCCACCTTAATAATTTTTAAATGATGTTAAGTGTGTTGTTGGGCAACCATCACTGCCATCTATCTCCAGAACACTTTCATTTTCGCAAAGTAAAACTCTATACCCATCAAACACTAACCTCCTGCCCCCCTCCCCCACCATTTTCTCTCTGTCTCTATGAATTTGACTAGTCGAGAGTGATTTTTGTTATATGCTGGGACTGAATGTTCTTCTGTGGTAACACTTCTTTGAAATGATGGTGCAAATCAGTGGGGGTGGGGGGATGAGTCAGATGATATACCAACATTTACATTTAAGTCCTTTAATAAGCAACTTTCTTTCTGTTTTTTCCTGAGACAATTAGAAAATACATGGGAAGACTCTGGCCCCAGCCCTTAAACTCTGTAACAAATGAGAGGACCTAGGAACTAGTGTTCAGAGTGCGTTTCCACTGAGAAGACCTGTGCAATAAATCACCCTTGACAACAGGGTGATTTCTCCTGCATTTTCAGCCTCGGGGCATTAACTCAATATTTTATAGATCATAGAATTCCCATTATGTAACACCTCTTCCTAGCTCATGACAGAGCCATCTGATTGCTTTTGAAGTGGCCTGAGAAGCAACCGAATGCATTAGTTAATAATTGCAAGATAAGAGAACTCAGTATCAACTGGGCTCAGACCCAGATAGGCATGTCTGGGCAGACACTGTGCAGCATCCTGACATTTGTGACAACTAGTTTAAAACAATGCTTATCCACACACTGTCACACTGTCATTCAAAACCCAGTAGGTATCAGTACATGCTTACCCAGGGACAATGCCTAGGTTAGTAGTGGCCTTCAGTCCTGGTCTTCAGTGATAATGACCTCCTTTTCCATTGCTGCCTAGACCATTCCTTACCCTGTTTTACTTACCCTATCCAAAGCTCCACTAGACCTCTTTTGGAAATATTCAGGACATAAAAGGGGAAAAAAGTTCTGTACATTTTTAGGAAATAGAGCCATTAAAATGGAGTGTTTCAGAATCATTTCTTTTTTATGTTAAAGGAAGAAAGTGAAGATGTGAAGCGAAGACATGAAATGATCCTAAAATTATTATGATTCTAAATTGTACAGTTTTAAAAAGATACTGTACAAAATTATATTTACTTAGGCCAGAGCAAATTTGGATTCAAAGTCAGGTAAGGTAGCTCAGAATTATATTGAAGTGCAGGCTACTCAAGATGGAAGGAAAAATCTTTTATAAGTAATCTAAGAAATGGCACTAAAAGGTATATCACATCAGGTCCCTGTCATATTTGGCAGGAAAACAGAAACACCAAATAACTCAGTGTTTGTTAAAAATGGATGAAGTGGGGAAAGAAGGCATTAAGTATAGCAGTGTCGAGGCCCTGAGGCTGAAGGAAGCTTGGGGTATTTGAAGAGGGCCAAGGGATCCAGTGTGGCTGGATGCTAAGAACTGAGGGGTACCCACTACAAGAATAGAAAGGTATTCTATAGCTTTTCAACAAGAAAAATGAAGGAAACTGGGGAAACTTCATAAAAAAATAGTAGGCAAAAAAATAGGAAAAAGCAGAGGAGCAAAGCTGGTAAACAGAAAACAGAAAAAAGTATTTAGTAATACACTCTTTAATAATAATTATCGAAGTTACCATAATAAAAGTAAATGTACATATCAATTAAAAGATAGATTATCAGTTTGGATTAAAAAGAAAAACAATATCTATCATATGCTGCTTATTTAACATAAATCTACAAGGTAACATTGAAATGAAGGAATGGAAAAGATAAAGGGATGTTATAATTGGTTAATAGATCCTTGGTCACTTCAAAATCATTAGTAATACAATTCGTTGATTACTTTGTAATAACCACCAGTTCACTATTTATATTCCTGGAAAATATTACTAATTCAATTGTTCATAAACTTTTTAAGAACCATAAAAAAGATTTTTGACTTCAGGACAAGATGGAGGCATAGGTAGACACACTGTGCCTCTTCGCACAACCAAAATAAGGTCAGCAACAATTTAAAAACAAGATAAGAACCAGATCTGACAGAAAATTGAACTGCATGGAAGTTGGACAACCAGGAAGTTAAAATATACACATTCATGTAGTCCGGTAGGAGGGGCAGAGTTGGGCAGCCGGGCACAGAGGGGTCTCGGCACAAAAAACGGTGGCACCGGAAGCTTAATGCATCCCAGGTGTGTAAGGCATCCCAAGCATAGGACCGCAGCAGGCAGACCCTGGGCACACAGGTGACTGGCAGACCCAGCAAGGCAGTGACTGTGAGGCGAGGCACGGCACTGCACGCAAGGCGCCTGGCCGTCCAGGCCACATTTGTGTGCAGATGAACCAGTTGAAACTGGGCAGTGAGACAGACTGCACAACCAAGGCTCCTCCTAGTGCTGGGAAATAGAACCTCAGGACACTGATTGATAACACTTGTGGGGGTTGAGGTGCAATTCCCAGCCTCACAGGAGAGTGCATTGGAGAGACCCACGGGGTCCTAGAACGTGCACAAGTGCACCACATTGGAATTAGCACCAGAAAGGCCCAGTTCGCTTGGGGGCGTGGAAGGGACTGAAATCCAACAGAGAGAGGAGCAACTGCCATTGTTTCCTCTCAGACCACGCCCCCACATACAGCTGTCACAACCCAGCAACTGGTTTGCCCCACCCAGGAGAACACCTAAGGCTCCATCCACCCTTCACTATGTATCAGTAGAGACCAGATTAAAAAAAAAAGTCTAAATGGAAGTATAAATCAAAGCCTCAGAGCAAATACTTTTAAGTTACCAAGAGATAGCCAACCTATCAGATGCACAATTCAAAACACAGGTGATCAGGATGCTCACAGAATTGGTTGAATTTGTTTGCAAATTACATGAAAAAATGAAGGCTACGCTAAGTGAAATGAAGGAAAATGCACAGGGAGCCAATAGTGATGGAAAGGAAACTGGAACTCAAATCAATAGAGTGGACCATAAGGAAGAAAGAAACAACCAAACAGGAAAGAATGGAGAAATAAGAATTCAAAAAAATGAGGAGAAGCTTAGGAACCTGCAGGACATCTTTAAATGTTCCAACATCCGAATTATAGGAGTACCACAAGGAGAAGAGGAAGAGCAACAAGTGGAAAAGTTATGTGAACAAATAATAAAGGAGAACTTCCCCAATCTGGCAAAGGGAATAGGCTTCCAGGAAGTCCAGGAAGCTCAGAGAATCCCAAAGAAGTTGGACCCAAAGAGGAACACACCAAGGCTCATCATAATTACATTAGCCAAGGTAAAAATGAAGGAGAGAATCCTAGAAGCAGCAAGAGATAAGGGGACAGTCACCTACAAAGGAGTTCCCATCAGACTGTCAGCTAATTTCTCAAAAGAGACCTTGCAAGCAAAAAAGGGGCTGGAAAGAAGTATTCCAAGTCATAAAAGGCAAGGACCTACATATAAGATTGCTCTGTCCAGCAAAGCTTTCATTTAGAATGGAAGGGCATATAAAATGCTTCTCAGATAAGGTCGAATTAAAGGAGTTCATCATCACCAAGCCCTTATTTTATGAAATTTTAAAGGGACTTACTAAAAAAAAGAATATTAAAACAAAAAAACATGTATAGTAAAATGACAGCAAACTCACAATTATTAACAGCCACACCTAAAACAAAAAACAAACTAATCAACTAGAACAGGACCAGAACCACAGAAATGGACATCACATGGAGGGTTAGCAACAGGGGAGTGGGAGGAGGATAGAGGGGGAAAAGGTACAGAAAATAAGTAGTATAGATGGTAGGTAGAAAATACACAGAGGGGAGGTAAGAATAGTATGGGAAATGTAGAAGCTAAAGAACTTATGACACATGGACATGAACTAAAGAGGGAATGTGAGTGGGAGAGGGGGTGGAGGGGAGTGAAGGGGGGAAGTGAGACAACTGTAATAGCATAATCAATAAAATTTATTTTTTAAAAAGAACCTAGAAAAGATTTTCATGTTAAGATAAGTTAAATGCTAAAAAATTGTAAGGGATGTTGAAAAATAATGAAAGAAAAACTATCAAAAATATAATGTAATCATAAACTTGAAGACACATAAAAATAAAGCCTCAAAATATATACAGCAAAAAAAAAAATAGAAGAAGACAAATCTATAAACATAATCAGAGCCTCTCTCAGGTATTAAAAAAATAAAAAAGACAAAAATTATGATGGCTACTAATGAATCAATAGTAATTATTGTTCATTAACTCTATTGCCTTTTCTTCTAAAAATTTGGAAACATTACCTTGATCATTTTTACTTTATACTGGGAAGAAAAGATTTCACATTCTTATTTCCCAAATGGGGAAAAGAAGCTAGAAGGTGCTAAGGAACTCAAGGCCATTTAGATACAAAACTGTGTAAAACTGAACTTCTCTGATTCATAACTCTTTTGGGACTTGAAAGCCTTCTTTTCTGTGTATTCTCCTGATCTAGTCCTTGGTTATTTTCCTCAGATATTGTAAGGGGAACAGTAAAGCAAATTAGCTCTACTTCCTAAATTCTAGCTCTATGTGACAATGTTCAAGACATACACTTTCTCTGAGATTGTTTTCTTAAATATCCAATACAAGGTTTAGGTACAATAATTTCTACAGTCTTATTTCTATAGTTCTTACCTCCCTCCCTCCAAATCTCTGAATAAGAGTTTCAGACTCAGATCTCTGTTTTGTTTTCCTGGATGGGCCTTTCCAATTGGCTTTTCCACCAACTGGCTTTCCATTCAGTAATTATATCTAATGTTCCTTGATATGTTAGGTAGTGTATTAGTTGCCCTATAGAACAGGAATCATTACACTACTATCTTCTTGTTATTCAAAAGAAACCATGACTTCACCCATGTAAAATAACTTGTTCCAATCACTAATACAGCCAGAGAGTGGCAGAGGTGGCTCTGATCCCCAGTGTGTCTGATAAATCAGCCATGGCTTTTAATCACTATGCTTTGGAAAGACCAGTCATGACCATATTTTAGCAGAGCTGTTTCTAATGTGATATTCACCATCCAGATGAATTCTTGATTATCCACACAGCAATGGGATCCAGGAGAGGATGCATGCTTCAAAATCATGCACAACAAATACAACCTCGGATTTATCCATAGAGTTTGACTTGACTCTTTCCTAAGTGGTTGGCACAAATAGTTGGTTTGCATTTCAGTTCCTTTCCCCACCTGCCTTTATCAAAGGTTATGATACTTGTAATGATTTGCAAAATGATGGAGGGGGAAGAAGAGAACAAAAAAGGAGCCAGTATTCAGAGTCTGGACCATAGAAACCAGGGAAATCATAACCTGCCCTCCTCCTCACATCAATCACTCAATGCCAGTGAGGATGGAGACCCACCTTCTTCCCAACAATTTCTTTCAAGAGTCAGAAAGGAGGTTTCCCAGAACCCCAGGATTGCAGGGAAGAAATGCAAAGTCATCATTGATCTAGGCTAGCTGCTAGACTTTTTGTTACTTTTGTGGAATTTTCTTTTTTTAAGATTTTATTTATTTATTTTAGACAGAAGGGGAGGGAGGGAGAAAGAAAGGGAAAGAAACATCAGTGTGTGGTTGCCTCTCACATGCCCCCTATGGGGGAACCTGACCTGGCCAGCAACCCAGGCATGTGCCTTGACTGGGAATCAAACCAGCAACCCTTTGGTTTGCAGGCTGGCACTCAATTCATTGAGCCACACCAGCCAGGGTGACCTTTGTGAAATTTAGAAAAAGGTACCCTTCCAAGTAGAAATTAGAAAAAGCAAGCCCCAATCTCAAGTGCAGCACCACAACTACGTAAGCTCTGAAGTGTCTTAAATGTTAAAAAAATGTACTCCTTCTTTTGGGAGGCATCAGAGCCCAGAGCCTTCTTTTCAGAGCCCAGGTGAATATCAGCCTCCAAACACCCCTTTGGCCAGGCACCTTTCTGCAATGCACAAACCCTACAATCATATGTGGCAGCCCTGATCCCCTCCCATGCTAAGAGCTTAGGAATTTATCTTTTCAGTTCAGGAAATGTGGGTTCAGAAATTGCTTGGATAATTAGCTTCCCTTTGCAAGATTTGATCATTGAGTTTTAATCAGTCTTTTTAATTGCCATAGCAGCAGCAACTACCATCACTATTTATCGAGTGCCAACTACATGTTAGGCACATCTAGGGAATTAACAGAGATGATGAAAGAAGCCTGTCTGTGGAAATGGCTTTTAGTGCCATCCATCTGGATGTTGATGAGTTTCTGTCCCAAATCTCCTTTTTATTATGCATAATTAGTACTGAGCAATTCTTTCTAACAGCGTTTCTTGGCCAAAGGTTCAGTTACTTCCTGAGGCAACCATGGAAGCATAGGGAGACTCCTCATGGACATGAGACAGTATACTTACCTTTCTGTTTGCTAAAGAGAAACTTCATTCAATCATTTTATTGAGGTATGTGAATTATAATAAACTGTACATATTCAATGTATATAATTTGATAAGTTTTGACATATACATATACAGCATTCACAAAATCATCAGTATAAGCAAGATAGTGAAAATACCTATTACCCTTAAAAGTTTTCTCTGCCTTTTTGAAACTCCTCCCTCCCACTCTCCCCCTCCCCAACCCAAGTAACCACCACTGATCTGCTTTCTGTCACTACAAATTAGTTTAAATTTTCTGGAGTTTCATATAAATAGAATACTAAACTATGTACTTTTTTTGTCTGGTTTCTTTCATCAGAATAATGATTTTAAGATTTGTTTATGTTGTTGCAAATAGCAAGAGTTCATTCCTTTTTATTACAGAATTATGTTCTACTATAAGGATATAACACAATTTGGTTATCCATTTATCTGTTGATGGACATTTGGGTTGTTTCTGGCTATTTAAAAGAAAGTTAAAACCTGCCATTTTTAAAGCCCCATGCTTAAGGTATTGTTTTATTTAATGCTCATAACCACACTGCAGTTCGGTATTAACATTCTTGTTTTTCAAATGATGAAAGGAAAGCTCATGGAGGTGGATTAACTTAGCCAACTTGAATATAGAGGTAGTAAGTGTCCAAGTTTGCACTCTTAAACACTATGAGCTCAGAAGCTATGGGAGGCCAGCACAAAGCCTGAAGTCTGTGAGGGTCTTTCACAAGGAGAGACTTTCTACGTGTACCTATGACTACTCCATGATACACAAAGCACAACATAAAGACAGGGTTTGGGAAGCAGGCCCAGGAAAAGGATTTTAAACAGTTTTACACTGAACCTGGAACACAACAACAGCAAAATCACACTTAGAATAAGGGCTTGCACACATGGTACTTAATAAACAACTGTGGAGTGAAAAATGGCTGAATGCACAAGTGAATGATGAGCTGATGGAGAGACAGATGGATTGATGGAGGAAGTTAGTTATTAGTTGACTTGATGGTAGATTCATCTAACCATCACACAAAACTACTCAAAATATCTCATGAGACATAAGGCAGAGGAGATCATGTTAATAGTAAATCAACTCTCACAGCAGCCCCCAGTGTCAGCAGCTCAGTCAGCAGAAAAAGGTGTGCAGCTGTGAACTAACACAAGAAGTCCAAGTCCGGGGGCCCGCTCCCAGTCTCCAGGATCCCAGAAAACATTCCCTGGAAAGGTTGAAGACATCTGCCTTGAAAGCAGAGAACTGTAGTGGCAGATCTCCCTTCCTGCATTTGCAAATGAGCCTTGGCTTCCCTGGGCCTCACACTCTGCATGCGAACCTTGACAAGACCCTGCTGGTGGAATCTGGCCATGCTACTGCTGACTTCATCTGGCAGAAGCCCTCAACCTGAAACCAGCTTTTTGTCCCATCTCTGACAGCTCTGTTGAAAACAAATTCATTAACAGGCAGTTTTATTGAATGTTGTGCACATAGGCATATTTCTCATTGCCATCCAAGGACGCATGGCATTTCTGAAGCCAAGATAAACACTGCATCATTCATGTGACTGGATGCCCAAGAACTGTTCAGAAGACTGTTTGGGGGTCTCCTATTTCCTTCTTACCTCCCTTCCCCACTCATCTCTGACACTACACTGGAAACCTTGAGGTGAGTGACAGAGAAGGCTAACATCAGAGATGCAGCATAGAGGAAGTTTCATCCAATCCAGGTGGAGAAGCATGGGCCTCACTGTAGCCATGACATTCCATTTGCAGGCTCAGCAGGAGCTGATGGTATAATGAAGTGAAGACTGCAAAGAACACTGCATATGGCTGGTGCATCTAATGATGGTTTTTATGTGTTTTTTAGAAGGGCTATTAGATTATGTATTCCCTCCCTATGAACTAGATCACCCACCAGGCCTAGAGAAATGAACTACTTTGTCACCCTCTCCCTTCCCTCATATTTTTCAGCCTCTGTCCTTCTGGGTGTAAATAGCTTCTCACCTAAAAAGAGAAAATTGTCAACTGCCTGAAAATGAACGGTAAATGGCTGGGGCCATTGGCACTATGGCCCCAGCCCAGTGGTGAGTCACAGCTGTGGAATTCATGGTCCCAGAGCATCTTCTGGGTTCCTAGGCCAAGGAGAGAGCCAAGGATGCAGGCCCAGCAAAAGGATTTTAAAATAGTTTTGAATTGTTTTTTAATAAACACCCTTGTATTCAGACCACATTCAGGGGAAACCAGTCAGGAGCTAGATGCTGAGAATGGAAGAGTGTGGCTCATCATTTGTTACTTCCCATGGCAAACTGGCTGCAGTGTCTTGAAGACCAAATGATGACAGTGGTGATGATGGTAGTTAACATTCAATGAGGAATTATTATATGTCAGCATCTCCTAGGCTTTTTACAGAAATCTACTTGTTCTTACAGCTCCTTTAGACATAAGCATAAGCCTGTTCACTTTACAGAGCAGCCAAGGTCTCAGAGCTAGTAAGTGAAAGAGATAAGACTTGGCCCTATCAGTTTCCAACACTGAGTATTCCATTGCCCAACTGCAGTTCTCCACTTGGGCATGCTGCAGAAACACCTGAAGGCCTTGCTGAAACATTGCTGGGCCCACCTACAGAGTTCAGGTTCAGAAGGTCTGGGCCAGGGCCTGAGGAAATATATTTTTAACAAGTTCCCACACGATACTTGTGCTGCTGGTATTAATAATGTACTCTGAAAACCAATGGAGTGGGCCGACTAAATCTGAAGAATTTAACCACCATTCCATGTAACAACTCAGCTTAAGTATCACCTCTCTATAGGTGCTTTTCCCTTTTAAAGTAGATTCTCTAATTCAGGGACCAGCAAACTACAGTCTGTGGATGAAATCAGGACATTGCCTATTTTTGTAAATAAAGTTTTATTGTCCCATGGCCATGCTCATTCATTTACATATTGTCTATGCTTTTGCACTACAACATCACAGTTTGGTATTTATAAGAAGAGTCTTTATGTCCCACAAAGCCTAAAATATCTTTTATCTTCACAGAAACAGTTTGCCAACCCTGGTTCTATCCTACCACCCATTTTTACTGCTTTCCCAGCACACATCTCTATCTGAAAGTGTCTCGTTAGTCCAATTGTTAATCTGACTGTACCCCCCTCCAGAATGTCATCTCCACAAGGGCAGAGATGCTTATTTGTAGGTGCCAGCTGTCCCCCAGTGCTTGGCACATAGCTGGCACTCCACAAATATTTGTTGAAGGAATAAATTCCATTGTTGAGTGCCTAGGTACATGAACTGTACCAGAAATGTGAGGGCCATGGGAGAAATTAGAGGAAATGTAGTTGTCCCCATTTGGGCTCCCAGCCAGAATGAGGGAGTGAGAAGAGCCAGAGATAAACAGATATTGCTGATGGGAAAATAAGCCTTCAAAGGCAGGGCCATCCTGCTTTCTATAGCGATGGGGAAACTGGAGGTGGGAAAGAGGAAGGCCTTAGTCACCAGGATCAATCTGAGATTAGGAGAAACTTCCTTCCACCGAGAATGAAAGAGGCCTGTGTGATGCACGCTCCTCCCTCTCCTGACACAGGCCAAGTCGGCTTCCTTAGATCTGATATCCTGGGTGGATTTCCATGAAGAGGCAAGTGAGGGAAGAAGAGCCTGAGTGGGCACCAGATAAAACAGATAGCTGGTGTAAGTCCTGGCTCTACCTCTTACCAACTGTAGCATCCTGGTCAAATTCCTGATCCTCCCTAAGCTGCAAGGTATTCATTGGAAAAGTGGGGGATTTTGTACAAGGATTAAATGTCATTATTTGTGTAACATTTATTTATTGAATGAGTAATACATATCAGATTATATAGGCACTGAGCAATAGTGGTGAACAAGATGATATGTGTCTCCTTCTAACCGGTTCACATTTTAGAAGGTAGGGCATGTGACAAAAGGGGCACATACAAATGTATATGGACTATCTGCTATACTCTGGGCATATGGATTTCTTGTTACCTTTTTAGTCTCTAAATGGACACTCTCTGTTGCCTTGTTTCCATCTGTGTTAGCAACATCAAGGTGGTGGATGATGGGGTTCTTCTGACTTTGCAGGGTGAACACAGACTTGGGACTCCCCAGCCCTCAGGTCCACGGATGCCTTGGTGAGGCTTGGACACTGCATGGGCTCCATTAGTTTTTCCCCAGACGGTCCAACAACACTCTCTCCCAATTCTTTGTGTAGATGCAAAGTTGGTAGTGATTTCATTTGACTTTCAACCTTCATGCAAATGAGTAATTTCAAAACAAGCCAGATCTCTGCATGGCAGGCTTCTTCATGTTATTCAGTAACAGCTCAAATATCCCCCCTCCAGAGAGACTGGTCCTGACCAGTCAGTCTAAACTAGCAATCCCTCCAAAACCCCAGTTCATATCTGTTATCACAGAAGGGGCTGTATTTTCTTCATAGACTATATTAAATGAGACACAATTTGTAAAGCACTGAGGATAATGCCTAGCACATGTAAGCAGTCACTGAAAGTTTATATCACTGTGATTAACATCGTTGTTCTTTTTAGAATCACAATCTTGAATTATCTTCATCATTTGTTTTCTAATTTACATGTCTTCAACACCCCCTTACAACTACATTGTAGCAGAAATCTCAGTTATCTTGTTTATTGTTTTATCCCCAAGGCCTACATCGGTGTCTGATACTTAGTAGGTGTACTAAGATAATCATTAGATAATCAGTTGAATAAGTGAATGAGGGAATGAAAAAAGCCTAATCACTACTCCTTTCTCACAAAATTCTCCAGTATAATAATTTCTGATCCATTCCTTGCATTTTCATTAGAAGGACTAAAATCCACTGGAAGGCTGCCAAGGAGCCATTAGTCCACGCATTAGAGATGGTGAGATGGTACTGGAGAGGCTCTGAATGGCAAACTAAGAGGCCAATGCCAGGGGCCACTCCAGCTGAACTATTCATCCCAAAGGGGATTTGTAGCATATTCTTCTTTGTGGGATGACTCTCTTTGCACCATGAGTGACTCACTCCTCACAGGCCTGGGGACTGCGATGTGGCAGATCTCAGGCACTGAGTAAGGTGGGTAGCAAAGCTCACTTCTTCAGCAGCCAGCCCTGAAGCCTACTTGGCACATCAAAGATGCTAGAGTCAGGTGCCTCTGTCTGGGCCCCTATCCAAGCTGCTGACTCTGCAGAGCCAGAAATTCATTTGAATGAGGGTTCACTTTTACAACAACCCCACAACCAAGAACCTGGGGAATAGGAAGGCTTCATAAAGGCAGAATTCAAAATTATTTTATTAAAAGCCTTTGAGATAGCTGAGAAGGAATCCAGGGTTTCTGTTAAATCTATGATTAATCCCTTTCCTCCATCCCCACCTAACCTTCTGTCTTGGATAGCCAACAGTTCCTTCTCCCCTCTTCCTGCCCAGCAGAGCAACAGTAATCAGTGTCACTTACTACAGCTTCACAAGAAGGGAGGAAAGGACACACCACTTTCTTGAGCAGCTCTGTGTGCAGACACCACAGTAGGATCTTTTTTTTTAAGGATCTTTGTACTATACACTCCTTCATTTAGGACCCAGATCAGCCCTGCAGTCTCCAGTTCTAAGAGCATTTGCTCTTGGGTTGGGCTGTCTAAGATTGAATTGTCTCTGCTGCTCATTAGCTGTGTGATCTTGGGCAAGTTCTTTAACTTCTCTGAGTCTTGCTTTACTCACCTCTAAATCAGAGACAGAAATAATAATTACCAAATAAGGTTGTTATGACATTTAAACAATCATGCAAAGTTAAAAGTGCTTGTGGGCACATAACAAATGTTTGAAGACAGTGTAGTAATTTTCTCCATGATCATCACAAATACCAAGAGTCAACTGAGGCTCTTGGAAGTTGAACAACTTTCCTGAGGTCAGAGAAGGATGGAACAGCAGCTAGATTTGCCTAACTCCAGAAGCCAGGCTCTTGACACAGGATTGGGATGGTGACATCAATGGGTCCTTGGTGTGGAAACATGAAGGGCTTTGGTCAGACCCACAGCTCTACAACCCTTCCCAAACCCTGAGTCCTGGAGCTGAGAGTGCTGTGGTTGGTTGGTGCTGGAGCATAGTCCTTCACAAGATGCTACCCTTCTCCTGCCCCTTTGCAACCTCAGACATCTATGAAGCTGTTAGACTGGTCAAGGGAGTCTCCTTAGAACACAGAAGGAGATTTTTAAGAGAAGTATAGTGGGGCAGAAATCATTGATACAGAATAATTTTTATGGAGAAACACAGTTTAAAGTATTTTAGCTTTCCCATGTGATGCAATCCTGAATACTTCTGGTTCTTCAGAGGCTCTTCAAAAATATTTGCTGGGTGGCTGCCATATGTCAGGCACTGTGCTAGACACTGGGGGTTTTCTAAAAAAACAAAGCAGACAAGATCCCTGCCCTCCTGGATCTTAAAAAAAAGTTGGAGAGTCAAATATTAAACCAAGAATTACAACAATAAGTACCTAATTACAAGTTTGATGGATGCTAATAAGGAAAATTTCAAAGATTGACATAGCATATATTGGGAATCTGGGGGTGGTCAGAGAAAATACACATTTAATGTGACACCTGATAGATGAGCTGTAGTCACTAAATTAGAATCCACATAAAGAGTTTTACATATCCCCAGGAAAGATATTCTAGACTTCTCCAGGGCTCAAAACCAACTAATTCATCCCATCTTTATGTAGAATTAGATGGTCCCTTTTGCCACAAATGGCAGAATACTTTGAAAGCCAAAAATTGGACAGTTACTCCTGATATCTACTCTTCATCTTCCCTGGGATGGTTTGAAGTGAAACCTGAGTGTTATTGACAAATAACCTAATCACCACTCTTTATATGCAGAAACACAGTTAAGGTCAATGTGAAATTACTAACGTGTGGAGACCAAGGATTTGGGAACATTTATATTTGAGAATCCTCCACAGACATTTGCAGTATCCAGAACATTGATGGAAAGGACATTCACTCAGGAGAAACAATCTGATGGCCTCTTCAGGCTTTTGTGGAACAGGGAGTAGAAGAACTAATATAAAAATCACACCCACATGGACCCAATGAAAGCCATCCACCTAGATAGAGGATGAAGCAGTTACCACCTTGCTGAAGGGCAGTTTGGCACAATGAATCTAAAGCCTTAAAGAGCTTTACATGTGACCACTCTACCTATAGCAATTGTTCTTCAGGCGAGAAATAGGCAATTGTACAGGAAGGTTGGCCACTATCACCTTCTTTAATATTGAGGAAAGCAGCCCCAAATGCACATATTCAAAAACAAACCTTTGGCTCAGAGTTGCTCCATGGTGGTACTCTTGGTATTTGGGAGGGATCAATTCTCCTTGGTACAGGTTCATCTGGTACACTTTCCAGGATGTTTAGCACCCCAGGCTCCTACCCATTAAAACGGCAGTGGACCCTCCAATCATTTTGACAGTAACTACCTCTTCCCAAACATCCATTCCCAAATGCCCCCTAGTGTTGGGTGATACAGCTCCAGGTTAGAAACTACCAATGGAAAACCAACCATATACCCATTCTATAGGACAATCTGGATCTAAATATACTGATAGAGAAAAACCTTCATAAAACATGAAGTGGAAAAAATCACAATAAGTGGATAGCATCATCACATTTTTGTCCAAGATAAAACAGAATTGTACTCTCATAAACATAGATACTTGTTACATACATGCAAAAAGTTGGGAAATGATTTTCTTTGGTTGGTAAAACTGAGTGATTTTTATCTGCTTTCCTAGAAGTTTCACATTTTTTTAAAATGAAGAGTTCTTTGCTTTATAAAAGGAAAAAAGCAATTTTATTTTGAAGAACAAAAGGTGACCCACCAACTGCCCACTCACACCTCTCCAATTCTTTGCTGGGATGGCATGATCTGCCTCCAAGGGTACTGGTCTCTGCTCAAGTGGCCTGGGGTCACCACTTTTTTATTCTACCAAACACCTGACCTCCTTACAAGGCAGCAGCTATTATGCTACAGAACATGGCAGATATTCAATAAATGTTTGTTGAATTGAGCCATCCTTTTTTGTCTCAATTGGGCCAGAATTTTGATGAAGGATACTCCAGCTCTTAATATCACTTTCACCCAGTGGTATTCAATCCACCCCTCAGGGCACTGGGCAATGTCTGGAGACATGCTAGGTTATCCCAACACAGGGGGAGGGGCAGTGTAGGTTACTGGCATTTCTTGGGTAGAGCCCAGTGATGCTGGTAATCATCTTGCAGTGCACAGTAACCCTTTAACAGCAAAGAATTATCCAGTTGAAATTGCAATAGTGCTGAGACTGAGAAACACTGCTCACCATTTGCTTTTTTTATAAGTTGTTGAATATTTTCGAAGTCTTTCCTGAGGTTTTATGTACTACAAATTTATAACCACAGCATCTCTAGGAGACAGGACACATATTAACTGTTTGAGTTTAAAGAGAAATTGGAGTCTTATAGATGACTTCAGATGGTCAACCAGGGCAACTCCTGTCCTCTGTTCTGCTACTACAGGGCTGTCTGGATGACACTAAACACCTCATGTGGAGAAAGCAAAGGATCTGAACAACGTCCCTGAAGAAATTTCAAGTCAGTCATTAAAAATCACAAGATAAATGGCTGTGCTTTCTGGCATCATCTGTTATAATAAATATATTACTTTTCATATTATCTTAAGAAAGTTGGGTTTTATAGCTAATAAATTTTTTCTAAAATTAAATGCCCATATTCAGGAGGACATTTCAAAATGGGAGGTGACTTTCATTTGCATTATATTTAATTGAAAGCATTTCTCAGAAGAAATAGAATAATAAAGAATATCACCTGAAGGTATATTTACCAACTCCACAATCAGGGACTAAAATGAAAGGTTTCTAATAAAAATGAAAGCATATTACTCTCAACCCTAACTAGTCTTTAGTATTTTGCCTTCAGTACAAAGCATTTTAACATTCACTATAATTTCTCTTGATAGAAAAATGTTCTTTTTCTGAAACCAGAGACAACTAACATGATATTAAACATCAGAATTTTTATTAGTTAAAGGCATTTATGACTCAAACTTTTCTAATCTTAGAACATACTGTACAAGGTTTTTAAAATCTTCAAACCTATAAACAGTTCCGTAAGTTATAAACTTCAAAAGATCTCATAATTAAAAAATGTGAAGCCCATTTCTTTTATGCAACATGATCTCTTCAAATATCTTTAATATAGACTCATATTTTATTAGACAAATATAGAGGCTTTCAAATAACTTGAAGAGATAGTCTCTGAAGAACAATTTCCCTTTCTAACGATCTGTGTCATGGAGGTTTGAGTAAGTGTAGGGAATAGAGAAGACCATGCAAAAAGCAATAGAATTATAAGAAATAGGAATAGCCTTTCATCTGACATAATTCAAACCTCTTGTTTAATAGCATTAATCATTTTCTTTCAAAACAAATCAAAGAACATTGTTTTATACTTTCCCAAAGGCGTTCATTTCAGATGAGTCAAAGTAGCCCCCAAAATACCATAAGCACTCATGTTGTGAACTGGTCAATTTTACCAAGAACTAGCTTCTGCAATGGTCTGTTCTTGGCTCAATAGAAAATTTTCTCTGAATCTGAACATCATAGACTGATGTTCAATCATCTTAGAAAAGAATCTGCCTAGGCAGGGAACTGAAAATAGCTTAACTTTGAAATTTCAGGGTATAATTTAGCAGGAAGTAAAGTGAACAAAAGATGGGTCTCTTAGAAGCTGCTGGAAATGAGGTTAGCAAGAAAATGAAACAAGCTCACAGATGTATTTAGGTGTGAAAACTCATTGCTCAAGTACTGGGGGCAGAATGTCAGACAAAGATACTCAGTCACCCACCACCTCATTTGAGTTTCTAGACAAACTCAAATACTTACATTCCTCTTAAATGTACTCTTTAATAATACAATCCTTACTAAAACAGAAGAAAATATATAACCTCAGCCTATAAACAGAAAACATTCTAATTTCTTCCTGCTAGTATGCAACACAGAATTCCCTTCAGTTCCCATGGAGATTATTTCCTGTGAATATTTCTATTTTGAGATATTTTATCCATGGTAAGAACTAGACTAGAGATGACAAAACTGAAGTATCTGCAGAGTTTAGGAAGGTGACACAAAGGGATAAAGTGGACTTGGTGGGAGACTAGGGTGACTTGGAGAGATCAAACTCCATGTAGAAAGAATGGCCAGCTCTTGACTCAATAGCCAAAACACCAATCCTGGCAGAAATGAGATTTCAGATCCTCAAATTTTCCATATATAAATATAAACTTTTAAAAAGCTTAATAAAAATTCCTAATTATTAAGGATTAGAAACTCATTAAAAAATTTAAACAACACTTTGCTGACTAAAGAAACCCTGCTTGTAAGCTTGTTTTCATCAGCCAATTTGCAACCTCAATGTTGGAAGAAGAAAATGAGAAATGGCCAATCAAAGAGATATTATCAGGGTCCTATCCTTAAGTTGTTGATGAATCCTTGGGTCTTCCTTCATCATAAAGAACTTTATTCAAAAGTATGATCACATCTAAAGTTCCTACATTAAAATTTCAGGGTTTTTTTAAACTTCAAAACATCCCATCAGACATAAAGATCTCCAGAGCAAGACACTCTCTGTGTCAGAGGAAGGGAATTGTAGTTAAACACTTAAGATCCTGGTAAACCTGTATCTAAAAGATGCACAGAGAAGATCATGAAAATGTCCAGCCAATAGCAGGGGCTTCTCAGCCAAAACTGAAGCTGGTGGAAGAGAAAATTCCAAGTACTGAGAAATGCAAAGTAGAGGCTGTATATCACTGAGAAAAATGCAATAAAACAGAAAGAAACCAAGTTCATCTCATCTAGCCAATAATATTTACAGCCTGTGGGTAGTGCCAAAATATTTCAGGAAATGCCAATGTCTTTCTTTGTAAAGCAAGGCCAACTGTAATATTTAAACAGAACACATATATATCACTGGGGAGAATAGGCGAATCTACATTTCCTCACTCTGCTTTACAATGAATCTTACCATTAAGGTTCATGGCCAAGGCAGGACTCCCTTCCCTCTCCAAAACTGAAGTTTCATTCTCTAATGTTTCAAAGCCAACATTTCTGAGAAATTTCTGGACTATCTTCTGTTAACCCTTCATGGCAGTACAGAATGAATAAGTATGGCTTGCACAAGGTTCAGTTTCAATTCTGTTTCTCATTTCCCATTGTGCTCCCAGACATCTTCAACCCATGGAAGCCCCAACCACTTCTTTCAACCAGTCAAGTCAACTCGTCCTTTTAAGCTGGAATGAAGCCAGATGGGTAAGACAAAGGTAAAAGCCAAGCCACAATCGCCCTCATCAAGAATAGTACCTGTTCAGGCTTCAACCCAGGTGGGACCCAGGCATACTCTTCCAAGGCGCAGCCTGAGTCATCATCCGAGGTCGAGTTCCTCTGGAAGTCAAACATGAGTTTGCTGACGGTCTTCTCCATCTCCAGGGGCATCACTGTCACCATGTGCTCCTCCTGAGGGCACTTGCAGTGCAGACAGATCTTCCTGCGAGCAGCAAAAATGGGAGGTGAGAAGGAAGGCAAAAAAAAAAATCTATTTTTTCAATTGACCTGCAGCAGATCCCTAACCCTTGGATCCCAAACCATAAGCATATCCCTTGATAATTGGCTTTTGGCAAAAGCATGTAAAGGAACAACCCACAGCAAGTCTGTCTTTGTAATTGGCATGGCACTGTGCATGGGGAAACACCGTGGAAGGTCAGAGACCACCAGGCAAACATGCTAAGGAGTTTAAACATAGAGTTCAACCTTTCCTTCTAAATCAATACCCCAACAGGAATGTTAAAATAGTTTTTATTTTTACTAGGTAAAACACTGAAGATAGATCATGACTACAATTTCCTGGACTGTAATGGTAATTAAATAGACAATACATATGCTGGCCAGTAATATTACCAGTAGATTTAACAAATACTAATTATATATCATTTTTATAAAAGATGCTTAGACCTTGGAAAATGGATGTGGCTTTAAAAAGAACAGTAGGTGAGATTTTCTATACAAAGAACAAAAACATTTTTTCCCCCACTAAACAAATCTGGTTCTAAGATTTCACAAGAAAGACATTTTCACCTCCACTGAAGACACAGTAGATTTAAAATTCTAATTAGAATCCTAAATCTTCACTACATTGGTCACTTTTGATACACATTTTTAATAAGAGGACCATGCATATGAATTACTTCAAAAGTTAGCAGCCAACAAGGAAAAGCTCCCCCGAAAATTGAACATTTCTTTTTAAGTTTATCTGTTCCATTTTCTTTTTCTTTAAAGATTTGATTTATTTATTTTTTAGAGAGCGAAGGGAGGGAGAAAGAGAGAGAGAGAGAAACATCAATGTGCGGTTGCTGGGGGTCATGGCCTGCAACCCAGGCATGTACCCTGACTGGGAATCAAACCTGTGACACTTTCTGTTCCATTTTCCATTGCTACACAAATGATGAAGCAATAAAAAGATTCATGTCAATAACACAAAAGTGTTTCTAGCTTCCATCAACAAAATAGAGAAGAAAAATATGGAGGAAATTTTAAAGAAAATAAGCTGCTGTATGTATACTCTCATCTTTATGATTCGTTCCAGTGGCACCTTATAAAAAGCAGTGAAGAGTCCATAATCCTATTCCCCATGTGTCTAAATTTTTTGATAACAGTTTTGTTAAGATATACTTCATATGCCATAAAATTCACCATTTTAAAGCATATAATTCAGTGGCTTTTAGTATGTGCACAGAGTTGTGAAATTATCACCACTGTCTAATTTTAGAACATTTTCATCACCCCCAAAAGAAAAACTGTGTACATTAGCAGTAACTTCCCACATTCCCTTTCCCTCAGGTCCTGACAACCACTACTAATCTATTTCTATTTCTGTGGTTTGCCTATCTGGAATAAAAGGAATCATACAATATGTAGACTTTTGAAATTGGCTTCTTTCATATAGCATGATGTTCTCAAGGTTCATCCATGCTGTAGCATATGTCAATTCTTCATTCCCTTTTATTGCAATATAACATTCCATTGTATATTTTATGTATCTATCAGTTGGTAAGATTTAGATTGTTTCTACTCTTTGACTTTTGTGAATAATGCTTCTCTGAATATTTATGTATAAGTCTCTGTGTGTGTGTATGGACATATGTTTTCAAACCTCTTGGGTAGATACCTAGGAGAATTGTTGGGTCCTATGGTAAATTTCAGCTTAATAATTTGAAGAACTGTCAAACTGTTTTTCAAAAATATATGGACTATTTTACATCCCCACCATCAATGAATGAGCATTCCATTTTCTCCATTTCCTTGCTACACTTGTTATTTATTGTCTTTCTTTTTGATTGTTGCCATCCTAGTGGGTGTGAAGTGGTATCTTATTGTGGTTTTAATTTGTACTTTCTTTTCTTTTTTTTTTTTAAAGATTTTATTTATTTATTTTTAGAGAGGGAAGGGAGGGAGATAGAGAGAGAGAGAGAAACATCAATGTGCGGTTGCTGGGGGTTATGGCCTGCAACCCAGGCATGTACCCTGGCTGGGAATCGAACCTGCGACATTTTGGTTCGCAGTCCGCGCTCAATCCACTGAGCTACGCCAGCCAGGGCTAATTTGTACTTTCTTAATAGCTAATAATGTTGAGCATTTTTTATGTGCTCATTATGTATCTTTGGAAGAATGTCTATTCAAATCCTTAATCTTTTTAAAAATTGTTATTTGTCTTTTATTATTACGTTATAAGCATTCTTTATATATTTTCTGGATACAAATCCTTTATCAGATATATGATTTGCAAAAATTTTCTTCCATTATGTAGGCTGTCCTCACTTTCTTGATGATACCTGTTGAAGAACAAATGTTTTTTATTTTTATGAAGTCCAATTTTTTTTTCTGCTGTTGCTTGTGCTTTGAGGATAAAATTTAAGAACCACTGCCTGACCCAAGGTCATAAAGATTTATTCCTGTATTTTTATCTAAGAGTTTTATGGTTTAGCTTTTACTCATATATTTGGACCTATGTTCCATTTTGAGTTAATTTTTACATATGGTGTGAAGTAGGAGTCCAAATGCATTCTCCTGTGGCTATCCAACTGTCCCACAACCATTTGTTAAAAGTCTATTTTCCCCCATTGAATTGTCTTGGAATTCTTGTCAAAAATCAACTGATCATAAATTAAAGGTTTACTTCTGGACTTTCAATTTCTTTCCATTGATCTGTATGTTTATCCTTATGCCAGTTCTACACTGTCTTCATTATGGCCATTTTATAATAAGTCTTGAAATTGTGAAGTGGGATGCTTCCAACTTTGTTCCTCCTTTAAAAAACTGTTTTGGTTCTTCTGGTCCCTGGCATTTGTATCATAAAATATAAATTTTGGGATTAGCTTGCCAATTTCGGCAAAAATATCCTGCTGGGATTTTGATAGGGATTGCACTGAACCTGCACATCAATTTGGAGAATATTGCTATCTTAACAATATTAAGTTTTCCAATCATGAACAAAGGATGTCTTTTCTTTTATTTCTGTATATTTTAATTTCTTTAATGCTATTTTATGGTTTTCCATTATAAATCTTGCACTTCTTTTGCTAAATTTATTTCTAAGTAATTTATTCTTATCAATGCCATTGTAAATAAAATTGTTTATTTTTTTCAGATTGTTACTGTACAGAAACACAAATGATATTTGTACATTGATTTTCTATTGTGCAATCTTGCTGAACTTGTTTATCAGTTCTAATTGTATGTCTGTGCTTTCTTAGGATTTCCTATACACAAGATCTTGTCATCTGTGAATAGACACAGTTTTATTTCTTTCCAGTCTTCTGTCTTCTATGTCTTTGTCTTGCCTTATTGCCCTGGCTAGGACCTCTAGAGCAATGGTGACTAGAAGTGGCATGTGTGGACATCCTTGTCTGGCTCCTGATCTTAAGGGAAGGCAGCCCATTTTTCACCATCAAATATGATATAACTGTGGGCTTTTTGTAGCTGTCCTTTATCACATTGAAGAAGTTTCCTGCTATGCTATTTTGCTGAGTGTGTTTTGTTTTGTTTTGTTTTGATCACAAAAGGGTATTGGATTTTGAGTGCTTTTTTAGCACTGATTGAGGTGATCAGTTGGTTTTTGTCTTTATCCTATTAATGTCTTGTGCCTGAATTTTGACACCCAAAATGTACTGAAGAAACAAAATCAGTTTAGTCCAGCCAAATCAGGCTTGTCAGATTCCCCCACTTCCTGTTTTTTATCAGACCAAAAATACAGACAGACAGAGGCACATGTGGATCTGGTTTGCATCTCCAAATTCAAAGACATTTCATCCAAACCCTGGCTGTTCCTTTTAAAAACAGAGCTCATTTTAACAGTAACTAACTAATCAGTTACTTTAAAGAAGTCCGAGGTTTGGGGAAGTTGTCCAGTTTTTTTCCCCCTCCAGAACCTTTTATGCCAGCTTATGACTTAAGAAAAAAAGTTTTAGTGTGTTTAAGCAAATTTAGGTAGTTCTTCGATGACTAATGTGCTTTTACTAGAAAGTTGTACTTTAAAAACAAAAAGTAGAGGATTTTTTTTTTTACCAGATTGAGATTCTAGAATAGTCATCATTGAAACTTATTCAGCAATGTAGGGAGAAGCACAATATTTAAAGCTGGATGGATGTGATCTAATGAACTAAAGCTCCAGGAGAAAAATAAAAAGATAAGAAGAACATGAACCACAGAATTATAGAACTAGAACAAGTCTCACTAAGTAGAAGCATGAACATAAAAGAAAGGGGGGACAACAAATAACTGTCAAGCACCTACTAGGCAGTTGAGATATCTCAGTAAAAACAGATCCCTGACTTCATGGAACCTATGTTCTTTTTTTTTAGATTATATTTATTTATTTTTAGAAAGAGAGAACAGGAGAAAGAGAGGGAGAGAAACATCGATATGTGGTTTGCCCTCATGCACCCCTCACTGGGGCCCTGGCCTGCAACCCAGGCATGTGCCCTGGCTGGGAATCGAACCAGTGACCTTTTGCTTCGAGGTCCAGAGCTCAATCCACTTGGCCACATCAGCCAGGGCGAAACCTGCATTCTTAGAGAGGGAGAAACATGCAATAAGCAATAAACATTAACAAATTCAATCATTTAGTCCATGAAAGGCACTAAGTGCTACAGAAAACAAGAAAGATGAGGCAGGAGGGTGATCAGAATTGGGGTATGGGCATTCACGAGCAGAATGCACAGCAATGGCCAGAGAAAAGTTAAGAAAGTTAAGCAACTTTCTTAAGCATTACACAAAGAATTCCAGCTTCGCACATCAAGAAAGAGAATACCACCACCTCACTTTCCAGAGAAGATGACAAAGGCACAGAGAGGTTAAGCAATATCAGCCCTAAACAGCAAGTAGAACAGAGATTCAAAGAAGGATCTATCTGACTCTTAAACAAAAACAATTACCTATAGACAGCATATCTGATTCCAACCACAGAATACTCTTTTATTCCTGAATAGCAAGCACATTCAGAAAAATCAAAACCAAAAAGGAAAAAAAGGAAAGAAAATAAAAGTGGTAAATCGAAGCCAGGAGGACCTTGTACTTTTCTGCCAGCTGCCTGACTTCCATCCCCATTTATAACTAACAGGTATTCCTGTGGCAAAGCATTTTTATTTGTAAAGGATTTTCAACCTCAGAGTGGTTTCATCACAGCCTTTGAGCCTCACAGACTAATTTAATGACTTCTGTTTACAAATGGGGAACTCAAGGCCCAGATGCTCAGAAAGAGCAGAGGGCCAGAGGTAAAGCCAAGAGGATTTCTCTTGACCCTCCCGTGTCTCTCCCCATCTTGGCAAAATGCACACAACCCCCAATAGCTCTTTGTCCATGCACTGATTAAAGCTTTTCAGGAGTGCGTGGGGAAGTATATGATTTGCTCTGTTCCCCACCCCCAACAGACATTTATGAAAATAGAACCTGCTAGTAAAGCAGAATTTCATTAAAAAAAATACAACCATATAAAGCGTTCATTGGTTTCATTCTGTCAGAGTTGACATTCTACCTGCACATAATTGGATTTGTGAATGACAAGTTTCCAAGGAATATGGCATGATTCAGAGAGCAGAGATCCTGCATTCCCTCTTCTTCTTTCCCTCTACCCAGCAATAATGCCCCTCTACATACCCTCAACCCCCACACAAAAAGTTGCAGTTATTAATTCATTTGCTTTCACATTCAGAAGCTACAATCCACTCTTCCATGGAATAAATAATACCTGCAGGTGAGGCTCTCTTTTTAACTATTTTAAAGTACTCTGGTCATCTGCACTGGTGACCATACTGTTTGGAGGACGACTCACCTAATCAAGTAACTCCCTTATCATGATGTGGAATAATTCATCATAAAAAGATTGGGTGTGTGCCTGGGGGGTTCCTCATCCTTGAGATGTTGACAGGTTATTTACAACACTAAACTCTCAACCATCATGCCTTGCTTGTGTGAGAAGTGACAGAATGAAGGCAAAAAGAAATCTTCCTTTATCATTTGATTCTGATGAGTTCAAGTCATAAACTACAGCATTCTAGATTTGCACGGGATTGCAATAATCATTAAGTCCCTTGAAAATTTTTTCTTCTCTCTCTTTCACCCTCCCCCCTTTTTAATGAGAGGAGTATATCTTTTGCAGAAGAACTTACATATGGAAATACATTTAATATACAACACAGAGTTGCCCATGTTGATGTGAGGGAAGGAGATCCTGAACTCAATTTCTCTCAAGCTCAACTTCCTTCCCAAACTCTAGGCATTTCCATTGTCCTAAGGACCCAAGGTTCCAAAGACACAAGGATGGAAGCCAGCACACTGCCTTGGATTCCTCTAGGTCATTTCTAGTACTTATCAAAATATGAAATAGGTGCCCAATAATTTGATAGAAGAGAGAGAAAAGGAGGAAGAGAGAGAGTAACGATTCTAGTCATGGAAAATTGCATATCTGGTTGCCAGAACATTCCAGGGAGATGATTCAGGAGTAGTGATGTGCCAAGTGACTTTGATTAGGCAGGTCTGACACAGGGCCAGGAAGTGCATTTCCACCAGCACCCCAGGTGATTCTGACCACACTCTTCTGTAGCTAGCCTCCTAGTTAGAAAGTGCTGCAGAGTATAGTCTGAAAACCAGTGTGTGTTCTACCAACATAACTCATGGTCTCAGCAACTATGGGCAATATACATTAAAAAAAACTGTTTCACGGGATCTATGCCAAATCCTTCTAATCGTCATGTCTTAAACTCTTGCATCACTAAGCCCACCTGCCACGCAGCTGGGTACTCACTGGGACAGACGTGTAAAAGGTGCTGGTGAGAGACAGGACCACACCAGCCACCAGAATGGCGTCTCTAATTGCCAGCCCTGCCATCTATCTTCCTCCCTTTCACCTCACTCATGGTATGGGTTTGTCTGTCCCAAGTCCATGGCAAGATCAGGTTCAGGCTACTTTTATGCATAGCATTAAGGGGTAGACTGCTTAAAGAGTGGCTCAGCCCCAACACAAACCTAGTGATTGATGAGGAATATGCACAGTGATGAACTCAACATGGCAATACCTCAGTCAGCTGAGATCAGGCGTGGGAAAATATATTTTTGTTAAAGACAAAGTGCTAAAATAACCCAAAAGCTTCCACATCTTTCTGCTAAATAACAGATGTGTCCTAGGTTTTTAAATTCTTTCATGACTCCAGCTCATGAAAGGCAAAGAATAACTCCTTTTATTTTTAATAAGAGGAAATCTTTTTCTCCTTATTATAATTTAAAGTTACTGCTCCCTTATCCTTAAAAAAAAGCAACACACAATTAATGTAGAAAAGGATCAGGAATTACAAATTACAGATAAGCCAGAAGAAGAAAAATATTTCAAAACACTCACAGTCCCAGAGATAATCACTGTTAAACAGAAACAGCTGCTGATCCTCTTTTTCCCTCATGTTAAGAAACTGGAGGCCAGATTTCATTCTATGTGTTCACGATCAGCAAGTACCAAGAGACAAGACTCTGGCCTGGAATGACAAGACATGAGCCAGAGCCACCCACACGTGCACACACAATACTCTCAGCAAATAGCTGCACATTATTCAATTCTGATAAGTGGGTTTATTCTGATCTGGAGCCCTGTAGCCGGCTCAGAGAATTCATTTACATAGTCTGGAAGATGCTGGAAACATGGGGATTACATATATATATTTATGGATATCTCAAAATTCAGTTAGGTCCCTCAGATAAAAAACATCTGAAAACCAGATTTCAACATCTATCAACTCTCAGTTTTCTGTGCAAGTGGGGAAAGATGGGGCATGGATAATTTAAAACCACCATGCATTGGCTCTGAATTGCATCTCTTACACCAGTCACATACTCTCAGTGCTGCAATAACTTACGTCACCTCAAACCACCCAGCAGACCTGTCCTGGCAGGATTGGCTCAAGAGCAGCTGGGCAGGACTCTGGCTTTTTTAGTCTGTTCTGCTGCCTAGTTTCCTTGGGTTTCCAATGAGAGTACAATGTTTTCACATGCCATGCAAAGCACCAGCTTAAAATGAGCCAAAAAATTACTCTGAGTTTACTGCCCTTGGGAATACCTTTCCCAGGCTTCAGGAGGTAAGTAAGTGTTTAAGTAAGTGTTTGGGGTGAAGAGGGGTTTACTGGATTTGCAGGCTGCCTGGAAATAAGTGAATAAAGAGACAGTGGTTGTACTTAACAAAAAAGGCATGACCCTGCTGTGCTTAAGTGAGCCAGTAAGAACTAGAAGCAAGGTCCCCCTGCCCTAAGATACTATTGAGATAATCCTGCCCCTCACCATGAGTAAGTCAGAGTTGTCAAAACTGAGCTGTCATAAAGAACACAAGTTGCTCCTCTCAAAACTGCTTGGGTCACAGAATTATGACCCACACACAGGGCTTCAGCTTCCACTTTCCACCCCACCCTCCTCCAAACACAAGTGGAGGATCAGAATGGCAGAGGAAGGTAGGAAAAATATATTTGTGGGGGCTGGCCTGAAATGAAATGATGGTGCTCCAAGAGGTGAAAGTCTGTTCCCAGAGGATCAAAGACTCCAGACAACAGGTCTGACTTCCAGGGCCCTGACCCCTGCCTTCCACTCCCACAGGTGCTTTGGTACAGGAGGACCACAGGTCAGGCTGAATACAGTGGCTGTATTTCTACTATCAACATAATTTCTTATATTTATGGAGAATTTATAATAGTCATATTATTTTTACAGTTTATCTGATTTATTCATTCTCACCAGTCCTATAAAATTGACATTTTTATCCATTTCACAGCTATAAAAATTTAGGCTATGAACTTATAAGCCACTTGACTGAAGTCATACAAATTAGAACCTATGTCCTCTGACTTTAAAACCAGTGCTCTTTCTACCACCTTGTTTTTGGTGGACAAATCTTCCTTCTTTTCTTCTGTGTATTTTTTCCATGCTTCTCTTCACCCATATCCATCCATCCATTCATATTCATCTATCCATCCCTACATACATACATACATACATACATATTTATCCATCCATCCATCCATATCCAATGAAATACTCAACCTACCAACCAACCATCCAAGCAGACAACAGCAGCTGAGCATCTACTGTGTTCCAGACACTTTACTAAGATGCTGGGTATAGAGCACTGATAAATATAGACAATAACTCTAACCTCATGGATCTTAGAGTCAAGAGAAGGAGACAGACAACAGTCAGGTAGACAAATAGATAAATTTGCTGTTTATAAATAGTGTTAAGTATCACAATGGAAACAAACAGGGAGAGGAGAAAGAGAGGGACTGAGGATGGACCAGGAGAGGACTCCCCACTGATGTGACATCTGAACTGCAACTAGAAGAGCAAGTATGAGGCACCTCTGAGAAAAACCAGGAGAGAGTTTTCTGGGCACAGGGAAAGCAAGTACAAAGGCTCTGAGGTGGGAAAGAGTTTGGTATGAGTCATTCTCAGGAGGTGGTGTGTGTCCTCCCCTTTCCCATCACTATCTACATTGATGACAGTGACCCAACTGGCTGAGCCACTGCCTGTCCCAGAGCTCAAGCACAGATGTAAAATTTAGGGGATGGTGCCATCCTGGTGGGTGTAAGAAAGTTCTTCCATTCTCCTGAATTCCCTTCTCCTTAGAATTCTTATATCCCTCTGTTCTGATACCTAGACATCAGCGTATCCTATTATCTCCCAGCCACAGTATTTTGTTTTCCTTCCATTCTTGGTAGTCTGAATGAGGGACTCAGGCATGAACCTTGATACTTGCCATGTCTGGAAGCAAGATTTATATCTCTATGAGAAAGGAATAATGGTTTCCTAATAAACACACAAGTTAAAGGGCGGAGACCATGACAGGGCCAGCTGGGTAGGAGGCTGCTATGTTCTGAGAGCCAAAACCCTGCTGCCTGGCCCTGCCCAACTCCCTGCCCTCCTCCTGGGCTCCAGCGGCTCTGGCCATCTGCACCAAGTGGAGCTTCTCTCTCCCTGGTGCTGCCAAAGCTGATCTAGGATAATTTTCAGTGATAGTTGTTTCTTCTCTTAACTTATATCTCAATTCATACTTCAGTGAAGAAATATACAGTGTCCTGATTTAGATTAATTATCTTGCAATTTTTGAGCAGTGGAAACACATTAAGTCTCTCGGGTGACTTTTCATATTTTGGACATCTCACCATACTTATATTTACAGGTATGATGTCTCAGCAATTGAGAGATGTGGTCATAAATAATTTGAGTTCCCTCAGAATCAGATCCTCAAAAGGTATCCGAGCATAATGACGTTTGGGAGGTAATCCCTGAAAGTCCTAATAGGGAATTGGAGAAGGAAAGCAGGGAAGGGAAGGATGTGAACATTTGACAAGGGCATGAGCAGGCTGAAGCTTTGGGCAACTATGACTGTGACTCATGTCAGGTGAGGAGGTATAGAAGATGGCATAGAACATTCCTCAGAGATGTTCCATTGGGGAGTTAAGAACGCAGTGGTACTTATCCATCAAGTCCCAACAGTCCTTGGGTGAAGACCACTCTTGGGGCTCTCTAGCCACACATGCAAAAGAGGACAGTTCAAGCAAAAAAGCTACAGTTTCTACTGACACAGGAACTATGGGTCAGAATAGTGAGTGCCAAGGGGGAAGAAGAGAATGTCAAAAATATTTGCTGCTGGCAGCTTTACTTATTTAAAAAAATTCACTGAACATCTACTATGTAGTATGCATTTTGGTAGGTATTGCAAGGAATTAAAAGAAACAAACAAAAACAGTAAGGAATCCCTGTCTCCCTGGGATACAAAGGTGTACATATAGCCACAAAGAGCCAGACCACAACTTTCAAAGTGAAAAGTACTTGTGGGGATGTTTAAGAGAATGCCTTTGTTCTGAGGAGATAGATGCTGAAATATATACAGGTACAGGATGATGCTGGCAATTTATTCTCAGATGGTCCAGCAATAATAATAAGGCGTGAATGTGGGGTGGTAAGGAGGAGGAATAGGAAAGGGTGGGGTGAGGGTGAGAGAGAGAGAGTGAGAGAGAGAAGCACAAATGTGGCAAAATGCTAACAATGGAGAAATCTAAAAGGGTTTATGGAAGGTTATTACATTATTCTTGTAAGTTCTCTGTAACCTTCTGATTTCTCAAAATAAGTTTTAAAACAAACAAAGGTAAAAATTACTTTGACTTTGCTGTTAGGTCAATGATTACTAGAAAACCTACCATGTGCCAGGCACTGTGCTACAGAGAGTTTCTATTAATACGAAGTCAGAGAGGGCCTCCCTGAGGAAGCTGCACCTGAAGTGTGCTGACAGCAGGTTGCTAGGCAAAGAGAGAAGGAAGGGGCATTTCTGACAGGTAAGTAAAGGCATGGCAGTGGGACAGAGAATATGGTGTCATTAAGGTATTGAGAGGCATCTTAGAGGGTGACAAGATGGCAGCTGGGGACTGACCATGCAATCCATGGGAAGGAGTTTTGACTTTATTGCAAATATGTTTGCAGCCAGTGAGGGATCTGCCCACCAAACACCAGCTAGCTAATTCAGTATGGTGATGAGTAGACAGAGGGAACCTGCAAAGGAGAAAAGCCTGGCCACTGATGGTGTCTCCATAGCAACATTGCTACCTGCTTCATCATGTTTCTACCAAAAGCAGTATGAATCTAGAGCAGCTCTGATTTCCTTAGCTGCTGTCAGACTCACTGCCCTGCTAAGATCAACCAAGGTGGATGAATGGTGGTTACTCCTTGTGGATAGATTCCTCCATTTCACTTTGCCTACAGGCTAACAGTGATTTTACAGCATGTCTGTCTTTGCTTCATTGGATACTTAGCACAGCAAGCTCCTAGAGCTCCTCCTTTGCAGACAAGTCCTTCTGAGAAATGACTGCAAACCATCTAACTCTTTGCCTCCAAACTTCAAGGTAAGAACTGGAAGATGCCACAGAAAAGAGAGAGATACCTTTCTCTCTCTCTCCTCCATGCCATCTGCTGAGGGTGTTGTTAAGTCTCTAGCTACCTTGTGGCAGAAGCTGGCTAACCTCATGTAGACAAGAGATAAGACATTAAATATGCCCTATGTACTTAAAGACAGTATATATACTGCAGTGGATTAAGATCTTAGATTCTGGAGGTGTAGTGACTTGGGTTCAAAACTTAACTCTGCCATTACATTAAGTTGCTATCAGAATTAAGTAACTTAATATGTACAACATGCTTGGTATAGTGAAATCTGACTATGTTTGCTGGACCCTATGCTATGTGTAGGAATATAAAATAACACAAACAAGTAAATAAAAATGGTCATGGTTCTTGCTGTCTAGAAGTCAATCTAGGCCCTAGTAATATATTCTAGTTAGGATGGAAACAGATCAATGGAAAACAAGAGGTGATGAACAAGTCATTTTTATGTCTTTCTGAAACACCTAATATATACTAAAAGTGTGATAGGCTAAGCAAGGTAAATTTGATTACCATCCTTACCAAAGGATTACTAAGCCTTTACCACCCTTTCAATATTTTCAGATCACATAAGTAACCCTTTGTTCTTATCAAGATACAATCAGGTAGACAGTTTGGGTATTAAATGAATGGCCCCTGGATTAATCAAGCACTTTAGAGTTTACTGTGCACTTTTAATTCACACAATTCTGTGAATTGTCAAAAATCTCTGTAAGGTGAATCAGAAGAACAAGGGTGATTACTGCCATGTAATAGATGGAGAAGGTGTAGCCCAGACAGGCCATGTGCTGTGGTTGTTCTACTAAGTGTTGGCGTGTCTACAACTTCAAATCTACTTCATTTCCCACTAAGATAGGGGAGGTAAAGCCAGTCTGGTTCCATTACTAGGGTATGATTTTTCCCCACTTTTCTTTTGATGAAAATATTTTCTAAGCAGATGCTAGCCTCTGTGCTGAGCTCTTTCTATGTATTTGTTATTTAAATCCCAAAACACAGTCTGAGATTGAAATTAGTATTATCCTCATTTTACAGATGGTAAAACCAAGGCTCACAGAGTTTCTGTAATTTACCCAAGTCTCACAGCTAGGAGAAAATAAAAATGAAAATGCAAACCCAAATCTGCTGGACCCCAGAGCTCTTCACCAAATGCCTGAACACCTTTTTGAGGCCCATTCAGACTGACTGCAATGGTCCCTTAATCCATGTAAAACAAGTTGTGCTTTTCTCCTTGTACAAGTAGAGGCCCCCAGATCACTGGCAAGTCATAGGAAATTCTTAAGTGGCTGCTTATTAATAACATTTTCAGTTTATATTAGGCTGCCTTTCATCCAGGGGAACTCAGCCAGCTCCATACACAGAAAAGCACTGAAATCCAGTCATTTCTGGAGTGGACAGGGGCCAGCTGGCAAGAGCATTCCTCAGGGGCTTGGCTTGTGGGGATTCTGGCAATGGTCACACCCTTCAAAACTTGACAGGGGCCCTTTACTATTCGAGCTGGAGGGCTCAAGGCAAAAACTTCCCAGAAATCCATGTTTCTCAGTGAATGAGGCCAAAGGCTCAAGATGACCCCAGCAGTCTCAGGAAATAAGAGCATCAAGGAATTGGGTGTTTCCCAAAAATTGACACTGAGAGTAAAGCCTCTCAATTCAAACCGAGTTAGAAGCAACAGAGAAAGGTGTTATTTTCAGGAGAACCCTGCTTCAGTCAAATCCAAGGAAAAAAACAAGTTTCTCAGGGTATCCCTTAGCAGGAACAGGCAAAAAAGGCAAGATGATGACTTTTCTTGTTCAAGCTGGATCTATAGAAAGGTTTTTGCAGTTTTGTTAAGAGACATTCTGCATCAGTGAAAGGACAGAGGGGAGTATGCAAAGAAAATAACACTTCCTGGTTTCATGTTTTGTTGGAAAGAAGCCCTTGATGAATTGAATTTACATGTTCTACAGGCATAAAGTTTTGAAATTATTGAAAACTTATATATTCAGATTTGACAAGGTGATGGTTGAAGGATATCTGCCCCTAGGTGCACACGGCTCCCCATCCTGTCTCCTTCCCTGCTCCAAAGCCTGTTGGATGTAGCAAGGCCCTCACATGCCTGGTGTAGTTGATACAATGAACACCACCAGCCCAGGTTCTGGGCTTCCTTGTACATGGGATAAGTCCCAGTCATTTATTCATCACCCCGTCTCACCATATCTGTATCTTCCCTCCCTAGTCCATTTCATCATTACCTCCTGCCTGGGCTATGGCAATAGCTACTTCTAATTCCCTGTTCTCAGTCTCGCTCTTCTAGAATCTATTTTCTAACAGCTGTTTGTTTTTAAAATAATTGTGATAATACTCAATAATCCTGTTTAAAATGTGCCATTAGCATGCCTACACAATTGGAACAAAGTACACAATCATTAACCCTGGTCTACAACATCCAATATATAATCTGGCTCCTTTCTCTCTCTCCAACTTCATTTTGTCCCACTGCCCATCTTGTCTACCACATTTTAGCCTCATTGACCTTTCATTGTGTTTTGAACTTGCCAAGGCCATCCCTCCCTTAGGTTCTTTGCAATGGCTGTTCCTCTGCCTGGAATATCTTCCGTTCCACTCTTTATGACCTGGCCTCCTTTTCATTATTCATTCCCTCACTCATAGGTACCTCCAACAAATTACCTATAAAAAATATCCCATTTCCCCTTCTCATTTACTATCTATTCTATTATTCTTAAATTTTTTTCTTAACATTTTTTCACCATTAGAAACTACCCTACTTGTTGATGAGTCTACTATGTTTTTCCCACTGTAATGTAACCTCTGTAAGGTCAAGGAGCTTATCTTGTATCTAGGACAATGAGCAATGAGTTAAAAATTTTGACTTTCAAATGCCTAAACCCAGAACCTACCTTGATAGTTCTGAAACAGCAGGCTATGGATCCTTCATGGGCATGTGCACAAGGTATGAATAATGAGTAAGATTTATTATTTATTTTATGCAATTGAAACTACATTTTGTTACAATGATGCCAAAAATATAGAGTGTGAGTTAACTACATGATCAGTAGTATATCATTAAAACTATACCAAAGGAAGACTGCTATTTTTCCTGGATTAAATGAAATCATGTAAAAAAGGAAGGTTAGGGCAGAGGAGAATATGCATGCTGTCAAGAATGACCGAGAACTGAACCATAACTGTAGTGTAATTTAATTCTGTTAGATGTATCACAAATGTCCAGTATTTTAAAGAATGCCTTGAGTATAGAAAAACTGAAAACTCCTAACCTAACCCAAAGTAAATGTTCAAAACATTGTTAAATACATAATTAAAAGTATCTGAAACAGAAGAAATAAGTACACCTTTGGCCTTGGTATTTGAGACCACAGACCTCAATTTGTTCATTTGTAAAATGGAAGACAACCAGGAAATTCTCCCTTTACTTCCATAGAGTTTAGCATTACTTGGGGGCAGCAGCCATGGAGAAAAGTATATGAGGTCTGTCTAGAAAGTATCCAGCCAGCCCTGTAATATGAAAAATAGAGACATTCATTGAAAAAGATATAAGAAACATTGTACATAAGACAATGATGCCTCAGTCCTCTTTAAAGTTGGCACTTTGGAACCTCATACAGTTCTCCCCACTGCCATTAGCTGTCCCATCATATTTTCCTGAATCTCACTGATGGTCTGAAATCTCTTCCTTTTCAAAGGTAGTTTTAGTTTTGGGAAAAGCCAGGAGTTCCAGGGTGCCAAATCTGGGCTGTAGTGGGGCTAAACCACCTGGGTGATTTGATGTTTCCCCAGAAAACTCTGCATGAGATGTGATGCATGAATGCGCGCATTGTTATAGTGAAGCTACGAATCACCAGTTGCCATAGCTGCAGCCTTCTGAATCATCTGAATAATTTCCATGGATGAATGTTCAAGCTTTATGCAAAATTTGATGCTGATTTGTGGCTCTACTTGCTCAGTTATTTTGAATGCGACAGCCACACAGTACACATGTTCACTCAGAGGCATCTACTGCCCCCACTGAGTAGTACAGTGAAGTCATCATTGTTCATGTATGTGCATTCCAGTCCACTCTCCTTGGCTGCCAGGTTACATTGATGTCATGCATACTGTTCTCATTATATTAACAATGTTTGGACTTTTTTGAGACAGACCTTGTATTTCCACTGAGGACAGTTTTTTCTGGTCCCATGTTAACCTATGGAGATTTTGCTGGATGTGTCTATAACGATCTTCCAGCATCCCTAGCAGTTCTTAACATTTTGGGTGACTTTATGTCTTTAAGAATCTGATCTCACCCTTAAAAAATGAACATACACACATTCACAGAAACTTTAGCATTTAATTTCAAAAAGTTCATCAGACACCTCTGGTCCTTTGATGCTCATGGATCTAAGTTAAAAGCACCTAGTTGGGAGAACAGGTTAAGTGTAAAAGGCCTTCTCTAATATTCCCCATAGGGCCAGAGACAGTGCCTCATATCTTGCAGATGTTCTATTTTTCACTCTCTGCAATGTTCTTTTAAAAATTCAAAATAGCACATGATATCATAGTTACCATTTAGGATGCTCAATCTCAGCAATTCAGTGGTAAAGGATTTAAAACAATTTTTAAGCATAGCAAAGGCAAACCACATTGGTATTTAGGCAGCCAAACTGACAATGTTAAAGGAAGGCAAGTTCAAGCTTGTCTGACCAAATCAAGCCCAGTGATTGCTTTCCATCTGTTCACCTTTCAGAAGCCACTCTAGCAAGAACCCGAGGTCCTGTTGTTGAGTGATAAACATGTGAATTCTTTGCTTTGTACTTTCACCCTGCTTTCTAATGAGGCAGGTGTTCAAAGTGACCCAACCTGCACAGGAAGCATGGGAGGGGGGTGAAGTGGGAGTAGGTTGTACACAGTTCTAACTCATGACAAGATTCTAGTCTTGGCAGGATTTCTAGGTGACGTCAGAGATGATAAACTCAAATGCAAGTGGTCAGCTTAAGCAGTAATTTAAATGAACTCATGAATCTTGGTAGATAAGCTGTCAAGGGAAAGCTACACAGTTGCTGAGCCACCCCATTTGCACTGGTCTCCCAGCCAGTGAATGGCTGGATTGCCCAGAGGATGCCCACAGAAAACAGTTTAATGTGAAGGAGGTACTCCTCTGGGAGAATAATTTCAGGAAAGCTGGATAATCACTGGTAATGAAAAGTGACAGGAGCTTTAAGAATAGTAGCCATATTAATCAGAACAACAGAATGTATACATCAGAGAAAGAAAAAATCTATTACAATCTTAATTAACCAACAATTTAACGGAAATTTTCAATAAGTCTGCAGGTCATCCATTTTGGGGAGCAAGAATAAAATACAGAGTAAGTAGAAAATAGAATTTCTTTTTAGCATGCCTAAGCAATTTATAGATGTTTAATAAATATTTACCAAACTGAAAAAAGAACCAACTTCCAGGGAGTTTGCAAGGGTAGACATGGCATATAGGCAAATCTCCAGGGCCAGCTATCACTGATCAGCAGAGGCTGCCTGGAGTGTCATGTTGAGAAGGATTCTGAGGTTGTGTTGGGTCTTGACAGAAAGAGTGTGGTGGTCATTAGTGATGTTGGCACTGGACAAGCACCTGGCGGTGCAGGTGCCAGATTTTTGCCATGCTAATACTATGGTCAGAAGATTTCTAAGGATGGAGTTCAAGCATGGGAACACATTCAAATACGAATAATTTTCCACACTGAAGATTTTCCCTACCATTTAAATGAAGCTTCTAGGAGAGTAACAAGGAAGACTGAGGGGGAAAAAGCAGACATCTGTTTATCTTGCCAAGTCACAGCCTACTGTCCAGGGAGATGACAGATATCAAAGTCACATAATGCTCATGATCTGCCACATATGACTTCCACTTACAAGGCAGGTTCACTGGGAATTCAGGTTCAGGATAATTATTTCCATGGCTGCCATATCCTGAGTCACAAAGATACTCTCAGTTGAGTAACCCTGCTCTTTCTATTAAGGCAGAAAAGTGATCAGAGCTATTGTCCAAATTTATTTAAAAAAAGATTGAAAACTAATGGGATTCAATTCTAAATAACTAGAATTTCAGATAACCATAACTTCCCATTCTTCTAAATATTCCTCTCAGCTAACATTTTTCCCCTTGGATAGTTGAACTATCCAAGACAACAGAGCAAACATCAGTGTTCTTCAAAACTTCACAAAGCATTTGATTTTAATTAACATAAACCAAACAATAAGTTTTTCATGAAAAATAATGCAACCTCATGTGGCAAACAGTTAATTCAGATGATTTCAGGTACCCTAAATATTTATAAGTATATATACATCATATAAGTGAATATATTTATTTATGATGTTTGTGTATACATACAACCTCACACACAAATGAGTTCCAAGATCCTTCACATCTACTATCTCTGTAAGTTGTGAAGGCTCCAGAGCTATATGGGATGAATTCAAATCCCAGCTTGGTAACTTACTAGCTATGAGACTTTGGGTAAGTTTTTAACCTCTCTGCTTAGTTTCTGACGAATGCAGATGACAATATAACCTGCCTCATAAGGTTATCATGAGGAGTAAATAAGATATAGCATATGAAACAGTGAATACTCTGTCAACTGTAAGCAGTCATTAAATGTTAGTTATTAATTATTTGTATTACTTTTTAGGAGGAGAAACTGAGTCACAGGACAACTAAATGACTTAAGGTTTACTCAAATAAAAAATGCTAGTACTAGGACTAGAACCTGGGTCTTCTGAATTTAGTTAAATTTGCTTTCCTGTGGAACACTTTATTCCTATTTTAAAGGTGGCTAAGAAAGGGCAACATCAGTATCACCAAGGGGCTTGTCAATAATGCAGCATCTGCACTTTAGCAGCTCCCCCAGGTGTGTGCACATTAAACTGGAGAAGCCTAGGTCTCTAGCACTCTGCAGAACACATGCATGCATAACAGCCCTGGAGGGCTTCTGAGCAGGAATGAGCAGCACCAACATGCTGAAGGACCATCCACCTTCTCTTCACTCCTCTGAAACATCCAAAGGTCAATGTTTTTCCAGGAAACTCAGAGTCATTCTCCAGAGGGCTACTGATTCTCATCTTCCAACACATAGTCAACAGAGAGGTCAGGTCCTGTTATAAAACATGACCTTTCAGTTGTCCACCCAAGGGCAGCCCACCATGCAAACCACAAACCTTCACCAATAGGGCAGACTTCATTCTTAAAGTTCATACTTATCAAGGTTAGTGCCAGATGAGAACTTATAGTTCATTTGATTCAGGACATTTATTTTAGGGAAGAAAGAACTTAGGCTCAGACAGGGGAAATAATTTTAGCTAGAACCTGATGTGCCTGGAATTGGGGGTCAAAAGGCAAGCTTGGGCCCTCTCTCTAGATTCCCACTGGTTTGCCCTTGGCCATAAGTGTGGCCCAGCAGAATGTCCCATGTGCCCTCTTGTCCAAAGGACTGCTTCTGTTGGTCTGTGGCTTTTCATCCTCATCTCAGCATGTTTTACCAACTTTCCAACCAAACTTACTTTTTCATTTTAAAAGCCACATTCAAAGCTGCAGGTGAAGAAGCCACATGTTCCAATTTATGCCTCACATATTCTCTTGGATGTTTCCAAATTTACCAAAAAATCAACCAAAATATTTTATTTCAGCAGCTAAATAATGAGGTACTTCTGAATTGAGGGATCCACAGAAGGCAAAAGAAAAGCATTCACAAATGATACTATAGTAAAAAGTATAAGGAGGACTAGAATGGTGGACATACTGGTAATTCAGGTTTTGGACTGTGATTATCCTGGATTCGGATCCTAGCTTTACTCTTTCTTTACTGTCTGTGTAACCTTGGCCAAATTACTCATAGGAATCTGGATTTCTCCATCTTTTGTGTCAGCTAGCACACAGTAGGTGCAGAATCTATAATAGCTATTTTTAATACATTTACATAAGCACACAGACTATCTACAGACACATAGACACCCTAAATGTACACTTACATATATACTAACAGCTACCCTGGAAACATCTGACCCAGTGACCACAGAAAGTATAGCTGTTTTCGGCTGAAAGTTCCTGGAACTTTCATGAACAAGCATCTCTGAGGACTCACAACTGAAGAATGGATGCCAAGAAAAGAGCTGGAAAAATGGCATCCTGCCCAAATGAAACAAAATACTAAGAATTCCTGTCCCAGTTACTTTTAACCCTGGATGGGGCTGGATAATACTCGCAAGGTTTGATTTTAAGGAGCCAACGAGGGCTGGGGACCTGGGGCCAATCACTCCCAGTGTCAGAGGAATGGAGGCAACACAAGCCAGTCATCCATCAGACAGGCAGGGTGGGGTCCCACATCCAGGGCATAAAGGGTACCTGTGATGCCCCCTGTTCCCCAAGATGGTTTACATACAGCAGCTCTAATGCTGGGACCAGGAAGGGGAGGACATCCAAAACCACCATAATTCCTTCTTCCTCACACAGGCTCATGCCACTATTCCGGAAACACGTTCCCAGACAAGGCCAGCCCCAACTTCCCCAATGCTGTCATGTCCCACCAGTGATGTCTGTGGAGTCTCTGCCCTTTGCAGTGTTACTGCTCGTCTTCTGAGTCAGCTTTCATAAACACTGTGTCTTTGGTTCAGCCAACCTGATTTTTATAGCCTTGGTAGCCAAATGTGTTCTGGAAGTTTACCCTCTATGCCCACCCAGGAAAGGCAGGTTCGCATTGTACTGGAAAATGTTCTCTTTTTAACTAATACATTTTGTAAATTGGTCTATGGTGCTCTGGTATAAAACACACCCTGTGTTAGCCAGGAGTAGTATTTTGGGATTTGAAATGGCTGTACTATGAGTTCTGTAGGACAGATGGGTATAGAAGGAAAGGAATCTAGTTGAGGAAGAACAGAGGTGCTTGTCTTCTGAGCTGCAATTTCACTTAAATGCAACCTTTTTCAGCTTTGCCCTTCCCAGTGGTGTGGAGATGGCTCTGATATTCTCCCTGCTGCTCCCTCATTCCATCTTCTCTCTCCCCTCCTCCAGCTCCTCCAATCCAATCTTTCTCTTTCTCTGTCTACTTGCTTCTTTTCTCCCTCTACCTTGTCCCCAGGGAAATAAACAAGCAAGCCAGCCTCCAGGTTTTAGACTACAAACAAAGAACTGCTCAACCAACAGGCCAGAGAAAAAAGAAATCCAAGGTTTCACACTCAACTGGCCAGGTCCCCAGTGGAGATTCCGGAGACTTATACTGCTGGAAACTCAGTGTCCTCTTGTGCCAAAACTTTATCTTTGCTTCATTTGCATGCACGTGCACACACACACACACACACACACACACACACACACACACAGATACGCATAAATAAGGTATAATAAAAATGAGAACATTTCATTTAAAATCTTTACAGGTTAGGGCAAGAGCAAAATGGATATATCAGTCAAGAGCATCAATGAGGGAAACAGATTTTGTCAATGCCTCTATCCCAAGCTTCTTAATTTGGGACCATTCACAATCACCAGCAACTACTTATTACAAACAGGAGAAAAAGAACAGGGAAAAGTTTTAGTGGGTCTTCATCCAAATGTCAACCAGAATTCGTGTCTGAGGGAGAGAGCATTTTGACTCCTGTGTATTTGAAAAACAACAGAGAAGAGAGCAGACCATGGCATGGTGTTTCTGAAGAGGTTTCTGCTACTTCAAGGCCGGTGGTACAGTTACATTTTTGTTCCCTCTTTGGCCTTCAGTTTCCTGTCAAATGAGCATTATAACTACTGCCCCCTGGTGTTTAAAGATTGGGATTAAATGGGAAATGGGAAAGTCCTCAGCACCAGAAGGAAATAAAGCCCAATATTTAGTAGGCACCAGGAATTGGGCAAGGGCATTGCAGCCATCATTCACAGCAATACAAGAGTCCAGGGAATTTATTTCTAATTTTCGCATGAATAAACCAAAGTCCAGAGAGGTGAGGCAATTCTTTGAAGATCATATATACAATCAGGAAGCAAGGGAGGTGGGCTATTATCAAGGTGTATATACCATTCTCCACACAAAACACCACTTTACTGAAAACTGATAGCAACCAGCAATGATCAAGTCCCAATTCTGAGTTTCCTGAGAAAGGACTCTATGCCAGACTCCTCTGGCTCCTTTAATTCACTTTTAGTTTGTCCTTCAGACCCCTGTATCGGAGTTCCAGTTCATCTAAGTGTAAAAGAAAGCTGTTGGAGGGAAAGAGGGAAATAGCCATCAAATTGTTTGAGTGAAGCATGCTCGTGAGAGAATGAGGAAGGGCACCAATCTGGCAAAGATGTATTGTGTCAGGGGATACAAATCAAGGACAGAGGACCTGGTCATGGGCGGGTGGGCAGGGAAGCCTACTCCTTTCCCTGGTCAGTCTGTCTACCCACAAACAGAAGTCACCCACATGGTGGCATCAGTTCTGAGGAGCCAACCAGAAGGTGAAGCACATATTCAAAGGCCTCCCTGGATGGACACAAAAATGCCTTTTCACTGAAAAGAAAGATCAGAACTGCCTCACACATGCAAAGTTGGGAAAAAAGAGAAATGCAAACAGAAATGCCTCCATTCTGATCTGGATCCTGCAGTTTCAGATGCGTGACTTGTCAGCTGTCCAAACAGGAGGGCTTTCCAAGAGTACCTAAGCTAAATGATTTTCATGTTATTACCCAGTCACTTTTAGTTCTGCAACATACAGCAGCCCTAGATAATACACTTTATTCTGTCAACTCTGTCAAGAGGGTGGAAAGTTCCTTTGAGTGGGAATGGATTTGGACATGACAGTGACTAGAGATAGCACCTTTTCTGTGAGCAAGACCTTTCTGCAGACAAATGGATACAAATGTATCACCATTTCAGTAGGCTATTTTGTTTTTAGAAACAATGGGTATAGTTATAATGATGAAAAGTAACTGACAACAACAATAGCTAATATTTATTGAGCATCTACTATGTGGCTAATAGTGCTAGGCGCTTTTCATATGTCATTTCATTAAATCCTTATACCTATCACCCTGCCTGTAGGTTCTGTTGCTCTCCCCATTATAAAGACAGAAATCACTGCTCTGAGGGGAAGCTCTCAGTGTCTTTAGCTTTTTCTGCATCTATAGTCTGAGCCCTTGATAAGCATCATCCCATCCTGTCTAACCCCTAAGTTCCTTTCTCATTCCTTAAGCTTCCATGAATGCATCTTCCTTCCTATATTTCTATTTTTTCCCCTACATTGCATGGCAAACCTTTACAACCCTGCCATTTAAAACTGTGCTATTTTACTATTTCAGATTGCCCAACGACTGTTTATAGACCACAATGCCCGACAGAGCCAATGTGTTTTAATTTTCACATTTTAGAAAGGAATTCCCAAGGGGAAAGGGCATTTGATGGAAAGGCAAACCTTTAAAGCACTCAAGGAGGTATTAAAATACAAATATCCAAAATATGGTAATTTGTCAAAGTTGTGACTAACTCTGGAGCCCCTGGGGACACTCATCTTGACCCCTCTGCGAAAGCCATCAGCAGCTGGTAAGCCTCACAGGGGACAGGATTAGAGCAATTTGGCTTCCAGCAAGGAGGCCAGGCTGCTTCATTTACTTTAAGTCTCACTGAGATGGTTTAAAACACTCTCTGGGAAAAGATGTTCAAGCAAAGCAAATTGCAGCCTTGCAAGCTGCAGCGTGGGTACACGGCAGTCTGTTTCTATGTATTCATGGCACACTGGAGCCCTCCCGTGACTGTGGTCATGGATGCACTGACTCAAGGCAGAACTCTGTCGCTGGGGAAATAATCTTTGTACCTAAGTTATACAAGAGCCACACTTGGCCCAGTGATGGCATCGCATCTAGTACAGATTGCTTACCCTCCATGATTTGGCCCAGCCTACATTATTTGTGGTTCATGAAAGTCCTATTGGAACTCAGCATATTCTAAGACCACGTAACAATAATGGGATTAAATATTTCACCCCAAGACCTCCATGGCAGATTAGTATGGCTGTGACTGGTTTTCAGGAAACCAAGAGACCTGAGCAGACCTAATCATGAACGCTCCTGCAAGAAATCCAATGTAGAGAACACACTGAGTCATGTGTTTCCGTCAGGCTGTGCAGTCATATTCTGGAGCTCTGTCACCATGTCTAATCTGAAAGCATTGGCTAAAATTAAACCTAAATAATTCAAGCGCCATTTCTTTACCTGGAAGTCTCGCTGAGTTCCCATTCCTCAGACCCTCTAATGGTTGCTGACATCCTAAGCTGAAATGACTACTGTGCAAGCACACTCCTGGGTGTTTGGTTTTTAAACCTTCTCCCTGCTTATTATTATTTTTTTAAAAGACAGATGCTCTTCTTTTAAAGAAATGTTGCTCCTAAAGCAGGACTTAACCCTATAGCTGTGACATGTCACTGTACAATTAAGCTTTCATTAGAAAGCTTAAAGCACAGGAAAGGCAAAATGTGCCACAGAGCCACTAAAAAATGCCACCCAGCTAAGATAATGGAGGCCTGATGTCCTCCCCCAATGCAAAGCCTCTAGATCTAGCATTCTCCTCCTCCTTAGAAAATACATTTGTTTAATTTGTGATTTGGAGCGAATTCCTTACCTACCTTCAAGGAAGATGAAAGCCCAGTCTCTGTAGATTCTCCAAGACTCTCTGAGCTTGTCAATTGCCCCAGTTCACTTTCTCCCTGAGCCTGGCTTCTAGGAAAGCAAGCAGGACCGCAGGCAGCCAAAGCATCTTCTTGTAGAAACCCTTTTTCCAAACTGGACCCTTCCTGAAGCCAGCAGCAGGCTCAAGCCCGAGCTTCTCCGCATTCACTCACAGAAAACAGCACCACTGGATCCAGATCCTGCTGGAAGCCACCAGGCAGGGGAAAAAAGTGTGACTTCTACCCTTCCTATGGATCCGATTGCTTTCCTGAGAACCTCGCTTTCGTCAATCTGCAGGAAGTCTCAGACCCCAGCATCAGCGTCACCAACTGATCCCGAGCCAGACCCGGGTCAGCTGGTCTCAGAGCTCAAGCCACTGAACCAGGAAATGTGCAGCTGAGCCAAAAAAAAAAAAATTAAATAAATAAATAACTATCAGCGGCGGAGCTGCTGGTGGTGCCAGAGAAGTCGCTGTTGCAGTGCTCGCATCCTCCGCATGCTAATGAAGCCATGACGTAAGCAACTCAGTCCCGGCATCTGGCATCTGGACGTCCAGTCCTCGCTGCCCAGCACTGAGATTTATTTACATGTAAATTAGCTTTACCTTCCAAATCAATAATCCCCAAGCCCGGGAGACAGGAAGAAAACCCATGCTCGATGCAGCAAAGGCTGGCTATACAACGTCCAAAGGAGTACAAAAATATCACATATAAGAAGAGAAGCTTTAAAAATACTCGTCTATTTTTTTTTTCTTTTTAAAGTGGTACTCCTATGTGCAGGGGGTATCGGATCTGGGCACAGTTATCAACTTGAGCGCCTGTTTCAGATTATATGCTGTACTAATCCAAGAGTGAAATGAGCTTTTTCTTTTTCTTCTCCTCCACAAAAGCTGTATCGAACCTTCAAATGCCTCTACTTTATTTTCTTGCTTCTACTTTCATTTCAGGGTGTTTGTTAGCTTGAGATGATGTTGTCTTTGAATTTTTGTGCATCCCTGAAATGAAACACATTTGGCTACTTTCCTCAATGTGCTTGGGTGGTGAATTAATTACCCTCTCTTTCCACACCCCATCCTAACTCCAAGTGAGCATGGGAGATGACAAAGCATAAAGCTGCCTGAGGCATTTGAAGACACTCAGACCTTCAGAGAGCACTGCTTCCATCTCTCCATTTTACAGATTAGGAAACTGAAGCTTTGAGTGAAGAACGGCATTTTCTAAGGTCACACAGGGATTTCAGCCTGGCTGGGTTGAACCCACATTTCCTAGACCTCACACTGCAGCTTTGTCAGATACCTTTGCATCTCCAATCTCCATTTCTCTGCACCCACATAGTGGCCTATCTAAGCAGTCACAAAGAAAGAACTCTGCAGAGTTGGGTAGCCCTGGGTTCAAATCCTGATTTAGTTTTCTGCTAGTGATGTGACCCTGCACAAGTAACTTAACTTTGGGGGTCTTCAATTTCTTTATCTGTACCCTTCAACTCACTAAATATTTTCTGGGCACCTACTCTCTGCTATGCATAGTGTTTGCTCTCCCCTAGCTCAGGCTATAGTACAAAAAAAATATTGGATGGAACTGTGGTGAGGATTGACACAATGTTACACACTCATCTAAATGTCAGTTATTTCTGACATTTTAGATGAAGTCAGAAAAATTCACCAAGGCATTCCTTCCACTAGCATGGCTATTGTTTCTGTCTTCTGAGTGTTTCTATAGCGATCTTTATTGCTGAAATTCAATTGTTTCTTCAATGCTGCCAATATAGTAGTCTGGGCCAGGTGAGCGCAAGCCAATAATCTGGATCCTGTGCCTGTGATAAGAAGCACAGTGTGGTCCTGAGGTGGAGGGTGAAGGAGGGGCCTGGAGGGTGAGAGAGAGGTATGTTCCATTATGCACATAAATGTCCCTGAGGACAAAACAGTAACATGGCTCCTGACCCATACTCTCCCGACCCCTTTCCTGCCTAAAGAACCCACTCTGATGAGCTCTGTGCTTCCAACTGGAGTTCCTGAAGCTTCAAATGAACTTTTTTGTTGGGTGTGGGGTATTAAATTATGTCTTTTGTTATAGGTAATGATAGAAACAATGCTTAATAAGTTCTTTCAGAATGCTTCTCTCCAGTTCATAAAAGACCTTTCATGATGAAAATCATGGAACCTGGAATAACTTTTCAGTAATAGAAACAGAATACAGTTGAATAAATAATACTCTGCTTTAAGTTTCTACTATACAAAACTCAGAGCGTGCGGGGAAGTGAATAGTTCAATGAGACCTCAATATCCTTCAAGAAACAGAATGACAAATATAACAGTTTGAAGCCACCAACAGCCAAGGGGAAGCAATGACGTCCTACCCTGGTGTGGTCATGGAAAAATCACTTCAACTTTCTATGCTCCAGTTTCTTCATCTGGGCCTACTACACTCTGACCTCCTTATTATCAGCATGACCATACAAGAATTATGAGAAGTGATTCACAAGTGATTAACAGTGAGGCAATAAAGAGGAAAGCTGGAACACAAAGTGATAAAGATTAATCTTTCTGAAAAAGATATGATGTATGACTATGAACTTCATGAGAGGTAACAATATGACATGGGGTCTGGAGTGGCTTGCTTAGGGATAGCCCCAAGCTCAGACACTTGCCAACTCTATGATTTGGGGCCTGGGTTCTCTTCGATTATAAGAGGGACAAGAATAGTTGGCTGTTCTGAGGATCAAATGAGAATTAATGAGAAGCACTTAGCACAAGCCGAGCACACAGCAAACATTCAATAAATGTTTGCTATTGGTAGTGCAAGTAATAATGCTTTTACTATTAGCTTTGACACTAATTAGCTAACTGGTCAGACCAAGTTCAAAAGGCGGGAAGGAAGTGGGTAAATGGAAGACTGCAAAATCATACCCATTCATTCCAAGGGTACAGCTCAAAATCTCACCTAATATGGGTGAGCTGCTGACATGCTCTTCCTATAGGAAAATGCAAATACTTTTCATTTGCTATGAAACTAGGAAAGAAAGGCTTAAAAAGGACCAAGAGGTACTGGGGGCTTTCTGCTTCAAAGCTGCATTATAGGACAAGACGGCTCTATTTCTGGGAATCGTAGGTGCTTCATCCACTCATTCATGTATCCAGTCACTTGTTAAATGAACTCCTAAGATTTGTCAGTTACTGTGTTAGGCCTGATGGACATCATGGTGACCAACATAAAGATGGGCCCTGACTTAAAAGAGCTTAGAAATGAAAGGGAAAACAATTAAGCAAGCAATTAGAGAAGAGTGTGCCTTGTATTATGATAGGGCTTGTGCTGAGTTCTCAAAGGTCTAATTGCAGAAAGGAGGTGGATGGTGCAGAGCACGTTGCTGAAGTGAAGTCCTTTCGACAGCATGTTCTCTGTGACTGCTACTCAGTGGGGAAGCTGGAGATCTATGCATCACCCTTGCACAGATTATTGAAATAACATAATCCACAGATTGATAATTCCTTGTGATAATTATTGTTTACCCTGGAGACCATTCTATTCAGGATTTTTAGAAAATATGCTGTTAAGGTATTAGGCAAGGTGAGGCAAGAACTACTTTACAAAAACATGAAATCCACATTCATGACAGCAAGCTTCTTGGGCAGGGGATGAGGGAGAAATACATATGAGACACTCAAGTATTTAATGGGAATCTGTGGAATGCAGGACACTCTTGTTTTTGGAGACAAGGGTGCAACTTCTGACCTTCAGAACTTTCTATTTAGATAGGACAACAAGGTGTTTACATAAATGACCATAACTAAATATAGCATTTAGGAATGGGGACAAGAAAGACAAGACTGGTTGTGTTTGAGGTTATCAGAAATCAGGAAAAGTCTGATTTGAATCAGGTTGAAAGCCAAAACAAATTTTTGTATAATGAAGACACATCCAGACAATATCCAAAAACCATAAATGAAAAGAGACAGAGATAAAAGAGATTGTTAAAAGAGACAAGATCAACCTGAGCTGCTAGCAAGGGTGTTGCAGGCAGGAGAAAGAACATTAATATGAAGAAAAAGGTGTTTGTGCAAATGCAGAATGAAAAGACTCATCTGCATGGGCACCAGGCCAACATGACACGGGCAGGTCATGAGTAAGTGCCTGCTCCATACGTGCAGGAAAATCAAATCATCTCTCCAATCTAGCCAGCATCTGTCAAAATCTTGTTAGAAGATTAAGGAAAAAGGATAAGTGCCAGTTACTTTACAGAAGACAAGTTTAAGTGACAACAAGGTCTAGCCTCCTAAAGTAAGGGCTTCTATGAAAACAAGCATAAGAACAATTTTTAATCTCCATTTCCATAGGCATCAAATAGAAAAGAATGGACTTTAAATGAACTAAAGAGGGACTTCCTAGGACCTGCAGAAGACTTTTGAATACTAAGATGATAGAACTGGTCTAGGTCACTCAGAGTAATGTTAGCATCTTTGTCTTAAGAGCACTTTAAAAAAGACAAAGATAGCACCAGTTCTAGCTGATTCAGATCAGTACCTTCTGACCCCACTATTGTGAAACACTAATTACTACTATGAGGGATACTACCAAAGTTTTGAAACATATACCTAATAAAGGTCATAAGTTCATTTAAGTTTAGTTTATTAAAAAAAGTATGTGTGTATTATAATGATTCTCTCATCTATATCTATATCTATCTATATCTATCTATATCTATCTATCTTTATCTATAGATATATCTATATCTATATCTATCTATCTATATCTATATCTATCTATATCTATAGATATATCTATATCTATCTATATCTATAGATATATCTATATCTATCTATATCTATAGATATATCTATATCTATCTATATCTATAGATACCATATCTATCTTATCTATAGATATATCTATATATATCCTGTATATCTATATATCTTATGTATCTATTTAGATATACAGTTATGCATATCTATATAGATACAAATATAGATATAAGAGAGAGAGATTTATATAGTTTTAAGTAACCTACTCAAGTGTGGGTCTCTGATATTTACATTTCAAAATCCAGTACATTTTTTTTAAATGGGGGAGAGGAAGCAGACAAAGAATTATGTTAGTTGGGCTAGGCTAGGCTATCATGCAGTATCAATTGTAGAGCTCAGCAGTCTAACATAAGAAAAATTGATTTCTCAATCATGCAAACTGGGTTAGAGGTCCAGAGGCTCTCCAGCACCTCCATTCCAAGCAGTGACTCAGGGACCTAGCCTGTTTTTTTTTGTGTGTGTGTGTTTGTGATCTTAACACATAATTTCCAGGTTAGGGCAACAGAAGAAGAGAGAACTGAAGTTTTTAAGTGTCTCAGCTTGAAGATGAATGATATGACTTCCACTAGTCAAACTAGACCCATGACCTCATCTCCCTGCAAGGATGCTGGGGAATATGTGCCCAGGGAGAAGAGAAAAACAAACATTGGGGAAACTTGGTAATCTCTACCATGGCCATCAATGTATTTTTGCTATGTAAATTCATTTTTTTAAAAAATAGCACAATCTACTAAACCTCTAATTTTAAAACAAAGGGATGTTTAACATCAAAGAAGTAATGATAGTCCTAAATGAATACTAGAGATCAAAGTTGCATCTGTTTTGTCCTAAAAGGGAGAAAACAAAGAAAACATTCTAGATTTTTATCAACTTTTTTGTTAACAAGCAACATCAACTCACCAAACCGTAAAGAAAAATGAAACTTGTATAATATCTACAATGTAGGTAAAGATAAATAAGGTACCCACAAAGGTGGAGCTGCCTTTATAAAAAAAAATTCAGAAAAGATTCTGCTCAGCAGTTTCTAACCACTTTTCCAATTCAGATTTACAATAATCTGCCCCCTGTCCCAAAACAGGCAGGACATTGTCGTTGAAAGAGCCCAGCAAAAAGACCTAAATTCAAGTCTGGATCTATTATCTCCTAGTTTCCAGACCTTGGTAATAATAGCCACTCACCTTTTCTAACACTCAGTCTCTCCATCTATAAAACAAAGACAGCTATCTACCAAAGGTTTGGGTAAGATTAGATGAGTTAGCATTTATATACAACATAGTTCCTTGCATATAGTTGGTGTTATCATTACTCCCCACTTGGTTTTCAAAGAGGGGAGAATGAGAAGGGCAACCAGAACTGATAAAATTGTTCATGATAAACATAAGGACAACCTCAACAGCCCAGGACTCTTCTTTCTCATCAATTTGTATAAGATTCCATTATCATAAATGCTTTTCAGATCGTAGGCACATTCTGCATCTTGTGAAAAATTACCCAGCACACTTTAAATCCAGAAGAGAGGCCTTCCTTTTCTTTTTTTCTACCATCTAAGCAATCAGCCACATTTCATGCATTTTAATTATTCTTGATCCCAATCCATAATCTAGTGCACAAAATTTAACACAGCCTTTTATCCTTTTTTAATTACTTTAATTAAAAGGAGAAATATGAACAAGCTAGCCTGGGCAAGTCAAAATGAAAGCCTGCTGAAGATTTTGCTCTTTTCCTAAAAAAGATTAAGATAAGAACTGCACCAATGATTTAAACATGCTTACGACTACACATTTCCATGAAAATATTGTTAAAATTGACATGATGTGTTAGCAAACATTACTTTTGTTTGATAATGAAAGCTGTGCTTTTTATAGTAGCTTTTGGGAACTACTAATTTCCATTAAATAGCTGAATAAAAAATAGAATTTTCTCTATGTAAAGGACTGGGACAGCAGGAATCACACAGGGTTGCTTTGGTCTTCTCAGCATTTCCTAAATGCAGGCACTTGAGCTCCTACATGCTTCTCTCAGGAGAGAATGCTGACAAGTGGAGAAGATATCCTGGAAAAAGACTAAAAACTCCCTGACTCGCAAAAGAGCAAACTGGCAGCAAATAGCTATCTTGGGAAAACTATCCTGGAAGGAAAATGTCACAGAGGTACAAACTGACATATTGTTTTTCTCAAGGAATGGGAAGAACTTATATCTCAGGTGTTTGGGACATTTTCTCTCATTTAGTCTCACCATAATCCCAACCCGCAGTTTTATTATCTCGTATTGTACAGATGAGGGCACAGGGTTTCACTGAGAATACAAAAATGACATGAGGACCCACAGCAATGACTGGGTCCTGGGTCTGAATACAAAGCTCACGTTTCTTCCTCTAATTCAAAGGTTCTCACTCATCCTCTCAAAACTAGGTGTATCCCAGTTAGGGTGTGGTATACTGGAAATAACATAATTAAAAACAGAGAAAAATGCAGAAGAGTCCCTGGTTCTCCAATTAGCTTAGGCCTTTTTACAAAACTCATGTTACTGCTGTTGTAGGTGGGTGCCCTTCCCTTTAGAAATATTGGCCTGTTTCATAGTTCTACAGTCTTGGTTACTGATTATGTTCCATCCATGGTTAGTGTTAATGACTACTTGATTAACATCTCTGTCTCTCTAAGTAGACTGTACACTTTCTGAGGGCAGGGACTATGCCAACGTCGTCGTCGTCTTCTTCTTCTTCTTCTTCTTCTTCTTCTTCTTCTTCTTCTTCTTCTTCTTCTTCTTCTTCTTCTTCTTCTTTTTGCTCACTATTCTATTCCAAGCACTTAGCACAGTGCCTAGGGACTTGATCACAGCTAATGAGTATTTGCCAAATGAATAAAAAGTTTGACAATGATTTTTCTCATCTAGAAGTTAAAAGGAATTCAGGATTATTCCTGTAAGAACATCTCTCTCCTCATTTGTATTCCAACATGATTTTGTGAGTGGGAAAGGAAAGAATAGAGTGAACTTTTCTGAAATACTTTCTTAGCTTCCAGGATACCGTGTTCTCCTGGCTTCCCTCCTACCCTCTGGCTGTCCTTCCTTAGTTTCTTTTGCTGGTTCATTCTCATCTCCCTGACAGCTAAACTTTGGGGCTCAGTCCTGGGACTTCTACTTTTTCTATCTGCATTCACTTCTTTGATCTGGTCTAGGGTTTAAATGCCACCTCTGTGTCAATGACTCCAGACCAGACTTTTTCCATGAACTCATTGCTTCCATATCTACCTGCTTATGTCACATCTACATTTGTATGTCTAAAAGGCATCTCAAATTTCACAAGGCCAGATATCAGTTCTTCATATCCACCACAAATTCGTTCCCTCTGTGGTATTCACTATTTCAGTTAATGGCAACTTCATCTTTTCAGTGGTTTAGAACCAACACTGTTAAGTCACCCTTCACTCTTTTCTGTCTCTCGCCACTGACATTCAATACTGGAGCTGGCAAACCATATCCCACTGGCCAAATCCAGCTTGCTTTGCATTTCTTCAAATACAGTTTTGTTGGAAAATAGTCATGCCCATTCATTTATTTATGTAATGTCTATATTTACGCTTCAACAGCAGAGCTGAGTAGATACAACAGAGACTGCATGGCTTACAAAGCCTCACATATTTACTATCTGACCATTTACACTGAACATTTGGTAACCCTTGAGCTAGCTCTGCCTTCAAAATGTATGCAGAATCTAACACTTCCCCACCACCCTGCTCCCAGCTACTGACACCTCTCTCCTGGATGGCAATGAAAGCCACCATCAACTCTGCCTCCGCCTGGTCTCCTCTCACCCCCCTTCAGTCTATTCACAAAACTGTAACCATAACGATTCTTTGAAAACAAACATTAGAGCATGTCATACTCCTGCTCCAACCTACCTGATGCTGCTCAGCTCAGAGGAAGGCCCTTGGATCTAAGGCCCATAACACACACCCTCTTCTGCCACTCTTATCATGCTGTGCCTGGAACACTGGTCCTCTAACACACCAGGCATTTGCCTGCCTCTAGGTCTTTGCACTTGCCCTTCCCTCTCAAATATTCCTCCTGCCTTTACAAGTCTTAAAAATGTCACCTCTAGCCTTCCTGTCCTGAGATTGTCCTCCCTTCCACCTTCTTAATATTGCCGAAATGTTTCCCTACTATTTCTCCTTAGCACTTAGCGTTCTTAAAAGTTTTATTGAGGTATAATTTACATATCATACAGCTCATCCATTTAAAGTGTACAGTTCAATAAGTTTTAGTGTATTTATAGAGGTAAGTAAATATTATCACAATCTAATTTTCAAACACTTTTACCAACCCCAAAAGAAACCCCCTAGTAGCCTTTCCCTATTTGCCCCATTGTTTCTAGTCTCAGGCAAACACTGATCTACTTTCTGTCTCTATAAATTTGTCCATTCATAACACTTCATTTAAATAGAATAATATAATATGTGATCTTTTATAACTGGCTTCTTTCACTTAAAGTAGTATTTTCAAGGTTCATTCGTGTTGTAGCTTGTCGGAGGGCATCATTCTTTTTATTGTTGAATAATATTCCACTGTATAGATACACTTTTTATTCCCCCTTTCATCAACTGATGGGTATTTGGGTTGTTTTCTACTTTTTGACTATCATCAATAATGCTTCCATAAACATTTATAGATAAGTTTCTGTGAGGATTATGTTTTCATTTTTCTTCAGTGTATTTTGGGGAATAAAATTGCTGGGCCATGTGGAAACTCCATTTAACATTTTAAGGAACTACCAAACTCTGTCAAGACTGAAAGATCAGCTGTTAATCCTATTGGAGTTCCCTTATATATGATGAGTTATCTTCTCTTACTGCTTTAAAGATTTTCTCTTTGCCTTTCAACATTTGACTCTGGTGTGTCTCAGTTTATTTACTTGGAGTATATTAGCTTATTGGATGCATAGGCTAATATTTTTCTTCAAATAATTCTTTCCTTCCTTTTTCTGTCTCTGCTCCTTTAGCTGGCCCCATTATGCATATGTTGATATGCTTAATTGTATCCCACATTTCTCAAAGACTATTTACTTTTCCTCATTCTTTTTTCACGTATTCTTCAGATTACATAATCTTTATTGATTTATCTTGAAGTTTGCAGATTCTTTCTTCCCCCTGATTAAATCTACTGTTCAGCCCCTCTAGTGAATTTTTCACTTCAGCTACTATACTTTTTAACTGTAAAAATTTCACTTTTAATAATTTTTTAAAAATTTCTTTTTTGTTGATATTCTCTATTTGATGAGACACTGTCATTATGCTTTCCTTTAATTGTTTACAGTTTCTTATAGTTCTTTGAATATATTTGTAATAGCTGATTTGAAGTCTGGTAAATCTGACATTTAGGCACCCTTAGAGGCAGTTTCTTTTGCTTACATTTTTTCCCCCTGTGAATAGGTCACAGTTTTTGTTTCTTTGCATGACTCATGACATTTTGTTGAAAACTGAACATTTCAGATGCTTTTTGAAGCAATTCTGGATATTGATTCCCCCCTCCCTTTTCTGAAGCTCCTTGTTTATTTGTTTGGCTAGACAAGTTGAGTGAGGTCTGTTTACCCTGCAGTGTTCAGCCTCTAAGGTTACTCCTCAGAAAGCATGAACACAGTCTCCCTGAGGACCTGGCTGGTCTCTGTTTATTGGTAACATCCAGATATTGGCCTCCAGTAATTGCTAGCTCTACGTTTTCAACAATACCCTGGGGCATAACTTTGCAGTCCGATCTGACTAAAGTAGGGCTCCTTCTCAGGGGCAAGGCATTGCCAGCCTTTGAGGTGGCCCCTCCCACGATGAAACCATAGTCCTAGATGGAGAGCCAAGTAGAGAAGGAACCCCATCTCCTTGGCTTCACTACTCTTACAGTAGTTACTGTCACACTTATCTGTGTCACAGGGAAGGGGGAGACGCGTGGTATGGCTCAAATGCCACAGACTCAGTGTTACCAAGATTTAGTACACTTTCTTGAAGAGATGTTTATCCATTTGTTGCATAACTTAAGGACAATTTTTAGAACCCCTACAAGTTTTAAAAAAATAATTTTGAGCAGTCAAATGATAGTTTCCCTGGTTAAAGTATCTGCTGTGCTCCTTACACTGCCATTTTGGAAGTTGGTGTTCAGCACTTAGGACTCTTAAATCACTATATATTTTACTTGTTTATGTTGTTATATGGTCTGTCCACTGTGGAGCCCTAGAATGTAAGCTTCATTTTAGGGATGAGGGAGCAGAATTTTTGTCAGTTAAAAAAAAACCCCACAACCCTCAAAGCCTAGAACAGTGTCTGCACACAGTAGGCCCTTAATAACTATGGGTTGAATGAATGGAGTACCCAGGACCCACAGAATATCCTAAGTATGCCATGGCCAACCACAAACTGCCATGGCTGATCATCCATTCATGGTTGTGACAATTATGAATAACTTCAGTTCTATATCTCCATAGAACATATTTTTTGGCAGTTTCCTCAGAAGCTGATCACAACCTTGGGGCACTGTCATACCTGTGAATGTCATCAGGCAGCTGATTAATGCAGAAAAAAGAATGAAAAGTGTAGCTATATTATACATATGCCTGAACCCACCATTCTGTATGCTGCTTCTGTTTCCTTTAATCTTAAGTATTCTTTAACTTCTATAAATAGCTTTCTATAAAGGGCATCTGATTGATCTAAGTCCTGCTATAATGGAGCTAAGCCTGGAAGTGGAATCAGGAAGTCTGTGTTTGATTCTGGGTTCTGGTTCATGTTGTCTGTGTGTCATTGAGCAAGTTACTTAACATCTCTGTTCTTCAGAAGCCCCTCTGAAAAATGTAAATAGTGACAGTAACTTTGATATCCTTTTTTTGTTATAAGCATTGAAATGATCTTCACAAAGCATTCTGTACACAGGAATTCCAGACCTGCTCACCAACCACACTGGGATGATTTTGTGCACCTAAGGAGAGGGTAGCCATGATACAGAGAGATCTGCTCAGATCACTGGGGAGAAGTAGGGAGAGGCTGTAGGAGGAGGCTGCCTGAGGCAATGGTAAACAATCTAGGATGGGATCAGATGAGAAGCTGAATGCCTCCAGAGCACATGGAATTATGCACCAGAAGGTTTGAAATAAAAAGAGGGTTCTCTGGCTCTCTTCCTTGAGAAAGCCTGGGTGATCATGCTGCAGCTGCCTGCATTTCTTAATGGACAGTATTTTGGATGGGAAGGAACTCTGGGTGCAGCCTAGGATCAGGCTGGCCTGGCAGAGGGTGACAGGGTTATTCTTCTTTGGGTCTTCTAGAGGGGACAAGCTCTGAGGCAGAAACTTGCCATTCCTCCAAAATTGTGTACCTTTTGTATCTCATATTGTTTTAGTTTGTAAATGAACCCTATAGAAATAAGATAATTAAAAACATGGGGAATGCTAGGAGAACTCAGGTGTTAAAGATTTTAGCCTTAATTGATAGGCTTAAATGATTAAAGCTGTAACTAAAGAGTTAACATTTAGCTTTAATTGATAGGTTTAAGGGCCTAACACCTGTGGAAAGCTCTTATCCCAAGATTGTGTAGCTTTTGAAGAAAGACTCCTTTCCTTTATCACCAAAACTTTACCTCTGGAATTTTGCCTAGAGGGTGGCGGCAGGCAGCAGGAGCCCACTTGCTGTTCATTAATGGCTATAAAAGCAGACTGTTTGTGTGGTATGTTTTGCAAATATACTTCCTTAAAGCTACAGAACTGAGTCTTCCTGGAGCCTGCTGGGCTAAGGAAAAGCCCCTTCATTTTGTCTGTGTTCTAGCCCACCATGCTCCACCTCCAGGCCTGTGTTCCTACCCTCTGACCACAGGCTACAGCAGGCCCTGCAGAACCTGGGAATCCTGCCCGAAGACACGTACTTTCCCTCAGGTAGGAAGTTCCTGGGACAAGGCCTCATTTTGAACATCGCCTCCCAGTCACCATCATGTTCAGCAGAAAACAAGGCCAAGGCTGGGTCCAAAGTACAAAAAAAAAAAGTAACAAAACTCAAATTTTTAGCCAAACTGAATCTGCCTCCGTTTAGAGAAGCTGGGAGTGTTGGGCCTAACATGTGGATGTCTGAACCACAGAAAGCCAGTGTCGGGAGGAGAGTCAAGTTCCCCAGTGGTCAGGGACAGCAGGTACTCTGGTAGGGGGAATGTGTCCAAGGACAAACCCTGACTTTGCCCCTTATTATGAACTGTGTAAACTGGGACACTTTTCTTCTCTGAGCCTCATCTAACAGTCTCTGACTCATGGACTTTCTGGGAGATATGATAATACAGGTAAAATTGCAAAGTACACAGCAGGTTTTTAAAAATGTGTACAGAGTCTGAGCACAACATGCCATCAGTCACACCTGGTAGAATGAGGATGTCTGAAGTCCTTTGACTCGAGTGGCCATCAGCATACACTGTTTGATCAGGCCACCCAGGATGCATTCTTCCCCAATTCTAGGGCCTGTGGAGTCCCTGACAGTCAGGTAGTTCTCATGCTGCCCTATTTATTATTTCTGCTCCCTATGATGCCAAAGCAAGCAGGCATCCCCCTGATTTATCCCTGGGGTCACCAGGGGACAGGCCCAGATGGATGTCAGAGCAGGCCACCCTTCTCTGAGATAGCAACCCCTTACTCATCTGGCATGAGCTACATTTCTCTTAAATAGCACAGAGAGCCCTGCTGGGGGCTGAGGCTGGAAAAGTCCTTGCTGCTCAACTCATCAGTTGAGGTGGCTATGGAAGGCAGGGCTATTAGGAACCCAGCCAAAAAAGAAGATACACAGAGAGGGTTCAGCTAGCTGGGATGAGGAGAGCTATATTACTGGCAACCAGAAATGACAGGAATGAAAGAGGTTAGAGTCAGCCTGTGGCTGGAATCAGCTGCCCAGAAAAAGCAGGATGCTTCTTTGGAAGAGCCAGGTGCTACTCACAGACACTTGAAAGTGATGCTTTGAGTTTTGGTATTTCTAAGATGATTGGTATCAGGAGTGCCACACCATAGGGATATAGGTGGAGAGAAGATTTATAAGCCAGATTTATAGATGACAGTTACCACTTATACAACATCTAATTTAACTCTCACAACAACCCTTTAAGAGGTCTACCAACAGTCGCTACCATAGATAAGGAAACAGGCTGGGAGAAATCAAAATAGCTTTTAACTACAAGCATTCTTCTAATTTCTGATTGTATTTCCTTTTTCTTCTATTTATAGCTGTTTTTGCAATTTTTTATTTAGCTTGCTGAATCTGTCCTTCCCATTCCACCCTAGGTTTAGGTTAATCTTGATATAAGATATCTTAGTTTCAGCCAGTTATATGTGGAAGCCATCAACACCCCCCAAGAGATTGGCCAGGTCAAGGGGAGCAGTCAAAAGGACAAGGTGCTCCAGCACTAATGGGCATGGGAAACATGGAATAATGACACAGCTAGGGCCCCTTGGCAGGCTATGCAGCTGGTTCTGGATGGGTCCCAAGGGATGCTCTGCAAATTAAGGAAACATAGCAATACTGCAGGACTCTGAGGATCCACAAAATTCTTCATGGTCTCTGTGGGGGCTGTGCAATGCCTCACTGAGTCTGTCCTAGGGGTTCTACAGAATTCATTCCTCTCCCTGAGGTGAACAAGTCACCCTTGTAATAGACCAGATGCTTTGAAACCTCTCTAACTGGATGGCATGTCTGAGTCCCTAGTTCCCAAACTGTAATCCTGAACTGGTAGCATCAGCTTCACCAGGGAACTTGCTGCATGTGCAGATTCTAAGGCCCAACTCAGACCTACTGAATCTGGAAGTGGAGCCTGGTCATCCCAGTTTTCAGAAGCCCACAAGGAATTCTACATGCAGGTTTAAGTTTGAGAACCTGTGGTCTAAGTCAGAGGTCCCTCCCGAACCCCTCCAGCATGGATCAGTACCGGTCCATGGCCTGTTAGGAACTGGGCTGCAGAGCAGGAAGTGAGCAGCAGCTGAGCAAGCAAAGCTTCATCTGTATTTACAGCTACTCCCCATTGCTTGCATTATCGCCTGAGCTCTGCCTCCTGTCAGATCAGTGGCAACGTTAGACTCTCATAGGAATGTGAACCCTACTGTGAACTGTGCATTCTAGTGAATTATCAGAGAGGTCTGACTGCACAGAGACCATAATAAATCAATTTCTTGCCCTATCAGAACCCAATCAAAACCCTATCAGTGAATGGCAAGTGGCAATTAAGCTGCATCCAGTGGCAGGCTTTATAGGAGCAAGTCAGTTAATGTACTTCAACTGTACAGCTGCATCTAGTGGCAGGCTTTAAGACAGAATCTGACCCTTATTTTAGTCTACACATGGCCTACCTGATATTTTATTTACCACTTCTCTCTGCACATCTTTCTTGCACTGAACACTTGTCTCAGGCACAGTTTTGGTAAACCCACAAGCTAATCCTTGCCAAAATGGGTCAAAAACAAAAGTCGCTGGAGAACTTCTTTGAAAATGAAGACAGACCAAATGATGAGACAGCAGAAGACTCTAAGACTACCAATAAAAAAAAAAGCTGCATCTAAAAGAAAATGCCAAGAGTCCCACTTAAATTATGGGTTCATTGCCAACAGGTGATTCCATTCTCTAAGCCCACTTTGTATAATATGTGGCAACCAGCTACCCAAAAAGCAATGAAATCTTCAAAACTGCTTCACCACATGGAGACCAAGCACCCTGAATTAAAGGACAAGCTTCTGGAGTTTAAAAAAAATGTGAACACAAAGAACAGAAGCAATTATTGAAGGCCACCACTTCAAATGTGTCTGCACTGAGAGCATCATTCTTAGTGGCTCACTGCATTGCTAAAGCTAAGAAGCCCTTTACTGTTGGTGAAGAGTTGATCCTGCCTGCTGCTAAGGATTTTTGGCATGGACTTTTAGGAGAGGCTGCAGGTCAAAAGGTGACACCTGTTCCTCTTTCAGCTAGCACCACAACAAAACTAACTGATGAAATAGCAGAGGATATTGAGGCAATTGTTAAAGAGGATTAATGAGTCACTGTGGACACAATCCAGGTTGACAAGTCTATGGATATTGACAACAGGCAACAATGCTTGTTTTTGTGCAATATATTTTCCAGGAGAATGTGCATAAAGACATGTTATGTGCACTTTTATTGCCAACCAACACCACAGGTGCAGAACTGTTCAAGTCTTTGAATGATTACATATCAGAAAAACTGAATCAGTCATTTTGTGTTGGTATATGCACAGATGGAGCAGCTGCCATGACTGGACAGCTTTCTGGTTTCACTACTCAGGTCAAAGAAGTTGCTTCTGAATGTGAGTCCATGCACTGTGTCATTCATAGAGAAATGTTGGCTAGCCAAAAAATGCCACCTGAACTTCACGTTTCGCAGGATGTGGTTTAAATTATCAACCACATTAACATACATGCCCCTTAACTCATGCCTGTTTGCACAGCATTTTGAGGAGATGGACACAGAGCACATGTCTTCTCTTATACACAGACGTGAGATGGCTTTCTAAAGGGAGGTCACTGGCCAGAGATTTTGAGTTATGAGACCTGCTCCAGAGATTTCTTTTAGAAAAACAGTCACTACGGGCAGCACATTTCAGTGACACAGAATGGGTCACAAAACTTGCTTACTTGTGTGACATATTCAACCTGTTCAACAAACTCAGTTTGTCACTTTAAGGGAGAATAAGTGTGTTCAAGTCATCAGATAAAGTGGCTGCATTTAAAGCTAAACCAGAATTATGGGTGTGAAGAGTGAACAGGGGGATTTTTGACATGATTCAAACACTGGCAGAGATTTTGAAAGAGACTGAGCCAGGGCCTTCTTCCTTTCAGCTGGTGCATGATCACCTACCTCAGCTTTCAAAAGAGTTTGAACATTGCTTCTCAACCACAAAAGACACCCGAACTGGGAAGGAATGAATCCGCCACCCATTTGTAAATAAGTGAGGTGAATCGACTTTGTGCTAGAAGAGGATCAACAACTTGAGATAAAAAATGACGGTGGCCTTAAAAGTATGTTTGAGAGAACTTCAAATCTCCATATGTTCTGGATTAAAGTCAAGGTGGAATATCCTGATGTTGCTACAAAAGCACTTAAAAGCCTGCTTCTATTTCCAACATCCTGTCTTTGTGAAGTAGGGTTTTCTGCAGTGACAGCAACCAAAATAAGATTATGGAGTAGACTGGACACAAGCAACAAACTTTGTGTGTCACTGTCTCCCATCACCCCCAGGTGGGACTGTCTAGTTGCAGGAAAACAAGCTCAGGGCTCCTACTGATTCTGCATTATGGTGAGTTGTATAATTATTTCATTATATATTACAATGTAAGAATAATAGAAATAAAGTGCACAATAAATGTAATGTGCTTGAATCACCCCAAAACCACTCCCCCACCCCAGTCTGTGGAAAAACTGTCTTCCCTGGTGCCATAAAGGCTGGGAATGCTGGCCTAAGTAATCCCCATCAGCTGGAGTTGAGTACCAGGGGCAGAAGGGGTGACCAGTGGCATGAGACTGGATGCACCTCTGACAGGTCTAGGATGGCAAGCTGAAGGCCAGAGGTGGAATTCACCCATGTATGTATTTATTGGGGTTAGAGGTCAGGAAACTAGGCAAAGGGCAAAGTGGTATACAATGAGAGTTGCCTAGAAGGTATCCAGCCATGTAATATGAAAAATAGAGATATTTATTGAAGAAGATATAAGATACAAGAAACATTGTACATAGGACAATGATGCCTCAGTCCCCTTCAAAGCAGGCACCTTGGGACCTCACACAGTTCTCCCAATCACCATCAGCTGCCCTGTCATATTTTCCTGAATCTCATGCATGGTCTGAAATCTCTTCCCTTTCAAAGGTAAGCCAGAAGTCACAGGGCACCAAATCTGGGCTGTAGGGGGACTGAGTCACCTGGGTGATTTGATGTTTCATCAAAAAAACTTTGCATGAGACATGACACATGAGCAGGTGTGTTGTCATGATGAAGCTACCAATTGCCAGTTGCCCATAGCTATGGCCTTCTGAATTATCTGAATAGTTTCCATGGACAAATGTTCAGGCTTTATGAAAATTTGATGCAGATTTGTTGCCTTACTTGCCCAGTCATTTTGAATGTGATCGCCACACAGTACACATGCTCACTCAATGGTGTCTACTGCCCCCACTGTCTAGTACAGTGAAGTTGTCATTGTTCACACATGTGCATTCCAGTCCACTCTCCTTGGCTGCCAGATTATATCGATGTCGTGCAAACTGTTCTCATTATATTAACAATGGTTGGACTTTTTCCAGACAGACCTCGTGTATGTAAGACTCTGAGGGCCATATGGTCTCTTTCTGTCGTAATTACCCAACCCTGCTGTTGTAGCCTAAAAACTGTCACAATCTGTAAAAAAGGAGTGGCTATATTGCAATAAAACTATCAAAACAGGTACTGGGGTAAATTAGCCTGCAGGTTGTAGTTTGCCAACCACAACAGCTTCTCTTATAAAATAAAACAACAAAAATACCACAGAAGATCTGGCCTCTCAGTTCAAGTTTCCAAGAAGCAGTGACCAGCTGGAGTAAGTGGGACAGCTTGGTTTTAGCTGGGGCTACACTCCCTAGATTTGCACAGTCCCATCTATCTATTCTCTCTCAAGTTCTAGGGAAGAGCCAGTTCACATTTATTATATACTACCCATTGTCTCATTAATCTACCTATATTGACATAAATGTGATTTGTACATAGACGTGTGTGTATATGAGTATGTGGGTGCATATATATTAACACTCACCAGTTTTCAGTACTTTATATTATAGACACATCTCAATTACTTCTAAAGAGCTTTAATAATACAATAGTATGAACCTGGTTTAGAATTCTAGGATGGGGGCTCCAGCCCTTGATCTGTTCTTGATGCTGTTACTTGAGCAAGACTGTGACCCTCTCACAGGCTCTTGTGTCCAAGTGCAGAAACCATCCCTGCCTTACCTCCCTCCCAGGGTTGCTATGACAGCGAGCCAGTAGTATGGCCAGGAAAGGAGCACAAAGTGGCCTAATTGTCAGCAGCCCAAATTATACCTTCAGGTTAGCCAAGCCAAGGAAAAGGTATTGTTTTCCCCTACATCAGGTATCTAAACACTTCCTTAATTCACACAGATAGTATTCCACTGCACTGGCCCTCTCATTATCCAACTCACACTGTGAGAGAGCACAGAGAGAAATCCCTCCCTGTACATTACTTTGCTCAGATCAAGTGAAGGGTTCTTTGGAAAGACAGAATGCCAGGTTGACTTCTAATCATCTTTTCTCTTTTCTGAAACCAGCTTAAGGGATCAGAGGTCTTATCTGGAGCATTTTGCCCTCACTCAGTTTTCTTTCCTTTTCTTCCCATCCCCCCACCGACCCAAATAAATAAATAATGTGCACATAGCGATAATGATCTTTTCTTACAGAAGGAAAAGGGCATATTTAATGTCACCTTCTTAGCAGTCTAGCTGGAACTTTGCATTTTAACTTAAGTTACATGAACCAGGCACAGCATTTTGACCTACAAATTTTTCTCAGGGGGAGCTTTTCATGAGGAAGTTTCTTCCCGTCTCTTCCCCACTTTCTTCAACTTTTCCCACCCTGTCTACCCAAGAAAAGATCTCTTGAAAGAAAATACATAAATCTTCAGCTTATCTAGGTGACATGTTTTACAAAGAATCACAAAGATTCTGTGATTGGTTACACAAGTCAATTTTCCATTTACATTACAGAGCAACAATTTATTCTACTATAAAACTAGCCAACCCCACTTCTGCAGATACCTTGACCAGGGGCCAAGATTCCTTGATTCTTTTGTTGCTACCACCAGCCTTTTCACTTGCACAGAGCCACCAATACTTTATAGCTGTTTCTCTTTGGGTGTATTTCACCTATTCCATCCCTGTGTGTTTAAGACAATGAGCACAAGTCTGCAAACAGCAGTCTGTAGCTCCTGCCAGCATTAATGGTGGAGCGAAGAGCATACCTCGCCATTGGCTGACTGAGGTGTTCATAAAAGGAAAGACAAGCAATGATGAGAGAAAACTGTAATGATTAATAGAGCACTTACTATGTTCCAGTCATCTCAGGATAGAGAATGATTATCTCCATTTGAGGGATGAGAAACATGAGACTTAGGGAATGTAAGTGATAGTCCTAAAGAAAAACAGAAAGTAACAGAACAGGAATTTGAACTTAGGTCTGTCTCTTACTGAAGTCCATGGCTCTTAAATGCAGTGGTGTACTGAGCGGGATAAACTGAGGTGCACATGTGTACACAACTCTAAGAGAAGAGATGTCTTCTCTGAGGACAGACACCTTTTATTTCTCTTCTTTGGACAGTGGTGAAGAAGGTGTTTCTATGCTGGGTCTAGGGCAGGATTTCTTGACCTTGGCAATATAAACAAATTGTGAAAGATGATTCTTTGTTGTGGGGGTCTGTGTCGCCTGTGTACAGTGTTCATTAGTATCTCTGGCTATTTTCCATCACATGCCAGTAACAACTCTCTCCCTAGCTGTGACAACTAAAAAATGTCTCCAGATAGCCAAATGTCCCCTAGGGGACAAAACTGCCCCACTGAGAAGGACAGGTCTACAGGTAGTTTAGAAAGTCTACCTTGCAACAAGCTATTACAGATCCTTCAGGGGCCATATAAGGTAGAGATTAACAGCATAAATTCTGGTATTAAACATACCTGAGTCAGCATTTCAGCTCTGCCACTTACTAGGCATTTGGTTTTAGATGAATTACTCAAACTCTTTGAGCCTTTGAGTGTAAAATTGAACATATACCACTATTCTGGGGATTATAAAAATGCAGATGAAGTCATTAGTAGAGTGTATGACCCAGTAATAGTGCAATAATGTCAGTTATTGTGAAGAAGAAAAACAGAATTGAAAGGTGTCAAATTTAATAATTTTATCACATGAGTAGACTGAGGTCCATAAATGGGTATTAATTCTGATTAGGACCTTGTCTAATTCTCCAATAATACACATTTTGGCCACTGCTTCCAATGCCACTGATCATTTCCACCACATAAGGTGGCCTCTTTGAGTCTCCTGGTATATTTGTATTCCAATTTGTGGCAGTCAAATTGTAGAATGGGACAAGTTGAGTCTTTTTTGGGAAGTACTTATCATTCTTTTGATGGAGCAATGAATCAATGACAAAGGAAAAAACAAACCAGAGGAAAGAAATCTTAACTTGTGTAGAATCACTGTAGTGGTTTACAAAGACCTTTCCAGTATTTGGTAAGTTAGAGTATTTTGACCTTGATATTCCACCAAAATCAGCTCCAGTCATGGAATACCTCATGTTGTTTGACTTTGCTCAGTGAAAATGTTTGTGTCACCACTTGGTAAGCACAGCTAGAAACCCTGGGATCTCAATTTAAATGGAAAAATACCATCTCGATATGCGATTTGTATATTTATTTGTGCCTTATCATTTTAAGGGATGTTATGAAATGAGCTAGCTGGTGGAGGAAGTCATGTAAACTGATACAGTAATTAGTCTCTCACTTTAAAATGTTGGGGATAATTATCAAGTCATGTTTAGAAGGGATCTCTCCCTCTTCCTGGCTGGGGTTGACATTCAGTTACCCTGGATTTGGTGAACATGGCTGGTGTGTGTGTGTGTGAGAGAGAGAGAGAAAGAGAGAGAGGATGGATATATTCATACATGCCTTTAATAAACTACACATTACCATGATCTTGGCCTCATTTGGTCACCAGATACAGGAAATCTAAGGCACAATCCTTGACTCAGATGAATGACAGCTCAAAATAGAAAGATATACATAATTGCATACATGATGTACATACATGATTACTGTGAGGGTGTTAGTAGACCTATAGCTCTCAACCAGTATGTCACAGCATACAACAGTGTACCCTCAATCCTTCAAAACTGTGCTGTCAAATTTTGACCGACACTCAAAATTATTTTTGCAATAAAAGATGTACACTACAACATCAATATGCTGCCTAAACAATGTGGAATTAGGTTATTTAGCTACTTCATGTTAATGGGAAAAATTATTAGTAATAATAACTAATAAGCATAGGACAATTTGAAGTCAATTTTTCTAAAAGAAAAACTGTGTTCATTGTACAGATAATATTAGATTTTTTTCAATTTTCTAAAGCTTGCTTTTAAAAAAGGTTCAATTCTAATCCTTTAAAATGTCCTGCCAAAAATTCTAGTACTTTCAAGAAAGGATTACATTGGTAGATGAGGAAGGACAGGAAAGCTACCTATGGGGGTATACTGGGTTTCTCAATGTGGGAAAAACTGGGAGATAATGGATTAGAAGTAGTCAAGGCTATATACATGCAAGTGTCCCTCATCTCTCATTATGATTTTCTACGTTTAGAGCATTCAGCATACTCAGAAACCCATGTCCTATATGTTAACTGCAGCTTCTATTTGGAATCAGAGACCACACTCTATATAACAGATCTTAAAGAAAAGTGAGAACCATGAAGGTGTGATAGGTGTTCCAGTGGACTTTTGGAGGATGCACTGAGGAATTAAAGGGTTTTTGACTGTGATATCATGATTCCTTAACTAGGGCAATCATTTAAATCCAGAGAGGCTTGGGAAGATTCAAATCCAGTGTAACCATCAGCTAAGCATTCTCCAGCTGAAGATTCTGTGGTTTGAAACCCTGAATTTGCCTTTAGAGCTCTCAGGTATAGAAGCAAGCCGGGGTGAAAGGATCAGATATCTATATAAGCACATGGTCTCTGTTTTGCCAATAACCTAGGTATTTCTGTAAAGATGAGGTTCTCTCTTTTCAAGAGACAGTTCAAGGAGACTTTTCCTATTAGTTTGGGCTCTCCAGAATATCATTTAAAAGCAAAATCCCTCCTGTGTACACCCCTTTTCTTTGGAAAACCTCATTGCCATAGTTGGCATTTTAAAACTTCACCTGAAGGATCTTGGTAACTCTTTTAAAAACAGAGCTCTGGACCTGGAAAAGACTTTAGTCATCCTAACAGGTAATCCTGACTCAACCCATAGCCTCACATCACTCCTACCTTTTAACATCAAAATAAATTCTCTTTCCTCCATTTTGGATCTTCTAGTTTGTCCACTTTGTAATGCCTGTGGTCTGGGTTCAGTTGTAACAGCGGTTCTAAAAATTAAATGTGCAGCAGATTCACCTGAAAGCCTTGTTCAACAGGCTGCTGGGCTCCAACCCCAGAGTTTCTCCTGTTAGTGGGTCCAAGGTAGGTGGGGCCTGAGAATTTGCATTTCTAGCAAGTTCCACGTGACAGTAAGGCTGATGCTGCTCATGAGGGATCACACTCCAAGGACCACTAAATTAGATGCTTATGCATGAGCGGTAAAATGCACTTCTAGAGAGCTCAGTCCAGTTCACAGACAATTGTTTTACTCTCTCATGATATGTCCCTGCTTTCATTTCAGTAAAATTACTGGTCAAAAGTGCCCCTATAAAGTTCTTGGCTTTTTCTGAGTTGTCCTACCCCTTAATGCAGTGAGGAATCTCTGAGAAAGAGGCATGATCTAGCCACATGGCTCATTCAAGGCTTATCAATAGTTATTCACAGGAAGGTCTTTATGGGTCTATCTGGAGTGCCTTTTGTGAAAATCATATTTGGGATCACATATTTGAGCATCTCATTTTTATATACAAATCCTGAAACCAAAACAGGTGATGTGACTTGTTCACATCCACAATGCTGGCTAACAGCACCTGGCAGGGCTGCTCTTAAGATCTTAGCTTCCTGATTTGGTCAGTTTGCAGTACAGAATCCTGCTCCAGCAGGCCAGGCTCCCTGATCAGATCATATATCATATGATCTATAGTACATTTTTTTCTGATTTGAACAGAAAGCTCCTAAGATATAGTTTAATCATTAGAGCTATTACTATGCATGCATTTCATTGTGCACAGAAGATACAATGAAGTTTTTTTTTAGTTGGCACCATCCTATTTATATTACTTGGCTATGTATGTATTTATAGGCTACAGATTACCTTTAAGCATTCTGATTTTAAAAGAGTAATATTCCAAAATGACTATTATCCTCAGGGAATAAAGACATTTTATTTTTGTAATCTCTTTGTCTTGCATCATATATAACCTCTTGTAGCTAACTGAATTAGGCTTTAATTGTAGGTGGATCCTTTTGATTCCATTGTCTAGCTATGCAAAATTTTGCAGTAGTTAGGAGCAAGGCTAAAAAATTTTCCTCATACTTAATAAGACACTATTTGAAAAGAAGGAGTGTACAGATTTAAGTACTGTAGGTCATAATTTAAGTAACCTGGGCCCTAACCATGACATAGAATAAAATTAACTGCTTTCCCTCAGAAGTTTCTTTAGCAGTGTGCTGAGATGTAAAGACTTCACATGAGACAGACCTTCAGGTGTGGGATACTCCTGAGCTGACAACTTAAATTGATTCTTAATGAAGAATATTAATTTAATTAGGAGTTACAGCATGGAATTTCATTTTCTAATGGGCCTCAAAAGTGGCTGTGTAAAATCATTTTGAGATCGAAGTGACTGTGAGTTTGGACTGGTTTTCACCAGCCTGTCACCAACTGAGAAATCAGCTGTTCATTCCTTAGATGGGTCAGGAAACCTGACAGCTGTTAAAATTCAATGGTCCTCTATAAAACTTATGTAACTGAAACTTTACTCACTGAAAGTTTTTGCAATAGAAATCTGAGCACATATACTTAAAAAGGCAGCCCACTATCTCACCAGATGAAAATTAAAATGCACATCAGAAATAATTCACTGAACATCATTTAATTTTCGTGGGTCATTCCCACTAAGTTCTTGCTAATGATCTCTCTTGGCACAAAACTGTTTAACTCCACTTCAATCTTCTTTATTCATTTCAAGGAAAGCATTTAATAATGAGCAAGTGGCAAATAATTAGACAAATAAACAAACAAACTTGCCAGTCAACTCCAAAGGGAAATCACCTTCCTTCCTCAGTAAGTTTCCAATCAGGAAGGGCAGGAAGAAGTTAATTAATGTGCAACCAGCAGACGGATGTGATGTGGGGACACCCACATATGCAGTAAGGTGCAGGTGAATAATAAAGTCTGTGACATAAACAGCAAAAGGTCAACGTCTCTAGCTGTCAGGCAGGTGGTGACTTGAACCACACAAATCATTCACATCAAAGGCTCGAAAGGTGAAGCCAATGAGACAAATCCAGCTGGAAAATCCAGCTGGATAATCTAGAAACATTATCTCTTTATTTCATAATATGTAACCTCATTTTAAAAAACACTATCCCTTCCCACTATTCAATTTTGCAAAATATGACAAATCTTTTATCCGGATGGACTCTCTTATGTAACAGAATCAAACAATAATAGTAGATTCCACAGAAACCATGATAACACACTACCTTGGCTAGTAACAGAATTTAAGTGAAGGTGAAAAAGTGAGTCAAGAATTTAACTCTTAAGCGTAATTCTTTTTTGATTACTCACCAAAATCAGCAATTTAAGGCTGTGATTAAAAGTAAATTCCTATGATTTACAAATACATTAAATTCTTCCTCAGTATGATTCACTATCTCTGAAACTCTGACAATATTTCCCCTTTCCATAAAATAAAATACATACATTAACAAACCAAGAAAAGAACAGTAGCTGCAGTAATGGTGGGACCAGTGACAGTTTTGTCAAATGCAGGCTCAGTGGGAAAGACTATTACTCACCAATAAACCGCACAAAGGACTGTTCCTTACTGCACAATCAGTGCCTTGAAGACTACTCAGCCCTTTCCCTTGAACTCTACAGCTCATCCATTCTGTTCCATCCCAGAACAATCTGCTGTCCAGGTGTGAACCTCTCCCACATTTTGGGGGTACTTTTCTACTTGCTGTCTTGTATTTTAAGTATCACCTGTCCCTATCACCCATATTGTAGTGGATGCTCCTTGAGGGCAGAGGCTGGCTTGTGGAACTATTGCGAAGCACAGTGCCTCACACACAACAGGTTGTCTACTAGAATGCACTACTTGTATAGTTTAGCAGTTTACAAATTGCAGGCATGTGACATTTCTAATTCAACCCTCCCAGCCACTGGGTGACACAGGGCTTTTCCCCATCCATTTTCCTGAAAAGAAAACAGAAATTTAATGACTTGCTCAAGACCTGTTAACTCTTAAGAAGCATAGGTAGAATTGAACCTGGAATTTCAAATGCCACAACTGCTTCCCTTCCCTTTACCACCAAAGCAAACACTGGTTTTACCTGTGAACCACAGTGTCACCAATCAGCAAGTTTTATGGGAGGCCATGAGAGTCAGGCCATTATTGCGTATGCATTACAGTTGTCCTTGTGGAGCTATGTCCTTATGGGGGACTACCCAATTGCTCAGCTACTGATGTTCTGAGCTGGATAATTCTTTGTTGTGGAACTCTCCTGTGCACTGTCGGATATGTGGCAGCCTGGTGGCATCCCTCACCTCTACCCACAGAATGTCGGGAACATCCCCCAGCAAGTTGTGAAAATCAAATGTGTCTCCAGAAGTTGACAAACTTCCCCCAGGGGAGAGAGAAGCGTGATCACACTGGTTGGAAATCCCTGGGCTATAGAAAGGCCAAGTTTCCTTTGGCAGCAACTGGGCACATAACCCAAATTAACCAAACAGAGCATCCTACACTGCCCTCCTCTGCCCTTGGTCAGTCCCTGAGTGTGTGTTGTCAAGTCAGGGACAATCAGTTTGGGTGTGTGGGGAGGGGCAGAAAGGGCACTGACTAGGACACTGGAAGAGTGAGAATGTCTCACTCCTGAGATCATGGCTCTCTGAGGTCATTTTGGGAGCAGGTGGGAAGCAATAAAGCCAGTACAAAGGAGTATATACATGAGAGAAGAGAGAACACCCCTATGACACTGTGTAAAAACATTTCATCCAACAGTACCTGAAACAAGCTCCAACCTTCAGAATTCTCATTTTTCACAAGCAAATAAATTCCCTTTTGGCTTATACTGGTTTGACTTAAGAATATGAATTTTGCAGCTGAGAGATGCCTGATTTCCTATAGTGTGTGAAGCCCTCTTCTAGCATACAGTGAAAGTCAAACCTTTTCCAGGACAACAGAGTCTAACATGCTCTGGCATCCTCCCTCCCCTGCTCACCAACCCATGTTCCAGCCTCAAGGTCCTCCTCTTTTCTGTCCCTCAAGGCACCAGGAATGCTCTGTATGTGCAGGTCTCTAACCTGGGACACCTCATTGGTATCAGCATGCTTCATGTCCTCCAAGTCTATGTTCAGCAGCTCACTGGTGGAGAGAAGCAGCCATAACTAGGTATGGTGTAAGATGGGTACTAGGCATATCAGGGTAGTCACTTCATAAATTACATAAATGTCTAATCACTGTGTTGTACAGCAAAAATAATATGATATTGTATGTCAACCGTAATTGAAAAATAAAAAATAAAGGTCCCCTGTTCAGAGGCAGAGAGCACATTTTGCATGCATGGTGGGGAAGGATGGCGAGCTGTTAGAGATCAGGGACTTGCTCACACATGGGGGTCTGTTACTCATTGCTGCTCATCTTGATTTGCAAATCTGAAATTTTCAGTTTTTGAGTGTGCGCCTGGACTCCTTCACCCAGATTGGTATTTCTTTTGTTGCAGAGCAACCCAGTTACACTTGGTGGTTTAAACTAGTAACTTTTCACATCTTGAATTCTAGTTCATACAGTAGTCCGCAAATATTTACTAAGCTCCTAATATATGTCAGGCTCTGTTCTAGGCTTTGGGGACACATCTGTGAGCACTAGAGACATACCTCATTGCTCTGATGTACCGTCTAAGGATGTGGGTTTTCATGGAGACATGATTTATTGCCTGTCTGGTCAGACCTTCTGATGGGTGAACTCACATTTTAAGGGAACACACTGGAGACATTATAGCAAAGTGTTTAAGAATGCATTCGAATCAACCCAAGATGGTCTTTAAAAAAAAGTAATAGACATATTCTACACCATGCCAACATATCACACATTATGCTAATGGATTTAAGCGCCTTATCTCATTTTGTCCTCACAACCATTTGTTGAGGTAGACCATAATTAATCTGTTTTTTAGGTAAAGAGACTGAAACTTCAGATTCAAACTCATACACTCATCATCATCAAAATGGGAGGAGGCAGAGCTGGGATTTGAACTTCTGAACTGTTTAACTCTAAAGCTCTTGTTCAAAACTACTGATCTATGGGATCATCACAACGTTGTTCAGAGTCCTTCCCCTGCTTGCTACTCCACCCCCTACCCTGGTTATTCTTCCATGAACCCTTCAGAAGTTCACATGAGAAACTCTGTTCTCACATGCCACATAAATTAAAAGGTTGGCCTAAAAATAACACATGGGTTCACTACTCTAGATAGCGAATTACTTTTTAATGCATAATAACTGACTACTCGACCAGCTCAAGACCTACAGCAGGGCTCAGTTGGAAGGCAACCACTCTCACCCAGGCCAATGCAGTCCCATTGAAAAAGCTCTTTCAACTCAGAAGATAGAAAAAAAGAGAAGAGCCAAGGACCTATATCTTACTGTGGTTTATCATGGTTAAACTAATCATAAACAAAATCTCAAGAAACAGTGGCCTTGGAGAAAATCAAAGGCAGTTTGGAATGTGTATGGGGTCTGCTGGTTGATCTCCTGAGAGCTCCATGGTGGGGTGCCTGTGGGTGCTTCATCAACACCTGGGCACTACTGTCTCACTCTCTTCAATGTCAACAAAGTCTCCTCAAGCAACTGGTGATTATTAACGTAGTCTCTTCGGGGCCCTAAGATGGAGAGAGGTTGGTGACAATAGAGGTGAATGTTTCAGTATGGCCACAGTTCTCCTCTACTGCTTGGTGGTAAACAACTGTGCTCTCCAGAGAGTTCTGGTGTCCACAGCAGGCACAGTGAAAATGTTAATGCAACAATTCAATAAATATTTAATGGTTCTTTCCTTAGCTTACTGATGCGATTAAACAGAAGCCTCATTATTAAAACCTACATTCACCTCCTCTTTTATTTATGAACTTTATTGCTTTACACTACCACACAGATAGGTTTAGACAAATTGAAGTCATTGATATAGTAGAAATAGGAATAAACAACTCAATTCCACCAGACTGGCAAAACTGGATACAAGTCATATTCTAGCAAGAGGATTTGCTCCTGTCCCTCAGTGTGACAGACAAGACTGAAACAGAGCTAGATAAGAAGCTACCACAGGAACACAGATCAGCTATTTATACCATGATGGTGTAGTCAGAGGAAGGAAAAAAAAAACAACCAAGGCCCCTGAATTTAGTTCTTACCTACTAAATAGCCAGGGCTTGTTATTTATTATAATAGTATATTATATATTTGACCAACAATAATTTCTCTCAGTGTTTTTCATTCTTCCCACCCACATGATCCTTGTCATTCTATGTCCAGCTCAAATGTTACTACCTCTTAGAAAACTTCTCTGTCCTTCCCAAGTCAAAATTTATCATTTGTTCTGTTGTAGTTCCTTTTATTTTGTTGAAAATGCTATTATAGCTCTTATCTCACAGGGTGAATTAAGTATTACAGTCAGAAATAGTAGAGTTGAAAGTGAAGACTCAAGTCCAACTGTCTACATTTGCTACTTACCAGTTGTGTTGTCTTGGGCAAGTTTCTTAACCTCTCAACATTGAGTTAATTATCTTAAAAATGGAGATGATGATGGTGCCCCAAAAAGACTATTGTGAGATTATGTAAGATAAGTGATTTGGTACTTAGCAAACCCTCAAAAGGTTCCAACTGCTAGACATCCATATCTATATATCACACACACACACACACACACACACACACATACATATTCCAACCTATAGATATAAGGTTTCAGATTCCTTCTACATACATGTGTAGTTGTTTGTAGTATAAGTCATATACAGAAGGAAACAAGCCACATATCTACCTTCCACCAGCTTCCCATTTAGGATATAAAGTTGTGAACCTATTTGGCTAAATTCTGAACCATAGTAGTGAATAGGGTCACTTTTTAAGGCCACATGCCTAGGCACTGTTTTTTAGCTCCCGTGTCTTTCCTTTCACTCAAAGTGGTTTCTCTCTGCATGCATGTCTGAGCTTTTTGGCCATACACTTATTTCCTATTCTATGTGACTGAAGAGAAGGTTTGGGAGAATCTCAAGATATACATTGATGTTTAAGGGGAAGCAGGAGGACCTATTTTGGCTTCAACTGCAGCCATCTGCCCTCATCCAGCCTTCACAGGGCTTTCCACTGATTGATGATGGTTGCCATCCTTCATTATAGCTACTTTGGGAGCATCCCTTCAAGAAGCAACGATACAAGTCACCCATTACTTCATTCCTAATATTACACATGTCTACCCTCCCCAATGCTTGAGGAGACACAGGGAGAGAAAGGGGAGGCTGTAGAGTTGGGTAAACATGATTCAAATCCAAGTCTGCTATCACAAGGCCTTGGGGAAGATGGTAATCTCTGCAAGACTCACTTTCTGCTCTTATTACATATGGCAGAGAATTCTAGTTACTTATCCCAATGTCCTGTCCCCCAGCAGCAAGGCTCCCATTGAGGTCTGAGCCCACTAACAGCTGGAGTAAACAGCTACATTTCCCAGCCTCTTCTGCAGGGACGAAGAGTCATGTGACCAAGTCCAGCCAAGGAGATGGTAGTAGGATGGGGTGGGATGTAGAGAAGTCTCCTGAAAAAGAGTAGATGTGTACTTCTTTCTCCCTCTCTTCTTGCTGCATGGAATGCTGATGTGGTGGCAGCAGCTGGGATCATGGAATAACTCTGAGAATGAAGCCATAGGCTGAGATTGACAGCACAGGAAGAAAGAAACCTGGATCATTCTGATAGAGTGAAGCTTCCAGACCAACCCTACACAGACAGCCACCTCTACACTTCTTACAGGGAGAGGAAGAAATATCTAACTCATTTGTATCATTGGTGACTTTTTTCTGTCTTGTGCAGCCCAGATTAATGATAAAGAAGGCTTAGTGATAATGTAAATAAAACTAAATCCCAGTCCATGACCTGATTTTGTATAGGCCATGAGCTAACAGTGATTTTTAGAGATGAATATTTGCAATCAGCTTGATGATAGGGAACTGTAACTCTAATCCTTACTCCCTCTTTATTAGTAGAAAAGAGATATATTCAATTTCACAAAATATTTTTTGTGAAAATCTGTTTTTGTGTTATATAAGTACCTACATACTGTCCTCTATTTTGCCTCTTGACTCACACAACCTGAAATATTTACTATTTTGGTTTTGACAGAAAATATTGTTGACCTATGATGTTGAAAAGTCCCAAATATTACTGGTCACATAGAAAATAAATGATAGCTATTGTTATAATTAAATCTCCAAAAGACTCTAGCACTGAGGTTACTCAATTATTTGTTTATTTTTGTGAGGTATTATAGTCCTACAGAAAGTATGAATTAATTCTTTGGTGACAAACAGATAAAAAAATCTTCCAGAGTCAGCCTCACTCTTTCCAAGCTTCTCCACTTTCTTTCCTACTTCTTGGTCACCAGGCATAAAAAATAAACAGGAAACTACAACAAAGACACTTAAAATGTATTGTTTCCCAAGCCTCCCCCCACTCTCCCTGATGTAGATGTATTATTTTTAAGGCCATCTACTCAAAAAACAAAAATGAAAAATGTAGGGCAAAATGGATAAGACAAATGGACAAAACAAGCCTAATTTCATTTAGACTCTCTGGAATGTTTTGGTAACTGAGCCTAATATTCATCCTATATTTCTCCACCTAATTCCAGATTTGACATGTATAAATTGCCAATCTGGTACAAATTAATGGAACACTGGACAAAGCCACATATATGATTCCACCATTCATCACATGGTAGTAATGCTTCATCTATCACCAAACTCAACTTGGGGAGCAGTTCAACCAGGAACAGTTAAAGCATCAGTTATGACTTTCCCCAACTAAAAGAAAATTATATGGCTGAGTTAAACCAGCAGTTCTCAACCTTTTTGGCAATGGTGCCAAGTTTCTAGTTCATGCCCACATTATACTGCCAGTTTGTGCCAGATACTTCCTCCACCCTCTGCCCCCAACCTTCAGTTGAGCATGCTCAAATCTGTAAAATAGTTTTGGTTGTTCAAATACTATCAGGCTTGGGATTATGACATGGGGGTGTAGGATTGGTTCAGTGGAGGCCCCAGATGAAGATGGAGAAGGATGTTTATGGCCCAACATTTCTCTTTTATGGCATAAGGGAACAAAGGGTTGAGTTGGCACTGGCAGTGGGGGGTGGGAGTAGATGAATGAGGTAGCACTGAGTGGGACACTGGGAGGTAGAGTTGTGTCTCTGGCCAGGTGTTGACTCCTTCAAAATGACCACATCCACTCCTAGCATCCCACTGCAGGAAGGCCGGAAAGCGTGGTGATTCACAAGATTTCAACACATCGAGGAAACATGGGCTTGGCCAGTGATTTAGGAGAGTGTTGGGTAGGCTGGGGAAAGATCTCAGTTCCTTTAAATCAGCCATCATCCTTGGATATGAGAAGTTCTTCATGTTGCAAAGCATCTGAAGCAGACAATTGGGGTGGGGTCAGAGGGAGCGTTCTTGATTAAAAGTAACATGAATTTTGTCTCAGCATTATATGTGCTCCCCAAAGATACAAAGGGGACCAAAAAACCCTGGAATTTATTTATTAAAAAATGTGTTTTTATTCTTACATGTTTAAACTTCAGTCACCTTCAAAGTGCTCTCTATTTGATACAATACACCTAATAAGATATTTTTTCCTCTGCTCAAAACAGTTTTTGAACATGTTGATTTTGATGTCTTTTAGTGCTTCTGCTGGTTTTTGTTTCATCTCTTCCATATCAGCAAAACATTTCCCTTTGAGCACTTTTTTCACCCAGGGAAACAAACAAACAAAAGAAGTCACTGGGGGAGAAAGAGGGTGAATAGGGAGGGTGGAGCACGGGGGTCATGCCACTTTTTGGCCAAAAACTGCTGAACACTAAGTGTAGTGTAGGCAGGTAATTAAACTATCATGAAATGATAGTTTATGCACTGAGTCTTCAAAAATAATTCACTGAAGCTGAATGCAGCCTGTCACAACCACGCCAGCTAGCACACTGATACAGATGGATTCCTAGAACACTCACCTAGCTGTAGAAGCCTCTACTACAAGCAGCCTGACCTCTGGAAGATAATTCTGGGGTTTTATTTGGGTCCCCCTCATATGTATTAGAATGTCTATAACAGCATTCTTTGTAATATCCTCTAACTAAAACTAATCAAATGTGCATAAGCAACTGAATGGATAAATTGTGATCTACTTAACAATGGGACACCATACAACAAACTAAATGAATGATCTACAACTATATACAACAAAATGATTAAATCTCACAAGGAGAATGTTAAGTGAAAGAAGCCAGATACAAGAGTACTTATTATTTGATTCTATTCATTAAAGTATAAGAAAAGGCAAAATCTATGATACTAGAAGCAAAGGTAGTGATTCGTGTTCAGAGGATGGAAGAAGAAACACAGAATGGCTTCTGGGCACTGATGACATTGGACTCTTAGCCCATGTGCTGGCAACACAGGTGGGTGTGTCCAGTTTATAAAATTTCATTGAGTTGAAAACCTATGATGTGTTTACTTTCCTATATGTATATTATACTTTAGTGAAAGATTTCAAAATTACAAGGTTGCCTTTGAGAGATCAGAAACCATAGTTTGCTAGTTCTGAAAAAAGCCCTGGCTATTCTTGGGATGGAGTAGCCCATATCACTTCATTTGACCATAAGGTTGGTTCAGAGAGAAGGAATATGGTAACAGTGGTCTCAGCAGTAGCAATAGTACAAATAAATATAGTAATTAGCTAATATTTACTCAGCATTCACCTGTGCTAAGCACTTTACAAGTATTATCTCATTTAATCTTCACAACAGTCCCATGAAGTATGGGCAATTACATCCCATTTTATAGTCAAGGAAACTGAGATTCTAACTCCTGATTTAAGCATTCTCATTGCTTCCCCATGTGGCCAGGGTGGTGGTGGGGGATATCTTGGAAAAGCTGACCCAGGTTTCTTGACTCTCAAATCAATATATCCCTGTTGATTGGTTAAAAAATTGTCCCCCAACAATATGTATCTTAAGTCCTGGAACCTGTCCATGTCATCTTGTTTAGCAAAGGGGCCCTTGCAAATATAATTAAAGATACTGGAATGAGAAGATTATCCTGGTTATCCAGGTAGGTCCTAACTATCACTGTAAATGTCCTCATAAGGTAAAGGCAGAGGGAGATTTGAGATAGTCACAGGTATGAAATATGGAGGCAGATATTGTAGTGATGTGGCCACAAACCAAGGAAAACTACAGATGACTGGCAGCTACCAGGAACTTGAAGAATAAATTCCTTCCTAGGGTCTCTGAAGGGAGTACAGTCCTGTCAACACCTTGGTTTTAAAACTTCTGGTCTCCAGAACTGAAAATAAATTTCTGTTGCTTTAAGCCACCATAATAAGAGGTCTGTCTGGAAAGAGTCCAGTCATTGTTATTATAACAAGAATGTTTTTGCAACATCAGTGTAAACTTGCAGCCAAGGAGAGTGGACTGGAATGTGCATACATGAATAATGATGACTTCACTGTACTAGTCAGTGGGGGCAGTAGATGACACTGAATGAGCATGTGTACTGTGTGGATGTCACATTCAAAGTGACTGAGGAAGTAAAGCAGTGAACAGTGAATATGCATCAAATTTTGAGTTAAGCTTGAACATTCTTCCATGGAAACTACTGGATGACTCAGAAGGCCATAGCTAAGGGCAACTGGTGATTGGCAGCTTCATCATGACAAAATACCTGCCCATGCTCACATCTTATGCAGAGTTTTTTTGCAAAATATCAAATTACTCAGGTGACTCAGCCCCCTGTAGCCCAGATTTGGTGCCCTGTGACTTCTGGCCTTTCCCTAAACTAAAATCACCTTTGAAAGGGGAGAGATTTCAGACCATCAATGAGATTCAGGAGAATATGATGGGGCAGCTGATGGTGATTAGGAGAAATGTGTGGGGTTCCAAAGTGCTGACTTTGAAGGGGACTAAGGTGCCATTGTTCTATGTACAATGTCTCTTGTATCTTCTTCAATAACTGTCTCTATTCTTCATAGTATATGGCTGGATACCTTCTGGACAAACCTCATATACTATCCATTATCTAAACATTATACAGCAACACCTAAAGAATGTTCTATAAGAGGGCAACAGGTGTTCTTGAAAAGTATCCTGGGGTCAAACAGTGTTGGGAAGTAATGTCAGACAGATTTCTTTACAGCTTGACATCTTAGGACCTTTAACATGTTTATTACGCTATATGTGTCTTTGAGAAGAGGAGAGGGTAACATGGAATTTTCCAAACTTAACTGGAGGACCCCATGGGGCATTCCCAGGATGCGCTACAGTATACCATGCTGAAAACACTGATGAGACCCATGAGGGAAGAAAGGCCTAAAAATTTAAGGTTATTACTTTATTTTTTCATGATTATTTTTCTAAAGCCCAAAAAAGCAGGACATAGTAGTTACCAGATCAAGAGTTGGATGGATGATCTCCATGGGCCCTTCCAAATGTAACAATCATGAATTCTTTATGTACAAAATCAAAGATGTTTCTTGCCTCTCATAGATATTGCTAATCAATCACCACACTGTTGCTAGAGCTGAAAGGGCTCCGTAATCCTTAACCAGAGCTCCAGGCAAATGAAACCTCTGTACTATTCCTGTCCTAGTAACTTGATGAATAGTCCAAATAAATAAACAATGGCTAGTGGGTTTTCAAAAATGCCTATATTATTCTCTTCCTGCCCAAGGAAGTACATCCTCACCCCTTCTGATATCTGTTAGTTTTTTCCCCATTTCTAGAACACACAATCCTTCACCCTGATTTTTAAATGAGTACACAGGTAACCATGTTGGGTGAGAGCCTTTAAGAACAGGAAGGGGAGGAAGCTTGGGGCACTATATATCTAGACCAGCCTTTTTTCTCTGGCCAGGTTTCTCTCTAACAGATCAAAATATATACATGTTTACTGCTCTCTGAGTTCCAAAGCCATTTGTGGGGGGTGTAGCTGATCTCAAAAATCTTTGCATCTCAAGACAATTCCCAGGGCAGCAGCTGCATCTGATCAGACTTCCTTGGCAGGAGAGTTCAGAAGCTCTGGGTCTTCAAAGAAATACATTAGCTGGGATGTAATTTTTAAAAGGTGATGAAACACTTATGCCTCATTCGTACTGCAATAACACCTTCCTCCAAAGGCTTTACAGACCTCTGCAAAAGGCAACTATCACTGACCTTGGTTAAAATAAAATAAAATAAAATAAAATAAAAATCTGAGGCTCAGAAATGTTGCATACATGGACTCAGTGTGGTCAAGAAGCACATTAGTCTTTCTATCCCCTAAGAAGGAAGAGGGAGATGAGAAAAGGATGAGAGTGAGCAATAAAAATAATTTTTAAACTTTTCATTAATAATTTTCTTGCAGTTTATGTCAGACACTGAAGTACAAATAGTCATTCAAGTCTGTAAGCCCCTCCTAGATGGCAGGTACTATGCACTGAAGATGAGAGTCGACTGACACAGTCAAGTAAGAGGTCAGATTGAGGAGAATCAAGAAAGGGGCCTAAATGAGACTCCTTGTCATCTCTACCTCTTCTCACAATGTTGCCTCTGCATTTGCTGTTCATAGGATTCTATCCAGGGAAGGAGCAGCTTCTGCAGACAGCAGAGGGAGGAAACGGGACTGCTGGTAGGCTGTCATGGGCATTAGGAAAAGGCTTCAATCTTCTGGGGTGGGTGCTCTGGGAAGGGTCTTAAGGGAGAATTCTGAAGGAAGGGTATGGCTAGCAGAAAGGAGGTGGCGCTGGGAACTGTGGAAGGGCCTAGTGAAGGAGGCAGAGCTGCTTTAAGGATTCTGAAAGCTGTGTGAATTGAAAACACTTCACAAAGGAATCAATCTGATCATGAGTTGTCTTAGTTCAGCAGTTGGAGAACTCAAGGCAATGAGCTGGTCACTCCCCATGTATTAGCATTAGTGCCCAAACCTCTGTGCAGTCTCTCTATAGTCTGCCACAGCAGACCACATAAAAAGACCTCATGGACTGACATCTACTGAATGCTAACATTGTGGAGAGGGTCCTTCAGCAGACAGTCTTGGGCAAGGGATAGTTTACTAGGTTCAAATTGTAAAGAGAAGACCCCCAATTACCCAGAACATACATTTGATCACATGAACTTTGGCATTTGATGATCACAGGTTCAGCTCCCCTGCATGGCCACTTATGAGCTGTGTAATCTACGGAAGTTACTAAACCTTTCTGAGACCACTCCTCCTCATCTGTGAAACAGGGATGATAATGGCTCTATTCCATAGAGTTATTGTGAGGACTTCAAACAATAATGGACAAAAAGCAAAGTGTGTTTCAAGGTAGAGTCCAAGGTCCTACTAGGGATGTATCTTAAAGTGCATATTTCAGCCCTGACTGATGTGGCTCAGGGGGTTGGGTGTTGTCCTGCAAAGCGAAAGGTTACTGGTTTGATTCCCAGTCAGGGCACGTGCCTAAATTGTGGGTTGAGTCCCCAGCCTGGGTATGTACTAGAGGCAACCAATCAATGTTTCTCTCCTTCTCTTCCTCCTTTCCTTCCCTTCTAAAAATAAATAAATAAAATATTAAAAGAAAAAGTTAAAAAAATTGCAGATTTCCATGTCTTACCACAGACCAATGGAAACAGACTCTGAAGGATATTTTTATGTATAGGAAAGTCTAAGAAAGATTCATAAGACATTTAGTCTGTGCTTGGCAAAAATCTCAGTAAGTGAATAGCTCTCATTCTGTTTATTACTATTATCATTTATGATATGCAAATATAGACCTCTTTTCCAGGCTGGACAGCCTAGTGCTCAAAATTAGAATTTATCTGAAATCCAACTCAATAGCTATTTATTCAACTTCAGAAGCCTGAATAGAGCATCAATGATTGGAAAAATTAAAATAAAAAAAGTAATTACAGCAGCCTAGGTGAATGCAAAGTAATCTTTTGCAAATGTTCCCAAGAAATCAAGCAGTTACAGTTTTTCTTACCTTTTTTTTAAGAAGTAGGAGTATGAGGAAAACTTTCCAAGTTGTGATAAGCAGTATCATGTATACACTCCCTGTGGACTGGCAACTTGCCTGGGAAGGTGCACTATGATGGGGGAGACCCTCATGATAGGGAGAATGATTTCTATACACAGGCTGGCTGGTAAAAGTCAACTGTGAAGCAATTCTCAGAGGCCTCTGGACTAAATTTGCAGGGAAATCATTCGTGAATTTTCCCAGACATTGAGTCCCACAGTATCTGTGTCTGTCTGTTTCCTCTGCCACCCCTAACTACACCTGTCATTCACCTGGAAGACATCCAAATACAATCTTAACAAATATGAGTTTTCCTCTGCTTGTCACACAGAGAATCACGTTATGAAAAAAGAAGGTCACCCCAAAAACTGCATGGTAATCAAATGCTAAGTATCCTGAAAAAGAATCCCTTGCCATTTAGTGTTTGAGAAAATAAAAAATAGCAAACTTTTTAAGAAAATTATGTTTAAACTCTCACTTTGATTCCCATAAAGTTCATCATGTTCAACAAGGATTACCATTCTATGTTCTGGCACCCAAAACAATTCTTCCCTCTGCTTCCTCTCATTGACATCAGAATATCACACTGAGTTTGTATTTGCCCAGAGCTCTCCTATTTGATTATACAGCTAGGAAATGCTTAATGTGACTGGGTACCTTTCAGGAAAGATTAAGAAAAATAGCCCGGGGAGCACAGCATCTCTAAGACTTAGTTTTCCAAATTATTAAAAAATGCAACTCTCTGGAAGTTCATCCACACAAAGCAACCAGTTGTGTCCCTTGGTTGCCCTCAGAGTCTTTTAATTGTCCATTTTCCATATTGCTGATGCAATTTAGGGTAAACTCAACACAGAACCACTTCACCTTGTCTGCAAATGGCTTACCAAAGACCATAAATGTCATCACCAAATTGGTGAGCAATAGTTCAAACCTTTGCATCTCTCATTCCTTGAGACATCTGTGTCCCTAAGGATACCAATCCTTGCTTAAAGGAAATCTTGGGAAAAGGAGCCAAGACCTTTTCCTGTTGAGGCTAGTGGGAGGAGGGCAATGAGGCTTGATAAAACTGTCCTCAAAATAAGTTCCATCTTAAAAAGCTTATAAAGGGAACGAGAGAGTTTAGTTTCTTAAATGGAAGCCGAAAAATAAAATATAAAAGGTTTGTTGATGGAGAACCTTGGAAGACTGAGAGAGTTTGAAGACATCACTGCAGAAAGATTGCCCAGTACCAGAGCTTTCTTGTATTACACCCAAAGCTGTGTACCATCTGAGGCTGATTCAGGAAAATACTCAAATCTCCTGGTAATTTCCTGCAGACAGGGCATTTAATCATCTCCAAGCCTCCACCACAAGAGGAAAAAAAATTAAACCAAATGATTCACACTCTTAAAATGAATCTGCCTTTAGAACAAGAACTGTTTTCTGCTCTTGAAAAGCAGCCACGATTTGTTATTCTAACAAAGTGTTCTTTTCCTCCAAACAGAAATAAAAGTCGCTCAAGGAGTGCTTGTACTGATTTCTGTTCTGCATTTCTTGAAACTTCCACCCAGTCAACAGTTTCTCCTGGCAGGTTCTCAGAAATCCAGGGAGAGCTGGGTAGTCAGTGACTAAGAACACAGGATCATTTTTATAAGCTTCACTCTCCCGGCCCCAACTTTTTGGCCCCATGGGAAGATGTTTTATTGTAGAATGAACAGAATTAGCTATATATATATAAATTCTTCACTGCTAGGCTCACTTGACACCTTTATCTGAATTGCTCAACAGCTGGGAAGGTTTGGCAATTGATGATTTGAGAAGGAAAGGTCCAAATCCTCTCCAAGTGGTATTTGTTCTCTCTGTACATACAGGACCATATTCATCTATCTAATTACTCAACTAAGTTGCACAGATAAAAACATCTGTTTGCAGAAAGCAGGGGACCCAAAGTATACAAATGATTCACACTATCTAAACAAGTGTAAATAAAGGCCAGCCCAGCAAAGAGGGCCCCTAAGAGCCAAAATAATTTAATATGGGTGGAAAGGGAGTTTGGCAATCCATGCATCAGACTTTGCTCCAATTTTGAAAGGCATTTCTTCCAGCTGCCTCATCTTTAAAAAACAAAGCAAAACCAAAAAACCTCTGACCCTCTGCATTGGGATCTCAACTTCTAGCTTAGGTACACACACATGAACAGACTAGGGACAGATGGGCAGAAAACTGAAACTACATCTTTTAAACAAATCTCCCCCAACCCCTATGAATTATTTTGGTATTAAACTTTCCCAGGATACCTCAGACATCCCAGATTTGTATGATCCCAGTCCTCACCAAGTCCTGACCTGGAAGAGCAAGGTTCCAGCTAACTATACCCCAACTGCTTTCTCATCCTATAGATTGATTCCCTTACACAGAGGAAGGAAGGCCAGAAGAGGAGGGGGTCTCTCCCCAATCTCCACCCCTAATTCAGAGAGAATAAATGAATAAACCCAAAGTTGCTTAATTATAGAAATCTACCAAGGAGTAAAGGAATGCATTTGGAAAATTACAGGAAGATAAGCCATAGGGAATGTGAGGAGAAGTAAATAATTTTTAAAGTAGACCTTCCTGAAGACATTAAAAATATTTTTGATAGTGTAAGGGAGATACGTAGCTCATTAGTAACACATATTTAAAATATGTGAGGGAAATATAAATGTATAAAGACTTTCAAAAGGCAAGTTCTGGGAAGTTTCACTGCTTCCTCTGAAGTCATCTTAATAGGACAATATTATTCTCTCCTGATTATATCATTATTACTATTATTGATTAATAAAGAAGCCGAGCAAAAGCTGGTAGACACTCACCAAAATGACCCCTAGGTCTGGGTCTCCTCCCAGAGCTCACAGCCTCCCCAGTGTCTGTGTGGCAAGAAGCATCTCTCCCACAGGTTAGTTTCCCAGTTCAAGGCCCCCTTCCCCCACCCCACCCCCACGAGAGTGGTGAAAATCAGGAGCCAATACACCCCAGCGCCTCCTCCAGGCTCCTGGGATACGGGGGCCACTTACCCGGCTCAGCCTTGCATTGCTCGCCGCTGCGGCGCCTCTGCTCCAGGGAACTGGGGGGAGCCAGGAAGGGGCCGTAGACCCAGGGGCCGCTGCTGTTAAGAAGCTCCGTGGGGCATGGGAGGACAACTGCCCAAAGCCAGAGGGAGTCTTGTGGGGGATCCGTGCAAAGCGGGTGTCATTCCCTGGGCGGTGGCTGCTGCCCCTGCACAGCTCCGGATCCAGAAAAATCTTTTTGGTCCTAGGGAGAGAAGCTCCAAGCTCTCCAGGCTGCCTCCAGGCTGCTTAAAGGGATACCTCCCCACCTACCGCTCAGCTTATTGGTGAAAATTCTGAGCCACAGGCCAATCCTAGACCTGTTCCCAAACTGAGATTTCAATCAAGGGAGCTACTGCTTTAAAATTAGAAAGGGCTTATGGTGGGTGCTGGAGGGTGGGGAAGTGGGAATGGGAGCACGGACAGGTATTCAGCCACCTTTCAGAAGCAGGACACAGGCTCTCTGGCACTTGAATGCAGAGGTCCAGAGAGCTAGCAGTGGCTGAAGAGCAAGATTATACTGTGCAGACCACATGAGGAAGACAGACATACCAATCCCTTGGCCTTCATCCCTCCCATCCAAATTCCCCCAACTTACTCATCCTTCAAGGTTTATCCAATTCATCACACATGCTGGAGACCCTCTATTCCTGGGAAGAGCTTCTAAACTTGCCCATTATTCCTCCCTTCCAAACACTTACCACAATTTCACTTTTTTGCATTAACTGTCTCTCCCTTTACACTGTAAATTCCATCAGAGCAGGGATGTTTTCATCCACCATCACACTGTGTCACTCCCTGCCTGGAACATGGTGAGCTCTCAGTAAATATTTGGTGATTGAATGAATGAATGAATGAATGAGGAAATGAGGAATGAAACATGTCCTGTGTTGGCTGTGACAACACCATTGTAAATTCAGAGGCAGTATTCCAGAGGCCAGGTGTTCATTCTAGACAAGACTGTGTTGGAACATGCCTCCATAACTTGTGCCTCAGTTTCCTTGTCTGTAGAGCATGATCATGAAATCTCCTATTTCACAGGGTTGTTGTAAAGATTGCATTAGCTCATCTCTGGACTAGAGAAGGTGCTCAATCAATAGCTATTGTTATTACTGAAATCAAATTACATTCGCTGAAGGTTGGGGCTGGTCTGACTGCTGGTTTAGCTTCTCAATGAGTGCCCAATCATTTGTGAAACAGATACTAATTAAGTGCTAATTCAGCACCAGAACCCATGCATGGTGCTGAAATCACCAATGGCAGACAAGGTCCTCAACCTCAAGGAACTCATAGTGGGGATTAGGGAATGTTTTAGTCAGGATTTTCCAGAGAAACAGAACCAACAGAATACATATATGAGGGGATTTAGTACAGGAATTGACTTGCATGGTTATGGGGTTTTGGAGGCTGTGTAGTCCATGGTATGTAGCCTGCAAACTGGAGAGCCAAGAAAACTGGTGGTATAATTCAGGACAAGTGCAAAGTCCAGAGAATCAGAGGCCAGTGGTATACATCCCAGGCACAAAGCAAAAGCCTGAAAACCAGAAGTGCCAATGTCCAGAGCAGGAGAATATGGATGTCTCTGTGTAAGCAGAGAGAGCATATTGACCCTTTCACCTGTTCACCTTTTTGTTCTATTCAGGCCCTTCATGGATTGGATAATGCCCATCCATGTTGGTGAGGATGGTCTTCAGGAAATCTACTGATTCAAATGTAATCTCTTCTGGAAACATCTTCACAGACATATCCCAAAATAATGTTTACCAGCTCTTTGCACATCCTTTAGACTAGTCAAGCTGACATATAAAACTAACCATCACAGGGTGGGGGAGAAGAAAGAGAACAGACAGACAAATAAAGAGAATTATGTTTAGCGATACTCAAGCAAAGACATATTTACAGGAATGTCTGTGGTAGGTTATTTTATAATATCAAAATAATGGAAAACAATGATAGAATAAAAGTAGGGGAAATGGTTAATAATTTATGGTATGTTCATTCCATGGAGTATTACAAAGTCATAAGAAAAGAAAGAGGCAGAGTTAAGTACACTAATAAACAATGAGCTCCAAAATACATTGCAAAGTGCAGTACAGAACATAAAATGTTTCCCCAGTTACATAAATACGTCTTCATGTATTGTATATGCAATGTATGCTGTATGTGCATACGTGCTTCTAGAACTATGCCTAAAAAATGGTAAAGGTTATTATATCTAGCAAGGTGGTTTGAAGACTAGGCAGGTCTAAGATGGGAAGGAGACTAATTTAATTTCATCATACATCCGTGGGTATTATTTGAATATTTTACCATGATAAACTCTTAGTTCTGGCAAGATGGCAACTGATGAAAGCCAGAAAATTCCAACCTTTCAAGCACCTAGATATGATAAACAAAATCTAAAAAAATTATTTTAAGTGCTTAGCTGACTCATAATAAAGGAAGGAAAATTTCTAGGTAGTAGAACTAAAGAAGGAAGTGAAAACAAGAATGGTAAGCATGTAAACTCACTGTGGCTATGAGGTAGGGGGAAGGTGGTTGGCAGCAGGGGATAATATTGTCTTGGTTTCCTAGAGTCTAGGATTTTAATGCCCATGCAGGAGAGAAAACAAGGTGTTGGGACAAGGAGAGGCAGAAAGTACGAGACCTCTTCAGAAAACCAGGAACACTCACTGAGGGCACACAGATTAGAAAAATTGCCAACCAGCCGAACATAACTTGTCTGTTGCTACCTGTGTTCTGAGTAGAAGCAAAAAGTTTAAGCTGAGAATTGGAGACCTCAGACCAGGGGTGTCAAACTCTTTTTCATTGGGGGTCACATCAGCCTCGTGGTTGCCTTCCAAGGGCCAAATGTAATTTAAACTCTTTACCAGTTAAGGAGTAGTTACATTTATACAGTCCTAAAATTATTTTGGCCCTTTGAAGGCAACTGTGAGGCTGATGTGGCCCCTGGAGAAAATGAGTTTGACACCCCTGCCTTAGATCTATTCCTTTGAGATTGGAGTACTAATAACAAGTCAGAATCAGAAAGCTCTACCTGAAAAATTAATATAAAAATTGGTCTGGTCTTGTTCGTGAGATGCCAAGAATGCCTCACAGAAGTAAATGAAAAATTGCTCTGGAGAGCAATTCCACAACCCAGGCCACAGTGGGACCTGCAGAAAATGAGCCCCCAATATAGTAATAACATCCAGGAAACTGACAAGTCACAAGTCAACAAGGATGAGGATCAGAGGATAAGAGTCAAAGCTTATAAAGCAACTTTCTGAAAAAGACCATGAAATGAAGTTTAAAATGATTAAAAATGTTAAAGCTAGAATTGAGACCCTAAATAAGAACAAGACATGATGTCTATCTCTCCCCATAGATTCATTAAAATTAAAAATTTGATAGATAAGTTAAACAGAAGGTTAGTTACTGCTGAAGAGAAAAATATGAATCTCAGGATACTACACAAAATAAAGCTCAAAGGGATAAAAAGTTGAAAAATTTGAAAGAAAGGTTAATAGATATGGAGACTGGAATGTAATGGCCCAACATATGTCTAATAGGAGTCCCAGTGGGAGAGAATAGAGAAATTGAGGCAAGTATAATAGCTGAGAAGTTTCTAGATTTTATAAGACTCATAAATCCTAAGATTTAAGAAGCACAAGGCATCTCAAACAGTATAAGTAAACATAAGGATATCTGCATATGTTAATTATTCATAAACATATAGTTAATAAGATAAGTGAAGTGAGGAAACATGAAACAATAATGCAGTAACAGAGGTAAGTAGACAGCACTTAGTACTACAGAAGCCAGGCAACTCTCCATTCCACATTTAGAGCTGGACAATATTTCCCAAAATCTTTCATCCCCAAATACAGGTGAGGCAAAAGCAGATTACAGTTGTGAGTACGTCAAACACAGAGTTTATTCTTGTATTACTATTTATTAATTATTGTATGATTTTCCATGTAAACCAACTTTTGTCCCACCCTATATAATAAATTCTGAACTATATACTAGGTTCTTGAAGGCCTAGCTGTACATTATATAGGGTGCCCATGTACCAAGGCAAAGTAGCAGAGATTTTCTGAGAAAGATGTATTCATTCAGCCATCAAACAAAAGTGGCAGGAAAAAATAAAGGAGAGAGAAAAACAAACAAAAAAAAAACTGAAGCCCCTGTCCTTGAGAATCTTACTCTGGGAGTGAAGGCAGCAGATAAACAGTCTATCACAGAATGGAGAGTATCATAATAAGGGAATATAAACTGCTATGAAAAAACAGAAGCAGAACATCTCAACCAGCCTTGCAGGAGAGGTGGGACCACAGGGAAGGCTTCCCAGAGGAGGTAACATCAGCACTGAGAGAGCTGGTATCTCCAGGGAAGAAACATTAGAGTTAGGCCTGGCTTTAAATTCCAGCACCAACACTTACTGTCTTACTGATTTTGGCCAAGTTAAGCAGCTTCTCTAAATTTCATTCATCTCATCTGTAAAATGAAATTCATATCACCAGTCTGGGGGGTTAGTTTGAGGTTTAGTGATATATATCATTAAGCAGAAGGCTTGGCCTAGAAATTGATTTTCACAATGGATAACTAGTATTATTATTAGATGAAATGCAGTGCTTTGTGGAAAAATGCCTTCTGTTTTAAAAGGCAATTTTCTTGTAAAAACTGAAGAAGATAGAGATGTTAATCTGTTTCCATAAAACTACCTTGATGAATATGGAATGTATCTACCCTGAAAAAAATTATATTATCATGTTATCAAAATGTAAATAGTAATTAGATCTGGTCCTTTTCCTAAAGGAACTTAAAATACAGTCCCCCCCAACCCCCAGTTACTAATGAACACTATGAACAATATGAACAATATGTTAAGTATCAAATGATACTTAACATAATGAACAATATGTTAAGTATCAAATATGTGATTATCTCTAGTGTTAAGTCCTAAAACTGTGAGAAAATTCCTACCTATATCATTGAGCCTTCAGATTCCCAAACACAAATCAAGTTAAAAGAATTCAGTCTAACCAAGGAAAGAAAAGATGGAAAGATGGGCCCTCTCAGTATTGCTCAATAGATTTATGAATGAGTGAGATGATGGATGGGGAAGAAATTCATAAAGTCCAATCAATGATTCCAAGTTGCTGGGCTCTCCCAAGCACAGCACACAAGAACACAAAGTGATCAAGTCCATCTGCAGGAATGGCCTGGACAAAAGTAGATGAACTTCAATAATGGCAAGGGTCAGGCCTGCCCATTGGAAGAAACTCTGAACTGTGCAGTATTAGGAGAGAGTTGGCCAAGAACATGCTTTCCACTCATTCCTTCATGTATCATTTCACAAACATTCGTCTAATGTCTACCATGCAAAAGGGTTTGCCTTATAGGCTGGATAAACATGAACAAACATGAATAAAACACAGTGCCTGCCATCAAGCATCACAAACTGTAGCAATCTGAAATCCTCTTCACTTGCCTTCCAACATTCTTCCTCTCACTGTGCAATGGTGATCTAACCTTTACAAGCCATCTTAAGTGTGCACTAGAGATTAAACATCATGGTGTTTCAGAACGGCAAGTAGATTTCATCTCTTGGGTGAATAGGCTGATTAGTAGTGGCTTCCCAGAGTGCTGATTTGACAAGTCTAAGGCTACATCATGGCAGAAAGCAGGCTGTGGTGGATTAGTGATGTTTGTCACATGGATAGAGAAGGAGTGACAGCATTAAGTGCTATGAATCTGACATCTTCCATCTAGTCCAACCCCCTCGTTCCACAGATGAGCAAACAGAACAGATCTTTCTTTCTTCCTGTGGCATTTTAAATTCAGCAACTCTAGCAGGGGCAACTGAGGAGAGCCTCCATATCTGAAATGTTGCTGAGAGAGAAGAAAAATCTATAGCTTAGAATATTTCTGATGAGCTTTTAAGATATGCACTCAAATACTTTAGCAGCCTTTGTATTTTGCAGCAAACTGGCTAAATAAAGAAAACCATAGATTCTGATCTCTTTAGCTCCAAAGTACATCCCCCCACCCCCAGACACACAGAAGGTTATATTAAACATACATCATTTGAGAATGCTTGAGGGTTTAGAATGTACTGGGTGACAGAAATGTCTATAAAGTGAATATATTTCAGAAATACAAAATGAATAAATACATAGAACACCAATTAACGTGTTATTTAAGAAAGGACAAAGATTTTTATCACTTTACTCTATTATATGGTACAGATATCAATAGCCAAAGAAAGGAAAAGAAAAGCCCTCATTTATTTTCATACAGATACTTTATATCCTGGGGACTCTGTAACAGTAACTAAGGAGATAGGGAATGTCCCTGTTAAGCATTTCCACACCCAGTCTACGAACACTCACAACCATCACCTAGTCGAATCACAAAGAATTCGAGCTCATTCACTGCAAAGGATGGAACAGTATAAATGGACAAGAGATAAGCAGGAAGCCCAACTTCAACCTGATTCAGACACAAAGAACAAATTGTAGCATTTGACTAATATGCCAGATCTTCTATCATGCTAACTGCAAAGTGAATTTTATGGAAAACCAACTCTTTGAAAAATAGCTTAATTGATTCAGTGACATAAATTCCAATGAAATATTAGGGAGAAGGGAGTGTGAGAGAGAAAGAGGGAAAGAGAATATGAGAATGAGGATGAGAAGAAAGATAAGGAGGATGAGAAGGAAGGAGGAAGAAAGGAGAGGAAATGAATGAATGACTCAGAGATTATGAATAGGATGTTCTGGAGAATACCAGGTTTACCTTGAGGCCCCAAAAGGTATGTTCTGAGTTAAGATGACAGGGAGCCTATTTATATTTCAATCAAATAACCTGTTAAAGATTTGGGTAAAAAAAATTAAAAGATGACCCACCACAGACAATTCTTTGATGCATAAAGTGGTTAGATTACTTTTTTCCTCCAAGACACATTCATTTGCAGAACACCTTCAGGATTTCTAACAAATAGGCATTTGCTAAATACCATGTTCATGATTTGTCATATGGAATATGCCTTATGTTATTAATCATGAATAAACAAATTGTGATAAATCCAAACAATGGAATACTACTCAGCAATTAAAAATGAATGTAAGCAACAAGATGGATGAATCTCAAATATACAATATTATGCTAAGAAGCCAGGCTGAAAGGCTACATATTATACTTATATAATTCCATTACATGACACTCCAGAAAAGACAAAATTATAGGAAAAGAAGGCAGATCAGTCATAGGCAAGGCCTGAGATGGGAGGTGGAATTGAGTAGCAGGAGAAAGATTGGGGCTATACATTTGTAAAAATTCATTAAACTGTAAACCTAAGAGTGATTTTACTCTAAGCAAATACAAAAACAACAACTGATAAAAAAAAGTTAAAGCCATCTGTAGTGTCATTTTGATTATTACTCCTGTATTAAATATTGTCTTGTTAGCTTGTTTTTATAAAGATGTTTAATGAATTACTTAAAAAATCCTTACCTAGGAACTGTGGTCTGCCAATGGCCATGACCATGATGTTGCTCTTTCTCTAGTAAAAAAGGAGAGGATCAAGTTGTGTAGAAGTGGCACCTCTAGCCCCCCAGTGAGATTTCCTGCTGTACTTACGTACTTACAAAGTCTATAAAACTGAAAAGATACTTTTATTTATTTATTTAACTCTAATAATATATTTTATTTAGCCAAATATATTAAAAATATTAACATCCCAACGTGTAATCAACATAAAGAGATTATTAATGAAATATTTTACCTTCTTTTTTCCTGCTAATTCTTTGAAATCCAGTGCATTTTATTTTTTTATTCTTTTATCATTTTTTTATTGTTCTAATACAGTTGTCTCCATTTTCCCACCAAAAACTATGTGTAACTCATGTTGGTTAGCAAATGGACTCTGTACCACCCAAACCACCTTACATTGTGGAAAACAGTGCTATGGACCAGAAGCTCCATGAGGGAAGGAGTGGAATCTGACTTCATCACAGCCATTTGCAGCACCTGACATAGTGATCTCTGGATAAATATTCATGAAATGAGTGAAATAAACCATTCTGCTGTGATTTACACTCCACCCTTCCAGGAGAGGACATTGCTGAGGCTTCTCGGTTCAAAGCCATTATATAGGGATTATTGTGTTATTGACAGCCGGCTCCTAGAGCAAGTTCTCCTTCCATTGAGATGCAGCCAACATGCCACCAAAATGGATCACAGAGAACCAGTCCAGCCAACTCTTATACTTGATAGCCTTCAAAAACCTGAGCCTTGTCTTCCATCAACCTACTGTTGTTAACCGTTCCCCATGGGACATGGTTTCAAACCCTTGACATACCAGCCACTCAAAACATGACACACTAATTAAATTAGAACAAGGAATTATTGTCAGTGCTGTAGGTGAGATATGGTCATGTAAGAAAACCTCCATGCTTTTCAGAGAAACATGTTTAGGAATGTAAGGCTAAAGTAACATGATGTCTGAGATTAGCTTTAAAATACTTAGGAAGGAAAAAAGAAAAGAAGAGAGCAATGAAGGTGGAAATGAGAGAGGGAATTGAAGCTAAAGGAAAAATGATGAAGCACATATAGCAAAATTTTGATAATTAAATCCATTATATAGGGGTTATTGTACTTTCCCCCTGAAAAACATTTAAGTATGATTTAACCATGGCAAGGTAGAGTGGGTCTGTGCCCTTCTTGTTTCTGTCATTGTAATTTCAATGTTGTATAAATTTGATTCACACTGACCAAAACCTGTTCAAGTTTAGGGGTTCCCCTGCTCCACAGTCTCTCACTAGACTACAGCTACTTTATTCTATACTTGGGTACCGTATTTTTCAGACTATAAGATGCACCACCCAAATTTGGGAGGAATAATTGTTGTTAATGCTGCTGTTGAGTTCTGTTCATAATTACATTGGTAAAATATTATGTTATTTATGTTTTTAAATATTTTACCACCTTTTTTGCTTTAAAATTTTTTTTCTTATTTTCCTCCTGTAAAACCTAGGTGCGTCTTACAGTCCAAAAATATGGTACTTGGGTTTTTGGCTCCAAGTGCAACTCTGTCCATTTCTTCATTTTTACATTCAGCCAATTATCTCTATTAGTGTGGAAATTTGGGATCCTCAGTCTGCTTGCTAATACTATGTAGTGTCTAGTCTATTACTTTCCATTGTCAGACTCTGTCTACATTAGAACCATCTGGGATTTTGTCATTTCTGCAGACTCCTATGCCTGAACCATAAAAATTCAAATTCATTATGTTTGGGACAGGGCCCAGAACTTGTATTTTAAAGTTTTCTTAAAATCAAACTAATATATTCATTATTTGTCTATTATATCATCAAGTGGTTTTTAAAAAAATGATGAATGGTACCTAAAGATTGAATATAATTTTTTAGTTATATTTGGGGAAGAAAAAAAGGAATGGAAATATTTATATTATCTCAGATTGGTCACTGCCAGATTGTAAAAGCAAACTTTCCAGTTAGTTCATAGGGGAAACTGATGACTCTCAAGCTCTTGAGAGCATTTATAGACAAGGTAATTTGTATGGATATGAGAGGTATCAGAATTTTAATTCTCTGGATCTAAGTGCTGACACCTCCTTTCTTGGTGGTTGTGAAAAAAATTTTGGTCCTATATTTTCAAGCATATTACTTTGGAGAGGTATGCCACCTTTAGCCATGCCGATCTGCATCTTCTGGTTTTCTTGGCAGTTCAATAGTCAGAAGTTTGGAAAAGAAGCAAGTGTCATATAATTTTCTCCCACTCTGCCTTTATATGAACTCTATGAATCCTTGCAATGAAGTAGGGACTATGATGATACCCACTTTTTCAGAGGCATAGACAAATTACTGTAAGTAACTTGCCTCTAGGATCCCAGTGTATAAGTGGCAGGGATGGGATTCAAGCTGAGGCAGTTCAGCTTCCATATTCCTAAGACTCACTTTCTTACATGTATGGGTCACTCTGGCCAATATGTACAACTGCTGGACCCAAGTCAAGAGAGAAATTTAGAAGAAAGGCTGAGAGTAAACAAAGAACTAATCATAATTTACTTTTAGGAACTTTTCATGTGCTTGTATGTTTTTCCATGCACCTGTCCATCTTATACTTACTGAGTAGCAACTATATACAAGCATTATGATAATAAGCTCTGGGGACACAGATATAAAAAAGACACAAGAGAGAATCACAGTCTGGTGGGAGAGAGAGATCAATGTTATACATACATGCATAAAACAAAATACTGAGTAATGTAGTCTAGGACAAAAAAATTGCTCGAAGTGGAGTGAGTGAATTGAAGCAGCACAAGAACACGATGTTAGCAGCAAGTCTTTAAGAAGGAGCAGGAATCTTGGAGATGGTAAGGGGAGAAGTTTAGTCAGACAGATGCTACAGTATGAGTAAAGTTATGAAGCCTTGAAAGAGACCCAGGAGGGAAAGGGCAGATATTTCATAGAGCTAATCAACCTGGGCACCAGACACTGGGGTCTGGATAATTCTTTGCTGTATGGGCTGTCCTGTGCATGTAGGGTATTAGCAGCATCCTCAACCTCTACCCACTAGATGCCACTAGCAGCTCCCTAGTTTTGACAACCAAAAGTATCCCCAGATAGTGCCAAATGCCCCTGAGCAGCAGAATCATCCCTTTGAAAACCTAGACTAATAGGAAAGCTTGAAAGTATGTGTGAAAGAAGAAAAGGACCAGTAGCTGAAAGAAACATAGTGAGGTGGCTTGGGTCTGTATCATGAAATCAGCCAGTCAGTCAGGCCTCTCAAATTCTAAATAACCACCCAGCCACTCTGACGCTCATTTCCTTTAAAAGAGCCCTGGACAAAGGCAACAGGGGTGGGGGAAAGGGGTGGGGAGGACTCAAAGTGGAAGATGAGGGGGTGGGTAGGGCAGGGGAGAGTAATGGGGAGAAAATGGGGACAACTATAATTGAACAACAACAATAAAATAAATAAAATAAAATAAAATAAATAAAATAAAATAAAATAAAATAAAATACTTTTCCACACTGGAAAAAAAAAAACAATAAAAGAGCCTCCGACTAATTCTAGCCTGCAGGTCCAATCCACATTAGAAGCCATTAGTTGGATAATTAATTTGGTTGCCATCTATATAATTATGTAGTGGGCAGAACTCTGCTATGATCTCCAAGATTCTCGGCCCGGGGTTATACACACATTCTTCCAACTTTTCAAACACTAATATACATGCTTCTGCGAAGGGATTTGTAGATATAACTGAGGTTGACCTTAAAATAAGGAGATTTTCCTCAGTCTGCTTGACCTAATCCCATTATCCCTTAGAAGAGGCTGGGGTCTTCCTGGAGACACATTTAATGAGTGAGGGGCATCTGATGTGAGGGAGACTCAGTCACTGGCTTTGAAGGCAGAGGGGCCATGTGGCAAGGACCTAAAAGTTGCCTTATAAGCTGAGTGTGGTCCAAAATTGATAACCAGCAGGGATGCAGAAACCTCAGTCCCATTACCACAAGGGACTGGATTCTGAATGAGCTAGAAAGAGGAACAGCTGGGAATGCAGATGGCCAGCATGTTGACTGCAGCTTTCTAAGAACCTGAGCAGAGAAGCCAGCCATACCATGCCTGAGCTTCAAACCCACAGATGCAGTGGTAATTTGTTAAGCAGCTATAGAAAACTAATATAAACTTGATCCCACAATCCTCCAAGGTCCAGCTAAATTCTCCTCCACGAAACTTCTCCCTTCTTACCACTGTACACAAAGACCAGTCCAGGCCATTTCAAGTTTCCCCCAAATCACCACACTCTCTCATGTTAATCCTGCTGCCTAAAATCCTCTCTTTTTCTTTTGTGACATCTCATGTAGATAAAGTACTATGCTGTCTACCATGGAATATTTCCTGAATGATTATATGCTCTCTTTTCTACTTCTCCACCCACTGCCAAAAAAGTCAGTACTGAGAAGACAGTGGTCATCTCTTAAAGGATCTGTTGAATTTCTCACAGTGCCAATAACAGTGTTAAGCCTACTGTAGACACTTAGTAAACCACTACTGATTAATGGCCACAGACTGCCACCCTAACCCCCACCTAAGGATAGAAGAGGTATTGTATACTACTGTCAAAATTCACATTATGAGTGAACTGACCTGGAACAATTTTCTAGCATTCAAAGAACTGTTATATTTCAATAATTACTTACATGAGATCACTCTCGTGGATGATGATGACTCTCAAGTTATGGTGACGTCTTCTGGGTCACTTAACCCTCAGGGTCAAGTGACTAATCAGTTACTATGAACAACCAGCAAAAAAATCTCTGTGCTCCTTGCATTTTAGACTCTCTTGCTGTTCTTCCTATCTTGACATAAACTTGAGGTTTCCAGTTACTGGGATTGAAGTTTAGTCTCCTAGTTAGGTGACCTGTTCTGGGAGGCTGGCAAAAGGGTGCTTTCCATTAGCATTGTCCATTCAATATTCTGTCTTCTGATGGAGGGACAACAAGAAAATATCAAGAATACACTTTTCTCTGGGAAAATAATGAGCACATATAAAGGAGTACATAGAAACTGTTAACTATTGAGTTGGCCAAAAGGTACATTATATTTTTTCCCCATAAAATAAAAGACAGATTTTTTATTTTCACCAATAACTTTATTGATTTGGATGTTTTGAATATGTCAGCTATCACCCACTATTGGCTGCTAGTGGGTGGAGGCCAGGGGTGCTGCTAAACATCTTACAGTGTATAAGACAGCTCTACAGCAAAGAATTATTTGGCAAAAATGTCAATAGTACCAAGAAACTTCACAAACCACTTTTGACACATTCAATCAGTCACAACATCTTTTCTATGCATGCATCTTTTTTTGTGTTCCAGTCATGTTTTTACCTTTCTTAAAATAATAAAGCCTAATACACTGAAAATGTTGCTAATTTTATTCAATCTTCAATATTAAAAGGGCTGTACACAAATTCACCAATTTTGATAACTTTTTAAAAATGCACGCTGATATGACAGCTGTCACAGTACAGTCTGACAAAATTGTTTTGAATTAATTTAAGACAACTAAGCACTACTACAGCCATGGAATGGAAAAAACATAATGGACTTTTAGGACAACCCAATAAAATGAGTTACATCTAAAGGTATCACTTATCCCTACTGACCATACGTTCTTCACTGTGGAGTTAAAAATTCAAAATAATGGAACACTGAAAAAATCTACTTGTAGAGTAAAACTTTCACCATCAGATTTCTTCCTAGGATGATTCTAGAACTAGAGCTTCTGGGACCTAAATTTACCCTCCAGCCTATGTAATTTCCTCTCATTTTTGCCATTATCAGCAGCAGGTGAATTAATATGACTCTGATAATTGCAATGCATGGGGTTGATTATGTCTCAGAGTTGTCTATGCCAGGGAACAAACTGTTATGGAAAAAATTGAGAGCCTGAACTTGCAATCAGCAGAGTCACAGCCTTCCTGGATGGCATAACAATCACCAGGCTGCAAAAAGTCAACTTTCACTCTGGCTTCAGTTAGCTCTCTAGTGAGTTGTGCCAATAAAACCAGAGGACCACAAGTTACCAAGCCAAGCTCCAAGGTCTTCGGAAGGCAAAATTCACATTTGGTAAATGGGCACTATGAGAGATAGAATACAAGTGTTTTTGGAAAATTATTACTCATAGCATGAATTCTCTAGATGAGGGTGTTGAAGATTTTCCAGCTCTGTCACCATACTGGTCCAACTTCCACAGCAAATAGCATTGAATAATCACAGAACTTTTTGCAACTGGGCCTGGAACTGATTTAGATTCTTTCTCAACACAATTCTGAGGGAACGAAAGCCTCTACCAAATGATCCCAATTGGCCTGCAAGATGAAATCAATTAGCCTTCTGTTGAATTAAATGCACTGATAGTTCTCCCTCTTCACTATGCTTGCATTTGGCTGAATTTTTATTCTAATGCCAGAAAGGAAGGAGGAGGGAAAAAAGAAGACACAGAAACTGAAGCACATCTACTCAGCTCTATCCTCTTGCTGTTTCCAGAAATTGTCAGGTCATTGAGAGCCACTCTTTTGGGGTAGTTGAAATTTCTAAGTCAAGCCTCAGAGCAAAGAGAGGAGGCATCATCTTAGTTTTCTATGGAGACTCTTCTTTCTCTTCCCTTCCTTGTAGTGAAGTCCTCCAAGATTCTTTCCTGGGCTGTCTTCTATGTCCTTCCAGGTCAGCATGATAACCCTGCCCTCTTTGTCCTTGGGCATACACCACCCTCTGTCAGCAGGTTGATTTGCTCAGTATCAGGCACTGTTCTGGAAGTGGCAGTAAAGAAAACAGACATGTTCTTTGCCCCTGTGGAGCTTATATTCTATTGTGGTGGAGAAAGATAATAAGCAAGTAAGACAATAAGTAGTAAGGGGCAAAAGAAAATTGAATGAGGGGGAAGAAGGATGGGCAGGGTACAGAGGTGCTAGCTTAGAAGAGTGCTGATGAGCTCAGGTCTCCTTTCCAGCCCAGACATCTCCCCTAAGGTTCAGATGCATGTGTCCTAACTACCTTCTGGGTATCTCCACCTGAAAGTCTCACAGGCACAAACTCACCATGTCTACCATAGATCATTCTTTTCCAAGTTCTCTTCTTCAACAGAACCATCTACCCAAACTTCTAAGTCAGACACCAGGTGTCATACTGAAATTCTTCCACACCCTCTACAACCAAACAGCTTCTAAATGCCTCCCAACACTTCATTTCTCTATATTTGCCACCATACCCCAATCCAGGCACTGTTCTCTTTTTCCTAGGCTGTTGCGTCAGTCTTACTGAGAGAAACTGTGCCTCCCAGTCCAGCCCAATCCTATTGTATATACTATGGTTGAAATGACCTTGGTAACAGTCCATCTGATCATGTCATTGATTCCCTGCTCAAAACTTTTCTATAGCTCCCTAGTGCCTTTGGGTAAAGGAACACCACTCACAAAGACCTTTAGGATCTGACCTTTACTTACAGTGCCAACTTTCTGCATCAAAACTGCTGCCCAATGCTAGCTAAATGGACCTGTTTGCAGGTCCTCTGGTTTCTTGCTCTTACTACTGCTACCTGAACCACAGTTCAGTCCTTTCCCCTGAGTAACCCCTACTCATCCTCCAGGTTGAATTCTGGACATTTAGGAAACCTTCCTCAACCTCAGAAGACCTGTTCCAGCTAAACTGTCTGTTGATTAACACAGCAATCAGCATGCTACCTGGCACACAGTCAATATTTCTTGAATAAATGAATATGTCCATGTACAAAGAACAAATTGATTCGTGTAATTGTAACCAATTTCTTCTAGGTCTCAGTTATTCTGATTCATCCATCCTCATGATCCAAGTTTCTGAGGGTGGAAATTCCTGTGCTTGGAAAAGTCATGCATCCCCTTTGAGCTCATTTTCCTCATTTACCACAAAAAAAATAATAGTGAGTCTTACTTTGGGGAGGTGTCATAATGAGAAACTAAAGCAGTGTATTGAAGGACCTAGCACATACCTGGTACAAAGGAGGTGGATCTGCAAATAGTAATTCTTATTATTTAAAAAAAAATTCTGCCTGCAGGCTAGGCAGAAAACAGAACTGCTTCCTGAGACAGGTGTCATTTCCCAGAGGTCACTATGCCTTGAGGAAAATGGAGAGAATGAGGAAAAATGCCCTCCTTTCCTTTGAAGATGTCTCTAGCACTTTGGACTTGCTATTCTGTTTTTATTCTGAGTTCATTTAACTTTAAGCTCACAGTCTTTATTTTAATACACTTTGCATTTTAACAAGTAGGTCAAAGCCATTTTATACTTGCAATATGATTACCATAGTAATCACTGTATTTTATAACCTGCAAAATGCTCCCAGGGAGACCAGTGGGGACAGTTACAGTTTGTAACAAAAATAATAATTTCAGCCCTGCAGAATAAGCTCCTCTTAAAAACATTCTTGTTGCAAGTGTTAATTTTGAGGCTCCCACAATATTTGGAAATGGCAAATGCTAATGACTGAAGAAATGCTGAAGAGTTTTACTTGAGTATGTCTTTATTTTCAGTAGCTTTGTGTTTGGAGAGTTAATATTAATGGCAGTAGTAGTAGTAGTAATAGCAGCAGCTAATGCTTATATAGTGCTTGAAGTAGACTGTCTGCAAAAGTGGTCTGAATAATTTCCCACTTGTACCTAGGCTCTTGAGTAAGCTACCACTCTGCTGACTCTGGACTTGGCCTGCACTTGCTTTGGCCAATGAAATATTAGCACATGGAAGCACAGGCTTGAAAAGCAATTGTGCACTCAGGCTTTACTCTCTTTCTGCTACTGAGAACCCTGTGACCACAGTCATGTGAACAAGACCAGCTGCTACAATTCTAGCTGCCATCACACTATACATGTAAGCAAAGCCATGCTGGACTATCCAGCCCCAACCAAAATGGCTCATACCCTCAGACTGGGACACTTGCCAAGCCAACCTGAATCATGAAAAGCAACAAATAAGTGTTGTTCTAAGCTACTAAATTTTGGAATGCTTTGTTAGACAGCATAAGCTAACTGATACTGTGTTTATACATGTCACACATTCTTCATAGTGCTTTACATAAATCAACTCATTTAATTCATACCATAAACCTGTGGGGGCAATACTGTTATTAATCTCACAGGTGAGGAAATTAAATGCACAGAGACCTGATAACTAGGCGAAGGTCACACAGTTCAAATGTGATGGAGTCAAAACTTGAACCCAGTCAGATTGGCTTGATAGTACCTGCTCTTAAACTATGTAACATGGACTCTCGATCTTTTTTTTCTTCTATAGAAATATTTATTTTATTCAGTAGTTATGAAGACCATTATTTAATGTGAACAACTCTGTTAATGATCAAGAACACAAATATTACTGTGCTCTAAGTAAATACTATAGGAATATATTTGGATCCTGAAACCAATAAATCAAAAGTATCCCAGCCACCGATGCACCAAATTCCATTAAAAAACTCTGACAGTACAATGTAAACTTTAGGACTAATTTTGAAGATCTAAAGTAAATACTAGTCTTCAACTGCATAGTATTTTAAATTTTTTAGGCTATGTACTTTCTCAAATCTTCACATATTTTATTTTAGTCACTTAAATCACAAAAGCAATACAATCTTCTAAAACAAAGAATATAAAAAGTAAAAGTGAGTCCCTCACTTGCTCTCACTTTTTAACCTCACCTTACTAATAGAACAAATTATTAACTTAATGTGCACCTTTTTATACCTTTCCTTTAATTATACAAATGTAGTTACTAAAGTCCTACCAAGTTACTACTCCCTGAAATTGAAAATAAGAAAAAAAATCAGTTGACCCTAAAGAGAATATTTTATAAAAGCCTCAGTTCATTATAATAAAGTATCTAAGACATTAACTGTAGTTTAACACTCAAAGTAACGCTTTACACAACCCATAGAAAGATTACTTGTAAAACACATACAAGAAGCCAGTTTTCTGGTCTAAAATAGAATTCTTATCTGAAAGGAACTACTATACCTTTTAGAACTGAAGTCAACTTTCAGAATGGCCATATGCAGTCAGGAGATCTAAAACAAGTCATTAAAATCTCTTACACACACATATAAAAAGTAAAAAAAAATATCAAATGAACAAATACAAAAATGAGAGGTCATCTCAGTCTAGGATGAATGTAACTGAATGTAATAATTCTCTTAGAAGATAAGAGTGTTGACTTTCAGCCAAGATGGAGGCGTAGGTAGATACACTATGCCTCCTTGCACAACTGAAAGAAGTACAACAACAAATTTAAAAACAAAAAACAAACAGTACTGCCAGAAAATCAAACTGTGTGGAAGTCTGACAACCAAAAAGTTAAGAAACATTAATCCAGACCAGTAGGAGGGGCAGAGATGGGCAGCCTGGCAGAGAGGACTTGTGGCAGTGAAGGGAAGGAAACTGGGACTCAAATCAACAGTATGGAGCAAAAGGAAGAAACAAACATTCAACCAGAACAGAATGAAGAAATAAAAATCCAAAACACATGAGGAGAGGCTTAGGAACCTCTGGGACAACTTTAAATATTCCAACATCTGAATCATAGGGGTGCCAGAAGAGCACAGAGGAGAAAAGGAAGAGCAAGAAATGAAAAACTTATTTGAAAAAAATAATGAAGGAGAACTTTCCCAACCTGGCAAAGGAAATAGTATTCTAGGAAGTCCAGGAGGCTCAAAGAGTCCCAAAGAAGTTGGACCCAAGGAAGCACACACCAAGGCACATCATAAATACACTACTCAGGGTTAAAGATAAGGAAGGAATCTTAAAAGCAGAAAGAGAAAAGGAGATCGTTACTTACAAAGGAGTTCCCATAAGACTGTCAGCTGATTTTTCAAAAGAAACCTTGCAGGCAAGAAGGGGCAGGAAAGGAGTATTCTAAGTCATGAAAGGTAAGGACCTACATCTAAGATTACTCTATCCAGCAAAGCTATCATTTAGAATGGAAGGGGAGATAAAGTGCTTCCCAGATAAGGCCAAGTTAAAGGAGTTCATCATCACCCAGTCCTTATTATATGAAATATAAGGGGACTTATCTAAGATAAAGAAGATGATCAAAACTATGAACAGTAAAATGACAAAAAACTCACAACTATGATCTGAACCTTAAAACAAAAACAAGCTGAGCAAACAACTAGAACAGGAACAGAATCACAGAAATGGAGATCACATGGAGGGTTGTCAGCAGGGAAAGGGAGGGGGGAATGAGAGAAAAGGTACAGGGAATAAGTAGCATAAATGGTAGGTATGAAATAGACAGGCTGAGGTTAAGAATAGTATGGGAAACGTAGAAGCCAAAGAACTTATATGCATGACCCATGGACCTGAACTAAAGGTGGGGAATGTGGGTCAGAGAGGGAGTACAGGTTGGAGGGGATAAAGGGGAAAAATGGGACAACTGTAATAACATAATCAATAAAATATATTTTAAAAAGAAAATAAGCCTGAAATAAAAAATAAAGATAAAAAGAGAAGATAAAAGTGTTTATATATATTGCAAGTAGGTAAGAATTATGGGAAGTCAATTTCTATCAGATGATAGAATTAAGAGCAAAGCAATGCACCTGCTTTAAGAAATTTAAAAGTCCAATTGTTATTTTTTTTAAATCCAACTCAAAATATTTTTATTTGGATCAAAAGGTTTTTGTCCCAATGATAAATGACTTTTATATAGAATATAGAAAAAGTGAACACTAATATAGGACACATTATTTTTGTATCTGTTTTGTCCCATTTTCCTTCTTTTTAGCAATTTGCTGGTCTAGAGAGTGAGTGGATAAAGAATGAGACCAAGTTGGGAAAGTTAAGATTCACTTCAGATTTCAGGGCAACCTACTGAGACTGAGGACAGGAGGTTCTTCTGACCTTTGTATTTGACCAAGATAAATATGAAGGCATTTATCTATTATTTCCATAATAGAAATGACTAAATCTTAAAGGGCCCTAACTCCATACTAAAATTCAGAATAGTACTGGTGAGCAATATGTTAAAAAAACACATATGTATATACAAATAATTTTAAGTATGTAATTAAACTATGAGTCTGTAATTTGGATGGGTAATTAAAGGATGTTGACGACAGAAGCATTAACTTAATGCAGGAACTGTTACTGAGTCAGTTCATCCATTGAGGACATCCTTGTTGAGCATCTACTATATACCAGGTGATGGGACTGGTCATAGGAATGAAAGAGTGAACAAAATGTACAGTGAGAGAGATTTACCCCAGGACAGTGGACAAGAAGACTACAAATACAAAGAGATTGTATAGCTGCTGAGTTTTTTCCTTCTGAAAAGTCAAATAGTCAACAAGTAAATAGTCAAAGAGTAAATAAATTAACAAGGAATGTTTAATAATTAAGATCAAGAGATTTCACTGAATTAATTCATTCATTGAACACCCTCTATGTGCCAAGCACTGTGACAAATGCTGAAATATAAAGGGCGTAAGACATGGTCCTTGTCTTCATAGAGTTCATGTCAATAGGAAAGTGTAAGAATATAATGGATGGTGTCACATAGAAAGAACACACCTAACCTGGTTGTAGGAAGGAGGTTCCCCCAGAGAAGGTATACCTAAGCTAATACCTCAAGGATGAGGTGATATTTGGACTTTTAAAATGGAATTCCATTTAAAATGTTTAATTTCTAGCCAATGATTCAAAAGCTTCTTGCCTTGAATGAGTGGTTACCATTGAGTGCCCAGTAGAATAACTCTCCAGCTCTAATGTACACCCAGGTCACCTGGGATCTTATGAACACACAGATTCTGACTCAGTAGGTCTGGGGTGGAGCTGAGATTCTGCATTTCTAACTGGCTCACAGGTGAGGCTGAGGCTGCTGGTGTGGGGACCTCACTTGGAGTAGCCAGGCCCTGGTACAAAAGGGACCCTGACCAACAGATGTGCTGTGTTTGGTTTATGTGGTATGCCAAAAACTCTTTATTAATTGGCAACTTACCAAAATCAGGAGATTTTACATAAAAAGCAGGAATTTTAGCTTCTTTGGAGAAATTTACATCAGACAAAGTGGATCCTAAATTTCCTCAAGGCAGCTGTCATTTCTCCACAGCAGCAGGAACCAGAGGAACTCACCTCTACTGGCTTCGCTCTACACACGTCCCTCCCCCTCAGGTATCTAGCAGCTTGTAAGTGTTGACCACCCCTCAACTACCCAACATTCCTGCAGGAGCAGTCTGCACACCTGGCAGGAATTGGTGCTATGAATTCATAATAAGAAAGCACCAGGGGCCTTTTATACAAACAGTACCAGTTTCTGTTGCCCAACTCATCTAGCTTGGCAAGTGCCTCAACTGCACCAAGGTGGCATTTCCATAACCCCCATTACTGAGATAACAGGGCATTTATAGAAGGACATGCAAGGGCAGTGAGATCGCATAGCCGCAGGCATTAAATGCCAGTCTGGGATGCAGCCCAGGAAACTCTCAACTGGCTGAGGATGCTAAGAGCCCACTCTCATCCTTTAAGATGTCAGCACCTGAATGCATCTGGAAACACTTCTCAACCTGGAGCCTCAGCCAGAAGTGGGGGCAGAACTCCACCTGGCAAGAACGTGTGTGTCAGCAAATGTATGAGTGTATGCAGACAGACAGTCCACACGTCTTTCCATCATGGAATATTAATCTGCACACTGGCACTTCGCTATTTTTACATTTGAATGATGTCTCTGCATTTGAGTGAGATAGAAATGTTCTGCTTTGGGGCTCAAGCTTCTACAATTGCCCAAACCATTGTGAGACGTCCTTGCCATCCAGGTATTAACAGACAGAGCTAAATGAACTGATAAAATTTTTAGTATCAATTTAGGAAAAGTACACTAGAAATCACTTATTCTCTGGTACTTTTGATGCCTGATATGTCCATCATTTCCTATGATGAGAAAGATTATTACTGTGGAGGACTGAAATTTGGCTTGTGAAAAATGAAATTGGAGAAGTGTCTTCTGTTTGTGACTGTTACCATGTATCTTGTTCATCATCACCTTTCTTTACTAGGGTCATATTTATGAGCCTTTCTTGGATTTGAACCTATCTTTATCTGTTATTGCTGAATCATTAGATCAAAACTTAGCATTTTCATGGTCAGTGGTATGAGAGGGAGTAAAATATTTTTTTAAAAACCATTGAGAAAGCATTTGCTTAAAGCAACCTGAGGGGGGGGGATGGAGCTTACAGCACATGCACATGAATGTATATACATGATCATACCACACACTGTCACATTAATTCTGTGACAACAAGAAGGATATTGGAGAACTCACTCCCCCTGACACACACAGTTGGGGAATATTAAGATAACCCAGTTTTTCTGTTTGTTTATAGTATTTAAACCCCAGTTTTAAAGCTTTCCACATAATAGAGTTTGACATAAATAACAAGCACAAAAAATTGTTCTAACAACACATTGGCCAACACTGTAGTGCAGTCTAAGCTGAATTAAGCAGAGCCTGGAAGTTCCTCTCCAATTATCATCAATAATTCTTAATCATGTGGTCTATGAGTAAATGTCACTATATTAAACACAATACGGTATATATTTGTGTACTACAGTTGGGACTTAATGATTGATCATCTGTTCATCTTGATCATCTTGGCCTTTTCTTCTAGAATAACAAAAGCACAAGATAGCAAGGCCCACATTTACCTATCACTATAATGCCAGCCGGACTCAAAACAGTACCCGGTACACAGCAGGCACTCAGATATTTATTGATTCCTTAAATGAAGAGACATTAAATAAATGGATAAAACTGGAGTAGGGAACAGTTACTACCTTTAAGGACATTGAACTCAAAATGGGGACTCAGAGGAATATAGATTACCTGTCACTACACTAAGAAAGGCATTGATACACTGACTGGAGTCACATCCTGACAGCACTGCAGAGAGCTGGGAGAAAACAGGGCAGGGAGGATTTTAAGAGACTAGCTAGTCAGGAAGACTTTCCTAGTATGGGATATAAGAACTAGTCAGTCAAGCATATCATGACTATGCTTTCCAAGTACCAAATGTGAACATGGAAACTTGAAGTGTGAAGTGAAATCAAAATGAAGAAGTTGACATTTTTCAACATTCACTAAATCAACTGTTTTCTTCTTCAACTGAAATTCACTAATTTTTCAAAGCACCCAGAATCACAGAGCATTCATATATCCTGAGCAGCAATGAGTATATCTGGAAAATTAACGAAAAAAATCTTAAAGGCTGATTTGCTTCTCACATGCTTTTATAACAGCAGCAGGGCTCTGGACGGGAGTGTGTGATTCAAATCCAATGTGGGTGGACTCCTGAGATAGGGAAAAAATCACATGTTATGGTGTATTATGAAAATTTACGTGTGTAAAAAATGGAATGGCTATGAACTCTGCATATGTCATTTGAAACAATCTTTCATTGTTCAAAATTGTCATGTAGATAACGTACTTCAAGGGCTGATAAAGAAATTGACTCAACCACAACAGTTTTAATCCTAACCATGGACAGGAAGGTAATCATTTGATTTCTTAGTTTCTTTCAAGGGAATAGAATCATATTTAACACCTATAACATCGCTGATAGGTTTAACTTCTGGGATCTCTAAGCATTAAATGGCTAAAAAATGTACTTTTTCCCTTATATACAAAATAAACCCATCTCCAGTAGAGAAGTCCTGAGATGTCTGGGTGTGGATTCCACACAAAATTCTGCTTGCCTTCAGGTTGCTGATACTGGCCTTCCTTAGGTAAATATACTCAAAAGATATTATCAAAATACTCTTACTGGAAAGCTTCAACTCATAAAATTATACACATATGAAGAAAACTTTTGTACAAAAAAATAAAATAAGACTTTGCACTAGGTATCTAAAGTTCAACCCACTCTCAGAAAACCTTGTTCTAACAGTAACATCTCAATCAGGTATCCAGTGCAGCCATGTATCAAATGGCCAAAGCTAGAAGTAATACTATCTTTAAATGAATGTATTTTAAATAAATTATGGTAATATAATACAAGACCTACTCATATTTTCAAATTAAAAATGCAGGCAAAGGGCCCTGGCTGGCGTAGCTCAGTGGATGGAGCGCGGGCTGCGAACCAAAGTGTCGCAGGTTCAATTCCCAGTCAGGGTACATGCCTGGGTTGCAGGCCATGACCCCCAGCAACCGCACACTGATGTTTCTCTCTCTCTCTCTTTCTCCCTCCCTTCCCTCTCTAAAAATAAATAAATAAAATCTTTAAAAAAATGCAGGCAAAATTAATCATCTCGAATCATTTCTCTTATACCAATTATGATAAGCATCTAAGAAGAATTCTATTATAAAAAGAGAGGGGCTGTGGACAGCATTGATCTCCCAAGCAAGATAACCATCTAATCTATATAGCACACTGCGAGACATATCTTGGAACTTCTCTGACTGAATTTGAACTTGAACCTTCTCTTGCACATCTGTATTTTCTCTTTCTTGAAATGAAAAATTTGGACTACACAATTTAGATCATCTTAACAAAATACAACTATAAAACCTTTCCCCCATAATTAGGCTACCCAAAGACACCACAAAGATAATACTTAACTGTTCAGACTGCCTTCAATACCAAAGGAGTTTAAATGACCTGGGCCAACACTCTTAGCAGAATGACCTTAGAAATTGTGAGCACATGTCAGTCAAGATATTAAAAACTAAGCAGGATTTCAGTTGATTATCTAAAAAAGTGGTAGACCTAAGAGATAAAAGTTTCTGAAAAAAATGCCCCTTTCCAACAAGCTCAAAAGTCATTAAAGTTAGCTGGAAAGATATTTACATTCCTTAACAGACAAAGAAATGCAACATGCAAGCAATAAGCTTGGAGCAGCTTAGAAGAGTGTTGTATGTCTATAACCTCTAACTTGCAACAGTTTACGAAGTCAATGTCTAAGAAACTATAAACAGGACCCAGAGTCTCCCAGTGGCATTAAAAGTAAAACTCCAATCCACATCCCACCTGGAATTTCTGGCCATGCTGCAATCTCAGAGTGGCTGACAAGGTATTCCCCAAAACTGCCTTGGATGACAAATGTTTCCTTAGCAGGTAAGCATCTTTAATCTTAGATTTTCAGTGAGGTACAAAATGTTTTAAAAAACCAAACCTATAAGCTTTATATAGTTTATGTTACGAGATCTGTACATATTTGGTACTTAAATCATTTTACCACTTAAGAGGATTTTCCCTTTTCATAGAAACAGATTGTTCTTATAATTCCAATTTAAAATGTTTAACTGAGTATTTGGTATAGACTTACAATTTTAAACTAAAATCTATGACATTTACATATAGTTTTAGGATATTTAAGTCAATTTAATGTTCAGCATATTTATAAGTTTAATTTGTGGGAATTATAAAAATTATTAAAAGAGAAGGAAAAGCATGTTGTTTTCCTTGGGGAAGGAGGATGTCAAGTCAGAGGATGTAAAAGGAAGGCAAATATTCTGCACTTAAAAATGTATCTTTTGAATTTTGGGGGTCGGGAAGATGGCGGAATTACTCTAGGCAGCGTTTTCTCGGCCTCTGTGAAGAGGAGGGAATCTCACGGATCGGTGGAGAAACAGAGCAAGTGGACTAGGTTACCGAATCACTTTTGAAAGCAGGACATCAAAAATTATTGCGATCATGGAAAAACCAGACGGTAAGGAGTCTTCTTCAGGACAAAAGGGGCCCAGGGATCAGTGCGGGGACTAGGGGTGTGCAGTCTCCAGGCCTGGTGCTCCCGAGTCTGCTCCCAAGTCTGCCTCGGGGCTCCCGGGAGAGGGGAGTCACTGCTCCCTCCCCCGAATACGGGGGGTGAGCAACTCCAGGGGAGAACATATTGCTAGAAGGAACAGATTGGCCAGTTGGACTGGGAAAAAAATCGCCCAGGGACTATGAACACCCGCCCACAGACTTGGGAGAAGTGAGGACCTCTAGCCGACAGGACCAAGGGCAGCCTGGAAGAGCGCCCACACCCCTAGCCTGGTGGAAGTGCAGATCGGTGGAGAGCACAGAGCCGGGCTGCACTCAGCTCCCGCCCCATAGGGAGGCCTGAATCCCGTGCCGTGATCCTGGGAGGGATGTGGTGCTTGGTGCGTTCATACAGTAGTGGCTCAGAAATTTCCAGCCAGCCCGACCAGGGGGGCTGGGAATGGCCCCGACACCCAGTCGGAGTGCGGTTCGGCAGGGATCACGGAGCTGGAAAGGGCTTGGCTTGCACACCATCGGGAAGACTGTCTCCTGCTAGCTGTGAACCCGGAATGGTCGGAATGGTCGTAGCCAGGCGCTTAGGGCGATCCTAGATCCTGAATTTCAAAAGTTTGGGGGAGGGGCACACCCTTTTACGATTCCCAGGGAGGGCGCAGTGAATCCCAAAACGTCGTGGGTGCCTCCTGAGATCACAGAGCTGGAACCCTGGAGGACCCCAGAGTCCGGAAGAACGTGGAAGTGAGATCCAGAGAGCCAGTGTGCTTGGTAGCACCCAGAGTACCTGACAGACTTTCTGAGATTTGGCTGGGAGAGAGAGAAGCATTTCAAAGGTCCCTCAGCCAGCTGAAGCCTGCAAGATGAAAAACTGGTCTGGCCAGTTAGAAACGAACAAGAGGTTTTTTTTTGTTTGTTTGTTTGTTTGCTTTTCCTCTTTTTTTGTTTGGTTTGGTTTGGTTTGGTTTAGTTTTTGTGGCTGTTGTTAGTTGATTGATTTTATCTTGCGTTTTATGTGACATTTTATTTTTCAATTCTTATTATTTTTATCTCACAATCCCTTGTTTTTCTTCCATTCATCCTAATATTATTCTTTTCACTCCAAATTTATCTCTCCTGCACTACATCTTCTGCTTTTTCTTTACTTTTTTTTAAATCTTGCAAGTTACTGTAAATTTGTATTATCTTTTTTCTCACTTTTCCGACATTTTTTATTTTAATAATATTTTGGTATTCTTTTTCTTTCTGTATAATCTTCTTTGCTTGGCTGGTTATACTGTCATTTGATAGGTTCCCTTTGGTATCTCAGTCACAAGGTGTTGATAAGTTACTATTCTTCATCTGTTTTCCATTAATACACCTCTCAAGGTTCTATACTCTTTATTCTTGTTATCTAGACCACATTGATTCTGCCACAAGACTGTCACTTTACTATTACTGTTAGTAAGACCTAGTCTATACATTTGTAAATACTTCTCAATACCCCTACCTGATCTCAGCCCACTTTGCAATTTCCTGAACTATAATATTGTGGGGGTTGTCTCTATTCTTTTACACACTACTCCTATTTACTAATCTTTATTTCAACCCTACTTTAGAATCTTACCTCCCACAGCCTCACAGCTTGCTAGATCCAACTAACAATCCTTTCGTCCCCAGTAAGAGTCTTACCTTCTTTCCATCCTTTCTAAAATGTGGATAGTGGGGTGGAGGATCACGGTTAACACTATAAGGAGCCAAAGGATAACCCATCTCTTCTCTACTGGCTGCTAATGTAAATATCATAGTATACTGTCTTGCTGTCTTAAACCATTTTGCCTTATTCCTTCAACTGATCCCAAAAAAGAGTAGGGGGAAGCTGTGAACACCAGGATACACGAAGGAAATTGCACCACTGAATCTCACAAATATTCTACCACAGAAGTTCACACCATAATTACAGGGAATCAGAACAGTTCAAATTCACAAACAAGAAGAAAAAAGCTGAAACACACGAACAATGAGAAAACAAAGAAACAACCCCCAATTGAAGGGAAACGAGGAAGCCTCAGGAAAAATGCTAAGTGAAATAGAGGCAACTCAACTATCAGACAGTGAGTTCAAAACAATGATTACCAGGAAGTTCAATGAACTCACAATGAGCTTTCAGAAATTAGAGGGAAACTACATCAATCTCACTGAAAACTATATAAACATGAAAAAGGAAATAGAAACTCTCAACAAAGGTCAAGAGGAAATGAAGAATACAATTTTTGAACTGAAGAACAGAGTCAAAGGAATGAAAAGCAGGATCGATGAAGCAGAAGATCGGATTAGCAAGCTGGAGGACAAAGTAGAAAACAACATCCAGAAAGAGCAAGAAAAGGAAAAGAGGCTCAGAAAGAATGAAGAGGGATTAAGAGAAATGAAAGACAATATGAAACGTAATAATATCCATATAATAGGGATACCAGAAGGAGAAGAAGAAGAGCAAGGATCGAAAACCTAGTTGAACAAGTAATGAAGGAGAACTTCCCTAATTTGATGAGAGAAAAAGTCACACAAATCCAGGAAACACAGAGAGTCCCAATCAAGAGGAACCCAAAGAGGCCCACCTCAAGACACATCATAATTAAAATGGCAAAATTTCAAGACAAAGAGAGAATCTTAAAGGCAGCAAGGGAGAAAAAGGAAGTAACATACAAGGGAGCCCCAAGAAGGCTAACAGCTGACTTCTCAATGGAAACACTCCAAGCCAGATGAGAATGGCAAGAAATACTCTAGGTAATGAGAACCAGAGGTCTGCAACCAAGGCTACTATATCCAGCAAGTCTGTCAATCAAGATAAAAGGTCAAATAAGAAGCTTCCCAGACAAAAGAAGTCTAAAAGAATACACCTCGACCAAACCAGCTCTGCAAGAGATACTAAAGGGACTGCTATAAGGAAGGGAAGGAAGAGAGAGAGAGAGAGAGAGAGAGAGAGAGAGAGAGGAATACTCGTACATAAAAGAAAATGAATAAGTACCTATCAATAATAACCTTAAATGTAAATGGATTAAATGCTCCAATCAAAAGACACAGAATAGCTGAATGGATAAGAAAAAATGACCCACATATCTGCTGTCTAAAAGAGACCCACCTCAGGATAAAAAGACCTACACAGGCTGAAAGTGAAGGGCTGGAAACAAATCTTCCAAGCAAATGGACAGGAAAAAAAAAGGCCAGGGTAGCAATACTCATATCAGACAAAATAGACTTCCAAAAAAGGTCCATAAAGAGAGACCCAGAAGGTCACTTCATAATACTCAAGGGAAGAATCCATCAAGAAGACATAAATATTGTAAATATATATGCACCCAACATAGGAGCACCCGAAATACATAAAGAAAATCTTAGAGGACTTCAAGAAAGATATGGACAGCAACACAATTATAGTGGGAGATTTTAACACCCCACTATCAAAAATGGACAGATCTTCTAAACAAAATATCAACAAAGATATTGTGGCATTGAACAATATCCTTGATGAGATGGACTTTACTGATATATACAGAGCCCTCCATTCAAAAGAAGCTAAATATACATTCTTTTCAAATGTACACGGAACATTCACAAAGATAGACCACATGATAGGACACAAAACAAGCCTCAAGAATTTCAAGAAAATTGAAATCATACCAAGCATTTTCTCAGACGACAAGGGACTGAAGCTAGAAACCAACCCCGAGGAAAAAAACCAAAAACACTCAAAATCATGGAGATTAAATAGCATGCTATTAAACAATGAATGGGTCAAGAATGATATTAGGGAAGAAATCAAAAGGTTTCTGGAAACAAATGAAAACGAACTCACAACAACCCAAAACTTATGGGACACAGCCAAGGCAGCCCTGAGAGGGAAGTTCATAGCGATACAGGCCCACCTAAAAAGGTTAGAAACATTCCAAACAAACAACCTAACCCTACATCTACAAGAACTTGAGGAACAACAACAAAGGCAGCCCAGAGCAAGCAGAAGGAAGGAAATAACCAAGATCAGAGCAGAATTAAATGACATAGAGACTAAAAGCACAATTCTAAGGATCAATGAATCCAAGAGCTGGTTCTTTGAAAAGATAAACAAAATCGACAAGCCTTTAAGCAGACTCATCAAGAAAAAAAGAGAGAGGATCCAAATAAACACAATCAGAAATGAAAAAGGAGAGATTACAAGATACCACAGAAATACAAAGGATTGTAAGATATTACTACAAAGAACTGTATGCCAAGAAATTTGAAAACCTAGGTGAAATGGACAAATTTCTAGAAAAATATAATCTTCCAAAACTCAATGAAATAGAAGCAGAAAGCATGAACAGACCAATAACAACAAAAGAAATTGAAGCAGTAATCAAAAAACTCCCAACACACAAAAGCCCTGGACCAGATGGTTTCACAAGAGAATTCTACAAAGCATTTAAGGAAGAGCTAACCCCTATCCTTCACAGATTATTCCAAAAAATCCAAAAAGATGGCAGTCTCCCAAGAGGCCAACACCATCCTAATTCCAAAACCAGATAAAGACACAACAAAGAAAGAAAACTTCAGGCCAATATCACTGATGAACATTGACGCTAAAATCCTCAACAAAATACTGGCAAACCGCATCCAACAATACATTAAAAAGATCATACACCATGACCCAGTGGGATTCATCCAGGGATGCAAGGATGGTTCAATATTCACAAGTCAGTAAATGTAATACATCACATAAACAAAAGCAAAGACAAAAACCACATGATTATATCAATTGATGCAGAAAAAGCATTTGACAAGGTACAACACTCATTCATGATAAAAACACTCAGCAAAGTGGGAATAGAGGGAGCATTCTTCAACATAATAAAGGTCATATATGAGAGACCTACAGCCAACATCATACTCAATGGGCAAAAATTAAAATCTTTTCCACTAAGATCAGGAACAAGACAAGGCTGTCCACTTTCACCACTTCTGTTCAATGTAGTACTGGAAGTGTTAGCCACAGCAATCAGACAAGAAAAAGAAATAAAAGGCATCCAAATCGGAAAGGAGGAAACAAAACTGTCACTGTTTGCAGATGACATGATAGTATACATAGAAAATCCTATAGACTCTACCAAAAAACTGCTTGACCTAATAAATGAATTTGGCAAAACAGCAGGATACAAAATCAATATCCAGATATCAAAGGCATTTCTGTACACCAACAATGAAACAGCAGAAGCAGAGATCAAGGAAAAAATTCCATTTGAAATAGAAAAAAGAAAAATAAAATATCTTGGAATAAACCTAACCAAAGAGGTAAAAGACCTGTATTCAGAAAACTATATAACACTCAGGAAAGAAATCAAGGAAGATACAAACAAATGGAAACATATACCGTGTTCATGGATTGGAAGAATTAATATCATCAAAATGTCCATACTACCCAAAGCAATTTACATATTCAATGCAATTCCTATTAAAGTACCAATGGCATATTTCACAGACATAGAACAAACACTTCAAAAATTTATGTGGAATTATAAACGACCCCGAATAGCTGCTGCAATTTTGAGAATGAAGAGTGAAATAGGAGGGATCACAATACCCGACACTAAACTATACTACAAGGCCACTGTAATCAAAACAGCCTGGTACTGGCATAAAAACAGGCACATAGACCAATGGAACAGAACTGAGAGCCCAGAAAGAAGCCCAAGTCTCTATGGTCAATTAATATTTGACAAAGGAGGCAGCAACATAAAATGGAGTAAAAATAGCCTCTTCAACAAATGGTGTTGGGAGAACTGGACAGCCATGTGCAAAAAAAATGAAACTTAACCACCAACTTACACCATATACAAAAATAAATTCAAGGTGGATAAAAGACTTAAATATAAAACGTGACACCATTAAAGTCCTAGAGGAGAACATAGGTAGGAAAATCTCAGATATCTCACGAAGAAACTTTTTTACTGACTTGTCCCCTAGAGCAAGGGACATAAAGGAAAGAATGAACAAATGGGACCTCATCAAAATAAAAAGCTTCTGCAGAGCTAAAGAAAACTATCAAAATAAAAAGAGAACTAACTGTATGGGAAAACATATTTGCCAATGATACCTCAGACAAGGGTTTAATCTCCAAAATATATAAAGAACTTACAAGACTGCACTCTAAGAAGACAAGGAATGCAATTAAAAAGTGGGCAAAGGACTTGAACAGACATTTCTCCAAGGAGGACATACAGGAAATCCAAAGACACATGAAACGATGTTCAATATCGCTAGCTATCAGAGAGATGCAAATAAAAACCACAATGAGATACCACTTCACACCAGTCAGAATGGCCATCATAAACAAAGCAACAAACAACAAGTGTTGGAGAGGTTGTGGAGAAAAGGGATCTCTAGTGCACTGCTGGTGGGACAGCACACTAGTACAACCACTATGGAAAGCAGTATGGAACTTCCTCAGAAAACTAAAAACGGATCTGCTTTTTGACCCTGCGATTCCACTCCTGGGACTTTATCCTAAGAACACTAAAACACCAATTCAAAAGAACCTATGCATCCCAATGTTCATAGCAGCACAATTTACAATAGCTAGATGCTGGAAGCAACCTAGATGCCCATCAGTAAATGAATGGATCAAAAAACTATGGTACATTTACACAATGGAATTCTATGCAGCAGAAAGAAAGAAGGAGCTCCTACCCTTTGCAACAGCATGGATGGATCTGGAAAACATTATGCTAAGCGAAACAAGCCAGGCAGTGAAAGACAAATACCATATGATCTCACCTTTAACAGGAACCTAAATAACAAAACAAAGAAACAAACAAAATGTAACCAAAGACACTGAAATAGAGGCCAGGCTGACAGTGCCCACAGAATAGAGTAGAGGGAATTTAAGGGGACAGTGGGAAGGGTTCACAGGAACAAACTTAAAGAACACATGGTCATAAACTAAGGGGAGGGTGGTAATGGGAGGGAAGTGGGGAGGGGTGGGAGGGGGAACTGGATTGGGAGTAAATAGGAGAAAACTGTATTTGAACAATGAATAAAAAATATATTCTAATTTAGAAAAAATGTATCTTTTTTTTTAAAAGATTTTATTTATTTATTTTTTAGAGAGGGAAGGGAGGGAGATAGAGAGAGAGAGAGAAACATCAATGTGCAGTTGCTGGGGGTCATGGCCTGCAACCCAGGCATATACCCTGACTGGGAATCAAACCTGTGACACTCTGATTCACTGCCCATGCTCAATCCTCTGAGCTATACCAGCCAGGGCTAAAAATATATCTTAAAATATAAATAAGTTAAGTTTGTAAATGGGGACAGAAGGTATATGAACATGGCAGAATAGTAAGATTTGAATGCTGAACTTGAAAATAAATAGGTTTTTCAGTGCATTGACTATTAAGTTTTAAAACCAAAGCAATCTAAATAATCTTCCTTTAAATAAAAATGCCCTTTAGGGGCTCCAAGAAACACACATAGGTTCCTGCCACTAAGGTGACCTCTGAAAGTCTTCAGAACAAGTCTCCCCAGAATGTGCCACTTGGGCATGAGACAGGTTTTGAGCCAAGAATTATTTGGCGGGAGCAGGGAGGCCTAAAAATAATCATGGCCCCAAAAAGACTCAGAAAGAGCTTATTGCCTCCCCTTTATTGCCTAAAAGAATTTAGATAGAGGGGCTGGCCCAAGAGGAAAACTATCACCAGAGATAACTATAAAGAATATGGGCTAGGTGTGGTGTAGTGTGTTGGGAGGACCAGTGCAGGACTTTTGACCTGGAGATCAAAGTCTTCTGTGTCCATTGTCTCTTTCTTCATAGCATGACAAACATCATTTACCAAACATTTGCTCCTCCGAATTCCTGTGAACTGTTTTCCTTCCATTTGAAGTCCCAGATCCCTCTTTCTCCTTAGCTCAGAATGACACATAAACCATTTTTGCCTGACTGCTTTTGGGTCTCATATTCTTACTGGGGTCCCCATGCATTCATAATTAAACTTGTTTTTCTCCTGTTAATATGACTTATGTTAATATGATTATTAGATGAGTCATAGGACATAGAAGTGTGGAAGAAAAAATTTTTCTCCCCCAAAGTTGGTGTAGTTGGCAAGATCAAGTTCATTGGCCGGACACTGCTCCCCCAAGGCTGCTACAGCTGAGAGATCCTGAAACCTCAGAGCGGAGCTGGCAGAGGAATTGTCACCAACTCAGTCTCCTGGATTTATGCCTTCAGGATCTAATGGAATCAAGAGAGGTGAGTTTTGCCTTTCTTAATTTAGATTAGCTGGTAAAAATATTTGTGGAACTGATTACTCATGTAAAGGGACTCTGGTAAAGCTTTGTTATAAGTACTCTTGGTTTTTATTGATCCTTTTCTTCCCAGAGATTGTCAATGTTTTTCTTTGTCTTGGCCTCTTGTGTCATTTGTCAGAAGGAGGGAAACCACAAGGCAGGCTGCAGGCCTAGGTCCTGTAAGCCTGCTGTTTGAGCCAGCCTCACAGACAGGTGCGCTCATGGTTCTCACCAGACAAATGGTTACACAAACTTTGCTGTGGGTTAATGTGCATATGCGGTAAAAGCTGTTGCTAAGAGACATCTTAGAAGCCAAAGTCACAAAATTGGTGGGCATAGGTCAAGCACTTAAGAGCTGTTAGAACACTTGTCACAGAACCCAAAGTCTCCTGTGTTAGAATAAGTTGTTCACAGAACAGGTTAGATTAACACTAGGTCACCTGCCAACCTCAAGAAAGTTTTCATGCAATGAGGTACTCTATAAAAACACCACACAATCCCTAACCTAGTGGCACATCCCTACGAAGTATTAGTTGGCTCCAATAGAACCAAGGTTAGCTAAAGCAGTTAACATTCATATAAGAAAAAAAATAGATAGTTTCTTTTTGTTTTGTTCTGTCTTGAGAGCTTGGCTTTGAGAACAGTGAGCATATTCTCTCTGGGCTCCACCACTGGGAAGGAACATGGACAAGCATGCATTTGGCAGCTAGTGGGATACACTGGAATTCTAAGCAGCTGTAGCTGTTGGTCAAACTGTTTCTGTAAAAGGCCAGATAAAAAGTAATGTGGGCTTTGTGGGCCATATGGTCTCTGTTGAAGCCACTCAACTTTGCCACAAAAGCAGCCAAAGACAATATGCAAATAACTAGACATGGCTGTGTTCCAAACATTCTTATTTACAAAAACAGGCCATGGGCCAGATTTGGCCCGTGGGTCACAGCTTGCCAATCCATGTTCTGGTCTGGAGTATAAAGGCCACCCAGTTCAGAGGGATCTACTCTCTGGCTTGCTACAAGACAACTGAACACATTCTTATCCTGGGAGGTATGGTCTTCACCCACCCTGACTTCTCACTCAGTGGTGGCAGCAGCATATTCCAAGTTAATACCACTGCCAACTCATCAGATACACCCTTTTACTTGAGGTCAGGGGTTAGGTCTCGATCTAGGAAATTCCCCCCAAATGCTTTTTTCCTTCTGGTACAAAGAAGTCAAATTAAAAGGGTTTAAAAGTGTTAAGTTCTTTGGAGATTAAAAAAAAAATTGGCCTTGCTTTCCATAAACACTGTTACATGAATGCAGCTGTCTTTAGCACCTGAATAGACTGGGATGCCTCAAATTCTGAAGCACTCCTGAGCCAATGACTCCACAAGGAGTAAGTACGCTGTACTGCAGTTCCCTCACTGGTCACACGGTGCTCTGCAGCCAGGATCCATCCAGCAACTGGGAGCACACTTACTGCTCAAATGTAAGTTCTGAGTGTGCCATTTCAAATCGCAATTTTTCCATCAGATGTTCCCACAAAAATGTGAACACTAGAGTTAAGATAAACAGTTATTGCATTACTTTATTCTCTTTCATTTTTCATGTCACAGTCAGGAAAGAGGCTACACCACAACTGGCAAGCAAACTCAGGAAAGGAGTTTCAGGAGTTGGTTTTGTGACAGTGCCAGAGCCAGGAAGTTTTATGTTCTCTGCTCGTTCAAGAAAATGTGGAGAAAGTAAAAATGACATAAACCAGGCAAGTGAAAGGAAAGTGTTTATTATGGGTATTTATTGAGTGATTCCAACACGTGCAAGATCCTGTGGTCAAGCCTTCACAAAGATTATCTCCCTTAATTTCAACACAGGGTTACAAAGGGAGATCCAAGAAGTTGAGGTACAGTGGGGTCAAAGATCATACAGCTAGTAGAGGGAGAATGTGAATATAAACCCTTGGACATCAGAGCCCGCAGTCTTAGCTAATACTTTAATCTGAATTAAGCAGAACTTAAGGGCTGTTCCAGGAGATTTACACAGCACTCTCAAACCTTTGCTAAAGGCAGAAGACTCCACTGTCTCTTCCTTCTTCACACAAGGCTGCATTTTGTGCCTTGGACTGCCAAAATGCCCTGTGCTTGACCTCATCACACTGTAGCAGAATTTGTACCACTGAGGTTCCCAACCTCTGCACTATGGACATTGGAAGTTCTTGTTTGCAGGGGTCTATCACAGGAGTTGCAACATTTCTAGCAGCCTCTCTGACCTCCACTGACTAGATGCCAGTAACAAACCCTGGGGGTGGTGAGTTGGTCAAAATTGCTCCTGGTTGAGAACTACTGCTGTCAAATCTCTTGAGGACAGGATGTCTGTCCTTGTCACTGTTGACCTACTGCCTGATGAGGGCCTGGCATATAGTAGGTGATCAACAAATACTTAAGTCACCACATAATGTCTTTCTCCAGCAATATAGTTAAGAAGACTCCACTGGTTAGATGGTTCTAAGGACCTCAGAATGAAATCTAAGTCTAAACCTTTGTTTCATTTAGAAGTTTGGTTTCTATGATAGCTGCAGTCATCTTTACTCCTCCATATTTGATCCATGATGAATTGTTTATTTCATCCCTTAAAGTATTTCTCAGATCTGTCTACTCTCCTCCTTTTCACAGCCACCATACTAGAACAAGCAAGGGCTTCTGTCTTTTGTATGGACTATAGATAAGCCTCTTGACTACTATCCCAATACCCTCTCTGATGACCCTCACCCATCTGTTCTGCCTGAGATATCAGAGGGAACTTTCAAAACCCAAATCTATTCATTCCAGAGTCTTCTATGGCTTTTCACTGCTTTTAAGACTTCTTAACATGACCTTTGGAGCCTTCAGTGGTCTCCCCTGGCCTCCTCCTCTCATCACTGGGGCTACAGTTCTTTGAAATGGCCATGATTCCACCTGCCCCTGGCCTTTGCTATTTCATATTGTGGACACCACTGTCCTTCCTCTACATTATCCTCGGTGTTGCTTCTTCCTTGCAGCAAATACCTTCATCAAAGGTCTCTGGGGAACCAAGTCCCATCCTTTCCTAGCATTCATCTGCAAGGCCATTTTCACAAAAGAGGACAGGCACTTTACCTACTTTTGTTCTCCATTATAATCCCTGTGCCTGGTCCATGGTAGGTACCATGGTGGGTCCATTTTTTAAAAATATATTTGGATAATTAGTAACTTAGAGAGACACTACCAGTGAATACAGAAGTTTTGCAGATGAGAGATACACTGGAGGAAAGTGGTTCAGTATATGAATCATGGAGCTCAAATATCACTTATTAATAGCTGTGAGACTTTAGATAAAATATTTAACTTCTCTGTACCTCAGTTTCCTCATAGAGTGGGGAAAGAGTTTCTACCCTCATAGTATGCTTATTGATAAAGTATATAACCATATATAAAGTCTCCAAATAGTGTCTGGGATATAAAAAGTACTATATAAGAATTTGCTGATGTTATTATTATTAATAATATTTTTATTACTAGCATTTTTATCCTTACCCAAGGATATATATGTATTGATTTTAGAGAAAGGGGGGGGGAGAGAAAAAAAACATTAACATGACAGAGAAACATCAAACAGTTGCCTCCTGTACACACCTGTTGGGAACTGCCCTACCTGGTTTCAGAAGCTGTAACCCCCCCATGGCTAAGGTTGAGTGAACGACCTTGGGACCGTAAGCCACTAAGGAGACAAAGCTTATCGCCTTGACAGGGGTGCCACTTCTACTCCTTTTACTTCACCCTGCCTGGTCCCCAATGCTTGATCAGTTAGCCAATGAAGGGTAAGATTCCTCAAGGGAGGAATGATCTAAGACAGGCATGATCACATGGGGAGCCCCCAGGGAAGGACTTGGGGGTTATAGTAAAAGGGGGTGATGGCCCCTCACCCCTCGGTTCATTAAGTCCTCATTCTGTTGGAGAGAAGTCTCCCAATCTCTTGGCTGCCTTACTTCTCCTGCCTGACTTAAGCCTGAAACAATGACAGAGGGCGGTGCAGCCCTGTACTAGAAAGAGCAGGTTCCCTGGGTGATCAGGCCTAAGAAAGAATATATAAAATCCTGTGAAACCTGCTTTGCTAAGAATGCTCTCAATTAAACGATAAGGATCTGAGCAGGAAATGAGTTTGTTTCTCAAAGTTTAGCCTTTAGCTAACAGACCTTGACTCAGAATAAGCCCTGGTAATTCTTTGCATGCTATCTATTGTTTGATTCTTACTGCCTGACAATGATTAATGAGCTTTACCTATATTCCTATGCAAATTGAAAACCAATAAAAGCCTGTCAAGGCAAGGGTCGGTGTGGTCTCCTCTTCAGAGAGTGGCTGAGGTGCTCAGAGGTGCTCTCCTCTTGAGAGAGTGGCCGCACCATCCCTTTTCTTCCATAGGACTTGGTAGTCCGTGTGAATGTCTTGTCTCATCCATAACGCCACGGACACTGCAGGCTGGTGTCTGCGTCACACACCCCTACTGGGATCAAACATGAAACCTAGGTATGTGCTCTGACTAGGGAGGGATTGAACCCACAACATTTTTGGTGTATGGAACGTCACTCCAACCAACAGAGCCACCTGGCCAAGTCTTAGTAGCATATTTATTTATGTTTGATGAGGTAACAGGGTGTTTTTTTTTTCTGATCTCAGCATAGGTAACACCAGCAGCCGTGCTAAGTTCTTCTAAGTTCTGGATGAAGAGATCCACTTCCTCATTTTACAGACCCCATGTCATCCCCAAAGTCCTTTCAGGTGGGCTGAAATCAGCTTTACAATGGTCCTTTGATAGGTTCCACAGAAAGAACTCTGGGTTCATAATAATAACTCTCTTCATCGACTCTGCACCTTGGAACTGACTGCAGGCTGCCGAAGGACCATCAGCATCTTGGTCAGTAGGCTAATAGAAGACTGGATTTTTTTTGCAGTGCAATTAAAATCTAACTTTCCTGGAGAACCTAATTCACCCTGTGGACCTTTTCTTCTCAGACACTATAGAAACACAAGTCCAAGTTGTTCCTAGTCCTCTTCATTCAATAGACACGTACTGAAAGTACCTGAAGTGCCAGGGACTGCATTAGGGGCAGGTGCTAGAAGTCACCACTTGTCACAGGAGCCTGAGCTGTGGATCACATCATGAAGAGAAGCTTTCACTAACCTCCTGTATACTTATGAGAATTCACCATGTTATTCTAAGGATGCTCCACTGATAGCATTATTTCAGGGACAGGAGGATGAGGCCTTTTATTCCTTACATTTGTGTGTGGAATCATCATTCCCAAAGCATAATTCTGATTCGAAACATAACTGCAGGTCAAATTCCATTATGAAAAACCCCTCATGCATATGTAAGAGTAGGATTTTGTTGCTTGCAATGAACAGGCCATTGTTCAGCTGAGCTTTAAATATCCTGTTGTCATATAAAGATTCTGTTGTGTTGGGTTCATTGTAATGGGATTTGGCCTATAACTTAACTGATAATTAGCAAAGGGTCACTTACCATTTCCTGAATCCTAGTGCCAGAGGGTACTGGCACCTGAGCCAGCTTTCTCCTAATGAGGCAATTAATACTGCAACCTGCTCTGCCTAAAACACATTTTACTGCTTTGCTCATCAGAAGGTAGGATGAATAATAAAAATTCAAAAGACAGACACATAAACATTAAAGTAAAGGGGAGAGAAGCTGTTGACAAGAGATCATTTTTATTCTCCCTTTATGTGATAAAAAAGGGGTAGATCACAACTCAAGACACTTTTTAAAAAGTGTTACAAATGCCAGATTCTCCCTGTACTGCATTACTTTCAGGCATGCTCTCGTATAACCCAGTTAGAGAACACGTATGTTATCGTCAAAGATGCTGAGTCCTCCAGGTAACAAATCCAGTAGAGTGAGTCATTTTGCTACAATTCACTTAAGAGAGAAAAATATTCAAAAAGAGCAGATAAAAAACCAGGCTTTGCCCTGGCTGGCATAGCTCAGTGCATTGAGCATGGGCTGCGAACCAAAGCACCGCAGGTTCGATTCCCAGTCAGGGCACATGCCTGGGTTGCAGGCCACGGCCCCCAGCAACAGCACATTGATGTTTCTCTCTCTCTCTCTTTCTCCCTCCCTTCCCTCTCTAAAAATAAATAAAATCTTAAAAAACACACACACACACAAAAACCCCAGGCTTTGAAATACCAAGAAGGGTTTTAGCTATTTGGGTTGGTACCTGGTATAAATGTTAGGAGTTGAAATAAAATAAAACCTCTACTCGCCAATCTACATACAGGTCATCCAAAAGTTTGAATACCTGCAGGAAATAGTGTGTTCACTGCCCTCTTTTCAAGTTAACAATTGGTCTCATTGCCTTAAATTTAGAGGTATTTCAGCTAAAAATATCAAAAGTGTACAGAAAAATATACTTGAAAATAACATTAATATACAGTTTAAAATTAATTTATCTTGTTTCCCAAGTTTCAGAAATTCTCTATATATTTAGGATCTTCAAAATAAAGAACAAATAAGGAATGATAAAAAATATCCCCAACACTAGCATAACAAAGAAAATATAAATGCTAGCGATTTAAAAATGAATGAACTACCCTAACTATCAAGATTTTAAACACATACATCTTTTAAGCTAGTAAATTTGAGGTAGTAAATCCACTACAGTGGATTTATCTGATCAACTGACTTATATACATAAAGATATGTACCTGATACTATGCTCTGTATGATTCTTTGTAGCAGTGAAAGCTTGGAAAAATGTAAATGTTCATCAACAAAAATGAGGATTCATCCATATGAAGATAATAATACCCAATAATGGTCATTTAATTCACAGAAAAATGTTTCTTTCTTCTTTGTTTGGTTTGCTTGTTTTATTATTATTATTATTACTATTATTATTTGGTTAAATTATGGTTTTGCTGTCCCTGTGAAATAGAATTCAAATTTTCTTAGAAATTAGAAAGTTCTTTTCTGGTTTCTATTTTCCTCCCCATCCCCTTACTTGATCTTTTTCCCACTCCACCATTCCTTCCAGTCCATTTTGGAGGACAAAAAAAATCTCATAATCGAAAAATTCATAATAAAACAATGTGGAAATCACTGTGAAAACACAAGACAAGTGAAAAACATCAGATCAAAAAATGTTTCTTAGAGGATGTGCAGCACATGCTGGCTATAAAACGCTCTTGATGGTCTAGTTCAAAGTAAGAAAAAAATTAAATCACTTCTTAGTTCTTCTGTACAAATAACTTGCAATCCTATAGACTTCCACTTCATTCTTAACTAGATTTTCAGCTTACTTATTAAGGACTTTCTAAAATTTCTGTGTATAAATTACAATGGGATTGCCTAGAGAAGAAACTCCAAATGACAGAGTAGGGACAGCCAAAAACCTATTCCTCCATAAAAGCAGAAAGAACGATGGCAAAAATTGTCCAAATTAATTTTTTCATGACTCTGGAAATTAACCAAAGCCTGGAAACAATCAGGGGAGCATTATTTGAGAAAAACAGCTGAATCTTGGTAAGAACAGAAAGGTTTATAGCATTTTAACTTATACTATCATTCCCATCTTCCTCACCTCATTTCTGCAGTGGCCCTGAAAACAGCAGTCTTACAAGAATGGCAACTGTAAAAATTAGCAACCTATCAGCCAGTGGGGTATGGAAGAATGGGCTTAGAGCTGTCAGAGTCTCATCCCAGGGACTTGTCACTACCTGACCAGTATGCAAGTTCCCTGAACACCCCCATTAACAGGGTTTGTTTTCAGCTGACCTGAATCAGACCTGGATCAGAGGGAAAGGCCCCATTCTTAGGTGTTTGTTGGAAAAAAAAAGCAGCAATTGTTTAACATTACAAGTGTCTAGGGCAATAATACCACCTGAGAAAACAATAGGCTGTCCAAAAAAAGAAAGAAAATTTTAATAATGAGATGAATATAGGGGACTATAAAAAGCTCCAGTATATTCTTGGGGCTCTAGAAAGTCACAGGCATGTGAAAGTCTGTGCACATGCCCATGAAAAACTTAAGAGGGCTCTCTCACCTCTAGCTGACCTGCATAAGCAGGAAGTGAAAGCTAATGCAGTTATATGCTGCCTGAGTATTGAAGGTCGCACCAATACACACATAAATCCTGTTGGCAAAAGGAAGACTTACTTGTCCCATGTATTTAAAATGTATCCATCCAATTATTAGCAGGCCACTAAGGTAACTTCTGAACAGAGACCTTAGTGGACACACATGACAAAGAATAAATAGAATTCATCCAAAAAAGTCACTAAACAGAAAACAGCAGTACAACAAAACACCCCAGGGGACATGGAAAGGTTTCCAGAGTTGCAATGTTATTTCAAGTGTCCAGATTCCATTTCAAATTATGTTGTATTAAAAGAAACAGGAAGGTGTGGCTCATTTATAGGGAAAACAACATTCAGCAAAACTATACCCGAAGAAGCTCAAATATTGGATTTACTTGATAAAGACTTTAAATCTACTATTATAAATATATTCAAAGAACTAACATAAAACTTGCCTAAAAATGTATAAAGTATAAAGCAAAGTATGAAAACAATGTCTACTATGTAGAGAATATCAATAAAAGATAAAAATGAAAAAGCAAAACAACCCCCAAAAACCAAATTAAAATTCTTGAGTTGAAGAGCGCAATAACAAATAAAAATTTCACTGCAGAAGTTAAAGAACAAATTTGAGCTGGCAAAGAAATAATCAGTGAGTTTGAAGAAAGACCAACTGAGATGATGTATTCTGAGGAATAAGAATAAAAAAAGAATGTGAAAACCCCCACAAAATCCTCAGAGACCTGGAGGACACCATCAACTGTACCATAACAGGGATCCCAGAAGGAAAGGTAAAAAGGATCAGAAAAAATATGTGAAGAAATAATGGCAAAAAAAATTCCCAAAATTGATGGAAAGCATCTAAGAAGCTTAACAAATTCCAAATAGGGTAAACTCAGAAATATCTACTCTTAGGCACTACATAACCACACTGTCAAAAGTCAAAGACAAAGAAACATAAAAGCAACAAGAAAAAAAGGTGGTTCTTGTACAAGGGATCCTTAATAATACAGAAAGCTGATTACTTGTCAAAAACCATGAGGGCCAGAAAACAGTGAAATGGCATATCCAAAGTACTGAAAGATAAAAGCTGCCAGCCAAGACTCATCAAAGCTATCTATCAAAAACAAAGAAGAAATTATGGCATTCTGAGACAAACAAACATTGAGAGCATCGGTTTCTAGCAGGACTGCCCTTTAAGAAATGCTAAAGGGTCTCCTTCAGGCTACTATTCACATGGGAAAATTTTAATTTGGACCCTTCCCTTACATCATACATAAAAATTAACTCAAAATGAATTAGAGACTAAAAAGCTAAAACTATAAAACTCTTAGAAGAAACAATAAGAATAAATCTTCATGATTTTGTATTAGACAATAATTTCTTAGGTATAAAACCAGAAGCACATACACCAAGAGAAAAAAATACATTGGACTTCACAAAAGTGTAAAACATTTATTCTTCAAAGGATTCTATCAAGAAATAAAAAAAAATAACTCGTAGAATGGTAGAAAAATATTTGTAAAGCATATCTGATAAAGGACTTTTATTTAAAATTTATAAGGAATGATTACAAACCAACAATAAAAAGACAATCCAAATTTAAAATGGACAAGATGGACAAGGATTTTAATAGATATTTCTGCCAAGGAGATATACAAATGGCCAATAAGCACATGGAAGGATGCTCAATATCATTAATTATTAGCAAAATACAAATCAAAACCACAATGAGATACCACTTCATATACACTAAGATGGCTATAATAAAACAGACACATGTTATAAAAGATGTAGAACACTGGAACTCTCATATATTCTTGGTATGATTATAAATGCTGTAGTTTCTTTGGAAAACAATTTGGCAGTTCCTCAAAAAAGTTAAACATAGGACTATCATATGACACAGCAATTCCACTCCTAAGTATACCTCAAGAGAAATGAAAATGTATACAAACAAAAATCTTGCATGCAAATATTCATAGCAGCCTATTCATAACAAGCAAAAAGTGGAAATAATCCAAATGCCTATCAACTGCCAAATCGAAAACTAAATGTGGTAAATTCATATAATGGCATACTATTCAACAATAAGACGGGATGAAATACTGATAAATGTTATAACATAGCTGAACCTTAAAAATTGCGCAAAATGCAACTAGTCAGCTATAAAACCCCCCACAGATTGCATGATTCCATTTATATAAAATGTCTAGAATAGGCAAACCTAAAGGCAGGAAGTAGATCAGTGATCAGCAGTGTCAGAGGGCAGGGGCAATGGGAAGTGGCTGCTAATGAGTACAAGGTTTCCTTTTGAAAATGAGGTAGTGGTGTTGGTTGCACTACTCTGTAAATATGCTAGAACCCACTAACAAGTTAATTATAAAAAGGGAAATTTTATGATATGTGAATCATAGGATCCATGAAGTTGTTATATTTTTTAAACACTGGTAGAAATGAGGAAAAAAATAGATTGCCAGGATTCTGGACACTTATATGACACTTAATAACATGAAACTTAGTACCGGTGTGACCCTTGCAAATTATTTCACCTTTCTGTGCCTCAGCATCCTCATTTGTAAAATGGGCATAATGATAGAAACTACTTAAAGGAACTCTTGTGAAGATTAAGTGAATTAGCTATTATTATTGGGGAGGTAAGTTCAGGCTTTCTCTGACTTTAAGAAGAAGACAGGAGAAGATGATGGAGCAGGTGGGTCTAGAATTGGAGAAAATAAAGTTGAGGATATAACTCATGAGTGCCCCTATTTTTTGTGCTGAGGGAAATGAATGGGGAGAAAGGATAGGAAAGATGAATCTCTTTGAAGCCACTATGGCAAAGACAACAAGTACAAGAAAGGCCACTGAGATAGAAAACCAACTCTCTGTAGGGATATCATATACATGACACCCAGAATCAATGACAGAAAACTGAATGACCAGTCTTTTTCAGGGCTGTTGATTGCTTGGGGCTGTGGGCAAAGAAAAATGGAGGAAGGGAACATGAGTTTGATCGGAAACATCACTGATGAATTGACAATGAAGTCTCAGTCAAGAAGAGAGGAAGGATAGGCTGATAGTAAGGGGAAGAATTAATTCCCTGAAACTTCTCAGAAAAACAAACAAACAAAAAAACCCCACAAAGCTTAGCCACACTGTAGGAAGAAAGAAACTAGGATTCTTTAACCTAGAAATGAGAAAAATCAATGATGACATGTGTTAATTGCCTCATTGATTTTATTTCTTTCAACATTGTCTCCCTAAACTTTTCTCCCCTGACTTTACTACTGTCAGATTCTCTTGTTATTTAACTCAAATGTCCATCCCTAAATTTATTTGATCATAGATTCCTCTCTTTGCAGGGAAACTTTTCTAACCTGATTCAAAAGTGGGGTCCTGTGAAGTACACTCTGAGAAAAAGCAGCACCATCCCTTATGAACAGATGGGCAACTAGAACCCCACAGAGGGTGAGTAAGGAAAAGACTCCATCGAGACATCTTGTTCTGTTCCCTTTTGTACTGCCAACACAGTGAATTTTTCCAGGCACTACTCACGTGAAATTTACTTCTATAGCTAACCACCAGACAAGGAATCTCCAAAGGCATTTCCCTCAATGACATCAAAGCAGGCATATGTAACAGATTAGCAAGGCGTCTGGGCATGCTAGCTACAAACATGAGATGGCATTACTTTACAGCCTCAGTGTTCAGCTCTGCTGTGCTGAATGCCCCTTTCCTGTTGGTGGATGTCTCCCCCAACAAACATCTAATCCAACTCTATAATTTTTCAGTACTGTCAATGGTTGGAAGTGTCTCGTTGTGGTTTTTTAAGGCAAATCCCTGTTCTTTGCAAAACTTCTATTTTGTATTTAGATCAATATTCTTTCCCATCCCACCAGAACAGGTGGCAAAAAGCTTGCAGTGGAGAAGAACATGGCCTGCCTTTGAGTCTAAGCCTCCTCTCATCTACTCACTTTGTCCTCCATCTCCGGGGCCAGCAGGCACAGTGTGGAGAACTGTCTGTGCCTTTGCAGAACTAGAACGTAGCCTGGATACCCGCTGACCACACCTCTCCTGGCTCTTTTGTGAAGGTTATATCAGGTAATAAGCTCCTGCTGCAGCTCTGCAGCCTGCAGACCAGAGAATATGGCCAGGCCCTGACCTGACTGGAGGGTACAGAGGGGATGGTGGGGCAGTGGGGACATGTCCAGACTTTATATACAACTCTCTTGGATCATCTCTCCTTTGGCCTTGGGAAGATGCAGGGCTATATGATTATAATTTACTTTAAAATAAACCTGCATAATCAGGATGACATCATGTATGTGGTAGTTATTTTAGCCTTAATTTTAGGGATTGTCAGCTAATGTGCTACCAAGGATACAGAGAATCAGGAGGCCAGTTAGCAGCACATCAGAAAGGGCCACAATCCAGGTCAGCTACCACAAGTCCACTTCTCTTAGCTGAGCTGAATCAACAACCAGCCGTTGTTAATTGCATCAGAGACACCAAAACAGGTTCTTATTAGTGAAACTAATGACTTGTTAATTTGCACAATGGGTGTTAGAGACAGGGTGTCACTATTTAGGACACATGGAATGGCTAAAATAGTCTGGATACATTTGTCATCGCTGCACCAACTGAGATTAAGAATATATTTGGGCTTGTACTCTGTGCCCCTTATGCTGCTGCCCCTGACCTAGGTGTGGCCCCTGGTTTAGGAGATTTTCTAACTAAAGAGTCCAAACTAGAGGAGAGAATCTACCTCTGTGATGCTGGGACAACCCTAAACAGACTTTCATTCAGGGTGTGGTAGAAGCATCTAAAACAATGGTTCTCAACTTTGGCAGAATATGAACCCTGCAAGGGGAGCTCTTAGAATCCCAATGGCCAGACCTCACCCAGACCAACAATGTGGTGGAAGAAGGACCAGTACCCATAGGTCTGTAAGGACCCCCAGGAATTCCAATGTATAGCACTGCATGGCCTAGCATGCTGAGACTACATCGGGCTTGCAGAATGTGTTTATGAACTGTTTTGAGCCTGCTCTGCTAATGAATATTCATTTAGTAAATGTCTGTATATGTGGGAGAAGTTGGTCCCACGCCTGCTTTCATCAAAATCAAAGCAAAGTTATAGAAGAATAGCTAATATTCATCAACTCTAACTTCTTTGGCAGCTTCCAAATGAGTATCAAGGGATCAAACTGGCTTTGGTCAGCTCATAACAAGGAGACAGTTTCCCATTTCCCTTATAAAGAGGGAAAGTAGATAATAGCTTTCCGTAAACACTCTTCTCCCTAAAAAGACCACAATTCTCACTTTCTAGTTTGTCTCTTAAATCAACTTGAGTTGGGATGAAGCCATCAAGGCCTGATTTAATCTCATCTCTTCTTATTCTCCTTTGCTGTAAATGTAGCCATCCTATTTGTAACTGCCTGTTTATTTCACAGCCCTCTTCTGATGGATGCCTGTCTCTTGCATGTCACTCTCACCAACTGAAACAGCATTTTGACAAGCCCTGGATGGCCCTAGCTTCTGAAGTTAGTATGTGGGGTACTTGCATCCTCTGTCTCCACTCTAGGCCTTGGCAAAATTAGGGCACAATAAGGGATAATTTCTACTATGCCCTGAACATCATTCTATTATAAATGTATAAACAAGTGGGCAACAAGTGGGCATATACAGGTATGAAATTAGGGACCAAAGCTAATTATCTCAGAAAATGCTTTGACACATTTATAGTCAATGGTAAAAAGACAGGAGAAAGCTAGAAGTGCCACCCTAGTCTTTTCTCCCCAGTCCCCTAGCAAAGACAAGGTTGCTGAACACAGGGCTAATCTCCACACTAAGCAAACCTCCTCACTCGGGGAAGTCACCTCTGTTATTACCACTTCAGTGCCCTATGCACTTTAATAATAGGCATCCATCAAAAGAGGGCTGTGAAATAAATAGGCAGTTACAAATAGGACAGCCTTCATTTAGAGGAAAGGAGAACAAGAAGAGATGAGATTAAATTTTCTGTGCTTTCAATCTTGCATGTCACTCTCACCAACTGAAACAGTTTACTGTATCTTTTTTCTGCCCACAACATGTTTGCTCAGTTCTCCTATTAGAGGTTGTGGCTGAAGGGAACACCATGTGAATGAGAAGCACAGAACAGACTCTCATGTTACATTTCTTGAAAGAAAAAATACATCATGATTATTAGGGACCAAATTGTGTCCCCCTGCCCAGAAATGCATGTATTGTAGCCCTAACCCTTGTTGTAACTACACAGGGAGACAGGACCTATGAGGAGATTATAAAGGTTAAGTGAGGTTATATAAGATTGGGGCCTTAATCCCATAGGTCTGTCTTTAGAAGAGAAAGAGATACCACACACACAGAGGAGGCCAGGAGAAGACACAACAAGAAAGTGGCTGTCTACAAGCCAAGAAGAGAGCTCCCCAGAAAGTGACCCTGCTGGCACATTGATCTTGAACTTTCAGCCTCTAGAATGTGAGAGGAAAAATTCGTGTTTTTAATGTCACCCAGTCTATGGTATTTTATTATGGCAGACAGAGTTGACAAATACAATGATTTGAAATTGCTTCTAAGGCATTAAAGAGAAGTGGGTCCCCATTCCATCAGGTGGAGTTCTAATACAGCATGGAGACACGTCTCTATCCAAGTGGGGGTAGGGTGGGCAGGAACTTAAATATAAAGCCACGACTATGTCACCAAAGAGCAAGTTGTGAATGGAAAGTCCGAGCCAGTTAGTTTTTTTGCTGACCATTCAGGACTCAGAGTGAAAGCAGAGCTCAGGCCAATGCACGTAGCACAGTTTTAAGCATCACCAAAAAACCTAGAGATAAAAGCTTCCAACTGGTTGTAGAAGTGCCAATTTCTTCTGCTTTTTGCACTTAAGCAAGTGAACATTATAATGTCTGAAAGGGAAATTTTGATCTGTGCATGTTTGGGTTGGAAAATGGAACTTTTGGAGAAAACGATCCCTGAAAATTTCAAAGTAAAATCATCAAGTAAAGATTAATTCAGAGTGAGCTGTTTTGACTCTGAAATGAATGTAACAATATCCGAATTCCTGAAGTATGGTTAAGAGCTAAACGGACTTTACTAAATACAAGCTACATTTTTCCTTCTCTCTTGAAACAAAAGCATAGCTAGTTAATGATGCTCAGTCTCAGTGTATGGTGTACTTGAAATACTTTTTAAGTATTTAAAGAGAAATCCTAAGTTGCTAAATAACATCTTAAATAAAAGTTTTCTATTAATATTGCATTTTGCAATTTCACTCTATCCAGTCACCAAATTGAGGCTGTGCCAATCTATCAGTACAAGTATTGTTCAGTTCTCTGATTGCAACAATCAACCATCACTCTTCTAAGCTACACCTCTTTCCAGTGAAAATAACAACCGCCACAACAAATTGTTCTTGCTTGTCAGTCATCAGGGTACAGGACTAAAGAGTCACCTGGACACCAGTTGTTGGCATGTACATACTCCATTTGTGAGGGCAGCAAAATGGGAGGAGCTGGGATGGTATGTTTCTTAGGTTCTACTTGGTCATAAAAACTTTGTCTAGAAAGCAAATGCCAGCATTGGGTGATGAGGGAAGGAAGAAGGGAACTAGCTTTTGTTGAGTCTCTGACTGCCAACTTGTAATCTTCCAACTTCAACACATTGTCTCTCAGGAAGAGAGAACAAGATTATTCAGAACACTCTTACAGAAGGAAGGCAACAGCGTGTCTGTTCCTTGCAATTTATACATTGAAGATGCTGCTCTGTCCCAAATGTGTGCTGTTGTGATCCTCTATACTAGCAATTTTCAACCGGTGTGCTGTAAGAATTTCTAAAACATGCAATAACTGACTATTTAGTCAGAGGCACTGACCTCTTTTCCCTTAGATGGTCGAATTTAAAAATGACAACAGCCAACACAACAATAACTGTCTGGTGTGAATGAATCAAAATTATACCTATTCTTTGTGTCATATTGGTGTGCTACAAAATTTTAGTAATTAGTTTATGTGTGCCATGAGATAAAAATGGTTGAAAATCACTATTCTACACAGACATTTACCTGTACTATGATTTCATTTTCATATACTAATTTGTTGCTTAATAACTATTTTTAGAACATTTGATATGTATGTCTGATTTGTCTCCAGGACAACATTGTAATTTCCAAATAACATTTTGACATGATCATATCACCCCATATAAGAAAAGGGAGGGGCAAAAATCAATGAGTTCTGTTTATGCTGTGAGCTTAAATAGTATACATGAAAAAAAGTGAGATCCATTCTAGACAATGGTAGGGGTTAGCCTGCCCAGAATGCCTTGCCCATTTTTCTGGTAAGCGCATCACAGTTTTCATTTGGGAATTGCTTGTCTACCAATCTCAGATGAGGTAACTGAGGCTAACACCAGAGTAGGTGAGTTAGACCCTACCACTCACTTAGGCTCCAGGGATCAATAAACAGTCTTACTCCTTGGCCCAGGGATTGGTCTACAGATAGACTCTTGAGCCAAGTGACCCAATGAGAGTCATCCCTGGGACTACTGCTGAAACTTTTGGGACAGTCTCATTTTCTCTTTGAAGAGGTTGGCATACTGGTTAGATAAAGCCTAGATCTGCTAGGGTCAAATCCTGCCTGAGAATGATGTCAACTGAGAGGGAATCCAAGCCCCAAGAGATGGAGAACATCTGAGGTCTGGTTTTTTTCATTAAGCTCCTAGATCTTGTCATGCTGAAGTTAATTTGCCACTTACTTTTGCTGGCAATCGATGTTCCTTTTTTTGGTTGAAACAAGTTTGAGTTGAACCTTTGCCACTAATAACCCAAAGTCCTCATTAATATAGGTTCCTAACACATAGTAGTCTAATAATAAAGGTATGTGTCAGCTACTTACTGGGAAAATGGCAGCATGAACAGGCTATTTGGGCTCAGATAACATAGGTTCAAACTCTAGCTCTGCTGGGTGTCTTTAAGCAGAACCCAATCTCTTGGCCTCTGTTCTTAAATATAAAATAGATATTTAAAATATCAACTGTGGGGAGGACTCGGGGGGTGGGCTGGGATGGGAGTAAAAGGCAGAAAACTGTACTTGAACAACAAACTAAAATAAAAAATAAAATAAAAATTATCCATTGGGCCACTTACATCAATTAAATGAGAAACATAGGTGAAAGTAGGCTGCCAACTATGCCAACAATCTCTGTATTTTATTTGGTGGTTTAGAAATAGTTACTAATACCTCTTCCCTTTTCTGTTCTAATTGGATCATAAACTTATTTGGAAAGCAGGAAATAGTAGATAATAGTTCTCTAAGTATGGTCTGGGAACTCCAGGGACCCCCAAAATATTTCCAGTGAGCCCATGAGGTAACAAATATTTTCATAATAACACTAAAGATATTATTCATCATTTTCACTCTCATTCTCTAATGGATGTTCAGTGAAGTTTTCCATAGATTAAGTGATTTGTGGTATCACAACAAACTGAATTCAAAAGCAGATATTACCCAGCTGTCTTCAATTAAGCTAGACATTAAAATTTTGAAAAACAATGTCATTGAGCACACTAACTTTTTGTGTTCTTTGGAAAGTATAGTATTTATGTTAACATGTAATGTATTTATTTTTATATTTCAAATAAATTAAAAATTTTAATTCCTAATTTAATTTTGATTCTGCTAAATATAGCTATAACTCACATAAACAAAAGCTCTTTTAAGAGACTAAAGGGTTCTTGCCCTGGCCAGGTGGCTCACTTGGTTGGAGCATTGTCCCCTACACCAAAATGTTGCAGGTGTGATCCCTGGTCAGGGTACAGACCAGGTTGCAGGCTCAATTCCTGGTCAAAGCATGTACATGGGGCAACTGATTGATGTTTCTCTCACACACTGATGTTTCTCTCTCTTTCTCCCTTTCTAAAATTAATAAACATATCTTCAGGTGAGAATTTTTTTTAAAAATGAGACTATATGGGTCTCAAGAAAAAACGTGTGGATTTTGGGTCCAAACTAGATGGTTTAAATTTTAGCTATGCTACTTACTGACTTACTGAAAGAGGAAAGTTATTTAACTTTTATTTATTGGCCTAAGTTTTCTCATCTGTAAACAAATATAATTATAGTACCTACCTCCCAAGGTTATTATAAGGATTAAAGGAGTTAATAAATGTAAATGCTTATGTCAATGCCTAGTATACAGTGATTTCTCAAAAAAAAATCTTAGTAGCTATAGTCATTATCATAGTTTAAAATATAGCCTAGGGAAAAAAACTAATTCCACAAAGCTCTACAATATGTATACAGTTTTCTGTAACAGTTCCTTTCAGCAGATTAATTATGAATATTTACTATGTATCAAAAACTGTGCATTTAAAGATAAAAATAGATTGTGCCTCAGAGAACTTACAACTTAATAATAGGAAGAACAAATAATTATATAGCTGATGCTTTGTACCAGGCAGTGGTCCTTGACTGTTCAATTCAATCCATAGAGGTACGTACTCTTGATTTCTGTGTTTTACAGATGCAGTAACTGTGGCTGACATAGATATAATAATTTGCTCCAAATAACACAGTTAGTAAGTGGGCATATGTCAATTGAAACCTGCATATGCCAAACTACAAAGCCTTTGCTCCTTACCAGTACCCTGAAGAATCTCCATTTGGGGGCTAAATCCCAAAAAGTTTATACCAAAGATTACCTTCAAAGGAAAATGGAAGTATGCCCTCATTCCAAAAAAGCCTGGAGAAATCACAATATTGGGTTTCCTTGCAATATTGAAGGCTTTGGAGACATAAAGAATATAATTACTCTTGTTATGAGTTGGGGTATAGGACAATATTATAAATGTCATTCGTTAAAAAGCATAGAAATGAGCCATATTATTATATATCTTTAAGAAGAAGGGCACCTGATTTTGAGGGGCATTACCTGCTTTCAAACAATGACTATGAAAGAAAAAGCTTTTCTCAGACAACGATAGAGATAAGAACCACCAAACAATATACGGAAATGTCACACACAATTTGTAGCTTAAATTATAAGCTGTTCCCCCTTACTATACAGTCTTTCAGAGAAAAGGAAATGTGCCTCAGGGGAATGAATACTAGCTAAAGCCAGCCAAAAATATGGCCTTTAGGAACAGAAACAATAAAGCAGCTATCATTTTTAGCAATTTCTCATTATTTGTATTGGGAAGGTGATTTTTCTCCTTTTTCCCCCTTCTTTTTTTCAAAAGATTCATTTTCAGATTAGTCACAGAGGTCTGGCAAATTGCTGGGAAGGTGAAGGTACTCCCCAGCTGTCTTCCAGGGCAATGCTCCAAAGCTTTTCAGGGAAAATGATGCCACCCTCGCCTAGAAATCTGTGCGAGCTGCAGAGTTTAAGCAAGGCAGGGAGCAGAGACCATTGGGAAACAGACCCTTGCCATTTAGCTGACCTTGGAATACAATGTCTCTGTGCTAAAGAGAGGAGTTGCCTGGGAAATGATGGAAAGCCTGGCACAAAGTAAGTTCTCTAGGACCACAAACACACCTGGAAAAAGAAAGGATGAAATTTTAAAAAGAAAGTAAAAGGAAAAAATGTGTATCAAGAATATGTGTCAGCATCATAAGGGGAAAAAATTAAAGAATCCTCATGAAAGTGTTGACTATAGGTTATAAAGAAAATGAGATATTATTGTGGTATTATGCTAAAAAGAGCTCCCTCTTTGCAACATGGTGCAGTCACTGTGGGAACAGTATGGCAGTTCCTCAAACAATTAAACATAGACTAACCAGATGACCCAGCAATTCCACTTTTGGATATATAACCAAAATAACTGAAAGAAGGGAGTCGAACAGATATTTGTATACCCATGTTCTTACAGCATTATCCACAATAGCCAGAAGATGAAAGCAACCCACTGGAAGATGTATGCATAAATAAAATGGTGTGTGTGTGTGTGTATAAAACACATGAGTATATCTATATATACATCTATATCACACACACACACACACACAAAGGAATATTAGCCTTAAAAAGAAAAAATTCTGACACATGCTACAACATAGATGAATACTCAGGACATTATGCTAAGTGAAATAAGCCAGTCACAAAAGGAAACACTGTATCATTTCATGCAGATGAAGTATCTGCATAAGTTATACCTATATTAACCAAATTCATAGAGACAGAAAGTAGAATGGTGGTTAGCAGGGACTGGAGGGAGGAGGGGAGAAGAAGAGGGATTATTGTTCCGTGGGGAGGAAGTTCAGTTCGGGGACATGAAAACAGCCCTGGAGGTAGGTGGAGGTGATGGTTGTGCAACACTGTGAATACACTTAAGCCACTAAACTGTACACTTAGAAACTGTTAAAGTACTATATTTTATATTACATATATTTTACCAAGGAAAAGTAAACTGAGACAAACTCAAAACACAAATGCAGTCCCCTTCCCCATCCATGCTTTTTTTTCAATGTCACATAGCTGCTCCTGCCACCAAGGGGCAGAGTCAATTTCCCCAGCCCTTGCAAATGGGCTAGGATGGGCTTTTACCATGGAATGTGGGGGAGTCACCTTCTGGGGTGTGGCAGCTGAGGCCTTGAGAAGCCGTGGAGCTTCCACATTCACTCAGGGAACCCAGCCACCGTGTAAAGAAATCCAGTCTATCTGGCTGGAGAAAAAGGCTACCTAGAAAGAAAGACCCTGTACAAAAAGGGACCACATGAGGAAAACTAAGGCACCCAGGCCCACAGACAGCTAGTCATGTGAGTGAGGCAATCGTGGTTTCTTCAGAATTAGCTGAGATGCCCCTTGAGCAGCACTATGTGGAGTAGAGACAGGCCATACAAGCTGACCCCTACTCAGATCCCTGACCCAGATGGCAACCACAGATCAATTGTTCTAGGCCATTGTATTTTGAGGTGGTTTGTTCCACAGCAATAGATCATTGAAACAATTATGCAAATCTATGCCATACTCTTAGAGAACTTCCTCTCATCTTATTCTATTACTACTAATTACAATCAACCACTCATTAAAGTAATATTTGCTGAGTACCTACTATGTGACAGGACTCTTCCTGGCACTTGAGATCTGTCACAAAGTGAAACCAAGGCTCCTGCCCTCAAAGACCTTTCATTTTAAAAGGAGGAGATGAGAGTAAATGAACATAATTAATAATAAATTAGACAATATGTCACAAAGTACAGTGTGATCGGCAGGGAAAGGGCAGAGTAGATTGCTGGGGACCAGCCTCAGAGGGGATAGGAAGACAGGTCTTTCTTCCCACTGGGCCTGCACAAACTCTTTTCTGTAAAAACATAATTCATCTTTTCTACCCTATGTGTTTTGTTAGCTGACCTTTTCTGATGATGCCTTGGTTTTAATTATGTGTAATCAATGTGCTAATGGAAATAAATGCAGGCAATTCATTTCATTATCTTGATTTCAGAAAAAAAATTGTATGTTCTTTCATACTGCTACCACTATTTATAAAAAATAAATGAAGAATAAAAACTTTATCTGCAAGCAAAACCTTGAGGAAAGACCTGGAGATTCAAAAATTTCCGAATCCCCATCCCAAATGTAAAAAGACATCCGTGAGTTTTCTGTAGTCTTTATGTTGAACTTGCATACAATACAGCCACTTCATAATGCTGAATGATAAATAGCAAAGTTTGTTCTGAAAGGGATTTTTATTGCTCACACTCACTCTATCAGCTTCACAGAAATTTGTGTTAAGACCATGTGCTTTGGTGTCAGGAATACTTTGGTTGAAGTCCAAGTTCCACCACCTGCAACCTGGTTGCCTTGCTCCTTAAGCCTCAATTCCCTGGTCTATAAAATGGGGGTAATTATACCAAGCCTCACAAAAGGAATGATTAAATGAAATCATGCACAATCTAAAGTATTTAGCCCAGTGGCTACAAAATAATAAGCATTAGATGGATGGTATCAATTATCAATGATTATTTTTCAGAAGGTATCCTAAGGTATAAACACCACAAAAACAGATTAACAATCAACTCTTGACTATATCACTGTGGAATTATTCATCATTGGACATTTCACATGTGTTTGTATGTTCTACTAGAAGCTGAATGCCAAAGAGCTCTGGAACTAGATTCAAAAAGGTTCATGCTTACACGTACATCTCTGTTCTAAGCTCATTTTGAATCTAGACATAAGTGACCTTTTAATTGTACATGACCCTGGTGCAGAACCAGTCAGAAGTGTCACCACCCTCTGAAAGCAACAAGCTGAAAGCAGCAAATGGAAAAAGACACTCTCCTCAATACATGCTCCTACCTGAAATCATCCTAAGACTGAACCCTAGAGTTTCCCTTCCTATAGAAATAGAGTATTTCTAACTCTGGATCAGCAATTTAATGACAAATGTTGTAGATTTTGTTATTTGGGGGGAGAGTGGTTAAGGGGGTACTGTCCCCCATTTAAACTCCTTCCTATGTTTGGAGAATTCTTGACTTACAAATGGAAGACAGAGTCTACCTCAAATCAAAGAGGGCGAAAAGTCAACACCTCACTGGCTCCCCTGGAGGCTGGAGTGTGAACATGAGCCAGTCCTGACAGACCATATGTACTTGTCCAGAGTCTAGAATCTGGATGTAAAGACACAAAAGGAACAGGAATGGGGGTGATGCAAGTCTTTTAACCAGCTACAAAAGCTGCAACATGGGCTTTGAGGGGCTGGCAGGGCAGAGGGCAGCATACAGAGGCATGTGAGCTGAAGCCTCTACCGTGTGCGGTTTTGGCAGCTATGTCCATGTGGACCCATTTGGCAGGGGCGGGGAGTGCTTTTGGTTGTTTGACTCAATAGAGTGCTTCCCTTTGATCTGCCTGTGCTCAGAGCCTGGCTCTCCAACCTTCTTGGGGATTCAATGAGCTTCCTGATAACCTTTGAAAACAATTCTCCTTGCTTGAATCAGCCTGAGCTCATGGCTGGTACTTATAACTAGGAACCCCGGTAGGTAGAAAATTCTGAAATGACTACCACTGGGTGAATCTGACCAGGTGCCAGGCACTGGGCAAAGCGGTTTGTGTACATTATTTCATGCCCCTCTGGTACCAAAATCAGTAAGACACTAGGCCACACTCTAACTCCTATCCCTTGTTATTTTGATCTTTAATTTTAAAATTTTATTGAGCATCTATTATACGGCAGGCATTGAGATATAGCAGTGATTGCAACAAGCAAAACCCTGTGTCTTAACAGAAATTACAATCTAGGTCTTTGCTATAGATTGGATGTTAGTTCCTTTCCAACTTCTTATGTTGAAATCCTAAAACCCAGGGTGATGTAGGGAGTTTAGGGGGTGGGACCTCTGGGAAGTGATTAAGTCATGAGGGTGAAAACCTTATGAATGGGATTAGTGCTCTCATAAAAAAAGACCTCAGATGGGCTCACCGGAAGAAGACTGCTGTCTATGCCTGGAAATAGCTCACCAAACACAGAATCTGCTGACACCTCACCTTGAACTTCCCAGGTTCCAGGACTGTAAGAAACAAATGTTTGTTGTTTATAAGCCACCTAGTCTACATTTTTGTTATAGCAGCCCAAATGAACTCAGGCGGCCTTATATTCTTGATTCTTAATTCTTATTTTGCTGGCTGGTTTTCTCTAATGATCCTGTGTTCTCTGTTTCCGAGCCCAGCATAACAACTTAATTACTTCCATCTAACCCTGCCATTCTAGTTCAGTGGTAAGAGCCCATACCAACATGGCATGTATGTGGTAAACACAGAGCTACTCTTAGCTACTGCTGATCCATCTCAGAGCCTGCATGTAGGCTCAGAACCCTTTCAAAAGACCTATAAAGGAAGCTACAGGTCAGTGATCAAACCTACCGAGACAGATAAATCCATTTGCCTTCTGTATTAGTGTTCTATTGCTACTCTAAAAATCCCTATAAACTTAGCAGCTTAAAACATTTATTACCTCACAGTTCTATAAGTCAGAAGTGCAGGGGGCTTTGCTGAGTTCTCAGGGTCTCATAAATCTGAATCAGATGTTGGTGGGCTAGCCCCTTATCTAGAGAATCTGGGATAGAATCTATTGCAAGCTTGTTCAGGTTGTTGGCAGAATTTACTTCCTTGTAGTTGTAGACCCAGATGACCTCCCTTTTGCCACATAACATAATCATGGGAATAACATCAAGGGACAAACGCCATGGAAGCCATCTGACAATTTCTGCTTACAACACCACCCTAAGCCTAGGTCTATTGTATAGTTATACTTTTAAATAGTCTGGACAGAGTCAGTCTCACTGGGAAGGTAACATGAAGGACATGAGCAAACAAGCTACATGGATGTCCCGGGGACATCCACAGTTGGAGTTATAAATGCAAGGGGAGGGACCAAAGTCTGTCACATTCTACAATTTTGGTCAATGTGTTAAATAAGGGTGTGAGAAGCTAAAAAAAAAACATCTCAATATAAGAAACACCTAAGAGCTCTGGCTTGTAAGTATAAAAATGGGAATTAAGAAATTGACTTTCCTAGTGGGGCACCTCCTCTGGCTATAGGGTGCAGATCAAGCATAGAAGAACAACTCAGTATTTGTTAAATAAAAACATTAATACATACTTAAGCCTCCAGTGTGGGGCTCTGGCATGTGGTCTTTATTACAGACTTCCTATATTCAGGCTGAAGGACTCCCGTCAACACTGCACAAGGCATTGAGAAACCAGGCACCTTTCATTTATGTGGCAGAGGTGTTAAACTCTCCTTTCTTATCCTTTCCTTATCAATTACTACCTGTGGGTCTTTGGACAATTAACACAAGTCTCAGTTTTATCATCTGTATTTCCTCCTATAGTCAGTTACTGAGCAGATTAGTGATACAAGTAAAATGCCCAATAACAGTGTCTAGTGCCCAGTAAGTAATCAATGAATGGTTGACTGTTATTATCATTGACATTCCTATTAATAAAGATAGCCTCTGGTTGTGGGCACCAGGAGCTTCACTCAGCCTGATCTCATGCACAGTTCTATTTCTCTCTCAGACATAGGAAAGGTCGCATTTAGTACACAGATCCAAGAAAGAACTGGGGATGATTTCATAGAAGGCCAGCTAACAACACTGCTGCCCTTATAAGTTTGACTTCTTTCCTCTGGTACTAAATATGCTAATTCTCTTTATCTCCCTTCCCACCACCACCCAGCAAGCAGACCCTCCACGGACCTGTCTGAACGACTCACACAGTTTGCTGTAGTGCATCTGGAGTTTCTCAGAATCCTGCTTTCTCCCAAATCTAAGCATATTTGTGTCATCAGCAAATTTCACCAGCCTGCCAGTAAGAGAGATGATATTTACATACGCACAGCTCTAGGCAGCAGTGACCATGCCAGAGAATTTCTAATGAGAAAGGTGTTGGTCCCCCTGCAAATAAATATTTGACAGCTGGAAAGTTCCAGAAGACAGTTAATCATTTTAACCCATTCTCAGCCATTAACCTTTTTTGTCTGCTTCTCTCTTGCCTTCCCCTTTTTTTGCTTATAGATTTGCAAACAACTACTATGGTTTCTAGAGGGCCAGGAGAGGAAGATAAAGAAGGAAGGTGGTAAATAGACCATGTGACAAGGTTTGTTACAAGACTGGTGGCTGTTTGCAGACGGGAAATGGCAGAATGCCTTGTTTTCCAGAGTATAGGGAAGCACAGACAATAGTTTACAAAGATGCACGGATCCAGGATAGGGCTATCTGTGTCTCCCCAGCCTCCTTTGCCTCTTCTGGAAAGAGCAGCCTATTTCCCTTAGTACCATGCTCTCTCCTCAGTTGAGAATGTCAATCAAATTCCATCCCCACCCCCATCCTCTACCAGGCACATGACCCTGGTGAAGACCATTTAATTTTTCTCTCCCATGACTGAGAATTTTCTGCAGAGAAGCACAAGATAGGAGAAGTGTACCAGCAGACATTGGTTCCTGCTCCCTTGATCCTTAGGTCCTATTTTCCCCAGGTCTGCTTTTTCCTGTTTTGCCTTAGAATCTGAGAGACACTCTAGATCCCTCTTTTTTTCTGAAACTAGCACAATCACTTTCTCTTTCTCGCCACCAAAGAATAGAAATGATATCACCTCTAAATGTAGCCTTCCCATGGAGAGAGCACCAGTTCAGAAAAGCAATAAATTGACATGCGTAGTGGATTGAGCGCGGGCTCGGAACCAAAGTGTCCCAGGTTTGATTTCCAGCCAGGGAACATTCCTGGGTTGCAGGCCATAACCCCCAGCAACCGCACATTGATGTTTCTCTCTCTCTCTCTATCTCCATCTCCCTTCCTTCCCTCTCTAAAAAATAAATAAATAAATAAATAAAATCTTAAAAAAATTGACATACGTGCACTGTTATTTATTGCAGGTGAGGAGCTATTTTCAATACAGCAGTAAAATTGGCACTTGGGGTATTTTGAGTTAATAATTCCCATTTCTCCTGCCAGGTACTGGGGAAGAGAGGGAGTGAATGGGGGCAGAAGGGCACAGATATAACCAGTAGACCAGCCCTCTAGTGGGATTAATTAAGCAAGGCTAGTGGATTTTATCAGCAAAAGTGAAAGGAGAAAATTTGAAAGAAAAAGAGATGTATGTCAAAACTATCTAGAGATGAATTTTTAAGAGTAGAATAATAGAGACATCTTAGTCAGGGGTTAGGTATAAAGCAAAAAATAAGAATATAGACTCATAGTTAACTTATCTCTTGAATTACCAATGAGTTACAACATAGCTGATGATCCCATACAGGGAGATATTAATATAAATGTTTTACACAGACTGAAATGTATATAGTGTGTAATAAGAGTATATATATGCAAGGTATAACTTTATATGGTTAATTACATAAGGAAGACAGAACCTGAAACACGAGATCACTGTGTGCAAGAAGCCAACACTACAAGAGGCTGGTGGGTTCTATAAAAGCAGAGGCCCAACTATCTCATGTAACCTGGGCACAAATGAAGAGAAGGGAGGGCAGAAATATCTGAAGCACTTTGTTATTTTTATTTTGGGAAGGGAGTTGATGTCCAAGTGTTCAGTCAATGCAAGTTTTTCTAAAACAATGCTAATGACCTTACAAGGTCCTTTACTTTATCAAGGGAACCTGGCTGCAATTGCTAAGCTACTACCAGTATGGACAGACTGGAAACCAGCAAACATCAGAGACTGGACTTCCCCCAGGCCTTGAACACTGAGATACAGATTATTCTAAAGTTCTTTACTTGTTTTTGCCTCCTTTAATAAAATACAAATACAATTTTATAACATTTTTTTGACTAGATACTACAATACACAATTTATAGACAGAGATAAATACAAAAATCAGGTATAAAGATGCAACTTAATGGTCATAGAATCACAAAATAATTTAGACATGAAAGAGGCCTTAAAGATAATCCAATTTAATTTTTTCAACTATAATGCTTAGTGCATAGTAGGCATTAAGAAATGTCCATTAAGGGGATTGATAGCTTAATTTCTTTAATGGGGAAACAACAGTGATTAAAATGATTCTTGAGTTCATGGTAATATTCAAAAAAAGGAGGAGGGGAAAAGAAAGAAGATTTTTTTTAAGTATGAGACAAAAAAGGTAAAGCTTTTTTTGACAAAATAATGCCATCTAAGAAATGGAGAATGAATAATAAAATTTTTAAATCAACATTTTGCAACCCTCTGTAATGACTGATTCAAGCCAGGAATTCTATAACAATTGGGTGTGGGGTTTCGGGGAATAAGATATTTACACAGATTACTTATGAACTATAATGGGGAAAACTTACCTCTACAACGGAGAGATCTGGCAGACATGCCCTTAATCAAGTGCTCAAACTAAGCTTTACCAATTACAGGACAAATTGACATTGTGTATTTCCAAATGTGATGAAAAGAAGGTACACAGCATCAGCCATGCAATATTCTTGCCAAAAAAAAAGTATATCCTAATTTCAATCACAAGGAAACAATCAGAGAAATCCAGAGTGTAGGTCATTCTACAGAATAACTAGCTTGGACGCTTCCAAAATTATCAATGTTATAAAAGAAAAAACAGGGTGGGGATTTTTTTTTTTAGCTTATAGAAGATTAAAAGACAAGATAAAGACAAGTAACATGTAAATCTTGAATGGATACTGGATATTTTTTAAGGCAAGAAAGAACATTGGGGTGGGGATTACTGGAGAAATTTAAATATTGACTAGATATTAGATATTATTAAATTAATGACATTTCTTAGATATGATAATGTTATGATAGTTATATAGGAGTATATCCTAGTTTATAGCCTCTGTATGCTAATGTTGTTTGAGGTGAGGGTCATTATATTCGCAAATTACTTTCAAGGGATTTTGCTCTGAGAAAGTGTACACACACACAGAACAAGAAAGAAAGTGTGGCAAAATGTTAATAATTGGTGAATTTAGAGAAAGGCATAGGGATGTTACATGTGCTGTTCTTTCATCTTACTAATTTTTAACATTTTTCAAAAAAAAAGTTTGAAGGAAATGAGGAATCAGTTCCCAGACATCTTTAAATGATACACCCAAATCACCAGAAATACTATCAATTACAGCTTACTCTATCTCTTGATTTCTCTTCAGGTTGGAGTAAGATATTCTTATTAACCCAGAGGCTATTAAAAGTCAAGACCTCACAGGTCTCCAAGAACCTAAATCAAAAGTGTTTGCAGACAAAATATATAAAGAACATTTATAACTCAATAAGTAAGAGGCAACCCAATTAGAAAATAAACAAAAGCTAAAGAGATATACAAAGGGTCAAAGAGCACATAAAAGGATACCCAGTATCATTAGACACTAGGGAAACGCCAGTCAAAACTACATGAGACATCACTTTCCACCCACTAGAATGGCAATACTCAAAAAGTCAGACAATAACAATTTTTGAAGAAGATGTGGAGAAATTGGATGCTCAGCTGCTTTGGAAAACAGCGCAACAGTCTTCCAAATTAAGCACAGAGTTACCCTATAACTCAGCAATTCCATTGCTCTCCTAGGCATATACCCAAGAGAAATGAAAATATATATGTAACACAAATTTTGTACATAAATATCCAGATATCAAAATACCCATCAGCTATGGTATATCCATACAATAGATCACTCAGCAACAAAAAGGAATGACATACTTATACCTTTATAGGCAATGATGTGGAAGAACCATGAAAACAGTGTGCTGAGTGCCCGAAGCTAGACACAAACACTACAGAATGTATGATTCCATTTATATGAAATGCTCAGAATATTCAAATTTATAGGGAGAGAAAGTGGATTAGAGGTTGCAAGAGGCCCTGATGAAGAACAGAATGGAGAGTCACTGCTAATACATATGGGGTTTCCATTAGGGGCAATGAAATGTTCTCAATTAGATTCTAGTGAGAGTTTCACAACCCTGTGAACACACTAAAAACCAAAGAACTATATACTTACAGTGAATAAATTGTATAGTATGTAAATTATATCTCAATTAAGCTGCCTTAAGTGCGTGTGTACACACACATACACACACACAATTATGACCCAAAAAAGTATTTGCAGGCAGCTTCCCCTCTAGTCTTTAATCTACCTAGTATGTGATTTCTTTGTGTCTGCTGCAACTCAAAGGTTAAGTCCTTAGTTCCCTCAGGCTAAGAGGACAAAAGAAAAATACAGGATGTGTACTTTGCCTTCTTCCCAACATCGGTTAGTACTAAGTCACTCTAAATTCCATCCTCCCATACCAGGAACATAAGCACTGACTGATCAGCTGGTACCAAATTGTCCCTGGGAAATGATCACATATACAGAATCAGGCTCCAAACTTCTATGTGAGGCAGCCTGCTTCTGAAGCATCTGCTTTCTTAGATGAATTGGGAGTTTCAAAATTAGCAAAGAAAGAACCAGGTTCTGAAAGGGACATACAGTGGTTTATATGCTAAAAAGAAGAAAGAAGGAAAAGGGAAAGAGGAAGGCAAAGGGACAGGCAGGGAGGAGGAGACAGTTGTGTAAAAAAGGCAGAAGTAGTCGTGTGATGTTTTAGCCCCTCTAGCAATCTGTCTTCTTCCTTCTGCAGACAGCTGATTTCCCCTGGGGAATCACTCTTCTCTGTGCTCCAGTCTATTTGGGCGGTAATGATGCTCAGTTCCAGAGGAGGCCCCATGACCTGGTGTAGGCCATTCTGTACATTCATTGCCCTTGCTGCAGTGACTGGTCCAGGAAAGGGCACATGATCTAACTGGACCAATGAGATTCAGGCCCAGATTTCTGTTGGAAGCTTTGAGAAGAAAAAGAATCTGTGAAGATTTTTAAGCCAAGAGTAGCTGGCAGCAATATAGCCACCACAAGTGGAATAATTGCTTGAAAATGGAAGAGATTCTAATATCATATGGGATTTTCATCTAGAGGTTAGAACACCTGGCAGTTGGAGCTACTGAATCAGTGATTCTATCCACCACCATTCCTTTTTTTCTGTTAAACCAGTTGGAAATAGCATTCTGCTTGCCATGTACATAATTCTGTTTATATGAAGGAACTCAATAGAGTTCCTCTAGTGATTGTCCCAACAGCACCAATGACAGGAAACCCTGTCTGTGATGGTTAAGTTCATGGGTCACCCTGGCTGGGCATGGTATGCAGATATTTGCTCAAATATGGTCCTATATGTTTTTATAAAGGTATCTTAGATTTTTAATAAAGCAAATTACCCTCCATAATGTGGGTAATCTCATGCAATCAATTGAAGGACTTAATAGAAAAGACTGACCTCCCTGGAAGAAGAGGGAATTCTGCCAGCAGATGCCTTCAGGCTCTTAACTGTAACTCTTCCTTGGGTCTCTAGCCTGCCAGCCTACCCTGCAGAGTTTTGATTTGTCAACCTCCACAACTGCCTGAATCAAGTCCTTAAAATAAATCTGTAAATCTAAGTCAATCTCTCTCTAGACATATAGATAGACAGACAGATAGACAGATAGGTAGGTAGCTATAGGTATGTTTTTCCCTTCATATATGACCAAATGGTGACCCCAAGGCAATGTGTTGGCTTTCAGAGTTTTAAGTGGGAAGAACATCATGTTAATACCCTTTCACCTACTCTCCCTCCATTTTCAACACTAATCACACCAGGTTCTATATGACATCCTTTGCTCCCATCAACTTAATTACTTAATATACTATTCCCATTTTACAGACAGAGAGGTTAAGTGATTTGTTCAAAATGCTAGAAATTGGGAGACCCAAGAATCCAGTTCAGGTCTCCCTTGGTCCCTCCATCCCAAAGACCTCAACTACTACACAAGCTGCCTATTTTCGGGGAGGAAACTCCTCGGATTGCTCTTTTCTTTCTCACAGTTTGGACAGCAGACTTGGTGGTTCTGGTGTGTATGAGTCACTGAGTCACAGCCACAGTCCCTGTCCTTGGAGAGAGGGATCCAAACTCCAATTCTCCAAGCACCATTGTGGCTCCCTCACTGGGGTTAACAACTCATACCTCTCCACCTTTTCTTGGTCAGGGCTTAACTTTCTAGAAGGACTTTTCTGTCAACTGCAGCTTTAGGATAACGTGGAGATCAAGCAGTCAGAATAGAGAGAGAAGGAACTGACAACAGATCTCCTTAAGTTCTAAGTAGAGGCCTTAAAACTCTGTGGGGCCAGGATGGCAGGCATAGTTCTCCATACGCTGGCAGGAGAGTTGCTTGTGAATGTCTGTCATTTATATCCCACTTCCATGACATTTGCCATATCCACGCTACCTTTAATATTATTTATTCAACATAGTTTTAACTAGTTCCTTGTTTAATAAAAATAAATCTATTTGAAAGGGGAGTTTTATATGATAATTACATATGAAAATTATTTTTACTTGCCATAAATAGAAAATATCTTGGAAAAAATAAAATTTAAAACATATTCAATTTTACTAGACACATTTGTCCATCAAAGGCCATGAGTTTGCAACTAACTCTCATTTTGTTTAAGAAAAAATGATTACAAGTAATAGAGAGGTGCTGAAGACATATAAGCCAGTGACCTTGAGTCATTAGACCAGACTAAATGCTATGTCATTTGAAAAATTGGGGAGTACATGAAGCAGCTTAGGTCAGCAAACCTTTACTGAACATCTCCTTTGGGTCAGAACCTGAGCCAGTTATCCCTGATAAACTATTTTAACAAGAGTTCCCCCAAAAATAGTTAAATAAAAAATTTGGCATTTAATTCAATTATGCTTCAATATAAAGAAAAATGTACTTCCAGATGTGCCTATTTTTAAATGTCACTATATATAAGTATAGACTTCCTTAATTTGTTTATGCCAGCCTTCAAAATACATCTTCAATGAATGTAACTAAAATATTTAATCTTAAAGATTATTAAACTGGACTTTCATTGGGAAAAAAAAAGAAAAAAGACCTACCAGCACCAACTCAGACTTTCCCCTCTGGAAATCCAGTCAGGTTTGTGGGAGAACTAAAATTAACTTTTCACTACATGTTTTATTTTTACTTAATGGAGAATTTTTATAATAACTAAAGCCATCTTCCTCACCACCTGAAGCATTTCATGTCATATAAAATTATTTTATAAACTGCATCTGTCCCATTTTGGGGAACACAGGTGAAAAGAAAACAAATACCTGGGTTGGATTCCTATTCTGCCAGTTACCAGTTGTGTGGCTTTGGGCAAATTATTTAACCTTTCTGAATTGCCAGTTCTTTATCTTCAAAGTGAGTATCACAATATTAAATTTGTAAGGCTGTTGGGAAATAGAAGAGGATAAAATATGCCAAGGACCTAGTTTAGTGCTTTGTACACAGTAGGCACATAATACGTATTACTGTTCTTTGATGGGGGGAGTGGAGGAGGTGGGAGTCACTACTGACACTGAGAAAGCTGCTTCCTGCCAGGCACAACAACCTAAATGCCCAAGGCCCAAGCAAGTCACATGACAAAAGGCAGCATGTTGAGTGGTGTCCTAATAAGATGGAGACCCAGATAACATTGCATCTAAAACAGGCAGCTGCCCCCTGAGTCTCAGATGACTATAGCCATTTTAACAGCAAAAAATGTTTGTTAACCTAGTACTCTAAGGGCCAAAGGGCTTTCCATATACTAACTCATTTAATACTCCTAACCCTAGGAGGAAGTTCCTATTATCGTCCTCATGTTACAAAAGAGCACACTGAGGCACAGTGAGATTAGGTAACTTGTCTAACACCACACAGCTAGGAAGTGGCAAGTTCAGACTTAAAACTCAGGCATTCTGTTCTCAAAGCTAGTGACTCTCTCTAACCTCTAAGGGCAGTGGCTATCAAGCTTTAAGATACATCAGAATCACCTGGAGGACCTGTTAAAATAAAAATTGCAGGTGATTCAATAGGTCAGGAGATGGGAAGGACCAAGAATTTGTATTTCTAATGATTCTCAGGTGATGCTGATTCTGTTGATCCAAAGAGCACACTTTGAGAACCATTGTTAGTTAGGCTATTCTTCCTCTCCTGAGGCTGGTCTCAAGTTCCCAACCTTCTGACTGGATTTCAAGAGAATCTAGAAGTGTGGTCCTCTGTATGAAAGTTCAGCATATTTAAATGCTGGCCACTAATTCAATAGTTTTAACAATACTGTACAAGTCAACTACAACAAAAAATAAGCTAGCAAGCCAAATTTGGCCTCTAGGCTATTGCCTTGTGGTTTCTGCTTTATGTATCTAAAGCATTTTAACACATTTATGCAACAAATGTGTAAGGAGCTCTCGCTGTACACCAGGGACTGTTATGGGAGCTGAGCATAGACAGACAAGCAAGAGAAATGAAAATGTCTCTCTTTGCGAAGCTTATCGTTGGAGTGAGGAACTGCAGGAGAATGGACAGGATAAAAAATAAATAAATAATCAAAAACATCTTTCCAGCTTTGTCGAGCTCTCTTAAAACAAAACAAAACAAAACAAAACAAAACAAAACAAAACAAAACGCTGGAAGGCATAGCTCAGTGAATTGAGCGCGGGCTGCGAACCAAAGTGTTGCAGGATCGATTCCCAGTCAGGGCACATGCCTGGGTTGCAGGCCATGGCCCCCAGCAACCGCACATTGATGTTTCCCTTTCTCTCTCTCTTTCTCCCTCCCTTCCCTCTCTAAAATAAATAAATAAAATTAAAAAAAAAAGAAAAACCCAAAACAAAAACACAGTAATAGGTTGAGAGATTTCCTTGGTTATTTACAACTCTATAAGGAGGAAGGGAAATATAATAAGCCTCTACCATAGATGGGAAACAGACAAGAAAGAGTTGAATTATGCACAGTGTTCAATGTCCCTCAGGCAGTGGAGGTCAGGGAGAACCACACCACTGCCCAACTTCCCTGCCAATACCAATTCCATGACATCACTCTCTCTCCTGCAGATGACTTGCCTCATTCCAAAGTGTGGAAGGTCAAACTGCCAGTATTTGCAGTCTGCCTCTGCAGGTGAAATTTAGCTCTAATTGTCTAATTGCTACTCTGGCAACGGCTGCCAGGGATTCATTTTAGAACTCGACACAGGTGTGCTCTGTGGCTGATGTTCTGTTTTCAAGGACGAAAGGAATTCAGGAACCTGGTGTCTTCTGCTTCAAGAGTTAAAATGAAGTTATTTTTCCCTCCAATCAACTTATGTTATCTCATTTCAATTTTCCAGAGTGTCTTCTCATCATAAATTAAACTGGGTTGCCAAATCCCAGAGCAACAAAAATGGAAAGGGAGCTGGGAGGAGGGAAAGAAAAAGTTTTGAAGCTTATTAAAAAAACTGTTTCTGTGTCCTTGAAGTACAGTCATTATATAAGGGAGCTGTATGTGGTGATAATGATGAAAATGATGGGGATGATGAAAATCAGGATGGTGATGTGGTAATAAAAATAATAATGATAGTAATGATGCTGACCCTGTCCAGCCCTTACCAAATACTCACCAATTAAAGTCCTAGGAATCTACTCTGAGGTGGGTAAGGAGTCCTAGGCCTATTTTTTACATAATAAAAGACAGATTTTTAAAAAAAGTATAAGTGAATTCCTTAAAATAGTTACTGCGTTCTTGATTCCAGCATTTAATTCAATTTCGACAGACACCCATTTTCTTTTTTTTCTTTTTTTATTTTAATCTTTGTTCAAGTACAGTTTTTTCCCTTTTACTCCCATTCCAGCCCACCCACCCAACCCTTCCCACTTCCCTCCCATTACTACCCTCCCCCTAGTTTTTGTCCATGTGTCCTTTAAATTTGTTCCTGTAAACCCTACCCATTCTCCCCTGAAATTCCCTCTTCTCTCCCCTCTGGTCAACAGACACCATTTTCTAAAAACACTTACAAGTCAGATATGTTGACTTTATGTGTGTGACTTCCAAGTCAGCACTAAAGAGGTGATCTGTAGTCAGTGGCATGTGCCTTTATGAAATTGACACTGAATGAAAACATCAAGGCAGACAGAGTTGACAAAGAGAATGCCAGTAAGTAAACTCCAGAGCCCTACTACATCATGGCCCTGTTCAGAAATCAGCACAGGTCAAACCTTGGTCCTGCAAACAAAGCATGCCAAAGTCCTGTTGTAAGAGAAGCAATTCATCAAAACCCTACGCTATATGTCTGGCCATTTGTCACAAAGAGCTGTGTTCTCTGATTATTTCATGGGTAGAGAGGCAGAATTCAGTTTGAGTATTAGTTGCAGTTATCAAGTCTGAAGCCCTCAGGTCTTACATTCCTAACCTGTGGAATGGAGAGATGAGTATATTCCTAGCTGTCCTACCTACCCTCAGGCTGCCACAGACTAAAATGTAAATCCATCGGTAAACTGAAGGGACAATCAAACAAAAGCAAGGGTATTAATGTCACTATCTTCTCCCCAACTGGACTTGTGAGCTACTTGTGTACAAAGCAACATCATCTTGTATTTCTTTATACCCCCCTCTTAACACATCTTTTTTGTACCTTTCATTGAATTATTACCACATGATAATGTCAAAGCCAGAGTAGAGGCTTTGTGGGGGTTGCCATTTTTCACAAATCCTTGTCCCTTACAAAAGGGTTCACCTAAGGTTTCTTCAGTGAACACATTAAAAAAAATCAGATTGCTTCAAAAGTAGAAAGATACTATGTCAGTTCTAGAATACAAATAGTACCCCTTTTGCTGAGTTCTTTGTATTTATTTTCTCATTTCATTTTCCCAGTAGCCCTTCAAGATTGGTATAACTAGCATCATTTTGGGATGAGAAGCTGAGACTCAGACAGTTTTATTAACTTGTCCAATTTCATACAACCAATAAGCAGCAGAAGGAAATTTTATCCTGGATCTGTCCAATAGCAAAGCTCCTGCATCCTTCCGCTGGTTGTGCAAAGCTTGGTGCCCAATGGACACAGCCATGGCTCTGAATGCCCATATACTTTAAGTAGCTCTCAACACACCTGTACCCATAATAAACAGCTCAGTCTTTCTTTAAATATTTCCTTCAGTATTCCTCTTACCAAAGAAAAATGATCATTTTTTGGACATGTATTCAAAATATACTATAAATCTATTCCTATAAGTACACTAGAAACCTTTCTCACTTATTCTTCAAATTCTAGAGCTTTATGTGCAGGGGCATGATGGTGAAGATCTTTGCACAGTGGCATCTTCAGCCAGGACAATGACTCTACAACCTAGTTTAGCTTGCCTTAATGAGCATATACGCAAAGGAGCTTGATAAAAAGGTAGATTCCCAGGCTCCTTGCCACCCCCTTATGATTTGACCTTAGAGAGAAGCCCAGGAATCTAAGTTTTCATAAACTACCTGATTCTTCAAACACAGGTGGATCTTAGACCATACTCTGCATTAAACAGGTCCAGAGAGAGCAGGAATTGGGGACCAAGATCCTAGTTCAGTGGCATGTTTGTCATTAGGCCTTTGACAATTCTACCAATCTCTTTGCATTTCTGTGTAGAAAAGCAACCCTTCTCCCCATTCTTTGGGGGCCAACTGGGCCTCGTTTGCCTCAGAACTTCATGATAGGTGACACAATCTTTTGGTACTTGGTCACTGTGTCAACTATATTCACTGGGATATCCATAAGCCCTTTCATTTTTAACTGTAGAACAAGCTGCAGATGGAAGGTTAAGGCTGGACATTGAAAAGAAGCCTTGGCCCACTCCAGCATTTGCAGAATGTGCCTCCAGCCACAGTCATTCTTAGAGGACAGAGCCACCAGCAAGGACTGTGTGCCTAGCTAATCTCCTATTGATGTCTAAGTGACTGCAAGAAGTATCTTTCTTGGCAAATACATGTCACTAAGAAGGCAGTGGAAAGGCTTTTTGCCACTGAGGGTGCCTTAAGACCTCATACAACACACATACACACACACACACACACACACACACACATACTCCTTCAAGATTGGCAGTGAAAGAAGAGCTCCTTGAAGCTACAGTGTCCCAATCCTACTTGTGCATTAGAATGAACTCTGAGCAGTAAAAATATATATAGTTTTGCGCCTCTACCCAGAGACTTTGATTGCAAGGGCCTAAAGTGGGGTCTCAGCATTGGTACTTTTGAATGGAAAACACTGTCTTCCAAGACCTTCCAAGTGCCAATCACCATCCTGACATTAGGGAGGACTGACCCTCTTCTCCTCCAACAAATGGCCCTTCCCTTAGCTGAAGTGCAACCCAAGTGCAACTAGAACTAGAATGTTAGGCTAGTGGTTTCCACAGTGAGTTAGTGAAAATATTAGAGTTTATCTTTAAATTGATTTTCACTTGAAACTTAGGTGAGTAAAATATAGAGATATTTAATATATGGCTTGAGAGTGGGGCCCTCACTTGATTTCGCTGTCAAATGATTATGTAATGTGCCTCCTAAGCAGCATGGACAGCACCCTCAGAGAAGGTTGGGAATATTAACTGGGGACAGTTGATATTGGGGATACTGAGGATTAAATTTTAGCATAATGTGACATTATTGAGTTTGCCAAGTTAAGTGGATTTATGAAATTGTGGATACTTTGTATTACTTGAGCTAACTTTTACAAATGACCTAATCAGATTACTACAAACAATCCACAGAGTATAATTGTCTAATGTTAGCACAAGAAATTGAGAAAACGGAAGACTTGGTGCCTCTCCTACTCCTATTATGGGCTCCTTTGATGCCACAATATAAAGTAAATACAACAACAAGGAGAACCAACCATAATTTCATTTAAAAAATCAAAATGATCGAGTATGGATTTTGCAAACAATTATTAACTATGAATCTTGATATATGTATAAATAATGCTTTGGAATACAGACTGTCTTCACTTTGCATAATTCCTTACGCACAAATTTCAGTTACCCTACTTTAGTGAAATAACATTGGTCTGTAATCATAGTTCATATTTTAGCTTCCAACGCATATGAACTGTGAATCATTTGCATAAGTATAAACGTCACTGTTCAGTCCACAGATCACTATGTAAATAACAGAGGCACATTATGACTAGTGACCAATCATGCCACTTCTGTCAAAGTCTGTCAGGGACTGGTCACTAAACATCTGTTATCAGTTCATGCACACACAGCAAAGTGTGAGAGACTACCATGTGACATTTCACAAACCAGTGATCGGGCCCCAACAGTGAACGTGCAGCAAAGAAACCAAAAGTGATCATGATGGGAGTGGAATTCAAATAAAATATAAATAGAATTACAGAAGAAATAGCTGAACACAGATTCAAGAGATTCTGGATATGCACCCAGAGGAATTTAATGAAGGCAAACTTAACACAAATAGGGAGGAAGTTGTGACGAAAAAAAAAAAAGAATGAAGATGCATGTCACAGGGAAATGACACATGACAAAAAGTGCCCATTAAAGGAGCTCTCAGAGACACTTCATAACCATGAAGCATAAAAAGGAAACCGATCCCCACTTGGAAAGGATTATGATGATTTGCCACGTTTAGAAAAGATGCTTGGTCTGGGTCACAGCTATGAGAAGGGGACAAGAATCGCCATTCAAACTACTCTTCATAAGTGTTTTATAAAGAAATAAAACATTTTAATTCCCAATGTTTTAAATCACAGTGAACTACATAAATATTAGTTTTACTTTTTTTTTCTTACTTCCTTGTGCATTTAAAATGAACAGTATGAGAGTTTTGCTGTTTTGAAAAAAATTTTAAAGGTCATAGTACAATTGTAATTTTCCCCACAACTTATTAAGATTGCTTTGTAGTTTCAGCTTGCATGGCTATTTTTACAGCCCCATACCGCTGTGCAAAGCAAGTACTGCCTGTTTTAGCTAATCATAGGAGTATATGTGTATAACTTATTGATAACTTAATATACACAGTATAGCAGCCTGTGTTCAAACATTTTCTACAGTGAGAATGTGCAATTAAGAGTCTGGAGACCTCTGGCTCAGACAATGCTTATCAGAGAAGGCAGCATGGCAAAATGAAAATGACCACATTAAAAAGGAACTGAATAATCCAAGTCTCACAGTGTAGTTTTCTCATCTCCCACTTGATGTAAGACTTTCCACCCAACTTCCAGCCTGTCTCCAAGTGTCTGAAGCTACCTTGAGCACCTTTTATCTGGGCATGCCTCTAGGACTTGTACTACTTGACTCCACAGAGGTGGTTCTCAGAAAGGCATCAGTCAGGAGCTTGCTAGAAATGCATAATCTCAGGCCCCACCCAGGCCCACTGAATCAGAATCTGCATTTTAATAAGATCCCCAAGTGATTCTTATGCTCTAAACTTTAAGACATACTACCCGAGATTTCATGTCCAAGCCTATGAGGCAATTCAAGGACCAGGCAGAGAGAGGGCTTCCCTATGTCATATACCTAAGGACTGAAGCCTATTACTGAAGTCTATATTTAATTTAAGGACATACTGCTTCTCTAGGTAACTGATATCACTCATGAAAACAATAGCAATAATAACAGCAGCAACAGCAAACATTAATCAAGCACTGTCTCTTGTTAGTGTGATTAACTACCTCTATTATCTCATGTAATATTCACATAATCTGTAAAGCAGGAATAATTATACTATTCCTAACACACCACACATACAATAGCAAAGTTGCACAGGAACTTCGCTAGTCATTTAGGTGATGATGGACGTAAATAAAAATTGAAGCTGCCTGTATATAGAAGCCTGGGGTATGCGTGTGTGTGTGTGTGTGTGTGTGAGAGAGAGAGAGAGAGAGAGAGAGAGAGAGAGAGAGCGCTTTAGTCACAGCAGGAAGTCAGCTGCTTATCCTGAATTCCCCATTTTCTTTAGGCTGTCTCTGAACTATTTCCCTGAGTTACTGCCTTTAGTTAACAATTTAGGATCACCTCAAATTTGGGGCATAGGTCAACTGGTTGTTTTGCAGAAATGGACAAATTTCACACAGAAATTTAAGGGACCCAAAATACCCAAAACATTCTTGAAAAAGGAGAGCAAATTTAGAAGACTTGAATGTCCTCATTTCTAAACTTACTATAAGGCTGCGACAATAAGGACAGTGTGGTACTGACATAAGAATAGACATATAGAGTAATGGCACAGAATTGCAACCCCAGAAATAAACTCATGTATTTATTGTCAAGTGAATTTTGGAAAAGGATGCAAAGGCAATTCAATAAGGGAAATAATAATCTTTGCAACAAAAAGTCCTGGGACAACTGGGTATTCCCATGTCAAATAAAGAAGTTGAACCTCTTCCTTACACCATACACAAAAATTAACTCAAAGTAGATCATAGATCTAAATGTAATATCTAAAACAATAAAACTCCTAGAAGAAAACATAAGATGAAATCTTCATAATCTTGGGATAGGCAATGGTTTCTTATACATAAGACCCCAAATCACAAGAGACAAAAGGAACATATAGATAACTTGGTCATCACAATTAAAACTTTCGTGTTATAAAAGATACCATCAAGAAAGTGAAAAGACAATTGATAGAATAAAAGAAAATATCTGCAATGAATAATGTCTAATAGAGACTTGTATTTAGAATATACAAGGGATGCTTAAAACTCAACAATCAAAAGACAAATAACAATTAAAAATGGGTGAAGGATCTGAATAAACATTTCTCAATGGCCAATAAGCACATGAAAAGATAACACCATTAGCCATCAGGCAAATCAAAACCACATGAGACAGCACTCCACACCCACTAGGGCTGTTATAAGATTGAAAATAACAAGTATTGGTGAGGATGTAGAGAAATGGTAACCTTTAAATATTGCTAATGGGAATGTAAAAAGACACTTCTATTTGGAATAGTTTGACCATTTCTCAAAATGTTACAGATGGAGTTACTATCTGATTCAGCAATTCTACTCTCAGCTACATACCTGAAAGAAAAGAAAACATATGCTCATATGAAAACCTGTGCTTGAATTTGTATAGCAGCATTATTCAGAATAGCTAAAAGTGGAAATTATTCAAATAACCACCAACATTTGAATAAAGAAAATGTGGTATAGCCATACAATGGAAGGTTATGCAGCAATAAAAGGTGTAAAGTACTGATAATTGCTATAACATAGATGAACCTTGAACCATAAAACTAAATGAAAGATGCCAGTTATAAAAAAGCACATATTATATGATTCCATTTGTATGAAATGTCTAGAATAAGCAACTCCACTGGGACAGAAAGTGGATTTAGGATTGCCTAGTGCTGGAGAAGGGTGGGTTGAGTGGAAACAGGGAGTGACTGCTAATGGATATGGTTTTTTATTCAGGTGAAGAAAACATTCTGGAATTAGATAGGTAGTAGTGATAGTTGCACAACACAGTGACTGTACTAATGATCACTAAACTGTATACTTTATATGGCTGAGCTATAAAGTACATGACTTATATCTCAATAAAGCTGTTGAAAAATAGGAGACCTCAGGCCACGCCCATAATTGATCCACCCCAAGAACAGCTCTAAGATTCAGGTCAGAGGCTGGTGCTCTGCTGCTCCCTTAAACCTGGCCCAGTCCTACTTCTGCAGTTAAAGAGAAATATTTTTTATTTTCAAGGAATAAGGAACATGATGATGGGTAGCCAGGCAGTAAGTTCTCTCCAGGTCCTGGGTTATAATTAACATAGACCCCAACTCACAAGGCAGCCTTCCTTGGCAGTTTTCAATACTCTGCACAGAAAAGTCAAGTTTCTAGTTTGGGAATCCTCTCACTGGAGGCAGGGTGGCCGGCAAGGGAACTGAGTTCAAGTCTTGGCCTCTAAATAAGAATAATAGAGCTAAGCGAAGATGGGTGGAATGGGGGATGCGATTGTTAATTCCGTACAAGCGTGAACTGCATTTCTCTCCTCTACTAATTAGATTTTCATTTTAATTAAGCTGACTCCATCTGCTGTCCCTTCTTAAATCCATAAACTAACAGAACTTTCTACCCAACCAGACTTGGAAAGCAAAGAATTTAGAGAAGTTAGAGTTTGAAAGGGGCTAATTTGTATTATTAATAATTCAATTAGCTGAGATATTATGGGCCATCTACATTTCAATTATGATACCAATCCCTGCAGTGAGCCTAGGAGAGAGGAGCACTCCAGAAAAATGCTAGGAATGACGTTCCATGTACTCAAGATTCCAGGGACTTCACTCACCAGGAGAAGCCAGACAGAAATCTAAATGCATGACTCAAAGTGCTCAATTCCCATTGGTAGTTACTCATGTTGCTTTGGAGGACAGAAGACTCAAATATCAAGTTTAACATAAATAAGTCTGTTCCCTGCATATTTTCCAAACCTGAAATGCTGCAAGTTCTTTCCAGACTTCTAGTTAAAAGAGGAAAAAAGGTTAATTGCTCTGACCCCCTAAAAGACCACTGCAGACTAGCAAATATGTACACACACAAACATGCATACACAGAGCATCTTGCTTTGTTTGGAGTGGTTCAAGTTTCTCATCAGGAATCTGGAAAGCTCACTGGCTGTGTCCTGTAGTCATTCCCAACTTCACAGGCTTCTTCCCTCAAACTTTCAGCCAGTAAGTAATTTAAATCAATGTGGATTCAAAGTGCAGTAGCCAATTTGTAAAAAGCCAAGAGTTCTGGAGAGGGTCACTAATATAAACCCTAGGGACAATATCAATAAACTATGAAAAAAAGGGGGAAAAATTTGTTATACAATGTGCTTTTCTTGCCCCCCCCCCTTTTTCAGGACAATTCTAACTTTCTGTGGCTCTTAAAAGTTAAATGAAGATATAGTAAAGACCTTAAAATGAGGCCTAAAGGAAAAAGAGGAACGTTCTTCCTCCTCCAACTCCAGGTAGAGCTCTGATTAAACTTCCTAATCCTGCTGTTTCTGGGCCAACCACCCCCACTCTTCTGTATGCCCTTCCTAAGAACCAACTGTATCTCAGCTTGTTCTTTCTTGGCTATGCCAGAAGGAGCCCTCTTGCATGCCTGGGACCACCCACAGTTTCCTGGCACTCTTTGGACAGAAGAGACCCAACTGCTCCTGTTTCCAAAAGGGATTGAGTCACCTTGGTTCAAGCATCCAGATCTCAGTAATAGTTACATCCCTACCCGCACCCCGATTGCCTTACATGGCAAGAGTTTGGGTGGAATCTGGAATAGGGGTGTCCAAGCAGCAGATGTTTGACCAATGCTTGGCTGTCTACAGCATAACTATCTAGAGAGGTTTATAAAACACACAGATTTCCAGGGCCCACCCGTAGGAGTTCTGATAGGTAGATCCTGCATAGTAACTGAGAATCTGCATTTTTTTGCTTTCTAGGGAGTATAGATGGACAGCCATGTTTGCGGACCACTGCTCTAGAACCAAGATACTAAAATCAAGAAGTGAGATGAGGAGGACACTTGGGAAAAGGCATGTTCAAGAGGATTCTTTCCAAGTGCCTTCTGAAAGAAGAACTACTTGCATCCATGGAGTTGGTCAGAATTAGTTTTTATTTTTTTTTTTTAAGTAAAACTGTAAACTTAAGTAAAGCTTCCAAAGGTTTACTTTGGAAGTGAATAGACTTGTCTTCTAGTTCCACCTCTGAGATGGCCAGACACAACATCCAGCTCCCCCTCTGTGACTTAGGAACTGGGAAATCTTTGAAAGCCCCTTTCAAACTGGGAAGCCTGAGCCTCACTTTCCTAAAGTGATACAGAGATGGTGAGGCTGAGGGTGTTAGCTGTGATCACTAACAATTATGTCATGTGCACTTTGTGTTGACATTGGTTCAGAGGGGAACTGTGAGAGCGAAGTGAGGTATTTCATGTAACATACAGGGCATACAGCCTTATACATTGTTAGCTATTGTTATGGTTTTATGGCCTCACTTAGCCAGAAAGATAACTGTCTTTACTGTCACTTTAAACAGGACTGAAATAATTTCACTTGCCTCCAGCCAACAGCTTCCTGGTCATCACAGTCCCCTCTCCCATGCCACCCCTGACTCACTTTCTAATGGTCCCCTATGACATACACCATAATGTTCTGACATAAAAGGCCCTGGTTAAAATAAAACTAGTATTCCCCTGAAGCAAAACACTTTCCTGTTAGACATTCATACTTCAGATGCAGTTTATTTTTCAGACCAATTAATCATCAGGTTGTTAAAGGGTTTAAGAAAAAAAAAGTTAAGGAAAAGCAGAAGTCAAGACTATAAACCCAGATAAAATTTGTATATCCTTTCAAGTTAAGGATGCTCTGATCATGTTAGGATCAGAGACATCATAGGAAAACTAATATAATGCATGCTCACTCTCTCTCTCTGGAAAATTCCTTGTGGACACACACACACACAAGTATTCAGTATATTATTCCAGAGGATTTGCCCCACTGAAAGCCATCAGCAGTAATGCCCATTGAAAATTGTGCACTCTAAGTTAATACCCATCGTGGCTGGCAAATTCTTTCTGGAAAGAGTTGGATTGTAAATATTTTCGTCTTGGCAGGTCATGTGGATTCTGTCCCAGCTCCTTGACTCTGCCCTTGCAGAGGGAAAGCAACCACAGACAGCAGCTGAACAAATCACATGGCTGTGTTCCAATAAAACTTTATTTACAGAAATAGCAGTAAGCCAAATTAGGCCTGTAGTTTGCTGACCCTTGCTTTAGAGCTTTGTTAAGGCAAAATGGGTCAAAACCCAGTCAGGTAACATGCAGGATTAGATCCCTCTGTGGGTGCACTCTGACAGTAGGAATGCTTTCCCCCTTGCAGTCCATTCAGTCCCAGCTGAGCACCTTCAAAGGGCATGATTCTGGGTTTCTAGGACAATGGAAGCTCCAAGGAGGCCCTGCCTACCTCTCTTCCATCTCTAGACACACACCCTCTAGCATACTTGGACCTTTTTGCATTTAAAATCCCCTTCCATAAAAATGAACATAGTACTCTGGCCAGGTGGGTCAGTTGGTTGGAGCATAGTCCCATATACAAAAAGATTATGGGTTCAACCCCAGTCAGGGCACACACCTAGGTTGTGGGTTTGACCCTGGTCAGGGTGCATATGGAAGGTGACCAATCAATGCTTTTTCTCTCTCTCTCTCTCTCTCTCTCTCTCTCTCTCTCTCTCTCTCTCTCTCTCTCTCCTCCCACCCTGTACTATCTCTTCTCAGTCTAAAAATCAATAAATATATCCTTGAGTGAGGATTTAAAAAATGAACCTAGCCAGCTAAATAATAATAATTTCCTTCCCTGGACAGTGGTTCTTATTCATCCCAAGTAGGTCTTGAATAGGATAGTGAAAAAAGAATAACAAGGCCCCAAAATCCAGAGCAGGCCTGGGTTACTTAAGAGGAGTTGCTGTAGAAAATTGCCTGATTAGTTTTGACAAGTTTCATCAGAAAACAACACATCTTTACATGTGCCATCATTAAAACATTATCTGCAGACAGCAAGAGGAGAAAACTACTTCGTTTCCCTCTGTGGTCATGTTTTTTTAAAGAACCTTTTAAATAATATACATGGCTGTAATAAGGTGCTATCCAAAGATAGATGTGACATTATTAACCAAAGAAAACAACTTGTTTTTCATCCATCCTCTGCTAGAATTGTCCTATACAACACACAGAATATACATCTGGGCTGATAATTAAACAACGTGCAGGGAAGCTCTTCTACTGACTATGCCACTGCAGACTGCCCATTGTATCTTAAGCCTGGACTTAGATAAGTGTGCAGGTGGGGTGTGGGGAAGAAACCTCAACAACCAGACAGATAAAAATCACTTGATTCAAAAACCATTTGGAATTTTTCAGCCCAGCTCCCCATGTTCTTTCTTCATCTCCAGAGGAATCTATTCTTAATGTCAGATATCTTCCTGTTGACATGAGTAGGGGTTGGAGAAAGCAGAGGGAAGGCAGTTTTCATCTTTGGAAAACCATTAGCCAATAACTTGAACTAAAGAAGTTTGGGCCCTAAACCACTCAGAACAGGATAAGCACATTTAATGTCTTTAGTCTGGAAGCCTCACGTCTACATCATAAAAGTTTAAAACCCTCCCCTTATTTAACACTTGTAAATTCTTGAGTTCACTCAATTTAAAAACATGACAAGGAACAGGCCACAGAAGAGCTTCAGAGAAACAAGGGGGTATTTCCATGACACCCGCTCCCCCCTCCCACTTCCTGGCATGCAGAATGACATAAATGCATCCTTTTTGGGACTATTTAGTTCATCAGCTACCTCAACACCTGAAAAGACATATTTATCTGTTCTCCAAGCATTTACATTTGCTTGTTGACATTGTGAAAAGAGTGCTAAATGAAGCGAACCATTGACTAGATAAATATTTGGTTTTGATAAGTAAAGTTCTTCTAATGGAAACAAACCACAATGCCACTATTAAATTCTGCCATTGATGGTGTCTAAGATGTCTCCCAGACACCAAGGACCAGGTGCTGCAGGCTCAGGGACTTAGCACAAGGGAAGAGAGGACTGCCCAGCACTGGGAAGCCATGTTTGGTTTTGCTCTTAGAGATCTGCCTGAGTTTCCTAATTAGAAAAGATGCCTGGAGAACATCAAGAAGTCAAATATTTATTCCTGGAGAAGAGGCCAAGGTTGCCTAATGTGCTCTGGTGGTATGTAGGTGAGTCACTTCAAAAGGCAGCCAGAATCTCAAGCTGTTGAGTTCATAAGTGGCTGCCAGCCTCAGCAGATAGGGCCTCTTTCCCCAAGCTGATGCATCCCAGCTCACCAACCCCTGGGGGCTCAGCATGGCACAAGACAGGACTTCTCCTCTTTGAGGTTCACTCTGGTCCCTGCCATTTCACAAAGCCAAAAGTTGATGGGTAAGACCAGTTGGCCTGAAAAAGTTATTACCTTGAAGGATGCTGGGAGTGGAGAAGATAGATAGCTGGGACCTATGGTGCTAAATTTAAACCCCTGTTTCTTTGGTTCCAGAATTTTATTCCATCACTCATAGTCAGCTCTTTTTTCTACTCTCTGTCTCTCTTTCTCCTCTTCCTCCCCACCACACCCCTACACCTTTACACTCTAAATTCCTTTGAATAAAGCAACACCGATTTTCCTTCTTGGTCTTTAATCTGTCACTAATTGGGATCAGTATTTGCCAATTACATAAAGAGTGCCCGTGTGGCTTTATAATATATGCTGACAAATCATTTGGCAAACCCTTTCTTTTGTTGCAACGAATGGCATTGTAGAGGACCGTAGTGTTGGCAACCAAATATGTGCACTCTTAATAAAGCAAGAGAGATAAGAAATACATCTCAATACTGACTGAAGGCTCTGGGGAGCCAGAGTCATATTAAAAAGGAAAAGAATGATCTACTATATATGATGGATGTTTGTTGGAATGGTTTCCAGATGAATCCAGGCATCTCCAGAAGAGAGGTTACTAAAGAATTATGCAAGGTTCACAAGGGGTGCTGTTCAGTCACAAATAATTTTGCCCCAGTTTAATCAATGTAATTAAGCCTTTCTAGGGTGTTTCCTAAAGCAAGACAATGCTCCAAGTTAAATGATGGTAAGGGATGAAAAGTATTCTCACTTGAGAAGAGGCAGTGCTTCATTGATTAACTCAACAATGACCACTGAGAATCCTCTACATATCAGGCACTGTTCTAGGCCCTTGGGATACATCAGTGAATAAAACAAAGATGCCTGTCCTTACATTTAGTGCAGGGTGGGAGAGGGGCAGCAGACAAATAAGTAAACCAAATAAATAAGTAAATTATATATTGTGTTAGAAGGTGCTTTGCATAAAAGAGAAAGAGTACACTAGAGAGACTAAGAATCCCAGAGAGGAATGGAATAATTTTAAATATATTGTCCAGGCCAATCAAGCACTAACTTTAAGGAAGTAAAGGCTGTCCAAGCAAAAGGGACATCTGATGGAAACATCCTGAGGCAGGAGCAGGCACAACAAGTTCAAGGAACAGCCAACAGCCTGATGTGGCTGAGGTAGTGAGCCTGAGAGAATGTAGCAGTAAATAAGAACTGGGAGGAGCTCCAGGTGAGCACGCTGGAACTGTTGATCACGTGATGACTCAAAGGCCATCGAAGGACTTTGGCTTTTAGGTTAGGTGAGATTTGGGAGCCACTGAAAAGTTCTGAGTAGAAACCAGACTTAGATCCCACTGGAGGCTGGAAAGAAAGGAATTCAATGGCTGGAATCCAGGCAAGAGGCATGAGTGACTAGAATCGGGGTGGTGGTGGTAGGAAAAGTCAGAATCTCCTGTTTTGAAGGGAGAGACCAGAGCACTGCCTAGTGGACTGAGTGTGAGATATAATGAAAGAGAAGAGTTAACAGTACTCAATGCTGAATATGCAAGTGTGAGGTCTGAACTGAAGATTCAAACCTTCCTGCTTGGGGTAGATGGAGTACTTAGAGCCACAAGAAGGGTGAGCTCAGCACCATAATAGGCCTTTTATGTACAAAATCCCCACATGCAGAAGAGTATTTTGACTCCCCTCCTGGACCAGCTCTGAATCAGAATGCCCTACAAACAGATGCAGAAGTAGACAGAATGGAGAAATGGTATTCCCTTGTTCACCTCAAATTTCAGTCTTGGTCAGCTGAGAATTCAGTAAAAGAGAGTGATGCTAAAGTTTGGAAGAGCCTTTCAGAGAGGGCAGAGTGGGTGACTGTTTATGATTTTGAAAATTATACGATCCTTCTAATGAAGGAAGATAATGAGAAAAACAGTATGAGGCCTACAGCTCCAGTGTGCAATCAAAATAGGCAAAATCACCAGTTACCTGAACTAAATTCCCCCTTTATTAATCTCAACTGAATTCACAGTTCCTGTGCCTACTAAGTATTCAAGTGTCCCCTGTAGAAGGCTTTTACCTTTGCTCCCCATGTCCTAAAGCTTACTGAAGTTGTCTGGAAATATCTACCTCTCTCGTGCAAGAAGCACTTTATTTATATCTCTCAAAGCTTTCTCTTCACATTTTTATACATTGATTGATTTATACTTTATCTTGTTTCAGGGAGACTTTAAAGCAGCTTATGAGTAGACAGGAAATACAAGATGGCATAAATTAAAAATAGGAACAAAAGGCAACAAGAAATGAGGACGGGGATGTGAAATGGATCCAAGAAGGAGGCTAAATTGCATATCAAGAAGACGTATGGGCCACCAATTTGGCTCTAAGTTTGCAGCAGCCAATGTGGAAAAGAAAAAGTTATGTAATTATACAACTTGCTGTGTCCAAAAGCAAAATCAGTGCAAGTGCTTTGGATAAATTAAAATACTTGCACACATCCTACATAATATCACTTTATTTCTCATCCCTTCAGGTACTCAGCTCATGTCCTACCTATGGGAGCTGTCAACACTGGGCTGTGGATATGTGGATGAACAAATAAGCAAAGAGACATATTCTCCCATTCATTTATCATTTATTCTTTTATCCCACAAGCATTTCCTGAGCATAAACTATGTGGTAGGCACTGAACTAGGTGCTGGAGACAGGTCTGTGAATAAAATAAACATGTCTCTTCCTACATGGTTTTTACCTTGTAGTGAGAGTGCAACAAAACACAAATAAACCAACAAAAATGACTACAAAGTTCCTCAGACTATGAAGGAAATACTTAGGACACTAAGATCAAAATAATGGTGAGTGAGGCACAGACTTCGAGTGAGTGTGGTCAGGTAAGGCCTACCTAAAGGGACAACAATGGATGAGACCTGAAGTTAGAAGATGAGTAAGCGGTGGGTCAGGAAACTTCAGAAGGAGCCATGTATAAAGGTCCTATGTGCAGGTTTACTCAAGTTGGCCGGCACCTCCCAAACTTCCTGAATTAGAAAACCAGATGCAGAGCCCAGGACTTTGTCTTTTTAAGAAGCTGGAAGGCTGATTCAGTGTAGTGGTAACTTAGGTGTGTTCTGGCTGTTGAAGAACCATAGAACCATGTTTCAAGCACAATTAATTGCTGACAAAGTCAGAATAACTATTTCTTGTTTTTGTTTTTGCCTTCATCAAGGTCATAAGTGCTCAAATTCAGCCTAATGTTTCTTAGGTTCTTCTTTTAGAGCAGGGGTGTCAAACTCATTTTCACCAGAAGCCACATCAGCCTCATGGTTGCCTTCAAAGGGCCAAATGTAATTTCAACTCCTTAACAATTAATGAGTAGTTACATTTATACAGTTCTAAAATTATTTCGGCCCTTTGAAGGCAACTGCAAGACCGATGTGGCCTCTGGTGAAAATGAGTTTGACACCCTGTTTTAGAGTGTGGTGACAGAAGAGAGAGAAAGGAGAAGGCAGAACCACCACACCAGGGCAGAAAGACAAAACACACTTCTGAATTGTCCCAGAGCCTTTCTTAGAAGCTCAAACCAGGAGCGGAGCTTGCAGACTATCAAGGGCAAATGTGCAAGATTTAGCTGTTTGCCAAATTTAGAAGTCTTACAGCAGACCGTTCCAGATAATTGGCTTTCTAGGTTTCACCTATCTCCAAGAAAGGCAATGTATCACCTGCTCTGCTAATGAACTCCTACTGTTGGATACCTTTATCTGAAAGTTCCTTCTCATGTCTAACTTAAATCCCTTTCCCTCTCAACTGCTAGTATAGAGTTGGCCTTGATCTTCTTTGAATCAATCCTTCATAAGGAATAATATAAAACATTTTTCTGTATTAGTTCAAAAAAAGAGAGAAAAGAATGCATAAATGCAGGGGGGAAAAGAAAAAGGAGAAAGATTAGACTCAGTTTTCATTCCCAGGAGTTGTCTTCCAGAGAAACATAAACTGATTTATCACATACATATGTTAGCATCTGGAGTGAAACTAAGAACTGTAATTATGATTAGAATTGTTGAATTTTGGAGCTGGATAGAAAAGAACAGTTTTCTTTTTTAAAGCATATATGTATATTAACCATCACTACAATTTAATTGGGTTTTCTCAGTCCAGCCTCCCAGTCACCTACAGGAAGAGATTAGCATGACCTTCAAAACACAGATGAGGAAACTGAAGCTGAGAGGAGTAAAAAGACATGTCCATGGTCATATTGCCTAAGTGATGGAACTCAAATTCCAAGACAGCTCTAGTGGGAACTAAGAGAGGGTAGTTCTCAACTAAGGGCTATTTTGCTTCCCAAGGTACATGTGGAATTGTCTGCAGACAATTTTTGTTGACCAACTGGAAAGGGAAGATGCTAAAGGCACCTAGAGGATCAGCTAGAAGCCAGGAATGTGGCTAAACATCCTATAATGCACAGAAAAGACCCCACAACAAAGAATTATCTAACCCAAAATGTCAGCAGTGCTGAGGTTGAGAATCTCTGCCTTAGAGAGTTTGCCAGTGAAATCCTTCACTCCTGACGGGCTAGGAAATAAAACACAAAGATTTAGATGCAGAAAGATGTGTACACGTCTCAACTGAATAACTCATTTAATTATTATCTTGAGCTATCTGGATAGAGTTAGTTTATCTTCCAAAGTCTGATTCATTTTGTCTGGCATTTCATAGATCTAGTGAAAGTTTTTTTCAAACATTCAAGGAATAAGAATGATTCATTTCTTTCCAGGGCTAAGAGTGAAACCTTGCTTTGAATATGCCCAACTATTACTGTTTGGTTCTTAAAGGAGCAGACTAGATTCAACTGTGAAAATGTCCAGCAGTTGCTACTTGGGAATTGCTTCACATGGTGAAGTAAGAGGCAGAGGTCTACAACCAGATGGTCTGTGATGGAATCCCAGCTCCAGCATTTGTTAACTGTATAACCTTGGGCAAGTTACTTAAAACTCTTGGTGCCTCACTTTCCAAATCTGCAAAATGAGATTAATAAAAGTTCCAACTTCATAAGGTTATTGTGAGAACTAAAGGACTAAAATGCCTAGCGCAATGCCTAGTTTTGAGTATTTGCTGTTATTATAATGATGATTATTACTATTATTCTTACCCCCTTGGTGAAATAGGAGAATGGCAAAAAGTTTGAAGTTTAAGAAAAATATTTCAGTAACCAGAGGGGAGGTGGGAGGGACTAGTGGGGGGAGGGACTAGTGGGGGGAGCGCGGAAGTGTTTTCAGGAACAAATATAAAGGACACATGGACAAAACCAAGGGGGTGGGGGGTGGAAGCAGGGGAGGGAGGTGTGGATGGCTGGGGTATGGGGGAGTGGTCAGGGATAAATGCAGACAACTGTACTTCAAGAACAATAAAATATTTTTTTAAAAAAAGAAAGAAAAATATTTCAAATAAATAGCAATTTGGAAAGATATAATTATCCCCAAATTCAACTTGGGCATGACAGTTTCTTAAACTTATAAAGCAAACAATGCTCAGATGCATGACAGATACAAAGAGGCTCTTTGCGTCTGTTCCACAGGCTGAATGTGCCAGAATTTACTGTGTACCACACACCACATGATGCAGCACATCACACTACCTTATTATTGTTCCTAATGCCCTGAAGTAGGTGCTCTTTTAAATCTTCCTTTTACCAATGAGGAAAGCAAAACCTACTGGGTTAAGAATCATGTCTGTCCTGGCTGGCGTAGCTCAATGGATTGAGCGTGGGCTGCGAACCAAAGTATCACAGGTTTGATTCCCAGTCAGGGCACATGCCTGGGTTGCAGGCCACATTCCCCAGCAACCACACATTGATGTTTCTCTCTCTCTTTCTCCCTCCATTCCCTCTCTAAAAATAAATAAATAAAATATTAAAAAAAGAAAATTCTTTCTTTAAAAAGAAAAAAGAACCATGTCCAAGGGTGTGTAGCCAGTTTATGGCAGCACAAGGACCAGAATTCAGGGGCACATGACTCTGATCTAAGTGATTAACCACTGAGTTATATCACCTCTGCCTGTCTTTTGTCCTGGGAACAAAGCGTAGTGCTACTGAGTGTGTGCAATCGTGAATCAGTTTCTAATGCAGGAGTCTACATCCCCTGGGCCATGGACCAGTACCAGTCTGTGACCTGATAGGAACGGGCTGCACAGCAGGAGGTGAGCAGTGGGTGAGGAAGCTAGTGAACCAGTCCCTGGTGTCAAAAAGGTTGGGGACTGATGTTCTAATGGACTTGAACAACATACACTGTTCTTGATTTCTTTTTCTGGCTGCCACATTTTCTGCCTAGGCTGTCCACTAAATGCTATAGCTTGAGAAAGCCTAAATAAAGCACACACATTGAAGGACACCTGCTGAGCTACCTTCTGGAGAGCATTGGATCTGGCCAAACCCTGGAGAACAAAGGAGGAATTGTATAAGCTACATTCATCTTGGAAGCCCCAAACAATACTGCTTACACAAAGGGTGGCTCCTGGAGGCTGAGGACACTGCCTGCATGGCTGTGATAAGCCCAGGGCTCAGCAAGATGGCTTTAACAAACAGCACCCCTTCTCCCAAAGTCCAGGCTCATCTACCACTGGGGAAAGCTGCTCCCTCAGACAAGTCCATACCACTACCCCTTTCAGCTCTCCATGTGACACCTCTGTGGATGAACATTTGCTATTCAAAGCCAAAGCCTTCAGGGACTTCATAGTCCTGGCCACGAGTCCTAGAGCAGCCATTTTCAACCTGTGTGCCTCAAGAATTTTTAAACATACCATACCTGACTATTTAGTCAGGGTCACTGACCTGTTTTCCCTTAGACTGTCCAGTGTGAATGAATCAAAATTATACCTACATTTTCTGTCAGACTGGCAAAAAATAGAATACATTTTTTTGGTGTGCCACAGAATTTTAGGAATTGGTTTGTGTGTGCCATGAAGTAGAAAAGGTTGAAAGTCGCTTTCCTAGAAGGAGGCTCTTAGAAGGCAGAGCTGGCCTGGAGCAGTTTCAGAAATTAGAACTAGTGTGTCTGCCAGACACTGCTGAGCACAGAGGCCATGCAGCATCTGGGAGGCCTGGGGATACTAGGGAAGCCGCAAACTCTCAGGAGACTGTCGAAAGCACATAGGTGATGCCAGGCTCACGTGCCAAGACTGGAGATATATGGAAAAAGCAGCCTGTGTCTGTTTGCAGGTGGCACATAAAACAATGGAATGGGGCCTGCAGGAGACACTCTGTGGCACAGACCTCTTCTTTCCAGAACAAGGTAGGGCTAGGGCTCAGGAGATCTGAGACCCTGTTAAATGGAGTTATTTCTGATCCCTCTATCATGTTCTTATTCTTTTACTATTTTAAAGTAACTTCTCCAATTATGTGCTCAATGCATACAACTCAGAAAGAAAATGCCCAAAGGTACAGATTTCATATAACAAAAAAATTATCCATAATCCTACCACCAAGATCATGTCTCTTAGAATTTTATTTCATATATACTATAAATATATATATTTATATTTGGTTATATATAGTATATAAGCATATATTTATAGTATATATTTATGGCATATATATTATATATATTTATAGTATACATATTAGGAATATACATTTATATACCATCTACTAGGAATACACACACACATATACTTAGTAATTTTCTCAGGAACATGTTAAAACAACAGCACAAAAAGTTTCAAATGATACCTTCTCTTGCACAGGATTTCCTCACTTATGAGTGTATCACAGATTCTTATTCTTTTCAATGTACTGTCATATATATGGTTTCTTGGGTCTTTAAAATAATCCTACAATTTATACAGATTAGGACATTGTGACCAAGTAGTAGGGTACCTTGGATAAAGTCACAGATAATACATGAGCACAAGGGTGTTGCTGTGACTGAACAAAACTTTATGGGTACTGAAATTTGAATTTCACAAGTCATGAAATATTATGCTTATTTTTTTTCTAACCACTTAGAAATGTAAAAGCTGCTCTGACCTCACAGATCTTCCAAAAATAGGCAGTGAGCCAGATTTGGCCCTCGCCCATAGTTACCAACACTTGACCAAGAACACTGGTGTATATGATTTTTATAAATGCAACTTTCCTCATAGTTTCTTGATTGTTCTATTCTTTAACTTCAGGACCAAACTGGCCAATACCAGTGACATTTCCATGTCTTAATGTAATGATAGCAAGAGACTGAAGAGACTTTTTTTTAATTAGCCAAGCACTGGGACCAGCAACTGAAAAAATGTAATGTGAGGAGACAGGCTAATGTTGGTTGAACACTTACTACCTGCTGGACATCAAGCTAAGGGCTTTACACACATTAGTAAGGATAGGAGAGGTCATGCCACAATCACCAATGATCCCAGTAGCTCATTGGCTACAATCACAAAGGTTTGGCTGTAGCTTCACCCTGCATACCCACTGGCTATAGCTCTGCCTCGTGGTCTCTAGTCCTGAGTCCAGGCAAAGGGAGCACCCTCTATCAGGAGCAGTGCCATGGCTGGTGGAAAGGAAAACATGGCAAACTGTACCCAGAAGTGACACACATCCCTTTGCTCACAATTCTTTAACCAAAGCACATGAAATGATCATGCTTGAAAAGTCTTCTGGGCTCTAGGCCAGGCAAATATTTGTGAAAGTAAAAGTCTACAAAACTAACTTTCCCTCATAATGATCCCTTGAGATGTAAATTATTTTCTCATTTTATAGATATAGAAACTGAGGCCCAGAGAATTAAGCTTGCTAAGGTCACATAGCTATTGTAATAAGTATAGCTGGCATGTTACCCAAGATGGTCTAACTTCAGAATTTATACTCAGATCTCTGTGGACTCTCTTGCTGTGAACACTGGAAAAATGTACTCACCTGAAAGTCATCCACCTGTAGGTAGTTGTAACTATCCATTTGACCAAAATAATGTGGCCATGATTCCAATATGCAAGACATCATGACAAAGATTATCTAAGCTGTCCCTAGAAAATACTGGAGAACTGCTAGAGAGATAAGCTTCTTCTTAAAAAATATATAACTGTCCCAAATAAAAAGATTTGGAATACCATCACTTTAAAAAACAAAATCTATGAAACAGAACTTAAATGTGTCCATAGTAACTTTGTTGTAAAACAAGAATGGCCTAAGTCCTTACACAGTAAAAGACCTTTTACATAATTTAATGTCATGGCATTTTGAGGAGGTTTGCATGAAGTGAATGTTGGATAAAAGAAGGAGGAAGAACAGAATAAGACCCACCTGTGGAGTTCCCACAGACTACACCTAGGCAGTTTATGTCTCCAACTATCACGACAATTAAAGAATGCCTGACAACTCATGATTAGGACCAATACTGAAGACCCTACAGGAACCTAATGATCTCATTTGATCATACAAAAATCACCTCTGTATTCTTTGCTAAGGGTATCCCCATCAGATGTATATGTCTACCAATTTACCAAGCATCTACATGTGCTAGGCAACTGGTTAAGTGCTTTACAAGAATGCCCAGAACAACTCCATGAAATAGTCATTATTTTTCCATTTCACAGATGAGAAAACTGAGGCTTGGCACTGACTTCCTACACAAAGGTGGTATGTGGTCACTTCATGAGTAACAACATGGAGGGAAGCAAGCCTGTTTCAGGGGGCTACCCTCAATATGTCCAGTGCCTAGCCACAAGCACTTTCACTGGGGTTGACATTATTTCCAAACACCAACTCTGGGGAACTTCTCACAAATAATTCCTTCTTTCTAAACCTGGATAATTATTCCTGCTCTTGCTTGCACCAGAGGGAAAATCACCTATATTATGGCTTGTTCTCTAAGATGTCCTAAGGATTTTTAAGAAAAAATGCCTTGGCTGGTATGGCTCAGTATGTTGGGCATCCTGTAATCCGAAAGGTCAGTGGTTTGATTCCCAGTTAGGGAACCGCCTGGGTTGCAGGCCCCATCCCCAGTTGGGGGCATGTTAGAGACAACTGACTGATGTTTCTCTCCCTCTCTTTCTCTCTCTCTTCCCCTCCCTCTAAAAATAAGTAAATAAAACCTTTATAAAAAAAGAAATATTAGGAAGTAGTCAGGTCAGGATCAAGAGAAATTAAAAAAAATGTTTCTTAAAGATTACCATAAAGAGAAAAATAATAATAGCTAAAATAAGACACTTTGTTTCAATGGCCAGACACCATATTTAAGTGACACAGATAAAAATATATACATATAAATTAATAATGTATATGTATGTGTACATGTTCTTTCACACACATATCTTTTCAGCCTCAAAAATCTCCATTTTACAAAAAAAGAAACTAAGGCTCAGAGAAGTGAATCAGGTGTCACTACCATACTCAGCCAGTACATGTAAGGGCCATGGTTTCCACCCAAGTTTCTCAGGCTCCCCAAACAACAAACAATACTAGACCTATATACGCTGCAACCACTCTACCCCTGACACTGCCATAGCAGCTGTGGTTTCCTAAGCAGACAAAAGCTATTTAAATACAGGAGGACTTTGCTCTTTGTATCAGAGGCGTTTCTAGGAAGTTACACTAAATTCAAAGTCTTCATAGAAGTATCATAATCTAAATGAGTTAATCATTTTAGGGAATATTCTGGTAAAGCCTTTTATAAATATGAAACTCCTTTTATACACTGTATACCTGATAATTCATTGTTCTGCATATTTTATTTTAAGACATGGTATTCAGTTACTTTTAAAGGAGAAAGGGAGAGGTATTTACATCTGTAGCACTTTCAGTTCTATTGTAGCTATGGTTGGATTATAATCATTTAGGAACTAGCTGTTCCATTTTTGCATTATCCAAAAAGTTGACTTTTTTTCTGCAATCTGAAACTAATGTTAATAAGAGGGACAATTCAGATGGGGTTAATAGCAAACTGCACAGCAAATGCCCCACCTGAAAAAGGCACCCGTAAATAAATTCCAACCAGCCTTGCAATGTTGTGAGCACAGTGTGAAACTGCCAATTTGTGAACATTAGCAATTGATCCATTTTGTCAAGAAAATCTATTTGGGCCAAATACATCATAGACATATTGCAGCCAATGGCCACCATTTTTTGTATTATTGTTTGAGTTACTTGACGTTTGGGATTTTTGTGAATTTCATTGATTTTGGTAGTAAAAGAATAGCAAGAAAGAACATAGATGAGGGTTAAATACACAAATCTTCAAATCAGCAAGATCTAGACTCTACTCTGACTCCTACTAGTTGTGTGATATTCCGTTGCTCATTAATCTCTCTAGACCTCTATAAAATGGGGATACAGTGGACTCCCGAATAACTCTGGGTGTAAGGGCATCAACACCCCCCACTCAGAATTGGAAATCTGCGAATAACTTTTAACTCCCCCAAACAACTACCCTGGGTATCCATGAGGAATTGGTTCCAAGAACCCCACAGCTACCAAAATCATGAAGCTCATGTCTCCTACATGTTGATAAAATGGTGAGTGGGTCAATGAATACATGTGGCCCTTTACATCCATGGACTCCCAACTGAGGATCAAAAATAATATGGGTATTTATTGAAAAAAATCTGCATATAAGTGGACCTGCACAGTTCCATCCATGTCATTGAAGGATAAACTGTAATAGGTAAACCCACCTCTCAGGGCAGCTGTGAGAATTAATTGTGAAAAGCTATCACATAAGATACGACAGCCAATTCATCTTCACGTTTATTTGTGGAGCTATCAAAACCTCTTCCATCTTTGGACTTTGGGCCAAGATGGAGGCATAGAGACACACTGTGCCTCTTTGCACAACCAAAATAAGGTCAGCAACAATTTAGAAACAAGGTAACAACCAGATCTGACAGAAAATTGAACTGTATGGAAGTCGGACAACCAAAGAGTTAAAATATACACATTCATCCAGACTGTTAGGAGGGGCGGAGTCAGGCAACACAACGCATAAGGCATCCTGGGTGTGTAAGGCATCCTGAGCACACAGGTGGCTGGCAGACCCAGCGAGGTGGTGACTGTGAAGTGAAGCACTGCGTGCAAGGCACCTGGCTGTCCAGGCCACATTCACGCACAGATAAACCAGGAGAAACTGGGAAGTGAGACAGACCATGCCACCCAGGGTCCCAGCCGGGAAATAGAACCTTGAACACTGACTGAAAACACCTGTGGGGTTGAGACACACAGAGATACTCCCAGCCCCACAGGAGAGTGTGTCAGGAGAGACCCATTGGGTCCTAAAACATACACAAGCCCACCCACATGGGAATTAGCACCAGAAAGGCCCAATTAGCTTGGGGGAAAGCGGTGGAAGGGACTGAAATCGATGGAGAGAGGAGAAAGCACCATTGTTTCCTCTTAGACCCTGCCCCCACATACAACTGTCACAACCCAGCAACTGGGTTGCCCTGCCCTGGAGAACACCTAAGGCTCCGCCCCTCGCTATGTTACAGGTGTGACCAGACCAAAAAAGGGCTCAAACCGAAGTACAAATGAGAGCCCCAGAGCCAATATTTTTAAGCCACCAAGAGATAGCCAACCTATGAGATGCATAGTTCAAAGCACTGGTGATCAGGATGCTCACAGAATTGGTTGAATTTGGTCACAAATTAGATAAAAAAGTGCAGGCTACAATAAGAGAAATGAAGGAAAATGCACAGGAACCAATAGTGATGGGAAGGAAACTGGGACTCAAAACAATAGAGTGGACCAGAAGGAAGAAAGAAACAACCAAACACAAAAGAATGGAGAAATAAGAATTCAAAAAATGAGTAGAAGCTTAGGAACCTGCAGGACATCTTTAAATGTTCCAACATCTGAATTATAAGGGTACCACAAGAAGAAGAGGAAGAGCAACAAGTGGAAAAGTTATTTGAACAAATAATAGAGGAGAGCTTCCCCAATCTGGCAAAGGAAATAGACTTCCAGGAAGTCCAGGAAGCTCAGAGAGTACCAAAGAAGTTGGACCCAAGGAGGAACACACCAAGGCACACCATAATTACATTAGCCAAGGTAAAAATGAAGGAGAGAATCCTAGAAGCAGCAAGAGATAAGGGGACAGTCACCTACAAAGGAGTTCCCATCAGACTGTCAGCTGATTTCTCAAGGGAGACTTTGCAGGCAAGAAGGGGCTGGAAAGAAGTATTCCAAGTCATGAAGGGCAAGGACCTACATCCAAGATTGCTCTATCCAGCAAAGCTTTTTTTTTTCCATTTAGAATGGAAAGGCAGATAAAGTGCTCCTCAGATAAGGTCAAGTTAAAGTTGAGTTCATCATCACCAAGCGTTTATTTTATGAAATGTTAAAGGGACTTATCTAAGAAAAAGAAGATAAAAACCTGTTCCATCCTCTCAAGAAAGATGTTCATGAGGTGACTCAGCTTGATCAGACACCCAAGCACAATTCATGGAAGGCTTACTGATATCAAGACAAGCGTGCTAACCCAAGGGTTACTAGCAGAATTAAGGCTTGGTTCTTTCTCTTGGAAAGTTTGGAAGATCTCCAGATAATTCCTATTGAGGAATAAAACCACTGAAAGTTAAGGGACCTCGAAGACTATTTTTCAAATCCCTAACTATTGGATGAGGGAGTGGAGACACAAGCAGTTGAGGGTCATCCAAATTAAGAGCTAAGCCCAGAGCCCAGATGAACATTCACAAGAACAAGCTCTTTTGAAATGCTACAAAAAGCCCTGGCTGGTGTGGTTCAGTGGACTGAGCACTGGCCTGTGAACCAAGGGGTCACAGGTTTAATTCCCAGTCAGGGCACATGCCTGGGTTGCAGGCCAGGTCCCCAGTAGGGGGCACAAGAGAGGTAACCACACATTGATGTTTCTCTCCCTCTTTTTCTCCCTCCCATCCCCTCTGTCTAAAACGAAATAAATAAAATCTTTGAAAAAAAAAGAAATGCCACAAAGATTTCCTCTCTGTACCATCAGGTACCACCTCAGTGATATTTACAATCTATAGTGAAAACTAAAATTGAGGACCCACTTAACTCTCAAAAACAAAGTCCAGCAGGTCTAAAACAATCACCTAAAATCAAGGTGTAACACAAAGAATGCACCAGGAAAATTAGTTTCCTCCCTCTCTCCCTTCCTTTCTTCCTACCTTTTTCCTGACCTTCCTTCCTTTTTTAAAAATAAGTACCCCTGCCCCTTAATATGAAAGTCACTCTGTGTAGTTTTTGCATTTTCAACTCCCATTGTTTATAGATTTCCTCAGCACTTCTACACCATTTAATATAAGCTCCTTTCCAGGTATCATGAATCCAGAGTGTTCATGAGACCATGAAATAGTGACCGAAGGAGCATGATTTTTCATCATGCTCCTTTCAGCAAGCAGGTTCATGTTGTGGAATGTACAGGTGAGTTTGTTAGTCCTCTTCAGCAGAAATTCCCAGCCTACTGACAGTCCTGAGAAAACAGCTCTCCCTATTGTAATAAACCTATGTATATGTAAAAATAAAAATACTTCTCAAATAGAGTTATAATAAATAAGTGCTTATAATATAATTGACACAATCAATACTAATTGGTTAAATAAATGCTAAACAGAATTAAACAAGTATACACAGAATTTTCTTTTTAAAAAGGGAAAAAATCTACTACCCAAACACAACCATCATTAATATTTTGGTATATTTCCTTTCTGCTTTTTCCCCTATGTGTATGTATTATTTTCAAAAATAATAGAAACAAATTAAATACATGTCTTTCAAATCAATATAAGCATATCCCATATCACAAAATTTTAGTAAATATGTTTAACAGCTACATTATTTTAATATATTAATATTCCAGTTCCTATTACTAGAATGTTTATCAACTTTATTGCTAGATAGTTCCACTTATGAAAAAGATCAATTGTTATAAATACTTAAGTGACAGAATTTCTTATTTTAACAAAATTATATTCTTAGTAGGGATTCCTGGAAATAAAATTATTGAGTCAAAGGGCATGAATTTTCCTTCAGGCTTTTGATAATATTTTGCCAGAAAATTTGAACCAATATTTATTCCCAATAGCAGTAAAAGTTCCTTTCACTTATCACCCTTCAATACTAAATAAATATTATCACTGGCAAGTAAAACAAACAAACAAACAAAAACTAGAAACAAAACTTTGTTAATTTGACAGTTAAAATAATATCTCCTCTTTGTTTCAATTTCATTGCTTTCCCTGTTGATGAACTGAATTTTTAAAATCCCCACTTGCATGTGGATGCAGCCTGTCTACTCTTCCTGTTCATGTCATCTGCCAATCTGGAAGGAATGTTGAAGACAGACAGCAATCAATTGTGGAAAAAGAAAATGGGTTCTGCTCCTGCCCTTTAGTCTTTTTTCTTTACTTCATCTTCTTACTGCTGACCTAACAGTAACAAGTGAACATTAATGTCAGAGAATCCATTGTCATCCATAGAAAAGAGACCTGCATCTTCTTTCCTGGTTAGAGCCCAATTCTGGCCAGACCTCCTGCCCTAGGTGCTCTCCTCATGACTTAGCAGCCAGAACCCACAGCGCAATGTGCCAATGGGAAAGGAAAGCCTCAAGGGCTCAGAGGGGGATAAAGACTGAATTCCTACAAGAGGCACCATGAAGAACCACCTCCAACAACAGCTTCCAATTAGAAAAAGGATTAGAGATCTGTCAAAACAGATTTCAGCATCCATCATTTGCCCTAATCTGCTTCCCAAGGGGCATGGAAATCAGTGCTATGAGATGCTGGCACTCACCATGCTGATCTTCCCACTGAGCAACACACCTCAGGAAGCTTCCCACGAAATGAGCTGGAAACCACAGCACGCAGGTGCTGGGCGGCCTGAGGAGAAAAAGGCCACCTTGTAATAGAGCTGGGCATTAAATCTTTGGAAACATTTCCTTTTGTGGGAAATTAACTAGGCACAGAGTGAGTCCTTGGGCTCCACTAAGTCACAGAAATGTTCCAGAAGTAACAGAATAAAGACCCCAGTGTTAAACATACAAGATTAAATTAGAGACCTGGAGTCACATTTATAAAATCCATCTAGCAGCACCCCTCAAAATAAACATCTTCACTGTGAATAATAAACAAGGAGCTGAGCTGCTTTGCATCAAAACCCAGGTTTAACTACAGAAGCTCTGGGACAACTATCAAAATTAATTTGCCTTGAAGGATACATTCTCCCCAGGAGTGGAAATGAACATCACCTTGGTGTTAATGGCATTAGAAAAGGCTGTTCTATTTGATTTTTTATTCATAACCCTAACTTCATAAAACACTGATTGCATTTACTCTATACTGCAGGCACTATAAAAAGACAGGTAAGTATTAGATAAGAGGCTACCAATTATCAGTGCTATCTAGATGCTACTTCACCTAGCAATATGATCAGTGCTTGAAACAATCTGCCTTGTGTCTTCTGCACCTGGATACTTACAGAGCTGACCAAACATCAGCCTTTACAGGAAGTATAATTACAGCCTTTACAGTTTGCATAATCAAACGCAAACTGGCCTAGGCATCAGGCAGATAGGACTGAATTTAATTTCCAGCCCTGTGCTTGCAGATTGTATGACAATAGGCAAGTTGCTTATCTTCTTTCTGAGCAAATAAGTTAATAGTAAATGAATTCAAATAAGACCAGTTGAACAATGCATGTGACATGGTAAGAAGTGATTAATTATTGTTACATTTCCTCAACTTTAAATGAACACATTTCAAACCAAAGCTACCCCTTAAAGATTAAATTATGAGGAGTAAAACTTGTAAAATGTTCATCATGGGACCAGAGAAAAAGTAAGCAGTCAGTAATGGCAGCAATCAATCATGTTTAATTAATGAAGAGCTTTGGAGTTTAAAAAGAACTGTATACAGTGTTAGAACACTTTGGGTCTACTCCTGAACTTACTATCACTAACTGTGACTTAACTTCCTTTCAATATTCTTTAGGAATCTGGCATTTATGAGCAAATGTTTAGGATTTCATAAAATAATGCAAAACTATGGTATCAGGTCTATAAAACAAAGCCAAAAGCAGATTTTAAATGAAACAGAAGGGAAAACAAATAAAAGAGCTGATAAGGAAATTAATCATGTGCTGAGATGGCTCCATCGGAAGTGGCTAGGTCCCAGTGAGAAGAGGCCAATGCCCTCCCCTGCTCTCTACCAAACCCAAGCTTGGAGAACCATCACGATGGCTCCATGACTTCATAACCGAGCTCCAGAGAAACATTGCTTTGGTGGTTTGTTAGCCCAAGTACTTCACCACTGTCTTATGCCTGAAACTCTTCTCAGAGAGCAGGGATGCAAATCTCCCCTTTTACCAGGTATTGCCTGGTTGTCCTCTGAAATGAGTATAGAGTGGTGCTAAAGAATCTGAATTTCAATTTTTGAATCATCCCTATGATCCTAGGTAGGAAACACAATGTATCTTCATTTTATGAAGAAGAAAAAAGTCATATAACTTACCTATTCACAGAAGCAGAATGTGATAATACTCTACAGAAAAGTTAGGCTGCCTACATGTGTGAATGCTTCTGAGTGTGAATGTCTGTGTTGTTTAGGTGGAGAGGAGAGAAAACAAAAGTTTCTGTGGTCAACAGTAAGTAGTAAATATGTGGGTCCTTCTTCATGTACAAGAAAACATGTCACACATTCCATAGAAGCCTCTAGGCAAATAGTTCTCAACCTTAGCTACAGACTAGAGTCTTTGGAGACCTTAAAGAAAACCCCTTTGCCTGGACCACAGCCACACCTGTTATAGCAGAATCTCTGGGAGCAGGATCCTGGCATCAGAATCTCTTAAGACTTGCTAGTTTGTTCCAGTGTGCTGCCAAGTTTCGGAAGCTCTGGGCATGAAGGTATTTATTAATGCATCCCTTATTCAACTGGCAGACACCTACACATCCAGCTGCAGTATGTGGGATATTATGCAGGTATTAAAAGTGATAACTGGTGATACTGGAAATATAGAAATGCTTATGAAATAGCATCAAGGAAATGGGCAAGGTTGGATATTTCACTCCAGTGGGTAGTAAAAAGCAAATGTCTTCTCTGTGAGTTCTCCTGCATGACCTTGGAGTTCCAATCTTGATTTTCCAGCCTCCTGTCAATCCTATATCTCAATGATATGCTTCAAAAGAATCTTTCTTGTGTTTCTCTTAATAAAAAGATATTTATAAAATTGTCCATGAACTATTATTTTAAGTGGGTAAAAATATGCATGCATGTGAAAAGACACAGAAAAAGAAAAAAAAATTTCTAAACATTTACTATCATGGTATGTTGTTGGGAACCGCCCTGACTGGTATCAGAGGCTGAAACCCCCGCCTAGCTAAGGCTAAGGGAACGCCGTTGGAACCGTAAGCCGGCAAGGAGATAAAAGCTTATCTCCCTGGCAGGAATGCTGCTTCTGCTGCTTTATTCATGACTGAACCCCAAAAAGCTTGGTCGGTTAGCCAAAGACGGGTAAGATTCCCCACGGGGGGAACGACCTAAGCCAGGCACGATCACTTTGGGAGGCCCCCCAAAAGAAGGACTTGGGGGGGGCTGCAGCAAAAGGGGGTGATGGACCCTCACTCCTCGGCTTTGACATAGCCTGAGTTCTCAGCGTCTGGAAGAAAATCTCCTTATCTCTTGGTTACCTAGTTCCCTTGCTCCACCTAAGCCTAAAACAATGACAGGGTGGTGCAGCTCGGTACTGAGAAGTGCGGATTCCCCAGGGTGATCAGGCCTAAGAAAGAATATGTAAATTACTGTGAAACCTTCTTTGTTTAGAATGCTCTCAGTTGAATGAGAAGGGTCTTAGGAGGAAGTTTGTTTGTTCCTCAGTCTTACAGCTCTTTGACCCCCAACTCAATAGACCAGCAGAGTTCTTTGTTTTCTATAGTTCCTTACTTCCCCTAATGAGTACTGTACTTTACCTGAATTATTATGCAAAATGAGCCCAATAAAAGCAGGTATGGACGGTAAATCAGCGCGCTCCCCACTGGGGGGGTGGCCATTTCGTCCCTACTTCCCCACAGAAACTAGTCTGTCTCTGTGCATGTGTCGTTTTTTCTCGCGTGTTTATCGTCGAGCCATCCACAGCGTTCCGTGGTCACTGCTGGCCGGTGACCCACGCGCAACAGTATGTGACCATATATTATGACATTTGAGCAACAGCACTAAGGAGAATTCATTTGTTAAATCTTAGTCAAGCTCATTAGGCAAATGCCATAAGAGTAATTGTTACAAGCAAAAATCATCAATAGACGCTAAAATTGGTGGGCAAAAGTATGATGAGAAGCAGGATATTTGTGTAATCTCAAAAGTTTCACCCCATAAAATGTGTATTAATTACAAAGAGGAAAGTAGTAACTTTAGAGTGGAGAAACCTGGCAGACAGCACCTTAAACAAGCAGTCAAAATCAGTACCACCAATAGTAACACACATGGGTATCATATACCTCCTGAGACAATGCATTGAAAAGAGCCCAGCACCTGTGGTCTTCTTGTCAAAAAGGCATTCCTCAATCTAATGATGCAAAAATATCAGAAAAGCCCACATTGAGGGACACTCTATAAAATAAATGGCCAGTTTTATGGAAACGTTTCACAGTAATGGGAGACAAAGACTGAGGAATTGTCACAGATGGGAGGAGAAGACTATTGGGAGACATGACCACTAAATGCAATATGAAATCTTGGAGAGGATCCAGGAGGAAGAAAGGACATTAGTGGGAAAGCTGGTGACTTTTAATTAGGTTTATAATCTAGTTAATAATATTGTATCAATGTTAATTTTCTGGTTTTGATGATCATTCATTGATTTTGTAAAATACTAACCTTAGGTGCAACTGGGAGAAGGGTACTCAGGAATTTTTTGCACTAGTTTTGCAACTTCCTCTATTTTTAGATTATTTCAAAATAAAGAGTTTTTAAAGATTAGTGAAGTTTAGTTATTTAAAAATAAGTATTGACTGTTAATATTTTCTTCCTTCTCCCATCAGACCAGCTTGTGCATATACTTTGGAGAATAAAGAAGAGGGTCAAAGATGGCTGAGGAAGATTACTGGGACCCCTCTGAGTAGAGAAGGTGAGGTGAGCTGAACCCCCAAACTGGACAGTTTAACTCTGATGCCTGCCTAAATGGACATATAAACAAACACAACACTTAAAACTGAGGTCTTTTGGGCAAAAAATTATAGAATCATCAAAACAGCCCTGGATTGTGAGTCAAAGGTATGAATACAAATGCTAAAGGGTTGGCTCCCATACAATGTGGCTTTGTGATCTTGAGTTAATATTCACTTGTTATTTGTAAATAACAAGTGACAATTGGAGATGAGCAAACTTGACTGCATAAAACTATGAGCATAAAGTGCATAGAGGTGCCTGAAAGCATTATGCAAATGATACAGCCCTGCTATAAAGTGATTATTAAAATTACCAAGAATAACAATATCTACCTAGCTGAGATAATTACAGTTTCATTCCTAAACAATAGCATCGAAGAATCTAATGGTACTCATTTCATATGGATGCAAATCTGTCTTGCCTTCTGCCTGAACTTGGAGCCTGGGGTCACCAGTCTTCCTGTGTGGTCTGTATTAAACACCATCTGTCCTGAGTTAACACAACCACTCCTAAGTCTAAGCAATGAACACATGCCGCAATGGCAAAAGCCTAAATAAATGCAATATGAAGGAAGACTTTCCATTCTGTTTATTACTTTGGAGGGTGGCGTTCACTTCCTAGTTGTTTATCCATCTGAACTATGTGATAAAATCTTTCGAACACCTTTACAAGCAAGCAGATACAATCAAGTTCTCTTCTTGCTTAATTCTCCTCAGCAAACAAGATACTAAGAAACCAATAAGAAGCTGGGTTTCATTTCAATTTTTTTTCCTACTGCACATATATCCCTTGAAATCAGTCCACCCATTCCCTCCATAAAAAGAGCTAATAATTTTATGTTCATTATCTCTGGTATAGGTAAATTTTCTCACTGCTTACAAGCAGGTGAAAAGGAAGTGATATGTTAGGGCATTTATTGTTCTAGTCTTCTCGAGTCACTGCCACTTCTAGAATGGAACCACTGAGCCCTTCCTCTCAGTTCAGGGGGTCTATTGGATTCCACCCACTGATGCTTAATTATGTGAACCAGTATTCTTTTTGGCATCCGTCAATTTAAGTTAGGTTTCTGTCACTTGCAACCCAAAGTGATCTGATTGAGAAACCAGGGAAATAAACATTGAACACTCCTCTGTGTGAACAAAGATGCTGCTGCTTAGGTTAGCAGTTTTCAGGTGACAGAAATGGTTTCCCAGATGGGCCACAAAGATCTCACTCTGTGGTCATAGGGCAGAGGTCATTTGCAAATGATCCTACCTGCAGGTGTAAAGAGGCATCTGAAACAAGAAAAGATTTTCTGTGCAGAGCTAGCTCATTCCACATACAGCATTCAAATAACCTGTCCATCCTCATCATCTAGCTTCTTCCTCTTGGCCTCTGACCCTCCAGGCACACAGAATATCTTTCTCTTCCCTAATGCACAGCCGTGCTTCATGCTACCTACCACACTAATGCACTGTACTCTAAGACCCAACTCAGGAGCATCCTCTGAGAGGTGTCCTCACTTCTCCAGGCACAGTTGCTGGCTCTCACTCTGGATGCCTGTGGCAAGACCACACCATAGCACTGGGTGCAGGTGGCCAAATGACAAGACATATATTGACACCCAACTGTTTCTAGCCTTCCTCCTGTGACAGAAGCAGTTTCTGTCTTCTCCACTTTCTATCCCTCATGCACCCACCTGAGGATGGAAGGCTGAGGACCTAGGTTTTCCTTCTCCAGGGGGCTAGTTGAGGACTTTGTGAAGCTAAATTGAGAGGGAGAAAACATGGAAGGATAGGGGGCTAGGGAAGAGGATTTTCTAGGGAAGTTTCGAAAAGAAAGATGGAGGGGAACCAAGAATGTGTAAAGGAAGTAGGTGAGTAGGGAAAACAGATTTTTAAGGGCTGCTTTCAAGTATATTTTCATGATGTCCAAACAAAGGATGGAATTTTTAAAAATACCTTCAGTTGTCAAAACATCTTTTTATATACTTGTTTAGTCTATTACTGTTTTCCCAATATTTCTTTCCTTTTCCCTCTTCCGTCCAGCTCACCTCCCACTCCCAGAGATAATCCCCACACCATTGTCCATGTCCATGGGTCATTCATACATGTTCTTGGACTAATCCCTTCCTCTTCTTTCCCCCATTTCTCCCTTACCCCCTTTCCTCTGGCAGCTGTCAGTCTGTTCCTTGTTTCCATGTCTCTGGATCTATTCAGCTCATCAGTCTATTTTATTCATTAGATTCCTCTTATAAGTGAGATCATATGGTAGTTGTTTTTTACCAACTGGCTTATTTCACTTAGCATAATATTCTGCAGTTTCATCCATGCTGTCACAAAAGTTAGGAGTTCCTTCTTTCTTTTGCTATGTAGTATTCCATTGTGTAGATAGATGTACCACAGTACATCTCATGACTTATATTTAAATGTTTTATACATTTTTATTTTATTCTGGCATATACGGTAAGTTGGATGTCTAGTTTTCTTTTTTTGCACGTACCAGTCCAGTTCTCCCAACACCATTTATTGAAGTGGCTATTTTTACTCCATTGAATGCTCACATTCCCTTTGTCAAATATTAATTGACCATAGAGACATGGGTTTATTTCTGGCCTCTCTATTCTCTTCCATTGACCTATGTGTCTGTTCTTATGCCACTACAAGACTGCTTTGATTACAGTGGCCCTTAGTATAGTTTGATATCAGGTATTGTGATCCCTCCAAATTTGTTCCTTTCTCAAGATTGCTGTGGCAATTTGGGGTCTTTTTTGGTTCCACATAAATTTTTGAAGTATTAGTTCTAGATCTGTGAAGTATGCCATTAATATTTTAATAGGAATTGCATTGAAGCTATAGATTGCTTTGAATAGTATGGACATTTTAATGATGCTAATTCCCCCAATCCATGAATAGGGTATATCTTTCCATTTATTTGTATCTTCCTCAATTTCTTTCCTCAGTGTCCTACAGTTTTCTCCATGATAGGTGTTTTCACCCAGGGTTTTCACCCTGATAGGTGTTTTACCTCCTTGGTTAAATTTATTTTTAGATACTTAATTTTTCTTCTTGTTATAGTAAATGGGATTTTTCTTTGTTTCTTTCTTATAGTTCTTTGTTGGTGCACAAAAATGTCATAGTTTTCTGCATACTGACTTTGTACCCCACTACCTTGCCAAATTCACTTATTAGGTTAAATAGTTTTTTGATGGAGCCTATAGGGTTTTCTTTGTACACTATTATGTTGTTTGATAATGACAGTTTTACTTCCTCCTCCCCAATCTGTATACCTTTTATTTCTTCTTATATGATCACTGTGGATAAAACCTCCAATACTCTGTTGAATAAGAGAGGTAAAAGTGGATGCCCTTGTTGTAGGGAAAATGGCGTCAGTCAGGCTCCCTCACCTGGATGTTCAGGTGACTGTTCGGGTGGCTTGGCAGTGTTCATATAACCTTGAGTAGAGGCCCGCATGTGTAGAATGAGGCTCTGTCATATAACTGAAGGTGAGTATTGACTCCTTCCCGGGTTTGTGTGCACTTAGTTTATAAGGGAGTTGGGACTTCCTGTGGTGCAACATATGGCTTTTGGTGAGCGTGCATCACCACATCCCTACATCCCTGATAAAGGCATGTCAGACACCCCTACTGCTCCTCGAATTTTCTTCTGTCTGCCTGAATCCCCTGTGTGAACCTGCCCAGCCTTGAACAGCTGCAAGACACTTGTCTTGTTCCTAATCTTAAGGAAAACACTTTTAGTTTTGGGCATTGAGTATAATGTTGGCAATATGTTTTTCATATATAGCCTTTATTATGTTGAAGTATGATCCCTCTATTTCCATTTTGCTGAGTGTATTTTTATCAAAAATGGGTGCTGCAAATGTTTTTTCTGCATATATTGATATGACTATGTGATTTTTGTCTTTCATTTGTTTATGTAATGTATGACATTTATTGATTTGCAATATTGTGCCATACTTGCATCACTGGAATAAAACCTAGTTAATCATAGTGTATGATCTTTTTAATGTATTGTTGGATCCAGTTTGTAAGTATTTTTTTGAGGAGTAAGTATTTTTGTGAGTATTTTTTAGCATCCATGTTCATCAGAGATATTGGCCTATAATTTTCTTTCCTTGTTGTGTCTTTACCTTGTTTGGGGATTAAGATACTGATCCCCATAAAAAGAATTTGGGAGTCTTTCCTCTTCTTGAATTTTTTGGAATAGTTTGAGAAGGAGAAGTGTTAGTTCTTCTCTGAATGATAAAATTTACCTGTGAAGCCATCTGGTCCAGGGCTTTTGCATGTTGGTAGTTTGATTATTGCTTCAATTTTATTAGTTGTTATTGGTCTATTTAGGTTTTCTGCTTCATCTTGATTCAGTTTTACAAGATTGTATATTTCAAGAAATTTATCCAATTCATCCAGGTTGTCCAATTTCTTGGCATATATTTGCTCATAGTAATTTCTTAAAATCTTTTGTATTTCTGTGGTGTCAGTTGTTACTTCTCTTTCACTTCTGATTTCATTTGGGTCCTCTCTCTCTCTCTCTCTCTCTCTCTTTTTTTTTTTCTTGATGAGTCTGGTTAATAGTTTGCCAAAGCCAAAGAGGGTCAGGATAGGGGTTGGGAGGTGAGGATGGGTGGGGCAGAAGAGAGTGGTGGGGGTAAGTGGAGACAACTGTCTTTGAACAACGATAAAACAAAATAAAACAAAACAAACAAACAGAACAAAGAAGAAGCTCCTGGATTCATTGATCCTTTAAATCGTCTGTTTAGTCTCTATCATTTAATTGTGCTCTGATTTTGATTATTTCCTTCCTTCCACTTGGTCTAGCCTTTGTTTGTTGTTGTTCCTCTAGTTCTTTTAGATGTGGGGTTAAGTTGTTTATTTGAGACTTTTCTATCTCCTTCAGGTAGGCCTGTACTGCTATGAACTTCCCTCTCAGGACTGCCTTCACTGTGTCCAATAGGTTTTGAGTTGTTGTGTGTTCATTTTCATTTGTTTCCAGATACTTTTTTATTTCCTCCTTCATCTCATTGTTAATCCATTCATTATTTAAAAACATGTTATTCAGTCTCCATATATTTGGATGTTTTTTAGTTGTTGTTTTTTTTCTTGAGGTTGATTTCTAGTTTAAAGCCATGGTGATCCAAGAAGATGCTTGATGCTATTTCAATTTTCTTGAATTTGTTAAGGCTTGTTTTATGTCCTACCATGTGGTCTATCTTTGAGAATAATTCAGGTGCATTTGAGAAGAATGTTTATTTCGCTTCTTTGGGGTGAAATATTCTATACATATCAATTAAATCCACTTTATTTAGAGTGTCATAAAATTCTGCAATATTCTTATTGATTCTTTGTTTGAAACATCTATCCATTGTTGACAGTACAGTGTTAAAATCCCATACAATGACTGTATTGCTATCTACCTCTTTCTTAGAGTCCTCTAATATTTTCTTTATATATTTAGGTGCACCTATATGGGATGTATATACATCTACAAAAGTTATATCTTCTTATTGGATCACTCCTCTAAGTATTATGTAGTGATTTTCTTTTTATGGCCTTTGTTTGGAAGTCTATTTGGTCTGATATAAGTATTGCTACCCCAACCTTTTTGTCAGGTCCATTTGCACAGAATACTTTTTCCATCCCTTCACTTTCACCCAGTATGTATCTTTTGTTCTGAGGTGGGCCTCTTGTTGGTAGCATAGATGCAGGCCCTGTTTTCTTATCCATTCAGCTACCCTCTGTCTTTTGATTGGAGCATTTAATGCATTTACATTTAAGGTTATTATTGATAGGTACTTATTCACTGCCTTTTTTCCTTTTGTGCCTGTATTCCTCTCTCCCTCTCTCTTTCTTCTTCTTCTTACAGCAGTCCCTTTAGCATCTCTTGCAGTGCTGTCTTGGTGGAGATGCACTCTTTTAGCCTTCTTTAACCTGGGCAGCTCTTTATTTCACCTTCCACTTTAAATGAGTGCCTTGCTGGATAGAGTTATCTTGGTTGCAGATCCTTGCTTTTCATTACTTGGAATATTTCATGCCAATCCCTTCTGGTTTGTAGTGTTTCTGTTGGGAAATCATTTAACAGCCTGATCAAAACTCCCTTGTCTGTTACTAGGTATTTCTCCCTTGTTGTCTTTAAGGTTCTCTCTTTGTCTTTAAATTTTGCCATTTTGATTGTAATGTGTGTTGGAGTGGGCCTCTTTGGGTTCATCTTGATTGGGACCCTCTGTGCTTTCTGGACTTACATGACTTTTTCCCTCACCATGTTAGGAAAGTTTTCTGTCAGTATTTTTTCAAACAGGTTTTCTATCCTTTGCTCCTTTTCTCATTCTGGTATCCCTATGATGCAAATATTTTTATGTTTCATCTTGTCCCAAATCTCCCTTAAACTATCCTCATTCTTTTTGAATCTTTTTCATTTTGTTGCTCAGACTAGGTGTTTTTCTCTACCTTGCCATCTACCTTGCTGATCCTCTGCTTCATCTAGACTGCTTTTAATTCCTTCTAGGGTGTTCTGCATTTCAGATATTGCATTCTTCATTTCCATCTGGTTCTTATTCAAGGTTTCTATGTTGTTTTTCATGGTGCTGTAGGTCCCACTAAGTTCCTGTATTTCTTGCTAAGTTCCTTGAGCATCTTTATAACCATTACTTTGAACTCTATGTCTGATAAATTACTTGCCTCAATTTCACTTAGCTCCTTTTCTGGTGATTTCTCCTTTTCTTTTGTTCGGGAGTTGTTGTTGTTGGTTTTTTTTTGTCTCTTTATTTTAGTTGTTTCTTTGTGTTTGTTTCTATGTATTAGATTGATTTGCTTTGACTCTCCATCTTGTGTGTCAGGAGCCCTGTGGGGCCCAGTGGTACCAGACTCTTTGATCTCCTGATCTGGATGCTCTAGCAATGTCCTCTGTGTGGGTTATGACTCTCCTGTAGTATTTAGGTCCTGATTGCTATTGTCCCTTTGTTGGTAGGTACTCTCCTATGTCTGGCTAAGAGGCTCAACCTCCACCACATATTGTACACTGTTGTATTGGTGCTGGCAGAACAAAGCAAAATAACAGTAAAACAAGCACCACCCCCCACAACCACCACAGCAATATCAACAATGAGAGAGCAAAGAATATTAAAAGCAGAAAGAGAAATGGAATAGTAGAGAAAGGCGAAAAGGAAAAAAGATATGAGAGAACCAAAGAGAAGAAAATTGATCATGAGAGGAGATTGGGGAAGAGAAATACTACTCATAATGAATTGAAAGAGGAAAATGGGAGAAAGGAACATAGAAAAAGTAACAAAAAATTAAAGGAGAGAAGATGGGAACCATGGAGTAATCAAAGATAAGAGTAGAATAGGAGATATGAAAGAAAAATTAGAGCACCAAAAATAAAAGAAAAATAGATTAAAAAATAAATTAAAAGCCTATGAAAAAGAAAAAAAATAGCTAAGATAATGAGAAAAGAACCAAGTCAATTTGCCTCAGCACAGTTTAGATCTTTCCTTCTGGTTTCTCCCTTTGGATACCACTCTGATGTTCGAGTCTGGTGTAAGCCAATGTCAGGTGCTGTCTGTGTCTGGCCCTCATCCACCTTTTAGATGCTCTAGGTGATCCACAGTTTGTGGATGATTCCTCTGGGCTATATTGTTTCCAGGGTGGGCCAAGCTGCTCTGCAAAGCTGGCTTTTATCAGCACTGGGGACAGGGGTGTGTCAGCAAGTATCTCAGGTCACTATAGAATCTGCCTCTGCCTGTCTCTTCCTGATGGCCTCCTCTTAACCTTAGAGTAGTCGCAAACCAGATTGTTTCTGAGAGGGCTTCTGGCAGAAACAAGGGGCTGTGATTCCTGGACCTCCTGTGGCAAGTGCCTTTCAGAATTCAGAGAAGATGGTGGGTTTGTTACCTCTCTCCCAAGCCACTAATCTGAGTCTGCCCGGGATTATTTCCCTATACTCAGCAGGATGGGGCCCCTTGTTCTCTTCAAGAGCCCAGATTTTGGGTCTGCCAGGCACTGGGAGGGTATTTCTCCTCAGTCAGACTCTGTTCTATTCATGGTTCCAGCAGCACCCAGGGCCAGGAAGGCAACAGCCCTCTCAGAGGCAAGTACCACAGTCACCTGGACCTAGGCTCCTGGTGGCTTCAGGGTACGCAGCCCAGCCTGGTGGGTACAGAGGTAAGAGAGGCAAGTCCAGGTGCCAAGGCCTAGATGCTCTGCAAGCTTCTTCCTGAGGAGGATATTGCAAATTCCACAAAATGGGCCTTGCTCCAAATCTGCACAGCCAGAAGTGCTGGGCTAGGTGGCGGCTGTGGCAGTGGCAGTGGCTCCACCAGGAGAACCTGGGCTGCCAGCCTCTGAGTGCTCTAGCAGGCAGACAGGCACTTGCATACTCACACATGTACCTACCCACTCATCCTCACACCTGCTCACTCAAACATGTTCTCACTGATAGCTCAAAAGGTCTTTTTCTGATGACAACTGCATTAAACACACTGGTCTCTGGACACACACACACACACACACACACATACACAAACACATATAAGTATATAAACTGGCTGTTGGTCCATTTCTCTCTTTTGAATGTAATTTCACTAAGCATTTCTTAGACTATTTAAACATGGCTCTTAGCACTCAGCACACAGGATCTCCATATAAATTATTTTTATGGCCACTATTTCATCTGTTCATACTACAAAGAAAAGGATTTCATAAATGAGGGAACAATAGTTTCCTTAAAGGCATTAAGGACTTATAAAAGGCCAAGGTGCCAGTAAGTAGCAGAGATGACATACAATTCTTTATCAACTTTCCCATAAACCATTCTGTGACCTCCTACAAGTAATCTAGCACTCAGACTAGTATCAAACACCAACATGTGGACAATGGCTGGACTTCTATCCAAGAACTGCCCAGGCACCATAGCTGGGAAATCTTTCCTACATTAAACAGGTAGGTTAACAGTTCTCTTTTCCTTTCTATGTTTCAGAATAGAACGCTGGACTCATTTTCAAGTTAAGTATGTGTTCTCTTGCTCTGTTTGGTCAGGCAGCACATTAAGAGTAAAGATCAACAGTAGACCCAAAGACTAACATAATACCCAACACACAGTAGGTATTCAATAAAGACTGAATCATTCCAGTGTGGACCTAAATTCCAGAGTGTCTGTGTAAGGAGTCTTCCAGGAGTTCTCCTGAGAAGTGTCTGCCAAAAATTTTCTTCCTGACATTCCTGATGCCACAGCAAAAATTCAAATGGGACAAAGGAGCCACTTGCTTCCTTAGTGTGAAACTACAAGATGGACCCAAAGTGAGTCATGACACTCGGGATGAGAACCAGAGCCCATCTGGGGACTGGCTGTCATTTCCATGTGGTTTCTGGCCTGCTTTTAATAAAATTAGGAGCTGCAGCTGGTCACAGCGGGTGTGCCTTCTTTCAAAACACACACTCGGACTGAAGGCCAAGGGAGATGGCTGTATTACTGAGAGCCACAGTCACATATAGACCATCCTTCCCTGTGATTCAATTGGATCCTTCACCACACAAGAAGCAGCCAGTGTACTGGCCTGCCCCTGTCTGCCTTTCTCAGACTTTCATCACGAGCCAGGCTATACAGCCTGTCCACATTATGCTGCAGCTGAAACTAACTTTGCAGGGAGCAGACCCAGGACCCACAGGTTTCTGCCTAAGTCCCCACAGTGTGTGCCCATAACTACCAGGCCCAAACAGAGGCTGCCCAACATGCAAGTGGTTAGTCATGGCACACCTGGGAAAAGTAGGCCAGAATATGCTTTCTACAAAAAGGACTTAAAAAAATTAAAGCAACCAAAATATTTTAATTTACCATATGTATCAGTCAAGGTTCTCCAGAGAAACAGAATCAGTAAGAGATATCTCTATCTGCTCTCTCTATCACTATCTCTATATATAGAGAATATGTATTTTAAGGAATTGGCTCACACACAATTTTGAGGGCTGGCAAGTCTGAAATTCACAGGGCAGGCTGGCAATTCAGATAAGAGTCAATATTGCCATGTTGAGTCTAAAAATCCAGCAGCTTTGGTACTCAGGCATGGTTTCTATGCTTCAATGTAGAGGCAGAATTTCCTCCTACTCAGGGGATCTCAGCCTTTTCTCTTACTGCCTTCAACTGACTGAATGAAGCCCAACCACATTTGCTTTACCCAAAGTCAACTGATGGTAAACATCTATTGCAATACATCTAAAAAATACTTTCACAGCAATGTGTAGACTAGTCTTTGACCAACCAATTGGGCACTACAGCCTAGCACAGCTAACACGTTAAGTTAACTGTCACGTAGCATGGATGCAACTAGAAAGCATTATGCTAAGTGAAATAAGCCAGGCAGGGAAAGACAAATACCATATGATCTCACCTTTAACAGGAACTTAAACAACAAAACAAACAAACAAGCAAAATATAACCAAAGACACTGAAATAGAGAACAGGCTGACAGTGACCAGAGGGGAGGGGGGTGGGAATTCCAGGGAAAAAGGGGAAGGGTTTACAGGAACAAGTATAAAAAACACATGGACAAAAACTAGGGGAGGTAGAAATGGGAGGGAAGTGGGGAGGGGTGGGTGGGTTGGTTGGGATCGGAGTAAAGGACAGAAAACGGTCCTTGAACAATGATTAAAATAAAATTTAAAAAAAGTTAACTGTTACAAATTAATGCAACACATACAATTTAGTGGACTTTAATCTTCTTTGGACTATGGAGACCCCTCCCACTTTTAAAGTTTACTGAAAGTTTACATATCATAAATGTCAGGCTATAAGTATACAAATCAATGATTTTAGTAAATTTATCAAGTTGTATGACAATCATCATAATCCAGTATTAGAAGACTTTCATCTCCCTATTAAGAATGTATATATATGAGGATCCGTTTGAAAATCTGATGATTCCAGCAAAAACAAACAGGTACAACTCAATAGGTTGTTATGTCCAGCATACAAATCTTACTACTGTAAATGTTTTTTAAAACATCTTGTACAAATGCACACTTTTGGACAGAATTCAAGGGGTCATGTATTCCCACAAGCTTAGCTCTATATTTGGGTTGAGGCCACAAACCTAATTTATGTTCAGTCCAGCTGTCCCATTCTCCCTCTTTGACCACTGCATGCATCTAGACCTCATGGAAACTCTCAGCTAGAAACCTGCACCCTTCTCCCAACACATCTGTCTGTCTCCAAACTTGTTTCCTGCACAATCACCCTCTATCCTCTGGTCAGAAGGAATCTTTAAAATACAAATCAGCTACCCTTGGAAACATCTCAGGTTCCCCTCATCACACCTGGTATCAAATCCAGAGACCAGTCCTCACATTCTGAATAATACATACCAAGGCTTCTGTGACATGGCTCCTGTTTAACTTTTCTGGCTCTATCTCTGTGTACTCTGTCTGGTACGTCTCACTTTGAGAGATGTACCAAACTGCTCATCTGGCCCCACCTTTCATAAGGCTAACACTGTGGAAACACCTGATGTTCAGGTGGAGTTAGATAGGTACCACTTTCCTCTGGCCTATATACTGAGCATATTTCCATTAGTGAACTTACCACGAATTATATTATAAATTCAAGCTTCAATCTCTCTCTACCCTACCACATTATTCCTTGCAAGCTGCAGGCAGGGAGCCAGTCTACTGAAGTTTACTAACCCAGGAAGCAGAGAGCCAGGTTAAATGCTTAATTACAGTAGCTATAGTCTTTCAACATCTGATTCTCGGTGGCCACATAATTATCCTGAAATGTCCTTTGTGGTAAAAAGTGGATACCACTCTAGATATTATTCTATAGAAATAATTAGACAAGTTCAAAAAGACATATGTACAAAATGTCATAGCTGTTGCTTGGAATAGTGAAAGACTGTAGTACAGGAACCTTATTCTTGTCATCTGGGAGGGAGACAGAGTGAGTGTCCAGTAATAGTGATTTGCTGAAATAAATCATGTTATAGATGATGTACAGAATATTGTGCTATTATTAAAATGTGGGAAGGTATGCCCTGGAAGGGTAAGTTAGTTGGCTAGAGTATCATCCCAATATGCCCATGTTGTGGGTTTGATCCCCAGTCAGGACACATATAAGAACCAAATCAATGAGGGCATAAATAAGTGGAACAACAAATCAATGTTAATTTTGCTCTCTCTCTAAAAAAAATCAATGAATAAAAATAAAATGTGGGAAGTTATTATTTGCTTATTAAAAGGTGGCAAATCACAATCACATTTATGTGGAGGTACATGCATTCAATATTTTATCTAAGCAGACATGCACATACAAATACACATGCCCGCACAGAGTTTAGAAAGCAAAACTTTAACAGTAGTTAGTATACCTATGAGTGGATAGGTAGTAGAGTGATCTACAAGTAGATTTTTTAATTTCTTTTCCCTTACCCCTATTTTCTAATTATTTATCATGACTATGAGACAGCTGTGAAGAAAGAGCACAGTGGTTAGAGAAAATGTCATGTGTAAGCCAAGACTCTACTCCTTCCTAATAACGTGACCCATGTAAATAGAATATGTTCCACCATCTATTTCCTCAAGGGAACTGTATGTGTCTCAGAACGCTGTGAGGTTATGTGGACCAGCACAATCCACACGCTGGGCACACAGTCAGCCCTCAAGTAAATCTGTACAATTTCAACAGAAATAGATTTAGAGAAATAGATGTCAATTAACCAATATGCACACCCTATTGTTTTGGAAGACATTGCCAGACATATGTTCAAGACATTGCTCTCCACACCTGAAGTATAAGGCCACCCAATGCAGTTGGCTGAAGGGGTGGAAGACAGGGTAGCCACTTGTCAAAACATCCACGTTCTTGCACATTCACACAATTCAGGAGCCATCACTGTCCTCACTCCCTCCCAAGACGATTTTGCTTCTCATTAGTGTGTCTGGCAGCTGGCCATCCTGCAGGTCCAAGACCCACATTCAGCTTTGGACCACATGATGCTCATTCCTATCAGCTGGCGAGGGCGGCCAGGAGAGGAGGAAACTCTGGAGCAAGGAGAGAAATGAGCCTCCACTGCTAGTCTGAAAAAGAGAGAAACCAACTGGATACTTAAAGAATCAATGTTGTGCCCTTGCCCTGTGCTAGTAATGGAAGGGCAAGAAATGTGCTATAAGGGCCATCAGAGTATTTATTTTTCATGCTGAATTATAGGAAATCTTCTATATCTTAGAGAAGATATTCATCTTCGCTAAAGATTCAAACATTCATTTTAATCATCCAATCTACAGTAGGTTTCCTGCAATGATCATCTCTATTATAGACTCTGTATCTTTGCCATATTTTTTCTCCATAGTATTTATTAAAATAAGCAATTAATAATATATAATTATTAGTGTACTTCTTTATCCCTACCTTCAATGGACCAGGGAAACTAGAAATAAAATAGCATGGGCCTACTGACACACATGCCCAGAAGGATGTTCCTCCTCCCTAAATGACCGTATAATTTCAGGCACTAAAATTTTCATTATAACCTTTCCAGTTGTTCCCTTGACACAATTAATCTATTTTTCCACTTTTTGCCAAAGTTAAAATATGGTTTCCTATGTTCTGGCATGAAAACTAAATCCTCTAATGGCCCTTAAAGCCGTTCTAGTAGCCTGCATCAACAGTCATTGTCATCCTGTCTGCCTTTGTCCTGATGACATCAAGTTGGGTCAAGGGGATAACTGAGGAAAAGGTAACAATGAAATTCAGAACATAATACTTTTAAAATATTATGACAGCCTTTCTAGCATAAGACTTATTCGAGAGCTCCATGCCCCACTACCTATGAAATGATGTGTTTGAAGCCCAAGTTGTACTTTGAAACCCAAGAGATATTGAAGAAGTGCCTACTATGTGCCAGGCACTGAGCTAGGAGGAGGCAATTTGACATCAGACAAGGTAGATAAGAATGCTGCCCTCATGGCACTTATATTCTAGTGGAATGTAAGACAAGTGACAAAGAAACAAATAAATGAACAAGATCATTTCAGGGGGACGTGGGTCGGCACAAGTGCAAGGAAGGAAAGAAAGACAGTGAGATGATGGAGCATGAGGTGGGGAGAGACACGGTAAGGAGAGACCTGAAGGTTAACAAGGAGCTGCTACATGAAGGCCTGTGGGAAGGGCAGATGTACCAGTAAGTGCAAAGGCTCTGAGGTGGAAACAGTGTTGTTACATTCAAGAAACAAAGAGAAAGCCAGTGTGGCGATAAATGCAATTAGACAGGTCAGAAATCAGAATGCATTTCAGATGTACCCAGAAGCGTCAAATTCTCCACTGTCTCCAGAAATGAGGGAAAACACCACCCACAGTAATATCAGTAATAGCTGGTGAATTAGCTCTGTGCCAACCATCATGCAAAGACCTTCTTTAACTGTGATACATATTTCCCTGTGACATTCCTGGGAGATAGGCATTATCATCTCCATTTTTCAGATGAAGCAACTTAAACCTGGAGGGGTTAATTACTTATAATTTCCACATGGCTATTAAGTGGTGGCAGAGCGGGTGTTAGAACAGACTGTCTGAGTCCTAGGTCCTTCTGTCCTTACCTGGGTCCCATCCTAAATGATACCTTCTCCTTGGATACCTACAGAAACAAAGAGAGTCTAGAGTCTAGATTAGGTCCTATAGCAACGGTGACATGGCTTCACCCATCCATAATCTGGGCAAAAATCAACCACTTTAGGCAAGAAGACAAAGCCATTAGTAATGACTTTCTAGTAGCTTTACATGAGGTTGTGCTAAGCACCCACACACTCTTTCATTAAGCTATAATAAGCCTCAGATGAAAACTGTTGCCATAGGTGAAGCTTACTTTAACATATGGTTGATCCAACTGAAAAAAAAAACATGTTAAATGCATTTTTAAATCCCAATTTACTTGTACAATGGTTTAAAAAAACATTTGTCATGTTTCTGGTCTATTGATGCACTCCAAATGTTGGGGCATGGGAATATGTACATGTCCAAGGGTTGCTTACTAAGCTGATAACAAAGGCACTCAGCCCCATGCAATGTGTCTTTCAGTGTTGGATTTGATGCAATTTGCAAAAATATAAAGAGGTAACTGATTTGTCAAGTTGGTTAAGGACAACGTGTTTCTAACTGAAAAGCTAGCTGGGGTATTTCAGCAGGAGAATGCAGCTACTCATATGAGCTCACTGCAAATGGCTTTTCCTCACTTTCAGATAGGGGTACCCTTCTCACCAAACTCTCTGCTTAGGAAGGCAAAGCAGCAAAAGCAGGGAGGAGGCAACAAAGAAGTGATCACCCTGGGGTGGGGTAGGAGATGGGAGGGCTATGAGCTTCCTCTGGGAGAGGACTGAAATTGGCTGGGCCCTAGATTTTCAGGTCACTACTTTGTAGCTATATAAATGTCTAATCACTGGGTTGTACACCTGAAGCTAATATAACATTGCACATTAACTGTAATTGAAAAAATAAAAAATACACTAAAAAATAAAATAAAGTGCAAGAAATTGGTGAGCAGACAATGTTTGGTTTGTGTCAAGCAGTGTTCTAAAAAGGCTTTTCACATATCAATCATTTAGTCCTCACCACGGCCCTCTGAAGTAGGTCTTACTTGGCCTTCTTTTAGTGTTATGATACATTATTTCTTATTAGATAATGTTTAGTGGTTGTGCTCAGTTAACAAAGTCAGCAGAAACTTTAATATTCTGCTAAATAACACACTATACTTACATATTTTATATGCAGTTAACATTAAAATAATCCATTTCATTTATTTATATATTTTGCAAATGGGAATAAAGACAAACGCGCATGCACGCACACACACACACACACACACTCCTTTACTTAAAGCAGGTAAGATGATCAGAAGTTAATATATTTATTGATAAGTGAAAGACTGACCTTTACCCTAGTGACACCAAACTCAAAGTAGCTCTTCGTCAGGAAAGTGTGATAAAGTGCAGTGAAACTGTGTCAGTGTGAGGCGCTTTGTTTACCTGCCAGGTTAGCACATTGAGGCACTGAGCACAGTCACATGGCTCCCTAGGGGCAGGTGCTCTTTGAGGATGTGGATATGTGTAGTAGGCACTCCAGTTCCCTCCATTCTACTTCAAAGATGAAGTGTTTCTCCCGACAAATCAAGTCCAAGGACATGTGTTAGCCATTTCCCAAATGCTGGACACATACCTGCTGTAATGAGGGCACCTGCTCTGTGTACAGTCACCACCAAACACCATAGCAGTTTTCACTTTTCTGCACACCCCACTTATGTTATTTTATTTAATAGTGCTTAAGCTGATTAATTTTTATTTATTCTAAAAGGAAGCTTTATATTTCCATAGAGAAAGCAATACACTTTGCTATAAATGAAAGCTAACCATTTTTTAAAATAGCACATGAAATGTCCAAAACAGGCAAATCTGTAGTGGTCGGGAGTAGAGTAGTGGCAATGATGGCCAAAGGGGCATAGGGCTTCCTTTTGAGGTAGTGCAATATCTGAAAATTGATGGTGCTGCTGGAGACACACTTTTGTGACCACACTAAAAGCCACTAAATTACATTCTTTAAATGGATGAACTGTGCAGGATGTAAATTATCTCTCAGTGAGGCTGGCCAGTAAAGTCCTCTCTGGGAAAGCTGAGTTTGAGGACAGCCCTAAATGAAATCAGAGGATGAGCCATGCAAAGGCCCGGGGTGAAGAGCTAAGGCCGGAGGGTTTGATGTGTTCACGACCAGGAAGAAGGGTGGCATGACCAGAGCAGAAAAAGCAATGGGGACAGAGTGGGAGGTGGAGAGGATGAGGTCAGTAAGACAGGCACTTGGGACCTAAAAACCAGGTTGTAAGGTCTTGGGCTTTGCTGTCAGTGTGAAGAGAAGCTATGAAGAAGGTTCTGAGGAGGGAGGTGTATGATTTTAGAAGGCCCCCTGCCTCTGTGTGAATGGATTATAAGAAGCAAGGAGCCCAGGGAGGGCTCCTGCAGCAAGAGGTGAAAGAGGGAGGAAGCTTGGTCTGTGTTGGTAGCAAAGGAAGTGGCCAGAGACATAAAACAGACATGGACTTGAAGGTAGAGCTGATCAAAACTTGCTAATAGACTGATGGAGTGTATAAGAAAAAGAATCAAAGAAGATGTCTAGATTTATGGCCTAAACAAGAGAATAAATAATAGCTACAACAGCCTAGAAGACGGCTTAGCACTGAGAAATGGCTAAAGATATATTAACCTCCACCACCTTACCAATTTCATTATAACTGCGATTATTATGACAGTTTCTAGCATCCTCACCACCACAGTCATTACAACTATCACCATCATTACCATTACCACCATCACCACCATCAAGAGCAGAGGAGACTACATAAGGCAAAGGAACTTACATCCAAAGTAAGAAACCTGTCTTTGGCATGCATAAGGGAAACATTACCAGTCTGAGATGTTACCCAAGATATAGGGCCTAATCCATTTCTACCACCAATCTCTCCCCATCCCACCCCACACACATATTTATATATGCTTCTTTTCGAGTTTATAGTCTCTTCAGGGACTTCCGTCTTCACTGCCAGGCTTTTACCTGGCCCCATCTTCATCCAGCCCCTCTATGAAGCATGCCTCCCCTTTCCACATTCCAAATGACCTGCTATATCATCCAAAACTCCTGACATGTACATATGGAACATTCATGGCTCAACTGAGTATTTCAGTGTCTACAAAATGCAAGCAACGTGCTCCACACTAGCACTGACCTAAGCTAGTACATTCTATAAATGGAATCTTCAAGAAAGGTATTAATTGCACTTTCATATCTCTAACCCCTAAGTCACCTTATGCCCAAAATACACCCAAGACTCTTGCTCCTCAATGCCACTTGGCTTTCTATAAGCTGACTGTTTGAATACCATCTCTCTAGGGTCAAAGAAAAGAATCTCCTCTTTAGTACATAGCATGAAAGTCAATACACAGATGGAATAGTAAGTTTAAAAAAAGGTAAGCAGGTATAACAAGGCTCCACATTCTTTGTATCTCACCATCAGGTGAGATACAACTATTAACAATTCCAGCAAACCCTGTCGGCTCTTGGAAACCCACGGTTTAGCATTTCTTCTCTGAACACTTCAATGTTATATAATGATTGATCTCAGAATCCCAGTATAAAATCATTGAACAGGAGGATCAAAGAGCTAGTCCACCCTTTCCTTCCAGACAAGAAAGGGCATGTTTACCTAGTGGTAGGGCAGATCAGGAGCAAATTTCTTTGAACTTTACTTTATAAACACTAATTTGTTCTTGCTAGTGCTCACGACTTGTTTGCAAAGTAGAAGACGTGCTGTGGGTGCTATTTTTCCATGTCTGGTCAGCCCCACTAGCTTTCTTTCCAGTGCTGCCTGGTCAGAGCACTGTGATCATTTTGCTAAAGGGAGCAAATCCCTTCATCCAGGACCAAATCCACACCAATATTTTGGGGACCTATATGAGCATGGGAAGGAAAGAGAAATGATGACTTTTATCCAGTGAACAAAACTCCTTATAATTAGGTTGGTGGTTTCTATGGTAACAAGGAACTGACTCTTTTATTTGAAATAAAAAATAGCAACACTCCAGCTGTCCTTGCTGTCCAGACGCAGACGCTCCAAAGCAAATGAGAGATTTGATTTCACATTCGTTATGATTGCTGAGGACTTTAAGCCATGCATTTTACTTGTTGTCAGGTTTTGGCAAGACACTAAGTTCTATTCCTCTGAGAAAACAGGTGTGAAAAACAAAAGCAACAATCAACCAAAACAAAAGCATGCTCCCTCTCTGCAGCCAAGATACAATTTGTTTCCTTCTTCCTAATTATCATAGGAAACCATCAAACCTCTTCCTCAAAGAAAACTATTGGTGGTAGTTTAACTTGTAAAACCATTGCAGAGCTCCAAGATATATTTTTACATTTATAATAGCAGCACACAGCATTACTGGGGAGTTGGCTAGGTGCTGGGTATGGTGCCCAGGGCTGTCTCTGCATCATCTCATAAAATGCTCACAACAACGCAATGGGCTACACCTTATATGCTGACCATTTTACTGATAAGGAGGTTTAAGAGGTTAAATAACTTGCTGATGGCCAACAAGAGCTAAAAGTCCATCCCAGTTCTAACTGATGGCAAAGTGTATGTTTGGTCTATTCTGTCTTCACTGTCACTCTGTAATCTAGACCAAAAATTATCATTCACCAGGTGGAGACCATGTTCCAAATACCCTATAGAGGACTGTCAACAGTAGAGAAACCTCTTGTTCATCAGAAAGGGTCACTTTTCTTCCCTCTCTCTATCCCATATGTGCCAGGAAATCATAATTCCCTGTCAGGAGGCCCTGCAGCCCAACACAACAGACAGGAAGGTCAAGGGGTATCAACAATCATATCCTCAGAGGGTAAGGATTGCAATGGCAACTTGCCCTGGATCCTAGGGGGAAGGAAGAACTATGTAATGGAGGCCAAGCAGCTGGGAAGGCCTAGAGCAAAAGGTGACAACTGAGCTAAGTCTTGCAGGCAAAGTAGATGTCACTCAGGCTACAGTGGGATAGAGAAAGGCTTAAGGACAAAGAAAATGACTGTATGGAAAATCCAAAGTAAGGAAGGGAACAGCACCCTTGGAGAGTCCTGGAGGGAGGGTATGTCTGGGGTGGGGTAGGAGGACCACATACCAATGAGGACCTTAGCATAAAGAGACCTGCATGTGTCCTTGGGCTGAAGGCAGTTGGGGAATGAAGAACAGGGAGAAAGTTACATTCTGGCAGGGCATAGGCATTCCCTCATGATAGTCCAGGAATCTGAATGCGTTTGAAATTACTCTTCTGATGGATATTTGGGCTACTTCCATATCTTGGTGATTATAAATATTGCTGCTATGAATATAGGGGTGCTTATATTCTTTCAAATTAGTGTTTGGGGTTTCTTCAGATAAATTCCCAATAGAATTTCTGGGTAATAGGCAGTTCAATTTTTAATTTTTTGATTAAAAATTATGGAAAACAGCATTTCCATACTCTTTTCCACAGTGGCTGCATCAATCTGAATTTTTACCAACAGTGCACAGGGTTCCCCTTTAATCACATCTTCACCAGCACTTGTTATTTTTTGGTTTACTGATGATAGCCATTCTGACAGGTGTGAGGTGATATCTCATTGTGGTTTTAATTTGCATTTCTCTGATGATTAGTGATGTTGAGCATATTTCTATATGTCTATTAGCCATCTGTGTTCTCTTTGGAGACATGTCTATTTGGGTCCTTTGCTCATTTTTTAATTGGATTATTTGATCTTTTGGTATTGAGTTTTATAAGTTCTTTATAAATTTTGGATATTAACCCCTTATCAGATGTATCAGTGAATATGTTCTACCATTCAGTAGGTTGTCTTTTTATTTTGTTGATGATTTTCTTTGCTGTGCAAAAACTTTTTAGTTTGATGTAGTCCCATTTGTTTATTTTTTCTTTTGTTTCCCTTGCCTGAGAAGATATGTCAGAAAAATATTGATACAAGCAATGTCCAAGATTTTACTGCCTATATTTTCTTCTAGAATTTTTATGGTTTCAGGTCTAACATTTAAGTTTTTAATTCATTTTGAATGGATAAAACAACTATGGGACATTTACACCATGGAATACTACTTGGCTGTAAAAAAAGAAAAGAAGAAAATTTGCGACAGTATGGATGGACCAGGAGAACACTATGCTAAGTTAAATAAGCCAGTCAGAGAAAGACAAATATCATATATGTTCACTCATATGTGGAATTTAATGAACGAATTGAACTAGCAAGCAAATAGACAGACTCATAGATAGGCAGCAGGATGACAGCTATGGGGAGGAGGAGTTAGGGGGTAAAAGAATCTAGCAAAAAGGAAAAAGGACTCATGGACATGGACCACAGTGTGGTGATTGCAGGGGGAGGGGAATAAAAGGGAGATAAATTGTAATGGAAGAAATATAATAAAAAATTTTAAATAAAATTTTTATTAATTAAAAAAAGAAATTACTCATTGGTGTACATAGCTCTGGGGACTGAATCACACAGACTGGAATTAGAAGCATTACCTTATTATCTACTTAAATGACTGACTCCACTATGAAGCCACAAATATCTTTAGAGCAAGAATTTTAGAAATCAATGGCATTCTTGTACACCAACAATAAATTATCAGAAAGAGAAACTAAGGAAAAAATCTCACTCACTATAGCAACAAGAAAAATTAAAAACCTAAAAATAAGTTTAACCTAGGATGTAAAAGACCTGCACTTGGAAAACTATAGAACACTGAAGAAAGAAATTGAGGAAGATAAATAAATGGAAACTATATTGTGTTCATGTATTGGAAGAATTAACATCATGAAAATATTCATACCCAAAGCAATCTATACATTCAACGTAATTCTTATTAAAATACCAATGGCATACTTCACAGATCTAGAATAAATATTTTAAAAACTTACATGGAACCACACACGACTCTGAATAGCTTCAGTATTCCTGAGAAAGAAGAACAAAGTAGGAAAGATCATAGTACCTAATATTAAACTATATTAGAAGGCCACTGTAATCAAAACAGTTTGGTACTGGCATAAAAACAGACACATATATCAATGGAATAGAAGAGAGAGCCCAGAAATAAACCCATGTGTCTAAGATCAATTAATATTTTACAAAGGGGGCATGAGTAAAAGCAGTCTCTTCAGTAAATGGTGCTGGTAGAACTGGACTGGTACATCTCAAAAAATTTAAACTAGACCACCAACTTACACCATATACCAGAATAAACCCAAAATGGATAAAGGACTTAAATATAAGTCACTGTTTTTGATATCAAAAAAAGTCCTAGCAGAGAACATAGACAGTAAAATTTCAGACACCCCACACAGCAATATTTTTGCTGATATATCTCCTAGAGCAAGGGAAATAAAGGAAAAAATAAACAAATGGGACTACATCAAATTTAAAAGTTTCTGCACAGCTAAAGAAACCATCATCAAAATGAAAAGGGAACTGACTATGGGAGAACACATTTACCAAGGACACATTGGACAAGGGTTTAATCTCAAATTATATAAAGAACTCATATGACTCAACACCAGGAAAACAAAAAACCCAATTAAAAAATGGGCAAAGGACCTGAATGGATACTTCTCCAAAGAAGACATACAGAGGGCCCAGAGGCTTATGAAAGGATGCTCAGCATCACTAGTCATCAGAGAGATACAAATTAAAACCACAATGAGTTATCAACTCACACGTGTCAGAATGGATATCTTCAGTAAATCAACAAACAACAAGTGCTGGCAAAAATGTGTAGAAAAGGGAACGCGAGTGCACTGTTGGTGGGAATTCAGACTGGTGCAGCCACTGTGGAAAACAGTATGGAATTTCCTAAAAAAACTAAAAAATGGAGCTGCCTTTTGATCCAGCAATTCCATTGCTGGAAATACACCCTAAGAATCCCAAAACATCAATTCAAAAGAACTTATGCACTCCTATGTTCATAGCAGTACTATTTACAATAGCTAAGTGTTAGAAACAGCCCAATTGCCCATCAGCAGATGAATGGATTAAAAAACTGGCATTTCACACAATGGAATACTATGCAGCAGAAAGAAGGAAGAAACTCGTACCTTTTGTGTCAGCATGGACTGAACTGGAGACTATTATGCGAAATCAAATAAGCTGTTAATGAAAGACAAATACCATAGGACCTTACTTATAACTGGAATCTAATGAACAAAAAACCTAATGAGAAAAATAGAACTAGAGGCATGGAAACATGGAACAGATTGATAGTTGTAGAAGGAAGGGGAAGGAACTAGTCAAAGAACACGTACGAATGATGCACAGACATGGACAACAGAGAGGGGATTGATTGTGAGCTAGAGGGTTGAGCTGGGTGGAGGGAGGCAAAAGGGAAAAAATGGAACAACTATAATAGAGTAAACAATAAAATAAAGAAAAAATAAATTTAAAAAATAAATATAAATATCTCTATACTATAAAAATTTTGGTCAACTGTAACTGAATTTTTTAAGAATTTTATCATAATCATCTTTATCCTATATGTAGTAAAGAACCCAACATATAGTAAAAATTTAACAGATGCCAAATGAACAAATACAGTCACCAAACACTTATTCTTTGAATTGTATAAATATTAATATTAACTACTATATTAATTTCCACATATCCATCCTGACTATAAGCCAGCTGCTGTGCAAAGTACCCTATAGACATCATCTCTTGTAATCATCACACCTGCTGTACCACATTAACCTTGTTTTACAAATGTGGAAAGTGAGGTCTATAGGGGCTGATGATGCACCCAAATCCACAGGGCTAGTCAACTAGTCAAAGGCAGAGTCAGATTTGGAGCCACATTTGCATAATTTCAAAGTGTATCCTCTTCATCAACAGGCTGTAGTGTAAAAACCAGTTTGATTAATGCAAGAATAGACATCACTAATTTAATCATACCAGGCATATGGTAGGTACACAATGAAATTATACCAACTGAAACAATTTATTTAAAATGTGTTGTGTGCAATGTACTAAGGTATCAAAGATCAGCATGGTGGGTTCTTTGCTCTCAGGAGCTGCCAGCCTGCTGGTGACTGAGGAACTCCTGCAACTTGACTTTGGATATGGGGGAGGGCTATGGCTTCTTTGGCAAGAATCAATCTCATAAAAGAATAGAAAAATAATTCCATTGTAGGTGTTTATAATGGTCCTTCGATACATTTTCCAACTCAGGACCTTTTGTTCTTTTCAATTAACCTTGCATTAGTTTTGAGATTCCATGCCTTTCCTTCTCTCTTCTCAAGCAGTCTGAGGTCATGCTGGCCTCACACCCTGACCCAAAATGTATGTGACCCAGATATGGCAAATCAGAGCATTTAATCTATGTAGCCACAGATCAGGGGAAGATATACAACCCAATCACATCCAATCTTCAAGATTTTTCCTGGAGCTATCTGGAGAGCTGGGGTCTTAGAAGCAGGGAGGTTTGAGAAGAACTTTAATAATGCACTACCATCTGACACACAAGGGTGGAGATACTGGAGCCAATGCAAAGGGAAGCAGAGTCAAGCCCTAGAGGGACCCATGTCCTAATGATGTTGCTTGAGCTTTTGCATATAGCTTTGTCTGAGTAGTTTCATAACATCAACCAGTCAATTCTCAGTTTTGCCCTTCAACCCTCTTAAGATTGGTCTCTGCCACTTAAAACCCAGAATCTGGACAAAGACAGCTCTGCTCTAAGGAAGAGATGGAGACTGAATGAAGAATGAGTACATGTGGTAGACCAAGAGGAGCTGAAGAAAATATGGAGGTAGGGGTCATGTGCAGTTACTCCTAAGAATCCTTTCGACTTATTACATTAAGGCACATTCTACAATATGGCATTAAAGTCCTCACCCAACTCCTCTGAATGGAGCATTTACCTATTGCCTTAGTACACTTTACATTCAGTCCCTTGGTGACCAAGAGGAATTAATGCAGCTTGCAAAAAAGAACAGAAGTGTATTCATTAAATAAATATTATGGAGCACCTTCTATTCATCAAGCACTGAAGCTAACATTTGCTGAAATGCAGTCTCATCTACTGCAAAGGAAATTTCAGGTGCCTTTTAAGTTAAACTTCACTGATCCATAAGACAATTAAGAAGAAAAGAGAACAAAGGCCTCCTTCCCCCTTCCTCCTGCCCTCCATGTACTAGGATTTTTTTGGATAGCTAAGAGTAGCCAATATCTACTTGAAAGTAAATTAGACTCTACAGGGTACGGAAAGAAAGGAGAAAGGGAAACTCATTGGATTACTGAAGAATGTTTTCTGGAAAGAGCAACCAAATCCCCAAGACAAAGTAAAGAAAGAGACTGAACACCCATGTCTGAATGGAGAGGTGGGGTGGAGAGGTGTTATAAATAATATAGCTCATGTACTTGGTCCAGAAGAACTAACCAGCCACTCCAAGGAGCAGCCCCCAGAAATCTGCATCTTTGTCAGGGTCACCAGGTGACTAATCTGCAAAGTAAAGATTGAAGGCCAAGATGCCAGACTTGAGGGTCCAGAGAACCATTCTATACCCTCACTTTGGGGGAGAGGCAGCAGAACTCTGAACTTGGCAAAAGAGGCAATTCTATCAGTATTCAATGACTAAATGAGCATTAAGCACTATTTAAAGAGTCGGATAATGTCATTTAAAGGCAGCTTTTCTGAAAGATAGGTTCTGCTGGTCACAAACCTCTTGAAAGGTAAATTAATGCTACAGCCTACCCCCAAAATTCACAAATCTCCAGAGGTGGCAGAAACAAAAGTGAACTTTAAGCTCCAACAATTTTCTTTCTCTTTTTTTTGGCAAATTTTACTTGCTTCTCTTAATAATTGCAAACAAAACAAAACACACCAACCTCTTGCTTCATAAATGAAATTGTTGGGAGGCAAAAGAAATAACTGTGAGTCACATACATGTGATCTTAAATTTTTCTACTAGCCACATTAAAAATAAAATCAAATAAAATTAATGGGAATACTATATTTTATTTAAACAAATCCAAAATATCATTGTCACATGTGGCCAATATAAAATGTATCAGTGAGACAGTATCTTTTTTTTTTATCATACTAAGTCTCAATATCCTGTGTGATTTTGCATTTAGAGCACATCTCACTTAGGATGAGCCACATTCCAAGTGTCCAACAGCCACATGTGGTGAGTCACTAACTCATAGCATAGGTCTACAAAACTGGGGTGGCAAAATTTCAAGTCAAGACCTAAATTTCCTAACAAGAATTTCATAATGAATGTAGTTCAGAAAAAAAAAGGGAATGAAGGCAATAAAATTATGCTACAATATCATTGAAGAACCAACCGATATTTACACAGATATTTTCAATATCACATTTTTGTGAAAGTTATTAAAACCATTATTATTAAAACCATCTCCATTACAAGGGGAAAGAAATTAGACTAACATCCATCTACCCCTTTTCCACGGATTAGCAGAATCAAGGACTTCCATAAACTTAATCAGTCCTGGCTGGTGTGGCTCAGTGGACTCAGAGCAGGCCTGCAAACCAAAGGATTGCTGGTTTGATTCCCAGACAGGGCACATGCCTGGGCTGTAGGCCAGGTCCCCCATTGCGGGTGTGCAAGAGGCAGCCACACATTAATGTTTCTCTCCCTCTCTTTCTCCCTCTCTTCCCCTCTCTCCAAAAATAAATAAATAAAATATTTGAAACAACAGATTTAAAAAATCATATCTTATATTTCAGGCTCTACTTGAATTTGATGCATTATTATTATCTTCTGGGCAGAAATCAAGACAACATATTTTCTCTATGGAAAACCTCAGATTGCTGAACAGGTAAAACAGAATTAATGCCCATGGGATAGGGCAAATAAAAACCAGTCCCTTTAGATACAGTGGATTAAGAGAAGAGAATCTGAGCTGGATACACAGGGACTAAAAACCCACTTCTGCCTTTCCTAGCTGGGTATGACTTCAGGGAAATAATTTCATTTTTTGGTGCCTTGGTTTCTTCATTTCTAGAATGGGAATAATTACTGTACCTACTTCATGAGCTAATGATTTCATGAGTTAATGTTTATAAATGTTTCCCATGGTGCCTGGCACAAAGTAAAACCTCAGTATAAGGTAAATGACATTGTCAACATTGTTTTAACTTTATTAAAAGCACTCATGTAGAATTTATTACCAGGCAAAGGACCAAGTGAGGCACTCACCTTGGGTGTAACATTTAAAAGGGCATCAAAAAAAAAAAAGTCAGCAATGAAGAAAAATGTTTTAATGAATTATTTTTAAAAATCAAATTTAGCCCTGGCTGTTATGGCTCATTTGGATGGGGTATTGTCCTGTGGACTGAAGGGTCACAGGTTCAGGGCACATGCGGGAGGGTGGCCATTGGTGAGTCTCTTTCATATTAATGTTCCTCAGTCTTTGTCTCTCACTCTCTCTCCCTCTCCTCTCTTTCTCTCCTTCTCTCCAGAAGTAAAGAGGAAATGTCCTCAGGTGAGGATTAAAAAGAAAATAAAATTTAATGTAAAACTGTTGACATTGGACAAAATATCTACATTTTTTAAGAAAACAAGATCAGTATTAGTGATGTTTTTCTCCTTTACCTTAGGTTTCAGTGTGGCCCTGCAGGGCACTGTTAATGTCCAGTCTTTATTTAAAGTTAATTTAATTTACCCAAACTTTTGATATTTGGTTTATGTGCCAGGAGGGCAGGGGTAACCCCAACCCTGGTCCTTGAACCCATGGGAAACTTGGCAGCTCTTGGTCGCCAAGAGCCTCCTGTCACCATGAGGCATGACAAAGGAGACCAGAGTCCCAGGATAAGGGACAGGAGCCTGTGGAATTGAATAGAAGGCCCAGCTGCAGGAAAAAATGAGTATTGTGTATTTCATATGATAAGGACAGGTCTGAAGACACATCCATCCATCAACCTCCAGAAAGAGTAAGAGGCACCAGACAAAGATGTGAGTGAGCAGTCAACCCCTCCCTATCATTTTGAATTTTATTTTCTCTCCTTCTTCCCTGGAGGCTTCTTCACACAATAGGCCCCTCTGAAGCGATCTGACTCCTTTTGCCTTTCCTTAGTTAACAACAGCAGAGATCAGATGCTGTAGAGACTGAATCTCCTCCAAAGATGATTTAAATGGCAAATAAATACAGTATGTGGGAGTAATCAAAATCAGCAAGATGCAAGCCTCGCTTCCAGCCCAGATTATTTTAAAGCATGAGCAGAATTGTCAATGAACTGTAAAAGAAAGAAGGGCAGAAAAATCAAGAACAAAAACCCACCACCAGCCTGGCATGGTTGGGATGGAAAGATATTTTACATTCTTTCTAACCAGAGCTGAATGTTTGACCAACAGTGAGGTGGCAGCTTTGCCTCCATGTCCCTCTATGTGGTCTTAAATTTCAGCAACATAACTTTGCTACAATCATAATTCAGAGGTCAAGTGTTGTCAAAAAGCTGCTAAGTATATAACCTCATTGAGGAGAAAACACATTCTTTCCACAGCTTTTACAACGCATTTCAGAAAGCTCAGTTACATTTTCCCACCTGATATTAGGAAAATGTTTTCTTTCTCCTAGTTCCATGTCTGATAAATCAAAAGAAAAGAAAAGAAAAAAGAAAAAGGAAAATCTATACAGCAAAAAATCCATACAGCATCCCAGGATGTGCTTCTGTAATATGGCTGCCTTGTGCAGTTTTATGTCTAATTTGGTTGAGGGTCTTTTCATCCACAGACTCCTGGGAGGTGTGATCTTTGCTTCTATGTACAAACTGTCCTTGATCTAGTTAATGATCTCTACTTTTTCTCACATGAGTTTAAATGTCACCATGAGAACTAACTCAGAAGAACAAGACCACAGGTTCAGAGGACTCTGGCTCAGGATCCAGAGCTCTTAATCCAAGTAGGTTACCAGCCAAAATCTGAGGCTCTCAATTGAATCAATACAAGCTCATACATGTCAAGATTTGATCATCTCAATCATCTTTTCAAAATGTTCTTTCCAACTCCCTAAACATGAAGAAAAACAATTGGTTCGATTGTTTAGATGATGAACTCTTACATATTAAAAGAAAATTCAAATTCCCTCTCCATGGGGCCATCATTACAGAATGACAGCACACTTTTATAATACTTTTCTATACAAAATGCCTTCATATCAGTTTAGTGTCCACAATGAGATATATTTTACATTCATTTAAGTATTCACAATAACTCATCTCTGTAATACAGTACAAGACACACATGCCAAACTATAGAGGGAAATCTTTGGCAGAGAAATGAGATTTTACCCTGAATTATGGAGAGTTGGTAGTATAACTAAGTAAGGCACCTAGATCATTTGCCTTTAGTCATACATTCTACACTGTCATCCATGCTTTTCAAAAGGTGTTTCGTATATATTTTTTGAGAAGTTAATAGATATTCCCTATAAAGGAAAAAATGTAGAAGGGAGAAAGAGAGGGAGAAGAAAGAAGGTTGGTTCGTTCTGTGGCCAAGTTTGAAAATATGTACTAGATCCCCTAATAGAAAATTTGTGACACATGTTACTATATTAAAAACTCTAAGTCTTGCAATAAAAAAAATAAAACAAACTGATAAATTCTGACCTCTTTGACTTTGAATAATGTGAGACTTTCAAATAGTGGAAGCCTATTTTCAAGTATTTTCAAACTTCACATTTATGCCATCTCTGTCACATCCAGATTAGACTTTCCCATAGAGATGGTCTCTAATAGGCTCCCAAAGATAGTTTGTTTAAAAGAAGAGTACATATAACAAACTCCTTTTTCCAATGTAATGGTTACTTCTTTTAACATTGAGTTTCTGATTCTCTCTAAGCTTTAGTTTCCTCAACAGAAAAACAAGGAAAATAAATTCCATCCTCTTAAGGGTGCTATAAACAATAAAGGGGATAATGGAACCAAAACACTTGGTATAATAAAATGACAGATATTCATCACTCAGTAAAATTTAGCTATTACTATTACCATCATTAAAAACTTCTACCCAAGTTCATCATAACAAAAAAATCATGTACCAGGCTGGCTGTACATGGTGCTTGGAGCTGTCACCATAAATTCATCCAGGCATAGGATTGGTCCTGTTTCCATATCTTCTTACCATCACTCACTGCTCATTCTGCCCTCTCCTCTCCATCATGAATCACATCTTCTTTCCTATCCAATGTCACTTCCTGGGTTCAAATCCCCCAGGGTCCCTACTTCCTCTCTGGTTCTCAAGAGCCTTCAATAGGGACTTTGGAAAGAGAGATCAAGAAATAGCTCAGAGGTTGTGGGTTTGATCTCAGGCCAGGACACATACATGAACCAACCAATGAATGCATAAATAAATGGAACAACAAATTGATGTCCCCTCAACCCACCCTCTCTCGCTCTCTGTCTCTCTCAATCAATAAAAGGGGGGATGGAAAGCTCAGAACCATGAGACCAGGAAGATCCAGAATGGGCCTCTCCTAATCTTAAAGAGGAACAAATTGTGCTATATTACACATCAAAGGAAGCATTCCCCATTTTTATTCAGTGACATTTCCCTTTTACTGAAGCTTTTATTTGTGACTGAATAATTATCTGTTTAAAAATTATTCCTGGGCAAAGTTTCAATAATACAAGTCAATAAAGCTCTGATTTGACTAAAATTACCAAGTCTTAGAGGAACAAATTTCTTTTCTCTAAGGCAGTTGACAAATTAGGTCTTTCACCTAAAGCCAAGAGCAAAGGGCATTTAATGACTTACAACTCCACAAAACAGTCCATTCTGTAGTTCTATCATCTCAGACACATTTTTCTTTCAAATGCTAATACACATTTAGGGGTTATAATTGGGATGAATGCCCCTTTGCATATTGTTATTTGGGCTGTTGATGATTACCAAAGGACTCAAAGGCATCCATTTCCACAATGCTGCACTAAAAAGGCATCCTAAAATAAATCAGTGAACGAAATCAAATGCATTTATAGACTATAGTGTCCTTTCTGCAAGCACAGAGCACTGTGCAAAAGCATTCTTACCAAGTTGGAGGTAAGCAGAACAGATTTCAAAGCAATTTTTATACTAAACACACAAAAGCCAACAGACATGTGATGCTGCCAGATTTTCAAGACTGAAAAGTGATCTTACCAAACAAAACCAAATGAAAATCTCAAAAGGTTGCAATTTGTAAAACAAGAATGCAATCAACTTCAATAAGCTCTGTGCACACATGTATGTGACCACAAAACGGTACATTGGACAAATGTTAGAGGTTTGTCTCAAAACCACAAAAGCAAAAACACTACGAATCAGGGGTGGGAGCAGAGTCCCAGAGAGCCAGCTGGTGTCAGTGATCTGGTCCAAAGGAGGGTGGAGCCATCTTTAAAAAGATACCTCAAGGGCTTGTTTGTATGAACAGAGAAAGAGCATCATTGGTACTTTCTCTTTGGTGGAAAAAACACTTCATGTTTTGGCTTAAAAACTCATTACATCCTTATTAGATGTGTTTATAGTGTTAGTCCTGGGGTAAATGAACACACTTTTTAAAAAAGCAGCATGTCCATCCTGTGTGCCACTAACAGTGCATGTGAGGATGCCTAGCTGGCAGGCTGGAAACAGCAAGCTGCCTGGAGGGATGGGAGACTCAGAGCTCTGGGACCTGGGAATCTAGCACCTGGAAAAGGATTGACACACAAGGCTGACTTTCAGTGGTGAGCATGAATAGCCCTACCTATTGTTAAACTACTAAAATGTATGGCAAATAGCCACTTCTCCAGCACATTCTTTGAGGTGGCCTCACCAGCACCAGCGAGTTAACTGTCAGCACAGAAAGGGCCCCCACAGATCCATTTCTACTGCCACAGCCAGTACTGGTTGTGAATTCTGGGCATCTGTGACACAGCATTTATTAAACATTTTTAATATCATTTCTGTTTACATGACCTTCCCATCTTACTCCAAGGGTGAAAAAAAGATAAACCCATCAACTAGGATCTTATAGGGGTAAATACTGCTTTACAAGAGCCCAGGAAAATGGGAGAAAGACCTACCCCTTTCGGAGCAGGGTAGAGGGTAAATGGAAGTTCCCTGTCCAGCCTGCCCACTGTCCTGAAGCCAGAGGTGGTGAGGCCTGCAAATGTAGCTCCTGAGGGGCAAAACTGTATCTGGTTCTCCACTGAGCTGCCAGTGCCTGGCCCAGTGCACCTGCTGTGTGTCAGTGGAATGGAATCATCAGGGCTGCTACCTGCCAGTCTTAAAGAAATGCAAGAGGTAGACTGAGTGGCAAGTTAAATGCTCATTAATTATTTTTATTAAGTGGGCTTTCTACTTTAAATTTTCCTCTGCGATGTGTTTATAAAACATTGTTCACTATTTCTGTCTGGCTGAACACACAGTGATTCTCTACCAGGGGCATCATTGCTGTACCCACACTCCTCTCCACTACTACCCTCCAACCAGGAATATCTGAAAATGCTCTGGCACTTTTTGATGCTAAGTGTATTATTTACTGCGTAAAAGACAAGGGTGTTACAATGGTTCAGTCCTACTCCAAAAGAACTGACCCAACCCAAGATGCTTAGCTCCCATGTTGGGAAACACAGATTCACTTGTGAACTTTATTTCTCTAGAAAATAAATATTATAATGGAATCTGTTTCTAATTCCCTCATTCTCTGTTACCTGTGTCGGTACATATGGGCCCTTTGATCACAGTCAAGGTGCTGCCAGTCTCTAAGTTATAGTCCTCATGGACAGGCATTGGTAAGTCACCTCCTAATCACTTGTCCAGCAAATCCATGCCTGTGAGGATGAGGCCAAGGGTGATGACCAAAACATTTAGTCACTAGCACCAACCAGTCCACCAGAGGCTGGTGTAAATTGAGGGGCTAGATCCTTCTCTTGATCCTTGGGTGTCAGCTTTGGGTGTGGCCACCAGCTGATGAAAGGCAAGATGTGGAATGTGGAGCCACAAGACAGCTGTAGGCAAGGGCCTAGGGAAACAGCAGGCTCAGTGGCAACATGCATAAGGCCTTCATACAGCATATGATGGTAATCAACTCACTGTCCTGCAGGAAAGCCACTCAGCCAAAGAGTAAGGTTGCTGAGCCATATGGAATCACTTAGAATTTTTTAGCCTAAATTGGTTTATACTCAGGGCCTGAAATGGGGTAAAAGGGTCTCTAACTTGGCTGACAGAGAAATAAAAATTAAATGATGGTCACCATGATTTATTAGGAATTCCTAAACTGAACCCTTAGCGTATATTGCCTTAATTAACCTTCCCACAAACCTTCTGAAGTAGGAATTATTTTCCCATTTACCAATGAGAAAATTGAGGCCCAGAAAGCAAAATATCTTTTCTGATGTCACACTATAAATAAGCATCAGCATTGAAATTGGAACCCAAATCTGTTCAAATCCACAGTGCAGGACCTTTTATTAAACGTGGAAAGGTATAGGAGGAAAAAGCAGGAGAAGAAACTGAAGATGTATTCTGCAATGCATTATATCTATTCAGAATATAGGAGTGAAATTTAAAAGGGCCCAAGATATAAAGACTTTCTCTACTATATTCACTCCCAGGTATATTCCATCCTTTTTATTTCAAGGCACAGTTTCAGGTTCACTTTCCCCCCAAGCTCTCCCAGACCCACACACCCAGGCACATCTGTACCTTCTCAGAGTTCCCTGAAGCCCCAACATCTGTCACACAAACTGCCATTGTCAAATCTCACCCACCCTTCAAATGCTGCCCACTTTTCAGAGTCCCCCCTTAGGTCTCCCCTGCTCCACCCGCTCTGCCTTGCGATGACCCTCCCAGCCTTTCCTAGCTGCAGCAGGACCCAGGCCTTAACTCCCACTGGGACTGTGCATTTCTCATAACATCTCTACTCAACTATCTTCATAAGTCCCCCCAAAGGGGAGACTTATAATCTCCCCTAGTGTAGGTATAATCTATACTATTAAAGTATACATTTCATCATCAGTGTCAGCACCACCACTGTTTGCTCTTGCTATTTGCCCTGTGTGCCAGGCACAGTGCCAAGTCCTTTAGGCCTGATTGCTTAATTCTCATTCCAATTCCATGAAGCAGGGTTTTTTTTCATTACTGCCTTTCATACACTTGCAAACTGGGGCTTCTAAATATTATGTAACTTGTCTAGTATTACATATGTGTTCTTTCTCTTTTTGCAGTCTCCAAAGTACATCATGTCCAACAAATAAAAAATTAAGCATATGGTAAATACTTAATGATACATTCTTTATTCATTCATTCATTAGTTCATTCATTCACTCTTGGGGTCCAACTACATGCCAGACAATTCATAAATAAAGAATAAGCCCCACTTGCTGCCCACAGAAGAATCACAGGCTCATAGGTGATGCCCTTTTCCCCCTAAAGTGACCCTCCAGATACAGTGTGAGAAGCTCAGTGATAGTGTACTTTATGCTCAGATTCCCAAATGCGCAGGAGACAGGCATCAGAGGAGGACCCTGGTGATCAGGAATATCTGCTCTGCCAGTCCCTGGCACTAGGGTCTCCAATGTGACTGCCCTTTGGTACCACCCTGCTGACTCAGCAGCATCACTCCCACCAGCCACCATCAACTCTGAGGTCTTGCCTAGCAGTGGCTTGAGGACTGGGCTCTCACTAGTCTCAGCACTTACCAGCAGAATGTGGCAGGGAAATGAAGTCCCCTTCTCACACCCTCCCTTAGCCTTACAGGTGATTGTTTTGTCACTTACAAGCAGCTTCAAATGAGTACACGGGTTTTATTTCCCAATAGACTTTAAATAACAACATCCTGCCATGAATTGAAAATCTGGTTGGCACTTCTGAGGACCTGTCAGCTTGAGCTACATCCACTTTAAGCCATCAAGCCTATTTGGTACATAAAAATTGTAAAACACAGGTTCCAATATTTTCATTATGGAAAAATTGGCTGCAAAAAAATTTTCCTCCCTGTCTGGTTGTATTAGATATCTACTGCAACAATTAAGCAGAGGACAGACCTCAGCAGCATTTCCTTCCCAGGTGTGCATGGAAGCCAGTGAAGTTGGGCTCCCTGGTGCACCTCAGGGTGGTGGGTTGGGAGTGATTTTGGATGGTCCCCTCTGTTCTACTTGATGTCTCTCTCATTCTTCTCCTGGCTCTCTTCTCAGTTGGCTCAGCAGATACAATTTTCTCATGACAATGGCAGAGTGGACTAGCAAGTGCACTTTCTCAGGCCTCTACTCACACTGGCTTTGGTAACAGCCCCCTGGCTGAGGCAGCCCTGGGGCCTAGCCACAGTCAGCAACAGAGGGCACCACAGACAGCGTGAATGCAGGAGGAAGGAGGGGTTAGGGCCATGGATGGAACCCACACTGCAGCGGTCCTGCTCACTCAGAGAGAGCAGTAATATTTCTGAACCCTGAGTCAGGCTTGATTAATATTTTATGCCCTTTCAAGTGAGCAGTACATTCTGGGAAGGGTGGTCCTGATGCCAAAGGTGGACATTCTGAGACATTTTGATGGTGTATTCCACATCATACATGAGTCACCTGGAGGAGTATTTATAAACTGTTCTAAAAACCACAGGGATAATCAGCAACAAATACCAAAAACCAGAGCACCTTTGAACAAAGAAATGTTTCTGACAAAGCAGAATAGAATTGATTATTTAATGCCTTTAACCACTTAACAGTAATTGCACATATTTATTCAGCAATTACTATGTCTTTGGCTCTGTGCTAAGAAAAAATTATTCCCCTTAATTTTTAAATAAACCCATGTGATATATATTATTGTGCCAATTTTACAGATGTGGAAACTGAGGCCAGCAGTTAAACAACTAAGCCATGAATTCACAAATAGTAAAAGGAAGAGCCAGAACTTGAACTTGAACCCAGGTCTATGTAGTTCCACAGATTTTTTTTTTTTTACCACAACCCTATGCCATCCCTCTATTTTCATAAGCCTCAAAGGCCTTGCCATAGTTCCCTCTTTGTATACAATACTCAGAGCTTCAGACTCTTACTCTCTTTCTGACAGAAAGACTATCCTGTCTGAAAATGACTACATTTTACTCAATGCCTGGCTAGCCTAATTTAGTGTTTCTTCTGTGTTTATATTAACTAAGACAGTTTCTAGGGAGAACATAAGACTCAAGATGCAAGGTCTGATTGGGTACTACCAGTCTGTAAGTACTAAGTGTGCAGGGAGAAAACCAATACAGCTCCAAGGAGCAGAGTGGAAAGAAAAGCCCAGCACTTTGGAGGCAGGAACCCACAGCTCATTTCTTTTAAAATGAGACTATTCCATGATTTTATTCAAAATACTAAGGTTAATATAAATGGATATAGAAATACATACCAAAATTTTAAATTTATTCTTTTCTATTCTCTACATATGTGTGTGCATAAAGATGAAATACTTGTCAGAAATAGCTAAATGATGTTTCACATTGTTCTAGAAATTTCCAAATCACTTGTTGATTTTAAGGTTTGTGAATAAACTCTTCTGTTTGATGCACTTGTCACTAGTAAACAATGTCTGAACCACAGCTGACATAGAGAACCACATTAAGTCTTTCCAGGACCCTTCCATTACATTAATAGTCATTAGGTCCCCTGGCCCCAGCCCTTTGTTGTAGCCAGAAGGAGACCAGGTGCTGTTGGTGCATCTTGGCCAATGAATGGAGTCAGCTCTTCCCATATAACCTAGTCCTAGAGACACTGAGCCTGGGCTTTGCTGACAATGGCACCACCACATACCCTGCTTCCTTCTCTTAGTTCCGCACAGTGCTGGGGTAGGTGCTGCAAGGTCCACACCTCTTCAATCCACTCAGCTTCCCCCAGGACCCTGCTGCCCCACCCCAGAACCACTCCAGGGCTCCACCACATCACTGGTTTGCTACAAAAGTCCATCACCAGTGTTACCAGTGTACAGCTCTTCAGGTACCTAATGGCTAAACTTCATCCCCAAGAAATACTTGTTTTTGCACTTTCTATGGATTCCTGTGAGGTTTAAATGAGCTAAAGTGTGAGAAGATGTCTTCTAGAACAAAGAGTGAATATTGCTTACAAATGCTCTAGGGCATCTTTTCAGCCACTGAATGCATACTTGATAAAACAAAGGAAATCCAAAGGGCAGCCCTTCATTCTTCCCTTGCTTTTTGTTTACTAATGCCAGGAAGCAATCTGAAAAGCATGTAAAAGGAACCAAGAGGGCTGTTGGTCAGCACTGCTATGCTGGGCAGAGTTCATAGAGTTAACAGAATGGGGTAAAAAACTGCTTCTTTGACCAAGGCACCTTATAACCATCTAGATGGCAGCACTTCCAGCATGGGGGCTCTGCAATAAATCTCCACTGGATGTATGCAGTACTGAGGCTTCCATCCCAAAACAAATGGGTACCTCTACAGTACAATATTAGCTTGTGCCTGACCAGGCCTTTGCAGTTCATGTGACTAAAGAGACAGATGATATAGAATAGTGCTAAATGCATTGTGTTAGAAATTGAATCAATAGTGGGGACAGAGAGGGAGGGAGTGAGGGAAAGAATGGGAATAAGGAATTGCCTCATATGATTATGGAGGCTGACAAGTCCAAAACCTGCAGGGTGAGCCACTGGGGTGGGAGACCCAGGGAGATACCATGTTCCAATGTGAAGATCATCAGGCAGGCAAAGCTAATATTGCAAAGGCAGTCCAAAAGAGTCAGCTGGATAATTATCTCTTATTCCGGGAAGGTCAGTCTTTTTTTATTTTATTCAGGCCTTCAACTGATTAGATGAGACTCACCCACATTAAAGAAGGCAATCTGCTTTACCCAAGTCCACTGACTAAAATGTTAATCACATCCAAAAACTCTCACAGAAACACCCAGAATAATCTTTGACCAACTCTGTGGGAACCCTGTGACCCAGCCCAGTTGACATAAAATCAACTGTCACGAACATGTTCCTAGAGGAGTTAACCAAATTTTAGACACAGTTTAACAGTCATTGATTCTGAAATGCCATAGGAGTTCCCAGGTTCTATGCATCAGGAAAAGTCCAGAAGTCTTGAGAATTCTGGAGATTATACAGAGATGAATTTTCTAGCACATGGAAAATGCCACTAAAAGGGGGTGGGAGCCATGAGAAATAGAGGAAAACCACAGGGGGAGACTATTAACATATAATGAATCATCATCTCAGCTTAGCAGCTCCTGCTGCTTCCTCTGACAAAATAACATCTTGGCCGGACAAGGTTAATCAGGAGAGGAGATTTCACTTATGAAAAGCAGTGCTGGAACCAGGACTTGTAACAGTACTATGAACACATGTGTGTGTATGTCATTATTTATGTAAGGACACATTTTCTCTCCTCTTTGCTGATTACTCCTCCTCTACAAATCCTCTGAACATTGCAGAGGCCCCTGCCCCATACCCATTCTCCCCTGAAGTGATCTCAATCACAGATATAAATACCATCAATATGCTGATGACTCCTGAATTTATTTTTCCCAGCCTAGCCCTTGCCTGACGCACAGTACTTTCATATGGTACAGCTTAATATATCCACCAATGAAAAGTCTATCCCTCATACCGTAAGTTTTTCTCTCTGTTAAATGATACTTGTCACATGATTTGTAAACCAAAAATAACATTTCAATAATCACCCCACCTTTAATAACATACTTGGCCAGTTTGGATGCAACCAACATGTACCCACTGTTACCTAAGAACCACTTAGTGTGGCTTTTCCTCTCCTGCCTCCACCCCATGCCATCTAAGTAGCACTGGCATCCAGGGCCCAGGGAGAGGTGTATCAAAGAACACAAAACCATGAGAACAGATTCACAATAAGGCTTCTGACAGTGGCTGATGCTTCTGAGAAGAAAACTTCCCCTAAAAAGATCAGTCACCAGAAGTTCTATCTTTTTCATTTTTGAGAACTTTTTTAGGAAGAGGGGCAAGTCAGATTATTTAGTAAGTTTTTATCAGGAAAAAAACAAAATGAGATTCATCTCCTTCTTTATAATTCCACACACTCACAATTTGCTAATGCATGTCACAGAAGAGGAGACACATACACTAAGTGGCCAAGTTCAGAATCACTAATGCATCTCTCTTGTGCCAACATTACTGGGGAACTGAGGAAGGTTAGTGCTAAAATCAGACTCAGCATTTTAACATCTGTTGATGGTAAACTGAGCCAGCTTCCCAACATGCTTGATGTAGGCTCAGCTCAGAGAATTTTAAACAAAGGACAAAAGCATAGCCCTGGTTCCTCATCAATAGCATCACTAACCCCATCTCACACAATAAAGATTTCCCACTATCATGATAACTCTAGTTCAGTGCTTTTGATTTGATTTTATCTGGAAGCTGGAGGAAATGGAGATCTTGAAAGCTATTTAATCTAATGCCTTTCTTTTACAGATGAGTAAGGTAAAGTCCAGAGGTGTACAGTGATTTGCTCAAGGTCACACAGCAAGTCCCTTTATTTCAGTGTCTCCATCTCCCCAACTGGAAAAGACAAACATCTCCCCAATGTTTGTTAAGGCACTAACAAACATATCTTCCTGATGGGGTTTTTGTGACCATTTAAATACTTTCTTTATAAAACAGACTCAGCAGAGTGCCTGACAGAAAGAAAAGCAGATGTTTGACATTAATAATCCTCTCCAGGCTAATCCTTCCAGCAGGGGGCTAAGATAGTATTCAAACGTCCTTACCACTTCTGTACAACTGGTAAAAAACAAACAAACAAACAAAAACAGAAAAGAACAACAACAAACCCAGAAAGTCTGCTCTAAAATTAACCCTTCTATATTTGAATTTCACAAATTAGACCCAATAACATGAAGAGGTGGCTAAGGGGGAGAGGGAAACACCCCTTCAAGAACAAATGGTTCTTCCTACAGGTAAAAGATGACCTCTTTTGAAGAGTAAGGGATATTTCTCCCCTTTATGAATCCAGCCTAATTAAAGGAACTTTTCTATAGGTTTTTCAATTAGACAGAACATCTCCATAAAGGAAGCCTTGAGATGTGTCAGAGATCGCCCTCTGCTGTGAGTTTTCATTAGTGCACTAAGTGTTGGTCTTGGAGACCCAGAGCCATGCAGTGGGCAGCAGTTCACGAATCCTGAAAGACCTGTGGGAATGCAGGACACATTCATCTTCAAATTCGGACCCCACCAAAACAGAAAGGGCAACCCTACAAAGTTCTCTGCCAAATGAATTCTCAGGGGGAGCTTGGGATTGGGGGGTGAGAAAAGGATGCATCTACAAAATGCTATACACACACGTCCCTGATGACTTAACCTTGGTCCAGTTAAGGGCCCGCAAGAAGAAAAAAGGCTATTAACTTCTGATGCATCCCTAAGTTTCAGATGGACAACAAATTATTATTAATACAAAAGTTAAAGTGATGAGTATAAGTAATCAGGCAGAGGAAAAGTGAATCTCATACTCTCTGTCCACACTTAAAATACTCAGTAAACTCCTAAAGATCACTGTGCTGACTAGATATCTCTTAGGTTCCTCAAATGAAAGGAGGATTTCACAGTGACATAAGGAAGAACAATCCACTGTTCATTGCTGACCAGTGATACCTACTTTATACCTCGGGAGGTAATCGGAGCCTGGATGATTCTTTAGTGATGGGAAGAAATCTCAAGATTCCAGCTTCAAATGGGCAGTTAGTGTACATCAGCAGTCCTCATAATTTGATAAATCATAAAAACCTTCAAAATAATTTGAGATGACTACAGAGAATTTAAGGACAAAAACTATTTAGTATCAAAATGATTTCTTCAAAGAATAAATCACTTAAAATAAATATAAAAATCCAAGACAAACATCAGCTCTGTCCAGTGTGGCTCAGTTAGTTGGGTGTCATCCTGCAAATCAAAGGGTCATGGGTTCAATTCCTGGTCATGGCACATGCCTATGTTTTGGGCTCAATCCCCAGTCAGGGAGCCTATGAAATGAAAACAATTGACGTTTTTCTCTCATATTGATGTTTCTCTCTTCCCCTCTCCCTAGAATCAATAAGTATGTCCTTAGGTAAGGATTAAGTGAAAAAATAAACATCAAAGACATACCAGAAAAAATATTATTTAAATTATTGGATTTAATTTTATTAAAGTTTAATGTATTTTACAACCTTACTCTTCACATTTTGCTGTGATTGGATAAAAATAATTATCAGACAACAGCATTTGCTTACCCATTAGCTTTGGAGAAACTTTTTATAATCAAAAAAGATTGATAAAGCTATTTTAATACTTTAAAAAAGGGAAAAAAGACCCCATACATTACTGAGTGTTTACATTTATAAATTTTTGAGCAACTGCATGGATTGGAGGAATTAACATCATTGAAATGTCCATACTACCCAAAGCAATTTATAGATTTGATGCAATCCCTATTAAAGTACCAATGACATATGTCACAGATAAAGAACAAACATTTCAGAAATTTATATGGAACCATAAATGACCCTGAATAGCTGTAGCAATTTTGAGAAAGAAGAACAAAGTTGAAGGGATCACAATACCTGATATCAAACTGTATTACAAGGCCACTGTAATCAAAACAGCCTGGTACTAGCACAAGAACAGACACATAGTCCCAAAGGAACAGAACAGAGAGCCCAGAAATAAACCCAAGTCTCTATGGTCAATTAATATTTGACAAAGGGGAAAGAAACATAAAATGGAGTAAAAATAGCCTCTTCAACAAATGGTGTTGGGAGAGCTGGACAGCTACATGCAAAAAAATGAAACTCAACCACCAACTTACACCATACACAAAAATAAATTCAAGGTGGATAAAAGACTTAAATATAAGTCATGACACCATAAAAGTCCTAGAGGCAAACATCGGCAGGAAAATCTCACCATTCCACGTAGCAACATCTTCACTAATATGTCCCCTAAAGCAAGGGACATAAAGGAAAGAATAAACAAATGGGATCTTATCAAATTAAAAAGCTTCTGCATGGCCAAAGAAAACAGCATTAAGATGAAAAGAGAACCAACTATATGGGAAAACATATTTGCCAATGATACCTCAAACAGGGGTTTGATCTCCAAAATACATAAAGAGCTCACACAACTCCACTCCAGAAAGACAAAAAAAAAACCATTAAAAAATGGGCAAAGGATTTGAACAGACATTTCTCCAAGGAGGACATACAGAGGGCCCAGAGACATATGAAAAATGCTCAGCATCACTAGCCATCAGAGAGATGCAGATTAAAACCACAATGAGATACCACTTCACACCAGTCAGAATGGCATCATAAACAAATCAACAAACAAGTTTTGGAAAGAACATGGAGAAAAGGGAACCCTAGTGCACTGTTGGTGGGAATGCAGACTGTTGCAGCCACTGTGGAAAACAGTATGGAATTTCCTCAAAAAACTAAAAATGGAACTGTCTTTTGACCCAGCAATTCCACTGCTAGGATTATATCCTAAGAACCTTGAAACACCAAACCAAAAGAACCTATATGCACCCCAATGTTCATAGCAGCACAATTTATAATAGCCAAGTGTTGGAAGCAACCTAAGTGCAGTAAATGAGTGGATCAAAAAACCACAGTACATTACACAATGGAATACTATGCAGCAGAGAGAAAGAAGGAACTCCTATCCTTTGCAACAACATGGATGGAACTGGAAAGCATTATGCTATGTGAAGTAAGCCAGGTGGTAAGGGACAAATACCATATAATCTCACCTTTAACTGGAACATAATCAACAAAAGAAAAAAGCAAGCAAAATATAACCAGAGACATTGAAATTAAGAACCATCTGACAGTAACTAGAGGGGAGGTGGGAAGGGATAATGGGAGGAAGGGTTTTCAGGAACTACTATAAAGGACACATGGACAAAACCAAGGGGAAGGGTGGAAGCAAGGGCAGGAGGTGGGTTTGACTGGTGTAGGGGGTGGGGCAGATAGTAGGGGGAAATGCTGACAACTGTAATTGAACAACAATTAAATAATTTTAAAAATATTTTTTAGCATCTGGAATGGGCAGAGGGAAAGGTCTTGGGAGGAGACAGGAGCAGCACTGTGCTTTCACTCTCTTAGCCTAGAAAAGAGAGGGCATGCCCAGAATGAGGATTTCCTACAGGCTATCTGAACTTGGGCTGTAGTTGGACTTGAGAGATGCCTTGGAGGCTGAAAGCCAAATTAGGTACATCCAGCCATGTAATATGAAAAATAGAGACATTTATTGAAGAAGATACAAGAAACACTGTACATAGGACAATGATGCCTCAGTCCCCTTCAAAATAGGCACCTTGGGACCTCACACAGTTCTCCCAATCACCATCAGCTGCCCCCTCATATTTTCCTCAATCTCCTGGATGGTCTGAGATCTCTTCCCTTTCAAAGGTGATTTGAGTTTCGGGAAAAGCCAGAAGTCACAGGGTGCCAAATCTAGGCTGTAGGGGGCCTGAGTCACCTGGGTGATTTGATGTTTCATCAAAAAACTCTGTGCAAGATATGATGTGTGAGAGGGTGCATTGTTGTGATGAAGCTGCCAATCACCAGTTGCCCATAGCTGCGGCCTTCTGAATCATCCAAATAGTTTCTGTGGAGGAACGTTCAGGCTTAATACAAAATTTGATGCAGATATGTTGGTCTGCTTGCTCAGTCATTTTGAATGCAATGGCCACATAATACACATGTTTACTCAGCAGTGTGTACTGCCCCCACTGACTAGCACAGTGAAGTCATCAGTGTTCACACATGCAAATTCCAGTGCACTCTCTGGGGTGCCAGGTTAAATCAATGTCACACAAACTGTTCTCTTTATGTGAACAATGGCTGAACTTTTTCTGGACAGACCTCATATTTTCTTGGAGAGGATGTTCAAAACTTTCACCATGTTCTAAAAAGGGCCCATACACTCAAAAATGTAAAGTCACTGATTTAAAAGCACCAATTCCAAAACATGTTCTGCTGCAAATTCTAGTAGATTGAAATAGCCCCAATTTTCACTTCCCCCTACATCCACACTTTTGCTCATCATGGAGTATATGTCCCCACTCCTTGCCTTTCACTTGTCCACTTGAGTTGGTGTTGGCCATTGGCAAATGGGTGGAAATGACAATGGGCCAGTTTCAGACTTCAGAGGCCTTGTGTTTTTCAGCCAGCTCTTTTGTACCCTGCCCCTGATACAAGTACAGCTTGCCCAGACTAGCAATAGGTCCCAGAAGGAGGATGAAAGACATGAACGCCACTCCAGCAAACCCACAAACTCATGAGTAAGAAAAAATGCTTAGTTTTTTCTTACTCATGAGTTTCTGAGTATTCTGAGGTTATTTGAGAATTCTGAGGTTATTTGTTACACAAAACTACTGTGGTAGTAGCTAAGTGATAGAGGAACTACTGTATTTTTTGTACTATAAGACGCACTCCCCACCTATTTGGGAGGGAAATGGAAGTGCATCTTATAGTCTGAATGTAGCTTTACATTTACATTGGTGAAATATGTTACTTATGTTATTAAATATTTTACCATATTTTTTGCTTCAAGAATTTTTTTTCCTGTTTTCCTCCTCTAAAACCTAGGTGTGTCTTATGGTCTGAAAAATATGGTAAATTTTGAAATTTTCCCAGAGTAGAAAAGAATAACCTGATGCCATTAGGACTAAGCGGAAGAGGGTGATATGAGGCATAGCACAGCTTCTTAATCTCATTCCCATATCTAAGCTCTTCACCCCTTTCCTACTCTCTGCCTTTAAGAGGACACTAAGTCTTCACTGAAGCAAAGAAAAACAAATTAGCCAGGGACAAGATGGATCACTGTATTTTTCTATTTTGGCCACTTAGCTTCAATGGATGTGTGTAATTTTCAGATATTTGTAGATTATCTTTTTATAAACTCCAACTTTAATAAATTCCCTTGCAGTGATCTTTTATAGATTTGCCTACCTTAGCAAGCACAGCATACACCAGTTTTAACTATGTTGTTAAAACAGTTAACAGGGACAGGCTTCTGGTTTACCACGTATCTAGAGGCTACAGAAGTGCTCTCAGGGAACAGAGGATGGCATCATGGAACACAGGATGGAAAAATACATCTAAACTCTACAGCTTAATAACTTCTGACTTTCTGTAGGACACAACCTCTCTGACACTGTTTTCTCATCTGTAAAATCTCTGACTTAGTTCAGAGTGTTGTAGAGAGGTTTAATTAATATATACATTACTTGGCTATGGAAGGTGCTTAAAAAATGCCTGGTTCTCCCATGTTGATGCCTTAGTCAATCTGAACGTTAGAGTCACACCTGCATTCTCACCCTGGCTCTGTCACACAGCTATGCTGAGCAAGCCAGTTCTCCCTTTCAAGCTTTGCTTTCATCATCTGAAAATGGTGATCATGAAGAACAAAAGCAAGAAAATACTCCAAGGGGCAGGTATTATGAGAAAATATATGCAAAAGGGTTTCAAAACCGTAAAATGTCATGCAAATATAGGTTATTCTCACTCATAAACAAAAGCACAGTGACACCTTCAGGGAGCAGTCTTATTTAAATGGTACTTAAGAAGTAGAACTTAACTAGTAGTATTTCATAATTAAATATTTTTGAAGACTATTTATGAAAACCTGTATGAACTTAAATAAGATCCTTTTATTAAGAACTAGCCAATGAAAAATTAAAATGTAATTTAAGAGTGTTCAAAGAGTGTGGAAAACCATGTAGTTCTATTAGCTCCAACATTATAATTAATGTTCCTTTTGGTCTGAGGAGATTATGTGCATGGAACCACATCCCAGAACTTAGAAGAATGGATGCAGGAGTCAATGTTTCCTCATTTTGTGGGTGACACAATGGGTGAACCATGTCATCTGGGGAAGCTGGCTGAGAGTAAAGCTCTGCTGCCTTGCTGAGGCCACCATGTGTGCACAGTCCTCAGAGGGGATGCCTCTTGACCACCTGGCTCTGGTGGACAGAGGTACTTTCTTTCTGAGCCCCATGGGACTGAAATAATTGGACAGACAGTTCTTGGCAGGCTACCACCCCCAGGGCACAGCACAGACAGATGACTGAAACACACCCCCAGCCTTCTGTGAAAAAGGATTATTTATTCTAGACCTCTGGCCTGGGGGGCAGGCTTCTGGTCTACCACACATCTAAGGCAACACAGGTGCTCTCAGGGAAGACTGAAGAAAAACACTTTTGCATTCTTCCTCCACCTCATTACAGCTTACCTGTACCTCCTGCTTCTAAAACCATTTTACAAAGCCAGCATTGCCCTGGTACCCAAACCAGACAAGGACATCACAAAAAATAAATAAATAAATAAATAAAACTAAAGGCCAATATCCCTGATGAACATGGATGCAAAAATACTCAAAAAATATTAGAAAACTGGAATCAACACTACATTAAAAGGATCATGTCCCATGATCAAGTGGGATTTATTCCAGGGATGAAGGATGGTTCACCAATCTACAGGTCAATTTGGAATGAAGGACCACATAAAGAAAATGAAAGATAAATATCATCTCAATAGGTGCAGAAAAAGGATTTGACAAAATTCAACATCCTTTTATGACAAAAAAAAACCTCTCAACAAAGTGGTTATAGGTAGAATGCACCTCAACACATCAGAGGGTATTTATGACAAGCCCACAGCTAACATTATACTCAAAAGTGGAAAGTTAAAAACTCTTCCTCTAAGATCAGGAACAAGATGAGGATACCCACTCTCACTACTTCCATTGACCATAGTTTTGGAAATTCTAGCCACAGAGAAAGTAGGCAGGGAAAGCAAGTAAGAGGCTTACAAATTGGAAAGGAAGAAGTAAAACTGTCATTATTTGAAGATAATTTTATATATATATAAAATCCTAAAAACTCCACCCCCTCAAAAAAAAACCCTTTTAGAACTAATAAATGAAATCAGTACAGTTGCAGGTACAAAATCAATATAAGAAAATGTGTTGTGTTTCTATACATTAACAACAAACTATCATGAAAAGAAATTAAGTAAACAATCCTATTTACATACTGTAAACTATAATACATTGAAGGAAATTGAAGACAGAGAATCCATGCTCATAAACTAGAAGAATTAATATTAAAATATATTAAATATATTAAAATATTAAATATAAAATATTAAATTAAATATTAAATATTAAAATTAAAATATTAAATATAAATATATTAAAATATTAAATATATTAAAATGTCCATATTACCCAAAGCAATCTATAGATTTAATGCAACCCTAATCAAAATTCTGACAGCATTTTTCACAGAAATAGAACAAACAATTCTTTTTAAATATATTTTATTGATTACACTGTTATAGTTGTCCCAGTTTTTCCCCCTTTGCCCTCCTCCACTCTAGTATCTGCCATTCCCTCCAGTAATCCCCCACTGTTAGTTCATATCCATGGGTCATGCATATAGGTTCTTTAGGTACTCCATTCCTATACTGTCCTTAATATCTCCCTATCTATTCTGTACCTACCATTTGCTCTTCTTAATCCCTGCACCTTTCCCCCCATTCTCCCTCTCCCTGTCCATACTGATAATCCTCCAAATGATCTCCATTTTATGATTGTTTCTGTTCTGCTTGTTTGCTTAGTTTGTCTTTTAGATTCAGTTGTTGATAATTGTGAATGTGCTAACATTTTAATGTCTATAGTTTGATCTTATTTTTCTTAAATAAGTCCCTTTAACATTTCATATAATAGTGGCTTGGTGATGATGAACTCTTTTAGCTTTACCTTGTCTGGGAAGCACTTTATCTGCCTCTCATCTGTAAATGACAGCTTTGCTGGATAAAGTAATCTAGGTTGTAGGTCCTTGCTTTTCATCACTTGGAATACTTCTTGCCTATCCCTTCCAGCCTGCAAAGTTTCTTTTGAGAAAGCAGCTGAAAGTCTTATGGAAACTCCTTTGTAGGTAACTCTCTGCTTTTCTCTTGCTGAGTTTAAGATTCTCTCATTATCCTTAACCTTTGGCATTTTAATTATGATATATCCTGGTGTGGTCCTCTTTGCAGGCATCTTGTTTGGGACTCTTCGTGCTTCCTGGACTTGTATGTCAATTTCCCTCATCAAATTAGGAAAATTTTCTTTCATTATTTTTTCAAATAAATTTTCAATTTCTTATTCTTTCTCTTCTCCTTCCAGCACCCCTGATTCAAATGTTGGTACATTTGAAGTTGTCCCAAAGGCTCTTTACTCTATCCTCATTTTTCCTTGGGTGGGGGTGAATTCTTTTTTCTTCTTGCTGTTTTGATTGGTTGCTTTTTTTGCTTTCTTATGTTCCAAATCATTGATTTGATTCTTGGCTGTATCCACTCTACTGTTGATTCCCTATAAATTTTTCTTTATTTCACTTAGTGTTACCTTCATTTCTGCCTAGGTCTTTTTTATGCTGTTGAAGTACCCAATGAGTTCCTTGAGCATCTTAATAACCAGTGTTTTGAACTCTCCATCTGATAGATTGCTTATCTCCATTTTGTTTAGTTTTTTTCCTGGAGTTTTGTTCTGTTCTTTCATTTGGGCCATGTTTCTTTGTCTCCTCATTTTGGCAGCCTCCCTGTGCTTATTCCTGTGTATTAGGTAGAACTGCTTTGACTTTCTGTCTTAGTAGTGTGGCCTAATGTAGAAAAGAGCACTCATAAGTTGAATGAGGTAGATCCTTAGGTAATCCCTAGGGCGGGGAAACGTGTATGAACTAGGTTGATGGAGTTTCATATATGGTGTCTGTGTTTTGTGGCTCTGTGTGAAGGAGGGCTCAGAAAGGGGACAATGCTGCTGCCTGGTCTTTGGAGTTTTATCCAGGAGGAAGTTGTCCCCCAGCACTTGCCCTAATGCCAGACACCTCAGTTTCTCCTCATATGCCACTGGAGCCCTTTCAGCAGCTGCCCTCATGCTGGAGCCCAAAGGAAGTGAGTCTGCATAAGTCCTAAGTCTGTTGCAAGCTCTTTAAAAGGAGATGCCTGAGAATCCTGCAATTTCTTCTGCTGCCCCAACCCTCACTGGTTACTACAGCCAGAAGTTATGGGGATTCATCTTCCTGGTACTGGAACCCTGGGCTAGGTGGTCTGGTATGGGTTGGGATCCCTCAGTCCCAAGATATCGTTCCTAATATTTATCCCCCACATGTGGGTGTGAGACTGACCATTGCCCATCTCCATGTCTCCACACATCTACCCATCTGGATGAATGCAACTTCTTTAATCCCTTGGTTGTTGGACTTCCACACAGCTTGATTTTCTTATGATTCTGAGTGCTAGTTCTTTTATAGTTTAGTTGTAATTTTTGTTGTGGTTGTGCAAGGAGGCGAGCCATGTTTACTTATGCCTCCATCTTGACCAGAAGTCTAGAACAAACAATTCTAAATTTTGTGTGGAACCACAAGAGGTCCTGAATAACCAAAGCAATCTTGAGGAAAAAATACAAAACTGGACATATCATGCTCCATGATTTCAAACTACATTAGAAGGCTATAACAATCAAAACAGTGTCCTCCTGGCATAAAAACAGACACATAGATCCGTGTAACAGAATAGGAAGCTGAGAAGTAAACCCCACACATATGGTCAATTAATTTATGACAAAGGAACCAATAATATAGGGAAGGGCAGTCTCTTCAATAAATGGTGTTGGGAAAACTGGACAGACACAAGCAAAAAAATGAAATTGGACCACTGTCTTACATCATCCACAAAAAAAATAACTCAAAACGGGTTAAAAACTTGAATGTAAGACTTGAAACCATAAAATTCCTAGTTGAAAACATAGATAGGTGGTAAGCTCCTTGAAATTGGTCTTGGTTATGATTTTTGGATCTTATTCCAAAAGCAAAGGTAACAAAAGCAAATATAAACAAATGGGATTACATTGAACTAAAATGCTTCTGCACAGCAAAAGAAACCATCAAGAAAATGAGAAGGCAACCCACTAAATAGGAGAAAATATTTGCAAATCATATATCCAACAAGTGGTTAATATCTAAGTAATATTAAAAAATTCATAACTCAACAGCAAAATAAATAATTATTAACAAATGGACAGAAAATCTGAGTAGACATTTTGCTGAAGAAGACACAGAGATAGCCAACAGGCACATGAAAATATGCTCAACATCCCTAATCTTTAGGGAAAAGCAAATAAAAACTACAATAAGATATTACTTCATACCAGTTAGAATGACTATTATAAAAAAAACAACCAAAAAAAGTGTTGATGAGGATGTGGAGAAAAGAGAACCCCTGAACACTATGAAGATTGTAAATTGGTGTAGCCACTATGGAAGTTGCTCAAAAAAATTAAAAATAGAACTAGCATATCACACAGCAATTCCACTCTGGGTAGTTATCTGAAGAAAACCCAAACACCTATTAGAAAAGATATGCACAGATATGTTCACTGTAGCATTATTTAAAGTAGACAAGAAAACAACTCAAGTGTCCATCAACAGGTGCAAAAATAAAGATGATGTAATATATGTATGTGTGTGTCTACATATTGGCAAAAATGTCCATTTAGCTTTTTATGTATTGGCTTTCACAGTGCTTAGTTGTCTTTAACTTCATTCAAAATAATTTTGCTAGATTGTATTGTGACAGCTGTCATATCAGCATGCATTTGAAAAAAACTTACAAAATTGGTGAATTTTTATGCAGCCATTTTAATATTGAAGATGGAAGAACATATGCAACATTTTTGGTGTATTATGCTTTACTTTCTAAAAAAATGTAAAAACACAACTGAAGCACAAAAACAGATTTGTGCAGTGTATGGAGAAGGTGCTATGACTGATCAAATGTATCAAAAGTGGTTTGCAAAGTTTCTTGGCACTATTGACATTTTTGTCAAATAATTCTTTGCTGTGGGGCTGTCTTATGCATTAGAAGATGTTTAGCAGCACCCTGGCCTCTACCCACTGGAAGCCAATAGCAGGAGATAGCCAAAATACTCCAAATATCCAATTCAATGAAGTTATCAGTGAAAATGAAAAATGTGCCTTATATTTTACAGAAAAAACTAAACAGACTTTTTGGCCAACCCAATATATAATGGAATAGTACTCAACCATAAAAAAGAATGAAATCTTGCCATCTGCAATAGCATAGTAGGAACTTGAGGATTTTAACTGCTAAGTAAAATAAGTCAGGCAGAGAAAGACAAATACTGTGTGATTTCACTTACATGTAGATTCTAAAAACCAAAACAAACAAAACAAAACTCACAGGCACAGAGAACAGATTGGTGGGTTGATGGGCAGGTGAATGGGGTCAAGAAGTACAAACTTCCAGTTATGAAATAAATAAGTCATAGGGATGTATAATGTATAGCATAGAGATTACAGTCAATAATATTTTATTCCACATTTGAAATAGGCTAAGAGAATGGATCTTGCAGGGTCTCATCACTAGGAAAAAATTTTGTAACTTTGTGTGGTGATGGATGGTGACTGAACTTGTGATCATTCCACAGTATATACAAATATTGAATCATTGTGCTGTACAGCTGGAACTAATAAAATGTTATATGCCAATTATCCCTCAATTATAAGACAATGGGAAAAATGAGAACTGAAGTGAAGCTTTCATGTGGCTTGCAATCAAACCTGACTTTGGTTCACATACTGAAATATATTAAACATATGGGTCACCTCTTGAAAAAATGTTCAACTTTATTATTTTTGCATAGCTCAAACCTGATATCGCAGCCTGTCTAACTGGGCATTGACAGAGGTGGGATTCCAAAGCATCTTTACAGCATGGGCTCTGGGGTCCTTGTGCAGGAACTGGGCTCTGGGATAAATGTCACAATTAGTTCCATGTGTGAGAAACGGTGAACTATTATACATCTCTGCATCATTCAGCAAGATTTCTTGTTCTTTTCATTGTCACGTAGTTTTAAATAGAACTTTTCTATCCTGCTGTGGGACTCAGATTCCCAAGGATAAACCAAGGGCCTGGAAACAAAATATGTAGATCTGTTGGGTCTATCAGGACCCTGGAAATAAATAGTCTAAAATCAAAGGACTCATCTGAATATGAACATAGGAGACTTTAGGGAAAAAATTACACCTAACAAATGTCTTTTCCTACTGGTAAGAATGGTCTGATTCAGTCAGGCTAAGAGATAAACCAAGAGAAAAAAAATGGAAAAAAATCTGCCAGACATTTTCAATAACTTGCCCATATTACAGGGATGTTGAGGGGCCTTTGTTGTTAGCATGAAGTCAAGTTCAAGAATAGAAATCAGCTGCTGATCTTATAGCTAATAATAGTTTTCAGCTACTGCCAGCCACTGTGGTAAAAGCTTCATGTATACTATACATCATTTAATCTCACAATAATCTAACGAAAGTATTATGGGCCTCGTCATGCTGAAGGAAAAATGGGAACTTAGCAAGTTTCAGCATTTGTGCACAAACTTAGGTTTATAAAGTGCCAAGATTTGTACCCAGTCCTATCTAAATCCAAAGCCTCCCCCAGAAACATAGGCAAAGATATTTAAAACATCAATCTTCTGATCTTCTAGAATCATATATCTTCAGAACAAAATCAATTTTTGTTCAAAGAAAACTTCAAAAGGAAAAAGGTCTCACATAGCCTTCTCACTCCCATACCCCTTCCACCCTCCACCTGCCAATCGTATAGATTAGGGCTTAATTTGAGAGAAAGTTAAGCAACCAAAATCTTAGTAAACTAACATGTTTATAAGCTTTGAATTATCCACTGTAAAAGAGAAATTTTATAGCAATTAAAACTAGTAAAATATTTTTGGATAACATTTTTAAGTATTTTAAAAATGTTTATAGTATTTATAGACCTTAATTTGAAAAACACTGGTTTAAACCCTGATTCTGGCCATGCCTATGCCACTGCATATGTTTGCTTAGGAAAAGTCACTTTCTCTCCCAGTAAATCAGTTTCTTGTCTGGATATACCTCCAAAAGTTTTCCCAGGTCTAAGATTCCATAAGACATAGAAAGGAAAGGTAGTTTACTCTGAGATCAAGTTTTTCTTTATCAAGAATGGATCAGTGGAGTCTGTGAAGAAAGGAAGTCTTGAATTTAGAAATTCCTCAAAATGCCCTTGAAAGATGGATACATTTTGAGACATTTTCCATGAGCCAAATCATAGTCTAAAGGACTAAGAGGCAAGCAAAATATAACCAAAGACACTGAAATAGAGGACAGGCTGACAGTGACCACAGGGGAGAGAAGAGGGAATTTCAGGGGACATTGGGAAGGGTTCACAGGAACAAACTTAAAGAACACATGGACAAAAACTAGGGGGAGGGTGGTAATGGGAGGGAAGTGGGGAGGGTTGGGAGGGGGTGCTGGATTGGGAGTAAAAGGGAGAAAACTGTATTTGAACAATGATTAAAATAAAATAAAAAAAGGACTAAGAGGCTTTTGTTATTAATATGTAGCAACTAATGACTTCTCAACAGGAAGAACATATTAACAGGAAGATTCTGGTAAAGTGAGTTTTTAAAGTATGGGCAATAGCACCTTAGGTAATTGACCAATCTTCATGGCTTCAAAGAGGCCAGAGCCTACTAGCAAGGCAAGCTGTCCAGTGCCTCACTCTGGAGACTGAGAGGACCTCTTCACAGCTCACCAATCTTGACTGCAAGCAAAAGACACTGAAGAACTGTCATTACCATGCCAGGCCTCACGATTCGATTATACAGCACATGTTCATGGAACACTGAGGCTGTGGGTGGTAACGCAACATACCCACACCCAACATGGTGCAGTCAGACTTAACTGTCTTTCCTGAAAATTGCACTTATAAAACTTGAACAAGAGAAGGGAATTGGCATTTATGGAGCATAGGCTAGGTAAACTGAATAGGTCGTCTTATTTAACTTTTACAAGTATAGTTGAATCAGACACATGAAAGTCACTGGGAAAATTCTGCAAGGCCAGGCCAAGCTCTTCAACTGGGGTAAATCTCTTAAATTCCGGCATCATGATTCTTACTAACTGAATGCCAGGTCCTGAGTACCTTGTTTGAAAACATAAACCTCAAAGTACAACAAAAGATAGTAAGTCCAGCTCCACAATAGTCATTATTTCTTTTTATACAGTGAGTTCTGGTGGTAGAAGGATGTCATCCCATCAGGATAAGGATGTTGCATGAAGGAAATCCCCCAGTTTTCAATTGTACATGCAGAGGCCTTGGAGAAGTTCCCCTGTTATCTGTGGTGACCCAGGGAAGCTATGAACATAAAAGTTGCCAGCAGATGTTTTAACTTAAGCAATGCATTTCTCAACATGGTTTTCAAACATTTTGGAAATGAGAAAGTACACAACGGACTTGACTGAAGTTCTTATTTCCTTTCTCAACTTTCTTCCTGAGCCTCTCCCAGTGGCCTGGCCAAATTCCAAAAGCAATCACTATACTCATGTATTCCAGTCTCCTTACTAGCTTTTGCCACAGTAACTTCTGATTCATTGTCGTTGCCATGTCTTCATTTCATTAAAATCTGTTCATCAAGAGAAACAGTGACCAGCCCATTTTTGCCCTCTGCCCATCCTAAAAACAGGCACTGGACTAGAGATTCAGTCCCCATCTCCCCAACCCCACAGCCCTGATTTTTTTTTGACAGGGGATTCATTTGTTTCTGCAAAACAGAAGGGAAATTGATGAACACCACTTTCAGGTGTCCCAAAAAGAAAAAACAAAAGTGTTTGCTCCTGATACCTCTCAAAGAAGATAAACTTGAAATTGATCCTATCATGCCACCTGAGAGAAAACAAGCAACAGGAAAAGAAACCTGAGATCTCAGCTTCTAAAACAACATTGCACTTGAGTTTCTCTAGCTTATGAATAAGTGTCATCTTCATCCCAAATATGCCATCCTTTGATGCTCAAGCTATGATAAGATGTATGTGGAAGGGAAAGGAAGACTCTCATCTACATGGATTTCAACAAAAAAGAACACGAAAATGCAAGCCCTCATTTCTAGCCGACCAATAGAACAGAGTGGAATATAGGAATGGGAGCTATTCTGAAGGTTTCCCATGGTTACAGCTGCTATGGAAATCATTTTCTTCTCTGGGGTTTTCAGATATCTGAGCCCAGCTTCAATCATGGTTTAAAGAAGGAGAACAAAGAGAGAACACGAACAGGAACTGCTTCTTTTATTTAAAGTTTTAAAAGGTTCCAAATTGGGATGGCTGGAGGATGGGTACAGGCACTAGCAGTAGTGATAACCTCAAAAGACTCCATCAGAGTTGCCTGGCATGGGGTGAGATCAATCTCTCATGGTCTGGAGAGAAACCTGTGCTTTCTGGACCTAGACAGATACAGACTGACCTTTTATAGCACAAATTGAATCTTAGAATACCCCTGTGTAAAATCATTCAATGGCTTCCCACTATTTTTAAGATAAAAATCCTAAATCTGCAAAACAGTCTAGCCCAGATATTCCTCCACTTCATCTCTTGCACTCTTTGCCTTATTTTCTTTGTGTCAGCATCCCTGGTTTTGTCTATCAAATATGTTACGTGTCTTCCTGCCTCAGGGCCTTTGTATACGCTTTTGCCTCTGCCCAGGATACTCTTCTCCCCTGTCATCTGGTTATCTTTCAGATTAAATGACTAAACATCACCTTCTCTCATTCCCTCAGCTTGGTCAGTCCATCCTGTTCTTCTGTTAGAGCACTTACTGATTTAATAAAATATATGACTTGATGTTTAATGCTTCATGAGCACAAAGAGGTAGAGTAGAAGCTTCATGAGGGCAAAAAATGATATCTATGATTTGCCCAGCTATACACAGGCCTTTGTTCAGTACTTTGCACATGGCTATCACAATAAATATTTAATGGAATGTTACAGGTAGAGTCTAACTGTCTGTAAGACATGGTATTTCTCAGCCCCAAATAATGCAGTCAGGGCAGTTTTACAGGTGTCTCATAGATATGGACTAGGAATGTTATATATTAATTGTATCTCAATAAAGCTACAAAGAATATACACTAGAGTTACATCTTAGGCAGGGCTTAGGTTTTGAAGTCAGTATACAAGGTCAAGTAGAGCAGTACTTCTCAACCAGGGGTGATTTGTCCCCTAGAGAACATGTGGCAATGCCCAAAGATATTTCTGGTTGTCACAACCAGAATCCAGTGGGTAGAGATTGGGATGTTGCTACATACCTTACAAAGCAGAAGACAGCCCTCCATAAAAGAAAATTATCCACTCCAAAATGTCAACAGTGCTGAGGCTGAGAAAGCCTGATGTAGAGGGAAATTAATCTTCTCAATGCATTTGAGAGAGGTACCATCTTAAAGAAAAACAACCATCTCTCCTAGTCTATCCAAACCCATTTTCCTCCAGTTTTGAAACAGACACTAGACTCCAGTTTTGAAACAAACAGTTGAGTACTAGAGAAAGTTACCAGCTTGCACCAAAGGGCCACGATGCATTAAGAGTGTGAATCTTTCATCACCAGCATCCCAATCACATGACAAGAAGCCCACACTACCAGAGGGATCAGAAGCTGAAACTAACAAGAAGCAGGAGAGTCATGTCCTCCCCCTCCTGTTCACACTGGGGTTGGCACCAAATGAAAGGCAAACTGTCCATACTCATCTAAATCATTTCTTTCTCTTTCACTCTGTCTTTCCCACAAGGATGAGTTGGCCCAACAGAAATTCGCCTGCCACAATCTTTCCCATAATGTCAACTTCCTCTTCACTGGAATCCCTTGACTGACATCACCCAGTGCTTCCCACTTCCATGCAGCAGGTGGAATTCCTACTCTTGAAAATTCATTACTTTGGATCCACCATTCTCACATAAAATGAGCCTATTAAAATGTAAATTCTCTTACAAAATGTAAATCCTAGATAAGTTTTAAAAAGGGATGAAGCACCTTTCCTTTAAGTAGGGAGGTATTAATTTTAACTCAGGAAATGAACTGGTATGAAAGGGCACCAAAAGGTAAACGGCTTTGAGGAAGGTAAGGTCTGAATAGGGTAGAGAGAGCCAAAAAAGAAGTCGAGAGCACTGAAAAGAGTATCACTAGCTGTGTGACACCAGGTAAGAGACCTAACCTCTCTGTGCCCCAGTTTCTTTACCTGTAAAATGGACAAAACAGTGCCGGACCCTGAGGGTGTTAAGACCAAATGCAATAATGGAAATTCAGCACTTAGAGCAGTAAATAAGTAACCCATAATAAGTGTAATAATTGTAAATTACTCCATAAGCAATTTACAATTTTACCCAGGGAAGGACATGATCCAGTTGGAGGAAGGCTGTAAAGTAAAGAAAGGGGAGCCACTTGAGGAAGAACTCTTACACATTTTGCACACAGTCAGCATTCAATAAATATTTTCTGAATGTTTAACTCATTAATTTTTTTTTATTCCTTTGGCCCTAGTGCCTTGCTAACAGAACCCTAGTTTTATACTCAGGATGGCAATGAATCCACCTCAACAACTCCATTTTGTTACTTCCCATGCATGTGGGGATGGTCAGGTGACTGTGTTCTGGCCAAGGAGACATGCATAAAAGTCATGGGTAGATGTCCCATAAAAGGAAGATGATTGCATTGAAACACTACCTTTCCCTTTTCCCATCCCTTTCTTTCTGCCCTAAATATAGTGCTTTGAGCAAGAAGGGGTGTGGGGGGCAAGGTGGTAGCAAGAACAGCCACACTGTTCTCAAGAGTACATGTTGAAGCTGGATAAGCTGAAAAAAAAAGAAGCATGGGTCTCAGATGACAGCCCTGAGCTGGCATATCACCTCTGAATTTTTAAACTCAGTATTTCTCACTGTGTATTAAAAATAAAACTCCAGTTCATTTAAGCTATCTTTTGTTTTGGGAAAGAGGAGGTCTAGGCTACTTGCAGCCACTAGCAACTCTTCACCCACAGTGGCATCTAAACCCTCTCCTGTTCACATTATTCCCACAGCTTCAACTACCTACTCTCAACCACCTAAACATGAATGACTGCTAGTTATCTTCATCTCAAGCCCCAACCATATTCTTAAACCTGAATCTAAAATAAGCCTGAGAACATCTCCATCAGAATGTTCTATAGGCTATTCGACCCCAGCTTATCTGAACTGAATTCGTCCTTTCCTCCCCAAATCTGTTCTCTTCCTCTTCTTGATGACTTCTCTGTTTCAGGTATTCAGCATTACCCAGCCTCCCAATGCAGAAACCTTTCCTTTCTTTCAATCCCTCAATTTCAAGTCAGTCACTGAGTCTTGAAGATTCTAATTCTGAAGGGGCTCATGGACTCAAGTACACACTGTCCTGCTCCAAGCTCTCAGAGGAGGCAAGGGGTCAGGGGAAAGGGGAGAATCTCAAAAGGCCTCTTAATGTTTTTGTCTTCCCCCAAAAGCTCCAGCAGCAGCATTTTTTAGAGCTGACATGGAACCTCAGGCAGAACTTTCAATGAAGAGCAATACAACAGCCATGTTTCACAAAAGTCAGGGCTAGCCTCTATGGTCACAGCACAGAAGGTAATTAAGACAATTATCCAGTCCATTGAGTCTGATATATTTTTGTGTTCTGAATTCCTTAAATAATTGACGGTGGATTTGAGGTGTGTACAAATATTAGGAGAGGATTTTGGAGACACCTCCTCACTCCCACCCCCCCCCCCAAAAGCATACTCATAATTGATAAATTAACTTTGTAGTATGGAGACATGAGTTTTTCCCCCCTAATTCATACTCCTCTCTACCAGGATGAAATAAAAATTCAAAAGGCTTATCAAAGGTCCAATAGGGTCAGCCATCAAGAGAGCCACTAGCAAAGCAGTTTGTTAGGCAATGGAGAGGGGCTTTCCACGGTCACCTTTCTGAAATACCAGCCAGTTTCTGGTACTACACTTGCATTTGGGAACAACATCAATTTGTCTTAGCTGATTTCCTCTGTGATAACTTCATGACTATTTATGGGAAGCTTCAAAGGCTAAGAAATGCTAAATAAACATGGAGATAAGCTGCCGAAATGTTAAACATCTGCCCTGGCTGACCTCACAAGACTTTGCTCGGGGAATTCTAAGTCCATGCAGATTATTACTGGGAACCAAATGCAGTGATAACATCTTCAAAAAATAAAATTTTTCTTAGGCCAGACTGAGGAAGCTCACAAACCAATACAAGTTTATTTTTAGAATGTCAGCTATTGAGAAGTAAAGAAAAAAGAACATGATTGTAAAATGAGAAAAAATAAAACTTAGGTTCTCTTTTCTTCAAAAACCATCTTGTCCTTTTCTATTCCAGCCTGAGAACTCTGTAAGTTAAAAAAAATCTAATTAATAACCACTGCTATTTCAGTTCAAGTGAAAGTAATATGCCTTTAAATTTGGGGGATGAACACATATCATTTTTCAAAGATAACCTTTTATAATATTCTAAATTGGATGTCTTAGAGTTTTTCCTTTTCTTTTTTAAGTGGGAGATGATAAAATGACTTTTTCCGTTATCTTTTTGTTTCCTTTTAATTTTAAATAGCTAGGATAGGTGTGAACACCAAGCCAAGAAACAAACTTCACAACCTTTAAGAAACAAAATATGCAGGCCTCCTTTCACAGTCTCTGTACCTACTATGGCAGAAAACAAAAATTAAATTGAACTAATTGTGCAGAGAAAGAATGGATAAAAAAGAGGTTCTGTGTTTATTAGGCATCATTGTTGAAAAGGTTTTCCTGTGCAATTAGGTGTTTTAGCTCTGAGAAGTAGCCATTACCAGATAATGTTAAAGACATTCATAAATTCAATAATAAGATTGAACAAATAGTTTTGAGCCAAGAGGCTTAACAACAGCCAACAGTTAAAATTTATTAAATACCTGTATTTGTCAGGTATGGTAATTAACATGTATGGAGCAATTTTCCTCCATAAACCTCATAGACTTCATCTTGGCAAATGCCATAACAATTTTTGAGGTACATATCATTGTTCTCATGTACAAGCAAAGCAATAAAGATCAGCAAAGTTAACCAATTTGTTCCAGCTTTCGAGACCAGGTGGACCTGAATTTGAATGCTGGTTCTGATGTTTACCAGCAGCATAAGCTGAGCAGTGAGGCTCATCCTGCCTCTCTGTGAAACAGAGACCTACCATGGAAGGTTGTTGTGAGGAGGGAAGGGACAGTGCATATTGAGCCCCTAAAACAGCGGCTGCCACAAAGTGGGGTCCAACAAACATTGGTCTCCTTCCCTTTCCTTTATATTTGGTTATTTGCATTTCTTACTCTGCCTCATGGGGAAATGTTGGGCATATAACTGATCAATTGTCTTCACCTATTGCCAACACAACTGAGAAAAAGAATCTATGAGACCCTGCTTACTGGTGGATGTGTGCCCAAACCACACAGCCCACTGGTGTAAGTACACCTCTCCAACATATCCTTTGGAATGTCTCTCAAAGCATGGTACACACATCACTGTGGGAGCCTTGAGTGTAGAAAGGTTAGTAATGCTGTTTATCAATCTAGGTCTGCATCATTCAGCTTGGGGAAAAATTTTTTTCAAAAATTTTGTACACTTTCACCTGAACATGTAATATCCCAATCAAAAGTTTTCAAGAAGAATTTCATTGCATACATATCCCTTGGAAGAGTCTTCATTATACACTTTTGGATACTCATACCCCAATCTAAACTCCATGCCTTAAGCACTGGCCCCAACCCTCATCTCAGCCCCAGCCCTACTCCTCCTCCAGTCTCCCCATTCCTTGAGTCTGTCCCTGTCACAGCCTGGCTCTTCACACCACCCTTCAGTCACCCAGCTTCTACTCCTTCCCTCTCATCCCTAACCCTACTTGACCTTTCCTGGCCTTAGATCAGGATCATTGTGGATGGCCAGATGCCCAAGGCCCTAGCAGCCCCTTCTTGTTTTCCCACCTTGCTTGTAATTAGGCACCTGGCCCTCCATCCTCAGACCCACCCTTCCTCCCTGGCTCAGGAATTGCCACTCCCTGACCTTGGAGTTCAGACCTTTCTCTCTGAAATCCTGCCCCTTCCTATTTTCACACTTGTCCTTTTCCCTCTTCTTATTGTGTAGTAGTTTCCTCTTTAAACTAAATTGATTTTGATGTTAAAAGCCCATGTTAAGAAAGTATGAAGTTAACAATCACTACTTTTGATACTCAGCTCTTACTGAGTGCTTATCATGTGTTACACTCTGCTTTTAGCACTTCACAGGTTTTAACTTTCATGCACTGGTCCCTCTAGCAACACTGTAAGGGAAGTACTCATCCAATCCCCACTTTGTAGGTGAGGAAACTGATGCTGAGGCCTATTGAGGGTACATAAGTGGCCCAAAGATATACAACTGTCAAGTGGTGGAGCTGAGATAGGAATCCAGGCCAGGTCTTTAAAGCAGGGCCACTACCAAAAATCCCCTCTCAGCCAGAAGAAAGGTGCCTATATATGGCACCAGTCACAGAGAGGCACATCAAATGCTGGCTATGGGAAGTTCTGCTCTAAGCAGTACTGCCTAGGAGATGGAGAGAGAACTACCTGGCCTGATCTCTTTCCAAGGTCATGATACACAGCACTTCCCTACGGTGTTCACAGCAGGGCCTGGTGATGTCCTGATTTTGCCTTCTCCCTCTTCAAACACTGGTAGGGGAGAGCTGGAGGGACAGCATTCGTTCCTCAGGCAGTGAGGGGAAACAGGAGGAAGGCCAAGGGCACACTTGTGTGTGTGTATATGACTGTCAGCAAACAGAGGGACAGCAGAAACACACCAAGCTCTGACTCACCTCTGGAAATCTCCTTTTGAAGCCATCCTAAGGGAACTGGAGAAAAAAAATGCTTCACAAAATACTTCAGTGAGGGGATCATGTCTCTGAATAGCAAAATGCTTCTCTTTGTGAGAAACAATGTTTGATTTAAAAATAAAGACTAAATAGTAAGGTTGAGAAAAGCCAAACTCACCTCAAACCATCAATTCTACTGTGTTCACAGACTTCTAACAAAAACAAAAATACCTGAGGCAGAACCTCCTGCCCTGTCATCTCCTCTCTCCTCCTTACAGAGCAAGTGCTAGCCATTTTCACCTTCTGTGTGCCTTACACTCCTTCTGGGACCCCTTCCCAAAGTAAGATGAGTAAGGAAAATGCAGCAGAAGGAAACCAGTTACATTAAAATACAGTTATTAAATATTTTTAAATTTCATGTAGCAATTTATGTCTTTATATGTTAGTATATATGATGTATATATACTATATAACTTACTATGTAGTATATATTATATAGCACATAAGTTATATAGGTTCTCTAGTAATAAATATAAGCTGTGAGTGTTATAAATTTTATATTTAAGTTACAACATATAACATATGTATAATATTTGTATGCATACTATACACATACATGGTATGTATGATAATAATATATTTGCAAACATATACTATACATAATTTTAATAGCAAGTCTGTAAGTACCATAATTTCTAAGCAGTGTAATTTCTAAGTTAACAATACTTCAAGATGATTTGCATGACTTTTATGTACTATGAAAACATCTGGATTTTTTATTGGTGACAAGGCCACAGGTATTGTTAATGTAATTACTGTGGTGTGTCGCCTTCATTCATAATTGAGGGAAATGATAAAGTTCAAGTAGGGGTTAGTAGAAACAAGAATACAATTTTTCTCACCCAGTTCAAGGTACTCTGAATTTCATCCACGGCCACCAGATGAAGCAATACTGTTCCAGAAGGATGTCAGGCAAGGGCCAGGACTGGTGGGAAGCAAGCAACATCAGGCAGGCTCTTTCTGGTTTGTGCAGTCATCCATTATCACAAGCCAATCTGATCAATCTTTTCCTATGAAATTGACTTTTCACAAAAAGTCACTTCCTCTTGGCCACAGGTTTAGGGAGGGGCTCCAATGTCCACATACAAGCAAGAGCCACAGCCCTTCAAGCCTCTGTCCTCCCATTCTGGACACTGCTGTCCCTTTACTTCCTGCTTCTGTTTTAACAACCTTTCAAGTCATTTCTACCTACAGGCTGCTGCCAATTGCTCAATCTTAATTCTCCCATTTTAAATTATAAGTGACTAAGAATGTATTGAAGGAAAAAAAACCTTATAAAACCTTTTAAATAGAAGTAGCCCTTCAAAGAAAGGTTTAATTAAGAGAGGCTTAAGATATCTGAGCTATTCTGAGAGAGTAGTGGGTCTGAAGAACACTGGCACAAACCCTAGATGTGGGTTCTTGGCCCTGTTCAGCTATACTCCAGTAAGTCAACTTCTTTTGTATATCCCTCACTCCCTCATGTATAATATAAAGATGACAATTCTTTAAAAGAAAAAAATCAAGAATTTTCCATGTGCCAGACACTATGCCAAGTGTTTTTCCTTCATAATCTCACTTTTTACTTACTGTTAAACATGTTAAAGAGGTACTGATATTCCCATTTTACAGATGAAAAACTGAGGCACAGAGAAGCAAAGTGACATGCCCATCTTTCCAGAGCTGGTTGATGAGCATACAGAATCCAGCGTAAGCCTATTCTCAACCCTATCATGTGGCATCAGCCCTGCTGGGACTTCAGAAGAATGTTCGACACTGATTAGTTTCCTCCCATTTCCATCTGATAAAATTAGGTAGGAGAAAGTGCTGTCAGTGACTCTGAAACAGACTGCATTTTTTAAAATATATTTTATTGATTATGGTATTACAGTTGTCCCATTTTTTTCTCCCCTTTATTCCCTTCAACCCTGTACCCACTCTCCCACCACCATTCACCCACCTTTGTTCATATCTGTGGGTCATACATATAAGTTCTTTGTCTTCTCCATTTCCCAAACTATTCTTAACCTCTCCTCTCTATTTTGTACCTACCATATATGCTCATATTCCCTGTACCTTTTCTCCCCTTCTCCTTCCTCCCTCTCCCCGCTGATAACCATCCATGTGCTCTCTATTTCTGTGATTCTGTTCCTGTTCTAGTTGTTTGCTTAGGGAAGTACCGTGTATCATGACCCTCTAGCTGTTTGTTTTTGTTTTTGTTTTTTTCAGGTTCAGTTGTTGACAGTTAAAAGTTTGTTGTTTATATTTTTTAAGTCCTTTTCTTAGGTAAGTCCCTTTCATATTTCATATGATAAGGGCTTGGTGATGATGAATTCCTTTAACTTGATCTTATCTGGGAGGACTTTATCTGCCCTTTCATTCTAAATGATAGTTTTGCTGGATAAAGTAATCTTGGATGTACGTCCTTGCTTTGCATGATTTTGAATGCTTCTTTCCAGCACCTTCTTGCCTGAAAGATTTCTTTTGAGAAATAAGCTGATAGTCTTATGGGAACTCCTTTGGAGGTAACTGTCTCCTTTTCTCTTGCTGCTTTTAAGATTCTCTCCTCTTTAATCTTGGCTAATGTAATTATGATGTGCCTTGGTGTGTACTTCCTTGGGTCCAACTTCTTTGAGACTCTCTGAGATTCCTGGACTTCCTGGAAGTCTATTTCCTTTGCCAGATTGGAGAAGTTCTCCTTCATTATTTTTCCAAATAAGTTTTCAATTTTTTGCTCTTCCTTTTCTCCTTCTGGCACCCCTATGATTCCAATGTTGGAACATTTAAAGTTGTCCCAGAGGTTCCTAAGCCTCCCCTCATTTTTTATGAATTCTTGTTTATTCATTCTGTTATGATTGAATGTTTATTTCTTCCTTCTTATCCAAACCATTAATTTGAGTCCCCATTTCCTTCCCATCACTGTTGGTTCCATGTACATTTTCCTTTACTTCACTTTCATAGCCTCCATTTTTGCCTCTATTTTGCAACCACACTCAACCAATTCTGTGAGCATCCTGATTACCAGTATTTTGAACTGTGCATCTGATAGGTTGGCTCTTTGTTGCTTAGTTGTATTTTTTCTGAAGCTTTGATCTGTTCTTTCATTTTTGCCATATTTCTTTGTCTCTGTATGCCTGTTATGTAGTAAGGGGCAGAGGCTTAGTTATTCGCCAGGGCAGGGCAACACATGTTGCTGTGTTGTGGTGCTATATGTGGGGGGAGGGATCTGAGAGGGGACAATGCTGCTTGCTCAGCTCTGAGATGGCTTTCAGTCACTTCCCTCACTACCCACAAGCAAATTGGGCCCTTCTGGTGCTGATTCCCAGGTGGATGGGTTTATGTATATTCTAGGACCCTGTGGGTCTCTCCAGTGAACTCTCCTGTGAGGCCAGGAGTTTCTACCCGGGCCTCAACCCTCACAGGTTTTTATCAGTCCAAGGTTTTGAGGCGTTATTTCCTCATACTAGAAACCTGGGTTGCTTGGTTTGTCTCGCTCCTTAGTTGTTCCTCCAAGTTTATCTGGACTCAAATGTGGGGCCACCAGCTCCACTAGCTTCTGCCTTGCCATGAGGCCTCTCCACCTTGACTGCCCATCTACATCCCTCCTACCAGTTGTATGAATGTTTCTTCTTTAACTCCTTGGTTGTCGGGCTTCCATACAGTTTGATTTTCTGGCAGTCTGGTTATTTTTTGTTTTTAAATTTGTTGTTGTCCTTTTTTTTATTGTGTGAAGAGTCAAAGTGTATCTAACTATGCCTCCATCTTGGCCAGAAGTCCCCCAGATTTCACTCTTTATTTGTAGCAGTCTGGGGAACTCCCTGCCTTAATTTCCAACACTGCGCTCCAACCCCACCCAGTTTGTCTAGACCTGCAGCCTCACTGGCCAGCTTCAAGCGTGATTAGCTCAGAGGCTATGTGCTATCACTAAGGGCTGAATGAATCCAGTCCCCAAGAGTGCAGGCAGAAAAACAAAAACACCCACAAGCAAGTTCAGATGTCCATACTGAATTGGCACTCAATATTTTAACCAAGTAAAATATCCCTGGGCATCTCATTTGGGATCACTTCCTTTTCCTGTGTGTGTCCACATAATCCCAGCTGGAATATATGTTAATTCAGTACCCCCAAGAACACCTCCACTCACCTTTCTTTCTTTAAAGGCAAGCAAATTTACAGCTTCCACTTACTCATGCTCTATGTTCATTTATTTCTAGCTGACACCATTTTTGGTGTCTGGTGTTATAAATGCTCACTCCACCAGGTGTATAAGTATCACTCTGTCAAAGGTATTCTGATTTCATCTCCTCCATGAAACTACCTTGAAGCCAGAGGCAAACATGGAATGGGTCATGTCCTGATTTCATTTCACTGAACCAGGGGACTTTAGACTGGGAAGGACTTGAAAACTTGACTCACTCAGCCATTTACTCATTTCACCACCTATTTACTGAGCACCTACTGTGTGGCAGACACTATGCTGGGCCCTGGGGAATACAACAATGAACCAGGAGACATGGGCCCTGTCCTCATGGAGCTTACAGCCATGGGACAAGGCAGCTGTGGTCGGAGAATTGTTCTGAGACGGTGACATTTAACCTCAGAGCTGGAGGATGAGAGGAGAAGTGATCAGTGCCAATATAGATGGGAAATGATATTCCAGGCAGAAGAAGCCATGTGTACAAAGGACTAAGGGGTGATGTGACAAAAAGTGTGAGTGAGGATGGAAACAAACAGAATACTACCTGCCCATGGGAGTATAAAGTGACACAAACCTCTCTGGAAAACAGCTAACCTTTCTAGTGAAGCTTCATATACACCTCATGACCTGGTGAGGCCACTCCCAGGTACATGCTCCAGACATGCTCTCAAACCTGTATCACAAACAAACAACTGCAGAAGCCAACAAAATACTACTGGGGACACACTGCTGGCAAAACTGTAAGCAAAGCAGATGTGATCAACTCCGAATTCAGGAGAGAGATTATCTCTGATAGGGATAATAAGTTCTTTTTCCTAAAGCCAGCTGGTAAGCTCCTTTGCATCTCTATTGTTTATGCTTTATACATGTTTTATCAATATTTCATAAGAACTACTCTTTTGTATTCAAGTGCTGTGCAGAAAATGGATTAGAGGGTGAAAGGGTGGAGGTGGGGACATCTGTTAGGAGACAAAGGCAGCTGTTGAGATAAAAATAATTGTAGTTTTGGGTAGAACAGTGATATGGCAGAGAGAGAAAGAAGAAAACCACATTTAACCTGGGATTTTCAAATGGGGCTCAAGGTTTAATTTAAAGCAATATTTCTGGAGGGTGTGATGGGAGGAATGAGGAAGATGGGATGTATTCCTTAAGTGACTTGACCTCTTGATTTTTATAGATGTGTAACTCAAGACCCAGAGATGAGATGAAAAAAATTAAGGGCAGCACAGACCAGTATCAAAATCATTAACACCCACCCTCTCTGCCTCTGTACACTCAACTTTGTGGCAGAAGACAGACACATTCTGACACACCAGGATCCCCCTGTCCTGTGCACAGTGTCAATAGCTGAATGTTGACAGTACACTGGTCCCTATATACAGAAATGGTTCATCTTACTCCTATAGAAACTTTGTCAGGATAAAATTACTTAATAGCTCCTATCTTAGTACCACGGGGTTAAATCCAATTTAGTGGCTTTGTAAAAATGTGAGGTTAGCAAATCCAAGTGATGAACAAAATGGCATTTCACTCATGCATATTTTACCCCTTAAAAATAAATTTTTTAAGTGGCATTCCAAAAAGTTGCTTGAAGTTAAATGCTCAGTCATTTAAAATTACTCCATTTTGCTCTGTATAATGCACATCCAGGGTTTTAGCCCAAATTTTCAGGAAGAAAAGCTTTCATTTTGACTTTGTAATTCAATTATTTATTTATTTATATTTAGATACTTGTTTTTGTATTATAAAGGGATTTTAGCATTTATTTTTAACATATTATGGTACAAGAAATTTTATGTAACAAATAATTACAAAACACAAGAATGGATACAAGGTACACGAAATTTCATGTACCAGTAACAAATTTACAGTATTTACATACAGAATTAATACTACCCGTGTATAATGTGCATCCTTACTTTTCCCTCAAAAATTTGGGCAAAAAAGTACACATTATACATGACAAAATATAGCAGTCTTCTAACGCTGGCTGGTGTCGCTCCGCTGGTTGGAGTGCTGTGCTACAGAGTGAAGGTGCGAAGGCTCAGTGCCCCGTCGGAATGTGTGTGGAAGGGAGCCTACTGATGTTTCTCTCTCACTGATGTTTTCTTCTCTCCCTCTCTCCCTTTCTTTCTCTCTAAAAGCAATGAAAAAATGTCTTCAGGTGAGGATTAAAAAAAATTAGTCTCCTACCCTCATACACATTGATAGATCTTTCTTTACATCTTTTGAAATCAGTTTTTTCCATTTAGCAAAATTCATCTAATTAAAATGCACATACCCTAGGATTCAGTGATTCTACTTCCAGGAATTTGTCCTATAGATCTCTTCACACATGAAAGCAATGATGAATTAGAATGCCTGCAAAAGCATCATTTGCTATAACCAGAAATTTTAAATATCCCAAATGGTTAGTAGAAAAGTGGTAAAAGTAAATTATGGTACAGCTACATAATGGAATATAACATGGCATTTTTTATAACAGCATTTATATATCTGATATTAAAGGCTCTTCAAGATCTATTGTTACTAATTTGAAAGCATATATCCACCTTTCTGTTCATTGCAGCATTATTTACAACAGCCAAGGTATGGAAGCAGCCCAAGTGCCTACAAACAGACATGTGGGCAAAAAAGTGGTGATACATATGCACAATCAAATATTACTTGGACATAAAAAAAAGAATGAAATCTTACATCTGAGACAGCATGAATGGACCTAGAGGGTATTATGCTCTGTGAGGTAAGTAAGTCAAAGAAAGACAAATACCACATGACTGTACTTATATCTGGAACCTAAAGAACAAAATTAATGAACAACCAAAATTGAAACAGATGCATAGATGTGGAGAGAAGACTGGTGGTTGCCAGAGGGGTGGGGGTTGGGGAAAATCTGTGAAAAAGGTGAAGGGATTAAGAAGGACAAATTGGTAGAAGTACAAAACAGTCACAGGGATGTCAAGTACAGCATAGGGGATGTAGTCAATAGTATGTAATAACTATATATGGTGCCAAGTGGGTACTGGAAAATCAGGGAGAACACTTTGTAAAATATATGGTTGTTTAATTACTAATCTGTACACCTGAAACCAATGCAAAATAAATGGAAAGAAACTGTAATTAAAAAATATTGTTAAAAACAAAAGTATCTACTGTATGCCACCATTTGTGTGAAAAACAAGACAGATGTACAAGCGCACACATGCACACACATATTAATATGTATCCAATTAATTTAAAATACATAAATTCATGTCATTTTTACTGTATTTCAAGGCATGTGAGGCCATGGTAGAAACACAATAAATTTTCTTGAATAAATAAATTCCCCATGAGCTTGTACAAATCAATTTCCAACTTGCTTATATTCTTCTTGTTTATAAAACTTAACCCCAAAATGTCACCCAACTTTTTCTCAGACATTTATTATTATCAATTTAACATTCTTCTCAGATAATTTAAGAAATCTGGTTATTCAGGAATAACCATCAGAAAGGTAATTCCAGCTTAAAGACTTTAACACAAAACTATCCTGGGGTACAACCAACAAGGCAGACGCTCCAGCAAGCAAAGGTTTGGGCTGGTGGTTATTTAACTAAGAGGTTAAAAAGGCACATGCCATTTTCTGCTCACACACAGGCGAGATGGTTTCGGGCACTGCCCATGCTCACACACGGTAGTGCTATGGCACACTTCTCCACATGTGTAATGAGAACCCCGTCCCCCTGCTTGTCTGCTGGTAAATGATAGGGGCTATCAAAGGGATTAATCAGATCCCTTCATCCTATACCCTTTAATCCTAAAATAAGCAGTTCTAAACGCATTCCAAAACAGCATATGCACTTTTGCAGAGAGTGAAATCAGTGTTACATGACGACATTCCTGAAATGATCCAGGTTATTCCTCGATAGATAATGGCTAAAGAAGTTGAACAGGAAATTAATACCTATTATAACCACATGTAATTTAATTTACTCTAAGAACTTCTAAAAAGTCAAGGTTTCCAATGAAGTCCCTGCCTCAGAACAGTATGTTCTGCAATAGCACATTAGCTGTTAGCAAGTACTCCTAAAAGTAAGACACAAAACCATTTTGGATTTTCAACCATTAAGAACACAGTGGGTATCCTCTTGCTACAAATGGCAGTTCTAGTCCAGCTACTGAAATAGTCAAAATTAATTCTTGACCCTTGGGCAGGAACCCGTATAATAGAGCCTCTCTTATTCAATATAATCAACAACTGTAGTCCACTTGGAATAGAATTTGGGTGTAGATGACTGAAAATCCAAAATAATATTGGTCCAAACAAGATAGAAATTAATCACTTTCTCATGTAAATACAGATTGGAGTTATGCAGTCCAAGGCTACAGTGTCTTTATGGTCACCAGGGACCTGGGCACAGCCTGCCTTGTTCTGCTTTCTTCAACACAGGGTCCAATTTAGCTGCTTGAGCTCCAACTATCAGATCCACATTCCACTGGGCAGGAAGCAAGGAAACAATGGTACATGCTTTCCCTTGATAAGCACTTTCCACAAGATGTGGAAGACTTACTATTTTTACTCATATGCCTTTGGCTAGAACTTAGTCAAATGGCAACCCCTAGGAGCAAGGAGGGCTGAGAAATATTGTCTTAATTCTAAGCCTATGACCCAGACAATATTTTGAAAGTTATATTTCTAAGGAAGAAGTAGACAGTAAATGTGGGGACAACAAGCAGTGTCTATCATATTTAGGAATCATAAAATAATGGGACAGACATATCTTATTTTTTTCTTGAAATATGTAGTCATACATTCATTTAAAGTAGGAAAGGGTATTTTGCATATGGGTTTACAGATCACACTACTTTTTATTTCATGCATAAAACACACCTATAATGAATCTTCACTTTCCAGTTTTTGTTTTTGTTTTTTTTTCAGAGTGGTATCAGAACTTAAAGATGCTGTGAAAAAAATCTAGGTCCTTTCACAATTTCTGCCTCACTCCTCATCTTTTATAACTGTTTTTCCCAGGACCTAATTCAATTGGTTTGCTCTTAGTATTCATTATTGGGGAATTTTCAGGCATTCAGCTTAGTTTTTCACAGAAATAACTCTTCATTATTTTTGCATATTTCATGGGTTTATGAAGATATTCATATAACTACAGTAACAAGTATAACTGCATAAACAGGCTTAGGAACAAACAAATTCACTCTCTGTAAATAGCTCTACAGCACAGCTAGAGGGGCAGGAAGAGGGAAAGCATCCTAAAGAAGCACATATTAACTGGATGCTTTACAGATGAAATGGAGAGTTGGGATTTATCCAGCAACGGATTGAACGAAGAACTTCTGTTCTTTCAAATTTCTTGCAAAAATCTTCTCAGTTGGCTATTTAAGCAGGAAAGCCCCAGTAATGTTATCACAATGTGTGGGTGATGATGGACCCTTTCCTAATTCCATCATCTATCTCCCTCAATCTATAGATTAGGGAAACTGAGGTCCAGAGAAGTATGTTTCCAAACATCAGAGGTGCACCATGCACTTCCAAAGATATTTGCTGCTTGCCACACTTCTGCAGCTTCTCACTGGGTGAGCCCTTGGCATTTGGGGCAGGACCACCATCATGGTGATGCTCTATCTCTGAGTCTGTGGAAGGTTTCACAGCCCTGTCCCCAGCCCACTAAACACCCATGGCAGCACTCCCAAGCCACTGTGACAAGAAAACAGAAATGCAGCCATGAGTGGCCAAATGCCCATGTCCCCAGATACAGAAGTCATTTTTGACCTTGTAGGTGTAATAGTTTTATAGTGGTTGTTTTTCTGCCATCTTTTAAATCACACAATCATTGCTATGGGTGTTGTTTATACCATGGACAATGCCAAATCCCAAGGAGTCTTAAGAGGTCTTTTAATCTCTCTGATGAAGTGAACAAAGCTTAGTTCAAAACATGAGAATATGCATACTGATTTTTTTTAATCTTCAGTTGAGGACATTGATGTGGCAGAAGCAGAAATTGGTTTCCTTTGTACACACCCAGACCAGGAATCTGCGCTGGACTGGAGGTCATATACATCCTGACTAGGGGTCACCCACACCTGTGCCCGGACTGTGGATGAACCCACAACCTAGGTATGTGTCCTGACCAGGAATCGAATTCACAACCTCTCAGTTATGGAAGATGCTCCAACTATGGAGCCACATCGGCCAGGGCAAGAGTATACATACTATTTTAATAATTCCTAGGAAAAAAGATCCTATAGTTCACTGAACACAGGATTCACCATTCCACACAAATATATTTTCTAACAGTCATTTGTATTCAACTCACAAATAAACAGAAACAGTAGAAATGGTAATATCTCTAAGAAAAGAAATGATACCTTCTCATGCATCTGCCTGATGGGCTCCTTTGCTCTATTTTCTAATGAGTTGTTTCATGTTGCTGTATTAGAGCTGTTTCATATTTTAAAAAATTAGATCTCTGTATATCATGTATGTTCCAAATAATTTTCCCAATTTGTTATTGACTATTTTAATTGAGTTATTCATGTCAGAATAATCCATCTTCTTTTATGACTTCTGAGTTCCTTATCATCCATTCATTTATTCATCCATTTAACAAATTCTGTCGAGATTTCGCTATGCATCAGGTATTTTTCTGGATGTCAGGGAACCAAACAAAAGAGATGTAGAAAAAATATGCTCATAAAGTTCAAAGTCTTGTGTAGGCTAAAGTAGTTAATCCTAGGGCAGAGTGAAAGCCAGATAATCCATTAAAAACGTAATAATGTCAGGTAATGATGAGTGCTCTGAAAGACATGAGAGGCAGGGAAAGGGGCGTGATTGGGGTATGGTTTTCAGATGGTCAGTGAACATTGCTCTAAGGAAATGACAGTGAGGGAGAGGCCAGGAGAGAAGTGAGGCAACAAACCTTGTGGGTATGTGGGGGAACTACTCCTAGGGCAGGTCCTAGCAAGGGCAAATGCCATGAGGTAGGAATAATGCTTGCTGAGTTTCGTGACCAGTAAGGTGGCCAGTGTGGCTAAAAGGTAGACAGTGAGAGAGAGAAAAAGGGAAATATTTGAATTTATATATGTTTTTACTTTCCAAATTTGTACAAGCATTCATCCACAATAAAATTTAATTTTTTTATTTAAAAGTCGTAGATTATTACCTTTTTATTCCAAATGCAAAGCTGCTTGTCCTGGCACCCTTCATTGAATCACCTCCCCTCCACTCCTGGCTTTTACATGTCACCTTTGTCACATACCACTAGACTTCAATCTAGTTTTGCAGGTGTTCTGGTCTGTCAGGGCAATCTATTCCTGCTCCAGTACCATATTGTTTACATTTGTATAGCCTTACAATGTACTTTGCTATCTGGTGGGGCTAGAACCTTTAGTTATCTTCATAGATACTAGACCTTGGCTGGTTCTAACTTCCAGTTGATGAAAGAACTTAAAAACCACTTTATTAAAGTCCACATCTTCTAAGTGATAGAAAAAAATGAGGTAGCCAAGAATATATGAAAGCTTAAGTGGGAATTCGGTGCAGGGTGGTGGTGGGAGGCTCTCTCTCCAAACCAAACTCCTAGTCCTCAACATCAATACTAATCCTTCAGCAGTTATCCCAACCACTTTGTGGTAAGAAGCTTGTGAACTGCTAAGCTAGACAATCACTTAAATTATGATCATGTGATTTCCCTGATGTCACTGTCAACTCCTGGCTGGGGTATGGTGCTGACCAGTGGTTCTCAATCTCTGTTCCCTGGACCAGCAGCAGTAGCACCTAATTTATGATATGTACATTCTCAGCACCAACTGAGATCTAATGAATGAGAAACCCTGAGGGGGAGGCAAACAGCCCTACAACTGTTTAGAATCTATGCGATCTCTCCAGAACCAGGGATATAATATAGTGTTTAAGAGCCCAAACTATAGCTAAAGTCCTAGGATTTAACCTTGGTTTTAATACTCACTAGCTTTGTGACTTTGAGGAAGTAACTTTAACTTGCTGCACCTCATTTCTTCATGAAACCAATATCAATACTAGTATCTATCTCAAAAAGGGTTTCAACAACTAAAGAAGAGAATATAAAAAATGTGCTTTGAATCTAATAGCCCTGGCACAGTGTAACTGCTCAATTAATGATAGCTGCTAGTAGGATGATTATGACAATGAAAAAAAATCATAAGTTTCTTTCATTTTATTTCAGATAATTTATTCTGAATAGCCTGGATGCATGCATGCTGGATTTAATAGAAATCAAGGAATGGTGAAGTACAATTAATGTTATACTTCTTTTCTGGTTGCACTTACAGAGAAGTGAGGAGCAATGGGTGTGTTAGCTCTGGCACAATTTTGCGGAGATGAGACCTGTCTCTGGTATCATGAAGAATTTCCTTTTCTAAAGAAGACCTTTTTTTTGCCTTTAAAGTGAATCAATTATATAACCTAGACACTAATTAAAAGGCCCCAAGGCCAAAAGCTCTTCCCTCAAATAACTGTCTGCAGACTACCAGTTCATTTCCTATACATCTCACTGGCAAGGCCCAACAAAAGCTAAAAGAAGATGGACTTCATAGGGTGACCTGGGGGTCAACTGATTCAGACAGCTGAATTCATCAATATGGGCAGGAAATTCTATCCACTAATAGCAGCTTCTTACAGTTCCCTCCTGTTGCAAGCATTTAACAGTGCCTAGAAAAGACAAGTAAAACATATTCCCAAAGATGCCCCAATGTCAAGGCCCAACCCTCCATGCCACTGTGCTTCACAAATAACACATTTGCAAAACCCTAGTTGGGCACACTGCTTAGGAGTATAAAACTGTATATGCTTTATTACCATAATGATTATCATGGGTTCCCCCAAAAGAAACATCCAGCTGGAATGCCTAAATGTAATATAGTGGAAAAGGGTCTTTGCAATGTGATAAGTTAAGGACTTTGAGATAAGGTTATCCTGGGTTAGGGAGAGCCCAAATCCAATGGCAAATCCTTACAGAAGAAGAGCAGGGAAAGGGACAGAGGCACACAGGGAGAACAATGTGTGATGACAAAGGCAGAGGTGGGAATGATGCATCTATAAACCAAGAATGCCAAGGAGAGCCAAAAGCCACCAGGGGCTAAGACAGAGGCACGGACAGAGCCTCCAGAGGAAAACAACCCTGCTGACACCTTGATTTTGGACTTCTAACCTTCAGAACTCTAATGATCAATTTCTGTTATTTAAAGCCACCAGGTTTGCAGCCAGTTGTTTTGGTAGCTCCAGAAAACTAACAACACAACTATGTAAAATTCTAAATAGTAAAACCAGACAGAAATCACACCCTAAGGCTAAGAGTATTTCTCTGTGGGTGTTGAAGTTAGGCTTTTTTTTTAATCATTTGACTTTCCAAATTGAATTTTCCAAATGTCTACACTGCACATTTATCACCCAACAATTTGATCAACATTAATTTAAAATAAGAAGTAAAGCTGCCTCAAAATACTGTTATCACCAGGACTTTGACAATTTAACAGAAAAAAAACATCTGAAACCTTTGCAGTTGGAAATATCTATTAAATTGTCCACCTCCAAGAACCCAGAAAAACATTTATAAATATTTCCAGAGGGACAGAGAGAAAAGAGGAACATTGATGGGCTACCTCCCACACATGACCTGACAAGGGACTGAACCTGCAACCTAAGCATGTGCCCTGACAGAGAATTGAATCTGAGACGCTTCAGTTTATTGATGACACACCAATCAACTAAGCCACACTGGCCAGGGCCAGAAGAATATATTTATGTGTCCTTTCTGTCACCTCAAACATTCCACATCCAAAATGATGGAGATATTCCCCTCTTACGTACTGTTTCCAAATTTTTGGCTTCCTAAAGATACAAGGAGCCTGTCATGATTTCCAAAACAACTCAATAAACTGCTGGAGAAGCTCCAAGGGCAGAATCATCAAGGATGCAAATGACAGGAGTGCTCCTGTGTGCCTGATTGGGAAAAAAGACTTTGAGAAATTATATTATCAGAGTAATTTCATAGTGTGTTGAAGGAAGAAAACACCTGCATTCTTTTAATAAGTCCCCTGGAGGCCTAATTCCTCAGCACTTAAACTTGGAAGACCCACTCTGGGTGTTCCATGTACACATAATGAACCAGCTTTCAAGAACTATGAAAGCAGTTTCTGCATCACAAAGTAGTACCAGACATAAAATCAAATAACGCTCTCATTAAATGCTTTCCAATGGTCAAAAATGCTTGCATTTGTTTTGCAACATGGTGTCAAGATCAGTAAAGCATTGGGGAGCAAAAGCTGAAAAGCCTAGGTCCAAACACTGGATAGTTATCATCTCTTTTATTGTTTGTTGACTTAAAGTTGGCCGCTGAAGGGATGGACTGTAAACTCCCTTCCTCGACTAATCCCTTTGTTGGAGGTTTCCTCCAGCATACATGCAAAGGACATTTCTGCTAACCACCCCTGCCCCTCCACAAACTGGCCAGATTGCTCAATGTAACATCAAAGCTGTAAACAGGCTGAACAGAGCCCCCTGAAATATGTGCAGATCTGATTAGAAAACTGCCAGTAACCTCCTACTGGAAACCACACTGCAATTTGATTCAACTTTTCACCTATCAGATACCCCAATAAGTTCAACACCATACCCTCTGGTTTTATTGGAGTTTCATCTTTAAGACACCAGCCTCAAATAAAGCAAGTAGCCCAGGGTTCTTCAGATATTTCATTAATAGTAGACAACAGTCAGGTCTCATTCCCAGGCCATTGAGAATATAAGACTTTTTTTTTCTCCAAGGTATAGTTTTACATTTAGACCAGGAGAGTCAAAATGACAAAATGCACCATGGCCTGGCTGGGGTGGTTCAGTTGGTTGGAGCATTGTCCTGTACACCAAAAAGGTTGCGGGTTCAATCCCTGGTCAGGGTGTGCAAGAGAGCCAATCAATTGACATTTGTCACATCAATGTTTCTCTCTCTCTCTCCCTCCCTCCTCAATAAACATACTTGAGTGAGGATTTTTTTAAAAAGCCAAAATCCTTGGTTAAAAAACTTGTGATCTGGAGCTCTAAAGATACAGTTTCAAATCCCAACTCCACTACTTGTTACTTGTGTGATCTGGAGCATGTTACCTGACCACCCTGGGCCTCAGTTTCCTCACACTGAGATTAGTTAGAGGATCCAGGTGTATATTTCTAAAATACAAAACACATCCTTCAGAGAACTGTTCTGAGGATGACATGGGGGTGATGTGTGAAGGAAGCCAAGCACACAGCAGGTCCTCAGCAATGTTATTCCTTTCTCTTTGAGGGGATCTCCCAGACAGGGAGGAGTTAGCTTCTCTGATGACTTGCTCAGCACAGTTGTCCCTGCCAAGTGGCAACTTTATTGCCATTCTTATCACCCTTACAGCTGTGTATAATTCACTCGTTTCTTCAAATCAGATGTCTACAGCAGCCAGCCAATACGGTAAAGGAGTAAGGCCAGCCAGGTGTAATGATAGAGAATGGTGACAAGTGTGGGCAAGCTGAATACATGTTCTACCTAAAGAAGGGAAGGAATATAAGACCAGAGTTGCTAGACACTTTCATTATTCCAGAGGAAACTCCAAATCTTATTTTTTCCACAAATGTTAGCAATTAATTAAAATTTTAAATCCTGTACACTCTCAACAAAATACGTACAGGACATATCTTATCTCAGGAGTTTCCAGGGCATGAGCTTCAGTCAAATATTGTAAAAATATCCTTGTTTCTCATGCCTTAGAATAGAGAGTAGTGATGGGGTAGTGAGGGGTAGTGAGGGGTAGTAGTAAGGGGTAGTGATGCTACAAATAAAATTTTTAGCATGGCACACTGAAATCCACAAAAAAATCACACTTTTTAAGCAGGCTTAGGTAAAATAGACTAAGTGTTGCCTTAATGATGTGTAATTTTCGTCTTGGACATGAATATTCATGGTCTGGTTGGTGGATGAAAGGTACAAAAAAAGGCCCCTTTTATATACTGACCCCAGGGGCAGAGTTTAAATGTTTTCTTCCTATTAGAGTTTGCAAATTGTTTTTATAAACATCACTTAAGCAAAAAGACTGTGAGGGTATAGGGTCCAATTCTACTAAAGTCCATTTCATCTCAAGTGCATTTGGCCCTAGGTGAGTGTATGAACTGGCTATTCCTTCAGTGTCATTCCTTTAGAACCCAAACCACCACATTAAGGAGGACTCCACTATCTCTTCTAAGGTAAGTCACTAAGACAAGAATCATCACCCCCATTTAACAAACAAAGGGTGAAGGTTCATGGTGGTAAAGTAATTTGTTCTCTGTCATAGAACCTACAATTTCCAGAGCCATGAACTGGGACTTTTCACTCCTTATCCAGTCTTGTTTCCATTGAAACTTCTTGCAACCACAAACATATATGAAGCCCATGCTATACACCATGTACAAAGAGACAACTCCATGCATTATCCTATTTAATCCTCATAACAACCTCATAAGATAACCTCAAACTTATAAATAATATCATTTTCATTTTTTCAGTTTAAAAAAATCAGGAAAGGCTGGGGAAGATTAAGTCACTTTCCCAAGAATAGTCAGTACGAGTCAGAACCAAGACTACACTCCCAGCAAAACGTCTTCAAAGCCTTTAACCACTGGGCTATAATGCTCCCTCATAAGCCTTTACAAGCTTCCTAGAATTATTTATGATAGAAACATTCCTCCCCAGACATCACTGCCCCCCATGGCTCTCCAGAACACAAGGCAGGTAGAATCCTTTTGATCTCAGAATGCTCAGTGATCAGGGAATCATTTCCTTTAGGGAATGTTCCCTGTCTCCACAGGGAATTCCCTCTAGGTAGTCATTAATTGCAAAGTTAAAAGGATAACCTAGCTTTCTAAACTGAGAGACCACAAAATAACAAATTTATTAGATTCCCCCACATCCCAGTAACCTTAAACAACAGAAATCTAAGGTTGAATAGCAACCTTTCAATAGAATGTGGGTATTGCTTTCAGAATTAAAGACAAAGTATATTTTGAAAACAAGATGTTGGCCTCAGTGCTCCGTGCTTCCTCACTACACATCAGGTACAAACTGTCATGCAGGGTGATTAAACAAACTGTTGCTGGGGTGGGATTAATTCTGAGGTTGCTGGGGTGTTTCAGAGTTTTAGCCCTAAGAACACAGAAATACTCTCAAATTTTTTAAGGTGTAGGAGTGAAAATTAGCACCATCTTTTTTGGAGGACAATTTGATAAGAACATCAGACAGGTTGTGGCATAAGAAAAACTATTGCCATATAGAATTTAATAAGGAACAATAGAAAACCACCAAAGTGGCCATGAATAGAAAAATTTTAATTCAATGATAACCCATACACTGGATTCTAAAAACTAATAAACGTATTAAATCTTTTTGCCTAAAATGTAAAGATATCCAAAAAATATGTCTAAGTATCAAAAAAGTAAGCTACAAAAAACTATATGCAGAATGTATCTTTCCTGTTAACATATAATTTGAATGAATCTGAGGAAATAAACACCATGGCATAAATATGTATCTCCAGCTGTTTCTGCACAGGGCCAGGTAGTAAATACTTTCAGTTTTGTGGACCATGAGGGCTATCTCAATGATTCAATTCTGCTACAGCAAAAGCAGCCACAGATGATACTAAATCAATGGGCATGGCTGTGTTCCATTAAAACTTTATTTATGGACTTAAAATGTTAATTTCATATCATTTTTACGTGCCACAAAATGTTATTCTTTTGATTTTTTCTTTTTGGCAAAAAAGAATGTTATTCTTCTTTTGATTTTTTTCCCAACCATTTTAAAATGTGAAAACTATGCTTAGCTAGTAGGGTATACAGAAACAAATAGCCAGCTGATTTTGTCCCACCGGCTGTGGTTTGCTGACCCTTGCTTTCAAAGATATGATTAAGGGTTTTCTTTTCTGTGCTTTGTATGTTTGTGTGTGTATGTGTGATTTTTAAATCTTCTATAATAGCCATGTCTTATTTCAAAATCAGAGACAACAATACGAATATATAGAGTGGGGCAAAAGTAGGTTTACAGTTTTTCATATGGAAAATAACACACTTAACAACAAGCATAAACTCTGTTTCACATACTTGCAACTGTAAACCTACTTTTGCCACATCCTGTATTGGAATGAATTGATATGTTTCCTCAAGGGAAAAACCCTATTAACGTGTTCCAGCTTCTATCAGGCATGTTATCAAATGCCAATGACACAAAGTAAGCCAGCCAACAACTGTCTTAGCTGCTAGGTATCTTTCCTTACCTTGAGGGCTTCAAACATGTCTTAAATGTATGCACACCTTTCCACCCCTTTTCTTGGCACATCAACTGACTGAGACAGGATATTTCTTTTTCCTTAAGCAAAATAACCAGTGGGAATCCATTTCTTAGCCAAATTACAATCCACTAAAGGAAATCAGGCTGGCATCTCCCCAAATTACCACTCCAGTCATCAATCAACACAATTGCCAGGGCAACTAAGGAGAGGTGCTTTTCAAGACACAGTCCTGGCTAACCCAGCAGCACTGCTTCTGGAGCAGCTACACAGTGCCAAAGCATCCTGCCTAGAGAGGCAGCGGCTGTCAGGAGACAAACTGCACTGCATAACTAAACTGACCTCACAAAGTACCACTGCTCTGGGCTTTCCATGTCAGCTGCTTCAGAAAGTGCAACTCCTGGAGGCTTGTTCTGAAAGCCAGCCTTTTAATGCTAGAGTTGAATATTCATTTATCAGCAAAGCTGAACCGTTAAAGGGATTACAAGGAGCTTAGAATCCACTGGCAGTTCATTGATCTGGTCTTGCAAGTCTCATCTCCACATGCCCTATAGAAATGGCTTTGGTCTGTTCCCTGGTTCTTTGGTTGCCTTTGATTTTTTATTTTAGCACCATTCTCATCCAAGTTGGAGGGGTTGTTTGCTCTAGCCTTGATTTGAAAAGGTTCTCAGATTCCTTTCTTCTAAAATTAAGAGAAGCTCTTTGCATATTACCCTGGATAGTGGTAGAGACCAGGGGTTGGCCAATATTTTCTGTAAAGAGCCAGAGAGTAAGTGTTTTTGGCTTTGTTGGCCATACAGTTGATTGTGACTATTCAACTCTATCACTGAAGCGGAAAAACTGCCACGGACAATATGTAAACTAATGGGTATGACTTTGTCCAGGTAACTATTTATTTATGGACACTTAAATTTGAATTTCATATAATTTTCATATGTCATGAAATGTTATTGTTTTGGTTTTTCCCACCCATTAAAAATGTTACCTGAGCCATAAAAAAAAACAGAAGAAGAGTAGGTTTGGCCAGCAGGGTAGAGTCTGCCAATGCCTGATTTTGATTGTTGGTATTCAAGCTGTGGTCCCTGGGCCAGCAGTATCAGCATCACCTGGGAACTTGTTACTTACGCAAAATCTCAGGCCCCTGCCCCAAGCCTGTTAAATCAGAATCTGCATTTGAACAAGATCCCCTGGTAACTCATGTGTAAGCCAAGTTTGAGAAGTCCTGGTCCAGAACACAGAATTTGGAAGTCAGACAGGATGGGAATACTATTGATTAGCTGGCTGTAGGACCTTAGGCAAGTTGTTTAACTCTCTAAAACTCAGTTTCCTTATCTATTAAAATGGATATAAATAACTATGACCATCTCCAAAAACTGTTGTGAGTGAAAGAGCGGAAGGATGGAAAACACTTGCCTGGCTTTGCCAATGCTTTAAAAATGGTAGCTAATATTACAGAATCCTGCTCTTTCTAAAATCACATTTGGAGAGATAGGGATGCTCATGCAGGATTTGCAAGCTCCAATCATTTCTGGTCCATGACATGTCATCTAAATATTTGAAGAAGTCCTTGAATTCCACTGGAATATTGGAGACTATGGTAAGCCAAGGTCACATCCTTCCAAAGGGAGAACACTCGTGCCTGCCGGTTACTGTCATGAAGCAGTAGTCCCCATGTTATTACACATCTGGATTTTCCAACCGAAGTTGGAACCTGAATTTCAAGGTAAGAAAAAGCCTCTTTATTTCACACACACTGTGCAGACTAAACAAAACCCACCTGCAAGCTGGATGTGACCCAAGGCCCTCTAGTTTGTGACCTTTGCCTTAGAACAGAGAAGTAATAAGAGGTGGTGAATCATAAAGAAATGAGCATGGGTTTCAAAGCCAAATCCCAGCAGCTCTGAGCCTCAGTTTCCTCATCAGGAAAATAATCATATGTACCTCATAGGATATGGTGAGGATTAAAGAGAAATGTATGTAAAACACGGAGGCACAGCTCTGGACAGAGTGAGTACTCTTCATTATTACTGCTGATGTTGTTTTGATATTATTTTTTAAATTCATCAGTGCCCAAGCATTCAAAAGGTAAACCTTTACTATAAAAATGGCTATCTTTCTCTCCCTGCTCAGTCTGGTTGCAAACAAGCAAGCCCAATTAACCCCCAATCAGAATGCTGTCTCATACTAGAGTACACTAAGTGCTTAGTTACTAATGATTTTGTTCTAGCCCAAGTCCATGAAGATGCCTTAATCTTCCTCTTAATGAAAATGCCCTCTTGGCCTAGCCACTGCAGGGTTTGCCCGAGGCTGCCTGGAAGTGCTTTTACTCAGGGCCAGGCCACCTGTAGGAAACAGTGCCTACCTTTGATCCCCAGCTGCTCTCAATCAGGTGGAAGATAGGTGACAATTGTGAGCCCTCTGCCTTCCAAGATACGTAAATCCTGGGTTTTTTAGAAATCCTAAAAAAAAAAAAATCCTCACATTTGCCACCAAAAGGTGGGGGTGACAACACAGATGGGGAGAGTATAAAAAATCCCCACAAATAAAACAGACTTCTACAGGACTTTAGGCATCTTTCTTCACCCAGAGGGAGCCCCAAAGTGTGGAGAGCACTCTGGCATGCACAGTGCTTGGGTTCCTACATCAGGCTCTCAGTCTCTCTCTCTCTCTCTCTCTCTCTCTCTCTCTCTCTCACACACACACACACACACACACACACACGCACACACTCACACACAAATCAGCTGGGGGTCTTGGCAAAGCTGGGCTCAGGTTCAGTAAGTCTATGGCAGGGCCTGAGGGTTTGCATTTCTAACAAACCTCCATGACACGGTGGTGCTGATGGTTCCTTCCCGGGGTTTAAATCAGCAGGAGCCTCCTTTCGGGCCTCATTCAGGTCTCTGCTGAAATGTCACCTCCTCAGAGAGTCCTTTCCTGACCACCTTATCTAAAATGTAATTTTTTGTTGAATAAGAGCAGGAATCCTGTCTGTTTTGTTCTTTGCTATATCCCCAGCACCAACAGAGTGCCTGGCACACAGCAGGTACTCAAATATTTGTTCAGTAGAGAGATCCCAGTCTGACAGCTGAAGAAAATGAAACTCAGGGAGCCTAAATCACACAACTCATCAAGGCCAGAGCAATACACTATCCCCACTTGTCTAAACTTCAAAGCCTTTGCTCTCTCCTCCATACCAGAGGGGGGAGCAAAGTTTGTTTACAGGCGTTTCCTCCCTAGAACTTCAGTGCTTTTGTGCCTGAGGCCTTGACACAATTCTGATCTGCTCTGAGGAGATGCCTGCTGTGCAGACAATGACTTCAGGGAGAACACTGTGGAAGCAGACAGGCTAGCTGAGTGTTAATACTTAAGGTGCTTGGTACAGTTGGGTAAGGGAAGTTTGCTCTCCATGGGTCAGCCCAGCAGGCCAGCATTTTCCTCCCTCAGGACACAACTGTCTCTCCAGTCAGAAGAGTAGGAAATGAGTATACTGTGGATTTCCGACTGCCAATAGGAATATTGTACTGTGACCCTCTTCTCCAAAAGGTCACCACAAAGTATGCCTATTGGGGAAAAGGAGGGGGCAAAAGCAAGGAGTTGCTTCCTCTCCAGCAATGGGTGGAAATGCCATAAAAACCCCATTCATGGAGCAAAAGTGAAGCCTTTCGGCTGTGAGGAAACTGCTTCACATGAAAACCTATCTCAGACTAATGAAAGGGTCTCTTTCCCAAAGAAAGGCTCCATAATGGGCTGAAAATGAAACACTTGTTCTCCCATCACAAAGTCAGCTGCGTTAAAATGGCTTCAGGTTCTCTGAGAAGCTGTGGTCCTAAAAGTCTAAGTGACCTGGATGCCCAGCAGCCTCAGAAAGCTAGCTAGCTTTTCTTCTGAGCAGTGGCTGACGGGAAGCTAAAAATGATGATCCAAAGGCACTTATATTCACTGTGTCCCTGGTACTGGGCAAATAATGTGTTCTCAATATGTCATTTAATTTGGACAGTCACACTGTGAGGTAAGTATTGTTCCCACTTAATGGTTAGGGAAACTGAGAACTAGGGAGAGTAAGTGACTTACTGGAAGTCAGAGGTCACAGACCAAAGGAGAGGAGCCAGATACTCCCCAGGCCTCTAAAGTCAGAAGTTGACCCCAATGCTGCAGAATTGGGAGAAGCTGAAAAACACTGCCCTGTTCATCATTCTGCCTACCCCTGCCACCATTCATGCACAAGATGGATTGGAGAGGACACAATCAACAGTACTGGATCCTGTATTGGATTGACAAAATAGAACTTCTACACCTATTCCCATGTATCACCCACTTTCACAGTTGGGACACACAAAGCACAGCTCAGAACACATCTGTTTGGGCCACAACATTGGCATGGCTGATGGCTGCCTAAGTCTGCCCATTACATATTTATAAGGTCGCCTGGCCTTGTCTCTGACACACAAGTTATTAAATGCTCAGGAGCCATAGGGCTGTGCTCAGTGCCCTGAAACAAAGGCAAAGAGGCTGCCAGACCCATCTGAGGCAGGAACAAAAGCATTTCATTTCTGAAGGAGCAAGCTGGGAGTTTCCTTATAACTGGTGCCCAGCACACATTACCAACTGGGAGAAAAGTAGAGAAGCATGCACAAAAGGAGAGAAAAAGATCAAAGCAGGCTTTTTCTCCCTAGTGTCCAGAAACAGCCCTCTTCAAAGGGGCATAGAGCAGTGGGGAAAGATGCAATAATCAAAGAGAGAATGGGTTATAATGTTGGAAAATTTTCTTCTGTCACTGGTTTTTCCTTTTTGTGAAGTTGCCAAAAAGGATCTGCCTCTTCTCTTAATATAGTCAAACTGAACCAGCAAACCTGCACCCCAACTTTTCCCAACCAGAGCCCCAGAAGCCAGAAGCATTGGGAGGGCATCGAGATCCCTTGTCTCCCAAACATAATCATTCCAATCCAGGCTGGGGCTGCCTGGAAGTCAACATTCACGGCACATTAATAAAAAACATCTGGCCACCGAAGAGAGTTGACACAGCACAGACGGGCAGTGGTGGATTTGCGGTTGGGACCCAGAGTTACAGGGGCTGAATTAAAAACACAATTGGAAAACACCAGCCAGTCCAGAGAGTCCTACATACACTGCACTGTGGCTCTTGGAAACAATTCCATGCCAAGTTGAATTGTTCAGGGCTGAGCGACTTAGATATACAGAGAGTGTGGGTTCAAGGAGCCCAACATTCCCCATCAAGGAAATGCTCCCCTGCATCCCCCGGTGTCTGGCCACCACTTCCACCTTCAATATTTGTAGCAGATGTAGTCTCACTCTGAAAGCAATAGCTTTTGCATTCTTTCCATGTGGCTTACAAGTGAGATTTACAAAAGGAAAAAAATAGACGTGTGTACATACATTTTTTGCACATACACGTACACAGATATATATCCCCACCCCCAAGTGTTTTGTCTTTAGAAATCAGATTTAAGGCATCCTACCTCCATTTATGCAAGGCAAACCCAGGGCACTGGTCACCACAGGCAGTACATGGCTGGCCTCTCTCTATCCGCCCCAGTCCAGTCAACTTCAAAACAAAAAGACAACACAACATGTTTCCACCACAGAGGCTCCCTCCAAAGCCCCACGCTGTCCCAGGCAGGACACCCTACTCTTCCCACCCCACCTCGTGTAATTGACTCCAATGATCCTCTTAGAGGTGGGGGAGCTGGAGCAGGGTGCTGCTGGTTCCTCAGGAGAGGTCTCCTAGATGAGGGTGTTCCGACCCAGGCAGGCTCCCTCTGGTGAGGGCACCAAGCCACCAAGAAATGGCCATGACTGGGGCTTTGTCTCCCTGAGACACCTTGGTCACGGGTTTCTAAGAAACAAAAGCAAGACCGTTCCCCAGAGTCCCTGAGAAGCAACCATAGCATGCGGCTCGCAGACCAGGCTGGTGCTCCCGAGAATGGGGCAGCAAAAGACACCCCAAAAGACAGACTCAAAGTCAAGTCCGCGGCTAGAGCTCCAAAAAGCGGGACACTGGTGCTTTAGTGGTGGGATAACGATCTGCCTTAAAGGAAGAGGAGAGGGAGGGGGCTTTTAGGGGAGCCCCCAAACTGTGACACTGCGGGCCACAGCTCCTGGTCTGCTCTTGCCCCGGCTGGGGATCCGGATTTAACCCCTTTTTCACCTTGGAGGCCTCGCCAGCGCTCCAGGCGCACCCCCGCCCTCCAGCCCTCCAGCCCTCCAGCCGGCCGGCTTACCTGGGGCCACAGGTGCGCAGCCGCCCGGCACAGGGACACCCGGCAGGGGCGCTCGCAGCGGCCCAGGGGCACCCGGAGATCTGCTTGGCTCTGGTGGGGGACACTCACCGAGCGGCTGGAGAGTCTTTTCCGGGAGCTCCGGCTGAACATGGCCAGACGCCTGCTGCAAGCAGCGCGGTCTGTCGGTCTGTCCGCCCTGCGGCTGGGAGGGCTGGTAGCCCGGGCGGGCACCCTCAGCGGCAGGGGGCCTAGCAGTCTCCGCCTCGCAGTCCCCGGCTCGCTCCGCTCCGGAGCGCACGCCTCCCCCTCCCCTCCCAGTGCCTCCCGCTCTCCCGTCCGCAGGTCCCTCCTCCTCTCCCGGCATCCCCCCCGCCCACTGCGGCTTCGCCCTGCGGTCCACCGGGCCTTCCTATTGCTTCCCGCACCCCCGTGCCTACTTTCTCCTAGTCCCTGCCTCCCCGCAGGGGCCAACTCCGGCCCACACAAGGGTCCGCCCCACCCCCAAAGGCTCGCCCCTCACCCTGTCTCAGAAGTTAGGGTACTCTACCACTTCAAGGCCCCCTGCTGCTGTAGCTGGGGGTGGAGGGATGCAGGTTAAGTATTTTTAAGTTAAGGTATAATTCACAGCCAGTAAAATTTACCCTTTTTAATGAACAATTCTGCCAATGTTGGAAAGTTCATACAGATCTGTAACCACCACCACCACAATCAAGATATAGAGCAATCCCATCACCCCTCAAAGAGACTGTTTTAAAAGTTTGTACCTCGCATGCAATCTGTTTAGTATTCACTAAGTACTGGTAGATGTGGAGGAGGGGAAGGATGAAATATACTCCCAAGTGTAAGGTGCTTGGACTGTACTAGATGCTCATTAAGTGACTTTTCAATGATTGAACGAATGTAAGCATTGACGGCCTGTGGTTACCTGCCCACTCTTCCCACTACTCGTTAGCTAGTAATCTTCCCAAATTAACTGAACTCTTTGTCCATCTGTGTCCTTATCAATAAAAGCAGATATAACAAGGGTCCTTATCTCACAGCATTGATGAAGATGAGTTGGGATATGTATAGTTGTTGTACATGTTATAACAAGCACAAAGGAAGAAAGGGCTCATTAAAGATTAGCTGTCAGGGGGAAAAAAGGTAAAAAGGTTGCAAGTCTGAGAGGTACAAGCCATGGTATCCACTTATCATTGATGTTTCAGCTCAAATATCACCTCCCCTGAGAGAAATTTCCTGACCCTTTGTTGCAGCATCTCTCACATGCACACACGCACACCACATGAAGCATAGGTAGAAATGATCTTTTTACTTATTTCTTTGCCCTCACCTAATCTTGTCTGGTTCACTGCTAGAATCAATGATGGTGTCAACACACAGTAGGTATTCCATAAATATTTGTCAAAGGAATAGATTCCTGTCATCATAGAAAAGATCATTCTCTCAGGTTAGCATTTCTCAGATTAGCATCAGCAGATGAGAAACTGAGTGAAGAAAACCTGCTTGCCTGGGGTAACACAGCAAATGAGTGGCAAGGCCAGTTTTGTTATACCCCAAATTCCAAAGAATACAGTGGTACAGCTCTGACACGCCTGTCTTGTGTTACCTGATGGTTGGCATTCAGTTGAATGCTAAGTAAGGTTTGGTTTGAGCTGCAGACCAGAACTAGGATGAGGCCAGTGAGGTCTTCACCTTGGGAGCAAAATTTATAGGGACACCAAAAACTCAGTAATCAAGATAAACAGTATCTTTATGCAATATTTTAAAGAAGAATAATCAATGCAAACTGGTCTATAATGAACAGAATATCAATACTTTAAGTAAGGACAGGACCCTACCTTACACTTACATGTCTCTTCCTCACTCATCTCACCCTAATCCTAGTCCTGGTGAAAACGCTCCCAAACTCAATGTAATAAAGGGTAGATTCCCTATACTGCATTTCTCTGTTTACCTACTACCCTCCATCTCCAGATGATATACTTGCAGAGAGTAAACACCACAGCTTACTCACTCCTTGATTTTCCCAGGCCTAGGACAGAGTTTGGCTCATCTCAAATGCTCAACAAATGCTTGTTAACTGACAAAATAGAAGGCAGTAGCTTCCGCAAGCATGGGGGCAGGAGGCATTAGCAATGGAAACCCCAGATTTTTATAAGTGCTGGTGCAGGATGCCTTCTCAGCAGAGCAACTATTTCAAGCTCTGGGCTACACAGTCCTAAGTCTGGGTATTGCCTATTTGCATTTTAATTATGATTTTTTTTAGAAAAGGTCAGTAACAAAATCAGTGCATCACAAGTTTCTAACAGATGGCAGGAATGTATCTTGAGGAAGCGGCGCCTTTTTCAAATTCCCTGCTAGTGGCAGTAGTCCCGTCCTACAGCTCACTTCTAATAGACACCCTTGGAGAACACGGTTGGAATGATCTGGGCATTTAACTTTTGTCCCTTCTCAAAGAGGAGTCACCAAGAAGCTGTAAGTCATCTCCACATGTTTGAACAAGCCACATGCATGCGGCCCAGTTCCCACAAACAAGGTACCAAGAGTGTTTCCCTGATGTCTTCTGTAAAAAGCACCTGTTCCTGAGCAAGAACCCCTTGGTCTGTCTCCTCTGAGCAGGAGCCACTTTGCTATGAGTTTGTTTTCACCAGAGGCTTGTGTAAGAGAAGCAGTATCTTACTCATCTATTCAACCACCATTTTATCTTGCTTGGGAAGATGAAATATAGTAACCCCAGAAGGAAAACACGTTCTTGCTGTTAGCTGTGGGAGAACACTAGAAAATTTTATTTTGCTTTATCATAGACCTCTTTGATCTATGTTCTTTCCTCATCTCTCAAAGCAATACAATTACTTTGGAACTTGATGAAATGCTCATACACAGCTATTGGCAGGGGAACATACCTTTGCTATAATGCGAAGTGAAAAAAAAAACAGTGTAGGCTGTTTGACTTTAATGAGACTTAAAATATGCACAAAGAAAGTGAAAAGAAACACACAAAACACTAAAATTAGATTGGTAGTAAAGTGATAATTTTTTTCTCTTTACCTTTAAAATGTATGTCCTATAATAAATGGGTTCATTTTATAATCATAAATGTGAAACTATTTATCTACATTGAGACTTGTGCCTTTGTTCTTCTAACATCAAATCTGGATCATGGCAAGAAGCTGTATGTCTCCCTTCCTTTTGGTCTATACATGCTTGTCTTCTGTATGATGGCTTTTCTGTTTTTCTTATATAAATCTTACTGTGAAGCTTCTGATACTCAGTCCTCACACACCTGAAGCTAACCTTAGGATGTCCACATGGTACTTTTTAAAATAGGAAAGAAGAACACAGTACATCAGGGCCTCAAATAATGTCATTTGGTTCATTATCACTTTGTTACAATGTTCATGAGATGCCCTAGAAACTTAACTCTTGTTCATATCAATTAGCTTATGGTATAAATGGTTTCCTTATAAGCAGTTTTGCTTAAAGTCACAGAATCTCTGGATAGGGTTAAGTGAGGACCTACTATATCTCAGCACAGCCTCACCCAAGTGCATATTTTTTTCTCTTGCCTACTAGTAATAGTTCTGTGTTGCAAAGGGGTAAAGCTCCCTAACAGTAGCCAACTTAGAAGCTCCATCAGAGCCTCCTCCTATGAAGAAATCTACAAATGGTATTTTGAAAAAGAGTGCATAAAGCCATGGGTCATGAGGGGGCTGATGGGGTGAATGGAGAGATGATTCTCTATCAAGGGTAGGATTATGGTGCACTTTTCTCTCTCTTCCCAATGCACACTCTTCTGTAGTCCACAAATTTTCTAGTATGAGCATAAAGCCAATATATATAATTAGAAAAATAAATCAGGGACAAACTGGAATAAAGACCCAGTGTTTGTGGGATAAATATTCCACAGGGCATTACACTGTCTTAAATTTATAAACATACTCAAATATATTTAAAGCAAAAATATTTTAAATGACAAAAAATACTACACTAAGGAGTATACATTCTTCTCTTTGAAAAGCCTTAGAATTCTGCAGAGACATTGGCCCAGCTTATCCTAAAAATCAAATAATGAAAAAGCACAAATATGTGGTTAAAGGATAGTTATGACAGCATTGTTTGTAAAAGGAAAAAGAAAAATCACAAATGATCAAAGTACTTGACATTAGAAAACCTGCTAAATAAATAATAGTGCATACTTCCAATGGAATTCTCCCAAACATTAAAAATATTCTTGTAGAATATGTGGAAGTTTGTGTGAATATTATTCTATTTGGGAAGGAGGTTAAAAAGTAGTAATAGGAGTTCACATTTAAAAAATACTTCGGATGCCTGTCATGCTTTCAAAAATATGCATATAGACTTCTGGCCAAGATGGAGACATAGGTAAATATGGTTTGCCTCCTTGCACAACCACATCAAAATTACAACTAAACTGTAAAATGACCAAGCTATAGAACAACAAAATTACAAGTAAGGTGTAAAACAACACTAGGAACCATGTGAAACTGAGTTGAATAGAAACCTGACAACTATGGAATTAAAGAAGAAACCATCCATCCAAACTGGTAAGAGGGGTAGAGATGTGAAGATGCAGAATGGGCTGGTCCCAGACCCACATGTGGTGGATAAAAATCAGGAGGGATATCTTGAGAGTGAGGGGTCGCAACCTCATACCAGGCACCCAAGCCCAGTCCCCATAACTTCTGGCTGCATAAATCAATGGAGATTGAGTCAGTGAAAGAAACTTCTAGAGTTCCAAGCAGTTCCTCTTAAAAGGCCCACATGCAGACTTACTCAGACTCACTCCCTCTGAGCTCCAACACCAGGGTGGTTGCTTGAAAGGCACCAGTGGTATAAGGGGAGAATATGAAGAGTCTGGCATTTTTCTATCAGATAGAACTGCAGGCAGAGGCCCTTGTTCCTTTACTGAGGCATCCCCCCCACAGAGCCAGGAGACAGGTGCACTGAGACTCTATCAACCTGACTCACACTGTTTGCCTCACCCTGGTGATTCCCTGAGGTTCCATTCCATCCAATTTATGGACCCACCCAAGCTGTTAACACTGGCTTTCCCATATGAATGGCTTATCTTGGCTCCTGCTTTAGATCTTAAATCCTCTCAAACAATAAACCATTTGGCTTCAGTGAGCCCTAGCCCCCATACCCCTTGCTAAGTGGCCCCCAGGCCTGGCACTAGCAGCAGCTGGCCCTGATTCACAGCCTGGCCTCACAGGTGGACACCTTCAAGTCTAGAACAAGTAGTAACCTTCAGCAGATTGATTTATAGCTTATGCCAAGTGGCCCCAGACAGAATACAAGCAGTGGATGACCTTGGCTTGCACCATCCAGGAACCTCCAGAGACTGCTCACCCAGTAGACAGCTACAGACCACATCATATCATCACCACCCAATCACCTCCACAAGTGACACGCTCAAGGGGCAGACTCATTGGGCTCCAAAGCTCTGCTGAAGTAAGTTTTTCTCTGTGGAGTAGGCCCCTGCACAGCTGATTCTCCACAGAGCATGGAAGGTTGTGGTCAGTGTTTATAGCCAGTCCTTGCAACTAAATGGCCTGGGTAAATTCCTCACATTGATCTGCCAATAGCACTTAAGGCTCAACTAAAAGAAGGTGTACTCATCCCACGTGGGGGATGTACCTCAAGTATACAGCTTGGGTGATAGGGAGGGCTATGCCACTGGACCCTGTAGGACACCTACTACATTAGGTCATGGTACCAAGACAAGGAGTCATACAGCAGCTCTACCTAGTAAATAGAAACAAACAAAGGGAAGCTGCCAAAATGAGGAGATGAAGACACATGGCCCAAATGAAAGAACAGAATGAAACTCCAGAAAAAGAACTAAGCAAAATGGAGATAAGCAATCTATCAGATGTAGAGTTCAAAACACTGGTTATAAGTATGCTCAAGGAATTTAGTGAGGACCTCAACAGCATAAAAACCTTCCAGTCAGAAATGAAGAATACACTAATTAAAGAACAATTTACAGGGAAAGAACAGTAGAGTGGATGAAGCTGAGAATAAAATCAATAATTTGGAACATGAGAAAGTAAAAAACAACCAATCAGAGCAAGAAGAAGAAAGAATAATAATTAAAAAAAAATGAGGATAGTGTGAGGAGCATGGAGTCCCAAACAAGAAAGATGCAAACAGGCCCACTCCAAGACACATCATTAAAATGCCAAAAGTTAAAAATAAAGACAGAATCTTAAAAGCCGCAAGAAAAAAAGCAGTTAATTACCTAAAGGGGAGTTCCCATAAGACTGTCAGCTGATTTCTCTAAAGAAACTTTGCAGGCTATAAGGGATTGGCAAGAAATATTCAGGGCAGTTAAAGAGCTTCCCAGACAAGAAAAATCTAAAGGAGTTCATTATCACCAAACCATTGTTACATGAAATGTTAATGGAACTCATTTAAAAAAAGGAAGATCAAAACTGTGAACAAAAAAAATGGCAGTTAAAAACATATCTATCAACAATTGAATCTCAAAAACAAACTAAGCAAACAAGAAGAACAGAGATAGAATCATGGATACGGAGAGTGTTTTGATTGTTGCCAGATGGGAGGGGGATTTGGAGGAGTGTGTGAAGAGGTGAGGTGATTAAGGAATACAAACTGGTAGTTAGAGAATAGCCATGGGGATGTAAAGTACAGTATAGAAAATGCAGTAGCCAAAGAACTTACATGCATGATCCAAGGATATGAACAATGGTGTGGGGATTGCCTGAGGGAGTGGTAGTGCTGGGTGGATGATGGCAAAAAAGGAAATATTGGGACACTGTAATAGAATAATCAATAAAATATAATAAAAAATACATACATTTAAATATTAAAAAGTCCAGTCTAAAATAAAAAATATTACAGATTATGGTCAATTGTTTTGGGGGTTGAATTTCAAGTGAGTTATTAGTTTCCCTTTTGCTCAGCTATTTTTTATTTTTAAAAGTGTATTTTTTGTATAATGAGTGAAAATGAAATATAAATATATATATAATTATTTGACTTTTTAATGTTCTGGAAGACTTAGAATGTTCTAAGTGGTAGAATATACAGATGACTTTTTTCTTTTTCTTATATATCCAGAATTTCTATATGAAGTTTGTATTATTTTTAATTAAGAAACTCTTATAAATTTGAAAATACAAAATTAAAAATAAAATATTTTATTAAAATTTGTTAAAATATACATTAAAATAAAATAAAATTTTTAATATGCATAGATAATCATCTTGTAAGACAAATTCTAGTATTTTTTTTGGAAGGAGAAATTGAAGGTTTTATTTCTTTGCAATTTTCTAAGTTTTTTTTCCCTATGACACATTTTTGTAATAAAAGAAAAATGTTTTTTTTTCTAATTTTTTGCAATATGCATGTGAAGGCTTTATAATACTGTGCTCCTCATTTTCCCAGTTCTCCTATAAAAGTACAGATGCAAAGGTAACTTTTTAATAATCCCTTACACTTATGTGACAGTTTACTGTTCAAAAAGTACATTTATAAGTAACATATTGGAACCCCAAGGATCACAGAAAGGTCAGAGAGGAAACAAAGCTCACTGAGGTGTGGGATTTGCCTGACATCCTGTGTTTTGAGAGAGGTGGTTCCAGAAGGAATGAAGCCCAGCTTTGTAGCTCCAGGTTTTCAGGATCCTTTACTGCCTTTGGGGATAGCTTTCTATTAAAGAGCACACTCTCTGTTTCTCTCTCTCTTACACACACACACAGAAGTGTTTGGGGTACCCCATGTGCCTTGGGGTGGGAGCTAAGTGCATCCGAGTGGACACCTTTGAATACAGTCACAGGTGCACTTGTAGGACCAACTTGGGTCTGAGTGAACAGTGAACATCCTTCCTCCTTGACTACCTTATTTTCCCACATTTCCCAACCTGTTCTCCACCCTGCTTATTCTTTGGGCTTCCCCTTTCCCTAGCTCTCAAGTCTTTATTGTATTTTTTGTTACCTAGCAAGGGCTCGCTGCTCAACATGCACAGAAGCTAGTACTACGATATCAGTTTCTGAGAAAAGAAAAAGCTTTTATCACTGAGTCAACCTGCAGGAGACAGGAGCCACCCAGTGTTCAGTGTTTGGGTAGGATTTTAAGGGTTATCAGCACCAGATCTTCCTGGACAACAGACCCTTCACTTCTGAAAGGGTTCTGGCATTAAGGTTCTAATCATTCCCTGGTCCCTTGATTCTGTTGTGGGAAGAGTTAAGGGTTCACAAGTGTTAGTTTCAAGTGATATAACTTTGGTTCTGTGCCTTGTTAGAAACAGGATAGAACCAGTTTCAGCTGGTTGGGCAGTTATAAACCCTGGGGGGCAGCAACTGCTCTATCCACTTCCTGCTGCTAAGAGGACAAAGTAAGTGAGGACTAGGACTATACAAGCAAATATCACAACTGGACAGTAAAAAATTGTTTAAACCTATTCAATAGCAAGTTAGGATAGATAATTCAGGTTTATACAGGCCTGGTACAGACTCTTGGGAGGAAGCAGTCTTCTTTCTAGCTGTCTGTGTCTTCTCTTCTTGGCCAGGTGGGGTCTGTTGTCCTATTTCTTTTGAAAAGTAACTAATTAGAAGGACTTCCTGGTTCCATTCCATGTAGGTTGTAGCTGACTGTCAGTGTTGATTTTTCCAAGTCTCGAGGGACAGATAAAGCAGCACCTAGAGATGGCACACATTTTACAGCATCTAATTGTTTACAATATGGTTAAGGAAGGGTCTCTCACATAACATTTCATACAGGCTCAATTGGAGCTTGCTTCTAGGGGCTACTCTCACCCTAAACAGGGCAGCTGATAGAACCTTATCCCAAGTTAGGTTGGTTTCTTTCATTTATCTTTTCAGTCTTTCCCATAGACTAAGACCACCATGAAGCAAGGAATCCTGATTGTATTCCAAGGGCCTCAAGTGCTTCCCATGTCACCTTGGCTATGACTTCCCCAAAGACAATGGTGGCATTTTTAAATCCTTATGGGAGTACCATCAAGTACTACTATTGTTTCATGTTAGTCTTTGGATCATTCCATTCAAAGGCAAAGAGTTCCTGGTACTCAGGACTTAGGGGTACACAGTAAAAGGCAGCTTGTCAGTCCAGAACTGAACTGTAAACCAGCAAAAGTCTCCAGATAAAATGGTAAGCACCAGTGTATGTCTACAGTTTGGTTAATGGCTCTAAAGGAGTCCCCAAGCCCCATCGTTCTTGGTCACTGTCTGTGAGTTATGGTATCTGTTGGCATGTTTTGGAGTAAGTCTCTTTTCCTTCTGGCCAAAGAAGGTTGGGACACACTCATTTCCAGAGTCCTTCATGTCTTCAAAAGGCACATGGTTGTGGTCCAAGAGATGGATGACCTTTTCAGCCTTGTTATGGGTCCTGAGCTCTTATCCATGGTCATTTGTTCTTTCCTAAGACATCATTTTGGGTCTTCACTGGTCATGGCAGAGGGATCCAGCAAGCAGAGCAAGTAACTTTTTGTGTCAAGCCATTTGGCTTCTGCCTTTCCTGAATTTGATCTTGGCTATTAAACACTTTAAAATCAAACTCAACCAATTGAACACTGGCAGCCCCAGTCCCCCTTCCAGGTTTCCTAGATTTTTTTTTTCTTATATCTGGAGCACTCTGGTTGATAAAGTTCATATTAACTACTCTGGTGTTATTTGGATGTTGCAGATCAGTATTAGGATATTGTTGGAAGTCCTCAAAAACGCTTTTGAGGAATATGGGTGGTTCCTCCTTGGGCCCCTATTGTACTTCCTGGATCTTATTCAGACTCTTTGGTTTTGGGATCCCTTGTGAAGTCCTTATAGTGGTTTAACTTTGCTCAGTCTCCTGCATCACTGGAGTCCCACCCTGGTTCTCTTCCAGAGATGGCCTACATGGCTGGGGTCCTGATTGGATTGTTTGGTTGTAATTCATGGAGCCTCTTGGCTTCATGGTGGGCCTTCTCTAATACCATCCTACATTCCTCCAGAGTGAGGAGGGTATTCATGAGGTCCTAGAAGTCAGCCAGTTAGGATGAGGAGTAGCAAAAGTAGAGGTGAAGAGATTCTCCATATCTTTAGCACCATCTCATTAGGATGGTAAGTTATTCTTACAATTATCTAAATCAGAGTTAGATAAGGGGGAGTGCACATATGCAAATCTCCTAGGTTGACCATGGTCATCTAGACCTGCAGGGGTTTATCTCAAGGGATATTGCCCTGCCTGAGGCAGAGTAATTCTAGGGCTGAATTGAGTCCTCTGATGAGTACATGGGGGGCGGGGGGGGGGAACTTCCCTTCTGACTATTTAGCAGGAGGGTATAGGGCAGCACCGCAGCCCTTGGAGGATTATTGATGGAAGCCTTGGCACTATTCACAGGAATCCCTACTTTACACTCAGGGAATTATGGGAAGAGGGCTAAAGGAGGAGCCTGATGTAGTAAATCAAGATCATCATTTGGCTCTGACTTAGGCAAGATAGGCTTTTTCTGGTCTGAGGCTGGAGGGGGGTCCTTCCTTCTGAACCATAATTTAATATCTGTTTTATAAATTTTTATTCTGATATAAATACATAAATGATTGTACATATGGGATTTAGTCTCATTTCCTCTCCCTTTTGTAAAGCAACTCTAACTGTGAAATAGTATTATAGATTAAGGGCCTATTTTCAGGCCATTTTTCCTGACTCTAACTGATATTGGGGCCAGGTAGTATTAAAAAGCAAACCATTCTCCTCTTACTACACAGATGGCAAATACACTGCAAGCTGAATATGGCCCTCCACTTTGTTCTATCCGGCCTGGCACCTTGTTTCTACCCGGCAGCAGCGCTGAGCACTTGCTTAACTGTTAAGGAGTAGTCACATTTATACAGTCCTAAAATTACATGTGGCCCTTCAAAGGCAACTGTGAGACTGATGTGGCACCTGGTGAAAATGAGTTTGACACCCCTGGACTAGGTTCATAGCTAAATACTGATCAATTTAAAAGAATATATCCCAAAAGATTGCAGTCAGGTTAACTATTAGCATTCCTCATTTTGAAAGGTGTCTTAGGATTATCAGAGCAAAAATAACAAGGGGCAGATTCAATAAAGTTTTGCTGTGGTCCTCCATTGTTAACCCTTAATAGCCAATTCTTAACAGGTAATGCAATCAGACATAGGCCAACAAAGACATCCAAAACTCTAGGACTCTAATCCAAGGTTCAGCACTATAACCCAATCCTTTGAGTACCTTAGTAGCTATAACTTTTTATCTTGTATCTCTTAAGGTGGGATTTTAGCCCAGAACTGTAGCCCCGGGACCCAAATTTGATACAGACATGGGCCCGTATTGTCCATGTCATTATGGATGAAATGAGACATTCACATGGATTACTGAGTCCGGTGGAGGAACAGGGACAACATGGCTTTTCCTTCAAGGGAAGCAAAAGCCTCGGCCTCTGCCATGACAGACCCTTATTGGGTTTCTCTGCCCATTACATGATGGTCCTTGTTTACTATGCACAGGTTCACGTTAGGTGGTTACCTTTTACAGAAAACAAAGGAGCCAATGCTTCTAATCACAAAACAGAAGAGGGATATTTGCAAATGAAAAGGCAAAAGTGGTTAAACCAGTTGTACTCATCCTTGGAAAGTTTAGCATGGATTTTAGGAAGTTACTTTGCAGTAAATGTCCTCAATTCAGGGTGAGGGAGTTTTAGTAAAACTCCCTTGGCCTAAGTACATTGCAGGCTGGATTCCCCACGGGAGAACCTATCCATGGGCGTGGGTCCTGTGCATCTCCCAGTGGGAGCTGGACCCACACCATGCAGACCGGTCTCCTACACAAACTCAAGGTTCAGGACCCTAACCTGACAAAATCTCCCCAGGGTGGAGCTCTAACCCACAGTTCTGACCGAGCTTATTAGACATTTTAGGCACACGTGTGTTTTAATGAGGTTACTCACCCAAAAGAATTTGATCCAGAAGCTGTTTCTTTTCCCAAAAGTGAAAGTGGTGCCAAAGAGCCTGCAGCACCACAGCTTGGGGTGGGAAGAAGAACCCAGCAGCCAGCAGCCAAGGCTGTACAAAAACTGCTTTAGGTGGCCATTCAGGGTCCAACACCAGGGCTCATGTCTTGCTGGAGGCTACAGTCCCTCAGGCAGGTGGTCACCAGATCGAAATTCCTTTTTGGTCACCAAAAGGGCTGCTGTCTGCAGCACACAGAAGCCAAAACTTTTGAGAAAAGAAAGAGCTTTTATTACTGAGTCAATCTGCAGGAGACAAGAGGTACCATTTAAATTTGCCTCCCTGATCCAGGGTATGGGGCAGGATTTAAGGGATTTTAGTACCAGATCTTCCTACCAATGGACTCTCTACTTCTGACAGGGTTTTGGTGTACAGATTCTGGTCATGTCCTGGTCCTCTGGTTCCATTGTGGGGAACAGTTAAGGGTTCACAAGTATTACTCATGAGTAGTGTAACTTTGGTTCTGGGTCTTTTTAGATATAGGACAGGGGCAGTTTGAGTTGGTTCAGTGGTTACAATTTTCCTGTAGTGCCTTCTGTGAAATGAATAGAAACCATGAAAAGGAGAGAGACTAGAGCTTTCTGGCACTCCTTTCCCCTGTTGTCCTAATCTGTGTGCTTAAGAATCATCATGCCTACAAGGCTATTGATTTGGCACAAGAAGCTGATATTTCTTCTCAGTCCTAGCTCAAAAATAAATATTTGTTCCCTCCCTTTTTTTCCTCCTTCTCTGTCTTCCTTTCTCTTCTCCTTCCTCCATCTCCCTCTCTCAGTCCCTCCACATCCACCCCCCTCTCTGCTGTAATGGCCTCTTTGTCTCACAAAGACAGAATTACGCAGCAGCTCTCAACTTTTCTATGCTTACATAATAGTCCTCCCCGAACCCCATCCATCCAAGGTTTTGCTTTCCATGGTTTCAATTAACTGCAGTCAACCTCAGGCTAAAAATATTACATGGAAAATTGCAGAAATAAACAATTTATAAATTTTTATGGCATGCCATTCTGAGTAGTGTGATGAAATCTCACACTTTCCCACTCTATCCAGACCAGGACACAAATTGTCCCTTTGTCCAGTGTGTCCACATTGTATACACCACCCATCCATTAGTCACTTAGTAGCCATCTTGACTATCAGAATGGTTATCAGAGAGAGAGAGAGGGCGAGGAAGAGAGAGAGAGAGAGAGAGACTGCATTTACATAACTTTTATTACAGTGTATTTTTATAATTGTGGTTTTTGTTATTACTTGTTGTTGATCTCTTACTTTACCTAACTTATAAATTAAATTGTATTATAGATATATATGTATAGGAAAAGCATAATATATATATAGGATTTGGTATTATCTGACATTTCAGGCATCCTCTGGAAGTCTTGGAACGTATGCCCTGAAGATAAGAGGAGACTGCTGTACTTTCTGCTGGTAGAATTTTGGAGGGCTCACTTGAAGGGATTAAAACACCCAAGATAAGACTAAATAGGTCAGCAGTCAGTACAGTGCAATTGCTAATATTATGTAAGAATTGTGTGTCCATTTCACTTGCCCTTTAGCATTAAGCAGTTTGGATAGAATAGTGTGTCTCAGATTTGGCTAAATATTAGGAGTGATTTGGGGAAATTTTTAAGAATCCCAATGCCCATCCAATTAAATCAGATCCTCTGGGAATGTGCTCCAGGCATTAGCATTTTAAGAACTTCCCCTATGATTTCAACATGCAGTCACAAAGCAAAACCATTGACTGTGTGCCTCTTCAGGCAAAGGCTTCTCCTAGCTTCTCCTCTTCTTTGGCTATGACTTCTTCCTTCCAGAAGTTGTGCCCCAATCTGCACATCCATCAGAATAAACTGCTCAACATCCAGGTAACAATTTGTAACATAGGGGGTGGGTCCAAGTTTCTAAAGGGCCTTGTGTTTACTATGCCTGGGTCTAGGCAACCAAATGCAGAGCAGCTGGGACAGACCTAAACTTTGATCCCTGGGAATAAAGACTGGGGTGGCAATGGAGAAGGACTCCCCTGTTGGCTGGGCACACAGGCACAGGAGAGAGATATGTCTAATGGGGATTGCTCAAGTGAAATGTTGTGCAGAGCCTCATGCAGCACCTCGTGCAGCCCCCACCCCAAGATATAAGGGATCTTCTGTAAAACCACATTTGCAGATGTTTGGCATGCCTAAATTCCAGAATGGGGCTAAGGTTTGAAATAAGGCTGACAAAGGGCTAACTCTGAGCTGGCTTCTGGAGACAAGTGTCAGCCCACACCTGGGTTTCAACAGTATAAATTCAATCACAGTAAAGCTAATTAAGCTCATTGGTCAGAATCTGTTGGAGCACCGGTGCTGGGCTCATGGCACACTCATAGAGACCTACTAGACTGAGGCCTGGTGAGTGCTACCAGCCAAGGCTGACTTCTGTGCTCCAATATACATTGTTCAGTATCCTCTGTGAGCATTGAGTATAATCAAATTCACAATGTTAATGAAAAAAAAAGTCTCTAATTCCAATAAATGGCATGGACTTCACATCTCCTATTTACCCTTGGCTTCTCAATAGATAAACTGCTTCAAAGACCCAAGTTAAGTTATCATCTCAGTTAAGACAGATTTAGTGTTTTTCTAATGGATCTGAGTTTTCAAGGTTTCGACCAGTTGGCTTCTCTTACTGGCAATTCTCTTGAGGCTTTTTTCCCTAAACCAGCAGCCCCCCACACCATACCTGATCTAATATCTTGCTAAGACCCTGTCCTAAGTCTTTCCAGCTGGGAAATTTGCCTCTTTCATCTAGTCCCAGAGTTCTCAGGCCTGGCTGCACATAAGAATAAGCTGGGGGGTTATTTTCTTAACATGTCATGTCTGGCCCCATCCCAATCAATTAAAAAAAATCAGAATTTCTGGGGAGAGATGTGACAATGGATAGTTTTTAAAGCTCTCCATGTGACATTAAAGTCCTATCACAGTTGAAAACCTCTAGTCTATCTTTTCTATTACACTTTCTTTACTCATCTGCCTAGGCTCCCCTTCTGTCTGCCCACTCTGTGTGATCCTTATCCTACACCTCCCCATGCAAAGTAGTTCATCTCCTCCAATAGGTAACAGATGAGGGAAACACCCATCAGGACAAGACCTCTAATTCTGGCTCTTTAAAGGTTATGTCAGTGACCAGCATCCTTGAAATTACCTAGAAACTCATTTAAATTACATAATCCTACTAACTCAGAATCTGCATTTAAACAAAATCTCCAGGTGATATGAGCGCACATGGGAGTTTGATGAGCACTTTAATTAACATATAAGCCCACATCCTCATAATCAAACCACCTTAAAGACTCTGATGGGCCAAGGTTGGAATTATGTGCTCCAAACCCTCAGGTCTCCTAGGGTCCTGGCTCCTGGCTCTTCATGAGGCCTTGTCCTAAATGCCTTCTTAGATACAGGTTCATTTTATCCTTGCTATAAATCTGTGGGGCAGGTTTATTATTATCCCCAAGTGAAAGAAAACAAGGCTCAGAGAAGTGAAATGACTTACTCAAGGTGGTAAGTGATAGATTCAGGATTTTGGGTAGAGGTCTGTTTGATTCCAAAGTTGGTTCTCTTTACAATAAAAAAAGTGTCACATGTTTTACCATGAAGTGGGTGGGTATACAGAATAGGTGAGATGGCTCCTGCCATCCTAACCCTTCCTGCTCTACATGAAAACATTAGACATTCTCTCTCCTGGTTCAGAGAGACCAGTTATCCTGCTGCAGCAGCAAGTCATCTCACCTTGGAAATGACCAAAAGGAACTTTAGAGTTCTGTTCTCAGCAACGTTGAGAACCTCTGGAGAGCATGGTTTGTTTGGCCTCTTCTTGGCGAACTCTCCTGGACATGGAGCTCATTTCCTCTTCAGCACAGAATCCAATCTCTTGAGTATTAAAAGTTATATTTTCCTTTCATGTTCTCTTCTCCTAAGCCAAAAATCATCAAACCAGATGGCTCTTTCTCTGTCATGTATTAGACATGTACAGTTTTAAATGGTTGTAAAAAATAATTGGAACTCTTGTCAAATGGAACATTGCCTTCCTACTTAGCTTAAAGTTTAGGTCAGTGTGGCCATGTTGCTGAATGAAGCTCCTTGTATCTGAACCATAAAGTCACCTTTCCATCTTTTAAACAAGATCCTCAATGCAACAAACAGTTGAAAACAAAAATCTCAACAGAGGTCCCTGTGTGGGGTAACTGAGGACATGGCTCCTCCACAACCTTAGAGAACAGGTGGCTGCCTAGCCAGCAGCTATAAGGAATAAGGAAAACAGTCTGTATCTTGATGTCCCAGCCTTCTCAAGGCCCCTGTGTCTCAAGGCTACTGTGTTTATCACAAAAGTGTAGAATTTTCACATGCTACTCCCTTCACAACCCTATAAGTAGCAACAAGGCAGGAGGTGGGATGTAGTTGCTCTCACCCTGTCTGCCACCATAAGTGCACTCCTCTGGAACATAAATAATAAATGACATGTCCACAGCATGTCTGCAAAGGATGGTCCTCTGCGTGTTTTTTTGGAATATCATAAACACAAATGTAAACATAAGTACAGCTTCCTGGTTCACAGCCCCTGTGTTACATTCGGCATAGTTGGCAGCATATTCCAGAAAGTACCCCTGCTGACAACATGCTGGGTGGGGGAGCCCCAGGGGAAATCCTGGGAAGAGTGGGAGGAATCCTGGGGTGGTCCATCAGTTCAAAAAAAGTCAAAAGCCTACTGGGGGTATATCCCCAACAATCCCCTGGGCCTTGTAGAACTTTGAAAGGGGGCAGAGGAATTCTGCCACTAGGGGAAGAGGAAGAAGTGGCCAAAGTGAATGCACAGCAGTTAGAGGATAAGCTTAAGTTAGAGAGGAAAATGAGATAAGATTCTAAGCCTAGTCTCGGTCAGTCTCTCCTTTCAGAAGATTTAGTTTGAGAGTATTCATCTGTTTAAACTTTGTCTTTGCTTTAGATATTGTTATTGTTTCTATTTTGAAAGGAAGGACTTGGTCTAGCTCCCAAATTGTTTTGCCAAAGGTCTGGTAAATGGGATACGATCTCTAACATGCCAGCTTTTATGTTGTTACATCATCAGGATTCTACTGAGAAAGGATTTAAATCAGTGGTTTAAAGAGGGGAAAAGATCTCACTCCTCCCTCAGACAGTAAAACTCAGAAAGGAAAGGAAAAAAACGAGTCTTTTAAACACTTTGAATTCTCCTTCTGGAGGCCCAGATATTTCCCCCATCTTTTCTTCAATCTCTATAAAAGTCATGAAGAACACTAGATAATGAAACAGCTTACTTCTGAGCACACTACAGGAATGCAACAGTCACCAGGGAAAAAATGTGAGTATATTTGCTCATGAGGGGAAAACCTATTTCTAAAAATTATAAAATGTATTTATAAATTTGTCAATCTAAAGAATGCTAATTACTTACTTTTAATTGACACTAAAAATTGGATATTCTAAGTGGGGAAAGAATAATGGTATTGGTAGTAAGATATGTAAATATGATAATATATTTTGAAGGAAATAGAATTAAAAGTAAATTGTTCTAATTTCTGGATGAGTTAAAAGGGCAAACCAAAGGGGATTTGAAGCAGAAGGATTCTGTAGAGGGAAGAAGTAAAAAGACAGGTAAAAAGACAAGCAATGATAAAATCTTATGCTTCTCTACAAAACTTGGTAATTCAAAGTATGTGTGTCAACTTTATACGTTCAGTCCTCTTGTATATGGCCTATATGTGATATGTGTTCATCTGTGTATTACATGTGGTATGTTTTCTGCCTCTGGATGGCATAACTAGGGGGTAATATTTTATTAGCCTAAAGAAATTAAATACTGACATAAACTAAACAGGATCCTGTGGTTTAGACAAACTATTTAATATCAAAACCAGTTTTAAATTTGATTAATATCTTTAAAAAGTTATTACAATAAAAGTGTGTTGTTTTACAAAAAGTCTATGTTCTAACATTTTGGTTAAGTTTGTTTGACAACCTTCCCAAATTTTAAATTTTAAGAGACTTTTTAACTGGGAAATTAGTTCAGGGTGTTCCTATGGGTCCCTGGAATACATCAAGGATTTGTTCTCCCTCTCTTAGAAAAGCGAAGTTTATAAAAAATTATATTTTATTGATTAATGCTATTACAGTTGTCCCATTTTTTCTCCCCTTTATTCTCTTCTACCTTGCACCCCACTCCCTCCAGCATTCTCCCCTTACTTAATTCATGTCCATGAGTTATACATATAAGTTCTTTGGCTACTCCATTTCCTATACTACTTATCCTCCTCCTGTCTATTTTGTACCTACCAATTATGCTTTTTATTCCCTGTACCTTTTCCCCCATTCTTCCCCCTCCAACTCCCCACTGATAAATCTCCATGTGATCTCCATTTCTGTGATTCTCTTCCTGTTCTAGTTGTTTGCTTAGTTTGTTTTTCTTTTTGTTTTGGGGGGCTTAGTTGTTGATAGTTGTGAATCTGTTGTAATTTTGCTGTTCATAGTTTTGATCATCTTCTTTTTCTTAGATAAGTCCCTTTCACATTTCATATGATAAGGGCTTGGTGATGATGAATTCCTTGAACTTGATCTTATCTGGGAAGCACTTTATCTGCCCTTCCATTCTAAATGATAGTCTTCCTAGATAAAGTAATCTTGGATGTAGGTCCTTGCTTTGCATGATTTTGAATGCTTCTTTCCAGCACCTTCTTGCCTGAAAGATTTCTTTTGAGAAATAAGCTGATAGTCTTATGGGAACTCCTTTGGAGGTAACTGTCTCTTTTCTCTTGCTGCTTTTAAGATTCTCTCCTTCTCTTTAACTTTGGGTAGTGTAATTATGATGTGCCTTGGTGTGTACTTCCTTGGGTCCAACTTCTTTGGGAGTCTCTGAGCCTCCTGGACTTCCTGGAAGTCTATTTCCTTTGCCAGATTGGAGAAGTTCTCCTTCATTATTTTTTCAAAGAAGTTTTCAATTTCTTGCTCTTCCTCTTCTCTTTCTGGAATCCCTATGATTCAGGTGTTGGAACATTTAAAGTTGTCCCAGAGGTTCCTAAGCCTCCCCTCATTTTTTATGAATTCTTGTTTATTCATTCTGTTGTGATTGAATGTTTATTTCTTCCTTCTTATCCAAACCATTGAGTTGAGTCCCCATTTCCTTCCCATCACTGTTGGTTCCATGTATATTTTCTTTAGTTCACTTTTCATAACCTTCATTTTTTCCTCTATTTTGCAACCATACTTAACCAATTCTGTGAGCATCCTGATTACCAGTATTTTGAACTGTGCATCTGATAAGCTGGCTATCTCTTTGTTGCTTAGTTGTATTTTTTCTGAAGCTTTGATCTGTTCTTTCATTTTTGCCATATTTCTTTGTCTCTGTATGCCTGTTATGTAGTAAGGGGCAGAGGCTTAGTTATTCGCCAGGGCAGGGCAACACATGTTGCTGTGTTGTGGTGCTATATGTGGGGGAGGGATCTGAGAGGGGACAATGCTGCTTGCTCAGCTCTGAGATGGCTTTCAGTCACTTCCCTCACTACCCACAAGCAAATTGGGCCCTTCTGGTGCTGATTCCCAGGTGGATGGGTTTATGTATATTCTAGGACCCTGTGGGTCTCTCCAGTGAACTCTCCTGTGAGGCCAGGAGTTTCTACCCGGGCCTCAACCCTCACAGGTTTTTATCAGTCCAAGGTTTTGAGGCGTTATTTCCTCATACTAGAAACCTGGGTTGCTTGGTTTGTCTCGCTCCTTAGTTGTTCCTCCAAGTTTATCTGGACTCAAATGTGGGGCCACCAGCTCCACTAGCTTCTGCCTTGCCATGAGGCCTCTCCACCTTGACTGCCCATCTACATCCCTCCTACCAGTTGTATGAATGTTTCTTCTTTAACTCCTTGGTTGTCGGGCTTCCATACAGTTCACTTTTCTGACAGTTCTGGTTGTTTTTGTTTTTAAATTTGTTGTTGTCCTTGTTTTAGTTGTGCAAGGAAGCAAAGTATATCTACCTATGCCTCTATCTTGGCCAGAAGTCTGAAAGGAGATGTTTGTGAACTAATTAGTTCTATTTACTATGTCTAAAGTACATGGGATGCTTTGTCAAATAAAGATATAATAAGTATATTCTATTTGTATATGTTCTAGAGATTATATAAAACTGTCGAAGATTCTGCAATGTTCTCATATACTTTCATTTGTAATTTTAGTTATCTTAAAATGTTATGACAGGAAAGCAAATTCCTTTGTCAATTATATTACATTCAAATCTATAACCATGTATGTCATTTTAAGTTTTGTCATTTATAAATAGTCATTGTTTTACTCTGATGCATTTACAAAAATATATCATGTCTCCAGAGGTATTCATGGAGAGAACTGACTTGTTTTGAATTCCATATTTCTGAGAATAGGTTTTCAGATCATGCCTTTGAGCCGAGTGAAGATTGGGGGAGCTCTGTGAAATAACTGGAGATGATCATGATGGATAACATTGACTATGGAACCTAATAAATTGAAGCTAGTTGTGGCTTTTGTAAGTTTTTGTTGAAAAACGTCGATAATTTTAACCTATTTTTTAGACAAGAAAACTCTTTTTCTTAAAGCAATTTCATAAATTATACTTTCATAAGCAATACTGAGACATTTATATTTTTCTCTATAGCTGATGCCTCTGGAATTTGGAAATCCTTAATATGTGAGTATATTTTTGTTTGAATACATACAACAGGAATCCGATTTCTTCATAATAAGACACATCAAGCCCATTTCAGTTGCAGTTTAATTAACTAAGTGTTTGTCTGGAATGTCATGTTTGAAAGAGTTATTGCCTGGACTCTGGATGTCACCAGAAAACCTAAAGGAATTGAAATTGACTTTCAAAGCAAATAAATGCCCCTTGGAGAAATGGCCTGGTACACTGCTTTTCAGAAGGTTCATGGCAGTCCTTTGAGGTAAGGAGCAAAGGTCGTTTTCCTGGGAGATATCAAGGAAGAAACTCAAGACATTTTGGGCACCTCAAAAACTTGAAAAAGTCACTCAAATATGCAGGTACTGCAAAGCCTGATGCCAAATGTGTGGCTTGACATCCCAGCCCTGAGGGCTAATTAAAGCTCAATCTAGGAATTCCTTATAATGTTTTGGCAAAGTAGATTTAAGAAAGCCTATACAATCAATTGCTTTTCCTGTTGCATTTATGCAAAGAATCAAGCCAAAATGAAACTGGACTTAATGCAATATATGAATTGGTCTTGATTTGGCTCTTTAATAAAAATGAGGGTGATTTTAAGAGAAAAATTATGTTTTAATAAAATCTATTACACACAATTATGGAAATTAGACCCTGATTCAGTGAATTATCTGTAAAATTTTATTTCTCACCTATGAACTAAAGTGGATCCTGATTTTTTTCTAGTTTTCTTTCCAGAGACATTAAAACTACAGATAAAGGGGATCTATCAGATTGTTTCTGCTTAATTTCATTCCAGCAAAAGCCTTGCATTTGGAAGTCTCATCTGACATTCTTGCATACTCAGAAACTGGTTTATAATTTGTGTTAATTATCCTTTGAGTTCTATTTTCATACCTAGTTGCCTGATTACATAGTATAGAACTCACTTTAGAAGCCCATCTGCATCTCCACCTCCTGAAATGGGACTCAGTGGTTTGGCTGAATGGACTTGTTGTTAGAACTAGATGGTTGAATTGGATACTATAATTCCATATTGAGATGATGATGCTTCAAGGATTCCAGCTTATCCCTACTTTGGAAGAATCAGCTAACAGCCTCTCTGTTCATTCCTTTGTCCTTTTTAGATCAGGCAGGAAGAGACTTCCATACCTCTCACAGGCAGGGACCTGGTTTCTCTGTCAAATTCATAGGAGTTGTCTAATCTGGTAAAACAAGTGGGCTTCTCAGCCTTTGCCTTCTTTTCCTTCTCCCAGGGTATAGCCAATACTGTATTTGTGGCATATGGATACAATGTGCCAATGCCCTCACCACCTAGGGATGTCCTGTCTGGAAGAACTAACATGATGATTGTGAGGTGGAGGAGCAATGTTGGGGTGGAGTGTGGGGTAACTCAGGACATGGCTCCTCCACCCCAGAGAACAGGTGACTGCCTGGCCAGCACCTATAAGGAATGAGGAAACAGTCTGCATCTTGATGTCCCAGCCCTCTCAAGGCCCCTGTGTCTCGAGGCTACTGTGTTTATCACAAAAGTGTAGAGTTTTCACAAGCTACTTCCCCCCTAGCCCTATAAGTAGCACCAAGACTGGAGGTAAGGTACAGTCTCTCTCACCCAGTCTACCACCATGAGTTCACTCCCCTATAACATGAGTAATAAATGGCATGTCCACAGCATGTCCACATCTTCTGGTCCTTCGGGTGGTTTTTTGGGAATATCATGAACACAAGTGCAAACACAAACATAGCTCCCCAGTTTGGAGCTACTATGTTGCACCTTGGCATTCCTTGAGTTTGTAAAATGGATTAGTAGTGGACTGAACTGTCCTTTCTTATAAAAGTGATAGCTAGGACATGTCTCTGTATTAGGGCAGCTTAGCTAGTCACAGTAACTCTCACTGTTTAGGCCTATCCAAAGAGCTGTTTAGTTCTTGCTCCACAGAGTAATGCAAGTAGAGCAAGGGAGCAAAAACGGAGGGGGTGCTCTGCTCCATGCAAATGTCCAAGCGTATGACACGTTTAACTTCCCTATCTGCTGTCTTCCAGGACTGTACCAGCCAATATAGTGGGCACTAGTCATATATAACTATTCAAATTTATTTCTTAAGTAATGCTAGCACATTTCCAGTGCTCAATAGACATACGTAATGAGAAGTTACTATAGTGGACAGTGCAGAATAGAAGTTTTCCATTATTCCGGAAAGTTCTATCAAGCAGCTTGCTCTAAACTTCAGGGTCCTCCACTAGGTTGTCTGCATCTGGCCAACAAGTCAGTTAGGAGTGTTCAAGTTCAGTGTAAGAATGGTAGACATATTTCCCCCCAATTCCACTGGCAAGAACTCAAGATATGAATTTAAAATTAATTCATGAAAATTAATCAATTAATTCATTAAAATTCAAGACAAGACAGGAAGGCCCCCCTCTTTGATGCAAGGGGACTGGAAAGTGTCAATGAGCTTTGTGTGTAGGAAGAAGTTCAGAGGCCCAGACATGGGTGAGCCCTTGGCCAGCCTTGCCCCAGTGGCGTAATCATTGTGCAATACTCCATTCTTGTAGTTCTGGTAGGATTTGCCAAGCCTCTAACAAACATTGCCTTCTTCTCAATCATTGTGGATCTTAGTTCTTGGTAGAAAAAAAAAAGAGAATTAAACTATTGGTGAGGGTTGACTGTTAGATACAGAAAATTTTTGAAAACCATCAGCCACTTCACTTGACAGAGAAAGACTCATGACTTCATCTGATCAATAGCTGTCCATGTGGAAAAGATACTCTGTTTTTATATTCTAAATTGGGGTCGTCAAACTTCTTCTGTAAAAAGCCAGAGAATCAATGTTTTAGGTTTTATGGGTCATGCAGTCTTACAATGACTTTATAATGACTCAGCTCTGTAAATGGAGCCCAAAAGCTGGCATAGGTGAATGAGCATGACTATTTCAGTGAAACTTTATTTATAAAGGCAGGTTGGGGGTTAAATCTGGATTGTGGGCTTAGTTTGCTGACCTCTGCTCTAAGCTTTTTTTTTCACCAGGGCAGCAAAATCACCCTTCTCTTCTGCCCATCTCCTCCAAAAAAGAATGGTAAGAAGAAAACCAGGAATATTGGTGTATGCATAGAACCAACAGTCTGTTGTGCTAAGCACTTTACTTGAGTTAATTAAATTTAATCTCATTCTCACAACTCTCCAAGTTAGAATTTGTGATTGCCCCCATGTCACAGATGGGGAGCTGAGGCACGGAGAGGTTAGGTGGTTTTCCCAGTGTCACACAGCAGGCAAAAGGCAGACAGAGCTGGGATCAAAAGCCAGGTTTGTCTGATGCAGAGGCTGAGATTCTATGTGCGTAGTGTATGCTTCACTGTGAGTCACTGGGGTGCAGAGCAGTACTGTTTAATATCCCCCAACATGGTAATCAGGGAAGAAACAGAAGGAACAAAGTCCCTATAAAGTCACATCCTGCTTCTTTTGGGGTCTGTTTGGATGATACTCTATACACATTAAACTAACCCACTTATTTATTTTAAGTGCCCTTTATCCAGGTCTGTGGGGTGCCACCCTTTCTCTGAACTCACTAAAAAAAACCCTTTCATGGGAAAAGAGCATCAGGTGGACAAATGAAAGAAGAGATTCTCAGGCTAACACAAAAATTATTTTGGAAACCAGGTAATTGTAGCTGAGAGTTGTATCTGGAAAATGTCAAATAAATTAAATTTTGTAAATGCAGTCCTGTGTGAAAAGCTATAAGGGAGTTCTTTTTGAAAATGGCTGTCAGAAGGATCTTTCTGTAACTTGAGTTTTTAAGGTTTACAATTTTACATTTTTCTGTATCAAGATTTACATTTTAATGTTTTTCTCTTGATTACAAAAATAATGCATACTTATTATAAAAAACATGAAATGTTTAGAAAAACATTAGAAAAAAATTTAAATATAAAACTTTACCACTGAGAGAGTTATTTTAAATATTTTGGGTTATATACAACATGCACACACAAATGTGTGCATATATACATATAATTTAAAAGTTTCAAAAAATTGGATTCAAACTGTATATACCTTCTTTGTAACCTGATTTGTTTTACTTCACCTATCATGAGAATTTTCTCACATTACAAATATTTTTCCACACAGTTTTCAAAGGCTACCAAGAATCCTACTAAACCCTATTGTTGGATGATGAGGTTGTTTCCAGTTTTTGATGTAATAGATAATAACACTTGTCCATATCAGTATTATTTTAAATCAAGACAAAGATATAACCAGTGATGCTAAATAAAACAATGATATTGCTAAAGGTCTCATGTTTTATTAATTCTAAAATATTGACACTGTGTTTTGGGAATGGGTTAACTGGTTCAAGTGTGTGCAGACATGGAACAGCTCTTGGGGCTGGGCAGCAGCTGCTGACCTCCTGGGTCAGCTGCCCTAGGGTTGTAAAGAAGTGTATTGCCTCTGGTGCTCCAATGCCAAGCCTCTCTTGCACTCTGGCTACTGCACTTAGGAAGTCTCTCCCAGTGCCTCCAACAATACCACTACTACTACAGGGACAGGGAAGGGAAAGAAAATGTATGGCTTCTGTTATAGGCTGAATTGTATCCCTCCGAAGCTGTATGTGACTAACCAGCACTAACCCCCAGTACCTCAGAATGTGACTGTATTTGAAGATAGATACTTTAGAGAGGTGATTAGGGCAAAGTGAGGTTATATAGTCATTTTTGATCCAATCTGACTGGTGTCCTTATAAGAAGAGGAGATCAGGACACAGACACACAGAGAAGACCAAGTAAGGATACAGGGTGAAGACAGTCATCTACATGCCAAGAAGACAGACCTAAGAAACCAACCCTATGGACAACTCCATCTAGGACTTCTAGTCCCTGAATCATGAGTGAATAAATTTCTGTTGTCTAAGCTGCCCAGTTTGTGGTACTTTGTTATGGCAGTCCTAGCAAACTAATACAACTTCCTAATACTTCTTAGTAGAAATTAAAATAAAACTATTTTATTTCCTTAAGAAACCCCAAACCACAAACACCTTTTTCCTGTTTATTCCAGGGGAGTCAACCCCATATGAGAAGACAGCTTTAAAGTCAGAGATGGGACTGAAATGGAGGCTCCAGGACTCAGGGGCAGAGCTATCTTCAGTATGACCTGGACACGTCTGAACCTCAGCATCCTCAACTTTGAAGTAGGGGTTGTGAGCCCTGTGATAAGTAACACCAACCTTTGGGAGGCTTCTGAGCATGACAGATGTGAAAAGCATGCAGTACTGAGTGCAGAAGGCACAGGATGAACCCTATTAATCGGTGGCCTGCATGCACTCATCTTCGTTTGTCACATAAGGTAAATTATGAGGATCCAGGTAATTGTTACACAGAGAACTATGTGTTCAGAACTTTTGCTTTAAGGTAGACTTGCTTTGTTTAGCCCACACAATGTTTTTTTCAAACTTTGAATTAGTTGTCAATATTTTTAAAATAGGAAGTTCAACATGAATTCTGGGTTTCTGGTGTTTTGAAAAATAAGAAGATTGGGCAGCACTGCGCCCCATTCTATGGTTGTATTCAGCTGGAGCCACCAAGCAGCTGCCTCACTGTTCAACATTCTGCGGTTCCTGCACAGAACTCATCTGTGTCACCTGTTTGGAATTTGTAACCCAAGCCTTAATTCATGAATTAATTTTTTCTTTCAATCCTCACCTGAGAACATGCCTATTGATTACAGAGAGATGGGAAAGGAGGGAAAGAGAGAGAGAGGGAAACATCAATGTGAAAGAGAAGCATCAATCAGTTGCTTCTTGAATGCACCTCGACCAGGGACCAAACCCACAACCAAGGCATGTGAGCTGACTGAGAATCTAACCACAACCTTTTGGTTAATGGGATGATGCTCCAACCAACTGAGCCACAGCAGCCAGGGCCATAAATTAATTTTTAAAAGCAGAAAATACACATGTGTTTGTACATGCAAGAAATATAGAATATATATGTGTGTGTATCCCTGAAGTCACATGCCTCGGGTTCATTATTTCAAAATCTTTTCCTTTTTAAAAATCTGTTTTGACTCTTGGCACAACCTTTGACTGAACAAAACCTATCACCCCACACATGCTAGAAATGTGGATAAAATTTTACAATTCCCCTCATCTGACCTCTTATTTTACCCATGGAGACAACACAGCTGGTTTATAGCCAAAAATGTAGCTTTGGAAAGGGCTTCAGAAATTATCAAGTCTTTGTAAACCCTCATTGTAACTAGAAATTTCAGAGATTTAGGAAAGGTTTTTGTTATCTGAATCAATTTGGAAGGTAGGAAGAAAGGAGAGAAGGAAGAAAGGAAGGAAGGAAGGAAGGAAGGAAGGAAGGAAGGAAGGAAGGAAGGAAGGAAGGAAGGGAGGGAGGGAGGGAGGGAGGGAGGGAGGGAGGGAGGGAGGGAGGGAGGGAGGGAGGGAGGGAGGGAGGGAGGGAGGGAGGCAAACTTTTAATTAGTCCTGTAATCCTCAGGTGATGTGGAAATGCTCCCAGGTATTCCTAAAACAGGTTTACCACCCCCCCCCCCCCCGCCCTCTTGTGAACCTCTGAGTTGTCTCCTATTAGTTGCTAGGTAACTGAAGATTTATGCACATATCCTGTGAATTTCTAAGACAGCTTTCACCTCTGCCATATACAGCACTACAGGCAGATACCACACTTGCTTAAGAAAGACTCCTTTCACCCCCCAAGGCATCCCAGGGCACCTCTATAAGGTCCAAAATACTCTGGCCAAAAAAAAAAAATGCTGGTAAATTCTCAGCTGTCTGCAAAAACAGTTGAGCAAATCTGAGACATTTTGACCCATATCCAGTACCCTATCATGCAAATCTATTAGAAGTTATATTCAAAGAACATTGTCTGCCCTCTTAATTTGCCTGCATGAAATTTAATCTTGTGTTTCTCTCCCCCATCCTTCCCAGCAGCACCAAGGTTCATCTTCGAATGGAAAATTTGTATCCCAGGGGCATCTGGAAAATTATTTCTCAAGCCAGTGGTTTCATTACTTTTTAAAGGCTCTTGTTAAGCCCAAGTACCATTTATACTGGTTTGGACCACATCTACGAATTTTATTGCACTGCCTTGGTAAGTGATGAGGGGATCCAATTTATATGATGGTCCCCCAAACCAAAGTTTTATAAAGTGATCATAATTATAACAACTTTTTGCATTTGGGAAGCAGTCAGGTTTTACTAGGAATTTCCCTGGGCATCCCGCCATCAGATTCTCACCGCAACTCCATAAAGAGGCCTGGTTGACGGCACTGTCACTTCTGGCTTAGATGACTTTGTGACTGCAATAGTCTGCCAATTGGTGGTCCAGGGTTGTCTTCCTAATCCATCCTCCACACAGGCTCTAGAGAGGTCTCTGAAACAGAAACCTGAGGATGCCACTCCCTGTTTAAATCAGCCAACGTGTCTCATTTGCAACATCAAAGTTCATGCTACTTAGCATGGAAGACAAGGACCTCCATCATCTAGCCTCTGCCTACCTATTTACCTCATCTGCCATTACTGATTACTGTCGCCTACTGTTTTTCATCTCATTAGCACTGCCTTTGGTGTGGTTCCCTGCACACCATACTGTTCCTTTTATCATACTTTTTGCTATGCTTCCAAAGCCTATACTCCCACCATCCAATTATTGTACCATCTCCTCCAGGAAGCATGCTCTGACTGCCCCTCTCCACCTCACCCCAGCTGAGTTAGATACCTCGCCTCTCTGCTCCCAGAGGGCTCATTGCATAGCTCTATTGAAGTATCTAGGGAATTGCTTAATAATGTTCTGTTCATCTGCTTGTCCCCCTCACTACATGTTTGAGTTTTTTTCCAAGGCAGTGTATATATGCCATCTTCTTCCTTTTGGTATCTCCAGAGACTGGCATAGCCCCTTGCCCATCATGAGTGTCTGTTTGTTGGAGGGAAGGAGTAAAGGCAAAAGGAAGAGAGATCCTAAAAGGAAGGCCAGGGGCACCACTGGCCTGATTCATGGATGAGGCAATCCAGGCTCCTAGATGTACACTGAACCCAGGTAACACATTTAGCAAATAGAAGAACCAGATCTGAACAGAGAGAATGATTTTTTAAAGATTTTATTTATTTATTTTTAGAGAGGGAAGGGAGGGAGATAGAGAGAGAGAAAAAAATATCAATCTGCAGTTGCTGGGGGTTATGGCCTGCAACCCAGGCATGTACCCTGGCTGGGAATCAAACCTGGGACACTTTGGTTCCCAGTCCACTCTCAATCCACTGAGCTATGCCAGCCAGGGATGAGAAGGATCCTTAGAAATAATCTAACCCATCCTTTTATATAGTGAAAAGAACCTCTGCTTGCATACTCCCAGGGATGGGGTGCTCACTGCCTTCCCAGGTAGCCATTTTCATGTGCTCACTACCAAGTAGTTAGCTATCCTGAGAGACAGTTCTCTCTTGGGTTGTGCTGAAATCAGTTCTCCTATGATTCCCATCAGCCTGGTTCTACTTTTGTCTTCCGATGTTAGACACTTCCTCTTGTTGGAGCAGAAACCTCAGACTTCCTGTTTTGAGGATAAATCACCCTCAAATTGCTCCCGACTCCCTCAATCATCATCAAAAATGCAAAAATAACCAGATTCCTAGCCTGAACTTAAGTGTTTTCCATGCACTATCTAATTCAAACCTCCTGGAAACAAGTTTAAAAACATGCCCAAGATCACACAGCTAGAGAGTCACAGATCAGGCCTAGACCCCAAGGGATCTAACTCCAAGTTCATGGATTTAATCACCTCACAATAGTCTTGCCTATCTGAGCCCTTCAGCTATTCGACAGTGAAAAGCTAAGCAGATTAAAGGTACTGTAATTCTTTCTCTCTCCCTTCCTCTAATACCAGCTTTATGAGGACCTAGCAGATCTCTCTCCTCTGAGGATTATTTAAAAAAATTAGTTTCTTCCTCCTCCCCTCTCCCTCCCCAGCTCCATCTGAGGAAGAAAGATCACTGGGTTGCTAGCTCTACCAATACCGTGTTATTCACGGGGTACTGCACTGGGATGAGCCAACTCGTTAGTTTCAAAGCCTCAAATTAATCTGACATTATTGTTTCTGGAGGTGAAAGGTCATTTTTTATCTTCTTAGCTTTGTCCACCAGCGGGAAGAAATTGAATCTTTATGCAGGCTGAGATCCTGCTCCACATTGCACCGGCTACGGATGCTTCTCATCTGTGTCATGAGTGAAATTGAACACAGAGAACTGGGATGGTTTTTAATAACCCAGAGGTTGTTATTTTCTAAGTAGGAGAATTTTGTAAATCATGAGGTAGAGAAATGATTAAGAGCCCGATACTGGGAGTGTTGAAAAAAGCTAGAAACGGAAATAAACTATCATGACAGAAAAAAGCTGGTGGGAACTGGATGGAAAAGTCCTTCTCCATCCTCCAGCTTGGCAATCTCCCTCTGATTTCCCCTAGTGGCAGAACCTAACATGGCACTGCTGCCTGGAGAAGTGGCAGTTATAGCCACAGCCTCACAAAACAGTGGTGACTTAAAGACAACAGCTTAATAACTGGAACCAGTGATTATACCTATACCAAGGATATGTACTAAAAATTCAATGGAAGTGCTGTGGGTGGTAGTAGTCTATGTTTCATGGATGTTTCAAGCCGGGTACTGATAACTGCCCCCACCCCCCAAATCATGAAAGGAGCCACCCCACAGAGTGAGGCATGGTTCCCAGGTTGGGCTGCCCCAGTTAGAAATTTCTCCTGGGTAGCCCTGGCTGGATAAAGCTGCATTGAGGAGGGGAAGAAAGCTGCATTGAACCTGGCCTGCTTGTGTTCACAGTAGCTATTGTCTCATCCATAACGGTGTAATCAGAGTGAATACATTCATCAGTGTTTACTACCCTACCCCCCACCCACACCCTCTGTGGCTTCTCACAACATTTTCTCTGAGCTCCAAAGGGAGGTTTGGCATTTAAATGAGGGTGGGGGATGGAGTGTGACCCCAGGAATAGAGAAAATATATCCTTCTCTTTGCATCTCTGAATGCTTCTATATGATAGAAGCCCTAGAGAAGGCATAGGTCACCTGTAACTTGGGGTACAACACTGAGGTTGAAATTTGCCCTTTTCCAGTGCCCTGTCCACCAAGAATGTCCCATGAACATCCTGGAGCCAAGTTGTATTCCTTAAAGAGAGCAGCTGCTAAACAGAGCAGGGAAAAAATCAAGGTCAGGAGGTGGGATTGGAGTAAGAAAGCAAAATATAGTTAGCATAGATTTTAATTCAACTTAATTTTAAATTATATTCAGCAGGAAGTTTAGTGACCCTATGGAACAGGGCAAAGGGTCACATTTATCACACACCATGCTTCCAATTCAGGTCTATTCTCTCCTAAAGACAGGGAGCGGGACACAGACCCCACTGGGAATTAAACCCCATGAAAGCAGTTGATGACTAGAGCTGGGAGAAAGGACTGCTGTTGACCAGGTTCAGGTGTGAGCCCAGGAATTATTCCAGTCACTATTTTTTGCCTCTAAGTTGAGCTGGACCTGTGGGGAAGAAGGGAGAGTTGCCAAGTAGTAGCTTGCCAGTCAGCCGAAGCCACTTTACCCATTCTGGCCTGGAAAGGAATAGAAGTTAGGGGCTAGGTCTTTCTAATTTTGGTAGAACACCAAACACTGTGTACTGGGCCTCCCCACCTGGCCCACTGGTGACTGGTTCTTAGCTCCAGTTGAGTTCCAGCCTATGCCAGTGGGTGTAGACTTCAGCAAGGCTAGTTCCTGGAGCCACAGGACACAGGTTTCTCCATCCCCTTCAAGGATGGTGGCATGAGAGTCTGTCATTCCACCTGCTTGGTGTCCATCCCACTTTTTCTGATAATAGCATTATAATTTTCCTATGGGAAGTCACTTCTTCACTTCTGACACTTATGTCTTGGTTCCTGATGCTTCTGTTTCCCCTTTACTCCAGCACTAGGAGTAGACCTAAGTCTGGCCAATTGAAATTAGTCTTAGGATTTTTGTTGGAATGATAGAAAAGAAAAGCTCTTTGGTGATGGTTGTTGGGAGAACAGCTTGTACATCACTCAACTACAACTACAATGAATGAGTCTGCATAATGAACCCTTCCACAGCTTGGTGGCACCTGACAGTAAGCATTGCTCATAAATACTGGCAGGTCTGTGGGTTAGTGACTATGGTCCATGGGTGCAGCTGTGCCCTAAATGTCATCTGCTTCTCTGGGATAAGAGGCTACCTGCAGGATATTCTCATGGTGTTATAGAACAAAACAAGGGGGGGGGGGGTTGGGACGATACACTATTACTGAAAGAAGCCCCCAGGTCCATTATGTCTGCCACCAGAGGAAAGATGTCTCTCAATGCCAGAGATTCGTGAAAAGGAAAGGAAATGTTTATTTAATGCTATACAAACTTAAAGTAGTGACCTAATGTCTTCATCAAAAAATCCTAAAATCTCTTAAAACACCCACAAACAGACACAGTCCTTCCTTCCCCCTTTGCCCAGTCCAGAGTACCATATCTCAGGAAAGGAAATAGAAGTCCATGGCTCAGGCAGTCTTCTGGTTATTTCCAGTTAGTGCTCCGTCTTGACTGAGAGACCTCCCTGGGTTCCTGGCACCCTCAGCTGTGTCACCAGGATCTCTGCTAAAACCAGGTGGTGGTTCCTTCTAAAGCTGTGGGGGTCCCTACTCTGGCAAAGGCACGTGGCCCTCTCTCCCAGAGCCAGGGGAGTCCCCACTCAGCCAAAACCGTGTGCTTCTCCCCTCAATGGCTGCTGTGTCTGGGTTTAAATCCTTGCGCCAATCTTCCTTTGTAGCCCCATTTCTGGCTCCTCCTACACTCGGCCACACTTGCCCTCAATCTGCTGTCTTCTCTAGCTTTTCTGGTCACCATCGTGGGTCTGGGCAGGTGTGACCCCATGTCATGGAGCCAATCTTCTCCCAGCTCCCACGCAGGCGCTATAACTCAGGAGACCTGCCCCCAAGTCACATCTTGGGGGGTCCCTTTCCATCCCCCTGGCCTAGAGCATGGCCATAGCTATTTAGCATATCTAAGTGACCAGCCAAAGGCTATAGGTATGTTAAATGACCATGCCATGGATTAGCTACAAAGCTGCCCTGCATGTTCTTGCTCTGTGTGCCCCTTACCCCAACTCATACCTGTGAGGGAAGAGGTGAAGACATCTTAAAATCCCCTGGACACCTTGAGTTCTAGGCCCCATTTCAAATGCCCATTTGGGGTCCCCCTTCTTGTCTGCACCCTGTAACAATGGTGATTCCAGAAGTACAAGAGAAAGGCAAATGGAAACAGGTAATTCTTAAGGGCTAGGCTCAGAACTGGCACACTGTCATTTCCCCCTATATTCTTTTGCCTAAAATAGGTCACATGGCCACGCCCAGTATCAGTGGGGTAACAAACCTAACCCACCTGTGGTAGAAAAACTGCAAAGTCCCTGTGAGAGGGCATGCATGCAGGAGGGTAAAGAATTGGGAACATTCAGGCATTCAATTGCATGGCATAAGCTGTTTGCTGATGGCTGATTTGCCACTTGATGGGACAAGTCTGCTTGAATGAAATCAATAGAAAAGAGAGTAAAGGCAAGAGTTGGAGACTGACACGTGATAATATTGTCAGAGTCCCCGGATCGGGCTGCATCCTGACTTTTCAATTATATAATTGTTTAAGTCTATTTCAATTGGGTTTCTGTAATTTGCAACAAAGACACCTGACTGATCTATATCAGTCAGGAAACTCAGAAAGTGTGGCAGGATTCAATGGGAAGGCAAGATAGAGCAAGTGGTTTCTGGAGGCTGAGCCTAGAATGGTTGCCAGAGGCCACTGGACATGGGTTATGGAGTCTTTTACAAGGTGCCCTTAGAAAGCCAATCAGTGTGAGGGGAGCACTGGAGGACACTGCCATTTGAACACTCTGGACCAAAGGAATATAAGGCCTCTTGTTTTTCCAGCATCTGACAGAAACAGACGAAAAATAGCAGAGGAGACCATGCTGATGCAAGCCATATTGCTCACCCCCTAAAGTACGAGCAACTTAAGTACCATGAAGACTTCTAAGGTTTTAGGTTCTAGAGAAAGCCTTTGACCTTATGACCCTAAGAAGGGAACCAAGATCTCAGAGCAGTAAATGAGGCTTTTGGTCTAAGAGGAAGGGTCACAAGGATGCTGATATTTGAATAGCCTTAGCAACGACATTAACTACAGCCATTGCCATTTATCGAGCACCAGCCATATGCCAAGCACTGGGCCAAGGAATAGACACATATTAGAACGTCGGCTCCTGGCAAGAAACCTGAGAGGTTAGTATTTTGTCACCATTTTACAAGTGAGGAGGGTGAAGTTAGAGAGGTTCCCTCCCCCATCAAAGGTCCTCTGGATGAACCTGTCCTGCCCCCAGAGCCCCAGCAGTTGACACCAGGCTGTGAGCTGCCCTTTGTTCTTTCTGACCCCAGAGCCCAAAGGGACCTTTTAATTAGTACTTCCTTCCCTTGCCCTTTTTATAGCCTCCTGTTCTTTGAAATCAGGGCCCAACATCAGACTGGAGAGAAAAATATATCCTCTTTGTAAAACCTTTTCTACAGTCTCATCATAGAGGGCAGTTGTGGCTGCCCCTGCACAGCGCCAAATAGTTCCTCTTTTCATAGGAGCACCCAGGTTTCCTCTGGGGAGTCACCTTCCCCCAACCCTCAGTCCCAGTGACTGAGGTGGGACACATCTGATCCCGTGTCCCAGCTTTGCACTCCAGGCGTGGACTTCGGAGCCTGGACTGCCCATCCTTGCAGTCCATGACTGTAGTCAGAGAGGCACACAGTCTAGCAGGGCCAGAGCCTGCTGGGTGTGTGGCCTTGAGTCACTTACCTAATCTTATCTGTCTTCAGTCTGTCCACCTATAAAATGGGATGATAATATTAGCCCCGACTCTGTAGAGCTGTCATAAGGAAGAGTTAGGATAACACACACGAAGAACACTGTACACACCCTCAATAAGATACAGCTGTGATTGTCATTGGTCCAGGTGTGGACACCTGACATATGCAAACTGACAGGAATCTTTGCTAGGATTTTGTTGGAAGCACTGAATAAACAGTGTTCTCTCTCTTTCTCTCTCTGTCTCTCTCTCTCTCTTCTCCTCCCTCTCTCTCTCTCTCTCTCATCTCTATCTCTATCTCTATCTCTATCTCTATCTCTATCTCTATCTCTATCTCTATCTCCCTGTCTCTTTCTCTCTCTGTGTCTCTTTCTATTTCTGTCTCTGCCCCCCTCTCTTTCTCCATCTCTCTTTCTCTGGGTCTCTCTGTCTCTGTCTCTGTCTCTATCTCTGTCTCTCTTTTTTTCTGTCTCTCTCTCCCTCATCTCTCTCTCTGGGTATCTCTCTCTGTCTCTCTCTCTTTCTCTTTCTCTGTGTTTCTGTCTTACTCTCTGTCTCTCTGTATTTGTCTCGCTCTGTGTATGTCTCTCCTTCCCTCCCTCCATCTCTGTCTCTCCCAGGTTGGGGAATTGGGCTGGGAGATGCGCCTGCAGCACTAGTGGAAAGGAGATCTGAGATGCCCAGAGACAGATCTTTATCAGCACCTGTTTGAGGACCTGGGTCTGGCTGTGCCTGCAGTCATCAGTTCCCTGGACTTTTCACTAGTGTGTGCCAACAATTTCCTTTTGTGGAAAAAAACAGTTTTGGATGAAGTCAGGGCAGGGGTTGGGCATCAGAGTGAAAAGGGTAAGGAATATTGAAACATCTTCAGGCTTTAGCATACCCTGACATTCTTCTCCTCTCTTAACCCACGAGACACAGAGTCATAAAACAGGACTGGGGAAGAGAAAGACAAGAACCTTACATCCACTCTTCCTCCCTCTCACAAGACAAGCAAAAGGGCACAGCCACTTTGGGCTCTATGCATCAGAGTATGACTCTCAGCTTGCTTGACCATTCTCCAATTATAAGTCCCCCAGTACAACCATAAGAAATGATCATTTTTATAGGTCAAAAATGGTTGAATATTGATTATATTCAACCTAACAGTTTTGACCTTATGGGGATTTGTTAAGATTAAGTGAGATGAGACCTGTACTGTTCTCAGCACAATGCCTACATCGAGTTAATGGCTATTAAGTGTTAACTTCCACAATGATGATGATGGTGTGGTGAGGGTAGTGGCCATGGTGGTGATGGTTAAGAAACAGTCACAAGACAAAGGGAACAGAAAAAGCAGCAGTTTTCAGCAGTGGTTTTTGGGCTTGATTGACAATTCTGCTTATTTTCCCCCATATCTTGTTCTTAGGGTTTTTGGTATTTTTGTCTCCACCAAAATGGGGAGGTCAAAAGTTCACAGAGGTAAACCAGGGATTTTCAGGCCGCAGTGGCTCTTCTGTATTGAAAAAATCCTCTCACATCCCAGGGTTGTGTGAAATTCGCATGACTGGGAAACGAGGGGAGGGGAGTTGGAGGGGCTATTTTAGAATTGCCATTCTTAATTTTAAACACCTTGGCATCTGTAAAACAGTTTCCAATTCAGTAATAACAGGGCATTTGTTTTGGTTGAGGATTTCGCACCCACAAGCTAGTTATTGGGGTCAAAAGAGAGCATTTGTTTTCTGAAAGGTGACAGTATGACACCTAGCTATTCCCATTTCCTTAGCATTCCAGGTGTGGCCACAGAGAGATTCGGGCTCTTCCTCCCTGCTCAGGACCTTTGGACACATTCTCCCCTGAATTCAAACACTGAATTCTTCACCAGCTTCATTCCTTCAGAGCTCACAGCCTCAATGTGACTTTGGGATATCTTTTTAGACACCCCAAATCCATTGACCTTTCTGGAATATGCCCTCATATTACTTGATAATTTTCTTTCATATTATATATGACACTGCTAGTCATCTCATTATCTGTATAATTGTCTGCCCACCATCATTTCCCCACTGGATGCCAAGCTCCAGAGAATATGTACTGAGTCTATATTATTCTCTATTGTGCCCAGGACCTAGCCTGAAGAATGGTTGGTAACTTAAAAAAGGTGTTAAATTATGATTTCATCACTTAATAACTTATAATAATTAATTCAAAAAATTCATTAATTGGTGGCAGAGGCTTAGACCTTCCCCAGGGGAAATAAGGCCAGGTTTAGAAATTGGGATACAGAAGGGGTGGGCAGCAAGAATACCACCTAGTCCACCACATGAGGGGAAGGCAAGAGACACAAGCACTACTGGGACTTTGAGCATATTCCAACTCATTGCTAGGACAGAGGATGGAGAGCTACTCTCACATGTTGTTACAAGTCCTGGATGTGCAAACAGAGATTATTGGGAAAAACTTTTGAACTTCAGACATGACTAACAGCCTCAAATGAACAAGAAGTGTCAGTGATTCATTTAAGATGCACAATGATAATGCAGAATGGAAGAAATTCTGCATTAGAATTAGAGGGAGTAAGGGACACTTCACTCTATAGCCATACCTTGGCTATAGAGAGAGCTAGTGTCTATATCTGAGCTCCCCAGTCATTGGCATTTGCAAGAAGAAACAACAATCACAGCAGATGAAGGGAAGGAATATTTTGTTTAGGTTACAATAACCGATAAAACTGTAATTTTTCTGTTGTCCATGGCAATCTGCCCTGCTAGACAGGGAGTGCTCTTGGTCAAAACCTGGGCCTTATTATGCTTTTTAATTTCTGTTATTTAAAATAAATGTCTTTGGATGAACAAATGAATTATTTCTATTATTGCCACATGGCCTCTTTGTCTCAAGAAAACAAAGTATAATCCAAATCTACAGGTCAAGATAAATCATACTCCACAATCTGCTTCCACAATCAAGAAGCAGATATTTACTGAATACTTACTATGTGCTAGTCAGCATCTTATACTTTGAGAGGCACGTAGGGCCTATGGCCTCAAAGAGTTTAATTTTGTGGTTAGGATGTATCTAGTAAAAGCTCTTCTATATCACATAACACAGACCTCACTGAGTTAAACTCAAGTAAGGAAAAGAAAGAATGAAAGAAAGAGAAAGAAAAAGAAAAAAGAAGAGAAGGAAGGAAGGAAGGAAGGGAAAAAATAGGTTGCAGAATCAAGGAAAGGAAACAGCATTTATCCAGGTGCCATGGATACTAGAACTAGAAAACCACACACAGAAGGGAGCTCTCTGTCTCACTTAGGCTTTTTCAACTGCTTGCTTATGTCGCATGTGACCCAAGGTGGCACCAATCTCAACACTGCATTATGACATTGAAGGGAAGGTCAAGTGCTCACTCTAACTGATTTATCAAGGACAGAGTAGGTGTACCGGTGGATCATAAGATCTGCTGCCCTCTTACCCAGGCTCTGTGCAGGTTGCCCCCAGAAGGCATGGCAAACAATGGCTGACATTGCAAATTCAGGCAAAAAGGCTCACATACATGAAAAGGTCATGGAGAAAGGAGCAAGCAGCAGAGGGCGTAGAAGGGCCAGGAAGAAAGTCATACTGGTAGGTTTGGTCTATGAAAAAGGAAATGCTAGGTGGAGAAGAAGTTCCCAAATTCAAACCTCAGTATTTTCTTAAAAGATCTTATTTATTTATTTTTAGAAAGAGGGGAAGGGAGGGAGATAAACATCAATAAATGGCCTCTCACACACCCCCAAACTAAGGACCTGGCCCACAACCCAGGCATGTGCCCAGGAGGGAATCCAACAGGCAACCTTTCAGTTTGAGGTATGAGGCCCAACCCACTGAGCCACATCAGTCAGGGCCAAACCTCAGTATTAATAAGGGGTCCTAAACCTTCTTTCCATGAGTTATGGCTGTGATTGTTCCCACTGTCAGAATAGGAAAATGCAAAGTAAAAGTCTGGGAAAGATATACCCCAAACTTGTAACCTCCAGGAAAAAAGGTCAGGATCATGATGAAGAATGATGGTCCAAAGAACTTTAACCTCATCTGTGACATATTAAGTTTTTTAAAAGGAGAAGGGATCCATCTCTTACTTGAGTAATTAGTTTAATTGTTTAAATAGGAAACCTGGCTTAGCGCATGCTTCTCCAGAGAACTGCAAGAAAGAGTTTAGTCAGTGGATTTCCCTGAGGCCAGGTCAGGGTTCAGCCCCCAACTTCCAAGCCCCAGAACTTAAAAGGTGGATTGACCCACTTAATTATTAACTGAACTGAAAGAGAGACTTTCCAGAGACTAAGTCCTCATTTTGATATTGATGTCAAATGTAGATTTCTTTTTTTTTTAAGCATCTGGTAGTGTTTTCCCAGCTATTGTTAAGACAAAATTAGATGGAAAGACGAATGTGCATAAATCACTATTTTGGGGGACTCTTGAGAAAATAAAAATAGGAAATAAAAAGAGCACCAAGAAAGTGTGTTCAGCTGTGGGTGTGTTTTAATTGCATCCCAGCTTTCTCACTTTCTTGGTGAATTTCACACACATATCTCCTTCTAATCTTTTTCCTACAATTCTCAGGAACTTAGAGGTGAAAAATCATATAATCAACACTTAAAAGTTGTCAATGGATCAGACATGTAATGGAGAATTTATAGCCACAGATCCTCCTAAATCTCCAAGCTAAACATTGGTCTCAACTACTTCCTCTACAATCTTGATCAAATCCACTGCAAAACCACAAATACTTATCTGGTCTTTCCCATAAAGCACATGTAGTTTCCTTTCCTCCCAGCCTATTAGAATGGGTATCAGATTCTCCCTCTGCTCTGCCCATCTCCTCTGTGAGAAAAGATTCCCTTGCCTCTTTATGCCTCCCTCTAAGGTATCCTGTGCTTCATAGAAGATTCTAAAAATAATATACTTTAAAGCCCCATTTTGCTATTCTTTACCAGTAACTGTGGACGGTATGCAAACTAAACTATAAAAATTAGGTAAGTTTGTTCTCTGACTATACTCAACCCATGGAAATTAAGGATTTCTTTAAAGACTAGGAATCAAAAGGTCATCTCAGGGTCATGCATCATGCTGAAGAAGGCTGTCTGCCAGCTGGAAAGTCAAGAAAGAGAGACCTGAGAAACTCAAGTTAAGAAATTTGAAGTTACAGAGTGGTTTGAACATAGAAATATCAGTCAACAGATATAGAGGAGCCTCGGACTATGCAGATACCATTTTAAAATCTTGTTTGATTCTCATGACAACCCAATTTTTATCCCCATTTTACAGGTGAGAAACTGAGGCTAGAGAGGTAGGATCACATAATTAGTAGGTAGAGAAGTTTTAACCAAGGCAGCATGACTCTAGTGTTTACATGCATAACTGCCCAATAGAGAGGCAGGGAAAGGGGGAAGATAGACAGATGGATGGATGATCAGTGTGAAAGAGACTAGAATTGAGAAATTGTTTTTGGAACAATCAGCAAACACCTTGAACCCAAGCAGTGTTTGGAGGAAGAGGGAAACCTCAGCAGTGAGGTTCACAGAACAACCAGAAATATAAATACAGCCAAACCAGAATGCAGACGCTACATGCAGAGGAAGGTTCTCATCAGGGGCCTAATGGAAACAAATGACACACTCAAGTTCGGACAATTGGAGGAAGGTTTATTTAGAAAGGGACTATTTACAGAGCACAGGTGCAGAGGAAGGTGAGGGCCAGTGCAATAACCCGGGCAGGAGCAGCAAAGGGCCTGGCCCTTGCTCCAGAGGGAAGGGAGCTGTAAGCAGAACCAGACAGTTTCTCAGAGAAGCCAGCCTGAGAGGACCTTAGTCTAGGGACAGAGTCTGGTCCAGGTGACCTTGACAGGAAGGGCCAAGGAAATCCCTACTGCACCTTCTCCCTCCCTCCAACCTCCTGCTGGGGGGAGCTGCTTTGACTGAACCCAACTGGATGTCAGAGTGCAAAGGCACTCAGCCACCAGGCATGGAGGAGAGCATCTGGAGGGTGAACCCAAGATGCCCAGCCCAGAAGATGAAGGCAGCACTTTTCACCCAGGGTCAGGTGCAAAGGGTTGCCTGGAGGGGTAGGAGGAATATTCCCACGAAATCAAACATTCGGGGGGTGAATTGGCCAGGGCCCCTGCAGGCTCTTGAGCCCTGCAGAAGTTTACCTAAGAGACACCATACAGCACAGACCCTTATAGGGCATGTATTAGCAGCCACTTGTGTTGCTGGAATGCTGGAAATGGCTATGTGGGAGAAGGATACCCAGCCATTCCAAACATAAAAAGGTGAGAAGTGTTGTGGATAGAGTCAGACCCAGGGATTCCTCCACCCCTCATTCCACGGTGCTGTCAGGGAGGCAGCCTCTTCCTCATAGCTGGACCCCACGCCCTAGGGACCTTTGTGACAGAGTTGTGAATGCACTATGTTCAGAAATAGTTAAGGCAGAAGAAAAAGGCATGAGAAAAAAATGTTTTGTGACTGTATGGTGGCAGATGTAACTGACTTGTGGTGACCATTTCCCAATATATACAAATATCCAATCATTATATTGTACTGCTGAAACTAATATAATGTTTTATGACAATTATACTTTAATCATTTTGGCAGAGGATTTTCTTTGTTTCTATAGGGGTTTGACTTCTAAAGAGAGGAAAAGTTAAAAAGTAAAAACAACTCTTTACATGGGACCATTAGTTGCTACAACTATAGGTCTCATTTAAGGAGCTGTCCGTCATGTTAGGGTGCCCAGAGTCAGTGCCTGTCTTCAGGATGGTGAAGTCGAAGGAAGGATTCCCTGCAGCCAGATACAGCAGAGGTGGCCTTGTGAGCATATGTGCTCTGGATGACTGGGGCTCATGTTACATTGGGTCAGGGACAGTTGAGGGGCTGGGACAGCAGCCCAGGGTGCCAGTCCCCAGGAAAACTGAACATCTCTGGAACACAATGGAAATAAAGTGCCCATTGACTCAGGTTTCCTTACACTACTGACTGGAATGCAAATTGGTCCTAACACTGTTAGAGTAAAATTACCCGCAGTTAGAAACAAATGACAGTGTCCTCCAATGCAGACCTATCTCTGGAAAAAATTGTTGCCATTAGCCTCTATGAGCTGCAAGATCCAAACAGTGAATCTCGAGATTTGACTCCTTAAAAGTAAAGTCTAAATAGATGAAATTTTGGAATCAAGAAATGCATGATATAGCACTGCTTCCTGGGGATTAGTTATTTTTTACTTATATTTTAAGCCTCTAAAAAACTTTATAAAAAGTTGCCTGATTTATAAAATTGGGAGAGAAAATTGAAGAGAGGGGCATGGAAAAGGATGAAGAATTTCTTTAGTGAGTGAATGAGTGAAGAAAATGTGTTCTGAACACTTTATTCATGAGAACATTTTTGTTCTCTATCCCTATTAAATACATGTGGAAGAAATATTTAAATAATTCTAGCTCGATTGGGAGATTTTTTGGGGGGAATTATGAGAGCCCATTCCCACAAAATAACAAAATTTGTCAAACGCAGAACATGACTTTGCTTGTTAATTTTCCTTCCTCTTAGATTTCTCTGTGACAAACTCAAGTTCATTGTGCACTTACTATGTGCCAGGCTCTGAATGTTAAATATTTTATTTAATACCCAAAGGGCTTTCAAGACCTTGGACTCAGATACATTTGAGATCTGCACTGTCCAGTATGGTAGCCACTAGCCTCATGTGGTTATTCAAATTTAAGTTTATTTAAAATTCAGTTTCTAAACATTAATTAGCCATTTGTGTCAAGTGCTGAACAGCCACATGTGGCTAGAGACTACCACATTACTGATCCACATCTCCACTATTGTGAAAGTGCTGCTGAGCAGCAAAGTTCTAGACCCTCCAGAGTGGTTTCTACCTTCTGGGAAGTCATTAATGCAGAAAAGCTGCTGTTACTTGAGCACCTCCTCTCGGCTGTTCAAGGTTCTGGACCAGTTCTATTTAAGACCATCTCACCATGGCCACTCTCACACATCTCACCCCCCTTTAACGATGAAGTAACTTGAGCAGAGAGAAGCTAAGTCACCTTCTCACCATCATAAAGCAAGTGAGTAGCAGAACCATGGGAGTTTGATTTCGAGACTTTCCTCAGTCCAAGGGCATCTCCCTCACAATAAGAGTGGAAACACCACCAGGGACAAGAAGGAGCTGCTGGGGTTCTGGCCCTTCTGAGAGAGAAGTAGGCACACGTCTTTGGGTCAGACAGGCTAGAGGACCAAGCCCAATTCCACCACCATCAACTAGATGGGTGACACTGGACAAGCTACTTAACCTCTCTCAGCATGTATGAAGTGGGGGTGCTCACAGCACCCACCTTGTAAGAGCTAGAAGAATTAAATGAGATGGTACATGTAAAGCATTTAGCACAGTATCTGGTACATGGTAGCTGTTTAGTAAATTCAGATATGATTATTATTTCGAAAGTGATTCCCTTTCTGCTAGTTGAGTTGGAAAAAGCAAGATGTGCCTTGCCAACAATGCACATTTCCGAGTCTGGCGCGCCCTCTGCTGGTAGCTTCTAGACACAGCACATGGCCAGGTATTCCCTGAAGGTGCTCATGGTGTTCTGGGGCAACTTGGCTCTAAAATAGGAACATCTCACTTGAGCAATCAAGGAAGTGGCGGGTGGGGGTGGGGTTCTTTTATATTGTAGCTCCTCTTAGCACTCAGGAGAAATTAGGAGCTTCCAAACTTTGCTGTGATCTTCCTCACTGCCTTATCTGCCAGGCAGATAGAGATGTATCTTCTTCGAGTCTCCAGTTTCAATGTCCAGCCCATGTACCCAAGGTCTTCTAGCTGCAGCCCACCTACAAACACAGGGTATTAAGTGCTATGCTGGTGTTACTTTTAATCTGATGCTGAATGTGAGTTCCACCCCTGTCCCCATATCCTATCCATCTGAAAGTCCTGTTGATTTTTTTCTAAATATGTTTAAAATGTGTTCACCTCTCTGCCTTTTCTGTCACCATCTCAGTCTAAGCCACTGTCATCACTCACCTACACCAGTGCATCAGTCTCCTAATTGGCCCTCTTGTGTGTTCTCCCTTCTCCCTCCAGTCCAGTCTCCACATGGAAGCCAGATTTGTGATCCTAGCTGCTCAGGCCACTGGAACACGTTAAGGAGATTTAAGAAAGTACCAACACTGAGTGCCAACTCCAAACTAATGAGCTCGATGTTGGTGGTGGTGACTTTTTACATTCATAGTTTATTATAGTTCCTGGATGATTCTTTTGTGCAGCCAGGGTTGAGAACCACCAGGCTTCCAACCCCGACCAACAGCATCAGAATTACCTGGTGTGCTTGTTAGAACACAGAGTTCTGGCTCCACCCCAGAGTGTCTGATTCTGGTATGAGGTGGGCCTGAGATTTTGCATTTCTCACAAGTTCCTAGGCCATGCTGACACTGCTGGTCTGAGACTACACTGTGAGAACCACAGTTATAAAAATATAAAGTGGGCCCTGACTGGTGTGGCTTAGTGGGTTTGGCATTGTTCTGCAGACCAAAGAGTCACTGGGACAATTCCTGGTCAGGGAACACGCCTGGATTGCAGGTTCAGTCCCTGGTCAGGGCACATGCAAGAAGCAGCCAATTGATGTTTCTCTCCTTCTCTTTCCGCCTCCTTTCCCCTCTCTCTAAAAATAAATATATTTTTTAAAATCTAAAAATATAACATGAACTGTTGCGCGTGGGTCACCGGCCAGCAGTGATCACGGAACGCTGTGGATGGCTCGACGATAAACACGCGAGAAAAAACATGCACAGAGACAAACTAATTTCTGTGGAGAAGTAGGGACAAAATGGCCACCCCTTCTAGTGAGGAGCGCGCAGATTTACCATCCATACCTGCTTTTATTAGGCTCATTTTGCATAATAATTCAGGTAAAGTACAGTACTCATTAGGGGAAGTAAGGAACCATAGAAAACAAAGAACTCTGCCGGTCTATTGAGTTGGGGGTCAAAGAGCTGTAAGACTGAGGAACAAAATAACTTCCTCCTAAGACCCTTCTCATTCAACTGAGAGCATTCTAAACAAAGAAGGTTTCACAGTAATTTACATGTTCTTTCTTAGGCCTGATCACCCTGGGGAATCCGCACTTCTCAGTACCGAGCTGCACCACCCTGTCATTGTTTCAGGCTTAGGTGGAGCAAGGGAACTAAGGCAACTGGGAGACAAGGAGGGTTTTTTTTCCCAGATGCTGAGAACTCAGCCTATGTCAAAGCCGAGGAGCGAGGGTCCATCACCCCCCTTTTGCTGCAGCCCCCCCAAATCCTTCTTTTGGGGGGCCTCCCAAAAGTGATCGTGCCTGTCTTAGGTCATTTCCCCCAGTGGGGAATCTTACCCGTCTTTGGCTAACCGACCAAGCTTTTTGGGGTTCAGTCATGAATAAAGCAGCAGAAGCAGCATTCCTGCCAGGAAGATAAGCTTTTATCTCCTTGCTGGCTTACAGTTCCAAGGGTGTTCCCTTAGCCTTAGCTAGGCGGGGGTTTCAGCTTCTGATACCAGTCAGGGCGGTTCCCAACAATGAACCACAAAAATCTATTAATGGCTTCTCATTATACCTTAATATATTTTTAAAAATTCATTTTTTTGGCCCTGACTGGTGTAGCTCAGTTGATTGGACATTGTCCTGCAAAGCGAAAGATTGGTGGTTTGATTCCTGGTCAGGACACATGCCTGGGTGCTGGTTTTGTCCAGGGTTGGAGTGCTTATGAGAGGCAACCAATCGATGTTTCTCTCTCACACTGATATTTTTCTCCTCTCTTTCCCCCCTTCCCCTCTCTCTAAAAATTAAAAAAAAAAATCTTTTAAAACGTTCACCTTCTGTCCTATGGCTTACCAGGCAGGATGTGGCCCCTCCTATCTCACAGCCCTCACTCCCCCTGCTCCAGCCAGCCACCTCCTGTCTGCCTTGTGTCCACTTAAAGACCTTTCGCCTGCTGCTCCCTCTGCCCAGGTGCCTTCTCCTTTAACTCATCTCTTGCCTGGTTACTTTTTATTCTTCGAGGTTCATGGAAATGTCACCTTCTTGGAGAGGCCTTACCTGACTGCCCCATTCAACACGTGTCTCATTTTCTCTTTGCCCTCATTCTCTATCTCAGCAATCTTTCCTTTATAGCACTTATTATAATTTGCAATTATTTCACATCTGCTCACTTATATTACATCTACCTCTGCCAAATGCAAGCTGTATGAAGGCAGGTACTTTGTCTTCTTCTTCACTGCCCAGCACATTGTGTTCAATAAGTAGTTACTGAGTGAAGAATTGAATAGAAACACAGAAAAAATGGAGTGTAAAATTTAGAAGTAATAGTAAAAATGTAAGTAGGAGCCATTTTCCTCCCTGAGGGGCTACTAGGAGCTGGTCTTTTGACATTATATCTCTAATTCACACAATGACCTAGAAAAGCAAGTAGCATTATCTTTAATTTCAAGACCCAGAAAGATAGAGAGACTTGCCTGAGGTTATACAGCTAAAAGGGACAGAGCCAGAAGGAACTCCAGGCTTCCTGCTTTCACAGTCACCAGAGGACACAGACAGGATACAGGACAGAAGGAGGAGAGAGAGGGAGAAAAAAAAGGGGAAGGAAGGAAGGAAAAAAGAAGGAAGGAAGGGCAGGAAAGACAGAGCTTGAAGAGCTCTTCCCTCAGGGAATTCTTAATGGGAAACTCTTAGCCAGGGCAAAAATAAAAAACTGAGTTGTAATCAAAGAACTCTTGCCCTACTTTCCAGCTCTCTAATTCTCCCAGAATCTCTTCAGAAAAGAATGATCAAGCAATTATGGGTGTATCAACTTTTAAGACTTTTTAGTAGCTTACCCTGAGCATTTGGAAGAAAAGTCCGGAGAGGAAATGGGAAGGGCATGTCCAGAAGCTGATCTGCTTCTTGCACAGCTTGCCCTCACCTACGTGCACTGTCCTAAGGAGCAGCTCACTCAATGTCCTTCTGTGGCCACATGCCCCATGACTATATCAGTAAAAGTAATATTAGATGCTATAGCAGATAACCTTCTCCCTCTTCAAACTCAATGTCTTAAAGTTTATCTCTCCAGTAAAGTCTAAAACCAGTGCTCCTGTTGGGGAGACAAAAGATGGGCTTGGGTACTGCCATCTTGGGAAGAGGAAAGAGTGTGGAAAGTTGATGGGCCAAGCCTAAAAGCAAAGCACATCATTTGCACCCACATTCAGTGGCCACAACTCAGTCCTGTGGCGATTCTTAGCTGCAAGGGAAGCTGGGAAATAGAGCATGCTTTTCAGGGTTACAGAACAGCCAGGCAGTTTCTGCTGCCCTCCCTGAGCTCTATGAGGAGCTCTCTATCCTAGTGCCCTCCTCCCTCTAGTGACAGAACTTCTGTATTACAGCAAGACTGTGAATGCCCCCTGAGGAAAGGGGCCACCTTGATCTTAAATTCACCTCACAGAGGAAATGACAGGTCTCCAGTGTTCCCCTGAGAAAAGGCTGCAGATCTGGGGAAGGACAAATGAAGGAATAGGAGGCTAGAGGCACAGCTTTGCTCATGTTGAGTCTTGGCTAAAATAGAGAGACAGCTTTCCACCATTTTAGTGTGGTTTACAAACTCTTCCTTGAGGTCAATTCTAGAATTTTCAAACTTATATTGAACGTTTACAGTGTTGTAGACATAGTCCTAGGTCATTCGGATTCTAATAAAGAATATGAGATAAGCTCTATTCTTTAGTTGGTTGAGAGTTTGAAAACACCTTTGAAGAAAATATGAAATAAGAAATATTTAAGATTATATTCAACATATGACATAAATTATCTCATTTAATCATCAAAATAATCCTATGAAGTAAATACTATTATTATCCCCATTGTACAGAGGAGGAAACTAAGACCTAAAGAGATTAAATAATTGTCCCAAATGCCACCACTCTTTCAAGGCAGAAATGAATTCTAACTACATTATGCTGTCCCTATTGTTAAATTACAGACTGTATGCCTCCTGACACTGTACAAGCATGATGCAGTAGGCTTCAGAAGACAGGAAGAGGTTTGGAGTTCTAAACATGATTGGACCTGACAACAGGTCAAAACTGAGCTCAAGTAATTCCAAGATGACCTTGGAGCCAAGCAAGCTGTGTGACCCTGGAGAGACAATCTCTCTCCCTGTTCTTTAGTTTCCCTTCTGTAAAATGAGGAAGCTGGCCTAGATGACTCCTAAACTCCTGTGTTCTTGTAAAAGCAATTGGGCTGGTGGGAAGGTCAAAAGTTGTCATCAGTTAGATTCACATTCTTTCTGCCTATCTGAGCCTTTATTTTACCATCTGTGAAATTAGACTTAGATCTGATTTGCTAATTTTTTCCTTAGTGTCTAACCCAGGGAATATAACAGGAGTTTAATAAATACTGGCTGCCCCCTGCATCTCATGCCTGGTTGCAGATGGCAAGAATTGTGTGAGCAGAAAGCAGATTTCTAAGCCTGGTGCTGCTTCGGAGAGCAGGATTCTGAGAGCAGGGCAAGGTTCCTGAGCCTGCATCTGGAGGCACCAGGGGCAACTGGAGAGCATCTGAAGACCAAGTATAACATTATACAAAGTATCCCTGCCCTGCTTTCTCCATACCCCATGCCCTATCCACCCAGGTCTAGCCCCAGCCAATCTGGATTCCCACCACTCTGTCAGAATCCCCAGCAGGCAAATTCAGGACTTTGGGGCGCAGGGTATAGAGAGATAAATATTAGATGTCCCTGCAGTCCTCCCCAGCCAGCCTTAATTCTTACAACAGCTTTTGGGATGCACCCAGGAACCGCATAGCCTGGCAGATATTGAATAAGGCAGAAGGAAAAGCAGCATCTTAGAATGGTTGCCTGGTTACGTTGCTGTCTGGGCCACGTGTTCGCTCCTCTGAGAGCCCACAGTGAGCCTGCTGAGGAGGGGTGGAGGGAGGGGCACGTGGCAGTGCACAGGGAAGGAGAGGCAGTTAGGGCCAGCTCCAAGGCACTGGGCCTTCCTTCCTGGACCCCCACTGCCCATGGGCCAGGCCAGGCCAGGACAAGCAAATAGCTGGCTGAGGCCAGCTGTAGAATTTGGTCAAGCTACAGACCAGCTGTAGAATTTGGGCAAGCTTACATAGCCTATCCAAGCTTCTCCTTCCTCACTTTAAAATGAATCTTTAAAATGAGGAGGTAGTACACACCTCCCAGAGTTCTTGCATGGCTTCAAAAGAGATCATATAGGAAGAAGGCTGAGCCAGAGGCCTGGAAAACACAGGTGGTGGAGCATCAAAAGCGAGCGCTGAGGGAGGAGCCATTAGAGTCAAGTCAGGAGCCAGAAGCAGCTACCTAATTTGAGGTCCCAGGACAAAAGGATAGTCAGGGCCCCTTGTTCATAAAACAGAAAAGAGATATGTTAAACGTACTAAAATATAAAGCTGTTTTTTTTTTCTTTTGCAGTTTCTTTCAACAATGTGCAACAGTGCTTTATATTTGCTGCTTAAGGCTCTTGTCTTTTGGGCATGGGGAGAGTGCAGACCTCCACAGGAGCCTGCCCACAGCTCGGCGAGCGTGTGCATTGCCCATTTGCTTCCAGGTGTCTGGGGATGCAGAGAAGTGGGGCTAGGCAGAACTGCTTCCCACAGGCCCTTGGGCCCACACTAGACAGGCAACCCCAAATATTGCAACCTTCACATCAGGAGGCACTAAGCACCTGATTTGGGGTAGGGGAAAGGCTCACTCTTAATGGGTGGCCCACTGAATACACATGGCACTGCCACCCTAGGGCAGGGATGGCTGCAGTCATGCCTTACCCTGAGGTGCTGTGGGGTGTGTGTCAACCTTTCCCATGCTCAGGCCCCTGGCATGGCAGTGGGGTGATGGGCCAGGACAGCAGGCAGGGCAGATGGAGCCAGGCCTGGGGCGCTAGAGGGTTGGGAAGCTGGCAGCTGAGAACCCACCTGGGGAGGCAGTGGCGGGGTGGGGGGCTGCACATGAACTGAGGCTCCCAACACTGACAACCCTTTATCGTCCCACCAGACTTCACTTCCAAAACTCAGAGTTAAAGATACAATTACTAAGATTTTACTGAGGTAATGAGGGTTGAATACCCATGATGGGACTAGTGTCCTTTTAAGAAGAGACACCAGAGCTTCCTTTTTCTACTATATTAGGACATAGGGAGAAAGAGACCATCTGCAAGACAGAAAGAGGGCTCTCACCAGGAACTGAGTCTGCTGGCACCTTGATCTTGGACTTCTCAGCCTCCAGAACTATGAGAAATACATTTCTATTGTTTAAACCATCCAGTGTATGATATTTTGATATGGCAGCCCAAGCAGACTATTGCAACATGTAAGGAAGGCTCAATGGAGCAGGAAGGCAAATCATCATCAGAGGTGAGAAAGCAGACAGCACTGGGCAGTTTATTCATTTATTCAATCATACATTCATTCATTCATTCTTTTACCTGAATGGTTGCAGTAGCCTCTACCCTATCTCTCTGCTTCCATACAATTATTCCCCTTTAATCCATTCTCTGAAAAATAGCCTAAGAGAGCTTCTTATATGATAAATAGAACTGTGTCTTTTCCTCCTGAAAATCTCCATCAGCTATGATTAGATTTAGCTATGACAGGTAACACACTAACATTGTCTTAAATCTCTCTCTCTCATAGAAACACTTGGTGCTGGGCTCTCCAAGACTGGTACAGCAGCTCAATAGTGCCAGAATCAGACTCTGTCTAGCTTGTGGCACCTTCCATTTCTAAGGTCACTTCAAAGTCCAAGATGGTGCTGGGACTCAAGCCATTTATCTATGTCCCACATAGCAGCAAGGGTAGGGGCTGATCCTTCTTTCAAAGACACTTCTCAGGAGTTCCATATGCCACCTCAGCTTGCATTTTAGGGCCAGAGCTTAAGTCATATGACCATGCCTACAAAGAAGGCTGGGAAAGGAGTCCCCATTCCAGGCAGCCACATGCCCAGTTCAACATAGTGTGTTTTAATGAGGAAGAAAATGAAAATGGGTACTTGGAAAGAACTGTTGATCTTTAACACAATCCTTCTGTAGCTCCCTATTGCACTGGCAATAAAACCCATATTCTTCATTGTGCCCACACAACCTGCTCCATTTTCCTACTCTCTTTCCCTTGAGTCTCACCTCCCTCATTATACTTCAGGTCCACTGGCCTCCTTGGGTCTGTCAAGGGCCAAGTCTCTTTCCCACACAGAGGTGTTTTCTTCGCTGTCCTCTCAGCCTTGAACACTCTGCCCCCGCTCTGTGCCTGCTGACCTTCCTATCTTGGTTTCTGTATACTTCCTGGGAGAGGTCTCCTGACCACACTGTCTCACATAGGTCACCTCATAACTCTTTGCTGATTCCCTTTTTTTGTTTCTTTATAACATAAATGACACCTGGAAACTATTTTATTAAGTTATCTGATAAAAAACAAGACCACAGGTGCCTGCATCCTTCATGGTTTATTCCTCATCAGAAAGGCAGCTCCATGGTGGACAGTTTGTGTCTTGTTCACAGCTGTATCCCCAGACAGTCTTTGAACAAATTTTTATTGATTGTTTGCTATGGACAAGGACTTTAAACACAGTAAGCCTACCCAGTTTTATTCCCAGGTGCAGAGAGGCTAGGAGATGAGGCTCAGGTTCATGTGCTGGAAAGGGGCAAAGACTCAGGCAGGGGGCACAGCAGAGAGGGCATACAGGACTCCAGTGAAATCTAATGACCATCCTGCAGTGGCCAGACGTATAGTTGACTCCATCCTGTGTCTCCACCCCCAGGTTAATGTCTTCTTTTTTCCCACTTTTAACTTTTATGGCCTGTTGTTTACTTTTTATCCTTGTAAGGAGCTTTATGTCCTTTCTGGGAGACAGGTAAAAATAAACACATACATGGCAAAACATATAAAGTATCTGAGTGTGTCCAGGTGCCAGGAATAGACACTTATTCTGACCAGTGGAGACCTTTCCTCCTAATAACAGAGCCCAGCAAACGCCCAGCCAACTACTTGGGTATCTGAAATGGCATCAACCAGATATGCTCAGAAAGCACCTCACAGTCACCCTCAAAGTGGTCTTCCTGTAATCTTGGTAACTCAGTTGTCTAAGACAGAAGCCTAGACACTAGAGTACACTTCAAATGGTGCCTGGCAAGTAGAAGTGTTACATCAGCCACAACTCTTACTCTTGAAATTATTCCTTACACCTCAGTCCAAACCATCACTGTTCCTGGATAATTTTACTTCGTAAATGTCTCTAAAATCTATTCACCTTTCTCCAACATTATCTTGGCCCAAGCCCCCAGCCTCTCTTGCCTCTACAAGGACTTCCTAAAATTTACTCTCTACAGTTTGATATTTTAAACCTTTCAATGGTTAAAACAAAAGCAGTCACAGAGTCCAATTATTTTAGGAAAAAGCCCTTCACCTATGCCTAGAGATTATAGAATAACCCCTGTCCATCTCTAGAGCCATGTCTCTTAACGTCATCCCCCTTACTTGCTAATTTCAGCTGCAATGGTTATTCTCTCCATGTTTCAAAAATGCTATTCTCTCTTCTATCCCCAAGGCCTTCAATTGTTCCAGACCTTCTGTCTGTACTCTCAAAGATTCTGTCTTCAAAGCAGTAATCATTGACTTTTTCAAAATAAAGACATACCACTTCCTGAGAGGAGCAGAAAGAGTTGAAGTGAATGATCCAGGAAGGGCTGCCTTATTCCTTGGGTCAGTGTATGCACTTCACAAACACTCAGCTGTGGGAGTGAGTAGACTGCAATTCACCCAGACTTCATGTGCTAAACCATGCCCTGGTTCAGAGAATAAGCCATCTGCTTACCAAACTGTGGAGCTGCATCCTCTGAAAGCAGGTGTGTTCTGCTAATTTGCAATGAAGATGCCACACAGGCTAAGTAGTAGCCCTATGGGAGAACACACAGTAGGCACATAATAGTGAAGCTACATTAAAAAAAATGTACATTTCTTATCTGTTATAGAGACACTGAGTCACCAAAGACCAGAAAAGCAACTGATAATGCCAACTGCCTGGCTCTGCTCCCTTCTCTGTATTTCCATAGCGAGAAAGTGAGCCATTCTGCATCTCTAGTACTAGTTCAGAGCTGAGACCAACTTCAGAAAGTGTCTCTTACTTCATGTACAGAGCAGTTGGACAACTTTCAAGCCTTGGAGTGATACAATTAGCACTTTCCATAATTAAATTCATAGCAAAATGCCTTCTGAGAATTAAATATTTTTAAGTTAACTATTCTTATTAATTTTATTCACCTGTCTCATAAAAAAAGGTGAATTACATCTATCCATACAAAACATACATTCTAACAAATATAGTTAACACCGAACTTTTAGCCTCATAGTTAAAGTATTTCAGAGCCAGAAGGGACCTCAAAGATCACCTGGTACATACTTTCACCTTAGTGATGAGGAATCTGAGGCTCAAACAGGAAGCAATGTCCACTGGATCACTCAGCTCAGAGGTGATGATGCTGAGATGTTAGCCAGGTCTCCTGCAAAGTTAGCACTTCCATAGGCCAGAGCAGAAAAAGAAAGAAGTGAGTCCTCACTCTCTGACCAGGTAGTAGGTATAAATGAATACCAACTTTCACACCACTTGGTTTTCATACACAGGGTGCTTTTCCAGAGTCCTGGTTGGCAACTTTGTGTTGTATCTAATTACAATCAATTATAGGGATTATTGTTTTGTGGAAGTAACACATTTTTAGGGTATCACTGTGTAGAGACCAAGACCAATAAAATGGCATTGGTCTAGTCAAGATAGTATAAAGTATATAAAACAAAATGGAGTCACTCATGTCAACTGAGATGGCTGCCAGTCAGCCATAACACTTTGGTTCAAGAGGGAAACTGCCTAACTCACACTAAATACATCTGGCAAGGAGATACACCCAAGATATCTACATGCATGATCAGAATAGCCATGTCTGCAGAGCAAGATCATCCAGAGATAGGCTCCTGGAGAAATGTCCCACTTGCCACCAGGGGTTCCAAGACACTTATCAAAAGACCCAGAGGGGTGGAGTACACCACTTTCAAGATATAACTGAGGCAGGTTCCAGACCACTGCTGAGACAGCTGAGTTCCACACACTCAGCAGTGCTGCCCCATGCCATGCTGATCTCCCTTGGCATCAGCCACCACAGGCTCTGCCTTGCTGGACTGAGGACTTTGTCTGCCCTGATTCTCACCTTGCTCTGGAGACCTTTCCTTGCAAGACACTGACAACTCCCTTGACCACTGTGCTGTCTCCTGGACCTGCAGACTGAAACTCTGGGACTCGGGCTCATTATCCCCCCCTTGATTGCTGTGTGTGTTATATTCCTCTTAGATTGTTAGAGTATGAGTAGGATATTAATGCATGTAGATGTTCTATTTTGAGTGAACATGCATTCAAGAAAAGCTAAGTGAATAGCATAGTTACTGTGTATGACACTTGTCTATTCCTTGGTGCTGGGCTGCTCAGCAGGCAGCTAGCTGAGCAGTTTCCCGGCTAACTTATAGGAAACACTATATCATGAACATACATTTGTGATGCACTGTCTTAAGAAACACAGGGCCTGCGGTGCTGAAGCCCAAGCAAAGGTGCATTTATTGTCCTGTTTCACAGGACTAAAGTTTCAAAGACCACCACACTTTAAGCACATTTAGCTTTGCAGACTGTAAAAGTACTTCCCAAAAAGTGTTGACCAGAAGATTCCAAGAATATTCTCCCCTTATATATGTAAATAGGGTCAATTAAAAAATTCATTTACACATGTTTTGAACTCTGACACAGAGGTCAGAGCCTAAGGATGTGCACAGGTGGTGTTCCAGGGGACGCTATTGTGGGGTTGGTGTCACAGCACATAGTTGGGTGTTTGGCAGTTGGGCAGACCTGGGTTAAATTCTGACTGTACCTGTGCTAATTGTCACCCTGCACAAGTAACTTCACTTCTCAGAGCCAGTGTCCATGACTGTAAATGGAAACACTAATAGTTGCTTCCCAGAATTGGGAGGATTAAATAATATAATGTAGATAAGAACACCATGAGTGTACCCAGGAGAGCTGAGCCCCTTTCATCCTGTTTCCTTAACGAGGCTGTGAGGTCTTTGTAAGGCCTTTGCCTATTATCTGCACCTCAACATCTGCAATGCCAGCCACGTGCCTTGTACCAGAGTTTGTGCTCAGTAAATACTTGTTAAACAAATTAATAGTTGTATGAGTGTAGAAATGAGTTACTTCTTTCCCTGTCTGTAACACTAGTCAGCTGTAGTGGGTTGAATAGTGCTACCCCTAAAAAAATATGCCCACATCATCACCCCTAGAACTTGCCATGTGGCCTTATTTGGAAAAAGGGTCTTGGCAGATGAATCATTCCATATTATCTGGATAGACCTTGTCTTTGTCCATTCAGGCTGCTATAACAAACACACCAGACACTGTGTGGCTTATACATAACAAACATTTATTTCTCACATTTCTAGAGGCTGGGAAGTCCAAGGTCAAGGCAACAGCACATTTGGTGTCTGGTGAGGGTCTGCTTCCTGGTTCATTGATGGCTGTTTTCACTCTGTGTCCTCACATGTCAGAAAGAACAAGGGATCTCTCTCAGGTCTCTTTTATAAGAGCACTAATCCTATTCTTGAGGTCTCCACCTTCATGATCTAATCACCCTCAAACAACCCAACTTCCTAACCCACTGGGGATTGGGTTTGAACATATATATTGGGGACTGGGTTTAAACATATGTATTTGGGAGGGGGTGGGATACAACATTCAATCTCTAGCAGACCTAAACTCAATAACAAGTATCCTTATGAGAGACAGAAGAGAAGACACAGAAACAGAGGAGAAAGTCATATGAAGATGGAGGCAGAGACTAGAGTGATGCTGCCACAGGAAATGCCAAGAGCTGTCAGAAACTAGAAGAGGAAAAGGAAAGATTCTCCCCTAGAGCCTCTAAAGGGCACGTGGCCTTGCCAATGCCATGATTTCTGACTTCTGGTTTCCAGAACTGTGAGATAATAATGTTTATTGTTTTAAGCCACACATTTAGTGCGAATCTGTTATAGCAGCCCTAGGAAACTAATATTCCAGCATGTGGGAGACACTCAGTAAACCATGGGTGAGTGAAAGGAGGGATTCTGACTTGCATTTTGATATCAAAATTTTGGACTCTACTATACACACAAAGCATTTGCACAAGTGGGGTCAGCTGTGAACTGGAAATTTGGGTGGGGGTACATTAACTTTTGCAATTCCATTGCAAAAGGAACAAGACATCTTGAAAAGCCACCCGGGTGACACTTCTTATTTTTCCTGAAGCATATACCATGTTCTTCCTCTACCCTGCCCTGCACGAGACACACATGGCAGATCGTGCTTACAGATAACTCCTTTGCACTGAGAGTGAGAGACATCCCTTAGACATCAGTGAAGGCACCGAAGAGTGGCTGGGCATTCAGTGTAAAACTTAATGGGGATCAGAGTTGGCACCTAGAATGGCATTGGCCTCCACCCTGAGCTCCAGGTTCAAGTGTCCGTCTGCTTCTTGCCGTGCCCCAAACTAAACTCCTGATTTCCCACTCCTCTCTGCTGCTTCACCAGTCTTCTCCATCTTTGGAACTTGCCACTTCATTTGTTATCCTGTTCTCAATTCCTCTCTTGGTCTCACATCCCCTCAACCAGTCACATTGGCACTACCTTGAAAATATGCATAGAATCCAGTGCCTTTGCCCAGTTTCTGTAGACCACCATGCTTTCCAGGCTGGACTATTTTAACAGCTTCTTCCTGATTTTTCTGCTTTTACTCCCATTCCACTGCATTATGTTCTCCAATTGGCATCCAGAAAAAGATTGCTAAAACCTAAATTAGGTCAATTGCCTTCCTAACTCATTCAGAATGGAATTCACAATCCTTGTCCTGGTCCATAAAGTAATGCATAAGCTGTCCCCATCTTCCCATCCTGCATCATCTCCCTCAATTTCATCTCTTTCCACTTTCCCCACTCCTTCCTCCCACCACAGCTCAGCCCCCAGCCTCCTGTTCTTTCAAAATGCCAAGTACCCTCCTACCTGGGGGCCTTTGCAACTACCATTTCCTCTACCTGTCAGATATCTGTGTGGCCCTATCCCTTCTATCATTCGGTTTCTGGTCCTGTGTCAGCTCATCAGAGGCCATCTCTGACCACTCTCTGGAACAACAATTCACCCCCTCCCCCAACAAACACATTTTAAGCCCTCCACTCTGCTTTATCTTTCTTCTTTCCATATCACATCTTGTGAATAGAATGACTTTGGACATTGTGCTTAAAAATTCCACAACCCACTCAGAGACATCCACAACTTCATCAAAAATCTGTAAGGCAAAAGATTTATATGATTTGAAGAGAAACTGGAGTAATACCACTGAGCTGTAAGAAAGAAGGAATTCTTGAAACAGCATGGGTGGACCTGGAGAGTATTATACTCAGTGAAATAAGCCAGTCAGAGAAAGACAAATACCATATGATCTCACTCATATGTGGAATCTAATGAACACACTGAACTAATGAACAAAATATAAACAGATTCATAGATACAGAGAACAGGCTGATAGCTATCAGAGGGGAAAGGGATTGGGGGCTGAGTAAAAAAGGTGAAGGATTAAGAAAAAATCCTCAGACATAGACAACAATATAGTTAATTTAATCATTAACTATATAGTGATTGCAAGAGAAAAAAAGGGGTAGGGGATAGAAGAGGGTATGGGGGGATAAATGGTGGTGGAAGGAGACTTGACTGAGGTGGTGAACAATACAATGTGCAGATGATATATTATAGAATTATACATATGAAACCTTCATAATTTTATTGACCAATGTTGCCCTAATAAATCCAATTAAAATAAATACATAAATAAGTTATAAATATATATATATACACCCACACACAGAGCCAGATTCTGGGCAAGCTCAAGTTTCTTTTAGATCTGGAAATAGATATACTTACTTATAGAGTGAAAGAAATGTAAAAACCAACAGTGTGGCCATTGGAGTGAAGTCATGTGTAGATGCAAGGGACATGGGTATTTTTCAGACAACTCTGAAAAAAGTGTTTAGGTGATAGTTGCTGCCTCAGAGATGTAGCTGTATCTATTTATTACACTTAGTGAACCTGAAAGGCAACCCCCCAAACCTGAAAGGTTTGAAAAGCATTGATATTATTGTTGCCTTAAATGTTAAGCATATTTTGACCCTTAGGAAACATATAATTAATTATAAAAATGTCTAGGATAATCAAATCCATAGTGATAACATGTATTGTACATATTCAATGAAATTTGTCTATTAAAATGAATAGATCAGCCATTCAAAACACATAATTGGGTAATAATTGATCTTGATTTAGGACTTTAATTGAAAATCTTACTAAGTTTATATATATAGTTTTAGAATATTTAAGATACTTTAAGGATTACCATATTTATTAGCTTAATTCAATAGCTTTACAAAAATTATTTAAGCATCTAGACAGATTTGTCAATAATATAAATGAGCTACTAAAAATGAAACTGAATACTCAGAATTTAGAAATGTAGGTTAATTAAGTTTGCAAATGCAATCAAACATTTTTCAAATGGCCCTTAAGCATATGTGTAGGCTGAGCTTACACCCTTGCTTTTTAACTTGTGACTCTAGTAATTAAATCATTAATTTCTAAAACCAAGACACAGTTCAGAATAGTCTTTCTGCACCCTTAAACTACAAAGAAGTTCAAACATTATTTATCACATTTACCCCTCATTAGAATATAAGTCCCTTAAGGTTAATATTTTGTTATGTTAATTCCTTGCTGCATTCTCAGTCCTCAACGCTGTTTCTAGTACATAGTAAATGCTCAGGAAAATGTTGAGTGAATGAAGATGACTACTCTTTGCCCCTTGGTCCTAAAGGATCTCAGACTCTTAGCACATCCTAAAGAAACTAAAGTCCAGTGACACTGTGGAAGATGGCCACGATTCTGAAAAAAATCAGATGGAGGGGTTCAGGAACAGTCTAGGACCCTGACTTCCTGGGCTCTCTGCTCTTCAGAGACATCTATACTGCCTCCTCCATGAAGTCTCCCACTGCACTTAAAGATTATGATGCACCATTTACATGACTCAACCTTGTGCTTATTTCATCTCCTTTTCTGGTGGGCTGAAAAGCTCTGCATTTCTATACCATGCCAACCTATGCCATTCAAATGGATGGATGGGTGAATGGATAAAGAAACACATGGCACTTTTGCAAAACACTTTTGTGCCCACTGCTGCTGCAGAGGTTAATAGCCCAGGCTTTGCAATCAGACCGCTTGGGATCTAATACCCCTGACTTCAACCCATGTTTAAGAAATACTGAGAATTGTTCAGGCTTTAAAAATAAATGCTAGCTTTAATTTGCTTACCAGGCAATATGAAAGGAAAAGCTAGATTCAGGATGCTAGTAGAAACATTTAAAATTGTTTGCTTAAGATATGTCAACAGATACCTGCAGATGTAAAGACGTACCAAGACATGCAGGACTCTGAGGGGAAGAGTTTCAACATGGTTTACATATTTAAAAGCAGAAGGAAATCCGGAGGGAAGGAGCCCAGAGAAGATAAGCCTTTAGGTAAATAGTTTGGGTGGCACCAGAAGCTGCTTCCTGGGAGGGGCCTTTAAAGCTAACAATGGGGATGGTTGGATATAGTTGGAGAGTAAGGTGGGAAGAAGTGGAATAGACCAGAATTTCAGACCAGGGCCTCTCAAATTTTAAGTTGCTTGTGAGTGCCCTGGGCATCTTGTTAAATACATTTTCTGACCCAGTGCGTCTGCACTGGAGGCTGATTCTGCATTTCTATCAAGCTCCCAGGTGACTGAGTGTTGTTGGTCTGTGGGATGCACTTTGAAGAGCAATAGTGTGTGGTATGCAAATGTTATCCATGCTCCAAAAACATTAATACAGCAAAACAACCCCCCCCCCCCCCCCCCCCCCCCCCCGAGCCCAGAAGTACAAACTGGGGCCAGTGCTGTTGTAGTTCTCATCAGGTAGGCATCTTAGAAGCTGTATCTTAACCTAAACCACCTTCAAAAAATTCCCGTAAGGTTCATTTATTTGCTCAGCAAGTATTGGCCAAGCATCTATTGTGTCAGACATTGTTCCAAGTTTTGGGGACACAGTGGTCAGCAACCATGATTCCTAAGCTTTAGGAGTTTATGTTCCAATGTGGGAAATCAAACAATCAATAAAGTCACAAACACATGAAGAAACACACAAGCAAAAAAATTGTTTCAGTTTGTAGTAAATGGCAAAAGAAAACACAAGAGGATTACAGGTTAGAGAGTGGTTTGGGAAGGAGGGCTCTTGGGAGGGGGTGAGCACGAATTAGTCCTCCAAAGTTCTAGTGGGAAAGCACCCCAAGCAACAAGAACAAAGGTCCTAACTTGAGAAAGAGCTTGGCAAGTTTGAGGAATAATATCTTGGTGTGGTTGAGGTGTAATAACCAATGGGGAAAGAATTAGCCCAGAGCTGGATTATGGTAAGGAGTTGGGATTTTATTCTAAGGGTGATGGGTAGCCTATAAAAGGTTTTAAGCAAAGGAGTGATATGAAGACTTTTATTTAATTTTTAATATATTGATGAGAGAGAGAGAGAGAGAAATGTTGATTTGTTGCTCCACTTATTTATGCATTCATTGATTTATTCTTGTATGTACCCTGACCAGGGATCAAACCCACGGACTTGGTGTATTGAGATGATGCTCTAACCAATCCAACTAGACAGCCAGGGCTGTGTTGTGAACATTTTTAAAAGACCAGTGTAATCAATCTTAAAAATCACTATTAATGGCAGGACCAGCCATTATGTGCATCTAATAAAATAAAATGTGGAGGACATAGCATCGCCGATAAAATAATGTTGCTGAATATAATTAAGTCTTTAAAAATCTAATATCTAGTTTATAAGAACTACAAGAGAGGATCAAGTTCAAGAACATCATAAGGAAGCACTTGGAAAAATGCAGGTGAAATCACTGGCTGCTTTTCTTTTCAACAAATCAGTGACATTAAATAAGAGAGGGTGGTACTTTAGTCTAAAAGGGAGTTTAAAGATATCACAATCAAATTTATGTAATATGTGGATCTTAATTGATTATGGTTCAATAAACCACCTGTAAGAGACATTTCAGGGACAACTGGAGACACTTTAAGGTGGAAACAGGATCTTAGGTAATAAAAAATAATCGTTTTAATTATTTTAACTGTTGTAAGGCATTGCAGTTAAGGAAAAGAAAGTCCTTATTTTTTAGAGGTGAATATTGAAGAATTTAGAGGTAAAAACTCATGATGTTTGAAATTTACTAATGACTTGCTTCTGATAAATAGAATAGAGCAAAGAGATGGAATGTCACCTCTGAGATTAGGTTATAAAAGCCCCATGTCTTCCATTTTGCTTCCACTTTCTGTCTGGATCTTCCTGCCTGGCTCTTTCTGCCCACTCATGTGGATGAAGCAAGATGCCATGTCCTCAGCTGCCCCAGGGAGAGAGACACTGGGCAAGGAGAGAGGGTGCCCCACCAACAGCCTTCAAGGACCTGAATCCTGCCAACAGTCATGGGAATGAACTTGAAAACAGATCCCTCCCCAGTCAGCTGACAGATGACTATAGCCCTGGTCCACATTGTGAATGCTCCTGTAAGAGACCTTGAAGGAGTCTTGGATCCAGCTAAGCCATACCCGGACCCCTGTTCCATCGACACTGCCGTGAGATAAAATAAATGAGTGTTGTTTTAAGCTACCAAATTTCGGGGTGGTTTGTTATGCAGCAATAGATAACTATAGACAAATATTGATATGTTAATAGATAAATGGCTAACACAATACACCTTTATATAGAGAGATTTACTGTAATTCACTTAACTAATCTAGTATTAAGGGGAAAAGCTTTTGCTATTATAAATAATACTGCAATACACACATTAGTCCTGTCATATCTTTAGGAAAAGCTTCTTAAGGTACACTCTTACTTTTGAGAATAGTAATTGTCCTCCCAAAAGGTCAGCAATTTATACTCCCATCCACATGGCTTAAAAACACTGCAGAGGGGGAGACCACTTCTGCAAATATTGAGTATTATCACTTTTTCTTCATCTGATAAGTGAAAAAAACTCTTACTGATGTCTTCATTTATGGTATATTTTATTACGAAATCAATTGGGCAGTTTTCATTTGGTTGTCATTTATTTTACATTTTATAAAAATGACCTATTTGTGCCTTTTCACCATTTTTTTCTTCATTAACCTTTCACTCTCAGTCTTTCTCTCTTACTTTGTTTGCTTTAAATTTTTTTCAGAAAACATTTTAATAGGTTAATCATATTTGTTAATAAGAATAGTGCCTTAATATGGCAAATGTTTTATCTTTAGACCCTGTTTATGGTTTTGTTTATTTATTTTTTCATATATAAATTTTTTACTTTTATGTAGTTAAATTGGGATTTTTCTTCTTTATATCTTCCAGGTTCATGTCAAAGATGTTGGCGGTGAGAAGGACAATGATGGTGATGATGTGGATTGAGGGTGAACGAGAGGGGAGGATGACGAACGTTGACTTGATTTACTGTGTACCAGTCTCTGTTCCAAAAGCCCTGTGCCCATCATGCCATGTAATCCTTTAGTTACCATGTGAGATAGATGCTGTTTGCACTCTGATTCACAAATGAGCAAACTGGGTTCTAGAGAAGTAGGCTACTTATGCAGGTTTTAGAAATTGTGCCAATAACCACCACAGACTTGCAAAGCCTGTTTCTGCTCTGTCCAACCATAAGTTTAAGCAACACGGAGCACTTGGGTCTTTGTGACCACAAAGCAAACTGTTTCTTGGGTGCCAGGGATAATTAAAATGTTTTTTCATTACCAAGGAAACCTTTTATTTTATAGAAAAATGGAGCCATAAATGATTTAGCATGCACAAGGAGAAAGAAATGGAAGTTGTTGCTGAAAACCAGCTCCTATCGAGATACGAAATGGGTCTGGAACAGAAGTGTGTCCTTTCAGAATTGCTCACATCCTATACCAATTAAGTCTTTGGGAAAGCTAACAATGGCTTCCTGATGTGGAAATCACTTTGAAACATGTAGGCTGGTAGTTAAAGCCATTAGTCCCACTTGTGCTTCAAGGATAACTACAAAGAAAATATTTTGTAAATTGTGCAAGAAGCAGTGGTTAGCCCAAAGTGGTCAAGCAATTGCTTTTAACACTTTTTTTCCTAAGTGAACTAATACCTGGAGGGAGCTGGAAAACAAACCTCCCTCAGACAACATAGGGCTTTTTAAAAGCTGCAGGTCTCTCTGCACCAGACAGGTATTAAGTGAAGAGCTTGGCTCTTTCCTTGGACAAAGAGTTTTTATTTCTGGGCCCAAAATGAAGGGGGTGCAAAGGAGTTCAGCACCTCTTGCCCAACCTTTCCAGGTTGGAACATGCTGTTTGCTCAGGGACATTGAGGAAGGCATTTCTAAAGGCTTCTCAGTCATATTCAAAGTTAAGCCACAAAAAGAAATGGAATAGGAGGAAAGTCTACGTAACTGGAAAGTGACTTCTTCGTGACTTCTCAGGGGCCTGTGGCTTTTAACTGCCCAGTTCTGAATATAGTTGAGAATTTCTTTCTTTGTGTACTTACACAAGTACAGCAAGTTTCTAATTTTCTCTTCTTTCTGTGTGGAAGCTCACTGGTGTGCAAAGTCAGTGTGTCAGGAGGGAGGAGCTGTTGGCTTTAGTCTCAGCATTACCCTTGAACTAATCTAGTGTTCTGGACACAGCTGCTTGGCATCTCACCTATGCTCAGTGGTGAAGACCCTGAGTTTGGGAGGCTGGCTGTCAGACTCTCTTGACCCTCAGTTTCCTTATCTTTAAAATGGAAATAAAAATAGTGGCTCCCCTTGACAGCTGTCATGAAGGTTTGAAAAGAGGACATGTGCAAAGCATTTAGGGTTCAGAGTGAATGGTACTGTTACAGAACCCACACACACAGGGCCAAAGGGGGTAAGGACGACATACTATTATGGAAAGGACCATGAGGTTCAATTGTCCATTGCCAAAAGGAAAGACAGCTCTCAATGCCAGAGATTTGTGAAAAGGAAAGGAAATGTTTATTTAGTGCTCTACAGACTTAAAGTAGTGACCTAATGTCTTCATTAAAATATCGTAGTCCTTTTTGGATACCTTCAGACGCCCACAGTGCTTCCTTCTCCCCGTGACCTAATTCAGGGTACTATAACTCCGGAAAAGAAGCAAACAATCATGTTTCAGGCTCCTGACACTGTCAGCTATGTCGTCATCCAGGCAGGATCTCTAATTAGTCCAAAGCCATGTGGCACCTTCTCATGGCCTACTGGCAAGAGTTCTTTCACCCTTCTTCCAGGCAAAAATCTCTCCTGCTTCCCAGGCCATACAGCCAAAGGGAGCACCCCAAAGCTGCAGGGATCCTCACTCTGTCCAAAACCACATGGTTCTTCTCTCCACCAAAGCTGCGGGGATCCCCATTCTGGCAAAGCTGTATGGTTCCTGTTTACACAGCTGTGGGGGTCTGGGTTTAAATCCCTGTGCCAACCTTCCTCTGTACTCCCATTTCTGACTCCTCCTACAATCAGTTACACCTGCCAGCATTCTTGTATTATTCCAAGTTTACTGTGCTGCCATCCTGAGTATGGCAGGCATGGCCCCATGTCATGGAGCCAATCTTCTCCAAGCCCTCATGCAGGCGCTGTAACTCAGGGGACCTGCCCCCCAGTTATATCTTGGGGGGAAGTTCCTTCCATCCCCCGGCTCAGAGCATGGCCACAGCTATTTAACATATCTATGCAACAAGTTAAGGGTTATAATATGCTAAATGACCATGCCATGGATTAGTGGTAAAGCTGTGGCTTTACAAAACAGCCCTGCATGTTCCTGCACCATGTGTCCCTTCCCCCAACTCACACCTGTGGGGGGAAGTGGTGAGGACATCCTAATAATTCCTGGACACCTTGAGTTTTGGACCCCATTCTAAATCTTTATTTGCTCCCCCACCCCTTGGCTGCACACTGTTTCAGTACCCTGTGGAGTGGCTCAGGCCTATCACACAGTGTATTAGTCAGGGTTCTTCAAAGAAACAGAACCCATAGGAGATACCTATCTACCGATGATATAGATAGATATAGATATAAATATAGGTACAGATATAGATATGTAGATATAGATATATAGACATAGGTATAGATGTAGGTATAGACATAGTCATAGGTGTAGGTATATAGAATGTATCTATGTTACATATAGATATAGAATACATAATATACTATCTATCTAACCATCTAGAGAGATTTATTTAAGAAAGAGATTTAGTTTATGGCTCACATAATTGTGGAGGCTGGCAAATCAAAAGTCTGCTGGGTAGGCTGGCAGACTGAAGGATCAGGGAGGAGTTGATGTTGCAGTCTGAAGGCATCTGGATGCAGAATTCCTTCTTTCTCAGAGACTCCAGTATTTTTCCTTAAGGCCTTTAACTAATTGAATGAGGCCCACCCACAGTGTGGAGGGTAATCTGCTTTAATCAAAGTCTACTGATTTAAATGTTAATCACATCTAAAAAACACTTTCACAACAACATCTAGATTAGTCTTTGACTAAAACCTGGGTGCTTGGTCTGGCCAAGTTGACACACAAAATTAACCATCATGCATAGGAAATGGTTAGTAAATACAGTTTTTATTATTCTGGTGGTGAAGTTATTAATGTGGGCTTACATACCCTTTCAGGTACCTTCTAGTCCCAACATCATCTTTGATTCACACTTTCATTCATATTTTGGAAAAGAAAAAGGACTGCAGTATTTTGTGAGCAAATGGAACCTTATGAGGGCTCACACATGAACCTGAGTTTTCTCACCTCTAGGACATGGAGTTGAGGTAAAAGCTGGGCCAAAACCTTCATACCTTCCCCACGGTAGGTTTTCCCAAATTAAAGCACAGATTATACAAGCATTTACTCATGTAGTACATATATTTTTTAATAGCTGAGAGAGATTGAGTACTTACTATATGCTAGGCAGTGTTCTAAATGCTTTCAATGTTATTAGCACACTGCAATCATACAATATTGGTGTCATTATCATTCCTCATTTCATTGAAGAGGAAGGTGAACCTGAGAGTTGAGAGTCATGGCCAAGGTTACACAGCTAGGGAGTGGGAAGATGAAGACAAACCATTCCATCTTATTGCAGACCCTGTGGGTACTGACTGCATACCTACCATGAGCAAAGGCTAAGTGCTAGAGTGATAAGGTGAGGGAACCTGCCACTGCCCAGAGACTAACTGCTATGGGAGAAGAAGCACTTCTGAAAGGTTAGTCTCTGTAGTGTGCATAAGGATCACTTGGGGAGCCCATTCATAGGCAGATTCTCAGGCAACCCCCACAGAGTTACTGATTGAGGAAGCTTGGGGTATCTCCAGGGACCACACAGGATCCCCCTGTAGTCTCCTTCCTTTGTCCCAGCTGTGCTGTGGCTCAGAAGGCTTCCAGATGTGTACCCGTTTAGTGGTATTTTGAAGCTGAACATGAAGCAGTGAACAACTATCTTGGCTTATCAAGAAAGATGAAGAAATCACCATTACCAAGTATATCTAAGTTTCTGTATTTAATAATGGCCAATGTCCTAGGAGACTGTCGTAAGCTAAAAGAGGCCCTATAAGCCTTGATGGCAGGTCAGAGACATCAAGCATGAGAGATCCCAGATCATCACTTTAGTACCATGTGGGAGAGCTTTGTCCAGCAGAGTCCCACAACCTGTCAAGGAGGAGAATAAGTTTACTAAGACATGATCTGCTCGGGGAGGAAAGGTAGCAAATCTCTCAGAGGAGAAGGGCCTTGAGCCTGTTCCTCAATGGGCTTTTATTGGGTTTAATTTGCATAGGAATACAGAGCATATATGTAAATCTCATCAATCATTGTCAAATGATCAAACAATAGATAATATTCAAAGAACTATGAAGGCTTATTCTGAGTCAGGGTCAGATAGCCAAAGAGCCATAAAACTTTGGGAAACAAACTCATTTATGCTTTGACCCTTATCATTTAAATTGAGGGCATTTCTAGCAAAGCAGTTTTCACAGGATTTTATGCATTCTTTCTTAGGCCTGATTGCCCCAGGGAACCACCCATTCCAGGGCAGGGCTGCACCCATCTCTAGCATTGTTTCAGGCTTAAGTCTGGCAGGAAAAATAAGGCAACCAAGAGATTAGGAGACTTTTTTACAGAAAGAATGAGGACTCAGGCCCTTGAAAACTGAGGGGTGAGGGTCCATCACCCCCTTTTTCTATAGGCTTCCAAGTCCTTCCCTGAGGGCCCCTTTGTGACCGTGCCTGTCTTAGGTTGTCCCTCCCATGAGGAATCTTACCTGTCATTGGCTAACCAGTCATTGGCTAACCTGTGCCAAGCAGGGTGAAGTAAAGGGGGCAGAGGCTGCACTCCTGCTAGGAGGATAAGCTTTGTCTCCTTAGTGGCTTATGGTCCCAAGGTCTTTTTACTCAGCCTTAACTATGAGGAGTTATAGCTTCTAAAACCAGGCAGGGTGGTTACCAACAGTACCATAAGAATTCCATGTCCTAGGAAGAACATGTAATGACAGAACTCTTGTCAAGCTCAAAGTCTTTGGACCAAGAAAGGAAGATATTTATATGTAAGAACAAAATGCAGAATCCAATCAAGCAGTCTAACTGTTGCAGACTTTGGAATGCAGTAAAAAAAAAAAAGCCATATATGGAATTTTAATCTAGGAACACAGGCTATTGTAACATCCTTCTTTTGAAGTTTAGAGTCATTGACATAATGGCCAGTGCACCCTATTAGAGATTGGGACAATCATGTCTGCATCTGTCCAATATCTCTGGTCCTTAAATGTGTAGAAAAGGTATAGTAGAGAGAATAGTGATCTCCAAAGATGTCCACACCTCAATCTCCAAAACCTACGAATATGTTACTTTACATTAAATTAAGGCTTTTATATAGGGAGATTATCCTGGGTTATCTGGTGGACCCAGTGCAATCACACTTATCAGAAGGAGCAAGTGAGTCAAAGTCAGAAAAGGTGATGAGATGACAGAAGCAGAGACCAGAGAAGGAGAGTGAGATTTGAAGATATTATGCTGCTCGCTTCAAAGACAGAAGAAGGAGCTGTCAGCCAAGGAAAACAGGCGCCTTTGGAAGCTGGAAAAGGCACAGAGACAGATTCTGCCCTAGAGCCTCCTAAGGGAACACAGCCCCACTGGTCCATTTTAGATGGCTGGCACACAGAACTAAGACATACCACATTTGGTTTGAGGTTCTTTGTTGCAGCAGCAATAGAAAATGAATGAATACAGAGTTGTGGAGCTAAAAGAAGCACCTTGCAGGTAGGCTGCTCCCAAACTTAAACATGACAGGAACATCTGAGTCTATAGCTCCTGGGTGAGCATACAACCTTTATTCTGCCCAGAGTAAGACTTAAGCTATAAAAATGTTTAAGAAAATCAGAACCATTGTATTAAAATTTGTTTGTTAAAGAATATATGAAAAAATTTTAAAACTTTTAAAATTATTGTTTAAGTACAGTTGTCTCCATTTGGAATACATGAAAAATTGATAGCTTACATAATCATTATGACTTTAAACATCTGAACTATTATTAGAGTGTAGCTTATAATGGCAATTCAAAATGTGTCATTAAACACTTCATTTAGATTTTCAATTTTAAGTTAAAACCATATTAAATTAATTTTCCACTTTGAAATATTTAGAAGAACTTGAAGTGTACTGATTTATGTAATATTTATATTTTTGTATTTACAAAGATCAAATACTTAGAAAGACTTCCTTAAGTTAGATAATATAATGACTTAAAACAAATAAAATTTATGAAATGTATAAATACTGCAAAAATACTAGAAGGCTTTTAGGACCAGCAAGATGGCAGAGGAGTGAATGGAAGCCACACTAACCTCCTCCCAGGACCAATCTGGAATTATAATTAAATTGTGGAGAAATCACCCAGAACAAACAACTGAACAATAGTGGAGAGAAGACTTATAACTTCAGGCTGATAAAATAATCAGATTCAGCACAACCTGATGGCACCTGCACAAACAGCAAACAAGATGTGGTGGGCAGAGTAGCCCTCAGTCAACCAGCTGGAGGGAAGTACCCACAAAAGAATGACTCAACAACAATCAAAACCCAATTACATACGGAGAGCCAACATACATGGTATAAAGGGCATGCCAAGAGCATCAAGATCAGGAGATCAAGGTGACTGTGCCATTGAATCTCAAAGGTCTCCTACCATAGAAGTTTATATCACAAACTCAGGGAGTCAAAACAGATCAATTAAGAAGCTTAAACAAACAAGAAGAGTCTCACAAATAATGGGAAGACAAAGAAACAACCTCCAACTGAAAGGAGAAGAGGAATCCTCAAAAAGAATTACAAATGAAATAGAGGCAAGTCAACTATCAGATACTGAGTTCAAAACAATGGTTATAAGCTCAATGAGATCAGTGAGCTCAATGAGCTCAGTGATTACAAAAAACTATAGGAAAACTATGAGAAACTTACTGCAAACTATATCAGAATGAAAAATTACATAGAAACTATCAACAAGGGCCAAGAGGGAATGTAGAATACAATTTCTGAATTGAAGAACACAGTACAAGGAATCAAAAGCAGGCTGCAAGAAGCACAGGATCAAATCAGTGAACTGGAGGACAAGGTAGAAAAAAACCCAGAAAGCAAGAAAAGGAAAAAAGACTCAAAAAGAATGAAGAGGGGTTATGGGAAATGCAGGATAACATGAAACATAATAATATCTGGATAATAGAGATACCAGAAGGAGAAGAAAAGGAGCAAGGGATAGAAAACCCATTTGAAAAAGTAATGAAGGAAAACCTCCCTAATTTGATGAGAGAAAAGTCACACATGTCCAGGAAGCACAGAGGGTCCCAATCAAGAGGAATCCAAAGAGACCCACTGCAAGACACATCATAATTAAAATGGCAAAATTCAAACACAAAGAGAGAATCTTAAAGGCAGCAAGGGAGAAACAAGAAGTGACATACAAGGGAACCCTGATAAGGCTAGCAGCTAACTTCTCAACAGAAACAGTACAAGCCAGAGGGGAATGGCAAGAAATATTCCAAGTAATAAAAAGCAAAGGCCTGAAACCAAGACTACTCTACCAAGTAAGGTTCTCAATTAAAATGGAAGGTGAGATAAAGGGTTTCCCAGACAAAAGAAGACTGAAAGAATATACCTCCACCAAATCAGCACTGTAAGATATGCTAAAGGCATTGCTTTAAGGGGAGGAAGAAAAAGAGTGAGAGAAAGGGTACAAAGCAGGTAAAATGGCAATGAATAAGTACCTATCAATAATAACCTTAAATGTCTATGGATTAAGTGCCCCTATCAAAGATACAGGGTAGCTGAATGTATAAGAAAACATTACCCACATATATGCTGCCTACCAGAGACCCACCTCAGAACCAAAGATCTACACTGACTGAAAGTGAAGGATTGGAGAAAATATTCCAAGCAAATGGGCAGGAAAAAATGCCAGGTAGCAATATTTATATCAAACAAAATAGACTTTAAAACAAAGGCCATAATAAGAGACACAGAAGGATACTTCATAACACTCAAGGGAAGACTCCATCAAGAAGACATAAATATTATAAACATATATGCAACTGAATATAGGAGCACCTAAATATATAAGGAAAATCTTGGAAGACTTCAAGAAAGATATAGACAGCCACACAATTATAGTGAGGGATTTTAACATTCCACTGTCAAAAATGGACAGATCTTCCAAACAAAATATCAACAAAGATACTGTGGCATTGAACAATTTCCTAGATCAAATGGTCTTAATTGATATATATAGAAACTTCCATCCCAAAGAAGTAAAATACACGTTCTTTTCAAATGCACAATGAACATTTTCAGAGATAAACCACATGATAGGGCACAAAACAAGCCTCAACAAATTAATAAAATTGAAATCTTATCAAGCATCTTCTCAGACCACGAGGGCCTGAAATTAGAAACCAGCCTCAAGGAAAAAACTCAAAAACACTCAGACTCATGGAGGTTGAATAGCATGCTATTACACCAAGAATGGGTTAAGAATGAGATCAAGGAAGAAATCAAAACGTTTCTGGAAACAAGTGAAAATGAACACACAACAGTCCAAAACCTACAGGACACAGCAAAGGCAGTCTTGAGAGGGAAGTTCATAGCAATAGAGATCTATCTAAAAAAGATAGACACATTTCAAATAAACAACCTGACCCTACATCCACAAGAACTGGAGGAACAACAACAAAGAAAGCCCAGATAAAGCAGAAAAAAGGAAATAATGAAGATCAGAGCAGAATTAAACAACATAGAAAATAAAAGCACAATTCTAAGGATTAATAAATCCAGGAGCTGGTTCTTTGAAAAAGATAAACAAAAGCCACAAGCCTTTAAGCAGACTCATAAAGAAAAAGAGAGGACCCAAATAAACAAAATCAGAAATGAAAGAGGAGAGACTACAACTGATACCACAGAAATACAAAGGATTGTAAGAAATTACTATGAAAAACTATATTGCAAGAAATTTGACCACTTGGGTGAAATGGACAAATTTCTAAAAAAATATAATCTCCCAAAATTAATGAAGAAGAAGCAGAAAGCCTGAACAGATCCTAACAACTAGTGAAATTGAAGCAGCAATAAAAAAACTCTTGGTACACAAAAGCCTTGGACCGGACAGTTTCACAGGAGAATTTTATAAAGCATTTAAGAATGAGCTAACCTCTTCTTCACAGACTATTCCAAAAAATCCAAGAAGAAGGAGGACTCCCAAACTATTTTTATGAGGCCAGCATCATCCTAATTCCAAAACCAGATAAAGATACAACAAAGAAAGAAAAATACAGGCAAATATTGCTGATGAACATAGATGCTAAAATCCTCAACAAAATATTGGCAAACTGCATCCTGCAATACATTAAAAAGATCATACACCATGATCAAGTGGGATTCATCCAGAGATGCAAGTATGGTATAATATTTGCAAATCAATAAACATAAAACATCACATAAGCAAAAGGAAAGACAAAAATCACATGATCATATCAGTAGATGTGGAAAAAGATTTTAATAAGGTACAGCACCCATTTATGAAAAAAAACACTCAGCAAAGTGGGAGTAGAGAGAGCATACCTCAACAATAATAAAGGCCATATATGAGAAACCTACAGCCAACATCATACTCAATGGGCAAAAACTAAAATTTTTCCCACTAAGGTCAGGAACAAGACAAGGATGTCCACTTTCACCACTTCTATTGAACATAGTATTGGAAGTCCTAGCCATAGTAATCAGACAAGAAAAAGAAATAAAAGTCATCCAAATTAGAAAGGAGGAAGCAAAACTGTCATTGCTTGCAGATGACGATAGTGTTCATAGAAAATCCTATAGACTCTGCCAAAAAACTGTTCGACCTAATAAATGCATTTGGCAAAACAGTGACATACAAAGTCAATATTCAGAAATCGAAGGCATTTTTGTACAGCAACAATGAAATATCAGAATCAGAGATCAGGAAAAAAACCCCACTTGATATAGCAACAAGAAAAATAAAATACCTAGGAATAAACCTAACCAAGAAGGTAAAAGACTTGTACTCACAAAAGTACACAACACTGAAGAAAGAAATTAAGGAAGACACACACAAATGGAAGCATGTACTGTGTGCACGGTTTGGAAGAATTAACATCATCAAAATGTCCATACTACCCAAAGCAATTTATAGATTGAATGCAATCCCTATGAAAATACCAGTGACATATTTCACAGAAATAGAAAAAATGTTTCAAAAATTTATATGGAATCATAAATGACCCTGAATAGTGGCAGCAATTTTGAGAAAGAAGAACAAAATAGGAAGGATCACAATACCTGACATCAAACTATATTACAAGGCCATGGTAATCAAAACAGTCTGGTACTAGCATAAGAAAGACACATAGATCTATGAAAAAGAACAGAGAGCCCAGAAATAAATCCAAGTCTCTGTGGTCAATTAATATTCAACAAAAAGGGCAGAAGCATAAAATGGAGTAAAAATAGCCTCTTTAACAAATGGTGTTGGGAGGTCTGGACACATACATACAAATCATGAAACTCGACCATCAACTTACACCATACATGAAAATAAAGTCAAGATGGATAAAAGACTTAAATATAAGTCGCGGCACCATAAAAGTCCCAGAGGAGAACATAGTCAGGAACGTCAGATATTCCATGCAGCAATATTTTCACTGATATGTCCCTGAGAGCAAGGGACATAAAGGAAAGAATAACAAATGGTACTTCATCAAAATAAAAACCTCTGCACAGCTAAAAAACAATCAGCAAAATGAAAAGGGAACCCAGCATATAGGAAAATATATTTGCAAATGATAACTTAAACAACAGTTTGATCTCTAAAATATACAGAGAATGCACATGACTCCACTCCAGGAAAACAAACAACCCAACTAAAAAATGGGAAAAGGCCCTGAACAGATACTTCTATAAGGAGGACATACAGAGGACCCATACAGAGACCTATGAAAGGATGCTCAGCATTGCTAGCCATCAGAGAGATGCAAATTGAAACTACAATGAGATACCACTTCACACTAGTCAGAATGGCTATCATAAACAAATGAACAAACAACAAGTGTTGGAGAGGTTGTGGAGAAAAGGGAACCCTACTGAACAGTTGGTGGGAATGCAGACTGTTGCAGCCACCGTGGAAAACAGCATGGAATTTCCTGAAAAAGCTAAAAATGGAACTGCCTTTTGATCCAGCAATTCCATTGCTGGGATTATACCATAAGAATCCTGAAACACCAATTCAGAAGAACCTATGCACCCCAATGTTCATAGCAGCACAATTTACCATTGCCAAGTGTTGGAAGCAACCTAGGTGCCCATCAGTAAATGAGTGGATCAAAAAACCATGGTATATTTACACAATGGAATACTATGCAGCAGAAAGAATGAAGGAGCTCCTACCCTTTGCAACAGTTAATGGAACTAGAGAACATTATGCTAAGTGAAATAAGCTAGAAGATGAAAGACAAATACCATATGATCTCCCCTTTAAGTGGAACCTAATCAACAAAATAAACAAGGAAGAGAAATATTACCAGAGACATTGAAATTAAGAACAATCTGACAGTAACCAGAGGGGGCAGAGGATATTCCCAGGTAGGAGAGGATAATAGGGGGGAAAAGGGGAAGGGTCATCAAGGAAAAAATATAAATAACATGTGGACAAAGCCAAAGGGGAGTAGGAACAAGGTAGGTGGGGATGGGTGGGGCAGGGGAGAGTGGTGGGGGGGAAATGAAGACAACTGTACTTGAACAACAATAAAAAAATGAAGGTAAAAATATTAGAAGGCTTTTAATTGACTAAGTCATAAATGGAGCAAACATTATTGACAAGTTTTTAAAAGGTAATTGCTAAAAACTAGGCTGATAAGTAAAATAACAGGATTTATAAGCTGAACCACAGAGTTTAAGAACTAGGATTTTGTATTTGCAAATGTAATGAATTGAATATTAGTTGTCTTCTACAAACACCATCCTCAGTTGCACTGTCACTCATACCAACAGCCGGTGAGGTGGTTGATCCTGAGTCCTGACAAAATGATGGCAATACTAGCTACACAGAAAGTGTCCATTTCTGTGCAAAGTTACATTTTATCTTCTTTCCCATTGTAACCAGATGCCTCTCTCATTAGCACTTTGAATATTTTTTCCTTTTGTCCTTATTGGATATCATTGGGATTAATAACATAAAACTGTCTGGCTGAGTCACCTACTGAGCAGACAAAACATGTGCCTAGGACTGCAGTAAAGATGGTCTTCAGGGTTTTGGGGGGAGAAAATTGACATGTAATATTTAAAAAATAGTCTTCATGGAAAAATCCCCTAAATTCATGGTCTGGAGTTATTTTTAATTTTGAGGTACATATTCAAGGGGAGTAGCATAATCTTTTTTTTAAGTTTTGTATTTTAATCATTGTTCAAGTACAGTTTTCTCCCTTTTACTCCCATTCCAGCCCACCCCCCAACCCTCCCCACTTCCCTCCCATTACCACCCTCCCCTTAGTTTTTGTCCATGTGTCCTTTAAATTTGTTCCTGTAAACCCTTCCCATTCTCCCCTGAAATTCCCTCTTCTCTCTCCTCTGGTCACTGTCAGCCTGTCCTCTATTTCAATGTCTTTGGTTATATTTTGCTTGTTTCTTTGTTTTGATGTTTAGGTTCCTGTTAAAGGTGAGATCATATGGTATTTGTCTTTCACTGCCTGGCTTATTTCGCTTAGCATAATGCTTTCTAGCTCCATCCAAGCTGTTGCAAAGGGTAGGAGCTCCTTCTTTCTTTCTGCTGCATAGAATTCCACTGTGTAAATGTCCCATAGTTGTTTGATCCATTCATTTACTGATGGGCATCTATGTTGCTTCCAGCACCTAGCTATTGTAAATTGTGCTGCTATGAACATTGGGGTGTAAAGGTTCTTTTGTATTGGTGTTTTAGTGTTCTTAGGATATAGTCCCAGCAGTGGAATTGCTGGATCAAAAGGCAGATCCATTTTTAGTTTTCTGAGGACGTTCCATACTGCTTTCCATAGTGGTTGTACCAGTCTGCATTCCCACCAACAGTGCACTAGGGTCCCCTTTTCTCCACAACCTCGCCAACACTTGTTGTTTGTTGCTTTGTTTATGATGGCCTTTCTGACTGGTGTGAAGTGATATCTCATTGTGGTTTTAATCTGCATCTCTCTGATAGCTAGTGATATTGAACATTGTTTCATGTGTCTTTGGATCTTCTGTATGTCCTCCTTGGAGGAGTGTCTGTTCAAGTCCTTTGCCCATTTTTAATGGGGTTGCTTGTCTTCTTAGAGTGGAGTTGTGTAAGTTCTTTATATATTTTGGAGATTAAACCCTTGTCTGAGGTATCATGGGCAAATATGTTTTCCCATACAGTTAGTTCTCTTTTTATTTTGATAGTTTTCTTTAGCTCTGCAGAAGCTTTTTATTTTGATGAGGTCCCATTTGTTTATTCTTTCCTTTATGTCCCTTGCTCTAGGGGACATGTCAGTAAAAAAGTTTCTGCATGAAATACCTGAGATTTTCCTACCTACGTTCTCCTCTAGGACTTTAATGGTGTCACGGTTTATATTTAAGTCTTTTATCCACCTTGAATTTATTTTTGTATAAGGTGTAAGTTGGTGCTCGAGTTTCATTTTTTTTTGCACATAGCTGTCCAGTTCTCCCAACACCATTTGTTGAAGAGGCTATCTTTACTCCATTTTATGTCGCTGCCTCCTTTGTCAAATATTAATTGACCGTAGAGACTTGGGTTTATTTCTGGGCTCTCAGTTCTGTTCCGTTGGCCCATGTGCCTGTTTTTATGCCAGTAGCAGGCTGTTTTGATTACAGTGGCCTTGTATAATTTAGTGTCAGGTATTGTGATCCCTCCTACTTTACTCTTCTTTCTCAAAATTGCAGCAGCTGGAGTAGCATAATCTTTTTCAGGGCCTGGGACCTCCAAAGGTCCTTGCAAAATCACCTCTAAAATAAGCAGGAAATGCAGATACAAAGAACAAACTGATAGTTGCCAGATGGGAGGGGGCTGGGGGCTGGATGGAAAAGGTGAAAGGAATTAAGAGTACAAATTGCAAGTTATAAATTAGTCACAGGGATGTAAAGTACAGCAGAAAGAATATAGTCATAACTGGGTATGGCTACTAGATTTATCAGGATGATCACTTTGTAAATTATATAACTGTTTAATCACTGGGTTGCACACCTGAGTCTAATATAATATTGTATATCAACTGTAGTTGAAAAATAATTTTTTTTTTAAAAAAAGGGAATTCTAAGCCATGCTACAACTGGAGTTGTGCTCAGGGAAATAAGCCAAATATTGTTTGATTCCACTTAGATGAGGTACCTGGAGCGTCAAACTCACAGACAGAAAGTTAAATAGTTGTTGTCAGGAGCTGGGGATATGGGGCAAATGGGGAATTATTGTTTGGGATATAGAGCTTCTATTCTGCAAGAGGAACAGTTCTGAGTATGGATGGTGGTGACAGTCACACAGTAATGTGAATGTACTTAATGCCACTGAAGTGTGTACTTAAAAAACGGTTAAGATGTTAAATTTTATGCATATTTTACCATAATAAAAAACAATAAAACAAAATAAGCAGCAAAACCCTGCAGGCTTACCAGTGCAATGGCCCAGACTTGAGACTAAAATGACAGAGCAGGACCTCTTCTGCCATCTGTTGGTGACAGGTAGAATCTTCCACGCCCACTGTGGTCAGTGGCAGGCTTTTATGGGGACCCACAGCTTTGTTGTGGGCTATGGAAGTTTATGAAGAAGGAACTTCTTACCACCTTATTTAAAACACAGTCAGCCAAGGCACAGGGCATGCTCGATTCCTCTTCCTGTTTAATTTCTTCCTCTAATACTTCTCATCACCCAACACACTAGGTGTTGCTTGCTATTTATTACTTCTGTATCCATCAGAAGAGAAAGACAGATCAACACACTAAGGCAAAGGGAACAATGGCACGGGTAAATGCTTTGGAGAATGCAAGGTGTTGGTACTCAGGGAATGGCTTGACATGCCACAATGGCATAGGGATGGCCATTGTGGAAGACACAGTCAGATTTATTACAAGAAGAGCATCACAGGGGTGTGATATTGGGTTGGTCAAAAAGTTCATTTATTTTTCTCTGTAAATAAAACACATTTTTCATTTTTACCAATAACTATTAATTTGGGTATTTTGATTATGCCAGGTATTTCCCATTATTGGCTTCTAGGCCAAGAGTGCTGCTAAGCATCTTCCAAGGCATAAGAGAGCCCTACAACAAAGAATTATTTGGCTAAAATGTAAATAGTACAAAGAAACTTTGCAAACCACTTTTGACACATTCAATCAGTCACAGAACCTTCTCCATACAATGCACATCTTTTTTTTTTGCACTTCTGTTGTGTTTTTACCTTTTTTGAATAAAGCATAATACACTGAAAATGTTGCACATTTTCTTCCATTTTTTATGTTAAAATGGCTGCACAAAAATTCACTAATTTTGATTATTTTTCAAAATGCACACTGATATGGCAGCTGTCACAATAGAATCTAACAAAATTGTTTTGAATGAAGTCAAAGACCACTACTAGAGCCATTTTATGGAAAAAATTAAATGAACTATTTGGCCAACCCAATACTTGTTTATTTGCTTATTTTTCTCTTGCCTGTCACCACTAAAATGTAGGCTCCAAGTGGCAGAAATTTTTGTAGGTTTTGTTTATTGCTTGTGGCAGAAGCAGCTGCCCATTGTCAACCTTCTCTCCTTCCTCCCAGGACAGAAGCCCCACCTCCGTTTGTCAGCGGCTGGGTGAATGGTTTCCAGTCTCTCTTGTAACAAGACGAGCTTATGCTTCTAAGGAATTGCCAATAAGTTGTGAATAAAAGTTATTCTTTAACTGCCAGGTCTTGTCTTAAAATGATTGTCCCCTTTCTGCAGGCTAGACACAGACATGGTGAGGTTGAGCTGTATATGAATAATGCCTTTGACAATGGACAAGCCACAAAACAGAAGGAGCCTGAGTCCTCTGGTGCCATTCCAAACAGAGTCACCTACCAGGCCCAACTGACTGCTGACCTCAGCACAGCAGATGAGAGAGGAATAAATGCTCACTTTATTTCCAGGTCTCTTTGCCATAGCCTCTGTTATGAAGTGCATTGTCTTCTGAGGTTTTATATGTTGGAGTCCTAACTCCTGATGTGACTGTATCTGGAGCTAGGGTTCATAAGGGGGTTAGGGTTAAAAGAAGTCATAAGGATGGGACCCTAATCGAATAGGACAGGGTCCTTATAAGAAGAGGAAGAGACAGCAGATCGATCTCTCTCCCTCCCTTCCTCCCTCTCCCTCTCCTTCCTTACACTGAGGAAAGGCTTATTTCCTTTCCTTACAGTGTAAGGAAAGGAAATAAGCCTTTCCTTTCCTGGAAACCTCACCCAACAGATTCCACTTATAGCTCCTCAGCCAGAATTTAGTCATGTGGCTGCACCCAGGCTGCTGGGGCATTGGAGAAATGGGGTTGTTTCACAGGGTGCACTGTCAAACTGCATACAGTGAAGGATCAGTTCCCTCACTGTATGCCATGTGGGGATACAGCAAGAAGAGGACTGTATACAAGCAAGAAAGAGAAGCCTCACCAGAAACCATCCCTAGCAGCACCTTGATCTTGAACTTCTAGCCTGTGAGAAAATAGATTTCTGTAGCCTAAGCCACCCAATCTGTAGCATTTTGATATGACAGCCCTAGAGGGTGGCCTCCTAGTCCACACCCTAGTACACTGCTGTACCTCCAGTGCCCAGAACAGAGCTTGGGAAGTAGTAGAGATGTGATACCAATTATTTTGATAAATAAACAGATGAGTAGAATACAAGTACAATATTTAATTTGTACAGTGCTGTAAAAATTAAAGAATTAATGGATTCTAGCAGATCATATCTGTCCATTCACCCACCCACCCAGTCACCTTTCCATCATCCTGTTTGTATTTGGAAGCAAAGTGAAACCTCATCTTGGGCTCATACCAGTCAGTGCCTTCTCTCCCACAGCCCACCCTGAACCTATCTGTCATCAGTGCCTGTTCATTTTGCCACCCATATCACTGTAATTTTCTACCTTTACAACGGTCACAGCTGTAGCCCAGATTCTATGATCTCTTGCTTGCTCTGATAACTGCTCCCAAAACATTCCTTCCCCAGTCTCTGTACCTAAACCTGCTGTAGAGACTTCTACTTGACTCTTTCAAATCCACTTGCCTTCTTTTCTAGGAACTGATCCCTCACTGTATGCAGTTTGACAGTGCACCCTGTGAAACAACCCCATTTCTCCAATGCCCCAGCAGCCTGGGTGCAGCCACATGACTAAATTCTGGCTGAGGAGCTATAAGTGGAATCTGTTGGGTGAGGTTTCTAGAAAACTCTTAAAAAGGATAGGGATCTGGGACCAGCCCCGTTTTTACACTTCTACCCACTCCATTTTTCTTGTGACCTGGAATTTGAAAGCAATTGCTGGAGCTCTAGCAGCCACATTGAAATACAGAAGATTGAGAACTAGAGAAAAAAACCTATGTCCCTGGTGATTTTGTGGAGCTGCCACACCAGCCCTGGATTGCCTCTCTCCAGGTTTATTTACTTAACAGTGAAATACACTTTTCAGTGTGAAAGTCATTGTTGCAGTCAGTGTCTGTAATCAGCAGTTGAACACAGTTCCTAATTGGCACAGAACCCAGGCCTTAACAGCTGTCAGCTCACACTTGTTAAAAATGCACATTTTGAGGGCCGCTCTTTTGCCACCACTGGTGTAGGGCTCAAAGAGTCTCCAGAGAACACTTAATCCTGCAGGGTATATGGGAGGACTATCAATAGCCTCATTTTACAGATGAAGAAACCAAGGTTTGTGTCATTCAGTTAGCAGATACTAGAGAAAGGATGAGAACCCAGGTTTCAGATGATGTTGAGGGATGACAAGGGATGGGACTTGGACTGTGGTGTGAGCTATGGAACTCGAAAATGTCATACTTGCACACATACACATGTGCATGCATGTAAGTGCTCACATGCGCATGTATGTGCATATATACAAACACACATACACAATTAGAGTCTAGAGTGTATATCTGCTGCTTTTGCTTGTCTTCATACCATCTAACCCTTTTCTGATAGCAAAACCCTTCTCTTCTGGAAAGTGTCCCTCTTCCAACTGAAGCTGTCAATCACTGGACATGTGATCCCACCCTCCCTGGACTATGGACTATGTGAGGGGTCCAGAAGTGGCCTTGTAATTTAGCCAGACAGAGTTCTTTGGGGACTGCCACATATTCACTGTCCATGAACATGGGCCTATTTACACCTCAAAGGCTCTGTCTCCTTATCTATAGAATGAGGTAAATCTATACTTGCTCTCCTTGGCAGCTGTGAGGATGAGCTAAAACAATTCAGTAAAGAGCCTGGTATATGGTGCATATCCACTTACTATTAGACTTCTTTGGAAATATCTCATTTCTCTGGACACCATCAATCTACAGCATATAAATTACTATTACAAAAAATTGACAATTAAACTCCCAAATACCACTTAAATCTGGTTTGCTAGCTCATTTGTTCCTTATCACACAGACAAGGGGTTTATATCCCTGATTTTCAGAAAAAACACTTCAACTGATTTCAGTGATAAAAAGACAGACTTGGGGACAGCCCCCATCCCTTATCTGTCTCTAAAACAGCAACTATAATTGATGGGGTTAAGAAAAACCTGCATTTCTTCTCAGTGTGGCAATCTTGAAAACTAGAGACATTTTTACTCCATCAAGAATCCAGAAACCATGTGAAACAGAAATGTTTGAATGTGGTCATGGTATTTATTCATTAGAATATTTTCACAATGTGTTAATAGTGGAGAATAGCACATATTCATACGCTGAGTATAACTTCTCCTGGAGCACTCCGGAGTTTTGGGACTTGGAGACTACTGCCTGTTTTTTCTAATCTCTTTGGTGTTTAGAAGTGAGCAGGATTCCTCCAAGCAAGTGTCTCCCAGGGGGCATTGGCAATGACTTCCCTCCAATCAGGCTGGAAGGGCAGAAAGACTGTGGCTTTGGCACTTCCATTCTGGAAAGAAGTAACAGTGGTGTAATGGACGATCAGAAAGACTCAGGTATCCTGTACTCCAGAGTTCATTTCTTGTGACAAATGACAGTTCCTGCAGCAGCCATGAACACTGGCAGGGTCTTAGGCTCATGGCCTGAAGACAAGTCACATCACTAGCAGAGGCATGCAAGAGGCAATGATTAAGCACCTGGTTCTGAACTTCTCTGGGTATTCTGGGGTGGCTGAAGGTTGTCCCCATCCTATGCATCCTCTGTCTTGCAACTGGTAAACTTGTACATCATTTCAGAATATCTTGGCAAAATGTTGAGAGGACCTCACTTTCTCAAGGTCACTGTATAATGAGGTTGCTTGTGGAACCCTCCATTTACCCACAGGAGGACCAAGGCACCATGAACTGAAGCAGAGCATATTAATAACAATAACAATAAAAAGAACAGAGTACAACTCTTTCCCAAAAAAGGCATGTCCCAAAATAAGGGTAAACAGCTGGTCTTACTTGATCCAAATGATTATGTCCATTGGAAAATGTGCTTTGTTCCTCCCTTTTATTGAATGTGTTTACATTTCTGAGTCTGATGATCACTTAAATATTAGCACCAAGGCAGAAATTTTATTCCCAGAGGTCACATGAATCTGAATAGATACCTAGTGTAATTAATAGCTGGTATAATCTGTGACATCACTAAATTCTTTCTTGGCTAATGATGCTTCCACAGAAATGTCAAAAATACCCTTGTAGCACCTTGATGATGACTAGATTGTTTTAAAATAATGAATTAAAATTTAAAAAATTAACAATAAAACATTTACAGATAGAAAGTAAACAATAGTGTACCGTGATAATGAAGGATCACTTTTGTCATAATACTACATATAATGTAGAGTACGTAAAATGCAGTGGTCTGACTGCAAGAAACAAAATAATGCAAAAGGCAGTCGTAATAGAATCATTTTACGTACAAAAATATTACATACATCACAATAAATAATTCAAACATAAATATTAAACTTTACATCATTAGGATATTCCACAGATATACACACACATACACAGATATATATATGTGTGTGTATATGTGTATATATGCATTTGTATATACACACACACACAAGCATACATGGCCACACACACATGCACACACACACCCAAACTTAAGGTGGAGGTATTGCATTACGATCCTTCATCCATCCCATCGTGGTTTCCTCTTCGGAGCACCTGAAAACAAATGAACCAACCAAGAAAGGTAAATCTTCTTTCTCAAATGCCATGTCAAAAGTAGGTGATCCATACATTTTTACATATAGAATTAAAAAATATTCATTATTTTCTTTAGATTTTAGAACTAATGTATGTCTGTACATCAGAAACATGTACATTTCAGGACAGCATAAAGAATGGGAAAATCACTAGCTTGACAGTCCCACCTAAGATAAGCCTCTTTAAATATCAGTATATTTTCTTCTAGCCTTTTTTCTATACATACAAATATTATATAAAAAACATACAAAACTTTATTTACTAGATATAAAATATATAAAATACACATATAACGGGGATCTCTAGTGGATACTTTCTGACTTTGCCTGCCTTCATCCTATCTCCCCATTTCTGATAACAAACACCTTTTTGTGCTTTGCAAATATGTCTCTTTCAAATGAAGCTGCCAGTCACTCAACTCTAGGTGGGTACATGATCTCCATTTCCTGGACATTGTGATTGGTTCAGAAGTGGCCATATGACTCAATCAGAGCCAGAGGTCTTGTGCAAAATGGATGCCGGGGGTGAGCATTTACTTGGGACCAAGAGCTGTAAGGATGATGTAAGCGTAGAGCTGCCAGAGGCCATGGTGGGGGGAGATGAGCTGCTTGAGAATGAAGCCACTTAAGAGACAAGCATTGCTGACTGATGGAGAAAGAGTCTGGTGACTTTGTTTGAGCCTCTGGATCCAGCCATGCCTGAAGCTAGACCACTGCTTGGATAGCTTGGTTAGATAATAATTTTCCTTTTATCTTTTGCCTCTCACAATGGAAATAATCCTAACTTAAGACCATAACTTTGAATAAGATGTTTAATTAAACATTGAAATATTGATTTATAAATGTCAACTAGGAATTCCTGTGTCAGGATCTTGAAGAGCTTTATAGGGTAATGGGCTGCTAGAAGCCTGAGGACAGTTGTAGTGGGCGGTCATATGAGTAGGCTGAGTTCATCTCTTGTAGCTAAAGGCACTGGGATGAGAAAACAGAGTGACTGATTCAGTCCTCTGACCAGCAGAGGAAGCATTTGCTGGCACAATGTAGTCAGACCAGGAATTGTCAAATTTTAACATGCATGACTCTCCTGGGGATTTGTTAAAATGCAAATTCTCATTTAATAGGTCTTGGGTGACTCCTAAGATTCTGCATTTATAACAAGTTCCCACTGTGCATTGAAAGTGTGTGCAGCAGTGAAGTAATGAGAGCAGTGGCTTTCGTATAGAACATGCCTGGGTTCTGTCAAAGGACCTCATTGTGCCCACAGGCAGGCTACTTAACTGCTGTGGGGCCCAGCTTCCATCTGTAACATGAGGATCACAGCCCCATTATTGTGGCTTTCTTGTGAAGATTCAATGAAATAATGCCTAGTGTTTAGACACAAAGGAATTATTTAGCACAGTGCCTGACACATAGGGTGCAGTGAACACCCTTCATATTATTATTACTATATTCCTAGGCAGTATTTCACAAAGGTTGATCTGAGTCATCTGCATCAGAATTCCTTGCATTACAAATACTGCCTGGATCTACAGGAGACCTAATGAAACAGGACCTCTAGAGATGGATCCCAGTAAGCAGCATTTTTAATAAATGCTGTAGAGAAATCTGATGTAGGAAGCCTAGGGACCTCAAGGGTGGAGGGCAGATGAGCAGGAGAGAAAAAGGCAGAATAGTGCTGAGATGCTTAATAGTCGCCTGTCTGGGGGCGACAGACCTGACCACATTTGTTAATTATTAGGCCACAGAAAGAATAAGATGGAAAGGTAGAAATGTAGAGAGAAAGAAAGAAGGACAGAAAGAGAGAAGGAAGGAAGGAAGGAAGGAAGGAAGGAAGGAAGGAAGGAAGGAAGGAAGGAAGGAAGGAAGGAAGGAAGGAAGGAAGGGGGAGGAGAGAGAGAGAGAGAGAGAGAGAGAGAGAGAGAATGGGCCCTGATTGGTGTGGCTTAGTGGGTTGGGCATCATCTTGCAAAGCGAAAGGTCACCAGTTCAATTCCTGGTCAGGGCACATGCCTGGGTTGTGGGTTCAGTCCAGGTCGGGGTGTGTGCGAAAGGCAACTGATCAGTTTCTCTCTTACATTGATGTTCCTCTCCCTGTCTTTCTCCCTCCCTTCCCCTCTCTCTAAGAATAAATTTAAAAAATCTTAAAGACGAAGGAAGGAAGGAAGGAAGGAAGGAAGGAAGGAAGGAAGGAAGGAAGGAAGGAAGAAAGGAAGGGAGGGAGGGAGAAAGGGAGGGAGGGAGGGAGGGAGGATGGGAGGGAGGAGAGAAAGAAAGAAAGAAAGAAGGAAGGAAAAATTGACTTACCTTAACTATAAAACTCGAACCTCCAGGCCAGTGCCTGAGGATGGAGTACATTTTCCACAGTAACCACCACATGTCCCTACAACTCGGGTACCATCCTGCAAGGAGATGCATGATCTTAGACTTCCTGCTTGGCTAGTGTTTCCAGGATTTGCACTGGCTTTTCAGAAATTCATTTTTGAGCACACCAGAGGTAGACTTTTTGAATGAAAGCAAAGCCCAGTATGCTCACCATGGTGTAAAGCAGGGTTGGTGGCCACTGGGCTCAATCCAGTCAGCCACTCACTTTTGTATGGCCCACATGTCAAGAATAATGTTTACATTTTTAAATGGTTGAGAGGAAGCAAACCAAAAATAATACTTCTTGACATGTGAAAATTTTATGAAATTCAAATTTCACTGTCCATTAAGTGATATTGGAACATAGCCATGTTCATCCATTTGCCTAATATCTGCAGCTGCTAGCATGCCATGACAGCAGGCCTGAGTGCCTGCGATGGTTCTCTTGCTTCACACACTACATGGCACACAGAATGTCACAGTGACACTCTTTCAAGGTGACCATGTTTTGAGTGCCATGTGTATTGCTATATCAGAGCATTTTGTTTAATTTTTTATTACCAGTGTATACCATCATGCCAAACAAGAAAAGTGAACTCTGAATGTCAGACTTTTAAGGTACAGTGATGTGTGATTCTGTTATACATTGAGAGAGCAAAGCATTGCATTTATCGTGCAATGACATCCCAGCTGTGCTAGAAGAACAGACTCTACACCAACATTACCATGCACGCTTTGCCACAATATTCCCAACTCACAGGCAAGTTATGGCCAGAAGTTCAGAAAATTGAAAAAAGGAGTATCTCAGCATAGGATAATTTCTTCACAAAAATAAAAATGAGTAAAAATAAAAAATGAAATGAGTAAGTTTCCAAGTGGCTCATTGTTAGCCAAGCAATGGAAACAGTTTACTCATGGCGAGGTAATGAAGCCTTGTTTTATCGCAGCAGCTGAAGAAATGTGTCCAGAGAAAACACACCCATTTAAGACTATCATCCTTTTGGCAAGGACAGTTACTCAAAAAGCTAACACTGGCATTGGCAGCAACATTAATTAACCAATTAAAAAAGGAGGCAAATAATTTTGAGTGATTTTTCTTTGGCTCTTCATGAACTGGCACGTGTTACTGATACTTTTCAGTTGTTGTTCATTGGAGCAGATGGTGCCACATAGGATGTGATAAAGAATATGTGTCTATGAAGAGTCCATGTGGAACAAATTCAGGCGAGAAAATTTCAAAGGGGCTGAGAAACACGGGTGTAGAACCACTAAGTGGAATCTGTAAGATGGGTTGACAATGATAGTGGGGGGAAAACCTCTGGGAGCAGAAACAGCTTTAGTCTGTCAAATCTACAAAGCTTGTGAAATGTCACAGGTTCAAAGCTTATTCATTGTGTCATCCAGCAGTTGGTGCTCTGTGGAAAATGTTCCAGTCTCTGAGGGGATGCAGAACCAGCAGCACCCAGGGTGAATTCCTTTGCTCTCATGAACTTAATTAACCATCATTGGTTTTGTAAACTTTTCATTAGATCTAAAAGCAGAACACCCTGACTTGTAAGCAGTTTGATGACTTAGCAGTGAATACATTTTATTGTGAATTTTTGAGCTCAGTGCTGGGATTATAATTTTTCTGAATGAGAACTGCACTCAATCACTGTGGCTGAACACTTAATGGCTTTGGACATTAACTTTTGCTATGGACTTAATAGCATTTCTTAATGAATTGACTCTAAAATTACAAGGCAAAACTGCCACTTACCTGCCAAACTCATACTGTGATAAAGTCATTTCAACAACAGCTAACATTCTTGAATCATAAGTAATAGTGAGCTGTTTTATGAACTTCATGTTCTATTCAAAGGTAAAATGAGAAGCTACATCTCCATCCCACACAAATTCATGGTAGAGGTGTTTTCCAAGCATGAACTGCCGTTCCAGCAGTACTTTTCTGTACTTTGATGTAAGTGCAGTGAAGATTTTCAAACGTCAAAAATCAGTTTAATGAGGTAATTGAGGAGCTTTCTCTAATCTTCAATTGCAAGTGATTAACCCACAACGTTAATGTGTTAACAAATGTGAACAGAAAAACGTAATAGAATTCTGTGCTTGCTAAGCATAAATATGATCAATTAAAATCATATAATTGTTGGCATATAAAGATAAAAATCACACTTCCAATCAGCATTTACAGGTAAACATTTATAATCAGTTTTGATAATAGATAAATTAATTAAGCAAAATGTTATCATCTCAATATTCTATTCTTCTCATTGGTAGATCTATATTAAAAATATGCTCAATTATTATTATTTTAAATTCAACCAATAAAAATTTTGTGCAAATTTAACTTTTGTCATACAAATACATATATAATATCACTAATTTTTGTCTATTGGCCGGCAAAGTCTGAAACATTTACTCTCTGGTCCTTCACGGAAAAGTTTTCCACCCTTTGATTTAAAGTATTTTGTGGAGTCTCCAGATATCACCGTCTCCCTCTGCCCCCTCATCTCTGAATGTCTTTGGGTTGTTTTTCTGACATGCCCCTCACCATACAGGGCCTGTGCACATGGCATTTCTGTACCTGGAATTCTCTTTCTCTTCCTCTCCCTTTCTGCGTGCACTGGATCATCCCACCTTTTGACTGGTAAATTCTTCAAAACCCAAGCTAGAGGCCACATCCTCTGAGATACCTTCCTGACCCAGTTACCTGCTACATGGCACCCTGTAAAACTAGGTAATTCTTTCTTTATATCTGTCTTCCTGCTAGAGTGGAAGCCCCACGATGGCAAGGCAATGTCTTGTTAAAATCCAAGAGTCTCCAGAACCTAGCACAATATACAGGGTGGGGCAAAAGTAGGCTTACAGTTGTTCATATGGAAGATAATACAAAAATTAATAAATAATAATACAAGAATAAATTCTGTGTTTCACATACTCGCAACTGTAAATGCCCTTTTGCCCTATCCTTTATGGGTCAGAGTAATACTAAATGCATGTTTGTTAGATGAATGAATGAAAGAGGCTGAAGCTCAAGATGAAGTACCCTCTTCTTTTGACCTGCAATTCAGATTGCTCTGCTAATTAGTTCTTGTAACACTGTACCATGACAGGAAGAACTTCTTTTTTAGTTGTGGCATCACATTGAGCTGTGTAAACTCACCACGCCCTCCTAGGGCCCCAACCCCACCCCTTCACTCCGCACAGTATCTGGTTCTCAGATGTTTCCAGTAGTCCACTCGCAGGGATAACACTGTGATGGGCCGTGCTTGTGCCTGCACTTCAGGATGTCTTTGGGCTACATGCACAGAACTGGGTCAAAAGGCATGAAGATTTGGTTCTTTTCGATAGACTAGGAAAATCTCTTGCAAATATTGGATGATCTTATTTTAAAAATTGCCAATTTAACAAATAAAAAGAACGAAATAGTTTCTCTCTCTCTCTTTGATTTGCACACCTTGGATTATGAATGAGGTTGAGTTGGAGATTTCTATCACCCTCATGGTCCTGACCGTAAGGGCCCCTGTGAGCACTGCAGCTAGTCTAGGTGACACCACCAACCGGACCTGACTCCAGGCCAACCTTCTCCCCAGGCTGAAGTATTGGGCTAGTGGTCCTAAGGATGCCAGTATGTTACGCATGACTTCTGTCGTATCAGAGCTTACATTTTACCTAAACTCTCTCCTGACCCAGCACTGAGATAACTCAGACAGATTGTGCTACATCTTTAAATAACCATTAAGCCTCAGTTTCCTGTGGCATCTGTAAGTGGAGATAACATCAGTCTCCCCTGACAGATTTGCTATAAATCAATGAATGCATGTAAAGTGCTTAGCCTGCTACTTAGCCTAATATTCACGCTCAACAAATATTGGCTGTTTATTATAAAGGTACACTTTATGTATGGATGTCCATCATTGCCTATTTTTATGGAGATGAGAAGTCTGGGTAATTATAAAATTGCTGGTAATGACTCTGCAGTTTTCATGTTATATCATTGAGACTGTTAATTTGATTGAGATAAAAGCTGACCCAAAACTTATTTTTATTATAGAACAACAACAACAAAAAACCCCTGAAAAAATGCATAGCATAAACATGACTGTCGTGGAAACAGAGTCTATTTCAGAGAAAAAGTTCTGTTTTCCAGTACTTTAGAAGCACCCTCTTCCCCTCCATAGAAGAGTAGTTGTAAATCATTTTTATTTCTTCATTAAAACAAATGAAGCTTTCTAAAAATAAAGCTTACGAATCTTCCAATGAATATTTTGTTAGCTAGCCTGGTTTGAGCTCTTACATATAATTAAGATGAATGACTCTCTGTTCCATTAAGGATAGTTTATATTTCATATGTTTTCCTAAGTTCTCTATTTTTTTTAGTCAGTATAAAAAGGAAGGTTTCCATGTGACTTAGGAAAGGCAGTACATCTTGAATTGAAGTGTGCTTATTTATGTTCCTTTGGAGTGTGCTGGTGGTGAAAATGCGCATAAAACATGGTATGTGTCTATATATCTTTTCTAATACAACTGCAGACAGTTACATACATATGAATATATGTATAAACATTGCCTAATTTCTATAGGAATGCACAGAATAAATAGTACATATATAAGATATGACTTTACTGGTCTGTAGTATGATGTTTATACTTGGTGGGTGGTTGACTTTTCAGTGAATTGTGGGTCAGGGGCAGTCTGTGGTGGATAGAGGAGACCTGATTCCGTACCACACACATTTACCTCCTGTTACTGTCACTCTGCTGGCTGTGAATGAACTGAAATACAGGCACCGGACCATCTCCTCCTCTATGGCAGTACAGTTTCACTCATCCGAATTTCAGAGCAAATCCTCAATGTACAGCTCCTCCCCAGCACAAGAAATGTCAGAGAGGCCCTGGGGTCAGGCAGCCAGGTCTTGGAAACACGGGCCTCTGGCTCCACAACTCCCCAGGTGCACAAAGAAGCACAAAGACCTGCGGGCACCTCTCCTATCCAGCCTGAAGTGAACCCTGCTTCCTTCTGCATGGTTCTGAAGGCTGTTCCAGAAGTGACTCCCAGACAGAGCAGTTCTGCGAATGGGTGCGGACCTGCAGGGCACTTCTGGATGGGCAGAGGGCTGATTCAAACCCTGAGCACACCCACCATGTGTTGACCGTGCACAGAATGTTACTGCAGAGGAGCTCAGAATTTCAACATTTTCTCCCCAATCTTACATCTGAACCATGCTCCCCTTTCTGTCTGTCTGTCTCTCACACACAAGCAGAATAGAAACACATCAGTCCCTGAGCCACACAGGTGCAGCCAAAGCCTTTGCCTGGAAGTCCATCCCTGGGCCAAGGGGGCGTCCCACATGCCTCACTTCCAGGGTGGGAGCTCACATGGACAGAATCCACGTGGTGCTATGGGTTCTAGCCAGATCCAGGTTCAGCCATGGCTCACCTAACCTTCTGCTCTTTATCTCAAGCAAGCCTGCTTCCTTTGTCACCTCCAACTTCTAAAACCTATGGTAAGCCTCAGGGCCGTGAAAATGTTGTAACTTTAACAGCTAATACTGATAGTGGGCCTGCTGACTGCCCTGTGACATGCAAACAGCCTTGCATCCCCAGCTTATTATTATGAACACCATGGGATAAGGGTTACGAAGATTTATATTTGATAGATAAAGAAATCAAGGCCCCCAAGAAGTTAAATAACTTTACCAACATGGCAGAGCTAGGAAGCACATGCTCAGGTGATCCAACTTAACAGTCTGCTCAGTGGCCAAGCTCTGCAGCCGTCAAGGGCTGGGCTGCTGCCAGGGAGTGGTGGCCAGGGGCAGTGGGACAAATTCCACCACCAAAACCATCACATACTTACTTACCCTCTATCCACCTTCTCAAGTTACTGCATAAGAATTTGATGAGAAGGCCAGAGGAATGGGATTTGATGCATGTGCATTGCCCAATAAGTAGTAGCTATTTTGGTTATGAAATTATATTTATTAGTTAAGAATAGGAGAATTCTTTGTATTACAGTCATGGGAGGCAACAGCGAACCTGACACTGAGACTTTTACCAGTTTTGTTCCTGATGGTGAGACACCATCCTTGCCCTCCAAGTGGTTCTGGAAATTCAGTTTTACCCTGAATGACTAGTATTTTTCTTTAGTTTTGCTTGGAAAAAACATTTTATTGCCAAGTGGGTTTGGAAAATTGAGGGCTTCCCTGTGTTTTTTCCTCTGTAGCTCTCAGCAGAAAAACTAAGGACAGCGAGGAATGATCATCTGAGGGCTGAGTCAAAGCAGGGCTGTTTGGAGAGGGTTGTGACTCCTGATGGGTAAGTTGCTCAGGGACAGGGTCGGTCATGGTGGGAGGAGGGCATGGAGTACTTTTCCGAAGAGGGTTTCATGGGGCACTGGCTGTTCTATAAAAAGGGGTAATTTTGAAAAGAAGGTTGTGTTTTGTTCAACTTATATCAATGGTTCTCAATACCTGGTCCCAGGCCAGGGCATCACATCACCTAGGAACTTGTTGGAAATGTCCTTTTGGGGCCAACCCCCGGCTGGCTGTGTTTCAGTCAGTCCTGGTGCTGATGCAGGTTTGGGTTTGAGAACCACTGATTTAGGGGAACGCTGGTTTGAATAGTCACATGGATTTCCATCCTGTATACTTTATTCCAACCTGTAATATCCCAATTCTTACTGGGACTCTTCAAGAAGGAAATAAAATAACAATCTCCTTCCTAGTGTCTTTGGCTAAGGGAGGGGTGACATTTTCTTGAAGTGTCCTTAGCGCATGCGCCTTGTGGACTGGACAGCGTATCAGGCCCAGAGAGCTGCATTTCTAGAGCCTGCTCTTAGCTAGAGACTGCTCAGTCCAGGGGAAGCATGAGGGATGCTCCACATTCCCAGGATATTAATTTTGAGCTCAGGCTGTCTGAGCTGTCATGGAACACCAAGGTTTAAAAAGAAAATGCTGACAGGCAGTTGTAGAACCAATTCCCTTCAGCACATGGAGAACTTGGCCCAAGGCTCTATGAGCTTGGCCAGGTAGTAATCATTGTTTCCACAAGGTGGCGCTCCCGCCATAATTATTTTTTGCTCCCGAGTTGGGGAACAGCCTCTGATTTTGGCCTGGTAGTAATCATTGTATCCACAAGGTGGCGATCCCGCTGTAATTATTTTTTGCGCCAGGGCTGGGAAAGAGTTGCTGATTTTGGCCTGGTAGTGATCACTGTTTCCATAAAGCGATGCTCCCGACTATAATTATTTTTAGTTTCCCGAGTAAAACTGCAATATTGACTCTGGCTGCCAAATGGAGTTGAAACTTATGTTACACAGTTTACATAGATGGCTTCTTACATGATCATGCTTCATGTCTGACCATGTTTGGGGCAGTTAATTTTTTTTGTTTCTGTGGGTCACTGAAACACAATAATATATGGACCCTGAATGGCAGGGGTAGGAAAGAGCGTTACAATTTCAGGGCACATTCTAAAGCACTTGTGTGCTCTCAGCTGTCTTTATTCCTCAGTGCAAGGAAAAGTATGTAATGATTAATTTATGTGCAATCAATTACAATTAGAGCTAGTCAATTAGCTTAGAGACAAGAGGGAGTGAAATAGCTTTTTTTTTTTTCATAAACATAAATATAACCCTGGCAGCTTAAAATGAGGCATCAGGAAACTCAGATTTTCCTGGGAAGTTACAATTGGGTCTTTCTTCCTTTCCCAGAGGAAGCAGATTGAGCTATTTCTTTGTCTGATTCTGATAGGGTTTAGCAAATAAAAATACTGGATGCCCAACAGAGCTATGTTTTAGATAAGCAACAAACACTTTTTAGAATAAGCATGCCCCATCCGATGTTTAAGGCACAATAAAAACTGCTCCTTGTTTATTTAAAATTCAAATTTAACTGGGCACCATGTATTCTGTCTCGCAACTCTACTATGGAATAACACCCCACTTTCCAGTTCTCTTTTTCCCCCTCCCCTTCTCACACTTCTGAGGGGACCTTGAGGCAGGGGTCATAGCTAGGGGGGACTAGAGCCACAGGCTGTCCTCTGGCAAGTTTCCCACTTGTCCACAGGTCAGGCTCCTGCCACACATTCTCAGGACTTCTGGGGGCTGCTGTGAAGGGCAGTGGGTTCTACCCTTGCTGAACACTAGAATCGCCTGGGGAACTGCAGATTCTGCCCCTGCTTCAGAGATTCCCATTCAGTGACTCTGGTGGGGCCATGGCACTTGCATTTTCAACTCTGCCTGGTGATTCTAATGCACGTCCAGGCTAAGGTCAGGGCTTAAGCTGTACCATGGTAATGAATCACCTGGCAACTTTGTCCAACTGCAGAAGCTGAATCAGAGGCTCTTCTGGGGCCCCAGAAGCTGCATTTCAACAACCTCCCAGGTGATCCTGATGCTCTACATCAGTGATTTTTCAACCAGGGTGCTGCAAGAATTTTTAAAGCATGCAATACCTGACTATTTAGTGTGGGGCACTGACCTCTTTTTTCTCTTAGATTGTTAAATAACAAAATGACAACAGCCAACACAACAATAGCTGTCTGGTGTGAATGAATCAAAATTATACCTCACCTATTTTTTTGTCAGATCAGCAAAATATATATTTTTTTGGTGTGACACAGAATTTTAATAATTAGTTTATGTGTGCCATGAGAGGAAAAAGGTTTAAAATCACCGCTCTACATGGACCATACCTTGAGTAGCAAGATTTTAGAACATGAGAAATATTATTGTAGAAACTGAGTGTTTCTCTGACTTTTAAGAAAGTTCACCTAAGTTATCCTTTTCTTTCAGCCCCCTCTGCATTTCAGTTTTTCTTAAATATCCTTTTCCCTGGGTTCATAAAAGTGAATCTTACGTTGACTAATCTCAAGGAGTCCGACATACACTCTCTTAGTGGCTGCCTTGCTGCTTCCAGCTCCCTGGCTAGCACCTTTCTCATGGCCTGAAAGGTTCACTGGGTCCCCTCTCCAGGGAGAACTCATCCGGAGACAAGCAAGGCTCACTCCCTTGCGTTCACCTGTATACCCTTTGCCTTTGATTTATTTCCTAAAATTTCTAACATTTTGCAAAATGGTTTGAGGAAGTAGGGAAGCACATTTGTACCACCACAGGGGACAGGTAGAGAAAGAGAGGGAAGACTAAGGAGAGAAAACAAAACTCATCCCCCAGCTAACAAGTAACCTTACCAGTGACTTCTTAATGTCAGAGACGGCATAGTTCCCTTGTGATATCCATCTGGCAGATTCAGTTAAAGAAAGGCCTGTTCCATAAAGGTTGATGCTAAAACGACCCTGGAAAAATGGACAACGCAAAAGATTTTTAGTGCACATAATGCCCAAAGGCCACACACTAAAACGTAACTTGGAAAGGAAACGGGTAGTAATTAATAACAACAGCTACTAATTATTGAGGATTTTTTGGGGGGGAGGGGTAAGTCTGTGTCAGACACTTTACAAGTATCATATCATCCATCTTGGCAAGAGCTCTATGAAAGAAGTTTTCTTTACAGATGGGGAAACTGAGGCCTAGCAGAGGCGATTAACTTCTTCAGGATGTGGTGCGAATCCAACTCAGATTTTTCTGACTTCAAAGTCTTCACTCTCAGCCTAACACGGCAATCCTGATGTTGCTCATAATTATCAGATTCCTTCAGGAACAAAATGCCACAGTGTAATTTTTCTAACAAGATCTCGCCGCCAAAGCTTCCTGGGCTTCAGCTCCCCACAGATCTGGGCACTCCGCCTTACTAAGCACAGCAGGGCCGGACTTCAAAGGAGAGGCGCAGTCTCCAGGACCTCCAGCAGAGGGTGCGCGTGGCCTGCTCCAGGTCCGTGAGACCTGGCCGCTCCCTCCGCGCCCAGGGAACCCACAGCTTCCAAGAGTCTTCAGGGTTCCTTTGGAAACGTGACCTCTGCAGTTTCCATATTTATTTCTAAGGAGGCGGTGCAGCAGAGATTTTCTCTTGCTTTTCCCATCTCTGTTCTCTCCCTCTCTCTTTCAAAAATTACTCTGCAAAGGCCCCTGAAATAGTGTCTTCTTAAAGTTTCTCTACATGAACAGTTTCGACGTTAAAAATATTCCCCACGAACACGCTCAGGGTGAATGCTTCCTTCCTCTCTGAGCCTTGCACCTCAGTATTTTGTCAAAAGTTTTTAATAAAGCAAGGAGGCACCGCGAGCTGGAGACTCAACAGCCAATCAGCCCTGTGTAAATTCAGCTCTTTACACTGGCAATGAAACGCTGGGCACATTTTTTCGCCCATGAGAACCTCAGCTTGTCCATCTGTAAAATAGAAGGTAGTGACAGCCCTATTTTCTACGGTCTGGTAAGCGAGCTAAAGTGGGGCTGGAGGGTTGTGATTGGCGTGTTAGCTTTCCCTGACAGGGGTTTGAGGTAAGTTCAGGCTGAATTAGGTGTAGATTTGTGACATCCGCCAGGCCACAGGGGGCAGCCTCCATTCAGTGGGTCCTGACATACAAATTAACTTTCTCAGATCTAACCTGTCAATAAGAGGGGGTTAGATAGAAGGTATAATCCACCTAAGTCATTATCTGCTGAGACCTGATACTTTAAAATGTGTTCTGGCAATTATTCTGTGACAGCACTCTGCAGTGTTGGGGGCGGTTAATTTGAGCAGTCTCAACACCCAAGTATCCCTGATTGTAAGGGCACTGAAGCACAGAGCCCTCCCTGCCCGGCCTCCTCAGACACTGGCTTCTATGTGCTGGATTGTCCCACCAGACCAAGTTCTTATTTCTCTGTCTCCCCTGCCCCGAGGGGTGCATCCACACCCATGTGATGCCCAGACCACACTGTTGCCAAGGACCCCTCTCATTTCTCCCTCCCCAGCCTGCTTCCCGGGCACACTGCCTGTCCTATCTGCACTCCAGGTGGACTGGATCTGCTTAGGTGTTGAAGTGCTTAAAGGGTCCAGTCCCCTGAACCGGCTTCTAGCCTGAGGGGCTAGAGGGGCATCCCTCTACCCGCTGACCTGGGTGTCCAGTGTCGGAGTACACGCCATACAGAGATTTGCCCTCTCTTGAGCAGAGCCGGTGATACACCTGAATGGAACACACCTTCCTCTTTGCTCTCCTTTTTCCTTTTCTGGTTTGGGGATTTGCATTGTCAGTGAGTGCCCTAGCTGATGATTGGCACTCTGGAAGTTGAGTACTGCCAGAGGAGTAAAGGCCTCATGTCCTGTCTAGCTCTAGTCTGGGACATCTTTGCCCTGAAGGCCTTATCTTCAGAGCCTAAAGGGCAGTACCTTTACCTACTACTTTCTGTTGCTTATTTAAAAGAGAAAACACAATTGAGTCATGCCTACACTGATGACCCAGAAAAGCTTGTAAAGGTGTGCCTTAGACAGAGAGTTTGTTCTCTGCTCAGGCAAAAGTGAACTCTTCAGAAATCTTGCCTGGAAACAGGATTAGCCAGACAGGTATGCCTGCCATTTGTACTCAGTCACCTGAGATCAAATCCAGCCTTTTCTGAGCACCAGCAGCATGGGTTTGGAAAAGTCACCCAAACTCTCTACACCTCAGTATCCCCACCTGTGGACAGGGGGCACTGTCATGGGATACTGCAGGAATTACATGCTATGCTGACTTAGAACTGATGAGCACAGGGCCTACAGCCTAGTGAACACAACCAACGCTACTAATACCAGCATCAAAAAAAGGAATAATAATGTAGTCTCCACTATGATCAGGATTTTTTCCCCTTTATTTTTAAAGTATTTTATGCATTTATTTTTAGAGAGAGAAGAAGGGAGGGAAACCTCAATGTGAGAGAGGAACATTGGTTAGTTGCCTCTTGCATGCGCCTCAACTGGGGACCAAACCCACAACTCAGGCACATGCCCTGATGGGGAATCAAACCAGTGACCTTTCACTTTGCAGAATGATGACCAACCAAGCCACACTGGTCAAGGCTGATGAGGATTTTTAATAAAGATATTCTGGCTATATTTTCAGGTGAGGGCTTTTGGAGGATCCACCCTTATTCACAGATAAATCCCCAAAACAACAGCAATGGGTGAGGAGAAAGAAGCAGACTGTCGAACAGAGAGCATCCGTCTGCTTTGGAGTCTGTGCGCTCACTAGGTCAGGGCAGACCATCTGCTCCCAAGCAGCCCAAACAGTCGTCCTGCTTTCCAGGCCTTTCCTGGAAAACTGATGTGAAAAACTCATGCCTTTCATTTATATAGTTGGTGTTCAATAAATGTCTAAGGAGAAGAATTCTTTAAGTACCCAATGTGGTTTGAAGAATGGGCTGGAAAAAAATATAAATTAGCCTCTCACTGGCTTTGGGGTTTTTCAATTAGCAATTGCTTCAGTGTCAGGATTTAGCAAATCAATCCATTCATTTGTTTATGAATTATTAAAGCAAATGAATGCAAATTAACTCTATTTGCTTAAGCTTCCTAAAGGATGCGCATGTGGAAAGGAGAGAACCCTGAGACTTGAAAAAGGCGGGACAGGACCAATCTGTTAGCTGTTAGAATAAAACCCTTACCTGTGGGTTTTTTGAAGTCATTAGCTATTCTAAAGAAACTACACTTCAAAAGTTTTCAATTCCTGGGTAATGGAGAAAAGGCCCTTTTTACCATTATGTCCTTTGTTTATTTTCTTTCTCCCCTGAGAACTTCCTTTTCACTTCTCTAAAACATTTAGCAATGCTTTCTAAAGGTTGGGGCTGAGAAAATACTTACTTAAAAAAAAATTCAGATGTGTTTGTCTTTGGATGGTCCCTGTGGTTGGGTGTAAATCTATCCTGAAATTCAGAAGGCATCACCCAATCCCCAGCCTTTCCAAGGTGCACAGGCAGAGTGGGAAATTCCACACACAGGGTGTAACAACAGCCTTGTGAAGAACTTACGCAAACTAAAGAAAAAATAGGGGCCAAGTTCTCCTGTCCAGAATCACCTAACTCATTGTTCATCCTGACTTCTCACTGCAGAAGATTCTCGCAAAGACTGGTGACTGTCTTACCGAGTTAGCTCAGGCTGAGGGTTACAGCATGTTCCAGAAGGCAAGTTAAAACCTGTCACAGCTCTAAGGAGGCAAGAAGGTATGGAACTACAACATGGGCAGGAAGATTGCCATCAGCTGTGCTGCTGAAGCGCAAATACAGCGGAAAACGCAGTGTTCTTGGCTGAACACTGCACGTTTTACATACATCTGAAGTCAGGGTTACAGCGTTTCGATATCATGTAATAGTCAGGATTTTTAATGCTGACAGTAGTGTGTTGGAGTCCATTTGTACTAGCTGCTGAGAGCTGATTGTATCTCTCCTCAGCTCCTCATTTAGTGACATAATGTTGATGGCTTGAAATCAGTAAAGCAGGTGGGGGGGGCAGATACTTACGCCATGGAAATTGGCAAATGCTACAAAGCAGGGCTGTTTTTTTCTTTTTCTTGGAGAGCCAGTCATTAAACATTTACCAGCATGTCACTGACTTCATAATACTCATTTTATTAGCTACCATCATTTGCTTAACCAAGCCATCTACTACCCAACATCTAATTTGTTTCTAAATTTTCACCATTGTAATAGGCACATTTTGCTAAATGTAGAGGTTTGGCAGGTAGCTGTAATCATTTCCTTAGGAAACACTCCTAGAAATGGAATTAGACTAGATTAAAGAGCTGTGAGCATTGGAGGAGCCAAGCCGTCTTCCACAGCAGCTGTGCTAAACTGCATTCCCAGGAACAGAAGCCGCCCAGGGTGCCTGGGGGCAGGCTCCCAGCTTACCTGTGGGCACTTGCTGGCACTGTAGCAGTCCCCAGCAGTGGCAAAAGGCACAGGATGCCCTTCGCTTGTCCTTGCAAACTGCAAGTCAGTGGCTGTGGGGTTTGGAGACAGGTTAAAGGAAGAAGAGAGGTGGCAGTGGGAGAGCAGGGAAGGGACAGGATATTAACAAGGAGAGAGAAGGGAAGGAGAACAGCAAGAGAAATAGTAAGAGTGGGAGAGGAAAAAACAAAACAAAGTATGATTAGTGAGCAAATGGATTCAAATGTGCTCTGGCTTTTTCCTCATTATATATTGTGGCTCTGAGAGCCTCTCCCTGGGTTTTATGCCCTGTATCCTTACAGCAAGGAAGCCAAAAAGGGGGTTCAGGATGGCTTTGGAACCAGTTCCTGGGTAAATAATTATGTGAACTGCCTTGCTTAAATGCAGTGTAATGGGAAGACTGTGAGCCTCCTGCACGTGGTGTGGCCTCCGAGGCTTCAGGACCTGGGAAGTAAGTCAAAAAGCATTCCAGGGACTTTGGAGTTACTCCCTGAGGCCTCCTCTGTCCTCCCATGGCCCAAGCACTATTATTGCCAAAATGTGGAGCAGCTAGAACCCACATCTTGAAAGTATTAATCGCAGTTTCTCAAGTTTGGGGTTGACTTCTAGTTTTTTTAAGCCAATAAAAACAATGCTTATATTTTTAACCATCTTTTAGCTCCCGAGACCAGCTCTGCAAATGGGGAAGAGGGACCAGGAGACAGACTGAGGACCCTGCAAAAGCTGTTGCTGGCAGAACTGGAGCCAGAGGCAGACTTTTTTTTACCTTTCTGCCTTGTCTTTCTGGAATCTTCTGCAGTTAACCATGTTTTGGTGGGAGGAAGATCTGAGTCCCCCATCCTGTAGGAAAGGGGCCCTGGAAGAAGCTGGGGGGCAGCAGGGAAGGGGGGTGGTGGGGCGTTTCTAAGTGAGAAACTGCAGACCCTTTGCCATTAGCCCTAATCGGTCCAGCTAAAAGCAATGAACACTATATTGGCACAAATCAAGTTTAATGTACCTCAAGAGGAAAGTGATGCAGTATTATGGGTGCAATGTTAATGAGGAAAATTAATTATTCATTATTTCTGTTTTTCCCCTGTTCAGGGGAACGTGTTTGGCTATCTGAGCTGTCTTTAACCACTCCTGTGATGAATTCCTCTAAAAAACCCGCAGTGCTGGCCAGAGTATGAAATCAGCCCAGGAGCAGGCCGGTTTAAAAAAAGATACCGTATTTTTAGGACTATAAGATACACGGGACCATAAGATGTACCTAGGTTTTAGAGGAGAAAAATAGGGAAAAAAATTTTGAAGCAAAAATTGTGGTAAAATACTTAACACAAATAACATAATATTTCACCAGTGTAAATGTAAACCACATTTACTAGCCAGGTAAGCTACATTTGGACTGTAAGACACACCCCTGTTTTCCTCCCAAATTTGGGGGAGAAAGTGTGTTATATTCTGAAAAATAGAATAATTTCTGTGCTCCATTTTTTCTGTGTAAATCAACAATCAAATAAAATTAGTTTTATGCCCATCCACATGTGCGCACTGTGCTGGTGGGAGCGGGTGGGGAGCGGATGGGCCACGTGCATCTCTCAGTTCTGGACTTTGTATCTGCTTTCTTCTTGCTCAGAAACATCAGCTACCATCCTTGCTATGCCCACACAGGTACCATCTGCCTGGCTAACTCCTACTTGGCCTTGAGTACTCAATTTTGATGTCATATTTTGGGGGTGCTGCTCTGACTCCACCACTGCATCGGGGCCCTTTAGTATGCTTACATCTCCTCCATTCATTTATTCATTACACGTCTGAGGAAGCACCGTGCCGGCACTTTCCAGGCTGAGGTACAGCAGGGAACAGAAAGGAGCAACCCTGACCTCAGGTGGCTTAGAACAGTAAGTCTACTCCCTCTTTGCATCTTGGGCTCCTCGCCCCAGCCTCCACACTGACTGAATGGAGAGACTAATGAACATATCAACACGTGACATCCCACTGAACCTACTTATTATCTGCATGGTGATCAGGTCTATTCTGATTTTCTGGAAGCTGGAAAACCCAGCTGCTGTGTAGTCCTTCCGACATTGGCAGTCATCGCGCCGGCTCCCGTTGTAGGGGCATTCAGTGGGGTTGTGCAACCTGCATCACAGAGAGAGCGTTCTGATGAGGGTGGGAAGGTATTTCCAGGGGTCTCCAGGGGCCTGGCTCCTCTGAGCCTGAGCTCTCCTACCTGTACCCATAAACCTCGGAGAAGTTCTCAGAGTCACCACGGACCAGTGTCAGGTACTCCTTGGGGTGGTCAGACTGCATCCCTGCACAGAATATCTGAAAGGCAGACCAGAAAGAACCCATGGGGGTGGCTCAGAAAGGGGAAGATGAGATCCAGGGCCACTCACTCTGAAGACTTTAGAGGAATAAGGCCTGATGTTTGACGTTCACCTTCAGGGGCTTTCCTTTGATGGTCAGAAAATATTCACCATCTTCGGTGGCACCATTCAGTCTTTTTACCTCCTTGCAGTTCTGGGGTAACTCGCCTAGAAAACGTGAGATGCAAAAAACATGTGTGATGCTCCACAGTGGGCTGTGTTTCCCTATGAAGTGAATTAACTGTTCACACTAAAGCTCTTCAGCAAAGGGGGCAATTTCTTTCCTTTCCTTTTTTAAAAAGATTTTATTTATTTATTTTTAGAGAGAGGGAGAGGAAGGGATGGGGAAAAGAGAGAGAGAGAGAGAAAGGAACATTGATCGGTTGCCTCTCACAGGCCCCGAAGCAGGGACCTGGCCACAACCCAGGCATGTACCCTGTGAATCGAACTGGGGACCTTTCAGTTTGCACCACAAACTGAGCCACACCAGTCAGGGCAAGGGGACAAATTCTTTAAAATAAACTTTACATTTCCAAAACGAGCAGGCGAACAAATAGAGAAACCTTGTTCTTGCTTCTAAAAGATGGCTCCACTTGGCCAACTTACAGTTATAGATATTATGGCAGGTTTTTCTCTCTTCTGGCTTCAGATCATCGGGACATAAGTGGCTGGGCTGGTCCTCATTGGTTAAACATTGCACAGATCTCTGTCTCACGCCGACGCCACAGGACACTGAGCACTACAAGGCAGAGCAGAGTCAGTGATATGGTCACTGAACCCGGGAGGCCTGGGCTTCTGTGGTGTGGCACCCCGGGGCCTGACGGCCTGTGCAGAGTGTCATTTCAGACCCTCTGTTGCCAAAAACAAACAGCTGACATACTGAGCACTTGCTGTGGACCCATGCCTGTGATGAACTTTACATTCCACATGTATACCCACCTACTACTACATACACAGTTCCCTATGTATTCATACATATGATATATATAATTTGATATTCTCATGTAAGCTTTACAGTAACCCTGAGATAGTACTTCCATTATTCTATTTTTACAGAGGGGAGATTAGGGCTCAAATGTTAAGAAATTTGTTTGAGGTCATGGTAGAGCCAGGATTCAAAAGCTAATGATTTTCAGCTGGTCCTGTATTTTTGCCTGATCACTTTATGACACTGAGCACTCAGGGGCTAGGGGCTGTAGAAATCTCCCAGTGCAGCTCCAGTTTAAAATATTCTCTCTGTACCCCTAATGCAATGAAGAATTCCCAATGCAATGCAGAAGGACGAGAACACACAGACTTCTTAGCAAAAGAAGCAACAACTAAAGCTCATTAAGTGACAAAGTGCTAGGTGCTTTTTAATCTTAAATTATGGAGAATATATGAAACTTAAAATGGGTAATTATAACTTAAGTGCTTTTTCTGTATTAACCACTTCCATCTGAATCACAGCCGCCCATTTTGCAGATGAGTGAACTGAGACTCAAAAGTTCTAAACTTGACCAAGGTCATTTGACTGGGAAGTGGCCAAACGAGGAATCAGGCAAAGGCTGCCTGGCTTCAGAGTGCATGTGTTAAGCACCTGACTGGCCACACCACCAAAGAAGCCCATTTCGAGTGCTAACGGCTATTTCTCACCACGGTCTCTTCTAGAAGGAGAATGACTCTGGGTAGGTCAGGCAGGCCACTTTTAAGACAGGTTTTTGGATCCCAAAACTTTCCTATTTGACAACTCAGCCATCTACTTACACTTCCCCAGTTGCCCACTCTCCAGGTAGCCGAGATGGGGCACTCTCCCAGGTAGCATGGGTAGACACTGGGGGGCTGCGTGCCCGGGCAGTTGGTGGCAGTTTGGTGGCCATACTCATAATTCTCCTTCCCGGTGTAAATCTCGCTGCAGGAGACAAGCCTTTGCTTGTAGCCCTTTCCACAGGTCACTGAGCACTGAGGAGAGAGGAGGGAAGAGGCTAGAGCAGGGACTGGGGGCAGCCACAGCACACCCCTACCCCACCTGGCAGGCTGAACCTGACAATGCTGCTGAGGCTCTCAGCATATGAGCTTGTTGTACTTGGAGCAGCAGCCCCTAGCACACAGGACATAGGTGCCCTACATGAGGTGCACCACTGCCACCGCCGCCTGGGTCTAGTGCTCCCACTGCCCCTCTGCGGTGGGTGGGGCACCTCAAGCCTCTTCTCTGGGGTTCAAGGGCAGAGGTGGGGGTGGTGAGCTCCAGCTGTCATTGGTTTTATAGCCACTACAGCCCACACATTGGCTGACAAATCATGTTTTTCTAAACCTACAATGACCACAACAGAGAACTGACCAAGTGGGATGGAGAGAGAGCCAGAGCCCATCTGAGAAGAGTGTGAAATCCAAGCACTCAGCCAAAAGAGGACCCTGGGACAGTTTCCTTTCCTAGTCAATCTAGTCAATGCCCCCTGCTTTTCCATCTGACTTCTAGCTAATGTCCTTCTCTCTTCCCTCTCCATGGCTACGTATATTGACTAAAATGTTACCTTTCTGCTTCTCTCTCTTCCTCTCTCTCTCTCAGTCATTTAGCCTTTTTTGCCATAATTAGAATGCATTTAAAAATACTCAGAGATACAAAAAAGGAGAAGGAACAAATGTCTTATTAGTGTCCCAGCTCCCTTCTGTGATGGGACATCTAATTGGTTATTTACAACCTGTTCAACGTCCCCAGCTAAGTATTTTATATAATATATTATTTAAAAACAAGTCTGAATCACAACAAATTTAGTTTTGATGATATTTTTAGTCAGAGTCATCAGATAACTGGCCATCCCCAGTGCCAGTGCCAGCTAAGGCTCCCTGAGGAGGGAGAGGGAGCCCCAGAGGCAGCGTGCATCTTGTGGTGTGTACTGCTTTTCTGGGGCGAGGGACCAAAGCTTTCATCAGTTCTTACTTGCCATTAAAAGCCACAGTGTGCTCTTTCCTAACATCTCCTGAGCTGTTACTTTAAGCCACATGGCTTTCCTTTCCTGAAACTTTTCCAGGGAGAAGCCTTTTCCTGAAGCCGTCCCCCGAGGCAGGGGGGGAACAGGCCCAGCCAGAAGCACGCAGAGCATTCCTTCCAGCTGGCTCAAGACCTGCATACACAGTGCTGTGGGTACATTTCTTCCTTCTTTGGCTGCACTGTTCAAATGCCCGAAGACCCAGCTGACGTCAGGCTGGGGCAGTGGAGGCTAGTCCGGGGTGTTCCACGTGTGGACAGGTGGCTAACAAATGCTCTGTTCTAGCTGTAGGTATTTTAGAGTGTCCACCCCAGCACGGCATGCTGTGACCTCAGTCTGTACAAATTCAAACAGGGCTGTATGTCAGAGAAGGAAGGCAAGTCCTGGGAACTGGACCCCTGCAAAGCAGAAACCGAAGCAGCCCTGTGGCCATTCATGCCGTGATGCAGTGGCAGACAGGCCTTTGCTGATGGAACTGAACCCAAACACGGGCAGGTTTTATTCAGAGGCCTCCACATCTCTGAAAAGAATCTGGAAAGAGTACGTGTTACTTCTGGTTTCCTTAATCCATTTCAGACCAGAGGTTAGACGTGCAGGGGGCTCGTTTCTGGGGAGGGGAGGAAAACCTTCCTGTTGATTCTCCCTGCTTTGGGGTCACATGATTGTTTCACCATGAATGTGGCTTACTTTCTAATTGGACAATAACAGTAATGTAAAATGAAACAGTAAGAATGTGGGCTCCCTGTCTCAGTGATACACTCAGGCCCAACAGGAAAATGTACCAGCCAGGGCTGAGGGAACCCCTACTTTCCAGTCTGGCCACAGCCACCTGGGATTCAGGTGGGGCTGTGTGCAGACAAGAGTACCAAGAACCCCAGGTGACAGTGCTCTTCTAGAGGGAATTCTGGTCCTGTCCCTTTGGTATCATTTCCCTTACAGGTCCCTTCTCTAGTTCCTGGTATCTGTGGGAGGCCCTGTCTCCAACCCTCGAAACTTTGTACATTTATAGATTTTTCTAAATCTCTGATACATCTGAGAATTTGCAGATATGTGGTAGGCTGTTTTTTCTTTTCCTTTTTAAAAATTGTCCTCTACATCTCATCTTTTAGGGGTTAAGATTAAGGTTTTATTAAAGCTTATAGTGGTAACATGACTCAAATCTTAGAAAGAAACCAAAACTCTTTTGGCAGAATAATAACAATACACTGAAGACTGGCTAAGGTGATGAAGAGTGTCCCAGGCATGACAGGGGTTTGGCAGCACCCCTGGTCTACCAGATGTCAGGAGCATCCCACCTCCCCAAGTTGTGACAACCCAAAATGTCTCCAGACATTGCCAAATGTCCCCCTGGAGGGGAGAGGAGACAAAACCACTGGAGTAGAGGGAAGGACGGAGAGGCACAGTTAGAAAAAACTTTAGTATACCTTTAGTACAGAAACAATACAATACTGAACACACTAAAACTTGAAGAGACCCAGTGACAGCAAGTACCTTTGCTATGGGCCCAGATGCTTCCCTTTCCCATCTCTAGATGTTTTTGGCAAATGGCAACTGGTTTTGATGTTATAGATCTTTCAGTATTTGAAAATATCATGAAGTTTGAAAATAATACAATCATGCTATTATTACTATTGGTGGATTAATAATAAAAGTGTCCAGATAGCAACTGTATCTGGAGGCGATAGGGAAAAACGGATACTTGAGGCCCTGGCTGGTGTAGCTCAGTGGATTGAGAGTAGGCCTGTGAACCAAAGGGTCATGGGTTCAGTCCCAGTCAGGGCACATGCCTGGGTTGTGGGCCAGGTCCCCAGTAGGGGACATGTGAGAGGCAACCACACATTGATATTTCTCTCCCTCTCTTTCTCCCTCCCTTCCCCTCTGTCTAAAAATAAATTTAAAAAAATCTTTAAAAAAAGATACTTGAGATTCCTTGGGTAATATGGAAAATTATTTTGTTCTTTGGAATCAGAGGTTGTTAAATGGGTAACCCACATCTGGCCCATGAACGTGTTTGGTTTGCCCCCTACAATGTTTCAAATGACCAATCTGAGTCCACAATTTAACAATAGGAGATCTCACATATAATTCCAGATTTTTGTCCTCTCTTGAAAAGTCAAGTTTGGTAAGACCGGACCTGCATTTCTGCATGGCCTCAGCTGGAGTGGGACAGACCCTGTCCCGCTACACACCGTATGCTGGTTTGTCTTCTTGACACTGAGACATTTTCTTATACTTAATTCTCTTCAGGCACTGAGAGGCATCTTATGATGCCTCTTATGAATTTGCAGCCTCTGTAATAATTTCTTCCTAATCACACCAACAAGACATCAAGGTGAATCACAGAATGAAGAGTTGAGGGGAGCTCAGACCACCTGGTGTACCTCCCCCAATATGCACACGTGGGGCTCTGGCCCAGGAAGGAGGAGGGACTTGTTGGAGAACTCAGTGTTTACAGGCAGAACTGGCAGGTGGGCCAAGTCTCCCACATTCCTGCCTTCGTCACTTTGCTTCCCTCAGGTCGTTGTTGACCTGAAAACTACAGTTACAGAATCCCCAGGATGTACCTCCGACCATTCTCCTGTGATCCAGACATATTCGCAGGGTTGCAAACTACAGCTCTCCTGGTCGGCAGGCCGCTTGCTGCTGTCACAGTGCATACCATGAACCTCGCTGCCTTTTTCCTCATCCATACACATCACCCTGCGGTACCTAGAGCCTTCGCCACAAGTCTTGGTGCACTATTAAAGACAAACAAAATGAGTGCTGATGTGGAAGAATAATAGAATAATATTCTGTTGTTATATATACTTATCTATGATATGTAGAAAAATAATATCCTGTTGTTATAATTATTTGTTTTCCTGTCTATAGCCCCTTAAGACCCTGAGATCTCTGAGGCCAGCAGTTATCAGAGAACTCAGACTTTTACCCAGTTCCCTGCAATACTGCTCCTGGCGAAGTGAGAAGCATTCAGTGAGTAGCTGTCTGAGTGCCAGAAGGAAATCGGGAAGGAATGAATGTCAGGTCTGGAAAGGACCTGAAGGTATGTTTACTTCAAATACCCACTCAAACATGGAATCTTTTTAAAATTATGGCCAAATGGTAGTCAAACTCTTATTTTCTCCTTTCCCTGACTCAACAGATGACTAAACATCTCTCGAGTCAAGAAAGTTATTACTTGTCCAAGTGGCCCATTTCATCTTACAACAGAAATAAATATATCTTTGCAGATTCCAGTGTCTTGTCTTAGTGGCTGAATACAGAGCAGCATGAAGGACAAGTTTCATTTCTCACCAATGATTCCTCTTTAGGGACTTAAGGAGAGCTTTTCCTGTGGCCCCTACAGCCCTTTCTTCTCTAGGTGAGCGGCTCTCATCCTCAGTCATTCAGCCAATTTTCACCAAGTTTCTAATAAGTGTCAGGCCCTGGGGTGGGTCCTGGGTGAACAAGAGTGTACACAATGGCACAGACTCTGCTCTTGGAGAGGACTGTGTATTTCAGTAACAAAAACAAACGGTAAAGACTGAGAGAGTTAGGGAGTGAGGGTTAGTAGTTGCTCTGATTTCCATTTTTCAGATGAAGAAAGTGGGGCTGTAGTGAGCCTGAGTAACTTGTCCCAGGTCATACATCTCTTTATGGGGTAGAAGGGACTGATATTTTTATTCCCATGAACCAAGTGAGGAAAACAGAGAATCTGGTAAGTTTTGTCCTAGGATGACCTATCTCCATGCTGTCTACTTGAGTTTCAGAGTCAATTTAACTCAAATTTCTTTTTTTGAGAAAATTGAACAGGTGCATGCATGCACACAAAAGAATGAAACTAGACCACCTTATTACACCATGTACAAAAATAAACTCAGAGTGGATTAAAGACTTAAGTGTAACACCCCAAACCATAAAGCTCCCAGGAGAAAATATAGGCAGTAAAATCTCTGACATTTCTCTTAGCAATATTTTTTTCTGATATATTTCTTTGGGCAAGAGAAACAAAAGAAAAAAAATAAACAACTGGGATTACATCAGACTAAAATGTTTTTACATGGCAAAGGAAACCACCAACAAAGTAAAAAGACAACCTATGGAATGGGAGAAGATGTTTGCCAATGAAACATATGATAAGGGGTTAATATCTGAAATTTATAAAGAACTCATACAACTCAACAACAAAATACCAAGCAATCCAATTAAAAATTGAGCAGAGGACCTGAACAGACACTTCTCTAACAATGGCCAATAGTTATATGAAAAGAGGCTCAATGTCACTAATCATCAGAGAGATGCAAATGAAAACCACAATGAGATATCACCTCACACCTGTCAAAATGGCTATTATTAATAAATCCACACACAACAAGTGTTGGTGAGGATGTGGAGAAAGGGGAATCCTTCTGCACTGTTGGTGGGAAAACAGACTGGTGCAGCCATTGTGAAAAGCAATGTGGAGGATCCTCAAAAATGAAAAATGGCACTGTTTATAACTGATTCCATTTCTGGGTATATATTCAAAGAAACTCAAAACACTAATTTGAAAGGATATATGCACCCCTATGTTCATTGCAGTGTTATTTACAATAGTCAAAATATGGAAGAAACCCAAGCTCCCATCAGGAGACAAGCGGATAAAAAAAGTGGTGATACTTATATACAAAAAATATTACTCAGCCATAAAAAGAATGAAATCTTACCATTTGTCCAAATTCTTTTTTTTAAGAGTTTTGTGGAATAGAACATCCATTTCTTTTTTTTAAGATTTTATTTATTTATTTTTAGAGTGGGAAGGGAGGGAGATAGAGAGAGAGAGCGAAACATCAATGTGTGGTTGCTGGAGGTTATAGCCTGCAACCCAGTCATGTACCCTGGCTGGGAATCGAACCTGCGACACTTTGGTTCACAGCCCGCGCTCAATCCACTGAGTTACGCCAGTCAGGGCAAAATCTTACCATTTGTGACAGTATGGATGGGCCTAGAGGTTATTATGCTTAGTGAAATAAGTCAGTCAGAGAAAGAAACCATATTTCACTTACATGTGGAATCTTGAGAACAAAATAAACAAACAAAACTGAAACAGACTCATAGATATAGAGAACAGACAGATGGTTGCCAGATGGGAGGGATGGTGGGGGGACAGGGTGGAAGATACAAAGGGATTAATAAGTACTAAATGGTGCAAAATAGTCATGAGGAATGTAAAGTACAGCATAAAGAATATAGTTAATAATGTTGTAATAACTATGTGTGGTGCCAGATGGGAACTGGAAATATCAAAAGGCACACTTTGTAAAGTATATAATTGTCTAACCACTATGTGTACACCTGAAACTAATACAAAATAATATCAGTATAAACTGTAATTGAAAAATAAAATTTAAAAAGAAATTCTTTCCTGAGATGCTTCTTGTTTTTCTTGACCCGTTAAGCAGTCACTCTCTATCCCCATCCTCCCAGGCCCTGGCAACCACCTCTCTGCTTTCTGTCTCTATGAATTTGCCTATTCTGGGTATTTCATATGAGTGGCATTATCCAGTGTGTGTCCTTTCGTGACTGGCTTGTTTCATTTCACATAATGTTTTCAAGGTTCTTCCATGTTAAGCATGTATCTTGTCTATGGCTAAATAATAGTCCATTGTATGGATGTACCACATTTTTTCAAATGTCGATGGACATGTGAGTTGTTTCCTTCTTTTGACTACTGTGAGTAGTGCTGCTGTGGACATTCATGTACAAGGTTTAAAGCCTGATTTCAGTTCTTTTGGGTGCATCCCCCAGAGTGGAAGTGCTGGGTCACATTGTATTCCTGTCTTTTGTGAGCCACTTTATTTTTCAAGAAGTAGAAGGGATATATAGTACATCCTGGTAGTCCCTTATCATTTACAAACTTGACTCAAAATTTATTTTTCCTGCTTGGAAGAAAACTTCAATATCTAAAATGTGAAGTTATATGCAGTTTTTCTGGGGCACAAACATGAATCAAAAGCACTATAAGATGAGCACAAGGGAGCAAATCCCTCCCAAGCAGTGCAGGAGACCGGCTGGGTCCGGTTCCGAGCTCAATCCCAGCTCAATGGTTTTTGGGTTTTCTGTACCCCTGGAGGGTGCTGGGAATGACTGTGAAGAAATAACGTTTTTATTTCCTCATTTTAAAAATGCCACGTACATTAAGGAGCCACTGAATGTTACAAAACAAACAAAACATGGTTAATCTGTGCTGTGTAGATATATGCAGAAGAAATGCATAACTCCCCTTAGAAAAAGGAATTCCTTAGAACCTAGGTGACTCAGAAGATCATGATGGAGCAGACAACCTGGATTAACCCTTCCAGTGTCCTGTCATTTTCACTGACTCATAGGGTTTTCATCTGTGTCAGTGAGTAACTGGTTAGAGCAGAAATGCAAGGATTACTAAATACTTTCTGCTTGTTAAGTGTCTCTCTCTAGGGTTTGAAGAATGTTTAATTACTATAAATACTCTTTTGCCAATGGTAGAAAAGGGAGTCGGGAAACTTTACCTGGTGTAAAAAATATCCAAACCTGTAGAAAAATGTTATGAGTTTATTTGAGCCAAATTGATGTCAATTGCCAGGAAGTAATATCTCAAAGGATTGAGAAAATGCTCTGAAGAATGTCAATTTTGCATCTTATTCTATACTTTAGAATCAGAGATGTAAGGGGGTTACATGAAATCCATTGGTGATCAATTAAGGTGGTGGGAGAAAGCCAAGCGGGGAAATCTCTGAGATTGGATAAAAAGTAAGATGGAGAGACACATACTTCCTTTACATAGATAGTACAGGATAGATAATAATTAACATTTACAGCTCATTGAGATGGTATTCGGGGAAACAAGGTAACAATGAGGGGTTCTTGAGGTCTCTGCTCAGTGCAGAGGTTGTGGCCTGAGGGGTCTGGAAAAGGAGATTACCCTGACATTTCAAAGGTATGTTATCTTAGATGCAAAAGGACAGCAGACAGGCTCACTTAAGTAAACACTGACCTTTGTCAGGGAAGCTACAGGCCTAGGACGTGACTACCCTCATGACCTGCTTGTACTCAGAAATTTTTATGTTCAAACCATTGTATGTGGTTATTTTAGGTCTCTGAGTTTGTAGGACACACCCTGCTGGCCTCCCTTGAGCTTGTCAGGTTTAGCATGTGGACTTTTTAGTCCACAATTGAGTATAACTTTTAGAAAAATAGAAATAAGTGACTGACAATGCTCAGTGCTTTGAATTAGTCAACAGAAGCTCTAAAATCATACAGCAAGTCTTTTCTCCTGGAGTCCTACATCTGAACTAGAGCATGAGCCTGGGTGACCAGGAAAAAAGCCTAGACCTGTGCTTTGGATTTTATCAGTCTTTGGTAATATCACTTCCCCCTGTGATTTATGAACTCTTTCCTTTCTCCTAGAAAATGATCTAGAAATGCCCTGAAAAACAGCTGGAGAGATCAACTATCCTCATTTTAATTATAACAGATTTTCTAAATTTTATTACAGTTTTTAGGAAAAAGTATACCAAGTGTCTAAGTCATGCCACCAGCCTTCTGAAACTCCAGCCACACTGTGATTCAAAAAACAAATAACCACAGCACTGGGCTGAACTGGGTAGCTGGCCTGTAGTTTTATAGGCTACATGAGCCTTTAAATGTGCTGAAATTAGCAGGAGCAGGGTGGGGGATAACTTTCCAAATTTGAGGGTAAGACCTAAAATAAACATTTAATGTACTATTTTATTTAGCTAGGTAGGTTGGCCACAGGGTAAACATCTAAAAAGAGTTATTTGAGAAATGGTCTTTCCTTTAGTCAAAGATTGCAATCAAGCTGCTGTATACTCTTTTGGTGAGATTCCCTAACCATTGTGGGGGTAAGGGGTGAAAATCACTTCATATTCATGTTTTCTACCTTTTAAGGTTGTTGCTTTTCTCTACCAGTGAAAGAATCTATTGTGTCGTTTCCAGGGCCAGCTACCATTGTCAGGGGGTGTGAGCACAGACAAGTCGCAGGACAAATGCAGAACCTAACAGCACTATATTCTGTGTGCTGTGCAAAGGTTTCTGTGCTAAGGAACAGTGTTAATAGTCAGTTTATCTAACATGGCTCTACATTAAAGGAAAAGTGCTCTTTAAGTTACCAATAGTTTCTATTCTCAAAGCTCATGTTACAGTCAGAAATGTGAATTTCCGAACACCTTTTGCACACTTTTACCACAAAATAGTTTATTTTGCATAGTAAAAAGGCAGACACAATACTGTGGAGACATTTCATAACTTTAAAGTCATTCAAACTTTCAGCCAGTACTTTCAACTGGCCAAGTTCTGTATTGGGTGCTTGGGGACAGCCCTGACATCCTCTTACTCCCTTTCTCTCTCAATTAGGATACCCAGGGTGGCTACTTCTCCCAGTTTGGGGTCCCTGTGTCAAGATAACAGGTGAACTGGTGGCCCTTGGCTTTAATGTTTAGGGTGTTTTATGTGGCTGTGTGAGCAGACATGAGTTCACAACAGTGATTGTGACAGAGGAAGGAGCCATCAAAGTCTTCTGCAACTGTGACAGCAGAAGAGGACAAGGGGTGGGAGTTCCCACAGTGCTGAAAGGGATGCTGCATAGCAGGGGACAAGGAGGAGGAGTGCAGAGATTGGTGAGTAAATCAGGCAAGAAGGAGATGGCTGCCAGCTCAGGAGGGGCTCTGCATGCATGGAGGCTAGAGGTGAAGGTCAAGGGGAAGTGGGGCCAGGATGATGACGGCAGTTTGGGGTTGTTACAGTCTTCAGTCTGAGACAGGAATTCCAGAAGGTGGGCAGAGATCAGGTCTTGAAGGGGCTTGTAAACCTCCTACACTGTTCCAAAGAAAATCCAAACCCTTGCCCTGGCCTACAGGGGACATCATAACCAGCCATGCATGCAGTCCCACCTCATATCAGCATCTCGTCCCCACTCCCTCTGCTCAGCCCATGCTCTGCTTTTCTATGCAATGGCACTGGGCTCTGTTCTCCCTCTTCCTTCGACGTGGAATCACGTTCTCTTGCCCTTTGCCCCCTGACCACCCTAGAGAGGTAGGCCTGGCCTGTCTTCTCTGTCTCTCTCTCAGAATCTAGTTTCTTTCCCATCACAGCACTTTTCACAATCAGCAATTTCATGTAACATGTTTGTTTGCTTGTTTTCTCTGTCAACCCCGCCATGGCAATTCCATGATCTCTTCTGCATCCCTGATGCAAACCTACTACCTGGCGATGAGCAGGTGTTGTGGGTACTTGATAAAGATTTGTTGAGGCCCTGGCTGGCGTAGCTCAGTGGATTGAGCGCAGGCTGAGAACCGAAGTGTCACAGGTTTGATTCCAGTCAGGGTACATGCCTGGGTTGCAGGCCATGACCCCCAGCAACTGCACATTGATGTTTCTCTCTCTCTCTATCTCCCTCCCTTCCCACTCTAAAAATAAATAAATAAAATCTTTTAAAAAAAGATTTGTTGAATGAATAAAAGAGTTAGTATCTGGCCCTTGTACATACATCAAAACCTGATCACTCCTATTGGAAACTTGATAAAATCTTTATATCATCTGACAGAGGACTTGCTGCTCATTTCTAACTTTTCTGTGTCAAGAAGATAAACTTGGAAATCACTCCACAGCTGATGTCAATAAAAGTTCTTAGAATCCAAATATGTATGAGTGACCCAAGCCCCTGCCTTAGGCCAAACAGCTGTGGGGCAGGCAGCTCTGCAAAGGCCAGATATATCCGAGCACAGCTTGTCCATGGCACTGTGTCAAGGAAATAAAACAGCTGTACTTTTAAGAAAACAGAGTTTGTTTGACTGTTGTAAAAGACATTCTAAAGATTTAAAGAAGAAAGGCTATCAATTACCAGATTGTTTTTTAATGTCTCCCTTCCTCCCTCCCTCCCTCCCTCCCTCCCTCCCTTCCTTCCTTCCTTCCTTCCTTCCTCTCAACTCTCTTTTTGTTCCTCCATTCATTTTATTCATTCAACAAGTGCCTTCAATGCTCTGGTGCTGTGCTGAATGCTGGGGAAAACTAGTCAATAGGCTTTCTGACCCCTAACAGCAGATAACACAGATAAGGAAAGCAGGCAACAATAATTTAGACTGGACCTGCTAAAGCAGAGTATTTTCAAGGCAGTAAGAGCTAGTAGAGGGCCGTCTCAGTCAATAGTGTGGAGGAGTGATCACCATGGGCTCCTGAGAAAAAGTGATGTCTTGGCTGAGCCTTGAAGGATGCACATGGGTGACTGAAGTAAGGGAAAGAGCAGGGCAGCCTTATGATATAGAGTTCCTGGGGAGGAGAGAGAGAATATTCCAGGTAAAGATTAAAAAAGAAAAAAGAAAACTTGCAAGTCCTGGGAAATTTATTTATTAGTGCTAAGAGATGCATAAGCTACATACTCACAGTTCAAATTTGACAGAAAGCCCTCTGCAGGTATAAGAAAAACTTTAAGTCAAATTATAATACTATTAATAAGTAAATACTTTATGATTTTATAATCATAAAGAAATTTTAAAAGTATTTGTTTTTCTTTTTTTAAATTCCAACAACCTCATGAGCATTATAAGGCTAAAGTGAGTAAAACTGATCACCCAGAGGCCAAGTGTCTAGCCTAAAGTTGGCAGGTGATATTAAAAGCCCATCATTGTGATAATGGAGGCTAAGCTGAAGTGCTGGTCATCATGTGAACTCTCCACCAAGGCTACTATACTGAAGAGAAGCAGCATTGGAGGAAGATCTAAAATGTACAGAACCCTCTCACTTATTCTCAATCTTCAGCACAACTCTTCAATCCCTTCAACAGAGTCTGCCATATAATCCCCATTTAGCAGATGAACTAACTGGAGACCAGAAATAAGAAGTTGATTTCTGGCCCTGGCTGGCATTGCTCAGTGGATTGAGTGCCAGCCTGCAAACCAAAGGGTTGCTAGTTCAATTCCCAGTCAGGGTACATGCCTGGGTTGCAGGCCAGGTTCTCAGTAGGGGGTGCATGTGAGGCAAGCACACACTGAAGTTTCTCTCCCCCTCTTTCTCCCTCCCTTGCCCTCTCTCTAAAAATAAATAAATAAATAAATACAATCTTAAAAAAAAGAAGTTGATTTCTCAGAGCAGCACATGGAATGATCTTTTGTTAACAATGTGATACTTCCAGGACATAAACAAAATGAGACACTAATGTCTGGATAGAGCATTTTTCTCTTCTCCAATTATTTTGCCCTACATCTGAAAGTCCAGGTGCTATACTGTGCTGCCATGAAGGCACACTGATGTCCCTTCTGCCTACATAGCCAAAAGGCCTCACAATAAACAAAAGTGGTCCACTGAAGTGCTCCAACATCATCGAGACCCCCCTCTATCCAGTCCAACCACATGGCTTAAGGTCTAATTATCAACCAACTGGACCAGGAATTTTATTTTTAGAAGCAGGTGGGGGTGGTCACCCAGTCAAGGGAATTCTACTTCGACGCCAACTCTGCAGTAAGAGGCTGGAAAAGCCATCAAGAGGGGAATAAAATTATTCAACTTAGACAACCAAAAGGTAGGGGAATATAAAGATTCAGAGCATGTGTTCTACAGGTCGGGCTGCTGGGCTTTGAATCCCAGCCTTATTACCTGGTAGATGCATGAACTTGGATGAAATAACCTATCTAATCCTCAAGTTTCCTCATCTTTAAGTGAGGATAGAAATTTAATTACTATATTAGAGACTTATGGAAAAGGCTAAATGAGGTTCTCCACATAGTGCTCAGTCTATAGCTTAATAAATGATAAGATGTATGATTTTTAAAATCATCATCAGTAGTAGGGCCATTGTGCTATACAGCTCTAGTGAGTACCTCTACCATTGCAGCCTATGGAAACAGCACCTCTGGAGCTGTGCAGTACACAGCAAGGGTGGTTGTATAAAATATGTTGATGATGCTATTGTACATATGCAGAACTTGTACTTCTCAAGGTGGATGTGTGGATTATTTCTCAAAAAGAGAAGGGTGCCATTTGCTACGTGCCTTGCATTAAATGCATCTTGTCAACAAATAGGCGAGTTTCAATAGTAGACAAAGGAAAGGAAAAGAAGACTGTACACTCAAAAAGCAAACAAGAGCTCTGATGGTTGCCAAGGACTACTAAGAGGAAGATGACTTCCTGTAAAGGGGTGGGCTGGGGAAACCTCCCATTCGGTGGGCTCTGAGGCTGTGCCTTGATGTGCTCACTTACATCAAGTCAATGCCTGCCCCAACTAGGTACCAGGTTAAATGTAGCAGAGTGAGTGGGTGAGAGAGGAGGTGGGAGGAAGAAAGAAGGTGAAAGCCCAAAGGAAAGAGATGACTGCCAACAATGGAACCATTAGCGGGGGGAGGGGAAGGGAAGGACAGGGCTGGAAGGCTAGGTCCCCACACATTTGAAGCCTATAGTTCTTTAAAAAATCCCATTTAAAATTGCATCAAAAAATAAAACTAAGAATAAATTTATTCAAGAAAGTGAAAGATCAGTACACTGAAAACTGTAAGACACTGACAAAAGAAACTGAAGGAAACACAAATAAATGAAAAGATATTCTATTCTCATGAACTGGAAGAATTAATATTGTTCAAATGTCTACACTACAGATTCCATGCAATCTTATCAAAATTAAAAAAGGTATTTTTCACAGAAATTTTAAAAAATCCTAAAATTTGTATGGAAATTAACCCACAAAAGACCCCCAAATTACCAAAGCAATCTTGACAAAGAAGAACAAAGCTGGAGGCATCACACTCCCTGATTTCAACCTACAATACAAAGCTATAGTAATCAAAACAGTATGTTACTGGCATAAAAATAATACACATATTAATGGAATAGAATAGAGTCACTATTCTACTAGAAATAAACCCACACACATATGCTGAGATAATTTATGACAAAGGAGCCAAGAATATACAAAGGGGAAAGGATAGTCTCTTCAATAACAATGTTGGGATAATAGCTACCTGAAAAAGAATCAAATGGGACCCATATCTTAGACCATACACAAAAATCAATTCAAAATGGACGAAAGACTTGAACATAACACCTGAAACCCATAAAACTCCTAGGAGAAGACATATGGGTCAGTTTCTTGACATCAGTCTTGGCAATGATTTTTTGGATTGACACCCAAACCAAAGGCAACAAAAGCAAAATAAGTAAGTGGACCACATCAGACTAAAAATGGGCAAAGGACCTGAACAGACATTTCTCAAAAGAAGACATACAAAATGGCCAACAGATATATAAAAAGATGCTCAACATCACAAATCATCAAGGAAATGTAAATCAAAACCAGTATAGATAATGCCTCACACCTGACAGAATGGCTATCATCAAGAAGACAAGAAATAACAAGTGCTGGCCATGATATGGAGAAAAGGGAACCCTTGTGCATCGTTGGTAGGAGTATGAATTGGTGCAGCCATTATGGAAAACAGTATGGGGGTTCCTCAGAAAATTACAACCAGAGCAACCATATGATGCAGCAATTACACTTCTGGTTATTTATCCAAAGAAAACAGTCACTAACTCAAAAAGATGTACGTACCCAATGTTCATTACAGCAATATTTACAATAGCCAAGATATGGAAGCAACCTAAGTGTCCACTGATGGATAAATAGATACAGAAAATAGGGTCTTCTCTCTCTCAATTATACATATATTATATTCACATATACATATATGAATATAATTCAGCCATTAAAAAAAGGAAATCCTACCATCTGCAACAACATGGATGAAGCTTGAGGGCATTATGGTGATATAAATCAGACAGAGAATGACAAATACTGTATGATATTACTTACACGTAGAATATTTAAAACACGAAACTTACAAATATGGAGAAGCTGGTCAAAATGTAGAAACTTCCCGTTATAAGATAAGTAAGTCCTGGGGATGTAATGTCTAGCATGGTAACTATAGTTGACAATACCATATTGTATATTTAAAATTTGCCAAGAGAGTAGATCTTAAAACTTCTCATCACAAGAAAAAGAATTTGTAAGTATGTGAGGTAACCAAGTGAAGTAAGTCAGATGGAAAAGTGCAAGAACCATATGATTTCACTTATATGGTTCACTATAGTTAATAGTATTAGTATTTAGCTATATAGCTATAGTATTTCACTATAGTTAATGGATATTAATTATAACTTACTATAGTAATTATTTTGTAATATATACATATATAAAATAATCATATTTTCACCAAAAATGAATACAATACTATGTCAATTATATTCAATAAAACTGGAAAAAAAAGCCCTGGGTGGCATAGCTCAGTGGATTGAGCGTAGGCTGCAAACCAAAGTGTCACAGGTTTGATTCCCAGTCAGGGCACATGCCTGGGTTGCAGGCCACGGCCCCCAGCAACCCCACATTGATGTTTCTCTCTCTCTCTTTCTCCCTCCCTTCCCTCTCTAAAAATAAATAAATAAAATCTTTAAAAAAACTGGGAAAAAGTAGAATAGCCACAGTACTTATATAAAATAATAATAAAAAAGAATACAGTGCAGTATTTCACAATGTTCTAAGAGAATAAATGTGGTGTTGAGTCTTGATTCTTCCAATTGCTAGGTATGTGGCATTTGGACAAGTGACATTGGCTCTCTGAACCTCAGTTTCCTTGACTGAAAAATGGGGTCATAATAATAATGCCCACTTTGTCTAGTGGTTATAAAGATTAAGTCAGGTGGTGAACATAAAGCATTTAGCACCATGCAGGTCACAATTTACCCCTGTTATAAAAATTCTTCCTGGTAGTAAATTTCTGTCTTACTATTCGTATCTCCACACCTTTTACAAAATGCACTTTCTTTTTTAAATTTAAATTTATTGGGATAACTTTGGTCAATGACACTATATAAATTTCAGGTGTACAACTTTATAATTTGGCATCTGAACATTGTATTATATGCTTACCACCTGAAGTCTAGTCTCCTTCCATCACCATATTTGACCCCCTTTATCCTCTTCAACCTCCTCACCTCCTTTCTCTCTATTAACCACCATACTGTTGCCTGTGCTTATGAGTTTACTTCTTGCTTATTTGAATAGTTTGTTGCTTTCAGTTCTATATTCCACATATGAGTGAAATCAAATGGCTCTTGCACTTTTCCACCTGACTTACTTAGCATGACACCCTCAAGATCCAATCATGTTGTCACTGTAACTTACTGTGACAATTATTTTGTGATATAGACATATATCAAATCATCATGTTTTCACCAAAAATGAATACAATACTATACATCAATTCAATAAAACTGTAAAAAAGTAGAATTGCACTTTTTCACCTGACTTACTTCACTTAGCATGATACCCTCACAATCCAATCATGTTGTCACTAGTGGCAGTATTTCATCCCTTTAATGGCTAAGTAGTATTCCATTGTAGACACAGGGTGGGACAAAAGGAGGTTTACAGTTGTGAGTATGTAAAATACAGAGTTTATTCTTGTGTTGTTATTTATTACTTATTGTATTATTTATTTGTATTTCATGTGAAACAGTTTATTCTTTTATTATTTCTATCCATTAATTATTGTGTTATTTATTTGTATTTCAACTGTAAACGTACTTTTGCCCACCACTCTATATTTACTACACCTTCTTTATCTAGTCATCTGTCGAAGGACACTGGGTTGTTTCCGTGTCTTAGCTACTGTGAATAACAGTATGCATCTTCTATTTCATTTCAATATCAATGGACATGGTTCTGCTTCCTAAAGCTCTTTTCTTCCTATTCTACAATTGAATTTTCTGTTCTGGATACAGAGGCTAGCTCCTATTAATGTCTTACCTTTTTAGCCAGACTTTTCCTTGGGGACAGTTAGTATATTCTTTGACAAAACATTAATATTAAACATTAACATTTTCTTTAACCAAACATTAAATGGGAGAAAAACAAGTCTATTTCTGCATCAACAGAGCAATTCTTCAGATTCCATCATTTTCTTAATGTTGTGAAATACTTCACTAATTAATTAGGGTTTCAGGTGAGGGCCTGTCTCCTACCTGACAGCCAAGGCCTGGGAGGAGGAGGAATACAGTCCCACTGGAGTCTGTCTGTGGCTGTCTGCCACAGAACAACCAAGTCTAGATACACAGGTTTAAAATATTTCATGCATTTCCCCTCCTCCTGTGACAGTTATCTGCATGCATTTGGCCTAACGCCTGTTAAAGTTTCTCTGGAGGCAGCCAGACTAGGAACATTCAAGGACGCAGACAGAGGAATTTTGAAAAAAGGAGGAGCCATCCCAGCCTGGTGGGAGTGAGCTGCCTGCCTCTGACCACAAACCTTTGGGAGAGAGCCAGGTTTGTCACTGTGCTTGAAGGCTTCACAGGGGATAGATATGATGATAGCAAGGGGGTTGAACAAAATGCCTGGCAAGTGCCTACTTCATGGCTCTACTTACTTCTTGCCATTCCTCTGCCCTCCAAGCATATAGAGGACACAGCGGGGCTTGGCAGGTGCGCTCCAACTCTGGTCTGATGTAGGGGTTGCACTCGGTCTCGCTGCCTACCTTGCGTGTTCCCATCTGACAGCCCACATTTCTCCGCTGCACGCCTTGGCCACAGGACACAGAGCACTAAGAAGACAAGAGTGTGTAAGTGGGAGCTTTGGGTCATTGGGTGTGTATGTGTGTGCATGTGTGGTGGGGGGAGCCACAGATCTGGGGAATGCACCCCTAATCCAATGCCTTTCACAGCTATCACAAGGATTTCTAATTTTCAGTGAACAGACCCAAAGTAAGGTCTTAAATCTTCAAACTCACTGCCTATGAGTATTGGTGACTAAGGAAGGTATTCAAGTTTCAGGAATCTCTAAAGTTACCAAAATTTTAGGACAATTGAAGAGATTGGGAGAGAGATCATTAGGAAACATTTAGTACAAACTAGAAATAGAGCTGCCATGTGAAATAAAAATCCTAAATAATTTCTATCCTGGAGGATATGAGGCTCTTAGAAATTAGAAGTACAGTACTCTACCAGAATAATTTCTTGGCAGGTTAAGAGTATAGCCCAAAGAGAGTAAATCACTGAAGATTTTAGGACCTTGTATGTAGAATTATTTTCTCCAGCCTCTTCCTTTTCTTGCTCTTATTTCTGGAGAGAGAGGAATTTTTTCTAAACTATGCAATTCACCAGTATTTTTGTCTATCTACAACCTTAGTTGACTATATAAGAATAAAAGCTGGCAAGGAAAAAACATTTCCTTAGGCATTATGTTTCAGCTCTCAAAAAATACTGTTAATCAGGCTGAAGCATTTGGCAGACCAAGTTGCAAAACATCATATTAAATCTGCAATTAACTTTCATCTAAATTAATTTTTAAATGTTTTTTTCATTGCTGGATTTTATAATTTCACTTATGGTCAAGCCAAAAATGATACTCTTTATTAAGGCTTTGACAGAAATGAAAGGCACCATTTGACTGAAAAAAAAAACCCAGTATATTATTACACTTAGCTAGTTAAAAATTTTACCAAGTTCTTCTGACAGCTCAGCCTCCACTAATTTGCCTGGCATTGAGAAAACAAGTTTAACATACATTAAAACCATATGCATAAGAGGAAGTCTTAATAAAGAATAGAATCATGCTCGTTTAAATTAGAAAAAATTTCTTGTCCAATTAACCTGCAATAGGACTCCTCTCACTCTGAGCTAATGGAAATGTGGTATCAAGTACACCCACTGAATTCTACTGAATATTAATTTTATTGCCATTTCAGATTTCAAGAACACAGGCAACTTGGGAAATCACATTGTTTCAGATGAGTCTAAGCTAGGCAGGAGCTTAAATGTTCACATGAAAGCCCGCTAAAGACAGGAAATATTTTGGCGCAACATGGCTATTATTGTTTGGATTTAATTGTATTAATTGGATTTAAGGGGTTTGTGACCCACGAAAAACCAGACTTTTAAAGTCATCATATGCTGGTGGAACCAGGAGTGCCAGGACACAAGTGACTATTTTATCTACAGAGAATGGCCATATAATGTTATGGGAGCCACACATATAATATTTCCCATTGATTACCCTGGAAATGAATGAACAGTACCACGGGAGGGTTACCACACCAATAACAGAAACATTCAAACACTGGTATCATCAACAAACAACAACCCCCAAATCCTTTGGCTATTTGAATTTGGGGTCTAAAATGTAAAACCGTACATGTCCAGAACAATGTATCCAAATGGCAATACCAAGGAAGAAAAAGAACAGTTACATAAACAAATTTGTGTTGGGCACAGTGTTGATACATATTCAAGAGCTCACAATGCTTTAATAGCCTAAGGAAAAAAGAAACAACATTAAAGACTTTTAGGCTGCATACTATTCAGGCTGTAAGTCAATGAAAACTCTTTTTAATGCTATCATTACTGAGTAAATTACATATAGTTGGACAAAGGGAAGGTATTAAGAGCCCTAAGTATGCAACATTTAAAAAATTACTCCCTACAATGTTTGATAATTTTTCAAAAAGGCAAAGACACAGGAAAGTTCAGTTACATAATATATCTTCGTGGCTTCTGACTTTTATTATGTCAAAGCCAGCTTTGAAATAATGCAAAAAAGTTTCAACCTGACTTAAATGCACAATAGGCACAAGCTCTGCCTTTCTGTGCCCTGCATCCACTGTAATCTTTGTTCAAAATGTAATGCACTGCCTCAGCTCCTTGTCTGGGTTCCAGTTTTCCTCCTGTGCTGTCTCAGGGGATGCAACATTTTGCATACACAGCCAGCCAGGCTTGCTTGGTGAATTCTGAGAGATTTGTGCAGAAACCCCATGAATAAAACAGCATCAAAAAGACCTCTGCATAACCCTGGAGGTGGTGATGGTGGTGGTATATGCACTTGCACGTGCTTAATTCTTCTGGTTTTACTTACTACATCTTTTGGTTAGTTTGTAGAGAAAAAAATTTGAGCAGTCTCTATTAATGTGTTCCCCCCAGCCATCACTCTGCACGTCAGTCTATTTGTGCAGGTTTGAAAGTAGATGTTTTTAGTTCTGAACTACTGATCCGGGAGCTGTTTCATCTCTCTACAGCTCCTGCTGTGCAGAGCTACTATGCAGAACTCACTGACTTGATGCTTATTTACTTCCATAGATAAAAAGAATCTCTGCGGAAGTTCTGATGCTTGGGGAATCATAATATACACTTGAAACCCTGGAAAGAAGTTTAGATACTTTCTTCCAGTATTACTGTGGTCACATTATTTAAAGGAGAGGCTAGCTTGAAAAATAACTATATGAACCAACGATAATAATATAATTGGTAACAACAGAAATAGCAAACTTTTACTTAGCATTTACTATGTACCAGTCTCTAAAAGAGGGTTTCTCAACCTAATAGTACCTTTTTGTTAGAGACTGTGTTGTGCATTACAGGAAGTCTAGCAGCACCACTGGACTCTGCCCACTAGGTGTCAGTTGCATTTCCCTTGCTCTGCCAAATTGTGGCAACCAAAGCTGTCTCCAGACAAAGCCAAATGTCTGAAGTGCTACAAATTCACCCTGGCTGAGAGCTTATCCCCATGCTAAGCATTTTACATAAGATACTTTTTGTATTTTTCAGTAAACTTTTAGGCACATACTCCACAAATAAATTAAGCAAAGAACAGAGATAATGACTCTAATTCAATCAAAACTAGAAAAACAAAGTCAAAGTAAATTCTGTCCCAGGCAATGTACTGACTATAGTACTGTGGATACCAGTTTTAAAATATGCTGCTAACAGGATGCAGCCTTCTGCGCAGTGTCGACTAGAGTGCAGGTGAAAAGCCTGTATGCAAGCAATTCAACACTAATGCTCATAGTTCAAACACAAACACAGTCATGAGAGCACATTATCTATCTTTAAAGCAACTCCATTTTTCCTCACTGACCATATGCATATGATTTCCTTGCTTTCTCAAAAGATGCAAGCTACATATGTGCCATGTTTCTCCCTTAAATACTTACAGAATACTTCAGAATCTGACACCACAGGTTCTGTTCTCATTGTAGTGAAAACAAAAGCTTTGCCCTGGCTGGTGTAGCTCAGTGGACTGAGTGCCAGCCTGTGGACTGAAAGTTTGCCAGTTTGATTCCTAGTCAGGACACATGCCTGGGTTATGGGGCCAGGTCCTCAGTTGGAGGTGTGTGAGAGGCAACTGGTTGATGTTTCTGTCGCACATGTTTCTCTCCCTTTCTCCTCTCTCCAAAAATAAATAAATAAAAATCTGAAAAGAAAAGGTGAAAGTCCTAACCCCAAATGGCTGGTTGATTCATAATGCAATCTCCAGCTTCTGTTTTGAAGCTGAATTGAAGAGCTTGAAAAAAATGAATTATTTCCCTGAATCGAAGACACCATTGATTGCAAGCACAGCATTGTTTTGTATCAGAAAGACAGAAAAACAAAGGCTATTAATTAAATCATGGCATTCCAATTGAGTTGTAGTCCCATCCTGACCACTGAGATGATAAAGAGTAAAAAAGACGGTAACTCAGGGTTGATGAATGATCCACTGAATAAATTCATGACTCATAAATTCTAATGTAATCATTTATTGTTTTTGTTTCTGATCTTCACTTTTTAAAAAGGCTTTCTGTTAGGAATAGGATAAGGTAAAAAAAAAATGGCACTCTGGAATGCTTTTTATTGTGACAAGACAGAGCTGAGCCAGGAATTTGATGCTGATGTTTGTCTTAAAATTTCATAGGCATCTAACCTTAGTTCTTGATAGAAATCATGTAAACAAATTGAATATGAACTTTTGAAAAAAAATGCTTTAAAACTATAGTGAGGATGTTTTTCAAGAAAAGCATTTCTTTCTTTGGAGACATTTCCTTTACAGTTTCAAGATTTTCAAAAGATGTAGCTTAAATAAAACATTTCACTTTAAATCTCAAAATGCCAGTTTTCAGGGAGAGACTATGAAGATTAGTATAGCTACCCTAGTCTCTTATCCCAATATTCTATATGTCTTATTATCATCAGACATTTTGACATGATGAGAAATTGCACTAATTATTCTTCCTACCTTGAAGAAGAGATGACCATAAAATAGCTACCAGCAGAAAACAAAGGGACCAGATGTAAAATCTAAATTTGGTGCAAATGGATAATCATTACTCTTGCTTTAATATCACTGCCTTAGGGATATTCCTATTTACTACCAGATCATTAGTAAGCCAATGATCCTTAATCATGCAGACCATCCTTCTCCATAAACCACGGGGTTTGAGTATTTTTGGGTATACTTCTAAATTGCAGAAATTGGATTTTACTTAAGTAGCACCTTGCCTTGCCTGCTTTTATATATAATTCATTTCTGCAAATCAAATCAGGAAATTTTAAAAGCTGGCCACAGACCACAACATAACTATGCTTACTTGTATCTTCTACAAAAATAACTAGGCTTTTCTAAGCAATTACTTTGAATAAGTATGGTCTTTTGGGGGGAGGCATTCTGAAAATCCTGTTACCTTATGTTTAAATTAAAAAAAAAAAACAAACCCTCACTCAGAACAACTAAACAACGAAGAGACAGTCAACCTATCAGATACACAGCTCAAAACACTGGTTATCAAGATGCTCCAGGAACTCACTGAGCACTTCAACAGCATAAAAAAGACCCAGGCAGCAATGAAGGTTGCATTGTGTGAAATAAAGAAAAATCTACAGGGAACCAACAGTGGAGGGAAGGAAAATGGGACTCAAATCAATGGTTTAGAGCAGAAGGAAGAAATAAACATTCAACCAGAACAGAATGAAGCAACAAGCATTCAAAAAAATGAGGAGGGGCTTAGGAACCTCTAGTACATCTTTAAATGTTCCAAAACCTGAATCATAGGGGTGCCAGAAGGAAAAGAGGAAAAGCAAGAAAATGCAAACTTATTTGAAAAAATAATGAAGGAGAACTTCCTCAACTGACAAAGGAAATAGACTTTCAGGAAGTCCAGGAAGCTCAGTGAGTCCCAAAGAAGTTGAACCCAAGGAGGAACACACCAAGGCACATCATAATTACATTAGACAAAATTAAAGAGAGAATCTTAAAAGTAGCGAGAGAAAAGGACAGTATTACCTACAAAGGAGTTCCCATCAGACTGTCAGCTGATTCCTCAAAAGAAACCTTGCAGGCAAGAAGGGGCTGGAAAGAAGTATTCCAAGACATGAAAGGCAAGGCGCTACATCCAAGATTACTCTATCCAGCAAAGCTATAATTTAGAATGGAAGGGCAGATAAAGTGCTTCCCAGATTAGGTCAAGTTAAAGGAGTTCATCATCACCCAGCCCTTATTATATGAAATATGAAACAGACTCATCAAGAAAAAGAAGATCAAAACTATGAACGGTAAAATGACAACAAATTCACAGCTATTAACAACCGAACCTAAGAAAACCCCAAAAACAAAAACAAACTAAGCAAACAGCTAGAACAGGAACAGAATCACAGAAATAGAGATCACATGGAGGGTTATCAGTGGGGAAGTGGGAGGCAGAGAGGGGGTGAAAAGGTACAGGGAATAAGTAGCATAAATGGTAGGCAGAAGATAGACATGGGGAGGTTAAGAATAGTAGAGAAAATGTAGAAGCCAAAGAACTTATATGTACAACCCATGGACATGAACTAAAGGGGGGGAATGTGGGTAGGAGGGGATGTGCAGGCCAGAAGGGAATAAAGGGGGGGAATGGGGCTACTGTAATAGCATAATCACGGGAATATATTTAAAAAATCAGTTAATTGTCACACACAAACAACAACAACAACAATAACAACAACAACCCATTCAGGGTTCAAACCTAATCATCACAGCTTTGTGAGGAATTTTAGACTTCCCATTGAGATCACAGGATACTACTATAAAACTTACTCTGTGTTTACCAATAAAGAGAGAAAGATTCTTTTGACTGTCTTTTTATTGAAAGAATTGGACTTTAAAATAAGCACCATTTTACATGCTGTAAACATAATATTCAGGACAAGATGCAAATAGATAAACTGAAGCTAAGGAACATAAAGAAAAGTAAGAGCATGAAAATCTGCAAGAGGACAAGCTAATTAGTGGTTTCTTAACTAAGGTTAACTGTGGGCATTTACATGAATTGAATCGTTCCCAAAATCAAAGGCCTAGAAGTTGGAGATGATAATAGTCACTTAGAAAGCTATTAAGGGTGACTAGTATGAAGCACTGCCTTGAAATTGCATCCCTCAAGGAAACCAAAGGAGGATCTACGTCTGGCTGGACACAGATGCTTTGAGGATTAAATTAAAACAAAGACAGAAACAAACGTGATCAATATCATAAAAGCCTTAAGAGGATCAGAGTCCTCTGTAGGAGAATGATGCTGAGAAGTGAAATATAGCTGGGAGGTATCAGGGACACCGATGCCAGCTCAGAGCACTAAGAAAAATCCCCATTTCTAGAGGAATTTTCTATGAGTCATGTAGAAATGAAGGATTCTCAGTTCCTTCTCATGTTAATACAGATGCCCAATGCTTCTATGGGCCTTAGGTATCAAGATGTAGGCCTCTAGAAAAATCAATCTAGAGGCTGCCAACCTTGAACCTAATTTTTTTTTAAATTGATTCTAAAGAGTATCTGTGTGGTTGGTTCTTCACTGCGCCACGACTGAGAGCACTTGCCCAAGATTCTGAGGCTAGTAAGTATCCTCACATAAAGATCCTTCCCTCCCAGTCCCCAAGCTCCCCTCTGAAAAACCAAAACCAGGCACAGGAACACAAACCAACAGGCTGGTCTCAGTCACAGGCCCGAAGGTAAGGAAGCAGTCATAGAGGAGAAGCATTGCTCACCTGACTCCAGGCGCCAGCCTTCCATTTGGGGCATCTTCCTCCTCGGCACTTTCTGTGCCCATTTGGCTTAGCAAGGTGTTTACAGTAATCACTTTCTAAATGGCTTCCATCTTTTGCCATGCAGTAAACATTTCGTTGTTTATGCCCTCGACCACAAGAGACAGAACACTGAAATATAAAGCAATGGCAAGGTTGTTGTTGTTTTTTCTAAATCACATGGAGTTTGACAAAAACGTGTGTCGTGAGATGTTAAGATCATGCCTAACAAGAGTTACCATCCCCCCCATTTCCAGTGCCATCTTGGATAACATCTCAAGGCACAACCTGGAAGGAAAGTAGCATCGGGGAAAAATGTCCACAGCATTGTGGCAGCAATCCTGTGTACTGTTTTGGGTCAGAGTGGGCAAATCTGGATAATTTAGGCCAGGAATGAAGCCCACAGATCTGAAATTGCCATGCAATTCTGATTTAAAGAATTCACCTTACTATGAATAAGGACTTCTTTTCATTTCTCATTTCATGCAGTCTCTGACCAAGATATCTCTTCAACAGAATGCCTCATGAGTCACTGATTTGAATAAAGTTGCATTTCCAAAATACAACTATGTCTAGTTTCCTAATTAAATGATGTAAGGGAGCTCTTCACCATTTTTCAGAGGATGAACTCTCAATTTTGGGAGTGAGGCATTACCTTTCAACTTTGCCTGCAGGTTCACTGAACTGTTTTAAATGTGACCTTGTCTGACCACATCTAAGCAATTTGACTCTGATTTCAGATTAGGTTTCTCAAAAAGGTTTAAGAATCAAAGTGCCCAGGGAGTCAAGACAAAAATTTGATATGACAGCTTCTTGTAGAACAGGCAACAGGCTGCCCCAGTGAGTGCCCGAGATATTCAACTTTCATTGCCTCATTAGCAATTATAGGAGTCATTACTACTTGGCTTATAAGCTTGCTGGCTCAGGTTTTCAAGACACATTATTTCCCAATATAATGTTTTTGCTTTCCAGAGGGAAATGAGTTTAAGAATGAAGGAAAATGTGAAAATGCAATGAAAATATATTTCAAGTGCCATTTCCTTCTATTCAATATTTCTTATTCCCTCCACTAACTTTGTGACTTTGTCAACTTAAATCACTGAAGTGCCCTTTTATGCCTCATAGATAAATAGCACTATGTAAAACATGTAGCCTAATATCAATTCAACCACCATTACCAACCAAGCATGCTCAAAGTTATAACATTCATAAACTTGCCAGACATGTTTTTGCAGTAAACACAAACCATTATAAAAATTTTAGTAGTAGTTGATAGATTTAAAATATGTATCTTAATAGGCATGACTATAACTTTTTATTTTAAGAGATAGTTGCATTGCTGTTTTGATTTGGGCTCTCACCTTCTGAGTATTATAATTTGGCACAGTCATTCTAGAAACCTTAATAGAGTAGACAGTGTGGAAGGAAAGAGCCCACTTTGAACACCTATACCAAAACTAAAATATCCATAATTCAACCTACAGTGTTCTAAAGTGTTTTAGGAATTTGGGATATAATTCTAGAAGGCTCTTAGGATGAAGTTCCTAGAAATCTTCCTATAAACCAGTGATCTAATGACTTGCACACAGGTATTCCCTGTTATTAGTAACTGAGTTTAATATTTAAAATGTTACTTTGATAAGAAAATACCACAAGTGCACTATTAGAATTTGGGGGTGAGTTCATCTGTTTATTCAACATTTATTAAGCACATACTAAATTCTAGGAATTACACAATGCATTGGGAATATAGTGATGAACAAAACTGATAATATAATTCCTGTCTTCATAGAAGCTTATAGACTAGTGAGGGGGAACAGCATTAATCAAGTGATGACATAAATAAATGCTTATTAATTGAGCTGAGTATTATAAAAGAAACAGTCTGAAGTGGTTAGAAGAAGGCTCCCTGAGACATTCCCTGGGGCCAGAGCATGCAGAACTCACAGATCATAACAATGTATTTGGATTTTATTCTGCATGCAATGGGAAATCACTGAAGAGTTTTTAAGTCAGGGTAAGACATGGTCTCATTTTTGTTAAAAAATTCTACCTTGACTGCTGAGTGAATGATGGGCTGGAATATAAGTGTGACTGAAAACAAGAAAACTGCTCAGGAAGCTATTGCATTTATCCAGACAAGAAGTGATAGTGGTTAGATTAGGGTGCAGCACTAAAGTGGGGGGTTGGTGGATTTAAGACATTTTTTTTAAAACTAGAAATGATAGTACCTGATGGATCAGCTGTGGGGTGGAGGAAGGAAAGCAGAGTCAAGTATGATTTCCAAATTTCTGGTATAGGCAACTGGATAGATAAATGACAATTATGGAGATAGGGGAAACAACATTGGGAGTCAAAGATATATTTATTTGTAGACAATAAGATGGGCTTAAAGGAGACAGATTCATGGATAGGAGCATTTGGTTTATTAGTGTGAAGACACAGATATAGCTGTCTTAGAGTAATCATATGAACATAGATAAATTTAAAGCAAGTCTATGCTTAGGGATAGTCATTTCAACATAGAAACAGTACAAACAAACTGTCCCTTAATATCGAGAGGAAGCAGGGAGTCAATAGAAATACTGATTTAGTAATCTAAATCAGTGGTCATTGGAAGAGACAGTCTAAAAGTAGTCAGCAATCTTCAGAGGCAGAATTAGAAAAGGCACAGCTTGCTCACATTACTTATATGCCAGGCACTTCTCTAAGATTTGGAATGCATTATCTCATTTAATCACCCCAATAACCATAGAGATAACTGTCAGGAATAGTAACAGCACAATGAACACAGTTAAATTACTGACATCACTGACAATTCATCTGAGGTGCAACCAACATCTTATTGCCCATGAAATGAAGATGAGTGAAGAAATTTCTAACCATGTTGATTTAAAGACTCTATATGAGCTGGATTAGCTGGGTCTCACCCATTCCTATTTACATTTTTCTTATTTGGGGCCTCAATGTAACTGACTTGGAAAAAGAACTCAATATTTTGGCAGGACTCACTGCACATATTATTTGCCTACAATTGTTAGGATCTAAAAGCAATTAAAAATTTCTCCAGGTATCCAATCTAATAGAAAACTCTTCATTTTGTGCTAACTTACCAGTGAAGAAAAGCAGCTGCTCATGGAAATTTTCATATCCAACAGTTCATTGGGTTATGACCCAATTATGACTTCATAAAAAAGCTATGACTTTGATAATCAAATAAACACAAGTTTTGGCTCTATATTCTGAGGGAAATTTCCATGTGATCATTTCTAGTCTTTTTCTGGGCACTGACTTTTGCATTGCCATTCGTCACTGAGAGAATAGTTACATTTAGTGTGTCACCTAGTACATGTTATTTATTGGCTACATATCTGAGCATTCTTGCTCTGGAAAAATTTAATTCCTTGACTTTGCAGCTAAAATAGCTTCCTGGTTTGCCAATAGAAATGTGACTTTTATTTTTCCTCTGAGAAAATAACCCAAGTTGTTTAAGAGAATGATTTCCTCATCCTCAACTTGGAGCAAGACTCCCTCCCAAATAATGTAATCTCTGCTTGTTACTTAGAAATACCAAGGTCTGCATCTCAGATGCTTGATCTCTCAAGCTTGTGTTTCTGTGACGTCTTTCGAAGGGGATGTTTAATGTGGGGCTTTGTTCAGGTGTTGCTTTACCACTTGTTACAATCTAAGGTCTACAAGTTTGAAATCCTTGCATTTTAGTTCCTCTGGGGAAAACACAACTCAAGACATGGGCAGTCTGCTTGTAACCACTACAGAAGGCATACGCCTTCTGAGTGGTAGCTCCAGTGTGGATCTGGTGTGCTGTCCCTGGCCTTTCACTTATATTGAGGGGCATAATCTCTCAGTTCTCAAAAAGCCAAAAACAAACAAACAAACAAACAACCCCAGTGTGTCTGCCTGGAAGAGATAGGCTGAAGACCTAAAGACAATGAGACCCCTGAAGTTGCTGAGGCTGCTGAGAACCTGAACATCCAAATGAAGATAGAGGACTACCACAGAACTGGTAAGGACTACATAGGAGGAATAACAAGGGGAGGGTGGAGGTCAGGGATGCATACAGAATCTGGCTAGAAGGAAGCTTCTTGAAGGGGCTGAAATATGGTGGGTGGAGTGTAAACCAGGATGGCTGGGTTACAGCAGGTGCCTCCTAAATGTGGGTTAATACATGGTCATGGTCCAGGAGGATGGCCCTTGCTGTGCCTGGGCACAGTTTTGTATATCTAGGTGGTTCTCATCTCCAGGTGATCTAGATACATGAGATTCTGTATACATGAAATGTGTCTCAGAGGATGATGATCAGTTAGTCCATATTTCCAAGCACAGGACTGGCTGACAGCAAAGTAGAAATCAGGAAGCACTGAGAGGCCAAAAGAAAGGTTATACACCAGAGCCATTAAATCAAGACTCTCCTAATCTAAGGATTTTTGACAATTGGACAGCTAACCATCACTACAAGACTGGTAGACAAAGTTCAGTTTTGAGACAAGGAACCTTGCTATTTATTATTCAAGGCCTTTCTCTGTGATGCTCTAAAATATGATGATAACCTCTAAATCATTTCATTTAAAATGTTCAGTTGTGTCTTTTCATAACAACAACCAGCTCCTCTTGATTCTACTCTCATTTTAACTTTGTTTAACAAAACATAAAGTCAGCCTCATTTGGAAAGTATGCTATCAGAAATGATGCAACTCTTGCACCCACAGTTCAGGCCGCCTTTGCTAATTACAGGCTGAACGAAGGAGTGCTGTGTGAGTATCACACTGTCGGGAAAGGTAGAGACATACCAGCCTGTACCTACTGCTACACTGAAAAAAAGTGAGCACAAGGATACAGATTTAGGGATCAAAGTTTCAAATACTAATCAATGCAAGGCCTGGAAAACCACATGGCCTTGTCATATAGCAAAAAGCTAGCAGCAACTCACACAGGTTTACTTACTGCCTTCCACACTGCAGGCAGTCAGCACATATGCATGGAAACAAATGAATCCATGACACCTGTAGCCATCACAGAAGTGTACTATAAGTGAAATGCCACATTTTCCTAAAGGTCACAAAGATAAAACCATCTAGAATCTGAACCACAGTGCTAATACTGAACTGATCTGGCATAATGTATTTAGTTGCAGAAAGGCACCCCCAAGAGCATTCTTTCCATTGGAGCACAACTATTAGAAATCATACTAGACACCTTCTATTGAACACTCACCATGAGTGGGAAACGGGGCTGAAGGTCAACTTTGTGGCTCAGGCACTGCTAGGGCTCCTTTTCACAGATAAGGAAACTGAGGATTAAAGGGGTGACATCACTTGCCTAGGCTCACAGATAGGGTTAGGCTTCAAACCGAGCACTTCTGCTTCCTGAGCCACCATTTTCTTCCTCATGTTCTACTGAAGAAAGGGTCTAGTTAAGAAAACAGGCTGCTCACCTCTGCTTACCCATGGTAACAACAGAAAGCAAGGATCTCAGAGCAGTATTTCTGAAGACTATTTTAAGACTTCTGATTCCTTGGTCTCCCAAGAAAAGAGTAGCTATGCAATATTAGTATTTTGACTTTAATATGTTCTCCACCACATTATTAGCACTCTGGAAGAAAGGCACTATGAAAAGCAAATATATAATCATGTCAGTAAAGGGCCACGTTTCCCTTTGCCAAAGCCACACCCTGATTTTCTCTTGGTCGTTTTTTAGAGTTTGTCCTCCCTCTGGGGTGTGCCCGATACCACATGGTAAATGACTATTTTCTATCACTGGTGAAGGACTCGTGGTGTGGTCATGAATGGAAGGTTGCAGGTTGTAAATTCTGGCCTGCTGAATCACCAAGGACTATTCTCTCAAATGTCTGAGCTATACAGCATCTCAAATATTATTCAGTGCCTCTATTTATTTTACAAATTCAGCACTGGAGAAAAGGAGACACGGCATGCTCACAGTGAGGGAGGAGTACATGGAGGCTCAGGACTATGAGCTCCTGTCCTTAGCATGCAACACTATTTACTGCCCATCACACTAGGGATTTGTGGTCCGTTCCAGAGTCCTGCATATGTTGCTCAGGAACCAGAGCTAACCAGACGACTGATTCTTCCTATTCCAAGTCAGCGATGCTCACAGAGAGCTAGCAGGATGGACAGGGACTAGAGAGGCAGGCACAGTTTCTGTACCTCTGGCTTTGACATACAGTAAACACCAGCATGAACAAGAGTTAGTACAACCACCTCTTGTTTTGAGGTAAGAACAAATTCCAAGGGGTGTGTGTGCATGCATGAGCACAGGAAATGACAGCTCACTGTCTTCACCTTGCTCTGAGACGTACCATCTCAAGGCATAGGTTTTAGAGTCAGAACTAAGCTGGAGTGCCATCTTCTATTTTATGCTGGTGCCATTTGGGACAGGTGACTTAACCTTTCTCAGCTGAGGTTTGTTCTCTGTAAGATGGAGACAACAGTATTATCTATATTCAATAAAGTTGTGCACAATTAGTGAGTCAGTGCATGGAGACAAACCTCTGTGTGTTTTGGCTGAACACTATAAAAATCAAAACACATTCACTATTACCAGACTAAATCTTCTATTTAGTGGAGTCTTTTAGACTACTCCTAACATGCTGTTAAAAAAGTGAGCATTTTTTAAAAAGTATGTGTTAACTAGTGGAACCTAAGATTAACATTCTAACTCAGAAATTTGCTGGGTGAAGGAGGGGCTTAATCTGGCAAAATCTCACCTAAGGGCATGGGTGAGAGCTCCCCTTCCCCAAGGTCACAGAGAAGCACACAGAGCAGGCATAAATGTTGAGATGCCTTCTCTGTTGCTGTGCCTTTCCACTCGTACAGACCGTCCTTCACTCACACAGTCTTCTAACCACAGAAGACAGGAACAAGTGAGGGAAAGAAAGACCACTTCTGAATGCCATGTCTCTTTTCTGCTCCATGATTTCCTGATCACACTTACTATCTCAAAAGCTACTTCTGTTTCTCATGTGTTTTGATTAAGTTTTTCTTAAATGTCCTGAAACACAGACTCAACATCAGTGATCATCATTCCCTGCTCTGGTCACAGTTCTTTGTCAAAAAACATCTTATTGGTAGGTATGACACATTTAGGGATTTTTTTTATATGGTCTCTCACAACACAAGAATGGCTCTGAATAGGGGCATCAGGGAACCAAAATGACTTAGGCAAAAGGAGAGAAAGCTTTGCCAGGAACAAGGGCTATTACTTTAGGGTGTAAAGCTAGTGCTGATAGGCCTGCCTGATGGCTGTTGATGTCCAGGACCACCATGGCACTTATTACCATGAAAAGGAGCTGAGAAAGCATAAGGCTGGCAGGGAACACCATGGTAGAAAGCAGATGCAGAGTCATAGTCTCCCAGCTGGAGCGGGTATTAGGCCACCGTCCCATCCCCATTGCCCTGACACCCCCAGCCTTTGCAGTGCTACAAAGGTCTAAGACTACAAGAGAAAAGGCACTAAGATCCACATGCCAGCATTTGGCACACACTTGAAGGCTGCTGTCAATACTATAGACAACCAGGTGTCCCTGCATGTGCCTCCTTAGGGCAACGACAGTGCCAGGCAAATAGGGGGCGACAGGGAGAGGTGTGTGCTTGTGCCCACCACCTGTCATTACCCCCAAGAATTATGAGGCACAGCTGCCCCCTCCCAACCTCAAAATAAAGTAAATTTATACAGGGAGGGGGATAAATTGTAACATTAAATATAGCAGTATATGAAATTATCTATGCAGGTTGTGAAACTCAAATTGGGGTTATTTTTGTTCTGCAAGAATATAAATGTTATAGTTTTTCTACTTACAAAGATAGAAAACAGAAACCAAGCAAATCTGCACCAGCAGCATCTTGTGGATTCGATTGTGGCTACATCCAGTGGTGACACCACAACTTGAGCCATCTTATATCTCCAGGCCCTGTTACCCCTGCCATGCCCTCCAATTCCCCATTTCCAAGCACATCGACTCTTTTTATACAACTTCTTTTCCCTTTCAGTGTCATACATGATGATTATTTGTAACTGACTTCAGCAAAATAATAATATTGGCATTTTTCAGGAAATAGGTGAAGATGGTACAAAGACCCATGCTCTGTGCGTGCCACAGGATTATCTCTGAAGGTAGTTTGGAAGACAGGGAGGGTAGTGGGTGATATATTTGTTCCAGGATCCTCATTCTCAGCTGTTGCAAAGGTAACCGAAGAAGTGTCTGAGTAAGTAATAGATGGAAAAGCTGTGGCCAATGAGAATGGTGACCAAAGTTTCTTGGTACTCTGAAGGTGGACTGTGATTGAAGGCCTAGGTAGGAGGGTTCAAGTCTCCCTGGAGATGTCATTCTGCTAGAAGATGACTGCACTCAGAAATACCCACTTGTGACTTGTGCTACTGTCACACGCATCTAGGAAGCTTAAGTCACCTTTGGGAATGCTTCTATAGGAAAGCAATCCATGTAGGTGGTCTCTGGACTTTCACGTACCTAACCAATGTTCAGCCCTTGAATCACTTCCTCCTATAAAAGAGCTAATCTATGTTTCATTTAGTAATTTAAAAGATACCAGGACAGAGTTCATTTAATTACATTTTCCAGTTTTGCTTTTTCTGTCTGCCCAGCCCTTCCTCCACTAATCTGGTGTGAAAAAGACATCTTTACATGCCAACACATGAAGCATCTTAACACAGAAAAATTTACAGCTTTTTTTGGAAAGTAGTCCATGTAATCAATTTGCTTTTGGGTAGATATTAATCCCACCTTAGAACTCAGATATGCATATATATCTGAGTTTGTATCCAGAGAAATATATCTCAGCAGGAGGGGAAAGGTCCGTTTAAGCATTATTAAATTAGATGCTCATCCTCCAACTTTGCATTGCTGTACTGAGAGTTCAGATAAGACCAAGTCACTGTCAATATGCACTATTCAAGTTCTTTGTGGCTTTTCTTGTCTCCTCCTCCTGCTTATCTCTTGGTAAAGAAATGGCTCAAAAGTACCACTATGAAAGAATGAGTAGAAATAATAGAAACTAGCTAAAGTGTAAGTGGCTCACAACATGAAAGACTTAGCATTAGAAGTGGCTAAAATTATGTTTGATGGTTTTATGTGAATTTAAATTATTCCTATACTACTCTGTGATTTATTCAAATGGAAATACAAGGGTTTAGGCAGAAGAAGGTGGTAGTTATAAACTTGGTTTTGGAATCAATCAGACCTGGTTCGACCAGTACTCTCTTTTTTACTTTGTGCAAGATGCTTAACCAAGCAAGTATTTCTTTCCAATTTTGTTCAGTTAGAGGTATGAAATGATGGTTAATAAGCATCTCAAACTAAACATGTTCAAAACAGAAGTCCTGGTCTTCCTCTGCAACTCTGTTCTTCCTACAGCCTTCCCCATTTCCATCAATGGAAACTGCGTCCTCCCACTTGTCCAGTGCACAGCACTTGGAGTCATTCCAACTTCCTTCTCTTGTTCCCCATATCTGAGTGCTCAGCTGATCCTTCAGCAGTGCCTTAAAAATACATCAGACTCTCATCACTTTCACCACTTCCACTGTGAACATTCTCATCTGAGTTACTGCAGTGGCTTCCTAATGGTCTCTCTGCTCCTATATTTGTTCCTCCTCTAGCTACTTCTAAATTCAGAAGCCAGAATCATTCTTTTAAAACAAATTCATGTTCCTACTCAATCCCCCTCTTCCCTCAATAGCTTCCTACTTCATTGAGCATAAGCAAAACCCCCTCTAATGTTCTAATCTCCTGTGGCATACCTCCACATTCCTCTTCCACAACTGTATCTCTATTTCATATTCCACCCCGTCCCCTCTCTCATAGTCATACTGACCTCCTTGATATCACCAAGATATGCATGGTGTACTCCTGTCTCCAGGTCTGACCCTGGAATACTCTTCTCTCAAAGATTTTTCCAAATCTTTGCTCAAATGTCAGCTTCCAAGTGGAGACTTGCCCGATGTCCTTCAAATTACAGTTTCTCCCTCCTCTTCCTTGCTATTTCTATTCCTCTTCTCTAATTTAGTTCTATCTATGCCACTAATCACTTTCACAATATATAGCTTACCCTTTCTTTCTTGTTTGTTATTTATAGGTTATCTCCCCAATCCCAACAAAATGCAAGCTCAGTGAGTTCAAGGATTTTTGTGTTTTGTTTGCTGCTATATCCTCAGCAGCTAGAGCAGTGCTGGCTTATAGAAAATACTCAAATACTTATGGGATACACAAATGAATGCATGAATCAGTGAATGAATGTATCTAATATAATCTAGAAGCACTTACATCACAAGAATTTTTAAGGATTGAGTAAACATTCTGCACAATGTTCAGCTCACTATACAGAACAAATAAATAACTATTGCTCTTTCCTATTACCTGTGTCTATTCAGTCCAAAACCAGCTAAGCATTCTTATGGTTTAATACTTAATTTATGGTTACTGAACTAAATACTGCACTGGGAACATCTAAAAGAAAGTTTATTTGAGAATGTGATATAAGATAACAGATGACAAGCAGCAGCAGGCAGGAGCTCGGAATGCTACACTGCCCTGCAAAGCCAAGACTGACACGAAAACTTTGGCTCTGAGCCACGGACACCACCACATACCCTGAGTGTCACATAACATTTCTCTTCCCCAAAGATGTCACCCTAGAATGATAGCTTTGACAGGTGGGAAAATGTAGATATACAGACTTAAAAGAGACTACAAAGAAATGTAATAGACAAGAATGGATTCTATCTAGGCCAGGTATTATCTATTTCCATTCCAGCAGGAAACATCTGTAAGCAGAAGACTGAAAACTCACACTTTTGTTCCAAAACATTGTGTCAAAATGTTCTACCTGATTTTTTAAAGTCTTCTTTCATTTAGAAAAAGGCCTTAAAATTATGATATCCAGGACTACAAAACCAGCATGAGTCCTGAGATTTTGATAGAAATGAATCATTGCTACTACCTGTACACTCTCGACAAACTAGCCACTATATATAAGCCTCTCTTTTAAGGGGATAATTGCTACCTAAATACTAGGATCAGGCCATGTCTAGAAAGATCTAGTTTTCTCTTTGTAAAAAAACTTCTAAAGATTTTCAGAGAGAGAGAAAAGCAGGGGGAGGGGGAAGAGAAACATCTACTTACTTATGCATTCATTGGTTGATTCTAGTATGTGCCCTGACTTTGGATCAATCCCGCCCACTTGGCATACTGGGATGATGCTCTAACCACCAGAGCTACCTGGCCAAGGCAAGATCTAGTTTACTTAGCCCCGCAGACCACTCTGTGCAAATGTACGGAATAGCATGTCATGCTATTCTAGGGAGCTGTAAATGTCCAAAATGTCCAGGGAGAAGCAACCCTTTTCAGAGCTCTGGTCTGGGAACTCTAGGTAAGCAAGTCCAATTTCTGAGTTCCTTTAAAAATCATGCAAAACAAAGTGCAGTGTTAAAATTGTTTTATTCAAAATTGTAACTATTTAGCTACCTCCCACTTTTGATAACTAAAATAAACAAAACCAGGGGCCTGGCTAAAAACCCGTGGGAAATATTCAGATCCTAAGGACTAAGCATCTATGGCTTTTAAAATGCAGAGGAGCACTAAACTGGTTTCCACTTGGACAAGAGACTGTTTCTTTCATGTGTCACATATTAAAAATCAGTATTTCTAAAAGCTTTGAAAGCCTTACCAGAAAGGAAGTGGGAAAACATGGGGATTGGGGGTCAGTCACATCTGGAATCCAAGAATTACTATTAAAAGATGTTGGGAAACTTGCTTGGCCTCCTTGCAGCTCAGTTTTCCTACCTGCATAATAAGATCCATTTTGCAAGGATTACTCGAGGATTAACAGTAATGCGTATAAAGTACCAACCCAGGGCTTGGCTCATAGCAGATGCTCAGTAAACGGGGGCCTTTGTTATTGTTACTCCACATCCAGTCAAATCTATCTGGTCAGCTTCAGATGGGCACCTTTGTGTGCTACATCAAGAAATGTAAGACTGGTTATCATTTGGTGACTGTGATATGGAGAAGCTCATTATTTTGAGAAGTGAGCTTTTCAGTGGTAGCTGTGTCTTATTTAGCTGTCACTTATTTATTTATTAAAGATTTGCACATGTCCAATTTATAACCTAGAAATCACTGGTAAGTTTATAATTAGGTAAAAGGCAAAACTCAATTTCTAATTTTATTTGTTTATTTATTCATTCATTCATTCATTTATTTATTTCCTCCCTGGGGGATAGGTTTTTACTGATTTTAGAAAGACAAAGAGAGAAACATCGATGGGTTGCCTCCTGTATGTGCCCCAGGCAGGGATTCAACCCACAACCTAGGTATGTGCCCTGACTGGGAATCAAACCTGCAACATTTTTGGTGTACAGTACCACCTGAACCACCAGGCCAGGGATCAATTCCTAATTTTAAAGGGTTTTTTACATAGTCCACTAGTAATTTAAGGTTCCAGTTAATTCTGGAAGGTGACACCTACTTGCCTGGTGAAGAACCAAGACCTCTTATACACTGGGCACCAGTGTGCATCTCTTCTTTTAATAAAAATTTCTGTGGTCTTCTATCAAATAAAGTTTAAACATCGTCAGAAAGGTCCAATATTTAATTAGAGCTTAGGTCCTATCATAAAATTTCTGAGGTTGATGACAGTGTCTTGGGTTCATTTTGCTTCCTTTTCCTCTACTGATAGATTTCTTCCTCAGTCTCAATACTTTGGAGTCACTACCAGGTTTTATGGCCATCGTTAGTGATGTTTTTGAAGGAGAAGAGCTGAGATTGATTTTCCTTCTAGGCCCAGGAGATGTATCACCTAAATGTTCCCTGACCCACCAATCTTAGAATTGTGCCTGTTATTGAGTCTATATATGTGTGTCTGTGTGGCATGGGATGATTTGGAAAGTGGAAAAGGGAGATGTGGAGAGGCAGAACTTCAGAAAGTTTATTCCTCAGAAGTTCATGTACAGAAAAGCCAAATTAATGCTACACATAGGGAAATGCAGACCATTTATGTATGGATTCCTCTGATGGGTTCAAAACAAAACAAAACAACAAACAGGTGGGGAAATAACTAAGGACAAAAGATGATGTAATGATTTACGTTCCCCAAGAGGAAGAAGGAAACAAGTTTACAATCTCAAAGACCCTCTGACTTAAAAAATAGGGATTGTTATCAAACATATTTGGGAAATGCTACAGACTATACATGAGAATGTGAGCAGGAAATTTCTTCTGTAAGAAGAAATAAAATTATGGGAGTTGGGGTGATATTATTGCCAAGGGGACATTTGGCAATGCCTGAAGACATTTTTGGTCATCACAATGAAGAGGATATGCTATTGGCATCCATGCTACAGTGCACAAACCAGCCCCACAACTGATAATTATTTAGTCCCAAATATCAATAGTACTGAGGTTAAGAAACCCTGCTTCATATCTGTTTACAAGCCATGGAATACTTTCAGTACCACCCACTATCTTAGTCCTCAATCAGAAACCCAGTCTGCTGTTTCTTAGATAAAAGGTGAACTAGGATTAATCCTACTTTTAAAAAAGTAACCCTCCCCATCTAAATATTCAACTCTTGACACCAGTTTCTAGATATAGTTGGGCCACTGAATATGTGCTGATTCTATCATGGATGAGGGAGGTACTGTTTGAAATATAAAATCAAAAAAAAATGTGTACATGTGAACTATCCGTGTTATCAGAATGATCCAAATGTATAACATGTTGGAGTAACCCTGGTTTTCTTAGAGATGTCCATTCTCATGTTATGTCTTTCTTTCCAAAGTTGGTCACTCCTGTCAATGTTGCCATGCAGAGTGCCTATGGGTCACCCTGGGTACACTTGCATGTCTTTACAACTCCCCTCCTTCCTCCAAAAACAGAATGAGTGACACTGCTTGTTGGTTTGCAAATTCAGTCTGGTGAGATGAGTTGGAGACTCTGACATTTTAGCTTATCCTTGAGAATCTCTGACTGACCTTGATGGCTTTCTGGGATCCCACACATAATATTTTATGGAAAAATTTAACTCTCCAGAGAGAAGTGCTTTCTAACAGCTAACCAATGTCATTCCACAGGGCTTGTGACTGTGCCTTCAACTTTGACTTTTGACTAGATGTCTCCACAGAGTTTCTCAATCTTGGCACTATTTCAGCATTTTGGGTGAGATAATTCATTGTTGTTGAGGGCTATGCTCTGTATGTAAAATGCTCAGCAACATCCCTGGTTTCTTTTCTTTTTTATGCACTATTGAAATGCTTTAATGGTGGTGCCTGTATAGCATGTGATGTCAAGACAGGCAGGAGAGCAGGTACACACAGTGAGACAGAGCTCTCAGAGGACAGGTTGTGAGTGAATGAGGAGTTTTCATAGCTTTCACACTTTCCTGGGTACCAGACAGCTCTAGGACACCTCCTCTTCTCCTTCCTCCTCAAACTCACCCTCCTCCTCAGCCATGGCATCCTAGTACAACAAGGTGGCTGCTACTTTTATTCTGGATACTAAGCATTTGCTTGTCCACCTCCTTTGTGGGCATGTGGCCCCTGAAAACAGCTGCCATGGCCAGGTAGCACAGCAGGGTGCAGGTTGCAGTCAGCCATCATGTTCTTAGCATCGAACATCTGCTGGGTGATCTCAGGGACCATCAGGGCCCAGTACTACTGGCTGTCTTGGCTGGTGAGCAGGTGGTAAAGCTGGGCATGAAGAAGTGCAGGTGAGGGAAAGGCATCACGCTGACAGCCAGCATTGAGCTGGCCAGGAAAGTGTAGACAGGTGGTAACCCCACTCATGGTGGCTGACACCAAGTGGTTCAGGTCATCATAGATGTGATCAGCATCTATGGGTGTGATCAGCTTTAGGATTCTGAAGCAAATGTCATACAGGGCCTTGTTGTCGATGCAGTAGGTCTCGTCTGTATTCTCCACCAGCTGGTGGACTGAGAGGGTGGCACTGTATGGTGGCGTTGTAGGGCTGCATCATGGTATCTGACACCTTGGGCAAGAGCACCACACTGAAGGTGTTCATGATCTTGTCTGGGTGCTCCTCCCTGACCTTGTTGATGAGGAGGGTGCCCATCGCAGACCCAGCCCTGCCCTCCACCCAAGGAGTGGGTTTGGTGGAAGCCCTGCAGGCAGTCACAGCTCTTGGCTTCCTTCCTCACGACTCCAGCACCATATAGACAAGCTCCATATCTTTCCTGTAGTGCCCCTTGGCCCAGTTGCTCCTGGCACCACTCTGACCAAAGACAAAGTTGTCCAGCCTTAAGATTAAAGGACCCCAAGTGCACAGAGTCCAGTGTGCCCTGAACCAAGTTCATGAGCATGGGGGCATGGTCATAAACTTGCCACCAGTGGCTTCACTGCAATATACATTGATCTGCTCCAGCTGCAGGTTGCTGTCCCCGTGGTAAGTGCTAGTAGGGTGGATGCCAAACTCATCCCTTATCACCTCCCAGAACTTAGCACTGATCTCACTGCCACCCTGGCTGGCCTGCAGGTACACAGTCTTCCTCATGGCAGCAGTGGAGGCAAGTGTGAAAAGACGAAGCAAGAACCCACTAGTGGCACACAGAATGCTCCACATCCCTGGTTTGTAATCACTAGAGACCAGCAGCATCCAGAACTCACTTGTGACAACTAACAATATCTCCAGACATTGCCCAGTGTCCAGTTGGGGTGGGAATGAGGGTAAAAATAGCTTCCAGTTGAGAATCACTGAATTATCCCAAGGCTTTGAGAAAGTCCTTTAACAAGCTCTCAAAACTGAATTGATTTTAATTGACAGGGCAAGGCACACAAAGCCTCTTTGTGAATGGCGTGCTGAACATCAATCCAACAAGGTCAAGATCTTATGCTCTAAAGGTCGGGAAGCCCTGATCTATAGAGAAAATGACCTGTACAATGTGAAATCAATCCCCACGTATAGCTACAAAGATGCTAACTACCATGAACAAACATGATCTTTTGCACAGCACTTCCTCCCCAACATTTTCCATGACCTGTTGTTGCTAAGGGGACCTGGATGGTTCATGTCCAATTAAGAGACAACCAATGAGGAGAAAGTAATGATTTCATTAAGAAAAGGCAAACTGCAATGCAGGAATAGGTGAGTTGGTTGGAGAGCTTTTATTAAGTTCAAGGAAAACAAACAGCACACATTTTTGTTTTCAAAGGAATCTGGGCTTTGTCTGGGAGCAGTAGATAGAAAATGTGAGTCTGTATATGTCCAAGTATAGTGACAAGACTTGCTATGAAAGTGTGTTATTTCCCTGGGAAAAGGGAAGGAAAAAAAAGAAAAATAGCATTCCCAGAGGCTTTTCATTTCAGCTGCCTGGGTGGGAGGAGGTGAAGGGAGAAAGGTACAAGGAGACAAGATGAGAAAGCCATAGGAAAAAAGCCAATAAAAAAGGGGGAAAGTTTCTGTTTATGTTGAGCTCTGGCGAGAGTACCCATTTTTATTATGATGTTACAGCACAGATCTGAGATAAAAAACTGTTTTGTAAAATGTGTCAAAAATTTTAAAGTCCTGAATTAAGTTCAGACCCACTCTTCACTTCCTTGTGAAGTAAAATACACTCTTAACATATTTATGTTTCTCTAAGAAAAATTTTAAAGTGACCAATTTAAAAAATTTTCAAATTTAAAGAGAAATGGCAAGAGCATACCAAAAACTCTTAATCCCATTACCCAGATCCCCCAACTTCCAACATGTCACCACACAGTCCTTCTTACCTATACATACACATACATATGCCAGTATTATTTTACCTTTTCCTGGACAATTTGAGAGGAATTTTTAGACATAATGTCCCATCACCTCCAAAACACCAGTTTCCCCAAAACAAGGGCATCCCCTACATAAATACCATACAGCTGCACAAGTTAGGAAATCACTGACACAAAACCATTGTCCAATGCTATGCATTTTTTAAAATCATTCCTTCCTGCAAATTAACCCTTATTTCCACATTTCTAGGCTAACGTAATAAGGAGTTCAGCTTCTGAGTAGCTAGGCTCATTCATTCATTCCTATGTTGTTTATGGGTATACCCACGTTGAGAAAAGCAGCAGGTTTAAACAGTGGGCTTCTTCAGCCCAAAGGAAATTATGGTTTGGGTGAATTAAATAAATGCTTTGGGAAACACATTTTTCACTTCTATTGTCTGTTTCTATATTTCTTCCTCTGTCTAAGAAAAAGTAACCAAACCCACTCTTTTTTCTCCATTATATTTTCCTTCCCTTCATCTTACACAGCTCCCAACCATAACCAAGTCTTATCATTCACCTGCCACGTGGACCAGGGGAGACAGCGGCAGTGGGGAATGAGAGTGAAGACAGGAAGAGAAAGCAAGGCCAGAATTCAGAATGGCTGGCTGTCCTACCAGTGGGAATGACATTATAAGGCCTGACAAAAGTAGAGTTCCACTCTTGTAGCTTAGCTTCAGCTCCAGAAATAGTTTGGGAGATATCTCAAAGCACTTCATTTGTTTTACCCCAACAAGAGAGTTATTAGTGTGAGATAACTTTTTAATAAATTTTAATTTTATCATTTTCAGAGTTTACTTGTAGCACAATAGCATGCATGCTCTACAACAAGCCTTATCACAAACATCTGCAAATTTCCTAACGGGCTTTAACAAAGCCTAACTTATCATCCCGATTTTCTCTATATCTACCAAATTAAAAAAACACTTAGATTTATTACCTCAAGTTATTGTGTTTCTTTTTGTATATTAAAAAGTCAGAAATACCACGAATGTGTGCTTACTCAGTACTACATGCTTTCCCTCCCCTCAGAATCATCTAGAAGGCCCAAATGTTGCACTTTACTGCTTGGTTTAATTTTAAAAGAAATAGTTCTCTCATATGTATCCCCTTAGAGCTCTGAGCAAAATTTGTAAATGGCTCATTAATTCCAGAACGTTTCAAGTAGTTATAACCCAGGAGAACAGAAAATCTTAGATTGTAGACATTCTCTCTCCACAGAGGATGCATTTCACCACTTCACCAGCGAAACATTATTCTGAGGAGATTATACATTGGTTAATACCAGGGGTTTGAAAGTCAAAGATCCCTGGTTCAAATTCTGCTTTAGCTACTTCCTAGCATTGTGACCAAAAAACAACTGGTTAACTTTTCTGATGGTGCTAACTTCATCAAATAGAGAAAGTTAAATTAGATTAGGTGAGTAAACTGCTCTGGCATATTTCCTAGCAAAAAGTAAATGTTTCAAAATGTGGTTGTTACAATAAAAAAACAAAGTCCCTAGAATTATGGAGGGAAATGTGGTGGATACTTAAGACAGACATGAGCAGAGGAAGCTGAGCCAGGCACAGGTAACCATGGCAGAAAGCCATGGGTGTCTAGCAATGGGAAAAATAGGGAAAACCAGATCTCACCCCCAGGGTAACCTTTCCCCACCTAGCATATCACTGGTCATCTGGTTTTGACTTCCTGACTTTTCATATTGCTGGTCTTGTGGTTCGGACCCTCTCCTGACCTTTCAAATCACTGGTCATGCAGTTCAAACCCTCCCCTGACCTTTCCTGCCCTGGTATGTCACTAGTCATGAGGTAGACCCCTTGGAGTCAGAACAAGGGGCCAAGGAATGGCCTCATGTGACTGACTCCTATGCGGGCCCTTGCAAGACCACTCCCTCAAGCATTAAGCCCTAGGCATAACATCTAGGCCTCAGTTGTGCTTCAGCTCCAGGCCCAGAAAAGCAGCAGAACCAGACAAAGGTGCCACGGCTGACATCAGGGCCAGCTGCATTGACTTATGACTGCTTGCCTTGGTGCTGACCAATCAATCCGTGGAGCCCATGACCCTTAGAAGACACATCTGGAAAGCTGATGAATATTCTATTGAGATCCTCCCCTGGAACTGCCCCTAAAATTGCTGTCCTTAAAAGCCCTTAGGATGGAGGACCCAGCACACTCTCCCTCTCGAGAGCATACCTGCACTTTTTCCATCCCCCCTCTTACCCCTCACTGGTGTGCTGCCTTTACCTTTCCTTCTCCTAAGTTCCAAGGGCCCTTCTTTTGCCTTTGTAACTTGTTTTCTGACCCCACAACTTCTTCTACCTCTATGACTTTTAATAAACTTTTTCTTATGGCTTGAGTCTTCACTCTGAATTCTTTCTTAGCCACAACTCAAGTATCGAGGTTGCTGAACCAAGGTCCAGTCTGACTCCAACTGTCTAACACCTGGTGCCATTTTCCTCACCAACAGAAGTACATTGTGCAAAATTAAAGGAGGAGAAAACTGCTCTTTGTGGATAACTGAAGCTACCTATTCATCCTCTTTTTGAGACATTTCAGAGGACAGTGGCTCAGGAAGAATTTTTTGAATTGTTTCCCATTTTAGTGCACAGACATCCTCAGAATAAGCATAATAAATTTGTAGAGCTTTTAAAAAACAAACCACCTGCATGGTTTAGTTTAATTCAGGACATTGCCCTAAAGGAAAAAAAATAACAAATTTTATCTGGCCACTGGAAAAGGGAATCGATGACATCATAAGTCAATTTGCAGCCAATGTTGTTGCATAAACTTTAATTTTGGGGGGCATATGTATGGAATATGAATGTGAATGAATCCATAAGGGTTTCTTAACATTGCAGCAGCTAAGTTTTGGGAAGTTAAATGATGACAATTACAGTGATAGAAGAGACATTACCTCAACTTTGCTTCTCCTGAAGTGTCTTTGAAACAGAGCCCTGCAAAGCTAATCAGCTCAACCTTCACCTACTGGGCTCAGTAAATGTGAAAAGATGCCTTCCTGAAAGCTTCTACAAGGTGGCTACCTAGTGGTTTCCATTTTGCCTTCTCCTAAAAAAGCATCAATCAAGCCTTGCCCTTTTGGCCCACTGAACACATAAACATTCTTTCTCCTTAACTGAACTTACTGCCACGATGAACTTGAACTCTGAGATGCACAAGAGGAGCATTTGTTTTAACAGCTGTTTTTACATCACAGCCCTGGAGTTACTACTCTCAAGACAGCTGGTTCTGATAGCCTCTCTTTTTTATTGTCCTGTTTTTTTCTAAAGCCCAGCTGTCAGGGAACACCCACTGAAGTATTTCAGAACAAAGGCACAACACAGAAGAATGGCAAGAGAATGCCAGTCACTGCAGGGAAGGGCATCCTACATAGGGCCTCTTATATGCTGATACAGGGTTTTTCTCCCCAACTTATAAATTTTATAAGTTTATTGACTTCTTTGCTAGTTTATTATTAATTGCTAAAGTTGCACTATTGCCTGAGGTTGCCTTGGCCAGTATGGTAGCCACCAGTCACAGGTGGCTGTTTGAATTTAGAGTAATTAAAATTAAATGCAATTCAAAATACACTTCCCTGTGGAACTTAGCCACATTTCAAATGCTCAGTATTAGCCCATGTGGCTAGTGGCTTCCATATCAGAGAACAAAGACAGAAAACATTTCCATCATGATAGAGAGTTACCGAGAGGAGAAAAGGGGATGCATATCTGGCCAAGAGTGATGGCTTTGTAGAGTCAGCCGAGGTTGACTATCTTCCATGCAACTTTCTGCATACTCTTTTCTGGGTTGCCCATGCTCTATTGTATAAATTTCTGGAAAAGGAAGTTGTGGTCATTAAAACCATTCATGAAAATGATTCCACTTTAGAGGAAACAACAAGAAGCAAAGGTGGTGGGTGGCACACACACATTCCAGATCTTATTGGATCTGAACTCACTTCTGGGTTTTAGTGTAAAAGTGAGTAGAAGGATATTCCCTGCTAGGAGGTTTTTTTTAAAGGTTCCATGCCATCAGCCAGGGAGCATTCATCCCTGAAAATGGTTGGGTAATTACACATTTAAAAGGAAAGATGGGATCAATAATTTGTATTTATTAAAAAAAGTTCATGAGCAGCCATAAAGATTATATATATATAATATAATATAAATAATATACATATTATTTATATATATGCGCAAAAGTAGGTTTACAGTTGTTTGTGAAGCAATTTATCTTTGTACTATTAATTTATTAATTATTGTGTTATTTATTATTGACATAATTTTGCCCATCTTTCTCTACATATCCTAATAGCAATATATATTTTTATTTGTATGGTTGTAGTGAGGCTGCCAGGAAAAAAAGGGTTTTTAATTACATGTGTAATTTTATTCCTTTAATGTTGAATTTTCTCCACTATAATGAATAGCTGCCTTGTTTATTGCTATATCCTTAGCACCTAGAACAGTGCCTGGTTCACAGCAGGCACATAAAAAGTATTTGCTGAAAATGAATAACTTTTATTTTTTAAGGAATGACCCAGAGATTTTTACTTCCACCTCATAAAATAGCTCTTCCTCAACCGCATTTACTAATCAGGATTGCCTGCCAGCCAGTTAGACTCAGACTCACCCTCTACCTCCCAGCTCGCATTCCAGTCCCGTTGCTTTCCATTCCAGAAGGGCAGCTCTCTGGTGTGTATCAGCGCCAGGACCTTCCTTCTTCCTCAGAGTCTCATCACCCTCCATCTCCTGACCCACCCCTGTCCTCACCTTTGGACTTTTTAAAACTGTAAGAGCGGAAATCTGTTAAGCTATCACAAAATATCAGCTGTCAGAAGGCATACAATCACTATAAATACTAGGTGGGGAAAGGACAGCTAAGTTTTATGTCCAGTGAAATAGATGCAGGCCAGTGCTGTGTTTGTTTTGAACACATTTTCAGAAGAGTGGTTTATAAAGTCTTAGTCTGCACTGGATTCAGGTAAATTTAATAATTTTATATGTTGTGATGTTTTGATTTAAAAAGCTATCTTATTTTTTATACTCCAATTTGATAAGCCAAATAATGTGTTTATTTCTTTTTTAAAAGGCACTAAAATAGTATGTTTAAAATGTGTGTTTGTTAGTAAAAACATCTCATATTTATAACAAATGTATATGCATTTAATGTGATATTCCTTGTGGTCAAATCTTTACATTGTGCTCCTAATCTGGCTAACATGATATCTTTAAAACAAAAGAGAGATGTGTTTTGCCATTCCCTCAACATAACTAGCTATCTGAAGTGTTCCTAACTGTTGGTTATGGGAATTTACCAATAACAGTGCTAAATTTGTATTTTCTATCATTGGAGTGAAATGGGCAACAATAGCTCAGTAGTGTTGAGGTTAGATGGGGCATGACTGTTAGGCAAGTCCTTTACTGAATATGAACAGGAGTTTAAATGTTTCATTATGAACATAGGTTGTTTGTTTCTATCAAGATAAGCAGGATTAATACAGCTAGTATACTGACATTGAAGTCTTGTCACTATAGTAGATTATCATATAGTAGATTATCAAATATATTCATGAAAACACCTCCATCACAGAGTAACATGGGGGTTGAATGTGATGTGTATCTGCTTCACTTGGCTTGGTACATAGTTAGTAGTCAGTAAATATTAGCTATGATCATCTGCTTTCAAGAGTTATTAGTTTCACCTTATAAAGTTATTATTTTCACTGTACTCAGCACCTTATAAAATGTCAAACTCATATAAAAACTCCCTTACTTTAGTCCTTTCACCCTCAATTACCATAATAAGTGATAATGAAAACTGGAGGCTTCGCAGGGGGATGTGCAATCAATAGGAGACTGGGCTCACCTTTCGGATTTATAATATTTTGAAAAGTGTGGCTCTCTTAAAAGTTACAACCTTATTGTTCCAGTATTTTCTTTCTTTTTCTTTAATAAGAAATGTCTTCTGAAATGTACTGCAGGCAAACAAATAATAGAACTGACAAATATTGAAGTATTTTACTGTTACCTGAACACAAAGAACAAGGCATGATGAAATTTATGCACTTTTTAGGTGAGCTCTTTCCTATACCTAGTCCTCTTACATGTGTAGAATCATTTCTTCTAATCACTCATTTTGTCTTCTGGCTATGTTTTATTATTATCTACAAATTCAATAAATGGAGCATTAATGCTTCATAGCTCAGGTTCAATAAATCAGGACAATAGTATCAGAAAAGAAAAAACCCAACAAGTGTTAAGCTTCATATATTTTTGTTTATATTACTAAGCATCATTTCCAATTCAGAAATATTTTTGAGTATTCCCCTTTAGATTATACATTTTAAACTATCCAGTTATATAAAGTTTGCCATTTGGCTACTCAGATTTGGAGAGGGATGGCACAGGTTGGAGGCAGATAAAATTAAAGTGTACCTTTTAAAAACCAAAAGAAATATACAAATGAATTTCTAATTCACATAGCCTATTTGACTTTACAGTCTGCTGATAAACACCGATTTTTAAACATTGCATATAAAATTAAATAACATAGAAAAATAAATTATACTTTATTATATAAACACATAGAAATCTGTACTGCTCAAACTATTCAGATAATACTAGGCTTGGCTGCTTAAAGCTGTATTCAGAAAATATGGTAGCGCTATTTATATTCTTTATTTTTTACTAGAGAGAAATGTAGTGAGGTGATAAAATCGCTGATGTCAAACATTTCCTCTTTCTACCTACAAGAGCTGCATTCTTTAATATGAAAATGAGGTAGAGAAAATTCATAAATCAGCCAGGCAGAAACAAAAGCACCATTCCTTTGTGAAGCCATAAATTCTCATTGTTTGGGTCAACAAGCATTATTCCAAAGCACCTAAAGCAAGGCTCAGAGAACACTTTTAGGTTTGTCATGGAAAACAAAATGAGCAATTTCTCCTATGAAGGACTAGTCTGAAAGATGTTTAGCTAGCAGATACATGGAGCAAGGCAAAAGAGGCATACCATGGGACCAGCTTGGATGGTAACATCTCTCACCTAGCCACTTTTTGTACTTTAATTATCTTGACGAGTCAGTTTACTCTAGAAGTGTGGATTTCTAACCCGCTTTGGGCTGCATTTGATAGTACCGAGTTCTCTTTCCAATGTATCCCTCGAGACAGGGTATGTGTGCATTCGCTGCAGTCAGCTCCTGAGGCTGGCTGCAGGAGCTTATCAGTGGAACAACCTGATTTTACAAATAAAACAGTGTCAACTAATAGTGCAAGGACACATTATAAAGAAGACAGAAAAGGCTGAATTTTTGGAGGATGTTTCTCACAATTTACAGTGACTTGAGGTAGAACCAAGGGCCTAAAAACAGGTACTTGAACCCTATGTTCACAGGAGCTTCAGTTTAGAGACTAGAATTAACATCGTTTTGGAATTTCTTTCCTAAATATTGCTCCTTAGTAACAGTTGTTGAACTAAGCTGTCTCCACTTTGACTTGGGAAAAAGCCTCCTCACAGTGGCAGTTGTTTCTCCATGTTATCTCCAGCATGGGAGTCCTTGGGGACAGAAAGCAAGCTGCTGAAGGACTAATCGTTAGCCTTGGTCTCTGATAAATTTAGTCTGCTTTCTGTTGCAAGCAACATGTTAGTACCTCAAATATACTTTTTGTTGTTAATTTCACTGTCAGCTGATGAAGCACCACAGAAGTGGCTTATGGATGTTGACACAATTCATTGAGGTATGCTTAAGTTTAGAGTTACTATGAAATTGTACCAATGCATCCACAAAAGTCAACATAAAAGTAAAATGAAAATCCTACAGTAAGAATCTGAAAGATTGCCCTCACACACATACATTTATGTAATATAAATGTATCTATTCAAATAAAGTAGTTTTGATTGAATTTTTTAAAAAATCACAAAAGTCTTGAATGAGTGGCTTTGCTGCTAGGCTGCAGAGGCATTTAAACATATATTTGAATAATGATCACTTTATAAAGTGATTAACATCATAGGGGCAGTAAAAATATTTTAGAAATCCATGTATTTCTTTCTGCATATAACAGAGGATTAAAATCTCTTTTGCTCTCTGTGTTTCAGAAAACTCTGTTCAGGTCCAAGAAGAACAACTATAGTAAAAATAAAACCCTTAAAGTCTTCAGTTAAATTAAATAGCAGTTATGTTTTAAAATTTAAGCTCTTAAAATATGTGTGAGGTAGGATGGTGATCCTGTGTAAAAAATTTTGAGCTGTATTTAGAAAGTGTTCAAAGAACAGAATGCTGTGGAAACTAGTATATATATTATATTGTATATGATATATACATGTATATCATGTACAGTATACAATATATATTACATTACTATATTGCATTATATTGTATATGCACACACCCCTCCCCCTGAAGGTTAGATGACATTTTTTGGTCAAATTAAAGAGAGACAACTTTTAAGAGAGCCAGTAGACTTTTTAAAACATAATTCTGCTGTGGTGGTGTTCTTGGCTGAGGAAATAGGGTGAAAATATAAGGGGCTCAAGGGGGAGAATTTCATGAAGAGTAACATGTAATAGGTGAATTAGAGAAGTTAAGAATGTCAGAGGATGTTCCTGACAATCTAAGGTTATTTCCAATCTTTTTCAAAGTGTTCACTTTGGGGTGGGGTATGGTGTCAATCCTACTGACAAATGCTTCAGGTAAACATTCATCTGATCCTGGCATTTCTTAAGCTCTTGAATAAAATCCTACAGCCCAGCTAAACAGTACCAGTTGAGATGATTCTCTAAATTCCTCTAGATTTCTACTTAATACAAAGGACAGAGGTTATATAGCTAGTGTTCTACCTTCAGACACTGAAACCCTTGATTATGAGAAGCATCAACTGGTATTAGGCATGCCACGTCAGTTAATCTGCTCTTTAGCTGGTTCCAGGAATAGTTAAGACTTTTCCTAGCATCATATAAAAATTTTTTTGGATATGACTTAATAGAACATAATTTCACCTTCAGTGCAATTACTGTATTTAAAGGAATGTTTAGTATGAAACAGCCCTAACAGCTCCACAGGTTATGGCACAACTTAGTCAAAGTATTGTTTGGATATTGCTGATCCTTCTGTTTGCCCAGAGCTGTCCTGGACGTTTGCATAGTGTTTAGAGTGGAAACCTGTCTCACAATGTCAGCTAAGCAGACAGCAGAGGAAGCCTAGGACCAAAGCAAGAAATAGTCTCATCTGGGCTTCATGTCTTCATGGAAAACACTTCAGACACAGTGAAAAGCATCAGGTCACTGAGTGCACTGTTGGTCCTTTGTATATTTCAAATGATTTAAGTCTATTTTATGAATACAACCTTTGTGGTGGTTGTGTTGAGAAATTGTGCCTGAGTCACACAGTGGCATATTACAGTCAATAAAAAAACATTGCCTTGGCCTCAATAAGTAGGAATCTTCCCAAAGTCAAAGACAACCACAGCTTTGAAAAGGAAAGTATGCCTGCTATTGAGCTGTCTGCTTAAATCACTTTGGAGTTTAACAATTACATTAAGTTATTTGATTTCTTTAAAAAAATTCAAATATATATAGTCTAGTCCCTCTATGAAAGGAAGCTTTTGCTTGGCCATTGGCACCACTCCTGTATGAGGTACATGTATTCTGTAAAGTCACATTGGCAATATCATAAATAATCAATTCTGTTGTATATCAATATGAAGAAAATGAAAATAATAAACTGTTTATCACACAGTTTCAGGAATGCCCTTGTGAGCATCTGTTGCAGAGGAATGCCCCAGAGTACCTTGGAACTGGGTATATTAGTTAGTTTGGCTAACAAACATTAATAGTGCCGTACCGAACTCCAAGGGCCAGTGCTCCATGCAGCATCTTGAGGACACACATGTGTGTTACACAGCTCACGATCTGGAGGCTTATCAAGAATTTCACAGCTCAGATCTGGAAATTGTTCACCACTGGGACGCTGACACACCACCAGTCTTGTTTGTAAGCCTCCACCACATGGCTTAGAACACTGTGAAAAGGAACAGGAAGGCTACAGTTATTTTGTCTGAAGAGCCAATGGCAAATTTTCTTTTCCCATAAGAAATATTTCTTAGTTGAACTCTATTTTGGCACAGGGCAAGGTAAGTCTTTAGACAGAACCACACTGAATTATCCAAAGTAATATCTACAACAGCTCTCTACCTCAATGGTAGGTATATTTTACTGAGTGCTACCTCTTTACCTGCACTCAATGCTTATGATCTCATCAAGAGGAAAGAATAATTATTTAGCCTATTTTATATATGGGACAACTAAGCTTAAAAGAGGTTAATTAACTTGATTAAGTTCAATTGAATAACAAGTGTTTAGGATAGGGCTATAGTATACAAAACCAAAAATCAAATATCCAAAACCCACCCAGTACCACATAAAAAAAATAATGAGTTAGCCAGTTTTATTTCCTGGAAACTTCTAAGATGCTGTCATCAACTTTTGCCTATTTTGTGACTTCAATCTCCAAAGACCTTTATGATGTCAAAATATTTTACGTTATCTTCAATTCTTAGACTAACTATGACTTTCCCTGAGAATGAATAAACAGCATGATGGGAATGTTGGATCAAGTTCTGACTCCTGGCCAGATCTAAACTTCTGAGGCAGGAACAAGCTGTATTTCTTGGATAGGAAACTGCTGTGCTCACATCCAGGAACACTGATATTTGGTTTCCCTGCTGTGTCAAGGCCAGATCTCCCACAGAATGTGGAATGATCTGGTCCGTGCTGAAAGCAAGCATCCCAGTGAATGAGTGTACTCTTCTGGCTTCAGTCCAATTACAGAAGCTTAATTATGGGTCCCACAGGACAAAACATTTTGAGGAGTTTTGGGAAAGCCATACTACATGACTCGCAAAGCCTGATTCTCCCTTCCTGCCTTTGAGCCAAGCCCTCCAGAATGACGCACTGTCAACGCAAGTCAACAAAAAGCTCTGTAATGACTGCCTATGACTACTGGGTTACGTGTATGAAACCATGAAACGTGAACATATGATTTCAGTTAGGCAGGAGGGTGCACTAATGTGCCTGTTTATCTCATTTGTCTTTTCCCCCTCTTGGCACTGGAATCTCCAAGATGTTAATCCTCATGTTTTATTTTATAAATTTTACAGCCAAGACAGAACGACTCAACAAGCTTTAAATATGTGATCTCCCTGTAAATTCAAGAGAACAAAACAATAAGTATATAAACCCTACATGTAATAGTGACTCAATAGCCAATTTAATGATAGTAATACTAATGATAATAATTATTACTAATAATAATTATCATTTTTACCATAGTAGTTATCTTTGTTTGAAGGCTATGTGATAGGTATTTGACATGCACCATCTCATATAATAGCCACAAATACTATGAACTTGATGACTTTATCATCCCCATTTATAGAAGAGGATGCAGATGTTTGGCAAAGTTACATTTTGCCAAGGCCACGTAGCTTATATGAGTCAGGGTTGGGAATGGTACCCAATTGTCTCTGGTTCAAATACTCCACACTGCCCTTCATCAGTTAGACTCTTTAAAATGGTATAAAAAGTAAGAACAGGCAACTCTTTAGGAAAGTCTAAAAAGTAACAGCTAAAGAATTTCACTATTTGAGAATACACAGCTAATTTATTCACTTCATGTTTAAAAGGAATCACCTTTGATAGGAAAAATAGCACCTATTCATTCTGGTTTCATCAGGGGTTTAAAATAACAGGAGACATCATGCTATGAGAATAAGAGTGTATCACAAACATCCCAAAACTCTGAAGAAGATGTCAAAATTTCCATTAACTAATTTAATACATATTTTCAATCACTTTACAGGCCTTCACCTTTTTTTTACTAGCAGAGGTTAACAATTTAAATTAGCATTATCTGCATTCTTTCTTAATTTTCCTCTCTAATGTAATCAAGCTGTCTATATAATTAGTCTTGAATGCACTTTTAAAGTAGTTTAGCATTAAGACAGGTCTCCTAGTTAATCTCAAATCATGAAGCTTTCATTGGAGCTAATTCTTCTTACTTCAAATAAACTATAAACAATAACACAGTTTGGTCATACAAAATTACTCTATGTTTTTTCCAAAGGACGTATAAACAGACTTTTACTCTCACCTCTCCCCAGTTACCAAAAGCCCACTGAGGACATGGCCCAGACTCGCAGGCTCTTTGCTCATCAGGTTTGATTCTCTCCACACAGTCACTTGCGGTGTATCCGTTCTCATCCTGACATACAACGACACGGCGCTGCCACCCGCCAGCACAGGTACTAGAACACTGAACACATCAGACATCAGTTAACAGGTTAATCCCCACCTCTATTTCCACTTTAGGATCACAAAAAACAGCTGACTGAAAGGTCAGAGACAAAAGTGACAGAAATCATCCACAACGGACAGAAAGCAGTTGTCAGATGTTCTCTCCTGTGGGATCGTTTGATGTGGAAGTCTTATAATAAATACTTGGAGAGGAGAAACATGGCTTTTCCTTTGCACATGGTAGGCCTTGAATAGGTGTTCAGTAAATTTCTAGTGTAGGTGTTTGGTAAATGCTGGTGTCCAGAAAATGTCTAATGAGTGATAATGTGTTGTTATTTCCAAAGCAGCCCTATTTATGGTCCTCCTTTATCTTCTCTGCATTTCTGACAGGTGTTGAATGACACCACAGTCTATTGAGACATTCTTTTCTTTTCAAAACTCCAAGTACTTATTTAGAACCAATATTTGACTTCCCTTTCAACATAGGTATCAAATTTCATGCTTTAACTAATAGCCAGTTGTTGAAATTAAACTTTCATATTAACTCATTCACTTATATGGAACACCACTTTGACATAATTTTCTCACAGGTAATGATGCAATCTCTCCCTTAATAATAGGGTCTGTCTACCTTAGTGGCTGGTGGTAGCAAGATTTATTTTCTTTCTTTCTATATATTTCCCAATGAACTTCATTGAATTTCATATGGATAAAGCTCTCTTTGAATGGACATTCAGTCTAGCACCCCTCTCATGGTTGTCACAGAATCATGCTTGCATTTCAGCTAATTTCCCACACAAGCTTCTCAAAGCTCTTTTATTTATCTACATCTTAGTGGTTTTTCCATAACTTTGTTATCTTTTGAAACCCAAAGTGTTTGCTAGTATCCTTTAATCTGATGCTTAATAGTTTGCCTATAAAATAACCATCTAGTTCTCAAAGCAATGTAATTCCCACAATTTATCACATCAAAATGCATTTGCAACAATGTTTTGAGTTCCAGGTTCTAACGGCTGCTTTGTGCTTTCTGTCAAACCTTAGCACACACCTGTGTTATTTCAAAGTACCTGTAAATGCTGTTTTTTGCTGGTCAGCTTCTTTCATATAATGATGTGAATATATTTTGCTTATCATATTGGACCTCAGTTCAATTTTCCTACTTATGCTTGTCAAATTATGAGAGGTTAAAATATATTGATTTTAATTTAAAAATATGCATAGAGCAAGAAAATAGATTTATGAATGTTGTCTGAGAAAATATTTAGGTAATTTTTGATTTTGGTAAATTTTGAGTGTTTTAAAATATTCTACCTCTATTCTCAGATGGTTCTGGTATACTTACTCTAAACTTGAAAATATTTTATTCTACTTTTGAAACAGCTTAGTCCATAATAAAAAACAAAGAGAACTATTATTTTAATTGGCCTTGTCTGGGGATCAGAATTTGAAATGTTTGGAAGGAACTTCCATGTTATAAATAGATTTGGAATATACATATTTTGGCCCTCAAATATTCCCTTCATAACGAAATCTTGTGTTATTTTTTTATTATGTTGCCTGTGAGTACATGGCCCAACAAAACAGTAACCTCCTTGAGGGAGGGCTCTGTCACAACTCATATCCCTGTTAACTCCCACAGCACTGGTCACAGGATTTATTGCCTGGTCCCATTCAAGTTTCTGGAAGAAGCAGCTCTATAAGCCACATTCTACCTTCTCTTCAATATGGCCTACTGGAGCAAGGACTGATCCCTGATCCAAGACAAACTAATCAACTGCTGCCCAATGACCAATCAGATGTTTCCTCCTGAGGATCTGACCAAAGAGATAAAGATCATATGGGGCCAAGCAATGGAATTGCACACCTGAAACTGCACTGCACAGTTTCAAGCCCACAGCCAGCATAGGTCTTTATCCTCCCACTCGCAGATTCAGTGTTGCACCTGATCTTCTCCAGGTTCACTTTTGTCTTTTTTGATTAACAGGGATTCTTAGTTCAAGGCCTATGTTGTAGAATTTCACTCTGCACTTCTTTTGTTGACAATTTTCCTATGCTCTTTAGATGACATATTTTTCTAGGTAGATATTTCTTTGAACAAACCCTGCACCTATCATCTCCACTGGACAAAAAAATGGGTAAATGGCCTTTAAAGAAGCAAGAGGTAATGGGCACCTGCTTTTTTTACCTGCCTCATATACTCACCCTACATCTGGCAGTCCAGTTCTCTTGTAAAGAACAATTCCTCTCCCAATGGATGCCACCTTGGTGGGACTGTCTATTATAATACTCTGCCCTGCCCTGGTTAAAGTGTGAGCAAGTTGAACAAGCCAAACAATCAAACTTTCCTGGGAATTTGAATCCTGAGTAGGGTAACTCAAGGGTGGTTCAGAGGTAAAGGGGATTCATTACCACAGAAACTCTTTAAAGAAGTTATCCTTTAGTTACTGCTCCACCTAGATCAGGATTTGGCAAACCACAGTCTAGGAGTCAAATATGGCCCACAGCCTGTTTTTATAAACAAAGTTTTATTGGAACACAGCCATGCCCATTCGTTTACTGTCTATGCCTGCTTTTGTGCTACAGCAGCAGAGCTGGTTAGTTGTGACAGAGACTGTATGGTCCACAAAGATCAAAATATTTTCTATCTGTCCCTTTGCAGAAAAAAATTGGCAAGACCTGAACTAGATCTCTGAAGATGCACTGGTCTCTGCCTGTACTGGGGCTAAACAGCTGTTTGTTTTGTTTTCAATTGAAAGAGTCAATTTCTTTTCTTTTGCTTGCAACCAGAGACCCCTAACTGATAATACATGGAAAGCCTCATACAGGGTTCAAGTTTCTACAGAAGTCTACTGTAAAACAAGGTTCTTCCTCCAGAACCCAATGTAAACTTGACATTCCCACTCTCTAGTGCTTATGATTCTTTGCTGCCTTTTCTGCCACAGAAGGCACACATATACAGTTTGTGTGCCATATCACGCAAGGACACATGCACATCCCACACACTCCTGGGAGGAGGGCAGGCATTATAAATGAGGCCTGAATGATCACAGTGTCCAACTTTAGCCTTACTTAAATTAGAAAAAAAATCACCAAACAAAAAACAGGCGCAAAGGGGAAAAAGAATGGTGTTGCCCATTGCTGCAAAAAAGTTACCTAATTCCCCCTAATTGGGAATTCTGCCTGGGGCAGAATCATTCAGTCTCAAAGGAATGTATCACTCCTAAATGCAGTCCTAAATAGGAGCAGCTTTAAAATGTTTTTTAAAAATTTCTAGTGTTATCACTAGAACACATATGGAAGTTCTGAATTTTTCAATCAGAAAAATTGTGGGATACCTAGTGATTAGTCACGCTTTGATTTCTCAGAACCAAAGTCACTTCTGAGCCAGGAGAAGGAACATGAAGAGGAAAGCAAGCCAGGAGAATGGGATGCAAAGGTCCCTACAACTTGGCAGATATACAACGGACACTCGCAAACGTGCAGCAGCTAATCAGAATTCCTAGGAAAGTCACTCTGATTTACTGAAACAACCAGGTGAAAAACAGTCTCTTTCTAGTCCAGAAATAATTAGTCCAGAAATAATTAAACACAATTAGCAGTACTAGAAGGAAACAGACAGTAAATAATTTAAAAGAAGACCCCGGAGTGATGAATAAACCCTTAACCCTCACACCAACCAGGGCTGGTGCTTCCTCCTCCTGCCTGCAATTCCATTCCACATGGCCAATATTCCACAATGTGACTATTTTTGTTGGAAATTTATTTAGTAAAAAATTAAAAACATTCAAAAGCATATTTTTCCTTTGAATATTAAATATTTTTCAAGGTCTTCCTATTTTGAAGGACAATGGTAATGATAAAGATTATTGTTGGCACCTATTAAGGTCTCACTCTGTGGCAGGCAGAGTGCAAAGCCCTTTATTTACATCACTGAGTTTAATTCTTACAACTCAGGAAAGTCAGAATTATGGTTAACTTTGTTTTACAGATGACAAAACTGAAGCTTGAAGAGCAGAGGGGACCTGCCAAAGTCCACAAGTTATAGTACTTTTCTACACACAGCTTTTACCTAGCCTCCTGTGTCTCCCCACCCCATCCAGGACCATCATCTACTGCTACAAATTACACAGCAATCATGCCACTTTGACATTGCACTCATCCGGAAAATAGCAAGAAGAAAAATGACATTCATTAAGAGCTCCCTTTCTGCAAAGTTCCTCTGCCCTTTTAATTTCCCTGCAGGTAAGAATGGCCAGTGCTGCCTCCAGTCTCACTCATTCCAGCCTTCCCAGCACCTCCCAGGAGGCCGTCTGATCATGTCACCCAGCAGTGACACCCCATTCTCCACCCAGTCAAGGTAGCTTATAGGTGCGCGCAGACAGCATTATGTAGCACTTTCTCAAGGACTGCAATTTACCCACTGCAGATGACCCCCAAACAGGTGAAAATGCATGTCAATTTCTTGTGGAAAAAATGCTTCAAAGGTGTTTTTAGTCTGTTTTTCCTTAAACAGTGCTTCCAGTGAAAGAGAAGAAGGCAAGTTAGGAAAAGACCTCAGTAAATACTCACTGCTCCCCAGGGTCCGGTCCTCCACTGGTTTCCACCAAGCACATGGGTTTGGCTAGGGCTGAAGCTCCTGGGGTGATAACCCACATTTTGGAAAGGGTTTTGAGCCAGGACACTGTCTGGGGTTCGTTGAGGGCATGGTGACATGAAACAGTCTTGGCTAGTTTCTGGGATATAATCTGGGTCACATTTGCTTTGATCAATCACATGGTCACTGTAGTTGACACATACCACTTGCCGGGTTGTTTTACCTTGCCCGCATGTCACAGAACACTACATTGAATGTTCAGAAAAAGAAAGGGTCAGTCATTCAGCAGTCATAAACTCATGAAAGTACATTTTTTTGTAAATTGCCCACCACTCACCAGGTTATCAGGTCAAAAAATTTGGTGTTATCCTTGATTCCTCCCTTTTCTTCTCACCCCATACATAGTCTTTTCATTGAGAAATAGTATCAGCTCAGTGTTCAGAATACACACTTCTCACTGCCTCCACCATCACTCCTCCAGTCCAAGCCATCATCTTCTTTTGCCAGACTATTGTAATGGCTTTTCATCTGGGCTCCTGCTCATAACCTTGATTCCACTCCCCAGTCTGCCATCTACATGATCACAAACAGTGACCCTCACAAACAAAAGTCAAATCATGTGACTCCCAAAACTCACTTTGGATATTATTGGATGTCTAAAGTTCTTACTTGAACTGGTAGACCCCAATGATATGGTCACTGGCTATCTCTTTTGCTCACCTCCTGTCATCCTCCACTCACTGCATTCCAACCACACTGGCCTTATGGATTTTTTTACTATGCCAAGAATACTCGTATCTCAGGTCTGTGCGTCTGCACATCTGCTATACCTTCTGCTGTACCACAGGAATATCCATGTGGCTTACTCCCTCACTTAATTTAGTCCTGCTCAATCAATGCCAGCCCTTTTCTGACCTCCCTGTCTGAAACCACAGCCATCTTTCTCTATTGCCAGTACTCTGCTGCAGTTTTCTCTAATATGTGCCAGTACCTGTTGCTATATTGTATATCTATTTCTCTATGTCCTCAGGGCCTGAATCTCCTTTGGACTAATCTCCATGACAGTAAGGACTTTATTATTTGTTGTTCACCGATTTTTGTACAGTGAGCTTTATCAAATACTTAGTGAGTAAACAGATGTACCTGATATCTGTCTGTCTGTCTGTCTGTATGTATGTTTGGAGGCTCCACACATGAGAATGAGATTATCTACCATTTATTGAGCACCCAGTTTGTGCTAAACTAAATATTTAACATATACAATCTCAAATAATCCACACAACATCCTTGAAGGTGAGTATTTTTTGGTCTTCTTTGAAGAACAGGAGAAATTAAGGCTCAAAGACTTTAACCAGACAGCTTAAGGTCATGCAGCCAGTAAATGTCAATGTCTGAATGTTTACACAGCTCTCTTTGAATCTACCTCTCAAATTATATATATATGTTATGATATCTATTGACATATTAGTCTCCATTTTCCTTGTGATGTCTCCTCACCTATCCTAACCTTTGTATTTCCTGGACTCTGTGGTTTTGGCAAGGCACAAATCAGGAGTTCCCTGAGACAAAGGTTTTTCTACTTCTACAAAATCCCATAGATGGTGCTTGGTGTGCATAGAGGCCTGGTGCAAAGCACAGAATGAACATTCTCACTTTTTACTCTTGGTGGAAAAGCCAAGAGCCACTGGACTCCAAGGGACCATAGCATGCAGGAGACACCCAGACTCAGGGTGAAAGGCCATCTTTGTACTGCCCCTTTTATCTTTGCTGCCTTTGTTACCTTACACACCTACTACATTCTCATGTGATTCAATTAAGACTGGCTTTCCAATGAGCCCAACAGGATAGGGGCTTAAGTAGATTTTAAATTGACTTACATGTTTTTTAAAAATGTGCATTTCTTATCCATCTGGCTAAGATTTATATCAGCTGCACATACATGAAGCACAATTTAAATCCCAATCTAAATTTAAGTCCAATTCTAAAATGTTATCCATTGACATCTGAGACCTGTTAGAGTCATCCCCTTTACTGTGCCCCAATCCTCTTCCAGTCCCAAAGAATGCACTTGCTTACAGTGCTCCAGTCCAAAGCCTTCCACTGGCCACAGGGAGTCACAAAACATTCTTTCTCTGCCACTGGTCTAGGCAGGGTTATACAGGCTCTCTCATCAGCCACAGAGCCATCTTCATCTCGGCAGCTGACATATCTCATCTGGGTACCTTTTCCACAAGTGGCTGAGCACTGGAATAAAATAATGCAGAATGTTATTTGAATTAGTTGCTAACTGAACAGCAATCCATTTTATGGTCACATCAGAGAACACTTTCTTTGCCCTCCACCCCCACAACTTCTACCATTCTATTTCTTACTGGAGTCCAAGACCCAAATCGCCACTGGGTTCTAGGTGCACTGTGTACATTTCTCCTTGCTTCTGGGATAGCTGGGAGAGGGTTACAGGATGGTAATTCACAGTCCTAGATGGGAGAAGGGCGGAAAGCCAGTTACCTTTATGTCAATGCACACTTTTAATGGTCATGGCATATAAAAATATAAGAACTAAAAATTCTAAGACCTTGGGGATCTTTTCATAGAGGGAAGAAGTCATTCACATGCTGCAACTGTGGGCCTGCCCTCTAATCCAGTGGATATTATAGAGCAGTTTAGGGAGAAACACATGTTTAAAATCTTTAAGGGAGTTGCTGAGTCCTTACTTCATGACTTCTCTGATGTAATAGCTAATATTTCCCAGGCATTTATAATATGGTGGTTTGGAATGTTTCAATAAAGTAATAAAAATAAAGATGACACAACTCATGAGTCGTGTTTGATTAACTGATTAGCGATAACAACATGGGCAACACTGCCATCTTCATTTACTTTTTTGACACACTTCATCCATAAACAACACATGTTTGCATGCAGCAGACTAAGGGTGCTCAAGGCAGAGGCAGTGTGTTGCCCAGCGGAGCCTTGGAGCATGACTTCTGGAGAAAGTCTGGGTTCAAATCCTGTCTTCAGGAATTGGCAAAGCTGATATATAAACCCAAGTCTTCCCTTTACACAAATGATGCCAAAATCAAGGCCCACATAATGCAGTGTGCTGGTGATTATCAAGTAGCTCTCTTGAGAAAAAAGGTGTGCATGTGTTTGTGTAGATAGATATGAATATACACATATATGTTTCTATATGTACATATGTGTTTATTATAAATTGTATTGGTATAAAGAATGTGTAGCACACAACCTGCAAATAACAATAAAATGTATAAGTGTTCACTTAAAATTCCATACAGCCAATTGATTCTCATGGAATAGTTTTGTTGATTTTTGCTGAACTCTTGAATCTGTTGACAAACTATGGTTATAAGAGCTAGACAAGTGTCACTCTGACATAAATGTTAGTTGATGTTTAGTTTACTTTTAAGAATAGGGTGAAATGAAATAATGAAGATGCATGTAAGAACTTTACTCATTCATCAATGACATGAATGATTTCTTTGCAAATGCTGGAAAAATATTTTCTTAATTTCTGTGCTATTCACAATGTAACAGCTGCAGACACGACACTCTTTTAAGTTTAATTTTCATTATTAATATTTTCCATCACTTTCTTGTGTCTAAACAATCAATAAAACAAACAAAACCCTGAAATATATAGTATTTGCTGACTTCTGTGCTGTAAATACTCTCACTATGGCCAATTTCAAGCTACCAGTTTGATATTGAATTGGGAAGAGAGGTACAGTAGCTCACCATTACATAGTACTTCCATCATACAGACACACACATGTAAATAACTCAAGGGCATAGATAACAGTAATATGTAGGAACAAGCCAGCACCAGCACACTGCTGCCTGAATACATATGACTCTGCTGAACCCTAATTAAAATTATTTTAAAAAACTAAGTTCAAGAAAACAAGACCAAACAATCAACATTTGCCATCCAATAAAAATCAGGATCAAACCTACATACATTTCAATGACCAGATAACAAAAAAACTCATACATCAAAATATTAGATTCAAAATATAACAAATAAGTAAATCCAGAATAATTTAATCAACAGTTTTCTCTACCTACATACTTACCTATAAAAAGACTTCAATTTGACTGAAGTTCTGCGAAGTTTTAGCATCTCGGTGCACAAAGGTAACAACTGAGTTGAATGAAAAAGACTTACCTGGGCCTCAGTGGGCCTAGTTGCTGCATTGCAGACATCATCATCTACCTCTGACATGTAAGTCCTAACGATGCATTTCACTGTTCTGAGCTGGTATCCCTGTCCACAAGTGACACTGCACTGGGGACAAAGAAATAAAACAAAAGCACACATAATTCAGCAAAATTTCTATTTCCCTTACTTTTCACATGATGTTCTACATGAGAAAAATTATTTCCATCATTGTGGGCCAGGAGGTAGGCATTTAAAGAGATCAGTTAAAATTAGGCGATTCTGCTCTGTACAAATTATCCTGATCAATTATCACTCTAACATTTGAAATTATTTCTACCTCCACTGGAAGTATATGTGTAGGAGTTCAGTTCCTTAACTGTGAACCCACAGAAGGAGGAGGGTACACTTCAATCATTTGTATATCTTTCACACTGTAGCTATCAGAATCATGAAAAATAGGGTGGTTCCTCAAAAAATTAAACATAGAATTGTCATATAACCCAACAATTCCACTTTTGCGTATATATCCAAAAGAATCTAAAGCAGAGTCTCAGAGAGATATTAATGTACTCACTTGTTCATAGCAGCATTATTAACAATGGCCAAAAGATGAAAGCAACCTAAGTGGCCATTGGCAGATGAATGGGTAAACAAAATGTGACAGATACATGCAGTGGATTATTATTCCACCTCAAAAATTTTAGCAAGAAAATTCTGACATCTGCTACAACATGTGTAAACCATGAGGGTGTTATGCTAATTGAAATAATCCCATCACAATAGGACAAATACTGTATGATTCTACTTTTAGAGGTATCCAGAATAGTCAAATTCATAGAAACAGAAAGTAGAATGGTGGTTGCCAGAGGCTGGGTGGAGGGCAAATGGGCAGTTAGTTAATGGACATAGTTTTCATTTTGCAAGATGAAAAGTTCTGGATATTAGTTGTACAGCAATATAAATATACTTAACACCATTGAACTGTATACATAAAATGGTTAGGACAGTAAATTTTAATGTTATCTGTATTTTACCACAATTACAAATTTTTAAATAATGGGCAAAGGACTTGAATAAGCATTTCTCCAAAGGAGATATACAAATGGCCAATAACACATGAAAAGATGGTCAACAAGTCCTTAGGGAAATACAAGTCAAAACCATAGAAGGGTCATAATTAAAAAACAGGAAAATAAGAAGTGTTGGCAAGGATGTGTATAAATTGGACCCTTTGTGTATTGCTGGTAGAAATGTAAAAGGATGCATGTTCTGTGGAAAACTGTTTGGTAGTTAAAAAGTTGAACATAGAAGGTTCAAATGGCCCATCAACAGCTCGCTTGGGTATATACCAAAAAGAATTGAAATTAGGTACTAAAAAAAACACCCATACATGAATATTCATAGCAGCACTATACACAACAGCCAAGAGGTGTGAATAATCCAAGTGTCCCATGGGGGACTACTGGATAAACAAATATTCTGTATCTATACAATTGATTATTACACAGCCATATAAAGGAATAAAGAAAAGATGTATTCTGCAATGTGGATGCTACAACCTTAAAAACATTATGTTATATGAAAGAGCCAGACACAAAAGGTACCATTTATGTGAAATACTTAGAATAAGTAAATCCATGGAGGAAGAAGGCAGACTGTGGACTGCAGGGGCTAAAGGGAGAGCAAATGGGAAATAACTGTTTAGTGAGTATTCTGGGGGGATGAAAATGTTTTGGAACTAGATAAAGGTGGTGGTTGCATAACATTATAAATGTACTAAATGACACTGATTTGTTCACTTTGAAATGGTTAATTTTGTATATGAGTTTTACTTCAAACAAAAAAAACGGAAAATATAATCTTAATATTAGTTTTGAAAAGGAAATCAAACCTATTAATAATAGTAATCTCTGTATGATAGAGTTACAAGTATGTTTGGTTTTCTTATTTTGCTAAATAACATTTTGCACGATTTTTCTTATGAACAGACATCACTCTTAAATGATATTTTAAAACACAGTTTGTTGCCCTGAACTGCACATTCAGGCAAAGGAAGAACAAATTTCTGGTTAGGACTGGCCTGGTGTGCACAAGGGTAAAAAATAGGTCCACCAGTTCTAAAAGATGTTATATTCAGATTTTAATAGTGACCCTGAGCTGTGCATCTTTCCTCTTACTAGTCCGTAAGAGTTATGAAGATGGGGACAAAAAGGAGGCAATATCTGAAGTGTATGTAGACTCTCCCTGTTTATGCAGAGTGATCAGACCTTTTGACTAGGGATGCTGTGCAATGGGGAGGATTTGGAAAATTGTTAATGCTAATGACAGAAAGTGTCAGGGAGTAGCAATAAAGGTACTCCCTTTACCACAGCCATATTGGAAATGAAGATGCGAGCTAGACAACTGAAGTGGCTGAGGCTGTGACTGGACAGGGTGGAAGAAGTCATTCTTCAAGATACTATACTATGTAAGTGACAGCAGACAGCTGTTTTGCTTCTCCTGTGAACCTGGAGAGCTACTTAAATAGTACCAGAATGCTTTTTGCTTCTATATTGGGGAGGACTTAATTTCAAGAGTAGTGGCTTCTCTAATGCAAGCCCAAGAGAGACTTTCATTCTGTCCTTTAAGAATAGATCTAGTTAAGACTTAAAACCTACAGACAAGGGGACTCGGAAGAGATTCTTGCAAGTGAGATAATTCTGCAGCCTTTGATCTAATTAACTTGTTTGAAGAGTCTGACTTATTTATGAGAGGTGAGCTTTGGAAACATTGGAGGCCAAAACATTCCACCCAAATTCCAGTCCAGACCCTCCTGCCAAAGACGCTGGGGCTGGATCCCATTTTCTATAACAGAAGCATAGGGGCAAACTAGAAAACAACGTCAGATGGACTCGAGATGTGTTGTGAATTGTTCAAATGTTTGTGTCTCAATCTAGTTTTAACTAAGAGTAAAGACGTGCACATGGGTTTGTAAAGGGGATAATCAGCAGCAGGAGGGCAAATGGCAATCCCAGAAAATGTAATGAAATGGTTGTAGAGTTTCTCTTGCTTTGACACAGAGCCATGAAGGTATAGCACAAGTCACAGCTACAGCAGAGAAATCCCTGGTGCTGGAATGTCAGGCTGTGAGCCCTCTCCAGATAAAAAGGAAAGAATGTAGTTAAGAACTTTATCATTTGAAATACCTGTCCCCAGGGACCTGCCTGCCAGGACGCACATTCTGGCTGCTGACAGGCCTGCATGGAAGCTGGCTTGGTCTCAGGGTCACAGATTCTATCGTTTAATCGATCTTCACCAAACTGACACCAGACCTGACGATGCTTGTGCCCTTTCCCGCAGGTGACCAGGCACTGGAATGAAAGCACAATGAGTCAGACTCAGTTCAGGACAATGTAATGTGGGTCCCAGGGTCGTCTGTGGACTAACAAGAGCAGGTGTGCCCTTTTCTCACAGCAATTCCTCTCTCTCATGGCAATTTGTAAATATATCAAAGCTTCTTTCCTTCCTCCCCTCCCCTCTCCTCCCTCCCTCCCTCCCTCCCTTCCTTCCTTCTTTCCAAAACTGGCTCTGGGTCAGTTTCAAGTACAGAATAAACTCTATACAACACCATGAAATATTGAAGAACAAGAGTCACAGTTTTCTAGAATAGAGTTAAGTGTTGGGAATTCATGAGTCAGACCAACCCGGGTTTTAATCCAGAGGTCACATGACCTCTCTATACCTCAGTTTTCTCATCTATACCATGGGAACATAGTGCCTACTGCAAACAGTTGTGAAAAAAAATGAAAATGACTCCAAGTAAAATGCTTACCACAAGCTCATTTAATAAGTGTTAAATATAATCATCATTATTGTCTATGCTCATTATAAAAAAACTTGAAAAATGTTTGATTTTCCCAGCTTTGACTTTATCAAGTGTTCTTGCAAAAGTTTGTTACTTAATTTGAAGTGATACTTCAGCTATCTAAGAAAAATAAACCCACTACCTTCTTTCATCTTTTAAAAACAATACTAGAGTTTAAGCTAAGGCAGCTTATTAACAAAGAATGAAAGCACTAAGTTTAGTGTTAATTTGTCCAGGTATCAGACACTGTTACTTGTCTGCCATTAAACGGGCTATAATAGTATCCTTTTAAGACTCACATTTATTTGATGCTGAAAGTAAACAGTTACTCTGCATTTTCATGGATGAGATAAGGGCATGCACACAGAAGCCATTAACGGGAAACACTTCCTTCCTCACATTCCTGGCATTGCCCATAAAAAAAGAAACTTCAGTTTTCCTTCTATTGCTCTCCAGAAAGAAGGTGTAAGGAGTCACTCACTCAGTGAGAATCTCATGGGGCTATGTTAATAGTGAGTGCCAACACTAGCATAAAAGCAAGAAAGAGGCTCTAGCATCTTTGTCTAGCTATCCTGGGGCCACCTGTGCTCAGTAATAAAGGGTTCACCTTATGCTTCATAAGGTAAGGGGCAAGAAAGGTATAAATCTGGAATACTCAGCCTGGTACTTTCCCTTTTCCAAGTTTCCACTAGCAACTGGATGGATAAGTCAGATAAGTCACTCACTGGTATCTAATTCTCCTATTTTATTTTTATTATTTTTTAAAAATTTTATTGTTCAATTAGAGTTTTCCCCATTTTCCCCCATTACTTTTCCCTGCCCCACCCATCCACCTCCTACATTAAATTTTCTCCCCACCCCATTGTCTTAATTCTCCTATTTTTAATATCAGGAAGTAGGACACCTCATTATTTACTTTAGATCTAAGCCAGTGCAGTTTTATAATTACTAAAGCCTCGATTCCCTTTACATTGACTTAGCTAGGGCTCAAAGAGGAGAAGAGATGAGGGACTGGAACTTCAAAGTCACCAACAAAAGCTGCTGTGGTGGACGGTCCAGCTAAAACCACTGTGCCTCTGAAGTTGTAAGTGGAACAGTCATGTCCAGTATGACAGTCATGGAGTGAGTAGAGGACTAGAGTTTCTGTTTCCTCAACAGGAGAAGGGAGAAAGGTGCAGTAGGTTTAAACTTGAACAGCCCAGGGGAGACTTGGACTTAGAGTATCAGGGATGACCTAGGGGAAATAACAGCCTTCCCATCTCACCTCTGACCAGTCTCCCGATTTCCACTGTGGACAAGGTAAGTCATTGCACCTCTGAATGGTGACTTTGTCTTGATGTATGCATTTGCTATCATCCAGGACATCATTTTGTGTGTTGACACAAATAGCCCTTCTCCTCTGGATTCCACCACCACAGCTTTCAGAACACTGAAAAGACAAAAAACTAAATAAAATGGAGTTTCTTATCAAGCATGCTCAAGATCCTGGCTAGGCTGGCTTGTCTCTGCCAGACCTTAGAAACAACCAACCAGCCAACCAATCAATCAACCATCCTTGGTCAATTCTAGTTGTTATTTTGGGACAAACTGTTCATATTATCAATTTATTTGCCCGATTTATAATGAAGTCGGTATTAATGAATGGGTAAAGAAAAACAAAATTGGAAATGGCCTATGGGGTATGGAAAAAGTTATTGGATGATTTGTTCTAACATTACCAATTTTCCACGTGCCATGGCCATGTCAAGCATTACAAATTAATTCTGGTACTCTTTTTTCCATATAGCTAAACAGGGCTTCTCAACACAGTCCTAATGAATGAATTAGTTGATTCATCACCATCAACTAATCAGACTTACCATTCAAGAAGAAGAATCTCTTTTAGAGAAAATCAGCTTACCTCAGTCCAAGCAGAATAGCGCCAGCCTCCTGTGTTACATTCTCCTGAGCATTTTTCCTGGCTGCTTGGTTTGGGGTGACTGCTGCAAAAACTGTCATCAACCTTCTCGATCTTCCCATCTAGCCGGCTATATTTGGCACAGAAGATGTCTAATGTGCGGTACCCTAAACCACACTGGGCACTACATTCACTCCTGCTAGCAATGTGCCACCTGTGTATAACAACGGGAACAGACCAAGAGTTCTGTTACATGTCTTATCTATACTCAACTGGTGGAAGACTTGAGTTCATTGTTTTTCCTTAACTCAAATACCATGAAATGCAAAGCCACAGTTAGCTACTAAAATCCAATTTTAAACCAACATATTCCTGTATTTTTTCATGGCCACCAATGTACATGGAAGTCATGGAGTGGTGACTAGAGGCTCTGTTTTTGTAAAGATTTTCCCATGATACAGTCAATCTAAAATTCAAGCAAGAAAAAAAAATCCACTGGAATTCAACAGAAGAAAAAAAAGCAATTTTATGTTTAAAAGGTTCATATTCTACAGCATTTCATTTGTCAAGCAGGCTGCTTTTAAGAGAGAACCACTGTTGGAAACTCTCCTCAGGAAATCTCCTTTATGTAGGCCTATGCCAGAAAGTGCTCAGTGAACATCCTGTGAATTTATAAAAGAATGGATAATTTGGACTGTAATTGTGAATTTCAGTGTGCTGAACTGTGAGTAAAGGCCTTAAGTTCCTTGAAGACATGAATCATATGCACACAATTCAATTACACATTTTTTTTTTAAAAAAAGAAGGATTATTTTTTTAGAGCAGTTTTGGGTCCATGGTAAAGTTGAGAGGAAGAGATTTCCCATAAACACCCTGTCTCCTCAGTACACACAATCAACTCTACTACCAGCATCCCCCACTAGAATGGCACATTTGTTATAATGGGGGAACCTACACTGACACATTGTTATCACCCAAAGTCCATAGTTTGCATTAAGGTTCACTTTCAGTGTTGTACATTCCATGGGTCTGGACAAATGCATAATGACATGTATTCATCACTATAATATCATATAGAGTGTTTCCACTGCCTTAAAAATCTGTGTTCCACCTATTCATTCATCACTGAATTATACATCTTTATAATTAGTTTTGAATCTACAAATCTTTGTCAGACAGTACCTTTTCATCTATAGTACCCCATAATTGGCCTTTCTTGGCACACAGTAGGTGCTTAGAATGGGATAATAAATTGACTTGTTTTTTGATGCCCAGGAACATGATCAATGCTTATAATTTTTTTTAAAAAATGCTTAAACTGAATAGAATAGTCTAAATAAATAAACTTGAAAAATATTGTGTTGATTAAATCTAACAATCAAAGAAGATTACTGTCTTTATAGTCTTCATTTGGATTCACTCTTGACTATTAATTCTGTATTGTTCAGAAATTCAGTTGTTTGGCAAACACCAATGCCCTAAGAATTCTTCCATGGACACCTTTTCTGGACAAGGACTCAGGAAGAAAACAGGTGTACTGGACACATGCTTATTTTGCAAACCCTCACAAATGCTCAAAAGTAGGCCAGAGTTTACCTACTTTTGCATTTGGCATGTGAAGTGGGCTACTGAGATTTTCTGTTCCAGTGATAGAGTATATTGGGGTTTTTGCTCTAACTGGAACATGTTAAACGAGGGACAGTAAATCAATGCTTTATCTCATCCTGTCAAACTTTAATCTGGGTGAAGCCCCACTTCCCTAAGGAAGTAAGGCAAAAATATGGACCAATTCAGCAGAGGCATCTGGAACTTCAATCTGTTATTTAATTCTTGATTACCTTCTTTCTGCCTTCCTCACCATTTCCTTCTTGAATGGTTGTTTTCCATCTTGGGTAAGGGAGGCAAGATTCCTGCCCCCACAAGAAAACATCCCAGCAGCTCATGCTGGAAAAGTATAATAGAATCTCCATGAGATTCACACAATCCCTGGAATTTGAGCAGAGAACCTGAAAAGTTTGAAAGGTCCATAAGACTGCCTTGGGAAACTTCTCAAAAGTTATTATTTGGTTCATAGTCTCTCCCTGGAAGGTTGTCTCAACTTCAATGTTCTGAATTCATTCAGTTCGCTTCATGTAACGATGGTATTTTATTACCATATTTCAGAAAAACAAAGTGTTTGTTAATAAGTGGAGACAGAAAAAAACGTGATGTCTCTGTGAGTGTATGCTGCACTATGGCATTAAATAATTTTGGGAGCTACTGATTTAAGCAGGGTTCTGTATTGCAGAGCTTCTCAGAGCCTTCACAATGTTAATCAGTACTGTGAATGTCCACACAGGGGAGATGGTCAGTAAGGCTTCTCCGACATGCTGGTCCACCACAGATCATCTTGTGGGATTAAGGTTCCATAGACACACTTTGGGAAAAACTATTTTAGACTGTGACCAATTAGTAATAATTCTCTCTTCAATCTTTCAGTTTTATACATAGCCACTTGGCAATAATTAGTACAAATCACAATTATAGCAACTGTCAGGTAAACAGACGAAAGACAAAACACCTTCTTTGGGCTCGGTTTGTATCTTTGTATACTTTTCTGTGAACAACTTTATTTTTCCAACAATCCATAAAAGGCATAAAAATATGAGTTTGAATGATGACAAATGAAAACGATCTTCTACTTAATTTTAGATATAAGTATACACCTATCTAGTTATTATTAGGCTTTATAAGCTAATCCTAAACTTCCCTTTTCTTCCTTTCATTTTTAAATTCTTACTCATAAGCTGTTACTTGTACCAGACATTTCTACCAAAAAAATGGCTACAATTCCTTTACCTTCTTTTCTTTAATCAGCTAGAGGTGCTACCATCATCAAAGCCTGTTCCCTGAGTTGCTGTTTTCCTTTGGTCTCAGTAGAGTCTAAGTATTTCTTTTTTAAGTTAAGTATAAAAAAAGTTGACTTTCTCTGAATGGGAAATTTAGAATAGCAACTTTGATGCTCCTACTATATGATGAAATAAGATTTTAAGCCCTGGTTTTACCTAGGTATTATGAAATGATTTTTTTAAAGATTTTATTTATTTATTTTTAGAGAGGGAAGGGAGGGAGATAGAGAGAGAGAAACATCAATGTGCGGTTGCTGGGAGTCATGGCCTGCAACCCAGGTATGTGGCCTGACTGGGAATCGAACCTGCGACACTCTGAAATGATTTTTAATAAAAGTTAGAGAATGAGTTATGGAATCAGAAAGAACTAGGTGTGAATGCAAGCTCTGACACTTTTTAGCTATTTACCTTAGGTAGGCAACTTAACTTCACCAAGCTTCAGTGTCTTCATCTGTGAAATGGGGAAAAATAGTATCCATTTCACAGGGCTACTACGAAGATTATGAAGCAAGGCAAGCATAGCATTTAACATGCCAGTATGTGGCACCCACTCAAAGAAGTAGCTACTACTACTGCTACTATTACAATTACTACTACTACTACTTGGTGTTTTATTCACCAGCCAAGTTCAAGTATCATAACTCCACATAAATCAAGGGTGTCAAACTCATTTTCACTGGGGGCCATATCAGCCTTGTAGTTGCCTTCAAAGGGCCAAAATAATTTTAGGACTGTATAAATGTAACTACTACTTAACTGTTAAGGAGTTGAAATTACATTTAGCCCTTTGAAGGCAACCATGAGGCTGATATGGCACCCGGTGAAAATGAGTTTGACAACCCTGACATAAATCAATAAAACAGTTTGAGGAGATATCCAGTTGAGATCTTCTACACAATTCTACAGAAAAGTCTCACAGATTCAAGGCTACCTTTCAATGCATTCGTTTTCTAAAATTTGTTTTATATCTGAAAGCTTCCAATGCTAGAGGGACTTTGGAGAACATTGGATTAGCCAGCACCATTACAAACTACATTGTGGCTCATTGTGGAATCTGAAGTGAAAATTTTTAGTTTCTTGAAGTAACAGTTAGAACATTATCTCCATCATGAAATTGTTGCTCCATGGGTAAACTTAAAGCAGGGTTCTTAAAGAATCTTTTCTTTTTTATGGTCATGTTCTAGTACTCGAAATGCTTTGCACAAACTTGCCGTCCCTACAATTCTAAGAGCATGCTTGGTGCTACAGGCAGGAGTCCCACAGTATCTGCATTTACCATTCGAAACTGCCCCATTATCCGACTCTCCTGGTCTGATTCAGTGCAGAAATGACAGAGAAGGGGTCTAAGTAAGATAGAGAACAGGGATGGAGCGGAAAACTCCTGGGAGTTATTTCTTTTCACAAAGGAAGAAAAGCTACACAAAATGAAATCAATGAGTATCACTAATTATGCCCGAATTAAGAATGAAAACAGCTTCCTCTAAGGTTTTAAGAATTCAGGCTCAAGGGTCAAACAGGGCACATTTAAGCCCTGCTCTTTCACTAACTAGTTGGGTGACCTTGGGCAGTTTGCTTAACTTCTCTCAGCTTCTGTTTTCCTTATCTGTTAATTTAGAATAATAATAAAAATACTTATGTCAGTGTTTTGTTTAGTAGGTTATTAATAAGATAACTAAAGGGCATTAATATAATATGATATTAATTAATTAATAAGATTTATATATAAGAAAAGAACTATCTTATTAACATAAGACCATTAATAAGATAATTATAATTGTTAAAAATAGTCCTTAGTAAATGGTTGACTCTATTATTACTTGCAGAGTAGTTATCACTCTGAATAATGTAATTAATATTAGTGTTATAATGGTGTTTTCAGTGATAACTGATATAAAGCTAATTGTAAAATGTCACCTTTTCCAGTTTATTGAGGGTGTGCTTCAAGGACTCTACCCATCAATTCAATGTTTCCTCCCTAAACTTGAGCAATTAATTCAGGTTAGTATTAACTACCTAATTATTTTTCTGAAAAGACTTTTAATTCTAACTTAACTCAATTGGCTGAAGCAATGGGTTCATATGGATGTTACCTATAACAAGAATAATACTGCCTAGTATAAATGTCTGCCTTTTAATGCTTTGGGATTTTCCTTCTATAATGGCCTCCATCAATGCTTTTTGACAAGCTGTGAGCTTGTGACCCTGAGTGGAGAGGAAGTGTTGTGGGGTGGAAAGAGCCAGGGCTTCAAAGGCAGAGACTTCAGATTAGGACTGGCAAAGATGTAACACTCACACCATGTCTCTCCATCCTGTTCCCATGACAGACATGACTAATTGACAACAGCACTGCTCTTCTCTCTTATAACCTTGAGAATGCCTTCCTATCTTCACTCCAGTTCTACAGGCTGCCAATACCACTTAAGAGGATTTAGCATGATGATGTGGAACTTGAAAATGCTTAAGTATCCATCTTGCTTCTAATGAATGGTGAGACCTTAACAGATTTCCAAACTATTCTACATTTATATACATTTTTTCTGTAAAAGGAGGATAAAGCACCAACTCATGTTACCAGTATTTAGCTGATATATAGACTATCCAATGCAATACCCAGACTACTTAATATTCAAACATGACACAGCCAACTTTGCAGGCAAATGGGAAAACTAAAGAATTTTGCACGCATCAACTATTTCTCAGCTCAGATTTCAGATTTCTCTTAAATACAAAAGTGAGTGAATATTTAGACATTTGTATACAGAATTTCTTCTAATTCCTTCTATGACTCTACCTTAGTACACTATAACTTTCATGTGCATAAGAGTTCTACTGGGGCTTATATACTCTGGGTGACTATAGAACATTATAGGTATTTTGAATAATAAAGTTTCCCCCTTATCTGATGACTTTCAAACTAAACTTTTGCATAAGATGCAACTCAACCATAATAATACCCACACAGTGAGTTGTCAGTGTCAAATGAAAAGTGTTTTTGGCAAGTGCCATGTTTTACTAGTTAGTTTTAATCCTTAAGAAAGAGATAAGATGTTTGTAGGTGTATGGGTTGGATCATCAGTTTCAGAGGGATGGGAAATTGGTTAATGCTTCATTTCACAGAAACACAAGGAAGGGGATTAAAGCCCATCATCCCCTGCACCTGCTCCTGTTTCTCAAATGCAGAGACCTCCTGCAAGACCCTCACAACTCATTTGTAAAGACCATGGGGAAACACTGGCCTTACCTCAGATCACAATCTGTGCCACAGGGTTCAGTGATGGGTCCTGGCTGGGGCAGCTGATAACACCTTTGATCAGAAACTGCAAGCTGATCAGATTCCCTGGTGCAAATGGGTTTTCGTTTCCGCTCCCCTAAGCAGCAGGAAAAATTAGAGAAGAGTATCCTATTCCACTTACTATTTAGACCAGGAATTGGTAAACATTTCCTGTAAAGGTTTAGATAGTAAATATTTTTGTAGGCCATATGACCTTTGTTGAAACTACTCAACTCTGCCACTATAGGGCAAAAGCAGCTGCTCACAGGCAGCATGTAAAAACTTGGTGTGCCTGTGTTTCAATAAAACTTTTATTTATAAAAGCAGGCTGTGGGCTGGAACTGGCCCACTGGCTGTGGTTTGCCAACCCCTAATTCAGACAAAAGGAAACAAAATAAATAACATATCATACAACTACTAAATCTATGTCTCTGGAAAGTCAAAGTGACAGCTGATTCGTTTAGCTTCACACATGTGTGCAGACCTCTCAGGATGAGAAACCCTAACAGATCCTGAAGCCCTAAAAAAGCTTAACATGCCAGCCAAAAGTGATGAGACAGACTCAGTACAGAGGTTAGAGAATGCATGCAGATAGTTGTATGAAGAGCATGCATATTTGACTGTTCCTTAAAAAAGTTAAAAACACCTCCATTCTTTTTTAATTCAAAATATCTCAAAGTGAAACAAATCAAATAAAGAAAGAACTGCATGATCTCACTTATATGTGAAATCAAAAAAGAATACCAAACTCACAGAAAAAGATTTCAGACAAGTGGTTGCCAGAGGTGTGAGCTAAAGGTAGGGAGGGGACAAAATGGCTTGAAAGTGATCACAGCTACAAACGTTCAGTTACAAGACAAGTAAGTCCTGGCGCTGTAATGTACAGCATGATGACTGTAGTTAACAATACTGTGTTGTCTACTTGAAAGTTGCTAAGAGAGTAGATCTTAAAAGTTCTCATGGCAAGAAAAAATTGTAACTGTGTGTAACGAATGATAACAAACTTACTGTGGTATTTTGCAATATATCAAATCATTACATTGTATACCTTAAACTTATACAGTGTTATAATATCCATCCTATGCCAATAAAACTGGAAAAACAAACAAACCAAAGGAATACCTCAAGTCCCCCAAACTCAACCTAAAAACTGATACCTTGGCAGGGTTTGCTGCAGGCTTGCCAGGGCCCATGACTGTTCCAGTAGAATTGCTGGGGCTTGTCTTCTATTGGAATGTTGAAAGAATAGCGCACATCGGGGTTGTGCAGCTTCCCCACCGACAGCACCTGGGATGTGCAGACAAAAGGGAGACGATGTCTGCAGGTCTGGTGATCCCAAGAGGAAGAAAAGGGTTGTGGGCTCATGGTCAAGATTTTACCTGAAGCAAAAGGTCTTCTTCAATGCGATCTGTGCAGTTAATTCTCTCCACTGCATTGTAAGACCCACTGTACTCTAGCAGAGTATTCCCAATATAGATTTCCTTTTTGGCCATTGTGACAACGAAGTCTCCATTTAGCAAGAATTCACCTGTACTGTTTGATAAAGCTGTAGATAGGAAAGCAGAATACACCGATTTGCTGCCAACTCAATGTATGAAATAGAAAATAACACTTTGTTAAAGGACCTATAGTAATAGACAATAGGGTGGGGAATGACTGAGGAAGCGGGGCAGGGTAGGGGTGGGCAAGGCAGGGGAGAGCAATGGCGGAAAAATCAGGACAACTGTAATTGAATAACAGTAAAAATAAAAAATAAATAACACTTTGATAGAGAGTCAGAGTGCAAAGAATATGGACTTTCAGGCAAATAGGCATGGACTCGAATCCCAATTTTGCTACTTGCTGGCTATGTGTCCTTGGGGAATCACTTTCTCTTACACAGTCTCCATTTCCTTACTTCTAAAACAGATAAAAGCACTACCCTTCAAGGTGACTCTCAAAATTAAGAGACAATATAAGCATCCTAAATTAGCCTAAGGTTTGTTACACAAGCCTCATAGTTGCAGGATTATAGAGGGAAACAGAAGTGTTAGGATTTGAAAATATTTACAATGAACTGAACACATACAAAATTGGCTGCCACACAAATATCCCTCTCTACTTTACATTAGATTTAGTTGCCATTATTAAATCTATGTTAGTGTTCTTTGACAGATGTGGAAATCTGAAAATCCATGGCCAATATGATGCTATAATGTCACTTTTTCAGTGAGGCCCACAGTGGTGACCAGCCTCCGATACAGGCCCAATGACCTTTGCCTCCTGCAAGTCCCCTCATGTGTCATTCTCTCCCACACTGAATAGCACTGACTGTGTCATCACTAGGACATTGAAGAAATGACAGCGTGACTTCCAAAGCCAAGTCAAAGGCATTGTGGCTCCACCTTGCTCTTCTTTCAATCTCTGGTCTTAGGAAAAGCCAGCCATCATATTGCAAAGAAACCAAAATGGCCCCATTGAGGGGCTTGTTGGAAACAGCAGTGAAAAACTCAAACCTTCTGCCAACCTGTCAAGTTTCAGATCCCATCACAGTCTTGACTGGTCTTGACTGCCACCTCATGAGACATCTCAAGCCAGAAACACCCTGCTATGCTGCTCCCAAATTCCTGTCTTACACAAACTAGGAGACAGCTTATATTTGTTCTCCTAAGCCATTGTGTTTTGAGATCATTTGTTAAACCATAAAAGCTGTGCAACAGGCTTACCCAGATCATTATCTTTAAAACTGCAACCCCCTGCCCCTGCCAGCACAGATCTCTACTTCCTATACCCTTTCCTGCCTTCATTTCTCTCCACAGCACTTTGTTGATGTGCTCACTCCCCAAACAAGAGTATCTTCCCCAAGAGGACAAGGATGTAGGGACTGTCCTATTCACTTCTATGCATATCCCAGCTTCTGAAAGAGAACTTGGTACAATTGATGATCAATAAATACTTTGTTTGGAAGAATAAATGAAGCTACTGCAGACCTTCCAAAAGATAAAACAAACGGTAAATGAAAAAGTAATGTTGGAGAACTGCCTGCAACAAATGCCAAAATATTGGCCAACAAATAACCTGACAGACTAGTGGAAAACATAGGAAAGAAAACAGACAAGGAGAATGAGGTGACCTTTGCTTTCAGATGAATGATTTATCAAAGTGTCAAGAGAGACTATTGTGAAAGTGAATAAAGCCCTAGAAGTCTTTAAAAAAATGATTCCCTTTCAGAGTTTACTGTTAAATTCAAATGTTAAATGAAGAATATACTACTCTGATATATGACTTGACTAGAAAGCTTAGCAAAAAAAAAAAAATTATCAACTGCTTTATTCTCCATTCTCAAAACCTGGACATGACAGAAATTAAAATGTAATTTTATTGAACCTAAGAATAAGAAAAAAATAAATTTATTCTCATACTTTTTGATCAGTTTCTTTCCCCTTAGTATTTATTATTAAAATTTTCATTTTAAATACTAGTGCCCCCACCTCACAGTATCCCTGCTCTTTGAATAATGAATCCTCCTAAGTATTGGGCTAGACATGAAATAGACACTCAACAGATCAGAGCTACTAAACATCAGGCTCTGAACAAAATATTAGAGAAAAGCCCCCTTATCCTTTACAAATTGTGCATAATTAGCAAATGACAGCAGGAAAGGAACCCTTGAAATATCCAGGGTATGTGTTTAGGTGAATAAGGGGAACATGGAAATTTAACTGATGGATAGCAAATAGGTTTTGTCCTGAGCATTGATGCCCACCAGTGGACACTAGCTGGCCAAGAAACTACACTGGATAGGAGTCATTGGCAGCTTCATGTCTTGGCATCATTTTAATGGAAATCTGTCTTAGTTGTGGGATGGGGAGTGGGCCAAATGTCCTAATCCTAAGTGTTTGCCAGATCATCATCATCTGTCTTTCATCCACACAGATAGTGCAATGTCTCTTACTGTGCAGGCAGAAGCAATGTGTACATAGAAGAGGTTTAGAGGATTTAGGGGGAAGTAGGTATTTTACCCTTACGTGGTGATCAAAGAGGGCTGAGACAAGCTCTGAATATTCTTCGTGGCTCAGTAGCAGTAAGGTCCTTGCTCTCTTGCACAGAGAAACCTCATAGAGCTCACTAAACTGGACACTGCCCTGATGCAAAGACTACTCTTTGCAGGATCAGGAATTAAGCATTGAATTCTGACCCTAATCCAGCACTTCACTATCGTAATTCCCACCCAAGTAAGCCCCATCTGGGCCCTAAGGGAAGAATAAGATGCTTCACATGAAATGGTGGGGAAGAACATAGTAACACAGGAAAAAAACTTTAAAAAAGCGTTTAAAAACCCTCCAAAATTGTGGCTGCTTTTTCTTAGCTCAAAATTCTTTGGCAGTCCCTAATACCTACAGAATTTTAGTTCAAAGTCATTAAAATAGCTTTTCTATATCTTTACAAATCTTATTCTGACCTATTTTTCCAGTCCCACCATTCAGTTCCACTGATAAACCTCAATTTCCAGTCACATGTATCCCCAAGCCTGGTTAGTCATATAGTTTTCTACAGGGAGGCAGAAACTGAAGTGGTTAAGGGTGTAGGATCTAGAGTCAGACTGATAAGGATTCCAATTCTTCCTTTCTCTTTGTGTGATCTTGAGTAAGTTACTTAACCTCTCTAAGCATCAGTTTCTTCCTCTGTAAAATGGATTTCTCACAAGATTGTTAAGAACATTAAACACAATAGGACACATAGGCTTCTGTTCCTGAGAGATCATCATGCCTTTATATGCACTGTCTCCTTACCATATCTTTATCGATGCCTAACGTATGGATGAGAAAAGCATGACTTAAATAATAGTAAAACATTTTCCCAAGGCCAGATGACTTTCCATCATGGAAGTCTGTCCCCAAAACCTGTTAACTACGGAAGTTTTCTAAGAAGGATGTCAACAAATGTTTGTTAAATGAGTAAATGAATTCATGCATTATTTTTCCTATGTAAAATAGAAACTAAATATGTTTAGCTATGAATTTTTTAAAAACGTAAATACTTTGTTTTGCTAGACTGCATAATCCCCTTTAGTAAAACAATCATTTAAAAATGTACTTTTACAAGGCCAAGAAAGATCCTAGTCCATAGTAGGTGCTCAATCCATAATGTGGAAACCAGGAGTGATTAACTGAACCTGGCATTCATGACAAGGAGAATAGACTGCTTCCTGCCAAGTAACTGTTTTTTTTTTTTTTTTCTGTCAGTGTGAACCTCTGACAACCTCACCTCTCCTGCAGCTTCCACCATATGAGACCCACCGGCCAGGCAAATGCACAAATTTCAATGGGTCACTGATTGGAGATGAAGTCGTTTCCATGGCACCTGGGGCCTCCTGCAGCTGCCTCCTAATGTGGCTCCCTTATGTGGTGATGGCAGGACATGCTGCTAGCAAAATCACCCAGTTCTTTCAAGTGAAGTGGCCTACTAACTACCCAGTTGATGCTTCCCTAAAATGGGGAAATGAGATGTCACAAGGCCAGTCTGTAAATAAGCTATAATTCAGTTCCGTTCATATTCAAAGAGCACCATTTATTTTAGGTGAACTCTGGGGCTCCTTTCCAAAGCCTCCAGGCTTCTTCTTGTACTCATGCTGACTTGAATATTTCACCCTTCACTGCATCTCCTTATCCCAAAGATGGTGAGTAGGGAATGAGATGGGAGTCACCGTGTGAAGTGATCTTCCGCTTTACCTTGAACTGAATTGATTCCTGTCTTCCCATTGCCACAACTAATCAAAGGCTACATGTACTGGAGGCAAATAAGTATCACAGAAATGACTCCTTTTTCTCCTCAAGAAATACAAACATGGTGGTACTGGGTGCAGCCTGGCTTTAACTCAATGGGAGGGAGGCATCTGTGTGAAAGAGTGACCTTCGACAGGGAGATTTTCTGCTTCAGTACCTTGTGAAACAAATAGTTTCCTGAAAATAACAGTCTATTGCCCAACATCCTGCTAATGCGATTAGAGGAGCTAATTTCCTGGCTTTGTTTCCCCCACATTTTACCCAGCAGAGCTGGGTTGCTACAAAGACCCTCTGTCTCCTAGAAATGGTTCCCTCCCCAAAACATTCAGAAAGAATATGGCTGGGCTGACCTATAAAAGATTATGGGGGTAAGGATGAAGATTGCTTAGCAATGAAACAGCTGTGAATGGACTTGAGCAAGATCCAACAGTGGGTTTTTAGACCTTCTTAGAGCATTTACTGCACCTTTCTTGAAGTCAAGAGCAAACTTTTACACACACCAGATCTGATGACATCATATTCTTCCTAACTTGTTAAGAAACCACTGCAAGGCTCAAAGGCTCTGAAGTCTCAACCTTCACACTCAGTGAACTGTGACCTGCCATCTCTGCTTGCACACTTGTCATGTGTATCCAGAGAGATGTTCTTTTGCTAACAGATGAGTTAACCATTCCATTCCATTAAAGAGCCATGACTGCCTCAGACTGCCTGTCCCAGAGGACAAATCTGTAATTCTAGTTTCATTCTTTACCAAAAGATTAAGAAACCTTCAGTGAGGAATAAAAGGTTATCAGAAGGCCTTCCTCACTTCAGGCACCTGACCTGATTAATGAAGTTGAATTGAATTGAGGCTCCTACTTGAAGAGATTACTTTTCCAAGAAGGAGAAGAATAAGGGAGAATCCTTCTCCCTTTCAGGGAAAAGAAAGGAGGTCAACATGGCTTTCAGTTCTCAGGAAATTAATTTATAAAGGAGGCTGTATGCAATGCTGCTGGATTTAATTAGAAAGTAGTAAGGCTACATGCTCAAATTAATAACCCAATGTATGAAGAAAAATGTTTAACCCATTTTCGCAGTGATGGAATGACAAATGTGGGATTGTCAAAAAAATAATTTGAAAAGAATCGCCAAGATCTTTGTTAACTGTCTTAAAAGTCACCACTTATTTAGATACATAGGATGTGGAAAGCTGATTCAGCCACTAAATAATTAATTCCAAGTTAAGACTTTATGTTCTTCAAAAGAAGGGGTGACTTTGTCTATTTCTACAGTAATCCCATCCTCCATTAAGCACACAGTAGGTACTCCATAATGAGAAATGGTTGTTCAACAATTCAGCAATCATGTACTTAGCATCATGTGTAGGCTTTATATCAAGAGCTAAGGATATAAAGACACAGCCTCTGACCTTAAAACCTAGTGGTCATATGATAGATAAAACACAAGTTGTCTCGTGTCTGTTGATGGCCACTTCATCCTCTCAGTTGCTCAGGTCCAAACCTTGAAGTCACACTCTCTTTCTCTTACATACCATAAGCACCCATCAACAAATCATAATGCCTCTGTTTTCAAAACATATCCAGAAGTTTACCATGTACTATAGCTCTGCTGACACCACTTGGGACCAAAACGCATCCCATGTATTATTGCAGTAACTTCCTAACCAGTCTTCCTGCTTCTGCCCTATACCCTCCCTGACCATCTATTCTCAACATAACAGCCAGAGTCCTTCTTTGAAAAATAAAACAATTATATCATGCCATTCCTCACTCAAAACCCCAGGTAGTTCCCCATGTCTTTCAGTATAATCCTTTCAATGGTTACATGGCCCTTTCTGATCTAGCCCTGATACCTGTTTAAACTCATCTAGGATTCTCTGTGCTCACTCTGCTCCAGCCACACTAACCTCCCTCTACTCTTGGAACAGTCCAGACATGCTCCTCCTTCAAGGATCTTGGACTGGCTGTTCCCTTTGCTTGGAATATTCTTCCTTCAGGTGTCTTTTTACCTCTTACTACATTTCAAATATTTCAACACCACTGTTCCCAGGCCATCCTCAATATCCCAATTTCCATTATGCTGTTCTATTTTCTAATACCACGTATCATCTTCTAACAGCATGTAGTTAGCTCATCTATTACATTAATGTCTATTTACTGCAGTGATTTTCAACCAGTGTGCCCCAAGAATTTTAAAACATGCAATACTTAACTATTTAATCAGGGGCATTGACCTCTTTTCCCTTAGATGGTCAAATAAAAATGACCAATACAACAATAGCAATCCTGTATGAATGAATAAAAATTATACCTATTTTGTCAGATCAGCATAAAATATATTTTTTGGTATGCTGCAGAATTTTAGTAATTAGTGTATGTGTGCCATGAAATGAGCAAAGTTGAAAATCACTGCTCTACTCCTACCAAAAAATAAGTTCCAAGAAAATAGAGATTTTTATTTATTTTTTAATTTTTTCCATTTTTTATTGTGCCTAGCACATATTAAATAAGTGACTGATTGAATGAATAATAACACACTGGAGAAGACACTATAATGGAGTTATGTCTAAATATTATATTTAATTAGCATGCTTGACTCAAGGATCACTGTCTATCTGATGAAAGATTTTATACAGACATTCCAAAATATAGAGTTTTTTTTAAGATTTTATTTATCCATTTTTAGAGAGGGAAGGGAGGGAGAAAGAGAGAGAGAGAGAAACATCAATGTGCGGTTGCTGGGGGTCATGGCCTGCAACCCAGGCATGTGCTCTGGCTGGGAATCAAACCTGGGACACTTTGGTTCACAGCCCACACTCAATCCACTGAGCTACACCAGCCAGGGCTTAGATAGAGGTTTTAATTTAACTAATACTCATTTACTATCTCAATATGCTCAAATGTTTGGAGAAGCCTCAACAGAGATTGTATTCAGGTGGGTAAAAAGAGGTCCTGCCTGGTCATTATAGGAGAGAATGTATATTAGCACACTCATTTCTTTTAAAAACTGACTGCCCAGCAAGACTGCCCTGATTTCATCTAGATCGGAGTGCAAGCCATACTGCTTTTCATGGCTAGGAGGACTCTCATTGTGCAAGTTGGTTGTGACCAGTTGAACCCCTTTCTGTCATGACCCCATGCCCATGTACTCTTCTTAATTAAATGGCTGGCAAATTTCATAATCACTAATTGCAGTTTATGGAATGATAAACTGAAGTGAGACGGGGCTAAGCAAACTGTTGAAAAACGAACACAGGGTTGTTGGTGTCTTGTGGTTTAAATATAAGGAATAGATATGAATTAATCATGTGCCTGAGCATGGTGAGAGAAGGATGAAGAGTCTGTAAAGTAACAAGGTAGGCCATTCTAGTAATGACATGAGAAAGATATTGCCACTATAGAATCTTTTGGAATGATTAGGCATAATGAAATACTGAATAAGTCCACCAGTGGTCTGCTACTGGTTAGAGCTGATAATGTAAAAATTGTCAGGTAATACCTCTAATAAAACATTTGCAAGTCAGTTACCCCAGGATAGATTATTTGAAAAAGACTCAGAGAATAATGATTTTATGCTAATTTATAAGGCAAGTACTTCAAAATTTGATTTAGGACCTTTCTATTTTTTTAAGATCCAGAGTAAAGTCCTTGATATTGACTAATATAACTACATGACTCTTAAATCAATGCTCTGAGTGTGTACATATGAGGGAGAAATAAAATGGTGATTTTGAAGATCACTTTCTTTTATGAAAATACATGACACCTGAAAGTTCTCCATGTGCAACAGGGAAAAGGAAGTAGTTACTATCTGCCAACTGCTCCAGAAAAGGAGAATTCCTGCAAATAGTAGGGGCACCCATCTCACCTAAGTAGTTATCATCCTCTGGTCTCCCTGAGAAGCTGTGCTGCCGCACATCGATACTGGTAGCACCAGCTGGAATTCGGACCACTGTATTATAACCTGAAAAGAATTAAGCAGAAATTCAGTATTCCATAGCATGGGTCACTTTCTCTAAGCATGAAAAAAAGTGTGGGAAACAAAAGAATATAATATAACTCTCACTATTGGGTGCCTTATAAACAGATGGGTAATGCACCTCAACAAGATTGATCTTACTGCTTGACATTACTTGTTACATATTACATATGGTGAACAATGTCACACTTAGAACACTTTCTTTCTCATGGTTGTTAGGAACAGAATCTTACCATATTTTGCTGTATTAAACGTTCCTGCCACCGTTTTGCATGAAGAATTGTCACCACCGCACACCCCGCATTTATCTTTCCGGGCTTTTGAGTTTAAAACATGATCACATCCAGCTTGCTTTTAAAAAGAAAACACTTCAAGTAAGTATTGTTTCAATAGTCTACCTCCATATAATGTTTATTATAATTATAATTAAACATTATAGTAAGTATAATAAAGATTATAAAACAATAAGCTATGTGTTTCTTTGCATGATGTACCCTCAAAATGACAACCAAGTTAAGTCTCTTTAAGCTTGCAAGGGTTGAGAACTCAAACTGGCTATGGAAAATATGGTCCTTGGACCAGCAGCCCTGAGCATCCCGGGTGCTGTCAGAAAGGCAGATTCTTGAGTCCCACTCAGATCTATTGAATCACGGTAGATTTTCTGGCAGATTAACAAGCTCCTTAGGAGCTGCATCTACAGATTAAAGTTTGAGAAGCACTAGTCTACAGATAAGTGGAGTAAATGAAAATAATAATTTGGGATTGGAAAAAAGGAGCAGTGAGGACTATACCCAATTAAAGAGCTCACATTCTATCTTAAGGGAGCAGCTGCTGTGCACTCCAGGCTACTTCCACCATGTAGAAACAGGAGCCCAGTGTTGACATTTCCCAATTTTTCAAGACAAGCAGGAAATTTTATTTTATGTGAAGTTGCCTATGGTTAAATATTGACCATAAATGGGGACAAAGATGGCTGCAGACCACCACTTTGAGGCCTGAGGCTCCAAATGGCCTCCTGAATTTCTTCCCATCTCAATGCAAAGCACAAGTGTAGACAGAGGTCTGAGGACAACAGCAATAACCAGAAGACTAGGAAGACAGAGTTCATATTCTCATCCATTTGATTCCTTTGTAAAAACTAGTCTCCAAGGAGAAACTCAAGTGCTTATATAAGGTGGACTGACAAGGAGGCAGTGTGCACCGTCAGTCATGTCAGCAATACTCTCAGATGCTCTTTCAATCAGATCTTCCCGATCAGGAGCTCTGATCTGCCATGGACCACGTGAAAGAAACAAACATAGCATCTCATAGGTCTGCTGTGTTAGGAATGATTTCTGACTGTGAGCATAGTGAAATGGCATCAAGTCCTTGAGAAATCATTGCTTTGGAGCTTTACCATTGGCCAGATGTTTCTAGATTTCTCTTTGAAGGGTAAATAACAGGCATGTCTCAGGCAGAAGCTAGCTTGCTTAAAATCAGAAAGACAAATCTCAGTGAGGCCAGCTCTTCCTCATGTGATTATTCTGAAGCAGAGCTATTTAACTTAGAAATTGCCGTCAGGAAGCATTTGGCTCTAACCTTAAGCACTGAGGTTACAGTAAAGAAGTGTGTGTGTAAATGATTGCAATAAATCTTCACAGGGAGGTTTTGTACAGACCTCCAGAGAGGCTGATAATGTCAAGAAAAATCCAGGGCAGTGGTTCTCAAACTTTGGCATGCATCAGAATCAGGGGATGTTGATGTTGTGTTGGGGGCCTCACTTTGAGCACCACTGCCCCAGAGATAGTGCACAAGAATTAGCAGCTGCTACCCTGTTAAGAATGACACAAACCACAGCTTGGCAGTACAACAACACAGTGATGAAAACACCATTTGGTACTTACCCGGCAAAGGCCTTGGACACAGATATCACTGGTGTTCTCACCACATGGGGTCCCATCTATCACTTTGTCTCGGAGCTGATAATAGACTGTGCTCCCTACAACCCTGCAGAACAACCTGCATCGGTCCTTCAACAAAACTAGAGAGGAGAGACATAATGCAGTGTGACTTTCATGCCTGGACCCATACCAGCCTGCCAACCATGCACACTGCCCCGAGACACTTACTTCCACTGTACTTAGGCACCCAGCGCACATTTGGAGGTAGACCGTTGATATTAAAATGCTTCCCATCAAACTGAGAACACTGCTCCTCTCGGAAGTCTCGTATCTGCTTGAGACATGGCTCTGTGTTGCAAGACTTAAATTTCATTCTATTCCCTATACAGTACTTTCCACCATTTTTTGGCCTGAGAAAAGGTAAAGAACACACTTAACTCTCTTATAATGTATTTCTCAAGCATCACTCTCTCATCTGTGGCATCCTGTCTTGCAGGGAAGTAAATTTGAAGTAGCTGGAGACAGAGAACAGGACCAGGGCTCTAAAATCTGGGTTTGCATTTTGCCTTCAACACCATTTAGTGTCTAACCTTGGGGAAGTCACTTAACCTGGAAGCTCAGTCCTTCCCATCTGTAAAATGGCAAGGTACTGTTCGGTAAGGCTGTTGTAAAGATAAAGTACTAGAGTGTGTAACTTAAAGTATGAAATAAAAAGCCTGGAATCTATTGTGTCATTTTGTCTCCTCTTTCTCTCAAACATCCAAAGTCCTTCGATTTTAAAAATGTAGGTGAAAGGTACAGATGAATAAATGTCCCCTGTCTACTTTCCTACTGACATTCTCATGGTAAACCATCCCAAACCTTTGCATCCCACTTCCATGCATTCTGTTCCTCCTCTTTCCCCACCAATAACCACAGTTTTTGTTTGTTTTAGAAATAAGGTGGAATGAAGGGAATGGGTTTGCCTGTATTTTGACTAAGTTAATAGGAGAAGCAGGAGAGAGCATATTGGCTTCATTACCTTTTGTGTGACAAGAGAATGGAGTATGTCTTACAAAGTATCACAGTGCAAGTTTAATTTCTACATGCAACCCGTACATGTATTTTCCAGATGTGACCCAGAGAGTAAATTATACAACACATATCCCAGCAGTCAACATCTTGCCAAATTCATCATGGAAACTGGAAGATCACAGAATCAGACGATGTCTGGCTCACCCACCCAGGGCTGGAGCAGCTCAGATTTCACTGGTACCCTAGGACACCTCTCAAACCTACCCACCTTTCTTCTTGGAAATGACTCCTTTAGAGTGATTTGGACCTCAAAGAAATGTTTTTTGTTTTGTTTTATTAAACCAGGCCTTGGGGGAATGGGAAATATATCCAAGCCCATACAGTACAAAACAAGACACAGACTAGCAGAATAGGTAAGAGTTGGATCTGGCTTCTACTCTTGCTCTGTCCTCACTGTGTGACCTTAGACAAAGTTCTTAAGTCCCTGCACTTCATTTTTCTCCTTCCCTAAAATAAGTGCACATAGTACATGCTTGAAATGTTAACTACTATGATATTATATGAGTATTCCCAATCTAATCTGATCCAATTCAGCAGTTTGCTTGTTCAGAGCACCAAACCTGAGCTGTAACAGGGTTTGCATTGTGAGGTGGGACTCAGTGCTTCTACAGAGTGCCCAAGTCTTAGGAAGGGCCACCTGGCCATGACACTGTCATAAACACGTTCCCTCGATCAAAGATTTGTAGAGTAAGGTAAGAGCATAGGCTTTGTAGTTACAAACTGGGCACTTCTGTGTAAGGTCCCTAGCCTCTCTGAGCTCCATCCTGCACATGTAAAACAGAGATGATACTGTGCCCATGAAAGGCTTGTTATGTATCTGAGTCTGATAAATATTTATTATGAAGAAGACTGTACCCAGTGATGCAAAATGGCACATAACCCAGCAGTACCTCTCCGATTGTTTTCCCATTAAACACAATTAAGGCCATAAGCTTTATATTTGCATTGTGCATTTGAAAAGCCAAAACTCACTCATGTTTTGCTCAAGAGAAAGGCAGAAGTAATTTTACACCAAGCAAGAGGAGGTTAAGAGAAGTTAAATACTTTGCCCAAGGTCCCACCGATAAAAAAGCAGAGACAGGACTGGAAGTCAAGTTTCCCAGGTTCTTTCTCTATGCTCTTTCTGCTACATCATCCAGGTGCTGTAGTCCAGAATCTTTTATATTTCTCTTTTGATGCCATTTAGAGATACATACAACCTTGGTTTCTTGGATACCAAGCTCTTCTCTCAGTACAGAGGCACCCAGTCGCATGCATAAAATATCAGGCTACATGTGAATAATAGATCAGGCTCACACAGCTGTGCAGGTAAAACTGGCTTTACATGTGCTGCAAGGACTACCTACCCCTTCAACTTTTCCTCAGACAGAAATTATCTTTGTGAATCTTTTTAAATGGCCCAACTAACTATAGTGCATTGATCATTTATTTATTGCCTGAAAATAATTCACATTTCTTTCTCTTTGAAAATAAAATTTTTTAGAAGTCGATTTTTTTCTTTTGGTTTTGTTACATAATGAATCTTAGCTGACTTTTGCAATTGACCAAATGCAGCAGTGCTCTGGGTTGTGAATAGTTAATGCTTGTAGGTGGCTTTCCTGCAGATAACAGCACTTTCCATCTTTGCTTGCTTTGACTACTATCAAATGGCAAATAGCATTTAGTGATTTATTTTTACAAATAACTTTTTAAAGAGAGAAGGGGAGAGACGGATAATAGGGGAAAATAGGGGGAGGGCCATCTAGGAACATTTATAAAAGACACATGGACAAAGCCAAAGGGGGTAGATTCAAGGGTGGGAGGCAGGGATAGGTGCGGGGAGGGAGTGGGGGGTTGAAATGGAAACAACTGCACTTGAACAAAGATTTTTTAAAAAATGAAAAAAAAAGCGCATGGAAAATCCTCTATGTAAGGGGCCATATTTTTGAGGATTATGAAGATGAACCCTAAAAACAGAGGGTTTGAATCTCAGTCCTGCCTGTTAATAACAGTGCAATCTTAGGCAGGCTGTTTTCATCTCTCTAGGCTTGTCCCCTGTCTGTAAAAGGGAGATGATACTAATAATGTCTACTTCACAGGGCTGAGTGAGGGGGTTCACTGGGTTAATACACTCAAAGCACTTGAACAAGGCCTGCCTTACAGTAAATGTTCAGCTATTACAAGAGTTCACAAACTACAGTGTGTGGGCCAAAATTTGGCCTACAGCATGTTTCTTACATAACTGGTGAGGAAATAATATTGTTTACATTTAAAAAAAGAAAAAATGTTTTAAAAATTGGGATACATCGTAATTACATCAAATTCAAATTTCAGTGTTTGAAAACTTTATAAATAAAGTTTTATTTATAGAACACAGCCACACCCACTCTTACATATTATCTATGTATGTTTCTTACTACACCAGCAAGGTTGAATAGTTGGGACAGAGAGCCTATGATTCTCAAAGTCTAAAATACTTAAATCTTTTACAGAAAAAGTATTTGTTTATGAAAAAAGTTTGCTGGCCCCTGAGCTATTCTTATGACTATGCATGGACATGTTGTGAGGTAGGTAGTGGCATTCTTGTTTCTGATACTTTGTTGGAACTGGGCTCAGAAATGTTAAGTATTCTGGTAGGGACATGTGCCAATTCAGTGAGATGCACTGGCTAAGGCCAACCCAGACCTTTCACTCATGATCTGGCCTCTCTGCTATGCTGCCTCTCTTGGAATAGGACTCTTCCCATATCAAAACTCCTTCTCTGATCTTATTTCTTTTTTATAAAAGGCAGATTATATTTGATTAATAAATATAAATTTGTCCTTTTGAAACATATGGCTTATCTTATATCCTACCTAGACTAGGGGTGTCAAACTCATTTTCACTAGGGGCCACATCACCTTCGAGGTTGCCTTCAAAGGGCCGAATGTAATTTTAGGACTGTATAAATGCAACTACTCCTTAACAGTTAAGTGAGAGCTCAGTGCTGCTGCTGGGTAGAAACAAGGTGCCAGGCCAGATAAAACAAGGTAGAGTACCAAATTTGACCCTCAGGCCTGTGTTTGCCACCTTTGTCCTAGCCAATATGATCTTTGCCTGAATGGCATGTACTGTGTAATGGGGAAGACTTCAGGCAATTTAATTTACCTTTCAGTATGGAAAAAATTCATTTTATATTTTAATAATTTAGCTGGTTAGGGGTATTTTTTTCCATGTAGGGAAATACTGAAAATTATAGGAAATGCAACTGGAAAAAATATTAACCACATTTTCCAACTACTAAAATCTTTAAAAAATATTGCATGTCAAATAGGGATGAAAAGAGCTTAGGAAATTGCTAGATTAATTACTATGAAAGTAATTATATTTAGCATAGCCAAGCTGAATCTTTCTTTCAAGCACAACCATGCCTATTCATACAAAGAAAATTTGCAATGTTTCATTGCCAAAGATGAAGGAATTTTTGCAAAGATCATCACAGGTGCATTCTACCCTCAAGGAAAGTTAACCTTTAGTTTGCAAATGGGTTTGAACAGAAATCTCAACTTCTACATTTACTTACAATGGGTTAGGGCAGGTTGTTTAGGGTCAGCACAAGGAAGAAATTTCAATGATGCAACAGGCAGCCCCATAAGGTAATGTATTTCCTAAGCTTGGAAAATTTCGAGGAGTCAAATGGCTAACTACTGAGTATGCTGAAAAGCTACTCATGGATTAGATGGGATGAGCCAGGAAGCTGTGCTAGTCATCACTGATGATCCTGCCAGATGCGGCAGTGTATGGAACTGGATATTAAATTCATTAGTTAACGGTGGTCCTACTGTAGCCATTTTGTGTCATTTTCAAGTAAGTTCATCCAGTTCCGTGCCTCAAAAAAACTTTGCTTCAATTCTTTAGAGCCAAATGAGAGATTTTCTTTCTTAGATGAAATAGACATATGCCTACTCTCTTTATTTAAGATTGCATCAGTAGTTGCTACAGTGAAAACCTAAATGAGAAATATTCAGTTCACAGTCATGTCTCTTCTCAAGTCTATGAATTTATTACTTTAAAATGTAACCTACTTCCTAATTGAAAAACAAGACAGAAACACTAGAAGAGGGAAACACTTTGACTTCCATAAAAAATTGGTTTGATTTTTTATTTCGATGATTTTTTATGTAACAATTCCATAAACTACTTGTTTCCAGTCACCAGGACACTCAGAGACAAATTCAGAGCACAAAATAACAAGCACAGACCCACTGGCCTGAGAATGCACCTTCTAGTTCCAATGCTGGTCTTGTTCTATGTCTTATGATTTAGTGGTTCTACTTTAAGTTTTTACCCTATTACATATTTCTCATAGATTTGGTGAGCATATAATTAATTGCCCAATCCAGGACACCTTGAGAATTAAAAAGGGAGCTTTAAACTTCTCCAGGAAGACAGATGTAAACTAAACTGTTCTTACAAACCAGAAAAATGCTCATTACCTGTAGGACATGTGTCAAAAATGGGATTAAGAAAAATAAAGCATTTAAAGAAAATATTAGAGCCCCACTGTCATGATGGCATACCTATAGCACTGTACACAGACTGAGAACAAAAGTTTTTTGAGTAAAATTAGAAAGCCTGTGGTTTACGCAGCTGGCTCATAGGTACAGCAAAATCCACATGCATGGCAATGCTATTTTTCTCTTTTAGTGTCTATATTTTCAAGGAGAAAAAACTAAAAATGCAGTATAATATGTCTCAATGCTAAATAAATACATTCTTGAATCACATGAATACTGTGAAAAAATAAAAACAATCCAGTGTTCTTAATAGAGACAACCTTGGATTCTAAAAGTGGAGCTCTACATTAAAATCTTGGGGCTCCTCAAACTGAGAAAAGGCAGATTGCCAGGTGAGGCAACCATTCCCCTCAAACTGAGAATCAGGACAGCAACCACTTCTGTATTCTACATAGTGAGCCATGTAGAAACTACTCTGCGAGTTTCTCTGAAAAAGCTTTTAAACTGAGATTTGGATCTGATTTTCCCTTTCCGTGTCCCTTTCTCTCATCAAATTGACTTTCCTGGTGCCACTGTAACCTCCCTTTCAGAGGCACACTCCTTGCTCAATGCACAGGAACATCCCACAGTGCAAATAACTTGGAGGTGTTTTAAAGAAGTTATGTCTGTACAGACACTCGACTAGGTGGATTGTATCATTTTAAAACCTCCCATAGCAAACAGCAAGTACAAGGACCTCTAACTGAAGTCTTTAATGATTGGTTCCTAACTTCTGAATGTGAGGATCTTCACTATACTTTGAAGCTCAAGATCCTTTCCTGCTGAAATCTTTACATGGGGTGATTTTCTTTGTCTGGCCATTCCTGTTATGGAATGCTTTATCTCTCTCCACTTTCCACAGCATTTCTACAATTGTTCTAATACTTGAAAAAGAAGAGAAGAGAAGAGGATGAAAAGAAAAACCAAACACTTCTTTCGAATACAATATTCTTGAGTCAAAATTTCAAAAGTGCCTACTATTCACAGTATCCACACCTTCATAATAATATAGCTTATGATAATACCAATTTGGCTCAATGTAGCCACCTCATAGTTTTAACTTATTTAAAATTCATATTTGCTATTGGCTTAATATATTTTATTTTAAAGTTTCAACAATGACATATACTTGATTTTAAAAAGCAATTTATAGAACACTATATGTAGTGTGATCCTTATTTTGTGTGATACTTATTTCATATAATACACATTACATCCACAATCTTGTTGGAAAGTACAAAAGAATACACATACAATTGTTTTTTTTTGGCAGTTATTTCTTGCGGGGATGATTGGGGGTTAGAAATACAATGATAGGCATTTTTTATATAATATATATTTGAATTTTTAAAAACATGTACTATTTTATACTATTATTTACAAATTAATACTAAATATAGGCAAATCTAATGTTTATTAGCTTATATGCATAGATATAAACCAGAGTCTGTATCTTATAGCTCTTTAGGTATCTTCTATAGAGACGAATAATATGTGGATGTGAACTAAATGTTGGGGTATAAACAAAAAATATATTAAAATAAATTGATCATCATCTGTGATTTGTACTACAGACTATTTATTTAGACCAGGGCTTGCAACAATGGCCTGTACAACTCAGATATTTCTTATACACATTTTGGAAGCTTTTTCAATAGCAGGCCCTTTTCCTATCTGCGAACTATCAGCTGGATCCAAGGAGCACCCAGCACTTGTTCTCCATCACTCTGCAGTACAATCCTGTATATAATCCTGTATATAATACAATACTGAACCAGCCCACTTTGCTGCTTTACATGCATGTTTCTCTCTACAATCCAGTCTGCGACCCCTACTGCAGGCTGTTAAAAATGAATATTGCTGGGCAAAATCATTTTACATCATCCCAAAGAAGCAGGTTCTTTAAAAATGGTTGTTGCTGCTTTATACATCTAAAAACTACTCCTAATCTGTGAAGATTTCTTGGGGGCCCCCAGTCTATATAGGTTCAGCAGCAATAATGTCATGTATTATATTATACTCCTTTAAATTTGATACATCTTATAGTCACACAAAATTGGATGTCATTCCTCAAAACAAAGATAGCAATTTTTAAAACCTACTTGTAAACAGCCTCCCCAGCAAACACAGGTCTACCATTAATAGATGCTGGGAAAAAAACCCACTGGCTTTATGTGAACATGCAGGTCTTAACAAGGTTAGGCTGGTCACATAATGAGAATTATCCTGACAAGCAGGACACTCCCAAACTATAAACTGTCAGGTTGTGCAGTAGGGACCTCAGGTATCTCAACTGTAAAACAACTAGATTGATACAAAAAGTAGTTCCTGGCTTGCTGTCCCAGGTCCCTTGGGATCTGCTAATGCTGCCTTGGGGGTCTGTGCACCCTTTTTAGCATTTCAGGAGCTAACTGGAAAGGGCATATTTATCTACAATCTGGATAGAAATGACCATTCTTTTTGTTTCCTCGTGAAAAATTTATCTGTTCACTTTATTAGCATGCTATCTATCCCAAACTCTAGAAGTGGGAGAGCACTGAGGTATGTCTGACTATCAAAATTGTTAAACAGGCCAATCAATATAAAAGCACCTACTGTTCATTAGACAAAACTTTTAATAATAAAGGATCATGGGAAAAAAAGAATAATACAGAAGGGAATTACCCAGAGATAGAGCTTGGACACCATTCGTTTTAGCAAACGTCAAGATTACCCACTCTCTTAATCTGGAAAGAGCTCTTTATCTGCCTTCAGTTAAATTTTCCCTTTGGGCATTTTTCTTTTCTGCTATGTCATTAATAATAGTGATGAGTTCTAGGACTTACTCTGGTCTGTTGCACTCCCGAATAGCAACTTTGATGCCCCCTCCACATGTTCTTGAGCAGGTTCCAAAGTGAGTCCAACTTCCCCAGGATCCATCAGTCACAGGGCCCTCCATTTCTTTGGGAACACAAAATCCAAACTTGCAGTGCTGTATTTTATAAGGGGAACAATGAAGGATAGCTTGGTGCTTGAAACATTGTAAGACCCACTGTCCTTTCAAATACACCCAATTCTGAATGTTTCCTGTGTGCTGGTGTGACATGGCACAATTTCATCATCCATATGAATAATGGAAACTGGAGGGATTTTATTCTCATACTTTTGATTTTAGGCTGTCTTCATTTACAATTTGCTTAAATAAAACTGGCCAATGAGAGGCTGTCAGGGTAACTCCAGTGGCTGGCTTTGAAGTGCTCAATTAGTTTAGTTGAATAAAAGAGGAGTGGAAATAGACTGGCTACAGATAGGGCCAAAATGAGTTAGTAGATTTGCACAGCAAATCTCCACTAACTAGACTCACAGATGTTGTGAACCTGTTAAAAAGATAATGCTTTATTGCTTCCCATGGATTTGAAAACTCAATTTCAATTGAATGGAAATAGGAAAAAAAGCTAGTTATAGGACTCCTATATACTCATTCCACCAAGGCACACAGAGAACACTAAGGCAAAATGGACACATTATAGAGAGCCCTAAACTTTATTCCTTTTTGATACCAATGGTTTCACAACCTCCAGCCTGGAGCAGGAAAAAGGCCATGATATTTACAATGAAACAAAAAATAAAAGTCCTCAGCAGGACAAAGGGGTCAAGAAGCCCATTTCAGCCCTTTGCCATTGTTGGGTGTGAGGCCTTTACACAAAGCTGAGGTCACTGAGCAGGGGACAAAGGAAGAGCAGCAGCCATGGAGGCAGGAGGGTGACGCCCTGCGGCTCACTCAGATCTCTAAGCAGAGCTAGTGGCTCTGCCGTGATTTATCCACAGGGAAGACACAGGTGTGGAGCCACAAAGGCTGGGGAGGAGGGTATATGCGGGGAAAGTGGACAAATAAGAAGCAAGTGAAGGTCTCAGTCTTCATGGCTGGTCCCAGAAAGGCTTGGTGAAAAATTATTCAGAGTATAATTAACTTTCCCTATTCTTCTGTACCTTCTTCCTTGGAATTATTCTCTTAGAGTATCTGAGGACACATCTCCCTGGGCTGTTTGGTTGAGGCTTAAAAGGTTCTGCTGAGTCCAAAAAATTCTGGGCAACTCCATATCTGAGAAATGTGGGCAGAGGCAGAAGTGATCACATCACTCCCCCAAATCCCTGTATGCTTGTCTCTCTAGCATTCTTGAAACATATGCACATAAAGATAAATGGGAGAAGTGGCTTTGTCCAGAGCACCACTACCTAATAAGAATGTAACTTGAGTCATGTATTTAAACAAATTAAAAAATTTCTAAAAGCCACATTAAAATAAGTAAAAAAATCCCTGAAATTAATTTTAATCTCTTATTTAGCTCAACACATCCAAAACATTATTTCTACAAGTAGTCAATACAAAATTAGAAATGAGTTTTTAAATACTTTTTTCGTACTAAGTCTTCAACACCTGGTATGTTTTTTCACTTAAGCACATCTCAGTTCAGGCTGACATTTCAAGCGCTCACCAGCCTCATGTGCCTAATGGCTACCATACTGGACAGTGCAGGGACAAAGCTTAGTGAGCAAAAGTCTAGCTTCCACAAACTGTGACCTTGGGCAAGTCACTGAACTCTGTTTCCACAGATGAAAAATGAAGACTTACCTGCCAAAGTTGTCTTGAGTATACCATGAGATAGTATATCTACAGCACCTAATACACAGCTGAGCACAAAAGGGACCACACTTCAATAAAGTTAGTAATAATAATGGCAAACATTTATACTTGATATTTTTCAGGCACTGTTCTAAGCATATATCAACTTTCTTAACTCTCACAGCATGCTATGAAGTAGGTACTATTATTACCCCCATTTCTACAGAAAAGAAAATGGTGGTAAAAAGGGGTTGAGGCCAAACCTCAGTAACAGACAGAGCCTAATCATTAGACAATCTGACTCCAGAGTGTCCTCTTAACTGTGACAGATGCTGTGTCTCTCTCAATTGTGAGCAAATGTGAACAATTTTTGACATCTAAATAAAGATTGAAATTTAAAACAAAATCAAATAAATAAAATGGTTAGGCAAGGCTAAGACTAAGTTGTGCACCTGATATCCATTGTCCCTTTCATCCTAGGTATAGAATCTGTATTTCCCCAGATTCTTGTACAGATAAGAGTGGCCAAAGAGATGTCAGCAGCATTCATTGGGTGAGATTCTGGGAAGGTTCTTTTGCCCATTTGTTCCTTGCTCTTTGGCTTCATTCTGCCTAAGACTCAGACTTGATGGCTGGAGCTGCCACAAGCCATTTTGTTATTTTGAGGGAAAAGACCATTTGCATATGACAGTGGAGCAGAAAAAAATTAGAAGTCTGGGTCTCTGAAGATTTTGTGGAACTACCACAACAGCTCCATAACTTGTTTAATTCTGGGCTAGCTTTTTTTTTTTTTTTGTCAGAAGAAGGCCAATTTTCTTACACTATGATAACTGGGTCTGACCTTAACAAAATTTCTAATTAATATATAACTAAGGTCATAGCTGACACCCAAATTCAGCCTTCCAGGCTTGGTGCCACATACACATTTTATAAATTCTATAAGGTAAGGAAAAAATCCTATTCATGGGGTTTCATAATGAGATATGACCTGGGAATACATTTTTCTCCTTTTGACACTTAAGTCTTCAGTCTGTTGACCTCTTTATCCCATAGACTCTACTTGCACAAGAACAATAAACTTCAGAGCAAAATAAGGACATAGGTGCTGGCATTACTATAGTGTTATCATTCAGCTCTGCACTCAAATGTCCTCACATGGTCCCTTTTAAAAATAAAACTTCAAACTGAAAACTGATCTTCAGATGAAATCTATCTTACTGATATGACCATTGATGGGTATCCAAAGGAAAAGAAGAACCTCAGAAAAACAGAGGAAGTACCTGAGATGACAGAGCCTGGAAATTAGGGCTGGTTGGCAAAAATGTACCAAGATCATCTATTTTTCCAGGCAAATTTGACAAACAATAATGACGTGCTGGAATAGCCATTATGTCATACCAAAGCATTAAGCAGATAGTGGGGCCCCAGCCAAAATACAGTTTCCTTTTAGGAAAGTCAGCCTTTCCTAAAAGTGTCCAGAGCCATTTAAAAGATATTCTACCTAAGTAGCTCCCAAACCCCCTTAAAAAAGGTTGGAGAAGGAATTTGGTGATCAATTGCATACAAATGAGGTTTAAAGCAAAAGTTTCAAACCTGAGACTCACAAACAGGGTTAAAATAAAAATGTTAATGGACTTAACAAGAGAATGAAGAAAAGAAAGAGACATTAGAGTCATTCATCAAAATAACAAGGTGTCAGCAGCCCAAGACAGATCACTGCTGAGGGAGAAGGCAGAAAGAAGAGAAAGAAAAAAAATTAACCCTTCAGTAAAGGGAGTCAGAATTTGCTAGAGAAAGGCATATGGTTTTACTGCCAATTCTACGAAAACAAAATGAAAGAACCAAAGAATTTCTATGCCAACATATCTACCATCTCTGGCATTTGTAAAATGCATAAATATTCTTCAGGGGAATAAACACATTTACCCACATCTTTAATAAAAGCTACTAGACTTGGCCACTTTGCATTTTTTTCAATTTTTTAAAACACAACTAAAAATGCACCTATCATTTTCTCTTCAGGGTTGCTTCTCTGCAAGTGTTCTGAACCTGCCCTTTGGAATGCCTCGAAGTCCCTGACTCTTGCTGAACACAAACACACATCAAAAAAGTCTTCTGAAAGATGTCCCAAATAGCCCATCCCTCAGGTGTAAGATTAGCCTGCAATCCCTTGTTTTCTGCTTCTGTTACAAAAACAGAAGATTAGAAAAGACACAACAGACATCCTCCCAAGTTCTTCTGTGTTCCCCAACTGATTGGGATACCATATCACTACATGGCATTTGGCAGCCTGTTCATGACAATATTACTAAATATAATTCACTTCATCATATTATTGAGAATCCTTCTTTGTTATGGTTTTTAAAGCAATAGCATGTGTCAGAAATAGACATATTATGTGGGTACCTCGGATTCACTAAAAACCACAACACAATACCAGTGACTTTTTCCAACATTAAACAGTTTCAACACAAGTAATAGAGTTGGCTGGCTCTATATCAAGCCAACTAACCAAATCATCAAATGAGTATCACGTTTACTGTCATCTCCCATCAACTGGTAGCAGCTGTCTGGGTCACTGTGTTTAGAAGGACTCTGAGGCCACTTCATCTCATAACAATGAGTGAATTCTTAGCAGCTGCCATGGAAATCTAAGAAATATATTTCCACTCAAAGCTATGATCTTCAGCCATCAACATGTTGAGTTAAATGTCCACCCAAAAGTTAAAGATTTGCTATGACCAAGGAGATGTATTTCTTTTTAAGCTAATGAAAGGTACAAAGGTTGTTATACCTATGTCTGTATATAGTTTTGGTGAGGTTGTTATTGGGGAAAGGGGTATACATAATTGCTGAGGTCCCAGCCATTAAGAAATAATAACTTGAGGTGGCTTAGTCACCAAATCAAGTATAAAATCATCTTCATTGTAACTTTTTATTTTTGTATTGAACTTTGTGTTTTTCAAACACCTTTTATGACCTCCAGTTCATGTAACTTTATTCCATAAGAGATGAAAGATGAATGAAGAAACCACTAGTCCCCCTATGTGACCACTGGAAACTGAAGGAGCTCAGTTATAGCCATGACAGTACACTTCAGCCTCTTCAGAACAAACAAAAGAGGGAGTTAGGGAGAGCAGGGGCCCAGGGTTGGGGGCTCTGCCCTGAACAAACTGTATGATCTTGGGCAAGTCACTTATTTTTTCTGTTCCTTATGTGTAAAATTGAGTGAAAAAGAATTAAGTTCTGCCATCTCTTTAGTACTCCTTCCATGGAAATGTTCTGGTGCCATTGATTCTACAAGGCAAAGTGGAGGGAAAAAGTGAGATGAGAATAAAATATTAAAAGTCAGCAAAGTAGACAATGGGAAGAAGATAGAAGAGAGGAAAAATATATAGAAGAAAGACAAGAGGCTCAGAATAGAGTCTAAGGATTGCATTGTTGTTCAGTGACAGAATGCCATTTTTCATGTGGATTTTTAAAAAATCAGGGTTTATGTCTAAAACATGTTCTCACCAAATTTTTGAGTGATAATGATGCTATCACATAGTACCTTGTTGTTGTTGTTGTTTCTTTTAAGATGGACATGAGATGAAGCATGTTACATTGATCATACCCAGGTGCCTGGGACATTGTTATTTATCACTGGGCTATGCAAGTAGTGGATTTTGTTTGGTTAGTAACAAGTAAGTGGAAACCAAGATAACTGAATGAGAATTTGGACTTGGATACATCCCAGGTGACATCATCACTTCTTAAAGGGACAAAGGTTGGGAAAAGCTAGTAGTGAACACAGTAAGTTTAATGTATTTCTGGATTTCTTTGATTTTAAGATGCTTCATCATTTAATAATAGACTTCCACTGCCACCCCCAAAAGAGACAGAAAGAAGAAAAATGCTACCTCACATTAAATGTAGCCATAAATCAAAATGCACATTGGAATTTTGGAAATTCGAAAATGAGAAAAAGTATGTCTTAAAATGGAGGCAATAGTGATAGCCATGTCTATCACATCAATAGTATACAATAATGTTTTCACAATTTTCAATAGCAAAGCTGAACCTCTTGCCTCAAAAAAGTATTATATATGCTAAAACACTGCATTTATTTACATTCTAAACAGTGGTGACTGAGCCCGCAGCTAAAATGTTGCCCATTTCCGGTCCAAAAGAGAAGGAAAGGTTAGGTCGTTACTTGCCTTTCCAGACTCACACTCGGTCCCATCGGCCCAGGGTGTGTGCTGTGTCCGGCAGCCTTTGCTCGCTCCATCCCCTCCGTCCCCGTTATTGCACCAGAGTCGTCGACACTGCATCTGCTCATTTCAGTGAGACGACAATTCAGTGACAACATGGTTAGATGATATCAAACAAGGCAAGGATTCCTTTCAATGAATGTTTTGCCAGTGATGTGCGGAAAGGAATTTTATTTCCTGGTATGATAAGTGATAAAGTATTCTAAGAGATAGAGAGAGCAGTAAATGAGGCACACTTGTATGCCTGGTAGGACTTGAAATGGTGTAAAAAAAGGGGCTTCTATGCATCACAGAGTGGCATCTTGCCCAGCAACCCCTCCCCCGGCTGCTGATGAGGACACTGGGGCAGAGATGAAGGAGCATGCGCACTCGCACACTGGAGCTGTGTGATGAGAGCTGAGGTTTGTGAGGAGGTGTGACGGGAGATTAGGTTCAGAGTTACGCTGTGATTAGCTGTGATTTGAGTTTTGGTTTGGCTTGACGGCAAAACTAGTGTTTTCTTTTAGTAGTCCGTATACTACCATGGTCATAAAGTAACTGTTTACTAGGGTCTTAGGGGTTATCAGTAGAAAGAAGGGACAAAATATTGTGAAACATTTCAGGCATACAAGCACAAATAGCAATATAATGGATAAGCATGAACCTACCACCCAACTAAAGAAAGGAAACTCCCCAGGCCCAGGTGAAGGCCCAGTATATTCCTCCTTAATCCCAAACCCCTTTCCCTTCTCCCAGAGATGACATTGTCACGCAGGGTGGCCATCCTATCATTCCCATTGCTCTATGACAAATATGTAAGTATCAAACAATAACATACATTTCAACGTTAAGCAAACAATATTATTCAGCATTTCAGAATATACTGATAGGCCTTGTAACTTGCTTACACTCACTAGTCACACACATACACACACAGCATTTTTTAGTATTACCCAAGTTGATATATTTAGCTCTATTTCAGAGCATACATTTTAGACACTTCTTCCTGATTATTAAACTAAACCATGCTCATAATAGAAAAAATCAGAAAGTTCTAATAATTTATTTTTTAAATAGAAAAGCCTCAAACTACCCAGGTTTTCTTGCCTTTTACAGTTGAGAACATACTCTACAAAATAATTATTTACCCTATTAATTTAAAACATCAGGAACATGTTCCTATGTGCAGTTAATTTTTAATTATTGTATAGTATTCTACTAAATGGAGACACCATAATTTGCTGACCCATTTTATTGTACGGCACTTGGATTACTCCTAATGTTCACTGTAATGAATAATACAGAAATAAGTATAATCATGAATAAATTTTAGTCAAAATATTTTGTTATTTTCATGGAATCACTGTACTTCTCAATTCACCATGCAATCTCTGAAATTTCTTTCAGCAAAACAAACACATACACCCAAAGAGGTAGAATGAGGCACCCCAAAGAAGCACAGTTCTGCACATTTGAAATCTGATAACCACCAGATCATATCATTCGTCGAAATGTCCACAACACATACATCAAAGTATCACACACCCATCAGCTGAGCTACCACCAGAAACGACTTGAAGCCCCAGGTAGTCACAGGACACAGGTTTGACGAGCTAAACCAGGGAAACAGGTTTGTCCCATGAATTACTTTTATTGCATCTAGAAGAGTCCCTATAATAAAAGTCACCTAGACAGGTCAATGGTCATGAAAGGAGACGAGGAGAAAAAAGGGCTGAACTCTGCCATTACAGCTCTGCAACATGCCCTCTTTGAGCCTCACTTTCCCCACAATGTGAAGAAAACAATAACAGCATCTCCCTGTTGGGCTGTCCTGAGAGTGAAATGAGAAAGTGCCAGCAAAGCACCTGCCATCACTGAGTACTGTGACTGCTTATCACCATCATTGTTAGTATTATCCTTAAGAGTCAATGACCATTCCCAACTTTTCCATGAGTGGTTTATGTTAGAGTGAAAATCTAATGGAAAACTATGAATAAAGAGGTCCAGAATCAACCTCCAAACACTTACCATAAATGGGCACACCTGAGAACCTGGTCCAAAAATCAATTCACATTGTTTATTCACGTTGTAAAGGAGGCCTGGCAGTTGGGAAGGCAAATGGTAGTATCTGGATTCAGGTTTGTTAAGCAAACACTCGCCGTAACCAATGCTATGGAAAACAAAAAGTACAGATGATGAGAGCAATGGGTGACACATGACTTGTTGACACCTCCAGATGAAATGGAAGGTCATCCGGCATTGTAATGGTAGAGAGGACAGTTATTTATATTTGTTTTACTCTTTTCATCCAAGGTTAAGTGTAGGAGCTGAAGTTATGTTTTATATAGTTATGTTACGTTAAGTATATGTTTGTATACTCTTTGGCTATGTATACAACACAGTAGGAAATGTGTACCTCTGACAGCTTTTATCATATTTCAAGGCAATTATATTTTTTATATATTTATTTCTTTTTTACCATCTTCTCTAATAGGCTGTAAGATTCTTAGGGGCAAAGATAGTGTCTTTTCATCTTCTGTAACAGCACATATTTAGTAAATGTTTGCTGAATACATGAGTGAATTAATCAAGAACCACCTATCATCTGATTAAAGCGGAAAAACAACAGCCTTCCTGTTCTTCTGATATTTCTACAAACACTTCTGGATGAAATTCACACCCAGTGAGTTCTGATTAATAAAACCCCCTCTTCCCTGTGGTTGTAAAAATATACACCCAGTGACCTTAGGACAATCACTTAACCTTTTGTACTTCTGGGAGAGAAAAGCAATAAATCTGTGACACAGGAATATTGTATAATGTAATGGGATCTTTGAGCAGCCTGGCAGGAAGCTTAAAAAACAAAACAAGAGAGAAGGTATGTATGTGTGTGTAAGACAGAGAGGGTGGGAGGGAGGGAGAGAGGGAGAGGAAGACAGAAAGAAAAGTGGGGGGTGGGGAGAGGGGGAGAGAGAAAGAGAGAGAGAGAGAATGTCCTCCATTCAACAACAGGGAGGGTTGCTGCAATTTTCATCCACCCAGATAATCTTTTGGGGGATTGTCTCACTATCCTACCCCTTTCCAAGCCAAAATGACTAAGTTAAAGCTCATAAATATTGTGGCTTTCCCTCATCATGTAATCACATTCATGGTCCCTCTCCCAACACCTGAACATCTAGATTTCCTATCTTTACCAGAAATAAAGCAACATTTACACATTCTCTGTAAGATCCCAACCTTCTTTTTAGCTCAGTCTGTAATCTTCTAAACTGCGGCAAGGACATAAGCTGCACAGATGGCAGAGAGTATTTTTCCCCTCCTTCAAGGAATGTCAGTCAACAAAAATAACAATGCAAAAAGAATGCCTGACTCTACATTTTCTTTCCCACAATTAAGTTACTACATGGAGGAACACACGAGAAGTCTGTGCTAAAACGAAGTTCAAGTCTTACTCTAAAAATTCAGTGACATATTTTCGACTACACTTTGACCATATCCAGGGTTTGGTGTGGAAGTTCAATGTTGGAGCCATAACTTGCTGGGGACTCTTTACTCCTTCTTCTTTGCACTTATTGCTGTCGTCATGAGGCATATTAAACCTAAGGCCAACGAGACAAGGATGAGACTGTCAATAAACACAAAGAGATTGAGCTGTTATAATTGCTTTCAAGAATGTACATGTCTAAAAAAATTTTTAAACTGACTACTGCATTGTGGATAAAAACCCGAATCCTGGTAAGCAGAACAAAACTAGACAATTAGAAATGCAGTGGTGATAAAATATAATTCTCACTCAATTTAATATGCAGTGCCTATAATGTATAAAAAATGTGGATTGAGCCATTATGTGGCTTAAGTGTACTTTCTGGAATTGCAGAAGCTTTGAATGTTCTGTAGTTGGTGCTGGAATACAGTAGTCGTAGTTCCTAATAAGCGGTTAAAGGCCAATTTATAGAGGCAAGATTTGGCAGGTTATGATAACATTGTGAATATAAAGAGTCACTCAAATGTCAAAATTTGCAGCCAAAGCTTTCTAATAAGAGGCTCACTGTGGGTGTTGGCATCTCCTCCACTTCAGATCAGGTTGACAAAGGTCATAACCCTGTAGGTACATCATTATAAAGGTATGTGAAGTTCATGCACAATAAAACAATTAAGGAAGGCTGCAAGCATGGAAACCAGAGACATGCCTCTTCAATTGGCTTAACTCAAAGATGGCAAATAGTTTCTTGCTTCATACAATATCAATTGATTGATACTGGCTTCCTGAAAAATTGGGCATAAAATGAGTTTAAAATTAACCCAGGTTTCTCTCCTCTGCCCCTGTCCCTCCCCAAAACCCCAGATGGCTGTGATGAAGTACCAATGTCCTCCTCTTGGGCCTAGGAAAGAACTTGGCCACAGGATTAACACATACTTGCCAGATGAAGTAGGGAAAAATGATAGGAAGCATTTGTCAGTCCAGAAACATCAACTGTATGATTTACATGTCATTATCAGCTTTAGTGTTTATCCACTGGCTAAGAAGCTCAGAGGGGCTGTCCTCTTTGGATGACTTTCCCCAAACACAAATTTGATACATATGATTGATTAACTGAACATGTAGGGAAAAATTTCCTTCACCAGTTCATCTTGAAATATGGAAATCAGTGAGTCAGAAGTGTGTAGACTTGTTTCATATGAAAGTAAAGCTGGGATAAAAACCTGTGAAGTCCAGTCCATTGATTTCTCTTGTGTTTGATTTCTTTTTCTTTTAAAATTTTGGGCCCCACAATAATGGACAGATGGAATAATTACCTGATGGAAATTGTGAGGTGGAAAAACTCAAACTGTCTCAGTTGAACTTAAAAGCAGTTCTTATTGCTTATGAGACAGCATTTGCTTAAAACAATGACTGCCCAGGTTTCTAGTTCCCAGCTGCTGAGTTAGTACCCTGCCTATATCAACAAACCCAACAAGCACAGCATCCAAATCTTAGTTTAGCTGTTTCTCTGTAGTGCAAGGGGGCTGATGCTTAACCCCCATCCTCACGAGGACTTGACAAATCCAGTTTATTTCATCACGTAAAAAAAAATTCCTTTCATTCAAATGTCAGGTACATTTGCTTATAGCAGAAGCTTGATAATATACATTAAGCACTTATGAAACAACAATAAAACTTTTATTGTATTCACAACACACTGGGTAGTGTGTTAAATGTGTCAGATGCTTTATTTCATTTAATTAGCTGTTTGACCTAATGACTAATATGATTACTATCTACATTTTACACATAAGGAAACTGAGATGTAATTACTGATTGAGGTCATCAGCACTAAGATGGGGGAGCTGGGATTGGAATCTACTTCAGTCTGATTCTAAAACCTCTTGCTTTGGAATATATATAAACTATATTCCTTGCTGTTAGACAGTTGTGGAATTGTCAGGAATACTGTGAAAAGGTTTCGACATCCAGTAGAGGTGCCTAACCTCTGAAATTCTTCCTCTTAAACTCTGTGTCTATGAAGCTGTATGAGAAGGTAGGAGTTGTTTTTGAAGCAGCCAATAATGCTCAACAGATACAAGAACAACTGCTTTTTTCTTTCAATAACTGTTGGGTTTTTTATTATCAGAAAGTCATGACTGGAAAAACTTAGCATGTAATTTTTAAAAGATTCATTAGAAAATCTGTGGATTTTCACTTCCTTAAATGTGAGCAAAACTAACTATATGAGACTAAGCACTAAAACAAAGGTAATTCTTAATATGTTAGGAATACATTTTTTGCTTAAATAACAACACACATCATTCATTAACTATTTCATACTCCACTTCCTGACACAACTGAGATAATATATGTATTATCCTAGTTTAAAGATAGGGGAAGCAGCATACATTTTCCTCAAGTCAAGCAGAATGTGGAAAAATTCAGTCCAGAACTTGGGTGTCTGGCCCTCAGTTGATGCCTGTCCCGGAGCTGGGAGCCCGGTCTAATCTCGCTAAGTCAAACACAGAGAAACAATACTTACCTGTGGGGATAATGAAGATTAAGGGAGATAATATAAGTGAAAGCTCCTAAAACAATGCCAACAACATGGTTTTTGTGTCAGGAAGATGTTTGTTAACTATGAATTTAGGTTTCTCTACAGCTGAAAATATTTAGTTTTTGCTACTTAATATTCTCACTTTCTTCAAAGTGTCAACTTTATAAGCTGGCTGCCTAAAGAAGTTTATAAGCTCTTATTAGAAGTAAATTAATAGAAAATTAATTATATTTATTTAAATGGTGTATTTTTCTTAGCCATATGTTAGGAAGAAATGTTAATAAAAATTATGTGCCCTTTGAATACATTCCTGTCTCTGCAACTTTTCCAATTCTATTTCCTAGGAAAGGAATAGCTGCCCTGTTGAAATGCAACCTATTTTTCATGATCAAATCTATCCTATTTAAAGTTCTAAAGGAATTTACTAAATTTTATACAAAACAAACAAAAATCCCTAAAAGATTCTGTTAAAATAAGTTTGGGAAAAGAGAGTTACACAAAACCAACAATTTAATACAGAAGTTGTCAAAGCCTTCACTTTATACCATTTAGCCTTGTGACTCCAACCAGGGGTACACTACGATACATTTTTAAAAATCAATTTACTGTTAAACTGATAAAAATGGATCCTACACTTGATATTAGCCAAAAGGCTGAGAAGCAACTTGGACAGCATCATGCTAAGTGAAATAAGCCAGTCAGAGAAAGACAAATACCACATGATTTCATTTATATATGGAATCTAATGAACAAAATAAACAAAATAGAAACTGACTCACAGATGCAAAGAATAGACTGACAACTGTCAGAGGGAAGAAAGGTTGGGGGGCTGGATGAAAAAAAAGGGAAGGAATTAAGAAAAAACCTCATAGACACAGATAACAGTGTGGTGATTACCAGAAGGAAAGGGGAGTGGGGCAGGTATAAGAGGGTAAAGGGGAGATAAATGGTGATGGGTAGAGACTTGACTTTGAGTAGTGAACACACAGTACCATAATACAATATATAGATGATGTATTACAGAATTGTACACTTGAAACCTATGTAATTTTTTAACTAATGTCACTCCAATAAATTTTTAAAAATTTAAAAATCACTTGACTACAAAACTTTTATTTTTTGCACGATAGCACAGATGGATCTACAGGGTATTATGCTCAGTGAAATAAGTAATAAGTCAGACAGAGAAGGACAAATACGACATGATTTCACTTACGTGTGGAATCTAATGAACAAAATACACTAATTAACAAAATAGAAAAGGACTCATAGGTTCAGAGAACAGACTGACAGCTATCAGAGGGGAGGGGAGTTGGAGGGCTGGGGAGAAAAGGTGAAGGGATTAAGAAGTACAAATTGGTAGTTACAGAACAGTCACAGAGATGTAGGTTATGGCACAGAAAGTATCTTCAATAATATTGTGATACACATGTATAGGGCCAGGTGGGTGCTCGAAAGCAGCAGGGGCCCACTCTGTAAACTGCATGATTTTTTAACCACTTTGCTATATACCTAAAGCTAATACAGAATAATATTGAATGTAAACTATAGTTGAAAAATTTAAAAAATCATGACTATGAAACTCCTTTTCTTGTTTTCACAGACCATTCTTTCAGAAGTAGTGCTAAAGCTGTTGTACTTTGGGCAACAATGGTGGGATCAGTAGTTTTCAAACTCAGTTCCAAAAAAACCTTGAGTATCATGATAGCATTTCAGAAACCAAAAAGACAGAAAGCTGACTAATAGGATCCTGGCCTGCCACTATTATTTGATGGAAAGCCAAGCCGTTTTTGTGCCATAAATATTGTGTGTTTGATAACACTTCCTTTAGAGAAAAGAAGAGGGGTTACACTTAACATATGCTTGAAAGGTACTAGTTTTTAAATATATTCATTATTTGTTGGACTGAATTGGTGATACCTCTGTATGTGCACCTTGTTTTATGCCCAGCACGGCACACTGCACATAGGTGCCCTCATAAGACTGGTGAATGAAAAAGTGTGCTCAGTAGATGATTATAGTTATAAAGTTAACATATGACCTGAAAATTGATATATGACTATATTAGTGATACCTGAGAAAATTATTTCATAAAGATATAAGTAATTTAATTATTCTAGAAAGAAAATAATACAGCTCAAATATCAGAATAATTTCTAGCAAATTTACACTCTTTTGCCACATGTTCTAGCCCTGATGTCCCTAAAAGAACAAAAAGGGAAAGCCAGTTTCATAATGACCACTTAGTGACCACAATTAGTAAATGTTTTCTCTGCTCCATCTTTGTTCATTCTCTTCCATGAGAGATTTCAGTGTTCCTAAGGCTAACTGTCTAAATTATATAAACTTATATAACTAGAACCAGGAATGATCTGGATTGTGAAAATCTTGTGAGCCTGGGCAATAATGGGAACCCTCCTAGGCAAAGATGCCAAGTCGTAAAATTCTCCTGGCTGACATGCCTTTGGCTTCAGTGGATGGTTTGGAGAGGCCCACTTCCTCCAACTTCCAGTAGGAAAGGAGAATATTAGACTTTTCCTAGAAAATGTGTGTAGTTTAACCAAAGAGCCTCATGAGGTATGGCCAAAGAGGGTGCACTGTGTTTACTCAGCCTTCTGAAATCAAGGTTATTTCTCCCAGCTAGGTTCCAAGGTCTTCAATCCTACAAATTCTATAATTCAAAACACTCAAGAAGTGTCTCCCACCCTCTAAAGTCAAGGGAAGGTTTACTGTTGTGAAGGAAGAAAAGTTTTAGGTCACTCTGAATTCAATGACAATATGGAAAGGAAACATACAGATGGCCCAGTTCATGGGCTATTGTAAAAGCAGTGCTCAATCCATTATCTTCGTTAATAGAACAGCTTCTAGGTGGATCACACAGGGATCCCAGTTCAGCAAGGCCTATTGGGAGGAAAAGAACAAAGATTTACTTGAAAAAGCAGTTGTGGTTAGAATAAAAACATGTAGCCAGAGAGGAGACACACAGCACACTCACCTAAGGTATCACATTTGTCATGAGCTCTGCAGATATCCTGTCTGAAAGCAAAGCAGACTTAGGGCCTTGATGACACCAAAGAGGAGACGTCAATACAAGTAAACACTTTAGGGTCTTCTAGGAATTCACAACAGCACCCATGTTAGGGAGGGGGTAACAAAAAACAAACTAACAAGGTCAGGGTTATGCAACTCAACTCAAAAACAGTTTGGAAATCACTGATTTAAAGACAAAAAACTACATTGAAAGGTCTTCTGCCTCAGCAGTGGCCACAGAACAAGCAGAAACCTCTCTGACCAGGAGTTTTCCTCATACATTGAAGGAAGTGATTGTGTTTTCTTAACAAAGATTCCTGACAGACATGTTTTCCTTCATGTTTATAAGTGTGTGCCTGTGACCATGTCCGAGGTGAGTGGTGGGCAGAGTACTAGGCCAGCAGACCTCTTTGGTGCCCTGCACAGCTTTTTAAATATCTTTGAAGTAGGAGCTACCACTTCAAAATTGGGAAAGTTCACTTTTAAGAAAAATCCACATATCCGAATTCTTACAAAATCACAGAGGTTGGCATTACTGGGACTGTGTCCTGACTGGTAACAACTAGTTCAGTCTGAAGAACCACTGCCCCTCGGTAAGGTCATTTTCCTTCAGGCCTGCCTGACACTTCCACTGTCAGAGGGCATTTGACAACCTGTGTGGTCTGACCACACTGTTGGTTGTCACAACTGAGGGGAGGGAACAGTGTCACACTGTTACTGTTAAGTGATGGGGAGAGACCCTGGATGCTGCTAGACATCCTGTAAAGCACAAGATAGCTGCACAACAGAGAATTATCTGCTCCCAAATGTCAATAGTCCTGAGGTTGAAAGACCTTGTAACGGGAGCTGGCTACCAGCAATATACAACCTCATCCCATCAACTTGACTGGAAACTGAGAGATGTGAAGAAAAAGAAATTCATACCTCGTTATAAGAACAGCAGTATCATGGTGGATTCCACCTAGATTGTTCTTCGAATGCTGCCACTCGCAAAACTTTCTTAATGTTGTCTGGGCATTAAAAGATATGGAAGGTCCTTCCTAAATACAGAAAAAAATTATGGTTGGTTCATTGTACCAATTAGATGTGCCATTTTGGATACAGATAGAAGAAAGAAGAAAAAAACTTTATTACCTGTTCATTATGAATCATAACTAAGTTCACAACAACAATATTAATTAAATTTCCAATACTGGGGTCTTTATAGATAGAGGCTACCTGCAACCGAGATAAATTTTTCAAAGTTAATTGTGAACTCTGTGTAAGCAATAAGCAATTTACTTCTTATGTGGGGCTCCACCTCTTTTTACAATTCATGCAACAAACATATGCATTTTTGAGTCTTGAATTTTCATTCAATAAACATTAAAGTCTCTTTGTAAAATTGTTCGCAGATGGAAATTTTAAATAACAATAAATTCTAACAAATTTAAATTTGAAGGCCATTTCTTTGGAAATTGCATGGTTATGCAACTCAACAGTTCTCTATGCCAAATACACATATTATTTTTTTTAAATATAAATTTTATTGGATCGATTCACTTGGTATATGGTACATCTCTCTCAGAACTATCCCAATACACATACAAACAATAAGGTTTAACATCTAGAGTGGTGCCATTGTGCACACAGCAGGTGTTAAATAGTGCAAAGAGTCAAAGAGTTTGATGACAATTTTGTTATTCCATCTAAGCTCCAACCCAATATAGAAGTCTTTATTCCTGAATACCAAATATTAGCATTTTTTAAAAAATGTTAACAAAGGGGAGGTCACATGGTTATCAAGCTCCTTCATCCCAGTTGATGTCCTGGATTATCGAATTATAAAATCTCACTTTGACCACATCTTTGCTAATATTGCTGTTCTTCATGTTTATCACCCATTTCTGTTCTCCATGACTTGGTAACCTATTTTTCGTCATTATTGTTGATTATGAGAGCTAACATTCATTGAATACTTACTGTGGACTAAATCTTGCTGAAAACTGAATATACATTTGCAGTTAGTCTCATAGCAAAACCCTGGGCTAGGTATTACTCTAAACTCTGCTCAAGAAATGAGGAAACTAAGGCTCAAAGAAATTAAGTAACTCATTCAAGACTATATACAGTGATGAGTAGCAGAGCTGGAACTCTCAACTTTCATCAGTCTGACCCAAAGTAATATGCTTGCAATTGAAATTCTTAGGGTAGGTCTGGATTTATGGGTTGAAAATGGAGTTGAGCCCTGATGGGTCTGGCTTAGCTGGTTGGGTGTCATCCTGCAAAGTGAAAAGTTGCCAGTCCCATTCCCAGTCAGGGCACATGCCTGGTTTGCAGGTTTGATTCCTGGTTGGGTGTGAGAGGCAACCAATCAATGTTTCCCTCTCGCGTTGATATTTCTTTTCCTCTCTTTCTCACTCCCTTCCCTTCTCTCTAAAAATAAATCTTAAGAAAAGAAAATGGAGTTGAGTCCGTGCAAGGTCTAATTAGGTTTTTCTTTCTCTGATCCAGGACAGGAGAGGGCTAGGGTACATGGGCCTAAGTGTGGAGAAGGTGGGTAACTGGACCATAGAGGGGAGGCAGGTTGGGGTGTGGAATGGGATGAGGGACTGGTTCATAGCAGTGAGCCAGGAAAGACAAGGAAAACCACAGACTTCGGAAACTCTAAAGCAATGTTCCCAAACATGGCTGCTTTTCATATACATAGGTGGAATGTATTAATAGTAGATTCCTGTTCAAATAAATTAGAGTCAATGGATTAAAAGGAATCTTAAGCTGAAGCTTAAAATGAATGAGGGCAAGATCATACAGACTGTTATAGAAAACAATCTTCAATATTTCAAGAAAAAAGCAATGTATAAAAGAGTCTCTGACAATGCTCCATTTCTGTTTGAAAAAAAAAAAGTTGTATGTGCACACATATATGCTTAAGAAATGTCCAGAGCTGTGTTGTCTACTTGCCATATATGGTCACTGAGCACTCGAAATGTGACTAGTCCAAACTGAGATGGGCTGTGGGTATAAAACATCCTGGATTTTGAAGGCTTAGAATGAACAAAATGCATTATTAAAATTAATTTCATCTATGTGTTTTATTTCATGTGACTATTAGAAAATTTAAAATTACATATGTTGTTTACATTATATCTGTATTGGGCAGAGCTGTTTAGAAACATTTACAAAAAAACTTAATAGTGGTTGCCTCTGGGAAGGGGCCTGAGAGCATGGGTAGGGAAAGACACTTATTTTTCATTGATGGTCTTTTGTTGTGTTTGATTTTTTTAAAATAATTCAAATATATTGCTTTTTCAATTCAAAATGGGACTAGAAAAAATACGGTGAGAGATTTCTAGACCTCACCCCAGGGCTAAATAGAATCCTAGGGAAGAGGCTGGAGGCAGGCAGCTTCACTTAAAAAGCTCCACAGGTGACTCTGACTCACAACCAGCATCCAAAAGTCTTAATGGAGATGCATACCTGGCTGTACAGGTTCACATGTTAGACAAAGAGCACTGGTTTTGGTGGCTGGACAACCTAAAGCTCACATTAGTCTCCAAGCTTTCACACACCATTGGCAAGTGACCCAAGTCCTCTAAGACTCAGTTTTCTTGTCTATAAAATGGGTATGACAATCCTACCTAGTAGAGTTGCCTAGAGGATTAAAAATGATTCCTTTTAAATAAGAAGCACATTGTCTAACACAGAATAAAGACTCAATATTGCTAACCATTATTGTCATCATAAAATGGCAACCAATGAATAATCTTATGTTTTTTCAGTCTCAGTCACTTGCCTGAATTGTTGAAATGCCAGCCCTGAATGATCCTCCAAAGCACTGCATGGAAACCCATTCCCCAATGGCATATTTAGGACTCTCATAAAGCACCTTCTTTTGAATGTACTTACAATTGACATTAAAGTTAAAACATAATGTTGAAGGTTTGCTCCATGGTATGAAACCATTTGTCGGTCTGCTACCACCATCACTTCTACAAACCGTGGCTGGGATAAAAAACGTTTTGTTCTTCTGTGTGTTCTTTCTCTTGTGCTGTCTGTCCTGTTAGCTTGGGATAAGCTGCTTTTGAATATTGCCACATCATCAGCCAGGCTAGTTCTTCCTCCCCATGTCCTGGTTCTCTTTTTCCTCTTGTCTTCACTGTAACTATTTTTGTGTTCTGTAACAAATCAGATGGCATGCATTACACTTCAGGCCATATCTATTTTATATTAAAAACTGAATTAGACACATCTTAAAATGATGTCTGTAAAGTCAACTTACATACAAAATCAAGCTCTACATACTATGGACTCTACAGGTTAACTTCAATCTGCACTCCTAATTAAATGACTAAGGACTTCAAATTAGCTTCCCTGGAAGTTTCTGTAAATGCTCACTTAAGGTATTAAAAAAATCAGGCCTGAGTTTAAGGAAAATAATCACAAATGATTATTTTCATGTAATAACAAAAGTCTTGCTGAGACTTAAGCAGCTTCTATTCATTGTTCTTTGCCATAGATATAGTCAGGGTCAATGGCAGCTAAGAGCTCTAGAGAATGGAAATGGAGAAGCTTCACGTACACCACTTTGGATATTCAATGAGACACAGTATAAAGAGGTTGGAGAGGTGGACAGGCTAATGGACAATACAAAGGAACTACAGAAAATGCATGACAAGGTAGGGATGGTATTATTTAATTACTATACTTAATCACTAAAATATGCAAAACTTAAGAACAGAATTACTGCCATTCAATGCCTTTGATTTTGTCATTAACTTATTTTAGCACTCAGTTAAGGTAGTAGATCAAACTCAGAGAGTATGAACTGATAGCTGGGACCATGTTATACAATAGCAGGCTAGCTCTACTTATTTCCAACTCTTGCCTAGCCCTCCAGAGTTCTGCACAATCTTGCTGCTCAAAGTGTGGTCCTTGAACAAGAGCATTGGCAACCCTTGGAAACTTGTTAGAAATGAAGACTTTTGGTGCCACTCCAGACCTGATGAATCAGAATCTACAGTTTAATGAGATCTCCAGGTAATTCATATTCAAGTTAATGTTTTGAGAAGTGCTAACCTCAAACTTGGCTTGAAGCTTGTATTACTAGTGAGCATATTCAATTTCAAAGCCACCAGTCCCACAATAAACAGAGTAAGCATAAAGTGCCTGCCAAAATATGCTTTGAGTAATAATATAATTTAATCTTGCCTATCATTTTATAAATGTGCTTTAAAGTTTTAATGTGTGGGGGAGGAAAAAATTTCCTTTTACCCTTCTAGGTTCTTTGCCTGGTCTAATAATTGAATCAACATGAAAAATATTAAGAAGAGAAAATAGGCAAATTCACTTACAAACATATATATGGGAACACATACCTGAGATAGAGACACACACATATGTGAGGGGTTCAGATACAGAAAGATAAAGTGAGATATACATGACATTCTGAGCTAAAAATGAGGTAAAGAGCCTTAGGGCTTCAGAGGGGAGAAAAGTCATTCATAAGACATAAGACAATAAGAAGAGCAGGTATTAATTAGGTGTTTGCTCTGCCATATACATAGATCACAAAAGTCATTTCTGGTGATAACTCTAAGATATTCAAGGACCTTAATTTAGATTCTTTAAGGGAGATGTAAAAGTTCCTTGTGAGCCTCCATGTTGTTGACTGCATTCAGCTCAAAATCATTCAAGTGTCAAATGGGCACATCCTGGGGGTGCCTGTTCTGAATCCCTTCAAATGCCACTAGCTAGTAGTCTAAAATAGTCAACAGAATTGTACATCTAAGAAGTGTGCTTACCTAAGACACAGGGGGTAAAATTTATTACACCACTAAACATACACAATGACAACAAAAAGTTAAACTATAAGTGGTTTTGTCTTTTAAGGGTGCAAATATTTGACCTTTAAAACCTATTGCTAAAATAATCAATTTAGGCCAGGATGTATATTTTGTCCAAATTGAGTATTTTAGCTGTTGTTAAAAGAGTAAAATCAGTCCAAACTGTCAAACAAGCTGTATGTGGTCCAGCTACACATAATGTGACTAGACCAAAGCCTGGTACATAGGATTGAACATTAATTACTTCCTTCACCAACTCTTTTCTTTCAGGCATATCTATATATGTATATTCATGCCCTATGGCTAATTAGGCTGTCATTCCATTTTAAATTATGAAATGATTATAGAATAGATACTAATCAAGCACTTGATATGTGTCAGACATTGAACTAGGTTCTTTTGTGTATATTCTCTCACAATTCCTCTCAGATTGAGAAAATTAACTGCTATTTTACAGAGGAGGGAAATAAGTCTCAAAGAGACCAAGCAACTTATTCAAAGCCACATAGCAGGAAGTGGTGGCACAAGTAACCAGGCATGGGTTTGCTACATACATACCCTAACCAGGGCCCTATTAGGCCAGATTTCTGAAAATCTGGGAATTGAAATGGACTTGTGGTTGATTAACAGTTTCCAAATAGAACTTGAATTAGGAAAAATAGAGTGCCTGGTAGACACTTTCACAAAATGTAGCTTCTGACAACAGGTATATAAGAGGTGTTTTTAAATATGTAAGAAAATATGTCACTTATTTTGTGAAAAATAAATAATCCTTGTTTAATGTTTCCTATAAATATTTTAATACAATTTATTATAATCAGACATGTTTAGCCTTTCTAACCCACCATCTATGGTGGTATTACCACCAAGATGCAGATTTTTGTGAAAAACCTTATGTAGAAGACCATCGCTTATGAGGTAGAACCCTCAACAGAACATGTGAAGGCCAAGATCCCAGATAAGGAAGGAAATTCCTCCTGATCAGCAAAGACTGATATTTGCTGGCAAGCAACTGGAAGATGGATATACTTTGTCTGACTACAACATTCAAAAGGAGTCGACTATTCATCTTGTATTGGGACTTTGTGGTGGTTCTAAGAAAAGGAAGAAGTCTTACACCACTTCCAAGAAGAATAAGCATAAGAGAAAGAAAGTTAGGCTGGCTGTCCTGAAGTACTTACAAAGTGGGTGAGTTCTTCCTTTCCAATTTAGATGCCTTTAATTTCTTCTTCTTGTTTGATTGCTATGGCTAGGACTTCCAGTGCTATGTTGAATAGGAGAGGTGAAAGTGAACATCCCTGTCTTCTAACCCAGTCTTAAGGGGAACACTTGTAGTTTTTGCCTGTTGATATGATGCTGGCAGTGGATTTGTCATATATAGCCTATTATGTTTAGGTATGTCCCTTTTATTTTCACTTCACTGACAATGTTTATCATGAATGGATGCTGGATTTTATCAAATGTTTTTCAGCATCTATTGATAGGATCATATGGTTTTTATCCTTCATTTTGGTTATGTGGTGAATCACACTTACTAATTTGCAAATGTACCAACCTTGCATTTCCAAAATAAATCCCACTTGATCATGGTATATGATATGATATTTTTGATGGATTGCTATATTTGGTTTGCTAATATTTGGTTGAGGGTTTTAGCATCTATGTTTACCATGAATATTGGCCTATAATTTTCTTCTTTTGTAGTGTCTTTACCTGGTTTTGGAATTAGGATAATTTTGGCCTTGTAAAATGAACTTGGTAGCCAAAACACTATTTTGAAAGAATATAGGCACCTGCATGTTCATTGCAATGTTACTTACAATTGCCAAGGTATGGAAGCAACACACATGTCCATTAGTAGAGGAGTAGAAAAAACAACTAAGGGACATTTACAAATGGAATACTAGTCAGCCATTAATAAGAAGAAAATCTTACCCTTTGTGATAGCATGGATTGACCTAGAAAACATTACGCTAAGTGAAATAAGCCAGTCATAGAAAGACAAATACCATGATTTCACTCACATGTAGAAGCTAATGAATAAACTGAACTAACAAGCAAGGTAGAGACAGAGAGAGCAGGAAGACAGCTATGGGGCAGAGAGGTTAGGGGGTGGAAGGATCGAATAAAAGGGGAAAAGGACTCATGAACATGGACAACAGTGTGGTGATTGTTGGGGGGCAGAAGGTTTAAGTGGGCTAAATGGTTATGGAAAAATACAATAAAAAATTTTTTAAAGTGAATGAGAGTGGCAACATCAGTTGTTTTCATAGGAAGTACCCTTCAGACAAATATGGTGCAAGAGTTTTTATGGCCAGCCACTTCGACAGACATTATTGTGGCAAATGTTGCCTGACCCATTGCTTCAGAAACCATAAGACAAGTAATCATATAGGGGTTAATAAAAGACATGAACTAAAAAAAGTTTAATATAATTTATTATAATCAGTAAAGTTTCATCAAATGTTTAAAATCTTTCACTTTTCTATTCTCTATTTCACTAATTTCTGCTCTAATATTTATTATTTTCTTCGTTCTGCTTGCTTTAGGTTTAGTTTTCTTTTCCCAGTGTCTTCAGGTAGAAGGTTAGATTATTGATTTGAAATATTTGTTCTTTCCTAAGAGAGGCATCTATACTATACATTTTCCTCTAAGTACCACTTTTCCTGCATCTCATAAATTCATTTTCATTCATCTCGAAGTACCTTATGATTTCTTTGACCTATTGGTTATTTAGAAGTGTCATGTTTACTTTCCACATATTTTTAGTTTCCTGGTTTTTTACTGATTTCTAATTTCATTTCACTTTGGTCAGAGAAGATACCATGTATTACTTCTGTCCTTTTTTATTTATTGAGGGTTTTTATGGCCTAGCATATAATCTATCCTAGAGAATATGCACGTGCCCTTCAGAAGAATGTGTATTCTGCTGCTGCTAGGCACAGTGTTCGACAGATATCTGCTAGTGTACTTAGATTATAGTGTTCTTCAAGTTTTCTATTTCCTTGTTGATCTTCTGCATAGCTGTTCTATCCATTATTGAATATGGAGTATTGAAGTTTCCGAACACTATATTATTAAATCATCAATTTCTCCCTTTCTGTCAGTTTTTGTTTCATGTATTTTTGTGCTCTATTCTGAGGTGCATCTCTGTTTATAATTGTTGAATGTTCATGATGAATTGATACTTTTTAGTATAAAACTCTTTGATAAACTTTACCCTATCAGTAAAGTGAAAGAAGCCAGTCAAAAAGACCACCTACTATATGATCGCATTCATATGAAACATCCAGAATAGGGAAATCTATAGAGACAAAAAGTAGATTAGTTGTTTAGGGATGGGGATGGAGTTGGTAGGGATACAGTGGTTGATAAAAGGCACAGGGTTTCTTTTAAAAGTGATAAAAAGTTTCCTAAAATTGACTCTGATGTTGGTTGCACAAATCTGTGAATACACTAAAAACCACTGAATTGGACACTTTAACTGAATGAATAGTTAAGGTATGTGAATTATATTTCAATAAAGCTGTTTTAAAAAGACAATATGTCATTTATGTCTCCTGTAAATATTCTGACTTATCAGTTACTTAGAGGAAAGTATACCACAATGAGGAAAATACTCAAGAAATGCTGTGCAGAATTTACTCTTTTTGACCATTAAAGGGGAAAAATGTAATCTCCAAGAATCTTTAGGAGGGATTTGAACATGGGAAAATGAGAGGATGATTTAAGGCCCTAACTGGAAACAAGGAACACTTATTTCAATAGCAAAAAAAAAAATTAAGGCATTAACCCCTAAAAAGGCCACAATTTCTATAGCTCAAAGTTAGAAAATGCTTCACTTTCAGACCCATGTAAATTCTAACATACTTGGAAGACATTTATAAGTAACCAGTGACATGAAAATTCAGAAATTAGATTACTTCATCAGAACAGGAAACATCTTCTAACACATAACGTTTCCTTATCTTTACCCATCTGCCCTTTTATCCTAGTGAGTTAGAATCATATTTATTGGCCCAATTAGCCCCACTAATTTTCTGCCACATCAATCATTTTAGCAAGCAGTTTTGAATTTACCATTAAAAATTGCATGGGATTTAAAGATTCATATATTCATTAGGACTACAAACACAGTTTTTGCTGAGAACTGACATTGTAACTTGTGATCTACCTAGTCAACTCTCTTGCCTCTGAACAGAATATGATTTCTACCAAGTGACACACACTGTTAGGATAAAAAGAAAGTCATCACATTTTTCTTTAATGACCATTTTAGCATAATGAAATTGGGACTAATGTTCCAAATTTGCAGTGGGCTACATAATGAAATTCTTAAAGAAAAGAACCATAAAAAATGATTTCCTACTTCTGAGTGGCACATTTGAACTTCAAGAGGCATAAACATGATGCAGCCACTGTGGAAAACAGTTTCGCAGTTTCTCAAAACATTAAACATGGAGTTACCATATGACCCAGGATGGGCTACATTATGAACTTTCATCCTTATGAGAAGCTGTATATTTTTTTGGATTTTCCTTTTCTACACATGTATTACTTTTTATTGATATAATTTACATACTAAAAAATCTACATTTTCAAAGTATACAATTCATTGTTTTTTAGTGCTTTCATGGAGTTATGAAATAATCAGTTATTTCATTTTAGAATATTTTCATTGTCCCAAAAAGAAGCCTTGTACCCATTAGCAGTCACTCCCCATCCCGCCATTCCCTACCTGCTCCCCTCTACCCACCAGAATCTGGCAATCTCTAAGCTAGTTTTGTGTCTATGAATTTCCAATTCTGGCATTTCATACAAATGGAGTCACATAATATGTGACTTTCTGTGTCTGGCTTCTCTCAGTTGGCATATTTTCAAGGTTCATCCATGTTGTAGCATGTATCAGCACTCCATTACTTTCTACTTCCAAATAATATTCCACTGTATAGCTTTATCACATTTTGTTCATCCATTCATCAATGGGTGGACACTTGGGTTCAACAACTCAATTGAGTAATGCTCTTATGAACATGTGTGTGCAAGCTTTAGTGCCGCCATGTTTACATTTCTCTTGGGTAGTTCTGCCTAAAAGTAGAGCTTGTGGGTCATATGATAACTCTATATTTAATGTTTTGAGAAGCTGCCAAATTGTTTCCCACAGTGGCTGCATCATGTTTAGCCTCTTCTTGAAGTTTAAATATGCCACTCAGAAATAGGAAATCATTTTTCATGGTTCTTTTCTTAAAGAATTCCTCAATAATTAATTTTGTTTACTTAACTAAATAGCTTATGAGCAATCTGGCCTAGTTCATATCTTAAAATAGCAAGTTGAACAAGTGAAGATCTACAGATGGCAAATAAGCACATAAAAATGTGCTCCATATCATATGTCATCAAGGAAATACAAATTAAAACAATGAGATATCACTACACACTGATTAGAATACCCAAAATCCAGAACAAATGCTGAAGAAGATATGGAGCAAGAGGAACTTTCATTCATTGCTGGTGGGAATGGAAAATGGTTCCACTTTGGAAGACAGGTTACGTGTTTCTTATAAAACTAAGCGTACTCTTAATGTATAATCCGGCAATTATGCTCCTTGGTATTTACTCAAAGAAGCTGAAAATTTATGTTCACTAACAACTTATACATGGGTGTTTATGGCAACTTTATTCATAATTGCTAAAAATTGGAAGCAACCAAAATGTCCTTCAGTAGGTGAATGGATAAATAAACTGTGATATACCCTGACAATGGAATATTATTTGGCACTAAAAAGAAATGAGCTATCAAGCCATGAAAAGATCTGGAGGAAACTTAAATGCACATTACTAAGCAAAAGAAGCCAATCTGAAAAAGCTATATACTATTGTATGATTCCAAACAGGTGACATTCTGGAAAAGGCAGAACTAAAAAGATGGTAAAATAGTTGTGATTGCCAGGGATTGGGGCTAGGGAGGGATATATGAGCAGAGCATCCAGAGGTTTTTAGGGCACTGAAAATACTCTGTGCAATACCACAATGATGGATGCATGTCATTAAACACTTGCCCAAGCCCACAGAATGTACAAAACCAAGAGGGAATGGTAAGTAAATGATGGACTTTGGGCGGTTAGCATGCATCCTTGTAGGTTTATCTTGATAGTAGGGGAGGCTGTGCACATTTGGGGATAGGAGATACATGGAAAACTTTTGTTCCTTCATCTCAGTTTTTCTGTGAACCTAAAACTGCTCTAAAAATATGAAACAATAAAAAAATAGCATGAGGGACCTCCAAAAATCAAATGCACATTTGCATTATTTTGCAATCTGAACCCTGGCATGCACATGTAAACAAAATTAAGGCATGTTAAAAAGCTCCAGCTGGCAGTCATGTGCTTCCTAATGACAAGTCACTGGCCCTACAGTTGTTACATTTTATTCCAAGAACGTGAGTTGATGCTGGCTTTCACAACTGTTTGGCCTTGATGACTATGAAGGGGAAGTAGTGATGCTTATACCACCACAGCCAGTGTTCTAGGATCTCCTGTTCTAATTGGAGCAGGCTTCAAGTTCTATTTGACCTTGGGCAAGTAAGGGACTCTCGCTCACCCTCCTTTCTCCCCCATTTAGATGAGTAAGAACATTACTCATTTCATAGAGTTGCCTTGAGAAACAATTGGAGATCATGCATTTAAAGTGTCTACCAAATAGGAAGAAACCAATAAATATTGTAATTTTTCCTATTTTTAGCAGTCATAAAGTCATAAAGTAAGTTAGAACTAAAAGGAACCACTTATGGGGTGTGACTAACCATTAAAAACAATTTTCTGGCTTACAGTAACAATTTCCAAGCTAGAAGCTGTTTGTATCCTAAAATGATCTTTCCTGAGCCACTTTTCTGACCTCTTAACTGGGAATAGAAATACCTGCTTCCATCTTAACACTGTTTTGAGAATTAAATGAGAAAGAATATGGGAAAATCCCTTGCTAAATTATAAATTGACTTAAAGATTTCTTCTTGAGTACCTGTTTTGTGAAAGGCACTGGACTAGATAAATTGAACAAAATAAGCAACAATGAAACAAGAATAAAACTTGGGGAAATCCTTTAAAAACTATTATAAAAATTTAAGATGATATTTAAATATCTCACAGCCAAAAATTTTAACATTTGCTTACCTACTGGTGATGTTTTAAATGAGCTCCACTTTCACACTGCCATGCAACAAAATGAATATTTTTTACATATCTTTTTAAAAGAATTATTTATTTAGAGAGAAGGGAAGGGAAGGAGAAAGAGAGGGAGAGAAACATCAATGCGTGGTTGCCTCTCAAGAGCCCCCACTGGGGACCTGGCCTGCAACCCAGGCATGTGCCCTAACTGGGAATCAAACCTGCAGCTTTTTGGTTTGCAGGCCGGTGCTCAATCCACTGAGCTATACCAAGCAGGAAACAAAATGAATGTTACATTACTAAATAACTGGAATCATTTAGAAAATAACATGCAGGCCTAGCTCATTTGACAGTTACTCATTGAGTGTTTCCCACCAGCTGCAGCTGGTCTGAGAAAAATTGAGTGCTAACATTAACAGCTGAGAAGTTAATTATTGGCCTCTATTTTTATAAGGTTTATCAAAACTTAACTTCCTAAGACGCTGAGCCACCTGGGACCTCATGGTCTAAGTGGGCAGGGCAATCCCAGCCCAGGAACACACGGAGGACAGGAACTAGCCCCTTTCTATTCCACCCAGGGTTGACAGCCAGGAGGAAGGTGGAGAGAAAGCATTAGCAGTTTTGCCCTTGGTACTGGAGCTGACCGGCCCTGGCTCATCGTCCTGCCTTTTCTGCCTCTACTTGCCTTTTCTGCCTCTGCCTCTGCGCCTCGGTTTCTTCATCTGTGAAAGGAAGATAATAACAGCAAATACCCTAAAGGCTAACTGTGACCATGAAAAGAGATAGCACATAAAACACTCCTAGAGCAGTGTGTGACACACAGGGGAGGGGCCATGAAATATTTCACAAGATAACATTTCATAGCTGTTACAGCTTTCCTAGTAGCATGCAAAATATCCTCTCTACATAAGTTAGTATGTTGACATTAGGGTTTCTCAAACAAAACAATTTTATTTTAGACGGAACCTGTAAAGGAAAGGAGAGTTAGTGGGGAGGAAGGAAGGTAGGGTGGGTGGGAGGGAAGGAGAGAGGGAGGAAGGGAAGGAAGGAACTAAAGGTAGAAAAGGCCAGTTTCTGTCCCCACAGAACTTTCAATCTAGGTAACAACTCAAAGGGACTGATAGTGAGAAGACATAGACTGAGATGTAACCAGATGTAAAGAAATGCAATCCCTTGCACCTCTCAACTAGCTTCAAGGGCTAATACACAGAAACAAGGGTGGAAGCCAAGGCAGTTCCCTGTCCTTTTGTCCTAGTTAGATCTAAGATCTACGCTTTGTTTAACTGTCCAGAGAGTTACTCAAGGAAGCCTTCAGAGAAGGACAGGAGAAACAAACATCAGTGGAAGGTGAATAAACAAGTAAAATCTGGGGGGAAAGGTAAAACAGAAAAACAAAACCAGCCATAAACCAATGAATGTTCTAATAATACAGAATAATGTGTTCCCAGAAACTCGGCAGGGAAGGTGCTGAGTTGGGGTGGGAAACTGTTCTGTGTTTATAATTCTTAAAGAGCATGAAAGAAAACTACCAAGGTTTAATTTTTTTAGAAAGGGTCCTCAATTTGCTAGCTTTAAAAACAAGAGCAAATCCCTGGATACTCAATGGATCTAGTCCCCAAATCCATCACTCTCTTTGAACTCAGGAGAAGGGGTAGGAGGGTGTGTAAGACAGGCCCATGTCTGGTGGTGCTCCATGCTCAGTACTTTTGAAATCTGTTCAAAAGGAAGTGGAGGAAGAGATTATATTGCTAAGCTTTCTTTTTAGCTGGCCAGAACCTTTATGAACAATGTTTCCCTGCAAGTGGTTTACAGAACATTAGTCCCAGAAGATATTTCCAAAAACAAATCATGTAGGTTTGCAAAAACACTTCAACAGCATTCACATCTGGGACCTCTTCCAGGCACATTAGCAATTTAAGAGCTCTGAGAAGTCTTGTACCGAAGAAGCCAGTTTACACTGGTTTAATCAAGCAACTAGAAAACAGAGGATCTTGGTGAGTTTGTGGGGCAGGTGATGGGGACAGAGCCATCCCAGGAAATAGAACTGGATGGAGAGGAGAGTATCGACGGACTTCTTCTCAGGGAAGGGGAGAAGCCAACTGAGAAACTTCTTATATTATAGTTCAAAGGGCTGTGGTGGGTGGGAGGCATGTCCAAGGGTCATCACACTATCTTCTAAGGGGTGGGTGCCTCCAGCTACCTAGGGAATTGAGTTCGCTGACTCAGGTCTGCAAGCTGGGGCACGACCCCCAAAGGCCTTGCTGCATCTCCTCATTCAAAATCCTGCTGCTCCTTCAACTCAATGCAGTGATGACTACGAAGACTGCTGCAGTAATACTGGCTAACACTGGTGGCAAACACAAGGCCCGCAGGCTGAATCCAGCCCTCCACCTTGTTTTATCTGGCCTGGCACCTTGTTTCTACCCGGAGGCAGTGCCGAGCTCTCGCTTAACTGTTAAGGAGTAGTTACATTTATACAGTCCTAAAATTACATTTGGCCCTTTGAAGGCAACCAGGAGGCTAAAGTGGCCTCCGGTGAAAATGAGTTTCACAGCCCTGGAATTGTTGTTGAGAGCTTTCCTCCACGTCAGACACTCTTCTAAGCACTTTGTATGGATTAATCTGCTTATTCTTCATAGCAATTAGATATGGTAGGGATGTTATGTTCTAAATGATTCCAGTTAGTTGTGTGGCAACGAGAAAGCAAAGCTCACTTAAAACATTTGATCAATAAGTAAGCAAATTTCCTCATTTCATCCATGAGGAAATCGAGGCACACTTGAAACAACTTAAGAATATAGTTAAACAATATCTGTTTCAAGTAATATAAAATCCTGAACATAACCAAGCCTATATTTTACTAGGAAACTGGTTTTGCTATTAATATCCTGCAAAAAACTCTTTGGGGAATGTTGGTTTTGACTTGTTCCATCTCTTAGCAATAAGGGGAGATAGGCCATTCTGGCGGGTGGGGTGCCAGCTGCCCACAGCTACCCTGCAGTGTTAGTGGCCTCTTTGTGACAAGGCTTGGAATCCTCCAGGCCAGCATTCTCCAGCAGAAATAAAATGTCAGCCACACATGAAAGTTAAGGATGTCTATAGCAGCCACATTTTAAAAAGAGTAAAAAAAAAAAGTGAAATGAATTTTAATAATATACTATTTTATTTAACCCACTATATCCAACACACTGTCATTCCAACATGTGGCACTAGACACATTTCAAGGCCTCAGGCAACACTTGAGGGTACTGGCTACCTATAAGACAGTGTGTTTCAGGCATTAAGTGTTTGCAGAGTGAATACTGAGGCAGTGTGATATGCTAGATAAGAATTTTGGCCTGGAAGTCAGAGAGAACTATGTTCAAATCCCAGCTGCTTCACAACAGCCTGTATGACCTTGGCAAGTCACTTAAGCCCTCTCTATCTCCACGTCCTCAACTGTGAAATGGAAATACTAATGGTCCCTCCCTAACAGGGGAGTTAAATGTCTTAATACACATAAAAAGTGCAGAAACAGGGCCTGGGGCATAGTAGACACTCCAGGGTGTTGGCCATGGTGACTCATTCCTGAGGGTGAGCACCCTTTTAGGGCTGTTGGAATGGACTGGATCCAGGGCTTCCTACTGCTATCTGACTGCAGCTCCTGGGTGGCCCCAAGTTGTGTGGTGGGTCTAGGTATCACTCCCTTATCAGAGATTAAAAAGCAGTTGGGCAGGATCTGTTTAAAAAGGCTTCTGAGCAACTCCTGGAGAGCATATCTCCCACATTCTTTTGATACACAAGTCTCCCAGATCACACAGGACTGAGGACAAGTTTGTATACTGCAGCCTGCAGTACAAATCCTTTCTTGTCTGATGTCCATGTTCCAGCGACCATGGCAATGAGTAGTCGCAGGGGCACACTGCACTCTGATCACAGTGGAAACTCACTCACAGGAACCCTCCCAACCACAGGCTATCTTCTCGCAGCATCTGGCCTAGCTCAGATATGTGGGTGCTGTAAATTCAGCTCTTGCTGTGACAATTTAACTTCTTAAAAGAATTAAAAGCCTAATATCTTTTTCCATAGCCTTAAGATAACTTAAATGAATCCATTGTTTTTTTCTTAACTGTTCTTACACTTAAACCCAGTGGTGCTTCCAACACCTCACCTGAGTCGCACTTTTGAACGTCCTCTTTCTAGGCACCCTCCACAGGCAGCTTTTCTGAGAAGTGAGGGGCCTGTGTTCAAGGCCCCCCTTGCCATACACTGCAGCTCCAAGATTATGAATCCCTGTGAAATTCTGAGCCTGGATCCTCCTACCAATGAAGAAAAGAACTGGAATAGAAGTTCTCTCTCAAGTTCTTCCAGTATTAAAAATGTAGGAATTCTCATATTTTATAAGATAAAAGTGAATAATGATGAAAAATGAAGTCCTAAGATTCAAAAAAAAAAAAAAGCAAAACCCAAGAGTCCATTCTCTTGGCCACTGTCTCTCTTAGAATGGGTCCAGAAGAAATGACGCAACAGTAGACAGGGTGGGCAGGTAGGAGACAGAACAGCCCCAACAGAGAGACCAACACAAAAGAAGTGAGCTGTAGCTGACATTAAATAGTATCAAGGGAGGTACAATGTACACATCTCCACTACTTACTGTGAAGTTTTTATTTTAGACCAGCTAAAACAGATCATTTCTAAAAACCACTTCCATTCTCTCTAATCTGACTTGTTACAATGGAGTAGTATCAAATGTGAGGATTTGGAAAACTTTGGAGAAACTCTTGTATTGCCTACAAAGCACAGGATAGGAACTGTGGGAAATAATGGAGCCCTGTCTCCCATTCCTCTTCCTCCCAGAGCGTGTGGTCAGAGAGGGCTCATTTCACACCACCAAGCCCTCTATGTCTCACTGCCCTCTGGCTTTCTCTTTCTTTCCCATGTGTGCTATGTTGAAAAGAACATAGTTGCATTCACAGGTATCCAAAGACTCCTTTGTAACCGTTTCACTTATGAATCAAGAGAACACATTCCCATCATAAAGTACACTGGCTTAAAAATGTAAGTTGCCTGTATATACTAATTAGAAATAAAAACAACAATAGCATGCCTTTTCTGTTGGCATAGACACTGGTTTTAAAGAGCAAGTCATAGATAAGCCTTTCCTTGTCCATCTCTCTTCACCAGTGTCTTAAGTAAACTCTATACTGAATCCTGCACCATGCTTTCCTGTAATGTAGGTGTAGTCCTGTGACAGCACGACATCTGTGGTGCATGAAATGTTTGCAATAAAATAAAGAGGCCATATAGGCAGTAAGTGTCTGCAAATGAAGACAATGAAAAAGACAAGCCACAGATATGCAACTACATATCTGATAAAGGGCATATATCCAAAATATATAAGGAAAGCTCAAGCTTCAATGATAAGAAAACATTCCAGTTTTTTTTTAAATGGGCAAAATATTTGAAACTGACACTTAACCAAAGAAATATGTGGATGGCAAATAAGCACATGAAGAGATGCCTCGTCATTAGGGAAATGCAAAATAAAACTATGACCTGATACCACTATTAGAATAGCTAAAATTTAAAAAAACACACAAAATATTGGCAATAACAAATGTTAGCAAGGATGCAGTAAATATGGAACTTCTACACCCTGCTGGTGGGGCTGCAAAATGGTATAGCCACTTTGAAAAACAGATGGCAGTCTTAGAAAGTTAAACATATTCTTACCGTATAACCCAGCAATCTCCTGCCTAAGTATTTACCCAAATGAAATGAAAATGTATGTTCTCCCAAAACCTGTATGCAGACATTTATAATGGCTTTATTTGTAATCGTCAAAGGAATTACTCTACATTTTGATTGTGAGGATGGTTACATGACTATATGCATTTGCTAAAATGTGCAGAACTCTACACTAGAAAGGATGACTGTCATTACACGTAAATCATAACTTAATAGAAAAATGGAAAGAAAACACTAGGAAATGAAAAGATTTATAAACAAACAAACAAACCCCTAACAGAAAAATGCTGAGGCCAATCACATCAACTTCAAGTTTTTCCGTATGCCACAGGCCAACTGCATTTCAACATCCCAGTCTAATTCTAATGTCATATGAGAGATGGGAATCAATAAAAAAGGAAGCGTTCTGCCAACACTTGCTGTCCGTTTGATTTCGTTTCTTAAAGCCCACTGCCCACATGTACAAAAACCATCACATCTTGTATTTCCTCCTGCTCCTTTTGTGAGACTCAGAATGCTTCCTATTATTAATGATTTTCAGTTGTACAGAATGTCCATGCAGGAGTCTGGCCCATACATAAGCAGACTTTGGTTACCCATAAATGGCTACAATAATGATTCTGTAACAATCTGATTATTTTAAAATACCTACCTTTGGTGGATACAAAGTTTAATTATTTAAACCTCAACTGCATGGTTAAAGAGCACTTTATTAAACAAGTGGGTTTATTCCCTGAGATGAAGAGCACCAAGAAATTCTACAATATCTTACTTCAAAAAGACAGCTCTCTTAGGTGAAGGGTCTGAGGGCCCTCAAATTTATTCCAAACATCCTCTGACTGCTCATCCCTCTGCCCCAGCCTTCTGCCATTTCTTACATCCCTTCTTTTGAGGGGGTGTGCATCTTAACCTATTTCAGGGGTTGAACAAATTAGCAAGTACCTGTGTGACCCTTTTGCCTTAGCAGACAGTGGGTTTCTGAAGCAAAGTGACATGAACAACCAAGCTCTGATGATAGGTGACAGAGAAAGGCCCTGATTTGGGACTACAGGTGAAGCAGGTAGCCTTCAGGTTGTCTCTGGATCCAGAAGTAACCAAAGGGCTGGTGGAGGGGGCAGGAAAGCACCTCTCACACATAAGAAGCCCTGATTTTAGGTCCAAACCTAAACAGCCCCAACTGCACGCTATCTCTTCTGGGCTTCAAAACACACAAGAGTGAAATCCTTGAATGGTAGATAAGGTCATCTCAGCAAATACTATAAAGTGAGGATCTTTCTACTATAAAGTGAGGATCACACACACTGGTGTGTGTGTGTTTAAAATGTGTTTTTTTTAATAGGCCTATCAAGGTTCTCCAGACAATGTGTCAAGAAGATCACCTAACCACACTACCTTTTGTGCTCAGTGAAATTACTCTGATAAGTGGCTTGTTCCATGGCTACATGGCTGCATTCTTGGTACCTGCTCTGGGCTTGGGGGCTGGCTCTGCTCTTCCAAATTGTAGATGCAGCCTGACCTTATGATAAAGGTGAATCAAAGGGTGAAAGAAGTAGAAAGGGAAAAGGGGCCATAGGAGCAAAACTAAAACTGAAACAACAGTAGTTTTAACAACAACGACAAGTGAAGTTACTTCAAAGACATAACCAATCGCAATGTGTGGGCCTTGTTTAGATCACAGTCTAAGCAAAAGGACTATAAAAAGGCATTTTAGGCACAGTTAGAAAATTTTTAATTAGGTACTCTTTATGTGATTAAGGAGAAGTTATTGTTGATTTTGATAACCAGCATAATGTTACAGTTTTTAGAGTATTTAAAGGAAATGTCATGATACCTGAGTTTAGTTTAAAGTTCTCTAGATACAGGAAAATTAAACAGCAAATGTGCAAAATCTTTGTCATTATTAAATGTAGGTGGCATGTTTATTTTACCATTGGCTCTAAAATACCTTTTTAAAAACAAGATGAAAAGTAAAACAAAAAAAAGAAAACCTCAAAGAAGAAATAAGAACAAATGAGAGAAGGAACTATTCCTGTCGTAGCAGTTTCCTTTTTACTGTCCTTTAATCATTTTGCTGGAATGTTGTACCATAGATTTCAATGTCAAAAAGAGCAATGTTTTTACATACATGCCACAAAGAAGATAAAGCTGAAGAAATAAGCTCAAGAATTCAGTTACTTAAAACAGTAATTTTCTAATAATTTACAAAGAATTTTAGAGATCATTGCTTATACTTGACTTTATTAATCATAAGCTCCTTGAGAAATATAAAACAAACAAAAAGGTACAGAGACTGATGAGGAACAAAAAGGAGTAAGTGAAAGGAAATTAAGTCAAAACGATAAACCCCAAATACCAGGAACTATCTTTAAAGGTCAAATCAGTCCTGGTTCACTGACTTCTCCAAGTTTAGTCTTCTCACTTGTAAAATGGGAGTGCCTGGAGCATCTTCCTCCCAGTGAGCTCTTCCAGGAGTAAGTGAAATAACCCACAGTGTGCTTGCACGTTGCCTAGCACACAGCTCCTCACATGTTGCCTGTCCTTGTGTTCACAGGCTGAAAGTCTGAGGGGAAAGGTCTGAGGGAAAGAAAGTGTGTGGGAAAGTGGAGGCAGACAGGCTTCTCACCGAAATCACTAATTAGCCAACAACCACTGACCTGAATGAGCCCAGAAGGACCGTGAGGTGGGCCAAAGCTTCTGTTACTGCCTGGAAGCCTCGAGCTGTTTCAGAATTGTTTACTTAAAGCCCCCTCAGAGGTCTGTCTGCTCCTTCGCTCTGTCTCTCACTCCATTTGGGCTCCACTCTCCAGGCAGCTAATCTAATCATCTAATCTATGCTAAATTATTAATGGATCCCAGAGGTTAATGTGTAACAAGTATTCACGCCAACAGAGGCATGCTGGAGACACAAGGCTGCAGTGAGTCATTAGCCTTTGGTGGGAATTCCGGGCACCAGGAAGCCCTCCACAAATCAAATCAAATTCTAGGAAGACTTGTAAAGAATCCCACTGGAAAAAGTATTTCATATGTGAATACAATCAAATCAACAAAGCAGCAGGAGAAAAACCCTCTAATGGGATCAGGACAAAAGGGTGTGTTTATGAGTTTTGTGACCTTGGGTAAGTCAACTTCAGGGACTTCTCTGTATCTCTGTTTTCTCAAGTGCAAAGCCGAGGATGAGGTAAGGATTAAAACACCTAATCCATTAAAGCATGTAGGATAGTGTCTGCCACATAATTCAAGCTCAACAAATGTTAGCCATTGTATCATTTAGAAATTAGATTAGATGAAGGTCAAAAAAGATGTTCCGAAATCTTAAGTAAAAAAGGATTTTTTAGATGGCAGCTTCTTCCATTTGTGTTTTCTAGGTAATTTGTCATCCAGTGTCACGTATTGGAATCAGATTTGGGCTCAAGTCAGCCCTACTTCCTACTAGGACAAATTGCTCCTAGGACTTCCTATTAGCACCTTCCTGAGTTGTAATTTTTTTCAACTGTAAAATAAGAATAATAATACCTACCCTATAGTGTTGATGAGCAGATTACATATGATAATGTATAGAATGTGTATAGCACAGAGATCCTATATGCACATAATATGAGTCCAACAAATGATGACTTTAATTATCACCTTATATTTTTCAGGTTTTATGATCATATCCTTGGGATCCCAACCAAGAAGTGACAGTGCATTTTAATGGAGGTGATGGACAGAGTCCCCAGTCCCTAATGGAGACTCAACCATTGATCCCCAAGGTCAGTTGAATAGGCACAGGCCTAATTTAAATGGGTTTAGGGGAACCCTCAGCTTTGATCAGGCCCAGGATTCCAAAGAAGTAGCTAAAAGCAGGATTTTTATCTGTGTGGTATTGAAACTATCTCATCCCCCTTTCCCCCTGAAAAAAGAAAGAAGCAAACCATGGGATCTTGGCCTGGCTACTGGTCCCTGGTGACAAGTGCCACGGGGCTACAAAATAACTATATGCCACTACCCCCATTCCTCTTTAAACTACGTTTGGTAATTATGAAAATATTACAGAACCATGGCAAGAATATAAGAATATAAAATATAGAGGTAAAGGTTGCCTATGTTCCTGCCAACCAAAAATAATCCTATTAACATTTTCATGCATATTGCTTCAGATGTTTTTCTTTACACACATCCATCTACACACACTTATTTTTTTAAAAATGAGATCATACCATATACATTAAATCATCACTGCCCATTCACTAAATACACATATTTCTCTGTTAACATACATCTATGTCATCGTTTTTAATGACTGCATAGGAATCCACCCAATGCACACCTATAAATTATTGATATATCCCCATACTGATGGGCATTATGTTGTTTCCAGCATTTTTTATAATAAACAATACTGTATTGAGTATTCTCCCATAAATATTTTTACACAATTGTCCAGTTATTTCCTTAGAAGTGGCATTAATGTGCCCTGGCTGGTGTAGCTCAGTGGATTGAAAGTGGGCCTGCAAACCAAAAAATCACTGGTTCGATTCTCAGTCAGGCACATACCTGGGTTGCAGGCCAGGTCCCCAGTAGGAGGTGCACAAGGGGAACTACACATAGATGTTTCTGCCCCTCTTTTTCTCCTTCCCTTCCTCTTTCTCTAAAAATAAATAACTAAAATCTTTAAAAAAAGAAGTGGCATTAATGGGTCAATCAGTATATAATTCCTAAATGCCTTAAGAAACAATAAACAGCAGACCTTGCTGAGATGGGAGGGTGAGAGAGGTATTTTAGTAACAGAAAAACACTGTCTTTTATGCCCAGGCAAACAAAATAACTTTTTTTTCTGTTGGCCTACTCCTCTGCTTTTCTCTCCCTTACCTACTGAGCACATCTATCTCACTGATAAGAACAACTAAATTCCCTTGTGCAAAACTCAGGGTCAAATAGAGAGTGTCTGTGTGATAGAACTTGGGGTTTCATCTGGAAATGCAATGTGACAGGGATGGGCGAAAGTGGCTTACAAAAACAACAAACTCTCCTGAATGGATCCCATGGGCCTGACACTTGGCCACCCTAGTGTGCAGGGCAAGAAGAGGGCTCAATGAACTCTACTGGGGACCCATTGTTTATGGGACCCTGTAGTCACAGGGGACACCATGGAAAAGAAAAAAAACTCCCCACATGCCATCCTGAATCCTGAGAAACTTACAAACAGGATGAAAATCGCAAATAAATGCAGATACATTCAAGTGGCCCAAATGCACACACACACACACACACACACACATCCAATGATGGCAAAACAGAGACAGCACAGAAGGGCAGCCACTGGGCCAAGAGAAACTTTCAAGAAATAAAATCTTTAAATGCAGTATTATGTGTAGAGAAAGCAAGCAGACAGAAGGGGCTCTCAGCCTCACCACTGGCTAGCAGGGTGACCTTGGCCAAGTCCCATAAGCCCTTTGTGACCATGTTACCAAGAAAGTCTAAGCTTAATCACCTGGTTATCTTTGGGTTTTGATATTTTGAGTTTTTCTTCCCTTGCAATAGTGTTTTAATTTCTACTTTCATAATCATTTTTTAAAAATCTGCCATTCAGTGATTGTTTACTGTCTCTAAACACTGTTCTGGGAGCCTTCATTATTTCATACTCACTTAGTCCTGACTAGTCCCTTAAAAGGTATATGTTATTCTTCCTTTATGCTCTAAATGTGCTTGAGGTCACATAATAAATAACTTGCATAAAGATAATTCCAGGTTTTACGGTTTTATCCTCATGGCACAGAGGAGTTACTCCATAAATACTTTACGGCTAAATGAGTAAATGCACACAGGAATGAGTAAATTAAGTTGTAGATGTCTTTCTAAGCCCATGAAGTTTTTTCACTTTATAAGATTTTTTCTATACATGTCATTTTAACATGTTATCTCAGAATCTTGCTTTGAAAATTAGATATATGTGAAGAATCAGAAATGAGCATGACTTATGTCCCATCTGTAGGCAGGAGGTAAGAGCCACACTGCCCTGTCCTGGGTAGACTCCCCGGATCCAGCAACTAAAGGGTTACACACAGCTCAGCAGGGTCCCCCAGGGTCTGTTCCAAGGATTGAGTTATCTTAAGTTCTAATGGGTTGATATTGAATATATAGATTATCACTCCTGGAAATATATAACCTAACATCCTAGGACTACAGTTTGTTCATTTATAGCATGGTTTGTTCATTCAGTTAGCATGGTGGCCTAGAGCTGACTGCTAAGGTTTCCTCCAGCTCAAATAGTCTATCATCCTGTGAGAAGAGATGACACAGAAAACAATAATGGAGAAAGCCAAGTCCAGGGCAAAGCAAACAACAAGCTATGGACAGTGGTTAGTATCCTAAAACCAGCTTCAGCAGGGACTCTTCTTTAGCTGAACTTCTGAATCACTTGGAGCACTTACTAAACCCAATGATTCTTTCTCCATCTCTCTAGTCTAGTAGAGAGGTTTTGTTTGTTTAAAGAACATGGACATCAGGTGGGGATTGACTGTGGTGGGGATGTGGGGACAGGCAGGGCAGGAGAAAGCAGTGAGGGGAAACTGGGACAACTGTAAAGAACAACAATAAAAAAAATCTGCATCTGTATGAGGCTCAGAGGGTACTTCTAAAATTTACCCTGGGTTACCAGTCACTCACTGCTCTTGGAGTGCAGGGTGGGAAGATCTAAAGCTGAATGGATAAATGGATTGATATTTACAGAGAAGATGCTTTCCTCTCTGGACTGAGTGTTTTCTCCACACCCCCTTCACCCTCACCTATTTCACTCCCTGTGCAAAGGCTACCTGGTTTCAGAGGTTTCTATGACCTGCTGCTTCATCCCTCTAATGGCTACTGGTGAACTGTGTCATGTTTCAAAGTTCTTTCCAGGTATTGTGAGCCTCCTGCATCTGAGCTGAGAGAAGGGATGCAGGAGCAGCCGGAGGAGACAAACCAAAGTAGCAGACTCCAGCAGCAACCTTTGCAAGAGCCAATCAAAGCCACTGGATGGAGGAAGGGCATACAACACTAGTCACTAATAAGCCAAAATCAGAATGAAAAGGAAAAATTGGTAGTGGTGATTTGGAATGTGGCACTTAAAGGCCCCAATACCAATAATGACCAGAGCCCAAATAAGCTTTTTTGAAAAAGCAAGGTATCTTCTGCTGTCCTCAATCTTCACCTTTTCAGATTCTCTTTCCTTTGTGTTTTAACAAGTTTTGAGAATGACTTGTCTTCTAGCCCCAAAAAATCAACCAAATGTCCATTGACTTGAGTAATTAATTTTTTTAAAAACCTTGAGGATATTTTGAATATTATTCTCTCTCTCTCTTCTCTCTCTCTTTCACACACACATGTACACACATGCACACACACCACACCTGCACAGAGAAAACGAATCATGGAACAAGGCAGGCAAACATGGGTGTTCGTTATGGTCTAGCTGTGAGATTGTAAGTTGTTCATATCTGAAAGCCTCAGCTCCTTTACCAGGTCCGATGGAGGTTAAGAATGCTACCCACCCTACAGGCTTTGGTAAGGATTAAGTGAAGTTGTGTGGGTAGAGTGCTTTGCCCAAAACCAGTAGAAAATAGTAATAAATGGTAGTTTTTAAAAAATGTTGGTTTTCTGCCACTTCAGGACAGAAGAATGTCACAAAGTACCACTGGTCAACAAACTGATCAATGAAAATATTATTTAAGTATCTTTGGAACATATATCAGTAAGCCAGAAAGGAAGGAATCATATATTTCCTTTCTATCACATGTTATATATGTGTATATGTGTGTATATATATATGCACACACACACATATATATATTTATACACATGCATAAAATATGCACTTGATAATTCAGATTTGGGAAGTCAAGAAGCAAATGTCAACATTCTTATCAGCAAGGTCAAAAAAGTATGATAAATATTTTCCCGTTGAACTTGCTAGCAGCTGGCAGTCTTGGCACCATGCAAGCTGCTGTGACTATTGTTTCTAAGTACCCTCCTCATTCATCCTCCCTTTCCCACCCCTTGGCTCTTTAAACAGTCTAACAGACAGAGTATTTCAGTTAGAGTCCACCCAGCCCTGGTAGTAAGAATAGGGCATTGGATGGGATAAAGCCAAAAGTCCCACAGTGCTATGTCCTACGATGCTACTCCCTATGACTTGACTACTCCAGGTTATAGACAACCAATGTTCTTTTGTTCAATCATTCACTTTAGAAATAATAAATCCAGGAGGGATTAGGACACTCCACTGTCATAGTGGAAGAATGTGACACAGAGATGAGATGAAACAAGTGACTGTTTGGGAAGCATTTTAGGAAACTAGCTATTGGTCTTAAATTTTTATCTTATTTAGAGAGGCCAGAAAGACCCTGAGAAGTTATTTAATTCAGAAAAGCAAGTTTTAAAAATAGAAAATGGGGTAAAGATAAATTTGTAGAAATGGAAAGTCCAAGAATTAAATACACACACACACACACACACACACACACACATATATATATAGACAATAAATTGAGGGTTGATTTCTAATCATAAGCTATCATCACAGAGAAAGTAACCAGGCTTAAAGGACAGTGAAGGGTTTTTTTCAAAACTACAGACTGGGTAACACGGATAAGCATAAGCTTTAGTGGGTGCCCAGAATGACAGACACATCCTTGGCAATGGCCAAATATTGTCAGCATAAAGCCTCAACAAATCTGGCTAGGATGGAAGGAAATCTAGCTGTAGGCATAGACACATCTGATAGAAACCTGACTGTGCAACACAGACTTCCACCCCATATTTCCTGAAGCCACAGAACATGAGCTAACCTGAAGCGGACAGGAAAAATTCCAAGAAACACATAGAAGTTTTATGAGTTCCATTTGTAAGACTGTTTTGTAACTTTACATGGTAAAAACATAAGTAAATAAAAAAGAAACATAAACAATCGTTAACTGCATATATGGCTATAATAGCCTAGAACATTATTAAAGCTTAATCATAAAAATTAGCAACTTCAACAAAAGAGACAACTCTGTCCATAGTGGGCTGGGAGTCACTGCTATCTGAGTTTGAATCCTGGTCTTGACACTTATTAGCTGTGCAACCACAAGAGAGTGTTGCTAACACTCTCTTTAGCTTTCACATCAGTACAATGGAGATATACCTACCTCACTTGAATATCAAATAAAAGACAATGTAAATGGTAGTGCTTTGTAGCATGACAATTAATCCATCTCACAGAGGTGGGATCTCTGCTGAAGCAAGAAGCAAATACCTGAGGTGGCACACACATGCCCTCCTGTCGAGGATTCCATGTGTGGGGTGCTGCTCCTATAGATCACATGGGGTTTGTTTTGTTCCTCTTCATTTTCTTGTTCATCAGTGGACAGTAGTGGTTCAATAAAATAATCCCCATCATGGGACCGGAATGTGCCCATCTGCAAAAGAGGAGAGGAGAGGTTGATTTAATAAACAATGAAACATTTCAAAGTGGAGATGGTGCCATTTTACCCAATCCCTTTGTCATGAGGGCTGCTTAAACCTAAAATGCTGTGACACATTTGGAGAAGCAGTTTATTTTTATTCTCTGCCACACTGGTACCTTATCCTTGATTTAATTCTACACTATTGCACCTGCTATCCAAATCTATCTCGGAGACACACTTCCTTGGTGCTGAAATTCTAATCACATATTCCCTTCTATAAACTTTTTGAAAGAGAGTGTTTCTTTGTGTGAAGACAGCCTGGAAACTTAAAGACAGGTTTGAGCTCCAAGGGAAAACTTGACCCTTGGAAGCCATATCATGAATTCAGGTTCAGGAAGTACATGTTGACCACAAGGCACTCATGGTTGTGCCACCTGTGACTCTAGCACATGAGTCTCTCACCAGCCCTTCCCTTTGCAATAAGGAGTGATTCAGCAAAAGCCTTTGGAGTTGGGCTTCCCTAGTTTCTGGTCCCAGCACTGCCACTCACCCACCCACTTTGGGCAACTTCTTTAAATGCTTCCTTGTTCATCAATTAGGGATAAAAATACTCACTACAATGGGTTATCCTGCAGATTAAGTGAGATAATGCACTTAAAGTGCTTAGCAAAGTGACAACTTGTAAGGGCTTAGAACACATTAGTGGCTTTTGCTGTTGTGGTGTTAGCTTCTGACCACTAGCATACAATTTGTGTTTGCCAATCATTCTAAGCACCTTGAAAGAGGTAATCCTTTCTCCTTTCCTTCCTACATACCAGCAAGTTTTGCAAATGATGCATGAGGTCTCAAGGTTGAACCACCCAAACCAAACATTACAAGAGCACAGAAGTTCCCCATGTCATGCAATGTTTAAAGGGAGAAACCAAGCCCTTCTCTTATCCTTCATTGTTCCTTTTCCTGCACTGAAAAAAGATGAAGAAGAAGAGGGGGGAAAAAAAGAAGAGCAAAGCAGAGGCCTTTAACCTTCCCCTGGATACAAGAGGAATGACTGTCCTTAAAGGTCATTAGCATCATCTGGAAATTTGTTTGAAATTCAAATAATCACGCTCCACCCCAAATCTGACCTACTGAATCAAAAATCTCAGAATAGCACCCAGGAGTGAGAATTTTAATGAGGACTCCATGGTCTTCTTATGATAAAGTTTATGAAGCACTAAGTTAAGACACTGGTTCCCAAACCCAGTTAAGTGGCAAAATTGCCTGGGATGTTTTCTAAAAATTCAGATTTGGGGCATTGTCTTTCATCTGCAAATTAGTAACTTTTAGGGGTAAGGTCTAGAATCTTATTTTAAAGAAGGTTCCCCACATGATATATGAGCCGCTGACTCAATGAGGGGACAACTGTGGTGTGGTGAGACTAAGCAACAGAGCAGCAGAATAGAAAAATGATTTAACAAATTTAACATCATCCAGGCAGCTCTCTCTGTTTCAATACACAACTCTGGTATACTCTGAACACAGTACAGGATACATACTACCATATGTAAAACCTACTAGAGACAGGCTATAAATACTGGGAAAGAAGCTGGGAGTCCATCTGGTATGGATCTGGCACCTCTGCTAAAAAATGAAACTGAGGCCCAGAGGGAGGAAGTGACTTGTCCAAAGTTCCTTTTTGGTGGTACAGAAGCATCTGAATAGTGCCAGTGCTGAGTCTAGAACTCAGGTATCCTGACTTTACTCTGGTGCCTGAACAAAACGAAACAAAACACTAAACAAACAAACAAACAAACAAGCCCCTGAAATTCTCTTTAGGAATATAGATTCACGCTCTGAATGATTAAGAGCATGGGTCAGAGAGGCTGAGTGGCAGCCCCAGTTCTGCTGCTTAGGAGCTGTGAGGCTTTGAGCAAGTCTCTAACTCTCAGAGCCTCAGTGTCCCAATCTGTAAAATGAGTTATTTGAGGATTGGGTTGTTGTAAGGATTTTGTATGAGATAATACAGATGTAAAGTACTCATCATAGGGCAAAGCACATAAGAGTTCAATACATGGTATCCATATGGTGCCAAATTAATTTTCTTGCTGATCCACAAATAGCTGCTTGATCAAAGAATAATCCTTTCTTGGTCATGGCAAACATTTATTCAAGCATAGAGACTGTGTACCTACAATATATAAAGCTCCAATACAGGAAAGAAATGAATTGATGTTGATCCTGCTGCCAAGGTGAAAGGGACAGAACACACAGTACCAAGAACCATAATACAAAGGCAAGCATACTAAGAACCATAGGAGAAATACAGATAAGTGTCTATGAAGTTGGAGAGGAAGACATAATAGCAGTCTACAAGACCAGGAAGAGATTTTCTGGAAAAGAAGATATGTAAGTTCCACTTCAAAAGAAAGACATAATTAGAGCATGCGATGCTGGGTGAGATGAGCAAAGAAATCCAAAGGCCCAACGGCAATGAGGTAGGATTAGGATGGGAGTTAATTCAGAAAAAGAAGCAAAAGCAGACTGCCTGAAATACAGGACTTGTGGAGGAAGCTTGAGAGATTCCCCTGGACATCTGGATGTGAGAGGGGTGAGGAGGTATATTGTAAAAGGTTTGATGTACCAGATGGAGTTTATAGCTGTTCACTGGGCAGTGAGGAGCTATGCAGAGACAGTGAACAGGGTAGTGATGTGATTTTGCACCCCGTCATCATTAATCTGTTACTGGCAGAAATAAGAGAAAAAAGACTGGAAGAAAACCAGATGGAAATATTTTTTAGACATAAGTCTTAATGAGACAGCAGGAGAGAAGTAAAGAAGGCTAAAACTGGGTTAGGGTAGCTCGGAAAACGTGAGACACTTCTGAGATGGAATTCAGGGAAACATACTTTACCGGTGAGGTGTGTGTGTATGGTGGGGGAGGGGATACAGCACGGCTTAGTCTGGAGAGTGAAAGATTTTCTAGCACATTTCCTGGGAGGGAACAACACGAGCTTAACAATTCTACTGATACAAAAAATGGTAAGGGGAAGTCTTGGGCCGGGGGGCGGGGGATAAATTCCGGAAGGAAGACAAAGGGGCAAGGGTTTGGGGCTAGATTAATTACTGAAGCGTGCATATATTTAAGTGTATGTTAAACGGCCCACCCCCAAAGAGGCAGATTGCAAATTAAATACGGTATAAATAGGGTTGCAGACACTAGCCATCGTTTCTGATGCCTGGGCCTCATTCCCTCAGAGTTACCACTCGCCATTCCACGTGCGAATTACTGCCTAAAATTGCCAATAGAAATTGAGTTCCTACGCAGTAAAATATTCATTCAACTGCCGGGGCCACTCAGCGGGGTGTGGAGGCGGGGCGGGGGAGGAGTAAAGGCTGTTTACAAACTTGACTTACAGACGCAGCTCTAACCGTTAGGTTCTGAAATTGTTACAGACGTGGGATCTACAGTCACTGTGATGCTTTTGGTACTGGCGCCTGACTTACGTCCAACCCGGCTGGCCGTTACCTTTTGAAGAACAAGAGGATTCCTGGGTTCCGGTCCTACCTAGGTCTTGAGGCAGCGATGACTCACCGCAACACCCCCCACCGCCTCCTCCGAACTGCTGTATCGTCCACCCCCAAACAATCGAGACTACGTGCTACGGCGCCAGGCTCTCTGCTGGGGTTAAACGGGCTCATCCCACTGCCCGCGTCCCGGCAAGCTAAACCTTCCCGCTTCCAGTCTTTTGGCTTTCCTAGCTCCCCACCCGACCACTCCTTGGAGTGATGGGGATGGATGCGACATCCAGTCGGGGATCTCTGGCCCCAGGAACAGCAGCGCGCGGAGGGGCCAGCCGAGCACCCTGGGTAAGTATCCATGCTCCCACTTTAAAAGGTGGCAGTGGGTAGTGTGGGTGCTTTGGGAGAGACTAACGCATCACCTAGGCGCCTTGCGCTAGGAGAGCGTAAGCGGGAAAGTTTCTGCGTCACACGCGCGTCGCAGCAACGCACGTCGCTTGAGAAAGTCAACGCTACAATCACTGGGACCAGAATCTTACTGCGGGTTCTCGGATGTCACGGGGGGGGGGGGGGAAGGGCAGATGCCGAGTAGGAACTCCTGGAGGGCAAGTCGGGGCGGCGGTAAGAAGGGGATCAGGGTACCAGCTTGGATCCGCTGCTTAGTCTGTATTTGTAGCGTTGGGAGGTGGCCGCCCCGCCCTCTCGCCCTCCCTTTCAAGAGAAAAGTGTCCCTCAGGCTCCCTCTTCCGATTCTCAGGAAACCCCAATGGGTGATAAAAGCCCCAAAATACCGTTGGGTCAGCCTCTCCAGACTCTCTCCCACCATATCTACTTCTCCGAGTCACACCGCCAGCAGGGTGCAGAATCAGACTGCGCCACACCCAAGTTTCCACCCGAATTCCCCGGCCGGAGAAGGCTCCGCCCTCTTCCCCGCCCCTGGTGCGCTGGGCCCACCCTTCCCTTCCCGGGACTGGTACTGTTCCCTGCCAATCCTGTTCAGTTTCAGGGTTCCTGGCTCGTGAAAAAAGGCCAGAAGAGTACTCGAGGACTCTAGATTACGCACCGCCCTCCACGACACACAGAAGGAACTCCCCAGACCCAAGCGTGGGGATCCTCAGCCCACACTCCCAATTCAAGACGCACAATGAGGACTCGTGTCCTCCCTGCACTCAGCAGCTCCTGGGCGCCGAGTTTGCTTCAAACTCTCCAAGTTTGTATACCAATTCCAAGCCGCCACCCGGTGTTACGCAAAGCGCAGCTCAGCCCGTTTAGGACCCTAGAAAGCTCCCCAAATCCAGAATCCCCTCGAGCGCTCCTGAGCCTCCAGTATAAGCGCAAGCTTTGGGATAGCCATCCAAAGCGCTGGACGCAAACCAGCTTCCAGCTCCTACTTAATGCCAGAGGAGAGACTCGCCGCAGTGAGTGAGAGTCTTAGGCTAAAAAGCAATTAAGTCTTCAAAAGCGGGTAAGGGGAGGGGAGGGGCGCGCGCCCACTCACCATTCCTGAGCAGAGGCTGATGACCGCCGTGTGCTCGGACTTGGTATTGACATGGCCTTTGTAGAAACAATGTTTGAGTTCTGCTTCTTCCTCGGAATAAAACTTGGTCTGGTTCTCCTCGGGCGTCCCGAGGAGGGTGACAGTGAACAGTGGAGCGATAAATCCGGCATGGGCTGTGAGGTTAAATAGAAACTGCTGGCCGAAGGCAGAGAGGCGGTAATGCGCCTGGGAGGAGGTAGAGGAGGAGGAAGAGGAGGAGGCGAAGGCAGGCCAGGGGTCAGAGGCAGAGTTAATGCTCCGTCGCCTTCTTTTGAAGTGCACGTTCGTGGGAAAGGGTTCTCCGAGAGCGTTCACTCGGATGGGAGACGCAATTTCGTATTCGTTCAGCGTCTCTAATAATTTCACTGCAAAGAGAAGCAGAAACATATAAGCCAGTAATTCAGTTTTCCACAAGTTTTAAAATAAAGGTGAGGGCTTCTTCCTATTTTCCAGAGGGGTCTTCATTCCATTTTAATCAATCCCTTTATCTTTAGTAGATAAATATTTGGTAGGAGCCAGAAAATGAACAAGTCAAAATATACATGGTAATTTCAGGTTCTGGCAAATATCCTGAATAAAATAAAACACGCCGGCCGCTAGACGTTGCCTCCAATTACTAAGTTACGCTAGTTAGGGGCACGGGAGTTGGGAAGGGGAACAATCAGGCTAAAAGCAAAGGGTGTGGGGGATAAGTTACTTTCACAGTGTCACTCTCTAGAAATTGGCTGGGAATGACCTAAAGAAGGAAGAGGCTGCAAAACGGAAAATAATTCTTTCTAGGAAAAGGAAAGGGGCTTCCGCTGCGGGGTGCCCGCTCCCGGGAGTGGAGGCTAGAAGGTGGCGACAGGGGTACAGGGGTCCCGGGGTCTGGAGCCTCGTTACCTTGCCTCGGGTGTAGCCTGTCCTTGCGCACGGCCGCCGCGGCGTCAGGGCTAGCCATCTCGACCAGGTCCCGCACCAGGAGCGTTAGCAGTGTGGCCCAGGATACAAACTGCATGGTGCTCCTCACCCCTCCCCCGCTGCTCCCACCCCCCTCCTCCCTCCTGCCCTCTTTGGCTGCGGCTGCGACGCGAGGCAGCAGCCCCGTAGAGCGCGCGGAGACTGGCGCTCGCTGCCAAGTTTGAACTTTAGGAATCGCCGAGGTCTCGCCGGGAGGGTCCTGTCTGCGCTCGGCTGAGCAACGCCGCCGCCTGCCGAGAGCTGAGCCGCTCAGGCCGCAGGAGGAGCCGGAGGAGTAGCAGTAGAAGGAGGACTGGGGCTCGGCTGCTCGGCCGCATAATGTCCGGGGAACGTGTAGGAGAAAGCGCGGATCGTGCGCTCCGAGGCGCGGCGGGCGCCCTGTGCTGGCGGGGATAGCGGAGCTGCTTCTTGAATGGGGGGCGGAGGCGGGGGGGCCGCGGGTCCTCAGCCGCTCAAATACCCCGGGTGCCCGCCTCTAGGAGAAGAGGGGAGGAGAAAGCGAAGTGAGTGCGGACCGCCTCCTTCCAGACCGCGTCCCCCTGCTTGTCCGGTCCGAGCGGGACTCCGGGCCAGCCTCCAGCTTCAAGAAGCGGGGGCCCGAAGCACCGGGAGCGCCGGGGGCAGCGGGTTGCGGTCCTCGCCACCTCGGGGAGAAGAGCTTTTCTGAGACTCCCTGTCCTGAAGAGGGAGAGCACAGTACGGTCTCTCTTTCCTGGGGCTCACAGTCTAGCTTTCGGGGTCTCTCTGTCTCTCGTCTCCTCTGTGCTGGAGGAATCTCCTCTTTCTCCTCCTCGCTCCGTCAGTAGGCTTCTCTGAGTCGGCCTCCCTCAACCCCACCCCCTCCGTGGTATCTACTCCTCCTCCCACTGGTCCCCTTTAATTTCCCATATTTATCTTTCCCTTTCTCTTTATTTCTCTCTGTTCCCATCTTTTTGCAAGTCTTCTTCCTCTTCTCTAACCCCCCACCCCGCGCCCCCCGCCCCGTCTAATCCCTTCTTTTGGTTTCTTACAAGTGAAAGTGACCAAGTGCAGGAGCGCCTGCCTTTCCACTTTGTCTCACTAAGGACGAGATTTGTCATCTAATTTCCCCAAGTCGGAAGTTTCATGCATGGCGTTCCTAATCTTGTAGTTTAAGGTGTGTTTCACGTCGTTGGTCTCCTTAAAGTTTCGCAAAGCTTTCAAACTGTGCTTTGTCCCCTAGGCTCTGTCCCCATTCTGAGAGGGCCCACAGTTTTCTGTAGGTCTCGACCCAAAAAAGGTTAAGAACCACTTTTGCCACCGAGAGGGGGCGGGGACTTTGGCGCCTCTGACCTCCCAGGGGTTTAGAGATACTGGGAGGAGAGGGGGAGGCGAGTGCGAAAGGACAGTCTTGGCCCCAGAGGGGAAAGCACCAGTTCTAAGAGGGATTTCTCGGTCACTTCCGCTTGCTTTCTGCCAGATATGTTTGGGGCTGCAAAAAGCTGACTCTTCAGCGTACATTTACCTCTGTCCTTGGATGCAAATTTCAAGTCAGAAATTAATTCAGGGAGGCAGGATACCAGTATCTGAGTGTGCGCACGAGTGTAAATTGTTTAATCCAGGATGGTTCAAAAGTACTTTTCCTTTTACCAGTCCTCAGGAAGATAGGTTATGCTAATTTCAACAGAAAAGAAATTACCATCTTTATAAAAGATATGACTAGTGTATATTTTCCCAGGTTTTCCAGAGCCAGAGCTTACTGTTGATTACAGTTGACACTGAAGGTTGAAAATACTTAAGTTTGCCAATACCAGGAACCAAATAGCAGTATGCTAGAGGTGTCCACTATTCTGTAAATATTAATGAATATATTTTTCCTGGTAGGAGGAAAAATAACTTGGTAAGACCGAAATATGTTAAAGAAGTTGCTAATCCAGATGGACTGCTATCGACATTGTTCACCTGTATTCCTGGAATTTATAGTGGATATGTACAATGGTGTATGAAGATGGTAAAATAGTAACATCTGCATAGTACACCGTAAGAGAATCTTTAAGGGATGACAGTTAAGTCTTTTTCTTAAACTTTCAAAATAATTCACCAAAATACACTTCATGTAATACATGACCTTTCTTGTCAGTATGTAATAAAATTCCTCACAGTCACAGCATGTGGGAATTGCTCAAAGTTTAGCAAGGAACAGAAAAATATCAAGAAATCAAACCATTAGTTGATTCTTATGGAAAGTATTCTAGAACTAGCACTATAAAATTACTAAGATATTTAGCAATTTTAGAGACACATAGGTGAATGAAACAGAATAAAGAGCCCAGAAATAAACCTATGCATACATGGCCAATTTATTTATGACAAAGGAGCCAAGAATATATAATGGGGAAGGGACAGTCTCTTTAAAAATTGGTGTTGGAAAAACTGAACAGCCACACACATGCAAAAGAATGAAACTGAATCACTTCCTTACATCATATACAAAATTGGCTCAAAATGGTTTAATGAGTTGAACACAAGACCTAAAATAAAACTCTTAGAAGAAAAATAGGTGGTGATTTCCTTGACAGTGTTCTTGGTGATAATACTTTGAATTTGACACCAAAAGCAAAGGCAACAAAAGCAAAAATAAACAAGTGGGACTACATCAAACTGGCAAGCTTTTGTACAGCAAAAGAAACCAGCAACAAAATGAAAAGACAACCTATGGAATGGGAGAAAATATTTGCCCATCACATATATCATATAAGGGGTTAATATCCAAAATATATAAAGAACTCATATAACTCAATAGTAAAAAACAAACAATCTGATTTAAAAAATGAAAAGTTCTGAATAAATGTTTTCCCCTCCAAAGACATAGAGATAGCGAACTCCAGGGAAATGCAAATCAAAACCACAATGAGATATCACCTCACACCTGTTAGAATAGCTTTTATCAAAAAAGATGAGAAATAAGTGTTAGCAAGGATATGTTAACTGTGAAGTTTTGCAAAAAATTAAAGGTAGAACTACCATACAATCAAGTAATTCCACTTCTAGGTATTTACCCAAAGGAAATGGAAACACTAACTTGAAAAGATACCTGCACCCCTGTGTTCATTGCAGCATTATTTAAAATAGCAAAGACATGGATTAATCTAAGTGTTCTTCAGTGCATAAGTGGATAACGAAATGTGGAATATGAATCTGTAATTAAATATTATTCCACCATCCAAAACAAGGAAATTTGCCATCTGTGACAACATGGATGGACCCTTGAGGGCATTATGCCAACTGACATAAGTCATACACAAGTAGATACCATGTGATCTTACTTATATGGAATCTAAAAAATAAAAATACGAACTCATAGATACAGAGAATGATAGGTGGTTGCCTGAGGTGTGTGTGGGAGGTGAGGGGACTGGGTGAAGATGGTCAAAGGGTACAAAGTTCCAGTTATAAGGTAAGTCCTGGGGATGTAAAGTATAGCTTGGTCACTATGTCCAACTTTTTGGTGTCTCTGGGCTACACCAGAAGAAGAGTTTTCTTGGGTGACACATTAAATACACAAGCACTAATGAAAACTGAGGAGAAAAAAAAAGATCTGTGCATAATTTTTGTGATATCCACCACCACAGATAAGCAAAAAAGTTCTGCATGAGGCCTGCCATGGGTTGGACACCCTTGCTATAGTTGATAATACTGTAGTGTAGTTTTGAAAGTTACTAAGAGAGTAAATCTTAAAAGTTCTCATCACAAGAAATAAAAATTTATAACTCTGTTATTTTTAAAATTTTGTTTATTTTGATCTTTAGGTTCCACATATAAATGATGTCATATGATTTTTACCTTTATTGTATTTTTTGTTAGCTTTTAGTACTGTTATGCCCCACAACCCTCAGCACTCACCACATTGTTGTCCATGTCCATGAATCCTTTTTCTTTTTTGCTCAATTTCTGCACCCCCAAAACCCTCCCTCCCCTGCACTAGCTGCCATCCTGCTCTCCATCTATGAGTCTGTCCAATTTTTCTTGTTAGTTCAGTTTGTTCATTAGATTCCACATATGAGTGAAATCAGTGAATGTTAGCTAGACTTACTGTGGTGACCATTTCACAATATATACAAATATCCAATCATTGTATTTATATCATTGAAACTAATATAATGTTACATGTCAATTGCACTTCAACTAAAAAATAAAGTTTATAGAGGATTAAAAATACCACTTTTCAATATTTCTCATTAAATAATTTTCCTATATTTTAATTTAAACCACTCCTGATAAAGAGAAGCTAATTATATATAGGGACAGAAGCTTCCTTTGTTTATTCTCCCTTTAGCTTACTTTCTAGGATTTGGTTTTAAAGGATGAACTTTTGTTTACTGTTGTTTAAAATTGCTCCTGATACAACCTAATCATTCCACAAGAGCTGCTAAGAAAGAAAATACAAAGCAGCTCTTGGTGACCTCCAGAGGTGACCACGAGGCTGGGATTCTGAAGTTCTCATCTTCTGTCAGTCTATTAATCCTTTCTTAAGTGTATTATCCTGCCTCTATACACAAGTCTCAAAGAGTCTTAGAAAGATGTTTGAAATAATAAGAAATGAATATAATAATTGAGATAACTGTCTAAATAATTCAAGGTTAAGGTATTGTGTTTGAATAATAAAGATTATAATAATCAATTTTTATCTAGTACTTTCCATATTCCAAACTATGTGCTAACATAAGCATTAAATTTAATTCTTGCAGCAGTTCTGTGAGCAGGTGATATTAGTAATTCATTTTACAGATAAAGATATCATTGTCTAGCTATGTGAAATAATTTGACAAGTGTCCCCCAACAAGTAAGTGAGGGACATAATTTAACTTCTGTTTCAGCAACTTAGGTCAAGTTCTTAATTATTACCACATATAATGAATAAATGAGCAGAAGTGTTGCAGGTTTGGTTTGGGAGAGGGTAGCTAAAATTACCTAGAGAATTGCTGCAATTGTCTTCTATGTATAATTCTTTTTGGCTCTCTAACTCCTTTTTCTAATGCATAGTATTTCATGATAACATCTTAGCTGTTTCACTGATATTTCATATTTTCTCCTTGGCACCTGGAACAGGTTGGCACACAGTAGGTGCTCAGGAAATATTTGTTGAATAAATATAACCTTTTTACGTTGGTTCAACTGTGATAAAATGACTTCTTTATTATACACACACATGCAGTCTGGAGGTTGGTCTTGGAAATAGGAACGTAGAAATACCTGAGTTCAGGGGGAAAGTGGTTTCTATTATACGTTAGCCCATCACAAAAGTTTGCCCTGAAAGAAACAGAGTTTTCTGAGGTCACCTGGAATTAACAGAGGGATGGTTTGTAGTTCATTTTCTTCTCCCAGGTTTTAATGGAATTGAATAATACTGAAGGTTAAGTAGAAAACTTTTTTGGCTGAATTTTCATGAAAATTGGATCCCAGGGGAATGATGATTGACATTAGTCACTAGGGAGAGATAATCTGGTCAATGGATATATGAGAGATAACATCACAAGTGACTTGTTTGCAGAACACCACTGAAAACAGCAGGAAGGAGATTTGAAGCAAAGTCATTTATTTTCACAGAAAGGGAAAACACACACCACGGCAAAGGGCAGACCCTGGGCCAGCATTAAAGTGAATAGTTTCCTGATTGGTCAGCAGTGGGCGGTTTTTAGGGTAGATAAGCTCATGGGTCCCACAGGATTCTGGTAAGTGAAACACCAACAGGGAATTGGCTGTGGCAGAACTCTGTGACCTTGAGCAGCGTCATTTCTGATCTGGTTTCATGTTTGCAGACTAGATGTGGGGAGAAACTGTTATCTTTTCTTGCCATGTGGGTGAATGACCCTAGTGTATTTTTAAAACTAAATTTATTGGGGTGACATTGGTTAATTGCATATATATTTGAGGTATAAAATTCTACAATATGTTATCTGTGTATTCCATTGTGTGCTCACCACCCAAAGTCCAGTCTCCTCTGTCACCACATATTTGACCCCTTTACTCTCCTCATCCTCCCCAACCTTTTCCCCTTTAAAAGCCACCATACGGCTGTCTGTATCTGTGAGTTTGTTTTGTTTGTTCATTTGTTACTTTTTGTTTTATATCCCACATATGAATGGAATCATGTCTTATACTTTTCCATCTGACTTATTTTACTTAGTATGATACTCTCAAGATCCATGCTGTTGCAAATGGCAATATTTTATCTTTTTATGGCTGAGTAGTATTCCATTGTATATATGTACTTATCTTTAACCAGTCATCAGTTAAAGACACTTAGATTGTTTCCATGTCTTGATTATTGTGAATAATGCTGCAGTGAACATAGCAGTACATATATCTTTAAGAATAAATGTTTTTCAAGTTTTTCAGGTGGATACCCAGAAGAGGGATTGCTGAGTCACATGGTAGTTCTATTCTTAATTTTTTTAGAAACCTCCATATTGTTTTCTGTAGAGGCTGCACCAATTTACATTCCCACCAGCAGTGTATAAGGGTTCCCTTTTCTCTACATTCTCTCTAACACTTATTCCTTGTTTTATTGATAATAGCCATTCCAAGAGGTGTGTGGTGGTATCTTGTGGTTTTGATTTGTATTTTCCTTAAAGCTAGTGAAGTAGAGCATGTTTTCATGTACCTGTTGGCCATCTGTATGTCTTCTTGGGAAATCGTCTGTTCAGGTCCTTTTTATTTATTTATTTATTTTTAAAGATTTTTATTTATTTATTTATTTTTTTAGAGAGGGAAGGGAGGGAGGGAGAAAGAGAGAGAGAAACATCAACAGCAACAGCGGTTGCTGGGGGTCATGGCCTGCAACCCAGGCATGTACCCTGACTGGGAATCGAACCTGCGACACTTTGGTTCACAGCCCGTGCCCAATCCACTGAGCTACGCCAGCCAGGTTCAGGTCCTTTTTAAATTGGTTTGTTTGGAGGTTTTTGTTATTGTTTTTGAGATGTATGAATTCTTTACATATTTTGGATATTAGCCCCCTGTAGACTGCTGTCATCATACATAAAAAATTAACTCAAAGTGCATTAAAGACTTGAATATAAGACCTGAAACAATAAAATTCATAGAAGAAAACTTACATAGGCACTAAACTTATGGACCTTGGTCTCAGAGGGTTTTTTTTTTGTGAGCTTGACCCCAAACACAAGGAGAGTAAAACAAAAATAAATGAATGAGACTACATCAAACTAAAAAGCTACTGCACAGCAAAGGAAACCATCAACAAAGCAAAAAGGCAGCCAACCAAATGGGGGAAAGTATTTGCAAATAGTACCTCCTGGTGTATTTTTTAAAGTCTTCCAAATACTGACTTCAAGTAAAGCATGATGTACAGAAAGTTTTAATGTTAGTGTACTGTGAGTGTACTGAAAATTATACTGAAGTTATACTGTTAGTGATAGTAATGTAAGATTCTTTTATTGAATTCGTACTTTGTGCTATTTAATCCTCCTAGAAGTCCTGCCATCTGGGTTTTATTCTCCACATTTTATATTTGATGAAAATAAGATTCAGCAAAGTTAAAGGACTTGCCCAGAATACAGAACTAGAATGTGGTGAGCTGGGATTTGAACCAGGGTAGTTTACTGCCAAAGCTGGTACACATCAGTCCATTAATCAAAGTAGTTTAGACATTTATCCAGTCGTTCTTGAACATTCAGCCTTTATACATAACCTGATGAATATAATTTGTAAGACTTTTATTTTTTCTTCTAATACTAAATCTAAAGTTTTAAATAACTGCTATTGAGCCTATTTTTAAGTTCCAGTTTTTAAAGTGGTTCTGTAGCTCATGATGAGCTATGGCAGTTCCACGATGTTTGTTTCCCAGGTGCTCTTTGCTTTCTTGTCATTCCATAAGACCACACTTTTCCTATTTCCCAGGCTTTGGAGCTCCAAATGAATCCAACTACTATTCCCTTGAGACCCTTTTAAAAATTATTATTATTATTTTTTTTAATCATTACCCAAGGATATGTTTTTATTGATTTTGAGAGAGAGAAAAAAAAATCAGTTGCTTCCCATACATGCCTTGACTTAGGAGGGATTGAACCTGCAACCTTTTGGTGTCTGGGATGATGCTCCAACCAAATGAGCCCCCAGCCAGGGCTCTCTTGAGACTCTTAAGTCCTCACCCAATTTCACTCCCTCTAGTATCCTGTGGAAGGAGATCTTCAGATCTAGGGTTCAACATCACAACTACGAATGATTCAAGCGTGCTGGACCTCTAGCTCACATCCAAACCACTCTTAAACTGAAGCCAAATTAGAAATCCAATGTGTGTGAATATATTTTCACCATTTTCTAAAAGTGGACATTCAACATAGGTAGGTGTTACAGATAAAGCTAGTGTGGAATCTGATAATTCAGAGTATTTTGAGATGCATCAGGATACTGTGTGCCCATTGAGCCATGAACTTCTGTTCTGGTTTATTTCACACTTTCTGTTATTGTTGCTTAGTTCCTATGTTAGACTTTAAAATACATGGGGCATACACACAGGGACATACACCCACGCACTTGAAACCACAGGAATGACTGAGGTAATCTGTTTCTCATGGTATCGTTACTCACGGAACCCAAGTCCTACTTTAATCAGAACCTTATCAAGATTCCTCTTTTTTAGAGTAGAAATTTCCAGCACTAGGCTTTCCTCAGGACTGTGAGCATGTTAAGTTAAAGACCAATACTGTAGGCAGGTTCTATATCCTTTCTGTATCCTGAAAACAGGGTAACCATAGTTACCTGCCTCACAGGGATGCTGTGAGAGTGAATTGACCGATTGACCAATGAAAGCCCTGGCTTAGTGGCTGGCACAGAGCGAGTGGCCTCTGCATGTTCACATCAGTGGTCTCACTCTGACTCACCTGCCAGTGAGGAAGAGTGGATCTTGACTCAGGGGGACAGAGAAGGATATACCTCATGCTCCTCATGCTCCTTTCCCAGCTCCCTCCCTGCACCTCCACCACCCACCTATGAGCCTTTGTCCCACCGGGAAAGAGAACAAGCCATGTATGGGCTTATATTTCCTTGTGTATTTTGTCACACTCAACTTTGCGGTTAGCCCCTTGTCTTTTAAAAAACGTTTTTCATTTTTTAAAATAGCTTTACTCACCCTCACACTCAACATAAAGTAGCAATTCATGTAAGTCTAATTTAGTAGTTTTTCCACCATTAAACTTTTTTTCTGGAAGAATTTTAAAACATAGCTAAACCATTTAAAAAAAACCCTGTTTTATATGATAAACAATTTTTACATGTGCAAAAAGTAATTTCCTCTGCCAGGTAATGCTTAATCAGTAGTTTGTCCTGATGGTACTTATTATAATCATGGTAAACCTTAGTGATTGCATCCTGATAATACTGTATTTAGTAATAATATAGGAATGTCATTAGCCCCACTTTTCAGAAAAGGAAATGAAGGCACCGAAAGGATAAGCTATGTGCCCAAGGTTGCACAGCTAGTGAATAGCTGAGTGGGTATTCAAGGACAGGCTTTCTGATTTCAAGGCCTATACTCTTAAACCATGACATTATATGGACCATCATATGTATTTATGCTTTATTAAGCTTAATATGGGATAAGTTGTGATGTTTGGGGATGCAGTCATAAAGAGTGGAAATTAAGACAAGTAGAAATTCAGTTATCAGGTCAAATGGGGGGGAGGCCAATCGGAGGTCTGGTTTAGGGTGTCAGTCACATATGGTTGGATTCAGGACATCAAGTCAAGTGGGGCTGAAGACAATGCTTTTTCAGGACCCCAAACCACTCATTCACTTATTAAAAGGAATAAGACGGGCCCTTGGGAACACTGGTCTTCAGTGGCCTTATTGCTATAACCATTCTTTTAAACTGTCTGGGCCCTTAGGTCAGCCCAGTGTCTTTGTGTTGTTTAGTCTGTGTCGTGGTCCTTGCTATAAAAATAGCGTACAGCCAAGAGCTCTGCCTTGGAGTTGTAAAAAGGTGCAGGATTTCAACTCTTCATGATGAGCTTATGTGGGAGCCAGCTACAATGAAGTTTTTCAAAGAACTGTTCAAAATATCTCAGTTACTGTAACTACCAAAGACAATGGAGAGGATCTGGGGACAGAGAGGAATACCTTCATTTTCCAAATTAATGTGCAAAATGTAGATGTGTCACATGTACCAGCTTGACATGGAAATGAGATTATGTGACATCAAATCAATCCCAGTTATAAATGGCTTATTTACCATGCACTGCCTTTGTATTAATTGGCACCAATAACACAAAATTGGATGCTTCCTGAAATGTAAGCCTATTAATTAGTGCCTTGTAAGTTCCTATCAGATGTTGGCAAAATAAAATAATTGGTTTTGCTTTTTTTTTCTTTCACTTACAAACAGGTCTGACCATATATATCAGTGATATTCATGGCAAGCATTACTGGAATAAACTCTAGCTACTGCTGGACTCTGTGCAAAAGGTGTAGTTACAAAAAGCAAGTGTTTGGAGTTATCACTTTCTTTCAGGTACTCTCATCATAGTGATGGTGGCATCTGAATTCTGGTTACAGTAAGTAATGCAGTTTCATCCATGTCAGCTTTTTTTTTAAATCAACAACTCTGACAGCTGATTATTCAGTTCATTAGTTCTTAACACAAATCTGGACCTCACAGAACTATGTGCTCTAAGATATATTTTCCAACAAAACCGAGGTCTCACTGGAGAAATGGCTCCCTGAGCAGTGACTTTGGTCCTTGTGTCCAGGAGTGGCAGAGGTCCTAAAAAATAAAAACATACAACTCAAGACTCTCTCCTCTCCACTTCACTGATCAGGTGAAAACAAAAGGAAACAAAACATCAGAAACAGTAAGTGCAATGAAATTTTAGGCAATTATTAAAGAGTAAGGAAGAACTGTCTTTCTTTTCTTCTCTTTCTTCTTTTTTTTAGCACATAACCATGTCCAAGATGTATTATCAGCAAGCAAGTTGCAGTGTTATTTGTCTAACTGGATCCTGAAGTAGTAAAAAAGTAAAATAAAGTAGCCACAGAATCTCAGTCTGTGCTAGAAAAAACTATGCATAGAAAAAGTCTAGAAAGATGGGCATAAATTCAACTATGATCAGATGACTATGATCTCTGGAACTGGGAATTATGAGATACTTTATACTTTCTGTGACATCCATTTTCATATTGTTTGATTCTTTTTACAACAGAATAAGTAACTTCCTAATGAGAAAATTTGTTTTTAAGAGAATATATATATATATATATATATATATTTACTATCTGTGGGACATTTTTCTCATAAATTATGTATAACTTAAGCTTTTCCTATAGCATTCAATATGTGTTTCACAATTTGAAAATAATCTTATATATCTTCCAATGTGTAAGACAGCCCCATAGCAAAGAATTATTTGGCCAAAATGTCAATAGTACCAAGAAATTTCGCAAACCACTTTTGACACATTTGGTCAGTCACAGCACTTTCTCCATATACTGCAGATTTTTTTTTTTGCATTTCAGTTGCATTTTTGCTTTTGTTGAGATAAAAAGCATAATACACTGAACATATTGCATATTTTCTTTCATCTTCAGTATTAAACTGGCTGCAGAAAAATTCACCAATTTTGATGTTTTTTAAAATGCATGCTGATATGACAGCTGTTGCAATGCAATCTAAAAATACTGTTTTGATAGAAGTTAAAGACTACTAAGCACTACTAGAACCATTACATGGAAAAAATGTAACAGACTTTTTGGCCAACCCAATAGTTTAAATTAGATGAACAGAGAAGGTCTCTTTGAGAAATGAAAGGCAAACTGAAACTTAGAGAATAGAGGCAGATCCTTAAGGAATGGGAAGAAAAATATTCCTGGTGAAGAGAGCAGCAGGGCAGGGTCTGAGATAGGAAAGAAGTGGTAGTGTTTCACAACCCAGAGAAGCACTGTGGCTAGAGTTCTGTGAATGAGAAGTTGATTTAGAATGGGGCTGGGAATGAGCCAGGAGCAGGTGGGTATACATTTTTTCAGGTGAGGAGTTTTCATTTTATTCTGAGTGCAAAGAAAGCCATAGAACTATTTTAAGTAAGGGGATTCCAATATGCACTTTTTGTTTTGAAAAGATCCCTCTGGCTGCTCTGTGCAGGATGCAGTCAAAGAGCTATTGTGTCCTTCAAATGAGGGTCAAGGTGGCTTGAAGTAGGGTGGTGGTAGTAGAGGTGGCAGGATTTGGACACATACAAAGTGTATTTTAACAAGAATTAGCAAGACATGGTGAAGGATGTTGTGTGTATGTGGAGTGGGCATCAAGAATGAGTTCCAAAATTATTATGCAAAAATTGCTGTTTTTTATATATGCAAATAACCAGATAGAGAATAAAAAATAATAAAGACCCTAAGTACAATAGCAACAAAATCACATAATAATAATAAAGTTGAAGCTATGTCTTATACTTTACTTCAAATATGTACTTGATCCATACAAATTGGGTCAAGAGTTAAATGTAAAATAAACCAAGACAGATGTAGAAGGACACAAGAGTGAGTACATGGACAAAACCAAGGGGGGGTAGGATCAAGGGTGTGAGAGGTGGGGGGAGAAATGGAGACAACTGTACTTGAACAACAATAAAAAAGAGTAAGTAATTATATCTGTTGTATAAGGAAGGTCTAATTACGACTCAAAAATCCATAAGCCATACAAGAGAAAAAGTTGAAATATTTAACTTTATTAAAAAGCAAATAAAAATAAGTTCTGCAGGACGAGAAACATCCTAATCAAAATCAAAGGTCAAATGACAAACTGAGAAAAAATATTTTCAGCTCATAACACAAAGTCTGAAAGAAAAATCTGCAAAAGGTGTCAGTTGACAAACTGCTCACAATAAATAAAATAGGAATGGTGCAAACTTGTGACAAAATACTTGCTTTTGCTCATAATAAGGAATATTCAAATTGAAACTATACAAATACCAGGCTCTGGCCACTGTGGCTCTGTTGATTGGAGCATTGTCCCATGTACCCAAGGGTTTCAGGTTCAAGTCCCCATGAGGGCACATGGTTGTGGGTTTGATCCCTGGTCAGGGTATGTACAAGAAGGCAACCAATTAATCTTTCTCTCTTGCATTGATGCCTCTCTCTCTCTAAAAGCTATGAAAAAATATCCTTGGATGAAGATAAAAATATAAATGAATAAATGAATAAAACTATATATTCCAATATATATATGGTTCCAATATATACCAATACTAGGTTTTCAGCTATCAGGTAGGCATTTGCCTATATTCATTAGGCAAAACCCTAATGAATATAGTTAGTTACTAAGACTTTGAGGATGATATATATACTTATATAGTTGTTGTTGTTGTTGAGTGTGTATATTAGAACAACCCCTAAGAGGGTAATTTCACATTTGTCAAAACTGCAAAATCATACACTGTTTGACCTAGCATCCTGCATTTTATACATCAGATATTTTTCCATATGTGGAAAATGAAATGCACAAGATTCTTCATTGATTGCAGTACCATTTACAATGGCAAAAAAATCACAGACTGAAAATATAAACTACAGAGGTATGATAAAATAAAGATACATGCATACAGTGAAACACAATGCATCTGTAAAAGGAACAGTGCTTTAGTGTGTGCTCATGTTTGTGTAAAAAATGGGGGAAGATAATATTACATATTTTTATTTGCTTATATCTTTTAAAGAAACTCTGAACAGGTACATAAGAAACTAAACACAGTGGTTATACAGGAAGAAAGATTGGGAACTGGGCAGTAGGGGATGAGTTAGTCAGCGACAGCAGCAATTACTCATCATTCTCCAGAGAAACAGAACCAAGAGGATGTGTGTGTGTGTGTGTGATTTATTTATTTATTTATTTATTTATAAATTTTTTATGTCAGTGACAATGGACGTTCAATATTGTATTATTTTCAGGTATACAGGATAGTGGATAGACAATTCTATAACTTATGAAATGATACCCCTGACACCATATATATTTATTACAATGTTATTGACTATATTTCCTGTGCTATATTTTACATCCCCATGACTATTTTGTATGTGCCAATTTGTACTTTTTAATCCCTTTACCTTTTCACCCAACCTCCAGCCTGGCACCTTTCAGTTTGTCTATGAGTTTGTTTCTCTTTTGTTTGTTAATTTATTTTGTTCTTTAGATTCTACATAGAAATGAAATCATGTGGTATATGTCTTTCTCTGACTGATTTATTTCATTAAGCATAATACCCTCTAGGTCCATTCTTGTTGTTTCAAATAGTAAGATTTCACTCTTATTTATGACTGACTAATATTCCATTGTATATATGTACCACATCTCCTTTATCCAACCATCTATAGATGGACACTTAGGTTGGCTATTGTATATAATGTTGCAATGAACTCAAAGATTCATATCTCTTTTCAAATTGGTGTTTTGGATTTGTTCAGATAGATACCCAGAATTGGGATTTCTGGGTCATATGGTAGTTCTATTTTTAATTTTTTGAGGATCCTCCATACTGTTTTCCACAGTGGTTGCACCAATTTGCAATCCATCCAACAGTGAACAAACATTCCCTTTCCTCCACATCCTCAGCAACACTTGCTGTTTGCTAAAATCTGCAGAGTGAGTCAACAAGTTGGAGATCCAGAGAACTGATGGTTTAATTCTAGTTTAAGAGCCGGAAGAGATGATAGTTGAGTTTTGTCCAGAGGCAGGCAGAATACCATAAAGCTCTTTCAGTTCAAGTTGAAGACAGGAAAAAGACAATGTCCCAATCTGAAGGCCATCAGGCAGGAGGAATTATCTCTGACTCAGGAAAGGGTCAGTTTTTTGTTCTATTCTGGGCTTCAACTGATTGAATGAGGCCTTCCCACATTATGAAGGGCAATCTACTTTACTCAGTCTACCAATTTAAATGTTAATACATGCAAAAATACCCTCAAACAAATACCCAGAATAATGTTTGACCAACTATCTGAGGACCCTGTGTCCCAGACAAGTTGACACATAAAATTAACCATCACAGGCTGCTATAACAAAATCTCACAAACTAGGTGGCTGGAAGTCACAGTTCTGGAGGCTAGAAGTCCAAGGTCAAGGTGTCTGCAGGACTGGTTTCTCTGGAGGTCTCTTTCCTTGGTTTACAGATGGCTGCCTTCTCACTGGGTCTTTATTTAACTTTTCTTCTGCACACCACACTCCTGGTCTCTCTTCCTCTTCTTATAAAGGCCCCAGTCCTATTATACAATACCAGAGCCCCACAATTATCTCATTTAACCTTAATTACCACCTTAAAGGCCGTATATTCACATATTGTCACATCAGGGGGTTGGGTTAAAACATGAGTTTCATAAGGGCAGGAGGGAGACTTTCATTGTTTGCTTCTTTTTACAACTGCTGGTGTTTAAGATATATCTATTTTAAAACATTTTTAAAGTTCTACTTTTCTGCCTGTAGCAGCTTGGAGGACTTGGTGCCACTCGAATGAAAAAGGTTGAGGGAAAAATAGTTGGGTAAGGTCGTAGTGGGGTGGGGAGCAGTGGAGATGTGGGACAGGCACCCTAGTGGAGTATCAGTGAGGCATTTGGTGTCTAGGAGAGGAGTGTAGGATGGAGATGAGAAAAAGGAAGTCTTCTACATGTTTACAATCAGGCAGATTAATGAGGTCACCCAGGTCAGTGGTTTTCAAACTTCATTTAGCATGCTTCAGAGTCATCTGAAGGGCTTGCTAAAACATGTATTACAGGGCCCTGTCCTCAAGTGTTTGATTCTGTAAGCAGTCCTAGGGTTGGGCCCAAGAGTTTGCACATCTAAGAAATCCCAGGGGATATTGATACTCCTGGTTGGGGACCTCACTTGAACCATTAGCCTAGGGCAATGCTGCTCCATTCTAGCCTTGCATTAGTATCACATGGAAAGCCATGAGAATAAATACCTGCAACTCTCCCCATTGCACACCAAGGAAGTCAGAACCTCTGGGAAGTGGGCCTGGGCACTGGTAAATTTAAAAGCTTCCCAATTGTTTCTAATATGCAGGTAGGGATAAGAGCTTCTGACCAAGGTAAAAAAACAAAAACAAAAAACTACAAAGAAACAAGAAAAGGCAAGACCAAGGACCTGAGGACATCAGCCTCTTAAATGACTGGTAGGCAAGGAAGAACCAACCAAGAGATTGAGAAATGAAAAGATGAAAGGAAAACCAGGCCCTCCACTTGTGTCATGGAAGGCAGTTATTAGCTGGCAGGCTCTGTGCAGGCTTCTGGTGACACAGATACTAATAAGCCCTATACAGCCTTCAAAGAGCTTCCTTGTTGTTAAGGACCAAGCTGCTCTTTTAAAGAAGCAATGGCATAATTTATCCACTTCTTGATGTGTGTCCCAGAGAAATACTTGCTCATGTGAACAAGAAGCCATATTAAGGATGTTCATGGATTCATTGCTTGCAATAGCGAAAAGCTGGAGACTCCCTGTCCTCAGCCAAAAAATGTCTACTTTCTAGAAAATGGTACACGTATATGGTGAAACACTGTATAGCAGTTTAAAGGAGCAAACTAAGCAGACATCAATTGGCAAGACCTCAAAAAATACTATTGAAGGAAAAAAAGTTGCAGTATGATGTGTATATCATTTATGTGAAAAACAACTCACACATACATGTTTTTTATACAGAAAGATATAAAAGGTCATCTAGAAGGGCACACTCCAAATTCATACCTGGAGAAAAGGAGAGGGGATAAGTTTGAGGGCGATGCACATGAATGGCTTTAGATTTACTTGTAACGTTCTTAAAGTTTTTAAGGCCTTTGATCAATGTACAGTGTTGTACTAATTTAAATTTTGAAAAGTCATTTACAAATGTCGATGATTACTGTCAAATCTGAAGTTCATGTATGCATGCACTAGACCTTTTGACTTTGTGTGGGGTCTTGAAATAATTCTCTCTACATTCCCTCCTGACTTCAGGGTTAATTCAGAACTTCACTGACTGCATGAATTATATCTCTGACCCATTTCCTAAACTGAAAAAAGGGCAGAAACTATGACTTCAAAGAAAAAAAAAAACACTGCTTGGCCATTACTCTCCTATGAATTATGCTGCAAAACAAGCATGTTTGAAATAGCATTTCAAAGATACTGACAACTTCCTTCCCCAGAGCCTTGCCTGGCTGGAATGCACCTCTGAAAAGGCAACATAGGGTTTACTTTGCTGACCCCTGCCTCTTACAGAGCAAGTAAATGATGCCGGGAGACTGTGTAGGCAAAGATATAGAAACCCACTGAAATACTCTTTACTCTGACCATACCTGTGACTTTCTAGACTAGTGGATACTTTTGGAGCTACCTGTAGTCACAAACCTCAGTTGTCTCCCTGCTTTCCAGGGAGAATAGGCAACTCTCTATTCTAATGACTTTTAAATCCTCAGATGTTTATTTTCAGAGTAGGAAGACAATCTCCGTACAAACATTCTAGGAGAGTGAGAACCTTGTCTGATTCATTGCCATTGTGTGTTCAGTGTCCAGCATAATACCTGGCTTATAGCAGATGCTCAATACAAACATAGTGGAATGAAACACACAAAATTAAGATAAAGATAAAATCATGGATGTATTTTATATAATGTTGAGTGAAAGAAACCAGAAAAGTACATCCTACATTTTTCCATTTATATAATGTTAAAAATAGACAGAATTAATTGATGGTGGTAGAAAATGGTTACTTTTCGGGAGAAGTGATTTGAAAGGACACAAGAAGCATCTGGGATGCTGGTCATGTTCTGTCATTTGATCTTGGTGGTGGTTGCTGGGATGTGTGCACTTTGTGAAGATGTATTAAGCTATGCAATTATGATTTGTGCACTTTGCTGTTTTGCATGTTATTTTTAAATTTTTTAAATTTATATTTAGAGAGAGGAGAATGGAGGGAGAAGACCCGGCCCGCAACCCAGGCACGTGTCCCAACTGGGAATCGAACTGGTAACCCTCGGGTTCGCAGGGTGGCACTCAATCCACTGAACCACACCAGCCAGGGCTGCATGCTATTTTTTAATGTTCACTTAAAAGAAATCAACTTTGCCATAAAAAAATCACTGTTAAAGTCATGTCAACTAAGGTTTTGAAGTTTTAATCCTTTATACTGTAGGTGATCAAATGTCTGAAAAAGTATTTTCCAACCCTAAACATATTGTCCTTTTCTATTTCTGAAGAGACAATGCATCACATCAACTGCAGGGCTTAAAAGCTTAGCGCTCCCTATTCTAAGGTATTTGCTCTTCCTTATTGGAATTCAACTTATGGAAGAGCAGCTGTTGTAGGATAGGAAGCAGCTCTGCTAGTGGGTTTTTAGCACCCATTCTTTTTCCTGCCCCTGCTCTTTTGAAATTTCTAACCCCTCAAATAGACAAGACAGATCCTGAAAGAAAACCAGAAACTTCAGAGATGTGCAATCTGGGGAAAACATGTGACATTTCCCACCATTTAATAACCACCAGATTAACTAAAATTTCTAATTATTTTCTTTGCTTTCTCCTTCTCATTCCTTTCTATTTTTCCTCCTTGATAATAATATTAACAAAAAAGTTAAAAAATCCTTGAACCCAGTAATGCAGAAATTTAACTTACACACACACTTGTGCACACACCCAGTAATAGATTTACAATGTAATTCACAGATACATTATTTGTAACAGCAAAAGGTTAAAGGCAACCTGGTCCAGCAAGAGGGGGCTTAAGTATATAACATTCAACAATAGGAAAGTGTGTGGCCTTAAAAAAGAGTGAAGAGGTTGAAGAAGGTATGTTCAAGATATCTACGTAAATGCAAGGTACAGACAGTATGTTTAGACTGTGGCCGTGTATGAATGCATGTGTTTTTGGAGGATGCACAAGAAACTAATATTGGTTGCCTGCAGAGCAGGGAAGGTGTACCTGGTAGGAGAGAGACTTTCCTTGGCACATCCTGTGGCTCCTTTGTTATTTAAACCATGTTAGGTATTATCTAATGAAAAACAAAATGTAAAAACATACTAAATAAAACATTTGGCAATAGTTGTTAGAGAAAGCCCCTGTTTTTGCAAGGATGTGGGATCGTGGCACAGTCCTATACGCTGCTGTTGGAAGGGAAATTTAGATAAATTCACAGGAATGCAGTTTGCCAAAATGTATCAGAAACTTCCAAATTTTCCTTTTGATTATATATTTCTGGTCCTAGGAATTTTTTAAAATAATGTAGTTGCGAATGAAGGAATGACTATAATGGAGCATAGCAAAGGACCAGATTGCAGAACATTGGGAAAAAACTAGATGTATGAAAGAGGATCAGTTTCACAAGTTATGGTACAGCTATACATTAAAATTCTATTTCAGAAGACAGGGAAAACTGTGAATAACATTGTTAAGTGAAAAAATACAGCATAATATTATTTTTTTTTGCCAAAAATTCACCATTACAACTGTATAGATGTGTGGGTGTGCACATGTGTATATAAAACCAAAATTTAACACTGTTATTCTAGGTGATAGAATAATGGGTATTTTTATTTTCTATTTTCATTCTTATGTGGATTTTCAGAAGGAATTATATTATGCATATGTCTTATACTAGAAAATTTACAATTAAAAATTAATGAGAATTTTTTAAAGGTACTACAAAAAAAAACCTTTTCAAATCAACAGGTGTTGTCCAAAATATTCAAGTGCACATGCTGTAGCACTGTAGTAACTTCAGGTAAATGACAGAACTGAGTCTGCTGTAAGGACAAGAGCAAGTTATTAAAAAAAAACTACTACGTCTGGTTCAATTACCCCCAGAATATCTTTTATTCTTTATTATCCTATTTAAGTTGAGCTGAGATTCACATAACATGATATTAATCATTATAAAGTGAACAATTCAGTAGTATTTAATGCACTTGTAATGTTGTGCAACCACTATGTCTATGTAGTTCCAAAATATTTTCATCACCCCAAAAGGCACCCCCATAGACATTAAGCAAGTTGCTCCCCATTCTCTCCCTTCAGCCCCTGGCAACCATGAATCTGCATTCCGTCTCAATGGATGTACCTATTGCAGGCATTTTATAGAAATGGAACTGTACAATATGTGGCCTGTTGTGGCTGGCTTCTTTCACCCATGTTATAGTATGTATTAGTACTTCATTCCTTTTTATGGCCAAACAATATTTATTTTAAGGACATACCACAACTTATTTATTCCTTTATCTGTAGTGGGCATTTGGGCTATTTCTACTTTTTGGCTACTGTGAAGACTGCTACTATGACATCTATTTGAGTCCTTGATTTCAATTCTCCTACCTAAGGGTAAATTTCTGGATCATATTTCAATTCTAAGTTTAACATTTTAAGGAACTATGAAACTGTTTTCCACAGTGGCTGAACCATTTTAAATGCCCACCAGAAATGTCCAGGGGTTCCAATTTTTCCACAACCTTAAAAGCTTTTATTATTTTCATTAAAAAATAATAGCAATCCTAATATACATGAAGTGGTACCATTGTGGTATCAATATGCATTTCCCATGTGACTAATGATGTTGAATATCTCTCTCTGTGTTTGATGGCCATTTGTATATCTTCTTTGGAAAATGATCTTTTTAGGCTCTTTTTTAAAAAATATTTTATTTATTTATTTTTAGAAGGTGAGGGAGAGAGAAAGAGAGGGACAGAAATATCAATGTGTGGTTGCTTCTTGTGTGTCCTCTACTGAAGACCTGGCCTACCACCCAGGCATGTGCCCTGACTGGGAATTGAACCAATGACCCCTTGTTTTTCAGGCCATCACTCAGTCCACTGAGTAACACCAGCCAGGGCATGTTTAGGTTATTTTCTCATTTTAATTAGCTTATTTTTTTGTTCTTGAGTTGTAAGTTCTTGACGTTATTATAGATACTAATTATATCTATAGATTCTTACCAGGTATTTGACTCAAATATTTTCTCCCATTCTGTTGGTTGTCTTTTACCTGTTTTGATAATGTCCTTGGATGCATGTGTTACTTTTACTTACTAGTGTTTACATAGAGAAATATTATTTTCTGTTCTGCCAGTTTCGCCTAAAATTATATCTTGGATGTGTTTTTATGTTTGACATTATTATCAAAATGCATTATCATTTTGCTGCCTGCATGATATTCTGTCATATTGGTAATAATTCAGGGATTGTTGGCAAATAGTTAAGGTTCTCTTGGTAACAGAAACAAATTAAATACAATGAACCATTCAACAAATAGGCATTAAAAAAGGCAGGAACCAGGTGGCTCTGAGGATCACATGAGTTTATGGACCTTTCCTGAAACACTGCAGTAAAATTTCCTCCCCACTTCTGGTTTCTTTGTTTCCCATTTCAAACTCTTATACAACTGTATCTTGCTGGCTCAGCCTGGGTCAGTGTTGACCCTTTTAGGGGATGCCCAACTACATGGCCCGGATCCCTCTTTAGAGCTGAGGTGCTCTTCCTCCCAGATGTCGGCAATGTGGGACTTGTCTTTGCCTGAAGATAACCTTTCACCCAAAGTCTTGTCTCCTTCCCAAGGACAGCTCACATGTAATGATGGCTGATGCAGGAGAACTCTGAAAAGTCATTCTAGCTCCAGAACTCCTTGTGGGATGGGCTTAAGCCTTGTTATAACTACATCATACTTCACTTTTCCCTCTTCCCCAACCTGTTTACCTCACTTCCCCACAGGTATTGATCCACCAGATACCTCCTGCACACTACTATCTGACTGAGACCTACCTTCAAGGAACCCAGGCAATTAAAATCTTCAATGCAGTCACCACTGGCTCAGGAATTGGGCCAACATCAGGGTATCTAAGACCAACACCTGAGGATTTCAAAGCTGGAAAGTAAGGCTATGGTCTACTCCTGTAGACTATTGAGACGATTCTTCCAGTAGCATAAGAGTAACAGCTTCTACTTATATTATTGCATTTAAATAAATCCCTAAGAGTTAGATTATCATTATTCCTATGTGTTTTTATGCTGATTTCCAGAAGAATTTTGCCAATTAACAAAGCTACCAGCAAGGAGTGAATGCAAGTCTGAATTCTTAATATACCTGTAACCAAAAAGTAGATGGATAAAGACAATATCGGATGTGCCAGGAAATCTGCCAGGGAGCTTAAGTAAATCCTATCAGATCCCCTAATATCCTATCAGGTCCCCTGGTTTTCTCTGTTATCTCTAATATTAGAAATAATTTATTAAAAATCTTTACTTATTTGAGCCATTACTGCTGAGAGTGAACAGTGTATTTAATAACTTCTCCCGTATTAGACATGTGACTAGGTTCTGTCCACTGGGGTGTGTGAGTAATCAATGTAGAAAACTTTTGTGTATTTAAAGAAGGGGCACACTATTCACTTCTTTTTCCTTTTGGCTGGAATGAGATGATGGTGGTAAGCTATACTGGACAATTAAGCACGAAAACAACACAGGACAGAAGAGTCACAAGACAGAAGGAGCTTGGGTCAGTGGTATTGTGGAGCCACAATACCAACCCCATATTCCTTGTATGTTGTTTATTACATGGGAGAAAAATAAAATTTTTTCTTGTTTAAACCAATGATATCATGAATCTCTGTGTCAACATCTGGATATGTATGCTAACTGATACACAACATTTTTCTTCTCACTCCAGCCTTACAGCAATCCTTTGGCAATAGTTATCTGTGTTGTTTTAGATATTAAGAAATGGAAGATTGCAAATATTAAGGAATTCATCCCAGAATCACATAACAGGGAAGTCCAAAACAAATTCAGGTATCTGATTGGAAAGCCCATATTCAGCCACTGTTCTTTTCCTGAAGAATTTATAGTTTTTACAGGCACCTAATTTTCAAATCTCTACCTTGCTATTTGATAAGATTTTTTTACAGATTATAAACCACAGTAATCACATTGCTAACAATGTAGAAATAAGCATAGGTATGCCTTTTTCTCCACATTTGTCTTTTTTACCTTTCCTGATTCAACTTTTTTCTTTTGTTTTATAATATTTTATTTATTTAGTTTTAAAGGGAGGGAAATAGTTGAGAGAAGGAGAGGGAGAGAAACATTAATGTGAGAGAGAAAGTTTGATTGGTTCCTTCTCTCACGCCTCAGCTGGAGACCTGGCCCACAAGTTAGCCATGTGCCCTGACTGGATATCAAACCAGGGAATCTTTAGGTTTGCAGGATAATGTCCAATCCACTCAACCATATTGGTCAGGGCTGATTCAACTTTTTCTGACCTCTGAACAAAATAGGTGTAAAAGCTATTTTGAGATGATTGTAAGTTTTTAAAATTATTTTGGTGCTACTAAATCTTTTGAGGCCAGGAAGTCTTTAGGAATGTGATGACCTTTGAAAGGAACCATAATTGTGGGTAGGGTTTTGTATAATTGAGAGCATTTTGGGGGGTAATAGAAACCCAAATCAAACTAGTTTAAGCAAAAATGAAAAAATACATTGGCTTGGCTAACTGAACAAATCCAGAAGTATGTACTTCGGGCACAGTTGGATCTAGCATATCTAAATGATGCCATATCTTGGTTGTTTAATCTTTTGCTGTCTTTGTTTTAAGATAGGCTTCTTCCTCTTGCAGGTAAGGATAAACACCAGCTTTTCCAGGCTCCCCTTGTTACCAGCTCCCTTACCACAACAAAAAGAGAGTGTTTGTCTCCTGCTAAATTCAGCAAAATGTACAAATGGGGCTCTGCGTGGCCAGGCCTGTATCATAAACCCACTTCTGAGCTCAAAGATAGGCTCAGTCTCACCAAACCGAGCTTGGTGGGTGGACTGAGTTTGAACAGGAGTGGTTCCCTAAAGGGAAAAAGGATGTTTTAAACTGAAGAAAGAGGAGAAATGGATCCTGGGTAGTCAAAAAACAGATGTCTATTACAGGTTTCACAGGTGGGAATGAGAATGGGGAGGGAGTTTTGGGTGGAAGCTACAGCCTGAATAAGGCATGGAGGCAAGATAGTATAGGAAAGACAAGTTAGAGGCAAAACAAGGAAGACAGAAAAGCTGGAAATGTGTGGTAGAAAGTCAGTTGTCAAGGTCAGGTGTTTATGCCCAGTGTCAAAGGCAGTAGGGAGCCAAAGAAGTACCAAAAACTGTCATATATTACAAATATAATATATCATCAACTGTAATTGAAAATCAGTTAATTTCCTGCATTTTCTTCAAGAGTCTGGTATGTAGTTGCATGCTTCATTTATAAGGCATTTATTTTCAATTAAATTATATAAGCTTGCTTGACCTACTATTGGGAAGAATTTCATTATGTTCATTGAATGCATCCATCTCCCCGTGCTTATTAAATTTCCTGTTGCCTATAACTTTGGGATTTGGCTAAAATGAAAAATACATATTAGTATGGGCAATCCCAGGTGAAGGACTAGGGAACTCTCAGAGATACATAAAAAGAATTCAACCAACCATGATTCCTTAGACCTGATGGGTGATTTACAACCCACCACTCGAAGGCATGTACTTATTTTTCAGATAAAGTCCTCTCAACCCTAGCAAACACTTTGGAAAAAAAGAGGTTTTTTATTATAATAATGATTAAAAAACATTTGGAGGAAATAACTTGCTGATGAAGATTAATTTCTCTCTTCCATCCTCTCCTATTTTCTGTCTTCTCTAAAAACAGAAATGAGAAAATGAATGACCAGAGCCCAGAGTAATGGGCCATGAAGTTCCTGATGAAGGGTCAACCTGATTTAACAATAACTTACTTTTAATGGCCTTACTTCACTGAAAGTTAAATGAGAAAGGGCTTTGCAGGTAGTGAAATGCTACATATGAATTAACTATTATTATCTCAATAACCAGGTAAGACTCATGAGGTGGGGTTACTATGGTTCCCATTTTTCTGATGTGAGGCACTGTAGCTTCATCATGGCTTGGTCTTGGGCTCCTGAATAAGTTCTAAGTTGTTCTTCATTAATGCACGTGAGCCTTCATTGCCTTATTTGTAAAGCAGGATAAAAAATATTTCTGTATATAATAGTGCTTTGGTGAGAATTAGATGAAATAAAAATGAATTAAAAAGATTATTTCAGTGCACATGACCAACTCATTCCACTTTTCCCAGAATTTTCCTTGTTTTAGCTCCATAAATCCCATAGCCTGAGAACTTTGTCAGTCCCAGGCAAACTGGCATGGTTGGTCAGCCAAGAATCAGGAACTCAGAGAACTTTCTTAGAAAATACTGGCTATTTATTTCAGAGGAGAAGAGTGAAGATTGAAATACTCAACATGGTATAGGGAACCCAAACATCTTGTTAAAAATTATTCATTATGTTTATAGAATTAAACATCTTCTGATTCATATGTAAGTCTTCTCAATCTAAATCCTATTCTTTTTCTCTGATGTTTTTATTCATTCTTTCATTCAATTCTTCATTCATTCAATCAGTCCCTGACCTCATAGAACTTACAGAATAGGAGAGGACACAGACCTTTAATAGACATGTTACTAATGATTTAAATTATCATTGAGCTAAGTGTATTGGCTAGCAATTGGTTGTGAGTGGTTTTCTAGGCATTTTCCAGAATCCGCCCACTCTGAACTGTTTCCATCTGTATTTTCTTGTAGAGTGGACTCCCAGGGGTTTCAGTATAGCCTTTGGTCATGGAGGAGGAGAAAGATAATCAGCCTGAAATGACCACATTTGGTCTGGCCTTTGGGGTTCCTCTTTTTACATTTTCATAGATTAGCAGACTTAAGGGGTACAGTGTCCTCGTCTCAGTCACATGGATTAACCCATAGTTGGCAGGCTCCTAATTAAAGGGGAGGTCCTCCCTCACCCTTGCAGATGAACCAGGGCTGGTTTTGCTAGCCCAAGGTCACAAAATGCAAAAAGACCTGAGAGCCTTATATTTCAACCCATGTTCTCACCATCCACAAGAAAGGAAAAGTAGACTTTCCAAATGTGTTCCCGTTACAGTATTACATAGTCTTTTATTTTCATTTTGGTAGAACCAAAAAATACAGAACTAGTCACTAAGTCCGAAATATCATAATCTTTTGGTATTATATTTATGATAATGTCTCACAGGGAAAGGGGATTTCATCTGGGAGCCAGGGCAGTCACTGAGGGCCTGACTTTCCAGAGCAGTACTGTGTTAAACTTGAGAAAGCCCTATGCTGGGTTAAAATGCAACTATTTGCACCCCCCTGACCCACCATGGCCACATGGCAAACTCAACTAGGAAGGCAGCCTATAGCAAAATAGGATTAGATTTCACAAAAAGATGTGGAAAGGGATACAAAATCCTTCACTGTGTCTCCTGCAAAATTAAAAGAACAAAAGAGCCAGTGGCCATTTGTTCAAAGAAGAACCTTACCCAGACTGTTTCCACTTAAAATCTACTTCTTGCCCTGGCCTGTGTAACTTACTTTGTTGGAGTGGCGCAGCACAAACTGAAAGGTTGCAGGTTTGATCCCTGGTCAGGGCACATGCCTGGGTTGTGGGTTTTGTCCCCAGCCAATCTATGTTTCTCTCTTGCATCAATGTGTTTCTCCCTCTCTCTCTCCCTTACACCCCCTCTATAAGCATGTCCTTGGGTAAGGATTAAAAAAATCTACTTCTCTCATATATTTAGGTTTAGGTGGATGGTATTTAACAAAATCTTTACAAAGTTACATGTTTATTTTATTTTATTTTATTTTTTATTTTGGATACCTTTCAGTAAGTACTTTTAGATGTTTTCATTTGGTAGGAAATTCTATAATTAGGTCCCGAGAACAAAATAGTGTTTATTCTTGTTCTGGGAACCATTGGGACAGGCAGTTAGGATATTGTCAAAGAACAGTGGTTCTGTGGCATCAAGTACCAGGAGGCTGCTTTAAAAGTATGACCTCACCAGTGAGCAAAGGGTTGGTGTGGCAATGATCCTACCCTTCTCTCAGTCAGATGGAAGCTCAGGAAGCTGCGATTGGAGGCCTGAGAGGTCAGGCAAGTTTGGGAGGGGACAGCCTCCCTTGCTGATGTGACACCAAGCCAAGAGATCCAAGAGCCAACAAGCAGGGCAGAACTGAAAGTAATGGCAGACAGTTACCTTCAGTTGTTACCAGAGGTGCAGGGGAGTCGGGGATGAGGCCACAGAGTAGAAAACTAAGAAAGCAGGCAGACGTGACTGTTTTAAGCAAAGAGTAAGGGGCAGAGTCTGGGAGAATTCTAAGTCATGGAAAAACATACGTTTTCTAAGTGGGAATTGGGGGAGAAAGTGAGCTGAGAAACCGCTCAGTCATTGGAACCAAAGAATGAGGGCCAAAAATGCACCAATGCTGGGCAATAAGGTGGTGGGTGTTTTGTTCATTCATTAGCCCTCCTCAAGGATGCCCTAGAGTTTCTTTACTTTCCAGCACAGATTTATGGTTAGTGAATAAAGAACTAACCTACAGTGAGTCAAAATGCATGGATTATTTACTTTTGGATTTGTGATGGCTTATCTCTTTCTGTTGTTCTGGAAACATCTTCAGCACAAGACATGATCAATCTGAAAAATAAGATACCAGCACTCAGTGATGTGGAACCTGGAACAGATAAATCTCTCATGGCCTTGCACCCAAATCCCACCGAGGGAGCCTGCCCACCCACATGTCCCCTGCTGACGGAACAAGATGGACATTGGTCCACACTGGGGGTGAGAAGTTTGGGACATGGCAAATCCAAGGCAGCTAGATGATGACAGGCCCTCAAACTAGAAGGCCAGGCAGTTGTGGCCTCGGTGACTCAGCGGAGGCTAGGCTGGGGATGTGAAGGAGCAGAGGGGGCCTGAGGGGCTGCGGGGATGCTGGCTGGCAGTGAGATGGAGAGAAGAGAGAAGATAGCTGTCCAGAGAGATCCACCACTGAGAAAAGCCCTGAAGCTTTTATCAGAAACCCAACCTTTCAAGGAATAGTCCATTCCCATGACATTTAAACTACTCCAGTGTTCAAATAACAGATGGTGTGGCCCCAGAAGGAATGAAGGTCAGAACCTTGATTCCAACCTTCTAGTGGGTGAGTCACTTCTAGGCTCTGCGTGTCCTGGGGCTGTCTTTTGTTCTTTAAACCTCCATATATTACAAAAGGTCATTGAAGTTAACATCTGCTCCCTGCTGTAAACAAACAGACAAACAATCTCCGTGACTATATGCATAATATGTATTCTTACAACTGAAAGGTGCCTATGGCTACCTGATCATTGTTTGCCTTTATTTTGATCATACTAAATCTGACCTCATTTTCCAGATAATTATTATCATTCACAAATATTTCCTGAGTCTCTACCAGCATTCTTGGCACTATAGGGAATATGAGGAAGGAAGAATACTAGCTCCAGCCTCCAGTCCCACATGGTATCAGGGGAGAGATAATCCCACCATAGACAGAAGAAAGGAACTCCTCACGGGGCAAATGAAGCACATCATGAGCAGCAGGTGGGTTTCCAAGGGGAAGGAAGTTCCTTTCTCCTGGAGTGGGCAGGGACCCACAGAGAAGGCAGGAGAGAATGAGGGAATCTCAATGTTAATGAAAAAAGGAGGAAGAGAGGTATGACAACTGTATGCATAGAGAATGGAAAAAAAGCATGCTGGACAACCAAGAGATGGTTACCAGGCCAGATTAGCTGAAGAAAAGGGTTCTTGGGGGTGAAGTGGGTTGAATTGTTGCCACCAAAAAGATATATCTGTGTCCTCTGGAACCTGTGAATTTGATCTTATTTGGAAAAGGGGTCTTTGCAAGTGAGTTGGCTCTAAATCCAACAAGTGTCCTTATAAAAAACAGACAAGAGGAAAACACCCACATATACAGAGGAGATGGAGATGGCTATATGAAAGTGAAGGCAGAAACTGGAGTGATGCAGCTACAAGCCAAGAACAGCTGAAGCCACCAGAAGCTGGAAGAGGCCAGGATTCTTCCCTGGCACCTATAAAGGGAGCTCAGTCCTTCCAACACCTTGATTTTAGATTTCTGGCCTCCAGAACTTTAAGGGAATAAATTTCTGTTGTTTAAAGCCAAAAATAAATGTATATGGCAACAGTATTTTTATTAGCAATTTCTTTTTTCTTTTTCTTTTGAAATTGCAGCAAGTCTGTGGGTGTTTCTTAAAGAAATTTAGTGCAAAAGTTGTGCCCCTTGCTATTCTGAGATCTTGCCCGAGATTTGAAAACATGCCTAATATGTTTGTATGTGTTCAGAGACTTCAAGTGAAAAACGTAAGTTCAAAAATATTTCTTTTCTTGATGGAGGTGTAGGGTGGAGGAATGTTAGAGAGGAGCTACATCTGTTTCTCTTACTTTCCTTTTTCTTTTATTTTTTAAAAGGAAGGTTCTTTGTTAATCAGATATTATAGCAAGAACGAAAAAACAGAGATCTTGTCATTGCTAACCTTGCTAAGTGACGTGGATTGAGTTGTACTCTCCTCAAATTCCCATGTTGAAGTCCTAACCCCCATTACCTTAGAATGTGGCTGTATTTTGAGATCTGGTGTTTAAAGAGGTATTAAGGTAAAGTGAGGTCCTATGTGGAGGCTCTAATCCAATATGGCTGATGTCCTTAAAAGGGGGGAAATTGGACTCAGGCATGTGTCCATGGAGGGAAGGCCACATGAGGACACAACAAGGAGGCAACAATCAGCAGGCTGAAGAAAGAGGCCTCAGAAGAAATTAACCCTGAAAACACCTTGACCTTGGACCTCCAGCCTCCAAAACTGTGAGATAGATGATAAATTGCTGTCGTTTAAGCCACCCAGTCTGTGATACCATGTTCTGGCAGCCAGAGGAATCTAATACGCTAAGTCAAATGAGCATTTCTGCCAAAGGATGTTGCCAGTGGGGCATGGTAACTCCTGTCTGAGGAGAGAAATAGAGGCTTGATTGAGGTTTTTAGTTATCTTTTAAAACCGCATACAGGACTCAGTGAATTTAGTAAAGTTACTGGAGAGTAAAGGAAGGGATGTGAGAAGTATTTCAGTCACATTTGTTAATTTGAGTTCATTTTAATATGCTTGATAAAATTCTCAATCAGGCATGGCCTATAAGATAATTTTTAAATGAAAGAATATTAACATATTTTTAAAGGGTTTTATTTCTTTACATGGCCTAACTTGGGCTTCTTCGTTTTAACTTAAAATGACATGGCAAGTTTTCTTTTCCTGACCTTTGTAAGTTGCTTGAAATATCAATGCTCAACCTCAGAGTAATTAAGATAAATATGGTACAGCAGTAGAAAGAAGGAAATGCAGCTATTTAACGAGATTGTAACCACACCATATCACAAAGCATTTTTAGTGTTAACTGAAAAAATAATTTTAAATCATTGTATGTATATTATTACTGCAATTATGCATAATTATATGTAGAGTATGTATGTTATAATTATACATATAGTCATTGCAGTTAGGTTTTTTAAAAAGCCTAACCATAGAAAATTTACTGTGAGGAACTGCACTGAAGAGTGATTACTTTTGGGGAATGGGGTTATGACCGCTCTTCCCCCACCCACAGCCCCTGTTTGTTTTTGTTTTTGCCTGCATTTCTTTAATAAGCACTATTACTTTTATGATTAAAAGATTACCTGCCACCAGTGTGAAAATGTTTATGAGTTCATTATATATTAATAATTAAATGAGCTAACTGCCAGGTGTAAACAACTGGCATAGTGCCTGGTCCAGACTATGAGCTCAGTCAAGGTAGTTCTCTTTCTTTACACGTCAGACTAGTTTCCAGCCACACAACAGGATGCAGGTGTCCCAGGGATAGCTAATGATATCCTTGTAACTACCAGAGACACAAAACCAAGAGTCCATACAATATAAAAACGTGGCTAGGAGGTGAAAGGAGAGGGAACATAGGTCTCAGACTTAGCAGAATTTATTCTTAGTGAATTAGTAGTGTATACTTTTCTGTGGTAGAGTTACATATTGTTTATTAAGAATGTATTAGTTATATATTTTTGAGGAATTGCAAATACCATGATGCCTCCATTCCCACAAAGGGCATTGTCTTCCAGAAAGATGGGGGGAAGATAAAGAGCATGTTGCAAGTTAGAAAAGTACACTGCCTTGAAGTTTCCATTAAAAAACATTCTGTAGGCACCATATAGTCTTCATGTAAAATACTGTTTAGAAATTTTGAAATAAGTGAAGTTTGTTTCTTTGATCAGGCCACCCTTGCGTGTTGCTACAGGAACACATCAGGTGAGCATATCCAGGTGCCATGAATTAATTGTTCAGCACATGTTGCTAATTTCAGTAGAGGGACTGAAATTGGGACCAGAACTCCCAGAACTGTGTTTGTAATCTAGCTACTCAGCTTCCTGACCCTCTTCCTTCCCTAGGGAAAAAGCCCCTAAGCCACTTTTAGAACAGCTAAGGAACTTACGTAATAAGGCACAGGAAACACTGTTAACTCAAAGAAAGGGATTTTTAATATGGTCTAGCTAAGTACAAATTTAGAAATTCTAGACTTTTCTGGAGACCTAGAACCCAACAACACTGAAAATAGCTGACTGTGCAATCTGAAATCTTAATTGTCTCTGCAGGTGGATGAGGACCTTCAATAATGACAGGAACATTCAGGCTTAGCACTGTTCCTCACCTGATACAATGCTATTGGGTTCTCAGTGGAGTAGAGATATAAGAAACTGGAGAGAAACCTCTGAAAGACTCTCCGAGACATGAAGGGATCAGGAATCACTTGTATCTGTAGGTTCTGAGGTAAGTAGTTCCTTTGCAACTGAATAAAGTATTTTATTTTCTAGTTTAGTGTGTGTCAACCTGAAACTTTAGGACTGGGCCCAGTTACAAATATACCCCACCAGGAATTGGCCTTGTTAACAAATTCCTAACTGTGGTCCCATTTTTACTGAGGTCTAGCTGAAAGTTACAACTGCAGTAGGGCACATTGGAACAATGTGAGCTTTCATAGCTTTGCTATTTAAGATTCTTTCTCTCAGACTAAATAAGCAAAACTGCTCCCAGACATCCATCATGAGTATCACAGAATGACTTACGTATCATGTAACTTAGAATGGGGTGGTTGAATCCCTGCAGGCTTCCTGACTTTAGTTAGCTGCATCTGCTAATGTTGGAAGTATGTTTTGAAGACATTGTATCATTTGCCCAGGAAAATGGAGGGCCAGGTGGCTCTGAAAGAATATTAAGTGGCAGAAAGTTCCCTTAGAATTCTTCATTGTTTTTAGGCATCATGCTTCTATTTCCTTGATAGTGTCCTCTTTTGGGTAAGATTTTGTTATTTTATTCAAACCAGAGAAAATAAAGAAGATGAATACTTTCAGGATATTTTCTGAAACAAAGATGAAAGCTTTTTGAAAAATGATAAATATAATTTTGAATTTCTTTGATGGCATGGTGGTTTATTTTGCTGACACATTCTGTTTTATTGGGGAAGGCATAATATTTACTGTTAGCATTCAGCAATGTGTTTCCTATGGTAAAGGAAAAATGTTGAAGACTAGAATGATATCCTTTGTTCAGAATATGGAAGATTTGAAGAATGAATGTTGATCTTTACTGTCAGTAAGATAATAAAATATGTACAAAACTTAGAATGCTGTCTATAACATTATAACTGCTGAATAAATTTAATTGTTATTTTAATGATGATTGAAGTTACCTTCAATCATCAGGAAGTCACCTTATTTGATATCTCTTGGCTACTCCCAGGTACCTCAAACTTGACAAATTCAAAGATGAGTTATTTCTTCCTTGTTGAATCTGGCTCCTCCCACAGTTTCCCTCATCTTAATAATGTCACTCCAAATTTTTTAACCCAGAAATCTGGGACTTAACATTTGATACCTCCCTTTCTCCCAACACTCTATATTCATCTGTCACTATGTCCCATTCATTACACACTATTGCCAAACTTCTATTCTAGAGTTTTCAACCCCTGTACTGTTGACACTTTGGGCCAAATAATTCTTTGATGTGGGGAGCTGTCCTGTGCACTGTAGGATTATTAGCAGTACCCCCATTTTCTACCCAGTGGATGACAGCAGGACCCCTCATTTGTGACAACCAAAAATGTCTCTAGACATTGTCAAATGCCCCCTGGCCAGGGATCTCCCCCAGTTGAGAACCACTGATTCAGACCAAATGACTGTCAACTCCTACTTTAATTCCTACAAAGCTTCTTTAGTGGTCTCTGCCCATGAGAATAAGATCCTTCCTCAGTACCATTAAAGCCTTTCTCCACAGAGCATTCAGAGAGGTCTTTACAACCTATGAACCTCATCAGTTTACATCCCGGCCTAACCCCTCTACCCACTTTCATTCACACTTAGAACAGTACTCCACACATGTCCTGGTCTTCCCCTCCAACCTAATCTTGAGCATCTCTCTATGCTCCAGCCTCAGTGGATTCTTCCTCCAAATGCCATGCATCCTAGCACCTCACACCTTCACACGAGCTGTTCCCTCCTTGGAGAGCCCTGCAGCTGATTATTAAATACACATAGTACTCAATACACATAGTAGCCCCCATCACAGGTTTTCTGTATCAGTGCCTTCATCACAATTTGTAATTGCACATTTTCTATCTTATTTTTGCATCATACTAGACTATAATTTTCTTGAAGGCAGGAGCAGTTCTGTTTTATTCCATAGCAATACCAGCAGCCATCACAGTGTCTTGTACATAATAGGTTGGAAGTTGCTTTTCCCATTCTTCACACTAGGGGGTGCCAAATAAAGTAAATACAATTTTCAAAGTATTCAGAAGTTTGGATGTGTCTTTCCCATGATCCCATTTAAACTTTCTTGCTCAAAAATTGTTCTTCTCACTTCAGAGTAGTTTTTAAGTTCAAAGTCTTGTGCTAATTATTGTTTTTATCATTTAAATTATGTTTTTATTGTTTGTGCTATTACAGTTGTCCCAGTATTTCCCCCTTTGCCCCCTTGCACCAGGCCCCCCACACCCTCAGGCAGTCCTCACACCATTATCTGTGTTCATGGGCCATACATATATATTCTTTGGTTACTGCATTCCCTATGCTGTACTTTATATATCCATGACTATTCTGTAACAACTATTTGTACTTCTTAATCCATTCACCTTTTTACCCAGCCCCCTGACCCCACTTCCCATTTGGAAACTGTCAAAATATTCTCTGTATCTATGATTGTTTCTGTTCTGCTTGTTCATTGATTTTGTTTTTTAGATTCAATTATTATAGATATGTATTGCCATTTCATTTTTCATATTTTTTATTTTCTTCTTCTTAAAGAAGACCCTTTAACATTTTACATAATATTGATTTGCTGGGGATGAACTCTTTTTTTCTGTATTTTTAAAAATACACTTTATTGATTATGTTATTACAGCTGTTCCATTTTCCCCCCTTTAGTCTCCTCAACCCTGCATACCACCTCCCAACATTTCACCTCCCCCTTAGTTCATGTTCATGGGTCATACATATAAGTTATTTGGCTTCTACATTTCCTATACTATTCTGAACCTGTCTATACTATTCTCCCCCTGTCTATTTTCTACCTACCATTTATGATTCTTATTCCCTGTTCCTTTTCTCCTACTCTGCACCCTCCCCCTGCCCATTGATAGCCCTCCATGTGATTTCCATTTCTGTGATTCTCTTCCTGTTCTAATTGTTTGCTTAATTTGTTTTTTTTTTATTTTTTTTTAGGTTCAGTTGTTAATAGCTGTGAGTTTGTTGACATTTTACTGTTCATAGTTTTGATCTTCTTTTTCTTAGATAAGTCCCTTTAACATTTCATATAATAAGGGCTGGGTGATGATGAACTCCTTTAACTTGACCTTATCTGGGAAGCACTTTTTGTGCCCTTTCATTCTAAATGAAAGCTTTGCTGGATAGAGTAATCTTGGATGTAGGGCCTTACCTTTCATGACTTGGAATCCTTCTTTCCAGCCCCTTCTTCGCTGCAAGGTTTCTTTTGAGAAATTAGCTGACAGTCTCATGGGAACTCCTTTGTAGATAACTTTCTTCTTTTCTCTTGCTACTTTTAAGATTCTCTCCTTATCTTTAATCTTGGGTAATGTAATTTTGATGTGCCTTGGTGTGTTCTTTGGGACTCTCTGAGCTTCCTGGACTTCCTGGAAGTCTATTTTCTTTGCCAGATTGGGGAAATTCTCCTTCATTATTTGTTAAAATAAGTTTTCAACTTCTTGCTCCTCCTTTTCTTCTGGCACCCCTATGATTTGAATGTTGGAACATTTAAGGTTGTCCCAGAGGTTCCTAAGCCTCTCCTCACTTTTTTGAATTCTTGTTTCTTCATTCTGTTCTGGTTGAATGTTTATTTCTTCCTTCTGCTTCAAATCATTGATTGGAGTCCTGGTTTCTTTCTTGTCACTGTTGGTTCCCTGTACATTTTCCTTTATTTCATTTTGCACAGCCTTCACTTCTTCCTCTATTTTGTGACCACACTCAACCATTTCTGTGAGCATCCTGATTAGCAGTGTTTTTGAACTCTGTAGCTGATAGGTTGGCTCTCTCTTCATCACTTAGTTGTATTTGGGGGGGAGCTTTGATCTGTTCTTTTATTTGGGCCACTTTTTTTTTTGTCTCAGTGTACCTGTTACGTAGTAAGAGGTGGAGACTTAGGTATTTGCAAGGGCGGGGCAACTCAAGTCACTGTGTTGCTGTGCTGTGTGTGTGGGAGGGGTCCGAGAGGGAATAATGCTGCTTGTTCAGCTCTCTGCCAGCTTTCAGTCACTTCCGCTGCTCACCACAAGCAAATTGAGCCTTTCTGGTGCTGATTCCCAGGTGGGTGGTTTTGTGTATGTTCTAGGACCCAATGGGTCTCTCCAACAAACTTTCCTGTGAGGCTGGAAGTTTCTCTCGCCACCTCAACCCCTACAGGTTTTTTCAGTCAGAGGTTTTGAGGCTTTATTTCCCCACACTGGAACCCTGGGTTGAGTGATCTGTCTCACTCCCCAATTTTTCCTTCCAGTTTATCCACACGCAAATGTGGGACTATCAGCTTACCAGCTGCCATTTCACCAGGTCTACCAGCTGCCATCTTACCATGAGTCCTCTCTGCCCAGCTGCCCATCTCCATCCCTTCTACCAGTGTAGATGGACGTACTTCTTTAACTCCTTGGTTGTCAGGCTTCCATATTGTTTGATTTTCTGTCAATTGGTTGCTTTTTGTTTTTAAATTTGTTGTTGTCCTTTTGGTTGTATGAGGAGGCACAGTGTGTCTGCCTATGCCTCCATCTTTGTTGGAGTTCTTTGCTCTCAAAATCTTGGGCTAATTAAATGAAATATGCCTGTAACATGATTAGCACAACAGTACCAGACAATTAGCACCAGATGTTCTCAGTAAGTGCTAATTATTACTTTAATCTATTATATAAAAATTCAATTTTTATCAGCCTTCCCACCAAAATGATGAGGGGAAGTAGTTTAAAGCAGAGAACCATTAATTAGTAACTTATATTTCCCTTAAATGACTCCATTTCCACATGCTGAGGGTTTTCATGATTTGCATTGCACATATAACTTCTAACCCTTAACAAAATTTGATCATGTCTAAAATCCAAAATAGCTAAAATTTGAAGAATGAGGTGTTCAATAAAACGATTGATTTCATTTTAAGCCAATCATTGATGTTCTAATTTCTAAATAAAAATGTCCTATGATGAAATACATGTCTGATAACTCAATCTTGACTTCATTTGAAATTTATTAGGGTTTTTGAAAACACTATTGCTGAGTGAGGATTTTATGACACATTTCACTAAATTAGAATAGCTGCAGGTTAAGTGTATTCCTCTGCCAAAACAGAAGCCAGGTCTGAGAGAGTAGTGTCAAATGCTAACTCTGATTCTTCTCAGTATATTTAGAGTTGCATGCTAGTCACAGTCTTCATTTCATGCTGAAATTTCTACCATCTAAGGGCATTAAAACTTTTAGATAGAGAGAGTATATTACAAAGTATAGTGTCTTTTTCACACTGCAAAGAATATGTAGTTACAAAGTGGGGTTGTAACTTCACTGTTTTGTGCTCTCTCTTTAGATTTTCAGATTGCCCTGATTTCATTGTGTGTGTTTTTTATGCCATTTGTAAATTTGTGCCTGTTAAATCATTATAATGAAATGGAGTAGTTGTTCTTAAGTCCCAGAAAGGCATGTCACCTCCTTCCCAAGCCTTCACCCAAGGAGCCATTGTGATTAAATATCCCAAAAGAAAAGTCACTGAGGATAAAAAAAAAGAGAGAATCCAAATAACAAAAATATTTCCTGCAGACAGTTTTATTTTGGAGCCAAAGAAAATAACTCAGGGATTAGTGTGGGATTTCATTCTAACTACATGTCAGTCTAGTTAGCTCAGTTGGTTATGAGTGCAGTTCTAGTGAGGCCATGATATCCAAATTGGGTCCCTATCTTCTTGTTCACAGGGTAGTTTGGTCTAGGGATTCTGGAAGAATAATTTTAAGTTTGTCTATAAAAGTAGAACACAATTCAAAGGGCTTTGTCTTGTAATGATAGAGTTCTATTATTTTTCATGCTGGTATATACATAAAATTGTCCTTACAATAGTATCATGGGTAAAGGTAGGAATTAGGAGAGAGAGAGAGAGAAAGAATCACTGAGCTCACCAAGAGCATGCTCATGCAAACCTCAGAGCAATGAGGCTGCCAGGTTCTGTTCTATGCTAACCATATGTCCAAAGTTGGGACTATCTTTTTCTAACAAAAATATTAGTATGGGAAAATATAAAACTCTTTTGAGGGAAAACTTCACAGTGCCCCAATTTCTTGTGACCTAACATCTCCCTGTTCTCTTACAACTGATACCCTTTAAAAATCACATTATGAAACAAACTTCTGTTCAGTTCCTATGAAGAGTACACCCTACTCAGTATATGCCCATGTACAAATGAAAGCTGCCTCTTAGACATCTGACACCCAGAAATGCAGTGGAGATAAGTCCTGCCTTTCTATAAGGAACACCGAAAAGACACTGAGAAGAGATGTGCCTAATAAAGACAGTAGCTAACATCATTGAGCATTTCTCCACTCTCTCCAGATACCATCAATCAGTTATTTTAAGTATTTTATACATAAAATATTTATATATATATAAAATATTTGCATATATATTAATGTGTGTGAGTTTACCTATTATTTTTTAATTTTATGTATGGGATCCTAAGAACAATAATGGTATTTTATCCTTGTAGCCACTACAGTTCTTTATACATAATAACTAATTACGAGGTGATATTGACGTATTACTAGAGAAACAGACTTACTGTATTTTCTAGTTTGTGAGCTCCACGGACAATGTCTGCCTTGATTATTGCTGTATTTAGAGCACCCAGCACAGTGCCAAGAATGTAATAGGGACTCATTATGATAGTTGAGCAACACTGAATTAGAACTGAGGCTCACTTTTTTCATTATGATGGACACCTAGCATGTACTCAAATATATTTTAGAAATTTTACAGTGGCTTTTGGCTGAAGAAGTGGAGATTTGACTACTGTTGCTTAGCTCCCTAGTAATGGATTTTCACTGACCCATCCCTGCAGTTCCACTCTGTAACTTGAAATGGGGCTGTCCATGGAACAGGGCTGATCACAGCAATAACATCTTAGAGCTTGAATAAAAATAACTGACCCCTATATGGATCAAAACCATGACCTTCACTTCTTTAGCTATTGCTACAATAATAAAAAAAAGCAATCTCATAAAAACGGAAGAGTGAGTTAGGAACAAGTGAATACTATCTGGTCAGAAACTCTGTATTACAATGTTGGATGCATCCCAAGATTGCTTCCTAGCACCCCATTAAATTAAGTTGTATTTTCTAAAGTGAAGTCTGAGCTACCAGGTGGCATGTAGGGCCACTTTGCAAAGAAAAGTGTTTTTATTGCTACAAAGCTAGTAGTCTAGAAAATTCATGGGCCAAGCTCAAAACACAACAAAAATGCACCCTTTTATACAACCTTGAAGAAAGAAGTTTTAGGATAAAATGATTTTGAATAACAAAGTAGATAATAAAAGAAGATGGAAAAAATGAACCTGTTACAATTAATATCATTTAGCAACCTGGTACAGTGGAATGACTCAGAACTGGCCCTTGGAAGATCTTGATGTGAATACAAGCTCAGCTATTCCTTGTGTTGGCTTTGAAGAAATGATAACTTTTCTGAAGATCAGTTTCTTCATCTGTAAATTAAGGATTAATTTCATAGCTTAACACAATGGGGTCACAGTTTTTTGGACCAAGTATCAAATTCATGAAAAGTTTAAAATGTAGATCTTTGACATAATTATCAAATGAGGTTTCATTCAGTGGTCCTTAGATACACTGACAAGATGGAAATAAGTTAATTATATTGCTTTAAACCTGTGTTCCAATACTAGACCATACCACTTATGGCATATTATAAATTAATATATTTTTTGTAATTTTGTAATGATCTTGGTTTAGCACAAGTATACTGTGTTGTATCTTCTACCCTAAAGGCATTAATCTGGTTAATGTAGATGTTTAAGAATGTAGCATAACTTTTTGGACTGAGACAGTCTTTCACTGATTTAGAAGCAGTACAGTAGGAAGGCTTGGCCAAGATATTTCCTTTGTAGCTGCCCCAGTCCAAAAAACTGTACTCTACATTTAAAAATGGTTAAGAAGGTATCAATTTTGTTATGTTATATTTTAGCATAATTAAAAACACTTAAAAATTTAAAAGGAGATTATTATTTCTCATTTTAATCAATTAATTGCCCAATATAAGCCAGTCAATGAAATAACTAAAATCTGTGGTGCCAATTTGAAATTTTAGATAAAAAAAAATGGAGCATTGTGATTTCCTTTCCTTCTACAAATAGTTATCATTCATCCACTTACTGCTGACACTCATTTCAAAGAGTTGGAAAATAGGAAGAGTACAAAGTTTCAGGGCTCATGGATCTTATATCCCAATGAGGTTGGGACAATAAACAGGAAAACAAAGGTGAAGATAAATGCTATGAAGAAAAATAATCAGAAATGATTACACAGAGCAGGGGTGGATGGGTATTTCTTAGGGACTAAAGGAAGCCTTCCTGGAGAAGGGCCATTTGAGTAGGGACTTGAAAGAAATAAAGAGCTGGTTCTAGGTAAAGAAGATAACAAGAGCAAAAGGCCCTGAGGCAGGAATGTGCTCAGCTTGTCCAGGAGGACTGTAGGCAGTCCTTGTAGCAGAGGATGATGAGTGAGGGAAAAAATAGTCAGAGATAGGGCTGGAGGTACAGCCAGGAGTCAGAATTAGTTAGGGCCTTTCAGGCCATTTTATAATGAAGTGACTGAGGCTCAGGGAAAATAAGTGAAGCCATGTTACAAACGTGACCCTATCTCCTCCTCCCCCTCCCCCTCCCCTCCCCCTCCCCTCCCCCTCCCCTCTCCTCCCCTCCCCTCCCCTCCCCTCCCCCTCCCCTTCCCTTCCCTCCCTCCTCCTCCTCCTCCTCCTCCTCCTCCTCCTCCCCCCTCCTCCTCCCCCCTCCTCCAGGTATGCTCCTCCTCCTCCTCCTCCTCCCCCCCCTCCTCCCCCCTCCTCCTCCTCCTCTCAGCCAATTAAAAGAAAATTTCTAGATGGCATAGGGATGTGAAAGGGGTTAGGTCAGTTGATAAGTTGCATCTGCCATCCTAACCAGGGAGTCATGGCTGGGCCCTAGAATATGCACATCTTCCTCCTCCTCCTCCTCTCCTTCCTCTCCTTCCTTCTCCTCCTCCTTCTTCCTCTCCTTCCTCCCTCCTCCCCCTCCCCCTCCTTCTTCTTCTTCTTTGCTTTTCCTGCTGAAAACTGAAGTTCAAATGTTAATTATGTTGTATGTTAATGACATTTTATTATCTCCCTAAAATTGTTACTCTACATGTATGCTTTCAAGGAAACACAAAAAGAAGGGGAGGCTGAGAATGAAGAACATTCTCTTGTAATTCAGAGCACAGGCATTATAATAGTCATTTTGGAATTGTTTTTAAGTTAAATACAAGAACAGTTTGATAAGGGTTGTAATGTGCACAATTAGGCAAGTTTAAATTCTGTATCCAAACATATTTAGGTGCTATGCATATTAAATGCATGAAATTATAATACTTTCCATTAAATGATTTTTAATTTGGCAAAGCAGATTCCTAGCTAGTCACCTTCTGACTTTCAGGTATGCTCTATATAGCTTTCTGATAGGTACTTATTGTTTTGTTTTTGAAACCAAGATTTTTTTAGATTATTATATAGCATTAATTTCTACTTAGGGGCATTAAGTTGTTACTTTTTCCCCAGAATTTTAAACATGCTTCATTTTCTAATCACATTAATCAAATTTCAATCTTAAAAGAGGCAGAGCCAGAATGCAGTTACTCTAACTGGAAACTGTTCTGCAGTTCTGTAGTTACTCAGAGATGCTTCTCCATCTGTGAAGGCAGGTATTTCTACTTGGTGCACCTCCCAAGATTGTTGTTTGATGAACTGAGAAAGAGTGAGTTTTATAAGTGAAAAGAACCTATGGAAATGCTGCATATAGTTATTTCTGATGTGCATTTAGTGGAAGAAGTCCCCAGTTCGAAAAATCTCTTTGCAACTCCTTGAGGTACTGGAACCATGGTCTTCAAACACTGCAGCAAGATAGCCTTCTTTTTCTTTGACTTCCACACCACTGCCAGAGCAATCTTTCAAAAACAAATCTTAATCCTGAAACTTCTATTCTGAAATCTCTTCATTGACTCTCCAGGGCTCAAAGGACAAAATCCAAGTTCTCTTTAATATGGCTGAAAGGCCTCTTGCTGTTTTTGCTGTTTCTTGCCTCTCCCTACCATGCACAATCCAGTCATGATTAATGAACAAATATAGGCCTTGCATAGCTCAGTTCTTTTACTGGACTGCTGTTGCCCACTTAGTCAATACTCTGAAAAGTACTGAACCGATACACAAGACGGCCTCACTAACTCCATGTTTCTGCCTCCGGGTTACCTCAATCCTACTGATCCTGAGAACTCCAGACCATTGATGCTGATGAACAGAGTAATTCCTGCTGAACAAATGTCTGTTTTGGTAGCAATATTATTTTTAAAAGCGATGTTTTTAAAACATTACTGCTATAAGAATTTGGATTGTATTAAACATCTTAATTTCTCAGGCCCAGCAAATACCTCAGATTGAGTTTTTTTAGGTTATTGCTAATATTTGTTTGGATGTCCCCAGCACATACCAAGAATTGCTTACCTCTGCATGAGCCATGTAGTGACTTCTTGAAATGAAGTGTTTCCTCTGGGTAACTCCCTAAAGTATGTTACAGGCATATAAGTAAAATTATCTTTACTTACAAATAGAATTTAGGAAATATAACTATACTATTCAATGAGCCAATGTTTATTTATCAAACATGTAAAACCCTGGGTTGGATATTCTTTCATAATTGACTTCTGTATATTAGAGTTTCTAAATTCTTTTCTTTCTAGCCAGTGCTTCCATAGCTTATACTTCCAGTAGGGTTTATGTTCATTCTGTCCTTCCAGGATAGTTTAAAGGGACTGATGACAGGACATGGGAAAGCCCTTTGGGAAGTAAAAACCCCTGTACACACAGGAGGCCTCCTAATCACTATTATCACTGGCTGTGCTTTATTCTTCTGCCTGTTGAGCTGCTTCTAGTTGTCATAGAACTAAGGAGTTGACTTCTTACCAGTCTATTCACTGCTCAGCACTTCCTAGCTTCTTTACAATTTTCCTGGGACAGGAAGGAATCCATGAATAAAGTCTGCTCTCTAAAAACCCTGTCTCCTCACTGCATGCCTTGTTAGTTCAGGGCAAACCAAAAGAATGGGCATCAGCATAGATGAAACTCAAGACTCTTGTTTCCTGCAGGGTTGGATTCAAATCCCCAGATGTTACACATCAATAGGTGGTGAGGAGCATGTTACTCAGCCTCCATGCACTTTGGTGTTATTTGTAATGTGGGGATATTAAGAGTATCCTTCCCACCCTCCTTTGTATCAAATGAGGTAACATAGGGAAAGATGATGAATATCAAATAAAAAGTAGGTACTTAAATGCAATGCACATGGTGTTGGGCAATTTTAGGTGTGGTGAGCTTCAAATCAACCACTTCCCTTGTACTAAAAAAATTGATTTAAGATACAAATAAGAAAAAAGAGTGTGGTTGGTCTAGACAGCTTTGTTTCCCAACCAATTTATTATTTTTAATAGAAACTTCATATAAATTGATACATTAACTAAAAGTTGTAAAATATTGGTCAATCTTCACTCATCTGATTGGAACACATCAAGGTGTTAGGACACCAAGTTCATATAGGTGTCCTGGTCTGGAACATTGTGTCTTCCTGCAGTCACCCTAATTGCTACCCAGTGCCTTGCATCCTTCTGAATGGCCATAAAGTACCTGCTTCATGATTGACAGCCTACATTTCTAGTCATGAAAAAAGACTGGTCTCCAATAATGATAGTTTAAAAATAATTATTATGATACAACTATGCTTTACTGGTGGCTACTGAATACTAGACCTTGTGCTGGATTCATGTGAATTGTTTCATTTGATTGTATAGAAGCTACTGAGATGGGTCCTTATATTGTATTATAGTTGGGGAAACCAGGGCAATGAAAGATGAAGGAAATTACCCATGGTCATACTCCCAGGATAAAGCAAAGCACATGTTTAAAACCAAGTTGTCTATATGCTCAACCAATAGCATATGTCTGGCTTCTCATTCTTTTTTTTTTCATATTTTTTTCTTGCAAGTTGGAGAACCTCAAAAGATAATCTAATGATAGGACCTCACATTCCTTAGCACATACTACATACTGGGATTTTTGTCGCTGTTTTCGTTGTACTTCTTCTCTATTTACATTTCTAAAAGTTCTGGGATGGGAGAAAGGAAGCTTATGGTGTAACAGGTGAGGGAACAAGAGGCCCTGAGAGTCTCTGGGAGGCTGGACAACTTAAAGTCAGATAGCTACGAGAAGGTCTCTAGTTCCACACCAAAACACATTCTGTTTACAACCACAGATATCCCCAGGCATCTAATCACTACAAGGCCTTGAAAAGATATGTGGACTGTGCAACGACATACCACAGAGATTTGATGCTCTCTGACTAGGGAACATATAGCCACAAGCCATTTTCATTGTGTTGATTCAACAAACCCCAGAATGAAAATATTTTCTTCTAAAAGAAAAATAGCATTTTCAGCCAGAGGCCAGTCTTGTAAATCATGGCATCCTTTTAAACTTCTCCAAAGTCTACATGGTTCCCTTGATGGTTTTCAGGTAGGAAACATCCTCAATGTTGACATCCTACTGCATGAAAGAAGACAACAGTGGTAAAAAGGGATTTTCCTAAAAGTGATTCCAAGATGCTGTTGAGATGTTTTCAGGTTCTGAAACAGTCACTTGCGGGGTAATTGTAGCTTTGCCATTATTCCTGGGCTGGCTGGGATACACAACTGTGTGCTCATGACCTCATACTGCCTCACCTTGGGTCTGACAGAGTCCTTTTGTATTACAGTGGGGACTTGTTGAGTGTTCTGAGCATATGCTCAGTCCAAGGCACCCTCAACATCCCTGAATGACCTGGAGTAAGCCATGAGGAAGGAGAATTAAGGAGTTAACCTTTAAAAGAGAACAGAAGGTATTAGATAGAGCAAATGGAATGTTTTGTAGTGCATGAGGCAGAAGTTATGCTCTTATTTTTTTCTCTAGGTTTGGGTGTGTATTTATAGGCTATTAGAAGTGGAGGGTTTTACATAGACAGATTTCTCTCTTGAAAGAGAAAAGAAAAACATCCTCCCCAAACCCACTTCTTTTTAAGGCCACAGTTGAAGTTATGCTCACCTTCCAATACCAATTGATGTTTTTTTTTCAATTGTCTGAACTTGTATCTGCACACTTCCTTGACAACAATCCTCCTTCCTGTCAGGGATAGGTTCCTGGGGTCAGGCATGCAGCAGGCTCTAGCCCACTGTGTCAACTCAGAAGTCAGAAGCCACCTTGCCCTCCAGACATGTGGCATGGTGCTCAGATTTCCAAACCAGGGCATGACTGGAAAGCCAGAACAAGCGTCCACACACTGTGGCTGAACTTGGGTGTTCTCTGCCTCTCTATACTGTTATTTGATAGTCCTTCTACAGTCGTAGTCTGAATCATTAGAAGCACCTTGGCCAACACTGGAGCTCTGTGCATGGCTTTTCCAATCACTAGAGCTCTGTACATGGCTTGGCCAAGCACTAGAGCCCATGCACAGAGGAAGTGGTGTTAGCTAAGGTGCATTGTCATCACTGAGAGCAGTTCCTGGTGCTCCCCAGACTTTAATCTCAAGTAACTTCTCACAACCACCTCCCAGGATATAAAAGCTCCTATTATTCCCATTTGACAGGTAAGGAAACTAGGGTTTAGAGAGAGAAAGACATTTGTCTAAGGTTACTCAGTGTCTTCTTAGTTTGTATTCTGAGTTAAAGCAGAATGTGTGATAAGGATTTGAGTGAAAGTGGCTTATTTGGAATGTTCAGGAAATACCAGTAAAGTCATGGGAAAAATAGACACAGAAAGGATGGCTGCCCTTAAAGTGTGTAATATCAAGCCAGCAGGAGACCAGAGCATTACTCTGCAGGGAAACCCCTGAAAACAGTGTACAATGTATGCCTCTGAGTTATCTCTTCCAGAGGTTGAGGGAACTGGACTTTTTTTTTATATACCAACTTTTGCTGATCATTGATTAAGGGTGGGTGGGGCGCAGATGGTGTGTTAATTTCCTAGCTTGTGCAGAGCCCTTGCCAAGGCTTTGGAGAAAGCTCCAGACAGAGAGATCCAGATACCAGCAGTTGGAAGCCAGCCAGCCTTCACTGAAGTGGTGAGCCCCAAATAATATGAGCTGGGAATAAAGTGTCTGCCACATACATTTAATGGTAGAGCCAGGGCTGCCACTTTTAATTACCTCTTGCTGAAGAATAAACTACCCCAAAAGTTAGCAGTCTATGTCTCTGCCATCTGGACTGAGTTTAGCTGGACAGTTCTACTCATCTCACCTGGGGTCACTCATGTGGTTTTACTGGTCTAGTAGTTTAACTGGGAGCTGCTTGTTCTAGGGAGAACTTACCCACCAGCAGCAAGACCAGGATTCAGCAAACTTTTGTGTAAAGCAACAGATAATAAGTATTTTTGGCTTTGTGGGGCATTCAGTTCCTTACACAACTATTTAACTCTGCTGTTATAAAATGAAGGCAATACAGATAATGCATGAACAAATAAATGGACGTGGCTGTTTACCAATAAACCTTGATTTACGAAAGCAGGTGGTGGGATGGATTTGGCTCATAAGCCATACTCTGCCATTCCCTGAGCTTGACCAAATTCCATCATATGGGGCTGCATGTTTTGAAAGAGTTAAAGCAGAAACTGTAAAGCCTCTTGAGACCTAATTCTGAAAGTCACACAGTGTCCCTTCTGTTGCATTCTATTGCTCAAAGCAAGTCACCAGTCCAGCCCAGATCAAAGGTAGGGCAATAGACTTCACCTTTTGATGGAAGGTTCTTCAGCATCATACCACAAAGTGATGTGTATTCAAAGATGGGAGGAATTTTTGTGTCCATCTTTGCCAGTAGTTTACCCTCTAATTCCAGAGTCTTCTGTACTTGACCACATTCTCCTTCCTCTCTATACTGCCTCATGTGACTGGTTGGGGAAGAAGGTCAGGAGGCTAGGCAGATCCTGACAGCTTTGTAGCATATTCAGTCCAAAACTGAAACAAGGTCTTTGCTGCCGCAGAGTATGAGCTTTGTGTCTTTGGCATACTAGATCTCCACCTTAGAAATGGAGTTTTGGAGTCCTAGAGGGATTTCTAGTCCACTCAGTTACCCCTTGCATAAAGGAATTGCTTCTACAAACTTCCCAGCAAATAACCATTGAATTTCTGTTGGATGGCCCCTTGAGACAGGAAGCTCACTACTTCAACCTTTTTTGCTTCAGCCATTTGTGTGTCTCATCCATTCCTCCATTCATCAAATCATTCAGCCAAGCGTTTATTGAATGCCTCCTGTGTACCAGGTCACAAGTTAAGTGATGTACCAATAAACCTAGTAGCTTCTCTAATGGAGCTTATGATCAATTCATCTTCAGCATGGTACCTGTCTTCAATTTTCTTCTTGGTCACATAACTCTTTCTTTGTTCTTTATGGTCTTTGTTCTCTTATGTCTAGAATAGTTATTCTTAACTCTGAGAATATGTAGAAATACTTTCCCCTCCTTACTGAAATGAGTTTTATTTCTTTCCTAAAATGAGTTTCACAGATATGTAGACATCGATACAATTTCAAAATAATCAATATAATACATTAATTGTAATTAATAAAACTTAAAATGGAATTAACATAATAAAATCATGCATATTTTAATAGATAGATATTCAAGGATTGAACTAAAGTAAGTACTCAAGTAACTGGATATTAGTAGTAGACACAGAATCAGGTTTATCCCATGGATTGCTAAACCAACATTTCTGTAAAGAATCAGATAGTAAATATTTTAGGTTTTGTGGGCCATTCCCAGCTCTGCTATTGTTCTGCAAAAGCAGCCATGGACAAAATATAAATAACAAGCATGGCTGTATTCCACTAAAACTTTCAAAACTGCTACCTTTACAAAAACAGGCAGCAGGCTGGACTTGGGCAGCTCACCATAGTGTGCTTACTCAGTATATACAGCAGCTGTGAATGAATACTGCTAAGGATACATTGTGTGGACAATTCAAACATCTTTAGGAGCATTACTGTCACTGATAGGATTTTTTCAAAATGGTGATGAGTACTGTTTGTCAAAATTCTAAAGAACACAAAGCACAATTCTCCCTTAATCTACATAGTTGTTACTTTCTTAGGAAACTCAGTGTATAATAATACTTGACCCCCCACTTTTTTTGGTAACTTTAGGTAATTATACACAGGTTTCATTTCTACATGAATGTCTTGTGGGATATTTTAAAGACAGAATTCTTTTTTGTTGTGAGGATTGAACTGGGCACTGAAAAAAGGTTTGGTCTCCTTGGTCACTGCCTACTAATGGTTCCTATGGTCCTCAGGCTCTACAACCACCAGAGGTTCACACCTCCATCCTCCTACCAGCAATTTCTTCAATGTGCCCTGTTGTGTAGTCCCATTCACTACTGACAGCCACAGTGCTGGCAGTGCTCAGGCTTCCATGACAGAGTATTGCAGACTAGATGACTTAAACAGAAAAAAATTATTTCCTTTCTGGTCTGGAGGCTGTAAGTCCAAGATCAAGTATCAACAGGTGTAATTTCTTCGGAGGCCTCTCTCCTTGGCTTGCAGGCAGCCACCATCTTGATGTGTCTCATTGGCTTTTCCTTTGTGTGGTTGTGCTTCTGGTGTCTCTTCCTCTTCTTATAAGGACATCAGATCTATTAGATTAGATTCCTACTCTTGTGACCTCATTTAGCCTTGATTATTTCCTTAAAGGACCTATTTCCAAATGTAGTCACAGTAGGGGTTAGGTTGTCAAGATGCCACTGTAGGTTGTTAGGTGCCACAGTAGTCAACGTAGGAATCTGGGGGAGACACAATTCAGTTTATAACACTCCTTCCCTTCCACTGCCTAGCTCAGTCTTCTCATCCTTCTCTTTGTCAGGGCTTATGGGAAGTTCACTCCTCAACACAGCCACTCCTGGGTAATGGTAATGGTAATAATAAAATACACTGCTTTATCTGTCACCTTACATTTGGCAGACTACTTTATGTAAATATCCAACTGTGTTTTGAAACAGTCTCTTTTCCTTTTTCATCCATTTGAAAAAAGTATAAAGCATTTTAAACTTATAGAAAAATACAGAGTTATTTAGCAAATACCCGTGGATTCACCATTCTAGTTTAACAAATGTTAAGATTTTTTGCTGTATTTGAATCAGATTAATTTTATGAACTAAACATTACAGGTTCGGTTTAAGTGCCTTCTATTACTTCCCCACTCCACCCCTTTCTCCCTCCTTGAAGTTGGTATGTTTCCTTCATATTCATGTCTTTATACTTTCAGTATATATGTACATATTCATAAAATATATGGAATTGTTGTATGCATTTTAAAAACATATTTAGCAATATTGTACTGAACCCATGCCATTCAGCAATATTTCTTTTTCATTTTACACTTTGGTGTTAAGATTTATCTGTGTTGCTATGGATACATATAGTTCACTACTTTTTCATTGCTATGTGGTATTTCATTGCATGAATATGCTACAATTTACCCATTTCTCTTTCGATGGGCACAAAGATTTTTGTAATTTTTCACATTACAAACTTTTTGTGTATGTCATCTTCTATATATATGTGAGAGTTTCTCTAGAGAGCTCTGAAAAGAAATCCAACTAACTGTGAGTTAGTGGCACAGGAGGTTATTTTTCATAATGTAATAAGAGCCTGGAGGCAGGCATTCCAGGACCACCATGGTGGGTAAGTGATGCCAAGTGGATCTGGGCTTATTCCATCTCTGCTCTACCATCCTTAGAAGATGTACTTTTATCCTCAGGTTTGTTGTTTCATGGCTATGGAATAGTTACAGCAATTCCAGGCATCATGTCATGTTACAATTAGAAATAAGGGAAAGGAACAAAAGTCCAATAAAGCAGTCTAGTCATGTTGTCCCTGTAAACAGGTTTCCTAGGAGCCCCACTTAGTGATTTTCACTTTTACCCCATTGGCCAAAATAGGATTATGTCATTCACCCCTCAGCCAATTAAAAGAAAATTTCTAGATGGCATAGGGATGTGAAAGGGGTTAGGTCAGTTGATAAGTTGCATCTGCCATCCTAACCAGGGAGTCATGGCTGGGCCCTAGGATATGCACATCTTCAATACTCTTAAATGTTGCCAAAGTGATATGCAAAGTGGTTGAACCAATTCATAGTATTGCCAAAAAAGTATGAAAGGTCCTGCTTCCCCATATCAAAAATCAAAAAAGTATGAAAGGTCCTGCTTCCCCATGTTGTGAAGCTACTGTGTACACAATGCTGGATCAAGTCATTTACAGAAAAATAAATAGACAAAAGCCAATTGTCAGTACTTCTAGAGCTTTAAGCACTGTGACTGGAGCTTAGAGTATACTGTCAGATAGGCCTGTTGGATTCCCTTTTCTGCCACCTACAGGCTAGTGATTCTATTTCAGTTTTTCTGGGCCTCAATTTTCTCATCTGTAAAAGGACCATAAAGGTAGCATCTATTTGATAAAGATGTTCTAATGATTAGAAGGAAAAATATCTATGAATGGCTAGCATAGCACCAACTACAGAGGGAAGTTGCAAAGTTTCCTATTGATTTTAAGATTATTACCTAGAAATTATATGCTACATGTAGGTTGATCATATTTTTTGAGCCCCAAATTAGGAATTTTCCATGAGTTCCACTCGTGAAAAAATAGGTTCAAATATTTAAAATGAGACCATTCTGAAAAATATTAAATGATTTCTAATGATTTAATGTATATGCTTAAACAATGGGCTTCACATCATCTCTATCTTCTAGAAAATGCTTGTTTAGAAAGTATAGCATGTTTCAAACTATTAATCTCAAAGAACAAAATAAAATACAATTAGGTAGACTAGCTGAGACCAAATGACCAATACTAGCCCCATATTTTACTCTTCAATTTGTACATATAATCATTGAATTTTTCTTTTTTTGTTTTTAATGCCCTGGAAAACAAAGGTAAGAATGTGAATCTGAAACTTATTTTTCCTTTGTGATATTTAACAATAAGTGTTAAAATATGAGTAATATGAAGAAGTGGGAAAGCAATAAATATTATTAATAGGTTTATTTTTCCGCATTCCATAATTTTTTATTTTAGTTGTTGTTTAAGTACAGTTTTCTGCCTTTTATTAATAGATTTTTATAGGGGAAAAGAAGCTGAAGTTATTAAATTCAGAGAAGAGAAAGCTAAAGGAAAATGTCATAATTATCATTCAGTCCCTGAGCATTACCTTTAGAGAGAATGAGATGAAGTGGAATGATTTTAAACAACAGAAGCATGGATTTGAGGTCACTTTAGGGAAGATTGTTCCAGTAATAAGCACTGTTAAACCTTCTCCAGGTTTCCAAATTATTGAGTGACCTGAGAAAATAGACTGGGAGTTACTTTTCTGCCATTATTTTATGCCCTTTCAGGTCATGAAATACTTGGACTTTAAAATTTTTGTTACAAAATTCTGAACCTTAAAAGGAGTGGCATGCCTTATAGTTCTCATAGGTACTATTCAACATGTTTTTACTGAGAGATCTAATTATATATACATATCAGGCACAATGCTAGACTCTGGGGATGTAGAAGAATGCCTGCTGGACTAGATTCTGTCCTCATGGAACCTACAGGTATTGCATTTACAGTACTATGATGGGTGATGCAAGAGGTCAAGATAGGCCACTTAATCCAGATGGAATGGGCTGGCCATGGCGGTCCAGGAAGGCCTTCTGGAGGAAGTGCATCTAGGTTGAAATCTGATGGATGAGGAGGAATCAGTTGGGTGAAACTGGATGCCTGTAGGAAGCTGATGATTAGAGGTGGGAGAGAGAGGTTAAGGACAGAGGAAAACAGATTCTTTGGGGAGAGTTAGTCTGGCGGATGGGCTCAAATGGAGAAATGAAGGGCCTGAGCCGCAGTTCCTTGTAATACTTTTACTGCTTCTCTATTATTTTTCCCTATCGTCTTAATAACTGACATCATCATTTTATCTTAAAAATTGTTGAGAGGCTCTACTTGAGAAAGGGCTCTGGTAGAACAAACCTTTCCTCTGTGTTCTCCTTAGCTGAATGTTGGCTTAAAAATCAAAGAGTGTACCACCATATAGAGACACAAAAAGGAAAAAAATCAAAGAGTAGAGTAGGGCAGGGAGGAAGAATGAAGGAGAGACAAGCAGAGGCCTGGAGGCTAGATGAATCTGCCCCTCCTATTTCAGTAGTTCATAAGACATCCACATAGCATTATGGTCAAGAGCATGTGCTCTGAAGCTAAAGTGCTTGCTTCCAATGGCAAATGACTGGCAGTGTGAACTTGGACAAGTAAGTGTGACCCTCTGGACCTCAGTATGCCCATCTGTACAATAGAAATACAACACTTTCTCATAGACTTGTTGTGAACATTAGATAAGTTAAGGTGTAGAAGGTGCTTAGGACAGGGCCTGGTATGTAGGTAACCTTAAGTAAATGGCTAGCAATGATTGTCATTATTATTTACATTATATAGAATTTAAGGCAGGGATCAATAATAATAATAGTTCTCATTGAGTGTTTATTCTTCAGTTGTCATTGTGCTTTGCCTTTATTATCTCAATATTCTCAAGTACCTCCTGTTATAGACAAAAGGGCTGAGGCTCAGTGAGAGTAATTAACCTGCACAACAAGAGAGGTCATGTAGCCAGTGCACCAAACCCAATCTTGCACAACTCTGATGAAGAAGACTGGATCCTGGTTCCTTGTACTTTCTATTCAAAGTGCCTTGTTTTCTTTACTGCTGTGTTGGTAGACCACTTTTAGAACTGTGTGTTCAGAGTAGAAGTATGATCAGCTCTTTAAAAACCTCCTTGCAGTTATATTAATAAACATGGCTTAGATAAGTGCCAGAAAATTGGCCACCATAACCAAAGAACAGTCAGAGGAAAATTACCCAAATAATTTGTGTTCTAACTATCAACAAGTGGGTCTGGGGCACACAATGAGTGTGACTGGCGACCAGGGACATAGATGGTGATAGAACTGAGGAAGAATGTTTATCCTCAGTCTTCAACTGCTTACACTGGGTCTCAGCAGTCCTGCTTCTGAGAAGCAAAAATGACAGCACTCACAACCCCTGTGAAACAAAAGACCACAGAGCTAAGTGCACAGAGGCTCTCTGCTCTGACTTACCAGGTTGTGATGCCTGCTTTCGTCACTGCTAGCTAGGTGAACAGAGCCAAATGTTTTCGTTTCTCTGAATCCCAGTTTCACTTACTGTGAGATGGGAATATGAATACTTACATCCCCAACTCTCTGCAGACTTTTTCTTAATGTTAATTGAAATAAAGAACACAACACCTATAATACCATACACTACAATTGGTTAGCATCCAATGTTAGCTATTACTCTTCAGGCCTAGACAGCAACATACTTAGTGCTTTGTTTTTGGAAGGAGTACATTACTTCCAAAAAGGTTCTTGGACAATGTCCTCTGATGCAAAAGAAAGGTGTGAAAAAAGATAATTTCCAAGAGGGCAAAGACATTGTTTAGAGGGCTAATGGGGGAAGCAGTGGGCTGAGTTTTGGATGCAGCTTTTTGTAGCACTCCCTGTATATTATGGTACCTGTGTCCCTTCCTAAGCTTTAAAGGAGCCAAAAAACTTGGCAGGGGTGGGGTTGGGGTGGGGAGGAGAATGCTAGTACTGGGAAGTGAGCAAAGATGTTTTCTTGGGTGGGGAATAGGGTGGTCCTGTCTCTCCTTCATCGTCGATTAACAATGACTTAATTCCAAAAATATTGCCTGCAAATAAAATAAATAGACTAATCACTGTGAGCAATTTGTATGTTAATGTATCTAGGCATTGTTTCTAGTCTGACCCTTAAATATATGTTTAATCAATCTAGATGGATGAGTCATCCTGTTCTTAATTAATCTTTTCGGATATTTATAGAGAAAAGGCAAAGTCTTTACAAAGACCTTATTAATGTGTTTAAGTTTAGTATGGATTTTTATTTATGTGCATAGCACGATCAGCCGTTACTTCTAAATGATGGCTCATTTTGAATGTTCTCAGACTTTCAAAATGTTTTATTTCCACCCTTGGGGAGGAATCAGGGGTGAGTTGAAAGGAAACACATGATGGCCATTTTCCATGGCATAAGCTGGCTCAACTTTCCTGAGCTTCCACGTTTGCTTGGATTTCATGGCATTGCAAACAGACTAGAAGAAAGAGATGGGTGCCTTCACTTTTCTGAAGCCATTGCTGGGAAATGGTATCATAGTCAGAGATTTGTCTCAGTTTGGATGAGCCTGGGCTCAATCTCCTTTGCTACAGAAATCATCACTGTTACAAATGCAGTTCCCTGGAACCTGAAGGCACTGGCTCTTACAACAAGCACCAAGGCAGTGCCCAAGTGTACTTGTTGTCATGGGCTTTTGTTGTGTCAGACATTGCTGGGGATCAACCATTTGCTGGGACTCTAGGAGTTCATTTCTAGTGGTATTTGCTGTAGGGATTTGACTTAAATTGAAGTCAATTCCTCTAGGACACTAGGCTATGTGTGTGTATTGCAGAGAATGGCATTATCACTCAGTCATCCAGCTCCTCTTGTCTACCAGAATGTTGTGCCCTAGGATCAACTGCATTTGGCATTCATTTGTATTGAGCATCTATGTTGTAGCAGGCACTGTGCTAGGTGTTGAGAATACAGTAGTACATACTATAGATTTAGAATAGAGTTCCCAATGTTGATTAGTGCCATTAAAAAATGAAGGTGCTATGATAAGGATGGCATATTTGAGAGGCAGAGGTAAGTCTAGGGTGGCTGGAGGAGAATGGGAAAAGCAAGGAGTAGGTTAAAATGCAGCCAGAGATGTGGGCAGAGATGAGGGCAGAGATGTGGGCCAGATCATGGTGAGTGTTACTGGCACAATAAGAAATTGGATTTTACTCTAGCTGCAGTGGGAAGCTCTGGGATGGTTTTAAGCAGGGACTGACATGATCTAAGTTTTAAAGAGCTCCCTTTGACAGTTGTGTAGAGCCTTTCTACTCAAAGCATGGCCCATTAGTGGACTAGCAGCATGATCTGGGAAAGGGAAAAAGGATTCATGGACAAGACTGTGGTGATTGCAGAAGGGAGGGAGTATATGGTGGTTGAATGGTAATGGAAAAATACAATAAATTTTTTTAACAAAAAGAAAAGAAGAGTCCTGAGCCCCGCCCAAGTTTTTTGAAGCAGCATCTGCACTTTTAACAAAATCTGTAGTTTGAGAAGTGCTTTTGTGGAGAATAGATGGAGTAGAGCAAGAAAGGATCATTTTACAAACTCCCCAAAATCACTGTCTTCTCAGGTATAGAAGGTAAGTCTTAGATCTTGAAAAGCCAACCAAAATTTCATATTCCACTTTTGAGTGAACCATTTAACATAACTTTTTATTTGTCCACTGATTTTTCTGGTACTTAGGTAACTCTCTTTCTTGCCTTTTACTCAGAAATTGAACTTTTTTCTTATTTACTATTTCACTTATCTATTGATTCATCCCTTAAGAAATGACCACCATTTTCATCAAAATCAAGTGTCAGTTGCATAAAATATGCATATTTTAATAGAAAGATAACTGGATCCTGTTACAAGGTTGGTATAAGGTCGACATATTTATAGTCTAGCTATTATTTCTTTTGGGGTCTAATGCTGCTGGCATTTATATAAGTTAGGGTTAGATTTGCCTTAAATGAGTAAACTTGTAACAATGACTTACAGATAGAAATTTATTCTCCCTCATGTCAAAATTTAGAGGTAGGCAGTATGGGGTTATTCTGAAAGTTCTCTTTCATGAAGACCTTAGGAACACAGGCTTGCTCTATCATATTATTCCACTGTGTTTGGCTCCTATTGCCAAGGTCACCTCATGGTCTAACATGGCTGCTTTATCTTTAGCTAACACATTAAAATTCCAGCCATCAGGAAAGAAGGAATGAAAAAGATGGTGCAAAGGAATCATGGCAGCAGGTTTTTCAGGAAGATTCCCTTTACACAGTATTGGCCAGAGTTTAGACAAATGGCCCCAACTCTGACAAGTATAGTGTTTGTTTTGGGTGACCAGATACCCAGCAGTCTGTTACTACAGAGAAATGGGAAAGCAAGTATTAGGGAATAACTAGCAGTTCCTAACACAGCATGTTTCAGGAATGTAATTTGACATATCTAAATATATAGTGGTACCTCCCCACTAACATTAATCTAGGCTGAATATTTTGCCCATCATCTCATTACAGTATTTTGTAATTGTTTCCACTCTTCTCTCCAAAGAATAAGAGGTGTCTGATTTAGCAAGAATGCATTCAAAGTTGAAATGTGAATATAAACCCGACCCACTTGAAAAAGGATAAAAGAAAATACCCCAATAGAAGAAAATAGGTAAAGTTCTATTACCACATGTGTCTTTTCTGAGCTTGATCTTTATGCACAGAGGATTTGGAGGTCATCCATCCCTTACCCTCGAGTGTTCCTCACTCAGCAACTCCAGGTGCCATTGCTACTACCAAAGGCATGTAAAATGGTGCAAACGTGGGACTTTCAGAGGACCCTATTCCTTAGTTTCAAAATTTATGTCTGGGAAGGATATGCTTAAAATGTTTCCATGCCTTGGCTGAGAGGACAGGCTGTGGAATCAGCTAGGTCAAAGCTGAGAAATGGCAAGCTGGCTACTTTTGGGCAAATAATTGCTGACCTCAGTATATATGCTAGTTAACTGGAGAAGATGAAGGGTTCATTTGAAAATTAAATGAGATATTGCATATAAAACTCTTAGCACAGAGCTTCTTTCATTGTAAATATTCAAAAACACTGGGTATTACACATTCATCCCAGATTACACATAACAAGGAAATGTATATTTTTTCACAGGAATTTTTACAGATGTTCTTGCATGATATTTATGATACTTGTTTATTCACTTATTGGTCCACCCAGTATTTCAACAATTTATTTGACTTCTTACTTTGTACCAGGCCCTAGCAGGTACTATTTGCTGGAGGGGCAGGAAATGTACCAAGAAGAATAAAACAGTTCCTATGCTAAAAGGAGCTCACTGCTTAGTGGAAGAGAAAAGAACTAAACAAAGTAAATATGCTCCAGAAAGAAAAATAAAGTATAAAGCATCATTAAAATGAGGCAAGTTACAATCATGGTAAGTTTTGTAGAGAGACAAGTCAAATGTGTAGTTCTCAGACAATTAGGAAAGGTGTGAAGATTTTACAGCATTCCATCCACTTCTCAGAGTCCAAGGGTTCCTGCCATGGCTGTGATGATTCTGCAGGCCAATTGAGGAAGATAAGGGATAAGCTAGCAAAAACGTCACCAAATTTCTAAATAAAGACACAAAACACTTCTCATATCAAAGATTGAAATAAATGTGAGCTATTTTTACATTTAAGAAATGTTAATAAAAACCAGTGAGAGAATTATTTTCTAGCACACTGATTCCAGTTCAGGATCTCAGGTGGTTGAAGCCTCTCCTGCCAGTCAGGGGGCAAGGCAGGACCCACCCTGAATAGGACACCCTTCTATCGCTGGGCACACACACCCATACTCACAAAAACTGGGACAGTTCAGACACACTAATTCACCTCATGTGCACACCTTCTGGATGTGGGAGGAAACTGGAGTCCCTGGAGAAAATCCACAAAGATAACAAAACAAAAATATTTTTCTCTCCTCAACATTAAAATTAAACTGTGCTATTTGAGTACCTGCTAGATAATGATTCTAAGACCTATCTTTGTTTCAGAAACATGAATGTGTGAAGATAAGTGAAAGCTTATCTGGCAGTTGAGGAAAGTAGTCATGGGACGTAGTAAATTACTTAGGTATTTATTGATGACATAACACTGAGTTGGTGAGCCAGCTGCAGGCCTGTGGATTATAGCCCCAAAGGGGTAATTTCAGTTGGGAAAGTCTTTTCTATCATATTGGGAACATTATATTCCCTGGCAGGGTATGGTGCCAAGGAGAGCTAGCATCTGATTTTGGAGTGTGAGGCTCCCCTGCTTATATGCTAGCCTGTCTCTTATCTTCCTTAATTGGCCTTCAGAATCACAAAAGCCTTGGCAGGAACCCTTGGACTCTGCTAAGAGGATGGCATGTTGTAAAGTCTTCATTTCTTTTCTAATAGTCTAAAAACTAGGCATTTGACGTGTCTTCCTGCAAAACTTACCAGGATATATACATACTCTTCAACTTGTAGCTTCCAATTGCTCTTGGGGTAAGTACCAAAACTTTTAGCATTGCCTAAAAGGCTTGTATAATCTAGTCCTCAGCTACCTCCAGAGCCATCATTACTTCGATCCAGGAGACCAAATCCGTGATCATGTCTAGTGTCTATGTACCTGAGGGTCTTAGACCATGTTTCTTCCTGCTCGCTCTCTGTTGCAGTCACTCTGTGGGATCTTCTACATGTCAGTAGAACTTACAGTAGAAGGTTCTTTCTTTCTACTTTTTATCTAGATTATTTGGATCTTAATTCAAGAGTTTCCTGTCCTTCTGAAGCCTTACCTAATCCTCTCCTTCCAGGGGAAATTGGGGGAACTTACTTTCAAGTTAACATCTCAAGGTTTTGTCATGTTTTTTACTATGAGACATATACATAGTACTTTCCTACTGATTTTTACTATTTTTCTTGGAAATTCTTGAATATTTTTTATCTGTGGTTTCTGTTTTAAGCTATTTCTTCCTTCTAGGAGACCCCGTTTAGCAGCTGTTGTAGATATCTTCTTGTCTTCAAGAATTGGGTAAGTGAGGAATAGGATGATAATAATAGCAGCTGACATTTATGGCTCTATTTGTCAGTCTTGTCTGCAGGTGACTATCCTGCAGGGGAGCAAATGGCTCCCCATCCCAGACACACCCATGTTTGGACTATCCCAATCCTTGTGGCCAGAGAAATTCCTGTTCTAACTGGCCAGTCTGGGTTTCCTAGACAATCACTGTGGTAAAGGAGAGAGGATAACCCTGCATTTCATTCAGTTGGAGCCCATCCTTGGAGCTAGGAATGGAGCATACTTGACTCTTTTGCTGCTACCTAATGGGAGAAGGGTAGGATTGATGATAAGGACATAGAAACCATGTTCATTGCACTCATTTAGGTGTCCCTTTAATCAAGCTTGCTCATGACACTGAATGGCTTTGCCATCAGTTCTTATCTCAGACTTTGAGAGCCAGCAGATTAGCACCTTTCAGTTCAGGATTTTTAATTCTTAGCTACAGTGTTTGCAGGGACTAAAAGCTCACACTCTACTAATTTCTAGTACAATTATCTAATAAAGTGAGGATATTACAGAGTGAATAACCACACCATTAAGCTTGGTGAACTCCATTTAGCACCTGTATTGGAAAGCCTTTCACAATAAGATGACTGATCAGTTAGATCTATCAACTTATTTAACAACCCATCACTTCTAGCATACAGACATATGAGACTCTGCTTACCTACACTTTCCCTTACCTCCTGTAAAAATTTCCTTCCAGGGATGTCTCAATCTCATCCCACCAACTATAGGACTAGGAAAGTGAAATATTTTGTTTGCTTTGTTTTGTTTAAGTTAAGAATATCAGTGAAAGGAGACCCAGATATGAGGAGGAGAAGGTGAGTATTCTCTAACATGCATCACATTTACCTGTAAGGAAGACTTGTTAAAACACAAATTCCTGGGCTCCATCTCTACAATTTCTGTTTTGTTAGATCAGGACTGAGACTTAGGAATTTGCATTTCTGACAAGTTCCTAGGACTAATTGGGCTTTGAGAACCACTGGACTCAAATGATCCTGATTGATAATTTGGGGTTGAAATAGGATTTTTTCAAAACTTACCATGTTTTTTTTTTTGACAGTCTGACCCTAACTGTATGAACAGCATTATCAGTTCAATCCATAAGAGCAAGTCCCTGATTATTTCTGTGTCTCTGTACCCAAGTTTTTTTCTTAATTTTGCCTGTATGAAAAGGCTAAAAATGTCCCTCCTTATTTGAGCCATTGGAAACTTCTCTGCCCTTCTCTTAGTGTCCACAGACTGAAGGGCTCACTTTGGGAACTGGCCAAGCGCCCAGGGAGCATAATAATGGTCTGGAGCACCTGATGAGCAGAGCGGTTTATAGGTGGCTGACACTTGCGAATGGCTCTTCCAGTCTTGTGGCATTTAAACCTCCCGCCATTCCTGTGCGTGATTACTCCTATCCTCTGGTAATGATGGAGCCTGAGAAGAGACTAAATGGCTTTCCCTCTTCACTGAGCAAGAATTCAGTACAGGCCAACCTGGCCCCAAGCCCAAGCTCTCAGCAGCCCGGTTGTATCGGTTGTATCGTCTGTTAGGTGAAAACCCAAGAGAAAAGTAAACTATGGTGACTCCGCACAATGATCTGAAAAACTCTGTCTTTCCCCTTCTGATTGCAACCCAGTGTACCAAGATCCCCATCCCCCACCCCAATCTAAAGAAAACAGTGAAAGAAAGGGCTGTGATTCCTAAATGCCTATTAATCAGACAGAAGCAAAAATCCCTCACGCAGCACGTTGCTATTCATGCTGGCATTGCTGGAGAGAAGTTACATCATCCATTATTTTGATGGATGCTGGAGGGAGGATAAGGATGAGATCAGCCCCAAGTGGATCCAGAAATTATTGGCAAATACAGCTGTGGTAGGTGTGTTTTGTACTTTCTTCAAATTTCACTGAGGATAAATAGCATATGACAGTAAGCAATTATCTGTTTGAATATGCAACCCAAAATGAAATGTCTTACAATGGGAAAAATGAAGACAATCAGGAATAGAGAAAGAAGATAAGGAAGGGTGAGTGCTGTATCTCTCTCCTACTCAGACGTAGCCAATATTGTGTCATATTTCTTGTTCATGAAATGACTGCTATTCAAATTATTTCTTAACTTCTGACCTCAGGTTTGTTTCTGACAGTAAAAAAAATGACTGTCGGAAACTAGGAATACAGACTAGGAATACAGACTAGGTTTGTCTGTATGAATTGATAAAAGGGGATTTTTTGTTTTTACTTCCAGATAACTGTAGACATTGGCATGAGAGTAAGCTAAAACTGAATGTTGGCTAGAAGAATATTTATAAATAGTTGGGCTGGGATGACTAGAGCTTGGTTGGTTTTTGCTATGTTCGCTCCTGTGGAAGGTTGTGTGTTTAGATTTGCTCTGCAACCTGCCAGGCAGTTTTCTGTGGGTTTGGAACTGATTCTCATGTCTTTTGTGTTTATTATTTTAGAATCACTGGCCCCAATAAGTCTTCCCATTTAACATGGGTTTCCAGTAAATGGCAAAGGCCCCTTAAATCTGCCTATACTTTTAGAAAAAACTGGCCCAAAGCCTTCATAATAACCATGGGTGGGCATTCATTGAAGAGTTCCCTGTCATGTTTATTTACTTGGTTCAAAGGTAGGAGGTTGTCTGACAGCTGTGGGAATGAATACAGATGCTATAATGATCAGCAGTTGAAAAATAGTGCAAGCTAAATGGTTGGGCTTAGAGGAAGCTGGGTGGAACCATAACGCAGCCAAGGTCAGAGTGGGGTGCTATTATTATTTCATTAGCATTAGCATCATCACAATTGTTTCCCAAATTATCCTTTAGGGGGTCCAAAGTACCTTCAAGTCTATAACTAAAGCACAGATCACTTTTCTGATCAGCAGTCGTTAGAAAGGTTCAAGGCAAATTTCAGCCCTCTAGCTCTAAATCGAACCTTGATCTCCAATGGTTATTCTGCTTTTATTTATGTGTCTGCTTAGGATTTGCCTTTAAACATTTTCTCAAACTGCAAAGCCATAAATGGTATTATTATATATTCAGGTGGTTCATAGCTTTTATACTCATGTATGGATGTTTAAAAAACATTTTTCAGTGTCATTTTGATGTAGGTGGTTCCACCATGCTGAGATATAAGTTACAAATACCTAACAGAAAATCCTCATAATACCACTGTTGAGGGGGTTGAAGTTTTCTCCCTTGTCTTTTGCTTTTTGACTTGGTTTTTCTTACACAAACTTTGCCTGGAATAATTTTGAGCAGTAGAGGTGAGTGGAAGTAAAGTACCTGATGTACAGTCAGTCATCAGTACAGTTTAGTTTCTCCCCCATTTTTACTGTTCAGCTATGTCTTGATTCTTCTGATCTCAGAGGTTTAGAATCCTCCCAAATTCATGCACTGGGTTTAGAGTTGGAGGGAGAGTGAATATACAGCCAGTTCACAGAATTAATGGGTTGACTTTCTTTTAAAAATCTGAGAGCTTCTTTTTTTTTAAAGTATATTTTATAGATTATGATATTACACTTTTCCTAACTTTCCTCCTTTATCCCCCCTCTGCCCTACACGCCCCAACACTCCAGCATTCCCCTCTTTAGTTCACGTTCATGGATCATACTTATAAGTTCTTTAAATTCTGTTTCCTATATCATTTTTGACCTCTCTCCATTTATTTTATGCCTACCAATTATGCTTCTTATTCCCTGAACCTTTTCCCTCAAATTCCTCCCCACTCCCTCCCCACTGAAAACGCTCCATGTGATATCCATTTCTCTGATTCTGTTCCTACTCTAGTTGTTTGCTTAGTTTTTGTTTTCATTGTTTTTCTTTTTTCTTTTAGGTTTATTTGTTGATAGTTGTGAGTTGTCATTTTACTGTTCATAGTTTTTTATCTTCTTCAATTTCTTAGATAAGTCCCTTTAACATTTCATATAATAAGGGCTGGGTGATGATGAACTCCTTTAACTTGATCTTATCTGAGAAGCAATTTATCTGCCCTTCCATTCTCAATGATAGCTTTGCTGGATAGAGTAATCTTGGATGTAGGTCCTTGCCTTTCATGACTTCAAATACTTCTTTCCGCCTCTTCTTGCCTGCAAGGTTTCTTTTGAGAAATCAGCTGATAGCCTTATGGGCACTCTTTTGTAGGTAACTCTTTTCTTTCCTCTTGCTGCTTTCAAGATTCTCTTTGTCTTTGATCTTGGGTAACTTCATGATGATGTGTCTTGGTGTGTTCCTCTTTGAGTCCAACTTCTTTGGGACTCTGGGTTTCCTGGACTTCCTAAAAGTCTATTTTCTTTGCTAGATTGGGGGAGTTTTCCTTCATTATATATTTAAATAAGTTTTCAATATCTTGCTGTTGTTGTTCTCCTTCTGGCACCCCTATAATTCGAATATTGGAATGTTTAAAGTTGTCCCAGGGGTTTCTAAGCTTTTCTTCATTTTCTTTTTGAATTCTTGTTTCTTCATTCTGTTCTGTTTGGATGTTTATTTCTTCCTTTTGTTCCAAATCATTGCTTTGAGTTCTGGTTTCCTTCCTGTCACTGTTGGTTCCCTGAATATTTTGCTTTATTTCACTTTGGGTATCCTCCATTTGTTTTTCATTTTTCAACCAAGGTCAATCAGATCTATGAGCATTTTGCTTACCAGGGCTTTAAATTCTCCATCAGATAGGTTGGCTAGCTCCTCATTGCTTAGCTCTGTTTCTGGAGTTTTGGTCTGTTCTTTCATTTGGGCCATATTTTTTTGTCTTCGTGCAGCTGATATGCTGTAAGGGGGTGGGGCCTTAGGTATTTACTGGAGCAGGGCAACCCTCCTTGCTGTGCTTCAGTGCTATCTGTGGGGGAGGGGCCAGGAAGGAAACAGTATGGCTCACCTGCTTGTCTCTAGCACACTTTTCAACGAACTCTTGTGTGATGGCTGGGGTTGCTGCAGTGGGAAATTTTCTCCCACTGCAGCAACCCCAGCCATAGCCCACAGTCAGCTCTGAGTCTCAGTTTTCTCCCAAGTCATCCCTTCTGGTGCAGCCCACCAAGCTGGGCAGCTAGCCCTGCCCTCATGGTCCACAGAGTCAAGGAGATTTTTCTGAGTTGGCCTGAGCGGTCTGGTTGTCTAATCGATTTTTTCTTTAATTCCTTGGTTGTCAGAGTTCTATGCAGTTTGATTTTCTGGCACTTTTGGTCGTTTATTGATTTTAGATTGGTTGTTATCCTGCTTTTGGTTGTGTGAGGAAGCAAAGCATTTCTACCTATGCCTCCATCTTGGCCAGAACTCAGAACTTTCTTGGCCTGCAGCATTCACGTGAACCTCACACTACTGCACCTCCTTCCTGGGGCCATTCCTCGAAAGTCTTATTGTTCTAAGGAAACTCATCTTCTCCCATTTGAAGAAAGTTGCCAACATTTGCCCTGTTGTCCATTAAGTAAACATGCCAAATATACTTTCATTTCATGCTGTTTAGACAGTTGTTCTAATGCCATTTCCTGATATTACTCTTGAACACATCATTAACAGATTGCTACTGAGATGCCACCTACAATGATAATTGTCTATCACTTATATGTTGCTTCAACCCTGGCTTATTTGTACTGCTTGGCAATCAGATTCTATAATGACTTTAAGCTGTTCTGTCTGAACAATAAAATCTATGGAATTTCAGTCCAACCATGTTTTTTTTTTCTTGTTTAGGTAAATTGACTTCTGTTCTTAGTCTCCACCAAGACTGCCATGCCATTCCTAACAGGCTAGGAAAGTTTTAGGTGTTCTTGACCATAATGCCCTCTCTCAGGTCATTTTCATGACAAAAAATATCAGAGATACATTCCAATTTCCTTCAGCCCATGGCTTGTCATTGGTGGATATTTTATTAAATGGGTGCACATCTCTGAGAAGGAGCCTTGAGATTTTTTTGCACAATAAGATAGACTGTATATTAAGGCAGTTGTTTCAGATTCCAGCCATTGTCCTCACTAATTCAGCAACTCATAAGAATGTGCCCTTTGGCCATGGCACCTCAAGTCCAGAACAGTGCCCCTTCTCTCTCAGGGTCAAATGAACAATAGTTGCACTTAATGAGGCTTTTTGAGCCAACAGCTCTCCAATGCCATTTTTAAATAATTTACTTTAAAAAATACTCATGTAATAGGTAATTTTAGAAAGTATTAAATATAGGAATGTGCAAAAAATAATTATGTATATATCTTATGATCTAGAAATTCCATTTTAAGGCATTGATCATGGAAAAATATCCACATATGTGCCCAAAGTGGCACATTAAAGAAAGAGAATGCCAGCATTTGAGATTTTCAAGAGTGAAGATCATATAAATGTTCATTTGTAGGGGACTGATTAAATTAATTATATGGCATCTCTACTAATTTTCAGTCATTTGACAAGATGATAGATTTATGTATAAGTGTTGAACTGAATGATAGCTATTTCAAGTGAATTAAAAGTGGGAAGAAGCAAGGTGCAGAAGAACGTATTTAGTTTGCTTCTATTTGTAATCTCAAAAGGCTTATTTATACCAAGAAAACCTCAGATACTCATATATGTGCTTGTATATGCAAAAAAACATTTTGGAAGAATATCCAATAAACTATAAAAAAGTGGTTATTTAGAGGAAATAGATTTGTTTTATTTGGTATTCTATTTGTACTGTGACTTTTTAAAAAACCATCAGTACATTTTAATTTTCCCAGTAAAAATTAGTTAATAAAAAGACAATAAAAATCATCAATAAGCCCACTACTTAGAAAATGTTTTAATATTTTGGAGTAGATTCTTCTGTACTTCCTTTTGTTAGATAACACAGTATAGCCATGACATGATTCATTTTTTTGACCAAATAAAAATTTCTCATGTTAACAAAAACACTTTATCTTTTATTCTGTTTTAGTAAACTTCATTGACAAAAACATTCAATGACAATAAAATCCACCCATTTTAAGTACATAGGTTTTGACAAATAAGTACAACATCATTTTTAATGGTTGCATAGAACTGCTTCTTACTAAACAGCAACCTCTATCTTCCTGGTCATAAAGACTAGTTCAGGGATTGGTCAATGAGCCAAGTCAGCCCAAATTAAGCCATTTCTGAAATTTTTGGTGGAAATACCATACTTCATTGCCAATTCCACAAAGTTGGATGTTTTAAATTTTAAACTATTCTGAATAATGCTGAGATAAACAAACATTTGTATAGCTATTGTTCATATCCTTAGTTACAGTATTTTCTTAGTATAAGTATGTAGAAGTAGAAAATCTGGGTAGAAGGATATAAATAATATACTGCTAAATTTCCCTCTAGAGAGTATGCCAATTTATACTCCCTGATCCTTCAACTCTTTTTGTTCACTTCTACCTATTATTTTTTGCCTCCTTGGTAAGTGCAACTAGATACTTATTTAAGTACAGCTTACTAGTTGATCAAAGAGATATGGGAGTTTGGAATACATTTGAAGAAACTGATTTCCCAGAATGATGATTTGTTTTACAAAGCAGGGTTGTATGACTTCTACCTCTGTGCTCAGAAAATTGTTACCTGTACTTGAAGTTCATGTCCCCAGTTTGCACGACTGGTCCTTTCTTCTCCCTGACATGGATGTTCCTCAGCTGTCACCTCCTTAGTGAGGCTCCCCTACCCAGCCAGGTTATATCTGTATCCCTTGAAGCTCTTGCTTTATTTTCCTTCATTGCCCATATCCCCTCTTACTTAACAATTATTTTTGTTTTATTTATCCTGTGTCCCCATACTAACATAAGCTTCATATGAGCATGGCATAATGTTTTATTAATGGTTATATGTGAACTGAGCACAGAATAGGCCTCCAGTAATTTGTTGAATGAATGAATCATGCTTCACAGTATATAAAGCACATTTATACACACATTATCACTTGATTATCACAACATTTATGTGAGATAAAAAGGGCTGGTTTTGTCCCTCATCTTCCAAATAAGGGAACTGAGTCTTCAGAGGACCAAGTGAGTTGCCCAAGGTCATGCATACCTTTTCTGTCTCTAAGTTCAGCTTTCTTTCCACCTCACTAGGCATTTCTGTAAGCATACAGTTGCAGGTGCTATCTTTCTTCAAGGAAATTGTCATATTCCCTCATCAGTGGAGTAATAGTACAGGTGATAAAAGTGGGGCCACAGACTCAGTGGAGTAAAGTAAAGGGGTAAGAATCTGGAGACCTAGATTCTAATGCTGGATTGGCCACTAAATCATGTCTGCAGCTTCAGTAAACATTCTCTCTGTGGGCCTTAGTTTTTTTCTTTATCAAATGAGGAGGCCAGATCAGATGGGCTGAGGTCACTTCCAGGTTTACTGCTCAATGATTCTAAAGGGAGATAGCCACCATTGATAAACAGGTGCCATCCATCAGTGGAGGCCAACCTACCACATTTAAATTCATGAACCCAAATTGTATCCAGTTCCTCTTTGGCTCTAAAAAATGACACAATGCAAGAATGTGAGTCATCATCGTCATGTTGACTCATCACAAGAGGTGTCAGGATAAAGTACTAGCTAAACTCAGGGCGGAAAATTCCATTCCTGGGATGAGGAACCCTAGGCTTTTGTAAATTATAACAGTCTGTCCTAGGTGCTTTGAGTGTGTAAACACTTCTATTAAAATTCTGTTAGTCACAACAGCTGTAAACCAGACTTTAACTGACTTACAAAAATGGGAGGCTTTTTGGATCACAATCTTGAATATTTCAGGGGGATGTTAAGCTCTAGTTAAGGCTGGATCAAGGGCTCAAGCAAAGTCATAAGAACCTGTCTGTCAGCTCTGCATCCCTCTCTGTTAACAAAGTGGGTGACAGTTGTTTCTGACACGTATTTTCCTATCAGCTCACCTAAGTCTTCCCAGGATTTCCATCACAAGTGCCAGCAGTGGTTTGGATTGTCCTGACCTGAGTCAGAGTCCTATCCCTCTGAGATAGTCTCTATGGCCAAGAAGATGGAGTACACAGATTGGCAAGGCCTGAATTATACATCCACCTTTGGATCATAGCACTTGGTCTTGTCTCATCCAGACCACGTGAACTGAGAGAAACGGGAGGTTCTCTGTATGAAGACAAAGGTATTTAAACCAGAGGAAAGTGAGTGTGGACTGGTCAGGAAAAAAAACAAAAGTTCATTGTGTTTTGTTTTGCCAGTCCCTTTCTCCTTCCTCTGCTTTTTCAAACAGCTGCGGAATGTGGCTTTAGTCCTCCTGGTGATGGTAACAGTTGTTGCAGAGTTGGAGCATTTAAAAATTTATCTGGTTGTGAACCACTGGGGGAAGAAAGATAATTTTCTTGCTATTCGTAAGGCCCCTGGAGATATCCAGGGATGTCTAAACCCCATGGCTAGCTGTCACTACTTTAGAGAAACAGCCAGTAACCCTTGTCTAGGAACTGCCATGGCTTGTTGCATAGCAAGATGCAATAGCAAGATGCAAACATAGCAAGATGCAATGGACAGAATGTGTCTCAGCAGGAAACAGCCAGTAACCCTTGTCTAGGAACTGCCATGGCTTGTTGCATAGCAAGATGCAATAGCAAGATGCAAACATAGCAAGATGCAATGGACAGAATGTGTCTCAGCAGGAAACAGCCAGTAACCCTTGTCTAGGAACTGCCATGGCTTGTTGCATAGCAAGATGCATAGCAAGATGCAAACATAGCAAGATGCAATGGACAGAATGTGTCTCAGCAGGAAACTGGAGGGGTCAGACTGCTGATGGTCCTAGTGTGCAGGCCCAAGAATGATGCTCCACAGACATTGCCAGTACTCTGGGGGCTGGACAGCTTACCAAGTGTAATTTGGAATCTTCAGAAGAGCCAACTATTCGGAGTGTGAAGATCTGAAAGGAAGAAATTTCCTGTGTCCTTGTTTCCCCTTGAGAGGACACAAAGACAAGTTTCTGACTAATCTACCCCCTGCTGCCATAATCCAAAGACAGCTTTACTGTTTTAGAAAAAAATTATGTTTTACAGAGAAAGGACTGGTCGTGGAAGAGTGAAATGGTCATAGAACATGAATTCATGTGCTCAGCTGCTGTCCACCATGTACCGTGCTTGCCTTGGGACTTGGGTCAGGCACTGGTCACACAGAAATGAAGACTTAGTCCTTGTCCCAAGGTGCTCATGGTCTCTGATTAAGGTCCTGGTAGACTAAAGCTTAAACTATGGGAATGTAGATTAGGGGTTAGCAAACTACAGTCCATGGGCCAAATCTAGCCTACCATCTGTTTTGATCAATGAAATTTTACTGGAGCACAGCCTTGTTCATTTGTGTAGTCTTTCATGCTTTAAGGACAATTGAGTAGCCTACAATATTTACTGCCTGGATCTTTAGAGAAAGCTTTCCAATTCCTGACATAGACCATAGTACGCATCCCAGATAAGAGGGTGGTGGTGGGATTTGGGGAGTTAGCACCAGGGAGACAATGCCAGAGTTGAGACATGAGGTGTAGGGAGGAGTTAACCAAATAAAGCTGGGAAGTCGGGGGAAGCCAAGGCAGGAGGACTCCTTGAGCCCAGACAGGAAGTTAAGAGAGAGTGTGTGTTTTGGCCCAGCTGGGGTGTGCAGCACTGTAGGAATGGCCATACTAGAGATGCAGGCTTTAGCCACATTGATTATTCAGAAGTCAAGAGAAGCCTTGAGAGTTTTAAGTGGTGGAGGGGCTGATCAGGTTTGCTTTTGTGGAAGTTCACTCTGTAGTAGCATGGTGGGTGGTTTGAAATAGGACTTTCCCTTCCAGTTTCCCCTCCTCCACCTCTCAAAATATTTAAACTCTTAGAGGCAAACCAGTATAAATGTCCAACTCCATCTCGATTGTCCCATGATGGCCTTGGGATACCCACTCAACTTTATGGCCCCTCCATTCTGTGATGACTTCATCCTTTTCCACTCAGGGCTGCCTTCTGTGGAATAATGTAGGCAGGAGCAGGGGATGTGGGAGGCTTAAGAGGCCATTTCACCATGTTGCACGTGCAACCTCCAGACAGAAATCTGAGTGACAGTAATTGGATAAACAGTTTAACTTAATAGTAATAGAATTCTGGGCCGAGTGCAAGGAATCTCATTGCCCTTTTCTCAAAGTGACTTTCCTTTCTTTGCAGCAAGGCCATTGGGAATGCAGAGAAATACAAGGCATTGATTTGCCTAGCAAGAAGGTCAGACTGTAAGAAAGCATTTTAATAGTCATGCCATGGAAGACATGGAAAAGAATAGAGATAGATAAGACCTGGGGTGGGGGAAGTCAGAAGGAGAACAAAGATCTGTTTTCTATTTATTTCTGAAAATGAGATAAGCTTTTTACAAAATAATTAACAGCTATCTCCTACTTTCAAGTTGGAACTTAAAAATTTCTTAATATATTTTGGGCTTTATTTTCTCTTCTTTAAAAGAACAAAACATTCTTGCTAGAGACATATTTTTGGTTCCCTCATTTACAAAGTTACTAAATTTATAATGTACTAAAATATTTCTAAACTTAAATTCACAGAAGTTCCTTGTTTGAGACTCCTAAAATCCTCATCTCCCCAGACAGAAACCTCAAAACCTGAGCTTCTAAGTCCAGGCAAGCCTTTATAGAAATGCCTAGTGCAGACAAGTGTGGAACACCTTCCTGTCTCTCCATCTCTCCCTTAGCTGCGAGCCAGACCTCCCATCTAGTTATCTGGTCCTAAAATTCCCTGTCAAGTGTTCAATGATAACCAAGGTATTAGCCAATATGGATATTCAGAGGGAATGGGATCATAGTTGGCTGCATACCTGGCTGACACTTGAGGCCAAAACTTCCTATTCACTAAGGCTGTTTTCTCAGCACTGTTGGAAGTACCACTGCCCTATCAGAAGCTGAGAGAGGGAAAGTATTTGTAGGCAGTTCTTCATTATTTGCTCAGAAATTGGCAAGCAGTGGTGGGAATAACCACACACACTGGATCAGCCGAAGTCCTTCAGGGATGACTCTATAATAATTCCCCAGCAACTTTTGCCTTCTCATTTGCACTTCACTTAATGAACTTGCATTTCCTAAGGTATTTTGTTCACTAAGAAGCTAAATGTATAGAGAAGCAATTCAAGTAGGAACAAAACAGTCCAAAGAAAATGGATGCATACATGAACCAGTTTCAGCCCTTTACTGAGGTTTGTCCTCTGTTCTCCCTTTCCTTCCACCTTCTTTCTTCTACTCTTCTTTCTCTGTTTTACATGAAGGTGGGAGGTAGCTCTAAGGGGAGTTCTATCTAGGACCTTCTTTTTTAAGGAATGAAATAGAATCTCGAAATAATGGCTTCACTGTTGAACAAATTTAAGGACTCATGATCTGAAGTGAGGTGTGCAAAATGCATTTCCCAAATCCCAGAATACAATCTTGGTGAACTGTGGGCAAATGATTTCCCCTGTCTGAACCTTACTTATATCATCTGCAGCATGATGAGGGTGGTGGTCCTGACTTCATAGTGTTGTTGGGATGATTAAATCAGATAATACCCAGGCAAAGTTCAGCTTTGTGCATGGGTATTGTAATTCTGTTCGCCAAATCAAATGTCTTACATAGAACAATATTTGATATAACAAAGTGAGTGTATTTACAGAACTGTGAGCATTGTTCCTGCCCCCAGTGTAACAAAGTTGCTCCCTCCATCCCTCTATTGAAGGTTTGTGAACCACTTCTTAAGTATGAACTATGGTGAATGACAGTGGATAAGAGGCAAACATGAATAGTTTATACATTGGGGATGGAAAGGAAAAGAAGGGAAGAGAAGTAGATTGAGGACAAAATTTTAATTCAATAAATATTTTCTAAACTCATGCCATACTCTCTAGCACAATGATAGTGAGTAAAAAGTCATAAAGAACACAAACATGATCCCTACCCACAAGGTCAGAACTCTCATAATCAGGATTTAGGGTAGATAGGAAAAATATGGATAGGGTGTTGTAGGAAGGACATTAGGTTATCGAAAGAAAAGCCAGAAAAAAAAAAGCTAGGAAATGGCAGAAGATGCAGTCCTATCAGTTCCATACAGTTAGACTTCAAACATTTGCTTTTAAAATGTCCTTGCTAGAATGTCCCCTCTGCCACCTATGCCTGGTGAAATACCAGTAGAGATCCTCCTGCACTGCCATGTGTTCTGAGAAGTCTTTCAGCATCATTGAAGGCAAACAGTAGGGAGATCCTCCTCTTCTCTCTCTGTCTCTCTCCTAAGTGTCAACACAGTGTCTGCATAGAGTTTTTATGGCTCTTGGTATGAACTTAGACTATTTAGATCTGCTGTCTATACTGTTCAGATTTCACTTGCAGTTTGCGTGGACACCATGCTTCTTAAGTGATGGCAGCCACACAAATGAACCAAAGAATTTCAAATGACATTTGCATACCCAAATAACCATGTGCTTACAAACACAGCTGTATAAAAATTATGAAATCAAGAACTATTTACCTTTTCTTCCCAACACATTACTGCTACATGGTTTTGATGGAGACCAAACAAGGAAACTTCAACATGACACCTGGAGGTACAGCTGTGTTTCTAAATACCACACAGAGTTTGAATAATTTAGACTTTACATTAAACACCTCTCTGTATTAACAAGGTGCAGAGTTAACTGTTTACTGATGAATCTGCACCTTCATATAGGATGAACTCTTCTCAGGAGCTTCCATTTTACATTGGCAAAGCAATGAGTCATAGTCAGTACCCCTGGGGGCCTGGAGTCCATTTCTCTCGCTAAGAAACCAGGTATAACCAGGCATCTGAAGCTTCAAATACAGTCTAGAAATAAGCTAATGGTTTGGCTTTTGCTAGAAAGACTAGAATCTTAGCTTTCAATATGCAAAAACAAGGATGTTTGTTGTCATCTTCTCTACCAGGAAAGTAAATTCAGTTTACTCTTTTAAGAGCATCTTTGGAGGCCATTTATTTGACTTGTCTTCAAATAGAAGCTACCAAGATAGGCTGGTAGTATTTAAAAACTGGGTCCTTTTTGTTAATGAGTAGGTTAACGCTATGTGCTGATGTTGTGAGGCATTAATGGGAATTCTCCAGTTCTAATCTAGAGGCCAGGCTAGGTCACCAGAGGCTGGCCATGTTTGATGAGGAAAGATCATCTCAAAGGATTTATTTCTCTGCCCAGGAAAGGGCTTTTTGTTGTGATATTCCTTGAATGTTACCCTTGTGGACTTGGGTGGACCATTAATTTAGAGACAGCTAAAAAAAAAAACACATAAGCAAGGCAACTTCTACTTCACTGGGCCTTTATTACATATTTTTTGATTTAGGAAGATAAAGCTATAGGGTTCTAGAATTTATGCTTAGTTTCTTAAGCTATTCTGGTGGCATTTATATATTAGTGAAAATTGCTATAAATCATTCTCAATCTTTTTGCTGGTGAATTGCTAGAAAATGCTGGAATGCTTTATTTTGGGTTGGCCCCAGCTGCATTTAAAATGCCAGACATAGCAGGGCTGAATTTGTACATGTTCATGTAAGGACAGGGAAGCAGAGGAGTTTGTGTAAGGGGTTTGAAAATGGATAAGGTGAGGTATGGGACACAGGGTCAGGCAGGGCCACAACAAATCCCTAACAAAAGGTAGTTTATTGTTTTACCAAATATGTCTTTCAGAGAAAGGCCATTTCTAACCTGCAGCAAGTTACAACTGAGGGAAGATTGCAAAGATAGAGATGCTTTGCATTTCTAACTCAGTGAAGTTGGAACATCTGATCTTACTGTTAAATTCAGCAAGGAAAAAGAACCCCACCTATCATCCAAAGTTAATTGAAGAGGAACAAATAGGATGAAAATGATGTAAAGACTGCATTCAAAAGGGAGTAATATGATACAAAAGCATGAAATCGAACCCTTATTACATTCCATATACAAAAATCAACGCAGATGAATTAAAGACTTAAATTTAAGATTGTAAACCATGAAATATTAGAATAAAACATAGGAAAAAAGCTCCTGAAAATTGGCAATTATTTTTTGGATGTGACCCCAAAAGCACAGGCAACAAAAGAAATAACAAACCAATTGTATCAAACTAAAAAGCTTCTGAACAGCAAAGGAAACAACAAAAAGAAGAGACAAACTATGGATTGGGAGAACATATCTGTAAACCATGTGTATCATAAGGGGTTAATATCCAAAATATATAAGGAACTCAAATAATTCAATAGCAAGTAAACAAATAACCTGATTAAAAATGGACAAGGGCTCTGGCTGGCGTAATTCAGTTGGTTAGGCATTGTCCCGCAAACTGAAAGGTTGCATGTTTGATTCCTGGTCAGGGCACATGCCTGGGTTGCATGTTTGGTCCCAGTCAGGGCATGTGCAAGAGACAACCAATTGACATTTCTCTCCCTCTCTCTCTTTCTCCCTTCCACTCTCTCTAAAATCAATAAGCATATCCTTGGGTGAGGATTTTAAAATACACACATACACACACACATATTTGTGTGTGTGTATGTGTGTGTAAATATATTTATTTATATATATATATGCACATTTGTACATACGCATTTTTTAAAGACCTAGATTCAAATCTTTGATCTGCCACCTACTGGTTGTGTGACCTTGAATAAGTTATGTAATCTCTCTGAACTTCAGTGCCAACCTCATAAAATTGGTGTGATTTGCTGTTGGATATTATGTGTACTATGCCTGGCATGTACTATATTCCTATAAATAATCCACTTCTTTAAAATTATATTTAATATATTATAGATGGTAAAAATTTTATTTCTAGTGTCAATTCTAAGTAATTAGTTATGGCTGCTTGGGGTTCTGTGTGTAGAGTGACTGTGAGACTGTGACTACGCTCGACAGCTGAGTGTTGTGGGATCTGTTATTGATGCCTGCTACTGGTACCAAAATGGAAGTGTATTTGTCAGCCTGAATCCAGTGAAAAGGTCACAGAATGTCAGGAGACCTGGTCTTTCTTCTCCAATTAGGTAGATAACCTGAGAATGTCTTTTATTCCCATTTCCCCAATGTAAAATAAATGAGCAGAATTTTATGATCCCTGGGGTCTCTTTGAGCCTTAGAAACTGTTTCTAATTTGAAAACTATTGTTACTGCTTCAAAGGTTTGGAATGTTAATAAAGTTTTAGAAAATGTTTTGCATTAAGTCCATTCACACATGAGAAATCGTTCGATGGCCCTATTTAGAGGAGCAGTCACAATCACTTAAGTGAAAGGGTGTGTGGGTCAGTAAATGAAGTAATGTTTGTGACCTCCTTTTATCTGCTATGTGCTCCTTTTTCAGTGCTCTCTGGGTATCAGTTTCATCACCTGCACAATGGAAGAAAAAGTATTTCTGTTCTCTTCTGACTCTCTGAAATGTGAAGCAAATTACTGAGGTCATGGGTCCTCAGTGCTTTAAACTTGTCAGAAGGCAGATCTTGTATGGCTCTAAAGTATGAGTATTTGTATAAAAATATGGCCCAGAAATTGCTCCCTTGATATGATGCACATTAATATCAATGTTATATACTACAGATTTATTACAACAGAGTAATGCTTCCAGAAGGAAAAAGAGGTTGCTTAAGAAACCCAGTCTTTACCAGTAATTTTCACTTGAAGTTAAGCTTTCCATTCCCTTAGTGTAAATCCTAGTCTCCAGAGTTAAAAACATGACCAAAGCTGAAAGAGGCTTGATTTTGCTGTGTCCACTTGGCAAAAATGGCCTCCACAGGAGTGTATATATGTGTATACGGTGAGTGGCAGAGAGGACCAAGCCCATACACCCTGTGATGAGGGTTCATACCACACTTTTGTGGTTAAGAAACAGTTGTTCATATGGAAAATAATAATGAATAATACAACAATAAACTCTGTTTCATGTGCGCATAATGGTAAATCAAGTTTTGGCCCACCCTGTACACTTAAAACCAATTTGCTGTTGGAAATGTGCAAAAATGAGTCCACATTAAGTTGAAATATCTTGGTCCCATAAATAATTATGACAACTGAGTCTAGTGCCAGATGCTGTTTCTGTGGACAAAATGTCACAGAAAGATATCACAAAGCCAATGTTCCAAAGAATGACTGAGTCAACAACGGGGGAAAGAAAGTTCCCCTTCTAGGACAGAGAAGATAAGGCAAGATAGGTAGAGTAAATTTGCTTCTTCCTGATCACTTTCAATCAACAGTGTTAGCAAGGAAATAGAAGAAAACAGAATTTGCCAGCATTTACTCTGAATATATTTCTTTTTTGCCTTGTAACCAGAGATTCTAGGTGGTAATGATGACAATAACATTAATGGCTCTTGCTAGGAGACTTCAGAACATAACTATTTCTGTCTCAGTTTCAACAGAGGTATCAATATGACAGGTTCAAACTAGCAAGGTAAGACAAATCCACGTACACAGATTTTTTTGAAGAAAATGTCCAATAAACTGATATAACACTGTTGACAGACTGCCCTTCACCCTGTCTTGTGCCCTGTCTTTGAGGATTCAGAAGAGGCCAGAGTGTGGCAAATGGATTGTGAGAATAGATTGAAGAGATTTTTTAGGGTGAGAATTGATGCATCCTGTGTGACTCCTCACTTTGCTCTTTTTTTTTTTCCTTTGTCAGGTAGAATTGTACCAACCAGGGGTCAGGAAACTATGGTCTGCAGGTCATATCTGGCCCACTGGCTGTTTTTGTACAGTCATGAACTCAGGATGGTTTTTACATTTATAAAATATAAAATGTGTTGGGAGGATAAAAATATCTTGTATCATATAAAAGTTAACTTTAATTTCAATTTCAGTGTTTATAAACAAAGTACTACTGAATATAGCCATGCCCCTCTGTTTACATGCTGTCTGTCACTGCTTGGGCACTACAAAGGAGAACTGAGTGGTTCCAAAAGAGACTGGCCTGCAAAGTCTGAACTATTTTATCATGTTGGTCTTTACAGAAGAAGTGTGCCTATCCCTGCTCTGATGACAAGCCTGGTGAAAAGAGGTTTCAAGGGGGTACTTAGAGAACTTTGAAATGTGTCTCTGTATCTGGGAGATTTAGGTGACTAGTGTTTTTAGGCCTAGAAAATCCTAAGGGGACACAGGGACATCTTTCCAGGAAATCCAAAGGCCAGAGAAGAGTCAACCATCTACTCTATACTGGCATGATGCAGACACCAGTCCACAGTGTCCGCGTCATTATGGATGAAATGAGACATTCACACAAACTACAGAGTCCTGTGGAGGAAAAGGGGACAGTATGGTTTTTCTCTCAAAGGGAGCAAAAGCCAAGGCCTCCGTCATGACAGACCTTTATTTCTATCTCTGCACATTACATGATGGTCCTCATTTACTATACACAGGTTCGTTTTAGGTAGTTGCCTTTTACAGAAAACAAAGGAGCCAATGCTACTAATCATATCACAGAAGAGGGATATTTGCAAATTAAAAGGCAAAAGTGGTTAAACCAGTTAGTTTAGCATGGATTTTAGGAAGTTACTTTGCAGTAAATGTCCTCAATTCAGAGTGAGGGAGTTTTAGCAAAAAGCAAGACTCATAGCGGCCTAGGTACATTGCAGGCCTGATCCCCTATGGGAGAACCTATCCGTGGGTGTGGGTCTTGTGCATCTCCAAGTTGGAGCTGGGCCCATGCCATGCAGAATGGTCTCCTACACTGGCATGGGCCTGTATTCCCAGAATATGCTGGGGAAGGGATGCATGAGCATTTCCCAAGGATCAGTAATGGGACATATGAGAGAGTTGGCATGGACTCTTCTTCAAGGGGACCTCAGGAGTAAGTGGTTAGATGTGCTCCACTGGAGTCTTTGGACTTGACTGAGAAAGGGGTCACAGGGACCAATTGGAATAACCAACATTTTGCCTTTCTAACCAGCCAAATACATGCCTTTCTATCTTGCTATGAGACAGCAGTTATCAGAGAGATGGTGATTGGGAAGATGAGAGGTGATGAAAGGTAGCTATGCTCTATGCATTCTTTCCAGCTTCCCAAGATTACCTTTGTTAACTCAAGTTTAAAGAGATGGTAGAGAACAGAAATAGAGCTGTGCATTCTTAATGTCAGGATCTGTGCATTCCCAACATACCACTTACACAATTTGTCAAGGTATTGCAATACATGAGGGCTCTATATGCATGTTCTCATTTAATTATTATGACTTTATGACATTTATATTAATACCGCCATTTTATAGATGAAGAAACCAAAATTCAGAGAGTTCCAATGATACACTCACAACAGTGAGTGGCAGAGAGGACTGAGCCCATACACCCCGTGAAGAGTGTGTATCCAAGCATTCACACAGGTTACCTTAAGAGATGGGAGTTTATAGCAAGGGCACACATGCCCTGGGTCACCAGCAGTGGAATTCAAACTCTGAAAGTTCTGAACCCCTGTGGAGAATTGCCTCACAGTAATAAGTATGTTGTGGTGGAGGGCAGTTTATAGTCATCCAAGTGATTTCACACATTCTTTGAGTCCTTGCAATTGAGTGGGGAAGCAGGCAAGGGAATTATTGTTCTTATCTTTCAGATGAGTAAATACAAGCCCACATGGTCAAAATGCAGCATTCAAAGAACATTTGTTGAATGAATAAATAAATGTATTCATTTCATCCCTGATGTACATGTATGTAGCTAGCTGGTCATTGATCTATGATTATTTCATTCTTTGACTAGATTACAATCCTTACAGCCCCTATCTCTGTGTCCCATACTTCCCAGCATGAGACCTTGAACATAATGGGTACCCGATAGATGTTAGTGGTATCTTTGCTGTCCTGTAACAGAAGACTTGCTCTAAACAAATATTAAGTATCTTGAAGGGACTCAGTGCAGTTGAGGTTTATTTCCTTCAAGGGCCAGACTTTGGAGTGAAATAAACCTGGATGTAAGTCCCCTTGCTTCCACCTACTTAAATATGTTTCCATGGAGTTAGCAAACAGTTTCCAATCCTACTCTGCCATTTATTGGCCATTGACTTTGTACAAGTTGGTGTCCTTTATCTGTAAAATGGATATGTCCACACAGCTTTACTTTGAGGACTAAATAAGTGAAACTACCTGGCCAAGTAGGTACTTGGTTAATGGTAATCATTTGTATTTAAGGTGGTCAGCTGATGGTTTGATTTCCTGACTGTTGCTCTTGGATCTCTTCAGATCACAAAGTACAATATTTAGTTTACAGATCAAGAACTAGGTGCTGCTCCTCTATCACAGCACAAGGAGGCAGGCTCTGTGAGTCTGTGGATAAACTGTGCACACAGTCTTAAAATCATTTGGGGTCCACAGCTAAGAACAACAGAGAGTCTGTAAAACAAGCCAAATCAATGAATATCCTAAGGGCACAAAGAAGCAATGTTTTCAGTTCCTTATCCAAACCTGGAACTGATACATTTATTTTTAATTTTCTAATCTTGTCTTTTCAACTAGATTATTATTTAAAATATGCTGAACATATTATACTAAGAGGATAAACTTTTCTTTACTCAGGTACGAATTCAACCATTTTTGCTATTTGCATTTGAAACTGGTGATAATTTTTGGAGGATGAAATTGGGTGGTTAGGGAATGAGATGAGAGGGAAAGATATATTTTTAAAAATTTTTATTCTTACCCGAGGAAATTTTTTGCACTGCTTTTTAGAGAAAAAGAAAGGGAGAGAGAGAAACATTGATGTAGGAGAAAAGCATTGATTGGTTGCTTCCTGTAGGCTCCCGAACTGAGGACTGAACCTGCAACCTAGACATGTGCCCTGACCGGGAATCTAACATGCAACCTTTTGATTATGAGACAACACTCTAAACAACTGAGTCACACTGGCCATGGTGGGAAAGATTTTTTTTATGCTTTATCTGGATATGTTTCCTCCCAAATAAATTGAGTTCACTAAATAAATTAGCTTCCAGTAAAGTATGATTTTCTAAGTCATCAACTAATTCCTCATGGATGTAATGACTGAAGCAAAGTGATTTTACTCCATAGATGTAAATTGCTACTTTGCAAATGAAAAATACAATTTCTTGTAAAACAACAGATGAATATCTCCTTTGAAAATGCCTGCAATATCTTTTCTCTAAACAAAAAATTTTGCTTTAATCCAAACTTCTTTATGTCATAAAGTTCTTCAGTCTTAATTTAATATAACTATAAATTGATCATTTGTGTTTTATTTTCTCTTTCTTATTGCCCATCACTGAGGCAGCACTGTTAGCATCATTATGAGAGTACATTTTCCATTCACTTCCTTTTATTCTAGTTTTCTGACTGAACAGTGTGTTCCTTGAGGACATATACTTTTTATTTTTGATCTATTCCTACCCTTTGGTTAGCACATACCAGGTAAGCAATAAATGTCCTTTGAAATGCATTGAGTGGCTTAGGTATTTCCTGCTGAGAAAGGCCAACCTTGCCAATCACTGGGTAGCAATAAATTGGTTAAGTACAAAAGAGAATTGAGTGGTACCATTGTGGTATCACGTGTTAATTTAGGCATAGAGGGATGCATCTGGGAAATGCACTTCCCACTATTTGGAGATATTTGATCTTCTCTGACTAGGTAGCCCAATTAGAATCCTCCACACTATTAGTATTTGGTCATAGATCCCTTTAATTTTCTTTAATGTCACTTTCTGCCTTGGGTGTTTCATGTCATAAAACACATGGTTAGGGAGCCTGTGACGGAGTATAAGTTTCCCAGATTCTGATTCCTCAAATTGTTCCATCATTTCATATTGTTTTTATGGTCCATGTCTCCTGCATGAACTGAGGCATCCCTCCAGTTATGAAACACTTAACAGCCTACAGGCTGCAGGGCAGGCATTTGCTTCAAGTCCAAACAAACAGAGATAGGGCTTCTCTCCTCTGGGCATTGGTCTTTACAATAATAGCAGCATGTTGTTTTCAGGGTAATTCTAATCTAAACATCTAATATTTAAAATGACATAAACTGTTTCCTAGGTGTCTGGAAAGTTTGCAGAAGACCTTGCATACCCCTTCTTGAGTGTTTCAGTTCCATACTCTCTTCATTTGGGTCATAAATGCTGTTCCTTTGCAAGAGCTGGCTTGGGAGATCATTTGGATTTGATCCTGCTGGCCCGATTCTGCATACTTGGCTGGTCAGGACTTCCTGTCTCTGCCGATGATATTATACAGCAGGAGCAGAGAAGGAGTCTTGGTAAATCAGACACCCTGTGCTTGGGCAATTACAGTGTTCACTAGGAATAGATAGAGACCTATATATAAATTTCCTATATATCACAATTCCAGAGCCTGTTGTTTACATCATAGTTTGATTTGTAACCTATGTCATTGTGAAGTGTACATTTTATAGGACATCCTACAGAAGCTCTGACTGCCATTATCGAACATTCATTGAACACTTACTATATGCTAGGCATTGTGCCAAGTGCTTTCCATAAATGATCTCAGGAATTTTCACAACATCATGAAGTTTCACTGTGTGTCTTTTACAAATGAGGGAACTGAGGTTTAGAAATGACCTTGAGGAAGTTACACAATGATGACATATCAAAAAAAATCTGCAGTAATTGAGAATTATTAGCAAATGTGCTATACCTGTGGTCCTCAACTACAGGACAGTTCTTCCTGGGGGACAGGGTGGCAGGGCAAATCAGACCCTCTCCTCCATGGGTCGGATGATGAAGTAAATGGGGAGGGAGATTGTAAAAGCAGAGTCAATATTGTAGGTTAACTGTCAGAAATTTAAAAAAACTTACAACTTTTATAATATAATTGAGGGAATGTTTGACAAAGGTTGCCATATAGTCAGATACAGAAGACTGAGTCTATATTCAGAGACTCTTAGTAGTGAGAGGGAGGAAGAGGTGAACCGCCCACCTCACCACCCCTAAACAAGGGTGTGTTTCAGAAGCTCTGGGGCCTAGTATGGCATATTTACTAGCTTTATCAAAAGGGAAAGCATAGGTTGTAAAAAGTTAAGAAACTCTCATCTACACCAATCCAATGAAACTGATCATTACCAAATTTCTACTACTTTAATATTATGTTGACCCAGAAAAAGCTAAAAGCTGTATTTTTATCCTGATTTCCATTATACAAAGTGATTTCCCTGAACAATGACTTGGTCTTTCACTTTCCAACTCTGAAGTTCTGTCTGGGTTAAGCTGGGCATTACACCCAACACACACATTCCCTGTGAACACTGTAACATCAGATCTTAAAACTGAGGATTTATGACTCCAGAAACAAAACCAGCACTGCAAGGCCAAACAAAGATTAGAAAAGAGGTATGTGGGTTGAAAAAAACAGTAAATTGCTTCTTTTTTCCCCATACATGGCTATCTCAGATTTTTCCTCCAAAATTCAAGATTAGACCAAGAAAACCATAGCTACCTAGATTTGGAAGGGCCTTTGGGAAGTATTTATGACAATTGCTGCATTTATAGTTAGAAAATCAAAGGCTTGATTGAGCTGACCTGAGAATACAGAAAGAGACTAAGCTGGGACTTGGAACCAGTGCACTCTGACTGTTAGTCTGTTCCAGCATGTTGCCTGCCAGTGGACTAGTGACCCCTCATTATACTAGTACTGAACCACAGACGGTCTCTCTCTTTTTCTTGAGTGATGGTTTTAGTAGATGATATTATTTCAGAGATGTCTTTTAAATGATAGCCTAAAATATATGTGAGAGGGCAGAATGTTTTTGTTTTAATGACAAAACAGTCCTTCCCTTTCTTTTGGGAATGAAAGTATCCAATCACAGTGCTCTGACCCCTGGCCTGGAAGTTGGCACATGACCCATGCTAATGTGATCAGAGACCTTCCCTGAGATTTGTTTAAACTTGAAGTCTTAGCAACTCTGATTAAGGAATCTATAATATAAGAACAACAGGGCTACTGGTTACTGTGAAGTCCACTTTGTAAAGAAGGACACTGGCAAAAACAGAATTAGGTCAACACTCATTTTTCAAGTGTCTAATTCAAGTGCCTGCTCTGCCTCTTCTTGTGTGACCCTAGAGTAACAACATCACTTCTATGAGCCTTAGGTTTCCCATCTAAAAACAGGAATACCAGGGTGAATGTTCAATTACGTAATATGTTCAAAATACCAATTAGAATGCCTGATACATCATAAATGCTGAACAAAACAAAAGAATGGAAGCTAATCAAGGCTCCTGCTGTTTATCTCTACGTATTTTGAATAACTCTCTTGCTACATTCTGCCTTATTTTACTCATGTAACTCTTGACAAAGTTAATCCACAATGCTCATAGTGGTTTACATAACAGCTCAGTTTCGCTGCACATAGTGTTCTTTATAGTAAATAGGTAAACATAGTGAATAAAGTTTACCCTTGTTGGGGTGTACTGGGTAGTAAGATGGGATGTCAGCTGTCTTGGTTAGCCCTAGTCAGCAGTTTCAGCTTTATAGAAAAAGTAAGGATGACAGAGGATACAGAAGGATATTTCTAAGATCTGGGCCCATTTCTGTCTTTTAGGGAAATTGTAGCTGGTCAATTTCTACTTTAATCATGTCTGAGTTCAGAAATTCTTTTTGGAGGCAAATTTAGACATTTTTCTAATTATGGCTATGAAAGACAATTCCTGGGCTTAAAAGGCAGGTGCTGTTTTTCATTTATTCGGTGATACTTATTGATTACCTACTGCATGCCAGGTATGCTTAAAGTAGCTGGAGATATAGTAGTGACAAAATAAATATCTCTACCATTTTTAAGTCTCCCTTTTTTATTAAGATGAAATTCACATGACATAAAATTAATTGTCTGAAAGTGAACAATTCAGAGTTATTTAGCACGTTTACAGTGCTGTGCAACTACCACCTCTGGCTAGTTCCAAAACATTTTCATCACCTGAAAGAAAAACTTGTACCTGTTAAGCAGTTGTTCCCCGCCTTTCCAAACCCTGTCTCTGATAACTGACAACCTATTTTCTGTTTCGGTGGATTCATACAGTATGTGATCTTTTCTGCCTAGACTTTTTCACTTAATATAATGTTTTTAAGATTCATCTATATTATAGTATGTGTGAGTGCTTCATTGTTTTCTAAGGCTGAATAATATTTTATTGTATATATACACCATATTTGGTAATCCATTCATCTGTTAATAGAAATTTGGGCTGTTTCTACTTTTTGGCTATTGTGAATATTGCTACTGTGAAGATGCATTACATGTATTTGAGTACTTTTCTTTTTTTATTAAATATGTTATTGTTGTTCTATTACAGCTATCCCAATTTTTCCCTCCTTTTGTTCTCCGCTGCCCAGCCCACCCCGACTCCCACAGACAATCCCCACACTGTTGTCCACATCTATGGGTCATTCATACGTGTTCCTTGACTAGTTTCTTCCCTTCTTCCCACCCTGACTCCCTCCCCACTCCCTTCTGGTCACTGTCAGTCTGTTCCTTTTCCATGCCTATGCTTCTATTTTGCTCATTTGTTTATTTTGTTCATTAGGTTCCTCTTATAGGTGAAATCATATGGTACTTGTCTTTCACCTCCTGCCTTATTTCACTTAGCATAATATTCTCCAGTTCCATTCATGCTGTCCCAAAGGGTAGGAGTTCCTTATTTCTTTCTGCTATGTAGTATTCAATTGTGTAAATGTAGCACAGTTTTTTGATCCACTCATTTACTGTTGGGCACTTCAGCTGTTTCTAGGACTTGGGTATTGTAAATAATGCTGCTAGGAATGTAGGGGTGCCTAGGTTCTTTTGAATTGGTGTTTCAGGATTCTTAGGGTATAATCTCAACAGTAGAATGGCTGGGTTAAAAGGCAGCTCTATTTTTAGTTTTTTGAGTAAATTCCATACTGTTTTCCACAGTGGCTGCACCACTCTGTATTCCCACCAACAGTGCACTAGGTTTCTCCTTTCTCCACAACCTTGCCAACACTTGTTGTTTGTTGATTTGGTTATGATAGTCATTCTGACAGAAGTGAGATGATACCTCATTGTGTTTTTCATTTGCATCTGTTGAGCATTATTCCATACATATATGGGCCATCTGTATGTCCTCCTTGGAGAAGTGTCTATGTGGGTCTTTAGCCCATTTTTTAATTAGATTATTTGTCTTCTTGGTATTGAGTCATATAACTTCTTTATGTATTTTGGAGATCAAACACTTGTCCAAGGTATCATTGGCAAATATGTTTACCAATATAGCCAGTTCCCTTTTCATTTTGATGACAGTTTCATTAGTCATGCAGAAGCATTTCAATTTGATGTAATCACATTTGTTTATTTTTTCTTTTACTTCCATTGCCTTAGGAGATATGTATTGGCAAAAATAATACTTCATAGGATATCTGAAAATTTAATGCCTGTGTTTTTCTGTAGGACTTTTATGGTGTCACAACTTACATTTAAATCTTTTATCTATTTTGAGTTTATTGTGGTGAATGGTGTAAGTTGGTGGTCTAGTTTCATTTTTTTGCATGTAGCTGTACAGCTCTCCCAATACCATTTGTTGAAAAGGCTATTTTTACTCCACTTCATGTTTCTTTCCCCTTTGTCTAATTTTAATTGACCATAGAGACTTGGGTTTATTCTGGGCTCTCTAGTCTGTTCCATTGGTCCATGTGTCTGTTCCTATTGCCAGTACCAGGCTGTTCTGGTTACAGTGGCCTTATAATAGAGTTTGATGTCAGGTATTGTGATCCCTCCCAATTTGCTCTTTTTTCTCAAAAAATTGCTGCAGCTCTTTGGAGTCGTTTATGGTTCCATATACATTTTTGAAATGTTTGCTCTATGTCTGTGAAATACACCATTGGTACTTTAATAGCTATTGCATTGAATGTGTAAATTGCTTTGGGTAGTATGGACATTTTGATGACGTTAATTCTTCCGATCCAAGAACACAGTACATGTTTCCATTTGTTTGTGTCTTCCTTAATTTGTTTCTTCAGTGTTGTGTAGTTTTCTGCATACAGGTCTTTTACCTCCTTGGTTAGGTTGATTCTGAGGTATTTTATTTTATTTTTTGTTATATCAAATGGGACTTTTTTTCCTTATTTCTGTTTCTGATATTTCATTGTTGATATACAAAAATGCTTTTGATTTTTGAATATTGACTTTGTATCCCACGTTTTGCCAAATTCATTTAATAAGTCAACCAGTGTTTTGGTGGAGACCATAGGATTTTCTATGTGCACTATCATGTCATCTGCAAACAATGACAGTTTTGTTTCCTCATTTCCACTTTGGATGCCTTTTATTTTCTTTTCTTATCTGATTGTTGTGGCTAGGACTTCCAATACTAAGTTAAATAGAAGTGGTGAAACTGGAAAAGCTTGTCTTGTTCTTAATCTTAGTGGGAAAGATTTTAGTTTTTGCCCATTGAATATGATTTTGGCTGTAGGTTTCTCATATATGGCCTTTATTATGTTGAGGAATGCTCCCTCTATTCCCACTTTGCTGACAGTGTTTATCATAAATGGATGCTGTACCTTATCAAATGCTTTTTCTGCATCTATTGATATGATCATGTGATTTTTGTCTTTGCTTTTGTTTATGTGATGTACTAAGTCTATTGATTTGTCAATATTGTGCCATCCTTGGATCACTGGAATGAATCCCACTCGGTCATGGTGTATGATTTTTTAAATATATTATTGGATGCAGTTTGCCAATATATTGTTGAGGATTTTAGAGTCTATGTTCATCAGTGATATTGACCTGAAGTTTTCTTTCTTTGTTGTGTCTTTATCTTTTTGGGGGATTAGGATGATGTTGGCTTCATAAAGAGAGTTTGGGAGTCTTCCATTTTCTTGGATTTTTTGGAATAGTCTCTGAAGGATAGGGATTAGCTCCTCCTTAAAAACGTTGTAGAATTCTCCTTTGAAACTGTCCAGTCCAGGGCTTTTGTGTCTCAGGAGTTTTTCGATTACTGTTTCAATTTTGTCAGCTGTGATTGGTTTGTTCAGGCTTTCTACTTCTTTTTCATTGAGTTTTGGAAGATTATATTTTTCTAGAAATTTATCCATTTCACCTAGGTTTTTAAATTTGTGGCATATAGTTTTTTGTATTAATTTCTTACAATCCTTTGTATTTCTGTGGTACCAGTTATAATTTCTCCTCTTTCATTTCTGATAGCATTTATTTGGGTCCTTTCTTTTTGTCTTGATGGGTCTGCTTAAAGGCTTGTTGATTTTGTTTATCTTTTCAGAGAACGAGCTCCTGGATTCATAGATCCTTAGAATTGTGCTTTTAGTCTCTATGTCCTTAAATTTTGTTCTGATCTTGGTTATTTCCTTCCTTCTACTTGCTCTGTGCTGTCTTTGTTGTTGTTCTTTGAATTCTTGTAGGTGTAGGGTAAGGTTGTTTATTTGAAATGTTTCTATTTTTTTTTTTTGGTAGGCCTATATCGCTATGAACTTCCCTCTCAGGACTGTCTTCACTGTATCCCATAAGTTTTGTGTTTTTGTGAGTTCATTGTCATTTGTCTCCAGAAACTTTTTGATTTCTACCCTAATTTCATTCTTGACCCATTCATTGTTTAATAGCATGCTATTCAATCTCTGTGAGTTTGAATGTTTTTGAGTTTTTTCCTTGAGGTTGGTTTCTAGTTTCAGTCCCTTGTGGTCAGAGAAAATGCTTGATATGATTTCAATTTTCTTGAATTTCTTGAGGCTTGTTTTGTGTCCTATCATGTGGGCTGTCTTTGAAAATGTTCCATGTGCATTTGAAAAGAATGTGTATTTTGCTTCTTTGGGATGAAAGGCTCTCTCTATATATCAGTTAAGTTCATTTGATCTAGGACATTGTTTAACGGTGCAATATCTTTGTTGATACTTTGTTTGGAAGATCTATCTGTTTTTGACAGTGGGGTGTTGAAATCCCTTACTATAATTGTGTTGCTGTCAATATCTTTCTTGAAATCCTCCAAGATTTTCTATATGTATTTGAGAGCTCCTATGTTGGGTGCATATATATTTACGATATTTATGTCTTCTTGATGGATTCTTCCCTTGAGTATTATGAATTGACCTTCTGGGTCTCTTTGTACAACCCTTTTTTTGAAGTCTATTTTGTCTGATAAGAGTATTGCTACCACAGCTTTTTTTTCCCCTGTCTGTTTGCTTGGAATATTTGTGTTAAGCCCTTCACTTTCAATCTGTGTAAGTCTTTTGTTCTGAGGTGGATCTCTTGTAGGCAGTATATGTGTGCATCATGCTTTCTTATCCATTCAGCTATTCTGTGTCTTTTGATTGGAGCATTTAATCCATTTACAGTTAAGGTTATTATTGATAGGTACTTACTCATTGTCTTTTATGTACGTGTGTTCCTCTTTCTCTCTCTCTTTTCTTTCCTTTCCTTTCCTTAAAGCAGTCCCTTTAGAATCTCTTGCAGAGCTGGTTTGGTGGAGGTGTATTCTTTAGACCTCTTTTGTCTGGGAAGCTTCTTATTTGGCCTTCTATCTTGATTGAGAGCCTTGCTGGGTAAAGTAGCCTTGGTTGTAGACCTCTGGTTCTCATTACTTGGGATATTTCTTGCCATTCTCTTCTGGCTTGGAGTGTTTCCATTGAGAAGTCAGCTGTTAGCCTTATTGGGGCTCCCTTGTATGTTACTTCCTGTTTTTCCCTTGCTGCCTTTAATATTCTCTCTTTGTCTTGAAATTTTGCCATTTTTATTATGTGTCTTGAGGTGGGCCTCTTTGGGTTCCTCTTGATTATGACACTCTGTGTGTCCTGGATTTGTGTGACTTTTTCTCTCATCAAATTAGGGAAGTTTTCCATCATTACTTTTTCAAATAGGTTTTCTATCCCTTGCTCTTCTACTTCTCCTTCTGGTATCCCTGTTATAAGGATATTATTATGTTTTATATTGTCTTGCATTTCTCTTAATCCCTCTTCATTTTTTCTGAGCCTCTTTTCCTTTTCTTGCTCTTTCTGGGTGTTCTTTTCTACTTTGTCTTCTAGCTCGCTAATCTAATCTTCTGCTTCATCAATCCTGCTTTTCATTCCTTCTACTGTGTTCCTCAGTTCAGAAATGGCATTCTTCATTTCCTCTTGGCCCTTGTTGATAGTTTCTATTTCCTTTATCATGTTTATATAGTTTGCAGTGAGATCGTTGTAGTTTCCCTCTAGTTTTTGGTAGCTCATTGTGAGTTCATTGAGCTTCCTGATAATCATTGTTTTGAACTCAATATCTGATAGTTGAATTGCCTGTATTTCATTTAGCATTTTTTTCTGAGGCTTCCTCCTCTCCCTTTATTTGGGGATTGTTTCTTTGTCTTCTCATTGTTCATGAGACTCTTCTTGTTAGCCTCTGTTTCTTAAATTGATGTGTTCTGGTTCCCTGTGTTTATGGTGTGAACTTCTGTGGTAGAATACCTGTGAGATTCAGTGGTGCAGTCTCCTTCATGTATCCTGGTGTTCACAGCTTCCCCCTACTCTTTTCTGTGATCAGTTGGAGGAGTAAGGCAAAATGGTTTAAGACAGCAAGACAGTATTCTATGATACTCATAGTAGCAGCCAGTAGAGAAGAGATGGGAGATCCTTTGGCTACATATAGTGTTAACCGTGATCTCCCACTCCACTAGCCACATTTTAGAAAGGATGGAAAGAAGATAAGACTCTTATTGGGGAGGAGAGGATTGTTAGTTGGATCTAGAAAGCTGTGAGGCTGTGGGAGGTCAGATTTTGATGTAGGGTGGGAATAAAGATTAGTAAATAGGAGTAGTGTGTAAAAGAATAGAGACAACCCCCACAATAATAGAGTTCAGGTGATTGCAAAGTGGGCTGAGATCTGGGAGGGGTGTTGAGTAGTATTTACAATTGTATGAACTAGGTCTTATTTACAGTAATATTAAAGCAATAATCATGTGGCAGAATCTATGAGATCTAGATAACAAGAATAAGGAGTATAGAACCTTGAGAGGTGTACTAATGGAACACAAATGAAGGATAGTAAATTATCAACACACTGTGACTGAGATAACAGGGAGAACTTATCAAATGACAGTGTAACCAGCCAAGCAAAGAAGATTATACAGAAAGAAAAAGAATACCAAAATACTGTTAAAATAAAAAATGTCAGAAAAGTGAGAAAAAGATAATACAAATTTGCAGTAACTTGCAAGCTCAAAAAAAGGGGGGCGGAGCAGAAGATGGATTCCAGGAGAAATAAATTTGGAGTGGAAGAAATAATACTAGGATGAATGGAAGAGAAACATAAGGGATTGAGAAATATAAAAATAGTAAGAATTGAAAAATGAAAAGTCACTTAAAATACAGGATAAAATCAATCAACCAACAACAGCCAAAAACAAAAGAAAACAAAAACAAAAACAAAAAAACAACAAAAAAACCCCAAATCTCTTGTTGGTTTCTAACTGGCCAGACGAGTTTTTCCGGTCTTGCTGGCTTCAGCAGGCTGAGGGGCATTTGAAATGCTCATCACTCTTCCCAGTCAAAACTCAGTAAGTCTCTCAGGTACTGTCCCCAGGGCCAGCAGGGCACTCTCCCCAGAGCCAATCTGACTTTCCCCTACAGGACCCTGGACGCTCCTGAGCAGGCTCTCCAGAGCTCACTGCCAAGGTCTCCCAGGCTCCAGGGCCCCACAGAGCTCCTGCGTCTTTTCCGGGTTCATGATGCAAGCTCTGGGGATTGCAAGGAGATGCACCCTTCCCCCAAATTTCACCGCAGCGGGTGCTATGTTCTCGGGAGGCATCCACATCTTTACTGGATTCACAGTGCAAGCTCTGGGGATCGTGAAGGGGCACACACATCCACCAATTTTTCAGTTTCGGGCTCTAGGAACCCTCTAAGTGCCACATCCCTTCCCGGTTCACAGCATGAGAGTCAGGATTCCTGAAGGGCCGCATGCTTCCAAAGTTCACCACCGCTGGCTCCAGAAACCCAAGAACACCCGCGCCCTTTCCTTGTTCAGGGCTGCAAGGTCTGGGTTTTCCACCAATCCACACTCCCACTGGGCTGGGGGTGCGGGCGCATGTCCATGCCGCCCCTGGTGGTGCCGGTTGGAGGCCCTCACTTCTCCCAGGGCAATGGGTGGGTGCTCGCAGCCCCTGCAGATTGTCTCCCAGTCCAACTCGCCTCTCTGTGCCTTCAAGCCACAAGGTCTCCCCTGGTGTTGCTCAACCCCTGTTGTCTGGGGAGGGAGCAGAGACTGCGCTCTCCTGGGTGCCCTGAGGCAGACCCAGGAGCACCGTGCCTGGGGGCTGCAACCCCCCTGGTCCCCGTGCTAATCCCTGGGTCCCTGTTGTCCTGAAGCAGTCTCCTTACCGTCTGGTTTTTCAATGTCTGCTATAATTTTTGATGTCCTGTTTTCAAAAATGTTTCAGTAACCTAGGCCACTTGCTCTGTTCCTCCGCCGATCTGCGAGTTTCTCTCCCCTGCACAGAAGCAGAGAATCATGCTCCCTCAGGCAAAGCCGCCATCTTTGAACCACCGTCAAACAGGTTTTCTACCCCTTGCTCTTCTTCTCCTTCTGGTATCCCTATTATATGGATATTTTTACAGTTCATGTTTTCTTGCAGTTCCCTTACCACCTGTTTATTCTTTCTGAGTCTCTTTTCCTTTTCTTGCTCTATCTGGGTGTTTTTTTTTACCTTGTCCTCCAACTTGCCGATTGGATCCTTTGCTTCACCCAGCCTGCTTATAATTCCTTCTAATGTGTTTTTTTTTTATTTTTGAGATTTTATTGTTCATTTTTTCCTGTTTGTTTTTTTTGTTGTTGTTGATAGTTTCTATTTCCTTTTTCATGCTGATATAGTTCTTACTCAGTTCCTTGTGGATGTCTATGAGTTCCTTGAGCATCTTCATAACCATTATTTTGAATTCTATATCTGATAGATTGGTCACCTCCATTTCATTTAGCTCTTTTAGTGGGGAGTCTCCCATTCCTTTTGATTGCATGTTCTTTTTTTGTCTCCCCATTTTAGGTGACTCTTTTTGTTTGTTTCTGAGCTTCTTGATATTTCACTTTGGTATCTGTCTTTGTAGGGTGAACTTCTGTGGTAGAGATTCTGTGGGGTTCAGTGGTGTGGTCTATTTGATCTCCTTGTGTGGACACCCTAGGTTTGCTCTTTCTTCTGATTGTGTGGGCTCTCTTGTCGTACTTGGGTTTTTACCTTTTGGTGGTTCGTTTGTTGGTGGTTTCTCTCCTCCATCAGGTATACTGATGTTTGCACTTCCCACCTATTCTTGTATGTGATCAGTGACAGGGGTTAGGCAAACTGGATTAAGACAGCAGGAGAGTATTTTATGTACCAGCAAGTAGAGAAGAGATAGGAGATTTTTTGGATAAATATAGCATTAACTGATATTTCACCCAACCAGCCACTTTTTATAATAGGTGAGAAAGAGAAGACTCTTGTTAGAAGGGAGGATGATTGTGAGCTGAATCCAGAAAACAGAGTGCTTATGCAAAGTTAGATGATGAGATATAGTCAGATTAAAGGATAGAAAGTAGGGGTAGTATGAGAGAGAATAGAGATAACCACAACAATGATAATGCTCAGGATTAAAGTGAAGTGGGCTAAGATCATGGAGGGTTGCTGTGTAGTATGTACAATTGTATGGAACAAGAATTATACAATATTACTGGAGCAACAACAATATGACAAGAAATATATGATTTGGATAACCAGATTAGAAAGTACCCAATCAAGAGTTGTGTGTTATTGGAAGATGGTGAAGTGAAAGAAGGAAAATTAAAAAAAAATAGAAAATAAGGAAAACCAGTCAACCAATGCAATTAAACAGAGAAATAAAATGAGGAAAACTAAACATAAGAAAGAGAAATAAAAAAATACTAATAAGTAAAAGTGGTGAAAACAATGAAAAAAATAATAATACACATAAACAATAAAGTTCCAGCTCTATGGGAGAGCAAAGTGACATGTGTCCCAATTTCTCAGTTTTGGGGGTGAGCCTTGTGTTCCCCCTTTTGATCTGTCTCTGGACACTTTGTAACTCCATGTCTTATTGTCTTAGTTGGGGGAAGAAAAAAAGGGAAAAAAAAGACAGAGGAACCAAAATAATAATAGTAATAATAATCCTCCTGCTGACTTTAAACCTGTTCAGTGAATTTTGCTGGTCTTCCTAGATGCCACAGGAAGAGGGGGGCTGGGCTTTGATTTTCTCCCTTCCTATCATTTTGAGAAGGTTGGGGACTATGTCTGGGCTGCAATATTCACAGTTTTCTGGCCTCTGGCCCCGGTCTTTCATGAGCTGCCAGGCTCAAATCAGCCACTTGTGAAGTGTTAGACAAGCTGGGCATGTGGTTCCATTGGGCCACTCAGCCTCTGGGCATGTAGCACAAGATAAGGTGAGCAGCACAATTCCACTCAGCCACTCAGTCTCTGGGTGCATGCAGGTGAAATCACCCTTGGGATGAACCAGCCCTTGCTGGAGAGTTTGTTATAAAGCAGCTGCCCACCTTTCTTAACAAGTGCAAGGTTTTTTGCACAGCCCAACTTTCCAAGCAGTCTGGAGACTATCTTGAGTCAGGGTCCAACATGGCTCAACTCCTCCCTTCTCTAGGTGTCGCCTGGTACCTCAGTTTCCCTGGTGCAGGCATCCACAGTCCCAGTGGATGTTTACCACCTCTGTGTGTCTTCCGCTTTCTCTATTCCCCCCATGACTTCCAGCATCCAGGTCCCTCCTGGTGCCAGGCTGCCCTCCCTTCTCTGGTAGGGGAAGGAGCTGGTACTCTAACTCTCCTCCCCATATCCTGTGGGAGGTGCTGGTCTGGGGCCTACATCAGTCCTGGTCCCCGAGCAGATCCCAGGGACCTTACTGTCCCAGCGCAATCTCCTCACCATCTGTTTTTCAATGTCCTCTGCAATTTTCAGCCTCCAAACTTCATATAAGCTGGGATTCCATTGGCTGTTCACTCTGTTCTTCAGATGATCGGCTAGGTGTTCCAGCTGGGCACAAGGAGAACTGGGCTCTCCTCCCACCTACCTTGCCACCATCTTCTCCTGGCTCAGTTCACTTTTTATGAAAACACACAGACATATGTTTCCTTTCTCTAAAATAGTAGGCATATCATATATTCACATGCAAAAGAGTAATATTGGGCCCCTACCTCATACCATGTACAAAAATTAACTCAAAAGTACATCATTTACCTAAATATAAGAGCTAAAATGATAAAATTCATAGAAGAAAATAAAGGGATAAATCTTTATGACCTAAAATGTGGACATGGATTCTTAGATATGACATAGAAACAAAAGAAAAAGTGGATAAACTGGGCTTTCTTAAAATTAAAACCTTTTGTGCATCAAAAGACATTACCAAGAGAGACAAAAAATTACAGAATGGGATAAAATACTCACAGATAATGTATCTCATTTATACCCAGAATAAATAAAGAAGTCTTACAAATCAACAACAAAAACACAAACCAATGTTAAAATGAGCCATAATTTGAATAGACATTTCTCCAAAGAAGATATAACCAAAAAAGTAGACATGGTCAACAAGCATATACAAAAATATTCCACATCATTATTCATAAGGGAAATGCAAACCAAATCCAAGTGAGGCACCACTTCATACCCACTGTGATGATTATAATGCAAAATATAGAAAATAACAAGTGTTGACAAGGATGTAGAGAAACTGAAACCCTCATACATTGTTGGTGGGAATGTAAAGTGGTTCAGCCAGTTTGGGAAATAGTTTGGCAGTTCCTCAAAAAAGTTAAACAGAATTACTATACGATCCAGCAATTCCACTCCTAAGTATATACCCCTCAAAATTAAAAACAAGTACTCAAGTTTCCAGGATGGCCATGCTCAGGAACCCAGGCTAGGCCTTTGCATAGACAAGAATGGAGTTGGTGAGGGTTGATGGAAGATGGATTAGTACTCCAAAAAGATGTCCTAAACCATAAAGATGAAAATGACTAAAGACAGACCTAAGATGGCTGCAGAGTAGCTGGAAGCTCTGTCCACTTGTTCCCAGACCTGGACCAGTCTTGCAGCTAAACCACAGAGCAATCAACTCAAAAGTCCAGCTGAGAGTGAAAGCATGTGTGAGGGAGTATGTACACAGATGGTATGTGGGTCATGTGCATGAGTAGGCAAGAGCCTGCCCACCTGCAGGGCACTCAAGAGCAGGTGGTCTGAGCTCTCCTAGTGGAGCAGCTGCTACCCTTACTGCCCAACCTGGTACTTTTGGCTGCATAGGTTTGGGGTAGGAGCCATTTTGAGGAATTTAAAATATCTTCCTCAGGAAGAAGCCTCCAGGGCAACCAGACATGTTTCTGTGTCTTCTGCCCTGGCAGGGCCACACACGCACCCAGCTGCTGACAGGAGCCAGGATCCAGGGACTGCAGTAGTTACTGGGGAAGGGCCTATTACCTCCCTGACCTTGGGCACCATAAGAACTGTGAGGGACAGAATCTGAGTGAGGAGGCTGCAGTTTGGCTCAGGAGCCACAAGCTCTGGGGGCAGAGATAGACGGCTGGGGCAGTGCTCAGTGCAGAAACAGCATGATGGGAGCAGGCTTGTCTGAGGCTGAGAATCACTGGAGGGAATGGTGACAGCACCCACTACCACCCCATGTGATAGTATTGCTGCAGTACTCTTCCCAGTGCAATCAGGGAGAGATCCAGAGAAAAACTTCATCTAAAACTGTCAGAGGCTCTGGCAGGCTGTGTCCAGCCCTGAATGAGAGAGACTTTGTGCTCTTTGGGGAGGGGGTACACACAGAAAACAGGTCCCCCAGGGTTTGATGCTACAGTGTGTGGGCCACACAGAAACTCCTGTAAAAGAGGAGCTGATGCAAGACTTGGGACTCAGTAGGGACCCTGTGCTTGTGTGTGCTTGCACATGCAGCAGCTCTGCCAACAAGGACCTCGGAGGGATAGAGTCATGCTAAAGGGACTGTGGGACCTGACCCAGTATGTTTGTCAAACAGGTGACTGTACAGAGTGGAGAGATTAGGTCCAAGTCTCCTTGGTAGGCTGGGGATGGGACAGCCAGGAGCTGAATGCCTGAAATTCACTGTAGCCACAGGTCCCCTCATAGGTAGTCATGCCCAACTTCAACCTGCAGTACTACAGGCCCTGCAGATCAGAGAAGTCAGGCTCAGAAGTGCCCTGATGGGCACATATCCACAGGAGAAAGCTAAAAGCTCTGAAAGGACCCTTTCTACCAGACACAACCAGCTACATTGATCCTCAGGCCCTGATCCACTGAAACTAGCAGAGCAGAGAGATTAGAGAAAGGTACAACAAGGGGTGCTCAGGGCCCCACTCAGACTCAGCACCTAGACAGAGCTGCTGTCTGATCCAAGCAGGAAAGAGCTGCCCCTTTTACACAGATTGGCCCCTCACAGGAAACAGTCAACTAATTCACAAGAAACCATACATATTGGAAAGACTCTGGGATAAACCAAGAATCGTGTAGTGAGGAGGCAGGGAAACACTCTCATCATCTTCCCTGAAAACTGAACAGCACCCCATAGGGATGACCCAGGATTCCCATCTCCCAATTGTACCAGAGGCCCCCTCCAGAGACAAGTGAAAAAGGTAAAGGCAGTCTTCTTCGGTCACTAAGTGAACCACTCCTGGGTCCTGGGTTGATGGAAAGCTGGCAGGATAGGACAATGGTGACCAAACAAATCTAAAGGAAACAGCCACAGACTGTGGATCATTTGTAGTCTTGTACAGCCTAGGCCAGACTAGGACACCATCTGACATTACCAGGGGTGGATCCAGAAAGAGAAGACAGTGGTAAACATTGGATTCTATGGAGATGAATTCCATCACAGTCTTTTTCATTATTTGCAATTAAAAAACGGGCAAAGGACTTGAACAGGCACTTCTCCAAGGAAGACATGCAAAGGGCCCAGAGACTTATGAAAAGGTGTTCAGCATCATTAGCCATCAGAGAGATGCAAATTAAAACCACAATGAGATACCACTTCACACTGTTGAGAATGGCCATCATAAAAAAAAGCAACAAACAGCAAGTGTTGGAGAGGCTGTGGAGAAAAGGGAACCCTAGTACACTACAGGTGGAAATGCAGACTGGTGCAGCCACTGTGGAAAACAGTATGGAATTTCCTCAGAAAAATAAAAATGGAACTGTCTTTTGACCGAGCAATTCCACTGCTAGGATTATATTCTAAGAGCCCTGAAACACCAATCCAAAAGAACCTATGCCCCCCAATGTAGCCAAGTGCATACTCTTGGTTTCTCTTCGGATTGTGTAAATCTTTTACCTTTTACAATAGCCAAGTACTAGAAACAAACTGAGTGCCCATCAGTAAATGAATGTATCAAAAACTATGGTACATTTACACAATGGAATACTAAACAGCAGAAAGAAAGAAGGAGCTCCTACCCTTTTTGACAGCATAGATGGAACAGGAGAGCATTATGCTAAGTGAAATAAGCCAGGCAGTGAGGGACAAATACCATATGATCTCCCCTTTAAGTGGAACCTAATCAACAAAACAGACAAGCAAGCAAAATATAACCAAGCATTGAAATTAAGAACAGGGTAACAGTGACCAGAGGGGAAAAGGGGAGGGGATAATGAGGGAAAAGGGTGAATGGTTTTCAGGAAAAATTATAAAGGACACATGGACAACAACAGGGGATGGTGGAAACAGGGGAAGGAGGTGGGGAGGGTGGGAGTGGTAGGGAGGGGGTAGGGGGAAAAGCAGAAAACTGTACTTGAACAACATAAAAAAATGTTAAAAAAAAGTGAATTGATACCATAAGAACCAAGATGAACCTAAGGAGACATGACAACTAAATGTAATGTGGGCTTCTGGATGAGATCCTGGAACAGGAAACAGACACCAAGTAAAAACTAAGGAAATCTGCATAAAGTATGTATTATAGTTAGTAATAATGTATTGATCTTAGTTTATTATCATTATTATTGATATGAGTACTGTATTACTTGGTTCAATCTTGTGCCAAGTGTACCATACTAAAATAAGATGCTAATAATTGGGAAAACTGGGTGTGGGGTATATAGAAACTCTGTCCTAGCTTCATAATTTTGCTTTTAATCTAAAACTTCTTAAATAAAAATAAGTTATTTAAAAAACAGGTACATTGATAATATCAAAAACAATTGCAATATCTAGGAATAAACCTTAATACAAGATATGCAAGATCTCTAAACTGAAAACTATTAAATGTTACTGAGAGAAATTAAAAAGTCTTGGTGATATATATCATGTTCATGAATTAGTAGACTCACTGTTGTTAAAATGTCTGTTCTATCAAATTTGTTTATAGTTACAAATGCATCCTAGTCAAAATCCCAACAGTGTTTTTGTGGAAGTTGATAAGTTGATTTTAGAATTTATATGGAAATTCAAATGACCAAGAATAGCCAAAACATTTTTTAAAAGAAACAAAGTTGGAAGAGTTACAATACCTCATTTCAAGGCTTATTATAACACCCCAGTAATCATAACAATGTGGTATTGACAAAAGTATTGTCATATAGATCAGTGGATGAGAAGAAAGTCTAGAAATAAACCAACATGTCTATAGTCAACTGGATTTAGGGAAAAGTTCCAAAGTAATACATGGGAAAGTAAAGTTGTTTTCAATATCTGTTGTGGGAACAACTGGGCATTCATACTATAAAATGAATTTTGATGTCTACCTCATGCTATAAACCAAAATTAATTCAAAATAGATCCTAGGTCTAAATACAAAAGCCAAAACTATAATATTTCTAGAATAAAATATAGAAGAAATTATTTGTAACTTTGGGGTTGGCAAACATTTCTTATATTAAACACAAAGGAAAAATGAAAATTGTACTTTGTCAAAATTTTTGTGCTTCAAAAGACACCATTAGGAAAAGCAAGTCGTAAGTAAGCCACTTGGGGGAAAATGTTATCAATACATGATTCTGACAAAGGTCTTATGTTCAGAATATGTAATCCAGAGTACATAAAGGACACTTCAACTCCATAATAAAATGCCAAAGTGATTTAAAAACAGGATAAAGACTTGAAAAGGTACTTTATCAAAGAAAATATATAGCTAATAAACACATGAAAATATATTCAATATCAATTAGACTTTGGGGCAATGCACATTAAAACACAATGAGATACCATGTTATTGCAACAGACTGGCTAAAATTAAAATGAAAAATAATAGCAGGTGTTGGTGAAGATATGGAACAATGGGAACTCTATTGCAGAAAGCTGTGTAAAATATTACAGCTTTTTAGGAAAACATTTTTGGCAATTTTTAATGAAGTTAAACACTATATGACCAAGCAATTTCTCTTCTAGGCATTTACCCAAGAGAAATGGAAATATATGCCCACAAGTGAATTAAACACAAGTGTCACAGCAGCTTTATTCATAATAGGCAACAATTGGAAACAATTCAAATGCCCATCAGTAGATGAATGGATAAACACACTGTGGTTTATTTATAAAATGCTATATAAAGAGGTATATTATAAAATATAAAATGATATATCTATAAAATGTGATATAGAATGAAAATTTATAAAATAGAATACTGAGCAATAAAGGGAAATGAACTATAAATACACATACCAACATGGATTAATCTCAACAGCAGACAAGTGAAAGAAGCCAGAAACAAAAGAAAACATATTGTGTGATTTCCTTCCAAGTCCCAGAACAGGCAAAGCTAATGTGTAATAATAGAAATTAGATCAGTCTTTTCATTTCTACAATCCTGAGAGTTAGTACTTTCCTAGTTTTGTACCCTAAGCACCTCAGTTGCCTCATTCTAGTCCTGGCCCTAATAATCATCTAAACTTGTCTTGTGAAATAAGTGCATTGAGAAGTGGGTTTATGTTAAATATGTGGTTTGTAGCTCCCTTATTCTCCCCTTCCAAGGTATTGTTCATAATAGTGAATCATCAAAGTTTTATAATAAATAGCAGTGAAAAGTATTTTATTGCAGATTTATCTTGAAAACACAACATAACTTGTGAAAAGTCTTATTTTATGTTTAAGAAAATTTAAGTCATAATTACAATTGTGAAATATTATTAGAACAATCAAAGCAAGAATCAAGTGATGTTAGTTGTATCTAATTTTTCTTTAAAAATTGAACTATGACATCTTTAATTTTGCTTCTGAATCATGATCATAAAGATCAGTTTGCAAAAATATACAAGGCCTTTATACATTTTCTCTCAAGGACTCTTTGTAAGTTGAATGTTAAAGTGATTCCCTTCTGAGGCATCTATAGGGCCATCTTACTTGCTTATTCTCCTTTCTTTTGTTAGTAACTAGACTAATTTTGCCATATCTCTGTCTGTCATTGCCTTTGGGAAATATTAGACAAATTCTTCTCTCTTGGTAAGTTCCCATATCTTTTGCAAGATTTGTCATTTTACTTTGCCATCCATTTGTATTTCTTTCGCACTGCATTTTGGGGATTTTAAATCAGCTAACAACCTACAAGATATTGACTGGCATGTACTGTTGATGCAGTGAGGGGAGAGAAGCTAAAATTAAAGCAGAAGGTCACTTGAGGTAACTTATTTGGGGGATATTAATAATAAATACTAAGATAATGGGAACCTCCAATACTTGAAGGATCATTCTTGGAACAAACAGTGTTCTGAAAATATGTTTTTTTTTTATAGTCATTTCCACATTTCAATAAATGGTTCTGGGATATTTTTCACCCACATGTAAAAAAATGAATTTGAATCTCCACTTCACTTACAAACATAAATCATACTTGGATTAAAGACAAAAGTTAAAAAAAAGTTCAAAATGATTACAGAAAAATATAGGAAAATATTTTTATGACATTAAGATAGGGAAGGAGTTCTTAAATAAGGTAAGATGCACAAAACAAAAGGAAAAGACTAGTGAGTATAACTATATTAAAAATAATACAACCCTGGCTGGTGTGGCTCACTGGATTGAGTGCCGGCCTGTGAACCAAAGGGTCACTGGTTTGATTCCCAGTCAGGGCACATGCCTGGTTTGTGGGGTAGGTCCCCAGTAGGGGCCAGAGAGGCAACCGCCCACTGAAGTTTCTCTCTTTCTCTTTCTCCCTCCCTTCCTCTCTCTAAAAGTGAATAAATAAAATCTTTTAAAAATAAATAAAAATAATGCATGAGTTTATTAAAATAAAGAATACAAACTAGAATTTAAAATATATGTAACATGAATGAAAATCTATGTGATATAAATAATTTCTACAGATCAGTAGGAAGAAACTAGTAATTGAATAGAAATATTTGCATAAGTAAAAGCACTAGTGGCTAATCAGCTTATAAAAATTCACAATTCATTTGAAATATAGAAAATGAAGATTAAAATCCATTGAAATTCAGTCTTCTCACAATAGTATACCAGCTTAGATCACACAAACTGTCCCTTAAAGAATAACAAAACAAGCTACACAAAATATATTTTTAAAAATCTCTTCAAAAGCATTGACAACATAATATCAATAAAGTAAGAACTTATTATTTTAGGATAGGAGGAAAAGTGGAGTTCCAAAGTGGTGGGCCTATAATTTCAACTTCTTTTTTCCTCAAGGGATTTGCCAAAATGAAAGGAACAATTGAGAGCCTCAAACTACTTCTATAGTTTTTCTAAGTCAATGTTTACTATTCAAACAAAAATAATGAGACCTACATAAAGACAAGAATTGACTAATAACCAAAGGAAAATAGTAGAAGATAAATAAACCAAAGATAAATAATAGAAAAAAACCATGGGACACCCAGATATTTTTGTTATTAGACATAGATATTAAAATAAACAAGATAAATATGTTAAATATTTCATAATGAGATGGAAAATTTTGGTAGAAAAATGGGTATTAGACCGTGTTATCAACTGGTAACATAAGAATTAAAAAATAAAATAACTGAATTTAAGAACCCAATCAATGAGCTTAATAGAAACTAGATACAAGTGTAGAGAGAATTAGTAAAGGGGGAGATAGGTCAGAAGAAAATATCCAGAATTAAGAGGTCTCATTTTTCAATGTGATTTTGAGACCACATAACCTTAATACAAAAAACTGACCTGGATGTTACAAGAATGGGAACTTTTCCCACAAAAATAGATTTAAAATTTCAAGTAATGTATTAGCATATTGAATCCAGTAATATTAAAAAATACTACCATAAAGTAAAGGTAAATTTATTTTAAGAATACATGATTGTGTTTACAGTTAAAAATCATTGTGACTCAACTATAGCAATAGTAAAAAAGGAGAAAATGTGTATGATTATCTAAATAGTTGCAGAAAAAGCATTTAATAAATTCAACATGCTTTCATGATAAAATTTAGTAAAGTAGAAATGAGAGGAAACTTCCTTAATCTGATAAATCAATTTTTGAAACATGTAATAACTTCCTATTTAAGTGAAATATTTCATTTTTATCTCTGAGACTGGAAATGAGAAAAATGTGCCTGTTACTACCACTTCTATTAAATGGCATAAAACTGGTTCTATCTTTTATGTGTTTGGAAACACTTGTGTGTGTATATGTATATATACCAATAAGAAATAGACAACAGAAAAAACTAGGTAAAAGTTTTCAACTGGTACTTCACAAAATATAATATTAAACAGCCAATAAACTTCTATATAAGCGCTTACCTTTATTAATCATCAAGCAAATGGAAACTGAAAGGACAGTGGGATAATAACACAGTCTCTAGAATGGTTGCTCTCATACACTGCTGTGGGAGTACACATTGTATTACCACTTAGAATGATTGTTTGACAGTATCTACTACAATTGAGCTTACATATATCTTAGGACCCAGCAATGCACAACATAAACATATACTTCAAACTCAAAAGAAATTTGTATAAACATGGCATTAAACAAATACTAGAAATAACTCAATGTTGAAACTAAATAAATTTGGCATATATACATACACACAATGGAAAAGTATACAACAATGAACAGTAATGAATTATTCCTACACACAACAGAAATAATATATGGTACCATTTCATACTAGCATTGTTTGTAATAGATAAAATCTAAAGATAATCCTAGTAAGCAGGAAAATGGATACACTGTACAGTATTCACATTAAAAAGTCTAAAAATGTTGTAAATAAATGAACTAGCATTTTATGTACAAAGACAGCAAGTAAAAAAGCAAGACTTAGAAGAACATTAATGTCCCTGGCTGGTGTGGCTTAGTGGATTGAGTGCCAGCCTGTGAAGCAAGGAGTCTCTGGTTTGATTCACAGTCAGGGCACATGCCTGGGTTGTGGAACAGGTCCCCAGTAGGGGGTGTGCAAGAGGCAACCACACATTGATGTTTTGTTTCCTCTCTTTCTGTCTCTGTCCCCTCTAAAAATAAATAAATGAAATCTTAAAAAAAAAACGGAAAAACAGAAAAAACAGCATTAGATTGTATAATAGTAAATAATATATTCTTTGGACATATATACTAAAACTATGGCTGGGGGAGGGGATGATGAACCCAAAATGAAAAATACTCCCCCCTTATTGAAGAGGAGAATGTTTCAACACCCTCAGTGGATGCCTGAAATCATAGGTAGTATCAAATTCTATATATACTGTTTTTTTTTCTATACATACATACCTTTTCACTTAAAGGAAGCACTTTAGGGTTTCTCTTCAACATATCTGAATTACCAGCACCACCACTTTTACACTTTGGGGACATTATTAAGTAAGAGAAGGGTCACTTGAACACAAACACTGTGATACTATGACAGTTGATCTGAACCGAGACTGCTATTAGGTGACTAACAGGCAGGGAACATATACAGTGTGGAGACAATGGACAAAGGGATGGTTCATGTCTCTGGCAAAATGGAACAGGACAGGACAGGACAGAAGAAGATTTCATCATGCTATTTAGAACAGTGTGTGATTTAAAATGTATGACTTGCTTATTTCTGGAATTTTCTTGTTAATACTTTTCATCCATGGTTGACTACAAGTAACTGAAACCACATAAAGAAACCAGTGGATAAAGGGGGGGACTCCTGTACTTTCTTGTAAGCTCCATGAGTTAGGTTTTTTGTCTGGGTTTGTTTTTTTTTTTAGCTGTTTTGCAGTACTTAGAACAGTACTTGACACATAGTCATGCAAATAAATATTTTTGAAAAGATCAATAAATGGGGAGACAGGGATTGACATGGAAGATTGCAGCAGGACTAGTAAAGTTGTTCCTTAAGTAGGACAGTGGGGACACAGGGCATGTCTAACATTAGTCCTTATGCTACATATAGGTGACTATATAGTTGTTTGTATTATGACATAATTTTCTTTAAAGTTTAAAAATACACTATGGAACTTTTACATCAAGAAACATCACCACGTAAGATATAAAACAGACATCTTCACCCTACCCCTCAGACCTACCTTATTTCTGCCTCTGCCTTGGCCCTCATGGGAGTCATAGGACCAACCTCAGAGAGGTTATTGACCCCATACGAGGTGAAAAGCAGGTTAAAAATCAGCATTTTTCCATAATTATTTCAAATGAAAATAGCATATTGATATGTCTGACTTTGTGCCTGTGTGAAAATTAATGAATGAAGGAAAAAAAGAAATAGGTAAGCCCATAGGAGGCAATTTGAGGTCATGGGGGGCATTTATGTAGGAGTAGCATTTAATTATTATTTCTTTTCCTTCTGTAGCTACAAAGAGACTTTTCATAATATGTGCAAAAGTCTCTTTTAGATGTGTTAGTAAAAAATATCTATACCAAGGCATCCCAAAAATATAGTCTTCGAAAAGGAGAAAATTACCCAATGTAACCCATGAGATAGTCTGCCCAAAACAGTTTTTCTAGCACTATGAGGATCAACTAGAGAGCAATCCTATTCTTTAGTTTCTTTTACAATTATTTTTGTCTTTCAGACATAAGTCATCTGTTTAAACAACGTGGAGGATGAATGCTTTTATTTTTGTGTATGTTTCCACAGAGCATATTTTAATTCATCCCAACAAGTTCTGGCTAAGTGCCTATGATGTTCCTAGCACCTTATGGAAGTGGGCATAGCAGTAGGTTCTAGTTCAAAAACAGCTCAAATACAGAGCTAAACCTCTACTACAACCCACTTCATGAGTTAAGAAATGGTTATTTTCACTCCCTACCATGTTATCTAGAAGTCTACTTTAGTATTGTGGAATATCATACATATGTTACCTTAAGAACTTCTATTCATTAGAGACCCTAAAGGTATTAATTACAAAGATAAGTTGCCAACTTCAGTAAGATACTCTGCAATAATATACAATCTACAAAGAATTGGTACCAAAATATACTAAAATGCCTACAAGTCAATAAGAATACCACAAATAATCTAAGACAAATATGGGCAGAAATCAAGAATAAACATTTCACAGAAGAGAAAACATGAATGTACAATAGATGCATGAATTACCATTAGTGATCAGGGAAATACAAATCAAGACCACATGAGATGCCATTTTACTGATAATTAAATGGCCAGATGAAGTAGGCTGATAATACTAAGTATTATCAAGTACAGAAGAGGATATGGATCCAGAGGAATTCACAAACATTACTGTTAGGAATATAAATTGGTGCCATCTTGTTGTATTCCAGCTTGGTGTTATCTCCAATATGTCCATATTCTAGGACCAAGTGAAATCCTTGCACATGTCCAACATGACACATGTGCTTGAATGGTCAGAGCACCACTGTGTACAAAGGCATGTAGCATGGAACTATCCTGGTCATGGAGAAAGTAAGAAGGAGTAAAATCTAACTGGGATTAAAAGGAAAGGATATTTGGCAGAAAAATTCCATGTATAAATAAAGGTGGGACTATTGAATTGCTGTAAGTTGTCCCATTTGGCTGAAGCAGAGAAGTTGGGGAGGGCTGGAGAGAGAGGGATATGGCTTGGGAATTAGAGAGGGGCTTCATCATGAGGGGTTTGTAAGCCATGCAGTGGACTTGGGGCTTATCTCAAGAGCCACAGGAAGCCATCCAATAGTTTAAACTGGGACTGACATGATTATAGACTTTTGCTTGACAAAGAGCCGTGCTAGAGGCAGAAAGTATCTGTTAGATTAGGCAGAGGCTAATATTGTTGTACAGATGGATCATAGTGGTGACTGAAAGGAATGGCAGCAGTTAGGATGGATAGAAGTAGGCAGATTAGGAAGTTATTGAGGTGGTATTGAAGTGGACTCAGAGAGTGGTTGGATATGGAGACCAAAATAAAAGGGGTAAGTCAAGAACCATTTCTACCTTGGGTAGCTGAGAAATGGTGGTGCCAGATGCTGAGAGTTGAGAAAATAGAAGAAAGAACATAAGTATCTTATACAATGTATCCCATATGGCCTGGCATTAGTTCAGTGTCTCACAGTTTTTCAGATGAACCTGACATTTCTCAAAAAAAAAAAAAAAGCATAGCTCAAAAGCTCTAGAAACAAGAGAAATCCTATTTCCAAACACCTGGACTGAGTTGTTAAAGACACTATCACAGGGTACCATGGGAATAATCTTTAAGTGGAAATTTTCAGAATCCATGACATTATAAAAGCGGTTTCACTTTGTAAGTGAGTCTTTGTAAGTGAGTCACCTTGTAAGTAAGTCTTGGATTAGTTACTGGCACAGCATACAGTTTAGGAGTAATGCTATTTGTGACACTGATCTTGACATTATGAACTGGGGTCACAGTTCCTCTGAGATTATTTTCCTTTGTTTTAAAAGGAAAATAATTACCTAAATGGGTCTATTGGACAACAACTAGATGATAAAATCTTTGTGCGTCAGGTACAACACAAACCAATTGTACACATTCCTTTTTTGCAGAGAGTGGGCCATAAACACAGGAAGGAAGCAACATTAATTTCCTACAGAATTATTGCCTAGATGAAATTTTTGATCAGTGGTAAAATAGGAATGCATGGGACTATATCTTGTAAGAGTTTTGTGACATAGCCAGCACTGTGGTCATTTTTATAGCTAATTCTCCCAGAAACTTTTAAAACAAGATGGCCATGGGAGTGACGCATTTCCGGGCTGTAAGAAATGTTGGCTCATTACATCCAGAGCAGTCTCTGAAAGGTTACTATTAATATTTGGCCTTGGGGAGAGGAGTTAATAAAGATCCATGATTATGGTACTCGCATGCAGGCAGAAGGAACACTAAGAGAAATAGAAATAGTTTACATCATTTACAACAGCACATTAATATTAGTCACTAATTATGGTATCAAATGGTATTAGACTTATTGGGGTGATGACTTTATAAGGCATGTAAATGTCTAATCAGTATATTGTACACCTGAAACTAATACAACATTATATGTCAACTGTAATTGAAAAATAAATTTTCTTTTTTCTTTTAAGATTTTATTTATTTATATTTTTAGAGAGAGGAAAAGGGAAGGAGAAAGAGAGGTAGAGAAACATCAATGTGTGGTTGCCTCTCACATGTCCCCCACTGGGGACCTGGCCTGCAACCCAGGCATGTGCCCTAACTGGGAATCAAACCAGCGATCCTTTGGTTCACAGCCTACACTCAATCCACTGAGCTATACCAGCCAGGCTGAAAAATAAATTTTAAAAAGCCCAAACTCATTGAATTAAATGTAAAAACAAATATTAGTTACCAATTGTCATGTAGCCAACGTGTGTGTTTAATGTGGATGGTAATATTACAAAGATTGTAATAGGTAGTAGAATGGAATTTTGTGTCAGGAAGAGTGAAATCAAATCCTGACTTTGCCACTTAAGAAGCAATGTGACTGACCAAATTATTAAAACTCTCTAAATTTTAGTGTCTTCATTGATCAGTGGGACAATGTGTCTCTTCCTTGATTTCAATGGGCTCAATGAGTTAACAGATACAAAGAATGTAGACCAGTACCTGATGTATCATAAGTATTCAACAAATGGAGATAATATAAATAAAGTAACCTGAATGTATACTAATGACTTGTAGCAGGCTATCTATAGTATGATATTAGACTTGAATACCTAGTAGAACTAAAACATTGTTAAGATACTCCTTAAATTTGTAGATGGTTTGTTTCTTATCATTGTCTACAGAAAACATAATATATTCAACTGACTCTAGATGTTCATTTCCTTATTAACTATTTTATTGTTGTTCTATTACAGTTGTCCCAATTCTTCCTTCCTTCCACTCTCCTCTGCCCAGCCCAGCCCCACTCCCACAGACAATCCCCACACTGTTGTCCACATTTATGGGTCATTGATACATGTTCCTTGACTAGTTCCTTCCCCTTCTTCCCACCCTGACTCCCTCCCCACTCCCTTCTGGTCACTGTCAGTCTGTTCCTTTTCCATGCCTATGCTTCTGTTTTGCTCATTTGTTTATTTTGTTCATTAGGGTCCTCTTATAGGTGAAATCATATGGTACTTGTCTTTCACCTCCTGCCTTATTTCACTTAGCATAATATTCTCCAGTTCCACTCATGCTGTCCTGAAGGGTAGGAGTTCCTTCTTTCTTTCTACTATGTAGTATTCAATTGTGTAAATGTAGCACAGTTTTTTGATCCACTCATTTACTGTTGGCACTTCAGCTGTTTCTAGGACTTGGGTATTGTAAATAATGCTGCTAGAAACATAGGGGTGATAGGTTCTCTTGAACTGGTGTTTCAGGATTCTTAGGGTATAATCTCAACAGTAGAATGGCTGGGTTAAAAGGCAGCTCTATTTTTAGTTTTTTGAGGAAACCCCATACTGTTTTCCACAGTGGCTGCTCCAGTCTGCATTCCCACCAACAGTGCACTAGGGTTCCCTTTTCTCTACAATCTCACCAGCACCATTGTTTGTTGATTTATTAATGATGGCCATTCTGACTGATGTGAGGTGGTATTTTACTATGCTTTTAAATTTGCATAAAATGGAGTAAAAAACAGCTTCTTCAACAGATGGTGTTGGGAGATCTGGATGGGTACATGCAAAAAAATGAAACTAGACCACCAACTTAAATCAGAATAAACTCAAGTTGGACAAAAGACTTAAATATGTGTTATGACACCATAAAAGTCCTAGAGGAAAATATAGGAAGTAAAATTTCAGATATCCCATACAGCAATATTTTTGCTGATATATCTCCTAGGGCAAGGAAAGTAAAGGAAAAAATAAACAAATGGGACTACATCAAGTTAAAAAGCTTCTTCGTGGCTAAAGAAAACATCAGCAAAATGAAAAGGGAAACTGTATGGGAAAACATATTTGCAAATGATACCTTGGACAAGGGTTTGATCTCCAGAATATATAAAGAACTCATATACCTCAACACCAGGAAGACAAACAATCTATTTAAAAAAATGGACAAAGGGCCTGAATAGACACTTCTCCAAGGAGGACATACAGAGGGACCAGAGACATATGAAAGGATGCTCAACATCACTAGCCATCAGAGAGATGCAAATTAAGATGTGCATTTTTAATATTTAGATGAGAGGCAGTGACACCGTCAGCATAACTTGTCAAAACTTGTGAAACAGATAACAGCAACCTAAAAGAAAAATCCAGATCCAATAATGGAGCATTCTTTTAAGAAATGCTACATCAACAACATTCTCATTGACGTGGAGGAAGACATTGTGAAAAGACAGACAATGATGATCCTTATCTGCAAAATGATGCAGAGGAACTAGATTCTAATTGGGAAGTTCTAGAAAATGCTTCTTTCCATTTATGTTGTTTATGCTTTCCATTTTATATTTGTACAACAATAATATTAGATAAAATATGTCTAACTAGATACATGTATTAAATAGAACACTTTCAGATGAATATAAAATAAAAATTTTAGTGATAAAGAGTTGTGTCATAGTTTGCCAGTCTTTTTCATATTGGCACATACATAATGGCACATATCTCATAACTGATGACAACTTAGCTTTATAGAAATATAATAAATATAAATGTATGGGTGGTCAAGATAATTTAGAGTTTGGAAAACTGAATTGATAAAGTCAGATCTACCAGGGTTCAAATCTTAGCTCTTCCATTTCCAGCTATGTTATCTTTGGTCAAATATGCATTCCTCCAAGCCTCTGTAAAATGACAATTTTACCTAAATCATTTGATAAATGAAATAATATAGGTGAAATATTTAATATCATACTATGCTAGTGCTTCAAGACTGCAATAAATTATTGATATTATTGTTATGATAATCCATTGTTTAATTTAAAAATTAAACTATTTCCATATATTTGTCACATCACATAATGGAAAGTTATGTGCTGTATCACTTATTCACATAAAATTATACATTTAAAAATATTAAGTTATAAGTGAAGTATTTTTGTTTAAGTATAATATAAAAATTAATATATGGATATTCACCAGATTTGGCAGGTATATTTATAATAGTGTGGTTTAAAGTGTAATTTAAGTGCTCTACTCAAAATTTAAGTCACATAAAGGGTATGCAAAGACAGGTGGCTATCTCCTGGCTGAAACTGATAAACAGGAGGAATAAGTGATTCTTGATAAAAAAAATAGCAGGCGATGCATACTAAGACTATATGGACCAAAAACATCATTGTCATCAACAGGGACTTCAAACATAAGGCTTAAACTGGGAGATTCAAAGACAGATACACTACGTATAACTGAACTGTTTACATCTATGAACAATTCTGCAGAATGCTCCAGGGTGAATACTACTAGCAGGCATTACTTCATTTAACAACATTTAATGAAATGATAGTATATTAACAATACATATGCTCTTCTGAAGATATCCCTCATTGATTCTCAAATTTAGGAATCTTTTTAAATAAAAAAATAATTTTGGTTCTCTGGTGTTGACTTAAATTATTTTATTATAATGTTACTTAAATGTACACATATAAAACATATAAGCAATTTTAAAACTAAACAGAATCAGAGAAAAAATAAAAGGAAAGTAAAACCAGTATAATGAAACTGGACTGAATTTGTTAAATGTAATTGCTAAGGTTGTTTAGCTGTGACCCAGTGACAGCTTTCAATGTGAGTATGGTACTGACTAAACAGATTCCTTTGCATTCAGCCTGCCTGAAATACCAAGTGGGGTGTGATGAGTCATTTCCTGTCACTTTTCTCTATTTGAACTACAGTAAAATTTTACCTCTCAATTTCATGATTTATTAAGTCTGTCTTCTCTTCTCTGTCACCTCTAATAAATATATGATTTCAATGCCTTCAGAAATCCAACTGCAGGTAAGCATACCATAATAGTTATCTGTTGCTTAGTAACAAAACCCACAAAACTCAGGGGCATAAGACACTAATAATCATGGTTTCTATGGGTCAGAAGAGGCTTAGCCGGGTAGTTCTGGCTTGGGGTCTTTCACGTAATTGTAGTCAGATGGTGGCTGAGACTGAGTTCATCTCAAAGTCTTTATCACTTCCATGACTGATAGCTGGTCTAGAAAGGCCTAAGTAGTTGGGGTTCCTCTAGCAATTTCTATGCAGTCTTTCCATTTGTTCTCTACAGCATGATGGCTTAAGCCAGATTCTTACATCGTGGATTCCCCGGGGCATGCTTCATGAGAGAGAGCTGGGTGGAAGTCATATCTCCTTTTCTAACCTCATCTTGGAGATCATGCAAGGTCACTTGACTCATTCATTCATTAGAAGCAAGTTACTATGTCTGGCCTGCATTCAAAGGAAGGGAAATTAGACTTCACTTTTTGAAGGGAAGAGTGTGAGAGAATTTGCAATATATTAAAAAACCTCCAGGTATTGAAATCATGTGGCTGTATTCAATTTTAAAAGCTTCATCTGCATGATTCAATATATGCTTTTATCTCTTTATAAATCTCACAGGGAATTCACAGAACCCTAATGAAAGGTAAGCCAACCCCCACTGGCTTGTGGACCCCAATTTGGGGAAAACTCAGTTATACACCAATTCAATGACTTGGAATGGAATTTTCCTTAAGTCATGGTGTAAGAGATAATAGACTTAAAGAAATAAGATGAGGAGAAAGGACAAACTGAGTGTTTTGTCCTTTAGTGTTTTGTCCAAGAACATTTTGTTAAATGGTGAAGCTGAAGAACTTGTATGCCTGATGACTTTATGTCTTTATGACTTTATGCCTTTCCCACATATTGTAATGATGGTTAAGAGGCCCACTCTGTAAATAGCTAGGACTTGGACTTGATATCCGCATCTTGCAGTGTTCCTTCATTACTCAGGAAATACTATTCACTGTTAAACAAAACACTCTTTTATGTATTGGGAGTATGTGAGTGAGAGTAATGCAGTCTCAGTCCTCAGGTCTATTTTGGGTCTAGTGGGGAAGGCAGGCATTAAGAAAATTATTATGAATGTAATAAATGCTACAAAAAAGAAATCATAAGGTTCTGTGGATTTGCTAACTTAGTCTGGGAAGGTGGAACAGAGAAGAATGACATGTAAGCTAACATCCAGAGAATGAGAAGGAGATCGCTAGATAAAGGGGAGGTAGGTGGGGAGTTTTCTGACCTTTTCTATATTTGCTTTCAACCACTGTTTATCTCTTGCTTCAAACATTATACAAGAAAACTGTGGCTACCACTGAAATAGGGCTACTTAACTGAGGGTAGGGGTTGTCCAATCAGAATTGAAGCTGGTTGCAGACACAGTAGCCCTTTAATTTCTGAATTAAATTGTGGAGAGGTCTAAGAGCTCTGAGGGAAGAGGGAGATAGTCTCAGCATGGTACAATTTGCTAACTTATCTGGACATACTTTAGATTTTTAACAGCAGTGTATCTGTGAAGGTGGTACCCATTGAATGACTTGGTGTGTGATGTGGTGTGTGGATGGAAATGTGCACAATGACCATGTGCTGAAAGGAGTTAGTGCTTCAGAGCTGGCTTTCAGTGCTGGTCCTTTAACTCACTGTGTGACTTGGAGAAATCTGTTATTTACCTCAATATCAGTTTCCCCATTAGGTTAAATGATGTTGAAGCTTCCTTTCAGTCATAACATTCATTTTCATAGTTCTAAAGCTATAATCCAGGCAATATTTTTGTTCTTAACATACAAAATTTCAACATAAGGGGAAAAATGGATACATTGGGAAATTACATTTGATTATAAGGTGGTTGAAATCCTGGGAATTTTGTGGCGCATTTCATTGAAAGGTCCAGGAAATGTGTTGACTTCAGGCTTGGCTAGTTTAAGTTGCTTAAATATTTTCATGAGGACTTGTTCTCTCTCCATCTTTCAGCTCTTATGTTCTATTCTGGCTTTATTTTCAAGGAGATTTTTCCTAAGTTGTGGTTAAGAAGTCCACTAGTAACTGGGCTTGCCTTTTATCAATTTCTCAACCCCTACAGATAAACACTTCAAATCATGCCAGACAAATCCCAGGTGTCATGTGTCCAGCTTGAGTTATGAGTCTTTCTCTGAATTACACTGAGGCCAAGGGACACAGACCATCCCCTTGAGACAAAAGGAAGTATTAAATTCAAACTTCACACATTAACAATAGGGGGAAGGTTGGTTGACCCAAAGAAAACTGGAATGTGGTTCCCAAGAGAAGGCAGTAAAATCCAGCAGATCCCACTCCAAACAAGGATTTAGAATGAAGAAAACCATCAACACACATGTGCCTACAAAGGTTTATGTGGAATGTGAAGCAGCTGGGAAAAATGAGGCATTAATCTTGATGAATCTTTTTAATGTGCCCTTTTCTTTAACAAAGTCCTGAAGATTCATTCATCCAATAAGACTTACCTCTATTGAATTTTACTCTAAGCCTGGTGTTGAGCTAGAAGCTAAGCACAAGGAAAGAGCAGGACACTCCTGAAACTCCTGGCCAGTGTCTTGTCTGACTGAGAGCCGAAACATGCCACAACTTTATTATATTGCTCTCCACCAGGGATTTCTCTATTGTATCATTCTCATCAAATAAACCATGGATCTGCTTCTTTCCCTTTGAAAGCGGATGGCTCAGCCTCCAAGTGCCTTTGCTGGAAGGCATATTATGAAACGGGATGTACTGTCAGAAACACGGGTATGAAATCTGAACTGCATGGCCTCATATAAACCCCACCAGGTCTCTGTCAAGGGTGCCTTTCCCTTCAACAGGTGTAAGAACAAAAGGCCCATTGTCCTTAGGAGCCCATAGGATAAATAGAAAAAACATGTCCTTTCTGGTTAATCTGCTGATGATAAAGAGTATTGTTTTATCTCTTGCCATCTCCATGGTTCCATGGGATGAGTTCTATTGTGACACAAAGTCTGCTTTGTCTTTCCAACTTAGTGAGATGTTTTAATTGACCTTTCATGTATCTCTTGGTCATCACAATCTGAGCACTGAGTTGGTATTATGCACTGAGAGGATTATCATTTTTTCCCCCACAAGGACACTCATCTAAAGAGATGCTATGATGCTGAAAACCAGTGTGAGTCTCTCCTGCTTAAAATAGCTATTTTTAGGAGTTTTAAGTTTATAGAGAAATTGAGCAGAAAGTAAAATTCCCATTTCCTCCCTCACCCTGCTCCCTGGCCCCAGGTTCCCCTATTATTCACATCTTACATTGGTGTGTTAATGTGGGACATTTGTTATAACTGTTGAGCCAATATTAATACATTATATTAAGCAAAATTCATTGTCTACATTAGGGTTTACTTTTTACATTTTACATGTCTTTGGATTTTGACAAATGTATAATGACATGAATTCACCATTGTAGTATCATACAGCGTAGTTTCACTACCCTAACATTCTCCTGTTCTACTTATTCATCCCTCCCCTCCTGCCAATCCCTGATGGTTTTACTATCTCCTTAGTTTTACCTTTTCCAGAATGTCAAATAGTGGGATTTATACAGTATGTTGTCTTTTCAGATTGGTGTCTTTCACTTAACAATGTACATTTGAGGTTCTTTCTTGTCTTTTCATGGCTTGATAGTTCATTTCTTTTTAGTGCTGAATAGCTTCTGGTTAATAATTAAAGCTTTCATTGCATGAAAGCAGTACGGTTACCCAAGCCTCTCACTTTCCCCTTCACTGTCATTTTCATAATCATGAGAGATTACTAGTCATTGCCTAAATTTTAGAAAGTGGGCTTACTGTATGTTATTTGAAATAATCAAATACAGAACAATTTCAAGTACTGTCTGTAAGACTGGAGAAATAAAGAGCAAACTCTAACATTTCAATCACAGACAAACTAGAGAAGGTCTTTTCAGGTTTCCGGCAACATTGGTACTCATATTTAGCATTTTTGCCCAGAATAATTTATATCTATATAATTAGTGTTTTCCCTAAAATAAGTGATTTCCTAATTTTTTTTTCTTCTAGAAGTATTTGAGGTCTTACTTGATTAGTAACAACATTTGTTTTTAATACATGATCAAACATTATTTTCTTTATTTACATTTTCTAAACAGAGTCCACTTAGTCCACAATGAGAATGACAGAAGAGGAGTTCCCAGTAACTTCTCTGGTATTTGGTAGTCACACAGGCTACAAGCTTTAGAATCCCAGGGAGTGAGGTTAGTGTCCTAACTCTGCCCCTTACTACTTGTGTGTCTTTTAACAAGTAATTTCTCTTCTCTTGGCCTCAGTTTTCTCTTCAGTAAAGCAGTCGGTAAACTCTCCCTTGTAAGACTGCCAGGGGCATGGGAGGAGATAATCCATAAAGAGTATTAAGCACAGTTTTGAAAACAAAAACTTCCTCAAACATCATCCCAGCCACACCAGGCAACTGGCCTGTGTACAAAGGAAATGATGAATACAGTGTAGATGCTCATTAAATTAGTCCTGACTGATAAAGGATGCCAAGGAAGGGCAAATCCTATCATGTAGGTGCTTTGAGAGAACACAGTCCAGGAAGCCGACTTAATTGGGGTCAAGCATGATAGAAGAAGATTAGGTGCGCTGTGCAATCTTATGGAAGCAAGGACACCACTTCCAGTAGCTTTTGTCTCTGCCTCTGCTGAGATAGGGCCCCTGATAATAACTCAGGTTCTCCTCTTTTCCACCCTCAGAAAGTTAATTTCCTGAGAAAGTACAATCAAAACTGAAGGGTCTTAAGACTTTGATTAAATTTAGTTTTAAATCCTAGCTCTAGAAATCATCTCTCTTTGTGTCTGTACACTGCAGAGATTCAGCTTCCCTCTCCACTCCCATAATCAGCAACCACTGAGGCAGCCGAAGACAGGAGCCCAGCCCTGACCAATGGTCACAAGGTCTGGACCTCTGGCCCAATAAAGATAACATCTTGACCTAGGTTATGTTTCAGCTCCTGAGCCCAAGGTGGAACAACACCCTGACTACTTTCCCATGAAACCAGACAGAAGAGCACCAGAATAGACTCCAGAGCTGTCCTCAAGACCTGAAGAACTGCTTCATTACCTTTACTTCACCTCCAACCAATCAGCTTCCAACACAACCCCGAACCCCCTAACCCATGGTGTCCTGTGATTTTTCCCTAACCTGTATCCTACATGCCATCAGGGAGTTCCAGCTTTCAAGCATTAGCTTCCTGTTCTTCTGGGTGGTGCCATTCATGATAAAATAACCAGCCTCCCTCCATTGCAATTCTTGGTGTCTACTGTTTGGTTCTGCCAGCACCAGGTGGATGAACTCTTTCTGTTCTGTAACACTAGTTTTGGTAAGATGATTAGTGGACAACCTGGTTTCAAGGTTAATAAACAATTTTAGGGTGAAACTGAAGGGGACATTACCATTATGTCTCTCCCTCTCTCCTCCCCTCCTATATCTCTCAAGTAAAACAAATTATCTACTAATAGTTACTGAGATCCAAAGGAACAAGAAATTTCAATCTCACACAATACAAGAGCTAACTATATTGCAGGCACCATTTTTTAAAATCTTACTTTTACTGTTTACTTACTTTCATTATTTTGCAAAGGAAAACTCCCTTGCCAAATCAAGGTAAATAAACTCAGACATATCCTGTGTCCCTTACATCTTTGTTTATCCATGAACTACAGATGAAAATCCACCAAACCATGCTCAAGCAGTTATACAAAGGCCAAAGGAGATAGTGCCTAAAATGATACCAAGATGGCTCTATGTTGTGATGACATATATAAAAATTAAAGATACCAACAGATGACCAACTGTCACAGTAAGGAATGGACTCAACTGTACAAAAAAGCACAGTGAAAAAAAAATAGAGAAATGACCATGTGAGAAAGTCTATAAAGTCAGGGAAAGCTAAACCTTGGTGGTTAGGAACATTGAGTTGGGAGTGGGAATAAGAGTGGGACTGAAACCTGGCTCCCCCTTTTTAGCTCTACATGGAAGACAACTCATTTAACTACTCCAAAGCTCACTTTCCTTGTGTGTAACATGGGATAAATTAGTATTTGCCTCAGAGGACTATTTTTTGAAAGCTTGATGAGATAAAAAATATAAGTGCTTATAATGCTTGGCTCAGTTAGACATTCTAGAGCTGCTACTTTTCTTATGTTAACAAGGACTGTGGATCAAAAGCACACAGCAAGCAGTGCTGCCCCAATTTTGCCACATAAAATTCTTTATTCCAGGGTAACCTGTAAGGTTAATGTTCTGCAAAAACAAGTTGAGACATGCTACCTTAAATAAATAAAATCTAAGACTCTAGAGTGCAGAATGTCTATCTTGAACATCCTCATTAGAAAGTTAGTTTTAAAGTAATGCTTGTGGTTATTGCTATAACATTTTGGGCATTGAGTTTTGGGTCAGGAAGGAGTCCCCAGTGCCATTCTCATTTCTCTGGGGGAAAAAAATCAAGTTTAATTTACATCACACCTACTCACATAACAGTTTTGCTGGGACCCCAGCGAAAACAAGGACTGCCTGCCCAAATTTGTTGCAGGATGTATAAAGGAAAGCCTTCTCTTTTTACCTGTATCCTGACAGAAGACCTCATTTTACCCTGTCAGCATATGGATCAGAATTTTTCTTGTGTCCCATGAACACAGAAGCCATGGCCTATCCCTTGGAGAGGCACTAGGAACCTGGAAGAAGCATGTTGGGCTTTTCTGGAGAAGAATAAACTGCATGCGGGGAATGGATGTTTTATGATCAGTTAGAAATGGATAATGCAAGGTACAGACTTGCAGCTTGACTTGCTTGCTTTCTTCTTCTCTCTCTTTTTTTTTTTAAACAAGGAAGCTCAGCAGTGAAACCTCCTCTATTGAGGTAGTCTCCCCTAATTGGGTTCTTGTGAGGAATGATAGTCAGGATGGCAAAAATACTTCATCCTTGTAAAGGAAGCCAGAGTCCCATCAGAAATAGTGATAATAAAGTTCTTATCCCCCAAAGAAATGAAGCAGGGACCTCTAGGGCAACTCAGGCACCAGGCTCTCACATTGCAGGTAATGTTTGTCTTTTACTCCACCATTCTCTTTCTTCTCCTTCCTGGCCAACACCAAGAAAATGAAAATCCTGGCCTTGCCTAAGTACCTCAGTTGGTTAGAGTGTTGTCCCAATACACCAAAGTTGCAAGTTTCATTCCCAGTCAGGGCACATACAAGAGTTAATCAATGAATGCATAAATTAGTGAAACAACAAATGGATGCTTCTCTTTCTCTCTCAAGTGGATAAAAAGAAAAAAATTCCCAAAATGAAAACCAAGTGTTTCCAATACCATATTGACCAGCAACCAAGTGGACTACTAAGGGAGGCTTCTAGATGTTTTCCAAAAGATTGCAAGAGTGTAATGGGGAGTAACATTGGAAATGAAAACCAAGATGGAACACAGAATCCACATAATATGAGTTGGTTTCCTTTCTCTTTCTCTGGTAGGTAATTCACATGCTTTGTTAATCCTGGCAGTAAAGGTGGGATTTGGAAGGGCCCCCACCAGGAATTGGCCATCGGCTGGCCAAGCTACCTAGTGAATAAAGAAGGAATTGGAGCTTAATGCCTCATATTCCCGAATTACGAGACAAATATGGTCTCCAGATCTAGCTTATATCTGTCCTTGGTAAGTCAGGTGTTGAGAGAGAAAGAGAGAGATTGATTCCAGTGTTGAAGGCAGAACTTTCTGTGAAGGGTTCGAGAACAACCTAGACTTTTTCATATTGGAAAATGAGAGAAGCAAAGCATGGTAATTTAATTGGAAGTTGAGGAAAGGGATGTCATCTGTTCCCCTCACCCAACTTAGCCTGGCATTCCAGCACCCTCTCTATCCCTTGGATGTGAGTGCATTTCCCAAACATCTCTCACCTTTTGTGGCCATTGGTAGTCAATGGATCATCTTCGTGGTAAAACAAGAATTTACCTGTGGTCAGTGGACACAGGGCCAAAGCTGCAGGAAGAGCCGTGAAAAATGCTATCCTCCCTGTAAATTGGGCACAAACATTGGCTGGAACAACAAAAGAGCTAGTGTACTTCAACTCTCTAGCCGCAGGCCCTCACAAATATGTGAATAGGGGCACTGATGGGGCAGAAATGCAATAAAACCTCAGGCTCCCTCTTTCAGTCCTGAGTTGTGGTTTCTCTACTTCCTCCCATTGGGCAGCTTCAGTATGAATTGCTCCCAAAACCAACAGTAAAATTTAACCACTATTCCTTACAGGAAAAGAAGAAATCATCATCTCTTGGGGAAATCCTCAAGTCTTGCTGAGTTTGGCATGCTTCTCATGCACACGCAAGCTGTGGGGGTTTCCAGATGGTCCCTCTATGTAGACTAGGGCTCTCAACCAAGTGTGGTCCCTGGATAAGAAGGATCAGAATCACCTGAGAACTTATTATAACTATAAATTCTTGGTCTTTCACAGTCTTACTGAATCAGAAGCTCTGGGACTTGGGCCCAGCAATGTGTTTTAATGAGCCTCCAGGTGATTCCAATGAACACTTAATTTTGAGAACCACTGATAGTGGTTCTAACCATTTCTCCAGAGTTAGTCACATTTTTATGCCTGTGTGTTTGGTCCTTCTGGTCCCTTCATTTGGCACACTTCTTTCTTTTCTGCCTGGTAGGCTTGAAAGTCCTCAAAAAATACCCTCTCTTATTTGTAAGCCTCCCTGACACCATCTTCTCCACTTAGGTAGAATTAATTGCCCTTTATGTGTGTTCTGACACCACTTCCAGCAGCCACTAATGTATTATATTACACTCATCACATATGCATTTTCCACACCAGGCTAAAAGGGCAGGAAAATGTCTAATTCAACAAATATTTTGTACAAAATACAATTAGCCTATCATTATGTTAGCTCTGGTAATACCTAAATAAAATAATATAAATTGTAGTTAAAAAGTGGGATACTGCCTCATTTACCTACCTCATCTTTTCATGTCAAATGAGATTTTAAATCTCTGGCTTCAAGTCTCATCTATGACATGTGCTAGCTGTGTAACTTTGGGTAAGTTATTTTAACTTCTTTGAATCTCATTCATAGTAAGGAAATGCTAATAGTATGCACCTCAGTGTTTATGAGATGATTAAATTAGAAATATGTTTATAGCACTTAGCATACCACCTGCTCAGAATAGGCACTCAGTGAATACTAGTTGTTATTGCTAATTAAAATAATATTAGTATCATCATTATCCTATCACTAACAACTTACACTGTGCCTGGTACAGAGAATTTGACCATACATGCTTGCTAAGAATTTTAAAAGATCAATGTTCTAGGCTTATTTACTATACCTCCTGGGGTACTTGACACTCACATGAGCAAATATGACTTTACAGAAAATGTTTCATAAGATATGCAAAAAGGAGCAGAGAAATTTTGTACTGCTTCCTTGAGTTGTCCAGTGCAGGGACTGATCAATACTGAGACTCCTGATGGAGTTATAACAAAGTTGTGTTCAGTTATAACAAAGTCAATTCAACCCCCATCTACTCTCCGCTTTATACTGTGGTTGGTTTAGAAGCTTGATTTCTCATTAAAATCACCTGGGAAGCTTTTAAAAACTCTGATGCCTGTGTCTAACTCCTAAATTGATTGATATGATGCATGAACTGGGCTTTGGGACTCCCAGGTGATTCCAATGTAGAGCCATAATTTCTATCTACTGTGGCTCATGCTGAATAGTTAAGTAAGTATAAAGGTCTTGCCATTTTTTCATAAAATTAAAGTATGCTGAAACTACCGGCGGTGGTGTGAGCGTAGTAAAACAAATGAAGGGGCTAGAGAAATATGCTCAGTAATATAACATTCAATGTGGGTAGGAACTTCTGGAAAAGAATGATGCCTAAATTAAGATGATGTTTATAGCAGTTGAACTGCCCTTAATTTTCAATTTAGTCTCTTGGTCTACACAGCTCTCCACTTGTGCCCTCAGTTTGGGCAAACCAACTTCATCCATCTAGAATGCCCCAATGGACTGTAGAAGGATTGCCTTCATGTCAGCCTATACTCAGCTGCTGAAACTCCCAACAGACATTTTGAGACTGCTATTTGTTGGAAACCGCCCTGACTGGTATCAGAAGCTGAAACCCCTGCCTAGCTAAGGCTAAGGGAATGCCCTTGGAACCGTAGGCCAGCAAGGAGATAAAAGCTTATCTTCCTGGCAGGAATGCTGCTTCTGCTGCTGAACCCCAAAAAGCTTGGTCGGTTAGCCAAAGACGGGTAAGATTCCCCACAGGGGGAACGACCTAAGCCTGGCACGATCACTTTGGGAGGCCCCCCCCAAAAGAAGGACTTGGGGGGGGCTGCAGCAAAAGGGGGTGATGGACCCTCACTCCTCGGCTTTGACAAAGTCTGAGTTCTCAGTGTCTGGGAGAAAATCTCCTTATCTCTTGGTTACCTAGTTCCCTTGCTCCACCTAAGCCTGAAACAATGACAGGGTGGTACAGCTCGGTACTGAGAAGTGCGGATTTCCCGGGGTGATCAGGCCAAAGAAAGAATATGTAAATTACTGTGAAACCTTCTTTGTTTAGAATGCTCTCAGTTGAATGAGAAGGGTCTTAGGAGGAAGTTAGTTAGTTCCTCAGTCTTACAGCTCTTTGACCCCAACTCAATAGACCGGCAGAGTTCTTTGTTTTCTATAGTTCCTTACTTCCCCTAATGAGTACTGTACTTTACCTGAATTATTATGCAAAATGAGCCTAATAAAAGCAGGTATGGACGGTAAATCAGCGCGCTCCCCACTAGGGGGGTGGCCATTCTGTCCCTACTTCCCCACAGAAACTAGTTTGTCTCTGTGCATGTTTTTTCTCGCGTGTTTATCGTCGAGCCATCCACAGTGTTCCGTGGTCACTGCTGGCTGGTGACCCACGCGCAACAGCTATTCTCTCCAGTACAATTTAGAGATTGTCTTGTGCCTAGTGCTAAGAGCTCTGTGGATTAAGATTCCTTTTCCTGACTCCCCATCAATCTCCAAATATTTGCCTCTCCTCAACATTGCTTTTCTGATAAAGTGCCCAAATATGATGACAAGGGGCTGGCTTCTTGGGACAGGATCCCAGTGTCACCAGAGCAAGCCTCCAAGTTTTGACTGAGAGCCACATTAATCATCTTCCCAAGCTCTGGTTAGGACCAGGATTGAAGTATGTGGATGGTAGATAGCATTTATTTCAATAGTAAATGTGTAGAAGAGGTGCTGATGAATTTTAAAAGGTAAATAATGCTAAAATAGCTAATGGGAAAAAATCAAACAGTAAGCAAACCTATGGTAGACTTTACATTGAAGAGAGAATTCCTGTACCCACTATTTCCAGAACTCAGCTGTTATGCTCAGCAGTTGTGTCTACAGATGGGGAAAATGGCCCTATTTGGGCTCCCTGGCTCTTCTGGTTAGACTAGCCCATCAGGCATGCTGTTATTTCAGCTTGGATCTCTATCTTGTACCCTAACTCCAGTCACCCCCTTCTCTACACAAGCCCATGCCTGTGACCCTCGGTGAACCCAAATGAAAAATTAGGGGAGGGGATACCATAACGATAGCAGCAGACCCACTCTAGAGATTAATTCTATAGATTCTACAGCTTCTTTATTTCTCAGGGCAGACATTTCTTAGATCTGTAGAAGACAGAAGGGAGAGAGTCAAAGAGAAGAGAGCTCCAGGTCAGTAAATTTCTGTGGGGGAACATGTAGCAGCAAATTCAAATGCCATTTGATAGTCATGGGCTCTCAGATTCAGCTCTTTCCAGGTCATTATGCTGATAGAAGGGAGGATGCAATGTAGTCAAATGTGTGTAGCTGCTGGCCAGGACCATTTCTTCCCTTGGGAGCAGAGGTCCCTGCAGCAAAGGGAATTTTGAAATTGGGCCCCACAAAATGTAAAATTTAACACGGGCAAATGAGGCATTCCTTGAATCTCTCCTAGTTCTTGCGTAGTGCTATCCAGTCACAGATGAGCTTTACCATTCAACAATGGGAGTCAGTTCTAAAGTTAATAACCTTTTCATTAAAAAGCTAGGCTTAAATTTTTCAGGGGTCAACTGGGTACCATGCATGTTATTATATAATCTCTTTGGGCTGTTGGCATAGGATTGATTTAGTGCTATTATAGAAGAAGAGATTTTGAGGTTTTCTTTCCTCTTTCTGAGGTTGTGGTGGACAAGCAAGCCTTCAAATTTGGAATTCTATAACTAAACTGACACCCCTACTTAATGATTTAGGGCTGTTTTTTCCCAAGAGTGGGCACAGATGGTGTTTCTGTCTCTTCCAGAGAATATTTTAAAATGTAAAGTGTCTGAAATAAATTATTCAACTGAGGCCAAAATAATCTTCTGGAAAAAATAATATGTGAATACGAAATAAGAACAGCCTGGCCTGGCTGGGCCTGAAAAAGTTAAAATGCAGCTTGCTTTTAGAAATGGTAATATTTGTAATAATGTTTGTATTGGGAATGTAATGAGACCTGGAATTGTGGAAGGGAGCCCTGCTTTATCCAGGAAATTTAGTGACTGTCTTCTTTCCTTCACTTCTCTTCTCTTCCCCTCCCCTCCCTTCCCTTCTCACTTCTCCCCTCCTTTCCCCTCCCCTTCCCTTTATTTTTTTCCTTTTCTTTTTTCCCCTACTCTGTACTTCCAGAACTTTTATGAGCATATAAATTACCTGAGGATTTTGTGAAAGTCATGTTTCAATTCTGTACATCTGAAGTGAGACCTGAGATCCTGTATTTCCAACAAGCTACCAAGTTAGGGGCGGCTACTCCTGGTTCGCAGATCATACTTCAAGAGTAACAACTGCTAGAGGAAGTTCAGATGAATTCTATAATGGAGTAAAATTATACTTTGTTAAGCTAGTGAATTAGTAATTTCATTCATTCCTTCCATAAGTAATTATAGAAACCTGCCTTTTGCTGGGCACTGAGCCTAGTGTTGGGGATAAAATAGTGAGCATTATACAACCTATCACTGCCTTTAGTGAGCTTAGAGCATAGTGTGTGTGATAAACAGTAATAAAATAATCACATATTGAGTATAACAGTGCAACTATATTAAAACCAAAGAAGTGATGAGATCTTCAGGTGGAGTACCTCCATCAGTGGGTCAGTAAAGGCATCCCTGAGGATGTGATATTGAGCTGAGCTACGAAGATAATAACAATAATCACTATTGTGATAGCAAGCAGCTGAACTTTATTGAGCATTTACTTTGGGCTAGTACTTCACTATTTGTGCATAATCTCATTTAGTTATTATAGCCACCTTGTAAGATAGATGCTATTATTAACCAATTTTACAGAAGAAAGAACTGAAGCTCAGAGAACTTACACACAAAGTCATACATCTAGTATATAGCCAATTCATGACCCCAAAGCAGGTCATACATATTCCTAATGACTCCACTCAACTGCTCCCATTTATCATTTGGGACATTAACTGGAGAGACCATTGAATCAATTCAATCAACTGAATCAGGTACTTTGTTCCTTGTAACAACAGCTATGGAGAAATCTGTCCTGCTCCTGCTGGAGGGATGCAGCACAGAAAGCTCTGGACAAGAATCAGGAAATAGGCACTTGGGTTCTAGCTTTGTCAATCACTTACTGGGGGCTTGGGCAATGGTCATGACTGCTACCAGTTTTCATGCTTAATATATGCTTATCTCACACTTTCTTTTTTAAAATATATTTTATTGATTATGCTATTACAGTTGTCCCATTTTCCCCCTTTATTTCCCTCTGCCCTGCACTGACCCTGCCATATTCCCCCTCTTTAGTTCATGTCCATGGATCATACATATAAGTTCTTTGGCTTCTACATTTCCTATACTATTCTTAACCTCCCACTGTCTATTTTCTACCTACCATTTATGCTACTTATTCTCTGTACCTTTACCCCCTCTCTCCCCCTCCCACTCGTCTGTTGATAATGCTCCATGTGATCTCCACTTCTGTGATTCTGTTCCTGTTCTAATTGTTTGCTTAGTTTGCTTTTGTTTTTGTTTTAGGTGTGGTTGTTAATAGCTGTGAGTTTGCTGTCATTTTACTGTTCATATTTTTTATCTTCTTTTTCTTAGAGAAATACCTTTAACATTTCATATAATAAGGGCTTGGTGATGATGAACTCCTTTAACTTGACCTAATCTGGGAAGCACTTTATCTGCTCTTCCATTCTGAATGAAAGCTTTGCTGGATAGAGTAATCTTGGATGTAGGTCCTTGCTTTCCATGACTTGGAGTATTTCTTCCCAGCCCCTTCTTGCCTGTAAGGTCTCTTTTGAGAAATCAGCTAATAGTCTAATGGGAACTCTTTTGTAGGTAATTGTCTTCTTTTCTCTTGCTGCTTCTAAGATTCTCTCCTTATTTTTAATCTTGGCTAATGTAATTATGATGTGCCTTGGTGTGTTCCTCCTTGGGTCCAACTTCTTTGGGACTCTCTGAGCTTCCTGGACTTCCTGAAAGTCTATTTCCTTTGCCAGATTGGGGAACTTCTTCTTCATTATCTGTTCAAATAAGTTTTCAATTTCTTGTTGTTGTTCTCCTTCTGGCACCCCTATAATTCAGATGTTGGAACTTTTAAAGATGTCCTAGAAGTTCCTAAGCCTCTCCTAATTTTTTTTTAATTCTTGTTTTTTCATTCTGTCCTGGTTGAATGTTTCTTTCTTCCTTCTGCTCCAAACCATTGATTTGAGTCCCAGTTTCCTTCCCATCACTGTTGGTTTCCTGTGCATTTTCTTTTATTTCACTTTTCATAGCCTTTAGTTTTTCCCTCTATTTTGCAACTATGTTCAACCAATTCTGTGAGCATTCTGGTTTCCAGTGTTTTGAACTGTGCTTCTGATAGGTTAGCTATCTCTTCATTGCTTAGCTGCATTTTTTCTGGAACTTTGATCTGTTCTTTCATTTGGGCCATTTTTTTTTTTGTCTCAGTGCTTCTGTTACATAGTAAGGGGCAGAGCCTTAGGTGTTCACCAGGGCACGGCAACCCATGTCACTTTGCTGTGACTCTGTATGTAGGGGAGGGGTCCAAGAGGGAACAGTGCGGCTTGCTCCACTCTCTGCCAGATTTCATTCACTTCCCCCGCTGCCCACAATCAAATTGGGCTCTTCTGGTGTAGATTCCCAGTGGGTGGGCTTGTATGCTTTCTAAGATCCTGTGGGTCTCTTCAGCTAACTCTCCTGTGAGACTGGGAGTTGCTCCTTCCACCTCAACCCCCACAGGTGTTTTCAGTTGGTGGTTTGAGGCTTTATTTCCCTGCACTGGGACTCTGAGTTGCTAGGTCTGTTTTGTCCCCACTGCTATTCCTCCTGGTTTAGCTGTGCGTGAATGTGGGACTGCCAGCTCCACCAGCAGCCACCTCGCTGGGTCTGCTAGCTGCAGCCTTGCCTGCCCTGGTCCTCCAGCCACTGCCTTGCCGAGAGTCCTCTCTCCCAACTGCCCATCTCTGTCCCTCCTACCGATATGGATGAATGTGTCTTCTTTAACTCTTTGGTTGTCAGACTTCCATACAGTTTGATTTTCTGTCAGTTCTGGTTGTTCTTGTTTTAAAATTGTTGTTGTCCTTCTTTTGATTGTGTGAGGAGGCACAGTGTGTCTACCTACGCCTCCATCTTGGCTGTAAGTCTGCTTATCTCACACTTTCAAGATAATTTTTTAATATCAGAGTTAAGTTTTAATACCTGCATTTCACAGGTGAGGAAACTGAAACTTGGAGAAACTAAAGTGGCACAATTTGTAAGAGGAGGGTTTAAATGTGAGAGGTCGTTTACCCAAGTGCAACAGTTCTCAAAGGAGAGCCAGCGGGCTTATTGTTGGGCATCATGTATAAGGCCTTTTCAGGAGACTGTGTGGTCAGAACTGTTTGCACAATAACACCAATACATTATTTACCTTTACCTTTTGTACTGTGGTGACATTTGTACCACTAGCTCAAAAGCAATGGTGGGTAAACCTGTTGGTGCCTCAAAAATATTTAATTTGTTATTAGGAATATTGCTTGTATAATTAGAAGTAACATTTTCCATGGAGATATGAGGACTTATGATAAACACACACAGTTCAATCAATATAATTTCAGAAGATAAAAACATAACTGGAAGCTAATGCCTAGGGATATATATGATATCAACAATCATTAAGGCATCTGGGACAGTAACCTGAAAGTATTTGCTGCTTATATATACAGTTTAGACTTTCAAGCGAAAATTAGAGTACCGGAAAGCTTGTTTCTGCCACCATGAACTTGTCAACTTTCCAATTATTAAAGCCTTTTAAAAATGAGAGCAGTAACATTAATGAACTTGTCTTTTTAAAAACATATTTTCGAAGATCTGCAAAATTCTGGGAACTAGTATCTTCCAACTATCTAATAAATACTATTTAAAATAATCATGCCTGGGTAAAAGTACCACTGAAAATACAAATGGACCAGTGGATTTTACTGTAGCAGAGGATGAAAAGTTCATTAATATAGTTCCAGATTCTACATTACAATTAATCTTTACAAAACTAGCACATGTCAAGTTTTTGTACTATCAAACAAGAATAGCTATTATTATCTGAAAAAGATATTAAACTATTACCTTCTTTTCTAGTTATGTATCTGTGTTAAGCTAGATTTTCTTTATACACTTTAGTCAAAACAACATATCATAACAGATCGAAGTCAGAAGCAGACATAATCACTAAACTGTCTTCTATTAAGTCAGATATTAAATGTGAAACAGTGCTACTCTTTTTGCTGAATGTTCTCTGTTTTGGAAAATATTATTTCTCTTAAGATATGTTGTTTATGTTAACATAATGAATCTATTATTATTATTTTTAAATGAGTTAATGAAATATTCTTAAAATTTCTTAGCTTAAAGAATTTCTTAATTTTGATTTTGAATATAATAAACATTGACAAGTATACTCCACATAAACAAAACTGTTAGGAGTCCTCAATTCTTAGTAGTGTAAGGGTGTCCTGAGACCAAAAGCTTTAGTACTCCTGTCTGGGTTATAACCACCATTTTCTGTGACATGAAGGGCCTTGGGAAAATTATTTTCACTTTCTTAGCCTTAGTTTCCCACCTATATAATGGAAATAAAAACAATAGTTCCTATTTCCTAAGGTTGTCAAGCATGCTAAACAAGCTCACACAGGTAAGTGCTGAGAACGTGGCCTGACAGTGTTAGCTCTCTTGTCTGATCCTGGGATCAGTGGTCTTTCTACTAGATTTACTTTTCTGATCATCACTTATTGTATGTCTAAGATATATTATTAAAGTCCCTTAGCTTAGTCATGGCATGCTAGTACAAATATATTCCCTGCTGATTAAAAATATAACGGAGCAGCATTCTAACTGGAAATTGGTGCCACCTTAGAAAATAATGCTATTTAGCCTCTGAGTGGAGGTTACATGCACTGTGTAGACAAAAGAAATTATTCTAAAAGCATAGCTCACTTTGCTATAGACTTAGACGTGCTCTTTGGGTTTGGACTTGGAAGTTTTTAGAATTACTGTCTCTAATCAAGCATGTTGATTATGAAAGCAAGCATTGCCAACATGCCAACAGGCATCAAGTTGCATTCCTTTTCTAGCAAATATTTATGGAGCTCCTTCTGTGTGATCAGCACTCTGCTAGGTGTGGGAATAAAACAGACAAAATCAAGTGATGTCAGGAATGTATATTTTGGGTGTGCATATCAGAATAGACAAACATAAATAAGAATACATAGTATATTAGCTGATAATAGGTAAAATGAAGACAGATAAGGCAGTGATAGGGGAGAGGGTGTGTGATGTGAATGTGAGTCGAATTTTCATTAAGGTGATAGGAAAGTCTTCAACCCAGAGGTGGTTGTGGAATAAAGACCTGAGGGAGTGAACCATATGGACATTTGGGCAAGAGAGTTCCAGGAAAAGGGAATCACATGTTCCAAGACAACAAGAATCCTCTGGGCATGTTACAGGAACTTGTTGCTCCAGCCAAGGAGCCCACCTTGGCTGGAGTTGAATGGGCAGGGTAGGAGCAGAAAAAGATGTGATCAGAGAGATAAGGGATACTGGACCACAATGGGTATTCTTGCCTTTACATGCTGATTTGGGAAACCACTGGAGACTTTTGAGAAGAAAAGTAAGTGAGCTGAACTTCATGTTAACAGAAGCAGAGAGTTCCACTAGGCAAGAGATCCTGGTGGCTTGGGTCAGCCTTATAGCTATGGAGATCATGACCAGTCAGGATCTAGATGTATTTTGAAGCTAGAGCCAATGAGATTTGCAGGTGGATGGACTGTGTGGTTTGAGAGAAAGAATGGGAGTCCAGAATGGCTCTAAAGCCTGAGTCACTGGAAGGATGGAATTCCAATAACTGAGACAGACTGAGGCAAGGGCAGATTTGGTGGGAGTGGCAGAGAAAAGACTAGAGGTTGGGTTTGAATATGTTAATTTTGGGATGCCTACTAGCCATACACACATTTTTCTAATATGCTCAAAGATGATCCCAGGCAATGAAAGCAGATATATATGTTAAGAATGGCTAAAAATAAAGACGGCTGCATTTATTTCTTGGGGCGGGGGGGAACCTGAAAAATTGCATGTAAGAGGGTGTTTTTTTTTCCCAATGTCATTCTGGTGCAGTTCCAGAACTAAACACTCTATGCCAGGTGCGGTCTTATTAAAGTTTTGGAAGAAAAGACTATCTGTTTTGAAACACAATGCCTCTACTTGTGGGACTAAATATAGCTCAGCGCTTATTCCCCAGAGTATAAGGATCTCTAATTGACCATCCACTCATGCTCAATTTTCAAGTCTCACCTGTCCACCCTCACACTGCATCTGCATTTTAGATTGATTTTAACTTTTCATTGCTTCTTTTGCCTTTCTCCCAAAAGTAACTTTTTCTCTATTGCATCCCATCCCTCACTCATGCTGTTGCTGTGTCTTTAATAATGAAAACAGTACTTGCCAATTTCTTATCATCTGCAGATTTCATAAATGTGCTGTTTTACTTTTGTCTAGATATTTCCAAAGGATGTCCAGTAATGTGGATAATCATCTTTTAATTAATGTAAGGGAAAGGTCATTTATTTTTATTTTTAAGGTAAAATGGGACATGCTTTCCTGTTTTGTTTTCCGTAACTTGTTTGCTCAGAAAGCAGACAAGAGAAAAGGAACAGGGATAAACATTTTGGATGAGGATGCTAGTGCACTTGTGGGTAGGGGAGAATCATCCACAAGCTTACATTCCTCACCTACATTATGCCACACATATTATCAAAACAAAGAGGAGGGGAAAATGCAGTTTTCATAACCTAAAATCTCTTGGGCTTCATCAAATGTCAATAAGCAGATGCAATGGCAGAAAAAATACACTAATGTGTTTTGACACAATAATCATGCCTGTTCCTCGTTAATGAGCTAAGCTGGGGTTTTCCAACAACCTAGAGGCAGGCAGGGCTGTCACCCCACCAGATGTGCCCATACTGGGCAGAGGCACTTACTTAATGGACCATCTAAACACTTGTCAGCAATGATGCAAACATGACATCTCTCTGCTTGAGAGTTGCTTTTCTGTGCAGACACCTTCATGGAGTCATGGGATAAGACTTGGAAAGGAGTTTTTAACTGGGAATGCATTCCATGGCTCAGCTGCAGAGAGAAATTCACTTTTAGCAACTCTGTGAATCCATGGAGTGAGTCCATGCTATTTCAGTACTGCACAGCTGGCCAACTGAGCAGCTTTCTTTTTCTCAGATCTGAGAGATGTCTGTTTGATAATTTTTGGATGACTGTCACCAACTCTGCTTGATGATTTTTGTTTTGTTTCTATCAGCCGGAATATTGCTTCCACCTAGGTAATTCACAAGCTTAAGAATTTTTGGCTAATGTATGAGGGCTTATATATATATTTTTTGATGCTTGGAACAGACAAAAAAAACCCCACAAAAATGATGATGCAGTATAAAGAGGCAGAAGTGTTGCACTGAAACTGTGAGCAGGAAAGCAGTGAGGGCTCAGAAAATTCTAGAATGCTGAACCAGAGGGATGGCAGGAACCATGGAGGACACATTCCCTGTCTGCTCATATCTGCACATCTGCTTCATGTTTTTGTCTCATCTTCCCTGCTCCTCATCCCACATGGTGGGGGAAGATGTCCACCCACAGGTCTCAAAGCCACTTGCAGTTCCAGACACTTAGAATGACTGAATCAATGCCATTCTCTATATCTATGCTCTAGTTTCGGATTCCTGAGAAAACTGACCTAGCTCACTTCAGGCTCCCACCTCTGGTCTGGTATGACTTTTGTCAGCCCATTGCTTTGGATCAGGTGGAAATTAAGAAAATGATTGTGAGCAATTCAGAAACTCAAAAAATTGTCTACTATTATTGCAGGAAATACCCAGGGACAGATGAATTGGGATGAGAAAAAAATAACAGGATGCTAGAAAGGAAAATTGTAATCTTATTTTTCCTACAGAGTAGGAAACAAATCCAAACACTCCCACCCCCATCCCTCACAAAAACTGTCAAGTGATTCTCAAGAGCAGCTTTGAAAATGGGTTGAAAAGATCAGAAGGCTCATCATAAATTTTCAACATGTTGAAAATGTCATTCTTGGCCCTGGCTACCTCACACATTATTCAGCCACACGTTATTCAGCCACAACACATCTTCCCTCTGATTGTCATGTGCTGTAGGAGAACATAAGTTCTATCAGTATGTAGCAAACATTTTCCAAGTGCTGTCCTGAAACCAAAGACAAGAGTATAAGCCTGATAGGCTTCTTGATTTGGGTTTTAGAACTTTGACATGTGGACAAATATCCCTTCCTGAGGACTCGATTTAATTAGTACAGTGAATGTTTTCTGAGCATCTCCTACATACCAGATGTTCTGCTAGGTAGTTGTTAGGAGTTTGGGGTTGTAAGTATCTGAAAGCTTAAATGTATCAACTTCATACTTTAGGAAACCTGTAGTAGCACTGGATAAACCAAGTGATTCTAGCAAATATCAGTATTTGGCCTCATGTCCTCTTCTACTCCAGTTTCTTCTGCATCTACTTCACTAATACACAGGTTCTCTCTACATGGTGGCCCCAGATTTTATGTTGTCTGATTCAAATTTAAAAAAAAAAGAAAGAAAAGAAAAAGACTCTTGCAGTCTCTCCCACCAATCCACTAATTACTTTCTCTTGCCCATTCCAGTCGTGGTTGCTCATTGTCCCATTCCCATGCTAATCACTGAATCCAGGTGGAGGCTATACTCTGACTGGCCAACCCTGGGTCACATGGGCACTCCTGGAGTTGTAATAAAAATGGCCCCTACTTACCACAGGGATTGAAAGTGAAAGAAGTGTGGTCAATCTCCAAAGCAAACTCAGGACACTGACACCCAAAGAAGGGAGAATAGATGCTGTGAGGGCAAACCCCACAGATGTCTACTGCATAAGCTAAGAAACAAGGATAAACACAAATTATTATCATAAAAACATAATTCGAACAGATGCTCTAAATGAGATATTTGGAGAATGAAGGTGAGAGGCCCTTAATTCTAAGAAATCTAGAAATTGTTTTTTTTTGGTTTTTTTTTTCAGAAAAGATAGCATCTTTTGAAGGATATGAAACTTTTCATTGGTGAAAATGGTGGGTGGGTGGGAGTAGGTTGGGAGAGGACAGTCTAGGCAGAGAGAGCAATATGCAAATATGCTGTGAGATGTCTAAGAGGGTGGTACATTTTGGAAGATAGTAGAGCAGTGTGTATTGAGGGGATATTGGTTGGCACACATATGAGATTTCTGACCCTTGAGGCTTGGTATCAACGTATATATGTACTTACTGAAGATTCACACATGTCAGCCTACAGCTCTCAAAGTATAGACAATCATGAGCATGTTCCATGCAATGGTGAAATCAGCGGGGACTTTGAATTTAGTCAGACCTGGTATGAATCTCATCTCAGCCACCCACTACCTATATGACTTTGGAGAAGTAATATAAGTAGTTTAATCTTTGTGTTTTTATCTATAGGATGGTGACATGTATACAGAGCATATTACCCTTCTGAGAATTAACTGAGATGCCACATGCAAATCACAAAAAGTGGTGTTTGGGATGTAACAGAAACTCAATAAATATGTGTTACACTCTCTTCCCATTCTTCATGTATCCATTCACACTGTTTTTAATAATAACATGAATTTAATGTGCTTTAATGCTTAAGTAGTGACCCCTTACTTGTAAGCTATAGCTTTCAAAGCTATGCCCTGACTGGACTGTGTGTGAATATGTGGAATCATGTTGGATAATTCTTTTTGCCTCCCTAGGTCTACTGTCCACCCTTCTCCACGCTGCCCAGTGACCAGGTGGCTGGCCTGTAGGGATTGCATTAACAGATAGATTCTCAAGTCCTCTTGCTAATGGTGTTCTCAGCAAAATAGACCTATAGGAGATGGAGGGAGGAAAGAGTAAATTGAAGCTTTTATGTCCCAGGTTCCCTTCCTTTAGTGTTGCCATGGTTCTTTGTCAGACAGGCTTCTTTGCCTATCTCCCTTTCTCTCTCTCTCTCTCTCTGTCTCTCTTGTGTGCACACTTTAAACCTACATGGTGCCATGACCTTACTAGCTGTCTTTGTCTATTAGGACTGCAATAACTACATAGCATCAACCAGGTGGACTTCTAAACAACAGAAATTTGTCTCTCAGTTCTGCAGTCTGGGAAGTCTGAGATCAAGTTAGCAGCAGCTTTCATGTTTGGTGAGGGATTCCTGGTTTATAGATGGCCATCTTTCTGCTTTATCTTAACATGGCAGAAGGGGCAAGGGATCTCTTAAGCTTCTATCATAAGGACACTAATCCAGCCCTGGCTGGCATAGCTCAGTGGATTGAGTGCAGGCTGTGAACCAAAATATTGCAAGTTCGATTCCCAGTCAGGGCACATGCCTGGGTTGCAGGCCAGGTCCCCAGTGGGGACCGAGTGAGAGGCAACCATACACTGATTTTCTCTCTCTCTCTTCCTCCCTCCCTTCTCCTCTCTAAAAATAAATAAATAAAATATTTTTTTAAAAAAAGGACACTAATCCCACTTATGAGGGCTCCCATGAACTAGTCACTTGCCAAAGGCCCCACCTCAAAGTGTCACATTCAGTATTAGGTTTTTACATACAAATTTTGGGGGGCATAAACATTCAATCTCTGGCACTGGCCCACTGTATGGCACAATTCCTTGTGCTATGTCTATACCCTGCCCACCCATACCTTTGTTACTTACTCCTTTATTAGTCTCATCTCAAAATACCCAATTTGACTATACTATTGTTTTCTTATGGGGACCCTGAATAGCCCCCATATCAAGGATAAACTTGATGCTATCATTACTCTGATTTAATGAGGACCCTTCTAATAACCAACTGAGATGAATTTTTACTTCTGTAGGTAGAGGAAAAAATTTCCAGGCTGAAGCATTCCAGATGGAAGCATTTTGTTTAAGTGTAGTTAATATTTCAAATAATTACCTTCTTGGAAGACTTATGGTCTCTTTTGAGGCATGGTGGTGCTTCCTTTATTTGGATTCCACAGATTGCAAAAGGTCTGGTAATGAGATTAACATAAGAAAGAGAAGAAGATACTTTTTTCCCTGTGTTGGGTGGAGGATGAAAAATATGATAATATATACATCTTACTCATTTCCTGTTTGAGTGGGTTCTTGATCATTTTGTTTCTTTTGTTTTCTTTTGGTTTGGTTTCTATAATCTCTCCCCCCTCCCTCCCTCCCTCCCTCCCTTCCTTCCTTCCTTTTTCTTTCCTTTCTTTCCATTCCCCATCTTCCTTGCCTTTGGCAACCATCAGTTTGTTCTCTACACCTATGGGTCTGTTTCTGTTTTGTTTATTCATTTGTTTGTTTTTAGATTCAACAATAAATGAAGTCATATGATACTTGTCTTTCTCTGTCTGACTTATTTCACTTAGCATAATACCCTGTAGATCCATCCATGTTATTGCACATGGCAAGATTACTTTCTTTATTATTTCTAAATAATACTCCATTGTATATACAGGGGTGGGCAAAATTATGTTTACAGTTGTTAATAATAACACAGTTGTATAACAATACAAGAATAAATCCTGTTTTGTGTACTCAGAACTATAAACCTCCTTTTGCCCACCCTGTATATACATCTTCTTCATCCAAATGTCTATTGATGGACACTTAGGTTTTTTCCTGTCTTGGCTCTTACTAGTAATACTGCAACAAAGATAGGGGTGTACATATTTTTTTCAAATTTGTGTTTTTGTTTGCTTTGGATAAATATCCAGGAGTGAAATTGCTGGACAATATGGCAGCTCTGTTTCTACTTTTTTGAAAAATCTCTGTACTGTTTTCCATAGTGACTACACTAATTTATAATCCCACCAACAGAGGGTTCCCTTCTTTCCATATCCTCACAAATACTTGTTTATTAATTTGTTGTGTGAGGTGATATCTCATTGTGGTTTTAATTTGCATTTCTCTGGTGATCAGTGATGTTGAGCATCTTTACATACATCTATTGGCCATCTGTATGTCCTCCTTGGAGAAGTGTCTATTCAGCTCCTTTGCTCATTTTCTACTTGGATTGTTTGTTTTATTGGTGTTAAGTTGTATGAGTTTCTTACATACTGTGGATATCAACCCCTTATCAGATGTGTTATTTGCAAATATTTTCTCCCATTTAGTAAGTTGTCTTTTGATCTTGTTGATAGTTTCCTTTGCTGTACAAAAACTTTTTAGTCTGATGTATTCCCATTTGTTTATGTTTTTGTTCTGTTGCCCTTACCCAAGGAGACATATCCAAAAAGATACTGCTAAGAGCAATGTCAGAGAGTTCATTGCCTATGTTGTCTTCCAGGAATTGTATGGCTTCAGGTCCTACATTTAAGTCCTTATTCTATTTTGAGTTTACTTTTTATACGGTGTAAGAAAGTGGTTCAATTTCTCCTTCTTCTCCTCCTTCTCCTTCTTCTTCCTCCTCCCCTCCTCCCTTCCTCATTCTCCTTCTTCTTCCTCTTCCCATCCTCCTCCTTCTTCTTCCTCTTCTTCCTCCTTCTTCTTTCATCTTTTTCCTTCTTCTTCCTTTTTCTTTTTTTGCATGTATGTGTCCAGTTTTAACATATATGTATGTTACCATGTATTGAAGAGACTGTCTTTACCAAATTTCATATGCTTCCCTCCTTTGTTGTAGATTAATTAACCATATAAACAAGGACTTATTCCTGGGCACTTTATTCTGTTTTATTGATCTATATATCTGTTTTCATGCCAGTACCATGCTGTTTTTATTATTGTAGCTTTGTAGTATAGTTTGATATCAGGGTGTGTAATACCTCCCACTTTGTTCTTTCTCAAGATTTCTTTGGTTATTTGGGATCTTTTGTGGTTCCACATAAATTTTATAATTAGTTGTTCTAATTCTGAAAAGAATGTCATTGGTATTTTAATAGTGCTTACATTGAATCTGTATATTTCTTTGGGTAGTAAAATTATTTTAACAATATTAATTCTTCCAATCCATGCTGCAGGTTTTCATGGACTACATGTCGTCATTGGCTCTACTCTCCTTGTTGTATGTTGTCATCATCAACTAAAATTCCACTTCACAAGCAAGGTATATCCTTCCATTTATTTATATCCTCTTCATTTTTTATTTTCAATGCCTTATAGTTTTTTGAGTACCTGTGTCTTTCACCTCTTTGCTTAAATTTATTTCTTGGTATTTTATGCTTTTTGATGCAATTTTAAATAGGACTGTTTTCTTAATTCCTCCTTCTGATCATTTGTTACTGGGGTATAGAAATGCAATAAATTTCTGTATATTGACTCTGTATCCTGTAACTTTACTGAATTAATTTATTAGTTGTAATTTTTTGGTAGATTCATTAGGGTTTTCTATACATAGTATCATGTCATTTGAAAATAATGAGGGCTTTACTTCTTTCTTTCTAATTAGGATGCCATTTATTAATTTTTTTCTTCTCTGATTGCTGTGACTGTGACTTCAGATAATATGTTGAATAGAAGTGCTGATTGTGGGTTCTTGTTTTATTCCTGATCTTAGAGGAGAGGCTTTCAGCTTTTCATCAATGAGTATGATATTGACTGTGGGTTTGTCATATAGAGCCTTTATAATGTTGAAATATGCTCCTCTACTCTCACTTTGTTTAGAATTCTTAATCATGAAAAGATGATGTTGACATTCTTCAAATGCTTTTGCTGCACTTATTGAGATGATCATATGGTTTTTATCCTTTATTTAGTTAATGTGATGTATCATGTCAATTGATTTATGAACACTGAACTATCCTTGAAGCCCTGGGATGAATCCCATTTGGTCATGGTGTTTAATACTTTTAATGTTATTTTTTAATCAAGTTTGCTAGTATTTTGTTGAGAATATTTTCATTATGGTTATCAAGGACAATGGCTTGTAATTTTCTTTTTTTGTGATGTCTGGCTCTCGTATTGGGGTAATGCTGGCTTTGTAGAATAAGTTTGGAAATATTCCTTCCTTTTTAACTTTTAAAAATAGTTTAAGAAAGAGAGTTATTAATTTTTCTTTTAATGTCTGGTAGATTCCTATGAAGCCATCTGGTCCTAGATTTTTTTTGTTGTTGTTGGGAGTTTTATGATTACTGCTTTAATTTCATTGCTGGTAATTGGTCTGTTTAGATTTTTTAATTTTTTTCCTTTTTTTTTAATAATTTTTTTCATGTATAATTTTAGCCTTTTTGAAAGCTGAAAAACTTCACTCTTTTCTTTAAATATTCACACCAAATTATATAAGGATAACTTTATTAGGCCTATGAAACATAAACTGGTTCAAAGGGACAAGGTGCAGAAATAGATCAGGAGTCAAGTTTCCATGACATGCTTTTGAATTAGATCACTTTTATACAACCCAAGACCAATCAATTCTAAGCAAACTACTAAGTTGAATCATAAGGAATTGCTATCATTCTAGCATTTTCAGACCTACAAAATGGCAGTCCCCTACAGTTTAACTAATAGATGACTTTTGAGAACATGACCTTTATTTACTTTTCTGTTTCTTGGGAGTATTTTCTCCTTACTTTAGTGGTGAATGCCATATTTTTCTCTATTGGTTTTTGATAAAATATCCCATAGGTAAGCATACAAAGTTTATTACAATATTTAATTTTTATTAATGAACTAATTATGTAAGTTGCAGTGACTTTGTACCCTATATTTACTACATAAGGACTTCTGATAAACATACTAAAAAAATCAATACAATTATAGATAGTAAAAACTCAATTTTCACTAGAAACTAATGCCTATAAATATGTAATCTATTAATAATAATAAAAGGCTTTGTCCCATACCCTGTGGGCTATTAGAAATTATACTCTCAGTTAAAATAGATTTTACTCTTAAAATATTGAAAAATATCTACTCTTAGCAATAAATACCCTTTCATTCTACCATCTACTTTAAATGATTGTACTTTCTTCAGAACACTAAGGTGTAGCCTACCAATCTTTAACCAATACTAATGCATCCTTTCCAATGCTGGCTTGTAGACGTTTAAGATTTAAGCTTAAAAGAGGCATTTTATTTAAGGTAATAAAAATCATACCAGCCAATTACATATAAGCCAAGATTAAGCAGTGAATAAATCCACTCATTGGAAGACTGGTGAGGATGACTTATTGAGGTGAAGAATGATTGACCGCTGCATGAAATATGTCTACGTTAAAGTTAAAAATAAAATCATCCTTTAAAACTAAAGCTAGCAAGATCAACACAATATCATGAAATTAGTTCCTTGAAAATTAACATACTAAATGATAATCTATGTATGTATTATTTATAAGACAAGAGTGTTTCCTAAAGGCATCTAAAATCTAATCAGTGAAAATTTTTTCTGAACCTATGAGGGGGGACCAAAAAAGACCCAGAATTTTCTTTTGGAGGATGGGCCTCTTGTAGTAAAATCTTCCCCCACTAAGTGAGTGTACTAGGAACCCATCTGTGTCAGTGTGCTAGCTGGTGTTTTTGTGAGAGGCTGTATTAAGCTTCAGTTCATTTTTTTTTTGAAGACTCTAAATGTGTTTGTCCATTTCATGATGGGTGATTTATGAGTGCACCTGCCCATGCAGCACTGTGTTTGACAGTTTTTGATCAAAAACGGCATGAGCTCCATACCTCACCCTCCCTATTCACTTGATCTCACACCAAGCAACATTTTTTTTTGTTTCCCTGAATGAAAAAGTCCTCAAAGTGAAAAACTTTGCTGGTGTGAAAAAGAGGAAACCAAAAATGGCAAAGCACTAAAAGGCATCAAATTTGACAAGTTTAAAAACTGTTTTGAGCAGTGGAAAAATGTCTTGATGGGTGTATTGCATCAAATGGAGAGTACTTTGAAGGTGACTGCAGTTTAAACACGAAAGAATAAATACACAATTTTTTATAAATAAATTCTGTTTTTTGGGGACCTCCCCCTTGCATGTAAAATGCATCTCTAGTCCAGTTAATTCTGTGACATTAAGTTGTAAAAAGTGATTTTGGACCAAAGCTTGTGTATAATTTTCAGAATAGTCTCTTTATAAAGTATTGTCTTATGGTCATATTATATGCTTATAACTTTTAAAATAGGAAAATATGAGTTCTGTTTTCATAGGTATATTAGTTTCCTGTGGCTACTATAACAAAGTACCAGAAACTCTGTGGATTGAAACAGCAGAAATTTATTCTCTCACAGTTCTGGAAGCTAAAAGTCTGAAATCAGTATCACTGGGCCTAAATCAAGCTGTTGGCAGGACTTCACTCCCTCTACAGGCTCTACAGGAGAATCAATTCCTTGATTCTTCCAGCTCCTGGTGGCTGCCAACATTCTTTGATTTGTGGCTCCATCACTCCAGTCTTCAAGGCTGGCATCCTTAAATCCCTCTCTGCTGCTTCTTCATACCACCTTTTCCTCTGTGTGTTTCTGATCCCCTGCCTAGTTCTTACAAGGATACATGTGATTGTATTCTGAATCTTCCCTGATAATCCAAGACAATCTCTCCGTCTCAAGATCCTTAACCTAAATCATACCTGCAAGGACATTTTCCCATGTAAGGCAACAGGTACAGATAGCAGGGATTAGGATGTGAAAATGTTTGGGGGTTGTTTTTCAGACTACCACTATCAGGAATATTAGGTAAAGCAGCATAGTGAACTCGAAGGACTAGACTTTGGGAAACTGCAGTCAGGTCCTTGATTTGTTATAGTCTATGTTTCCTTGGGAAAGTCACTTACTTAAGACATGCTTCTGTCATCTAAAATAGAGATGTCGTGTTTAGAGAAATAGAAGTTCCCTAAGGTTCCTTTCAGCTTCAAAATTACATTAGGCATAGATAGATCCGTCAGCACTTATATTTTTTGTTCTATAATAGTGGGGAGAGAAAGAGAGAGAGAGACTGACTTTATATTTGGGATATTTGGTAGATACAAACTTTTCAACCACCAGAAAGGTAGAATCAGGGTAAATCTCCAGCCCGTATTATATATCCCACAAGACAATAGAGATAATGTCCTTTTTTTCTGGTTGAGAACTAATAAATAGCCTCCTAACTATGAATTATGTGTTTCAACTCTCTTGATTTCAGGAATTCCTGGATCCTAGAAAAAAAATATATATTCCTTTGTAAATTGAGTTGTCATTCTGGTGGAGAAACCAAACTTGAATGATTTCCTTAAGCCTGACAACTACAAGTTGAACTAATAAAATGTAGTTTCTTAGCCTCCTCCTTTTAGAATATCTGGTGAGTTTATCCTGAAAGAGCCTGGTATTTATTATTTTATTTAATATGCATTGAAAATAATAATAAGAGTAATAATAATGGTATTCCACTTGCATTGAAGATTCACTCTTAGCAGGCACAGTACTAGACACTCTATATAAAGTATTTCATTTTCTCTTTATAATTTTCCAAAAAAACACCAAGGTCTTTTTCAACAAATCCTGCTGTGTGCTGGCATGTGATTGGTACTAGGGGTGTAAGGATGAGCAGGGCCTTGATGTAAAGGAGCTTAATGTCTAACAGAGGAGGCAAATATTAAATGCTACCTACCCAGCAGAGGTACAGGGTGCTATTGTACTCATTGCAGACATAAGATAACTCACTCTGAGAGAAATGGTGCAATTTGTTGTGGGTCACAACCTATGTAACAAGAAGAACCATGCCCAATTGAAGGTTGTTAGGTTGCAAAACTTATTAGAAAGCATTCTCCCAGGCCTTGCCCCATGCCTAATTTCTCCATCAGTAGTTGAAGTTGAACATGTTTGTCTCTTCTGTTGACAATCTTTAAGTGGTCATTTTCCCACCATTGCTGGTTGGCCCCAGAAATAAGTTTTATTGACTTCTTTGAACATTCTTAGTATGTGGAAATTCTAAAAAGAGCCCTCAATCCATATCTGGAGTGTGTGACACAGATTTGCTATCTAATTCTATTAAGGGTTTGATTCCAGGCCCACTTTTAAAAAGTGAAAGTGTGTATTCAGTAAATTCCTGAAACTGACAAGAACCCTTTGGTTATTCTTCAAAAATGTCTAATACCATGAACTGAAGTGGTAAGTTATTTCCGCACTCCACACACAACTCCCCTACCATTCTAAGTAGAATGCTAAAGCTATGTTTACCACTGGGTGCAAAACCATTTCCCCTTGAAGATAATGTGAAATAATTTGATAATGATGGTGCATTGGAAACCTGTGTTGATACAAACCTACTTAAATCTGCTATTTTAAGAAATTTGTTTTAACTGACCACATTTGTATACAATAAATTATGCATATGGGACTTTAAAATTAAACTTCACACACTGTTGACTACATATAGTGTGAATAAACAACCATTTTTTCTTTTATTTATATAGCTATACTAAGGGTGAACTTCTTTGTTTATTTTTTTCCAAGGGATAATCACTTATTCATATATAAGCAATACATTGTCATGTGGGCAATGCCAGAAAAACACAATATTCACTATGTACTTATAGTTGTTGTGTTAAATACAAGCAAAAATATTGGCTTTACATCTGGCTTAATTTAAAACAAATACACTTGATTAAGGCTTTCTTTTACATTTCTCTGCAAGATTATAAAACTATGTCAATTAGCCATTTAAAAAACTTGAGATCTTAGTTCTGCATTTTTATTATTTGAATTAATGGCAGAAATAACTTAAAAGAGCTGGCTTTTCCTGCTCTTTGGAATAAAAAGTCAGTTTTGAAGAGCTTTCCTCTGAGCTACTCACTGACAAACTAGTTAGCAAATGAAGCAGTGACCCCACAGACTTGCATAATCACCATTGTACACTCAATGGTGAGGACTGTGACCCAGTAACTAACACAATTCAAATTGGGACACCAACCACACAATTGCCCAGTCCCATTAAATTGGTGACAAATGCCATTTAACCCCGAGAATCTGCTCTTCATTTCTCTCTCCTTCTCATATATCTTTATAATCTCTTATAGCAGAAAATTCCAGAGAAATCATTTTAATTCTGCCTACAACTGGTCAGCCCTGTTTTAGAAATCCCAAAGTAAATACTTATAATCCATCCTTTTTAAGTGATCAGTCAAAGGGCACATGCCATGTTCTTTTAAGTGCCAAACAGCTGTTTCGTTTCCCAATTAGGGGAGAGCACTGTAAATGATAGTTGTAAATAAATATGTAATGTAATCTACTGATAAGGACAATGTAAATATTTAGGGCAATTATGGAAACATATGTACACATCTTTGACTATTCTCCAGAGGCTGAGATCCATCCATCGTAAGCCTCTGCCAGAAAAAGTCTCTGGTGGGCTCAGCTGAGGAACTGGGGCTACATGCTTGATCTGGCTCTGGCTCTAGAAGATGAGGACCAGGGGGACATTCCAAAGGAAGGGGCGACTTTCATTAAATTGCATGTCAGAATATAAGTTGGATTCCTCGTTATCCTGGTTTCAACTTCTTGTCCAAGTGAGACTGGCTGTCTCCTAGTAAGAGGCACTGGGAAGCAGAAGACAAGAGAATATGCAGGGCCCTGGGTGATTATCTTGCTAAGGAAAGCCTGACTTTAGTTTCCACATATATGTGGGAACCATAGAGTTTCAAAGCATTGCTTCAATGTGAGAACTTATTTTTCTGATAAGATTTTACTCCATAAATCACATAAAAATGAAAAATTAAAACCTATACTATGCATTCCAACCTTGCCACCAATGTTATGCAAGCTCTTGTTTCATTTTAGGCAATGCTTGTCTGGGCCTTAGTTTTCCCATTATTAAAAGAGATTGTGCTACAGTCCCTTCCAACTCCATTATTTTCTGCTTTTGAAGACAGTGTGGACATCCAAGTATTAGACTTCAACTTCAAAATGTTTTTTCTAATTATAAAAATAACAAGTGAGCATTATGATACAAAGATGAAGGAATAAAATACAGAAACTACTTCTTTTTCTATCATTAAAGTTTTCTCAATGTATGTATACATATACACACACATACCTACATACACAGGGTGGAACAAAAGTCAGTTTACAGTTGTTTATATGGAAAATAAATATGATAATTAATAAATAATAATATAAAAATGAACTCCATTTCATGGATTCACAACTATAAACCTACATTTGCCCCATCTCTGTGTGTGTGTGTGTGTGTGTGTGTGTGTGTGTGTGAATATACAGGTATATATATTTCTGAAATACATATATTTCTGAAATACATATTTGAACTCTGCTTCTATGACCTTGCAATTTTGAACATTCCTTTATGTCATCAAATATTTTATGAAAATATGACCTTTAATGCTGTATAATACTCAATGGTAGGGATGAATTGTGATACATTTAAGGGTAACTACCGTAGGATATTTATGTAGTTTCTAATATGAATGATTTGTTATCAAAATGCCTGTCTCTGTTGTGTTTTATTCTGCTGCACTCTATTTTATCTCTTGTAGTCTAGGAAGACAATGCTATAAGTCTAGGAAGACAAGAAGGTAGTTTTGAAACTCTGCCAAGTACTTGCTGACAGTAAATGTTTAACTTTTGGGGTGTCACAGTTTTAAGTTTCTGAATCTGCAAAATGGGAAACATAAGTGATATCTTGCGTGGCCATTCTGAAGGTGGGGTGATATGTATGTCATGTGTCTGCTGCACATAAGGCTCCTAGTAAAAATCAAGCTCTTTCTCTTTCTTGCTTTTATTCTTTTTAAAAATGATTTTATTTATTTATTTATTTATTTATTATTTAGTTTTAGAGAAAGGGGAAAGGAGGGGGTAAAAGAGGAAGAGAAACATCGATGTGAGAGAGAAACCAGCTGGCTGCCTCTTGCATGCACCCCAACCAGGGACTGAATCTGCAATCCAAGTATATGCACTGACTGGGAATCGAACTGGTGGCCTTTTGCCTGGGGAAACAATGCCCAACCAATGGAGCCACACCAGTCAGGGCTCTCTCTTATTCTTCATACAGAAGTTCAATGTGCCCATGGTTAGGTTTCAGGGTGTCTGTGAGGACCTATGGAATTGTGTGAAAAATGTTGTATGCTTAGATGTTTTTTTTTTTTTAGGGGAACATCTCCACAAGCATATGAAGCATTGCAAATCTTCCTGCTTTATGGATTTTCATTTGCCATGAAATGATAGGACCGGCATTTTCCTAGTCCCTAAGGGCTGCTATATTGGCTCTGATTTCTCCCCATTTGCTGGTGAGCTTTCTGTTCAACATGAACCCAACCTAACACATAAACTCTATTCTGACCTTCCAAGGTGCTCAGTCCATTGCCTGGTACACAATAAGCACTCAGCCAATGTAACTTGTTGCTGATGTTATTATATGCATGAAGAAATTTTTAGGAAATGTGTAAGCATCTTAAATAACTAGCTTGATCATGGAAGGTATGTTATATATGAATGGAGAGCACAAGTCCTTTCTCTCAGAACTGAGACCTGTAATAAATTTAGCCAACTCCTGAAACAGTTCCAGGTTCCATTTACCTTATGTAGGTTTATAAACAGATTAAGCAAACCAGAGATTATAATTTCTGCAGGGGAGAGAAATTTGGCAAGAGGCAAACATCAGTATAAGAGGTTAAAATAGAATGATGGTCCATATGTTTTGAATAATTTAGACCACAAGTTTACTAGGTTGTCAGGAAAAACTGCTCATGTTCTTTTCAACTTTGTAATTCTCTGTTCTTACACATGGTCCATTTGACAGATCTCTCAGAAACAAGTGTGTTATAGAATGTCTGTTACATAGCTGAGCTGCTCGAGCCAGTGGGTGTTTGAAGTTCTAAGAGCAGGTCATTGATGCCACTGTATGCATTTTAAATGATCGACTCTCCCAACATTTGATTTATGTCTTTCTGCTCAAGGCTAGAACACTCCATGTCCTCACTCAAGAACAAAATATTTTTGTTTTGTTCTCTTTTACTGTGTATAACAGGTGCTTTTGGAAATACAAAGAAATTAATTCAGATCACCAGACATGAGTAATCAAGGAAAATAGAGCCTGGACTCACTTTATCCATAGATTGTCTTAGAGAAATAAATGTTTTAGAAATACCCAATTTGTTTTTAGCAAAAGGGCTGAGGATGTCACTATGTAGGAAAAAGTTGTCTGCATCATGCTCCTCTATATTTTCAGAAACCAGAACAGAGGCAGTGTCCTAGCCTTCCATGCATCCTGATTCCAAGCTACTGAGGTCTGTTAGAACAAGCTGTTTTCTTGCCATTTACCCTTACCTACTGGGGTAGGTTTTCATGATTTGGCCCTCAGTGAATCACATCTTCCTGCATCTGTGCATTTGGGCAGTCCTCTTCCACACTGATTGGGCTTGGCTATTTGACCAGCTTTGGCCAATGGGACATTGGAACATCTAATGCAAGCAGAGGCTAGAAAAGCTCTTGTGCATTGGGGCATGTCTCCCAGAATGCTACATTTGACAAAGCTCAGACTCTCTTTCTGGAAACATATGAGCTGTGATTTACAGCTAGCACTAAATGCCATAAATGTGAATGGTGCCATCTCAGAACCTTCAACATCACTGCGTCACTGGAGATGCCAGATGAGATCTACAGAGGAAGCATTCAGCTGATCCCTACCCAAAGTGCTGACCTCTCAATCATGAGCAAATCAAATATCTGTTTTAAGCTACCAAGCTTTGGATACAGTGATAGATAACTAAGACACCTATTTTTGACTGGGTAGAGATCGACAAATGCATTGACTACTGGCTATTTACTTCATATTGATGAAGTTGATTTCCTTCTATAGTTCATGAGGTGCTAAGGGCTGAGAAGACAGGATGAATGAATGAAGGCAAAAATAAGATTGTATGAAAGAAAGAGATTACTTTTCCTTTCTCAGGTCTCTCTGTCCCCTATTTAACTCTTCTTTGGATGGATATACTGGGTTCTTCTTACCTTGATGTTAATATTAGATAAATAAACTTGCTTCCTCAGGAGGTTTCCTGGGGGAGCCAAACCTTATGTTTGATTTACACAATTAGATACCAAGGGGTTGCCTCTCAATGGAATGCCACTGGGTTCTGTGGTATGAAATGAAACATTTCCTCATAGGCCAGCCTCTCCTTATTCTTGATGTTTTGAAACATGAACTTCTATCCCTGACACAAATATCAGTGTGTGGCTTTACCAAGGCAAGTTTTTTGTTATTTTTTCCCACTTTAGCTAGAATATAATTGTTATCCACTAAGTAATGCATATTTCTTTCCTTTATCTTTAAAATTTAATATTAAGCCTAGATTGCTACAGCTTTTTAAAGCTTTAAAAATTTAAACATAAAGGAATGCCTTTTAAGCTCACATATAAATATGCAGCAAAATAAAATAAAGTCTTCTAGGTCTTTAAGTGCCAATGTTTCCCAACTTAGTTTAACTAATAATATCCAGCCTATTAATCTGAAAAATGAATGTATCTTCCCACTTCCTGTCAACTGCCCCTGTGTTTCCTTAAAACTATATTGTGGAAATGATGTAAAGATATAGGTAGAAAGGCAGTCTTCACTGTCTTCTACTTTCACTATTATGTGATGAAGGATAGTCTGAAATTAAAAAGCTATTATTTATTAGGATTAATGAATGTTGGAGTCTTCAAAAAGAAAACACTCCTATAATTACAGTGATGGACAAACAACCTGAATAAAGAAATGAGCAAATTTTCCCAAGAGTTTCCTTGGCTGGCTGGGTCAATGAACAGCAGCTGACAAGGTTTTCAATAATGCCAACTCAGCTGGTTCTATAATGTGCCCCAAACATAATTAAAAGTGTTAACAATTTTGTAGCCTTTATTGCAATATATTTTGTCCACATACTGTCAGTGACCTGGTCACAACTACCGGAGACAAGTAACTCTTGTTTTACTTTATGTACTAAGATCACTGAACCCTAGGCAACTTCTTTGACTGTGAAGTCTCTCCAACCTAGAAGTCTCCAAAACCTACCCAGAGTTCCAGCAAGACTCTCATAGTGCTTTATGTATAATAAGTACTCAATAGATATACTAAAAACGTGTAATCAACTTAACATCAATATACTAATTGTAAGAGTACAGCCTGAAGAAAATTAGAGGTTGGGAATTTCTATTTTTCTGCAAATCACAAGACCCTCTAAAACCTCTTATAGGGATGCAGAGGGGACTGACTCAAACAACAGGTCAGAGAGACATCTTGACTCCTCAGAGCTCCTTTCTGAGGTCACATGAGAGTGCTGGGTAATGGGTTAAGCGGTACCTGGACCTGAGCTGAAGTCGTGTGGTTCTACTTGGAGCTTCCAAGTCAGTGATGCCAGTGGTAGTTTCCTCAGTTATTTTAGATCAGTGTTTCCCCCTTGGCCTTGAATCTTTGTGGCTGGACACTCACTCACCCTATCTCTGCCTGGATAATTTGGGGATGTGTCCAAAGCCAGAAGCTGTCCCAACATAACAGATCTCTATCCTTGGCTGTCAGATGGGCACCAAGAGTCAGAGTGAACATAGGTGATGACTCACCATCGCATCCCTTCAGGGGACAAAAAAGCTCAAAGGAAAGAGATAAGCATTTATCTGCTGTGAAGTTTAGAAGATATATAATAATCATCAATATATGCTCATTGGTAAATGAGCAAAAATTAGAGATGAATCAAATCTAATTAGATCTAAGTCTGGTGAAATGTTTAATTAATTGTAATTGGCTACTGAATAATGTAGCTTTGCATCCATTTCTTAAACAAAACAGATACATCATAGCTCAAGTCGTAGACTTTAAGATGAGTATTCCCCTATGCTGATGAGTAAATACTAACAGAACTGAAAGGATACGATACATATTTAGAATGGGGGTGTCAAATTTTAAGGCCTTCAGGGAACAGCATGGGATATTAAATGTGCAACTGAGCGATAGAACAAGATAAAAGGGGGAGGATAGCTGTGATGAACTTTTTTTCTTTTTGGCCTAATCTTTAATCTCAATATTTTTATACACTCCTGGCCATTCAAAAAAACCCACCTGCAGGCCAAATTTGGCCAATCAACAGGAGCTTAAAACCTTGATTTGGAAACTTTCTATAAATGAATTTACTTTAAAAAATATATCCTTATACTCAAACAATAGATAAGTTATTCAACAAAGTCAGGTTATTTTCCAATTCTTTCCTTCTATCTATACTCCCTATCTCATCAATATAAAGATGGGCAACTGAAATCTCAAGAATTAAGCCAGTTCTTTAGTCATAGAATGAGGGTCAGGCAGGAGCAATATGAGACATATTTAACCAGCAGGATGGTAGAGGTGCTGGCCTGTGAGAATGGATGCTAGTGGAAGAACCAGAACCCCTTTAGGCAGCCAGGCATTTAGTTTTTTAAATGAGAGGGGGTTTGGGGAGACCCATGGGCGGGGCCAGGAAAGCTAAAGTTGTAGAGGGGACATTTAGAGAACTCAGTGACTGTTTATCCAGCACTATAGAAATATTTAATACTATTATAACCAGTATGGCTGCCCCATATCTATTAACTGAATAGCCCAGGATAGGAAGCAAGTTCTGAATTTCATCTAAGAATCTCTCCCATCAGACTATTTGCTAGCCTTCAAAATTTGTTTCCATATTATAAATCATACAGCAACTGACCTGGAAGTTGGGGCATACCCAGTCCTGCTTGCACATGCTTCCATTAGCTCACCAATGGAAACCTTAACACAGAAAACTTACAGTTTAATGATAATTGATTTTCATAACTGATAGGGAATAAACTCAAAATAATATCCTCAGGGTTAAACATCTTAGCAGATGACATTTTACCTTTCACTTCTCCCAACTCGTTTATAGGACAAATATGCCTGGATCATTTTTATCTACCTTCACTAATACAGTGAATTCAGAAAGGGCAATGGAAATTTGCTGAGGACTGAGAGTAGGTAAGGTTGAATTTAAAATCTGTGAAAATGGCTGGTCCCATTTGTCATAACCTAAATGACCTAAAATGACCAGGTATAGTGGTTAAGAGGATGAGTGTTGAGATAAACAGACTTCATATGAATCCTAATGCTACTTACTTGCTGTAGGATCTATGAGCAAGATAATTGACTTTAAAATGAGTGTAATATCACCAGTTTCATAGAGGTATTATGAATATCCAATAGGACCATGTATGAATATCCAATAGGACCATACACAGAAGATATAAGCATGCATGGTTCTGGAATATGAGTTAGGTCATTTGTTACTGTGAGAGAGGGGTGCTGTCTGTATAATGAACAAGACCTACTGGTTCATATGTGATTTTATTTTTCCCTAGGCAAGAGAACTGGACTAGCAGGAGTCCAATTAAAAGCTTCATCCAGTAAGGAAAATGTCCTCAACTTGGCCTGCTATATTGGCAGCAGGAAACATTTTAGTTGTTTTTAGAGAATATTTAACACAAGTCCCCACAACTGGGGCTCATACTTCAAGGATGGGCACCCCCAGCCTTGTTCAGCTTTTAGCTTATGGCAGTGTGCCCTTCCTCCCATGCCCACTTTAATGACAGCCTGCTGCTCAGAGCTTTACTCCCATCTGAATTGTCTCAGCATCTGCCAGTGCTGCTCCAGCTAAGGCACTGCCAGCATTTCCACATTATTTGTGTGTGTGTGACAGTCCACATTTTTAAATAACACTGTGGCAGCCTCTAGCTATTCCAGGTTTTCCACCTTAGCCGGCCAAGTTATTTTCCCCATGGACCGGTGGTTTTTGCAAAGGTGTGTAGACTTTGAGTGGTCTGCTCCTAACCCTATTTGCTCTATAACCTTGGTTATTTTCAGTGTATAGTTTTGCCTACAAGGAGACTTTTTAGGAATGTATATATCACATTATGAGGACAATATTTAGCCAATAGGGAAAGGGAGTTTCTAAAATAATGCTATTTCTAAACTAAGCTCTTTCCCCACAGTCTCCAAAAAGGGGATAACATTTACTAGCAAGGCTTTCACGGAGGTAAGTAGAATGCTGTTGAGTCTTTTGTGTTATTTCTCAGGCATAGTAAAAAAGGCACCAATAAAAATGGAAGAGTTTTCTTCCATTTATAGTGACAATGAGTATAATTTATTCAGCATTATCTTTTGTGCTTCAGTAGACACACTGTGTGTGTGTGTGTGTGTGTGTGTGTGTACTGTTTTAGACTTACAATAACTGTATGTTGCACATTTTATAATCCATATTTTGCAGAAGGGGAAGCTGAAGTTGTCAGATATTCCAGGATTGACTAAGATTTTTGAGCCAGTCAGGGGCTCTCACTCCCAAGGATGAGCTCTTAAGCACTATCAACATTGCAGATAGGAGAGCATGTTTGCCTGGTCCTTTGTTAAGCTCTAGAGAAGCTCTGTTTAAAAGAAATATAACGTGAGCCACATATTTAAAAAAATACACATAACACAAAATTTACTATTTTAATCATTTTTAAGTGTACAATTCAGTGGCATTAAGTACATTCATTATGCTATGCTACCATCACCATTAAGCATTTCCAGAACTTTTTCATCATCTCACACAGAAACTCTGTACCCATTAAACTCACTCTTTCTTACCCCCTCCTATCAGCTCCTGGTTACCTCTAGTCTACTTTCTTCCTTTATGGATTTGCCTATTTTAGGCACCTCATATAAGTAGAATTATACAATGTTTGTCTATTTATGTCTGACATTCTACCAGACATAATGTTTTCAAGGCTCATCCATGTTATAGCATGTATCAGCATTTCATTACATTTTAAGGCTAAATACAACTGAATACATCATTTCATCCCTGCATGTGATTTTAGCAAATTCTTCATGAAAAAGTGACCTTTAGAATGGGCTTTGGAGATTGTTTATAATTTGCATAAGAGCAGAGGAAAGTGAGGCTCTTTCTGGGGGATGGAATCACATAGAGAGAAGGGAGTTATCGTTGTAACAATAGCAATGATAATAATAGCCACTCTTCTTGAATGCTTATAATGTGACACTGTGCTAAGCATTTTTCATATATAACCTCATCTAACTCTTATTACAACCTTATAGAAAAGGTATTCTTATTCTCATTTGGAAACTAAGATGCTGAGGCTCAGAGAAGTAAACAAATTGACTAAGATCTTCCTGTTATTTCTGTCTCCAAAATACCCACCAACCATTCAGGTTGGTCAGAGCCTGACGGGTTCCCAGAGCATGCAATTTTCATTTTAAAACAAGTATAGTCCTGAGCAATCCAGGGCACATGGGTCACTATAATGCCAGAGTTCTTACGACTCTTTTGTGGTGCCTTGTGGCTTTTTGCCCACCAGTCTAAAGAGGCCATTTCATTAAATACAAAACACACACCTGGTACTGATATCTTTCTTTTTTTTTTTCAAGCTTTCTCATTGTTAACCTGAGCCACAGGCACATTTCCTTAGTAAGCTGAGTAATAATTTGACTACAAGTCAGCAAACACAGGCATCACACCATGAAGTTGAGTATATTTAGTGAGAGGATTTGTGACTCACTGTAACTCCATTCCAGGAGTTCTTAACCTGGGATAAAACTCAGGGAGGCATCCATTAAATTATATCACCACTTTTATTAACATCTAACTGAAATTTAGCATTTTATTCAATTATGAATATAGGCAACAAAGCACAATATTAGTAGTTGTACTTGTGACTTTATCATTTATATAAATTTTACATATTTTCTATCATATTACAGTTGTTGAAATACTCCACACTATCACTTAAATTTATTACCATCACCACGACCATCATTTAAAAAATCATTTAAATGATGGTAATTTAAAATGATGGTAATTATCAAACTACTGCTAGCCCTGAGTTGTCATGTTTTACTAAATACATATACTACTAATCTGTTTTGAAAAACATATTTTGACAAATGGCTTTCTATTTAATTAGTTTGCTTTGCAATTATATGTTCTTTATTTTACGCATTTTAGAACATTATTCTGAGGAGTTCATGGCCCATAAGAGGTTAAGAACTTCTGTTCCAAACTAATGGTGATAGGACTTCTTTACATCAGCAAATATCAATAGTTTCCCTTACAGCACTTCACTGCATTGTTGCTTTAGAGGAACTGACAATTGTGCTTGGCTCTCACATTCTAATCAAAGGCTCTCTCTAAGACCCTAACCTAATCCAGTTCAGTGGGAGGATATAGGGCCACAATCGACTGAATTGAGAAAATAAACAGATTCACCATCTAGGAAGTGAGGGTTAGGGCTTTAAATCCTAGGAGGAAGAAGCCTCCCTTAACTCAATCCAGTCCTCCCATTCCATTCCTTGCAAGCATTTTTCTTCCCTGACCAATTGTGAGAGTCCCTTTGTGAATAACATGTCTGGATTAGTTTGCTGAACAATTGCCCCGTTTTAGTTAACCTCTGATTGTCCTTGCCTTGTGAGTCAAAAATCCTTAATCTTATTTGAATGCAATTTAATTCCCTAGAGAGCTGTCTTTAGTCTCTTAGTTTTATAAAGTGAGTGCTTAGAGAAAATTCGTGAGAGCTGACATAGTGTTCCTTTAAAGCTAGGTCACTCTACCAAGAAAATAATTAGATGAATGTGTACTCTGGTCAAGGAGAGAAGGAGGAAAAGAATTTCTTCACAAATTACTTTTAGGACATTTAAGTGGAATTGAATTAGAATGTCAAGGGCCAGACAGCTCTCAGGAGGTCATTTGATCTAGTCCCCTGTTGCTGGGCAAGAGCACAGATATGAAAATCTAGCCCATACTTAAAAAGCATTAGAGAGGAGAACACTTGACCTAAGCATGTCCTGCTGGGTAAGTGGGAAGATGTTGTGGATTTAAAAAAAACATTTATAATAAGCCAAATGATGGCATGTAGTTCATTAATTAATTAGTAAATTAATTAAATCCCTTTATTGAGCCCTGCTTTGTGTCAGAGATGTCCTGGGCACTTGTGATAATCAGTGAGCTTACATTCTAGTGGGGGGAGACAGATAAACAGTAGATCTAATAAGTAAATTATAAGGTATGTTGGAAAGAGATGAATACATTGAAAAACAGGAAAAAATAGAACAGGGATTAGAAATACAAGTGTTGATGTATGGGCAGAGGTGGGTGTCTTCAAAAACTTGTAAACATAAAAGTGTTAGTACATGTTAACAGTTTGGGATAGTGCCTAGCATGGTAATTTCTCTATCTATCTATCTATCTTAGTCTATTAGATGAACTTGTTTGGGTACAAGAGAGAGAAACAGGCTTTGACTAATTTAGGCAAAGTAGGAATTTTATTAGAAGGGTGGTATAAGTAGCTCTGAAGAACCAGAATCAGTCATGAACTGGATGCCTGCAGAGAACCCTTCACTGTGTGACCTTCCCAGGCCTGGGCAGAGTGACAAGAGCAAAAAAGTTCATCTCAGAAAGGAAATTGGTGAAAAAATGATGGAGTAAGACAGAAAGATAATCTAATTCTAGTTAATAATCTGACCTAGGTCTATAAGATACATTCAGTTTATGAAGAAAGATCCTAGAGGAGGGTATTAAATACCCCCAATACTAGCTGTAGCCCAGTAGAATGCTAATTTATTGGATGGGTTTAATTTAGTAGCATAAAATATATATTATGCTTCTCCTACTTAAAAAATTACCAAATTTTGAATTTTTGTTGGGAATGGAGAGACTATAATCACAACCATGGTAAATTTGCTGTTGGAAACCTATAAATGGATTCTGGAGAATTAGGTTATCTCTGTTGGGGGCATTATTGTCCCAGAGGTTGTCAGCTGTATAACAGAAAAAAGGAAACTAAACCAGACATATTTTCTTGGCTTTGGATCATCCCTTTTCAAACTAAATAAAACTAACATCAGATAAAACCATTCCTCAACTTGGCTTCAATCCAAATAACCCCTTTTTCCTGCCTTAGTTTGGATATGTCCATATGCTTACAGCTCTGATGCAAGAACTTGTCTATTGCTACCTCGAGTGAAACCTGACCGCATTCAAGCCTAAAAGTATAGGCGTTCTGTGGTCTATTAAAACTTGCTGTAGTGTGTCTAAGAGTTAATACCAGTTCACTGTGATTTACAAAAACTTTCTCATCTGAGCCATAATAATTAAACATGTAATAACTCTACTTGAGTAATTTAAACACTTGATTTGTCCCCTGAACCTCTTGCAATACAAACAAAGGCAGGAATTAATTTGTCTGTATATTTGACTTCTAGTCTCTCAGTACATAGGTTCCCTTATCCTCAGGGAATTTCTTTTTGGACAGAAATCTCATGCTTTTCAATAAATTGTGCTTATTTTCAATATCAACATAATGGAGGTGTGTGAAGATTCAGAGGAAGTCTACAGTTTGAGATATAAATGATTTGAGTTTCAGATATGGTAGGCCAGAGAGACTTATTTTTTATGACCAAATAAAATGGGAATATATTTGGACATATGGAATTCACATTATATTTTTTTAATGTTGTTGGCAGAGAAGCCATAAGGAGAGAAGTGACTTTCTGATCCTTTGTGGTTTTGCTTAATCAGTGGCGCATCACCAAACAACATTTGGTTCTCACATTGATCCTCTGCTCAGGCTGCAGAGCCACAAGCTGCTGGTTAATAATAGGACTTTCTACTATCAAGTATTAGGGAAGTTACCCATTCCAGATCTTTCCATATTTCAGGAGTAACTAGAGGGAGACAGTACTATAATAATTTATAGGAGGAAAAAATCTGTGCCAGAGATATTAAAGAGAATTAAGATATAAAATAAAGAGAATTAGAACCCAGATCTCCTTCTGAACTCCTTAAAGGCTTTGCAACCAGCATGGAATATAGAGATGATCCAAGACAGTGTTTGCTAAAGTGTGATGTATTTGCCAATGTTCATAGGCATTGCTCAGTTACTAGGTGTTGGTACCAGGCACTAGTCTAAGCACTTTACATATATTGACTTATCCAAAATCTCGACACACTGAAGTCTTATTATTCTTATTATTCTGATTTTATAGATAAGGAAATTGAGGCACAAGATGTTAAATGGCTGGCCCAGCACCAAAAAGTAAGTGGCAGAGGTGGGATTTGAACCTAGGCTGTCTGGCTTCAGGATCTTCACTCTCAGCTATTACACTGTACCTATTGGTTTCATTTGTGTCTATATTAATGTGTATTTGAAACAAAAAGATTGCTAGCTATTATTGTTCTGAATCAGCCTAAGATATGTAGGGTATGGTTCTGAATCAGCCTAAGATATTTGGTAAAGGTATGGTGCCCAGATGCACCCATGGATGAGTAAAATCTCCAGTGATGGGATGTTCTACAATAACACATTAGAAGGATAGATATTCTGGTATTTTATGCTATTAAAGCCAGAGATTTTGGCCAAGATGGAGGCATAGGTAGAAATGCTTTGCTTCCTCACATAACTGAAAGAATGATAACAACCAATTTAAAAACAAAAAGCAACCAGAAGTGCCAGAAAATCAAACTTCATGAAAGCCAACAACCAAATTAAAGAAGAAACATTCATCCAGACTAGTAGGAGGGTCAGAAATGGGCAGCTGAGTTGGAGAAGACTTGTGGCAAGGCAGCGGCTGGCAGATGGACTCCCAACATTTGTGTGCAGATAAGCTGAAAGAAACAACTGGGGAGTGAGACAGACTGTGCAACCTAGGCTTCCAGCATGGGGAAATAAAGCCTCAAAACCTCTGGCTATAAAAATTTGTGGGAGTTGTGGCCTCACAGGAGAGTCCATTGGAGAGCTTCACAGTGTCCTAGAATATACACCAGCCCACCCACCAGGGAATCAGCACCAGAAGGACCCAATTTGCCTGTGGGAAGTGACAGAAAGTGGGGCGAGAGCCAGACGAGCAGCATTGTCCCCTCTCTGATCCCTCCTCCACAGACGGTGCCACCACTCAGCAAAGTGGGTTGCTTTGCCCTGATGAATACCTAAGGCTCCACCCCTTACAACATAAGAGGTGCAGTGAGACAAAGAAATATGGCCCAAGTGAAAGAAAAAATCAAAACTGTAGAAAAAGAACTAAGTGACAAGGAGATAGCTAACCTATCAGATACAAAGTTCAAAACACTGGTAATCAGGATGCTCACAAAACTGAGTTTGGTCGCAAAATGAAGGAAGCGGTGAAGGCTATACAAAGTGAAATAAAGGAAAATATACAGGAAACCAACAGGAAAGGGAAGGAAAGTGGGTCACAAATCAACAATTTGGAACAAAAGGAAGAAATAAATATCCAACCAGAACAGAATGAAGAAACAAGAATTCAAAAAAAAAAATGAGGAGAGGCTGAGGAACCTCTGGGACAACTTTGAATGTTTCACCATCTGAATCATAAAGATGACAGAAGGAGAAGAGGAAGAGCAAGAAATTGAAAACTTATTTGAACAAATAACGAAGGAAAACTTTCCTGATCTGGTGAAAGAACTAGACATTTAAGTCTAGGATGCTCAGAGAGTCCCAGAGAAGTTTGATCCAAGAAGAAACACACCAAGATGTATAATAAAGTTACCCAAGGTTAAAGATAAGGGGAGAATTTTAAAAGCAACAAGAGGAAAGGAGAGAGTTAACTACAAAGGAGTTTCCATAAGACTATCAGCAGATTTCTCAAAAGAAATCTTACAGGCAAGAAAGGGCTGGAAAGAAGTATTTAAAATCATGAAAGTCAAAGACTTATATGCAAGATTACTCTATCCAGCAAAGCTATTATTTAGAATGGAAGCACAAATAGAGTGCTTCCCAGATAAGGTAAACTTAAAGGAATTCATCAACTAAGCCCTTACTATATGAAATGTTAAAGAGACTTATCTAAGAAATTGAAGAAGATCAGAAACTGTGAACAGTAAAATGACAACAAACTCACAACTATCAACAACTGAACCTAAAAAACAAACCCCAAAACTAAGCAAACAACTCGAACAGGAACAGAATCACAGAAATGGAGATTACATGGGGGGTTATCAGTGGCAAGGGAGAGGGGGAGAATGGAGGGAGAAGGAACAGGGAATGAGAAGCATAAATGGTAGGTACAAAATAGACAGGGGAAGGTTAAGAATAGTATAAGAAATAGAGAAGTCAAAGATCTTATATGTACAACACATGGACATGAACTAAAGGAGGGGAGAATGCTGGAGGGTGGGGGTGGTACAAGGCAGAGAGGGATAAAGGGGAGAAATAATTGGGACAACTATAATAACAATGAATAAAATATACTTAAAAAATAAAGCCAATGCACCTATATTAAATTACATATTTACTTTAAATGTATGGATATACTGAATATCTGTGTGTGTATGGTTTTATTCTTTTCAGGACTATCATTCCCCCTCAAGATGGCAAACATTTTGAAGGCTGCGTAAAGTGATTAAGTTTGGGAAACACTGATTCTAGCCCAAATACTTTATTTTAAGAGGGAGGAATTTCAAGGCTGGGCTGGGTCCTGGCTGGGTAGCTCTGTTGGCTAGAGCATCATCCCAATATGCCAAGGTTGAGGGTTCTGTTATTGGTCAGGGCTCATACAAAAATCAACCAATGAATGCATAAATAAATGAAAACAAATAAATGTTTCTCTCTCTGCCCCCCTCCCATTTCTCCCTCCCTCCCTCTCTCACTCTAAAACAAATAAATAGGGTGGAAATGGGAGGGAGGAGGGGAGGGTTGGGTGGGTGGGTTGGGATGGGAGTAAAAGATAGAAAATTGTACTGCAACAACAATTTAAATAAAATAAAAAAATAAAATAAATAAATACATAAATAAATTGGTAAACCAACCTACTAAAAGTAGCACAGTAATTAGTGTTAACAATGGTTGAACGTTTTTTGAATTTTTGCTAAGTATTGGATACCGTTGTCAGTGTTTGTTTTGAGGCTTATACTATCTAAATCTAATTACAACTTGTAAGGTAGATTCTATTGTTATTATCTTCCTCGTGTAGATAAGGAAACTGAGGCTTAGAGAGAATTTGCAACTTGTGGTAAGGTCACAAAGCTGTTAGGCATAGAGCTGGGAATTGAACCTCAACCTTTCTAAATTCAGACCATAAGATGTCATCTTCTCAGATATATTTCCATGCATGTGCAGCCTTAGCAATCTTAGCAGTTAATTACAAATCACATGGCCTCCCACTGCTTCTGTCTACTGAGATTGGCTGTCATGAAATATAACTTCAGAAGTAAAGCTGGAAAAGTATTATGCTGAAGTGTACCTTCTTCAATAAAAGACTGCTTGAAAAGTTTTGAAATAAATGCAGTCCAAAGCTGAAAGCTATTACTGTATCTGCCATAGCAGTAAACATTCTTCAATTTAATGTGGTGAAATAATGCCAGTAGAATACAAAAAAAATTAATAGTACATTCACAAAAGTTTTGTAATACCATGATAATGTTTTCTTAACAATGTAGTATAACTTGTTAGCGATGAGCCAAACATAACTTCTCTAAAAATTTCCCTCTCGACCTTTTCCTGCTTTAACCCTCATCTTGTTTTATATTTTTAAATTTTATTAAGCACTGATTTTACTTCAGTAACAAACAATAGCCCTTAGGTAAGTCTTTCATCAGAAGAGAATCTCAAGGTTTTCTTTATAAACAGCATTTTGATTAACTGCCACCCTTTGGTGATGGATGATAAAATGAAGCCAAGTTAATAACATTCTGCTCTCATTTCCAGGCAAAGATGGTGGCTTCCAAAGAAAGATCAATGCTGTGTTTGGGGGCTAAAATGCCTGATATTCTGCTATAAAAAAGTGGAACCCAGTGGAGCAAAGCTGCCATGTAAATATGAGTGAGAAAATCTGCTTATTCTAAGGAAAGTGTGATAATAATTTCCTCAGTTTTCTCTCATCACAGTTATATGAGCCAAGTGTTATTATCTATATTTTACGGACTCAGGAAACTCAGGCCACATAACCAGTAGGGAGTGGAACCCTGGTGAGCACCCACATCCATCTGCTTGTAGACACACTCACCCATGCTGGGACAAGAGGAGAGTTGGCAATGCACAGGGAATCCTTGGAACACACACATTCCTGGTGATATTCTTCTCCTCATCACCTCAGTTTTCTAAACACTTGTCCTGGGATTAAGAAACTGAATTAATTGTTGACAAGGCAACAGGCAAGCACATAGCAAAAATCCCAGTCAAAATGAATGTATTCCCTCTGAGTGGAGAGTTGGGAATACATGAGCATTGTTTGGTTCTCTCATCAAGAAAATGTTTGGACAGTGGGTCAGTACCTGCAGCCTGGTCTTTGGGCATAAATAGTTATCGCCCTCATTAAGGACTGTTATTCAGGCCATCTGGTCTTTTCTCCCCACAAAGTGCATTGCACCAAAAGTATGTCATCTCAAGGAAGAAAGTAGAAATATCATAATAAAACATGTTCATCCTTAAAAACTGGGATGTGCCAAAGTTCAAAGAAAGACTATTTTCCATATCAGAATGGATTAATAATGTCCAGTGATAAAAGGGACTTACTCCAGCATCTAAACTCTCCTCAGGATAGTGTCCTAATGCCTCACTATGGCCCATGAGGCCTTCTGTGATATGCCTGTGCTGGCTCCCCTCTTCCCAAGGAGGTCATGATCATTTGTACCTCAAGGACTTTGTTGTTCCCTCAGCTGGAATGACCTACTCCTCTGACCTACTGAGGATGGGCTCTGTGTTTCTATCTCAGCTTGAATGTCACCTGCATAGACAGTCCTTTCTCTCAGCAGGGCGTGATTTTTTACATGACCTTATACCTTCTCATCTTTACAACATTGATTGATATAAATCTTAGTGCTTTGATTTCTTGTTACTGCCTGTCTCTATCACTAAAATAAAACTCCCTGAAAGTAGGAATGGTCTCTGGTCTGCAATGGTTTCCTCAACACCTAGAATAGTGCCAAGCCTGCAGTAGATGCTCAATAAATACTTCTGATTTTTAATAATAAAACCAACAAAAATAAATATAGTTTGTATAATTATAGATTATATACAATAATTGTCCTATTTTTGCAATGGAAGTACTCTGATTTAAAAGGGAAGGGGCATATACAATAGAAAGGATTGTCAGTGAATTTATTATTAGCTATTTTTTTAGTATTAAGTAAATTCTCTTATTTCCATTGAACATCATCTATAAGCTCCTTCTTCCCACTAATATAAGCCATTTACCACCTTCCCTGCTCCACCCATCTCATCTCCAGTGGTTTCTCTCTCCTCCTATTGGTTTTCATCAATATGAACACATGATTCCTGCACTTCCATCACATGTCAATACCCTTAGGAGAATGTCAAACTTTTTAATGTGACTTGGAAAATATTTTATAATCCTGCTTATCTTGTAACTCTAGCTTCATTGCTTGTCCCTCACTTTCTTTTCTCTCTAGACTCCAGACATTTTTCTTCAGTTTCCAGAAATCTCCAAGTCTCTCTTGCCTCTTCCCTCTCCCTGGAACACCTCAGTTCACCAAACCAATATCCAATCATCCTTCAGCTTTGAAGTAAAGGTCATTTCCTTCTAGAAGCTTCCCTAACCACTACACTGTCTCCAATCCAGAGTTCTTGAAAGTACCTTATACTTCAACATTGCAGCACTCATCAGACTATATGTAATTTCTAGCTTCTCAGTGTTCTGTCCTCATCAGACTGTATTTATCTTGCATACTTTTGTACTCTAAGTGTTGAGCACTATGTTTGGTACTTTGTTGTGATTTAGTATTTAAAAAAACAAACAAATAAACTAAGTAACTAACTAAAATGAAGAGATGCTTATTGCATGGTTTTGAAGGAAAGCTCTAAGTTGCCATTTGGAGACTTTTCACCAACTATCAAAATGTCTGATAAGCCTATTGTGCCCAGAAATCACTTAGGCACTCTCCCCTTCCTGAATGATTACGAAGAGGCATTGTAACCCACCAGAGAGACTTAGCTCCCAACCCTACCATTTAAAGTGTAATGTAAGAAGGCCGCTCCTGGAAGCAACATTGTACGTGGTGGTACCTTTCAGCACAGTGAAAACTCGAAAAATAAGGTGGTCTCAGCCAAGGGTCAAATTGCAGATACAGTGCTCTATGTATTTGGCCGTGCTCTGGAGACAAATACATAATCACGGAGGTATGCGATCTGGTTGGAAAATTCAGCCCAGATAGAATGACATGGGTAGAAATGCACACACAAACACACATAACAATGAGCACTCTTATTTGTAAAAACCACATTAATGGATGGCAGCTCCTGACCTCTGAAGTGATTTATAAATTGGAATAATTGCCTCTTTGAACTGTGCAGATATTAACTGACCTATCACTAATGTACATACAGTCTCTAAACCATCAAAACATTAGCTAAACATTTTTATTCCCTTTATTCTGGAAATCCAAAAGCCCACAAAAATAGGCTCTTTGTTCTGATGCCAAGGGTCACAAAGGAAAAGCCATCATCTTTGATGACTTTGCAATTCTTACTCTATTTCTCCATCAAATTAATTCTAAGTGAAATAGTGAGTACTCTGAGCTTGAATTAGTCTTCCCACTACCCTTCCTCTTTAGCAATCTTATCCCTGAGCACATGTATTCAGTTCTGGCTCATATTTCTAATAATGAGATCAGGGAAATTCATTTTTTAAAATTAATGTACTTTCGGTACATATCCATATTCCAAAACACCATAGATTGTGGTGTTTACACCTAGCATTTCCTTCTTAAGTAAAATGAGGGACAAACTAAACTAGCTCAGGCCCAGATGTGCAAAGATGGTGACAAGCTTGCTGGGAACCCATGTTACAAGAGTGACCTTCACGCACAGGGTGATCTTCACCTACATTAAAAGGCAGGCAAAAAAGCTTTGTGCTTAGGACAGAAGCTCAAAGGCAGTGGTTCTATAGCAGCAGAGATTTTGCAATCCCCCACTAGGGGAAATTTTGTAATGCCTGGAGGTATTTGTTGTTATTACAACTTGGAGGGCAGGTGCTACTGGTATCTGATGAGTAGAAGCCAAGGATGCTGCAAAACATCCTGCAATGTGAAGGACAGCCCCACTACAAAGGATTATCCAGTCTAAAATGTCAATAGTGCTAGTGTTGAGAAATTCTGCTCTCTAATCAAATATACTTACATTCATCTCCTAGCTTTGCTCTTTTACAGATGTGTGACCTTGGGTAAGTTTCTTGATTTCTCTGAGCCTCACATTTCTCTTCTGTCAAATGTCTACTTTGATGGCATTTTATCAAACATGGCATTTTTAAGGGTTGAAGAACATATTCTAATTTACCTATTAGTGTATTTTAAGTGGAAATGCAAATTGTAACAATTTAGGGGAAACTGTCATCTTTTAAATCTCACTTGCAAACCAAAGTTTTATTTTCTCTTTATATTAGTACATAATAGAAACATACAAAATGTATAATTCTTTCTGTAAAATAGATTTGTCAATAATTGACTTTCTGTTTGGTTTGCTAAGTAATATTAATTTCAAAATCTCAAAGGCGCATTTTATTTTGATTAACAGGAAAAGTTCAATTATGAAGATTTATGTCTTCTAGCATTGACAAAGATCCATGGTTGCTAATCCAGACATATAGTGATACCATTGCTTTAATTCAGATAGTTTTTAAAAAACTCCTGGTTTCAGTGGACAAAGACACAGCACTCTAAAAATGCCTAACAGAGTGAAAAATAGAAATATAATCATATTCTGGTATTTTTCTATGTAATAGAATATGTAATATCAGGTTAAGCAAATATGATTTCTATACAAAATTTAATACTTACTTGAAAAAAATAAGTTTGTACTTGTAATATGTTTATACAAAAAATTTCTTGAAATTTGTATTTAAAATAAGAAGGGTTTTGATTTTATGAAGAAGTCTGCTAGTGTTTTATATCAACTCTGAATATACTGTACCAGAATAATTTGAGACAGGATAATCATGATCTCCCAATACTTCTTAATGCCACATCTCCCACTTCCAGGTGCTGGTCCATGTTGAATAGATCAAAGAGACAGTCTTTTGGACATTCTGTAGATATTTATTGAGTTTCCATCGAGATGGGTACTAGGGATATTACCATGTCTTGGAACATGCAAATGGTCAGCCGACAGCAAAGGTTGGGGAGTATAAACTCAGAATTCTAGAGTTAATAGGGAAATGGCTTAACTTCTGGCTAAGCCATGTGTTAGCTGGGAGCCCTTTGGCGACCTACTCCATCCATCTGAGGCTGTTTCCTCATCTGAAAAATAAGCTAAGAGTATTTCTTATCTGCTTTTTGAGAGGATGCTGATAAAAAGCACTGAGCATGGAGCTTGCTGTTTACTTTAAAAATTGCTCAATAATGGTTAGCTGTATTACTATAATGACCACTGTGTTATTTCTATAGTCCAGAGAAGGTCTGTTTGGGGGAAATGGAGGTTGTTTTTTTACATCTATGGGAGAATTCAAAGAACATTATAAACTAGAGGCTGAATAAACTATATTCCTTGGTATAACATGTACAAGCTTACCAAGTGTAGCCAGTTGTCATGAAAACAACCTAGGGTGTCTTTGCTTCTTTATTTTGAAAAAGAAACTTCTGATGGCCAACTGGATGCTTAATCCAGTAGCTTGGCAAACTTATCTGAATTTCACTGTTTACATAGTTTTCTTAGGCATGGGCAGGATTATTAAACAAATCTTTCAGTATGCACACATTCACAGTTGCTTCTTAATTGGACTTTAGAGAATAAATTATTTTTTTATAGACAGCTAGCTAATGATAGAATTCTAAATGGCTTTGAAGAAAAAACACAAGTTACATGGTAAATAGTATTTATTCTTTTTTAATTAAAAAATTCATGTTCCTAACAAAAATTCACCTCTAATTTCAATAACTAGAGATAATGTTGTATGTGTGTGTGCACATAGAATGTGCCCTTCTGTGAAAGGCCAAACTGTAACAATGTCAGACTTTGTGGGACACATGGTCTCTGTCACAACTACTCATCTCTGCCACTATAGTGAAAAATAACCACAGACTATCTGTAAATGAATGAATGGGGCCAATTTCACCCCCTGTGCCCTGGATTCCTCCCCCAGCTATAGTTTGCTGACTTCTGTATGAGAAAGAGCTTCATCAGTAGTTACAATAAATTAGTCAATATAATTATACTACCCCTGACTGGTGTGGCTCAGTTGGTTGGTCATTGTTCTGTGAAGTGAAAGGTCACTGGTTCAATTACCTGTCACAGTACACACCTAGGTTGCAGATTCATCCCCTGTTGGGATGCATACGAGAGGCAACCAATTGGATTTTCTAATCAGTGTCTCTTTCTCCCCGCTTTCTCCACTCTCAAAAATAAAAATAAAGTATATATACATGTATATGTGTGTGTATATGTATAAAAATATAAATGAGGTCTGTCTGGAAAAAGTCCAGCCATTGTTAATATAATGAGAATGGCTTGCATAACATCGATGTAACCTGACAGCCAAGGAACATGGACTGGAGTGTGTATGTGTGAATAATTATGACTTCACTGTATTAGTCAGTGGGGACAGTAGATGCCATTGAGTGAGCATGCATACTGTGTGGCTGTTACATTCAAAATGACTGAGTGACTAGAGCAACAAATCTGCATCAGATCTTGCATTAAGTTGAACATTCCTCTGCAAAAACTATTTGAATGATTCAGAAGGCCCCAGCTATGGTCAGTTGGTCATTGGCAGCTTCATCATGACAACACTCCCTTTCATGCATCACATCTCATGCAAAGCTTTTGGCAAAACATCAAATCACCCTGGTGACTCAGCACCCCTACAGTCCAGATTTGGTGACCTGTGACTTCTGGCTTTTTCTAAAACTCAGATCACTGATAAGGAAGAGATTTCAGACTTTTCAATGAGATTCAAGAAAATACGATGGGGCAGCTGATAGCAATTGGGAGAACTGTGTGAGGTCCCAAGGTGCCAACTTTGAAGAGGACTGAGGTTCATTGTCCTATGTAAAATTTTCTTGTATCTTTTTCAATAAATGTCTGTATTGTTCATATTACCTTGCTGGATACATTCTGGACAGACCTTGTATAATTATACTAGAGTGTCACCATAGTTATATTTTATTCTAATAGGAAAAATATTTGATGTTTTAATCCTCTCTGCCTTGGAGTTTTCTTAAAGGGTTCTCTTATTTAGTCATATTTTGGTATATTAGATATAAACAAACAACAACTAAGCATTAAAGAAAAGTAGTTTTCTGCAGATCAATTTAAAAAAGCAAGCACTCTGAAATTGCCCACAATTAAGAGTATGCTGTTTCACCACCATAATTTTCAAAATTCCTAATGTTGTTTTGGGAGCAGCATTCCCTGCAATGTAGGCTGGGAGGGAGTCTTTCTGTGGTATTATGTAAATGGTATGAGTCCAAGCCTCTGCTGCAGCTGCTGCCAAGATCAGTTCCTTTCTCAAATAATCATGTCATTTGTTACTAGGTTGTTATAATGTGGGGGAAATAGAGAGGTCTGAGTTATAGCTTGTGTTCCATGGAAAACAGGCTCTGGGGTAAATATTAGTATTTAGTGGTCTTATTAGGGAGTGTTGTTAGGATCATTACCTGTGGATGGGGGTGGGACAGAGACAGGATGGGGCAGTGGGAGAAGTTGGCCTGTGTTGTATCTTGTCAAAGGCTTGAGCTGATCCCATGGGAAGCTCCAAAGTTGGAGTCATAATGCAGCATAATGCAGTACTGAGTTTGAGAGGGAGCCCAGCCTTTGTCTACTGGTATTGATGGGTTATTGGCTGAGGTGGCCCCTCAGCAGTCTTTTCAAAAGGAGGCCAACAACCCAAAGAGGGTTGCCTTCTGGCATCACTCCCAGCCTTTGGGAGACTAAGTCCTTCATTCCTGAAAGGGTTTCTGGGTGGTGCATTAGGCATTCACCATCTTGTGGGTTAAGTCCAGATGAGAATCTTGCCAAATGAATGCTCTGTCTTAGCTTGAAAAATCAGTGTAGTGATGTTTGCAGGACAGTGTGCAATTTTAAGTCTGGTTTAATTAGGCCATTTGGTTTAATAATTTCACTGTCATCCTGTGAATATCAAGACCAGCAAACTCTGTATGTTCAAGGCACTGCCAAGTATGTGTGAGTTAGAGACAAAAATAAATTCAAAACATGGGTATTGTCCTTGTGGAGCTTACAGCCTCTTTGGGAAATGCAGAAATATAATTTTCAAGGTGAAATGGTGCCAATATTGGGGATGATATAGACATTGTTTGTCTTAAGAAACCATGGTTCACCCGTATGCATGCAGAAGAATTTCTATTTTATTTCTAAGCCACCCTTCTTTATAAGTTTATTCATAAATGGTATCAGGAATAATCATAGCTTGCTTTCTGCTGCAGGGATGCTTGGAGTCATAAACAGAATGTAGATGTATGGTGAGACTCCGAGATTGGCATCATGGCTAAGATTTATTATTCCCAATAGACACTTAGTCATCAGAAGCCCCCTGTGTCAGCTAATTCAGTTCTCAGCACTGTGATCTATAACCTGCTTTTGAATGTCTCTCTTTCCTTCCCCTGATGATTGTATATATTTTACCAGCATATTATAATACATTGCAGATATTACTCAAGGGCCCCATTGAATAAAATACTATATTAAAAATGTACTTCAACTCACAAATGAAATGCAGCTTCAGCTCTTTTTTTTTACCTGCAAGTAAAAAATGAGGTTGCTGCACAATTAAAAAACCAAAGTGGGACTTTATACTGGCACCTGGAGGGTTGTAGACCACATTTAAGATTATGAAAAAGTATATGTGGAATTCAAATAAGGGCAAAAGAGATCTCATACAGAACATATAAAATGCAAAATAACTGCTTCCGTGTGACATATATGCAAGACACGTTTAACCATGTGGGATTTTATAGTTTTTAGGAAATACTGGACATCAAATGCAGACATAGCTTTTCCCAGTAAGGTAATTCTATAACAGTGGTTTCATTTACTCACCTACTTATTTATTCATTTATTCATTCTTTCACTCAGTAAATGGCTGCTGTGTCACATGTTTTCAGGCAGCACCACTGATCTGGTCATCTATGTGGAAGGTGCCCTGGAGCTGGGCAGGACACAGCCTGCACAACCATGTTCAGTGGCCCCAACTCAACAATATATGCTGGGTAAGTGTGCTGAGAGCACTGTGATAGACACTGAGAATAGAGCAGTAAGCAAGACAGACTTGGATCTTGCCAACATGGATCTTTATTTTAGGAGAAGTCAGACAAAAAAATGAGTAACCAGAAAAATCAAGAAATATAAACTGAAATAAGCCCTGTGAAGTATGGGAACAGGATAGCATGAGGACTGGGAACAAGAGACCTGCTACTTTGGGCTGGCAGAAAAGAAATTTTGAGGAAGCAACATTTAAACCGAAGCCTGAAGCATAAATTTATTTATGAATGAGCAAACTGGCATCAGAAAGGATGTTTCAGGAAAGCAGGACAATAATTAGGTCAGGAAAGAGTACAGGGAAGCCAAGAAATTGAACCAGACCAATGTGGCTACAGTGTAGGTACAGAAATGGGAGTTGGAAGTGATGGGGCTGGAGACACAGTCAGGAGTCTGACAGGTTAGCTGAGAATTTTAGTCTTCATCCTAAGAAAAAGTTACACATTAAGTGTGACTTGTAGCAAGGTCATGCTTCTGAATTATGGAGAAAAATTGACATGGCAAAAATATATGTGATTAAAATATGGGGGCTATTTCAGTAGCACAGGTGAGAGATGGTGGTGGCCAAAAAAAGTGGGAAGAAGTGAACAAATCAAAGATATCTTTAAGTGAAATATCTTAACCTAATCTCATTCTGCTACTTGCTGGCCACCACCACTGAGTTCTTTTGATCTTTGAGTGCTCTCAGACAGTATTAAATATCAACTATTGTGAGTGACTATGTGAAAAATAGAATTATTTGATGTTAACATAATAGACCATTGCAATCAAGTGTTGGGGTTGCCTATTAATATGTAGCCAATAGAACAGTCTTTACCCTTTTATTTATCAGAAACCTACTTGACAACCTAAAATTTAATTCCTCTTTTGTCTTCCATAACATGTAGAATCAACTCATTTGGGATTGTGGAGAAGATGCAAAGAGATAATACATATCTAAAGCACTAAGCACAATGCCTCCTATGTCATCATTTTTGTTAGTTATGTTTTACTACTTCTAATTATTCATAGCTATATTATGTTGGGGGTTTTGAATGAGAATTAATCACATTCTTTTCCCCGATATTGCTGATTACAGGAACATGGGTTGGCTTTTCTGACTACTTCTGCCAAATTTAACAATTAGTACATATGACCCAAGGAAACCTGTATATCTTCACATACAAATTATTCTTGGGCCTTTAGCAGTGACAGAGAGGGTATGGGTAAGGCCTGGACCTTTCCCTGACCCTGGAATCCTTACATCATGGAAGAACTGAGCAGAATTCTCCCTTCCTCAGTCAATCATGGGACAGAGCAAATTGAGAGCACAGATTCTGGAGGTAGACTGCATGAATAACCAAGCTGTGCTATTCATCAGTGAAGGGGAAATTCAAGTCTCTCAGAGTTCCAGTGACTCAGCCTCCTCATGTACAAGATGGGGACAATAATAAGACTACCTCAGGGGACTGTAATGAGAATTAAATAAAAATGGTGGTGTCTGGCACATCAAAATCTAATATGTATTTGCCATTAGGAGTGTCTGTAAAAGACCCCCTTGCTTCTCTAATCTCACCTAACCTCTCTTCTCTACCAGAGAGGTTATTCTTCTTTTCAAAGGAAAGAAGAAATGAGGAGCAAAGTCTTGGGGTGTAAAACCCTTCCTCTATGCTGATTGAGCAGAGGGGAGTAAGGGTTTATCTCCCATACATTCTATCCCTGGACTCAGTTGGCCTTGAATATGCCCTATCCATTGAAGGTCCCTGTCTCCACCTTGAAAGAAGGGGCTTTTATAATATAATCCTATGTAACATAGTGTCATGTACTGTGCTTTGCCTCCAATAGCCCTCAATCAGTGTTCAATGGGTTTGAACATGAGCATCTTTCTTTAAGTGACTTTGTTTCTAATCTGAGAGCTGTTGCCTGGCAACAAAACACAGGTTCCCCTTCAGAACAGTGTAGCCCTCTGGTTCCTGATTTTCAAGACCACTGGGAATGTACGTCACCTGACAGTACCAAAAATTTTCTTAGCACAGGGCAAACACGTTTTACATTCACCTTTCCTCACTTGTGCCTTTTTTCCTGATCTAGAATTGCTGGGCTTCTCTGTCCAAAGCACAAACAAAGAATTTAGAAAAAGTTTACTGTAAGATGAACACTTTGATTTATTTGCTTCCTTTAGCCAAATAAACAACATAGAGGAAGGATTAAGTAAAATATGGGATGGATACCAATTAGCAGGATATTATGAGCCCAGGAACATCAGTAAAGATGAAGATTGTCTTGCCAAATTCATTTATTAGTTCAAGTAATTTTTTGGCGAGTCTATAGGACTTTCTGTGTACACTATCAGCATCATAAACGAAGCAACAAACAAGTGTTGGAGGGGTTGTGGAGAAAAGGGGACACTAGTGCACTGTTGGTGGGACTGCAGACTGGTACAACCACTATGGAAAACAGTATGGAATTTCCTCAGAAAACTAAAAATGGAACTGCCTTTTGACCCAGCAATTGCACTGCTAGGATTATATCCTAAGAACCCTGAAACACCAATCCAAAAGAACCTATGCACCCTGGTGTTCATAGCAGCACAATTTACAATAGCTAAGTGCTGGAAGCAACCTAGGTGCCCATCAGTAAATGAATGGATCAAAAAACTATGGTACATTTACACAATAGAATTCTATGCAGCAGAAAGAAAGAAGGAGCTCCTACCCTTTGCAACAGCTTGGATGGAGCTGGAAAGCATTATGCTAAGTGAAATAAGCCAGGCAGTGAAAGACAAATACCATATGATCTCACCTTTAACAGGAACCTAAACAACAAAACAAAGAAACAAGCAAAATATAGTCAAAGATACTGAAATAGAGGATAGGTTGACAGTGACTAGAGGGGAGAGGGGAGGGAATTTCAGGGGACAATGGGAAGAGTTTATAGGAACAAATATAAAGGACACATGGAAAACATTGGGGGGGTGGAAATGGGAGGGAGGTGGGGAGGCATGGGTGGGTGGGCTGGAATGGGAGTAAAGGACAGAGAACTGTACTAGAACAATGATTAAAAGAAAATAAAGATGAAGATTGTCCTATCTCCAGAAAACATTCCCACATCAAACTGAGCAGAGCAGAGTACCATACCGAAGGCCTACTATAACTCTAAGATGAGAAGTGCAGTTTCTCTTCACTGCACTAGTAAATCTCTGAAATTACTTGTTTGCTATTTATTAATTGATTACCCCAATTACAGTGTATGTTCAATGAGACTTTGCTTATTTTGTTTATCTCTGCAGCCCCATGGCCTTGTGGCAGGGTTTGGCAAACTGTGGCTAGCTGGCCAAATTTGACTCACTGCCTGTTTTGTAAATAAAGTTTTATTGGAATACCACCAAAACAGTTTGCTTATTAACATATTGTCTGTGACTATTTTTGTTCTGCAGGGGTTGACCTGAGCAGTTGTGACAGAAACTTCAAAGCTGTAATCTTTTACTACATGTCCCATTATGAAAAATCTTTGCTGATCTCTAACTTAAACCACAAACTGTCACTTATTAAGTGCTTAATAAACAGTTAATAGAATGAGTGAGCGTGAATGATTAAATGGATACATGTGGACACAGAGTGAAAGAAAACTCAATTCTTTTAAAAGAAAAAAGCATTGTGCTAACAGATTGGACTACGCTTGAATTTCTTTTAATTCCATAATATTTGTTTAAGAATGCTGTATTATTTTTAAAAAGCAGAAGCAAAGTTTAAAATGTAAGACCATTACCTTTGTAGATTGTTGAGAATGTAGTTTTGAGGTCTTGTAGTTCAAGAATTGCTACAATTCTAGATTATTGAGCTGTTTGTTCATGTTTTCATTTTTAGTTCAGAAGCAAAGTGCCCTCATTACTAATTACCCTTCTAATTGTGAGTTTACAGTGGGGAGAGCTGGCTGGTGGGGATTACTTGAGAAGCTATTCCACAGCAGATGATGTGGATTGTTCAAACATGAATAAAACAGACCTGACTCATGTAGTAATGTAAATAATATTTACCAAATAGGTCATTCATCAAAATTGAATTGCCCCAAGGCCCCATGAGGCTTGGTTATCTTAGTCTTTTTTTTTCATGTCTTTTTTTTTAATTTTTTTTTAGGTTATCTTAGTCTTGACATCACACTACATTCACCTGATAACTCTCAGAGCTCTCAGGCCAGCCTCTGTCTCCCTTTAGTAGCTCTTTTATGTTGACTTTCAGGAGGAACCTTCTTTAAAACTCAGTCTGTTAACCAAGAGAAGAGCAATGAGCCTTTACATTCGTAAAAAAAAGAAAATAGGAGAAAAGACATTTTATCTGCTTCAGACAAGGACAAAAAATTGATCTCCCTCACTTTCATCTCTGTGCTTTTGTGAAGCTGGTTGGTTCTTTTATAACTATTTGCTCATTTGCTTAATGCTCCTTTAGGGGTCCTTCCAAGTAGCAGCATAACCCAAACAAGAGAAGCAATCTATTCACCAAAAGGCTGCATTTTTAAAAGATATTTTACACACACCATTTCACAAGGAAACAATCGTTGTAAGAGCTCTGGGACATTAATTTTTCACATATTCAAAATATCCACTTTTAATGCACATGGTCATAGTTTTGAAAACTAGTAATGTTAAGCTTTTGTATGTTGGACAGAATAATGCTATTCAAGACTCCCTCCTGGTTCCCTGTTGCAAAGAAGTTTTGCCTCTATATTTAGTGTTTTTCTTTGCATTTCAAAGCCCTGGAATCAAATGTAATTGAGGTCACATATTGAATTTGAGAGATGTGTTGTTGTCGGGTTGGGGGTTTTTTTTTGAGAATTTACATGCATTTATGTTTTTAATAAACAGTGGTGTTATTTTTCTAAAGTAAGTCAACAACAAGGTGCAAATTATTTGACCCCTTTTTGCCAAAAATTAGTAAAAGATCACAATGCACTAGAAGAGGCCTGGCCACGTGAGGTGGCCTCATTAAATATGGCTACCTCTTCACTCCCAGAGCTCCCACTTCTAACTAATCATTAACATTTTAATGAAATCCGATTATAATAAGGGCTCAACTTGCTTCTTTGGAAGAGAAAATCAAGATGAGTCTTAAGCTCTAGTGATATAGCTCTTGGTAAAGGTTCACTTCAGAACTGACCTTTCTGGAATAGAAAGGTGAAATGTCTTAGACTAAACAAGACAAAGCAGCAGCCCCAATAAAACAGCACTGATGTGTTTAAACACAGAGAGAATGAAGACGCAAAGTAGGACAGAAGGCCAAAAGACCCAAAATATCACATCAACAAAAATGGAGCAAGGATGCTATTTGTGAATCTACTTCATAAAGGACTTATTTTCTTACTTCAGTAACATATCTTTTCTACACATTTTTAAATGTAGGTGATTACTTAAGCCTCTTTTGCTCCATATCTAAAGCTACAGGAAGTCCAGCCACTATGTACTCTGCTTTTATTAGGTTGAGCATATCCAGATGATTTTAATAAAGTTTTAAAAGGACATTAGTTTCCTGCTATTTCAATGAAAACCATTTGCAAGATGAATTTAAAGCAATAGATCTATTCCTTGTCAATACATGCCCTCTTTATTCAAATATGTAATATTTTTATAATACCCAACTAAACAATACACAAACATAATCACCCACTGCATATGCATATGAGAAAAAATGTCATTGTTGTTAAGTGTTCAAGGATGAAGAAATGGAGAGTGTGATCTTTGCCATGATATGCTACCCAGGTTCCTCTTCAGCACTGAGGTTCTTGTTACCCCAACTGCTGAGAGTTTGGAGTGTTAGCTATAGGAGTTCCTCTTTAGGAATTGTCCTAGGTTATACCTGTTCTCTAGGGACAGCTCACAATCCACTGACTAGTCAGTATGGTATGTGGGTGGAGGACAGGAAGAGGTCTATAAAGCCTTGGCCCCCTGACATCAGGTACCCCTGACATCTGGAAGCACCTGAGAGCTTTCTTGTGACTACAGTTTAGTATCTCCTTGGGGTAGGCCTTCTTCTAGCAATCTCCAGGGTTTAATCTCAGAGCACTGCATGCAAATCTTCACCTGGGAGTCAATTCCCCAGGGAATCCAATGTAAGATCGTGAAGAATGTTTCTTCCCAATTTCTCCCACATTGATTTCATTTTAAACTTTCTATTATGGAAATATGCGAACATACACAAAAGCCAAGAAAATAATATAACTCATCAACCTTATCAACTTCTTGCCATTCTTATTTCATCTAATCCATTTTAAAAATCTGCATTCTTTTAAAGTAAGTCATTTCACCCATAAATACTTCAATATGTTTCTAACATGTAAAGATATTTTAAAATACTAATGACAGTGCTATTATAACATATAAAATTAACTATAAGTCCTTAAAACCATCTAAAACCCAGCCTGTGTTCAATGTTCCTCAGTTGTTCCCAGAATGGTTGTTTGTTTGATTGTTTTTAAAGTGCACATTGATTTGTAAGTCTTTATTCCTACTTCCACGATTCACCTTCAAACAATCATGAGCCCGAACCAAGCCCCTGTAAACATGACCTTCTACTTTGTCTTCTAGTCTCCATTCTCAAAGCCTTTGCCTCTGTTGTCAGGTGAGTTTACCTAAGTTCAGCTCTGTCATTAATATTTTCCACCACAAATAGCATTGTTTCTCAAAGTATAATCTATGGACCACTACTCTTGTCAGCTGCTTTCTGAGAAAAACAATAATACACTGGTTGTTCTGTGATCAAATAAATCTGGGAAATGCTGCAAATTTTATCCTATTCTTGGATATTCATAATGCATACTAGCTCATTGAAAGTTCTGCACAGTCCTGCAGTAAAGAACTCATCAAATATTTTAATCAGTATTTTTCCAAACCTATTCAACCATGCAGCACTGTTTAACACCTGTTAACATCCCATAGAAACTTCACTATGTGGAATACCCCTTGAGAATCACTGGCTTCCTGGAATGGCATTCAAGGGCTCTCTATAGTCAGACCCCAGCTGTATTCTCCAAGTACTAAGTCTAGAATTTTCTTTTCACTTTTCTTCTTTTGCCCTTTGGTTTTCTCTGCTTTAGACAGTCTTTTCTTTGGGTCTCTTTTTGTTGAAATTGATCACATGCTTCAAATCCCAGATTCTCTAAGAAAACTTAACAGATCTCACAAGCAGAAATTTACCTCTACTTTCTCTGAATTCTCAAAGTACCTGTGCAATGCATAGCAGTGATGGAGACATCAAGCTCAGAATACTGGTTGGTATGTTATCAACAATAGGAATTTCTCATCTACAAGTTAGGAATAATGTGACATTTACCCCTATAGTATTGTTTTGTAAATTAAACAAGAGAATGAATGCAGATGCTATTAAATCTAAGGTCTTGAAGTCAAGGATTGTGTAGAATTAAGCTCTGTAGTTTCTGATGAATCTTGTACAATTTTGAGTCTGATAGGTCTTAATTCATGTTTGCTATATTATACGTAACTGTTGACAGAAATTCTGGGTAATGCATTACCTTTGTAACATAATGATGAGATAAATTATCTGTGCCTTTGGAGGGGAATTTTATGCTTAAGACTATGATAATTCATTCTAGTTGTGCCCTTATATACTATATAGGTTTTTGAAAATTACCTGCCTTTTCTGGACCTCAGCTTATAGCTTTGTGAAATTTAAGGGATTGGGCTAAACCAGTGACTCTCAAAAATTTTTAAACCATTAAGAACTCTTAAAAAATAGTTCCCTCATTATTTGAGAGACTTTTTTAAAAAAAGCAAACAGCAGCTGTAGCAGTGTGCCTCAGTTGGTTGGAGCATTGTTCTGTACACCAAAAAGGTTGCAGGTTCGATCTCTGGTCAGGGCACATGCCTAGATTGCAGGTTCAATCCCCCATCAGGGTGTCTACTAGAGGTAACTGATTGATGTTTCTCCCTCCCTGTTTCTCTCTCCCCGCTTCCTCTCTCTCTAAAATCAATAAACATATTCTCAGATGAGAATTAAAAAAGAAAAGCAGCTCTAGCTGGTGTGGCTCAGTGGATTGAGCACTGGCCTGCCAACCAAATAATCACTGGTTCGATTCCTAGTCAGGGCACATACCTGGGTTTCAGGCCAGGTCCCTGGTTGGAAGTGTGTGAGAGGCAACTGATCAATGTTTCTCTCATACACTGATGTTTCTCTCTCTTTCTCCCTCCCTTCCCTTCTTTTTAAATATAAATAAATAATTAAAATATTTTAAACAATAAAAAAGTAAACAGCACTTACTGAAGATATATTCAATGATTTTTCCTGATCATAGTCATATAAAAAACTTGAAAATTCTATTTGCTTGTTCAGTCATATTACAAATAAGTGGACAAATTTCTCCTAGTATTTCTATAATATTGGACCACAGTGCTTAGACACAGATTGTACAATAGCTTTTATCAATATATAAGAAGCATAAGTTGTCAACCACTTGCTCTTAATAATTTTTACGGTTTCTTTTTGCTTTAAAATTCTGTGATGCTCTGAGATAAATCAAGAGATTCAAAATTTAGTTTTTGCATAGTTTACTCACTTTGTCTGATCTATTTATGTAGCTTGTGATATTGTAAAAAAGCCAAAAGCCATGGAGCCCAGTGTAGAGGGGCAGGCCTCTCAGCCTGAGTGGTAAGTAGGAATCATGTAGACAAATGAGGCAACCGGAAAGTGGAGTAAGAACAGTGATGTGGTAATGTGGACAGAGAGATTGGTGCATAGATTGAAACACAAGAGAGATCAGAGAAAGATTAGAACTTTGGGAAAGTGTGTATGTGTTGTGTGCATGCATTTGTACTGGATAATGATATAAAATATATTTCTAACTATGCGTTGAGGTAAAAAAAATTGGCCCAACATTACTTTACACTTCAGGAAGCTTTCTTACAAATGTCTGTTACAAGTCACTATGGAAACCAGGTGGTAGACATCAACAAAGCAGCATAAATCCATGCCTCCCACTAAAACATGAGGCTCAAGAGAGCATGTCCTATTGCTGATAAGTTACAATCCCCAGACAATTTCAAATTTAAAGCAAAGCTTCTCTCAGAAGGCCCAGGAATGGGTTGCTTCAGTAAGATACATCAGTTTAATGCATTTCATGTTCCTCAGTGGCAGTTCTGGGCCATTTCTGTGGTGTTAGATATTTGTGGTCTCCTCAACTTCCTGTGGTTCAGTCATTTTTTTGCTTAGTATCTACCATGGGAGAGCTGGGACCTGCCATCTGTGCTGGGGACTTCAAAGATGCATTTTGTTTTACATTCTGTTACAATGAAGTCAATGCAAATTGTTTTTATGTTGTTTAGACTTTTTTATTTTACTTGTTGTTGGAAGGGAGAGAATAAGAGGAGTGAACAAGTACCAGCCACAATTTAATATGGTGTTGGCTTGACTTAAAAAAAATAGTCCAACAGATGTTAGTTAGTTTTGATTCATTGTTTTCTGTGGGAATCTACTTTTTACTATTTTTCAAATTCTATTTAGATCTGAACTTGTCTCAGTGCGGGGGGGCGGGGGGGGGGGTTGGAAATGCTAAATTTCCATTTAGATATATTCAGTTTAACAGTGGCAATATGCCATACTGTCCTCCTTTCCTTCCTTATGTTTTTAGAAATACCACAAATATTTCCTTGAGCTTGAGGCTGACCTGAACTTTATTTAATAGTCTTTCAAAGGTCAACTGAGAGGCATTATTTCTCAGGGAGGAGAAGGCTCTCAGAGTTTAGAGGGAACCAGAAGAGACCTTAGAGTATACTTAATCCAATTCCTACTAATTTTGCAGATGAGGCTGTTGAGCTTCAGATAAGAGACGTGAATTGCCCAAGAACACAAGCTCACTGATGGCACAGCTGGACCTAGAACTGAGCTCTGGAGTTTCAGACAAGGCCCCTTCCATTTGGCTTCACTGTCTCTTCAAGTGCTGGGCTGAAGCTCCTCCAAGACAATGGTTTCACAAAAAATATTGGTCATGCAAATCACAAAAGTCACTGTACATTTTGTTCCTGGCAAGAAAATTTCAAACATAATTGATGTTGTAGAATTGGACATTTTATTTATTGGTTAATTGAGTTTATTATTATAATAGGAATCTCCAGAGAAAATTGGCAGTTTATTAAGGTTAGTTACTATGATGGATGATAAGATAGAAGGAAGTTTCCTAAGAATAGTTAACGTTTTGTACCTGATATATAGAATGTTTTTCTCTTAGAATTATGATTATTGAAGTATATAAATTATAATCAGAGGAGTTATCTAAATCATACACTGGAAGTGGCAATTAAAGAAGGAAATTTTTTAATAATTTAGACCAGAGTTTATCAATTCTGGCCTATTAACATTTGGCACTATTAACATTTGGACCTGACAATTCTTTGTTATGGGGCTAACCAGTGATTGTAAAATGTTTAGCAACATCCCTGACCTTTACTCAGTAAGTAGATGCTAGTAACACACCCACTATTTTGATAGCCCAAATTGTCTCCAGATTTTGTCAAATGTCCCTCAGCAGTTGAAATTGCCCCTAATTGTGAGTCACTAATTTAGACACATCTGAGTCTTTAAGGGAGTATTTCCTTTATTGAGAGAGAGAAAAGGAAGGGAAGAGAGGAAGAGAGAGAGGAAGAGAGAGAGAAGGAGGATGAGAGAGTGGTGTATTATTCTTTCTGATTATAAATGTAATAAGTACTGGCCCTGGCTGGCGTAACTCAGTGGATTGAGCGCGGGCTGCGAACCAAAGCATCACAGGTTCGATTCCCAGCCAGGGTACGTGCCTGGGTTGCATGCCATGACCCCCAGCAACCGCACATTGATGTTTCTCTCTCTCTCTCTTTCTCCCTCCCTTCCCTCTCTAGAAATAAATAAATAAAATCTTAAAAAAATAAACATAATAAGTACTTATAAAATATGGAAACAGAGGTTATTTCAATAATACCAAATTGTCTCCGGTCAGTCTCAGCATGTTGTCAGAGTTGACAAAGTGACAAGTATGACATCCAAAAAAAAATGAAAATAAATTTAGCTTTCTACCAAAATCTCCCCAAGAGATATGGGAACAGAAAGTATAGTTTATGACCCCTGAAATTCCTTTAAATCTCTCTTGAACCATCTATTAGTTTCTCTTGCTATAGCAGTTGCTCTTTCACAATCTCTTCTTCTCCCTCTAACTCAACTTCAAATTCCAGCCCTTGCTGGTTTTTCTGTCTCTTCTCCCTGGTTCTGCCTTAGTATTTACTGACTTAGTTCTTCCACATGTGCTTCTCTGGCTTTTCTGGCTGTGTAACCTCTTACCATGTTTCTGCCCCACGCATCACCTAGATCCACACAATAGAAGGCCTAGAACCCAGACAGATAGTAAATCTTCCTTGGAATATTCTGAGATAAGGGAAGGGTTTAAACCCTTATACAGGACTATTTTTATGCCAGTCATACTAAAAAGAATAAGGATGGATAGTGATTCTACTACTCACTAACCTCACAGTTAATAATCTGTTAGATGTTTAGGTAGGTCATTTTGATATCTGAAGCTGTAGGAAGAGAATCAAGATGAAAATATACAGTTTGCATTTCCCAGTTATGGAAGGAAAATAAGATGACTTGACCTCTTCTTCTACATCCTATTTTCCATTGAATTATGAGGCTTAGTCTAGAATGTCTTAGTTTTATATAGGACCATCGTCATCATCGTCATTATTTATTAAGTACTTACTATGTGCCACAGAACAAGTATTATATAAGAATGTCATACTTAAATTTCATTACAAATAGTAAATGGGTGCTATTAATATTAATTGACTTGTGAGGAAATTGAGTCTCACAGAGGTTATGTGAGGTCTCCAGGATCACATAGCTATTAATTTTTTTACTTGTAAGTCAAGGGTCCCCAACCTCTGGGTTGCAGACCAGTACTGGTGTAGGCCTTTTAGGATCTGGGCCCCACAGCAGGAGGTAAGCTTGAATGTAATGCACTTGAATCATCACAAAACCATTCCCCCAACCCCCTGGTGCCGTGAAAAAATTTTCTTCCACAAAACCAGTCCCTGGTGCCAAAAAGGCTGGGGACCATTGCTGTAAGTGGAGGAAAAATTTTCTAGAATTCACCTCTTCCTTTGCCACAAGCGTGTCTTTGAACACTGGCTGTGGTAGGTAGTGGCCAGGTGAGGTGCATCTTGCTGCCATTTCCACCCATATTCCAACAACGTCCACGCATGGCAGGAGGAAGGCTACTTAGGTGGGCAGTAGGAAACATTTTGCCCATGTTCTCTATTGTTCCTATTCAGATATTCTTCTCCATGCATGTCAGCCATGCATGCTCTAGCTTTGTTTGGGAGTGTCTTATGATCTTGCTACTCCAAGTATACCCCACAGACCTGCAACATCAATGTCACTTAGGAATTTGTGAGAAATTTGGGCCGAACTCCAGACCTACTGAATAGTTTCCCAGGTGATTTGAATACAGTGACCTCAAAATATTAGAAGGCGGTACCAATATAAAACTTTCATGGTCCAGTGGTTCTTAAAAGAACATACTTCAAGTTCACTTGGAAGGATTGAGAAAAAACAGGTTGCTAGGCCTCCTGTTTGCTCTTCTGGGGTCAGTAGATATGGGATGGGGTCCAAGGATTTGCATTTCTGACAAGTTCCAAAGTCAGCCACTGCTACAGTCAAGTAAATTGAGAAGCTGCTAAAAAGTAAACCAAATTAAACAGTTGGTTTTGAAACAGGTCTCAAATTTCTTGCCCTATAAAACCATTTTATTTGGGGGGCAGGTGACAAAATATCACTAGAGATTAGTGCTCCATGTAATGAAATTTGGAAACCACTGCTCTACAAACAATAAAGTCTGGAAATTTTGACCAAAAAAGAGAAAAAGCTGAACGACCTCTTCAGTTGGGTGAGGGGTACTTTTGGTTTGGTGTAATGTCAGCACAGCTGTTGGGTCTTGTAGCAAATGAATCAGACATTTCTCCAAGGGATTTTTGTACAGATTGAAAATAAATTATAAATTATTGAGATTCACATAACATAGACAAGGGATTAAAAAGGGACAAAAATACATCTGCAATGACATTTGAATTGCTGTTTCATCTCCCCTGCTGAAATTCAAGCCAAGAATAAAACATTGATTAAATAGAGAGCATTGACATTTTACTCCTGTAGTGCTGGATACCAGCCTAGACAAAGAGCTGGTTAAATTCAAAAGACAAAGAGTCCTTTTGTGAGGCAGTAAGTTCATCTGGGAGAAATATTAAGTGAAGTCTCAAAGGAAAGAGTTCTCCAATGTCTTTACCTACAACACTCATTGAAAGGCAATAGGAAAATCACATTGAGAATGTATGGGGATCAGAGGATGAAGGAATTGGGATACACATAAAGCTAAACTTTTCCCTCCAGTGAAGGAAATTTATATTAGGAAGTGAAACTCACAATAAACAATGAGATATGAGTAAGAAGTTACATTCTTCTGAGCAAACAAAACATAAAATATCAATTTTATCATATTTTCTATGGGTAGGAGATATAGCAGTGGACAAAATAGACATTTTTGTCTCTTCAAAGAACACACATTGTAATACAGGCTCAAAAATAATAAAACAAATCAATTAAGTGTTATGTTTGGAGAAACAAGGAGAGGAAATGGAGAATAGCAGGTTTTGGGTAGATTTGCTTTAGAAAGTGTGCTCAGGGAAAGCTTCTCTAGTGACTTACTTGAACTGGGAAGAAAGAGGATAGAAGTGACCTATAATAAATGTTTGGGTAAAAAACATTCTGGAAATACAGGATAGCATATGAAAAGGACTATAATTGGGAAAGAAATATATTTATTTATGGAACTGAAAGGAGACCATATTAATTGAACACTTGCTTTGTAAAAGTGACTACAATGAGTTATATGTGTGATTATGAGAGTGAGTGCCTAAGTATACAATTTTCTGGAGAGGGGGATGATAGTATTCAAGATCAAGTCAGACCTTGGCTTCCTGATTTTGGCCATTTCATTTCCCATGTTTCATTCACTCAGTTCCAAACACTACAAGCTGGTTTCTGCCATGTTGATACAGAACAAACATTATTTGACCAGCCCCAGTTCTACATGTAGAGTCACGTGTAGTGGTAGTGACTGTTTTTCTTGCTAATATATTCTATTACACCTCCTGTCTGTTTTTAAGAGCTATTCCAACATTCAGGCTAAGTTCAATTTTGGGCAAAAAACTCTAACAGTTTAAAGTTGCTCAACAGCTTAAATTTTTAAGGAAGCTTATTATATCTCTTCATAGTGGTGCTACAATAAGAAATGAAAGAGGCTTTGGACCAACTTTGGGAAATACTGAGTTTATGAGTTGTATGATGACTCAAATTCATTCTCCTGTTACATATTATTATACAAGAGTTTCAGATCAATAGATGTATTAGGTAGATTCTGAAGATAAGAAATGATTTCTTGAGGTATTTAATAAAGTACAACTAAAGATTTCTTAACCTCAGACTTAGAAAAATGAGTATGCAAAGGAAATAAATGTATCTAGAAATTCTTTTGGTGGAAAAACATTTTAGAAAGTAAATGTGCAAACGGTTGTTTTTGGATTATTTAATATAACTAAAACAAAAATAGAAAGCATGCAAAAAGATCCCAAAATAGTGGAGTTAAATATCAAATTGTTTTATTCAAGTCTCACAGGGTATTTATTCCTGAAAGACGAAGGAGGTTGGCAAGTGAATTCAATGAAAGCAAAACAGCTCAGATTTATAAAAAGAAAGGATTTATCTTTCCTCTTGTGATTTTCAATATTGTGAACCTGAGCATTTGCCTTCTAAGAAGTTCAAATCCTGGAAATAGAAACTCTCCCTCTGAGCACAGGTCATGTGATTGCTTCTTCAATCAGAAGTCCCAAATATTGCACTTGCTATATGCTTTTAAGCTACATCAAGTTATTCAAGGCTGGCTGAAATCATTTGAAGAAGAGGCAAAAATCTGCTTTTTCTTTTCTTTTTTTTTTTCTTATTCTGCAAATGGCATGACTGTGTAATCAGACCCAACCAAATCTGGCTTGTGTTGTTAGAGGAATCATCTCCTCATTAAAAACAAATCTTAATGGGCCTAATTTGAAGGCTGCTTTTGTCTGTAACTTGATCAAGAGGTAATGACTATGAACTATGCTAAACAGAGAGAGAGTCAAAGAAAGTCAGAGACATTAAACAGTGCTGATTACAGTCACATTATAGTGCTTTGATATGCAAATGAAGCACACAAGGCAAAAAAGTAAAAATATAAATGGGCTTGCCTTTATTTCCTTTCTGGATTCTTTCCTTAGGGCATGTCAAAAAATCTAAGTCTAAGAAATGATTCCGTTTGAGACACATGAAATTATTCTTTTTAGGGCCTTAGTCTCTTTAGTTGTAAAGTGGGAATGATAATGTCTACAAGTATTATAATATGTTGGTTATAAGGATTAAATGAGTTAGTATGTGAAGCATTTAGAACAGTATCTGGGTTTCTAATCCATCTAGCACATAGCTAATGATAGCTGTAAAGCTTAACTATTATTATTAATCTTATTATTACTGGCATTTTTTTCTATTTTATATCAATAAGAATACTAGTCATAGACTCACAGAATTTTGGAACTGGAAAAACTTTAAGTTATTGTTTCCAGAACTGTATTCCATGAATATACACAAACAGTCTATGACTTTTGGGAAATGCTAGGTTAAATAAAATCAAAACCATTTCACCAGAGGGCCTCCAAAGCCTTTAATATGCCAGAATGTGAATCCTAAAGAGGGTGCTATCCTTCTCAGTGTTCCCTAAATGTGTTTGAACCTAAACCTATTTTTCATAAAATGTCTCATAACTTCTGAGGAAAATTATTTCTTAAAGTAAATTATGGATGACAACTCAGTGATGTCCAAAGGGGATCAGAACTTCTATGCCCTTGGCTAGTTACAGGCAGTCCAGACTTGAGCCTGTGTCTGCTAGTACCTTCTCTAGGATGCTGTGCATTAAGCTCACAGCTTATTCTGCCCTGCATTTCTGCAGAAAACGATCTCGAGTGAAATAAGGAGTAAAACCTGCTGGTTAAAATCATGGACCTGGTTTAAGTGCCACTTCCAACCATGATCTCAGCAAGTTATTTCACTTTCCTGAGCCTTACTTTTTCTCCTCTGAAAATGGGGTTAAAGACTTCACCTGCCTTGTGGAGTGATTGAGAATTTAAATGACATATGTATGACATAATGTATGTGTAAAGCACATACATTAATTATAAACAATTTATCATTGTTTCTGGTACCTAGTAAATGCACAAAATATGTTTTCATTTATTGATAAATAATGTTTTTAAAAGGAGACATATCCTTTTAGGGATCTGTAGGAAAGGGAGATCTGATGATGATTGTTTGTTGTTAACTTCTTTTTTAAGAGTTTGCCAGCAGAAGCTCCTCTATAATGTTCTACTGTGACCAATGCTAGGAAGCACTCTATACCATTGAACCAGCTCTGCATAAATCACCACCTCGCCCTTTCCATCAGATGGCCAATAGAAACGAGGGCTGGAGGAGATTCTAGCCTAGGCTTGGGGTCTTCAGATTCTCGTGGATGAATTTTTCAGACAGGAAGCATCCAAAGGCCCCAGACCTACTCTGTCAAGCTTGGAGTGCCATAGCACGATATGGGTCAGGCCTGTCTGTGACCTTTCTGTGACCAGTCCACAAAAAGGTAAGTATAGACATCAACAGTCAGCATTTGGAAACTTCTATAGCCATTTGCAGAGTAATTTTATGTCTCTGCACATGTTGAATCCAAATAATAATTTTTTAAATGGGGCTTGTATTTGGATATATTATTATTTTATTTTTGAAGTAATTTATTTGTATGGTATTTTACAAAGACATCAGTTCATGATAGACTGAATATTAAAACAAAACAAAATAAAATAAAACTTGTCCTTTACCTTAGATAGTTTGAGAATTAGTCTAAAACAGTGACTGTCAGAAGTGTGGTCTCAGACCAGCAGTATTAGCATCACTTGGAAACTTGTTAGAAATGAAGTTCTCAGTCTTACTCCAGACCTAGCGCATTAGAAATTCTGGGGTAGGGCCCAGCAATCTTTATTTCAATAAGCCCTTCAGGTGAATTATATGCACACCAACTGAGAACATCTTCAGGATAATTGTAAATTCTTCCAAATTTAATAGAGCAGGAGTAGGAATTATATCCCAAACTCTAGTGTGCAAAAATAACATCATATGATTTCTCTAAGATCAAATTAAATTTTTCTCTGAATCACCATTCATTGGGTTGGAAGTAATTTCAATGTCAGTTAGGATTAGGTTTAGTTACAGGCAATGGAGGCCCCAAAATAACTGGCACAATCAATAAGCAGACTTTTGAAAACAAAAGCCAGCCAGTGAGGGCTCTCTTAAGGTGAATTCCACTGTCTGACCTCAATCCAAATCCTCTGAAACAAGAGGACACAGAGGACTGCCTACATTTTTTGATAGAATGGGAAAAACTCAAGGAGGACCCAGAACAAGACTGCAGTGTACTATCCTGTAATATCAACAATGGTATTTGATCACCCTCTGTGGTAATCCTGGAGCCAGACCAATACCTAGATCAGCAATTTTCAACCAGTGTACCACAAGAATTTTTAAAATATGCAGTACCAGACTATATGGTCAAGGACAGTGACCTCTTTTTCTTAGATTGTCAAATAAAAAATGACAATGGCCAACACAGCAATAGCCACCCAATGTGAATGAAATTATAACTATTTTTTTGTCAGATCAGCAAGAATTTTTTTGGGGGGTGCTGTCTGCTGAGGTCTTTAAAACTCCCTTCATAGGTTTTGGAACCCAAATTATGTCTTTAATCTCAATGGTCATGTTGGAGGATTGATTTCCTTGCTTATGATAGATTCTTATTTTCTTGGTGCATTTCATTATAACTGGAACTCTCAAGCAAAAAAGGTGGGTGGAAACACATTTTACAGGTTCTTTCTCTGGCCCCTGGTGTGGAAGTCAATGACTAATTGAAAACTTCATTTCCAGTGGCACTAATTAGATCTTGAGACTGATGCTTTGTGCAAAGTTTAGTTTCTTTCAAGTTTGCCCTATTTCTATAGATTCCTGTTTGCATTGTTTCCAGTCCGTAGCTCAGGGAGTCCACACTTCCATTGGTCTAGGCTACTAATGACCATGCTTATTTAGTAACATTTAAAAAATATAAGTGAAATCATTAGCAATTTTTGAATGAATGTTTACACATTTCCCAATGTCTACTACTGCATCTAATGAATTGTACAACATTATTGGAACATTGATTATACAATTATTATATATTCTTTTAGTTGTAAAGTTTCCAAAAAGATAGATTCGGAAGCCAGGTTTGATTTACTCCTGACTATGCACCCCAGCATCATCTTTATTCCATTATAGGAGTCTTCGTATTTTGTTTCAGAGTCAAAAATCTGCCCAGATTGTACGCGTCTTAATTTAAATATATTTGAAGCGGATTTTCCTCCTACCATTGTTTACTTCTCTAACAAAGATTTCCAGAAAAAAGAAGAAGAAAATTGGAATGAAATATTATACAACTTTAATTCTATTGGAATGACTTGTTATGCAACTTGAATATAACATAATTATTCCCCTTTATTTTTATTTTTCTTCATTTTTCTTGCTTAGCTTTAAAGAATAAAAATTTTTTTTAATTTTTTTAAGATTTTATTTATTTATTTTTAGAGAGGGAAGGGAAGGAGATAGAGAGAGAGAAACATCAATGTGCGGTTGCTGGGGGTCATGGCCTGCAACCCAGGCATGTACCCTGGCTGGGAGTTGAACCTGTGATGCTTTGGTTCGCAGCCCGCGCTCAATCCACTGAGCTACACCAGTCAGGGCTAAAAAAAAATTTTAAGGGTATGAACAACACCGTTTATTCTCTCCCTTCATTTATAGTCAGAAAGGATTTTAAACCATGATAATACTTTGACTCTTTATATATGTAATGACATAGCTTTAAAACACATGAGAGAGAAATAGAAACATCCACAATCATAGTAAGAAGTTTCAATACATGTATGCTGCTTTCCAAAGAATAAACATATAGTGATTTTTAACAGCACAATTAAGAAACTTGATTTCATAAGCACATCAAACATTGTGCCAATGAACATGCACAATATTTTCTGACACAAACAGAATATTCTCCCAAATTGACATACTTTTGGCCACAAAGACTATGTCAATAAAATCATATCAGACCACAATCTCTATATACAATAGAAACTAACTACAAAAGGATAATCTAGCATCCCCCACAACATTAATTCTTGGGAACTTAAAATTAGACTTCAGGCAAAACAGAAAATAAGACAATTAAATAGAAATCAGAAGTGAAGAGCGAGAAGTATGAAAGTCCATTGGAATGTACTCCAAGTATAACTCAATGGAAAAGTTATTATCTTTTTTAATGTATTTTATTGATTATGCTGTTACAGTTGTTTCATTTTCCTCCCTTTATTCTCCTCTGCCCTGCACACCCCCTCCCACATGCTTTCCCCACCTTTAGTTCATGTCCATGGGTCTTACATATAAGTTCTTTGCTTTCACATTTCCTACACTATTCTTAACCTTGCCCTGCGTATTTTCTACCTACCATTTACGCTACTTATTCTCTGTACCTTTTCCCCTTCTTTCATCTTCCTATTCCCCCACTGATAACCCTCCCTGTGACTTCCATTTCTGTGATTCTGTTCCTGTTCTAGCTGTTTGCTTAGTTTGTTTTTGTTTTTTAAGTTTGGTTGTTAATAGCTGTGAGTCTGTTGTCATTTTACTGTTCATATTTTTTATCTTCTTTTTCTTAGATAAGCCCCTTTAATATTTCATATAGTAAGGACTTGGTGATGATGAACTCCTTTAACTTGACCTTATCTGGGAAGCACTTTGTCTGCCCTTCCATTCCAAATGATAGCTTTGCTGGATAGAGTCATCTTGGACAGATGTCCTTGCCATTCATGACTTTGAGTACTTCTTTCCAGCCCCTTCTTGCCTGTAAGGTCTCTTTTGAGAAATCAGCTAATAGTCTAATGGGAACTCCTTTGTAGGTAATTGTCTCCTTTTCTCTTGCTACTTTTAAGATTCTCTCCTTATTTTTAATCTTGGCTAATGTAATTATGATGTGCCTTGGTGTGTTCCTCCTTGGGTCCAACTTCTTTGGGACTCTCTGAGCTTCCTGGACTTCCTGAAATTCTATTTCCTTTGCCAGATTGGGGAACTTCTCCTTCATTATTTGTTCAAATAAGTTTTCAATTTCTTGTTGCTGTTCTCCTTCTGGCACCCCTATGATTCAGATGTTGGAACATTTAAAGATGTCCTAGAAGTTCCTAAACTTCTCCTAATTTTTTTTTTAATTCTTGTTTTTTCATTGTGTTCTGGCTGAATGTTTCTTTCTTCCTTCTGCTCCAAACCATTGATTTGAGTCCCAGTTTCCTTCCCATCACTGTTGGTTCCCTGTGCATTTTCTTTTATTTCACTTTTCATAGCCTTTAGTTTTTCCCTCTATTTTGCAACTATATTCAACCAATTCTGTGAGCATTCTGGTTTCCAGTGTTGTGAACTGTGCTTCTGACAGGTTAGCTATCTCTTTATTGCTTAGTTGCATTTTCCTGTAGCTTTGATCTGTTCTTTCATTTGGGCAATTTTTTTTTGTCTCAGTGCTTCTGTTACATAGTAAGGGGCAGAGCCTTAGGTGTTCACCAGGGCAGAGCAACCCACGTCACTTTGTTGTGACTCTGTATGTGGGGGAGGGGTCCAAGAGGGAACAGTGCTGCTTGCTACACTCTCTGCCGGATTTTAGTCATTTCCCCTGCTGCCCACAATCAAATTGGGCTCTTCTGGTGCTGAGTCCTGAGTGGGTGGGTTTGTGTATTTTCTAGGACCCTGTGGGTCTCTCCAATGAACTCTCCTGTGAGTCTGGGAGTTTCTCCCACTGCCTCAACCTCCACAAGTGTTTTCAGTCAGAGGCTTTGAGGCTTTATTTCCCCCTGCTGGAACCCTGGTTTGTGTGGTCTGTCTCATTCCCCAGTTGTTCCTCCTGGTTTATCTGTATGTGAATGTGGGACTTGGGCCTGCTCCACCAGCCACTGCCTAGCCTACCTCGGTCTTCCAGCCATGAGTCCTCTCCACGCAGCTGCCCAACTCCACCCCTGATACTGCTCTGGCTGAATGTTTCTTCTTTAATTCCTTGGTTGTCGGACTTTCATACAGTTCAATTTTCTGTCAGTTCTGGTTGTTTTTTGTTTTTAAATTGTTGCTGTCCTTCTTTTAATTGTGCAAAGAGGCACAATGTGTCTACCTATGCCTTATCTTGGCCAGAAGTCATAAAGAATGAAATTGCTTGTAATTCCAAACAAAGGCATGCTCTTTTGAACATTTTGGTTCATTTTCTTCTCATCTCAAAGAAAGATACCATTTTAAAAACATTGCCTTTATATTTTAATATCCATGTGTGTTTTACTTATGTCCATATGATTTTTTACCATTTATAAGGTAATACAACTTGTTTTCACAAATGCAGATCAAATAAAATGTATAAGAAGAAAAGGCGACTCTGTTTTGTCAAATCTTTGGACCTACTTGCCCAAAGATAGGCAGATTTACTTGGCTTTGGTAACAATTGGTTGGTTGGTAGTGAAACTTCTCTGCCAAATTACTGGGAAGGCAAGTAGTCCTCTAGAGCTCCCAGGTTCAGTTTGAATGGATCATTTATGTATTTCAACATAACATTTGAAATGTATGTTGTTTTGGAACATCTTCCTCTAGCAAATAGTGTCAAAACTTACTCCTCTGGCTTTGATAGAGCAACTTGCAATGGGGCAGCTTAATTAACTGACAGTGAGATTAAAATTTTTGTTTTAATGGTTTTCTGTTTAACAAGATGCACAGGACAATTTTTTAAAATCCTGATGTGTGAAGTCAAGAAGAGGAAAAAGCCTATGTGGTTTTCCACGTGGGGAGTAGAGAAACCATCTGAATCAAGCATATATATATCACTATGCTTGATTCAGTTATATAATTGGAAAATATAACTGAATCAGTTATGTTTCCACATGCTAAAAATTAGCTGAACCTTGTATGTACAAATTAAATCAAGAGAATGTAAACCTCATACCTCTCAGTTTTTTTTTTAACTTTTCAGTTTACCTTGTCTTTCATCTTGTACCCATCAGGCAGAGCCACAACGGCACTAAGACGAAGTCTTCTTCACTGGTCTCTCTCATTCACTCAAACTAGAGTTTATCAGCTTCTCTCCTGAGTAAAGGAAGATGGAGTTGGAATAAATAGGGTATCATAAATGCAAAAGATTTATATTTCTGATTAGACCCTGCTAGCCATTCAGCTTGTTTTAGAAATTAAGGGGAAAGACGGTATGGGATGGGATGAGAGGGAAAAGATAAGCAGCTATATCACTTACATTTAGTCCCAGAAGAATGAAAATATGGCACACTTGATTTCACCCCTCCTGCCCTTGACAAATGATGTTAATCAATTAGCTCATGTTTCCCACTGAGCTTGAATATAGCCTCAGAATTGTCTTGGTATATCCCTCTGGGCAGCTACTATGAATCTGTCTGGTTGGCTTATGAGACTGATTTAGTGAGCACATTATTTATTCATTTACTCAACATTTATTGAGCATCTAAACTGGTCTGGGCATGTTAAAGGCATTCAGGAGCAAGACACAAAACTTAACATTCTAATGAAATGAAACCTTCTGTGTGTGTGTGTGTGTGTGTGTGTGTGTGTGTGTGTGTGTGTTTTGGCTCTGCACATTTGCTTGGCATGCAGTAGGTTTTCAATAATTTTTTTTTTGTCACATTGCACTGAATCTGAGAAATGGAGTGTGGCTATGGTTCTCCCTCAAATAATGAGAACATTTGTTCCACCTGAGTTCACTTTACTCTCAAGGTCTATTAAAAACAAATTCACCATAAGATTAGTTCTCAACTGGATATGTTTTGAGGGGCAGGGGTAGATAGCAAGAGAAGAATCATACATAGAAAGTCATGTCATCCCTTAAATCTAACCTTTGAATATGTTGTAGATCTGCTGATTGGATCCTTGCTATAACACAATATCAGACTCCGTCCTCAAAGGAAGTAAATTAAGCTGCACCACATGAGGAAAAATGGCTGACATTGTGCTCTTGCTAGCATCTTGTGTGTAGCTGTGAACAGCTGTGTTAGTGACAGTGAAGCTGTGATATGATAGCATCACTGGGGAGAGAGATAAAGGGTGATTCATTCACAATGCACTATTCAAAGAATCTCACAGGTGTGGTTAAGGATTGTTTTCTCTGCTCTCTCCCTTCTATCTAAAATTTATACTGAATTAATGCACATTCAGTATAGGTCTGTCAGAATTATGGGTCTTCTCTCTCAAGGAATGGTGTTTTAGGAATACATGCTGTGGCATTTATAAACAAAAATGAAACTGGGAAAAGAATTCTTTGCATGCAAAGAGGATTAGCTTCTGACTCTCCCTAGTGTTTCTTAGACCACTTATTCATTCCCTTATGAATAAGCCTTAGTTTTCCCCTCTCTAGTATAGAAAGCGCAAAACATACCGAAGAGAGTGGTTCTTCCAGAGAACAGCGTTATAGCTCCTTTGGTGGACAGGAGGGGTCAGATACTAACTACCAGTGAAGAGGACAGAGGAAGTAAGAAAAGGGCATCCTGAAAAAAGAGATTGGAATGGCATTTGGATATTTGTTTTAAACAGACTTCGATTTGCTGCATGAAGGGAAAATTGTATGTCTGAGATGCCCTATTGAAAAATGGAGTTAGAAGATACAGCAATAAAATTTAAATTGGACAGAATCATAGGTCAGTGTTCTCAAATGCTGGCTGAGTACATGGGCCATCTCCTTGGAATCTCCTAGTAAACTTGTTAAAGCTGCAGGTTCCCTAGACTCAATGGCTGCAGAATCTCTGGGTGGGGTGCCTGAGATGAGTCTAAAGTACACAGCTAGATTTGGGAATTACTGGTAGATCCTGTGCTAAACAAACAAATGAACAAACAAACATAAATTCCACAAGATATTTAGGAGGGAAAACAGCAAACAGAACAAGAAAAATGAGATAGCAGGTCTATCCCTCCGTCTTGAGCCACCAGTAAGTAACATTTGGTAATCAATAAATAGTAATTAATTAAATAATTAATATGTATCCAGTACTTATCCAAATGTTTCCTATTCCTTGAAACTTTTTATCATTAAATTTTAAGGAGTCTTATGAGTGTGATAGGACCCATGAGGCCCACTTGGAGCACGAGACACAAGCATTTTAAGCACTCCTCTGGTTGGTGTCTGAGCCAGGCTTCAAATTCAGGTAGTCTGACTCCAGAGCTCATGCTGTAAACCTTGACTAGATATTGTCTTTTCTGTGTAATGGTAGGTTCTGGGGAAATGAGTTAATAAGGCAGTGCCTTCCCTCATGGAGCTCACAGAAATTCATAATGTATGAAAAAAGATAAAGTAGTTTTAGGCTTCTTGCAGGATGCTGTTACCAGAAGGGTAAATGAATACAAGGTGAAAAGAATGATAACTATCTACTCAGTTATTGAAAATAACTATTAATGATTATTATTTAATTGAGGCTAATTATCACAATTGTTTTGATAACTGAAATGAATGCTAAGTGTGGTGTTTCATAACCTATTGATATAACCTATTTGTGATAAATATAAATTATCACAAAACTTAGTGGTTTGAAAAAACAACCTCTCTATTATAATCATGAAGTCTAGGAGTCAAGAATTCAGACAAGGCATAGGTGGAATGGCTTGAGTCTGTTCACCCATGTTTGGGGCCTCAGCTGTAGGTGACCCAAACATCTGGGGCAATAAACACCTGGGGCTAGAGGGTCCACTTCCAAGAGGGATGGTCTACCAGCTTGGTGGGGATAACTGGAAGGCTAGGTTTGGAAGGGACTATGGCCAGAGCATCTCACCAGGCCTCCTCAGCATGGTGGCCTCAGGGAAGCAGGACTTCTTCCAAGGTGGGTAAGAGTTTTGATAAACAGGTGGAGGCTGATGCCTTTTTGACCCAGCTTTGGTAGTGTCCCTTCCACCATACTATGTGGGCTGAATCAGTCACAGGCACATCAAGATTCAAAAGGAGGGTACATAACTCCACCTTTGAGGAAAGTCAAAGTATTTGGAGCCATGTTTTAAAATGGCCATGTGTGGTTAATGTTTACTGAGTGTTTTGTTTGTGCCAGGCACTATGCTAAATGCTTTACGAAGGGTATCTCATTTAAAGTTTATCACAACAGTGTAAAATATGTGCTATTATTACTCCAGGTTACAGATAAGCGATCATAGCCTTAGAGAGGATGTTTAACTTATCCAAAGTTACCAAAAAGTGTCAAATGGGAATTAAGCCCTCTAAGCCTAAATTGAATCATTTTGGTGTTCTTTATAACTTGGCCTAATTCCCATCCCAATGTGCATAGTAAGCTCAATCTAAATGTTTGTGAAAGGGAAGAGGTTCTCAGCGACTATATATATGGGGACTCAAATAGGGACTTTGGGGAGCAACAGCATGGTTAGCAACTAATACAGTCTCTCTTGCCCTTGTCAGAAGTGAAATCCTCAGTAACCAATGGGTGATTGGATCGCAGGCCTGGCCTTTACATTTCTCATGTAATTTCTCACATAATTCTCTCTTTAGCGGCCTCATCTCCAGATGTCTCATGCCTGGATCCTGAATTCAAGGCAAAAGGGAACAAATACTCTTTGAAAAATGCTCCTGAATCAATGTTTTCCCAGACCCAGGAAAAATATTACAAATTGGGAGCATTCATTCCCAGGAATGTGGACAAATATGTTTTGACTACTTTTTACATATTTTATTTTCATATACACTTATCCAACAAATACACTTTCATATTGAACACTGGCTGTGTGCCAGACACAGTGCTGGATGATGGAGATACTGTGCTAAACAAGACAAAGGTAGGTCTCCTTCCCAGAGCTTGTTGTGTAGTGAGGGAGACACAGAGAAATTAAGTAGGTAACTCTACAAATATATAATTGCTAATTCTCAAAGGTGTTTTGAAGAAAGTTAGTGAGGTAATAAGACAAAAGTAAGACATCATTGTAAGGTGGAAAATCTAGATTATATGTATGCTGGATGGGGTAGGCCTTTCTAGAAATGTGATATTTAAGTTAAAACCCAAAGAAAGAGAGGAAAACAAAGGCTGTGATCCTGTTTATCTTTATTGTGAGTATTCTTGGGTTTATACCTTACTTCCTTTTAGTTCAAACTCTGTGTCAAAGGGAATGAAGCTAACTTAGAATGTTGAGGAAGAATCTAACTGGTCCTGACTCCAATATCACCTTTGTGCACACAATCTCTTTACAAGCAAGTGTTAACCCTGAATTTACAGGGTGACCTTATTCTCCATCAGCCATACACATTTGAATCCAGGCCTCACTGTCAGACTCACAGTGCCCAGTCGTTAGTGTGCCCACCAAGTCCGTGGGGTCTTGATGCAAACTGTGGTGGGGCATTCTGCCTCTTGCAGAGTCACCTTCTAACAGTAGAAGTGGGCTGGGCCTCCATGCTAGAAGCTGTAGAAAGATGTGCTTCCAAAAAGTTTACAGAAATTTTACTTTTTAAGATCAAACCATATTTATTAACATGGGGGTACTGATATTTAAGGAAACTTGGTCTTAGTAGTAGGTGGAAGGGAGGCAATTCTTCTAATAATTACCCCTTAATTTAGTTGTTTAAGTTTAGATATTCATTGATCTGCTAAAAGGAGTCTCTATTATTTGGGTTCCTAATGATTTTTATAAGACGGGTCTCAGGGGGATTCATGTTGGTGCATTTTAATAGGTTGTGGACTAGCTAAACAGGTAATTACTTTTGAGATCATTCTTTGGGAATTGCTTCATTTGTATGTGTGTATGTATATATATATGTAATACATATGCAAATATTTAACAGTATAATTATCATGTATATATGGATTTATTATTTAATTGCTAAAATAGAAGCTTATATCCTTTTGCACACTTAGTTACCTACCCTAATTCTTACAGTGATTCTATAAAATTGTTACTGTATGATACTCTGCAGGAGAAGAAGCAATAGTATAACAAGACATATACTGTCCAATAGAGTAGCCACTAGATATATGTAGCTATTTAAATTTAAATTATTTAAAGTTAAATGGAGACTCAGTCCCTCAGTCACACTAGCCACATTTCAAGTGTTTAAGAGAGCATTAGAAAATTTTGTTGGGTTGCTCTGGAGACTCAACCAGAGTTTCTCAATTTTGGAAGTATTGACATTTGGGGCAGGGTAATTGTTTGCTGTGACGGGCTGTCCTATACATTGTAGGATCTTGAGTAGCCACTATCCAGTAGTTACCAGAAGCACCCTCCTCCAGTTGTATCAATTAAAAATGTCCCCATATAGTATCAAACATGGGAAGGAGGACTACTGTGGGAAGGAGGAGTAAAATCATTCCTGGTTGAGAATTCTGCTCTATACTAAGCCTGGGGATTGTAGGCTGGGTGGGAACTTGGGTAAGTTGCTTTTAATTCTTTGAGCTTAATTTTCCTCATTGGTAAAAGAGTGACAAATAGGACATATTTTCATAGGATTTTGTGAGGTTAAATACTATAGATAAAGCATTCGGCAGATAATAAAAGCACATTAGATTAGTTTTTAGGACTGCAATGCTCAAATCCCCAGTTAACAGAGGGATATTTAGATTAACTGATGTGGGATCTGGAAGTCTGGAAACAAAGATTTCTGTTTGGTGTTTCAATGTTCTATCCATGGATTGGGCCTCCATATTTGGATAACTGGAAGGCTAAAGACAAGAACAGATTTGATTGAGTTGTTCAACAAAGTCTGGGGACTTGAAAACTCCTAAAAAACAAACAAATAAAACTCTAAACACAGAAAAACATCTTTCAGCCTCATTGCCTGAATTTTTTTCAGGATGGCCTTGAGAATATATGCAACAATGAGACAATCAATTAATGAGGAAGATTTTAAATTTTCTCTATAAAAACTGAATCAAACATTTAGATCAATTATCATGAAAATGATTAAAACAAATTAAAGGATAACTGTCAACAAAGTAACTGAAGTCTCAACCTCAAATGGCTAAGTAGGCACATTTAGACAACTGGCTCTGCCAATGTACCAGATTTAGACTACCATGTTAGTAGAATGAACAGATGATAATTAAATGAATATGTGGGAAGCTTGTGCCTATTCTTTCTTGAAATAGCCAAAATAGGTGTTTTAATGGGTTTACATGAAAGACCATCGATTTATTTTAATCCTTGAGATTTTTCATGGTTCATAGGATTAAGGTGAATATAACTTTCTGAATATAAAATTGTCATTATATCAGTCAATATGAATCAAATTTGGACACATACGAGGTGAAATTTTATAAGATTTAAAACTAATGCATTGAAGAAAGTAGAAACAGAATATAGTTCATTTCTTTAATTTGTTTGTTTCAATAATTGTTACCTGGTAGTTCACTTCTCTATTAGAAATGGAGTTCAGGTTCATTAGTCACATAATAACCTGCCATTTATTATGCGCTTACAATGTATCAGGCCCAAAGTTGAGAATTAGGCATTACCTCATTAATTTTGTTTAAACTTCATAACAATAGTAGGAAGAGGCTATTATTTCTTTCCATTTTGAAGATGAGAAAACTGAGTCTGAAAGGGTTTGGGAAACATGCCATTAAGAAGTACAGCCAAGTTTCAGAGTCAGGTCTGTAAAATTCCAAAGCATTTGGTCACCTACCCTCCTATAGCTGCAGGTCAATGGTGAAGAAAATAATTATTCTCACATCTTTAGATCTGCTCACTGCATTGGGACAATGTGGGACAGAGTAGGTTTTATCTTTTACAATCCGAGTACTTTTGCCATATTAACTCATTAAATCAGATTACAAATGAGACATCTTTTCACACTTTTGCTACACAAAATATCTTTTTAAAATGAGCCAATCTGTCAAAATCTCTGCAACATTTTTTTTCTGGTTTTTTATTCATCAGGAAAACAATTCTGACTAGCTACTTAAAAAATAGAAGTGAATTCTTAACAAATCAATCCAATCAGTCCAATACCACCAGACCCAAGATAAGAAAGATATTAAAAATGCTTCAAAGAAAGAACTCACTAATTTAGAGTTATTGAAGGGAGAGATAATCCTAAAATAATAAGATGTCAATTCAAGTGTGAGTTAAAAGAAGGAAAGTCTTATTATCCTTTTGATATCTGATGTATGAAAGAATAAACTGGAATATGGAAAATATAAAATGATATGAACTAAAAAAAATAGAACCATGTGGAATTCTCATGGGGTCTATTTTGGTGAACAGATGAGGGCTATTTGAATATAGGTCAAGGTGCTAATACGGTTTTGGAAAAAAGTAATTCTTGTAAGCTGATAAGTATTTCCCTTGCATTCTTTTTTCATACACACACACACACACACACACACACACACACACACACATATATATTCTGTACTATTTATATGTCTGTATTATATATATTTTTGTGATAATGAACTCCCCAGACTACAGCTAAGTAATTGTAAATTTTTAACTGTTGGGAGCGGAATTCATCATGTATTTTTATATAGTCAAACTTAAGAATAAAACTTAGACAACTGAGTATGGCTACTTCTCTCTATTTGAACCTGTCACATTTTGTCCTATCAAATTGATCACTTTTTATACCAATACTTGAGAAACTAAATCCTAATTTGATATGTTGGTGTTCACACTTGTCTTGGTAAAGCATTTGGTCCTACCTCCAATATCTGTCTAGAAGAAATAGCCATCTGCTATAAAACAGGTGGACTAGCCAACAAATGATAATAAATAATCTTGAAGGAAGGAAAAAAAACATGAATTTTAGATATCTATCATTCATAACAAATTATCCCAAACCCTAGGGGCCTAAAACAATAAATGTGTATTTCCTCACATTTTCTGTAGGTCAGCAATCTAGAAGCAATGTAGCTGGGTGGCTCTGGCTCAGGGTCTCTCACAAAGCTGCAGTCAAAGCATCAGCCAGGGGACAGTAACCTAAGGTAAGACTGAGGTAGAAGGACAAAAGTGGAGTTGTGATGCGTGGGTCACTGGCCAACAGTGATCACAGAACGCTGAGGATGGCTCCTCGAAACACAAGAAAAAACATGCACAGGGACAGACTAGTTTTTGTGGAGAAGTAGGGACGGGATGGCCACCCCCTCTAGTGGGAAGCACACCGATTTACCATCCAAACCTGCTTTTATTGGGCTCGTTTTGCATAAGAATTCAGGTAAAGCACAATACTCATTATGAGGAAGTAAGATCAAACAATAGATAACAAGGAACTCTGAGGGTCTATTTTGAGTCGGGGTCAAAGAGCTGTAAGACTTTAAAAGAACAAACTAACTTCCTCCTTGGGCCCTTCTCATTCAACTGAGAGCATTCTAAACAAAGAAGGTTTCACAGGAATTTACATATTCTTTCTTAGGCCTGATCACCCAGGGAATCCGCCCTTTTCAGCACAGAGCTGCACCACCCTGTCATTGTTTCAGGCTTAGGTGGAGCAAGGGAAGTGAGGCAACCAAGAGATAAGGAGATTTTCTCCCAGAACAATGAGGGCTCAGGCTATGTCAAAGCCAAGGAGCGAGGGCCCATCACCCCCTTTTGCTGTAGCCCCCAAAGTCCTTCTTTTGGGGGCCTCCCACGTGATTGTGCCTGTCTTAGGTCATTCCCCCCTTGGGGAATCTTACCCGTCTTTGGCTAACTGACCAAGCTTTGGGGTTCAGTTATGAATGAAGCAGCAGAAGCAGTGCTTCTGCCAGGGAGATAAGCTTTTGTCTCCTTGCTGGCTTATGGTTCCAAGGGTGTTCCCTTAGCCTTAGCCTAGGCGGGTGTTACAGCTTCTGATACCAGGCAGGGCGGTTCGAAACAGAGTTGGGGCAGGTAGAGAGAACTGAGATAAATTGAAGATGGAAATTAGTCTTTTTGTAATGTAATTTGGAAGTAACATCTCATCATTCTACCATATTCTGTGTGTTAGGAGTCAATAAGTCTGGTCCATACTCAAAGGGAATGCATTACACAAGGGCAAAGATACCTAGAGTGCCATCTTAGAGGCTTAGAAACCACCACAGTGAGTTTCTTCTGTGCTGTTACCTACATTCTGTGGACTCCCTAGAGGTTGTCATCTCTGCAAAGCATGTCATGGGGATAAGAGAAGGAGAATTAACACAAGGAATAAACATATCTAAATCACATTTTGGTGTGTGGTTTTATCTCCCTGTGAGTCTTTCCCCAAGCCCACTTAAAGAAAAAGGTTCTGTTCACAGATACTGTAACTGTCTACCCAGAGTTGATAGCCCAGAGATGCACACATATTGGTCATTTTTACTGCATGATTTGAGAGGAATCAGAGCATCTCCTCTCACAGCTTCTTAAAAGAAGCCATATGATTCTGGGGTATAAGGCATACATTCTCAAGGGGGGTAAAATCACTGCCAAGGGGGCAAAGTTGGTTCTTATGAGGCAAAAAGTTCCTACTCTTTTTATATATAAAGTACAGATGTACATAAACAGATATACCCTATACCTGTGGTAGTAAATTCTATGGACACATGATTGGGGGGGAAATTCCCTCAAAACTTCTTCAGCAGGGTGATAAAGAGAAAAACTTGATGTTTCTTGTAAGCCAGTAGGAAGACTCCAACTAGGGTACAGATTCAGCTGAGGGTGGAGAATGGGAGGTGAAATTTGAGATTTGGTAGAGTGTAAATGGACTTGCCCAGGCACATACTGAGTTTTGGGTTTACTCCTTGATCTGATTTTACCTAACTTCTACCTTCCAGGGATTCCTTACAGGTTTTGACTCACTGAGAGTTCCTTTCTAGTTACGTGGGCAGAGCTGTGTACAAATTAATTTTAAACATGTTTTCTAATGTTTCTGAGAGATTTGAGGTTGCTGCAGAATGTTGTAGCAAGTATTTGGTTTAACATCTAGAAATGGGAAATGTTAAATATAGACCAAGAAAAGATTGGTTCCATTTTCCCTATCCTTCCCCCTTCTTCCCACTTCTTCTGTTGGACAGAGATAAAGTTTGGGAGCTGAAGTTAAGGACAAGGGAAGGACTAGAAAGTAGGCAGGTGGGTGCGGAATAGAAATGAGTACAGGAGAATACAGAGGTAAGAACCTTACACAATCAGCCACCATGGGGAGGCTGGTCTTGATGTACCTAGTGTACCTGGATTTCAGTTTTATCAGTTTTAAAATGAAGGACTTATTAAAAATAATACTTAAGTTTGATGCCAGTTTCAACAATATATGATCACACGAAATACCACCTCTGTTTTCACAATAAAGTCTTAAAGTTCAGTATGTCTTTGAGTTAAGATTTTGATTCTTCTGTTGCAATTCAGATACTCATTAGACCTGAGTTAAGCTGTTAACTTAAAATGATCATGTGGTGCACATCACCACAATATAAGGAAAAAAGATTCCAGCTTTGAAGAGTCTTAATGAACTTAAGATAGGCTCTCCAGGACTTGGAAAACTCAGAAGACATATTTAGCATAAACCACAATCTTATCTATTATATTGAACCACATGAAATTTCCATTTTTGTACCTTGAAAATGGTTGAATATTGGCAAACTTATATAGTTCAACCTGGAGTTTAACAACAGGTCATTCTCCTTTAATGAGAAGCAAACATTTTTATTAAATAAAATTTTTATTTTATGACATTCAATAGTTGTCACTGAGGTTTGTTTCCACCATTTTTATTATTTTTCCATCATTTAAACCCTAGCAATAACTGAATTTGAAGGTGAAAACAATAGATAGGTAGATATTTATAATGAGTTGTCTTGAAAAAAAGATCAAAGTTATTTTTCTGTTTCTCTGGAGAGGTGGTTTACTATTATATGTGATTAACCTGCTTTCAGTTATATAAGACTATTTCATCTGTGCCATTCTTTTCACATAGAGTTTGCAACAATTCATAATGTAACTAGCCCAGAAAAGTAAGAACTATAGCTTAGTGATTGTGAGCACACTGGTGTGGATGAGAATAGAAAGATTAGGGGTGCATTGGTTCATCCACTGAGCCTGCTTGGGCCAGGTCTATTATGGGATCCTGAGAAGAAAAGCAGATCCAATTTCTAAAGTAGAAAATGAGTAAACAATTTTCTAGGCTGAGGCTGAGGGTTGAAGGGAGAGAGACATAGAAGAAGGAGAAAGAGAAGAGTTAGGAGAATTAGAAATATTAGAAGAACATGGAAGAGATGAGTGAAGGAGAAAGGAGAGGAGGAGAACTGAAGAGAACTGGTGAAGAAGAAGGGCACTCCTGGTTTCTAATCCATGATTCCTAGGTTGGTCACTTTAAGAAAGAAGGGGAAGTGAATGTTACTTGTTTTTAAATCATGACTTCATTCTCGACCTCCTTCCAAAAGAACTTAATGTGACTGATGGGGAGAGCAAAAAAATCAGAACATTCTAGAGCTGGAGAGAGAGGGAGGGAGGAGAGAGAGAGAGAGAGAGAGACAGAGAGAGACAGAGAGAGAGAGAGAGACAGAGAGAGAGAGAGAGACAGAGAGAGATTACAAAGAAACTTGGACTTCTTGGTCTGCTCCCAGTGTCACAAATAGCCCAGTAAAACTGAGTGAGAAAATTAATAGTTAAAAAAATGGCAAAGCACTCTCTGGATTTGCAGCTCTCATCCTTTACAACCTAACCAGTCTCTTTTGGTATTTATATGTTTCTGTGAATTCTGACCTTTCTGGTAATTAATGCAGGTACACCATATTCTGGAAACAGACTGGAAATGTTTGACATGTAGATTAGGCTGTGGTGACAAATAGTGTGGCCTGTCAAATATTACACAAAACACTGCCACCTGCAGAAAATGAAGCCCTGAGTAGCTAGCTACATCTTGTCTACTGGAGTACACAGACCTAAGTCATTCATAAGGAAAAGCACAGCTGAAAAGAGGACTTGTGTGCCACTTTTCAGGCCTTTTCCTTACTTACGCATCCTGTAGTCAACAATTCCCAGGACAGCAAAATCAACCATCTTGACCAAGCAAATAAACAAATAAAAGAAATAAGGAAATAATCCTTCTGGTATTCCTTTTCACAGACTTTCTCCTATAACAATTTTGTCCTCCCCGGAAGCAAATTCTAAGACTGAGGATAAGGATATTATTTGTACACAATAATGCTCATTGGCTGAATATATTTTTAGGCTGCCAAAAATGTAACAAAGAAGCATGTGGAATTTAGCTTCCCCAGAACTGAATTCAACTGGATGTGAAACTTCTAGTAGGACTTGTAAAAGTTCCATTGCTGTTGGCAACTGCAGTTAGAGCGAAGAGGCAGCTGTAAAAGACATCTTGCCAAAACGTGATTTGGGAAAGGTCATTTTTATTACATGATTTATTTATATTGTTTCTCCATGGTACAAAGAGTTCTGATGTGGACACAGAGCTGAGAATAGGAGAAATATTGAAAGAAACCCTTAAGGCCCACCAATCACAGGCATCGTATGGGCCAAGGAGAAGTTTGGTATAAATTCCTTAGCTAAAACAGCCTTCAATTCAATGTAGCTTTTCTGCATCAATCAAATTGAAAGAAAACTCTAGCATAAGATCAATCTTCTCCCCTATCTTCTGAGGCATCAGCAGTAAGGAACATGATAGAAATAGATCATAGTTTTATAGTCACCAAGGACAATCAAGATATCCTTCTCCTTTCAGAAAAAAAAAATCAGCTTCATCAAATTTCTGATGGTTTATCTTCTTTACACATTGTGTTGTCATCTTAAAGGGCTTAATTGTTTCCCTGAATTTCTTTTCCTTAAGAGGCATGCATTGGTTACATTCAAAACAGGACTACAGTACTTAATAAGGAAAGTTGAGTATGTTTGTAAATGAAAACAGATGGGCAGTTTGTTTATCTTCATTTGGCTATATCATTGTGTCCTAAACATATGATGAGATTTTTCATACCAAATTTATGATGGTGACAAGTAGGATTTATGGGACAAATACTTCTTTGACCATATATTTTATTTAACCTCCCCCTGATGTGGAATCCAGGCTAAATATTGTTTTTTGTTTTATTATTGTTCCTCTTCATTTACTGTCAGCATGTCCCAGAAACTGTGATCAGGTGCTTGAAAATAAGAACCAAATAGAGTTTTTATTCTTGTCTTCAGTATGTAGCTAGTGTTGTGACTTTCTTAAGCCTCTTGTTTCACTTACTGAAAAGTACTTTAAAGAAAAGAAGCAAAAAGAGCTAATTGATTGAGAGTAAAGAATATGAGTTGGCTAGCAATGATTCCCCTCAATCCAAACAGTCTCAGGCATCTCCTTTTTTTTTTTTTTGTTTTTACAAATGTTTATATAGGTAGCAACTTTCAGTATCCTCTAGCCGATTGTAAGTTATTTGATAGGGCAGATTGTATCACCATATCTTCAAAAGTGGTTCACTGAGGGAATGCATGCGGTAAGGATCATATTCTCTGATAATGTCTGTGGATGTGTTTGACTGATTTGCCTCTTAGATGATGACTTCTGATGTCTCCTTGGAGTTCCAGTTGAGAGAGGTTTAAAATTAAACATCACAAACATTCAGCAAAGCTGCCTGGAAGTTTGGCTCCAAGTGACAATCTCTTTCTCTGTACCTTTCCTTAAAGAAGCCATTGTTTGAACTGGAATTTTAAAAAGAGTGAAGTTAAATAGCAATACTGTGTGGAACAATTCCTTTAAATGTTGAATTTAAATGTTCTGCAAAAACATGTTGCCCTGGCAAAGCCACTGTTAGTGGCCAAGGTGATTTCCTCATAGCATCTCTCTACCTGAGGTACATTTATTAGTTTCCAAACAACACAGGGCTGCTACAGAACTGATCTTCATTATGTCCATTTTGTTCTTCTTTGGCTCAGTATCAGAAAAGAGAAGCCCAAATCACACATACAAAAGTTCCTTTCAAAATTAGCAAGACCACCCCAATAACTGGAATAGAGATAATAATTTAGGAGAGGCAAAGCTATTCAGGGAAAAAGTTACACAAAACTTGATGTAGAATATAAAGATTACTATGAGCCCCTTTAAAGGCATACTAATTGTCCCACCTAGCCCACCTAAACAGAAACAAAACAAGCAATATAATAGACAACCTCAAAGACGAATGAGAAAATTATTTAGATTACTGAAGGAACAGTTTGTAAAACAAGTTAGAAAGTCAAAACTGCGGTCAGTTCTAGGGGTTGTGAGTTGGCCATTTGATTGTGCAGACCACCTTCAATTGAACCCCTTGTGGTAATTCAATAACTAGGTCACATCGGATCAAGTCCAAACAAAGCCAGGAGAGGTCTGATATGAATTCTTCCTTATAGTAGGTAATGAGATTTCCCTCCTGTATTCTAAGCATAAGATATAGTATCCAATTCACTAGAGAGGTCACTAACTAATGAACATATAAAAATAATAAAACATATACTTAACATTTCTTACAAGTCTCAGTAACCCATGCTTTGAAGGGAGATATTAGCACCCTAATTTTGCAAATATGAATATATATGCTTAGAGAAGCACAAACAACTACTTAGCTGGTAACATTCAGAGCTGGGAATGGAAGTCAAGACTTTAGTGAGTTGTGAGCAAATTTGTACAGCTCAACACACAGATTACAGTCATGTTTTCAATACTTACTAGTTGAATAACCACAAGTAAGTCACTTAAGTTTTCTAAGTCTTAGTTACTTCATCTTTACTAGGGGGAAAACTGCTACTAAATCAATGTCATGAACATTAAAAGATATACACTGGCTGGCTCATAGTAAGCCCTCAAAAAAACTTAGATCTGCAGAAAAAGAAAATGAGATAATAACACAAAGCTGATTTCGAAAGTTTCCTTTAGTGTGGTCAAGGGGATATACTCAAACCACTGAATGTTCAACTCAATCTCTATCCTCCAAAAAAGTAAATTATGATGAAAACTCAAGTGGAAAATAGTGAGTTACAGGCATAGTATAGCATAAAATATTTTTAAAAATATGTGATTCATTATGTTTACTGTGATTAATAAGGTGGGAAGGCGAACACACACTTCAGAAAGCTTTTGGACAACAGCTGTGAGATACAAGCCCATTTCTAATTAGCCTTTAGTTAGCTTAACTGTGGATATTCTGGTTTGTATATTTCTATAAGCCTTTTTAAAATACAGAGTTCTTAAAAATAACTAAGTAAAATTGCAAGACTATTTGAAGCAATTGGCACACCTCTTTTTAACTTTCTTTTTCTGGATCCTCTTCTGATTTATAGGCAAAGTTTACCTCACCTTCTAGTAAAGGCATCAGTTACAGGGGGGAATAAAAAAGATGGAAAGAGTAAAGAAAGTATAGAGTTACAGAAGTTTACAGAGTTTGGCAAAGTGATTCCAAACTCTGAATTCTAATGCCTTAAACTCACTTCAGATACAGGCTTCTGGCAAATCCAGGACAGGCTATTGGCAGGCAAGTTTCAGTACAAAACAAGTCAAATGTACCTGAAGGGGAGTTGAAGGAGGGATTAACTCCATCTATGGATAGTTAAAATCCTTAGGAGTTAGCAATGAAGTGCTTTTAATTTAAGAGAGGTAAAAATGGTCTGATACAGCATGTAGTGCATAAGCAGTACATTTTTCTAAGACAAAATCAACTTATTTGTCCCCTTCTTAGTAAGGTATACCTGTGACTAGTAGATGCTCTTGCTCTCTCACTCACTCTCTCAAAATCACGGTCATTTCATAAATAGCTTTTCCAAAATAAATCAACCAAAGTCTCTCATATCACCTTATCATAGGGACATGATTTTTTTAAGGTTACATGAACCTATTTCCTTTAGGTGAGATCTCTTTGGGAACTTTATTGATAACCAGTGACTTAGAGACCTGTTTACCCTAGAATCTCCTTACCAGAAGCCTTTCCCAACCATTAAGAATATTAAGTTTAACATTTTAGAACAGTTTGTTCTGGATTGTCCAAGATGGAGCAAAGGGATGAGAACCATTTTCAAGGGCTTTTCTTGTGACATTTACTCCTTGGCTCTGTGGGAGAACACGTAAGTTCCCTCAGTCCATAGCTGCAAGTATGTCCATCCCAACCACAGTGCCGAGGAACTGCGTGCTCCAAGGGGCCATCAGTCTGACTGGAGCACTGGACAGCAGCTATCAGTGGGTAAACAGATCATTCCCTTGCTCCTCACAGCAAAGAAAGAAAAATAAAGAGTGATGGAGGGAAGTATAAAAGAGACAAAGGTGTTAAGAAAAATGCCCCCAAAACTCAAAAATAAGGCAAAAAGATTACTGTGAGTCCTCTCAAAGTCATAGTAACTCTTCTAAATAGCCCACCTAAGGGTCATTTGATACTCTCCAATATAGTCCACTAGCCACATATGGCTCTTTAGAGTTAAATCTGAATTAAAATTAAATAAAGTTAAAAAGTCAGTTCTTAGCCCTGGCTGGTGTAGCTCAGTGGATTGAGCACGGGCTGGGAACCAAAGTGTCCCAGGTTCGATTCCCAGCCAGGGTACATTCCTGGGTTGCAGGCCATAACCCCCAGCAACCGCACATTGATGTTTCTCTCTCTCTCTCTCTCTATCTCCCTCCCTTCCCTCTCTAAAAAATAAAAAGTCAGTTCTTCAGTCACTCTTGCTGCATTCTACGTATTCAGTGGCTACATGAGGCCTGCAGGCTCCATGTTAGCACAAATAAAGAACACTTCTTATACAGGAAGTTCGATTGGACAGTTGTCCTAAGAAAATCTAACTTTGCCTTAAAATTTAGTATAAATTAGAGCTCAGACTTTATTAATGCCAACTGGGAGAAGACTAGAAAACTTAAACTAGTTCTTATAACCTAGAGATTCAAATAACTTTTTTTTTGTCTGTAAGGAAAGATAATTCCTTGGGTTATGGTTTTATTGCCCTGAAGAAAATTAATCAGTTTTGTATCAAGTTTGCAATCTTGTTCCAGCATCTTTAACTGACTAAATACACCTCTTTTGAACCAATTTTGTCATCCTGTTGTGTACCTTATTACTGAGTTAGAGGAAATCCTTGACATACCCACTATATATTTGAGAGTATGTATTATATTTATAACTTTTAAAGAGTTATACTCCAACAAAGGGATTGGACACATGCACCCAGTAAGAATATGATTTAAGTGGGGTCTAAATTAAATATTGGACAGATTTTTTTGGCAAAATTTATGTACATGCTTCTGAGCTTTTTCAACCACACAACATAGAGATTAAGAGTCCAAGCTTTGAAAATTTGATCAGTGTTCATACACACTACTACCAGGCTCATATACAAGAAGAAAGTAGCAACAAAATAGAAAAGTTGAGGAAGATGGAAACTTTTTTCTTCTAACTTTGTATAATACTATAGGGTTTCATTTTCAAAATTAATGAACATATAGAGCTACATAATTAAAACTAAAGCAAATGTTGCATATTTAGGGAGGAGATTTAGTACTTAGTATTGTTAGCACTTTACCATTTACTAGCTGTGTGATTGATCTTGAGCAAGTTATCCAATTTCTCAGTCTCCTCATCTGTACAATGGAAGTCATAACAAGTAGATCATAGGGCTAGTGTGATAACTAAATTAGATAACGTCTGGCATGTACTAAGAGCTCTCTGGATAAATGTGAGCTGTTACAGTTATCTCTCCTGGGAATACAGGGTCATTCCATAAAGTTACCCATTGAGAAAGTAATATTTAATGCCTCCCATCTGATTTTGAAAAATCATGTTAATTCTGCATTCTCACCCATGATTTATTTAATTTTAATTTGAACATAATTCCTCTCACATTCTTCCAATAAAGATGTTGCATATTTATCTTGACTTTGCCTATTCTTGGTAAGCTCAGTGTATCATCAGAAGCACACATATCCCCAGTGGGAAAACATAGCATCTGTGATAGATGATGGGCTGTGGGTTCATTTTCTAGTAGGAAAAGACTTTAAACCTAATTCTAGTTGACTTCTCAGGAATCAAGAGTATTAGAAAAAATATATACATACTCACACAAACACACGCACATCACTAATACCAACACTACCCAGAAACCTACCAGAACTTGGAATCTGGGTGTTTTTGGTAGAGGTAAAAACAAATGTCATGCATGACGTTCACACCAGCCCCCTTCCACCGCTGTCCCAACCTGTCCTTACTTCATTCATTCTCTCTTTTTTCTAACAAAATGCATACATTCTAAAACAATTTACCTATTAGAACAGAGAGAACCCCAGAGACAGGAAATTCAAAACCAAACACATCAGCAACAAAGAACAAATCTTAAGAGAGTCAAAACCCAAAGCAGCCCAGAGAGTCTTCCTGGGAGCATGGAGATCCTTCCTTCTTCCCCATCCCCCAGGGTACAAGAACCAAGGTTCTGCTTTGCTGCTGTGGCAAGAATAGTGTGAAGATATGTTTATGTATGCCTGTGGATTCCTCAGGGAAAAGCAAGGAGAGGAGGAGACATAGATAGTATCTTTCAAACCCATGACAATTAATGCTAAAGATATCTGTAGCAAGTATTAAGTGAAAAAGAGCTTTTGCTATAATAGTTTACTTGTCCATATTTATCCAGTACCCTCAAAGGATCATTTAATATTATTTTTTAAATATATTTTATTTATTATGCTATCACAGTTGTCTGATTTCCCCCCTTCACTCCCCTCCACCCCACACACCCTCTCCCACCCACATTCCCCTCCTTTAGTTCATGTCCATGAGTCATAAGTTCTTTAGCTTCTGCATTTCCCATACTATTCTTGCCCTCCCCCTGTCTATTTTCTACCTACCATCTATGCTACTTATTCTCCATACCTTTTCCCCCTCTCTTCTCCTCCCACTCCCTTGTTGGTAACCCTCCATGTGATCTCCATGTGTTCTGTTCCTGTTCTAGTTGTTTGCTTAATTTCTTTTGTTTTTGTTTTAGGTGTGGTTGTTCATAATTGTGAGTTTGCTGTCCTTTTACTATACATTTTTTTTTATCTTCTTTTTGTAAGATGAGTCCCTTTGACATTTCATAAAATAAGGTCTTGGGGATGATGCACTCCTTTAACTTGACCTTATTTGAGAAGCACTTTATCTGCCCTTCCATTCCAAATCATAGCTTTGCTTGATAGAGTCATCTTAGATGTAGGTCCTTGTCTTTCATGACTTTGAATACTTCTTTTCAGCCCCTTCCTGCCTGCAAGGTCTCCTTTGAGAGATCACCTGACAGTCTGATGGGAACTCCTTTGTAGGTTACTGTCTCCTTATCTCTTGCTGCTTCTAGGATTCTCTCCTTCATTTTTACCTTGGCTAATGTAATTATGATGTGCCTTGGTGTATTCCTCCTTGGGTCCAACTTCTCTGGGACTCTCTGAGCTTCCTGGACTTCCTGGAAGTCCATTTCCTTTGTCAGAATGGGGAAGTTCTTTTTTATTATTTGTTCAAATAACTTTTCCACATGTTGCTCTTCCTCTTCTCCTTCTGGTACCTCTATAATTCGGATGTTGGAACATTTAAAGATGTCCTGGAGGTTCCTAAGCCCCTCCTCATTTTTTTGAATTCTTATTTGTTCATTCTTTTCTGAGTGGTTGTGTCTTTCTTCCTTCTGGTCCACTCCATTGATGTGAGACCCAGCTTTCTTTCCATCAGTATTGGTTCCCTGTGTGTTTTTCTTCATTTCACTTATTGTAGCCTGCATTTGTTCATCTAATTTGCAACCAAAATCAACCAGTTCTGTGAGCTTCCTGATCACCAATGTTTTGAACTGTGCATTTGATAGGTTGGCTATCTCTCGGTCGCTTAAAAGGATGGCTTCTGGGGCTTTTATTTGGTCTTCTGTTTGAGCCATCTCTCTCTCTCTATCTCTTTCTCTCTTTTTTTGGTCTGGTTGCACCTGTTATGGGGAGGGGTGGAGCCTTAGGTGTTCACCAGGGCTGGGCACCCCAGTCGCTGGGTTGTGACATTTATGTGGGGGCAGGGTGGAGAGGGAACAATGGCGCTTGCTCCATTCTCCTTGGGACCTCCGTCCCTTCTGCTGCTTCCCCTGAGCAAACTGGTCCCCTCTGGTGCCAATTCCTGTGTGGGTGGGCTTGTGCACACCATGGGACACTCCAAGAACCTCTCCTGTGAGGCTGGGTGTCTCTCCATGCACCTCAACTCCTACAGGTGTCCTCAATCAGTGTCCCGAGGCTCTATTTCCCAGTGCTTGTATCCTGGGTTGTGCGCAGTGCTTTGCTTCACAGTCGCCACCTCACTGGGACGGCCAGTTTCCACCCCTTGGCTGGGGTCTGCCAGCTGCCCATTGCACACTCAAGATCCACCTGTGGTCTTGTGTGCCTCAGGTGCCTTATGCCCCTGGATGCCTTACCCACTGGTCCCAACGCTCTCTGCTCTTCGCACTGCAACTGTGCCCAGCTGCCCGACTCCACCCCCCCACCAGTCTGGATGAAAGAGTCAATTTCAACTTCTTCATTGTCTGACTTTCATTTAGATTGATTTTCTGTCAGTTCTGGTTGTTATTCTATTTCTAAATTGTTGTCGTCCCTATCTTGGGTGTGTGAAGAGGCACAGTGTGTCCACCTATGCCTCCATCTTGGGCAGAAGTCATTTAATATTATTAGTATTAATATTCAGTATTAATAAAAATAATATTTAATATTATTACTTAAAGAATCACTTTCTTTGGAATTAAATAAGCTTTGGCTCTTGCTGGTATGGATCAGTGGATTGAGTGCCAGCCTGTGAACCAAAGGGTTGCCAGTTCGATTCCCAGTCAAGTCACATGCCTGTGTTGCAGGCCAAGTCCCCCATAGGAAGCATGTGAGAGGCAACTGCACATTGATGTTTCTTTTCCTGTCTTTCTCCCTCCCTTCCCCTCTCTCTAAAATAAATAAATAAATAAATAAATAAATAAATAAATAATAAAATCTTAAAAAAAAAAGCTTTGGCTGTTAAGTGGATTCTGTCCCCTGCAGCCTATTATTTTGAGAAACCTGTTCAGTGTCCACCTCCCAGGGTTCTTCATGTACAGTGCTTGACATAGTACATGGGAAAATGGAAAGCACTCAGGGAATGTTGGCTCCCATTTTGATCACTACTGATCAAATTCTGAGATCCTCATCAGGAGGCCAATTCTTAGTATTTCTTAGGCTTATTAAGGAAAAGTCAGTTATATGGGTTATCAGGATCCTGGCAATAAACAGGATGTACCAGCATCTCCAAAGATGGTTGTAATGATAGGGTGTCAATGAAGGGAGGTGTGAGTATGGGAAACAAGAGGCGGTGAGACACCAGAGACTAGTAAACATAATAGTCACAACCATTGCTATGGACTGAACGCTCTGTCCCCCAAAATTAATATGTTAAAATTCTAAACCCCAGTGTGATAGAATCAGGAAGAGAGACTTTTAGCAGGTGATTAGGTCATGAAGGTGGAGCCCTCATAAACTAGATTAATGTTGTTATAGGAGGAGTAAGGAGAGCTTGCTTCTCCTCTGCTCTTCACCATATGACATATAATCAGAAAAGGGCCATTTGAAAACCAAGAAGTGTTCCCTTACCAGACACCAGGTCTGCCAGTGCCTTGATATTGGACTTATCAGCATCCAGCTTTCTATTTTTAGGCCACCCAGTCTATGTTAATTTGCTATAGTAGCATGAGCTAAGACAACCGTCCCTTGAGCTGAAGAGATGAGTAGAAGTTTTAGTCACTGCCAGACAGGAGGTGACAAAACAATAGGAGAGGAGTGCAGAAATACTCTGACTTCTCTTTCTCCTGCCCTCTGATCTCCCCATATCACTCTCTAGCTGAACCCAACTTTAAGCTAGCTGGCCACAGAGCCCCCAGATGCTGCCTACAGGGTCAGCCTCCTGGGCTGTGGAGATGGGTCAACAATAACTCTGGGGGGAAGAAAAACAAAGAATAACTAGGTTTAAAGAACCTGGATTCAAATATATGATTAATTTGCCTATTCACTCCTGATGTTTGAAACTCACTCTCTACAGGAGGCCGATCCCAGTCTTCTGTTGTAGTTCTGGCAACTTTCTTCCTTTTGTTAGTAAATGCTGCCATTAAAACAACAACCTAAGCAAATCAGAGGATATTCAGAGACAACTTCTGGCACTTAATTTCAAAGCTCCAGCTCTTTGAACAGCATTAAAGTCTGTTTCTCATATAAGGCAAATTAGTTAATTTCAAGTGTGCTCTGTGAATATCAATGGACCACCCAAATATTTACTTATTTTAGGCCATCCTCCTAGCATGTTAAAAGAATTAATTAGCTTTAAGAGGAATAAGGGGTGGTATTTGTGCATATAAAGTGGCTAAAGTAAGGGCCAGTTTCATATTAAACAACATTAATTATTCATTTCACAAAGGAGAAAAATTTACCTATGATAGAAAACCCCTAGGGTGATGTTCTTTTCTACAAACCTGCTTCTAAGTCAAATAACATCCCAAACACTCCTTTTATTCAACCTCTCTTGCTGGAAATGAGAAAAGGCTATGGAAAGAAAAACAACCGGATGCTTTATAGTTACACCATTTCTTAGAGGTTGGTATATGCAAGTTCTCCTCAGCCAGGAGGTCAGATCCAGAAGAACTGTCTGGGAAAAATCCCCTGCCTCTCTAACAAATGTGAAACTTTGGATAAAAGTTAGTATGAGGTTTGCTCCAGGCTGGGGATTTCAGAGCCTAGTTTAGGAGTTCCCCTAAGGAGGTGGCTAACACCTGGCTGAGTTTCCAAGTCCCTTTGCCCTCTTTCTGCCCCCCCCCCCCAAAGGACTTTCTGGAGGCAGAACAATCATTGTCCAAACTCAACTCACAGTTGGCCACCAAGAGAAAAGTCTATTGTTCTGCCAGCTGAAAAGCTTTAGATTCTCAACAGCAGACTCAAGGCATGTCCCAGGAACTCAAGGAAAAAGAGGATCCAAAGAATATATTTTCAGTTTCTAGAAAGCAAGCACCTTGTTTACTTATCCTAACAAAGTTGGGGATCTGAATCTATTTACTCTATTGGTCTGAATAAAATTGGGCTTCCTACCCCTCTCAAAGTATTATGAAATCATAGCAATGGTCTTAAACTTTTCTCCTTGTTCTGGTTTTAATAAATTGGAAAGTTTAGTATGTAGCCCATTTTTGAGAACCCTTATATATGTACCCAGTCTTCTGAGGGCACAGTGTTGTTAAAATTCTCAGAGTTGCACCTGTTTACCTAGAGTCACCAAAGAAGCCTTGGGGAGGAATACTCACTAATAAAGATCTTCCCTGTTACTTGCTGGCATGGTCTGAAATTCAGCTTTTAGAGATATATTCCTTTGGATCTTTCAACTCTCTTCTTTTCTGAGAGACCCATATTTGAGTGTAAATACCACTAAGAAAGGATACTCTTGAAACTGTTGAGATCCTTAACAGTTTTGGGAAATATGGTACAGAGCAGTAGGGCATTCCCACATCTTGAAAAGAGGAGTTGAAAGAGTGAGAAAAATACTTGAACCTAACTTGTAACTTTTCTGAAGTGTTATCACTCCTGTAAACATTTCTTTCAAGAAAGACACTTACGGTTTAGAAGATTCCACTTACTAGATGTGACCTTTGGCTTCTTTAACTTTTTAAGCCTCAGTTTCACCATCAGTAAAATAGGATGATAATAATTACTTTATTAAAGTTTTGTGAGAATTAGATAATGTGTATAAGTACCACTCAGGTGGTGCTTGGAATGTATTAAGTATTAATACATTGAATGTATTACTGAATACTTACATTGTAGTAAGTATTCAGTAAGTAGAATGTGATGATGACAAGGATGATGATGACAATCCCATCTGCTCCCTACAAACAGATAAATAAGAAAGAGCATTTAAATATGTATTGAGGAGGAAAAAGTGAGGAAGAAGGAGCTGATCATAACTTTTCCCTCTTGCACTCCTCTGTCCCTTGCTGGGAATATGGAAGCTTTAGAAAACAACTGCTGTGACTTTTCCTCTCCCCAACTAAATGTTTGTAACTTTAATAATATGGCTCTGTAGATATTTTTGTGCCTTCTAGCCTGCCTGAAATTTAACTAGCCTGATAGAAACCTCTATCACACTACATTGCCTCCTATACTGATGGAACATTAGTTAGGGAAGGTACTGAAAAACAAAACAAAACAAAAAGGAGTAGATTTGGGGTCAAATTAAGGTAGGAAGGTTTTAGTTTGATGAAAATCCTCATTTACTTAGCAATAGCATTTGCAATGGAAGGAAAATGTGTGGATAAGGGTTTAGTCCTTATGAAGAGGGCTCTATTTTATATTATGAAAATTATTTCAAGGGCATATGTTCCCTATTTATTGATCCAGTGGCGTGATTCTCTGGTGGTATGTTCAGCATCTTAAAAAATAAAGCCCATTTCATTAAGCAAGTAATGATATTCACTATGGACATATAAAGTCATCTATGAAAAAAATAAGGATAGAGAAAAAACAGGTGCAGAACTGAGCTCTAATGTTCACCAACCTGCCAACTTTGCAGTTACCAGTGGGGCACTGGAGCTTCCTGGATTTCCTGCCATTTTCATCTAGTCTAGTCTAGGTAAGGACAATGCCCCTTGTTTAAGCTCAATGCAGGATTTTGTCAATTGGGCCCTAATGCAACACTCTGGGACCACCATGTCTTGAAGATTGTCTGAACAGGTCTCTAGAGACTTGAGATCCAGAATGGGACACTGGACCATGGCAGCTCATATCTGCTTTCTCATATCCTTCACCTGTGAATTTTAAGATCCACCTTTCAGGCTCCTCTTCACTCAAATTCAAATGAAGCCACTCTTGGCTCCTCCTGTAGATTAAATATTTGAGACATATTAGAAAATCCTTTAGGCTCATCTAAGATTCCAATGTATATGGATCTTCAAGACTGCCAATTGCCACATCCATATCACCTGGGAACAGAACTTTCCTATACACTCTGTATACAAAGACCAGCAAATTTCCAGCCAACAACGCTCACTTGGTCAGATGTTATTAATGTTAATGACACCCTCCATCCTATCTCCCAATTCTAGCAATGAAGGTATAAAATCAAGTAAATATCAAATATCTTCTTAGAAGGGGTTTAAAGTTGTTTACAAATAGGGAGACTATTTTATTCCTATCATCCCCAAATCATTATTAATAATACTTCCCTTACCCTTAGAAGTATCACAATTTCAGCAATAAAATATATAATGTTTTTAGAAGAGTCACCATCACGGAGATTACTTGAGAAACAATATTATCTCCCATTTTAGTTTAGGCAAAGACTGTGTTACTATAGCAAGGAGATCCCCAAAATACAGTGGATTAAAGACTACAGAGATTTCTTTGTTTCCAATTAAACAGTCCTGAAATGAACTGTCAGGTGGGCAGAGTCTCTTCCATGGGACCATTCAGGAACCAAAGTTCCTTTCATATTATTGCTCCATCACTTTTTAGGGGCTAAATTTGCAAACATCTTTGAATCTGGGTTATAGTTTTTGTTCCAGCTCATAGAAAGTGAAAGAGGGGGTATGAAAAAGGGCATGCCTAAAGGTTTAAGGCCCAGAACTAAAGGCAGCACACAGCATTTCTGCTTCCATTTCTATTGGCAAGAACCTAAGTATATGGTCATGCCTAGTGTCCTAGACTAAGTTCCTTTGAAAGCAAAGCCTGGGGTAAAGGCCTTTGTGTTATTTTACTAGGGAGTACAATACCAAGAAGCATAGGTGAGTAGGAAATAGAATGCAGCAAGGAAGGAGTGAAAGCAAATATGAGCATATATTACTGAGTTAGATAGCTCTTGGTATTAAGTGTGACCAATTGCTCTTATGGGACCATCTTTTGGCAGGTCATGTGAACTGTTGGATAATTATTCACTTGTTTCTATTTTCCATTGATAAAAGTTTCAGAGGTATTGAATCCCCTAAAGTTTTAGGTATATCTTTCTTCCTTCCTTTATTCCTTCTATCCATCCATCCAACATTCTATACTGTATAGTACTGTGAGTTTAGAACAATGAATACAGTTGTGCAACCACAACCATAAAGACAAGAAATTGTCCATCACCTCAAAAAGTTTCTTTTTTACCTATTTGTACCCAACCCCTCCTCTCACTTCATCCTCTAGCAACCATTGGTCTTCATCCCATGCCTGTCTTTTGCCTTTTGCAGAATGTCACATGAATGGAATTATATTGTATGTAGGCTTCTGATTCTTTCTTATTTCACTTCACATAATGTATCTGATGTTCATCCTTGTTGTTTTCTGTACCAACCCATCCTTTTTTATTGTTGGGCAATATTCCATAATACAAATGTAGCAGTATAATAATCCATTCACCAGTTGAAAGACATGTAGCTTACTTCTAGTTTTGTATCCTTACGAATAAAGATGGTATAAATATTCACACACATGTTTCTACATGAGTAGATTTTATTTCTTTTGTAAAGCCCACAACAATTTTTTGACTTGGACTTTGATGTCACCATAATACAAATTAGAAAACTGGGTCTCAGGGAAATTAAATAACTGACCCAGTGGCACATAGGTAATTGAATGGTGGAACCCAGGTGTCTGTCTCAAGCTCCTGGTCTTGAGAAAAAGACACATAAGCAAATAATTACATTACACATAAACATACACATGTACAATAAGTTGTATAATAGAAAAATAAGTGCCAAGAAAATACACTGGAATCAGAAAAATGTGCCTAATCCTTTTCCCTCAGATGATCGTGGAAGCATCTAGGGTGGGCCTAAAATTCTGCATCTTAAAGCATAAGCAGGTATTCTCTAAGCACGCAAGATGGTAGAACAGCTATATTGCCAAGTTCACAGGGACAGGGGCTTGGTCAGTTTTGTAGCTGGTGCCTTGCAAATACCTAGAACAGCATCTTATATATAATTGGCACTCAATACATATTTCTTGAATGAATGAATGAATTTCAGACAAAGGGTACGGCACATGTAAGGGTAAGGAACCTGGTTTGCATTGACTTTTTTTGCCTGGTACATGACCTCTCCTTCAGTTGCAAGAAACATTTCCCAGCTGCTTCTTGGCATGATTTTTAAATTTTCAGTGGTTTAGTGGCCACACCCAACACCCTGAGGCCTGGGGTCCAAGAGCCTTTATCTCTCTAACAAGCCTCTTTCTAGAAGCCTGGCTTTGACCTCTGTGAGCTGCCCCAATGTGCAAACTAAACAGAGATGTAAACCTTGGAAGCAGGCTTATCTTCTGGTGTCCTGCCAACTTCTTGAATGTCATGGATTCTGTTCCTTGTCCCTAAGGCACCAGCTCAGGTTCTGACCAAAGAAGGCTAAAGTGGCAGGTCCCAAGGGGAGAGAAAGTGGAAAGACAAGCTGCTGTTCAGAAGTGAAAGACAAATACCATATGATCTCACCTTTAACAGGAACCTAAACAACAAAACAAAGAAACAAGCAAAATATAACCAAAGACACTGAAATAGAGAACAGTCTGACAGAGTTCAGAGGGGAGAGGAGAGGGAATTTCAGGGGAAAAGGGGAATGGTTTACAGGAAGAAGTATAAAGGACACATGGATAAAAACTAGGGGTGGGTGGAAATGGGAGGGAGGAGGGGAGGGCTGGGTGAGTGGGTTGGGATGGGAGTAAAAGATAGAAAATTGTACTACAACAACAATTAAAATAAAAAATATTTTAAAAAAGAAGTGTTCAGAAGCTCGAGAATAGTGGATTCAGGCAGGAACACAAGGTGTCAGAAAGGCAGGTGGAAAGGCTGTCCTCCTTTTTCTCCCCATTTTTACAAAAGTACTACTTTTATTACAGAAGTGTTGAAAACATTGTAAATCAAAAAAAGAGTCTGAAATTACACTAATTCCGACATTGAAAGAGTACCAGTTAACACATCAGTAGAAACACTTTTATGTTTTCTAGGGTAATACACAGTCACACACAATGGAATGATACCAGTAGCCTGTCTTATATAATGGAGTATCAGAAACATTTTGCACCATCACTAATTATTTGTATACCAATTTATTTTTATTTTTTTAAATGTTTATTTATTGATTTTAGAGAAAGAGAGGGAGGGGGAAGAGAGAGAAACAGAAAGAGACAGAGAAATATCAATTTGTTGTTCCACTTATTTATTTATTCATTGGTTGCTTCTTGTATGTGCCCTGATCAGGGATCAAACCCACAACCTTGGCATAAGAAGATGACACTCTAACCAACTGAGCTACTTGTCCAAGGCAACCAATTTATTTTAAATAGCTGCATTTTGTTCAAAATTTGATTTAACAAATTGTCAGAATAAATTTTTGTTTAAATAGTTTTATCCTTTTCAAAAAATATTGTCACTTGGTGCTTAAGATAATGTGCTTTGTATAGGCTTAAATATTATCTTCTGGAACTTTCTGGTTTCATAACCTTGGGCAAGGAACCTAATTTTGTTGCCTTATCAGTAAAATGAGGATGATAATAGTACCTATTTCACAGGTTTGTTGCAAGGAACCAATGAGTTGATTCAAGTGAAATACAGGGGTTGGCAAAAGTAGGTTTATGTTTGTGAGCTCACGAAATATGCAGTTTATTCTTGTATTATTATTATTATTAATTATTGTATTATTTATTTGTATTACAACTGTAAACCTACCTTTGCCCACAGCTGTACTTGGCATGGCATCCACCATACAGGAAACTCTCCATATATATGAGCTAATAATTATTAGTATAAAAATACAAACAGTATAGAAAAACATAGTTTAAAAATCACCTGCAATCCTAGCACCCAAAGAGAATCAATGTTAATTATGTCATATTATATTGTGCTCCTTTAATCAATATATCACAGGTATAAATATACCCTGCCAAGTAGTATTACTCTGTAGTTTATATCATCTTTTTTTCATGACTGAAGAATATTCCATTGGTGCAAATATGCCAGGGTATACTCTTTTTTTTTTTTTTTTTTTGTAATTTCAATTCCTTAATGGTTAAGTAGTTACTTTTTTTTAAAGATTTTATCTATTTATTTCTAGAGAGGGAAGGGAGGGAGATAGAGAGAGAGAGAGAGAGAAACACCAATGTGCAGTTGCTGGGGGTTATGGCCTGCAACCCAGGCATGTACTCTGGCTGGGAATCGAACCTGTGAGACTTTGGTTCGCAGCCAGCACTCAATCCACTGAGCTATGCCAGCCAGGGCAGGGTATACTGTTAATGGAGAAGAAAATTAAGTAAACCCAGCAAAATACAAACCCTGACTTACGTGCCTGGCCAAATCCTCATTGTGCACATTTCGTAATACCAGCTAAGAAGAATCTCACCACAAACTCAACTCTGCAGAGTCAGGAAGAATCTGAGAACTGTGTCCCAATTTCCTAATCAGAACTGACCTTGATTGTCCCAGGATATCACCCTTCACCTGCATACTCTGCTGTTGGTGCTCAGAATGAATATGGGAAACAGTCAAATTCCTTGGTTTGCTCCTGCTGACTCAGCAGGCAGGGGACTCCAGGAGAGTTCACCGTGGTTTGGCCAGGAAGGAGCTCAGGCTCCGCTGAGATCACAGCCTCCTGGGGGCCAGATGAGGAGCTGGCTTGTTTATACTGTATCCCAGACCAAACAGCTGGGGAAATTGTAACCCTGTTCATTTCCCCCTACTGCCTTAAAAAGAAATTTGATTAAATCACATGAGGAAATAATTCCTCTTGCTTGCTCTTTGTTTCTTTCTCTCCTTTATTTCCTTCTACTTTCCCTTTCATCCTTCCTTCCTTCCTTCCTTTTCTTTCCTTTTTCACTCCCTCCTTCTCCTGATCTTTTTCTGTCTCTCTCAGTCTGTCTCTCTCCCTCTCCCTTTCTTCCTTCCAATTTCCATAACAAAATACTTTTGGGGGAAAATTAAACAAAGAGATAAATCCTTTATTTTCAGAGCCAGGAGGAATTTTTTTCCCCAAGACTTATTTGCAGATGAAAGAACTGGGGAAATAAATGGGCCAAAGGCCTCTTTCTTATTCAGGCAAAATGTCCATGGAAAGTCCTAAAAAGGCTGAACTTCATGGTGACTTTATCAAATATATCTTTGGAAAACTGAGATTGGAGTTTGCTGTCTCCCCATGCCCATGCCTCTCTGGTCCTCGGTCCAAGCCTCTGCAGCTGGAGAGGCCATTCCTGCAGTCAAAGAAGAGGAAGGGAAACTGAACACATGGACAGCTAAACCTACAGCTGTGTGTCATCTGCCAACCTGATAACTGTCCGCTCTTCACTGTCTTCCAAGTCATTGATCAATATATTGCATGAGAACAGGCCTGCTGTATGCAGTTAAAGCCCTGATTTAAATGCCTTTTTATATATTAGGAAGGCAATATAGAGTAGTCATTGAAAGCACAAATCCCAACTCTGCTATTTACATACTGTGTATCTTCAAGAATACAACAGCCTCTCTAAGCCTCCATTTCTCTGCCCCTAAACATGGGAATAACGGTGGCACCCATCATCTGACAAGGGTGTGTGCAAAGGCTTAGCACAAAACCTGCTTAGGCAGTGTGCAGACATTGGTGTTATTACAAACAGCAGAGTTAGTTGTGCATCCAAATCATCAAATTATTATCCAGCTTTCCGCGAGGAAAAGCACACATCTGTTAATCAAATGCTGTTGCTGGAATTGAAGTGTATGATGTCTGGAATATTTTAGTGATCTGTCAAAAATAAAGTATCAAGAGAGGAAATAAAGTTAGGCCATAATGACTTGAACTTCTGCAAGCATTCAGTGTCCCAGGCTGTGCTGTTTCCTAAATGTTCATAAAGGGTGTGTTTCATAATCAGGTCCCAAATGCTAGCTCCATTGCCTTCTAGTTTTTAGAATCCACATTTTTCTCATTTTTGAAAACTAGAATAACATATTCCTGTCTCCAATTCCCTGGCCTCGCTCCCAGGCTCTGATTTCTCTAAGATTGCTGACAGTGGTTTTGTAATCACATCTGCAATCCCTTTCTATATTCTAGTGTTTAATCCAACTTGAACTCATTAACTCTCTAGTTCCCCTTCTATTAGCTCTTGTGCCATCTTGGTCTTCAATTTTCTCTTTTAAAACATGTTTTTCATATATAGATAGATACATGCATATGTAAGTATATATGTATATCTATATATACACACACATATGAATGCTTATGCATGACTCCATTCTGGAGAAGCACTAGGTGAGTGCAGAAAACTGCACCCAGCTGAACTGTGCTGCACGGGGACACACAAAACTCTCTCTCTGTCTCTCTCTCATGCATGTGTGCATACACACACAAATACATATTTAATACATGTTAATAGCTAAACATTTCAATTATATGGCTTAAAAAAATAATGAGTCCAGAAATCATTGGTAGTCATAGCATTCAGAGACAATAATAGTGCTTTCTGTCTTGCTGTAACACCTTCCAGTATTTCTCTGTGTAGAAATAGATACAGATTGCTAGTAGATAAATAAAACAGGAAGATTCCTTGATATAATTCTTTTTCTACAGCCCTACTTTAATGTTAGCATATAGCTTCAGTTCAGTAAAGTGAGATAATTTTTACTGGGCTCAGACCCTTTATTTGGGTACTTTGGCTTTTCAGCAATTTGCCACATTATAAATGTTACACTCACTACTTTGGTAAAAGGTGTAGGTGCTCAGTAAATAGTTGCTGATGTCCTTAGTTAAGGAGGCTCTAGAGGTACAAGTATTAGACTTCAGAGTTATATGGACTGTGTCCTGATGCTTCTTGTCCCATGCCAGATGGCTGAACTCAGGCAAATCACCCCACTCTTCAGGGACACAGTTTCTGAGCATTTTCTCCTGTTAAAGAGGTTGGCAGACAGTGGCCCTGGGTTGGGCTCTCAATAAAATTAAATGTGACCTTGAATACAATGCTTGTAGCATAGTGCTTTGTTTAAGGAATATCAAAAAATGGTAGCTATTATTGTTAATATTATTTTTGTTATAACATCCTATATGGTTCAAGGTCTATGTTCTTTAAAAGTGAAGACACTGTTAGAGGTTAATGATTTCTTTAATGTAGGAATTTACATTTTGAGCTCAATGCAAAGTGAGTCAAACCAAATAATGCACTGTAAATAACAGCAGCATGAGGACTCAAGGTGAAGGCACTCATTTCATACATACCATCAATTCTGCCGTGATGAGACACACACTCCTAAAAATTATCACACTGTATAGTGTTGTAATAAATACCTCGGGGCTCCTGGGAATTGGGGTGGTGGCAGTGGTTCTCACTCACAAGATCTCAAAGTCTCCTGGGATTTTGCCCCTCTCCCCAGGGGACATTTGCAGTGTCTACAGACATTTTTTGGTTGTCACACTGCTGGGGACAGGTAATAAAGCAGAGGAGGATACCCTTGACATCTAGTGGCTGAGACCAAGGATGCTGCTAAATAGCACAGACTACACAGGACAGTGCCCACAGCACAGAATTGTCCAGCCCAAAATGTCAATAGTGCCAAGACTGAGAAACCCTGGGCTAGAGCACAACACTCAAAAACTTGTCCGTGACATATTTAAAAAAGGATAGGAATCTAATAAAAACAGTAATATGGTTTTACCTATGTTAAGTGGTTAAGAATGCATACACTCTGCAAAAATATATCTTGCCTCGAGAAAGACCTGTCGCTTACTTGTGGCAGTGGATTTGAGAGGGTGGCAGCTTGTGGGGCAGCTGTGAAGTGGTGGAAGCAGGATTATCTGAAATGGGACGGGAAGTCATTGTGCCAGACGTGATGGTGCAGCTCCTGACACATTGGTGAATGAACGGAGGACGATGCTGGATGACTGCAGGGTGTGTGTGTATGAGTTTTGTGTGTCCCACGAAGCACAGTTCAGCTGGGTGCAGTTTTCTGCACTTACCTGGTGTTTCTCAGAGATGGAATCACACATAAACAAACATGAAATTTGATTATGCCCAAATTATTCCCAATATATCAATGATATTAGAACAGATCCATATTTTAAAAGCATATGTTATAGCAGAACTGACTATACATATTTAATTGCACTGAATTGGCTTGACGAAAACTAGAATTCACAGCAACAATACTTTGATTCTGAAAAATGTGATGGACTTCATGATCAAAAAGACTTTTAACCTATAGATATTACCAAGCAGATATGTTCCAGAGAAACAACAAGGGCCCAATTTAAGTAAAACCCCTTCACAGGCTATTGTACAGCACAAGATTCTTCCATGACCTGAAAAGTGGCCCATACTATTTATCACAATGTTTATTTTAAATCCTTATAGTACTGAAATATTTAAGGGTGAAAGTATATGATATGTGGGATTTGCTTCACAATAATCCAAGTGGGGGCAGTGAGTAGTGGGGCTAAGGGGAAATAGGATTGGTCATGAGTTTATACATGAAATTAGGAGATGGGAATGTGGGCTTGGTTATAATGTTCTCCCTACTTTGTATGATAAAAATAATTTTAAAAATTATGCATAAGCAGTACATTTGCAAGTAAATTCATACAAAGATTGATTTTTAAATGTTGATGCTACTATTTTTCATAATAGGGTTCCTGTGTAGCTACATAATGAAATGTCATGTTAAAAAGCTTGGATGTGCCATAGGTATTTAAAATATGCTTACCTTCCACAGTTTCTAAAAGACAAGCTCTTAGAAGTAGAATATGATGATTAATAAAATCAGGTGTTAAAAGGAGAAAATTAACAGTCAAGTCAAGGTCAGTGGCCAGGGCCAACTCCTTCGAGTGATGTTGCAGAAGCTGAGACTATATGAAGCCCTAACAGCAGAGGTGAGATGCCAGCCAGGGGAGTGTGCAGATATGCTCTGGGTGAAACCTGACTGAGCAGAGGATTGTGGTGGTTAGAGTCTGACCTCTCTGTGAGGCTTGTTTCCACTGAAGGATCTTGGGTAAATTAATCTAGTCATTCTGAGAAATTTTGCGTCCCTCGAGTTTGTAATAAAAAAGAGTGCAAAATTTAAAGAAACCAGAGGGGTGGGGGGAGGGAATTTCAGGGGAAAGAGGGAAGGGTTTACACAAACAAGTATAAAGATCACATGGACAAAAACAAGGGCGGGGTGGAAACAGGAGGGAGGCAGGGAGGGCTGGGGGAGTGGGCTCGGATGGGAGTAAAAGGCAGAAAACTGTACTTGAACAGCAATTAAAATTTTAAAAATGGGAAGGAAGGAAGGAAGGAAGGAAGGAAACAAGGAAGTAAGGAAACCCCAGCAGGAATGCCTGTAATAATAAAGGCACATTAGAAAGACTTGAGGCTCCTAAGAAAGTCTGAGCTCTTCTTTGGAGCATCTGATCAAAACTAGAAATACTGTCCCTGAAACATGCATATATGAATTCACAAGAACATTTTAATGCAAGATCTGGAGAGTCACAGTCATCTTAAAATCCATCCAGGGCAGTGGTCAAGGAACCTGGGTTAGAGGCTACACCAACTTCATTCTAGAAGCTAACAGGATGGAGACAAGTTCAATGTGTTCCTGTCGCTGCAACTGGCCCTCTTGACCTACTTCACCTGCCTGAACTATTTTCTCCACACTCCAAATTCTACCTTATTCTTCAAAGTCCCTCACTTTCAGGAAGACTTTCTCAGCCAGTGTTATCTATAGAAATTTCTCCTCTGAACTCACAGTAAGTCACTTATCAGTGCTGCTATTTTTGTCCTTAATCATATACTCTTTTTGGATGCTTGTCTCCAGATACTTGTGTGTGTGTGTGTGTGTGTGTGTGTGTGTGTGTGTGTGTGTGTGTGTTGTTTGTTTAACTAGATTGCGAGCAACTTGAGAGCAACACTGTTTATCACACTTCCTGGTATATCCTCCCAGAATCGACCATGTATAAAACTATCAAGTAAACAGACATGATTTGAAGGTAGTCATAAGGTACATATTGAATAAATGAATATCTGAATGAATGAAAAGGTGAATGAATCTCTTACTCCTTTTTTTTTACTGCTTTCCCTCATACTTTAAGCTCAGCAACCTCTGCTCCTCTGCCTGGAGCACCTTTTTCCCAGGACTCCCTAGCAAGCTCCCATTTATGTTTTGAATCTCAGCCCCTCACTTTTTACCTTCTTGCCTCCCTCCACCCCAGCTTCATGGCATAGACTGTGGAAGACCTGTGTTATGCACCTATACCCTAACACACCATGGCAGTGATCCCCATGGGCATCTACCCACTGCTGGAGATGTGAGGCCCACTAGGTGTGTGGCACAGGGAGGAACAGGTTTACTTGCTTATGCATTTATTTTAATGTGTATTTGTAACAATATAACTAATGCATCAGACCCATGATTTCACAGAATATGTTGATTAGAATGAGGCTGAGTAAAAAAAGACAAAAAGTTGGCTTAAAGAAAAGCAGTGAGTGATAGCCTTCTTGCTATGGTTTTATGACAGAACTTGTGAAGGTGGGGTATGTTTGTTCAGTCTATTTTTGAGCAGTAGGCGGGCATTGGGAAAAGGCAGCTGTCCATATCCTTTCCTAGGAGGCAATTCCAGGGGCACAGGGACCAGGCCTAACTCAGCACTGTACCTCCCAGGGCTTAGGGATGGTTGGCTGAATTGAAAAATTTAGGAGTGAATTTAAAAATTTTGTCCCAGCCTCACTTTGCCCTCCTTAAAACACTATTTCATCTGCTCCCTGGAATAGAAGGAAAGCAGAAAAGTAGGAAGGAAGAGTACAACTCCTCTTCCCCCCAACTTGTTACCCAAAGGTTCAAATAGACCATTACAGGAGGCTGCCCTAATCTCATCCTACCAGAGGCCTCCTTTGCTTAGGTTTTCTTCCAGGGATTTCTGGGCAGCATGAAAACCTATTTTGGCATGCACATAGAGCTTTCTTTGCCTTTAACACAATTAGCCAAAGACTCTCAGAGATTCTTTACCATGAGGACTAGTTATACCCACCCAGGCATCTGCTGACTCCAAGGAACAGTGATTATTACCTAGATAATCATGGGTTACTGAAAGAGAGGAAAAGCAAAACAGGAAAATTGCACAAAGGGAAAACTTAGTCAACCAGCACCTGCCAGAAAAAGCTGGTGGGTGGGAATGGAGTGGGAAGGTTCCTCGGGGCTCTTCCCCAGGGAGGATGCTGAGACTTCCAAATTCTGAAGGTCTTTGTGTAAGAGGTGAGGGGCTGTGGTGTACCTAGTGAGTCGCTGATGGCTGGAGAACAAAGAAAGGAAAAGGGAAAGGCAAGGGTGCTTCCACTTTTCAAGGTAACATAGTTGAACAAATCCAAGATTGCATTAGCTCTAATCACTGGTAATTCATTTTGAAAAAATCACAAAGGAACTGTCTCCCCCCAATTTCCGCTTTAGGGATTTCCCAGGCTAAGAGGGCAGCTCAGTCTGAGTCACTGGGTTTAAGAAACCAAGAAATGATAACGTGAAACTACACTCCTCATGACTGTTAACCCTGTGTTTTCAAAATATCTTTTAAAAATAATTTATCAACAATCAATCTGGATTCTTGTATGTCCATTTACTGTGGAACTCCTGCTTTCTGCTTTTGCACTCTATGTTCCTACTTTGTTTGAATAGTTAGACGTCCACTTATGAAAAAAATGAGAAGTTGAAATTATAATCAATTATATTTGTACTTATTACCAGGGATAATGGCAGCTCTCCTTCTTTAGGTATCTTAGTAGAGAGATTTCACTGGAGCATCACTATAATTTCACTTCTAATTTACTGAAAATAGAAGTCACTAATTGAGGGCCTCCTCTACGGTAGGCACGTAACATTCATTCTTTCCTTTATTTCTCATAATAATCCAATGAGATAGGTACTATTTCCTTATTGAACTGTTAAGAAAATTAAGACTAGAAAAGCTAAGTGATTGGTTCACAACCACCCAGCTAATATGTGACAGAGTCAAGATTCAAACCTCAGGTTTTATCTATTCCAAATTACATGTCTTTCTACCTGCCTATTGCCTTTCTAAAAACTCTACAGAGAAATGAGGAAGAAGAAATAGAATTTAGTACATAAATCAAGGAAAATATGATTTATTACAAATATTCATAACAGATGACATATCTCTTGCTGTGAAATAACTGCACAATCTCACTTCATTCATATGTACCAATCAACACCCATTAGTCCCCTTGGGCATGATGTTCCCTACTCATTCCCCAGTCAGATACCTCCAAACCACACTGACATCACAACATTTATTTGTTAATCATTGGGAAGATGGAGATTGGCTATTTTTAGGACATTCATTATTTAAAAACTATGTAATTCTTGATATTTGTGAGTACTGACAGCACAGCACTCCACTTGGGAGTCATTCATTTCTATGAGGACCAGACATTTTGAAAAGGAAGTTTCATCATGATGTGGATTCTCTTTTGTCATTTCCATTTCTAGGACTATCTTCTCTCAGTATGAAATAATTGAGCAACCAGAGTCAGTATGGATGGAGAGAGAGCAAAAGAGCTGACATCTCCAACAAGAGCAGAAGATGAGAGAGAGTAAGGAAAAGCCCAGTTTTCCAAGGCCAGAGTTCATGACTCTCTGTCATATCCATACCTGGGTGCCAGTGATGCGCCATCTTAAAAATTCATGCCATTGTGTTGCTTTTATTTTCTGAGTATTGGTTTCAGTGGCTCATGATCATCTATGGGGTATCATCTTCCAGAAACAACCTCCTTATTCATGGGCTATCTAAAATTGACTGCTCCATTAAGCAGTGATAAAAACATAGTGTAAGGGCTTCACACTTTTTGATTACCAGAAAGGAGAATAACTCGTGGCTCTAGGATTAAGTCAGGCCATGTGGAGGTCTCCTTGCAAGTCCCAGTCCTGTCCATCCTGACTGCCCTCTTGGAAAAGAGTTCTACTTAGGAACTTTGAACTATGTCACATGCTGGCATGAATGCACTCCAGCTCCACTCATCCTAGGTCAGATATCGGGGTGAAGACTGCCCGTTCGTGATGTTGTGCAGACAACATCTGGGCTCTTAAGCCCACTCACACTCTGCAGCATTCTTGTAGGCTGCTGGAAAAAACTGGAGCCTAGCAGGCTTATAATACATGAGGAATCTATGTCTTCCTTAAAGGGCCCATCACCTCAAATGCTCTCCCTGGGAGGTTTTGCATTCTTTGGATCCCCCAACTTTCCAAACAAATTCCCGACCTATAGTTTATGTTTGAGTTAAATTGAATTATTATCATTCTGATTTACAGAGGGTGACACTAAGACCAATAGATGAAAATCATTTGCTTAATGTTACAAACCTAATTGAACATAAATGGTCAGAGTGGCACCAGATGAGGTGCAAAGCTTAAATAAGGATGAGACACAAGGCTTTAGTTAAGTTTTAGTGGTCATCAGAGATACATTTGGGGTGATGGATAAAGTTGGTGATATGTACATACCTAATAGATCAGGAGCAGCAAATAAAAGGAGGGTAGTCAAGGGAGGGGTGGCATGAAGGAGCTGTGGGAGGACCTCTCGGAGTCATGAGCTATTCATAGCCAAGAAAATGAGGGTGTTTTTGTTTGTTTTTGCCACAGGTAGTCGGATGTGAGCTTTTAACAGTGTAGGTGCACACTGTCACTAATAATGAGGAGCCCAGAGGAAAGATACTTAAATTTCTGTTTTCCTTGGTTTTTTTTAGTACTTAAAAGTACAAATGCACCCACCTCTCAGGATTGTTATATAGAAACAATTAGATAATCTAGATCGGGGCTTCTCAATAGTGGCATTATTGACATTGTGGGCCAGATAATTCTTTGTTAGGGGTGATAGCAAGGCTGTCATGTGCAGTGCAGGATGTTTAGCATCCCTGGCCACCCAATAGCTATAGCACTATATCCCCCACCCCAAGTTGTAACAATCAGAATGTCTCCAGACAGTCCCACATGTCACTTAGGAGGCAAAATCGCTCCCAGTTAAGAACGTGGATCCAGATAAAGGCCTTAGTATAAGTGGTAGGCATATAAGAAGTACTTAATTCATCTTACTATAATTGTTTACTCCCCTAGCTGTTCTTTCTTCCTTTGGAAGATGTCTTTTCTTTGACACCTTCCAAATATTTCCATATGTTCCCCTCATCTCTTGTATTTAAAACTGCTTGTGAGAAATAACTTGACAGATGCATTTATTCTGGGAGTTTTCTTCATTTTTGTCTGAGTATAGCACACTAAGCCACAGACCCCATCTCTAATGAGTTAAGTTAGGCACCCTAAATGAAGCAGGTACTGAATATTTCAGGAATGTTTTCTTTCTAACTTCTCAGAAGTCAGTCTGTGGGAGTGGTTATTGTATATGCTAGCCACGGGTTAGATGAAAATTAATGGCTCCCAACGTATGTTCTTCGGAATACCAGGTCTAAGTGAATCGAAATAGGTGTCACATAATGAGAGGGTTCTATGATTAAACAAATTTAAATTAAACAGATCTCTTTACTTCTCACACCTTCACAAAATCTTAAAGATGCTACTCTCATCATGATTATTCATGAAGAGATATGGTCTGCAGCTTTTCACAAACTCATTTTTACAGGTCAGGAATTAGTAAACTACAACCTTTGTCCAAATCCAGTCTTTTTGTAAATAAAGTGTTATTGGAACAAAGCCATACCTGTTCATTGTTCCTTTACATATTGCTTATGACTGCTTTCACATTACAATGGCCATTTGGGCAGTGATAGAGACCCTATAGTCTACAAAGCCTAAATTCTTTACTGTCCAGCTTTTTATAGAAAAAGTTTGTCGACCTTTATTAGAGACTGGATGCTCTGTGGAATATACCCTGGGGAACACTGGTTTAGAGAATCTCATTATTGAAAAGTGCTTTAAAGGTCATTTAGCCCACTTGTGGCAGTGATTTCAGAATGACCAGATCCTTCAGAATCACCTGAGAAGCTTGTTAAAAATGCAGCTAAGATCCTGTCCTAAGCCTTGAACCAGGTTGTCCAGGGGGAGGGCCCAGGATTTGATACTTAACCAAATCACCCACTAATTTTTATGCACAGATGAACTGAATGCCCCTAATCTAATAAGACTATTGAGCCAATAACTGAATCTCTCAAGTATCTGTGCCCTCCTTCATACCTTCAATGCTGAGGAACTCATTACTTCCCAAACAGTCCATTCTACTCTTAGTCTGGAATAATTACCAGAAAGTTCTGTATGTTGAACACAGATATGTCCTCTAGAAACCCTACCCATTGACTTTGATTTCCTGCCATTCCCACTTGTTGCCAGCTGTGGAGTATGTTTAAGCAGAAGGCAGAGAGCAAAGTTTCCCACAAAAGCCTATGCTTTTGTCTTTCTGGGATGTAGTATTCCTCAGGAAGCAGTCCCTGGCTGCTCTAGGCAAAATGAAGTACTGCTGCCCTGTACACTCCAAGGACACAGGCTCCCTTGTCCATTCTCCACAGTTCTGTAATGTAGTACTGCAGTGAGGGCACAGACATCTGACAAAATCAATAAACTTGGAGTCCTACCCCAGCCATTTGCTTCCTGCTTAGGGGCCTCTGGACAACTTACTTTACCTTAGGCCTCCATTTTCTTAACTGTAAAGAGGGTATAATAATAGCACCTACCTGGGGAGACTCCTGTGGCTTCAGTATCACAGGTACGTGTACAGGGCTTAGCTTCAAGCAAGTTCATAGTAAGCACTCAGTCAATGTCAGCAAGGAGGGGATGAGATGGATATGGCCCCCAGTGGATTTTGAACTTCTCCAGGTAAGAGACCATCTATAATTTATCTTCCTTCAAATCACCAGTACCCATCACACAATAAAAGCCTAAAAACAAAAGATTTACTAAAGGAATGATTTGAGTTCTGAAAGAGGCCAGATAAAGCAGTGGTCATGAGCAATGGGACTGAAAAATATTTGCCTGTTTCAAATCCTGTGTGGTCTGGAGGAAAAAACTTGATCTCTAAGTTTTAGTACACTCCAGGGTAAATGGAGTCCCTGTGAATGTGACTGTGAATATTAAATAAGATGATGCAGGCAAAATAGTACATCACAAAAACTCAATAAGGGGCTATACTTATAATCAATATTACTACTACCATTATTATTAATAGTATCCCCTCAACATAGTCCCAGTGACTTGTCTGGAAAAAGATGTCTTTGCTCACAGAGCAGTCTTATCTCTGTTTTTTTTTTTTACTTCCTATTCTTAGATCCCTTGGGAAATGCATAGCTTAAAATTTGGGACCAGGCTAATAGAGGACCATGCAAATCCATCTTAGAACTATATACATAGTAAATCCTGTGGCTACACTAAGCTGTGCACAGTTAACATTTCCCTCAGTGCCATAAACCAGATACCCCTTTCCCCCCAACTGTTTGTAGCATGTTAGGTGCAGATTTAATTAAACTCCTAAACAAGGAAACGGCAGTACCCAAAGGAGATGGAGGAATGTCTTGTGTCCAAACCAAATAAAGGAGAAACTATAAATACCAGGGCTCTGAGACATCAACATTTATACTCAGAAGGCTCTTCTTACTGCTAAACCTGACTTTAATCCTTCAGAGATTTACCCTTGATTACCTCCCTCAGAGTTGAGGCTAATGGCCAGACCTGAGCACCTGGAGTTTTTATCACACCTGCTTCCAAACAGGTCAAGTAAGTTGAATGTCCCACTCTTTATGAGCTGGACACTGGTTCTAGGCCCTGGAGGCAAAAGATACACAATTTTTTGCAGTGGAGGAAATGGACATCAACAAAAGAATCACATTCATAAATGTAAAATGAAAGTAAATAGTGTTATGAAGTAAAATTTCAGGTCTTTTTGAAATCATATAATAGTTACTTGTCTCCAAGGAGGACAGGAAAATCTTCCATTGGGAGCTAATAAAATCAGTGAAAATCTGATGAATGAGCAGGAGTTATTTAGAAAAATGGAACAGGGCATTTGTTTGGAGAGCAATGCTGACAGAATGAACAGCATGTGTGGAGGCCCTGTGGCAGGAGGGAAAAAGGCATGTTGAGGAACTGAAAGGAAACTGCTTGATTATAAGAGCAAAGAGAAAAATAAACAGCAGGGATGGAGAAGAGAGGGAAGACAGGCTATGATAGCACATAGACACCCTAACAAATATGGTCTATAATGTAGTAGTGAAGAGAAACCATTGGAATTCTATAAGCAGTAAGTAATGGAATTTGCTTTTCAAAAAGATCAGACAAGACTCAGTGCAGAGCCAAGTTAGGAGGCTATTACGGGTAGACTGGCAAGAGATTGTGGTGACACAGACCAACTGTAATGGGCAATGAAGGTGAAAAGAAGTGGGTAATGGATCCAAGAGATGGAACTGGGATGAGAAAATAGCATTATAGATCTGAAACTAGGAAATGTATAGCTCTATTCTTCTAAAAAAATGACATGGGAATTTACAAGCCTCTAAAGATGAAAACAGAAGGCTACTCAGTTTTATCTGGCATTTGCAAGTCCATACTGCCACATTGCAAACTTACACTATTTGCATAATTATTGATAAGGATGCCAAGACCATTCAATGGGGGAAAGAACAGTCTTTTTCATAAAAGTTACTGAGAAAACTGTATATTCTGATATGAGAGAATGAGTTGAACCCTTGCCTAATACTGTAAAGAAAAATCGACTCTAAATGGATGAAAGACCTAAATGTAGACCTAAGACTAAAACTCTTAGAAGACAACATAGGGCAAAAGCTTCACGGCACTACATTTGAAAATAATTTCTTAGATATGACACCAATGGCACAAACAGCAAAAAAAAAAAAGAGAGAGAGACAAATTAAACTTCATAAAAATGAGAAAATATTATGCCTCAAAGGAACTATTAACAGAGTAAAAAGACAACCCACAATATGGGAGGAAAGATTTTTAAATCATAAATCTAATAAGGGATTTTATGCAAAATATCTAAAGAACTTCTAAAACTCAACAATGACAAAAACCCCCCACAAATAACCTGATTTAAAAATGAGCAAAATAGGAGTTCTGGTCAAGATGGAGGCATAGGTAGAAACCCTTCACTTCCTCACACAACCAAAAGGAGAAAAACAACCAATCTAAAATCAGTCAACAACCAGAAGTGACAGAAAATCAAACTGTATGGAACTCTGACAACCACAGAATTAAAGAAATAGTCAAACAGAACAACCAGACCCATAAAGCAGTGAACAGATTGCAACTGAGGTGAGGCAGCAGACCATAGGGGGGCACGGTGGCAGGCTGCACAGGTGGGGCTGACTTAAGGGGAAACTGAGACTCAGAGCTGACTGAATACTACTGCTGTTGCTGTGGGTTGCTGTGGTGGGAGACATTCCTGGTCTCTCATGAGAGTTTGTTGAAAAGTGCACTAGAGATGAGCAGGCAAGCTCACATATGAAAGATACCCAAAATGAAATAAAGCAAAATATTCAGGGAACTAACAATGACAGGAAGGAAACCAGCACTCAAAGCAATGATTTGGAACAGATGGAAGAAATAAACATCCAACCAGAAAAGAATAAAGAAATAAGAATCCAAAAAGTGAAGAGAGGCTAAGGAATCTCTGGGACAACCTGAAACATTCCAATATCCAAATTATAGAGGTGCCAGAAGAAGAACAACAGTAATAAATTGAAAATTTATTTGAACAAATAATGAAGGAAGACTCCCCCAATCTGGTGAAAGAAATAGACTTCCAGGAAGTTCAGGAAGCCCAGAGAGGACCAAAAAAGTTGGACCCAAAGAGGAACAGACCAAGGCACATCATCATTAAGTTACACAAGATTGAAGACAAAAAGACAACCTTAAAAGCAGCAAGAGGGGAGGAAAGCATAACCTCCAAAGGAGTGCCCACAAGGCTATCAGCTGGTTTCTCAAAAGAAACCTTACAGACAAGAAGGAGCTGGAAAGAAGTATTTGAAGACATAAAAGGTGAGGACCTACATCCAAGTTTACTCTATCCAGCACACCTTTCATTTAGAATGGAAGGGCAGATAAAGTGCTTCCTAGGTAAGGTCAAGTTAAAGGAGTTCACCATCACCAAGTCCTTATTATTTGAAATGTTAAAGGGACTTATCTAAGAAAAGGAAGGTCCAAAATATGAACATTAAAATGACAACAGACTGACAACTATCAACAAATGAACCTTAAAAAATAAAAGAAAGAAAAATAATGAAAAAAAAAACTAAGCAAACAACTAGAACAGGAACAGAATAAGAAAAGATAAAGGTACATCACATGGAGGGTTTTCAGTGGGGAGGGCGAGGGGAGGAATAGGGGGAAAAGGTATAGGGAAGAAGAAGCATAATTAGTAGGCATTAAATAGACGGGGAGAGGTAAAAAATGGTATAGGAAACAGAGAACTCAAAGAACTTATATGTATAACCCATGGACATGAACTAAGTGGGGAACGCTGGAGAGTTGGGAGGTGCAGGGTGGAAGTGGGGCAAAGGGGGAAAATAGGAAAACTAATAGTATAATCAATAAAATACAATTTTTAAAAAAGATTAAAAAATGAATAAAAATGAACAAAATACTTAAATGGGTATTTCTCCAAAGACAGTATACAAATAGTTAATAAGCACATGAAAAAATGCTCAACATCATGAAATATTAGGGAAATGCAAGCCAAAATTATGAGATATCCCTTTATACCCATTAGGATGGCTACTACCAAAAAATCAAAATAACAGTTCAAAGAGGATGTGGAGAAACTGGAACCCTTTCATACTGTTGATGGGAATGTAAAATGATGGAAAACAGATAATGGTATTTCAAAAATAAATTACCATATGATGAAGCATTTCCACTTCTGGGTACATACCCAAAAGAGCTAAAATTAGGATCTCAGAAAGATATTTGTATACCTATTTTCATAGCAGCATTATTCACAATAGCTAAAACATGGAAGTAACCCAAGTGTCCATTGCCAGGTGAATGTATAAAGAAACTATGATATAGACATACAATGGAATATTATTCGACCTAAAGGAAGAAAATAAATTTTTACATATTCTACAACATAGATGAAACTTCAAGACATTATTTTAAGTGAAATAAGGCAGTCACAAAAATACAAATACTGTATGCTTCTATTCATTGAGGAAGTTAGAGTAGTTAAAATCACAGAAACAAGAAGGTAGAATGGTGGTAGCTAGGAGGACCTAGGAGAAAAGGGGAATGGGGAGTTATTGTTTAATGGGTACAGAGTTTCAGTTTTATAAGATGAAAAGAATTATAGAGATGGATGGTGGTGATGGTAGCACAACATTATGAGTGTACTTAATATCACTAAACTTTACACTTAATAGTTAAAACAGTAAATTTTATGATATGTGTACTTTACCCCCATAAAAATTTTAGGAAAAAAATTAGCACAAACTCAAGGATTCACTGTGAAGGGTACAAAATAGAGCTTTACTGCCTATACTTTGAGTAATTAGAATATATAACTCCACAATTAAAAACTCAAATTAAAAAAAAAAATTTACAGTAGCATAGAGGGTTTAGCATACAGAGCATACAGAGCATCCGAATCAGAAGTGAGTTCGAATCCAAGCTCAGTCACTTCCTAGCAAGTGATTAGTAATACCTTATCCTGACTCTCAGTTTTCTCATCAGTATAAGGGAAATGATAAACCCTGCCTTGTGGAGTTATTATGAGGCTAGAAGGAGATGAGATAAGAATTAAATGTTGATCATGTGTACAATTTGCCTAGTACTGAGTCTGGCCTACATTCATGTTAGCTGTTATCTTCATCAGTGAAACACTGCCTAGTTGGAACAAATACAACACAAAGATGAAAAGTGATTTTTCTGAAGATGGGAAATCTGTTCTATGTCTCCATCTCTAGCAGAATAAAAGATCATCTCCAACACGAGCTGGTGAATTTAGAATCATAGGAGTGAGCATCCTCTCAGAAGCCACAGGAAAGGGCAGTGTGTTTTAAACACCACGGTTCACAATCCTCAGAAAGAATTACATTATATGCTCTGAGACAGCAACATGCTCTGCTATTTTCCATTTGATTTGATTCTATTTCATTTTGTAAAAAAATTCTGGTCATGACTCACCAAAGTGATTTCTTGACTCTTGGGTCATTATCAACAGTTTGAAAAACACCAGGTTAGACCCTTCACACACAAGTCTTCCTGGAAGCCTTCCTGGGAAGCCTCACCCTACGGCAGTTGTTCCCACACTTGAATTTCCTTGGCTGATACAATTTCAGGCTGTTTCTCACTGTGTATTTATAATTCTTCTCTTGTCCCCCTAGACAAATTCACTGTCAGAGTATTCTTCCTTCATTACTTTATATCTAGGAGACCTGATTTAAGAAGCTGAGACAGTTTAATATACATTTATGGCAGTGGAGGTAGGGACAGGTGGCCAGGGAAACTAGCATCTAGTCAAATTAACCTATGCTGGCTGAGCACTGGCTCTGTACCTTGCCTTGCACAAAGCTGAGGAAGAGGATGGTGCTCTTTCAGATTCCCAAAGCCCTGGAAGCTAGGCATGAGCTCACAGTGTGGGAGCAGAGCACAGAACCTTCAGTGTGAAGACTCAAGGGCTCCTGAACAGAAGCTTGCAATGATCAGTCCTCTGACCTATGCGAAGAAGCTTCCTTAACAATAGAACAAGACTCTGTTGCCTAAAGGCAGAGGATAGCACAAATGTCCTGGCCAAGCTCCACTTTGTGAAATAAGTGTGTGCATTGCAAGTTCACCCTCACATGTTAAGTACACAGGGAACCAGGTAGCAACTCTATGCAGGTGCTCAATTCCAGCAGGCTGGAAAAGGAATGGATCTTGTTTTTGCTTGGCTGTTTAAGCTTAAAATGGACATTTAAGATAGAAGCAACTGAGAAACCAATCCTTTGGTGAGTTCATACCAGCCCTGCTCATGTGGAGAGCATCAGGTTTGTTAGGAGACAGACAGCACTGGATTCCCATCACCTCCAAGTATTCACAAGCTATTTAACCCATTCTGTTTCTCTGAGCTCCTCTTTGCTCACTGTGAAATGGACTAATAATAATACCTGTGGCATAGGTTTGTCAGGAGCATTAAATGAGATGATGCACAGAAAGCATCCAGTATATCACAAGCGTTTAATGAATGTGTTATCATTATTATTATTTAAGCCAGAGTTATTATTTTTCCACACTCAATACAGCATAATTGAGGGGAAAAAGTCAGTCACCTAAAACAGCTTTTCCTTCCTTAAGCCAAAAGGACAGTTTCCTAGTGAGACAACGTAGATAAATTAGGCCTTCATTGCTCTTGGCATGAAAAGAGACTTTATCTTAGGAGCCTCTGTGTTATGCTAATATGCAAACCTTATTTCCTGGAGAATCAGGTATCAGCACTGCAGATACAGTGCTGGTTCCTGAGCTGCAGCTTTGAAGACAGGTGCCTCTGGTGTCAGCCACTTCCCCTTTGGGCTCAGAAGACTTCAGTCAGCCTCAGAATTCTTTAGGAATTAAGATCTGGTAGGTGTGTAGTCTCTGGAGGCCTTGGGCATCTGCTCTCCCATCTATTCCGCTGGCTTTCCCACAAGACACAAGCCCCACCTGCTCCACTGGAAAATGCACCTCTGGGCACTACCTGTTCCAACTCTGCCCAACTTCCAAGGCCTTGGACCTCCATGAGACTGTCCCTGAGCACTGTGGCCTGTATCAATCTTTCCTTTGAGTTCTTCCATGGTAAATTTAGCTACTATAGCAGTGTTTTCAAAGGAAATATGTGAGTCAGATACATAAGTTTACTTTTTCTAGTAGTAACTTTAAAGAAAAAAAATAGTGAAATTGACTTTTAGAGTATATTCAGAAGTCTGGCATGTTTTTTACACCTAGAGCACATTTCAGTTTGTACTAGTCACATTTCCTGGGCTCAGTAGGCACATGTAGCTAGCGGATTTTGAAGACTAAGTGCTCTCCAAAGTAAAATATTTTATTAATATTTTTCATATTGATTACATATTGAAATGGTAATATTTTGGATATATTGAACTAGACAGAATATATTATTTCTATTGGGCTCTCACTGGCTCTGAGAAGTCACCTTCCTGGTCCTTTTACTAGAAAGCAAAGGCTTTGGTCCCACTCCCATCCCACCCTAAGTGATTCCCATACTGGGCTTACATTTGGGGCAGTAAAGATTAAAAAAGAAACCTGTAGTTATTCCCCCGAACCCTTCAAACTGGTCAAGTCCTGGTCAGATAGATTCCCCTCCTGTGGCTGCTTAACCTGCCACTGTTGCCACTGACCAGGGCTGCTTCTTCAAGACTTAAGCTGGCCTCTGGGCTGGAGCAGGAGAGGAATAAAAACAAAGAGAATGGCCCCACTTTCTCTGTTCTGTAGGGTCTCCCTCCATACTTCTTGGACCAGAAGCAGGGACTTCTTTTGGGTCTCTCTCTCTTTGCACCCATGTTCCATTTCAGGATTCATGTTTCCTTTGAGCCCACACTAGGAGACCTGGGAATAGAAACCCCAGGAAACTCATGGTTTGATGTTTACTTTGAGTTCCACTTACTTTTCAGAGTCCTCAGAGAGAAGTTCTATGCATTTTGTCCAGAGTTCTAGGCTGCATTTGGAAGGAGAACAAAGGTTCTTAACCAGAACTAGAATCTTCAGAAGATACAGATATTTTTCAGCATGTTGTATTGCATTCAACCACTATGACAGTTGATCATCTGCCAATAGTATCTATAGAAACTTTAGATTGGGTTAATTAGGAAACCATCCCCCCAGATCATGCTGAGTATCCATGATATTTGAATAGCTGGAATGAAACAGAATTGCTTTTTATGCTGAGAACAGACACAAAGGGGTTTTAACACATGTCCCCAAGCCAGAAAGGAACTAAGAGTAGTGGTTGACTTTTTTCTTTGTGAAAAGTTTAAACATCTATTATCCCACATTACTGACTCTGTCACATATGTGTTTGATTAGTTAATATATGTGGCCTCCATGTTTTCAAACTACATTTTTGTAAACTTGATAAGGCAGCTGTGGGTTTAATTTATTTGGAATCTCTGATCTTCACTCCTAGTACCCATACATTTATTTACTTTTATGGTAGACAATAAATTTTGATATTAGTTAATTAGAGATGTATTGCCAAGAAATATATCCATTTATATGTGTCAACTAATTTCCAAAAGTATTGTCCATTTAACCAAAATGGAAGTGAACCATGCCTCTAAAAATCATTAGAGGCAGTCATTGCTTTGGAAACATTATGTGCTCAAATATTCACATACAGCTGATAATACACTGATAAAGATGAGCTAAATTCTCAAAAATGTTGTGAAATAATCCGGTGGTTAAGAACATTAGAAAACAACAGAGTTATTGGAAATGATAGTGTGGATATTTGCATAGTAATCTGTACTGTACTAATCTGTACAAAATGTTTTTAGTCAACTGATTATTCATTCTTATGGCAATCATTTATTAAGTGTCTATGATGTGTCATCTGTTTATGAGAAACCCCAGGTGTGTTCTGCTTTAACCAAACTTTGTACATAAAAGTCTGAATTGACAGCACAGATATAGTGAGATCTATACAAAGAAAAATTGTTGAGTTCTTAAAACAAGAAACTTTAAAATATTTTCATTTACAAATATTAAAACTGTACACATTTGGGGGACTGTAGACCCCAAGCATAAGGGGCAAAATTCATGGGTTTGGAGTCAGAAATATCTACCTTCAAGTCTTTGAAATTAATTTAAACCATACTTTGTCATCTGTAACTTTTGGTAGATAGCAGTATCTACATCAAAGGATATAATGCAGTTCAAATTGATAGCACAATCAAGCACATCATAAACTCTCAGTATCTGTGTATTATAACTACTATGTATCATAAGGTTTATTGTCTTATCATTTAATGAGTTATTTCCCAATGGTTGAAATATGTATGTATATTTCAAATATGTTGTGTAAGAATAATCACACTTAGGAATAAGCTTGGTAGAGAATATGCCAGCATCAAATATTTGAATTTTTATAGTTTTACAATTCCTATCCGGTAAATGAAATCAGTTTAATACTCATCTTATTTTCTGAGCTATTTTTATTTTAATCACTTACTAAGCACCCACAATGTGTTTGAGGACCTACAGATCCTGTGTGAGACACAATCTCTCCTCTCACAGAGTTCACCTGCATAGGGAATATAGTCAATAATATTGTAATGACTATATATAGTGCCAAGTGGGGACTAGAATTATTAAGGGGGATCACTTCATAAATTATGTAATTGTCTGCCACTATGCTGTGCATCTGAAACTAATATCAAATAATATTGAATATCAAAATAAATTAATCAGTTTGAAAAAAGATGTACTTGAAAGGGTAATCATTTGAAATGAAGATTATTTGTGTTGGTAAACTTTGTGCCAGAAAGATGGCAAGTTCATTCACTCCACCCTTTATGTCTTGCTCATTGGTCAGTGGTTTTAGTGAAATAAAAATACTTAGCCATTTTCTTGATCATTCAGGTGTGGTTGAGTCTTTCATTTGAGTGAGCAGGAAGCAAAGCTGAAATGTCATCATAATGAAGTAGTTTAAGAAGTCCATAATCATTACCAATGATTTTGTTAACATCATTTGTTAAGTATCTACTGAGGGCTGAGCTCTTTGTTAGGTGTTCTCACATTTAATCCATACAATAAGAATGTATGATTTCCTCCACTTCACCTCTGTGGTCAATGAAGCTTTAAAATGTTTGGTAAGCTGCCCAAAGCAAAGAGAGCAAAGCCCAGATTTAAACCCAGAGTGTCTGCTTTTTTGATACTACTTTTTAGCTCAACTCAAGAATATATAGTGCTATAGAGTGTAAATGTCTTCTCTCTTAAGTATCTTCCCTATTATCCTTTCTTCAATAGGTAAAGTTGTAATGATTAATATGTGACACTTGAACAACATTTCTACTTCCATTTCTGGAAAACATTACTGGTTGATGACAGCACTCTTTTCCAAAGAAACTGTACTTAGCTTTAGAATCCTTTTCCATAATCAATCCTTTTCCAGAATCAATTGACCATAATTAACACTAAAAATCTATTTAACTTCTCTCTCACAGCACCTTGTTGATAACTCTTTTAATAACATATATTATACCCTGTTTCAATTGTTTGCCTCCCTTTTAATTTTAGTTGTCAGACTTTAGGGACAGGATCATTCAACTCCCTGAATCCACCCTCCTGTATGCAGTTTGTCATACAATATGGTGGGCACCAGTAAGAGTTTTGTCAGATTGAATTTAGGTAAATATACTTAGTTTAAACCTATTAGACTTCCAAATGCTAAACGTGATTTTGGTTAATAATTACAATAGTTAGCATCTGTTAAGCATTTACTATATTAAGCAGTTCACATATATGAATTTGTTTAACTAAGACAATGATCCCATGAGATAAAATATATTATCTCCATTGCATAAATGATGATACTGAAATTCAGAGAGTTTAAATGACTTCAATGCTTTCTCCAAGGTCATAGGACTGAACCCAGATATTCTGAACCCCAAATCCATATTCTTAACCACCACACACACACACACACGACATAAATTAACTGATGAGAAATGAATAAAGGTCCTGAAGGAGTTTCTCTTTCTTTTTCCAATTCCTTACCACCAGAACCATTTCAAGGTCTACACTGCTGGTCACTATGGCAGGTGCGATGGAGTAGGAAGATGAATAGGCCTTGTTCTCTGGCATCAGAGTACTCACAGTCTAGTGAGGAGGCAGCCATGTAATTACAATGAGGCTGTCATTACAAGAAGCAGGTGGTCCTACAGTTGAATAAGAAGAGTCACTCAACTTTGCCTGAGAGAATCTCAAGTGGTAGGAAAGAACCACCTAGGAGGGAAGGAAGGAAGGGCACACCACAGGAAAAATATATTGTATATAATTGTGCTCCTGAGTCTAAATACAGGCATTTTGGGGACATGACTGTTGATTTCAAAGTCCTCATTATGTCCTTTGTATCCCTCTCAAAATGATCCGGGCCCTTCCAAACAGAACCGCAGGAGGTCTGCACTGAAACTTCAGAGATCCAGGTGTTGAGCCTACCATTGTACATATGTACTTCCTACACCAACACATGGAAATATTCTATTTAGTTATTATTTTAATGCAGTGATTGATCGTGGTTGTTGAAGGTGATCATGAGTTTTTGAGGATTTTAGTGTACCTTTTACATACCCTGAGAGTCCAACTTCTGAAATCAATAAATGCCTCACAAGTGTATTCTTTCAGAACTGAAACTTTCAAAAAGAGGCACATAACTTCCCCAATTTCCTATGAAAGATGTTGTTCAAGTGTCCGCAAGTGACAGATGGTCTAATAATCTACAAAAACGTGCTCTTTACACTCTGAGGTCAGCTCTGTTTTTCTTAAGAGTTTTCACTCACACAAGTACCATCTGGAGCCCACATCTTCTATCCTGAGCTTCAAATAAATCCTGATTTACCTCCAACATGTTTGCCAAGAATCTGCTTATTAGAAAAATTACCAGTTTCTCCTTTTTGAGGCCTTTGCAATCTATGACACCTGGTAGGCACTTAATAAATGACTGTTCATTAGGATACTCTTTAGGATGTTATAAAAGATAACTGTTAGGAACTAGGAATGGGGAACTGCAGCTAAACCTTTTTTGGGGGTTGTATGTGCTGGGGGGAGTTTGGCAAGATTACACAATTTTATTTTAGCTGGAGCATCCTAATCTGAATTAAAGCTGCATGTGTTACATCAACATTCTGACCCAATACCGCTGAAGTTGCTTTGCCAAACATCTTTTCAGCTCTCAGAATTTTTAAGTCTGAGGCACATTTTGATCTGATGATGTATGTGTACAGAAGAAGAATGGGTGGATGCTTAAAGATAGACTTCAAATCCTGAAGGGATCATATCCTATGTGTTTCTTGAAAAGCCTGAGGATTGTTTTTGTTAGATCTGCTCCATAGCATGCTTGTGGCATGTTTGTGGCTAACACCTTGCACAGGGGGAAACAGAGCTTTGGTGTTAATGCTTTCTCTCAGGAACAAAAGCCAAGGTGCATATAGGATTTCATTAATACTTCCAAGGTGTTATCCAAGTCCAGTCCTGGGTCCAATGCACTCTAGAAAATACCTTAACCATTTGAACTAAGCCACTGAAAAAATCAAGGAATCTAATCTAGCTACATTTTTCTTTTTACTTTTTTATTGAATGTATTGGGGTGACATTGGTTAATAAAATTACATAGGTTTCAAGTGTACAGTTCTATAATACATCATCTGTATATTGTTTAACATGTTCACTACCCCAAAGTCTTCTTCCATTACCATTTATTGCTTCATACCTTCTCTTACCTCCCTCCTCCCCCGTTTCTCTCTGCTAATCACCGTACTATTGTCTTAGTTTTGTATTTTGTTTTGTTTTGTTTTCATTTTTTTACTAAGTCCCTTAAATGTTTTCACCCACCCTTCCAACCACCTTCCCCTGGGATAGCTGTCAGTCTATTCTCTATATTTGAGAGTCTGTTCCTATTTTATTGTTAGTTTATTTTGTTCATTAGATTCTACATAAATCATATGGTACTTATCTCTCTCTGGCTGGCTTATGATACTTGTCTCTCTTTGCCTGGCTTATTTCACTTAGCATAATGTGCTCCAGGTACATCCATGCTGTTGCAAAGGCTAAGATTTTCTTTTTTGTGATGGCCAACTAATATTCCATTGTGTAAATGAAACACAACTTGTTTACCTACTTATCTACTGATGGACACTTGGGCTACTTTTAAATCTTGGCTAATGTAAATAATGCTGCAATAAACGTAGGAGTGCATATGTTCTTTTGAATTAGTGTTTTGGGTTTCTTCAGATATATTCCCAGAAGTGGAATAGCTGAATTCCATTATTAATTTTCTTTTTTAGAGAGAAACATCCATTTGTTTTTCCACTTATTTATGCATATTTGTGCATTTATTACTTCATCCCTGTATGTTCCCTGACCAGGGATTGAACCCACAACTTTGGTGTATTGGCATGATGTTCTAACCAACTGAGCTACCCAGAAAAGTGTCCATTTTTAATTTTTTGAGGTAATTTCATACTGCTTTCTATAGCAGCTGCACCAATCTGCATTCCTACCAACAGTGCCCAAGGGTTCCCTTTTCTCTACATCCTCACCAACAGTTACTGTTTGTTGATTTGTTGATGATAGTCATTCTGACAGATGAGAGGTGATATCTCATTGTGGTTTTAATTTGCATTTTTCTGATGATTAGTGACGTTGAGCATCTTTTCATATGTCTATTGGTCCTCTTCGGAGAAGTGTCTATTCAGGTCCTTTACTCATTTTTAAATTGGATTGTTGTTGTTTCATTAGTGTTGAGTTTTATAAGTTCTTTATAAATGTTGGATATTAGCCCCTTATTAGATGTATCATTGACAAATCTGTTTTCCCATTCAGGGGGTTCCCTTTTTATTTTGTTGATAGTTTCAACAAGTTTCAAAAGCTTTGCTGTGCAAAGCTTTTTAGTTTGATGTAGTCCCATTTGTTTAATTTTTATTTTGTTTCCCTTGCCCAAGACAATATATCAGAAAAAAACATTGCTATGACAAATGCCTGAGATTTTACTGCCTATGTTTTCTTCTAGGATGTTTATTGTTTCAAGTCTAACATGTAATTCTTTAATACATTTTAAGTTTATTCTTGTGTATGGTGTAAGATGGTAGTCTATTTTCATTTTTTTTTGCATGCACTTGTCCAATTTTCCCAACACCATTTATAGAATAGAGTATCTCTACTCCATTTTATGGTTTTGTCACACTGTCAATTTACTATATTAATATTAATTGACTATAAAGGGGTTGGTTTATTTCTGGGCTCTCTATTCTGTTCCTTATTGATTTTCTGTCTGGAAGATCTATCCATTAATGGCATTGGGGTATAAAAATCCCCTACTATGAATGTATTAGTGTCAGTCTCTCCCTTTATGTCCATCAAGATTTGCTTTATATATTTAGGTGCTCCTATGTTGGGTGCATAAATGCTTACTAGGGTTATATCCTCCTGTTGGATTGTTCCCTTTATCATTATGTAGTGTCCTTCTTTGTCCCTTACTATAACCTTGGTTTTAAAGTCTGTTTTGTCAGATATAACTATTGCTACCCCAGCTTTTTATATTGTTTCCATTTGCATGAAATATCTTTTTTCCATCTCTTCACTTTTAGTCTGTGTGTATATTTTGTTCTGAAGTTGGTCTCTTGGAGGGAATATATATGAATTTGGGTTTTGTTTTCTTTGGTTCATAGTCTGCTGCTCAGTCCACTGAGCTACACCAGCCAGGGCTGGTTTTGTTTTCTTATCCATTCAGCTACACTATGTCTTTTGATTGAGCATTTAAGCCATTTATATTTAATGTGATTATTGATAATTATGTATTTATCTATATTCACCTGTTTTTGTTTTCTCCTCCTCCTCCTTCTTTTTCTTCTTGTCAAAGAAGTCCATTGAACATTTCTTGTAACACTGGTAACAAACTCCTTTAGCATTTTCTTGCCTGGGAAACTTTATTTCTCCTCCAAGTTTAAGTATAGCCTTGCTGGATAAAGTAGTCTTGTTTGTAGGCCTTTACCTTTCATCACTTTAAATATTTCGTGCTAACCCCTTTAGGCCTAAAGTGTTTCTGATGGGAAATCAGCTGAGTCTTATGGGAGCTTCCTTGTAGGTAACTATCTCTTGCTGCTTTTAAGATTCTCTCTTTATCTTTAACATTTGCCATTTTAATTATGATGTATCTTTGTGTGAGCGTCTGGTTTCATCTATTTTAGGACTCTCTATCCTTCCTGGACTTGTGTGTTTTTTCCTTTTCTCTGAGAACTTTCTTAGGGAAGTTCTCAATCATTATTTTTTAAAGTAGGTTCTCAATCCCTTGTTTTCTGTCTTCTCGTTCTGGTACCCCTATGATGCAGATGTTGTTATGCTTCATGTTGTCCTAAAGCTCTTTAAACTATCCTCATTTTTATCATTTTTTTTTCTGTTCTGATTGGGTATTTTTTTCCTACCTTGTATTCCAAATCACTGATTTGATTCTGTGCTTCATTCAACCTACTGTTTATTTCTTCCATTGTATTCTTCATTTCTGACTGGTCATGTTTTCTGGTTTCAGTATATTTTTTCATGCTGTTGAGTGTTCTTATAACCATTGCTTTGAACTTTATATGTAATAAATGTCTTGCCTCCATTTTATTTAGTTTTTTTTTTTCTGGAGATTTCTTCTGTTCTTTAATTTGGGTCATGTTTCTTTGTCTTCTCAATTTTGCTGCTCCTTTGTGTTTGTTTCTATGTATTAGATAGATATGCTATGACTCTCAGTCTTCGTGGGGTGGCCTTATGTATTAGGTGTCCTGTGGGGTTCAGTGGTGCAGTCTCCTTGATCATTTGAGCTCAGTTCTCTGGGAGTGCCTCTTGTGTGTGTTATGTAGGCCCTCTTGTTGTAATTGAGTCTCAATTGTTAGTGGCCCCTAACAATTGTTATACATGGGATTGATCCTCAGGCTGACTGACTATGAGCTCAACCCTGACAACATTATGCAAGCTGCAGTACAGGTACTGACCACCTGAAGCAGAATTCACCTCAGCAAAGTCTGGTACCTCTCAAGATCTCTCATTGGATAATGCCACTTCTGAAGCTTATTGGATCCTGCTCTGGTGTTGTTTGAAGCTGACCACAGGGTGTGTCAGTTCTGGGCCTCTTGAGGGGGACTCTGGTGCAGACCAGTGTCAGACGCTGCCTGACTTGCCCTAGCCAAATTGTTTGAAGCTCCAAATGGTCCTGTTTGTTACTGCCTCTCCTGGGCCTGGGTGCACATGGGAAGGGCCAATCTGTGCACCAAGGCTGGCTTTTACCAGCATCTAGCCCAGAGGCAAGTCCTCAAAAGTCCTAAGGCACCCTGAGATCCACCTCTACCTGCCTTAGCTTGCCAGCTGCCTTTTAGGCTCAGTCACTGAAAGAGCCTTTGGAAGTATTTAAGTTGCCTGGGGTAGGTTCTCAGTGAGTCACCAGACTGGGGTGAGTAGTGTTCTCCAGATTGATAAGGATCAAACTCAGTGCCATTCCTTGGTCTGAGGCTACTCAGGAATGTCCCTGGGTATACCAAGTCTAGATGCCACCCACTAGGTACTTGTACACCGTTGTGTTGGGGCAGGGTCTCAGGGAATTGTCAGGGTGAGGTCAGCAGAGTTTATCAGGTCTAAACTAACCAAGATTTGGCCATGCAAAAGGAGGGCTCTGCTCTGGTCAGGTGTTTGAAGGCAAAATGGTCCCTGTCCTAGAGCCACATGCTCAGTCTGTCCCAGATTTTGCCAGGAGGATACAGAGCCTAGCAGGGTGTGGCCACCAGGAGTCAGGAGGATGGTGTTAGTGTATCTCCCATGAGGGAGAGGTGCCAGTAAAGCTTCTGGGAAGGTTGGAGGTTTGGTCCCCAGCCCAGAGTCACACATCTCAGTTTGTCCTGGATTTTGCCCTCACTTCGGCAGGGCAGAGCCACTAGGAGTCAAGCAGGTGGGGCTGCCAGAGCCTAGAGGTTACTTCTAACAGATGTCCCATGAGGGCAAAGTACCAGTCAGGTCAAGGGAAAGTGGGGAGAATGACCCCTACCCCAAAGCCAGTCAATGACAATTCAGTCAATGACATCCCCTGAGTCTGCCCAGCCCTCTACACCCTGGCCAAGGCAGCTGACTCCTTGGCATGGCATAAGCTCCACAGGATGGGGTGAGAGGGAATCCAGAGAGTGGTACTATTGCATTCACCCAGGTTGATGCCATATAGAGTTGCATGCTCCATCCAGGGAAGATGCTTTCTGCAGATGACTTAGCACTGGAATCTTAGCACAGCTGTTACTTTAGCTCTCCCACCAGAGCCGCAAACTGCAGACTCTCCTTAAGTGATTCTGTTTTGCTCTGCCTTCCCTGTTCTGGAGCTCAGGGTGAGTGACTGTGAATGAAATTTTGTGCATTGGCCCTTTAAGAGGGTGTCCATGTCTCTGGTGGTTTCCCTGGTAGACAGAAACCCCTGCTGCTTTTCACAGCCACATATTATGTGGGCACCTCTTCCCAGCTCTGGTGCTCTGGGCTGGGGAAGCTGGCTTGAAGTTGAGACCCTACACTTCTTAAGGGAAACCTATTGCAGCTGAGGTGTTCCTCTGTAACCTCAGCGGCTGCCTGTGGGAGCAGGGCTTGCCCTTTTTGTGTCTCTGCCCTTCCTACTAGTCTCAATGTGGCTTTTGTAAATCCTTGGTTATAAGACTTCTCTTCAGCTAGTCTTTAGTGGTTTATTCAGGGTGATCTATAATTTAGATGTGATTCCAGTTTAGGTCCTGGAAGGAGGTGAATGGAGCTTCCACCTTGGATTCAAGAGCTACATTTTTTTGGCCAGCCATTTGACCCACAGGTGCTCTGAGCACAGGTTCGATTCACAGGACTGAAAATGGACCACCCCTGTACATTTGCACTAATGTTACTCTGAGAACAGGAAAGCAACCCTTTCCTCTCTAAAGTGGACCCGGATATGGCGTCAACTAGTTTTCTGCCTTTTCAAGTGTCATTAATAATATTTTAAGTCAATTCCTGGTAGGAGGTGGATCCTAGTTTTTTTTTTTGTAATAGGGAAATGAGTAATTACTTAGTTTTTGGCCAAGAAGAAAATCTGGAACTTTACCAGGTTTTTGTATCTTTGGGAGAAATAATTATAAATGCTTTAATATAAATTTATTTAGAAAATAACCCATAATCCCATTACTAAATAATGTTTTTACCATCTTAATTGTAAAAAAACTAGTTTTCTTTTAAATAAATACTTAAAAATAAAAGTGGGATAGTAGTGTATAGAATTTTTTAGAATGCATTTCTTACTAAAAATCTTGTGATCTTTTACATATATACTTAATTTCTATATATTTTCAAAAACAGAATCCTGTTTGAGAAACATTATATAGAATCAAAGTAGGAAATATATTATAGCAGTAAGTAGAGATGGCTTTACTAAGGAAGACTAAAATTTGAAACCTGGTTCTCCCACTAACCAACTGCATTAGCATAAATACATAAATAATTAATATTATTACATTTATTGAACAGCTTCTATGTAGCAGGCACTTTGTTAAGGGCTTCACCTGTATTAACTTTAATTAATCCTAGAACACCATCAGCTTGTACTATTATTATTCCTATTTTGCAAATGAGGATACCAAAGCTAAGGAATGTTTACTACTTAAGCTCACATAGTGAATACATGAACTTTATCTGGCCTGCATCCACTTCACCATTTTGAATTTCCACACATCTCCTCCAGCTATTGGAGATCTGGTTCACCTGTTAATTTCCCTAATGCCTAGCTAGTCCCAGCTCCCAGTATAAGCACCACCTCCAACATTTCTCCCTCCTCTTCATCCTTCCCATATCCCCTAAATGCAAGTTGCTCCAGGAAGTCTTACTTGTACCCCGTTATATAATCTCTTGGCAACTTACATTTTCATCTAGAGTTTTTACAGGGGTTAATTCTTTTTGTAAATATGAGTTCAATGTTCATCTCCCCTGCTAGACTGAGGCTCCAACGTGATGTCACATCTGTATCACACCCCACAGTGTGAATAATTGACTCATTAGTGACGTGTCATTCTCAATTCTTTAACCATCAATATAGTTAGTCCCCATCAGCTTATTTATAATCATGTGGCTTTCAGTATGACAAAGAGGAAGGACAAGAGATAAATGAAACTGCTTAGCTAAACTGTAGAACTTTGGGTGAGTAACCTTGGGAAATAAGGAGTTTTGAAAGCCTCATCTAGTCTATGTTCCCTTTAGAACAGAAGCTTGAACAACTTTGCCAAAAGAATGTATGGTTGGCTATGGAGGGGTGGGGGCTATTGCATTTACACCACTTCTTCAGCAGCATGAAGCTTTCAGCCCACAGAACTGTCACCAAACAAAAATGCCAGGTCTCAGCCACAGAGCTTCTCCTACCATGGAAAGTCAGGGTGGAAGAGTGGGCTAAGTGATTCCTAAACAAAGTATAACTTGAAAAATCACAATATACACTAGCACATGAGGGAAGCTAAGAGGTCCTGCAGGGGGACCTCCCTATTTTGCTGAGTTCCTAAGTTTATTTGTCCATATTTAGCTGTAGAATGCTGTCTTAGATCAGATTGTACCAGAAACAGATCTTGAGATAAGAATTTAACTACAAGCACTTTAATTTGTGAGGTGAGTTTATAGAAAGAACCAGGAGGGGTAATGGGGAAGTGAGATAGAAAAGGAAGGGAAGCCGGTCCAGGGGCATTAATGAGCAGATTTACCTCTGTGGGCAACTGGACTCAACTGTGCTGCAGACCAATGGGAAAAGTAGGCTATAGAAGAGTCCCATCTCAAAAGTAAGGCAGCTGGGTATTATCCACCAGCTCTCATGAGTCATAAATTGAGGGCTGCTCCTGGGTCACTACCTCCCTAGCACCTCCAGTTTGCCCTGCATGGCATCCAGACAATGAGCTCAGGCAAAGAACACAAGTACTTGGGAGAGAGCAGTCCTATGGCCATGCTCTCAGTGGCAAATGCTGAGGGGAGGTAGATGGGAATTATAATATTTTCTACATGGGTGTCCCAGCTCTACCTTTTTATTTTTCATACAGAACATCCATTAATACCTGGTAGAAATAAAATGTGGCACTTGAGAAACAAAATTTGGAAAACAGAACACCCAAGATAATCAAGCAGTTCAATGAATTCTAAGAAGCTATCACTGAGCTGGATACACAGAGCCCACACTATACTATAGTTGGTTAAACTCCAAGGGAATTACTGTAAATGCCACCAAATACCAAACATATAAATCTCAAAGCTCAATAGAAATAGTCCTGAAAAATTATAACTTATGGGATGCTACATCAAAGAGCCTTCTAAGTATACAAACTTAGAATCAGGTACTAACTTGGCTTGTCTATGAAAAAGAAAAGTCATCTTTCCTGTAACCAAGAGAACAAAGGATGGCATACACTGTTCTGTGGATGTAATGATAGGCTACATCACAGTAGAGGCTGTCATATAGAGACACAAACATAGACAAAGACATAGAGATTCAAGGACTCCACTCTTATGGAACTTATATTCTAGCCAAGTTAGACAATATAATACCAACAAACCAATAAAGAAAATAATTATAGATGGTGTGGTAAGGGTTATGAAGATATTAAAGAAGAATGAGAGAACAGTGGGAGAGAATTACTTTAGCTTGTTGAGGAGGTAAAATGTGAACTGACACCTCTTTGATTCATTGAAACAGAGAGGAGGTCATTGCAAGAGGAAACAGTAAGTGCCAAGGTCCTGAAATCGGAACAACATTGGAGTACTTGAGCATTAGAAACAGGGCTTAGAGTATCGTGAGGATTAAAGTGTGGACTAGAAAGGGATGACCAGGCAGGCTATAGTTACAACTTAATGAGTGGAAATTTGGTATATTTTCCCACCCATTCCCCATTTCCTTATTCTCAAGGAAACAGCCTCAAAAAACATCAAGGAACATAAGCTGTACCAAATGATGTTCTCATGTTTTAGATTTCTGAGAAAACTTTGAAAGAAACTCATTGAGTTCTGTCTCTAGGCAGACATTATCTGTTCTTCAGTATCTCCCACTTACATATAAAGTGGCTTCAGAAATTAAAATCAGTCCCTAAAAGCTAAATGTCAACCTGTAGTATCCCAGTCCCCAAAATCAGGAATATAAAGAAACAGGACACAGTATTACTAAGGCTCACTTCTTGCTAGAAGGAAGTCTGCTGAGTCTACACCATCTGTGAGCTCACTGGTTGTCTCAACCCAGCCACACCAGGCCTCCCCTGATCCTCTTGTGGACTGCCATTCAGTGACTCTAGAGCAAGGGTCCCAGTGGTGCAGCCACAAGGCTCAGCCAAGTCTGGCCCCTGAGGACAATATTAGAGGGACTGTCTCAGGAGTGCACTTAGCCTTGGATGGTAAAAGGCTGATTCTTCACTCTCTGGCAAGACCATGGTCAGGAGAAGAGAAGGACATGGCTTTGGGAACAGGGATTTCACAATGGATGGCTCTGTCGTCCAGCAGAGTATCATCCAGGAGCCTGGACAAGCCTCAACTCTATTTCATAGGTGGTTATAGAGCAACTGACATAGGCTGAGAATTGTGCTCCCACAGAAATGAGCAGTGCCTAGGTCTTCCCTCTAGGTGCTCTCTTGTGGGGAAAAAACATTGACCACTGCTGGTAATACCAGGCAAAATGAAGTCAGTGTCAAAGGGACATTGAAACAGAGAACTTCAGGAGAGCAGGGGGAAGAGAAATTAGTAAGCTCACTGTCTTTCTCTGGTTTGATGACTGTTAATTGGACAGAAGGTGTCACACTTGTGAGTCAAGCTATTTCAGCCTCAGGAAGAGGTAATACTTTGTTGGGGAATGGAGATCTATTGCCAAGGGAAATCAAGTCAAACAGGAAGACAACTCATGACAAGCTGGAACAATGGCCCATTCTCCCTCAGGATAAGCGAAGCACTGAGGGCTGGGTGTTTGAGTGTTTTCTCAAAAAAGATTTCTCTCTCCCCTATTCTCACTGCTTCTGCCATTCTCTCCATATCTGGGTCCTTCTGTCAGGATCTCTCTCCCACATGCCCCTCCTTGACAGATGCTCTGTGTGGATGTGAAGATGAACTCTTACACTCACTCCAGGCAGATTACTTCACTTCTGTGTGCCTGAGTTTTGTCTTCTGTAACAGGTGGATATTAATAGTACCTATCTCATATGGATTTGTGAGGATTCAATGAGTTAATTCATATAAACAGGATGGTGCTATTTCTATTGTTCATCTGGGGTGATTACCTCTGTCCTGACTAAGTGTAGCCAGGGTAGCAGGCTCTTGAGGACAAACTATTTCCCAGCACGGGTGCTTAGAATCACTTTGACTCCTTTCCTCTCATCACAGCATGTTTCAAAATAACCTTTTAAACTTTTAAATCTTATGAAACAATATAGGTTCATGAAAAAATATTTAGAAAAAGGAGTCTAACAAAGTGGTTGAAAAATCATAGATTAGAGGATGTATAATTTTCATCTGCCTTCATCCCTCCTTTTGGGGAACTATCTCTGGATTGCACAGTAATTTTGTTCAATCTGTGTGGTTTGCATGGAGCTGACCCTGTGGCAGACTTGGCTGGTGGGCCAGGCCAACTCTGCCTGGGACTTCTGCTGGCACTGCTGAGAGATGCTCTTTTTTGAGACATATGATTAACATGTTTGAAGCTTCTGATGGTAAAGAATAGAAAAGAAAGCAGATTCTAACTTTCTAGATGGAAAGAGAGAAGGGTGGGAAATGAGACAACCCCAATGACAGTTTGAAGACCTGGGTCCAGAGGTCCCTAAAACTATAACCTCAATAGATGGGCCAAAAGTTACATGCTAATATGTTTCTTTTAATATATCTATATTTTTCCACTTAGACTAGTTTTAGCTGAGATTCTGTTACTTATAAGTGAAATAATTTTGACCAACCATCCAGAAATAACCCCATTTCCATTTGTGTATATATCCTTCCAGTCTTTTTTCCTCTCATTTTCTCTGTAGTTTTTTGTTAATGAAAGTGGGTCTTAATCTATGAATTTTAATACTTTTTTTTCTTTCTGATACTGTTGAAAAATTTTCTGCCTGTGATTAGCATCTAAGTCTTTTTGAGAGTGGGTAGAGTAACTTCTGCTGCCCTGAATACCACCCCTGTCACCCTTCTGCTCCTAGGAAGGTATTTCAGAGGACAAGGGGCTATCCCACAACATCTACGACCTGGCAATTTCTTCCATGCTCAGCTCTATATTGCTGGGCTGCAGATTATCAGCTGTGATAGAGACTTTGGCCTTAGGTCAGCTTGGAATCCTGCCTGGTCTTTCAAAATACTTTCCTTTTAAAGTCTCCAAACCCAGCATTTTCCATAAACATCTTACTGCTTTTTTTTAAGGAGGAAAGAAATCCAAGGATGAGTATACTGTATATAAATGATGGTCTAGAGACATGCAGCATGGGCAATAGTTTTAGGAACCCACAAAGAGATACACAGAAGACATTTAGCGGACAAATAACCATTTGAAATGTAATTGGAAATTGAAAATGCTGTAATAACATGGCAGGAATTATACCTGTGATTCCTAAAGAAAATCTGAGGTGATGTGGCCTTTGCTGTATAATTAGCATGATGAGATAAAACAGCTACAGAACACTGGTTAGCATTTATGGCGCTTGTTTGTTCTGCTTATAGCTTGAAAATAACAGCAAAGTTTGTTTTGCTAATTTCTCCCCTGGATTCATGAATTATTTGTTTTTATTATAAGATAAACTGGAAGAAAAAAATACAATGCAAGGGGAATTTTTATAAGACAAAACAATCAAGTTGTCTTTGGATGTGGATACCATACTTAATTTAATAAAAGCCAAAGCAGACCGTGGTGGAAGCTGTAATGGAGGAATGTGTTTAAAATGAGGAAAATGCCACAGGTCAGAAAACAAATATGGGCTTTGAAACCAAGGATGATGATCATACCCACTGCTATTCCTTTTTCTGCTGGGTGATGCTGAGCAAGGTATATCACCTTCCAGGATTCTGCCAACCCTCCTCTACCTCGTGGTGACATTCATACCTGGTCTGCCTGTCTCAGAGGCCATGAAGAAAACAGAGGAGATAATATGCTTTAAAGTATTTAGACTTTTAAAAATAAATATAAATAATAAACTATAGCATTATTGTAATATTCAGATAATATTCTTTAAAATTTATCGAGTGCTCACACATCTAACAAATGGTATGACATTTGCAATTCCTAGCCACCCTTCCCACTCTGTACATCAGAGATGTCAGCTGCTTGAGGTGTAGAAACAGATTTCATTTTAGGGTCAATCAAAACAGATTATCTTCCTAACTGAGTGGCTCAGTTGATTGGAGTGTTAACCGAAGGCTGTTGTTTCAATTTTTGGTCAGGGCACATAGCTAGGTTATGGGTTTGATCCCCAATCAAGGTGTGTGCAGGAGACAACCAATCAATGTTTCTGTCTCACATTGATGTTTCTTTTTTTCTCTCTTGCCCTTCCTCTCTCTCTCAATAAAAAAAAAATCATTAAGTACATATCCTCAGGTGAGAATTAAGAAAAGAAAAAATACAGAATCTCAGCTTTGGCTGTGTGACCTTAGGCAAATTAGCAGTCTCTCTGGTCTTGCATATATCCTCTGTGCTATGGGAGTGAGGCTGCCTAAAACCTTTCTGGTAGGTGGCAGATCTGCATATCTTTGTTACAATAAGCAATAGTACTCAAATATTATTTCAGTTCAATAGACTGATAGATGAGTAGAGCAATGACAATAAGATCATAACAGCCATCATTTTTGGAGTCCTTTCTCTGCTTTAGGTGCAACACTAAAACATTCACAAGATTTAGTTTCCAGCTAGAAAGTGTGGAGCTGAGCCTGCACCCCTACTATTCTCATGACTCCACAGCTCTTATATTACTCCATGGCTATTCTTATGACAAATACACGATACACACACTCCCATGCTCTTTCCCATTCCCACTGCAGACATTGCTAGTTAGTCATGGTGCTCTCTCCCTTTGAGCCTGGAAATGACCAAAGGATCCTACACAAATTACTCTGGACAGCCACTACTGGTCAATAGCAGCTGGCAGTCCATAGCTGTTAGCTACTCTTACCTCACCTCCTCCTGATGAACACCTTTATCTTAATGGCTACAGTAAAACAATTAATCAACTCTGTATACTGTGGGATGAATGTTAGTTTACAAAGACTATTTGGTAACTCCCAGAGATGGACTATATCTGAGATGTGATGGTTTAGAGGCCACTGCCCAACCATTACTTGTAAAAGGAGAAAAGATGTCATGTCAAGAGCCTGAAGTGCTCTGTCACTGAGCCAGTTGAGGAACCACCATTTCCAAAGTCTTGATGCTGTTGTGACGGTCTGTTGCTTCCCACAAGAGGAGAGCTGTACTCTACTCCATGCCAACAGTGAGGCCTAGGCCCTGCCCCCCTCTGAAGGTTAGGGTTCTTTCTCAGACAGTGTGCTCTACAAGTGGAATGACTGGTTTGAGCCTGGGAGTGCCCTGGGATCATGATGGCACAGATGTAGTAGAGCAACAACAGGTCATTATCCTGGCTTCCTAGTCCGTAAACCAAACCCAGTCGTTTTCTCTTTTTGTGCCCCCAAATTCCCCACCATTCCCCCTCCAGCCCATATATAATGATGCCTTTCTTCTTTTTCTTCCTTGGGAGAAGGATTTAAGAGCTGTGTAGACACACCCAAGGCATTGTTAGTGAAAATTCAGGAGAGACCATGAACCCAGTTATAAATGAATAGAGTCAAAATTAGAGTAAGAAGGGGAAATAAGGGAATGTCATATTTTAAATATGCCTATTTTTAAAATAGTAGAATTTGTAGACCTCTTCAATAGGATCCCACAAATATATTAAGCTCCAACCTCTCCCCATCATTGTCAAATCCAACATACAACCAAATTTTCAAGGTCAATACACATTGGGAGAAGGCAAATGCTCTTCAGAGTCCACAAATACAGGAGGGATGTGACAAACTTGGGTGTGATAACTGAAGGTGTTACACATGAGAGGAAAAGGAAACAAGTTAAGGTCTAGAAGAGACAGCCAGTGTAAGAAGGAGGCAAGTTTGAAGGGAATTCGTGTCATGTGTCATTATGAAGAATGAGAGCTGGATTTGTAAATGCCAACTCTGAAGATTATATCTGAGCTCACCTGCTAGCTACGTGGTCTTAGGCAAGTCACTTACATTCTCTAAGTCTTAAGTTCCCCATATATAAATGGGGATGTTAACAGCTCATGTGTCATAGAATTCTGTGAGATAATTCATGTAAAGTTCTTAGCACAGAGTCTAGCACCTAAATAATTCAATACATGCGTGTCATCTCTCTTATCTAAATATGTCCATAATGTGTTACTGAGATATTTTTAAAGTTACATAATACTATTTATTAAATGATCCCATTTATATTAAACATTTTCACACATGTATACATGTTCACAAATGAAAAAGAAAACATAAAAGCTGGGAAAGATATGGACCAAAAACTGTTAACAATAGGGGCCAGAATGATTTTTTTCTGCTTTATATATTTCTGTATCATTTGGTATGTACCTGTATAATGAGCATATATTATTTTTATAAAAATAAAAATAAAATTATATCTCATATAATCAGTTGACTCAAAGCTTGCTTATTGGGAGAGAAGGCTTCATCATATAATACCAAATTATTTCTTCTTTTAGTTCTGGACAAAGACATGCAACTTTTTCCCTTGATACCCAAAGAAAGCATCAAGCCAAAGTTGTGTTGCATGCCTTAGGATGAGAGAGCTTCTCTTACATCTCATAGAATAGGAAAAAATACCTGAATTAGAACAGAAAATATAACTGAGAGTTTTATTGCTGAAAGCTGTGGTTGCTTTCAATGCCTGAAATTAAACTGAGCAGCAGTTCAAGTACTATTTTAAAGTGGTGCTTAAATCTGATGACCATTGACATCATAGCCATCATTTTACACGGGTATATTATTACCAGGGGACACTCAGCTATTTGTATGGATGATCAACTTCATGCTCTGAAATAACCTCAGATATAAAAATCATAAATGACCAAAAGCAAAACCATGTAATGGTCCCTTTAAGATAAAACTGGCAGTGTTTAACTAGAAATTACCATCCCAGAAATGACATTCTGTGTTCTGCAGCAAGGAGAGTTGTGTGTGTGTGTGTGTGTGTGTGTGTGTGTGTGTGTGTGTGCGTGTGTGTTTTCTTCCCTCCCATTCGGTTACAACAATGAGTCACCATTCCCTGCAAAGCTAGACATGTAGATTCACCTGGTGCCAGAAAGGTAAGATTCTTGTTGGCTGGGATTTAAAATGGGAAGGGTAAAAATGTTTAATTTACAGATTTAATTAAACATGAAAGCTTCCAGGGAAGAAAACACGTACCCCAACCTCCATTTCCCACTTCTTTAAATGTCTTTTCTGATCTTCATTCCAAAGAGGCTACATACATTAGAAACCTAATTTTTTAACAATCTGTGTGAAGAATCAGTGTACCCCAAATCAGAAAGATTGTGTAATTAGGAGTGATACAGAAAAAACTCCTAAATTTTTGTCTGACTAGACCACACCTCTGAAGGAAACTTATTTAAACTTACTTATATAAAGGCTTTCTCTTGTGCCCGCCTATCTTTGGCCTCCATGAGGCAGAGGAAAGGTGAGATAGTGGAAACACAAGCTCAGAGTTTTCCTAAGAATATGATAATTATGTACAATGTACTTCAGGTCTGAATTACAGCCTAAGACAACCCCTCTCCCCAGCCCTTTACTCCTAAACCAGGTCTTTCCAGCCAAGAAACCTGACTCTTATTTTCACAATGCTCCAGGCATGCAGAGCAAAAAGTGGCTCTTTTTGCCCCTATAGTTTAGACAAGACCCTTCCATCTGAGCTGAAAAGTTAGAATTTCACCTATTTGTCTTTGTGAAACTGAGTAATGAGAAGGAAAACAAGATGGTAAATTCATACTACACCTCTCCAAAAGTAAAGTAAAGAATGAATAATGAATGTGAGCATATACTTTTACAAATATCTCTTTATGAATCAAATATAGATATGTATTTCAAGACATCCATTGAGTTCTCTGGGCATAGATGGACTGTCTTATTCAAATGTCTCTTTAGTGTCTGCATAGTCAACTCTAATTATGTTTCAAGTCCTGAAGCCCACTTTTGTAAATTTTAATGAAATGTGTCCAAATATGACTTCCATGACTAAGGGCATTGGAGGTGGTGGTAAAATGGCAGTAAGCTGACAGCTGTCACAAAGTTGAAAAAGGGGGTGGGAATGGAGAGGAAGCTCTTTTTGTAGGAACCAATGGGTCTTTTTTCTAAGAACAAGGGAGGCATTTTGACTCTAAGTGGGAGAGTTTTCAGTTTCTCTAAGGGGATTTCTCAGGCACATGTTGTTCAACAGAAAATACTATCTAAATGAGATTGTTTGGCTAGTAGACCAGAACTGTTTTTAACTCTATGTTCTGCACTATTAGTACTCAACAAATGTGCAGCAATATTCCAACAGTGATAAGTCTAGTACATTCATTATTCCAGTGTCTCCACATTCAAGGTTGCTATTTTGAACATAGACAGTCATGATAGCCAAAGGCAACACTTTAAAAGGGGCATTTGTGTTTGAATCTACATATATATTTTCTTTATACCACCTGTAAAAAGACTTCTGTTATCTTTTGATTTTTCTATTCAGGTTATCTAATATCTTGGAGCTTCGTTACCAGCTTATGTATCACTACTTTTACAGAGATTTTTTATTATTTCTCAAATTCATCCCCATAGAGGAGACAATGACATCCAGAAAGACACTATGACTTTGTCATTCTCTCCACTCAGCAGGCTTCCTTTTATCAAAAAAGAATACACTTTAACTTGAGAAATCTTCCTCGAATTTTTGGTTGTAAATGAGGATTATTAATCAGTTTAACTCACCCACTTATTTACATGATTAGCATGTGACCCAGCTTACCAATCATCATTCTGACCTGTGATTGGCCCCAGGAATCCCCGCCTGATCAACTTAAGCCAATGGGGTCCTGTTTGGAGTTGATACAGGGACACCCTTGTGACTCTGGTGAAGAAATTGGGAAGGACTGAGCCTGGAAGCTGCTGCCATAAAACTAGCCTCTTCCCATAAGAGGAAGTCGATTGAGGAACTGGAACCAACACATAGAAAAAGATAGAACCAAGATAGGGAGAGCATAGCCTTTGAGTCCCATCTTTGACATGATTCATTCAGTTCTGCCAGCTGAGGGCCTTCTTTCTCTCCTTTGGTAGTTCAGGTTGGACTTCTAATCAACACAGGTCCTAACTGTATGAGGAAGCACATTGCACAATGGCCTGTACAGAATAGTACCTACCATAAGTGGGTAAATTAAAAGGCAACTTTTTTCTTTAACAAGTGAATTCTGGAAAGCAGAAAAGGAAATTTTAAATTGGATGACTGTCTGCATTTTATTGTTATTATTAGCACTAATGGTGATATTATGTCAGGTCTTTCATGTCTTACTGAAATGTCAGTAGACCTAACAGTTGAATCAGTTGAAGTGATTAAAAATATAGACCAATGAGGTCTAATAGAAATATAACTTGAGCCACATAATTTTAAAATCTTCTAGTAGCCACATTCAAAAATTTTTCTTAAATGTTTATTGATTTTAGAAAAAAAGGAAGCAGGAGAGAGGGGGAGAGAGAGAGACAGAGAGACAGAGAGAGAGGGAGAGAGAAACAGAGAAACACTGGTGTGAGAAACAAATTGGTTGCTTCCCAAACACTTCCCAACTTGGGACCAAACCTGCAACCTAGGTATGTACCCTGAATGGGAATCGAACCCCAACCTTTTGGTATATGGGACATACTCCAACTAACTGAGGCACACCAGTCAGTACTAGTAGCCACATTTTCAAAACTAAAAGTAAACAAGTGAAATTAATCTTAATATTCCATTTTATATTATTCAATACATTAAACTTTATAATTTCACCCTATAATTAAAATTATTAATGGTTATTTTAACATTCTTTTATTTCTTTTTGTACTAAGTTTTCCAATCCAGTATACATTTTTCACTTATAATACATTTTAGTTTGTACTAGACACAATTCAAGTGCTCCATAACCACATGTGGCTAGAGGCTGCTATATTGGACAATACAATCATGTTCCCTGATTTGGATTCTTATTCTATCCCCTTGGGAAACTATTTGACTTCTTTGAGCCTCAGTTTCTTCATCTGCAATATGGGCCTTATAATAATTATCCCTTCCTCATAGAGTGGATAAAAACATAAATAAGTGGACTGGATGAAGTTCCTGACCACACTGAGCTGTATATTAGTGGGGATTATGAACAATTTACTGTTGTAAATATAGGTAAACAGAATAATGTCAAATAGTGCCAAATTTAACAGGTTATTGAGATACCAAGTAACTATGCTGGGGATAGAGAGAAAGGGGCTGCTTAGAGAGGGTTCTCAAGGTGGACCTCTCTAAGAAAGTGATCAGTTGCCTGTGAGCTCTATCTATAGTGTAACAGAGCCAGTTACACCACCATGAAAGGTAGGAGGCCAGGATCTATGTTCCAGCAAACCCAAACATTTTCTGCCAGAAAGAAAACACAAATGAGCATCATGGCAAAGACTCCTGTGTCATAACCCATATGCCAGCAGCCAGTACCAAGTTATTTTCTAAGTTTCAATGCGCTGAAATGCTGCTGACAGCTGTTTGGGGTCCTATATGCTTTTCTCAGGCAGCTCCTGCATCTGTTCACCTGTCTGAAGAGAGAAAACAAACACTTTTGACAGAAGGAGATGTGGGCCTTGGTGGCATGAAAAAAAAATCAGAGCAAGATAATTCTAGGCAACTGTAGGGTGGCACAGGTTGGTACAGGTACCCTGGGGCAACCCCAACAGATCTTCCCTGGGAGCATAGGTTTTAGGATGGTCTTGAGCTTGTGAGGTCCTGCAGAGACACACTCTCTGGGCGGTGCACCTCAGCTCCTACTGCTGCCAAGTGCCAAATTGTCCTGGCTCAGGGCTGGGCCCATGCTGGCTGTCTTGTTTTTGTTCTCTCTGCCTATTTCTCTTTGAAAGCAAATTGTCTCCCCAGGCTGTTTATGACGTGTCTTAGGCAGCTGGCCTGGCAGCCTCCGGAGTGGTTTTGTGTTTGCCATGCAGGTAAGAGAGCTTGAGAAGATTAGTGGCTTACATCAACAAGGGGTTTAGAAAAGAGTTCAAGCCAAACCTTTACTTAGTGCCTTATACACATTAACAACCCTGAGAGAGGTATTACTACCCACATTTTGCAGTAGAGGAAACTGAGGCTCAAAAAGGTTAAGTCAGTTCCTCAAAGCCACTCAGCGATTAAGTGGTGACTCTAAACTTTGATATTTTCCCTGCTCTGTGCTGAATGGAAAAAGTTTAAGCTGGAGAAAGGGGAAGGACACCAAGTGTCAAGTGGCAATCTGTGAGTTTTTCATACGTAAAAAAACTCAAGCAGGGGAAGAGCTTGAACTTGATTCTACCTGGGCTCTAACTTCATATGCCCAGGTCATTGCATATTGCTTTTTCATTTTATTTCCAAGTGTACTCCAAAGACAACAGATAATGTGTGGAAAAGATGCACTTTAAGGGCATAGGGAGTGCATCACTGAGAACGGAATCCAGAGAATGGGAAGGAAGAATTTGGATCAGCACTGCAAAGCCAGATGCTGAATTCATTAATAGATGCTTTTAGAAGTTTAATTTAGAAGCATAATACTATAAGACTGCGACCAAATTTCAAACAAGAAATAGAAAGTAAAATCAGATTGTGTTATTCATTCTCAAATGGTTGTATTTTCCACCTGCGGCAGTAATTGGAATTTAAGTTTGGTTGCATCATATGCATACATACACCTATGGAAGCCTTGATACCTACCCTTTCTACCTGACTCCATTCCAGCTTACACTGCTTCCTTATCAGATTTCATGCTTTCTTTTTCCTTATCAACCTTGGTTATCTTTAATCTCCTGGCCACAATTGTCAATGCTTATCTCTCCCCTTCTCCATACTCTGTCCTGTCTTGCCTTCTGTGACATCATATACCAGTGACTTTGTTATATGATGCTGCATAACAAATTAGCCCTGAATTGAGTGGCTTAAAACAACACACATTTCTTATCTCACAATTTTTTAGGGTAAGATACCCAGAAACAGCTTCCATTTCAGGGTCTTTCACAGGCTAAGGTGCCAGTGGGAACTAGGGCAGGATCTGCTTCCAAGCTCAGTTGTTGGTGGCAGGCTGCAGTTCCCATGGGTAGTTGGATGGAAGCCTTCAGCCATCAGTGGCTGATTGCTAGAGGCATCTTTCAGTTTCTTGCTATGTGAGCCCTACATAGGGAGCTTCATAAGAGTAAGGGAGAGAGCAACAGCAGGACAGAAATCACGATCTCCTGAAACCTAGTCATGGAAGTGATATCACATCACTTTTGCTGTATTCTATTTGTTAGAAGGAAGTCACCAGATCCAGCCCACAATCAAAAGGAGATGGTTGCTCGGGGGTATGAATACCAGGAGATGAGGCCATTGGTGGTCATCTGAGAACCTTCCATCACACACACACAAAAAATCCCCTGCAACGTCTCTGTTTAGTATCAAACCTGGTAAGTTAAATGCCTGGTAAATGATGACTTTGTTTGACATTACATTCTTCTGCTCTCCTACCTGTCCCACTGCCCCTGGGTTTACCACAACAGGATGAAAGAATTATTGTAGCATTACACATAACAAAAATATCCATCCCCCACCCCATTCAGTGCCCATACTTTTTCCACCACTGGGAAGCCAGAAGTAATCTTTCTAAAACCCAAATCTAATCATGTCATCTCCAGCTCTAACCTTTCAATGGGTCCCCAATATCATTAACATGTCCTTATCATGTTTTTGGAGGCCCTGAATGTCAGATCCTGATTTTACCCCTGCAATCTCATTTCTCTCCACATCCTCTCTCCTTTTATGTTTTGGCAATATTTACTTACTTTTAGTCTTTTTAACATGCTATTTTCTCACTCCCCTTTCTAGGCATTTACAAAATATACTCCCTTATTTCCAGCCTTTGCACCCTAAGAAAAGGGGGAGTCCCTTCTCTTATCTAGAGCCTCCCATAAGGACAAAGATTATGACTATTAGTTTATCACCCCATTTTTAGTACTCAGCACAGTGCATGCTGGCAGATAACAGCCATGGTGAAAGACTGCATCCTATGGAAGATGATAGCAGAGGTTCAATTTGTCCTGACATCATCCCATAGACACCATACCATAGAGGAGCTATGGTACTTACTGGGTGTAGGATTTGCTTCACAACACCTGCCTCCTGGACTTTACCTCATCCCTAATGACTTCAAAAAGCAGTGACACCATAGTTTCAGGGCACTGCATTTTTAGGGAAGCAAAATGCATAAAAAAAATTATATCAAGGGACACATGTGTTCTGAGTGAATAAATGGTTTAAGAGATCCAAATACAGAGAACATCCATCAGTTTCACAAATGACATTAGCCAGCATTCATTAAATGCTTATGTCAAGCACAGTGCTAGGTGGTTCACATGCAATAGTCCCTCGTTTAATGTTTACAACAGTACCATGAGTAGATGTAGTTAGTCTTATTGCATGAGTGAGGAAAATGAGGCTCAGGGAAACACAGTTACTTGTCCACAATCATACTGATAATAAGTAAGCTGAATTGGGGCAAAATAATGACAATGACAGCTACTGTTAATAATCTTTTACTATGAGCCAACATTTTACCAGTACTCGATCTGAGTTCACTTACTTATGGCTCCTAGCAACCCATTATAATGGCACTATCATTATCCCTAAATTAGAGATGAAGAAACTAAGATTCAGGAAATTTAAGAAAACTCTACCTGATTATACAGCTAGAAAGAGGCAGCACTGAGATTTACTTTTTTCAGTAAATGCTTTATTGCAGTGATATTTTAACAAATAATTTTATTTTCAGATATGAACCATATCAGTGAATATGTTAAAATTATAAGATGATAACAATAGCCAAGGTTAGCCTTTTTCTTCCCCTAAGAAAAAGGACTATAAATATTCAAGAGGCTTGAAATTATCACTTTAAGAAAAACATGAAATATATGTTACAATGAGTCTTAGGTCTACTTGATAGAGAAATTGAGATTAAGTTATACCAGTTATTAATATGCTACCTACCTACATGTAATTCAAGAAAAAAAATTACATTAATAAATAAAAAGATGAAAATGTTTTTCCTTCCTATTGTCCTGAAAATAATTACTAAAATGCAATCAGGATTTTATTTCTCCAGCATAACTTCTCATTTATACCCTGAAGATAATGGCACAAATGTTAACTATCCATAACATCATGACCTATTGCTTGTGGCTTTGTAGTATTCTGTCTTGCCCCTCCCCAGCACTGGGATTTGAAGGCAGACCTGCTTGGCGTCCAAGCTTATGCTATTATCACTGCACAAACCAACTACCCAGGCCACTGTACTAACCACAAAGCATTGAAAAAAGTTGTTTCTCAAATGCCAAGATATTTGAGAACTTTTAGGTATTTGTACATAGAAAGACCACAACTCTCTGGTTTCTAGAAACAATTATACTATGCTCTCCTCTGAATTCTGGCTAAGTAACTCATCAGGAGATTTTCTCTAGCTTTCATAGCAGACTGAGATAATCAGAATTATCTGGAAGATCCCTAGGATACATATTCTTAAGGGCCATCACAGGCCCAGGTCCAGGGCTTAGGAACCTGATTCCAGAGTTCCTTAAAAATTCCGATGGCCTGACAGATGGGGGCTTCCAGTTTCCTTAAACTCCTGCTCCCTAGTAGAATCTCACCCTCAAGGCCTCCAAGCTAGCCACCTCCCCCTTTATAAACTCTGAAAGTGGGTCTCCATTGCCACCTGGTGATTAGGAATAAGCAAGTTTAGCTTGAAGACTAGCAGGAGAACTTTTCAGACTTCCCATTTTCTTGCCAAGCTTTATCATTTACATACTTTGTCACAAGTTATGTCCTACTGCCTATTTTGTTTGATTTGACCAAAACACATGGTCAGATCATGTATCAGACACCATTTATAACCTCCTTTTTCTAACATTAAATATAAGATGATGATGATGATATCTATAACCATTTATGGGGCACCTACTATACGCTTTATATAGGTTACCTGTAATGTCTGCAACTCTTACAAGGTTCATTTTATACTCCCCAATTTGCACATAAGGATATCAAGTCTCAGCAAAATTAATTAACTTGTACAAACATGTCCATCCAACAAATGGCAGAACCAGGCTGTGAACCAGATGATTTTAATCAGAACTCAAGTTCCTTCCAGTCCCCACCAGCTTTGTCATCTCGGGCAAGTACAGTACTTCACCTTTCAATTTCTTTACCTGTGAAAAGAAGGAATAAAAGCACCCAACTCAGTGTTGTTGCTTAGATTAAAAGAAAAAATTCATCTAAAACTCTTAGCACATTAATATCAGATACTACAGTGGTTTTTTTTGTGTGTGTGTGTACCAGGATTTCTCAAACATGTCTTGGAAATCACTCCTCCCCTCAAAATGAAAAGTTTTAAGTAATTTCAGTGGGTACTGCCAACTCAGTATACCACTCAGTGATTCTTAAAACTTATTATCCTTTTACACTCTGAGAAATTCCATAGTACAGAATTTAGTTTCACTCTTCCCTAAGCTAGAAGATATGTTTACTTAAATCACTTAATTTCCACCCAATATTTTGGTCCTACCGAGAAGGAAAGGAGCCTTTTACGCCTGATTTGGAATGGAATTGCTTTAATAATCTCACCCTCTGCTGGCACTTAGAAAAGGCCCTATTGAAAGAACAAACCATTAGGAAGTATTTGCTTTGATACTGGCTGCTAATCCCAAGGCCCAGCTTGACACTGTCTCTTAGCAACATCCTGTCCTTTTCCCCTTTTCATTCTTTTGCTTCTAACAGCACTTCCTTTCCTCTGGTTTCTCTTCAGCCTCTGGCTTTCATGGGCGCTTAAGCCTAGTTTACACAGAGAGAAGCAGGCAATGAAGGCCCCCAGCACATATTTATGTTAATAGTACTAAGGGGAGAACAGCCAGTTCTGGGGTCTGCTTTCCAACTGTCACATAAATCAGTCAGAAAAAAGTTACTATGTTCATAAAGACTCTGCCAGAGCAGACCAGCATGTCTTGGCAATGCATGCTCCATTTCCCCTACACCCACCCCGCAACCCCTACAACCCCACCCCATTCCAGCACCCTTAAATGAGCCTTCCATACTGTCTCCCTTAGTTGTCCAAAAGAGGGGACAAAGGATTTCACTGGGGCAGAAGATTTCTAAATCAGAAGGGACCTTTGAGATTATCTAGTGCTAAATCAAAGAGAAACTTCTAGTAACTACCTGTCTAGGTTCTTTCCCTAGAGTTTTTGATGCTGTTGTTTGGAGGTGGGGCACAGAAAAAACTTTCAAAACTTCACAGATGACTAATGCACAATGAGGGATAGAAGTACTGACAGAGCCCTCTAAAAAGATAGGACTGAAGAATACAGACGTCCTTTAAGTCATGCAGGGAGTTAGTGTGAAGGCAGAGTCCTGGCACCTAGTTGTATTTTATTCCATGCTATCATGCTGTCACTAAGTCTGGAGTACAGAAGAAGAAAGAAGGCAGTGGTCCTATTAGAGTTGTACATCCACATCCTTTGGAGAGCTTTTTAAACTGGCTCTCACCTCCACCACCACCCTGCCCCCACTCCACCTGGACTCAGCATCACTTAGAGAGCATTTTTTTAAAAGATTTTATTTAAAGCCCTGGCTGGCGTAGCTCAGTGTATTGAGCACGGGCTGGGAACCAAAGTGTCCCAGGTTCGATTCCCAACCAGGGTACATTCCTGGGTTGCAGGCCATAACCCCGAGCAACCGCACATTGATGTTTCTCTCTCTCTCTTTCTCCCTCCCTTCCGTCTCTAAAATGAATAAATAAAAAAAAATCTTTCAAATATTTATAAAAAAAAGATTTTATTTATTTATTTTTTAGAGAAGGAAGAGAGGGAGAAAGAGAGAGAGAGAGAAACATCAATGTGCGGTTGCTGGGGGCCGTGGCCTGCAACCCAGGCATGTGCCCTGACTGGGAATTGAACCTGCGATGCTTTGGTTCGCAGCCCGCGCTCAATCCACTGAGCTACACCAGCCAGGGCTTGGAGAACATTTTTAAAAAAGATTGTATTTCTTTATTTTTAGAGAAAGGGAAAGGGAGAGAGAAAGAGAGAGAGAGAGAAACATCAATCCATTGGAAATGGAACCAGCAACCCTTCCCTTTGTAGGATGGTGCCCAACCAACTGAGCCACAGGGGTCAGGGCTTGGAGAGTTTTTATAACCTTGCTCTCACTATCACCCCCCACTCCCACTCCATCCTGACCAGCTGAATCATAATCTCTTGGTGGAACCCAAGCAGCCAGATTTTGAAAAATCTGTGGGAGGCTGTTTCACATGTATCCCAGTTGAAGAACACTGCTAGCCTGATGAAAAGACCATCCATTTTGGAGTTAGAAAAACTGGAGTTCAAAGCTATGGTCCATCAAACATTAACGGTGGTTGTTTGGACAAATGATGTGACCTCTCTGAGCCTCACATACTTCGTCTACAATATGGGACTATACTGCTAACTTTCACTTATTCTTCAGTTGTGTAGTTCAAGTCATTTCTCTATGAAGTCATGGTTGAGCTTCCAGAGGTGCCCTCCTTTTAGTCATGCTCACCAGGAGAGCACCCTAAACTTCCCCTTTATAACATTGACCATGATTCAGTAGCAGGAGGATTAATAAGTGGTTTTTGAGTGAATGAATAAATAATTAATAATGATTGACTATTGAGTAATGGATTCCTCACTCTGGGTCTCCACCACCAATAATTAAGATCAATACAATAAAGGACTGATCTGCCTTGTTTACTGCTGTACCCATGGGGCCCAGTGTGCAACTAGCATGCAATAGACTGGTTGAAAAAATGACATACATATGAAACACCTGGAACATAGTAATATGAAACAAATTTTGGCTATTATAAATGTCAGCAAAAGAAACATACAAACCTGTAAAGGATTTTTTAAGTTTATTTGAGCTAAACTGACATTTGCCAGGAAGCAAAATCTCAATGGATTGAGAAAATGCTCTGCATAATGGCAGTTTTGCAACTTATTTTATATATTAGACTCAAAGCAGGAAACATAAGGAGGTTACACAAAATCCACTGGTGGTAAATTAAGGGGGTGGGAGAAAGCAAAGTGGGGAAATCTCTGGATTGGATAAAAAGTAAAAGGTAGAGACACATACTTCTTTTACATTGGTGGGTACAGGATAGTTAATAATTAAAATTTATAGCACATAAATTTGGTATTTGGGGAAAGAGGTAACAAGGAGAGATTCTGTGTTCTAGTACATGGGTGTGCCCTGAGGGGTCTGGAAAAAGAGATCATTCTGACATTTCAAAGGTATTTTATCTTAGATGCAAAAAGACAATAGACAGGCTTACTTGAAGTAAACACTGACCTTTGCCAAGGAAGCTACTGGCTTAGAATGTGGCTACCTTCCATGGCTGACTTTTAATTAGAAATTTTTATGTTTAGAACATTCTATATGGTTACTTTCAGTTTGTAGCACCCACTGTGCTGGCCTCCCCTGAACTTGTCAACTCTGATCTTCAGACAGTCCCAGGGTATTGCACAAGGACACAGCAGGGCTGAGACTTGAACTCAGTCCTCTGGACTGCCAACCTCATTTTTAAATATGTTAATCTGCCTTAAGGTTTTCATATTGGGGCTTGGAAAAAAAGGCAAGCTGTCTTTGCCCACAAAAATGAGCTAGAAATCCAGCCAGTTCTTGCACACTACCAGCCTCCAATGATGTAATCCATATGCACACATACACATTTGCAGACCATAATGACTCCTGGTGTGGAATTCCTTGGTTCTTTCTTGAGAATCTTTTAAATCATAAAGTTTTTGAGGGCAGTAACTATGGTTTTGGCTTCCATAATAAGATAGACCCATAGGAACTCGACCATTTGCTACTGAGAGGCTTGTAGTGGCAACACTGTCTTGGTCCCAGCACTACTCAAACATACACATGATGGAATTCAGTACCTGTGATGATTTCTGAATTTCTCCTTTGACCATCATGCTGTGATGTAGGGGAAGTTGGTGACTGGCGGGGCACAGAGTGGAAGTGGAATTCACATTCTTGGCTGCTTAAGCACACATTGGCAAAGGAACTATAGAATAAGACTAGGGGTAGGTGTTTCTGGGAATGATTCTGAGTGATCCCTTTTCTCTCTGTCTACATTAGCATGGAAATCAAGATCTTTTCGAATTTTCATTTTAATAGCTTTCATTTAGGTAAAAGTAACTATGCTCCAAATGTTACACCAAGTGCTTTATAGACATAATCTCATTTCATTCTTTTTACTTTGAGGGGTTGCAATCAGCATTGTCAATATCTAATAGAGGAGCAAACTGAGGCTGAAAATAATTTGCTAAAGGTCACAAATATAAGTACAAGCCAAGACCCCCACTGGAAGCAGACCTAAAGGATGATTCCAAGGCCTTAATTCATTGAACAAATACTAATTCAGCATTACTATGTGCCAAGTTGTTTTCTAGTTGTAAACAACATATTGTAGTCAAAAGTCCACAAATATTTGTGAAACTTAGGTTCTGTTAGGAGGAGACAAACCATAAATAATAAATCTGAACACTAAATAAATCATATGATCCATTAGGAAGTGATTGTGGGAAAAATAGAGCAGTGTGAAAAGTATGTGGAGTGGGCTAGAACTATGTGTGGAAGGGGGAGGAGTCTGTGATACAGGTTTACAATTTTAAAGGCCTCAGTTATTAGGTCACACATAAGGAAAGAAGAAAAGACTATATGAAGGTCTAAATTAACTATGTTCATTCTACCTCCCTAAAATGAATGGATGGATGAATGAGTGAGTAGAACTACTATTGATTAAGCAACTGCTATGTGTCAGGTGCTGTGGTAAGTACTATATATACAATTTCTCATTGAGTCTTCATAATGACCTCATCAGAATATCATCTTTGTTTTTCAGATTTGAAAATTGAGACTCAAAAAGCATAAAACATATTATCAAAAATTATTCAGTGACTAAATAATGGGTTTGGGATTTTAGCTATACTCCTTTAATTCCAAAGCCCCTGATCTTTGACCCTACCACCATACTGAAGGAAAGTGTGGGGCACCTGGTGGATGGGGCAGGGAGGCACAGCATTAAGCTTAACCCTGACTTGAGAGAGAGCTACCCTAAGTCACTCTGCTCAGTGTTGGGAGCTGCCCTGCCTGGTATCAGAAGCTGTAACCCCTGCCAAGGTTAAGGCTGAAGGAATGACCTTGGACCATAAGCCACCAAGGAGACAAAGGCTTATCTCCCTGGCAGGAGCACTGCTTCTGCTTCTTCATCCATAACTGGCCCCCAATGCTTGGTTGGTTAGCCAACGACAGGTAAGATTCCCCAAGGAAGGAATGACCTAAGACAGGCACGATCACATGGGAGGCCCCCAAGGAAGGACTTTGGGGGCTACAGCAAAAGGGGGTGATGGACCCTCGCCCCTCAGCTTTGACAAACCTGAGTCCTCATTGTCTGTGAGAAAATCTCCTTATCTCTTGGTTGCCTTAGTTCCCTTGCTCCACCTAAGCCTGAAACAATGACAAGGTGGTGCTGCCCTGTGCTGGAAACGGCAGGTTCCCCAGGTGATCAGGCCTACCTAAGAAAGAATATGTAAAATCCTGCGAAACCTGCTTTGTTTAGAATGTTCTCAATTGAATGATAAGGGTCCAAAGAAGAAGTAAGTTTGTTCCTTAAAGTTTTACAGCTCTTTGACTCTGATTCAAAATAGGCCCTCAGACTTCCTTGTTACCTATTGTTTGATCCTTACTTCCTGGCAATGAATAATGAGCTTTACCTGAATTCTTATGCAAATGAACCCAATAAAAGCCTGCTCAGGTGGGAGAACAAGGCGTTCTCCCCAAGGGAGGGTGGCCGAGACGCTCTCCACTAGAGAGAGTGGCCATTCCGTCCCTATTTCCCCACAGTACCTGGTTGTCCCTGTGTACATTTTTCTCGTGTTTTGACAAGCCATCCGCAGTGTTCTGTGGTCACTGCCGGTCGGTGATCAGGACAGCTCAGCAGCAGGGCTGCTCTCCCGGTGGTGATGGATGTTCACAACTGGAAGTGCCACAGTCGACCTGTGGCATTCCCTCCAGGCAGCATCTCCCTCATATGTCCGCCTGGTTTTTTTCCCACATGGTTTTGAAATCCATTTCTTTAGTAGTTAGAGTAGACAGATATAGAGAAGCAGTTCCTGAAGAGCTAGATCATTGGTGAATGTCAGAAAATGCATGGTTTCTAGAAGCTCCCCAGGGAACTGCTCTTTCACACAGGAACAGTGGCACCCTGGCCACTAGAGGTAGGAGGCTAAGCATTTTCCTAGGGTGCTTTTGAAGGAACTGATCGTACACTTGACAGAGTCTAGCTATTGACTCAGCAAGTGTGGCTTTCATGAATGATCTCCCCAAGTCTGACCTCATACCCTCACACCACAGTTCCTCTTTCCCATGGAGATTAGGATCTCAATGGTCTAAGAGGATTTTACTTTCAGAATGCAGGTCTTTCCATTCTCTAATGTATTTGTCTCATGAGAATAGCAATGCAGTTATGTAAAATGACATTCATTTGGTCTGTAAATGAAATAGGTGAGTCTCTTGAGTGACTTAGGCAATGCAATAATAACCTATTGAGAGAGTAATGTATGAATATAAAATGACTGATGTTTGAGTGCTTTGAAATTTAGGAGTACAGTGGAAATACACTTTGGAGATAATGGGGAAGAGGAGAAGGATGCTAAAACACTTTTTTCTGGTTGCCCCAGATTTTCACAGCCTCAGTCTACCTTGGATCCCAAGCCAACCTAAAAACATAGATTCTGCCCTTTGTACCCACCATACCTACATATATTGAATATTCTTATATAACAATGCCAACTAGTATTTGTTAACATTTTTATGTTTTGAAAGCACTATTCATGGACATTGACTTGTCTAATCTTATTCAAGTGATGAAACAACCCACTTAATAGGCTATAGTGATTTAAATCTGTTTTTGCCAGATATGAGAAAACTGATGATATGAGAAAACTAAGGCAACAGAAATTCAATAACTTGCCAAAGCAGAGCTGGTGAGTGATAAGAGTGTAACTCAAGCCCAGGTGCCATGAGTCAAACTCCTGTATTTCATCCCTGACTAGGAAAAGGATGTTTGGCAGTAGACTCATTCAGAGCAAGAACAGTATGCTCACATTCTACCTGACTCTCATCTTCCTGTGTCTTTGTTTATTCAGGGTCTTTATTCTCTTCTCCCTCTCTCTGTTTCATTAGATTTAAGTATACTCCAGGGTTAAATGTGCAGAATAGCTTCATTACAAGGTGGCCTTGATGCAGGCATTCCAGTGATTCAGGGACCCATGGGTCCATGACCCACTGTGGGTACTTGGCTTCACACATACAAAATTCAAATATGAGCCAGCATAGAGCCTAAAGTGAAAGTGAGTTTATTAGTGAAGCAGTGAGACAAAGTAGGCACTCTACAGACAGAGCAGCCCCATTTAGTGAAACTTGCTTCCTTTACTGAGGTTCATTTAATCAAGGGATAGGGCATTCAATAAGGGGGAGGAATATTCAGGATTTTTCTGTGAAAGGAATGGAGATGTCTTGGAAGAGACCTTGGAAGAGGCCACTAGCCATTTTATGTCCTTATTTGGGCTTTCTGTTTTTGATCATGGCAGCTGGGGTATGTCATTTAGCATGCTAATATATTACAAGGAGCATATAGTGAGGCTAGCAGTTACCATGAAACTAATTGCCATGTTGGATCAAGCTGGTCTCTGCCAGTTTTAAGCAATAAATCTGGTGGGGGATGAGCGGATGGTTTCACTTCCTTGTTGACAGAGTCTGCAGCCTTTATCAATTGCAGCTGTTTTGCCAGTACCTTATCTCAGTCTCACCTACAAAGTGATCCTGTGCCAGAGACCCCAGGAGAGACACTGTAATGAGACCTTAGTAAATTACTCTAGACCTCTGAGCTGGCAGCATGCCCTGGTGCCTCACAGGAGGTAAAATTCTCACTAGAAACAGCATCTGGGGTGGCATCCCATGACTGTGTAGGCTCACACAGATGGAAAGATGATCCAGGTCACAGAGAGTCAAAGTCAAAACCCTTGTGCGTCAGGGCCCTTCCCAGTGACTCCTTTACATTCATCACACTTTGATGTTTTGGCCTGTCCAGTATCTGTCTCCCCACTGGACTGAACTATGTAGAGCATAAAGATTGTAAGGACTATGTCTGCCTTGCACAGTGTCAGGCATTGGGCAAGCCCTCACAAATATGTGCGGAATAAATAAGTGAATGAATAAATGAAGAATTGATCAAATAATAATAGCTTAATATGTCATTTTTCTAAAAAAATACGTGCGTTTTGAAAGAAGATTCTAATCAACAATGTGTCTTACCTCATTAGAATTCACATGGAAGGAGTTCCACATGGAAGGTCCATTCTGGATTGTGATAAGAAGTGCATCTTTTCAGCATTTCTCAAGTGGTACCCCAGCATTTGCCTTGACATTCAATCAATCTCATCATCCAAACCAAGAATGGTTAGACCTCAAAGAACAGGAACTTTGAGGAAGCTGTGAAAAAAAGCACCTGGGGGTTCATTTCAGTTCACTCTGGTTATTCTCTCCAGAATGCTAGGCAAACGTGAAGGTCTTGAGTCACAGCCTAGAAGGCCAAGTTCTTATGGGACAATAAAGATCTGAACCAACGGCTGGCCCTGCTGAGTTCATCTGTAATTGGAATTAAGTCCTTCTTTTCATTTTATTCAGAATGAAGAAACTTTCTGGCAGGGAGTCAGGTTTCAAACAGAAATGTCAGCCAAAGGCTCATGAGGCCAAGGTCTGAGCAAACTTGAATCAATGTATGCTTTGGGTAAAAATTCATATGGAATTTAGTGGTCTGGTGGGTCCATTTGCTAAATACTCCTCATTTGCAAGCACTGGACTAAATCCTGCAAGAAGCTGTGTATAAAATCAATATCAGAAGCCAATGTGACTTCTATCCAAAGTGAGGGTAATTCAGTAAATGAATGTAAGATGAATGTAAATGAATGTTAGGCATATTAGAGTGATTTTCTTACCTAGCATAAGAGCAGAAAAGAACTTGGACATGTTCTAAGTTCCAATTTAAACTGATCTGTATATGATCCAGTCAAAAATAACCCTATTAATGATAATAACAACAAAAACAATAACCTTTAATGAATATTTGCTATATGCCAGGCTTTATGCTATGCACCTTATATTTAGTGATCAAGTAATCCTCTTGATGATTCCACAAAGTAGATTTTATTATTTGTTCTTTTTCATAATTAAAATAAAGCAGAGAAACAGATGTTTAGAAATATGTGTCAGTTTTTAAGCCAGCAAAGACCAGGACTGAAAACTGGGAAACTTGCCCCCAAATCCCTGCCCTCAGCATTGGTCAAGGACTGGTTGGGTAATGAATCCCACACCCAGAAATATGAACAAGATGCTAACTGTAAGGATAGTTGATATTTCATAGCCTATACAGCATTTTTCAGAACTCAGACTTCATTTGGGTGGCAAAAATACATAAGTCCCATAAAAGAACTTGATTTTTTCCTTCTAGTTCTGATACAAAGAGAAAGCACTAAGATAATTAACTGGAAAATTCTGTCTCCAAATGCTTTTGCTTTGTATCAATATACTGTACTGGTTAAGATTCCTCCCCATCTCATGGAATATTGAAGACATGTTTAAATCAGTTCTTTTCACTCTTAGCATTTAAGTAAAGATATAATCAGGGATTTTCTAGGACTCCAACAGCCTTGAAGATCAGAATAAAAAAACAACATGGCAGTAAAGAGATGCCCTGATGAGGGTTTGGCAGGCCTCACCCACTCACTAAATGATTTATAACTATACACATACTCTGTGCAGCAGGGTTGAATCAAACCCAAACATAATCAACAGATACCTGAAAAAAATGCCCAACTCTAGTAATATGGATAAAAATGCAAATTAAATGACATTTTTCACATAGTTTGGTGAAAATTTCTAACTTTGATAACATCAATCATAGCAACAATAAGGAGAAGCAGGTACTTTTTGCTGATGAAAGCATGAATTGGAACAGCCATCTTGGAAGTATTAAAAATGCACACATATTCATAGGACTGTTCACTGCACCATCATTTGTGCTATCAAAAAACTAGAGATAGCTGAAATGTAATACATACATACCACAGAATGTTATATAGTTCATAATAGGTAGATCTCTATGTATTGACAATACAAAAAAATGCTTAATTTAAAAATCTATACAGCATGGTATCATCTAGTGATATTAACACACATGCATAAAATGGATACAAAAAAGGAATAGAAAAAAATGTAAACTCAGTGCATTGATGGCAGTAGTACTAATCATTGGTACTCATCCATCATTCATTCATTCAACAAATATTTTCGGGAACATTCTGTGTCAAGCATGGATGCCACTTTGTGATAAAAAAAAACAGACATCTTTGCAACCATGACACTTACATTCTGGTATTTTTGTTCTGTTATGTATGTTTATAGAATAAAAATGTATTTATATATAATTTGAGTAATTAAAAGTAAGTAAAAATAAAAGCAGATTTTAGAAAAACACATTTTTATATTAACAAAATGTCAAGTGACTATTTATTTTGGCTTCTGAGCATCTTTGCACACAGTCCCAACCATAAATGTTGTATTGGTGACTGCTATGGCTGCTGTAATTCTTCAAACAGTTCCCTTTGGATAGCTGACACAGACATGGGTGCAGTGACAGACTCTCACAGCACAAAGGCTTACACAAATTTCATTAATTTCTTCTATTAACACTTCTTGGTAACATCATCAGGCACAAAGTATGTATAAATCCCAATAGATTATACTTACATTCACCAAAAGACATGTACAGGAATGGTCTTAGCAGCGCATTCAATAACAGCCCCAAACTGGAAACTACCTAAGTGTACTATATTCACACAAAATAATACTCTATGACAATGAAGATCAATGTATTAAAACTATATGCTACAATGTTGATTAATCTCTCCAATGTAGTGTTTTTCTAATGTATTTATTTTAATTATACTTTATTGATTATGCTATACAGTTGTCCCAATTTTTCTAACCTTACCCCCCTCCACCAAGTACCCCTCACTCCCTCAAGCAATCCCAACACCATTGTCATGTCTATGGGTCATGCAGAGGTTCTTTGGTTACTCCATTTCCTATACTGTACTTTATATCCCCATGGCTATTCTGTAGCTACCTATTTGTACTTCTTAATCCCCTCACCTCTTCACATCATTCCCCTGCATCTGACAACCATCAAAATGTTCTCCATGTCCATGATTCTGAATCTGTTCTTCTTGTTTGCTTAGTTTGTTTTTTAGATTTAATTCTTGATACATTTATTGCCATGTTATTGTTTATAGTTTTGATCTTCTTCTTCTTAGATAAGCCCCTTTACCATTTCATACAATAATGGCTTGGTGATAATGAATTCCTTTGGTTTTTTCTTGTCTGGGAAGCTCTTTATTTGCCCTTCGATTCTAAATGATAGCTTTGCTGGGTGGAGCCATCTTGGCTGTAGGTACCTGTTTTTCATGACTTTGAATATTTCTTGCCAATTCTTTCTAGCCTGCAAAGTTCTTTTGATAAATCAGCTAACAGTCTTATGGGAATTACACTGTAGGTAACTAACTACTTTTCTCTTGCTGCTTCTAAGACTCTCTATCTTTAACTTTTAGCATTTTAATTATGACGTGTCTTGGTGTGGTCCTCTTTGCATTGATCTTGTTTGGGACTCTGTGCTTCCTGGATTTGCATGTCTATTTCCTTCACCAAATTAGGGAAGTTTTCTTTCATTATTTTTTCAAATAGATTTCCAATATCTTGCTATTTCTTTTCTCCTTCTGGCACCCCTACGATCTGAATGTTGGTATGTTTGAAGTTGTCCCAGAGGCTCCTAACACCATCCTCATTTTTTTGGATTATTTTTTCTTCTTGTTCTTATTGATTGTTTCCTTATTTTCCAAATCATTGATTTCATTTTCAGCTTTATCCACTCTACTGTTGTCTCCCTCTAAATTGTTCTTTATTTTAATTAATGTATCCTTAGTTTATGACTGAATCTTTTTTTATGTTGTTGAGGTTCTCACTAAGTTCCTTGAGCATCTTTATAATCAATGTTTTGAACTCTGAATCTGATGGATTGCTTGTCTCCATTTCATTTATTTCTTTTTTGGGAGTTTTGATCTGTTCTTTCATTTTGGCCATGTTTCTTTGTCTTCTCATTTTGGCAGCCTCCCTGTGTTTGTTTCTATGTATTAGATAGAGCTACTATGACTTCCTGTCTTGGTAGCATGGCCTAAGTAGTAGGTATCCTATAGGATCCAGTGGCATAGCCTCCCCAGTCACCCAGGCTGGGTTTTTGAGGTACACTCTTTGTGTGGGCCGAGTACACCCTCCTCTTGTAGTTGAGACTTGATTGCTGTTGGCAGGTTAATGAGAGGGATTTACCCAGGCCAGTCAGCTGCAAGGACTAGCTGTAACCACTGATCACCAGCTTCTGTCCTCTGTGGAGGATCAGCTGTGCGGGAGCATGGTGGTGGTATTCGTACATGATCTGTAGCTGTTCACTGGGTACACAGGCTCTGGGGTTTCCTGGGTGGTACAGGCCAACATCAGCCCCAACCTGTGTTTTGCTCAGGGCCACTCTCCCTGAGCTATAAAACAATCTGAGATGGCTGTTTGTGTTGGGCTTGGAGATTCCCAGGTGAAAAGCTTTGAATCTAGGCTGGCTGCTGGTAATGTTGGGCCTATGGCCACATAGCAAAGGGTCTCGGGTCTGGAGGCTCACTGAAGCTGGATGTTGCTTGTTTGAGAAGATTTAGGAAGTTGTGTAGCATGAGCCAAGACTAACCTTTCATATGGAAAAGCAGCCCTTGGGTGGGCCTGTAAGTTGGGTGGGATGGAGTCTCAGGGGATCTCCAGGGCTGGGCAGTCTTAGCCAGGTTGATGGAGTCTCAGATATGACACCCATCTGCCAGTTCAGTGGCTTTGTGACTCTGTGGGGGGAGGGTTCAGAGAAGGGACAATGGCCTCTGCCCACCTTTCTATCCCCCAGCTCTTACCTTGATGCTCGACATTTCAGTTTCTTCCTGTATACCACTGGTATTTTTCAAGCTTCTACCCCAATGCTGGAGCCTAGGGGGAATGAATCTGAGTAAGTCCGTTGTGGGTTCTGTAAGAGGAACTGCTGGGTATTCCAGAGGTTTCTTCCACAAACTCAGTCCCTGCTAGTTTTTGCAACCAGAAGTTATGGGAACTTATCTTCTTCACACTGGAACACTGGGCTGGGGGCCTTGTGTGGGGCTGGGACTCCTCACTCCCAAGATAATCCTCTTGAATTTTTATCTACCACACAAGAATGTGGGACCAACCCGTTATGCAAATTCACCCCTCCTATCAGTCTGGATGGATGTGGTTTCTTTAATTCTGTAGTTGTCACACTTCAATTCAACTAGATTCCTGATGGTTCTCAGTGATGGTTGTTCTATACTTTAGTTGTAATTTTGATGTGGTTGTATGAGGAGGTGAGCCATGTTTACCTATGCTGCCATCTTGACCAGAAGTCTCAAATCCAATATTGAATGAAGGAAGCCTGGTACAAGAATTCCCTACTGTGGAATTTCATTTACATGACACTCAATAGCAGGAAAAAACAACAAATAACACCAGAAGGCAGGACAATGGTTGTTCTTGGGAGGGAGAAATAGCTAGACTGTATTATGGAGACTTTGGGGAGTGTTAGAGATGTTCAGCTTCTCTGGCTTTATGTGTTGGTTATTGAGTATAGTTAGCTTATTAAAATGTGTTGAGTTTTATGTTATGATGAGTAACTTTTTATACACATATTCTACTTCCATCAATAGTTTACAAAAAAAACAAAATTAAAACATAAAACCCTAAAAACCAGTCTGTGTTTTTTTGAATCTGATCTTTAGCAAGTCACATGCCTTCTCTGGACTTCAGTTTTAGCATTTATAAAATGAGAGAAGAATTTGCTAGCTGATCTGTAAGGGCCCCTCCAGCTGTATGGTTCTGTGTTGTACTTCTTCCATTCCAATTTCTGAAGCAATGGAAAAAATAGAGAATGAGCCTTAGGTAATTTGTTATTAGAATTTGTAGAAGGCTTACAATCACATGTGTCCCATTTTCAAGGCATTTGTTGTAAATTAAAGATACAATCAATGAGTCAATGACCAAGGGAAATTCTGTCTTCCAGGAAAATGCACAGTTAATTCTTTCCTCAAGTGCTTATGGGATAAGTGTGAATAGCCAAATACTGCTGCCAAGCCTCTTCTGTCATGCTAATTCATATACCCGAATTCAGTCAGGAAGAGGGAGGGCTGTTCCTGGTAGGAAGGATGTAGAAACCACATGAGACCACTGCTGTTTAAATAGGCACTTCCTTTCTGAGGGGAGTTGGTTCATAATTTTCCTCTTACGGCCACTGGAAGTCCTTGAATGGCAACATCACAGCTTGTACCCATTCACAACAGGAAAGTTTGACATCCACAGACAATATTCACACGAAAGGAGGAAAAGTCCAGTTCTATGTGTCTGCTTCTATAATAGAACCAGGAAAATACTCTCTATAGTGTATGTAGATCATGCTGTATTCTTCACACAAGATGTGAGGCTCTAAGCAGGGGAACTTTTCCTATTACATATAAGCATCCCTAACATTTGCAAGTCAGGGACCCCCAAGAAAAGCAACACTTTAAGGCCCAGGCACACTGTGTTAACTCTACCCACTAGGCAAGGTTCTTTGGGAGTGGGAGACAACCTCTGGTGAGTGACCTCTTTCTAGGGGTGTTTTCATGTCTGTTTAGGGATAGCTGGGCCTCACGTGAAGGGTCAGTTCTCACAGGAATTCTCAAGTTAGCAACTGAAAATAGTCAAGCACAAAATCTTATAGGGGTCTTAGTTCATCTAGATTGGTTCTTCTTAAATGATCAGAAGTAAAGGACCAGTTTTGTTCTTTTCTTTTCTTTTGTTTGGATATTAATTCTGATCAGTCACTGGTCAATATAGTTTAAAATGCAATAAATCAAAATGACTAAAATAGGCAAAATACAAGCCTTAATTTTTTACTACAATTATCTGTCAAGTGGCTATAAATATTTGTAACTACTTCTTGATCTTGGTAGGGGCTGGTCAAATAGATTTATTGATGAAAACCTGTTTAGTGATATGCAATGTCTACACATATCCCACATATCCATTGTGAGCCAGTGGTGGTCTGTGGATTTTAGGAACATTTTTGGTTGGACACTTTCTCACTCTCCCAAGACACTCTACTTTGGGATATGGACAAAAAGGAGGTACACACTAAACCCAACCAGCACAGGGGAGGCCTATGTGATGGACTTACAAACTCAGAGACCTGAAGTAATACATAGGATGGTCTGAAATTACAAACACTCTAGCTAAAAGCAAATCATGGAAGGCAGTCATGTCCTAGGCTAGAATCTTGCCTGACAAAAGTCAGTTTTTACCTTAAGCTAGCCTGCCTATTGTCTTTTTGCACCTATAATAACCTATGTTTGGAATATCAAATTTCCTCTTTCCAGACCCCTCAAAGCACAGTACTGCACCAGAGGGAGCCCACAAATCCCCTCATTGTTATTGTTATCATCTTAACTGTTGACTGTTAACTATCCTATACCCATATGTGTAACAAAAAGTATGTGTTTATCATTTTACTTTTTATCCAATCCTAGAGGTCCCTCCCCTTTTGCTTTCCCTTGCCTCCTTAATCTATCACGAGTAGATTTCATGTAATCCATTTATATCTTCTCTTTCGATTGTAATGTATACAATAAGGTGCAAAACTGCCATTGTCTGGAGCACTTCTTAATGTATTGAGGTTTTGCTTCCTGTCAATTGTTATCAGTTTGGCTCAAATAAACTAAAAAAATTCCTACAGGTTTGGATGTTTCTTACATTGACAGGGTATAAATAGAGCTGACAAAAAGTTCAATATAGTGGAAGGGACCAGGACCAGGGAACAGAGTATTGTGGTGATGATGGAAACTCAAGAAAGGATTGGATGGGAGAACAGGTAGGAAAGTAGGTTTCTCACAGATATCAACATTTTAGTGAGGAAGTGATTTTTAGTGTTGGTGGTAGGAAACTTCTTTTTTCATAACAGTAAGACCAAGGAATGTGACAGTAAAGTGCTTTTTTTCATTGGTGGACTTCAGGCTGATAGGTCCTGCTACAGATATGAAACTGGAAAAGTCAGCATTAATGCTGCCTGTCACTACCAGAACCAGTTAGTAGAGAAAAGGATTGAATCTTTGTGGGTGCTTTAATCAAATGGTCAGTGATCTGAGAAGATGGTGGGTTATGTGCCCTAAAAAACCATCTTAACATCACATCTCAAGCCAACATTTTTATAAGGAGAAGAAAGGGTAGGTAAGGGGTTTGGAAAACAGGTTAATTGGGTAAGAGTTGCAGTCTGGGACAATTTTCTTGTTACTACTTTATCTGTTGATCAACAACTCAGTTACCAACTCCATTGCTTGCAGACTCCTTGGAGCACATAGGTTGATTTGCTTGTGGTCTGACCTCCTCGAGTCACATAGGTCATGCATTCCAGTTCCTGGAATAACAGCTTTCCACATCCATCAGTTACTTAAACCCATCAGCTAAGGCTAAGATCTTTAATTCTTAAGTACCCTGATCAGATATGCTTGCTGATTCATTAGAGAATTCTGATTGAGGTTTGAGCATCCCCTTTGTCAGGGAAGAGGTGAGGAAATATGCACAAAATAGTGACTTCAGAACCAAATCATATCAATGGATGTCAATCAGGAACAAAGAGATCTAGAAATTTCCCTCTTTTTCTGGGACCCCTTTTCATTTCTATACCATCTACAGTCCCAACTCACCTATTTGCCTTACCCATCCTCCCTTCTCTTGATACAGAAGACTCTTGAATTTTGATCTCTCTTCAGATGGATTTAAGCATTAGTTCTACCAGTTTCTCAAGTTAGGCCTTTTCCATCAATAAACCTTTCCTTATGCCAAATCTCAGATCCATTGGATATTAGCCTTTCTTTTGAAGCACTGGGAACACAAACCTTGTGCCTATAACAGGGACATCAGTAAATAACCAGACTAATTATGTAGAAGGTGGCACAGAAGTCTCTGCTCATTGTGTTTAGTCAATCTTGGGTCTAACCAACAAATTGGTACCACATGAGATATTAAAATTCTCATTCAGATCAACCTTGGCATACTGGGCAGGTAAAGCATAATTCTTCCCCATGTTTCCTACTCACAAATTGCAGGTGGAAACCAATTTTTTACAAATCAATTTTCCTATTTCACTAAATACCAAATACAAGAACTCATACTGATATAATTACAGTAAATGATTTTTGAAAGCAAGTTTAGAACTAGGGACAATTACAGCAAAACATTAGAAGAAAGGTTGTAAAACAATTTATTTAAAGTTACAGAATAATTTCTCACTGCAGCAAGCCAACCATTCCTTCATTGTTTTGATATTTTGGAAAAGAGACAGATTTAAGTAGGTAAGACAAGAGACTGAAACTCTGCGAGCATTTTAGTTTCTAGTCCTAGACAGCTGCTGGGTGATACCACCCCTTGTGGAAACAGCCATGCATGGAAGGAATTAGCAGATGAAAACTGAGCAAACTTAATATGGAGTATGTAAATTTGCTTTCTCAGTCTCTTTCAATTCTTTTTGGAGATAGACACACCTAAAAGTGAAGTTACATGTGTAGATGTTTATATGAAGCATAAAGGACACAAGAAAGGGTACTGAGACATGAAACTGGAGGAAGGCAAACATGTTAAGATTCAGATCATGTTGCTGCCCCAATTCAGTCTTTAGAGAAATGGCGACAAGGGTCATTCAACTCTCAGCTTCCTTCAAAGGAATTGTCAACATAAGAAATATCCAAACCTGTATGAATTTTGATGAGTTTATTGGAGCCAAACTGACAATGATTGCCAGGAAGCAAAGCCTCAATGGATTGAGAAGATGCTCTGGAAAATGGCAGTTTTACCACTTATTTTATACATCAAAATCAAAGGGGAAGTTGGAAGGGGGTTATATGAAATTCATCAGTGTTACATTAGGGAGGTGAGAGAAAGAAAAGCAGGGAAATCTCTGGGATTGTGTAAAAATCAAAATGATAGACACGTACTTCTTTTACATAGGTGGTTAACAGCCAACACTTAACCTGATAACAATAATGATGAGGGTATTTGGGGTCTCTGGTGTGGTGGCTGTGTTTTGCATCCAGAAAAAAGGAAATTACTGTGTTATTGCAAAGTCTTATCAGCTATATTATCCTACAGGCAAAAAGACAAGAGGACAGACTCAATTAAGGTAAAGACTGATCTTTGTTAGGGAAAAATACTGCTTTAGGACTTGATTATCGGTCAGGAGCAACTTTAGTTTAAAAGTTTTAATTTCAGACCATCTCCTGTGATTAATTTTAGGCCTCTTGAATTTTTAAGGCCATAACACAAGCCACCCCTGAGCTTGTCAGGTTTAGTATGTGACCCTTTTTTAGTCAACAAAATAGAGTTTGATATGAGCAAAGGAAGTGCCAAAAAAATGCCAATGTCTGTCACACTAACATCTTTCTTAAGGCTGAACATGGATGTTGAAAATACAAACTTTTGGCTGCAGTGACCATAGACAGATAGTATTGAGGGTTTGATATTAGGTTCTTCAGAGGAACTAAGGGAAATCTGAGAGGAGATCAAATTGGACACTAATTAGAAAATGTAGTTACACCAGAGTTTTACTTGAAGCAAGTGGCAGAGTCAACTTTCTCATGGCACCAGAGGTGAACTCAGAAAAATAGAAATCAAAACCACATTTGGAAATGATTTCACTGGAGGCAAAGATAGCAACCTGGAGGAAGGAAGAGGGCAACAGACAAACCAGAGTGAGATTTTGAAAGCCAGGGGACATGGCAGGAACAAATAGAAGAATGAGCTACTTTCCTGCCTCAGACAAAATAGCCTTCAAAGGTCACCTTCCTCTTCTCTGGTGGAGTGAAGTTGCTTAGAATTACTACCAAAGCATTGTACATATTTAAAACTCTCCTTTCTGGGTTTATAATTTTCATATAGGCAGCTTCCTTTGCAAACTTAAGTAATGTATGTAAGATGATGCTCCTTTGGGGGTTGTAAAGACAGTCTAAGGACAAGTCACTTCAGAGGAACAAACTTCACAGCAGGGAGATCATTTCCATTCATAATGCTCTTACCCCTGAATCTTTCATTGTTCCACTCTCACCCAGTTGTGTCATTAGTTTACTGACCTCTTGGGCATCATTGTTTACAAATCAAACACAAACAGTGAACTAGCTTTCAATTTATTTTTTCCTGGATAATAGCGTCCCTCCCCCACTTCCCCCCACAGAAGGATTAGGCCCACATGAGTGATGAATTGCTCCAAGAGTCTGACAGTCCCAAAGAGGGGAAAGAGAGTAAAAATAACTAGTCAATTACCAATAGGGAACAAATTGGCCACTTGAGAATTCAGTGGCTAGAATGACAAATGAAAATCCTCATAAAGAGACTAGACTTTCTGATTAGTTCAAGTGCTGATGACCACTTTCCGTGCCTCTCCCTCTCTGCCAGGTGATGATTTACATCTAATTGGACATCATTTTGTATTTGGGGCAGACATTTCTGGAAGGGTGTTTGGAAAACTTTGAAGCACTTAATTATAACCAGGAGGTATTTAGGGACTGAACAGTGAAATGGAAGATGCTCTGTCTTGAGCTGTGGAATATTCATTTATAGAAGGAACCCATGTCTGGGTGATTTGGTGTGATTTTTCATTCCATCACCCCATATGGCAGCCTTCTAATGTTTTCTAGACTCTGAAATAAAATAAAACAGAGTATTTTTGACAAAAAAAAACACAATCAAGGCAAATTCAAGGATTTCAATATGTTGATAGACGGCTTTCTGTTAACAGTAAACCACCAAAAATAGAAATAATTTGGGATTTCTTTGAAGGGAGGCCATTTTTACTAGCCCTTCACTTGAACAAATCTATCAAGTGAGGCAGGATATATAATGAACCATAGGCATAGTAGCTGTCCTCAAAAAAACTTAAATATATTAGCAGTGCCAAGTCATATATGCATGAAGATATAAAAGAAGACCATCAACTATTAGCCTCCAATTGAGCATAGCCATATGAGCTGTAAAAGTTAAGAGGGTTATGAGGGGGCTTTTAAGTTAATCAGGATTCAGGGAGGAAGGATGATATGACCCAGGCTTTGAAGGATGGATAGAACTATATGGAAATTTTTGGGTGAGAATTGCTTGAATGAACAATGGTACTGTTTGGTGTTTTGTTTTGTTTTTTAACGATTTGGTGCAGAGTGGGTAGAATGGTTTGTTTTGAGCAAAGGGGTCTGGAAAAGTAAATCTGGACATAAGTCCCCATGTATGCATGGGCCTTCAACACTAGGCAAGGAACTGGATTTGGTCTGAAGGGCACAGGAGGAATAGGAAGAGATTTGAATGGAACTGGAATGGTTTCAGAAGTCTGTTATCTTCATCTGATGAAAAGAAAAGGCAAAACAATGTTCTCTAGAATTTTACCAACAGGTAAGATCAACAGATAAGACTGCCATTTGACTCTTCAGTTTTGACATTTGTGCTTTGGAAGAGAAGAATGAATAACACAGTGCCTGGCACATGGAAAGACTCAATGAATAACACTGAATGACATTTAGAACTGAAGTACTGTTATTTCCTAGAGTAGGTGAATAAGACCTGAAGTTACCTCCATCATCTCAAGGGTCAACAATGAATAATTTGAAAAGGACCAGATTAGGAGTTACATGAACTTGTGCATTTAACATCACTTTCTTGGGTCTGTATTTCCTCACCTGAAAAGACAGAGTAAGTTTTATCAATGGACTCTAGTATGAAGAAGTTTTCTTGTGTGTGTTTATGTACATATTTTTTTAGACATGCTTTAGACATAGCTTGTCTCTGATGCTCAGAAAAGTTTGTGATCCAAAACAAGGTAAGAGGCTGTGGATTATGTTCCTTTTAAATTATACGAGGCTGTGATTCTGAGAGCCCAAGGATGATGTTCCTCCCTGGAAGGACAAGTGGAACACCTGACACCACCACTCTGCCAATTTTATCACTTTGTGGAGGCCTGTGGCTGATTGGTTTGACTGAAATGAGAAGAAAAGAATTTTGTTCCTGTCAACTAAGTCTCAGATTGCCTAGCCATTTAAGGAGCATTATTGATCTGATCAGACATTTGATGTGTAACTGACCATCAAAAGAGATGAATCATTGAAAAAGGCATTTGTTCCCATTGGAACACAGCATTGGCAACATATAACCATTTAAAAGGTATTTTTGTAAATTTTTTTTCTATTTCTATTTCCTTTACAATGGCCTATGTCATAAGGTTATTGGAAAGAATATATAGTTAATGATGGAGGGAAACTATGTAAGAAGATGATATACTTTTGCTTTAAAGGTAATTATTTAAAATAATATGTAATAATATATATTTTTTTAATGGACAGACAGTACTCAGGAATCACTCTGATTTGGGGACATGTAAAATGTTGAGTGGATAAAGCACAAGCAGTTAAAGAAAATGTTATCATTCCCCAGAAGCTATTGTCAGTGTAAAACTACAGCTTAGAAAGCTAGTTCTGGGAATTTATAATGAGGCAGGACTCAATTAATGATTTTTGGCTTAGTGTATTAATGACTAGAGATCTGAGGGATAAAGGACGTACAATGTAATAAAGAAAACCCAAGATAAGATTAGGCTCTAATCAAAATAAGTTGTGTGGTTATTTTAAAATATTTTTAAAAATTCAACTCTGTTTCCCTTTATTTATACCAAAAATAAATGGATTGTGGAAACCTGATTCATATCATTGAAAAAAAGAATGGTATTATACTTTAATATAATATTAATAAACTAAAAATACCAACTTACAAGAAGAAACCAGATATAGGCAAGAATAGATATTGTTTGTGAGAAAATATTTTGCTTATAAATGTCAGTAAATTTATTTTCCCTTTTTGAATAGTGTCTGTCAGATTTAATTACACAGCTGACTAGTACCATAGGAAAGAAAACTAAAGTGGTGATGGTATAAATAATGGCACTGAAATTTATTGTGATTACCTTTTCTTTCTATTTTTCCTCTCTTTCAGTTTCTTCCACTTCTCTAAGTAGTACTGGAATACCTCAGAATATTGCAGGTTTAGCTCAAGACCACCACAATAAAGCAATCATTGCAATAAAGTGACTAACATGAATATTTTATTTCCCAATGCATACATATAAAAGTTATGTTTACACTATACTGTAGTATATTAAGTGTGCGATAGCACTAAGTTTAAAATATGTACATGATTCTGTTTTTAAAAACTTTATTGTTAAAACATGCTAACCATCATCTGAACCCTTAGTGAGTCAAACTTTTTGCTGGTGGACGGTCTTGCCTTGGCATTAATGGCTGCTGACTGATTAGGGTGGTGTTCACTAATGGTTGAAGTGGCTATAGCAATTCCTTAAAACAAGACAACAATGAAGTTTTGACACATCAATTGACTCCTCCTTTCACAAACGATTTCTCTGTAGCATGTGGTGCTGTTTAATAGCTTTTACTCAAAGCAGAACTTCCTTCAAAACTGGAGTCAATCCTCTCAGGTCCTGCAGCTGCTTTATCAACTAAGTTTATGTAATATTCTAAAATCTGTTGTCATTTGACAATCTTCATAGCATCTTCATGAGTAGACTCAGTCTAAAGAAAATAATTCCTTTGTTTATCTCTAACAAGCAAATCCTGATCCATTAATGTTTTATCATGATCAAAACAATTCAGTAATATCATCAGGCTCTACTTCTAATTCTAGTTCTCTTGTTCTTTCCACTATATTTGCAATCACTTCCTCAGCTAAAGTCTAACTCCTCAAAGTCACCTGTGAAGATTGGGGTCAACTTCTCAATTCCTGTTAATGCTGATACTTGTACCTCTTCCCACAAATCATGTGTGTTTTTAAGAAATTTTTCAGTTTACCTTACTCAGATCTATCAGAATCACATCTTTGGCATCTATAAGCTTATGAAATGTGTTTCTTAAATAATAGGACTTGAATGTTGAGATTATTCTTTGATCTAAAGGCTATAGAATGGAAGCTGTGTTAGTAAGCATGAAGACAACATTATTCTCATTGTGCATTTCCATCAGAGCTCTTTGGTGACCATTGTCAATGAACAGTCATATTTTAAAAGAAATCTTTTTTTTTTCTTGAGGAGTAAGTCTCAACAGTGGGCTTAAAATATTCAGTTAACCAACTTAGCTTTAATAGTATACATTAACCCTGGTTCTATTCAGTTCTTTACCTTATCTCATGCTATGGTCACAAATTACATCTTTGCATATTGTGTGCCTATTTGCATAGATTTGTATGATTGTCTTATGCATTTGTCTTTTAAATCATATAGGGCCCTGGCTGGCGTAGCTCAGTGGATTGAGCGTGGACTGCGAACCAAAGCATCTCAGGTTCGATTCCCAGTCAGGGCACATGCCTGGGTTGCAGGCCATGGCCCCCAGCAACCGCACATTGATGTTTCCCTCTCTCTTTCTCTCTCTCTCTTTCTCCCTCCCTTCCCTCTTTAAAAATAAATAAATAAAATTTTAAAAAATTTCTAACCTTCATGACTCTGCTTGTCATGGAGAGGGTTGGATAAAATTCAAATAAATAAATAAATGAATAAATAATATAGGGAACAAAAGAGAAATAACAAAAAACCACCAGTAATACTAACTTTTATGTAGTTACCTTTGATGTGATAGGACTCTACCTATAGTAATCTTTTTAGTATTTTCTATAGGGCAGGCCTAAGAGTAGTGAACTCCCTTAGCTTTATCTTGAAATGTATTTTTCTTCATTAGTAAATGATAGTTTGTCAGATACAGAGTTCTTCCTGACATCTGTTTTTCTTTCAGCATTATAAATATATCATGTTACTATCTTCTGGCCTCCATGATTTCAGAGGAGAAATTGGCTGTTAGTTTAATCTCATTGAAAATCACTTGTATGTGATGAGTCACTTCTCTCTTGCTACTTTCAAGTTCTTTGTCCCGGCTTTTGACAGTTTCATTAGAATGTTTCTTGGTGTGGGTCTCTGTGTTTATTATACCTGGAGTTTTTGAGTTTATTAGATGTGTATATTTATATATTTCATCAAATTTAGAAGTTTTATTTTGTTATTTCTTCAAATAATTTCTTCTCCTTTCTCTCTTCTTCTCCTAGGACTTCCATAAGGAATATGGTGGTACTGTTCATGGTGTCCCATAAGTCCCTTCAGCTCTGTTCATTATTCTTAATTTTTTGTTTTTTTTTTCTCCTCAGACTTGGTATTTTCAATTGTCTTATCTTCAAGTTTGCAGATTTGTCTGGCTGTTTAAATGTGCTATTAAAATCATTTAGTTAATTTTTATTTCAAGTTTTGTATTTTTGGTCTTTCTATTTGGTTCCTTTTAAAAATTTCATCTCTTCATTGATATTTCTTAATTGTTCACACATTGTCCTCTCAATTTTCTTTGGGTCTTTGTGCATGGGTTCCTTCAACTCTTCACATATATTAACACAGCTGATTTTAAGTCTTGTCTGGTATGTCCAATGTCTGTCAATTATTTTCCCTTGTGAATAGAAGCATACATTTCTGATTTTTTGTATGATTTGTAACTGGACATTTCCAATATCATAACATGGTAACCCTGGGAATCAGGTTATCTTCCTTCTCCAGGAGGAGATGTTGCTTGTAGAGGGGTGTTAATGTTTTAATGATTTCTTTAAACTATTTTTGGAAGAACTATACTCCTTGTTATGTATGGCTGCTTATTGAAGTCTTTGTTTTGTTACTTCAGCTTTCATTTAATGGCCTAGCAGAATTTATTAAATGCATAGATCCAACAAGTAAAGAAAGGGGTGCGGGGGGGAGACATTCTTTTCTTTTGATTCTCCCTGACAGATACTGTCAGGTAAGCTGCTTCAGTCTGAAAGGGCTAAAACAATGGTCAACTCCTGCATTAGTCCCTCAGTAAACTTCCAGGTAGTTCTACACAGAGACTCTTATCCTTGGAGGCTAATGTGTTTTTGTTCAGCCTGGCAGCTTCAAGGCACACCAGGAACATAGGCTGCCATCCCATACATTTACCTGTTGCAGGGGTGGGAAATGAATGGAAGATGGTAACTTCTCTGTAAAATGTGAAATCCACTAAAATTTACCAATCTCTTACATCATTAAGCACTCTCCTGGGTACTACCAGTGTTTGGCTGGACAGCAGTTTTCCCAAATAGCTGCTTCTAGTGCCTTCTCAATAGTATTGTTTTTCCAGTGGTAGGATTGGACCCTGAAGTTTACTACTCTATCATCTTCCAAGACACCACTCTATATCATCTTTTAAAATTACTTTTACTGATACTCCTTGATGTGTATGTGTGTGTGTGAATTCAAATTATTGTCTGATGACACTTCTTTTCCATCTAAAGAACTTCCTTCAGTATTTTACCTTCATCTTTAAAATAATCTTGCTGATTCTTGGTTGACAATTTTTTTTCTTTCATTACTTTAAGCATGCCATTCTACTGCCTCTGGCCTCCACTGTTTGTGATCAAAAGTTGTTTGTATATATTGTTGGAGTTCCCTTGTGTGTGATGAGTTATTTTAAGGTGTTCTCTTTATATTTGACTTTAAATATTTTACTATTATGTATCTGAGTGTGATCTATTTGTGTTTATCCTATTTATTGAACTTCTTCAATGGATAGATTATTTTTTCATTAAATTTGAGAAGTTTTCAACTATTCTAAAGCATGTTTTTCTGCCTCTTTTTCCCTTTTTCTTTTAGTACTTCCATTTCACATATGTTGATTTACTTAATGATGGCCTACATTTCTCAAATTCTATGTTTATTTTTGTTTACTTTTTTCACTGTTTTCCAGATTGGGTGATCTGTGTTAATTATCTTCACATTTGTTGGTCATTTTTTCCCTGACAAAAATAAAATCTATTTTTTAATTCCTCTAGTGAATTTTTCAATTCTGCTAATTATACTGTTCAACTCCAGCATTTCTATTTGGCCCATTTTTATAATTCTTATCTTTTTATTCTGTATTGGGAGAGATATTGTCCTCATATCTCCTTTTAATTCTCTACCATGCTGTTTCTTAGTTCTCTGAACATATTTATAATGGCTGCTTCAAAGTTTTTGTCTGCTAAATCCAACATCTGGTTCTTTCAAAATACTTACTAGTGTCTTCTTTTTTCTGCTGTTGCATAGGTCACACTTTTCTGTTTCTTTGAATAGCCTGTAATTTTTTTTTGAAAACTGGACATTTGAGGTAATGTAGCAACTCTGGATATCGATTCTAGATCTGTCCCTGTCCCCAGAGGTTGATATTGTTGCTGTTGTTTTCCATTTTATTGATTTATTTGTTTAGTTACTTGGCTGAACTAACTGTGAAGTCTGTTTCCCTCCTGTGTGTAATCTCTGGTTTCTCCAGAGACTATTTTTTTTTCCTTTAACTTGGCTATTTACCTTTCATTCATGGGTTGGCATAAATCACTTATTGGTCAAGGTTATGCTTAAGCTCTGTTGGCAATTAGATTTTTGTCTTCACCAGTGGGTATGTGAGTACCATCAAGGCTACTTTCACAGGTAAAGGAATTTACATTTTTTGTATTCTGTTCATCCAGGGACTAGAAACTTTGATTCATTCTCCTTCTCCATTCACTCCTGAGATAGTACAGCCTTGGGCATACCCATAGTTTCAGACTGTCAGAGATATGTGAGATTTTTATTTTTAAGGCTATCTTATTAGGAGTTGCTCCGGGGTTGGAGTAGCTTACTGTCCAGCCAGTGTTTGGTTAGAGGTTGTCTTTAAGTCCCTGGTGCTAGTGCCAGCTTGTACCCTTGGTGTTGGATTTGTGTGAATCTTGGGGAATATTTTCAAATCTGATCCAAGTCTTGTTCTGATTGCTCCTGAGTGTGTGCAGTGTATAACCTTCTCAACCTCTATAATCCCATGAGGGCATTTCTTGGCTGTCTCTTTTCATGGTTCTTTCTGTTAAACTTCTGATTGCTCTACTTTTTTACTCATTCTACCAATATTGTGGAACAATGAGCATCCTCTTAATTGCTCTTCACCAAGATCTCCATTTTTTGACAATACAATAGGCAAGGAATTTAACATGCTTTTTTCTAAATAGGGTCACTACTTTTGGGAAGAGCTGCAATGGCCTGCCTCTCCCTCTGGACTGAAGTTCTATTTCACTACATAAGAGCTCAGAATGAAGGAAGAGGCTCACTTTTCCTGGCATTATACCCCTGTTCTATAAGTAGGCATTAGGGAGGGGTGGTGGCCCCTGTTCTTAGCTTCACCCTCCTGGCATGGGGTTTCTGCTATACCAGGAAGCTGCTCAATGATGATTCAAGTCCAGCTTTTTAGGCATCATATCTCGCATATCCCACAAGTTGGGGCTAGGTGGAGAAATAGATCCCCAGTCTTCTCTGAATAGAGCTTCTGCAACATGGGGCTTTGGGGGGAGATAAAAAGTGCTGGTAGCCTCTTCCTTCCATGGTGATTTCATAGATGTAGCTCAGAGAGAGGGTGTCATGGCTCAAATATTATAGACACTGTATTCTTACTGAGATTTAGTAAATTTATTTGAATATCTATTTCTCCTACATGTCCTTAGGACAATGTCCAGAGGCTTTGTGGGCTTTATGTGAGATTTATATATTTATATAATTTGTATACATTTTATAATGTACTTATATAATTTTATTAGAGGGTTACATATATTATAGATATAGATAGGTATATACAAATCCACAGGTAGGTAGTTTTCCTTCAGTTAAATTGTTACTTTTGGGGGCAGAAAGTTTGTTGTGCTCTTTACTCCATCATCCCAGAAATTGGTCTCCTATTTTACCTCTTAAATATCATCTATAAGATAAGGATACCCATGTGCCTATCTCCAACCCAGCCAATCTTTCATATCTAGCAGACTACTTGTCATCAAGAAGTTTTAGTTTTTCTTCCTCAAAAGTGTTTTCTACAGGTCATCTTTATTTCAGGAAATGAAACTACCATTGACCCAGTTAATCAAGCCAAAAACTGGAGCATCAGCCTGGATGCCTCCCTCTTATCAACCACATGTAATTTATCAGCAAGTCTCATTAATTCTATCTGTCAAATATACCTAGAAACGATTCATTTCTCTCCACTTCAATGCCTATTGCCTAGGTTTAAGTCATTCCCCTCCTCCTAGTCTCTAAAAATAGCCTTCTAATGGATTCTGCTTTCATTCCTGCTCCCTCTCCAATCTGTGCCTCACACAGCTCCCAGAGTGATCATTTTACATATAATATAAATATATGTCCCCTGGCATACTCTTTACCATTGGCTTCAGCCTTGCGTGAACTGGCTGCTCTTTATTTCTCTTTCTAAACTAATCTGGAGTCCCTCTGGTGTCCACTCTCTTATAGTCACATCTTCCTCTTTCATAGTGTGCTTTTCTCTGTCTGGGGTTCTCACTCTTCCTTCTCCCTTTGCATAGCTGCCATTTCTTCTCTCTCTCTCTCTCTCTCTTTCTCTCTCTCTCTCTCTCTTTCTCTCTCTCTCTCTCTCTCATATGTAACCTCCCCCTCCCTTTGCATGGCTGCCATTTCTTCTCTCTCTCTCTCTCACTTAAATGTCACCTCCTCTAAGGAGCCTTCTAGGTAGCTTTTCCTCTGTTGCTTCATACCATTTATTTCCTTTGTAGTTTTATGTAGTTTGTAATTATTAATTTGTTTAATGATTTATTGTCTGCTACCCCCACTAAATGGTCAATTCCAGAGCAAGAATCACAGTTGTTTTGTTCTTCATTCTGTGATAAATACCTACTACTAATAATAAGAGCTTCCATTTACCAAGCACTGAATGTGCTAGGACTACTGTTCTAAGATACACATGAATATATGTACACATATATACTCAAATACATACACACATACATACATTTATACCTATACACATGCAAGCACACTCATTTAATCTTCATATCATTGTATTATGTTCATTTTACATATGATTAAACTAAAGCACAGGGAGGTTAAGTGACTTGCCCAAGATTACACAGTGAGTGAGCCTCTGAACCAGGCTTTTCCAGAGCCTATGTTCTTCAACATTTCCAAGACTTCTCAGTGCAGTGCCAGGAACAAAGTAGGTACTCAGTATTTGTAGAATGAATGAATAGGGAGTGAAACAAAATGAAGAGCTTATTATTCCCTATAGCAATGCTGTCCAAAAGAGCTTTCAGAGCTGATGGAAATATTCCATATCTGTACTGTCTATAGCCATCACTAGTCATATGTGTCTGCTGAGCACTGGGCATGTAGCTAGTGTGACTCAGGAACTGAAATTTTAATTTTATTTAATTTTAAATTAAATAGTCACATGTGGTTGCTGACTGCCACATTGGACAGTGCATTCCAAGATTTTTATGAGGTGGTATTACTTTTGAGGACTTGAGGTTTATACAGTCCCGAATTTAACTCTAAAGACAGAATACAAAATTATTTTCTGCATTTCTTTTTTCCATAATGCCTTGTTCCCCCAGTTTTTGAAACATCCTTCATCCTTTCACTTTTCTTTATTCCAGCCTGTAGAGAACCAAGCCTCCTCTCTCATGAGAAACTCCTGCAAAGCCATTTTCTCACCCCTTTAATAGTGTCCTAAACAGTCCTCCAAAAGCACTTAACTAGTCAACAAACATCTAGAGCCTACTTGGACAGAGCACTGGCCCAGGTCCTGGGGAGTGGTGTAGGGAAACACACAGACAAGTTAAACAAGGTTCCTGTCAGAGTGAAAAGAGGTAGTTAGACTGATAAATGCACTCATAGTAGCCTTGGTCAAGGGAGAAAGGCCAACTATCTAGGTTTTCAGCCTCAGAGTTCCACTTTCCAGAAATTGCTACAAAATGGTACCAATTCCATTAGTGCCTGGCCCAGAAAAATAAATGGGTAGAACCAGTTGTCTTTTCAAAACCAAAGTCATGATAGACATGAGAAAGTCTTACTGATGTCTAGAAAGAGACAACTGGCCCAGATGGACAAAACTGTTATAATATTTCACTTTGATGGCTTGGGTTGATGCAAGATGGATCTAGTTCTTGGAGCACAACCCCAAGAAAAAGAAATAATCAAATAATATAGATAAAAATCAGACTTAGACACAAATACTGAAAAAAGAAATGAAAGAAGAAAAAAGTAGTGCACATTAATTGTCCAAATCATGGACAATTACTACTCATATTCTGAACAATATTCAGTAATTGGGGTAGTGAAAATGCATTTTTTCCTCCCACCATTTGCATATTTGAAATCTCACTTACATTGCATGTAGGTTAGAGCAAAAAGATGTTGCTTTGTTTGGATTTTGCTTCTTCTGTGGAATCCATCACTAAGCAATGTGCTTTTGTGTGTCAAAGAGCAGAACAGCTCTACTTCCTCTTTTCAAAAGGATTTGGGCAGAAGTCAACTACTGTATTTATTTCATGCAGTTCTCCTTTTGATTACTAGATGTGTGCTGGTTGTAGATGGCACAGAAAAGCAGTGAATTTTCTCACCACAAAGGAGTTTCTATCGTAGGATGTATCTTACAGCATCATGCTTCTGAAAGTGAAATTTTACTCAGCCATCTAAATGTCACTTGCTAAATAGGAAACATTGAAACATGCAGAAACACCAGATGATGACTAAGTGCTTCATTTCTCATCCACATATCTGCTATCAGTGCACAGGTGAAATGATCATGTCTTTCATTTTCCCCAAACTTCCTTAATTTACTCTTTTCAATAAAAGTAGTTAATTAAGTGCAAAATCAAATGATATTCCACTGTGATGCCTCTCTAACACTTTTTCTTATGAATTACATCACAGATCAGAACATCAAAATATACACAACAGAAAAAACTAGGTCAACTGTCCCTTTCTACTTCAGGCTGATGCAAATACTGCCTAAGAAATTAGCTTCCTGATTGAGAGTTAAAGCCACATTTTCCCAAAATGTGTTCCTGAAAACACTAGTTTTATAAACTGCATAACAAAACTACTACATGGTGAATACTGTAAGCCCATTTGATGGTGCAAAACAGTTGGGTTGTTTTCATAATTATTTCTAGCCTTCAGGTGTACCCTCAATCTCTCATCCCTACTGCCAAATTATAAGTCCTAAAGTGAGCAAGCCTTAGACAAAATTCTGCCAAGCACACATATGTGTAACTGCAAATAAGCATGAAAAATGGAAATGCATATTGTTCTTTTAAGCTCTAGAAAGTCTGAATCTGTCTTTAGGGTCTTGCATAAACCCCTTGCATAAAATATTCACTCTGCCTGAGACAAGCTAAAACCACAGTCCTCTGTTGGCTGGACCAGCTGACTATAGGATTGTGTTAAGTCATAGATTCCTCCATTGCTGGGGCTATAAGATCTGAGGATCAAATAGATTAGGTAATTGGCTCCTCTGGCTGGAAGGGTATAAGACCATGCACTCATTTCAGCTTATAACATATCTGAACACCACTCATTTTAATAATAAAAAATAATTCTGAGCCGTGGCTGGTGTAGCTCAGTGGATTGAGTGCGGGCTGCGAACCAAAGTCTCGCAGGTTCGATTCCCAGCCAGGGTACATGCCTGGGTTGCAGGCCATAACCCCCACCAACCTCACATTGATGTTTCTCTCCCTCTTTCTCTCTCTCTCTCTCTCTCTCTCTCTCTCTCTCTCTCTCTCTCTCCCGCTCTTCCCTTTCTAAAAAATAAATAAATAAAATCTTAAAAAGGAGTTATATATTTTTTAAAATAATAATAATTCTGTTTTTGTTTTTAAAATTTACAAAACCTGTGGTTTGATTACAATAGTGATGTTCAAAATGCCTGAGTAACCACCACTGAAGATAGATTCTTGCTGAGGGTGTTTTAAATGATAATTTTTCCTACTGGTTAGGCTAATCTGAGTTTACCCATGAATGTACTCACATGTAAACAATACTCTATTTAAAAGCATCTAAAATGGGGAGATAAATAAACATGCCCTAAATGAAAGAACAGGAGAAATCCCCCCCCCCCCCAAAGAACTAAATGAAATAATGGCAAGCAAGAGTTTATACAGAGTTCAAAACAATTTAAGGATGCTCAACCATCTTAGAGAAAGAATGGATAAAATCAATGAGAAGTTAAACAAAGAGATAGTAAGTGGAAAAAAAGGACATAGATGCCACACAAAATAACCAGTCAGAAATGAAGAATAAAATATCTAAAATGATGAACACCCTAGATGAAATCAACAGCAATCTTAATGAAGCAGAGAATCAAATCAGCAATTTGGGAGACAAAGTAGCAAAAAATATCCAATTAGAGAAGCAATAAGAAAAAAGAACTTAAAAAGTGTGGATGGTTAAGCATAACAACATTTACATTATATGGGTTCCAGAAAAAAAAAAAAAACAGAGAGAAAGCAAGAGATTGAGAACTTATTTGGAGAAATAATGACTAAAGATTTCACTAACTTGATGAAGGAAAAAGATATGCAAGTCCAGGAAATACAGAGAATTCCAAACAAGCTGAACCCAAAGATATAGCATAATTAAAATGAAAAAGGTTAAAGACAGACAGAGAATCTTGAAAGCAGAAAGAGGAAAACCAGTTACCTACAAGGGAGTTTCAGTAAGACTGTCAGCTCATTTCTCAACAGAAACATTTCAGGCCAAAAGGGATTGGCACAAAACATTCAAAGTGGTGAAGAGCAAGAACCTATAATCAAGACTACTTTACACAGCAAAGCTATCATTTAAAGTTAAAAGATAAATAAACATCTCCCCAGACAAGAGAAAGCTAGAAGTGTTCATCACCACCAAACCAATATTACAAAAGACATCTTTAAGAAAAAGAAAAAAAGAGGAACATAAATGTGTATGATAAAATGGCAATAAATTCACACCTATCAATAATCACTTTAAATGTAAATGTCCCAAATGTTCTAATCAAAAAACAGGGTAGCTGAATGGATAAGAAAAGAGGACCCATATATATTCTGCTGACAAGAGACCCACCTTGGAGCAAAAGATACATACAAACTGATAGTAAATGGATGGAAATAAATATTTCATGTAAATATTTCTTATTATGGCCTTTAAAACAAAGGCCATAATAGGAAACAAAGATGACCATTGTGTAATGATAAAGGGATCAAGCCAACAAAATGACATAACCCTTGTAAACATTTATGCACCCAGCATCAGGATCACCTAAACATATAAAGCAAATCTTGATGGACCTAAAGGGAGAGACTGATAGTAATACAGTGATAGTAGGTTACTTTAACACCCCAGATAAAAAATCAACAAGGAAATAGCCACCTTAAATTATGACACACTGGACCAAATGGATATAATTGATATTTTCAGAGCATTTTGCCCCAAAGGATCAGAATATACATTCTTTTGAAGTGCACATAAAACATTACCCAGGATAGACCACATGATAGGCCACAAAATAAGTTTCAACAAATTTAAGAAGATTGAAATTATATCAAGCATCTTCTCCAACAACACTGGTATGAAACTAGAAATAAACTGGAAGGAAATGTGAAAAACATTCAAACACATGGAAGATGAATAATACGTTATTAAACAATGAATGAGTTAACAATGAAATCAAAGAGGAAATCAAAAGATACCTTGAGGCAAACAAAAATGAAAACACAGCAACCCCAAATCTATGGGAAACAGTGAAAGCAGTCTTAAGAGGGAAATTCACAGCAAAAAAGGCTTACCTACATTTTTCTAACAAAGAACATGTCAAATAAACAAACTAACCTTACACCCATAGGAACTAGAAAAAGAACAAATAAAGCCCACAATGATTAGAATGAAAGAAATATTAAAGATCAGAGCAGAAATAAATAAAATGAAATCTAAAAAAATAATACATAAGATCAATGGGAAGCTGGTTGTTTGAAAAGATAAATGAGATTAATGCTTATCAAGGAAAAAAGAGAAACCAAATAAATAAAATCAGAAATAAAAGAGAAGTGACAAGTGACTCTACAGAAATATAAAAAATTATTAGAACATACTATGAAGAACTATATGTCAACAAATTGGACAGTCTGAAAGAAATGGATAAGTTCCTAAAAACATCCAAGACTAAATAAAAAAAAATCTGAACAGACATATTACAACTAACAAAATTTAAACAATAATCAAATAACTAACAAATGAAAGTCCTGAATTGGATAGCTTCATAGGTAAATTTTATCAAACATTCAAAGAACTAACACCTATAATTCTCAAACTATTCCAAAAAATTCATGAAAAGGAAAGATTCTTAGGCTCATTTTACAAGGCCAGCATTATCCTAATTCTAAAACTAAATATGACACTACAAAGAAAGAAAGGTATAGGCCATAACCCTAGATGCAAAAATCCTCAACAAAATATGAGCAAACTGAATTTAGCAATATATTTAAAGGATCATACACCATGACATAGTCAAATGTATTCCTAGGATGCAAGTTGGCTACAATACCTACAAATCAGTTAAGGTGATATACCACATAAACAAAATAAAAGATAAAAATGAAACTCAAACACCAACTTACACCATACACAAAAATAAATTCAAGGTGGATAAAAGATCTAAAATAAGTCATGACACTATTAAAGTCCTAGAGCAGAACATAGGCAGGAAAATCTCAGATATTTCATGCAGCAACATTTTCATTGATATGTCCCCTAGAGCAAGGGACATAAAGGAAAGAATAAACAAATGGGATCTCATCAAAATAAAAAGCTTCTGCATGGCTAAAGAAAACAATATTAAAATAAAAAGAGAACCAACTGTATGGGAAAACATATTTGCCAATGATACCTCAGACAAGGGTTTAATCTCCAAAATATATAAAGAACTCACACAACTTCACTCTAAGAAGACAAACAACCCAATTAAAAAATGGGCAAAGGACTTGAACAGACACTTCTCCAAGGGGGACATACAGAGGATCCAGAGACACATGAAAAGATGCTCAATATTGCTAGCTATCAGAGAGATGCAAATTTAAAGCACAATGAGATACCATTTCACACCAGTCAGTATGGCCATCATAAACAAATGAACAAACAAGTGTTGGAGAGGTTGTGGAGAAAAGGGAACCCTAGTGCACTGCTGGTGGGATTGCAGACTGGTACAACCACTATGGAAAACAGTATGGAATTTTCTCAGAAAACTAAAAATGGATCTGCCTTTTGACCCAGCAATTCCACTGCTAGGATTATATCCTAAGAGTCCTGAAACACCAATCCAAAAGAACCTTTGCACCCCAATGTTCATAGCAGCACAATTTACAATAGCCAAGTGTTGGAAGCAACCTAGGAGCCCATCAGTAAATGAATGGATCAAAAAACTGTGGTACATTTACACAATGGAATACTATGCAGCAGAAAGAAAGAAGGAGCTCCTACCCTTTGCAACAGCATGAATAGAACTGGAAAGCATTATGCTAAGCAAAATAAGCCAGGCAGTGAAAGACAAATACCATATGATCTCACCTTTAACAGGAACCTAAACAACAAAACAAACATGCAAAATATAACCGAAGATGCTGAAATAGAGAACAGGTTGACAGTGACCAGAGGGGGAAAGGGAGAGAATTTCAGGGGAAAATGGGAAGGGTTTACAGGAACAAGTATAAAGGACACATGGGCAGAAACAAAAGAGGGTGAAAATGGGAGGGAGGTGGAGAGGGCTGGTGGGGTGGGCTGGGATGTGAGTAAAAGGCAGAAAACTGTACTTGAATGACAATTTAAAAAATTCTTTGTGAAAAAAAGCAAAATAAAGGATAAAATCATATGATCTCATCAATAGATGCAGAGAAAACATTTGACAAAACCTAGTACCCATTTATGGTAAAAACTGTCAGCACAGTGGAAACAGACAGAGCATACCCCAACATAATATCAATGTAATAAAGGCCATATATGAAAAATGTTTTCCTTAAGATTAGGAACATGACAGGGATGTTCACTTTCACCACTCATTCAACATAGTACTGGCAGTACTAGCCACCACAACCAGACAGGAAAGAGAAATAAAATTGGGAAGGAAGAAGTATAACTGTCATTATTTGCAGATGGCATGATTCTGTATATAGAGAACCCTAAATATTCCACCAAAAAACTACTAGAACTGATAAATGAATTCAGTCAAGTGCCAGGACATAAAATAAACATATGGAAATTGGTTGTATTTTTATACACCAATAATGAACAATGAAATGGGAAAGTAAGAAAACAACCTCATTTACAATTGCCTAAAAAAAACTGCTTAGGAACAAATGTAACCTAGGTGTTAAAAGACTTGAAAAAATCAAAGATATAAATAAATGGAAGCATATACTGTGTTCATGGAGAGGAAGAATTAACATCATCAAAATGTCCAGACTTCTCAAATCTATAGATTCTAAGCAATTCCTATGAAAGTATCAATGACATTTTCACAGAACCACCCCCCCAAAAAAAAAGAATCCAAAAATTTATATGTAATCACATAAGATCTCACATAGGCACAGCAATCTTGAGAAAGAACAAAGTTGGAGGTATCATACTACCTGATATCAAAGTATACTACAAGACTATAGTAATCAAAAAATCTTGGTACTGGCATAAAAGCAGACATATGGAGCAATGGAACAGAATGGAGAGCTCAGAAATAAACCCATATCAATATGGCCAAATAATATATGACAAAGGTGGTAGAGAAGTCTATTCAAGCCCTGGCTTGAATAGCTCAGTTGTTTAGAGTGGCATCCCAATATGTCAAAGTTGTGGGTTTGACCAGGGGGTCAGGGCACTTGCAAGAATCATCCAATGAATCCATAAATAAGTGGAACAACCAATCAGTGTTTCTATCTCCCTTCTTCTCTATAAAATGAATCAATAATTTTTAAAAAAGTCAATCTATTCAATAAATAGTGTTGAAAAAATTGGACAGATGCATGCCAAAAAATTAAACTAGACCACCTTCTTATACCATACAATAATAAACTAAAAATTGATTAAAGACTTAAATGAAAGATTCAAAACCATAAAACTCCTAAAAGAAAACATAGGCAGTAAAATTTCCAACATTTCTCTCAACAATGTTTTTTCTGATATATTTCCTCAGGTAAGGGAAACAAAAGAAAAAATACAGAGGACTACATCAAACTAAAAAATTTTTGCACAATAAAGAAAACCATCAACAAAATGAAAAGACAACCTACTGAATAAAAGAAGATATTTGCCAATGATATGTCCTATAAGGGATTAATATCCAAAATTTGTGAAAAACTCATATGACTCAGTACCAAAAAATACTCCCAAACAATCCAACTTAAAAAATGTGCAGAGGACCTGCCTGGAAAGACACTTTTCCTAAGAGGACATACAGATGACCAATAGCCATATGAAAAGATGTTTAATCTCACTAATCATCAGATAAATGCAAATTAGAGCTATAATGAGATGTCACTTTACACCTGTCAGAATGATCATCATCAATAAGTCAACAAATAACAAGTGCTGGAAAGGATGTGAAGAAAAGGAAGCCTTATGCATTGCTGGTAGGAATGCAGATTGGTGCAACCACCATGCAAAACAGTATGGAGTTTTCTCAAAAAATTAAAAATGGAACTGCCTGTGGTTCATCAATTCCACTTGTGGGTATGTATCTGAAGAAACCCAGAACACTAATTTGAAAGAATGTATACATCCCTATGCACATTGCAGCATTATTTACAATAGCTAAGATATGAAAGCTTCCCAAGTGCTCATCAATAGACAAGTGGTTAAAAAAGTGGTGGTACATATGTATATATAATGAAATATTACTTAGCAATAAAAAAGGATGAAATCTTATCATTTGTGACAGCATGAACAGACCTAAAGGATTTTATGCTCAATGAAATAAGCCAGACAGAGAAAGACAAGTATCATATGATTTAACTTATACTTAATGTAAGGAGCAAAATAAACAAACAAAATAGAAACAGATTTATAGATACAGAAAACAGACCAATGGTTGAGAGAGAGGCCCAAATGAAAAAGGTGAAGGAATTAAGAAGCACAGATAGTAGTTGCAAAATAGGGAGATGTAAAGTACAGCATGGGGATACAGTCAATAATACTGTAATAACTATGTATGGTGTCAGGTGGGTACTGGAAATATCAGAGGGACCACTTTGTAAAGTATATGATAGTCTAACTACTGTGTTGTACACTTGAAACTAATACAAATAATGTTGAATATAAACTATAATTGAAAAATATAATTGCAATTAAAAATGCCCAAGCTACAATAATTATTGCCAACCAAACTATGGCATATTTGAAAAATAAATGAAAATCAAGAGTGAACTTAGGACAGTAATCAACACTTTAGACAGACTTTTGCTGTCTAAGTTATGTGGTGGTTCTAACACCAGCATTAATATGAATGACTTATATAAAGTCATTTTGAAATGCTGTTTCACCATGTCTATTTAATTCTTCAGTCTGCAGTGATGATCAACATCAGGTCCTATTAACAAGTTTTCAAGCATGTAAAAATGTTATTTCACAATGATTACATATTCACTACAGCTGTCAGAATTTTTATATCTCCATTTGTCATTGAAAATTTTGTCCAATTAAATGATCAGCTTTTAAAAAAGTAAATAGGTAAACATTACTCTGTTTATGTTAAATGCTTACTAAAGTGAATCACGACATTGATCCAATAATGCATACTTGGGTAAACTTGGAGATCTTTTTTGAGCATTCACAGAACTCATAAACATGCTGAAGGTTCTGACAAGTCTTACAAAAAGGAAACCTTGGCTAAATCAAAAATATTTCAACTGTATTTGGCCTTGAAAATGTGGACACATGCTAATTGAGAAAAATACTAATTTTTCTATTCAAAAGCAACCGACTAAAATAAACATTGTTTCCAAACTGGGTTCTGAATAAGAACTGATATTAGATGTCACACCAAGTCCAGCCAATTCTTTACACATAAAGAAATGGACATTCTAATTTATAAATCATTCTCTTGTGAGTCTAATGTGCAAGGATCTGCCCTTCAGAGTGTAATATCCTCTAACAAGGTAAAACTGAGTTTCTGAATGAGCAAAAGTGACAGGTCATAGCAACCCTCCACTGAGGTTGTAGTATAGACACATACCAGTAATGTGGTACAATCAAAACATAACATCCATCATTCAATTTACTCCTTTCAATAATATACAGAACAATACTGTCACTTTTCTGTAGAAGAGAAAGCTGAATCACAGAAAGACTAAAGAATTTTCTAAAATCATTGAGCAATTAGGTAGCAGCATTATGATTAGAATACAGACCAGGCCTATTCAAAACTGTGAACACTTAGTCATCATGCTACACCTTTGAGGTGAAGACCCCACACCTGTAGCCCATCACTTAAGTTTGGCCTCCTCTGAGTCCAGGCTTCAGCAGTGAAGCAGCCAGGGCTGAATTTGTGGACATGTGATCTGTGCAGTTGCGCACGGCCCTGTGCTTGCTTTAGTGCTTTGCCCTTACCATTTTGAAATTCTTGAAAAATTTTAAGCAAGGAGCCATACATTTTATTTTTGCGTGAAGCTTCACAAATTATATAGCCAGCACTGACCATAGCACATAAGCTATAATTTGACACAAGCATTAAAAGCTGTACATAGTTCAGTCTAGATTGCTACCTAGTCTGAAGGAGAGTCCTGGAAGCTAATTTTGGAATATATTTTCGAGCCCTAGGTTGTGAAAAAAGTTTGCCTTAAACTAATAAGCCAAAGTTCAGTCCATTGAATTCTCTGGCAAGAGTTTTCAAAACTAATGAGCAACAGGGCAGGAATTCCCCAGCCACCAATATGTGACCCAGTTCTATATGATTAACTCCAACTAACTGACCAGTTAATGACTGTGTGGTCACAAATTGTTGGTCACAACACTTAGATATATGGTTAAGGATGCTATGTCATACTCTTTCACATTATGGCAGAAACTATTGATTAGATAATGCAGAACCATTTCTGTGTCACTTGTCTACTTTGCCCAAAAGAAAGAAAAAAGCTGAACACTTGCTTGTTTCCCATTCTTTTTGAGTAAGTGTTATTATGTAATTCAATTCTGCCTAATGAGGTGATAAAGAAAGTCTTTTGGGAGACTTCTGGGAAAAGCCTTTTCTCTTTGTTAATAAAAAGACAGTGCCACTACAGGAAAAATCTTTTCCACTACCACTTCCTTGTCCACTTCTTACCTTGATGATGTTTGGAACTACAGCAGCCGTCTCATGACAATGAAGTAAAAATGCATGAATATGAAATGCCAACAACTAAGGTGGTAGAATAGATAGATAGGAGACTTGTGACACTGTGGCACAACTGAACCAGTGTTATTTACCCCCTAGTTAACCCATTGTTTGTTTAAATCTCAAAGGTTTCTTCACTAAGCACACAATTTTTTGCAAAACTTGACCCCTTTGATTAGAGAACAAGTCTTCTACTCCCTGCTGGGGAAGACCCAGTTCACTGGCTATCATGGGTAGCTCAAACTAAGCCCCTTTACACGTTGGTATACCCTCTACTTCAAAACTCAAAACATTGCTTTACACCTATCTGTATCCCTATCACCAAACTGCATTCACTCTTGTGGTACTGTCTGTGTCATACCATGCATCTCAGTGCATAGGACAGAGCCTGGCACCAGCAGCCTCTTAAGAAATGTGTTGAATCAGTCAATAATGTACATTCCCTTGGTAATCCCTGTTATATCCCTTGGTAATGTAACAAACTCTTACTCAACAGAAATTTTGTCCTTTTGCAAGTGAATTTAAACAATGAAATGCCTACCATTTAAAGTTTTATTAGGTGATAGCCTAAAAAACAAAAGGGGAAACTCTGTTGCATGATAATTGAGGAACACTAAGTATAAAATAGATTGGGTTCTAATGGGGCATCATTTGTTCTGGCCAGGGATTGCTAAAATCTTCCATGGCATGGCATGTTGTGTGTCATGGCATAGAGGTCAAAGCAAAGTCCCAGGAGCCAAACTACCCGGGCTCAACTCTCAGTGCTGTCTCTGACTGGATGGCTGTACACAAGTGTTTTCTCTGCTCAAAGTCTTGGTTCCCTTATTCTAAAATGGGGATGGTGTCTAACTCTGCAAGGCTGTATGAAGATTGAATAAATTAAAGAATGAAAACATGCTTAACATAAAGCATGGCATTTAGTAAGCAACTAATAGGTTTTAGTTATTATTACTTTTCATTTCAGGTACTATCTGGGAGTCAGTTCTCAAAAAATCTCAAAGCATTGCATCATGCATCTAGTGCCTGGCACTTAGAAGACATACAATACATATTGAATGAACATTTATATTTTAAAAACATCAGGCTAGCATATCTATTAGAATGGACAAAATCTGGACAGTGACACCACCAAATACTGACTAGGATGTGGAGCAACAGAAATTCTCATTATTGTTTGTAGGAATGCAACATGGTACAGATACTTTGAAAAACAGTTTGTGTTTATTTACAAAACTGAATGTACTCTTTACCAAAAGATCCAGCAATCGTACTCCTTGGTATTTATCCTTAAAAGTTGAAAATTTATGTCCACACAAAGACCTGCACACAATGTTTACAGCAGCTTTATTCATAATTGACAAAACTTGAAAGCAACCAAGATGTCTTTCAGTAGGTGAATGGATAAATAAGCTGTGCTCCACCCAGGCAATGGAATATGATTCAGTACTAAAAAGAAGTGAGCTATCAAGCCATGAAAAGACTTGGAAGAACCTTAAATATATATTAAGTGAAAGAAACCTCTTTGAAAAAATTACATAGTGTATGGCTCAAACTCTGGGACATCTGGAAAAGGCAAAAAAATCAATAAAAATACTAGTGGTTGCTGGGATTGGGTGAGAAGAAGTGGAAAGGGATGAATAGATGAAGCACAGAGGATTTTTAGGATTTTTAGTGAAAATAACCTGTATGATGTCATAGTTATAGATACTTTTCATTTTACATTTGTCCAAACCATGGAACACACAACACCAAGAGTAAACCATAATGTAAACTATGGACTCTGGGTGATAATGATTGGTCAATGTAGGCTCATCTGTTGTAACAATCGTATCACTCTAATGAAGAATACTGATAATAAGGAAAGCTATACATGTGTGGGGATGGCGGTATTTGGGGAATCTCTGTACTTTTCTCACAATTTTGTTGTGAACCTAAAAATATTCTAGAAAATAAAGTTTAAAAATTCCCCCCAAAACAAGTATCCATGGGTAATTTACAAATAGCTAAACTGATCATTGTGTCAGATCTACCTAGCATATCAGAGCTTGGGGCCTGGAGTTCAATGATCTAAAATTCCCTCATGGTTTAGCTATGCCACCAAATACAAGTCAGTTAACCTCAGAGTTCCTCAGTTTCCTTAACTGTAAAATGAGAATAACAGTACCTGCCCTATAGGGTGTTTGGAGAAGTGACTGGGCTCTGCCCAGTGTCTGACCCTTAGTAAGCATTCAATAAATGTTAATTTAAAAAACAAACCCTATAGGAGTCTCTGGTGCACTGTGCCGAACGACAATGTACATTTAATTAAAATGTTGCTTTTTTCCTGTCTGAGTCTCTTTCTAAATCTTGTGGTATTTAGCTATCCATTGAGCACTGGTCAGTCTTGGAGATTTTTCATGACCTATGTAACAGTGAACCTTAACAGGTTAATAAGTACATAACAGACACCATGCCATCTCTCATTTAATAAAGCCAATTGCTCCACACAAATGTAGCAATTCTCATTTGCAAATTCACATATAATTAGTCTTTTAAGTGCAATTTGCAAATTGGATTGAAGCAAATCATTCTTGGTATACTTGCTCTGGTGGGTGAAGATGACCTGTGGACCCATTCTGCGGCTTGCCAGATGCTGCATATGGTAGAAAAATTGTGTACATGTTTCCCAGGAAATCCCAGAAGAAGCTCTTCCTGGCTGCCTGCAACTATAGGCATTTTCCTTCCTTCCACAGTGATGGGGTATTGCAAGAGTATAATGACAAACTTATAGAGATTAAGGAGGCAAAAGGGAGTCAATGTGACAAAAAGAAAATCTCAAAGTGACATTTAATCACATGGGGAGAGACAGTCAACAGCCAGAGAAGCAGGACCTCACAAAGGTTCATGTGGTGCAGCAGAAAAGTAAAGGGAGGCCAAATGCACATCCTTGTGGGCAAGTGGGCAATGGTGTGCGGGAGAATTTTATTTTAGGAAAACTGGACAAAATAGTAATGGGACATATAATCCTGACTTAGAGAAAAAGAATGTAAGGATATTTCCTGCATATCCCTGTCCTGGGTCCATGCCGTCCTCTTATGATATCAATGTCTCAGTTTCTTTTGGGGAGTCTTCAGGTGCTGCTGAGGCCAGTTCCTTGACTAGTAACCATTGGAGTACAAATGACCCAGGTCCAGCCGGAGGGAATTTTGACAGCTTCTGCTTAAACACTTTGGAAAATCACTTTCTTTCTGTATGGATGCCAAGCAGGCAGGATATGAGTCCAGGTCACCCAAAGAGGGAGCCCACTTGAGAATAAAATCAACACAGGGAAATGAGAGGAAAGAGATGAGGAGTGGTGGCTTTTCTGGGTCACTGACTGAGAGTCTGCATTTGTCAAGCCATGAATCTTCTGAATTCAGTTACCAGGGACTTCCCTTCTTTTTTTTTTTTTTGTCAATGATCATTTGTATATTTATTGAGAAGATATTGCCTTATATTAAATATGAAGTGTTTTAAATATACATATAGTGCTAACATAAAATGATACTTTTCATTATTGTACATTTTACAATTATGTATTTTCTACATAGCTGCTATTGCAATAACTATGGTATTGTTCATTTTTGTCTTCATTTTTAAAAAATGTTTTTTCATTTCAGTGCTTTATTTTTTTAATATATTTTACTGATTATGCTATTACAGTTGTCACATTTTCCCCCTTCACTCCCCTTCACCCTGTACACCCTCTCTCACCCATATCCCCCCTTTAGTCATGTCCATGTGTCATACTTATAAGTTCTTTAGCTTCTACATTTCCCATACAATTCTTACCCTCCCCCTATCTATTTTCACCCTACAATCTATGCTACTTATTCTCTGTACCTTTTCCCCCTCTCTCCTCCTCCCACTGCCCTGTTGCTAACCCTCCATGTGATCTCCATTTCTGTGGTTCTGTTCCTGTTCTAGTTGTTTGCTTAGTTTCTTTTGGTTTTGATTTAGGTGTGGTTATTAATAATTGTGAGTTTGCTGTCCTTTTACTATACATGTTTTTTCTGTATCTTCTTTTCTTAGATAAGTCCCTTTAACATTTCATAAAATAAGGGTGTGGTGATGATGAACTCCTTTAACTTGACCTTATCTGAGAAGCACTTTATCTGCCCTTCCATTCTAAATGAAAACTTTGTTGGATAGAGTAATCTGGGATATAGGTCCTTGTCTTTCATGACTTGGAATATTTCTTTCCAGCCCCTTCTTGCCTGTAAGGTCTCTTTTGAGAAATCAGCTGACAGTCTGATGGGAACTCCTTTGTAGGTTACTGTCCCCTTATCTCTTGCTGCTTCTAGGATTCTCTCCTTTGTTTTTACCTTGGCTAATGTAATTATGATGTGCCTTGGTGTGTTTCTTCTTGGGTCCAACTTCTTTGGGGCTCTCTGAGCTTCCCGGACTTCCTGGAAGTCTATTTCCTTTGCCAGAATGGGGAAGTTCTCCTTTATTATTTGTTCAAATACATGTTCAATCTGTTGCTTTTCCTCTTCCCCTTCTGGTACCCCTATAATTCGGATGTTGGAATGTTTAAAGATGTCCTGGAGGTTCCTAAGCTTCTCCTCGTTTTTTTGAATTCTTATTTCTTCATTCTTTCCTGTTTGGTTGTTTTATTTTTCCTTCTGGTCCACTTTATTGTTTTGAGTACCAGTTTCCTTCCCATCACTATTGGTTCTCCGTGCATCTTCTTTCATCTCTTTTATGGTAACCTGCATTTTTTCATGTAATTTGCACCCAAAATCAACCAATTCTGTGAGCTTCCTGATCACCAGTGTTTTGAATTGTGCATCTGATAGATTGGCTATCTCTTGGTCGCTCAAAAGGATGAGCCCTGGGGCATTGATCTGTTTTTCTGTTTGAGACATGTCTCTCTCTCTCTCTCTCTTTTTTGTTTTTTTGTTTTTTGGGTTTTTTGGGGGGAGTCTGGTCACTCCTGTTATGGTGAGGGGTGGAGCCTTAGGTGTTCGCCGGGGCTGGGCACCCCAGTCACTAGATTGTGACGTTGTATGTGGGGGCGGGGGCAGGGGCGGGGGCAGGGACGGGAGGGAACAATCGCAGTAGCTCTGCTCTCCTGGGACCACAGTCCCTTCCCTGGGATCCTGGGCTGCGCGCTCTGTCCCGGTACACAATTGCGGCCTCACTGGGTCCGCCAGCTGCAGCTCGCGTACTCAGGGTCAACCCGCTGTGGTCCTGCATGAGCCCCGGATGCCTTACTTGCTCCTGGTTGGTTGCCTCATGCGCCCACTGCTCTCTGCTCTCCACACCCGGCTGCTTATCTCCGCCCCTCCTACTGGTCTGGAGGAATGGGTCTACTTCAACTTCTTGGCTGTCTGACTTCCATTCAGATAAATTCTCTATCAGTTCTGGGTGTTATTCTGCCTCTAAATTGTTGTTGTTCTAATTTTGGTTGTGCGTGGAGGTACAGTGTGTCCCTGTATGCCTCCATCTTGCCAGAAGTCAGGACTTCCCTTCTTGCTCAAACCAGTGTGAGTTAGTTTCTCTCACTTGCAACTGAAGAGAGTCTGACTCATTACTGAGGTAAAGGGAAATCATACCTACTTACAATATACAGTAGTTTTTCCATAACTACAACAGATCTTGGTGTGATCTTAAAATCAGCCTATGGTGGCCATATTTTCCCAAGTACTGCCCATCTCCCCTGCCCAAATCAGCACATCTGCTTAGGCAAGTAGAATTTTAGTCATAGAACAACAGAGCAAAATATTTGAAAATCACAAGTGTTTGGAAAACCTGGGGCATGCGAAGAAAACACACCTCCTGATAGTAATGATCACCCAGCTCTGCTTCCCCCAGTGGAATTCTGAGGCTTGCATTCCAAAAGCACATTCTTTCATTTAGTAATCAAACTAAAATCGATTTGCTACACTCCCTTAGCAAAGATTGAAACACATAGCTCAAATCTGTTGCACCAAATTCTAAACTGGTTAGTCAACATTTGGAGCCCATGGAGACAATCTCAGGCCCACACACCCCTCCTGCCATCTTGTCAGTTGGTTCCTCAGTGTCTCAGTAAACACTGTACTATGCAAGGAGTACATACCTCGTGCTACAGGAAGGGTGTCCTGAGCAGCTGTGCAAACTCAATTTGTTCCCTCCAGACCTACAGTCTATGTATTACACATGCTCATCTCAGAGATGATCCACTTCCACCTTGCTAGGATTGGTAGTTGGAAAGGGGTCCTGCTGCTGTGGCTTCTGGTGTGACTGATGGAATCCATTGCCTTGCTTTCGTAACCTAGAGAGCTAGATATCACCAAATTTAGTACATACACTATGTACTAGGCACCATGGTAAACATTTTACATGCATTGACCAATTAAATATTCACAAACACTCACAACATAGACTTATTGATGTCTCTAATTTATGGGTAAGGAGACAGAGGCTCAGAGCAGTTGAACAAAATTCCCAAGATCATACACTTAGTAAAAGTTGGAGCCAGAGGTAAATTCTATGGCTACCCCTCTCCTCCCCATAGTCATATGCAGACTTTTATGAAAACTTTGATATTTTATCTGGGAATCTCAGAAAATTTGAAGATAAATTGATTATGCATAAGTGTAACTGGAATACACAACAATAAGAGTTACTTAACACATTCCCTGCACCAGGCACTGTGTTTGGCTTAGGAAACACAGCAGAAGACAAGAGAGACATGGCCTCTGGTCTCAGGAAGCAGCACAGACAGAGAAGCAATGAAAAGAAGGCCCGCAGTGTTCTGGGGAAACCTGGGAGTTAAGAAGGCAGATACTTCCCTTCTGGTGCTCACTCTGCCCTGCTGCCAGCTGGCAGTGGCACCTGACAGAACTGGTTGCTCTTTGAGGTTGGACTAGATGATCTCTAAACACCCTTCCAGCCCTGGCACTTGTTGAGTCTCGGGCTCTCTTCCTGGGTTCCTGGAGGCTAAGATATGTAGACAGACACATGCTAGAGCGTAATTCTCAAATTTAGCAAACACCAAAAAACCCTGTGGAACTTATTAAAAACAAAGACTTCCAGACCCACAGCCAGAGGGTTGCATCCAGAAGCTCCAAGATATGTCTCCAAGATCTGCATTTTTAATAAATCTTCTGTGGGATTCTGATGTATGAATTGAGGTTTCACACCTTGGTATTCAAAGCATTGGCAGCACTTGGGAGCTCATCAGAAATATGAACCTTGGGTCTCTCCCAAGGCCCACTGAATGAGAACCTACATTTTTCCAGGGTCCCTAGGTCATGCTCATGTATATGGAAGTGTTCTTAGAAAGGGGCTAACCAGGTTAATCTTGATACCAAAGAAACCACAGTAAACACCCTTAACTACTTATTTTAATTTTTCTTGTCGTACATTTTCTTAACCAGGAGGGATATATAATTGTCACTCCTAAAAGCATCATCTGGAAGAGTGTTTTTCAAGTTGAGTTTGGCAGAGGCCTAAGCTTCAGTCCTCCAGAGCTATCAGGGGTAGGGATTGTATGAAGCAGCCTGTACTGAGCTGGTTTCCAGTCTATGAACTCTACTTCAAACAGACCCACTCCACATTGGTCAGCTTTAGAAACTTGGATTACAGTTTGATTTCCTATGAAGAGAGGGTTCTTCTCCTTTAATTATTTTTTTCAAACATCTTCATCCTCCACAGTGCCCACCAGTGCTATTGGTACTTTCCCCCATGTTACCTAAGAGATGAACTTAGGAAATAAACCTGGCTCAGTTTCCTATATGCTTCCCTTGGGGACAGAGACATGACCTTCAAAATGTCAAAACCTATTCCTGTTCGCAGGAGGACTATTAAGTTACTTCCCTATCCTTCTTTAATATGAAATGACCAAGAAATACACTAATATGGAAAATTATTAATTCAGCTTATATGTCAACCCTATTTTTTCTTCTAACAAAAGCTCCATGTATCTTATAAACCAAAATGTTCCCACCAGTCAATGGGAATTTGATCTTTAAGGTAAACATGAGCAGTCCAGATCTTTCTTTATATTCTTTTTAAAAATTGATCTTAGAGAGAGAAGGGAGAGAGAGCAAGAGCACTCTATTTGTTGTTCATCCATCCATGCATCCATTGGTTGATTCTTGTGTGAGCCCTGACCCAGGATCTTACCACAACTTTTACATATCAGGTCGATGCTCTAACCCATTTAGCTACCCAGCTAGGGCAAGGAATATCTTTAGTGATTATCAAGTGTTAGAATTAGTGAGCCTCAGTGTATTTAACAAAGAGTCACTAGAGGCCCAAGGAAAAAATAACTTCAATTTTAGTAATACCTAATAAGTGGTTCTCAATTGGGGTACATAATATTCACCTGGGGAGCTTTGAAAAATCTTGTCACCTAGGCTATACCCCCAGAAAATTACAACAAAATTTCTGGGGATTGGACTCAGGCTTCAGTGAGACTCTAGATGATTCCTATATGCAGCTGAGGTTGAGATCCACTGCCTAGTGCAGGAGATTTGGGAGCAGTGAACAGGCAGTCCTGTAAGACACATGCTACAGCAGATCTCTTGATCCCCTTCTCCAGATGGTCATTCATTCATTTATTCAGAGGTTGTTTATTAAAAACATACTATATATTAATTTGATATTGGGAATTAGAAATTCCCAAACCCTGTTCTTATGGAGCTAATAGTTTTACAAACAAAATTTATTATTTTTTAATTTTAGTTATGAATAGGTGCTATAAAGAAGATAAAACAGGGTATTATGTACAATGTAGACATAGCCTCTTTGAGGTGACATCTAGGTTTGTCATGACACCTGAATTTTGGGAAGTACAGAGCTCTAAGAAGACCTGGAGATTAAGATCATAAACAGAAGGAATCATGAGTTCAAGTGCCCCCAATTGGGAATGAGCTTGTTACATCAAAAGGAGAGATTGTTTTTTATCCTCACCCAAGAACATTTTTTAAATTACTTTATTGTTGTTCAGTTACAGTTGTCTGCATTTCTCCCCCCACCCACCCCAGCCAAACCCACCTTCCTCTCTTGCTTCCACCCTCCCCCTTGGTTTTGTCCATGTGTCCTTTATAGTAGTTCTTGAAAACCCTTCTCCCCACTATCTCCTTCCTCCTCCCTTCTGGCTATTGTTAGAATGAAGAACATTTTCTTCCATTGCTCTTTAGAGAGAGAGGAAGGGAGAAAGAGAAACATCAGTGTGAGAAAGAAGCATTGATTGGTTACCTCCTGTATACACCCAGACTGGGGACCGAACCTGCAGCTTAGGTATTGGTAATTGAATCTGAAACATTTTGGTTATGAGACAATGATCCAACCTGCTGAGCCACAATGGCCAGGGCAGGACAAATTTTTTAAAAGTCAACATGACAGGCGCAAAGAGAATGAGGAGTAAAGTTAAAGGAATGAGTTGATAGTGGTAGCCAAGAACCAGATGGTTCTTTACAAAGAAATTATTAACTCAACACCAAGAAGACAAACATTCCAATTAAAAAATGGGCAAAAAACCCAAATGTAGACACTTCTCCAAAGTGGGCATACAGATAGTCAGTAGACATATGAAAAGATGTTCAACATCACTAATTATAGGAGAAATGCAAATCAAACCCACAACAACATATTACCTCACACCTGCCAGAATGGCAATCATCAATAAATCAACAAACAACAAGTGATGGCAAAGATGTGAAAAAGGAAGTATTTTGCACTATTGTGGGAATGAAGATTTTGTGCAGCCACTGTGGAAAGCAGTTGGAGTTTCCTCAAAAAATTTAAAATGGAACTGCCTCGTAACCCAGTGATCCCATTTAGGGGGATGTATGTGAAGAAACCCAAGGCACTAATTCAAAAGAATACATGCACCCCTATGTTCCTTGCAGCATTACTTGCAATAGCCAAGATCTAGAAACAGCCCAAGTATCCATCAGTGTATTTTTTATCCACTCATCAGTACATTTAGACAATTTATACTACTCAGCTATATAATAAAGGAAACCTTACCTTTTATGACATCATGGATGGACCTGGAGATTATTATCCTAAGTGAAATAAGTCAGAGAAAGACAAATACCATACGATTTCACTTGTATGTGGAATATAATGAACAAAATAAACTGATGAACAAAATAGAAACAGAGGCATAGGTACATTGAATATATTGACAGCTTGTCAGAAGAGAGAAGGGTTGGGGGCCTGGGTGAAAGATCATAAAGGAATTAAGGCAAAAAATATATACAACACATAGACACAGACAACAGTGTAGAGAAAATTGAAGGGAAAAAAGGTGGAAGGGGTGAATGGAAGTGGGCAAAAAGCAGGGAAAATGAGGATAGAAAAAGACTTTGCTTGGGGCAATGGGCATACAATGAAGCATGGAGATGATGTTTTATTTAGTTGTACACTTGAAACCTATGTGGTTTTGTGAACATTCAATTTTAAAAAAAGGAAAAAAGAAATCAAAGGCATAAGGATTAGAAAGGAAGAAACAAATTTGTTACTTAGAGTGATATATTTTATATGTATAAGACTCCAAAGATCTGGCTGGCGTAGCTCAGTGGATTGAGCACAGGCTGGGAACCAAAGTGTCCCAGGTTCGATTCCCAGCCAGGGTACATTCCTGGGTTGCAGGCCATAACCCCCAGCAACCACACATTGATGTTTCTCTCTCTCTCTATCTTCCTCCCTTCCCTCTCTAAAAATAAATAAATAAAAAGTATTTAAAAAAAAACTCCAAAGAAACTACAGAATATGTTGTTTGACTTAATTAATTAAAAATATTTTGACATATACTATCAATATAACACTAAGTACTACCATTTACTAGAAAACAAAAAATTAAAAATTAAAAAGATAGCATTCATAATAGCACTAAAATATATAAGATTAAATTAAGCAAGAGTTAACATTTCTCCTGAGTAAATTATAAAATATTATTAATGGACGTTAAAGAAGACCTAAAGAGATGGCCATGGATTGAGAGCCTTTTCCTCTTGTGGCACACATAAACTAAATACTAAAATTATGTATCACACACAAAATATATTTTTTGCTGATCTAACAACAAATAGGTATAGTTTTGATTCTTTCACACAGGATGGCTATTGCTGTGTTTTCTGTTGTCATTTTTTAAATTTAACAATCTAAGGTAAAAGAAGTGAGTGCCTCTGATGAAATAGTCAGGTATTCCATCTTTTAAATATTCCTGTGGCATACATGTTAAAAATTACTGGCCAAGAACATTGGGAATTCTCAAACACAGCTGGTACCAATAAAATAGTCACATATTTTGGCATTATCTACTCAGTTGAAAGATGTACTTATCCCATGACTCAATGATTTCAGTCTTGGGTGTATACCTTAGAGAAATGGGTGCATGTTTCCTAAGAATCTTGCAGACTATCTTAGTAGGAGAAATAAATTATAGTATATTCACACAATGGGATACCATGCATTAATGTAAATAAAAAATTACATGGACAAATCTTACAAACATATATTAAGCCAAACAAGTTTTTTATTGTGGTAAAAATATACATAACAAAATTTACTATTTTAACTATGTTTAAATGTACAGCTGGTTGCATTAAGTCCATTCACATTGTTATATAACCATTGCTGTTCATTTTTACAGTTCTTTAACAGTATGCACTTTTCTGTATATTTGTTATATATATGGATATATATATAAATCACAAGAAATAAAGCAAAATTAGTACAAATTCAAGGGTGTATGTAAAAAGATTTAGTTGCAGAGGTATTAACCATAACACTATTTATTGTAGGAAAAAAATTTGAAACATTGAATCACTACTTTGGTCAATTCACCTTGTACAATATATTCATTTTTGAATTGTATAATTAAATTTTAAAAGTAAATAAACCACTACTTTGGATTACATAAAGGAATGGATCACATACTGTATTTTGCAGTGTAGAGTGTGTACCCGTGTTTTGTGTGCATTATACATGGGTTTACCTGTTATTATATCCATGGTATGTAATCATGATAGACATATATAAGGCACATCCTTATTTTTCTGTCAAAAATTTGGGGATAAGGCAGGCATTATACATGGCAAAATAGGTATGTCATCACATAAAGAGTCATACAAGGGAAGCTCACTCAGTCTCCAGAAATGATACCAAGACAAATATGGTGTATAGTATCATAGGAAAAGATGTTCCTAATACATTATGTACAAATATTCCAATGTTTTAACATAAACTACTAATATTTGTGCAAGGACAAAGACTAAGAGAAATATGCTATAATGTTAACTATGATTCAACTTGTATGTGGTTTTTTTAATGATTTTTGTTTTCATTGTTTTGCTTATTTGCCCATTGATTTGTCCATAAAAAATCCAGCCATTGTTAATATAACAAGAACCATTTGAGCCTGGCTGGTGTAGCTTAGTAGATTGAGTGCGGGCCTGCAAACCAAAGGGTCGCTGGTTCAATTCCCAGTCAGGGCACATACCTGGGTTGGAGGCCAGGTCCACAGTAGGTGGTTTGTAAAAGGCAATCACACATTAATGTTTCTCTTCCTCTTTTTTCTTCCCTTCCCCCTCTCTAAAAATAAATAAATAAAATCTTAAAGAAAAGAACAGTTTGAATGACACTGATGTAACCTGGCAGCCAAGGATATTGGACTGGAATGCACAGGCATGAACAATGATGACTTCACTGTACTAGTCACTGTGGGAATTAAATGCCTTTGAGTAAGTGTGTGTACTGTATGGCTGTCACATTCAAAATGACTGAGTGAGTAGGGCAACAAGTCTGCACCAGATTTTGTGTTAAACACCCTGGGTGGTGTTGGCTAAGTGGATTGAGTGCCAGCCTGCAAACCAATGGGATGCCGATTTGATTCCCAGTTGGGACACATGCCTGGGTTGCAGGCTGAGTCCTCTGTTAAGAGTGTGTGAGAGGCAACCACACATTGATGTTTCTCTCCCTTCCTTTGTCCCTCCTTTCTCCTCTCTCTAAAAATAAATAAATAAATAAATAAATAAATAAATAAATAAATAAATAAATAAATAAATGTTTGTATAAAGCTGAATGTGTCTCCACAGAAAATATCTGGATGATTCAGAGGGCTGCAGTGATGGGTAACTGGTGACTAGCAACTTCATCACATCACCACACCAGGCCATGCATCATGTCTTCTGCAGAGGTTTTTGGTGAAACATCTAATAACCAGCTGTCTCAGACCCCCTACAGTCCACATTTGGTGCCCTGTGACTTCTGGCTTTTCCCAAAACTAAAATCATCTTTGAAAGGGAAGAGATTCCAGACCATCAATGAGATTCAGGAAAATATGACAGGGCAGCAGATGTTGATTGGAAGAACTGTGTGGGGTCCTAAAGTGCTTACTTTGAAGGAGACTGAGACATCATTGTCCTATGTACAATGTTTTTCCTGTATCTTCTCCAATAAATGCCCCTATTTATCATACTGCTTGGCTGAATACTTTATGGACAGGTATTGTGATTTCAATTTGTAGTAATGAATATAGATTATTTTTTAAGGTACTGAAAAGGGGACAATATATTCTACTTGGAAACAATAACAAAAAAGAGCCTAGAAATCTCAAAATGGGAATTAGAAATCTGGTGTTAGCTAATTAGTGTATTTGGAAAACACCTGGAATCCTACCAGCTACCATCAGTCCACTGGAATATAACTTTTCCCTGCAGTTACCTCTTTCCTACCTGATCACCTTTTCCTGAGAGTTCTAGATCTGATGGTAAAATCAAATTCTGCCTGTCTGCTTTAGAAGCAAACACAGTGGTTGGTACCATGGTATCCTCTGAGAACAGCCTGCTCTTAATTGAAAGGAAGTGAAAATCCTCCAGATGTTTTGGGGAGAGTTGATAGATCATCCTTCAGTTCTCCTTCATTTGGTCTGCTCCCTCTTACAGAAACCTGGCCAGGGAAAGTGAAGTGGACCTAACACAGGAAGTGAAGGTAGTCATTAAGGTGACATAGCACCAGCTCCTGGTAAAACGTTAGGGTAGGGTGGGCGGTAAAAGAAAGGGCACCTCTCATAGCTCATAACTGACCTCACACAGGGTAGTAAGTACCTCAAGGCACAAACGAAGGGAAAGAGAAGAGGACTTCTCTGTCAGTACACAAATATTCCCACAGCTGGGGTGGTTTCTCCCTACACACACCTTTGAGCTCCTCAGAAACAAATCCCCTTGTGGTAAGCTGAAGTGTACTGGTTCACCCAGGGTACTGATTGCCTCAGCCCTGGGGGCTGGGGCCTTCTGACTGGGCCAGTGATGCATAAATGCATGGATTTTAGAAGAATTCACAGAATATTTTATGGCAGATAAACATAATAAAAAAACATTAAGTGGAAAAGTATTAAAACCCATTATGTATATGTGTGGCACACAATTTCCGTAACTTGAATTATACTTCTCCATGGGTGTCATGACATTGAAAAGAATGGTCAGTATTGAAGCTACTACAAATCATCCATGCATTAAATAAAGTATGAAGAAAAGGAGGACTAATGGTAGGGATGGAAAATGGGCATGGTGGATGTGGAACTATTTTTTAATGTAAGTCTAGTTTTAATAAGTATGCTGTAAAATGGGAACAAATGAATTGGAGAAAAGTTAAGTTAAATAAGGGTATACATGGTTTCAGGAATTCCTTGGTCCTTTCATTGACTAAAATGCATTTTGACTCTCTGAAATAAAAAATAATATGAAGGTATTTTGTAAATAGCTTTTTCTACTTTATTGTTCTTCAGTTATACTTATCCCAAATTTATTCTATTACTTTCCCCTGCCCTACTCACCAGTCACCTCCCACATTCAATTCTCCTCCCTCCTGTTGTTTATGTCCATGGGTCCTTTATACAGGTTCCTTGACTTGATCCTTCCGATTTTTTACCCCGTTACCCCTTGTCACCTTCCACTCTGATCATTGTCAGTGTGTTCTTTGTTTCCATGTGTCTGTTTCTATTTTGCTCACTTGTTTGTTTCATTGTTTAGGTTCCACTTATAGGTGAGATCATAAGGTAGTTGTCTTCCACTGCCTGGCTTATTTCACTTAGCATACAGTCTCCAGTTTCATATATGCTGTCACAAGCTCCTTCTTTCTTTCCGATGCATAGTATTCTATTGTGTAAATGTACCACAGTTTTTTGATCCACTCATTTACCGATGGGCACTTAGGCTGTTTCCAGCACTTGGTTATTGTAGACAACGCTGCTAGGAACACTGGGGTGCAAAGGTTCATTTGAATTGGCGCTTCAGGATTCTTACCATATAATTCCAGCAGTGGAATTGCTGGGTCAAAAGGTAGTTTGACTTTCAGTTTTTTGAGGAAATTCCATACTGTTTTCCACAGTGGCTGTAACAGTCTGCATTCCCACCAACAATGTACTAGTGCTCCCTTTTCACCACCACCTCACCAGCACTTGTTTTTTGACATGTTTATGATGGCCATTCTGACCAGTGTGAAGTGGTGTCTCATTGTGGTTTTAATTTGCATCTCTCTGATGGCTAGTGATGCTGAGCATCCTTTTACAGGTCTATGGGCCCTTTTTTATGTCTTCCTTGGAGAAGTCTCTGTTCAGGTCCTTTGCCCATTTTTTTAATTGGGTTGTCTTCCTGGAATGGGGCCATGTGAATACTTATATATTTTTTCAGATCAAACCCTTGTCCAAATATCATTGGCAAATATATTTTCCCATATAGTGGGTTCCTTTTTTCATTTTGCTGATGTTTTCTTTAGCCACACAGAAGCTTTTTTAATTTGATGTAGTACTATTTGTTTATTCTTTCCTTTATGTCCCTTGCTCTAGGGGACATATCAGTGAAAATATTGCTGTGTGGAATATCTGAAGTTTTCCTGCCTATATTCTGCCCTAGGACTTTTATGGTGTCACGACTTATATTTAAGTCTTCTTTCCATCTTCAGTTTATTTTGGTGTATGGTGTAAGTTTGTGGTCTAGTTTCATTGTTTTGCATGTAGCTGTCCATATCTCCCAAAACCATTTGTTGAAGAGGCTATTTTTTAATCCATTTATGCTCCTGTCCCTTTTGTCAAATATTAGAGACTAGTATAGAGGCTTTGGTTTATCTCTGGGCTCCCTATTTTGTTATATTGACATAAGTGTCTGTTCTTATGCCAGTATCAAACTGCTTTGATTACACTGGCCTTGTAATATAGTTGGACATTGGGTATTGTGATCATCCTACTTTGTTCTTCTGTCTCAAAATTCTGAGGCTATTTGGGGTTGCTTATGCTTCCATACAAATTTTTGAAATGTTTGTTCTATAGCTGTGAAATATGTCATTGGTATTTTAATCGGAATTGCATTGAATCTATAAATTGCTTTGGGTAGTATGGACATTTTGATGATGGCCATATCCATGAACTTGGAATTCTTCCAATCCACAAAATTGGTATACACTTCCATTTATTAGTGTCTTCCTTAATTTCATTCTTCAGTATTCTATAGTTTACTGAGTACCGGACTTTTACCTTCTTGCTTAGGTTTATGCCTATGTACCTTATTTTTCTTGTTGCTATAGCAAATGATATTAGTTTCCCAATTTCTGGTTTTGATATTACATTTTGATATTTCTTTTTCTTGTCTGATCACTGTGGCTAGGAGTTCCAATATCTTGTTGAATAGAAGTGGTGAAAACTGACATCCTTTTCTTGTTCCTGATCTTCATGGAAAAGCTTTTAATTTTCACTCATTGAGTATTAATGTTGGCGGTAGGTATCTCTTATATGCCCTGTATTATGTTGAAATGTGCTCCCTCTATTTCCACTTTGCTGAGGTTTTTTTAATCATAAATGGGTGCTGTATCTTATCAAATGCTTTTTCTGCATCTATTGATATCATGTGATTGTCTTTTTTTGTGTGTATGTGATGAATTACATTTATTGACTTGTGAATATCGTACCATCCTTGCATCTCGGGGTGAATCCCACTTGAACATGGTGTATTATCTTTCTAATGTATTGCTGGATGCAGTTTACAATATTTATTTGAGGATTTTAGCATCTGTGTTCATCAGAGAGGTTGGCCTGTAGTTTTCTTTCTTTGCTGTAGCTTGATCTGGTTTTGAGATTAGGATGATACTAGCCTCATAAAGTGAGTTTGGGAGTCTTACATCTTCTTGGATTTTTTGGAATAGTTTGGGAAGGATAGGGGTTAGCTCTTCCTTAAATGTTTTGTAAAATTCTCTTGTGAAATCATCCTGTCCAAGACTTTTTTGTGACTGGAGTTTTTGATTACTGCTTCAATTTCACCAGCTGTTATTATTCTGTTCAGGCTTTGTGTTTCTTCTTGATTCCATTTTGGAAGATTATATGTTTCTAGAAATTTTCTCATTTCACTCAGGTTGTCAAATTTCTTGGCATACAGTTGTACATAGTCATTTCTTACAATTCTTTGTATTTCTGAGGTATCAGTTATAATTTTTACTCTTTCATTTCTGATTTTATTTATTTGGGTCTTCTTTTTTTATGAATAAATCCGGTTTAAGGATTGTCAATTTTGTTTACCTTTTCAAAGAACCAGCTCCTGGATTAATTGATCCTTTGAATTCATCTTTTAGCCTCTATGTCATTAAATTCTGTTCTGATCTTGATTATTTCCTTCCTTCTTACTCATGCTGGGCTTTGTTTGTTGCTATTCCAGTTCTTGTAGATGTAGGTTTAGGTTGTTTATTTGAAATGTTTCTATTTTTTTTAGGTAGGCCTCTATTGCTGTGAACTTCCCACTCAGGACTGCCTTTGCTGTGTCTCCTAGGTTTTGGACTATTGTGTGTTGTGTGTCATTTTCATTTGGTTCCAGAATCTTTTTTATTTTTTCCTTGATCTCATTCTTAATCCATTCAAAGTTTAATAGCATGCTATTCAGTCTCCATGAGTTTGAATGGTTTTCAAATTTTTCCTTGAGCTTGGTTTCTACTTCAAGCCCTTGTGATCTGAAAAAATGTTTAATATGATTTCATTTTTCTTGAATTTGTTGAGACTATTTTTGTGTCCCATCATGTGGTCTATGTTTGAAAATGTTCCATGTGCATTTCAAAACAATGTGTATTTTATCTCTTTGGGATGAAAGGTTCTATATATATCACTTAAGTCCATTTGATCTAATGCATCACTCAATTCCATAATATCCTTGTTGATATTTTGATTTGAAAATATGGCCATTGTTGACAATAGGGTACTAAAATCTCTACTATAATTGTGTTACTGCCTATATCTTTCTTGAAGTACACCAAGATTTTCCTTATGTATTTGGATGTTCCTATGTTGGGTGCATATATGTTTACAATGTTTATATCTTCTGGATGGATTCTTTTCTTGAGTATTATGAAGTATCCTTATGCGTCTCTTTTTATGGCCTGTGCTTTGAAGTACATCTGTCTTATATAAGTCTTGCTATCCTGGCTTTTCATTTTCCTGTCTGTTTGCTTTGAATATTTTTCTCCAACCCTTCACTTTCAGTCTGTGTAGGTCTTTTGTTCTGAGGTGGGTCTCTTGTAGGCAGAATATGTGCAGGTCATATTTTCTTATCCATTATGTTACCCTATGTCTTTTGATTGGAACATTTAATTCAGTTACATTTAAGGTTATTATTGATAGGTACTTATTCATTGCCATTTTACTCCCTTTGTACCTGTGTTCCTCTCTCTCTCACTCATTTTTTTCATTTTTGTAAAGCAGTCCCTTTAGCATGTCTTGCAATGCTAGATTGGTGGAGGTGTATTCTTTCAGCCTTATTTTATCTGGGAAAATCCTTATTTTGCCCTCCATTTTCTTTGAGAGACTTGTTGAGTAGAGTAGTCTTGGATGCAGGCCTTTGCTTTCCATGATTTGAAATATTTCTTGCCATTCCCTTCTGGCTTGTAGTGATTCTGTTAAGAAATCAGCTGCTAGTCCTATTAGAGCTCCTTTGTATGTTACTATCTTTTTCTACCTTGTTGCCTTTAAGATTCTTTCTTTGTCTTTGAATTTTGTCATTTTAATACTGATGCGTCTTGGAGTGGGCCTCTTTGGGTTCCTTTTGATTGGGACTCTCTGAATTTCCTGAATTTGTGTGACTTTTTCTCTCATCAAATTAGGGGAGTTTTCCATCATTACTTTTTCAAGCAATTTTTTTATTCCTTGCTCCCCTTCTCCTTCTGGTATCCCTTTTATATAGATATTATTATTTTGATGTTTTCCTGCAGTTTCCTTAATCCCAATTCATTCTTTTTGAGTCTTTTTTCTTTGTTCTTTTTTTTTTTTTGGCTCTTTCTGGGAGTTTTTTTCTACCTTGTCCTCCAGCTCACTGATTCAATCATATGCTCACCTGGCTTGCTTTTGACCCCTTCTACTGTGTTCTTTGATTCAGAACTTGAATTCTTCCTTTCCTCCTGGCTGTTATTGACTTTTTCTATGTCCTTTTTCATGCTGATATAGTTTGCAGTAAGTTCCTTGTGGTTTCCCTGTAGTTTTTGGTAATTGGCACTGAGCTTATAAAGCTTCCTCATAACCATTGTTTTGAACTCAGTATTTGCTAGCTGTCTTGCCTCTATTTCATTTCTAAGGATTCCTCCTTTTGTTTTGTGTGGAGGTTATTCTTTGCCATCCCATTATTAGCAAGACTTTCCTTGTTTGCTTCTTCTCCTTAAATTGATCTGTTTTGACTTCATGACCTTGTGGTGTGAACTTAGTGCAGTCTCCTTGATCTCCTGAACTTGATGCTCTTGGGATGCCCTTTAGGCCATTTTCGTTGGCTCTCTAGATGTAATTGGGTGTTGATTGTTCTTGGGTCCTTCTTTGGTGAGTCCTTACCTCCAGTTGGTTGACTTAGGGTCACTCCGTCTTGTATGCTATCGTGCAGGTACCAGCAGAATAAAACCACAAAGCCCTGGAAACAAACCCACACCCAGAAACATAACTTCTCCCCACCCCCAATCTCACTATCAACAGCAAATGAACCAGTATTAATAAGGGTGTAAAGATATTAAGACTATCATAAGAGAGGAGAGGGAATATGAGAGACCTACTGAAAGAAAAATGATTTTGAGAGGGTAGAGGGAGGAGCACTAATAAGAGCTGGATATCAGAGTAATGTGTAGAAAGTAATGTGGAGAAAGAAATTTACATCATGAATAAAAAAGGGAATGAAGAATGTGGAATTCAGTAAGAGAAAAGAAGTGTATAGTATTAGGTTTAAACAGAATTTAAAAAATAATATAACATGAGAGAGAGAGAAAAAGGAAAGAAAAAGGTAATTAAATAATAAAAATATAAGAACCAAATTGAAGAGAAAGATCCAACACAGCACTATTAACAACAAATCAGCTAAAATTAATGTAGGTGGTATGAGAATAAGAGGGAAAAAAGAAAGAAAGAAATGCTTAAGAGATTTCTAGAGGAATGGGAAGTGATTTTGAAATGATAAAGTGAAAAGGACTACTAAGAGTGAAGACCAAAAACCAGGCTAAAATTAAAAAGGAAAAAGAAAAAAAAAGGGAGAATGGAGGATAAAGAAAAATAAAAGGGCAAGATGAAAGAGAAGTAGAAGAAAGCAAAAAAAAACAGGCTAAGACAGGGCAAAATTAAAAAGTTGAGACAAAAAAGAGTAGGAGAGAGGACGGGCAAAATTTGATATTTAAAATACATGATTAGTGAAGATCTAGAGATAAAATGTTCATGGATATGGCCATCATCAAAATGTCCATACTACCCAAAGCAATTTATAGATTCAATGCAATTCCGATTAAAATACCAATGACATATTTCACAGCTATAGAACAAACATTTCGAAAAATTTGTATGGAAGCATAAGCAACCCCAAATAGCCTCAGAATTTTGAGACAGAAGAACAAAGTAGGATGATCACAATACCCAATGTCCAACTATATTACAAGGCCAGTGTAATCAAAGCAGTTTGATACTGGCATAAGAACAGACACTTATGTCAATATAACAAAATAGGGAGCCCAGAGATAAACCAAAGCCTCTATACTAGTCTCTAATATTTGACAAAAGGGACAGGAGCATAAATGGATTAAAAATAGCCTCTTCAACAAATGGTTTTGGGAGATATGGACAGCTACATGCAAAACAATGAAACTAGACCACAAACTTACACCATACACCAAAATAAACTGAAGATGGAAAGAAGACTTAAATATAAGTCGTGACACCATAAAAGTCCTAGGGCAGAATATAGGCAGGAAAACTTCAGATATTCCACACAGCAATATTTTCACTGATATGTCCCCTAGAGCAAGGGACATAAAGGAAAGAATAAACAAATAGTACTACATCAAATTAAAAAAGCTTCTGTGTGGCTAAAGAAAACATCAGCAAAATGAAAAAGGAACCCACTATATGGGAAAATATATTTGCCAATGATATTTGGACAAGGGTTTGATCTGAAAAATATATAAGTATTCACATGGCCCCATTCCAGGAAGACAACCCAATTAAAAAATGGGCAAAGGACCTGAACAGAGACTTCTCCAAGGAAGACATAAAAAGGGCCCATAGACCTGTAAAAGGATGCTCAGCATCACTAGCCATCAGAGAGATGCAAATTAAAACCACAATGAGACACCACTTCACACTGGTCAGAATGGCCATCATAAACATGTCAAAAAACAAGTGCTGGTGAGGTGGTGGTGAAAAGGGAGCACTAGTACATTGTTGGTGGGAATGCAGACTGTTACAGCCACTGTGGAAAACAGTATGGAATTTCCTCAAAAAACTGAAAGTCAAACTACCTTTTGACCCAGCAATTCCACTGCTGGAATTATATGGTAAGAATCCTGAAGCGCCAATTCAAATGAACCTTTGCACCCCCAGTGTTCCTAGCAGCGTTGTCTACAATAACCAAGTGCTGGAAACAGCCTAAGTGCCCATCGGTAAATGAGTGGATCAAAAAAACTGTGGTACATTTACACAATAGAATACTATGCATCGGAAAGAAAGAAGGAGCTTGTGACAGCATATATGAAACTGGAGACTGTATGCTAAGTGAAATAAGCCAGGCAGTGGAAGACAACTACCTTATGATCTCACCTATAAGTGGAACCTAAACAATGAAACAAACAAGTGAGCAAAATAGAAACAGACACATGGAAACAAAGAAAAAAACTGAGAGGAACTAGAGCAGAGAGGGGAGAGGGATAATGGGGAAAGAAGGTAAAAGGTGGTCAAGGAAAATGTATAAAAGACTCATTGACAAAGCCAAATGGGGGAAGGATAGAAGATGGGTGGTGGTGGGGGGGGGGGGGGTTGGAGGGGGAAGTGGTGTTGGGAAAATTAGACAACTATACATGAACAACAAAATAAAGAAAAAATAACAGACGAAGATAGGGAAAAATTAATTTGAGATGGATAAAAGAGTAATAGAGGGAATGGTAAAGTTTGAGATTTCAAATACAAAAATACTGAAGATCTAGAGGTAAAATTGAAAAAGTACAACAACAACTACCCTATGCACAACCAACAAGCAAAGATTGCTAACACTGCCAAGAGAACATGGGTATTTTAAGAGTAAGGAAAAGAATGTGAAATGACCATTGACTAACAAATTGGTTTTGAGGGGCGGACAGGGGAGATATAGTAAGAGTGCAGAATGGAAACAAGTTGTAGTAAGGGAGAAAAAAAAAATTAAACAAAAATAATAGGAGTAAAGAGGAAGGAAAAATAGGGTAAGAGAAGGGAGGAGCAAAATATGAGATTTGAAATAAACTATAATATAAAATGTAGTGTCAGTATGCACAAATTTGCTGGACAAGAAATGAATGTTAAAAAGCTATGCAGAAAAGACAATATCACAAATCATGGAGAAGACCATGGTAGATTTTGTCTCAGTAGCATCTAGTATTCATCACTATTTTTTCTTTATAGATCTGCCTCTGGTCATGTCAGATGGTGACCTTGTCTGGCCTTAGGCAACCTGTTAGAGACTACTAGGAATCTACTGTCTGGTTGACTTCTTCAGTTGTTAATCTAGTCACTATGCACTCAGCAGTTAGGTTTAAACACCACAGGGCCAGGGCAGAGTCCCTCCTGGGGGTGGGGCTCTTGCTTCTCCTCAATGAGGCAAGCGGAGTGGTCTGCCTAAGCAAGATGCCACTATGAGGGAAGTGGTCTGCCTGGACAAGATGACTGCTGCACTATGATGGATGAGTCACCCACTGGGATCCCAGGGGCCACTCTCTCAGTTCTCTCACCAAAGCCTCTGTCCCCAGGCTCTCCTCAAGTGTCTCTAGCCTACTCTGCCTCACCTTTGCCAGAGCCCAGGGTAAGTGGCTGCAAATGAAAATTTGTGTATTGGTCCTTTAAACAGGTCTTTGCATCTCTAGCCATTCGTTCTGGCCGAGAGAAACTCTGTAGCTTTTCACAGCTGGATGTTATGTGTATAACTTTAAGGCTCTGGTGCTCTAGGCTGGGGGTCCCAGCTTAGGGGTTAGACCTCACACTTCTCAGGGGGATCCAACTGGCTGCTTTCAATACCCTTTGTGCACTTCAGCTGCCATCTGTCAGCACCCAGACAGCCCTCTCGAATCCCTATCACATTCCCTACCAGTCATGTTGTTTTGAAGCTATTTCTTCTGTCTGTCTGTTGCTATAAGTCTTCTCTTTTGCTATTGTTCAGTTGTTTGTTCCAAATGATTTCTCCACAATTTAGTTGTAATTACAGATTGGTCCTGGGAGGAGGTTAGTGCAACTTCCATTCACTCCTCTGCCATCTTGGATCTCCTCTTGTGTAAAACCTTTTTGACCATAGAATATCATCTAAAGAATAGTCTTTGGAAATTGCTTCAGTAAAGGAATCCCTCTCTCACTGCTTTATCCACACAGGAAAGAGACCATATGTTCTTCTTTTGCACGGTTTCACTGAATATGTGATATAGGATGAGTTTTTCTCCACAAAATGTTTCAGATAGATTTTCTATCTGATGATATGGTTGTCCCATATTGGCTTTTTCTTGCATTTATGGCTAGTGATAAACCTGACAAAGCTCAAACTACTAACAAGTATCAGGGATTTTAATCAATCAGACTAAGTCCAGAACCTTTGCAAAGTGAGTAGGCTGGTTCCTGGAATGCTGAATATTTGCCAGAAAGTAAACTTTATCTTTATTTTCAGGGTGTTTCCTTTCCCAGAAGAAAGAAAACAAATTAGCTCAAAGCAATGAATAGAGACATGTGTTGAAATACCTTAAAAATGGCATCTACATGTCTTGCTATGAGGAATAAAGCCATAATTTATCTCAATACACTTAAATATTTGTCACACATATCTGTCATTCTATATGGCACTCTTGGTTTTCTTTTAAAATAATGGAATGTAAATATTCAGTCAGAGGGATTGTCCTATAGATGGAGTTTAGTTAATTTGTAATAAGGACCAAATTGATTAAGAACATGGCTAAAAATTATGTAGCCTTGTTATTTCACCTTCTCTAAGCTTCCAGGTAGCTGTTTATTTTGCAGTAATGGAAACTCCAGCCATATGAGTAAAATTCAAATGAAGTCAACATGCTAAAGGAAATGGAACTCAGCATTTATTCTCTTTTCTCCTGCTTGCACTTGGAAAGTGTGCTTCCCCTAAGAAGTACATTTGAAAGAATATAAAAGTGGCTTTCTATTTTTGGCCAGAAGTAGAAAATGAAAGACAATGGAGAAAAATATATTAACTCAGCTTTCTCAGATTTGAAATAATGTGTGATTTTTGCTGTTTTTTCAACTTTTGAACCCAAGTGTGGTAGAATATTTAATTCACTCAGCTGGTGAACACCTTTCCTTTGTGGGAATATTAATGCCAAGCTGAAATTTCTCCATATGAAGAAAGAAAAAGATTTCAATATAGCAAAGCTGGGGTAGATTGATGCCTCTACCCCATTTACCCCTCATTATTTGGAGGCCCTGTGAGCTACAGCAGGACATTTTTAAATGGACCTCCAGGTGTTTCATGCAGACATAATTAAAATTGAAGTTGTCATCTGATATTTCCTTGTGCAATTTGTCTAACTCCTTGCAAATGGCAAAACAGAGCTCTTCCTTGTGACTTTGTCTTTTTTGATATTGCCCAACATTTCCTTGAGATACTCTGGAAAACACTTTGGACAAATGGTCCTCAGCAAGGATATCCTTAGCAATATATCCATGTGGTCCACTTTAATGAACCTACCATGATAGGCAAGTCAGTACCCCCAGGATATTCTATTTCATAGTTGAACAGCACTGATGACTTTTTAAAGAATCTTACATTTATTTATCCCCTCGAAAGATATATATCACCCATTGGTAATAAAGCCATGATAGGCAATGAGATCTTATCTCCTGGTGGAGCTCACAGTAGCAGAAAGGCAGACATCAAGCCAGTAATTAAACATAACATGTGATGAACACATCAAGAGGAAGTAGCCTGTGCTGTGATTTAACCTAAGGGTCATGAAGGTCACCGTCCCTGAGAAACAGAATTCAAGAAACCTCCTGTAGGATGCTGAGTGAAGGTGGGGCTGAGGAAGCTATAACCATCAGAAATGAAAGAACTAGGCACTTGCTTCCTGTCTTTCAGATTTTGGTCAAGTTTCCTCTTCAGTTTTACTAAGTAGACTCTTAGTAGACTAAGACTACTTTCTCCTCATAGGAAGCTAATATTAATTAAGATTCAGTTTCCTATTATTTTCATTTCTTTTGTGTTTCTTTAGAATATAATAACTTAAAAATAAGAGCTACTATTTGTTGAACATTCACTTTGTGCCAAGCCCATTAAATTCTCACAAACCCTTTTATCTACTTTTGAGGGAATGTGGGGTTCAGGAGGTCACCCAGCCAGGCCATGGCTGAGCTCGGCTTCAAAGCCAGAGCTGAGCTGTTTGAGTACAGGATTTTAACCACTTTACTGGGGTTTCTTCATGTGCATTTCTACAAACTACTACATTAAAAAGATGGAGATGTTGGTCCTGCAGGGTGTTGGTTAAAAAGACAGATTCCCAGGGCTCACCCAGCTGTTACAAGTCTGAATCTTTGAGGATGTGGTCTGGGAATTTGCATTTAACAAGTTCCCCAGGTGTTTCCTTTGCATTTGAAAATCATTGAACTTCCTCCTAGTTACATGTTTTGTGAGAGAGAAGTGGGGTGGGGATGCAGAATTAGAAGGCAAAGAGAGGGAAAGACAAGAAGAGACAGGAGGGGGAGAAAGGAGACAGACTACTGCTAAAGCCATTCACTGGACTCTTGTCCCTGTCTTTGGAATGCTCTCCTGACCATTTGATGAAATGCTACAGTGCAGAATGGTTATGATTTTCAAACTGAAAGCAACTTAGCCTTATACATTGGCCATATGTGTAGGCAGGATTCAGAGAAAGCACCTAATTCAGGCTTCAGCCAAGCTGTGAAAAGTGAGGCTTTTTCAGAGGAAGTGAGATAAGACAAAAACTTACAAAAACAAACATTCTGAGGCCGGTGTTCAAAAGGCCACTGCAAAATCTATAGTCTAATGCTAGCGAGCTAAACAAACACATTACTAGCCATCCAGGAAACGCAAAGCAGATGCCTGGAAGAGAATGTGTTTTCAACCTGTGCAGAAATATCCTGGGAAGTGATGATATGAAATCAGACACAAAGTTCAGATAAAAAACAACAAGGGGATTTGCAACAGGCAATGTATCCAGGATGGACAAGAGGTACTGGAGTCCGGTGGTTCAGAGCAAGTTCAGGTTAGCAGGAAGACTGAGGCTCCCATCTCATTTAAAGTTGTATGCCCTACCTTTCTCCTCATCATAAGGATTATCTGATGGCAACTAATTACATAAGGAGTGGTAGGGGAGACCCAGTGACAAGGGCCAAAGCTTCAGAGCTTTTGAATATTGAAAAGAATGCCCCATTATGTAATTTAAAATAAAGACAACACCATTAAAAATATGAATAAAGGTAGTTCAACAACATTCCAGGTTTTCCTCTTGAGAGTAACTCAATGTTTTCTTGGAAATGGAAAATGCCAATTTCTGCAAACAAACAAACAAATAAACAAACAAACAAAACACTGGGTGAGTTTATGGTTTGCTGGTGTCTTATTTATGAGCCTAACCTGGCAAAATGGTGTTCATAAAGTGTTTATCAAACTCTCTGGCACAGAGGAGGCACTCACTACTAGTTACTATTATTTTTAATAATAGGAATGTATGTTCCTGATTACATTTATTGTGGCTTTCTTCCCTTTAAATGAAAACTAAGGCTCTACCTTCTGTGGAGGCATTTTTGAGAGTATTTTACTGTTTGGCACTGTTTGAACCTGGCTCTGCAAATGAGGATGTTGCCCCCAGCTCCTCGGTGTTCAGATTCAGAGCCCAATTCTCTGACATGGTTTCCCACTGAGCCCACCCTTTTCCGCACCTTCCATGTCCCATCATGGCATTTAATTAGTCATCATTGACTGCTTGATTTTACTTAAAGAAGCATTGCTTGCTCTCATCCTGGAATCATTCTCTGATTGTCATCTAACTCTTGACTTTTGTTTAGGAAACAACATTTTGCAGAATTTTTATAGCATGAGTAGTTGATGACTAGGAGAGTTCACGGCCTTCTCCAAACACAGCCTCATTCTCCTTCATCTATAACATTAGTTAAGTCAACCTTTAAATTCAGTATGACTCTATGACATTGATATTTCAACTGCATTTGGAATTTCTGTTATCAGTAATAATTGAGATGACTATAATATATTTTAAGGTAAACATACATTTTTTGCCTTGAAAAATTATATATATATTTTCTCAGCAAAAATTTTTCCTTGAAAAGTGATTTCTTTTACTACCAGCAATTTTTAAACATTGTAGTTTTCATGGTAATATATAATTATTTTACAAATAAATTTTTCCAATCTATGATCTGGGAGAGGCAAGATATACCCCAGGGGAAAAAAAAGGCAAAAACTCCTAACCGCTATTTCCTTTGTTAAAAGTTGCATTCAGGTCACTGAATTCTACTGTGACACGAAGGATGCCTATCTTTATGAAAAGCTGGTTTTAGAGCGGGAAAATTGGCTCTTTCCTTATGATGCCTAATGATTCACGGTTGTTAGAAAACTTGTCCACAGAACAAAGCAGATTGGCTTCAGTTGGTGGAGTTTGCATTTCACAGCATCTCTTAGGATCCCTAAGGGGTCAGGGAGTTAGGTACTGGAAATTGTGTTTGGGCTCCAAGTTGTCCAGTCCCGTTTTCTGCAGTCTCTGAGGGCCATTGTAAAATTGGTAAAGAGGCAACAATGTGAATTGAGGCAAGACACCACTGCCCATGAAAAGACCCAAGGCCACCAAGGGTCTTATTTCTTAGTAATGAGGCAGCAATGCTGGCTAAGAAGAAACTGAAGCACGAGCACTAGAGAAAGGCAGCCATAATAGGGATGACCAAAATGCATGTAAAATGGTTTGAACTTTTAGACATTACACAGACACGTTCTCTAAGTGTGCCCTGGGATAGCCAAGGGTTTCCAGCCTCAGAAGCATCTCGTCAAGGGCCGTAAGAGAATTCTGTCCTCTACACACATGCTCTTCTCCCTGAGTTCTGATTTTTTTTTCATTTTGGTCTTTACCTAAGGGCCAATTTTCGATAATTTTGGGACAGATCATGCTTTAACAAACTTATTCTAGGCACTTACTATATTTGATTGTTAAATACCCCATTTCATGAGTTCTATAAAGTCCATCATCAAGTTAATACTGGGGTATAGGAAGAACACTGTTTTGATATAGTCAAATATATACCAAGTTCAAAACTTTAAAAGATGAAAAAAAGAGTTATCTTAGATTAAAGTACTTGTGGGATAGTAAAAGAACAGTTATGTTAAGAATATGACTTTAAATTAGACTGACTTAGGTTTAAATCCTGGTTCTTCCACAGGTGAGTGAATGTGAACAAGTTATTTAACCTCTCTATGCTTCATATTCTTCACCTTTAAATTGTGATGTTGGAAACTATTTCACAATTTTTTGAAAGGCTGAAAACAATGTGATTAAAGTATCAATATACTTTATTCTCAACTCTGGACTAGACATTCAAAATGTGACATCCAGGGACTAGGTAAAGGGGTAAACATAAGGATTAAGAATTTGGAACTTGCTGCCTGGGTTTCCATCTCAGCTCTGCTACTTCCTAGCTATGTGATCTTGGGCTTACTTAACCTTTTGAGGCCTCAATTTTCATCTTGGTAAGTGGAAATAATAATCTTCAATAATTAATACAGGGATTAAATTAATGACTACACAGAAAATGATTAGCCTAATGCTTAGTACATGATAAATATTCACAAATAGTGACATTTTTGTTATTATTATACTATATTTTTAAAATATTTTCACTATGATAAAATATATATACATAAAATTTATCATTTTAACCACTTTTACCTGTACAATTCAGAGGTGTTAGGTAAATTCATGTTATGTAACCATCACCACCATCAATCTCCAGAACATTTTTTATTTATCCCAAACTGAAACTTTGTACTCTTTAAGAACTCTTCTCTATTCCCCCTTCCCTCAGCCCCTGGCAACCATCATAATACTTTCTGTCTCTATGAATTTCACTACTCTAGATTCTTGACATAAGTGGGATCATGCAGTATTTGTTCTTTTGTGTCTGGCTTACCTCACTTAGCATAATGTTTTGAAAGTTTATCCATGTTGTAGCATGTACTAAGATTTCCTTCCTTTTAAGGCTGAAATAGCATTCCATTCTATGTATTTACAATATCCTGTTTACTCCATTCATCCACCAATGGACATTTGGGTTGCCTCTGTCTTTTGGCTGCTGTGCATGATGCTGCTATAAACATGGGTGTGTACAAAGCTTACTAAAATACAGCACCATGGAGCATGAGAGAGAAACAGTGAGGTATGGGGAAAACCCTGGGGTGCCCCAACATTTAAAGGGCAGGCTACTTGCCCCTTGCTCCTTTAGGAAAGTTAGATTATTTTAAGGGTTTTAAAGTTAAGAGAGGGTTTGCAATAATCAGAACGTCCCAGCCCCTTTGAGAAGGATTTGCTCTCCTCAGGTGCTGCTAGTGTACCTGGCACTGTGCTAAGCCCATTTTATTTTCTTTTGCCTGAAAATCATTTTAATCACCTTTATTCATGAAAGACTCACTAAAGATGCATTTCCCTGCTGATAGTTCATTTTCTGTTAGGATCCTCCCTTCCTTCCTTCCTTTTCTCTTTCTTTCTTTCCTTCTTCCTTTCTTTTCCTTTCCTTTCTTTCTTTCTTTCTTTCTTTCTTTCTTTCTTTCTTTCTTTCTTTCTTTCTTCTCTCTCTCTCTCTTTCTTTTCTTTCTTTCTTTCTTATTGTTCAAGTACAATTGTCTACATTTTCCCTCCACTACTCCCACCCACCCCACCCATCCCTACCTTCCACCCTGGATCCTACCCCCCTTTGACTTTGTCCATTTGTGCTAAGTCCTTTACATCACACCTTAATTCTCTCTCCTGCTCCAGAGAGTACCATCCTTATCTAGCAGGTGAGGACATCAAGCATCATTGTGTAACCGCTATAATTCCATAGAGATAGTAAATGGTCAAACCAGCATTTCAGCCCAGGTCTGCCACCTATGAATACCTGAGTTCAAAAGCAGTGTGCTCCATGCTAGTGCTGAATGAAGCAAGGACTCATTTCATATTCAACTGAGATTCTCCTGAATCCTTGTCTGTCTTTAAGACATTTCCAGAATCAAAGGCACTCCTTTGATTGTCTAGTGGACTTGATACATTTATATCCATATATTTTTAACTTGTCAAGGAGACACAAACAACAACTCAGCATCTGATTCCCTCAACCTTTCCCCACAATCTTTTCTTCTACTCAAGTGATATATTATGGGTCAATGCATGGAAAAGCCATACAAAGAGTAGATCAGAGGCCAGGAATTTTTCCCCACCATAATTCTCTTCTGTTTCAGGTTCTCTAAAATAAAGAAAGTAAGAAAATCACTTCTAAGAGCTTTTCCTGCCTTCTGATAATATGAAATGTTATAAATCAGATGTGTGGCAATTGTGGAATAGCATACAATTTATCACTTCCAAAGCAATCCATGATGTTCCATTTTCCTCTTCATGAGTGAGTTCACTCATGCCCAGTTATAGAGGTATGAGTCACCCACACCCTGAATATTTTCTTCTTGGAAATACTTTACATGTGACAGATTTGTTGGTGACTCCTCAATAATTAAGATGTTATAACAAGTTAAAAAATAAAACATTTCAAGAGATGCAATAGGCAAAAGTAATTTTTCTATAAAATGGTTGTGATACCAGCTATAACTCTTTAACAAGACTCAAGTGACAAACATGGTGACATATATAAATGTGTTTTTCACATTATAAAGTGCCTAATATGTAAGAGGTTATCGTTTTTATTACAAATGGACTCATTTTACATTTGATGTTAAAAACTTGAAAGCACTTTGCATCAGAAAGCTAATGATGTATAATGTTGAATTCTAAATTAAAATTTTGCTTCTTGTCTTAGCATACTTACAAACCCAGGAAACTGGCATATGTGATATGGGGCAAAAGTAGTGATATACACATAAGTTTCTCAACTATATCATTGTCACTATTGACATTGTGGTCCAGATAATTTATTTTTGTGAGAAATGTCCTGTGCATTGTTGGAAGTTTAGAAGCATCCTGGCCCCTGCCTCCCTCCACCCTTGAGTCATAACAATCAAAAAGTGTATAGAATTGCAATGTCCCTTGGGAGGAAAAATTGCCCCAGATTGAGAACTACTGCTCTAGACAATAGAGTTGGAAAGAATGGCCTAGATCTTTCAGTGGTGTTCCTGCTTTATGAGACAAACTCATTTTAAACCTCCTCCTTGACCAATCTTAGAAACTTAATTGAGGAATCTATATAGTGCACTTATATTTTATGGCTGACTGCTGAGGCTTCTATGGGATTAGCCATACTTGGCTAAATTAACATTTGGGATTATATCACATGGGGACTCAGAAATGTTAAAAGTAAAAGCAAATGAGGTAGACTTTATTCTCTATTTCAAATATTTTACATTTTTGGTGTTAAAAAAAGACAAATAGTCAACATTGTCCACACAACTCAACATATCACACACACACACACACACACACACACACAACTTTTAAAGTCCCCAGTGTCCTGTGCTTCTGTCTTCTAGGTGAAACAGCAAAAATTCAGAGCAAATCAGCCTGCTAAACAGTAATTTTTTTTCTTTTCCTTCTGTGCACAAAAAATTTTCACCAAATTCTCAAACTCTGAGGAGAACTTTATCAAAGATTCTTGGTGTTGCTACCTACTAAATAAGATACCCAAATCTTTGGAGTTAGCAGTTTCAGAGATATCTGAGACATTAAATATGTGTCACATATTTTCAGTTACATCTTTCCCTGATATGTCACCAAGGACTCCATAGAGTAATTAAGCCTTAATTAAGAAGGCAGCAAAGATGTAGATTAAGTGATTTACCCATGGTCATGTAAACAGAAAAGGACAGACTAGGAAGTGAACACCAGAGAGATTTTAAAGTCCCTTTTCCTAAATTATTTTTCATCCCTGTCTCCTAACTTTTATATTTTTTACATATCATTTTGCTTCACATAGCTTATTACTGAGGATTCTGTCAACATATTCCTTGGCTCACAGAAATATGCTCAAGAATTATCTTACTCAACAAAAGACTCAAACCACAGATACCATGGGAAATGAATTAAAACAACTTCCCACTGAAGATTGAATTTGCCTTAGAAGAAATGCAACTGTGATGATTTAAAAGTAAAAGTACTGATTGACGACATCACTTTAAATTCATGGCCACAGTTCTCAAATAGATGTTCAATAGTGCCCGGCAATCCTATTGTGTAGAACATCCAATTCCCTGCTTTCTCCAAAACAATGAGTTCAACCTCAGAAACTCCACAAACATCTTTGGTGAATGATACTAAAAATAAAAACAAATTTACAGGCAGAGGTTGGCCCAGCACTGTTTAAAAAATGTGTGCTTTTGATGGAGCTTATTTATAAGCAATGGACCTTGTAAAGCATAGTCAAAAATCTCCACTGCAGGTTTAAAATTAATAGCTCTTTAGCCTCTATGCACTGCCATTTGAAAACAGATGTCATACCTTCCTTCTTTTCTTATATTCCTTGAATATATGCACAGAAAAATAAAAAACTCATTGAGCTGGTTATACTCTGCCTTCTCCATTCATACTAATGTCAAGAAAATGGAAAAGAAACCAAGGGCAAGTATACTTTCAAATATCTTTGACCAAGGAGCTAACTACACCCGCAACCACATGCACTACGCATCACAGGACTCCAGAAGTTCAAGTATTTTGCACATTGCTATAATCACAAATATTGTGCTTTGGACTCTTGCTGTTTCTGGCAACAACAAAAAGCCACAATAATGGTTTTCTGACTTCCTTAATTATTATTTCCCCTGAAAATGCTTAATGGAGTTCATACAATACAATTAGACTTATGCAAACATTCATATCAGCTTTTATGGATGTCCACATGAATACAGCCTATGAATGACAAGAAATGGATAAATTAAATACATCTCACTTGTGTTCCTTTGCCCTGATGCACTTGAACTATTATAATCACTTGTTATCACAATTCTCTGCTTCCATTGCACTCCTTTCCCAGTTCATCTCCTCCACCAAATAGGGTGTGAGCATTGTAGCTGCAGTGATGTTTCTGAAAAGTAAATGGGACCACATCACCGCTTTGTTTAAAACTCTCCAGGGCCATTTCATTTTCTGGGATCATCTGGCCTCTGCTTGAGCAACCCTCTCAATGTCCCACTTCACTCTTACCATAGTCTCCTGTGAACTCCAGCTCTTCCCTGTCTCAGAGCCTTCCCATGAGCAGCCTCCAGCCATGGGAACTTGGCCCTTTCTCATTCTGCGTACGTCTCCATTCAGATGGTATCTTGAAACACATCTTTCCCATGGACTTTATCTACATACATCTCCCGTTTTATTCTTCATCAGAATACCTCAATTACTTTGTTATGTCTCAGTTTGCAATATTTGTTTATAAATAGTTATGTTTACTTATGCATTTCCTCATCTCTTTACTCAAAGACTACAAGAGATGGTGTCCATTTTGCTCTCTGCTGTTCAGCAAGTTTCTAACTGTGCCATACATGTGGTAAGCACAATAGATATTCCTTAAATGAATAAACATGTGTTATTATAGAAAGAGGATGATAACTTTGAAGAGACACATTCGTCTGAGAAGAGACCAAATTTAAGCCTTCTTCCAATGATAATATATACTCATTTAGCCCTCTATGTCTTTTCTGATTTGTCCTCTTGTCCTTTAACCAAATTTGGCATTTATAGGAACTCAGGGTTCCCCAATGTGGTAAGGCCCAAGGAAACCCCAAATCAGTCCATTGTTTATATTTTCATTCACAGATTTTTGACCCCTGTATATATATTTTTTAAGATTTTATTTAATTATTTTTAGAAAGAGCAAGGAGGAAGGGGGAAAGAAAGGCAGAGAAACATCAATGTGTAAGAGATACATCAATTGGGTGCCTCTTGCATGCCCCCAACTGGGGATCTGGCCGGCAAACCAGGTATGTGCCCTGACTGGGAATCAAACTGGAGACCTTTTGGTTTGCAGACTGGCACTCAATCCACTGAGTCATACCAGCCAGGGCTGTCCCACGTATATTTTAAGAGAAACCTAACCTTGATTCATTTCTAGCCAGTGGGAGCTATTTTATCTAATTGTCCTCATTTTTTAAAATCAAAACCTTTATTTGCTGACAGAGGAAGTTATATTTTGTCAAGACTACATGAACTTGAACCCAAAGAGGTTTGAATTCTCCTGAAACCTCAAAAACCACAAAAATGGGAAATATTCAGGAAGTTAAATGTCCTTGTGCCTTATCAATAGGGTGTAACATTTTGTTCATTTTGTAAAGATTTGTGTGTTAACAGTTTTTACACCTTCCACAGTTTCTTGGTACAGACATGTGAAACAATGTGGGCCTCTGACTTTAGAAGGGTGTTTTCACAGCAACCCCTTTTAGCCTTTGAGTTTCGAATGTAACCTTTGAAAACAGCTGGTCCAAATTCCATCTAGTCTCAGACCCACACAGACCTCCTCTGCCCTGTGTTCAGTTTGAGGACAAAGGAAGTTCAGGGAGGCACACTGAGCTAGATGTGATTTGGCCAAGTGATTACAGCTGTTTTGCAAGCAGCCACCCAGAATGGAGATTTTATTGTTGTTGTTCTTTATTTAACCTTTAAATGACTTATGGATCTATATACTTTTATACTTTTTTCCTCCAAAGCTGAGATAGAAGGATTAATCCTCCTGTGTGTTCTACCTAAAGGATATCTCCTCATGACCTAGTTAATCCCCAGATACACAAATATGACTACAGTCTTAATTTCTCTCAATGAGGTACAATAAAATTTAATTAAATAATGTATGTGATATACTTCGACTTTGAATGAGAGTTGTTATGTAGGCAATATAGTGTAAGAGAAGAGATCTAGCCCTGAGTCTGAGGTCAGACAGTTTTAGGGTTATATCTTAGCTCTTTCACCTAAAAACTATATTAGCTTGACCTCAGTTTTCTCATCTGAAAAGCAGGGCTAAGTAATAGAAACTTACACGTCAGAGGGTTATTCTGAGGCTCAAAGAACTTAATGCAGATAAATACTTAGCACATGGCCTGGCATATCTTATGTACTCAATAAATAGAAGCCAGTATCATGATTGTTCCCCCCGCCCCCTCTGAATAAGGAATAGGTAACAGCAAAGCTGTCTGAGGTAGAATTTGGGCATTTGTTGGGATCATTCAATAGTGTGCATCAGTCTTGGCATACAGTTCAAATCCCTGCTTCAGTAAAATGGTGAGTGACTTTATGGCTTAAACCTTAGAGACTGCTTTCAAAGAGACTAAACTGGAAGTATTAAGTGTCTACTATTTTTAAAATTTGGTGTACTGGAATTTGATATATGAAACTAGTTAAAATTCAACTACATATGAAAATATTTTTCATCCCTAAATTAAGACTTTCCCTGTTTAAAAGACTTAACATACCCTGTTTAAAATATATGAGGCAGAGGTATTTCCATATACAACTAGTGGGAATAGAAACCCATACAACATTTTGGAAAATGGTACAAACATATTTATTGAATTTTAAAGCTTGTGCATCTCAAGACCTAGCAATTCCACTGTATTTAACACTAAAGAAATGCTTACACCCAAGAAGACAAGTACAAAATATTCAGAACAGTGTGGTTTGAAACTAGCACAACCAAAAGTCTTTCATGTTTAAGAGGAGCAAATTTCTATAATAAATAACCCTAAACAAATATTAGCACTTACCAATTTGATGTGGAGTTTATAGACAGCCTATTGTGATGAACCAGTGACCTGGTCTTCTTTAACCTTGTGGCTCTACCATCCTTTAGGACTTTGGAACTTCTGCTAAATCCTTTGCATCTAGCTGGCACATGCAGGTTGATAAAGGGGATAAAAGACCTCATGAGGTTTTAATGGATCCGGCCTAAAATTATCATACATCATTTCTCTCCACAATGCATTGCACAGAACTCAGTAACCTAGTCATAGCTAATTCACAGTATGGTCTAGATACAGGTTCAGAAAGGGAACCAGGGCTTTGATGAACATAGTTCCTGTTCTTTGATACAGGAGTATTAAAAGAATCAGGTAGATCTATGTTTACTAGTAAATGAGCCTTCAAGACAATACCACTGAGTGAAAAAATAAGCAAGTGACATGTCACTGGATGGGTTCCTTAAGAAGCAGACTATGAGTTAAAGTTTACTGTTTGGGATATTTATTAAGGAATATTTTTGCAATGAACATCTAAGGAAGCAGCAAAGGGAGGGAGAATTTGGACTGTGATGCAAGCCCAACAGTAGCCTCAGTCATGCCATTAGAGATCTCTGAATCTAGAAATGTTATTCTGAGTTGTCCTAAGTTGGGCCAACATGGCAAGACATTTACAGGTTTACATTTAACTTGTATAAGAACTTTCACCTTGTTATCCAACAGAACTACATGAGTTATTGGATGTTGGCTGCCTCTGGAAGGGACAAGATTCAGGTTTGACATGCCTAGGAAAAACTGAGGCAGTCCCTGACAGCTTCCCCAGTGAAACAATGTGTCCTTCATTGAAGAGGGATTTAGACAGTGCATCAGAGTCTACTACATAGTTAAACAATAGAGATAGTTTATTATAACTGTAAAACAAAAAGGCATGCTTTTTATATCTGACAAATTTCTACAGAAGTATGTATAAAAACCTAGATAGAGAAAAAACTAGAAAATTTATTTGATAATAAATAGGCATCAGGACTGTGGTACAGAACTGAGAGTGAAAATAAAGGTCAAAGAAAACCTCAACCATATCTGTAATGTTTAATATTTTTAAACAAAAAAAATTGATATTTTGCTTACCTAATAGAAATTTAACAAAATTGTATTTGAGATTTGCTTATTGTATAAGTAAGTGTGATAAGGATATTGATCAAAAGAATATTCTACAAGGAGCAAAACCTTCCATTTGAAAAGCATCATGTTAAAACAGCTCTTATTTATTCAAGGATTGATCTACTTTCCTTCTCTCTTCTTCTTCCTACTATGTTTTGACTATTTTATTGCTCACTAACATCTCCATCAAAGGATGACTGGGGTTGGGGGCGCTGGGTGTGGGGAGGAGAGGAAGGAAACTAGAATCAGCAATTTCCATTACTTGCTAGCAACTCTGGTAAATAGGTTTAGTGGGGGAAATGCTGAAAATCAGTTATTTGGATTATCTGAGCTGTCAACCATCCATGTTACACCCCCTTCTCACTAGTACAGACTCATGAGAATTGGCCATAATTGCATTTGCAGAGATAGTGACTGAAACAAGATTGTTTTCAATGATTATGTGGTTCTGATTAAACTATTTTTTTCTCTTTCAAATGGCACATTCTAGCAGAACATTTTGAGGAAAGAGACATTTCCTACTGTATTCTTACCTGTTACACATCTATGCATCTTTCAGAATGAGACAGTTAATATAGACAAAGATGATTTCTTTGAATTTCAAAGGCCACTTTATCTTTTTTTGGTTTGGTAATAGAATACAGTAGTTTATTTGGGGTGCCCAGGTGGCAAAAGGTATAATATAATCAATAAAAAGACACACAATAAATATTTGAACAAATATTTTTTTAATTTAATGGAATTAAATATTTTTATAATGCCAGTGCTTAAAATCCCTCTGTCTTTAAAATCTTTGTTTTATGACTGCCCATACACTGTGTTTTAACAGTACAACTTAAGCCAATGAAAAATGACCAATTTTCTCTTGGAATTACAATACTGTGGTGGAAAAAGCTTGGAATAAAATTCAAAAGACTATTATTCCAATTCAGACCATAGCTTATTTCACTTAATAATTTTGAGGCAAATCCCACGGACTCTGCCTCAGTTTGTTTGGCTATGGAATAAACATACAAGGACAAATTCCATGCTTAATGTCTTACATGTATTTTTTTATCATAATTTTAATCAATTTTAATCCAATACTGATGTTAATCAGCTGTAGAAGGGTTTCATTAGTATCAAATGGAACTGAATCTTGACTTAACCACATATTGGCTGTTTGATGTTAAGGAAGCTAAATAGACATTCCAAGATTCTTTATCTATGTCCTCATTTGTAAAATCACTGTGCTGCTGTGGAGGTCAGAAGTAAAAGAGCATATAAGTGCATCATAGCACAGTGCTTGGGATATATATAGCAAGTCCACAGTAAAAGGGAGTTAGGTATTCTCAAATCTCAGCTATTACTCTAATAAGACCCACTCTGTTTTTCTCCTTTTCTAAGAAAAAACACACATTGTAAAATAAGCATTCTTCAATCACAATTTGAAGACATCTGGGAATTACAAAGGCTGAAAATTCCAAGAGTTCATACCAGCTTTCATTAATGCCACTGGTCTGAAGACAAAAAAAAATACAGAGAGAGAGTCAACTGCATGCCCAAACTCATTTCTAATGATTTCTTCCATCTCTCCTTCTTGCTTCTCTGGCAGTAGTTGTGCCTGTAAAAAACATTGAAGTTGTCAGGAGCAGAGTTAGCTTTCAAGATTGGAATGTCAGAATGCACTCTTCTTTTCCTCAGACCAGAAGGGGCTTGGTTGGGTTAGAGTTTCCAGGTCTGAAAGGAGACAGAGCTGCGATATAGAAACTGATAACACATAAAGAGCACCATCACCGTGGGAATTGGTGATATATCAAGAGAGATGAAAATAGGGCAGGAACAAGACCATGAAGCAAGATGAGATAAGAAACTAAAAGACCTGTCTACAAGCTTTAATGTGTGTTGCAACTAGAGACTGTCTATATCCTAAAATTTTCCAAATTATGTAATTATAATGGGTAATGGTCTCTTCCTCATAAAATAGAGACTTGTTTTCCCTTTTTGGCTAAAGCAAAAAGTATGAGAAGTAGCCCCATTAGGAAAAGGAAGTATAAGAACTGGTACATTTAAGGTGAGTTAGAATGATATAATTATCAAACTGGATTAATTTTATATATGGCAAACCCTTATTTTTAAAGATGGTGAGAGACAAGATGGGGACTAGGGCTGTCTTTTGTTGTGAATAGGTCATTAAATAATATATAATTGGACATAAAACCAAGGAAAGGGCTTCTAATCCTCACTAGAACGTAAACGCCAAAAGGGTGTGCCTGCTTTGTTCAATGTTGTATTCTCAGCTCCCTGACAATTATCTATTGAATTAAGTAACCAGCTGTGAGGTCTTGGAAAAGAACCATTCCATTTCTAAGACTGTTTCATCATCTGTGAAATGTAGAGGTTGGATTAGATGCTCTCTAAGCTCATTCCAATTTTAAAATGTTATGGTTCTATCAGAAACTACATGTGAAAAGTGGTCATTACATTTTTATCTCCATCACTCATGTTATATCTTCATTCAATGCATGTTTGACCTGTAAGTATTCCAGTATGACTAGGGTAGAAAAGTACCATGGATGCGATACAAAATGTCTTCAATAGTCTAAAGATACACCTCATTTATTTAAAAAGAATTATTTGCATATTTTAATATGTATTAGTAAAATACAGTTAGTTTCTCAACTCAATTTATGATAATGCTATAGTGTTTATTTTTCAAATACATTTAAGTTACAAATAAGACAACTTGAAGAAAATATTTAAAGTAAATAACTGCAAAAATCACAAAGGTGGCACAAAATAGCAACTACTGTTTGTTCTACTGAAGAATCATCTCCATCAGTATTTATGGTATATATCTTAAAGCCCAATTTTGACTAGTTCCCAAAGGGAATAAATCAAATAAATCACATCTAAAGTGACCGTAACATTTAGCTGGGGGCCTTTAGCACTATATGTATATTTGCGGTATAGAACATGCCCTAATTGTACTTTTTAAAACTTTTTCCTAAAATTAAATTTATTAGGGTGACATTGGTTAATAAAATTATATAGGTTTCAAGTATACAATTCTACCTGTACATTGCACTGTGTGTTTATCACCCAAAGTCAACTTAATTGTACTTTTAAATATATTTGTTCTGCTTCTGGCCATGATTGACTATTTAAGAGACCAACTTTCATAAACAATTAGAAAACTGAAAAGTAATACATTACAGGCAGCACAAGAGTATGAACCCTGAGAGGAGGGAAATAAATGAGGTGAGGTGAAAATAGCCCAGACTTTTTCATTTTGCCTGGAGACACAGTTTTCCCTTATCAATGGGACATACATTTCTAAACGTCCAGTGGATTTCTGATTACCACACATAGTACCAAACTCTATATTAACATGTTTTTCTTATATATATGTTTCTATGATTAAGTTTCATTTATAAGTTAGGCACAGTAAGAGATTAGCAGCAATAACAAATACAAAAATAGAACTATAATAATATACCATAATGAAAGTTATATGAATGGCTTTGGGGCCATTTTTAACTAAAATAAGGATTATGAACACAAGCACTGTGATGGTTGATCTGATCATCTCAGATGACTACTAAGTGACTAATGGTCCAGCAGTGGAGACTGCATGGATACACTGGACAAAGGGATGATTCACATTCTGGGTGACATGGGGCAGAACAGTGAGAGACTTCATAATGCTACTCAAAATGACATGCAATATAAAACTTATGAATTGTTTATTTCTAGAGTTTTTCATTTAGTATTTTTGGATCATGGTTGATGTGGGTAACTGAAACTGCAGGTGAAAATAATAAACAATGGAGGCCTACTGTACTTTCCAGACTGCCTCTCAGGGAATGGAAACATAAATAGGACATGGGGCTTTGCTGAGTAGAGGCAACAGAGGACAAAGGTTGAGGAAACTGATGTTACTGAAATTTGTGGGGCAGAATACTATAGAGAAAGGAGATATGTAAAAAAAACAGTTTAATAAATATGCTGTCTTTGGCTGATACTAAGCTGTATAGGGTAAGACTCCACATGGGAAAAAACAAGTACTGAGGTAAAAACAATAACTGAAGGAGTATAAATTGAATAGTTACCACATCTCACATTGAAGTGAGATATATTCAAGTTCTCAGCCAGCCAGAGAGTGAAGACCCCAGAATGTCCATGCTTTAGGAGTGATGCAAAATTATCCTTAGAACAAAGACTACTCTATACCTTCCTTAACACATTTTAAAAACAATTCTCAAAAAGATTAAATTAACCCATATATAATTTAACTGCTTGCCAGATCAAACTGCAACACTCATTAAAGGAATATAATAAAATCTAGACATTCAAAAATTAACATAAATTATGCCCAGCATCCAGTGAAAAATTACTAGACATGCAAATGATTGGGGGGGAAAGCATTTCTCCATAGGCAGGAAAAAAGGTAGTCAAAAGAAATAGACCTAAAAGTGAAAGACATGATGAAATTGGCAGACAAGAACTTAAAACAGCTATTATGAGTTTAATTATTTATATTTTAAAAAATAAGTACAGCAAGAAATGAAAATTAAAAATACCAATGAACTTGTAAAACAGAATAATATCTTAGGCAAAAAAATCACTAAATGATTTTAATAGCAGTTTGATGCTGCAAAAGAAAAGGTCAGTAAGCTTAAACAGAAAACATAGAGGAGGATACAGTTTTCAAAATCTAGTACTGCAACAATAAGATGTCTACATTGAAAACTATCAACCTTGGACCCTACCTCTTACCATATACAAAAATGAACTAGAAACAGATCATAGAACTGAATGTAAAATCTAAAACTATAAAACTATGATTGTGTGTAGGCAAAGATTTTTTAGGATACAAAAAGTATGTGCTGCTAAAAAATTAATTGGTAAATTGGGCCTCATCAAAAAGTAAAAACTTTTGCTACTGAAAAAAATATCATTAAAAATAGGTGTTAAGTCAGAGATTGAAAAAATATTTGCAATATGTATTTTAACATAAAATTGTACCCAGAGCATAAAAAGAACTCATAACTCAATAATAAAAAGACAACCCATGTTTTAAAATGAGCAAAGATTCGAACATTTACTTTACAAAAGAAAAATGAGTGGCCAATAAGAACTAGAAGACTCCACATCATAGTCACCATAGAAATACAGTTTTAAACCAAAATAAGATACTATACATCCACTAAGATGGTTAAAATGAAAATGACTGACATTACCAAGGTTTGACAAGGATGTAGACCTGGAAATGTCACACATTGGTGATGGGAGTATGAAATGGTATAAATGTTTTCAAACACACTTTGGTAGTTTCTTATAAAGTTAAACTCACCATATATAATCCATCAATTCATCTGCTAGGTATGAACTTAAGAAGTATTAAAACATATGTCTATGTAGACTGTATGTTTGTGCCTCGGTCGGTCCACCTGCCTGCGGTAACCACAGGTGCTGCAGATGCTTGAGATATGAGAGAAATACACACATACCACTGAGTCCTGTGGAGGAATAGGAATGAACGGCCACTCTCTCAAGGGGGGAGCGCCGAGCCTTCCTGCCCGAACAGACTTTTATTAAGAACACAGGTACAGTTTGTTGATTACAGTCTGGCAGGGAAGATCAAACAAATAGGTAACTTTCAAAGAGCTAAAAAGGGCTCACTCTGAGTTTGGGGTTCTATCACCTAAAAACTACAGGACCTAAAGGGCTAGTTTCATTTCCTGCCCATGCCTTCATATTCTAACTCAAGAGGATCCTCCAGCAAGCAGGTTTCACAGGATCATGCATATTCTATGCCTCAGGTCTAATTACTCTGGGGGTCCGCTGACTCTGGTCTGGATTGCACTGCCCCTTGTTATTTCTGCAGACCTGAGTCAGGCAGAGGAGACAAAGGCAGCTGGGAGATTTAGATTTCTCACAGGCAGAACAAGGACTCAGGCTTGTCAAAGCTGAGGGGGCAGGGGTCCATCACCCCCTCATTTCCACAGCCCCCTGAGTCTCTTTCCTGAAGGCCTTCTCACATGATCATGCCTGTTTTAGATCAATCCTTCTCTGAGGAATGTTACCCGTCTTTGGCTAACTGACCAAGTAATGGGGTCCAGGCAAGGAGCAGGCAGCACTCCCGCAAGGGAGATAAGGTTGTCTCCTTAGTGTCTCCTGCTTCGAAGGTCTCTCACTCAGCCTTAGCCACAGGAGGTTATAGCTTCCTGAAACCAGGCAAGGCGGACCCCAACACATTTGTATATGAATGTTTATTGATGTACATTATATGAATGAATCTCAAAAACATGTTGCTGAGCTAATGCAGCCAAACAGAAAAAAGTGCACACCATACAGTTCCATTTGTATGTAGATCTGAAACAGGTAGATCTAGTCTGTGTTGATAGAAATACAATGGCAGTGGAAATACAATACAATGGATTGGGAGATTGTCAGGGCAGGGGTAGAGAGAGTCTTTTAGTGTGCTGGAAATTTTCTATCTTAATTCTATGATAGCTATTTGTATTTATGAATATATAAAAACTCATTGACATGTACATTAAAATTAATATATTTATTTTATAATTTGTAAATTATACTTCAATAAACTTGATAATATGTGTATATTTACACACTCATAGTGTAAACTTATTGCAGGTTTCTACCTATACATCTTCTGAATCAGGTATCTTTTTGATATTTCTGTTGTATCAGGTTTATGTTATTCTATGTCTCTCCTTTCCTACTCCTGATAAGTTTGATCTCCTTCCCCCATCATGATATATGACAAACACAGAACAACAGTGATAGCTGTTGTTATGTTTACAATAACTTCTGTTGTACAAAAAGAAAATTTCACAGACTATTCCCAATTAGGTGACATACCTGTGAAAGGCTTGTGTTATACCAACTGAGACCCACAGACCTACAATCTTCTTGCTCCTATTAATGCCATAATGCCTAAAATAATTATTGCTTGTGCAGGTCTTAAACAACTCTGCATTTTTCCTTCTTCCAAACACAACAAAGTATGTTATCCCAAATCTCTGCTCCTGAATGCCATGCATTGGTGAAGGGAGTTGGGAAGAAGCTGGGAGTTAAGACTCAACATGCTTTTCATGATCTGAAATCTTTTTTGGACCAAAGATAATACAGACTGTGGATTTTTTTTTGCCAAAAAAACAGATTTTTTGTTTCAGCTCATGATCGAGAAGCTAAAACTATGTCAACTGGGTAATCAGTTTAATGGTCATTGTAGAATGATAGACAAAATGAATGTCAGGCACATTAAATAGCCAGAAAACAAAAGTACATTGTCAGCTAGCAACAAGGAGAGAATCTTAACAGATGTAATTTATAACATTACTGTTGATGAAGTTAGTAACCTTTGGCAAGGAGACAAAGAATCAATAACTGCCTGAGAGTATGCAGCTACAGAAAGTTTGTGGGAATTGACCTTGAAGTCAGGTGAAAGAGGTGCTGGTAGAATATTTAAATCAGATGAAAAAAAACTGAGGTTAATTATAAATAAGTGACCAAAAGTGTGGCATTAAAATAATGATTTCTTCAATTTCCTAGGAAAACTGAACAAATATTTATTAAAAGTATAGAAAATTTAGATAATTATACAATGATGGATTCATGGAAAGGACTTTAGGTATTTAAACTATGGCTTTGAAAGTGCAGAATGGGGAAACATATTTTTAAAAATCAGGGCATGCTCTTCTATTTATCAGTGCCTCATCTATTTCTCTTCTTAGATTTTATGGTCTTATTGTTGAAATGCTTCTCAAATAGCCTACTCAATTGGACCATGGTATATCGATGAACAGAATTAATCAACAGACTAGGTAAGTGATAAGGCCTCAGGGAAGCAGCACATTAGAGCTCAATTCCAACACAATGAGTTGTTAACACCTTTGGGAATGTATAGCTGTTGAGCAAAACAAGGATGCCATATTACTCAGGGAATTCAACAAGATCTAATGGAAATTTCAGAGTAAATTTTAAGATGTATAGGAAGCTTAATAATAAATAGTGCTTTTTCCATTTGAAAGAAAACCATTTCACACCTGTTCATTTAACACTGATCTGTTTGCTTAATGGATTATGAGGGAAAGGATGACTCCAAATAGAGTGATGACTGCAAGTAGAGTGACCCTTCTTATCTTTCAATAGTGCACTTAAAACTCCTTCACAGCCTTCTAGAAATCTATCTCTGCTATCCCAGGAAAGCTATCATTGACTTCAGGAAATTTGGAGGTTTTTAGGAAGCTTTCTTTCTACAGTGTAAAACACCTCCACAAACAAAGGGCTCAGCAAAAATAGAAGATGTTGTGAAACTGACAAAATAATCAGGTAATTTTGAGTAACTTCAATGCTTAGTGTAGCAAATGAGATATGTTTATATCCTCAAACATTCCATATTCCTGTTTCAAAATGCATCTTTAAAAAGTGATACTAAAATAAACCTTGACAATTACAAGTTTTTGCTGTTTATCCCTTTACCTACGTTTACCAGTGTATCAACTTGAAGGCAGACAGTAAATAGTGTTCTGTGATTTAAAAAAAACTTTAGGTTCAAGGTCCAAAGACAATTGGACCTGATTATATGAATAATTGAGTAACATTCCCTAGGTTTTTTCACTTGTCATTGTCTTATTCAGAAACCACAAATAAAACATTACATTCAAACTAAATATTATTAAGGATGACTTCTATGAGAGAGGATGACATTTTTAACAGCCATCTCTAACTTGGGAAGACTTGATTGAGAGTTTGAATGCTCCATTACTCACACTAGCTCTTTGTGTGTGACCAGTGGCCAACTCTTTTGCTAGCTGCCTGCATTTGTCCCAGTAATATTAGCAACCAAAACTACAATATTTTTCTCTGTTCAAGTGACTGTTCTAAGCCCTTTCCATGTAACTCACTGAACTTTCTGAATAATCTTACACATTAATTAGTATCATCTCCATTTTGCTATTGAAAGAATACACAAAGAATAATTAAATTGCCCAAGATCATAGAGCTTAGGAAGAGATGAAACAGGGGTTTGAGATCTGTATAAAATGATGTCCTTGAATGCACAGGGAACACAACAGGAATGGATATATAAAGTATCACCTTTGAATGTCCTTCAGCTAAAAATACCAGCCAGGTAGAAATGAAATAGCAAAAATCTAATCAGGTAGGGTCAATATCTATGTCCAATTATAGAACTGAACAGATCTCTCTTACAGTTAGTCTACATGAATTTGTGTTAAAGAAGGAACAAATTCCAAAAGCAGGGCAGGTACCTTTTGGAATCAAATAAGGAAATTTTAGAATAATTTCTGGTGATACTTCATATTCCTAAAAAGTGATCTCCATCAGAATGCAAATTTAAGAGAATCACCAACAGTTTGTTGCTTACTAAATGGTGAACTGGTCAGAGATGATGGATTTTCTGATCTCTTATTATGGAGTGGGGCATCATCAATGTTTGCTAAGCAGGCATTGAGATTGGCACTTTACATGTAGCATGCATATAAGATTAGGAATTATGTACTTTTTACAGATTTGGAACATGAGGCTCAACATGTGGTAAATGTCACACTGCTGCTAGGTGATAATGTTGGGATTCATATCCTGGTCTATCTGATTACAAAAGCTCTCACTTTCTACTACCCTAAGCTTTGAATCCTATCACAGAAACCCTAAATGCAAAAAAAGAATGGACATTAATGTCCAGGATGAGTTTCAATTGTTAGCTCATATGCTGAGTCAACATTTTGGCTTTGGAAAAGCAAATCCTGGTTAGACTTTCACTCTGTTTTCATCTCTTCTCTTTCAGCTTATGAGATGATTACCTTAAATGTTCATGATTGTCATATCTGGTGATTTCATATTAGCTATATTTTCCAAACAAGGTGTAGGAGGGGTGGGAAAATAACCCAACCTTGTTCTTGAGAGGAAAGATGCTTAAAGGCATGTGTGAAAAGTCCCCAGGGGGAAAATATTTACTATTCTTTACTAGTTCAGCTCAGTTTCTGTCACATAATCATTTTCTTATCAGCAAATATTATATATTTACACAGGTGGTTCTCTGATTTAATTGTTTGGAAGCAGTCACTGAAAGCAAAATGATATCTATGTGACTCAGCTTTGGTGATGTAGTCCAGCTGGGGTCTGACAGGTAAATAATTACCACTAATCAAAGCCTAAATCAAATCAGGTTCTTCAAAGTTATATGTGGTAAATGGGGTAGGGGTTATAAATGAACTGCTAGGAATATGGAGAGAAATAAAAGCTGGACAGTCTAGTCTTAGACAAAAACAACACAGAAAAGAGCTAACAACAGTGAGACCTTGGCTGGTATATGTATATGTATATGTATATGTATATGTATATGTATATGTATATGTATATATATATATGTATATGAAGAAAGACTTCTGCTGAGGCTCTGCTATTCCCCATTCACATATAATTAGCCTGTGGATTTTAGGATTCTGTCTGTAAAACTGAGTCGGATGATGAGTTAGGTCCTTTTCAGTCCTTAAAGTGTATAATCTCATGATTTCATTATGCAGAATTCAGATTTCTTGACATAGAGAAGGAAAAAATGTCTCTCTCTAGCCTCTGTATCAGTATTATTTAAAATAAAAGTTAGGAATGAACACATTTGCACTTAAGAGCAAATCATATGCTCTGAGTGCTTAGTAAGTGAACAGACTTAGGTGAGAGCCTATCCATCATCTAGGGGTGAGTGGCTTTCAGTAGAAATTTCCATGGGGTTATTATGAAGGATACCTTTTCCAAGGTCTGAGCTCCTACATGATGTATTCATGAGCTTTGAGCTTTGAGGACATTTGTTTAAAAGTCAGCCTGACTGGCTGTAGAAAGTTTTTCAGCCTTTTTTTGCAGGACATTTTTAAGCTTCCTAGTAATGAACAAAACAGGTCTGATAATTTTCAATAATGTACTCAGGAAATGTGTGGTGTGGGTCTGCAGCTTTCAAGCAGTTGACACAGAAATCTAGTTCAATCAGTGCTGAAAACCATGCCTGATGATGCCTTCTGGGTTTTGGGACCTGCCAGAATGGCTGTATCAACCACAACAAGGCCATATTTTGACTGGTTTTCATCAATTTGACTCAGGCATTTTTTTCCTGCCTCTTGTAAAAACATTTGGCTTCAAAGCAGAAAAAGAATTTTTCAGTTGTAACTCAGAGTACTGTCTTATTGTCTCACATAAAATGTGGGTTGGAGAATTTACCTTTTGGTTTGTCTCCTGTCAAGAAGTAAGCAAGAGTCTAACATCAGAGGAAAATATTAATTGACCACTTGAGTTTCTCTTCTTTACTCTCTTCTGAAATTGTGGAGCACATCCCTTCACACTGAGCAGAATTCTTGCTATGACCTTGAATGTGAGGATTTGGAAGAAACACATGCTCACTTTTTTTTGGAAATGAGCACCACAAATATCGCCACCCCAAGAAAAATACCATGCCAAGGAAATGGCTCTGACTGACTGTGAGGTCTTCCAAGACCCAATACCATGCGCTGACTCAGGAAAACTGAGGGCAACATACTGAAAACATTTGCAGGTCTGGAAAATAACTGGTTTAATAATTCAAGATGATTTTAAGTTACAAAAAATACATAAACACAAATAAACATCCCTTTCCAAAATAATGTTGTGGGGTAAGGTACTTTTGAAATGAAAAAAACAGAGCTTGCAATCAAATGTAAATTAGGCTTTGTGAAACTCCTAAATAATTGACAAGGTACCTCACTACCCCACTCCCCAAATGGACCAATTGAAATTACTATTTCATGACTTCAAAATATTTAGATGAAAAGTGAAATATTTAGTCAATACCCCAGATGTATTTTCATCTGAGTGTCATACAGCTCTGTGCTTGCAAAAGGATTTTCCAAATGTTTCATATTCCTGGGTGATGTTTCCACCATGCAGTCAACACATTTGCCCTTTGCTTTAGCATTGCTTCCCCAACACTTTAAAATTTTAGCCAAAACAACTATCTTGTCAATATATTACCATAATATATGATTGAAAATATGCCACCCTTTGAGGATATGCTCAAGGAAATCAATTTCCTACCACCTCCTTGCCTTTCAGATAATGCCATGAAGTAGGTGAGATGAAAATAAAATGTATCAAAGAATTCATCCATGGAAATCTTTGAAGGAAATAATCCATCAACCTTTGAGATATTAAGTTCGGCTCTTAAGCTAGGGTGACTCCCTGCATACAAAACCATATTTAATATATCGATAGAATTAGAACAAGCCTAACACCAGATACTATCAAACAATGAAAGAAATGGAGCATAAGGAGAATTTGACTTCCAAAACCCAGTGTGTATTTAGAATTAGCCAAGGACATGGGTGTTCTGATATTAAGAACTATTCCTTCTCATCAAAATGTTCTTGGCATAGAGGAAAATGAGAGAGCAGGAGGGTGCTGGGCAACACTTTAAAGCAACACTTGCCTTACTTTTTAGTTTAAGGTCGCTATGCATTCTTCCACTGCAAAAGTTAGTTTTCAGAAGCAACTTCAGTGTCCAGTACCAAATACATTGCTAGAGTAATTCTCACGGAGAAAAAGTAAGCTCTCATTTTAGACAACAAGGTGGCCTAGTGGGACAAAATGGACTTCAGAGATAGGACAACTTGGGTTTAAGTCCTTGCTCCACTACTTTCTCGCTGTGTCACTTGGTAAGTTGCAAAACTTCTTGGAGGGTGTCCTTTTTCATTTGTAATGAGAATAATAACCAGTATTTTGAAGACGTTCCATAAAAATGAGAGGTAACAAGTATAATGTGCCTAGTACACACTTGGTAAAGGAAAGCATTCCACAGACAGTAACCAGAACCGAGTGGCATTCGAGTGAATTGGTTTCCTTGAGCTGAATTGCAAACACTACCCTTCTCCCAGCACAGGGTTTTGTGAAAAAGTGAGTTTCTGAATCTGCGTAGCTGTGCAGTGTTCATAGACACCCTCAAGACTCAGCTAAAAATAGGCTGCCACTTTCAACAATCTCCACTGTAATACCAAGCCTTCCTTACAGTTTAGTAGCCAGCATTGTTCTATGCTATGCAGGGATTTCTTGTTGCTAAACACTCCACGAAATCGTCTTTTGAGACTCTTGTATATCAAACACATGGTACTTATTAAGTAATAAACTTATTTTTCCACTCTGTTATTCTAAGGCATAGGTCATTTGCTCATCTAGGTTTTGAATTGACATCATTTATTCATCAATAAATATATATGGAATACAATGTGTTACATGCTAGGGACACAATGCTGATCAGGACTTGGTGGCTGTTCACAGTGTGATGGGGAGAGTGACAAGTAAAAGGAAGAATGATAGATAGGCAAGAAAGGAAATACAGGAAGAATGATCTGGGCAAAGGGAAAAACAAGTTCAGGGCTTCAAGGTAAAAGAGCAGGTGAAATCTGTAAGAAAAGGTTTTTAGTAGGCAATATAGTCCTTCAATGTTTCATTTTGGTCAAGTGTTTGCTTTCAATTAGGCAAATTATAAATTTTCCTCAGATCACTGGTCCTATCACATACCCCTAAGGATTTATAGAATCCCACCTGAGGATAATAAAGGGATGTGAGCCAAACAAATCCAAGCTAAATTCCCTGTTCCACAGTTGAGTGTCTACACAAGCTTGGACAGGTCACATGTCATCTTTGAGCCTCAATTTTGACATCTAATAATGGAAGAATAACTGCCTTGTTGTGTAATTGTGACTATTAAATATACTGATGATTCAGTTAAAGTACCTAGTGTACGCTCTGACACATGGTAGGCACTCAAAAGTCATAGCCATTAGCCATCACTGATAGCTGTGTAAAATTTCAACTGGCAAACACTGATAAAGTACCTGTGGTCATAAAGCAAGTATATCAAATTTAGATTTTCATGTTTTGGAGCCAAAAGCCCTCATTAATAATAATCATCATCTAACGATAATATTCACTACTACTGAGTGCTTACCCTGGGCCAGATACAATGGGAAGCATTTATCTTAAGTTCTTAATTAACTCTTGCAACAATCCTGTGAGGCCACTTGTATTTCATGAAACACCATTCCCATTTTATACATAAGAAAAAAAAGGTTCATGAACTCAGATATATTTTGACATGTTGGATCAAATAAAGTTAAACAGATTTATGTCCTTCAGACAATGTGCATTACTAAATCCAAGAGAGAGGAAGATTCTGAAAGGTTCCCAAATGTATTTGACCATTAAATCCCTTTTTGGTTGAATGCATATTAAAATACCTTTAAGACACACCTTGTGATAGGCTGAAATAAGAATTTTTAGCTCTATTTTATACTTAAAAAAATTGGGACTCAAAGAAGTTAAGTTGCCTGTTGTTACAGAACAGGGCCAAGGAGGGGTATGATATAGCATTTCCGAAAGGAACCCCCACTAGGTTCACTATGCCCACTACTAAAGGAAAGATGTCTCTCAATGCCAGAGATTTGTGAAAAGGAAAGGAAATGTTTATTTAAAGCAATACAGACTTAAAGTAGTGATCCAATGTCTTCATTAAAATATTAAAATCCTTGATGATACCCACAGACCCACACAGTCCTTCCTTCTCCATCTACCCTAATCTTTGGTACTGTATCTCAGGAATGAAAGTAGAAGTCTGTGATTCAGGCTCCTGGCACCATCAGCTGTGTTGCCGCCAGTATCTCCAGTTAATCCAAAGCCATATGGCACCTTCCCATGGCCCACCAGCAAGAGTCCTTTCACCCATTTTCTTCCAAAGTCTCTCCTGCTTCCTAAGCCACGTGCCAAGAGGGAGCACCCCAAAGCCATGTGGTCCTCACTCTCACCAAAGCTGCAGGGGTCCCCACTCTGGCCAAAACCATGTGGTTCTTTCCTCTCATGGTTGCCGAGTCTGAATTTTAATCCCCATGCCAACCTTCCTCTGTACCCCCATTTCTGACTCCTCCTACAATCAGTTATATCTGCCAGGATTCCTGTATTATTCCAAGTTTACTGGGCTGCCATTGTGAGTCTGGGCAGTTGTGGCCCCATGTCATGGAGCCAATCTTCTCCAAGCTCTCACGCAGGCACTGTAACCAGGGGGAGTTGCCTCCCAGTTACATCTTGGGTGGAAGTCACTTCCATCCCCCTGGCTCAAAGCATGGCCACAGCTATTTAACATATCTATGAAACCAGTTAAATGTTATAGATATGTTAAATGACCATGCCAGAGGTTAGCTGCAAAGCTATTGCTATACAAAACAGCTCTGCATGTTCCTGCTCCACATGTCCCTTCCCCCAACTCACACCTGTCAGGGGAAGGGGTGAGGACATTCTATATATCTTTCTTATATTTCCTGGACACCTTGAGTTCTGGACCCCATTCCAAATCCCTATTAGGGGCCCCCCTCTGATCTGCACCCTGTTACACTGTCACACAATCAGCAAGCAGGATGGGCCATGGTTTGAAACCAGGTCTTTCTAACTTCAAAAACCACATTCTTGCCATAAAACAATTATTTTCAACATTGTTCCAATTCTTAGAAATTTTTTAGGCCTTGAAAACTTAGGCTGCAGTGCTAAGCTCTGACTGTTCTGAGTAGAATAGCCTCCTGAACAAGACTAAAGAAAATCTGAAGTTATCAAGTCAGGAGTCTGAATCTGAAAGGATGGCACTCGTCTCCCTTGCTGGGGAAGGGCAAAATGGACGCCAGGGCCAGTTCTCTCCTAAGATCTGGGTACAAAGTTCAGCTAGGCACCTGCCCTTGTTGTTTCTTACTGTACCCTGAGCTGTTTCCCCTAACTCTCAGAACTCATACTCCTACTATGTTGCCCAATTCTTCTTCATACCTCTCCCTATTTCAGTGGTGGCTAGTGACAGCTCACAACTGGCTGTTCTCTTGGCAAAGGTGATTGCAGCCCACCGCTGAGCATATTGCTAAAGTAAATAACTCAGCCCAAACCTAATGATCCCTACACAAAACTCAGAGAATATGAAAAAGAATTACCCAATCTAGTTCCCTTGGCATTATGGGAATAGGTGAGACTTTCATTGACTCCAGCAGCCCATATGTTTGAAGGTCAAATAACACCTGGGTATTTCTTTGAAATAAACTAATTGAGCCAGGATGATTTAGAGTCAGTCTTGCTGAAAGGCTCATTGGATCACCAATGGCTAAGGCAAGACCTTCTTTTGAAAACTCTGGATCCTCCAACACCAGCTTTGTCAAATTGCAATGAATATTTTATGCTGTTCAAAGATTAAGACCTGGACCAAACTGGGTAAAGAGAAAAAGAAAAGATCACTTTCAAACTGCTGTGAAAGGAGCCTCAGCCCCAGGTGTTCAAGGTGGTAAAGAAATCAGAGGAGCCAAAGGAAAATCAGGCAGAGGGCCTGAAAAGTAATAGTTCTCAGCCACTAAATGTGCATAGAAAGCATCTGGGAAATATGTTAGCATTGCAAATTTCCCTGCCACCTTCCCCTTTGGACCTTTTAGCTAGTTTTCATGGAAACCCTCTTTATAAGAACAACACAGAATTAACACAGAGACTGGGAAAAATATTAACTTCCCCTATGTTTACATCACATGCCACCACAAAAACCATTTAGTGGGTTTACTTTGTGCACAGGCAGTTCCCACCTCTGAGCCAAAGGTGGGCCTGGGGATGGAAAAGCCCCTCCCACTTTGGCTTGGCCTCCCATTTTACATACATTAGGACTATGTACCTCTCTTTAGCATTTATTGGCATTGTTGTAAAATATTTTCCTACAGGACTATTATTTTCCCCACTAGACTGTCAACTGTGTGAGGGCCACACCAGTCTTAGTCACTACCACCTCCTGGAACCTAGCACAGTGGATCTAGGTGCTCCCTAATTATTTGCTGAGTAAATAAATAAATGGCATTAGAAACCACTGACATATGGCTAATAAGAATTTCCTGGAGAAAATACACTGGGAGATGAGTAATTGATTTTCATCTAATAATTTAAAAATGTACATTTTTGCTAAGAAATAACACTCTTTGGTTTTAACCACATTCAATCATTACAATTGAGGGAGATATCAGACACTGGAATAATGATAAAAGTCAAGCTGTAATAATGATAATTAGAGCTAACTGGACTTGTGTGCCTGGGCCTGTGCTAGGTTTTATCCCCGTATTACCTCATTAAATTGTCTCAATAAGTCTATAAGGTAGGTAGCCCCATTTTATAAAATGAGGAAACTGGAATTTGACCATGAGAATTCCAGTCTGCCTGTGTTCTCAAACAGTATGCAGATACTACATGAAAAGTTTATTCATTTGTTCATTCATTCATTCAACAAATATCCAAGCACAAGCTAGTCTATCTTAGTACTAGACTGTACAAAATAACAAGTAAACACACATACAGTCCCAATTCTTTTTGAGTCTATAATTTAATAGTGGAGATACATAATAATCAATAGCCATACAAAAAATATAAGTATTATAAGTGCTATAAAGGAGCAGTATGTAGTATTAGGAGAAATTAGTTCTGGTCAGCTTTCTTGAGCTAAGACATTAACCAGTGAAGGAAGAGAGAGAGAGAGGCTTTCGAGAAAGAGAGAAGAGCTGTGCAAAGGCCCTGTGGTAGAAAGTAAACCTGGTACTATATGAGTGAATGAAAGAAAGCTATGAGAGGCAAGAATAGTAAGAGCAAGAAGCCAGATAGATGCAGGGTAGGCTCTAGAGCAGTGGCTTTCTGAACTTGAGTGTAGACACTAGAATCATCTGGAGGACTTGTCAAAATATAATCTCTGGATTCCACCCCCAGAGTTTCTGACATATTAGATCTGGGGTGGAGCCAATACTTGTATTTTGAAACATGCGCCTGGATAATGCTGATGAATTCTGAGGCAACACTTTAAGAGCCACTGCCCTTCACTATATTGTACCTGGTGGGTCAGGGTATGGATTTCTGATTCTGTCCTACAAGGACAAAAAAGTCATTGAAGGATTCCAAGTACCCAGGTAACATAACCCAATTTATATTTTGGAGAGAAAAAAGTAACTCTACCTGCAGGGTGAAGAAAGAACAGTTCCTAAGGAGGCCAGTGTAGGTGCAGGTAGGCCAATCAGAAGGTCTATTGTCATTTTAAAAAGAGATAATTGTAACTTGAACTAATGTAATAGCTATGAGTTAGAGAGAAGTGGATGGATTTGAGAGAGATTTAGAAGGGTGGAAGTATGGGACTTGGTGATGAATATGAGAATTAAGGGAGAGAATAGCTCCTTGGCTTCTGCTCGAACAACAAGACAGACAGTGGTGCTGTTCACTGAGATAGAACCTGGACAAGGGCCAGGCCTGGAGGAGATCATGAGCTAAGCCTCAGATTTGATGAGGGGGAGGCACTTTTGAGGCATTCAAAAGATGACAATCAGACCATTAATAAATACATGGGTCTGGAGTTAAGTGGTGAGATTGAGACTAGAGATTAAAATTGTGAGTCATCTGAGAATATGTGTGATATGAAACCATGATGGTGGATGAGATAACTGGTGAGAGGAATGAGAATAAAAGCAGAGGGCCTAGGATCTCCAACAGTTAATGACTGAACAGTAGATGAACAAACAAAGGAGAAAGACAACTAGTAATCGGACAAAACTCAGAGAGAATTGTGCCCTGAAGCCAAAGGAAGGGAGGCAGCAATAGGCAATAATGCAGGTGCTGTTCAGAAGTTAACTAAGATGAGAAGTGAGGAATGTCTACTGGATTTAGGAAGGTGAAGGAGACTATGAGGAAAGGGAGTTTGGCAAAGGGAGAGAGGAAATATTGGGAGGAGGCTACTTCAGACATTGGGGAAAGAGAGAGTTTCATCCCCAAACTTCATTTGGTATTATTTTCAATTTCCTTTCTCCCCACTTACAGCCCAAAGTTATTATTTTGTCTCCCCATTTGTGCCATGTGAATTAAGAATTCACTCTTTGCTTTTCTTCACCTCTTATTTACTCTTCCCACCACTCTAATTTGACTTCTAGTTCCATTACATTTTTATTAAATAACATATCCATTTTTAATTTTGTGTAGCAAACCAAAGAAGAGTTTAAAAAAAAACTGACCTACTTTTAACAAGAAAGAACCCATCTCCTATTTTTCATTAAAGGAGATCTTAGGAATGGAAGGCTCTAAGTCCTATTCCTATTTCTGTTATTCACCACTTACTTTTGGAGAGTGGCCAGTCATGGGCAGATCTGCTGACTAGACCAGTAGAAGGTAAATGCAGTGTAAAGTTAAAGATCACAGAAGTCCTGTACTTGCATGAGGAGACTACCTTTATTTATGTAAGGAGTCTGTGTCTATGTGGGAAAATAATTTTTCCTGGCCCAAACCACACCCTGCTTAATAGCAAACTTCAAGTTTGGGATTCAGGTCCAGCTAGACTAGAAAACAAACCTTGGCTTTGCAATTTACCAGATATGTAACCTTAGGCAATATGCTCAACCTCTCTGAGTTTAACTGTTCCAGGCAGTGCCTAACACATGCTAAGCAATTAACTCATTACAACTGTGAATGTGGTGGGCCAAGCAAATACAAAGAAGGAAAAAAAGCAGTCCTTCAAGATGGTATTATTTTCCAAATGTTACCCTTAAATCCCAAGTATTTATTTGGGCTTTTCTACACACTAGTGCCTTTAAGGAACTTTTAAATACATTGCACTTTTAAATTTATTTACTATGTACTGTGCCTTCTTTGGTCAATATTTTACTCTTTCCAAAAAAAGTGCTTGTGGAAGTTGCTTTTTAAAATTAAATACTCTCAAGTTTTTTACTATATAGTGTCTATTAAAAAAAACAAATGCGGTAATTTATAAAACATGGAGGAAATATAGTAATTGAACAAGGTTTTATTAAGGGATATACAGATACACGAAACATAAGAAAAAAATAAAGCAAAGCTCAACACATTTTCCTAGAGAAAAGAACCAGAATATACAATGAAAATGTATACTACTCATCCATCCATCCATGCATTCATTCAACAAATCAGCCCTAAATATTCACTTACTAAAAGGGCCTGGGCTAGAACCAAAGTAAAAAGAATCAGATTTTGTTGTTTTTCATCTCCCATCCTGTCAATACAGCCTTGGCTCATTGTTTAAAGAAGAAGTAAATGTCAACAGATCAAATGCCAAAGAGAGGAGCAGAGATGTGATTTATGCAAGGATTTTCTGCAGTTTGTTATAAGGAACCATGAAATTACTGCATCCTTATTTCTACATCAAGTTCATTATCTACCTGTTGCCAAGTTAAGGACAACAGAAATGTTTGGAAACATTTCTCCATCTGGTATCATCACTAATCAGCCCACAAGAATAATATTAGTAATGATACAAAGTTTTATCTTTAGTATTTTAAAGCAGTGTGCATGTGTTTGCCTATGTTATCCCTTTTACCCTCATGGAGAAAACCTCATGGAAGGGACACTGTTATCCCAATTTCATACACAAGGAAACAAACTAGGTTGGGTTAAGAAATTTGTCTGGGCAGAACTGAAACCTAAAGTCATGTGCTCAGTGGTATAACTCTCCTTTTTAAAATTAACTTGCTTTTGTATCCAAAAGAAAACTGCTCTCATTCTGGAGTTTTAAAAAATTCCACATTCTTATTTACCCTGTCCACTGACTCTTTGAAGGTCATAATAATCCTTACAAATCAAGTGTGAAATTACTTTATCTCCCCAGCATCCCTCCCCCATCCTTTTTTTTTTTTTTTTTGAGGTTCTCTGCAAAGCAGCCTGGGTACCCAGCACATTTTTCATCTTCCAAAACTAGTTTCCTCTTCCACCTCTCCAAGCAGGGGAGCCCCATCTGATTGGTCCTTGAGAGCTTTCTGCAGATTAATCACTTTGAATTCTGAAGCTCAGCAAAAATTTCTCATTCTAGCCCAAGAGCAACAACTATTTCTGGCACCAAAAGAATGTTTTCACTCACTAACATGAAGGTCTCTGAGAATCACTAAAAGGAAACAGCAGGACTGTTCTTAACTGTGAGGTAAGGTCATCTAGTGTTGGTGGCCCAGACATATAAGGAATAAGGATATATTTTCCTTATTCGTTATGGGGTAAGATTTTCTAGCCATAAACTTGTCATTGTATTGTTCCTACTATTTTTTCAAGGATGGTCATCTCCCTAAGGAACTTTTTTAAAAGCCAGATCATCCCTGGCTGGGTGACTCAGTTGGTGGGAGTGTCATCCTATATACTACAAGGTTGCTGGTTCGATTTCCAATCAGGGCACATACCTACATTGCTGGTTTGGTCCCTGGTCAGGGCATGTATGGGAGGCAATCAGTCCATGTTTCACCCTCACATCTCTCTCTCTCTCTTTCTCAAATCAAGAAACATGTCCTCAGGTAAGGATTTTTTAAATTTAGATTAAATTAAAATAAAATAAAAAGTCCCCTGGGTAACTCAGTTGGTCAGAGCGTTGTCCCTGTATGCCGAACTTGTAGGTTCCATCTCAGGTCAGGTCACATGTAAGAATCAACCAATAAATGCATAAATGAGTGGAACAACAAACTGATGCCTCTTTTCTCTCTCTCTCTCTCTTTCTCCTCCCTCTCTAAAAATCAATAATTTTTTTTTAAATTTTAAGAAATAAATAAAATAGAAACAAAATACTTGCTTTTAGGAACAACAACAACAAAACAGGCTTTCATGGATCATTTGGATTTTCACTGAGACACAATGCTGGTTAGCTAAGCATTGGATTTCTGTATTATTTTGGTGTTTACTTTTTAACACAAGATGTAATCATTTCATACTAAGGCAGTGTATGCTTTGTGAAGATTTGAATGCCAGTAAAAATATGACAGAATCTATTTTTCATTCAGTGCAGACTGTGGTATCTTTACACCAAGGATATTCTTATATTTGAAAAAGGTTTTGGAGCATTTATTACATACCAGTCTTTGTGCTAAAAGGTCATATGTATTATTGCTTTTATAATCATTACACAAACTCTTGAATGTGTGAATTTTTATTACAGTAGTCCCCCCTTATCTATAATGAATAGGTTCCAAGGCCCCCAGTGGATACATGAAACCATGGATAGTACTAAACCCCATATACACTGTTTTTTCCTACCCGGACATTGCCATGATAAAGTTTAATATTTAAATTATGCACAATTAAGAGATTAATAAAAACAAATCATAATAAAATATAACAATATACTGTAACAAAAATTCTGTGAATGTTGTCCCTCTCTCTTTTTCTTTTAAAATATCTTATTATACAGCACTCATGTTTTCACTTAACAGAAGCACTTTGAAGCTTCTCTGTGGCATATGTGAATTGCTAGGATCACTCCTCTTTCACTTTTCAGCCATTATGAAGTAAAATAAGGGTGTTGACCACAAGCATGGTAATACAGAGACAGTCAATATGATAACCTAGGCAACTACTAAGTGACTAATGGGCAGGTGGCATGTATAACGTGGATGTGCTGAACAAGGGGATAATTCACATCCTGGGTGAGACAGAAAGAACAGCATGAGATTTCATCACTCCAGTCAGAATAGCACACAATTTAAACTTATGAATTGTTTATTTCCAGAATTTAATATTTTTGGACTATGATTAACCACAGGTCACTGAAACAGCAAAAGGCAAAACCATGGATAAGTGGGGACTACTGTATTCTTATTTTACTGCTGAGAACATTAAGTAACTTGCTCAAAGTGTTGACAATTTCTGAGTAAATTAATACATAAAAGCTTATTGCAGTGATTTTCAACCTTTTCCATCTCATGTCACCCATAAACTAATTACTAAACTTCTGTGGCACACCAAAAATATGTTTTGGGCCTATCTGACCAAAAAATAGGTATAATTTTGATTTATTCATACCAGATAGCTATTATTGTGTTGGTTGTTGTCATTTTTTTATTTGACAGTCTAAGGGAAAAAAGGTCAGTGCCCCTGACTAAATAGTCAGGTAATTCATGTTTTAAAAACTCTTGCAGCACACTGGTTGAAAATTGCTGGTTTATTGTACAGCAGGTCCTTGAATAGTATCATTTCCTTCAACATTGTTTGCATGTTCTTCTCATATCTGCATAGGTTTTCTCCAGAGACTCCGGTTTCCTCCCACCTTCCAAAGATGTGCACCTGAGGTGAATGGAGTGTGTGAGTGGCCCTGAGATGGAAAGGTATCCTGTTCAGGCCTGGTTCCCATCACCCTAAACTGGAATAAGTAGTCTGGAAAATAATTATCTTACTTGGATTTATTAATTTTTCTTAAATGTCTATATAGCTCATATTTATTTCAATGTTTAATATTTAACATGTTTTAGGTTTTTATTCAGAACTGTGGAAATATTTTGTGATGAGAAATATGCTATAAGCACTTTATTCTTTTTCCTTTCAATTAGCTTGCATTAAAATTGATTTCATTATGTTAATTTTGCTTGAATCACAGTTTCCAAGAACCTACCAACAATGTTAAGTGAGGACTTACCATATTATTTTCTCTAGTTTTATTTATGTTTAAGATGTTTCATACAATATTGTCATTGCTGTTGATTCTACATTGTCTTCATCAAGGCATCTAGCTCACGAGTACAGCCTATGCCTTCAAACCAAAGTCTAAGTGCACAGAGCCCAAGCTCCTAAACTTGAGCCTGGTGTTGACTATTGCCCAGTGGATAATGTTAGCCAAGGTCTACTTGATGCCAAGAAAACTCCCTAGAAAATCAAAACCCAAACCAAAATGAGTTAGTCCATTAGATGTACTCAGCAGCAGGTGGCCATACTCAGTTCTTGGATCAAAGTCCCTGGGTATACAACATTACACAAAGCATTTCCAAGGAGAAACACAGAAGTGCTCTATTCAGACAAATCAAAGCTGCATTTTCAGCATGAACAAACTTGTTTGCTTTATTTATTTATTTATTTTGCGTGCCATTTGTGGTATAAGCAGCCCCTTCCTAATAGATATCACAGGCCCCAAAAGAGCAAATATGGCATCTACCTGCAATCCTAGAATAAAATGAGCACTATATTTGCTGTTTCCTGTTTTTGGTTTTTTTTGTCCCTCAAGATAGAAACTCAACTCGAATAATGACCAAGGGATTTTTGAGAATGGGTCTAGATGGTCTTTTTATTAAACACCTAATAGCAACATACAATTCATGTTTCTGTAATCAAATACTACTGATTTTATTTTATGGTTTTACTCATATGCTGTTTAAAGTGATATATAAAATTTATTTGTTTTCTAAATAAAAGCAATGTTTATTTTCTCCTTGTAGAATCTTCTAAGCACCTGCGATACATGCTGCCATCCTCAGGTGCTGGGAAACCAGGACTAGGATTTTCCCTGGCACCAATTCTCTAACAACATTTATGACCAACTCTGGATCCTCCTGTTAGAGACTGCATCCCATGCTTTGTGATTTCATTAGGTCCGTGAGGAAACATGAGATTTCTCCCTCTTGCCAATGTTTGGTTTAAGTGGACCTCAGATTGCCTGAGGGATAATTCTGGAGAAGCATGAAGTTCTGGGAAGCATCAACCATCTGTCAAGGGGTAGGGGAAGCATCACTGGTAAAAAGAAGAAAAAGAAACTCTAGAGCTTAAGAACATAAGTAGGGGTCAGGAAGAGACTGTTGGGTTGTGTTCTTTACTTATCACTAAAATGGCTTGTTCAGGTCAATCTTCCAGTGGATGCCCCTTTGATGCTGTAGTTACTAAACACGAGGAAAACATTTTTGAGCCACTAAAAATGTTGATAAGGCAGTCTTACAGTAGTCATTTTCTTGACTGTTATTCCATAAATATCCAAATTTGTTATTCCATAAATATCTGTATCAGATATAACTTACCCATTTAAATACTGCAAAGAAATTTTAAGGCCTATCTACCTCATGTTAAACTAGATAACTGAAGATTGATATATTTGAACAAATATTATCTTTGCACTGGGGAAGTAAGATCAAAAGCTGAACGAGGTTTCACCTCCACTCCATGACCATCCCACTACCAGTGAATTTAAACAAACCAGTCCTTGAAATTCTCAGGCTTGATGTTATAACCCAAGAGTTTTATTCTTAACAAACCCTATATCCCCTTTCTATTATAAATATTTCATAACATAATCAACCTACATACACAATATGAAAAATATTAGCATAACCTCACTGTAATATAGAGAAAAAATAAAGAAAATTAATATAATGAAATAACACATTCTCAAATCTAAGTGCTTAGGCATGATTACATTAAAAAAATACTGAAGATTTCAACTGCTTACATCAAATCCTTTGGAATTTAAGAAGTTAGAGTTCTCACAGAATGTTCTCATTCCTTCCCTTTCCATATCACTTTTGAAATGGGAATTAAATAAGTATATTTGTATATACATACACAGAATTACTATAAGTGTGACAGCAACAAACTCAAACTGATACTCAAACCCAAATTGTCACAAATGGTATTGTCATCAGTGACATGATTTTCTGAAGTGGTAAGCAAGGAACAATGGTAAAACTCTGCAGGTAATCATCTCTAACCTACCCTTCGTAGTTTCATTCCTGGAAAATATAATGAATTTTAAATCACTTATCCATCTATCTACATATCTATCTTATATCCAGTCTAGTTTCTTTGTAAGATAACCATATGTAGGTTTTTCAACCAAATGAATATCCAATAGGACATTTCAAAGTCATATAGGACACAGGACAATTTCCTATTTTGTGTATGCATAACAGCTTACACCCCCAGACTCTATCCACTAAAGGCCAATAGTATCCTCCCAAATGGGAAAACCTAAATCATTTCCAGAAATTTCTAAAAAGCCTGCTGATGGTTGTGCTCCATTTGTGAGCCAATGCCTAACAGCAACACCAAAGACAACACCCTCCCATGCTCTTTTGCATAATTTATACTGTGGTTCCCACAGGAACAACCTATGCTGACCTTTTTCCTTTATCTCTTTTAGAGCTCAGACAAGTTGGTCCCTTACCTCTGACGTGGTCTGCCACTAACCCTTGTATTTGGACCACATCTCTCCTACTTCTGAATTTCCATTCCATTGATTATCTCTGGGGTTCATGTAATTCATTAACTCCTAGCCCATGCTTAACTTTGAAAGTTTGGTAGGAACGTGTGTTGTCTCTCTAAATTAACTGTAATCTTCTTAAAAGCAGTATTTTCAGTATTTCCATTAACACAGTTCTATAGAGGCACTGTGCACTAAGGCTGAGTTAATACAGCTAAAAGCCTAGGGAAGTCCACTTGCCTAGTGGACTTTTTGGACTTGTGAGAATGCAAATTTGGAGCAATCCAGACGTAACTCAAAGTGCCAAGTCATGATATCACCTGAATGGTAATCCCATGGTACAAATTCATCTGAACCCAACTCACAGTGCCTGGCACTCTTACTCATACCCATTTTGAATTTATTTTTATGACTCAGAAACCAAACCTTCTACCTTCTCTGAAGCAGTTCTCAAACTGCAGCCTGTTTATACTGCCAATGTCAGGTTCCACTGGAGATTCTTGTTGAACAAGATAAAACAAACAAAAAAAAACAACACTAGAGCTGTTCATAAAATCTGCCATTTGAGAAACACAGCTCTAATATGTGCCCATTCAATTAAGCTAGTTCCTTCATTATCAAACCATTTAACCATGCTTCTTGAATATTAATAGGACTTTTACATTAAGTAGGGAATCCAGTCAAGATAACAAGGCAGCTTCTAAGTTCACCCTTAAAATTCTACAGACTACAAATCTCATAAAGACCAAGGTCAAGGAGTAGACTTTTAGTTATGCTCCTTAATTTATTTCAGGGTTTCAGCATTTGGTGTTTGCTCATTAATTCATCAGTATTTTATCTCTCCAATGCATCACTTTGGGAGTCAAAAATCAGTGTTTCATTTCTTAATATACTCAAATACATCCATTTGAAAAAATTGAATTCATGCTTAAAGTCCTTCTTGAGACAAATTCCTGGGGCAAAAAAAAAAAAATTGAGAATGGGTAATCCCTGGCAGTGTATTTCTTCTGCTGGATTTGAACCTCCAGTACTCTCTATCCTGTTTAGTACTATCTCCTATCCCCCCTTTTCCTACTTGGGCCTGGAACATATTGGAAAATTCATGAGAATAAATGAATGAAACATTCATATAAAAAGAGACTGGAATACTCAACATTAATGACAAGTGATAAATCATTTATTTAGTTAATATTTGTGACTTCCCACACTACAGATTAAGGCCATGGCTGCTGTTTGCAAGAAGTTAAACCTAATAAACACAATGGCTACATTTATGGAATATTTAATGTGTGTCGGGTACTGTGTTGAGTGTTCCACAGATATTATCTCATTTAGTGCTTATGGCAACCCTAGGGACGCAGCTACCCCTCTCTGCATTTTGCAGATGAGAAAACTAAAGCTCAGCGAAATAAAGTATCTTTCCACTTAAAAGTAAAAAAAAAAAAAACCAGAATACCTGTCAAGATCTATCTAACTCACAAGTCTGTGCTCTTAATCATACCGCCCTCTGTTCCAAGTTGGTGTGTTGGAAGATATATGTACAAAGAAAGACAATGATCAGAGAGGTGGAGGTCACAGGGATGATCAGGATGAAGAATCAGGAGCTAATGATAACCTTATAAGGAATGAGTTCAGAGCTAGAAGTGATGATGGAAGGCAGCAATGGAATTGTAGAGGTTGAGGTCGCTGTTGGAAGGAGACTGGGATATGCCAAATAAAAGAGAGCATTCTGGGCATGGAGGTCAAGAAGGAGGTAGCACTGTCCCACTAAATGTACAAGTGATGGTGGAAGTCACTGACAAGCAAACAGACAGAGTGAATCACTCATAGGCTTGTGGGAGATCCAGCTGGGAGCAGGCAAGGTGAGGGAAGCCCACACAGCTGCCTGCTCTGATGCCTCATAAGTAGCCTGCAAACAAATTGCATGCACTTCATGCAAGCCTGTGGCCTTTGTTTTCCAGCTCAGCCAACCAAAGCCTGTGAGTCACGCCCTGGACCCTCACATCTGTCCTTAGCCAATTGTCTGCAGCTATCCAAAAAGAGGGACAACAAAATTACATGCCCAGCTTTCACTGCAAGCAGAGCTGACTGCAATCATTGAAGGGGTAACCGCTGGAATTCAGGCTCAGTTTGGAGAGTCACCAAGAAATGGATTAAAGCTGCAAAGGGCTTCTGTGTTGAACCCCCAGCACCATGGGCAGGAGCAGCTGGATCTGAGGCCATGGCTACAGGAGGACTACCCTCTAGGTGGGCCATGGAGCATTCACCTGTGGTCCATGTCTCCTCCCCGAGTCTATAAGAGCCACTGAGACCATTTCTTCTCACTGCCTCCTCCCTGAGGACATGGACAGCAGCCTCTCTGATCTAGCAGGGTTCTTTTTTTTTTTTTTTTTGAGGAATAGAAGACTTGGTACATACATCAGGAGTGCATAGGAATGTGCGCCTCTGTCGAGCTCTATGCAAAAAGGTGAATCCCTCTCTCACCAAGAAGTGACACTTGTATTCTAGTAAAATCTCCAACTCAAACTTAACACAGCATGCAATGTTAAATGCTTAGGGAAAAGGCACCACCAAACCTGTATGTCAGGCTCAGGACTAGACATTTGATATGGAATCATCTTGTGTAATTATGATCACAACAACCCTAAAACCTGCCTGTTTACAGATGAGAACTAAGGCAGAACGAGGATAAATACGAATACATTCAGCGTGCTATCACACTTCTTTACTCCAACATAACTGATGTTAGGGAACAATTTGAGCCTAATATAACTTTGTGATTTTTGTATTTACCTACACTCAGTACTCACTTCAAGAAACACTCAGTGAATTCAGAACTGTGCTCTGCTAAACTGTACTGCATGGAAATACACAGAATGCACGGTTGCACACTGTGCAGTCATCCAGCATCCATCTCTGTGCACTGCCTGTGTCATGAGCCACACCATCCACACCTGGCATGACAACTTTCTATCCCATTTCAGATAACTCTGCTTCCATCATTTTATAATTGCCCACAAGCTGCCACCTTCCCAAACCCACTGCCACAAGTAAGCGACAGGCATTTTTCAGGGCAAAGTGAAGTATTTATTGTCACATTGATGTATTTCCCAGCTATTTAACAAGTGTAAACTACAGGTATTCAATTCCTATCTCTTTTTTAATGTTTCACTAAGTTTTCATGCATTGTGTCCTTAGCCTCATTTTCCCCATAAGCTCTGTGGTTTTTATGGCTGATTTTGCAAAGCATAGTGATTTTTTAGGAACACATGATATGTTATAGCATAACTATTTGTAACTTGCTCAAGATCCCATGGCTAAATAGTGGCTCAGCAGAGATTCAGACATAATCTGCTAAGGACCCAGCCTAGCTTCTTAACTCCTATATTTTTCTGTTTGGACATATATGATCTCTTCTAATCTTCACAGCAGCCTTAAGACAATCTCATAATTCCCATTTTACAGTTGAAGAAATTGAGATTGAGAAATTAACTCACTCCAGGAAAACTTGAACTAAGTTAGCCATAAGAGGTAACTCTGAAATTCGCACTTAGGTTTGTTTTCCTCTAAGTACATGCCCAGGTCAGGATTCCAATGTCCATATAAATGGTAAGCGTTTGTGGTGAAGGGATAATGCCACAGCCCTAAACAGGTCTTCAGTGACAGTTCACTAATTCAACTCTACTTGATTAGGCAAAGAATATGTCCTCAACTTTTGAAGCCATTATCTGAACTATTTACTCACTCATGTTTTGTTGTTCCTTTATTCATTCCTTTTTTCATCAAGTATTTGGTGCGATGTTGTTCCCTCTCTCTGGCATGCTCTAATTCCAATACCTGACCTTTAAATCTTACCTGAAACATCGCTCCCATGGCTGCCTTCCACAGTCTATGCCCTACCTGTTCTCTTATTAACAGTATCCTTTGTCAAACCTTTCCAATACTGCTAGCTAAAATGGCATGATTATTGTTGAAGAGTTCCTTGATCATCTTGCCCCAGGTGATGGCAAGTTCAATGAGAGAAGACCATACTTGTGTTTACTTTCATGTGTATCCCCAGCATCCAGTACCATTCTAGAAACATAGTAGGTACCCGATAAATACTTGACTATTTTATGGATAACCTTGGACCTGGCACCAATATAAAATGAAGCCCACAGCAGAGAAAATATCTTTAACCTAGATATACCCCTCCTCAACAAATAAAGTGTTAAAGGTTATTAAAATGCTTGAGCTGGAAGGATATATCCCTGTAGTGTGTGCTCAAAAGACCTGTAAAGAAAAAGTAGCCGGCAGACAGAAAATGAATCCACAATGGCTTCTATAAATGACGCATGAAATCAGCAGGTTCCCTAGGTCTTTTATTTGTTTCTGGATGGAATCCCAGGCAGGAAAGATAACCTTTGTCTCAGAACAATGTGGAGCATCATATGTAAATGTAATGAGATGATGAATTATTGTAGTGTCATTATGCCCATGATTTATGGGGAGACATTACCTGCTAAAAGCACAGACTGAAACAATATTGATTTCACTTTTACTGGGATTTCACTTTAAAACTTTTTAAAGACAGCCAATGATTGTTTAAAAGAGTAACTTCAAAAAACCCATTTCAAGCCATTTGGTGCAGAGCAATGGGAGGATGCAGAAACAGTGAGGCAGCTACTTTAACAGTCAGTTAGACAAGGTTAGGTCCTCTCGCTCTAGATCCTTCTGGGATACCTTGTACTTCTTTTCAGCACTTGGCTGCACTCACAAAATTTTATATCAAATTTTACTTTAGGACCACTTCTAGGTTCAAAGATGAATTTTACTTTTTCTGAGGAAATAATTTTCTTTATTATTCTCACCCAATTTATTTTGAAATCCAGAGACAGCAGATCAATGCTTTTTCATAGTGGTAGTGGTGGTGATAGGGAGTTTTCTTTTCTCATTTAAATTAAATAACACAATTTTCTTAATTATATGTATGCTATCATGTTGATAGCAAATTATGCTTCCCCAGAATACCAACAGAGCAAAATGGTGAAGTCAAGAAAATGACAATATGGAACAGAATGGTAGATTTGGTTCTATTGAAGAAATCTGAAGAAATATTTTCCTGTACTCTGTAACATCTTAAACTGTTTGACTGGGTTTCCTGCCACACCAAAAGAAGAAAGGAAATTAATGTGTTTTTTTTTAGTATCTCCACTATGCCAAGTATATGTATAACTATAATGTTCTTAACAAATAGCTATTATTGTTTTTATTTATAGATAATGTAACCAAGACCTGGGAATGATGAGTCCAAGTCTGAATTGGAACCTACCTACTGGTCCTATTTATTAAATGTTATTTTTTTTTTCTGAGCGAGGCTTCTTTAATTCCTGCCATAAAATAAAAATCCTGAAGTTTAAGAGTATCTTAGGGAGATTCTATTTTAGGCAGCACAAATTGGTCATGTATGGGCTAAATATAACTCCAGGCATGATTTTTGTTGTAGTTTTTCACTGGTCATTCTCTTTTAGCTGGTATATTTTCTCATGTATATAAACTGGTAGAAATATAATTCACATATGATACAATTCACTCATGGAAAATATAAAATTCAATGATTTTTAGTATATTTATATAGTTAAATAACCATAATCACATTCAGTTTTAGAAGTCACACCCGAAAGAAACTTGTACCAGTCATTCCCATCCTTCCCCCACAACCAAATCCCCCAGCCTTGGCAAAGAGCACTTTAACTTCTGTCTTTGTGTATTTGCCTATTCTGGACATTTCATATTAGTAGAATCACACACTGTGTGGACATTTGTAGCTTCTTTTGCTTAGCACAGTGCTTTCAAGTTTTTTCCATACTCACCATACTAGCATACTATCATTGTATAGCATACTATACAATGATAGTAGCATACTATCATTGCTTTTTATGATTGGACAGAATTATATCCTATTGTATGAATATACCATATTTTATTCACCCATTCATCAGTTGATGAGCATTGGGGTTGTTTCTACTTTTTGACATTATGAACAAGGCTGCTAGGAATATTGTTTTGGGATGAACTTACATTTTCCTTTCTTTTGGGTATGTATTTAGGAGTGGAATTGTTATACCATTTAGTAAATCTAAGTTTAACTTTTTTGAGGAACTGCCAGACCATTTTTCAAAATGGCTTCAAATCTTTAATTTCCCACCAGTAGTGTATGAGGATTTTCAGTTCTCCACATCCTCACCAACACTAGTTACTGTCTTTTCTATAATCATCTTAATGAGTGTTAAATAATACCTCATAATTTTTATTTGTATTTCCCTCATAACTAAAGATCTCTTGATAAGCTTTTGACAATTTGCTTAACTTCTTTGGAGAAATATCTATTCAAATTCTTTACCCATTGTTTAATTGGATTGTTTATTATTTTATTGTGTCATAAAAGTGCTTTATGTAATTTACATGTAAATCCCTTACCAGATTTTTGATTTGTGAATATTTCCTACCTTTTTATGTGAGTTATATTTTTTATTTCTTTATGGTATCTTTTGAGCACAAAAGTTTATAATTATAAAGTCCAAGTTATCTATTTTTTTGTTATTGTTGCCTGCACTTTTGATGTCTCATTTAAGAATCCATTGCGTAACAAAGTCACAAATATTTCCTATTATATTTACTTTTAAAAGTGTTATAGTTTTAGCTCTTGCATTTAGATCTTTGATCCATTTTGTGTTAATTTTTGTGTATGGTGTAAGGGGTCCAATTTCATTCTTTTTTTAAATTTTATTTTAATCATTGTTCAAATACAGTTTTCTCCTTTTTACTCCCAATCCAGCCCCCCTCCCACGCCTCCCAACTTCCCTCGGATTACCACCCTCCCCTTAGTTTATGACCATGTGTCCTTTAAGTTTGTTCCCGTGAACCCTTCCCACTGTCCCCTGAAATTCTCTCTACTCTCTTCTGTGGGCACTGTCAGCCTGACCTCTATTTCAGTGTCTTTGGTTATATTTTGCTTGTTTCTTTGTTTTGTTGTTTAGGTTCCTGTTAAAGGTGACATCATATGGTATTTGTCTTTCACTGCCTGGCTTGTTTCGCTGAGCATAATGTTTTCCAGCTCCATCCATGCTGTTGCAAAGGGTAGGAGCTCCTTCTTTCTTTCTGCTGCATAGAATTCCATTGTGTAAATGTACCATAGTTTTTTGATCCATTCATTTACTGATGGGCATCTTGGTTGCTTCCAGCATCTAGCTATTGTAAATTGTGCTGCTATGAACATTGGGATGCATAGGTTCTTTTGAATTGGTGTTTTAGTATTCTTAGGATAGAGTCCCAGCAGTGGAATCTCAGGGTCAAAAGGGAGATCCATTTTTAGTTTTCTGAGGAAGTTCCATACTGCTTTCCATAGTGGTTGTACCAGTCTGCAGTCCCACCAACAGTGCACTAGGGATCCCCCTTTTGTCCACAACCTCTGCAACACCTGTTGTTTGTTGCTTTGTTTATGAAGGCCATTCTGTCTGCTGTGAAGTGGTATCTCATGGTGGTTTTAATTTGCATCTCTCTGACAGCTAGCAATATTGAACATCGTTTCACGTGTCTTTGGATTTTCTGTATGTCCTCCTTGGAGAAGTGTCTGTTCAAGTCCTTTGCCCACTTTTTAATTGGATTCCTTGTCTTCTTAGAGTGCAGTCTTGTAAGTTCTTTATATATTTTGGAGATTAAACCCTTGTCTGAGGTGTCATTGGCAAATATGTTTTCCCATACAGTTGGTTCTCTTTTAATTTTGATACTGTTTTCTTTAGCTGTGCAGAAGCTTTTAATTTTGATGAGGTCCCATTTGTTTATTCTTTCCTTTATGTCCCTTGCTCTAGGGGACAAGTCAGTAAAAAAGTTTCTGCGTGAAATATCTGAGATTTTCCTACCTACGTTCTCCTCTAGGACTTTAATGGTGTCACGTTTTATATTTAAGTCTTTTATCCACCTTGAATTTATTTTTGTATATGGTGTAAGTTGGTGCTCAAGTTTCATTTTTTTTTGCACGTGGCTGTCCAGTTTTCCCAACACCATTTGTTGAAGAGGCTGTTTTTACTCCATTTTATGTTGCTGCCTCCTTTGTCAAATATTAATTGACCATAGAGACTTGGGTTTATTTCTGGGCTCTCTGTTCTGTTCCATTGGTCTATATGCCTGTTTTTATGCCAGTACCAGGCTGTTTTGATTACAGTGGCCTTGTAGGATAGTTTAGTGTCGGGTATTGTGATCCCTCCTACTTTACTCTTCTTTCTCAAAATTGCAACAGCTATTCAGGGTTGTTTATAATTCCATATAAATTTTTGAAGTGTTTGTTCTATGTCTGTGAAATATGCCATTGGTACTTTAATGGGAATTGCATTGAATGTGTAAATTGCTTTGGGTAGTATGGACATTTTGATGATATTAATTCTTCCAATCCATGAACATGGTATATGTTTTCATTTGTTTGTGTCTTCCTTGATTTCTTTCCTGAGTGTTATATAGTTTTCTGAAATACAGGTCTTTTACCTCTTTGGTTAGGTTTATTCCTAGATATTTTATTTTTTCCTTTTGCTATTTCAAATGGGATTTTTTCCTTAATCTCTGCTTCTGCTGTTTTATTGTTGGTGTACAGAAATGCCTTTGGTTTCTCGACATTGACTTTGTATCCCACTGTTTTGCCAAATTCATTTATTAGGTCAAGCAGTTTTTTGGTAGAGGCTATAGGATTTTCTATGTATACTATCATGTCATCTGCAAACAGTGACAGGTTTGTTTCCTCCTTTCCGATTTGGATGCCCTTTTATTTCTTTTTCTTGTCTGATTGCTGTGACTAAAACTTCCAGTACTATATTGAATAGAAGTGGTGAAAAGTGGACAGCCTTGTCTTGTTCCTGATCTTAATGGAAAAGATTGTAATTTTTGCCCATTGAGTATGATGTTGGCTGAAGGTCTCTCATATATGGCCTTTATTATGTTGAGGAATGCTCCCTCTATTCCCACTTTGCTGAGTGTTTTTATCATAAATGGGTGCTGTACCTTATCAAATGCTTTTTCTGCATCTATTGATATAATCATGTGGTTTTTTGTCTTTGCTTTTGTTTATGTGATGTATTACATTTACTGATTTGGGAATATTGAACCATCCTTTCCATCCCTGGATTGAATCCCACTTGGTCATGGTGTATGATCTTTTTAATGTATTGTTGGATGCGGTTTGCCAGTATTTTGTTGAGGATTTTAGCGTCAATGTTCATCAGTGATATTGGCCTGAAGTTTTCTTTCTTTATTGTGTCTTTTATCTGGTTTTGGAATTAGGATGATGTTGGCCTCATAAAAAGAGTTTGGGAGACTCCCATCTTTTTGGATTTTTTTGGAATAGTCTGTGAAGGATAGAGGTTAGCTCTTCCTTAAATGCTTTGTAGAATTCTCCTGTGAAACCATCTGGTCCAGGGCTTTTGTGTGTTGGGAGTTTTTTGATTACTGCTTCAATTTCTTTTTGTTGTTATTGGTCTGTTCAGGCTTTCTGCTTCTTTTCCATTGAGTTTTGGAAGATTATATTTTTCTAGAAAGTTGTCCATTTAACCTAGGTTTTCAAATTCCTTGGCATACAGTTCTTTGTAGTAATTCCTTACAATCCTTCGGTTTTCTGTGGTATCTGTTGTAATGTGTCCTCTTTCATTTCTGATTGTGTTTATTTGGGTCTTCTCTCTTTTTTTCTTGATGAGTCTGCTTAAAGCCTTCTCAATTTTGTTTATCTTTTCAAAGAACCAGCTCTTGGATTCATTGATCCTTAGAATTGTGCTTTTAGTCTCTATGTCATTTAATTCTGCTCTGATCTTGGTTATTTTCCTTCCTTCTGCTTGCTCTGGGCTGCCTTTGTTGTTGTTCCTCGAGTTCTTGTAGATGTAGGGTTAGGTTGATTTGTTTGGAATGTTTCTAACCTTTTTAGGCAGGCCTGTATCACTATGAACTTCCCTCTCAGGACTGCCTTGGCTGTGTCCCATAAGTTTTGGGTTGTTGTGAGTTCATTTTCATTTGTTTCCAGAAACCTTTTGATTTCTTCCCTAATATCATTGTTCACCCATTCATTGTTTAATAGCATGCTATTTAATCTCCATGATTTTGAGTGTTTTGGGTTTTTTCCTTTCGGGTTGGTTTCTAGCTTCAGTTCCTTGTGGTCCAAGGAAATGCTTGGTATGATTTCAATTTTCTTGAAAATTCTTAGGCTTGTTTTTTGTCCTATCATGTGGTCAATCTTTGAAAATGTTCTATGTACATTTGAAAAGAATGTGTATTTAGCTTCTTTTGGATGGAGGGCTCGGTATATATCAGTAAAGTCCATTTCATCAAGGGTATTGTTCAATGCCACAATATCTTTGTTGATATTTTAGTTTGGAAGACCTGTCCATTTTTGATAGTGGGGTGTTAAAATCTCCCACTATAATTGTGTTGTTGTCCATATCTTTCTTGAAGTCCTCTAAGATTTTCTTTATGTATTTGGGTGCTCCTATGTTCGGTGCATATATATTTATAATATTTATGACTTCCTGATGGATTCTTCCCTTGAGTATTATGAAGTGACTTTCTCGGTCTCTCTTTATGGATCTTTTTTGGAAGTGTATTTTGTCTGATATGAGTATTGCTACCCTGGCTTTTTTTTTCCTGTCCATTTGCTTGGAAGATTTGTTTCCAGCCCTTCACTTTCAGCCTGTGTAGGTCTTTTATCCTGAGGTGGGTCTCTTGTAGACAGCAGATATGTGGGTCATTTTTTCTTATCCATTCAGCTATTCTATGTCTTTTGATTGGAGCTTTTAATCCATTTACGTTTAAGGTTATTATTGATAGGTACTTATTCATTTTCTTTTATGTACCTGTGTTCCTCTCTCTTTCCCTCTCTCTCTCTCTGTCTCTCTCTCTGTCTCTCTCTCTTTTCCTTTCCTTCCTTAAAGCAGTCCCTTTAGGATCTCTTGCAGAGCTGGTTTGGTGGAGGTGTATTCTTTTAGACTGCTTTTGTCTGGGAAGCTTCTTATTTGGCCTTCTATCTTGATTGAGAGCCTTGCTGGATATAGTAGCCTTGGTTGCAGACCTCTGGTTCTCATTCACTGGAGTATTTCTTGCCATTCTCTTCTGGCTTGAAGTGTTTCCATTGAGAAGTCAGCTGTTAGCCTTATTGGGGCTCCCTTGTATGTTACTTCCTTTTTCTCCCTTGCTGCCTTTAAGATTCTCTCTTTGTCTTGAAATTTTGCCATTTTAATTATATGTGTCTTGAGGTGGGCCTCTTTGAGTTCCTCTTGACTGGGACTCTCTGTGTTTCCTGGATTTGTGTGACTTTTTTTCTCTCATCAAATTAAGGAAGTTCTCCTTCATTACTTGTTCAAACTAGGTTTTCGATCCCTTGCTCTTCTTCTTCTCCCTCTAGTGTCCCTATACGGATATTATTACGTTTCATATTGTCTTGCATTTCTCTTAATCCCTCTTCATTCTTTCTGAGCCTCTTTTCCTTTTCTTGCTCTTTCTGGATGTTGTTTTCTACTTTGTCCTCCAGCTCGCTAATCTGATCTTCTGCTTCATCAATCCTGCTTTTCATTCCTTCTACTGTGTTCTTCAGTTCAGAAATTGTATTCTTCATTTCCTCTTGACCTTTGTTGAGAGTTTCTATTTCCTCTTTCGTGTTTATATAGTTTGCAGTGAGGTTGACATAGTTTCCCTCTAATTTCTGATAGCTCATTGTGAGTTCATTGAACTTCCTGGTAATCATTGTTTTGAACTCACTATCACATAGTTGAGTTTCCTCTATTTCATTTAGCATTTTTCCTGAGGCTTCCTCATTTCCCTTCAATTGGGGGTTGTTTCTTTGTTTTCTCATTGTTCATGGGTTTCTTCTTTTTTCTTCTTGTTTCTTAAATTGATCTGTTCTGATTCCCTGAAATTATGGTGCGAACTTCTGTGGTAGAATATTTGTGCGATTCAGTGGTGAAATTTCCTTCGTGTATCCTGGTATTCACAGCTTCCCCCTACTCTTTTTTTGTGATCAGTTGGAGGATTAAAGCGAAATGGTTTAAGACAGCAATACAATCTACTATGATATTTACATTAGCAGCCAGTAGAGAAGAGATGGGTTATCCTTTTGCTCCTTATAGTGTTAACCGTGATCCTCCAACCCACTATCCACGTTTCAGAAAGGATGGAAAGAGGGTGGAGGAATGGAAGGATGGTAAGACTCTTATTAGGGATGAGAGAATTGTTAGTTGTATCTAGAAAGCTGTGAGGCTGTGGGAGGTCAGATTCTAAGGTATGATTGGATTAAAGATTAGTATATAGGAGTAGTGTGTAAAAGAATAGAGACAACCCCCACAATAGTATAGTTCAGGAAGTTGCAAAGTGGACTGAGATCAGGTAGGGGTATTGAGTAGTATTTACAATTGTATGAACTAGGTCTTATTAACAGTAATAGTAAAGTGACAGTCTCATGGCAGAATTGATGAGATCTAGATAGCAAGAATAAGGAGTATAGAACCTTGAGAGGTGTATTAATGGAACACAGATGAAGAATAGTAAATTATCAACACATTGTGACTGAAATACCAGGGCGAACCTATCAAATGACAGTATAACCAGCCAAGCAAAGAAGATTATACAGAAAGAAAAAGAATACTAAAATACTATTAAAATAAAAAATGTCGGAAAAGTGAGAAGAAGATAATACAAATTTACAGTAACTTGCAAGACTGAAAAAAGAAAGGAAAGAAAAGCAGAAGATGTAGTGCAGGAGAGATAAATTTGGAGTGGAAAGAATAATATTAGGATGAATGGAAGAGAAACATAAAGGATTGCAAGGTATAAAAATAATAAGAATTGAAAAATAAAATGTCACATAAAACACAAGATAAAATCAATCAACCAACAACAGCCACAAAAACAAAACAAAACCAAACAAAACACAACAAAATAAGAAAAACCTCTTGTTGGTTTCTAACTGTCCAGACCAGTTTTTCTGATCTTGCTGGCTTCAGCTGGCTGAGGGACCTTTGAAATGCTTCTCTCTCTTCCTAGTCAGATCTCAGCAAGCCTGTCAGGTACCCTGGGCGCTCCCAAGCATACTCGCTCTCTAGAGCTCACTGCCGCATTCTTCCGGACTCCAGGGTCCTGCTGGGTTCCAGCTCTATGATCTCAGAAGGCACCCAAGACATTTGGGATTCACTGCAACCTCCCTGGGAATCGTAAAAGTGTGCGCCCCTCCACCAAACTTTTGAGATTTGGTCTCTAGGATCGCCCTAAGCGCCACGCGGCGACTCTTCCGAGTTCACAGCGAGCTCGAGACAGTCTCCCTGATGGAGTGCACGACCCTTCTGGGTTCACAGCGCATGCAAGTCAGGCCTCCCGATGGAGTGCGTGACCCCCTGAGTTCACAGCGAGTGCGGGTCAGGCTTCCCAATGGAGTGTGCAACCCCCCTGGGTTCACAGCGCACTCGAGTCAGGCCTCCCAATGGGGTGTGAGCGGAGTCCTTCCCAGCTCTTTGTTTTCCACCATCTGCACCCCAACCAGGCCAGGGGTGTTGGCGTCTTTCCCAACCAGGGGCGGTCGTGTTGGCTGGGGGACCTCACTTCTCCCAGGTCTCTGGGTGAGTGTTCATAGTCCCTGGGCGATTTTTTCCCAGACCAACTGGCCAATCTGTTCCTTCAAGCAACACGTTCTCCCCTGGAGTTGCTCAACCCCCGTATTCGGTAGAGGGAGCAGTGACTCCCCTCTCCCGGGAGCCCTGAGGCAGACCCTGGAGCACCGGGCTGGGGGCTGCACACTCCCAGACCCCGCGCTGATCCCTGTGTCCCTTTTGTTCCGAAGCAGTCTCCCTACTGTCTGGTTTTCCAGTGATAGCAATAATCCCCGATGTTCTGCTTTCAAAAGTGATTCGGTAACCCAGTCCACTTGCTCTGCCTCTCCACTGATCCCTGAGTTTCCCTCCTCTTCACAGAAACCAAGAAAAACACTGCCTAGAGCAAAGCCACCATCTTCCTTCTCCCAATTTCATTCTTTTGTATGTGGACACCAAGTTGTCCGAGCACCAAATACTGAAAAGACTATTTTTTACCTCCATTGAAATCTCTTCATGCCTTTATAAAAAATTGATTTACTGTAAATGTGATGATTTACTTTTAGGTTCTCAATTTAATTCCATTGACCTCTATATTTATTTATCTTTATGCCAGTACCATACTGCCTTAATTACTAGCTTTGTAGTAAGTTTTTAAATTGGTTTGAGTCTTCCAACTTTATTCTTTTCCAAGTTTGTGTTGCTTATTCTGGATCCCTGAATTTTCATTCATATATATATTCATCTGTCAATTTTTGGAAGGGAGCCTGTTTGGATTTTTAAAAGGATTGAATTAAATCTGTGGATCCATTTCAGGAGTTACTACTATCTTAACAATATTAAGTCATCTAGTCCATAAATATAGAATGACAATTCATTTATCTGGGTCTTTCATAATCTTTTAGTAACTCTTTGTAGTTTTCAGAGTATAAGTTTTGTTCTTCTTTTGTTAAATTTATACTTAAATATTTTATTCTTTTTTGGTGATACTATAAATGAAATTTATTTCTTAATGTCATTTTTGCTTTGTCCACTGCTGTATAGAAATACAATAGATTTTTTGTGTGTTGATCTGAGTCCTGCAAACTTGCTAAACTCACTTATTAGTTTTTATATATTTAAACAATATTTTAGAATTTTCTGTATACAAGATTATGTCATCTACAGATGAAGATACTTTTACTTCTTCCCTTTCAATTTGGATGCCTTTATTTGTTTTTCTTGCCTAACTACCTTAATAAGAACCTCAAGGACAATGTTGAACTAAAGTGGCAAAAGTGAACATTCTTATCATGATTTTATCTCAGAGAGAAAGTTTTCAGTCTTTTGCTTTTAAGTATAATGTTAGCTTCAGGATTTTTGTAGATACCCCTCATCAAGTGGAGGAAATTTCCTGCTATTTCTAGTTTGAGTGTTTTTGTCATGAACAGTTTTAGATTTTAGTGCTTCTTTTTCACCTAATGAGATGATTATGTGTTTTTGCCTCTTGATATAGTATATTACACTGACTGATTTTTGGATATTAAAACCAAACTTGTGTTCTTGAGACAAATCCCACTTTTTTGTGCTATGCATACTTCTTTTTTTATACTGCTGGATTCAGTTTGCTAGTATTTTGCTGAGAATTTTGTATTTATATTAATAAGAGATATTGACTGTAGGGGTTTGTTTTTTTTTTTTGCAATGTCTTTGACAGGTTTGGATATCAGGGTAATATTGGCTTTAAAGACTGCATCAGGAAATTTAGAGGCTGCATCATTTCTCTTCTATTTTGTGGGAGAGTTTGTGAAGAATTTTTATTAATTATTTAATTTTTTGCTAGTCTTTATCACTAAAGCTATCTGGCCCCGAGCTTTTCTTTCTGGAAATTGTTTTACTTACTAATTTAATCTCTTTTCTTGTGATAGGTCTAATCAGATTTCCTATTTCTCCTTGAGTCATCTTTGGTAGTTTGTATTTTTCTATAAATTTGTCCATTTCATCTAGGTTATATAACTTTTGGCACAGTTTTTCATAATATTCTTTTGTAATGGTTTTTATTTCTGTAAAGTTAGTAGTAATAGTGCCTCTTTAATTTAGTAGTTTGTGTTCCTTCTCTCTTTTCTTTTGGTCATACTTGCTGAAAGTTTATCAATTTTGTGATTTGTTTTTCTAAGAAGCCAGGATATAATCCATTTTCTTGCCTTTTCCAGTTTCTAGAGCTGCATTACTTGCCTCATGGCCCCTTCATCCATTTTCAAGTCAGCAGTGTAGCATCTTACTTCGGTTATCACATCATCTTCTGCCTGCTATACTCAAATCCCCCTCTGCCTTCCTTTCACAAGGAAACAAGTGGCGACATTTAAGGCTGACTGCATGCCTTAAAATGAGATTATGCATAATCCAGCATAATCTCATTTTAAGATCCTTAATTAATTTAATCTGTATTTTAAGACATTTAATTACTCACATCTGCAAAGTACATCTTGCTATCCAAGGTAAAACTCCCAGGTTCTGCAGATTAGGACATGGACATATTGAGGGACAGCCTCCTGTTTGCTGGATTCAACATGTAATGACTGGAACTCTAGCAGCTTCTTAGACCATGCGAATGAGGACCACAGGCTAGGCATAGTTTAGCAGAAAACTTGGGGAAATACATTTCCTTAATGAGTTTTCAGCACCAACACAGCAGCTTTGGACAACAGCAAAAACCTAACCCTAATATACCATAATAGTCCCTTGATTTAGTAACTCATGCTTCCCCAACTGTTCCCTTTGTAAATGAGGAAGTTGAGACATAGAGGAGGAACATAACTTCTCCAAGGTCACTTCACTACAAATAGTGGGGTCCAGCAGCCAGGTTTCCTAACCTCATGTGAATTCAAGAAAGGCACATTCATTTTAACATTTTCCTAAACTAAATCTGAAGAGAATTTAAAGCTACTATGGCAGCTTGACTACATAAATGGCTGCAGGTCTTCATTTCTCCTTAACTCAGTAGCCTCTGTAATGTGACTTTATAGTCCCTCCTGTAAAGAGTGAGAGTCCATTTCCTTATTGCTTGAGTGTGGGCTTGCACTACAGTTTTCTCTGGCTAATAAAACATGGCAAAGGTGAGGTGATTCCAGTTTCCAGTGTAGACCTCAAGAGACCCTGTGGCTTCTGCTGTCTCTTGGAACCCTGCAACTTGAGAACAAGCCTAGCATAGTGTGTTGGAAGATGAAAGATATGTGGTCCAGTCAATAAATTAACCCAAAGCAAAAGCCAGGCAAAGAGAAGAGCTGTGAGTAAGGTCATCCTCAACCAGCCAGCCAGAGCCAGGTGACCATAGACACATGAGAAAGCCAGCCAAAATCAGTCAAATCTGGACCAGAACAACGGAACCACCCAGATAACACACAGACTCTCAAGTAATAATAAATGATTATTGTTCTAAGACTTTGAGTTTCGAGAAGTTTGTTACATTGCAATAACTCGTTGATAAAGTTGACAAAAGAACAGCATCAAAATGTCCTACAGATATAAATAATAAATAGTCTGCAGATTTCATACAATTTTGAATTTTCTTTACTTATGACCTCATCTAAATGTGATATCTATAAACTGGTGGTATACAATATATTTTAAAAATAATATGAAATAAATTTAAAAAAATTAATAGATGTGTTTACATTAATGTATATTAGAAAACACTGATTTTCTACAAATAACAGTCATACAATTTTTTTGCCCTAAATAAACTCCTAAAGCAAAAAGTATCTCAACTTAAAGATATTAAGTAAATGATGATGTGAGTGGTAAGCAGATATAGTAAAATCTGTGAAGCTAGAAAACAAATGTCTGAGGTTCAGAAAACGTTGCAGGAAGGCAGGTGACTGGAATTGGCTGTGACTTTTAAGGCTTAACCAAGGAGCCTTACCCAAGCATTTGGCAATCCTTGGAGAATGCTGGCCTGAAGGAATTTATGTTCTGGGCATGGGACAACAAAACTAGCATAAGGCATGTTGAGGTGATGAAGAAAACAATGTTGTCAGATAATTCTGTTTTGTAGACCCAGGCTTATATCGGCATGTGGCGAGGATGTATACAGACATGCACACATTACTTAGTGTTTACACAGGGTCTTATCTGAGAATCTTATTACCCTTCACTAGCTTTAATTAAACCCCACAATACTTCTGATGAAACAGCTATTATTTTAGGTGGGTAAATTGAGACACTCTTAATCAAGAGTCTTCACACTGATGAGGCAATGTGCCTAAGGTCAAGCAGGAAATGATTATCTCAGCTGTGAACAGAAGCTACTAGTCTTTCTCTTTGGTTTTGACTCTAACCACTTTACTGCAGAGCCTGAGGGAAGGGAAAATTACCTTTTTAAACTGTTTCTTATAGTATCATGAGATTTTTCTCTCTCCCTGGCCTTACTCATGATAAAGTAAGAAGAACATTTTGCTTGTCTTTTGTTTTTTTGTTTTTTAGTCACAGATAAATAGGTTCCTTATTCCTTCACATGGAGAGTATCCCAAAACAGAGACCTTTTTCAGAAATGTTGTGCAATAATCTATCTACCTGTTGCATTAAGGCAGAAACAAACACTCTGCTTTTAGGGAGCATTTCCAACCCTTATCTTCAAAAGCCTTGTGAGTGAAAACAAGCTTGAAGCTGTGCATATTTGCTGCCAGGAATAATGATCCATGGCTGAGTATTATCTTTTGCTCATTTAGACTTCCTGGAACCATGAGTTCAAATCCTGCAGGTCAACTAGGGCCTTTATCCTTCCAAGTTAGATAAATGAAGCAGAAGACATTTTACTGCACTGGGTTTCTTGGCTAAGACTTTGGAAACCAGAGGTCTAATTTAAAGTTCTTGAGATGTTGGTTCTTGAAAAAAGTGTAGACTTTACCTTGGATCAGTAGATCAAAGCTAAATGCTGCTAGGTAAGCAGCTCTTTAAAAGAACTAATAATATTTTCTTTTGGAAATTTTTGCCAGATTTTTTTATAACAGAGGCTATACATGAATGTTTTCTGGGACATCAGGTTATTTTTCTTGTATTGTTTATCTTGCACTGAACACACATACATACACATATAATATAATACACACACATATAAACATACACTTGAATTGATCTTAATACGTATTATTTACTTACACATTTTGTCAAATATTAGTACCAAACTGGAACAAATGACTCACAGCAGCTCATACGAAACAATCACCAAGATCCAAATGGAGTGTTAGGAGAGAGATAATTCTGATTATGACCCTTCGGGTCACTTTCATTGACTTTGGAGAAGTCTCTCAACAAATCTGTACCTTAAATCCTCATATAAACTGAGAATGATAATCATCATCTATCTCATATAGATACTGTGAACAGAATGTGTGCAAAAGTCCTTTGTAAACCATGGGAAATTATGGAGCTATAGTGGGTTAGTTATTTAGATAATGATTCTTAGCATATTTATTATTTATATATTAATGTAGTAAGCTGTCAAAGTCTTTCTGAAAAAAAATGTCACTTCTAAATAAACCAAACTTCCTCTGGAGTTTTGTTCAATGCACTACTTTGGTTGTAAGTAATAGAAACTTCATCTGATATTGTCTTAAACAGAAAAGGGAATTGGTTGGTTTGTAGCAAAGCCAAACTTGGTATAACAGAATTACTATTAATTTTGCTATGTATGTTTGCATTGTAGCTATGTTTTTGAAAATACCTTCTGTTGGAAACACTAAATACAGTACCTATAGAAAAGTGAAATGATTAAGTTTTGCTTTCAAATACTGCAGCAAGAAAAAAAAGAAAGGAATGGTGGGGACAGGGAGGAATGTATTGATAAAATGTTGATAATTGCTAAACTTACACAATGGGGGTATAAGTCAGAATAGCAAGTTTATTTTACTTATCTCTCACATTTACATATATTTTAAAATATTTACGTTAAAATACAATATTTTAAGTGCTACTACCAAGCATTAGTCATCTCTTCTTCATCCTCAGCTCTCTGTTTTCTTTACTTGGTTCTGTCCTCTCTAAAGTGATCACTGCCCTTGGTGATGAACATGGGATGCTTGAGGCTGGCATGATTCTTGTAACTAAAGATCCTAAGAAAAGATGGTGTGATTTTTTTTCCATTGGCTTCAGTGAAATTCCCAGAGGAGTCTAATTGGGCTAAGTTGGGCCAAATCCCCTCTGTGAACTAATTACTGTAGCCTCTGGACAGAAGTGTTTTGTTTCGATGGACCAGAGATATGAGGCAAGATAGTGCAATGGTTACATCATGCTGGACCGCCCAAGTTCAAATTCTGCCTCTGTCACTCATCGCTGAACAAGTTATAGTTATTTAGCTTCTCTGGACCTCAGTTTTCTTATCTGTGAAGATAATAATAAAAGTACCTACCTCATGCTGTCATTGTGAGGATTAAACAAGTTACCCATACTGAGTGATTAGAAGAGTGCCTTGAATATACAGAGTACATTACTACTAGATCAGTAAAAATATATCATTATCTGTCAATCTCTGTAGTAATAAAAGTTAAGTCATTTCTATGAGAACCATGTGTGATGCATTACCACAAATAAAAGGAGGGATAGTTCCCATAAGATGAAGATATGAAAAACCATGTTGGTCAGAAATTCTATAAGTTATAGACACCCCACCATCATACACACATGCTTCATTGGTGTAGTCAATCTTCCCTGTGCCTCCTGCAGTAGGAGATCTAAGAGGTACATTTTCATGGCTAGCTCATCTAGATAGTTGTATACCCTACATTGTTCAGGCTTGGTGAGAAAGAATTGGGCCCCTTACATCATGAACTGTGGTCAGTGCCTGACCACACAATGAACCAAATATTGCAATAAAGCAAAGCTCATGAATTTTTTGGTTTTCCAGCTCATATAAAAGTTCACTTACACCAGCAATTTTCAACTGGTGTGCCACAAGAATTTTTAAACCATGCAATACCTGACTATTTAGTTGGGGGCACTGACCTCTTTTCCTTTAGTTTGTCAAATTAAAGCAAAATGACAATAACCAACACAACAATAGCCATCTGGTGTGACTGTATCAAAATTAAACCTATTTTTTACCAGATCAGCAAAATATATATTTTTGATGTGCCACAGAATTTTAGTGATTAGTTTATGTTTGCCATGAAATGAAAAAGGCTGAAAATCACCAGTTTATACTGTATTGCTGTTTGTTAAGTGTATAATATGTTTTTAAAAGTATATACTTTAAGAAGGGAGTAAAACATAGAAAATTGTACTTGAACAATAATTAAAATAAAATTTAAAAAGTAATAAAAAATAAGAAGTATGTACTTTAATTAAAAATGCTGTATTGCTAAAAAAAAATGGTAAGCATCATCTGAGCCTTTAGTGAGTTTTAGTCTTTTTCCTGGTGGAGGGTCTTGCCTCAAAGTTGATGGCTGCTGACTGATCAGGGTGGTGGCTGCTGAAGGCTGGAGTGGCTGGGGCAATTTCTTAAAATAAGATATCAGTAAAGTGTGTTGCATCAATTGACTTTTTCTTTCACAAATGACTTCTTTTTAGCATGTGATGCTATTTGATAGCATTTTACAGTAAAAATCTTTATTTCATTTGCAATATGATGTTGGATGAATGCTCTATAGATATCCTGACCCCTAGAAAGATAAACATGTGGGTCCCAGCACAAATTAAGCCTGAAACATTGCTGGAGGCAAAAATGAAAAACTGAAGCTTTCTGACTTCAGGCACATCATAAGGAAGACAGGGATCTTTGGAAAAGACAAAAAGCTGGGAAAAAGAGACAGCAGCAGGAAAAAAGACCAAATATGAGATGGATTGACTCCATAAAAAGAAGTCAGAGGTATGAAAGCATAGGAGCTGAGCAGGCTGTTGAGGACAGGACTTTGTGAATATCACTCATTTATAGGGTAACCAGGAGTTGGAGCTGACTCAAGGGCACATTACACACAAAAAAAGTCTTTCAAAATTGGAGTCAATCCTCTCATACTCTGCCAGTATTTTTATTAACTAAGTTTATATAATACTCTAAATCTTTTCTTGTCATTTCAACTATCTTCACCAGGAGTAGGTTCTATCTCTAGAAATCACTTTACTTTGCTTCTCCATAGGAAGTAATTCATCATCTGTTAACCTTTTATTATGAGATTGCAGCACTTCAGTCACATCTTCAGGCTCCACTTGCAATTCCAGTTCTCTCTTGCTCTTTCTACCACATCTGCAATCATTTCCTCTGCTGAAGTCTTCAACCCCTCAAAGTCATCCATGAGGATTGGAATTAACTTTTTGCAACTCCTGATAATGTTGATATTTTGATCTCTTCTCATAAATCACAAATATTCTTAATGGCATCTAAAATGGTAAATACTTTTCAGAAAGTTTTCAATTTATTTTTCTAGGTCCATAATAAGAAATCACTATTTATGGCAGCTGTGCCTTTATGAAATGTATTTCTTAAATAGTAAGACTTGAAATTGAAATTACACCTTCATCCATGGGCTGCAGAATGGATGTTATTTTAGCAGGCATGAAAACAACATTAATTTCATTGTGCATCTCCTTTAGAGCTCTTAGGTGACCAAGAGCATTGTCAATGAACAATAATATTTTGAAAGGAATCTTTTTCTCTGAGCAATAGGTCTCAATAGTGGACTTAAAATATTCAGTAAACCATGTTGTCAACAGATGTGCTGGAATCCAGGCTTTGTTATTCCATTTAGAGAACACAGGCAGAGTAGATTTAGCATAATTCTTAAGGGCCCTAAGATTTTGGGAATGGTGAATGAGCATTGGCTTCAATTAAAAGTTATCAATTGCTTTAGTCTCTGCTAGCCTAAAATTCTTCTTCTGCAGCTTTCTCACCTCTCTCAAGCCTTCACAGAATTAAAAAGACTTAGGGCCTTGCTCTGGATTAGGCTTCAGTTTATGGTAATATTGTGGCTGGTTTGGTCTTCTGTTCAGACCACTAAAACTTTCTCCATTATCAGTAATAAGACTTTTTCACTTTCTTATTATTTGTGTGTTGACTGGAGTAGCACTTTCAATTTCCTACAAGAACTGCCTTTGCATTCACAACTTGGCTAACTGTTTGGAACAAGAAGCTTTTCAGCCCATCTCAACTTCTGACATGTCTTTCTTACTGAGCTTAATCATTTCTAGCTTTTGATTTGGAGGAGAGAACTACAACTCTCCTTGAACACTCAGAGGTAGTTGTAGGGTTATTAATTGACCTAATTGCAATATTGTTGTGTCTCAAGGAATAGGGAGGCCAGAGGACATGAAGAAATGGTGGAACAGCCAGTAGGTGGAGCAGTCAGAACACACACATTTATTATTTATGTTCACTAAATATTCATTATATGGGCATGGTTCATGGTGCTACAAAATAATTTCAATAGTGACATCAAAGATCACTGATCACAGATACCCATAACAAATATAATAATGATGAAAATGTTTGAAATATTGTAAGAATTGTCAAAATGTGACACAGAGATATGAAGTAAGCACATGCTCTTCAAAAATGGTGCCAATAAACTTTCTCAGCATGAGGTTGCCCCAAATATTTAATTTGTAAAAAAGAAGAAGAAGAAGAAGAAGAAGGAGAAGAAGAAGGAGAAGGAGAAGGAGAAGGAGGAGAAGGAGAAGGAGAAAAGGAGAAAAGGAGAGGAGGAGGAGGAGGAGGAGGAGGAAGAAGGAGAAGAGGAAGAGGAAGAAGAGGAAGAAGAGGAAGAAGAAGGAGAAGAAGGAGAAGGAGAAGGAGAAGGAGAAGGAGAAGGAGAAGGAGGAGGAGAAGGAGGAGGAGAAGGAGAAGGAGAAGGAGGAGGAGAAGGAGAAGGAGAAGGAGGAGGAGAAGGAGAAGAAGAAGAAGAAGAAGAAGAAGAAGAAGAAGAAGAAGAAGAAGAAGAAGAAGAAGAAGAAGAAAAGAAGAAGAAGAAGAAGAAGAAGAAGAAGAAGAAGAAGAAGAAGAAGAAGAAGAAGAAGAAGAAGAAGAAAGACCCCACAGTAATCTGGGAAGGGCAATAAAGCAAAACAAAATAAAATTAGGTGTGCCTGTGGCATCTCATCACTGACGTGGTGAAGTACTAAACTGTTCAGAGGAGGCTTACAGAATATTTTAGCAAGTTGCCTTTCCACATCATACGCTATTAAGGCAACAGGATGCTTTAAGGTCTTTCCAGTTATCATGCTCTTCTCACACAGGTATTCCTTCTGCCTGGACTGAGTCTACTCCCACCTTTTCCCAAATCCAGTTCTTCAAATTTTCACTTAACCATCTCTCTATAGGAAAGTAGTCATCATACTGAATTCTTAGTACTTTTTTAAAAAATTGAATCTCTTGCATGATATTGGTTAATAAAATTATATAGGTTAAAGATGATATGATATATGATCTATATATTCCATTGTGTGTTTACCACCCAAATTTCAAATCTCCCTTCATCATCATATATTTGACCCCATTTACCTTTCACTACCCCCATCTCCCTTCTCCTCTACAACCACCATACAGTTGTCTACATCTATCAGTTTTGTTTGTTTGTCTTATTTATTCATTTGTTGCTTTTAGTTTTATATCCCACACATAAGTGAAATCATATGGCTCTTAACTTTTTCTGTCTGATATATTTCACTTAAATTGATATTTTCAAGATCCATCCATATTGTCGCAAGTGGCATTATTTCATCTTTTCTTATAACTAACTGAGTAGTATGCCATTGTATATATGCAACCATTTCTTTATCCAATCATCTATCAAAGAATACTTAGGTTGTTTCCGTGTCTTGGCTACCATAAATTTTGCAATGAACAAAGGGGTGCATATGTTTTTGTGAATAAATTTTCGATTTTTTTGACTAGATAGACACAAGAGAGGTTGCTGGATCCTGTGGACACTCTATTCTTAATTTTTTTGTTTCCTTGAAAAAATTTTTATTTGTTATTCAGTTACAGTTATCTCCCCTGACCCCTCTAACTCCTGCTCCCAAAGACAATCCCCTCCCCATTGTCCTTGTCTATGGGTCCTCTGAACATGTTCTCCTTCTTTCCCCCATTATTCCCCTACCCTCTCCCCTCTGGTCTCTGTCAGTTTGTTCTTTATTTCAATGTCTCTGGTTCTTTTTTGCTCATTTGTTTGTTTTGTTGATTATGTTCCATTTATAAGTGAGATCATATGGTGTTTGTTTTTCACTGCCTGGCTTATTTCACTTAGCAAAATACTCTCCAGTTCCATCCATGTTGTTGCAAAAGGTAGGAGTTCCTTCTTTCTTTCCACTGCTTGGTATTCCATTGTGTAAATGATCCACTCATTTACTGATAGGCACTTAAGCTGTTTCCAGCACTTGACTATTATAAATAACACTACTATGAACATGGGGGTGCAGGTGTTCTTTTCAATTGATGTTTCAGGATTCTTACAGTATAATCCCAGCAGTGGAATCACTGGATCAAAAGGCAGTTTCATTTTTAGTTTTTTTAGGAAATTCCATACTGTTTTTCCACAGTGGCTGTACCATTCTGCATTCCCACTAACAATGTACTAGGGTTCCCTTTTCTCTGCAACCTCTCCAGAACTTGTTGTTTGTTGATTTGTTAATTATGGCCATTCTGACTGATGTGAAGTGGTATCTCATTGTGGTTTTAATTTGTATCTCTCTGATAGCGAGTGGTGTTGGGAGTCCTTTCATATGCCTACAGGTTCTCTGTATGTCCACCTTGGAGAAGTGTCTGTTCAGGTCCTAGGTCCATTTTTTGATTGAATTGTTTATCTTCTTGATGTGGAGTTGTGTGAATTCTTTATGTATGTTGAAGATCAAGCCCTTGTCTGCAGCATCATTGGAAAATATGTTTTCCCAAATGGTTGGTTCCTTTTTTACTTTGCTGATGTTTTCTTTAGCTATGCAGAAGCTTTTTAATTTGATGTAGTCCCATTTGTTTATTCTTTCCTTTATTTTCTTTGTCCTAAGGGACATGTACGTGAAAATATTGCTGCGTGGGATATCTGAAATTTTACTGCCTATGTTCTCCTCTAGGACTTTTATGGTGTCATGATTTATATTTAAGCCTTTTATCCATCTTGAGTTTATTTTGGTGTATGGTATAAGTTGGTGGTATAGATTCATATTTTTTTTGCATGTAACTGTCCAGATGTCCCAACACCATTTATTGAAGAGGCTATTTTTACTCCATTTTATGCTCCTGCCCCCTTTGTTGAATATTAATTGACCCTAGAGACTTGGGTTTATATCTGGGTTCTCTATTCAGTTCCATCGATATATGTGTCTGTTCTTATGCCAGTACCAGGCTGGTTTCATTACAAGTGGCCTTGTAATATAGTTTGATGTCAGGTATTGTGATCCCTCCTACTTTGTTCTTTCTCAGAATTGCTACGGCTATTTGGGGTTGTTTATGGTTCCATATATAATTTTGAAATATTTTTTCTATATGTGTAAAACATGTCATTGGTATTTTAATAGGGATTGCATTGAATGTATAAATCGCTTTGGGTAATATGGACATTTTGATGATGTTAATTCTCCCAGTCCATGAACATGGTATATGTTTCCATTTATTTGTGTCTTTCTTAATTTCTTTCTCAATGTTGTGTAGTTTTCTGAGTACAGGTCTTTTACCTCCTTGGTTAAGTTTATTACTAGGTACTTTATTTTTCTTGTTGCTATAGTAATGGGCTATTTTTCCTGATTTCTGTTCCTGACATTTCATTGTTGATATGCAAAAATGCCTCCAATTTCTGAATATTGACCTTGTATCCCACCATTTTGCCAAATACACTTATTAGGTCAAGTAGTTTTTTGGTGGGGTCTATAGGGTTTTCTATGTACACTATCATGTCATCTCCAACCAATGACAGTTTTGCTACCTCCTTTCCAATTTGGATGGGTTTTATTTCTTTTTCTTGTCTGATTGCTGTATCTGGAACTTCTCATACTATGTTAAATAAAATTGGTGAAAGCAGACATCCTTGTCTTGTGTCTCATCTCAGGGGAGAAGTTTTTTTTAGTTTTTGCCTGTTGAGTATGATATTGGCAGTAGGTTTCTTGTACATGTTGACGTATGCTCCCTCTACACCCACTTTGCTGAGTGCTTTTATCATAAGTCAGTGCTGTACCTTATTAAATGCTTTTTCTATATCTTTTGAAATGATCACATGATTTTTCTTTTTCATGTTGCTTATGTGATGTATTATGTTTATTGATTTGTTTTTGACTGTTTTCTATATTGGACCCTCCTTGTATCCCTGGGAAGAATACCACTTGATAATGGTGTATGATCTTTTTAATGTATTGCAGAATGTTGTTTGCCAATATTTTATTGAGAGTTTTAGCATCTATGTTAATTAGTGATATTAGACTAGTTTTCTTTTTTGTTGTGGCTTTACCTGGTTTGGGGATTAGGATGATGCTGGCCTCATAAAAAGTTTGGGAGTCTTCCCTCTTCTTGAATTTTTTGGAATAGTTTGGGAAGGATAGGGGTTAGCTCATCCCTAAATGTCTTGTAAAATTGTACTATGAAGCCATCCAGTTCAGGGCTTTATTTTGCTGGGAGTTTTAGTGTTCTGGGAGTTTTAGTGTCCTGGGAGTTTCTTGATTACTGCTTCAACTTCACTAGCTGTTATCAGTTTATTCAGGCTTTCTGCTTCTTCTTGTTTCAGTTTTGGAAGATTGTATGTTTTTAGGAATTTGTCCATTTTGCCCAGGTTTTCAAATTTCTTGATGTATTGTTGTTTGTAGTAATTACTTACAATCCTTTGTATTTCTATGGCTTTGGTTGTAAATTTTCCTCTTTTATTTCTTATTTTATTTATTTGGGTTCTCTCTTTTTTTCTTGATGAGTTTGGTTACAGACATGTTGATTTTTTTTTATCTTTTCAAAGAACCAGCTCCTGAATTTATTGATCCTTTGAACTGTTCTTTTGGTATTTTTGTCATTTCTTTCTACTCTGATCTTGATTATTTCCTTCCTTCTACTTGCTCTGAGTTTTTTTGTTGTTGCCTTTCAGTTCTTGTAGTTGTAGGATTAGATTGTTGATTTGTAATGTTTCTATATTTTTTAGGTAGGCCTGTATTGCTTACTACTTCCCACTCAGGACTGCCTTTGCTGTGTCCCATAGGCTTTGGGTTGTTGTGTATTCATTTTCATTTGTTTCCAGAAACTTTTTGATTGCTACCTTGATCTCATTCTTAAACTATCTATTGTTTAATAACACATTATTCAGTCTCCATGAATTTGACTGTTTTTGAGTTTTTCCTTTAGGTTGATTTCTTGTTTCAAGCCATTTTGATCTGAGAAGATGCTTGATATAATTTCAAGTTTCTTGAATTAATTGAGGCTTCTTTTGTGTCCTATCATGTGATCTATCTTTGAAAATGTTCCATGTACATTTGAAAATAATGTATATTTTTATTCTTTGTATATATCCATTTATTCCAGTTGATATAGGATCATGTTCAGTGACACTATATCCTTGCTGATTCTTTATTTGGAAGATCTGTCCATTGTCGAACGGGGCGGGGGGGGGGGGTTAAAATCCCCTACTATAAGTGTATGCTGCCTATATCTTTCATGAAGTTCTCCAAGATTTTCCTTATATATTTGGGTGCTCCCATGTTGGGTGCATATATGTTTACAATATTTATTACTTCTTGGTAGATTCTTCCCTTGAGTATTATGAAGTGCCCTTCTATGTCTTTCTATGTCTCTTTTCATGGCCTTTGTTTTAAAGTATATTTTGTCTGATCTAAGTACCCTGGGTCTTTTTTCTGTCCATTTGCTTGGAATAATTTTTGCAAACCTTTACTTCCAGTTTGTGTAGGTCTTTTGTTCTGAGGTGAGTCTGTTGTAGGCAGCATATGTGTGGGTCATGCTTTCTTATCCATTCAGCTACCCTATGTCTTTTGATTGGAAAATTTAATCCATTTACACTTAAGGTTATTATTAAAGGTACTTACTCGTCATTTTCTCCCTTTGTACTTGTGTTGTTTTCTTTCTCTTTTCTTCAACTTCTTAAAGCAGTCACTTTAGCATTTCTTGTAATGCTGGTTTGGGGAAGGTGTATTCTTTTAGCCCTCTTTTGTCTAGGAAACTCCTTATTTCACCTTCTGCTTTAAATGAGAGCCTTGCTGGGTAGAGTAATCTTGTTCACAGGCCTTTGCTTTTCATTATTTGGAATACTTCTTGCCATTCACTTATGGCTTGTAGTGTTTCTGTTGAGAAATCAGCTGCTAACCTAATTAGAACTCCTTTGTGTGTTACTATCTTTTTCTCCCTCACTGCCTTTAAGATTCTTCCTTTGTCTTTGAATTTTGTCATTTTAATACTGATGTGTTTTGAAGTGGGCCCCTTTGGGTTCCTCCTGATTAGGACTCTCTGTGCTTCCAGCACTTGTGTTACTTTTTCTCTCATCAAGTTAAGGAAGTTTTCTGTCATTATTTTTGAAACAGATTTCTGTCTCTTCTCTTTTTCTCCTCCTGGTATCCCTATTATATGGATATTATTATGTTTCCTGTTGTCCTATAGCTTCTTTACCTCTTCTTTGTTTTTTTATGAGTTTTTTTTAATTTTTTTTTTTGCTCTGTCGGGGAATTTTTTTCAACCTTGTCCTCCAGCTTTCTGATTCAAACCTCTCCCTCATCTAACCTGATTTTAATTCCTTGTACTGTGTTCTTCGTTTCAGATATTGTGTTTTTCATTTCCTTCTGTCTCTTATTGATAGTTTCTATTTCCTTTTTCATGTTGGTGTATTTCAGAGTAAGTTTCTCATAGTTTTCCTGGAGCTCTTGGATATTCTTACTGAGCTCCTTGAGTGTCCTTACAATCATTATTTTGAACTTGATGTCTGATAGCTTGGTTGCCTCAGTTTCATTTAGCAGTCTTTCTGGAGATTCCTCCTTTCTTTCTTTCTGGTTGTTTCTTTGTCTCCCCATTTTAGATGATTGTTCTCCCCCCACCCCTTCTTGTTAGATTTATCTACTTGACTCACTGTCTTCATGGTGTGATCTTCTTTGGTAGGAGACCTGTGGAACTCAATGGTGGAATCTTCTTGAACACCTGTGCTTGATGCTCTTGTGCTGCCCTTATGCCTTTTATGTGGTTGAATTGTGTTTTGGTTGTTGTTGAATTGTTCTTTGGTGGACTCTTCCCTCTGTCTGGCTGACTGAGAGTCACTCCAACCTCCACATCTCATATACTGTTGAAATGAATGTTAAACAGCTTTGCAGGAGAGAAAATAGCATCTTGTACCTGTCTCTATTTTCTCTGACCTGCTGGGTTTAGTAAATCCAGGCCCAAGGAGCTGTGTAGTACATAGTGTCTGGTGCAGGGCCTTTTTCTTCTTTCCCTTGAGGAAATGTATACATCAGCTGGAAACTTCTAGGCTTGACTTCGAGACTCTGCTGAGCCTATAATCCCAAAGGTGGGTTCGCTCATCTGTGAAGGCTCTGGCTACCTGGGGAAAATCTCAAGTATTCAACTCCTGCTTTCCAGACCCGAGCCTGCTGGTCTCTCATGGGAGGTTCAGCCCAAATTTTCCACTCTGCTCTGCCCTCTGCTTGTGAGCTGTGTTGGGTTGGGTATTCCCATTCCTTCAGTTTATTCTATCTCTGAGTTATTTTGGTTAGCAAAGCTGTTTCACCTGCTCATGCACCTTGGTCCCTGCCAAGCCTTGGGTACACAACAGCTACCCTTTTAAAAGAGTGTCTCTATGGCCCCTATGCTGTAGCATGGGTCCCTGGGAGTCCTGTTCTCCATGTGTCTCCCTCTCCCCCCAAATCACAGTACCTCACAGTCAGGGCTGCCTACCTCTATAAAGGGCCCCCAACAATTTTAGATAAAGTTTTCCTCTGAATCTTTCCTGGATGGCACTGGGAAGATCTTCTCAGCTCTACTATAACACAAGGTGATGGTGGCATGCTATCCCTGCTCTCTCCAGATGTCTTTAGCCTCTGAGCTGCCTGTTTCCACTGTGCTGTTTCTGAAGCCTGCACCTCCCAGGCCTTCTCTGCCCTGGTAGCTCAGAGGTACTGAGCTGATCTTCAGCCACCCCAATTATGTGCAGCCAGCAGTGCTAGGCTGAGTAGCAGTGGCAGTCCTCCAAGAAACCCAGGGCTGTCACTCCTGGGTGCCCCACATGTGGGCCAGTTCCTGCATACTTCTTCGTACTCTTCACACTCTCCCCTGCACATGCTCTCACTCACAGACACTTTCATTCACCCTCTGCTCTGAATTCTGACTTTAAATCTTGTCCATGTCTGAGAGCAGATAAATGGCCTGCCTGCTACTATGCTACCATCTTGGATCTTTTCCTGTTCTTAATTTTTTGAGGGACATTCATAGTGTTGTCCATAGTGGCTGTACCGGTTCACATTTCCACCAACAGTGAATAAGGATTCCCTTTTCTCCACAACCTCTTCGACACTTGTTATTACTTGTTTTGTTGATGATGACCATTCTAGCAGGAGTGTGGTAGTATCTCATTGTAGTTTTGAGTACTTTTAATGTTGTCCTTTTTGTCTATTAAATGTCTGACCCATGAAGGCATAGGCTATATTTCTTTCATTTACCATTGCATCCCAGAGCCAGGCATAGAGTCAATGATCATTTATTGAATAAGTGAATATTTTGTGTTGGATATGCTAAAATGAAAAAGATAAATAATGCAGTCCTTACCTTCACATGCTTAAAACCTAGGGCAGGATTCTCAGTAGAAACTGGTATAAAACTATTCAATTAATGAAATATCTGAATTAAAGGGCTTTTTAAAAGACTTAAAGTTTCAAGTCTTTAAATCAAGGATCAATAGCCAGTAGGATGTTAAAATAAAATCTTATCAAGCCCACTTTAATAATAGACAATACTAATGTTAATGAATGCTCTATCTAAATGTAAATGAATACTCCTAGCGGAATTTTAGGTGACTTCTAGGAAAGTGACCTTAATTTACACCCTTCTAATTTGGGATTTGAGGTCATTTCACCACGGAACACAGTTGGCCATGGTTTGTAGCATTTGAGCTTTGATCTGCCAATCCATTGCACTGAGGCCATTCTTCTCATGGGCTCCCAGCCAATGACTGAGCACAAGAAGAATACCGAGGCAGATTTGTTTCCTAGGAGAAGAGAGCTCTTCTGATGGGCAACTCTGGCTTGATAATTTTCCCTGAGCCAAGCTGAAGAGCACTTCATCCAGGCTTTCTTCTTTCCCTCTTTTCTCACAGGGTCAGACTTGCCTGCAGTCTGATGGCTCTCCCCACCTCCTACATCTCCTTCCCTGTTTTCCTTCACAGGCATTTCCCCAAATAAAATGCTTGCACACCTAATCCTGTCTTGGTGCCTCCTTTTAAGAGAATCCAAAGTAACACTCCAGACAACCATATATGAATTCAAATGTATTAAATACTCCTAGGTATTTCATGTATATGCTAAGAGAAAAAAATTTGAACTGACTGTGCCATATTTTCCTTCTATAACAGTTTCTTGATCTTGACACAATTGACATTTTGGATGAGATAATTCTTTGCCACCAATTAATTTTTTGTTGTTGTTGTGAGGTTGTTCTGTGCACTATAGGATATTTAGCCCCTTCTCTGACCTCTGTCCATCAGATGCCAGTGGCATTTCCATTTCTTGATTATAACAATTATAACTGTCTCCAGACATTATCCAATGTCCACAGGAGGAAAGAATAACCTGCCTGTTCTTAACTGTAGATTTAGCATATGATACATGGTGTCTGTAAGGCTGATATGACCTTGGGCCTGGTTAGAAAAGTAAGTGCTACCTCCTACCTTGAGCTATAACCAAGCAGTGATCTGTGACTGACCTGGCAAAAGAAGCACTTTGTTTAGAGGAAGTTCATAAAGTTATTTTGGCCAGAGGATGAGCTAAGCTCATAATAAGTACTTGCAGCAAGAAACCACCTCCCAAATGCATGATGTGTACCATGACTGGGATTGACTTAACAAGGGTGAAGAAATCATATAATTTGCTGTCTTACAGATATGTAAGTAACCCAAATATGTGTTTCTTTTTTTAGTCTCAAAAGATAACTCTAGAATAAAATTTATCATCACAGTCATTTTAAACTATATCCAGGCTATCAAAAGTCTAAATAACTACATTTTCACTCTTCTCTAAAAATGGAAGACATTAAATAATGCAACACTATGTTTTAACCAGGGGATTTTCATACTCAATTCTAACTCAAAGATATATATGCTGAATTTATGCTTTGTAAAATAATTCCTGTGTTATAATTATGTACCTTGAGCAGAATTATAATGCATTTGTGTTGAACAATTGATATATTCTATGGGAAGTGTCTTGAGAATTTTCAATTCTATTGTTGCCAAGAGAAAGAGGTATCAACCTTTCAGAATGAGACAGTCACACTAGATTTTGTGCATAAAGAAAATCACAACTAAGACTTTGAGACTTCAATAGATTTTTCACCAGTGCCTACAATAGTCATGACTATTGAAAGATTATAGATTCCTAGAAGATAAGGACTGCATCTTCTCCCAGTTCCTCCAAGAATGTTTGCACATATTAGGTACTCAATAAATTATTTGAGTAAATTAACTCAGATCAAACCCTCTGAGTATACTGCTATAAAATATAGACCGGGATACAAGTCTCTCAATTCCCAACCTATCTTGTGTTATAATGTAAGTAAAGAAAAGTTATGGTTAAGAGACATGCCTCTCTGTATCTAAAAACCCAAATCTATTTTCAGTCTCTTTGTTTCCCCCATTGGTTGTGTGTTAGGTGACCTTGTAAGTTCCTTAATTTTTCTGAATTCCAATTTCCTCACTGGTAAATTTAGACTAATTATAATGCCATATTATTTTGAGGTCTAAATGAGAAAATCTGGAGATGCTCCATGGTCGGGTAGACCAGTTGAAGTTGATAGTGATCAAATCAAGACCTTAATTAAAAACTATTAATGTTATACCACTCAGGAGATACCCAACATACTCAAAATATCCAAATCAATAAAGTTATTGGTGAAAATTTAAAAATGTGTCTTTTGTTTTAGGAAAAAAAAATGAACATTTTGGCCAGCAATGCAATGAATTTTAAAATCTAAACAACAAATTTTTCTACATAGTTATAGGTTATTTAAAAATAATTACAGTGGCAATAAGAAGCCAGTGTTCTGGGAGGAAATCTATTTGTACCTTTAAAAAAAAACATTTAAAGAGCAACCCATAATAATTATATGCTTAATGTTAAGAAGTGTGGTACAAGTGGGTGAGCTTTATTAAGTACAGAAATTTAATAATCTTATTTTGGTTTTGATTTTACATAGCATTGAATTTATAGATTAATTTGAGGAGAATTGATATTGAGATAATACTGAGTCTTGCCATCTAAAACATGATTTCTCATTTACTTAGGATTTTCTTGTGTCTTTAAATAATTTTTAAATTATTTTCTCCTTAAAGGTCTTGAGCATTGTGTAGTTTTTATGGATTTGAGTGGGAAATTATTATTACTGTTACTACATTTGTATTCTGCAAACTTGCTGAACTTTCTAGCTTTTACCAAATAGTTTGAAGAATGTTTTATATTTGCAAAGTTGACAATCATATTCAAATAAAAATAATTTCGTCTTTCATTTAAATTTTTATATAAATTCTTTTTTCTTACTTATTTGACAAGAATGTCCACTCAGTATTAAATGCAAATAATGTTCAAGAGAATTATTTATATATTTTTCCCTGATTTTAAGGGAAATGCTTTTAACATTTAACCATTAACTATCATGTTGGTTATAGTTTTTTATTTGCTAACAATCCTTTTACCTAGTGGACTTAATCACACAGGGCTTTCTTAAATAAATGTGAAGATTTCTGAAGATTTATGCAAGGACCTTTCAAGCCATGAACACAGTTTTAGTGTAATAGAAAAAAGGGGGGAAATGACAGATAAAAGAGAAGAGAAAGTACAAGAGATAGAAATGGTTACATTAAGGGCCAAAAGAATACTTTGTTTCTGTCACTTTCCTAAAAGGTCAGCCTGATCTAATTCCTCTTTATGGAGTCATTCCAGGGTAATGAGCAGAAGTTGGTAGAGTGTAGGTTATTGGAAAACGGGCCTGTATTGTACTATTTTTCCATTTTTAGTATTGTGAGGCCAAAATGTGTCTTAAAATGTGGCAGAACACAATAGATTTCTGGATTGGATGTTTTCCTTGCTTTGGGTATCTAAAGAAGCATGGCCTTATTCATTTGAGATTGGTATGTAATTCTGTACATCAAAAATTCCAAAAAAATATATAATATACAGTAGGTGGTTCCACATGATTTCTGCCCTTCAAAGTTAGCCATACTAACTGCCATACTCTTTCCTAAGTGTGGGTCATGCCTGCATCTGCTCATTCACCACTCTTGTGTATCAGGCCTGAGACAGCTGTAGCTTGACCTACATGTTGGTACTTTAGTTCCTCTTCCTCTCTCAGCCTCAAATGAACTTTTAGAGTTGCCTGGGTGTTGCTTTATTTACCACTTTACCTTGGGTTGGCCAAAAAGTCCATATGGCTTTTTCTGTAAAATAAAAGACACATTTTTCATTTTCACCAATAACATTATTGATCTAGATATTTTGACTATGTTGGCTATCTCCCGTGTTGTACAACATTGATAGTTCTCAATTATGTCTCTGTTTGATTGCTATCAACTTCAACTGGTCTACTCGACCATGGAGCATCTCCAGCTAGAAATCTCCAGCATGCAACTTCACAAACCCCTTTTGACACATTTGATTAGTGACAGCAGCTTCTTCATGCACTGCACAAATCTTTTTGTTTTCCATTTCAATTGTGTTTTTACCTTTCTTGAAGTAATAAAGCATAATGTGCCAAAAAGTTGTTTATTTTCTTCCATCTTCAATATTAAAATGGATACACAAAAATTCAAGTTTGATAAGTTTTTTTAAATGCACACTGGTATGACAGCTGTCACAATACAATCTAACAAAATTGTTTTGAATGAAGTTAAAGACAACTAAGCAGTACTAGAGCCATCTTATGGGGAAAAAAACAAACAAAACAAAATTTGGCCAACCCAATATTTTCCTACCAAATGTTTATAGTTGCTGGTCCATACATTCTTCTCTCTTCTGGAGGCCCAATCCAACTCTTCACTCTTGATACTCAAAGCACATAGTGTGTGTCTGACTTCATGAAAATGGTGACCAGCAGCCTTGTCCATGGGTCAATCTGTCTTCTTTGTTTCTTCTTCATGGTATCAACCTTAGGAGTAAAACGAATCTCCATGCTGTCTCTTGAAGAGAATGAATTCCTGAGAAACCCATCAGATGGAGAATTAGTTCAAGAAGGAAAAGACTTTCTGTGGCCACTTATCAAATCTTTCCACTGCCACTTGTCAAGACATCAGCTTCTAGGACTGAGGAACAAAGTGAGATTTTGATGAGCTGCTCCACTTGCTATTGAGTGCTTCATTCTAAATTTAATATATTAGGTACAAGGTTGTTTTTTCTTAGAAAAAGAAATTTCTGATGGTTTAAGTAATAAGTGTTTATAATAGAATTTTAACATAAAAACCATAAAGAAGATATTAACATCAACAACTAAAAACTTTATAAGCATTATTTTATTCTATCTTCACAAGTCAGCTATAAGAGCCATTACTATTGGTATACTTCCATCCAGGCTATTTTTTTAAAAATAGACTTTGTTAGAACAATTTTAGATTTACAGAAAAATTGAGAAGATAGTACAAAATGTTCCCATATAACTTCAAGTCAACTTCCTCCATTATTAACATCTTAAACTATTAAGATGCATTTGTTACAATTAATGAACTAATATTAATGCATATTACTAACTAAAACCCAGAGTTGTTTTTTAGTGGGGTTTTTTTTTCCATTTTCCTAACTAATGTCCTTTTTCTCTTCTATCCACATGACCATGTGTTAATAGTCACCATGTCTCTTTAGGCTTCTCTTCACTATAATAGTTTGAGTTTCTGTGTTTTTGATGGCTTTAATGGTTTTGAGAACTACTAGTCAGTTATACATGTATTATAGGATACCCTTGGAATTTTCTGAGGTTTTTTTCATGAAAAGGCTGGGGTAAGATTTTTTTTAAAGTTATCATTAATTGGAGTTGATTGTATGGATTCTTTTTCTTCTAGTAAAACAATCAAACAGCCTTTCTATTCAGTTTGCTTTTTCAGTGAAGTACATTGTCAGATTTCAAATGTTACATTGTATAGATTCCTGGGTTAAACCTACTTCATAATAACGCAGTTTTTAAAACTGGGCTTGTGATTTTCATTTCTCATGCCATCCTTGTCTGGTTTTATTATTGTCTCAATCATGTTCCCAAGAAAGCAAACTCTGAGAGGGAGATTTATGTATAAATTTATTGGGAGGCTCTCAGGGCAAAGAGTGAAACTTGAATGCAGCTGCAGCAGAAGCCTCATGAACAGATCTAGGATGGTCCTTCAATGTTGTCCCAAATTAACTCAATGGAGCCAGGCCCATTGAGCTTCGACCCTTGCATCTACCAGTCTTAGATATGGGCTCTAAGGCAATTCTTGGAAAGGGACTTAGCTCTGAGGACCAGCATCCACCACTCTCAGTGCCTATCAAATGCATGCCTGAGTCCTGAAAGAGGCACCTGGGAAGTTTGCCATAGAATGCATATAATACAAAAAGAATATGCTTTTCTCAAAACAGGATTTCAGGAGGTTTTCTTTCTGCAGAGTGTTAAACAACTCATAGAAGCCAGAAGTTATGTGTTCTTTTGACTATGGTAAAACTCAACTTAAAAACCGTATGGGACATGTGTGGAGATGGGAAGAGAGGTGAGGGTGGATAGATGTTTGACTCCTAAACCAAGTGCTTTAACAGCTCTGTAAGTCCTTTCCCCTGCCCAAATCAATGTTGCTAATTTATATTTTATTTAGATAAAGATCAATTTTATAAGTTTTCAGGTTTATTGGCATATATATTTTTAATAACCCTTACAATATTTTAAGTCACAATTCTATAGTTAATTATGTCCCCTTTTCCCCTTGGTTTTGTGCTATTCTTCATTTCCCTGTCTCACCTGATGTTTGTTTACTTGATTAATATTTCCAAAAATATGTCCTTTATTTTTGCAGATCATTTCTATTACTTGTTTTCTATTTCATTGATGTTTGCTTTTATCCATGTTAGTCTCCTCTTTCTGTTTTCTTTGTGTTTAATCTGTTTCTTTTTCTAACTCTTGAGTTCTTGGCTCATTAATTGTCTATTGTTTTTCTTTTTTAATATAAACATTTAAGATTACAAAGTTCCTCTCCAAGCACTGATTTAGCTGCATTGCATATATTTTGCTAAATGTAATAAAGATTATCAATTCTTCTAGTTTCTATCTTATTTTTCCTTTCATACAAATACACTTAATTTTTAGATGATCATATGACTTCTCAACTAAAAAGTATTTCTCAGCTTTTCTTACAGCTAGAGTGGTCATATTCTGGAAGCAGATAGAGATCAGGGCACTCAAGACATTTCTTCCAGGACTTTTTGTGGACTAACTCCAATCTGTAAGCAGAAATGAGTTACAGAACCCCCAGGGTGGTCAGACATACAGACTGCACAGTCAGCTTGGAGACACAAGAGCTTTGTGAGGCCAGGAAAGCATAGGGAAAGGCCAGCTCCCAAGATGCTACAAGGGATGTAGGAGAGTGTAGACTTTTCCCTGGATGTCATTTGTCCAGCTAAAATTTGGGGAGTCTGTAACTGAAAAGAGAAGGGAAGAGTAAATATTTGACAACTACAAACAATATCTACCATAACTGCATGTCAACACATGGGGTGCACCCATGTGGTCTTGCTTTGGACAGTGGAGATGTGAACAGAAGTGATGCATATACGTTTCAATTTGTGTCTTTAAAGAGAATGAGCATGTCTTCTCCTTCCCTTTTCTCCTTTCCTATTAGCTGGGAGCCAGCAAGATGCTTGGAACTGGCAGGTATGTTGGAACCTGAGATGAAAAGTGCATGTTGAAGTGAGTTGAACTATGAGCTAAAAGGCTCTAAGAAAAACAGGACATAGTTAGAGTCCCCCTGAATAGCTTCCCTAGATTTTGCCAGCTTTCACAATTAGTGTCAAACATAGGAAGGGTAAGCCTCAGCAGCTGGTCATCATGGGGTCCCCACAGAATTCAGGGAAAGAATTCCAGTGGTGATAGACAAAGAAAACTGCAACCTTACCTGTAGTGTTGTATTTTATTTTTAACAGTTACTTAAATATTGCTTACAAAATAAACATTGATTTCTAAAATTGAAAAGAAATTTAAAAAGAAAGAAAGAAAATTTTGAAAGAAAGATCTTCCCAAGTCATTACTGACATGCATTGGTCACATAAGAGATAGGTGTAGCTTCTTGGATTGTGGCATGGTGTTACAGGGTGAGATTGTAGGGCACCTACCATGTAGCAGAGTGTTAAGAGCTTTGCCACACCCAAATAGATTCTGCCCCACCTCTTTCCAGCTTTCAACCCTGCTTTCTCTAAGGATACAGCTATTCTGAGGTTCTAATGATATGGAACTATTATATAAAGAGTTTATTGTGCCTGGTGTATAGTGAATACTCAATTAGTGACAGCTATTCTTATTTCCAGAACTTGTAGCACTGGAACCTTCTTAGCTCTAGAGCCTTTCTAACATTGTCTCAAGCCCCTTAACTCCTTTTCTCTTTTTCCCTCTCCCAACATAGAAAGACTTGCCACCAAATTCTAACTCTATCATAAGTTTTCTTAAGTGTAAGGATTCGGCTTCTAAAAAAATATCAGTACCCTGTTTTATGGAAGCTTAAGAATCAAATTTCTATAAAACAGGTTTCCATAGAATGACCAATACTTGTGCCATGAACATGATTGTTAATATTATTATTTCTGGGGGGGCTAAGATGGCATCAGAGTAGGAAGGAGCACATTCAGCTTCCCTCTGCTCAGGGGAGAAAATCCTGACCGATCTATGGAGTAGAGAAGCAAGCAACCAACATACTTCAGCATATGTGAAAATAGGGGACCAAGGGTTGTGGCGGAACCAAAAAACCGCACCCTAAGAAGAGTGCTGCAACAAGGTAGGGTCCCAGAGACCAGCGTGTAGTCTGGGGGCTGCAGCCCCAGGCCCAGGGCCCACTGCTGGGTTTGCCACAGAGTCCTTGGGAGAGAGACAGGACAACTGCTCCCTCCCCAGCCAAACATGTCTGAGCAACACTAGGAGGAATCCAGGTGCTAGCAAACACACAGGGGCTGTGAGCACTTTTGGAAGCTGTGGACACCAGAGAGGCTGGGTCGCACAGCAGGCCCCGACCCCCACCGGTCTGGCTGGAGAGTTTGGAGAAGCCAGCCCACTGTGGGGAAAGGCAGGCTTGAACAGGAGGAATTTCTCAAGAGGAAGGAGTGAATTGACAGACACTGTTTGGGAAATTCTCCTAAAGTGATCAGTCCCTCCAGCCTCACTGCCACCCAGCCGTGGGCACGTGGGTGTGCATGCAGGAAGAGCATCCCCGCACCCCAGTCCACAACATTAACCCTGGAGAAAGACCTGACTCCCACACCCAGGGCACAAGGCTATGGAGCCAGTGCGAGCTCCGCTGGCTGAGGAAGAAAAGCCATACCAATCACCCCTCAGCCTACCGCAGCCAGCAAGAGCAGAAAAACCGGTTTGGCCACTTTGAAACCAAGAGACTTTTTAACTTGATTCTATTTTTTAACAATTATTAATTTTTAAATTTTTATTGTTTTTATTCTCTTGATTTCTTTTTCCTCTCTTTCCTGATTTCTTGTTTTATTCCTTCCTCCTTCCTTTCCTCCAATTTTATCTCTTCTTCCTTCCTTCATCTGCCTTTTCTATTTTTACTTTTTTAAATTTTTTCTAAAATCCTACAAGTGAGACAAAATCCTGGATCTGTGAAAAGACCAAAGTTGAACCCAAAGACGGGGCATCACAACAGCTGGGACAGTGGGATGAATTTCACTCTGCTGTTACAGAGAACCTGCAAGTTATTGCATATTTGTATTATTATTATTTTTCCAGTATTCCTACATCATTTTTAATAGTATTTTTGTATCCCTCTTCTTTTTGTATAGTCTGCTTTGCTAGGCTGCATATATTGTATTATCTGACAGCTTTCCCCTGATATCTCTTTCCATACTGTATTGTTAATCTACTGTCCTTTAACTCACCTGTGTCCCATTAGCACACTACTCCAGGTTCTGTACTCCCTATTCTTGTTACCTAGATTTCATAGATTCTGTCATATGATTGTAGCCATAATATTATTGTAAATAACTGCTGTTCCATGCAATTGTAATTACTTCACAACACCACCCACCCCAGATCTTAGCCCATTTCAAAGTTTCCTGAACTCTATTACTATAGTGGTTAACTCTGTTCTCTCACACACTACACCTATTTACTATCCTTTACTCTCACCTTACCCCAGAATCTGACCTCCCACAACCTCCCTGCTTTATAGATCCAACTCACAATCCTTCCTTCCCCAACAAGAGCCTTATCTTCTTTCCATCCTCTAAAAATCAGCTAGCTGAGTGAAAGATCATGGTTAACACTACACATAGTCAAAAGATCTCCTATCTCTTCCCTACTTGCTACTACTGTAAATATAATAGAATTTTCTGTTGCCATCTTAAACCATTTTGCCTTCCCCCTTCAACTGATGACAAAAGAGAATAGGTGGAGGTGGTGAACACCAGGATACCCACTGGAAGAGGAAACCCAACAACAAAGGAACCACTAACAGATAACAACAGAAGAAGGTGAAGGAGGGAGTAGTAACCCCACAAACCTCAATCCAGGACCTATTTGGAAATACAACTAAACAGTAGAGACAGTACCCAATACAAACAACTGAACAAGAGCAAGAAAGAATTCTTTAAGCCTTACACACACGGAAGAACCAGCTTCAACACAACCTGATCTCAGCAGCACAACAAAATACAAGACGTGGTGGACAGAGTGACCCTCATTTAACCAGCTGGTGGGAAGGAACCACCAAAGAAAGACTCAACAACAATCAAAACCCAAAGGAAAACACAAAGCCAACTTTAATGACAGCCCAAGACCAGTGAGCTCTGGAGATCAAGGAAACTGCACCACTGAAACTCACTGCTATTCTACTAAAGAAGTTCACACCACAAACCCACGGAGCCAGAACAGATCAATTTAAGAACCTGAGGCTAACAAGAAGAGTCTCACAAACAATGGGAAGACAAAGAAACAATCCACAAATGAAAGGAAAGGAGGAAGCCTCAGAAAGAATGCTAAATGAAATAGAGGCAATTCAACTATGAGATATTGAGTTCAAAGCAATGATCGTCAGGAAGCTCAATGAGCTCACAATGAGCTATCAGAAACTAGAGGGAAGCTACAATGAACTCACTGAAAACTACATCAGCATGAAAAAGGAAATAGAAACTCTCAACAAGGGCCAAGAGGAAATGAAGAATACAATTTCTGAACTGAAGAACACAGTAGAAGGAATGAAAAGCAGGATCGATGAAACAGAAGATAGGATCAGCAAGCTAGAGGACAAAGTAGAAGAAAACACCCAGAAAGAGAAAGAAAAGGAAAAGAGGCTCAGAAAGAATGAAGAGGGATTAAGAGAAATGCAAGGCAATATGAAATGTAATAATATCCGTATAATAGGGATACCAGAAGAAGAAGAAGAAGAGCAAGGGATCAAAAACCTAGTTGAAAAAGTAATGATGGAAAACTTCCCTAGTTTGATGAGAGAAAAAGTCACAAAAGTCCAGGAAACACAGAGAGTCCCAATCAAAAGAAACCCAAAGAGACCCAACTCAAGACACATCATAATTAAAATGGCAAAACTTCAAGACAGAGAATCTTAAAGGCAGCAAGGGAGAAACAGGAAGTAACATACAAGGGAGCCCCAATAAGGCTAACAACTGACTTCTCAATGGAAACACTCCAAGCCAAAGAGAAAGGCAAGAAATATTCCAAGTAATGAGAACCAGAGGTCTCCAACCAAGGCTACTTTACCCAGCAAGGCTCTCAATCAAGATAGAAGGCCAAATAAGAAGCTTCTCAGACAAAATAAGTCTAAAAGAATACACCTCCACTAAATCAGCTCTGCAAGAGATGTGAAACGGACTGCTTAAAAGAAAGATAGGAAGAGAGAGACAGAGAGAGATAGAGAGAGAGAGAGAGAGGGGAACACACATACATAAAAGACAATGAATAAGTACCTATCAATAATAACCTTAAATGTAAATAGATTAAATGCTCCAATCAAAACACACAGAACAGCTGAATGGATAAGAAAACATGACCCACACACATGCTGCCTACAAGAGACTCATCTCAGGATAGAAGACCTGCACAGGCTGAAAGTGAAGGGCTGGAAACAAATCTTCTAAGCAAATGGACAGGAAAAAAAAAGCCGGGGTAGCAATATTCATATCTGACAAAATAGACTTCCAAAAAAGGGCCATAAAGAGAGACCAGAAGGTCATTTCATAATACTCAAGGGAAGAATCCACCAAGAAGACATAAATATCGTAAATATATATGCACCCAACATAGGAGTACCCAAATACATAAAGAAAATCATAGAGGACTTCAAGAAAGATATTGACAGCAACACAATTATTGTGGGGGATTTTAACACCCCACTATCAAAAATGGACAGATCTTCCAAACAAAATATCAACAAAGATATTGTGGCATTCAACAATACCCTAGATAATATGGGCTTTACTGATATATACAAACCCCTCCATCCCAAAGAAGCTAAATACACATTCTTTTCAAATATACATGGAACATTTTCAAAGACTGTCCACATGATAGGACACAAAACAAGCCTCAACAATTTCAAAAAAATTGAAATCATACCAAGCATTTTCTCAGATCACTAGGGACTGAAGCTAGAAACCAACCCCAAGGAAAAAAACCCAAAACACTCAAAATCATGGAGATTAAATAGCATGCTATTAAACAATGAATGGGTGAACAATGATATTAGGGAAGAAATCAAAAGGTTTCTGGAAACAAATGAAAATGAACCCACAACAACCCAAAACTTATGGGACACAGCCAAGGCAGTCCTGAGAGGGAAGTTCATAGTGATACAGGCCCACCTAAAAAAAGTTAGAAACATTCCAAACAAACAACCTAACCCTATGTCTACAAGAACTCGAGGAACAACAACAAAGACACCCCAGAGCAAGCAAAAGAAGGAAATAACCAAGATCAGAGCAGAATTAAATGACATAGAGACTAAAAGCATAATTCTAAGGATCAATGAATCCAAGAGCTGGTTCTTTGAAAAGAAAAACAAAATTGGCAAGCTTTTAAGCACACTCATCAAGAAAAAAGAGAGAAAACCCAAATAAACACAATCAGAAATGAAAGAGGAGAGATTACAACAGATACTACAGAAAACCAAAGGATTGTAAGGAATTACTGCAAAGAACTGTATGCCAAAAAATTTGAAAACCTAGATGAAATGGACAAATTTCTAGAAAAACATAGTCTTCCAAAACTCAATGAAAAAGAAGCAGAAAGCCTGAACAGACCTATAACAACAAAAGAAATTGAAGCAGTAATCAAAAAACTCCCAACACACAAAAGGCCTGGACCAGATGGTTTCACAGGAGAATTCTACAAAGCATTTAAGGAAGAGCTAACCCCTATCCTTCACAGACTACTACAAAAAATCCAAAAAGATGGGAGTCTCCCAAACTCTTTTTATGAGGCCAACATCATCCTAATTCCAAAACCAGATAAAGACACAACAAAGAAAGAAAACTTCAGGCCAATATCACTGATGAACATTGACGCTAAAATCCTCGACAAAATACTGGCAAACCACATCCAACAATACATTAAAAAGATCATACACCATGACCAAGTGGGATTCAATCCAGGGATGGAAAGATGGTACAATATTCCCAAAGCAGTAAATGTAATACATCGCATAAACAAAAGCAAAGACAAAAACCACACGATCATATCAATAGATGCAGAAAGAGCATTTGATAAGGTACAGCACCCATTTATGATAAAAACACTCAGCAAAGTGGGTATAGAGGGAGCATTCCTCAACATAATAAAGGCCATATATGAGAAACCTATAGCCAACATCATACTCAATGGGCAAAAATTAAAATCTTTTCCACTAAGATCAGGAACAAGACAAGGCTGTCCACTTTCACCACTTCTATTCAATATAGTACTGGAAGTTTTAGCCACAGCAATCAGACAAGAAAAAGAAATAAAGGGCATCCAAATAGGAAAGGAGGAAAGAAAACTCTCACTGTTTGCAGATGACATGATAGTGTGCATAGAAAATCCTATAGACTCCACCAAAAAACTGCTTGACCTAATAAATGAATTTGGCAAAACAGCGGGATACAATGTCAATATCCAGAAATCAAGGCATTTCTGTACACCAACAATGAAACAGCAGAAGCAGAAATCAAGAAAAAAATCCCATTTGAAATAGCAAAAAGAAAAATAAAATACCTAGGAATAAACCTAACCAAAGAGGTAAAAGACCTGTATTCAGAAAACTACACAACACTGAGGAAAGAAATCAAGGAAGACACAAACAAATGGAAACATATACCATTTTCATGGATTGGAAGAATTAATATCATCAAAATGTCCATACTACCCAAAGCAATTTACACATTCAATGCAATTCCCATTAAAGTACCAATGGCATATTTCACAGACATAGAACAAACACTTCACAAATTTATATGGAATCATAAATGACCATGAATAGCTGCTGCAATTTTGAGAAAGAAGAGTAAAGTAGGAGGGATCACAATATCCGCCACTAAACTATACTACAAGGCCACTGTAATCAAAACAGCCTGGTACTGGCATAAAAACAGGCACATAGATCAATGGAACAGAACAGAGAGCCCAGAAATAAACCCAAGTCTCTATGGTCAATTAATATTTGACAAAGGAGGCAGCAACATAAAATGGAATAAAAATAGCCTCTTCAACAAATGGTGTTGGGAGAACTGGACAGCCATGCGCAAAAAATGAAACTTGAGCACCAACTTACACCATATACAAAAATAAATTCAAGGTGGATAAAAGACTTAAATATAAACCGTGACACCATTAAAGTCCTAGAGGAGAAGGTAGATAGGAAAATCTCAGATGTTCCACACAGAAACTTTTTTACTGAGGTGTCCCCTAGAGCAAGGGACATAAAGGAAAGAATAAACAAATGGAACCTCATCAAAATACAAAGCTTTTGCACAGCTAAAGAAAACAGTATCAAAATTAAAAGAGAACCAACTGTATGGGAAAACATATTTGCCAATGATACCTCAGACAAGGGTTTAATCTCCAAAATATATAAAGAACTTACACAACTCCACTCTAAGAAGACAAGTAACCCAATTAAAAAATGGACAAAGGACTTGGACAGACACTTCTCCAAGGAGGACATACAGAAAATCCAAAGACACATGAAACGATGTTCAATATCGCTAGCTATCAGAGAGATGCAAATTAAAACCACAATGAGATACCACTTCATACCAGTCAGAATGGCCATCATCAACAAAGCAACAAACAACAAGTGTTGGTGAGGTTGTGGAGAAAAGGGGACCCTAGTGCACTGTTGGTGGGACTGCAGAGTGGTACAACCACTATGGAAAGCAGTATGGAACTTCCTCAGAAAACTAAAAATGGATCTGCCTTTTGACCCTGCAATTCCACTGCTGGGACTCTATCCTAAGAATACTAAAACACCAATACAAAAGAACCTTTGCACCCTGGTGTTCATAGCAGCACAATTTACAATAGCTAGGTTCTGGAAACAACCTAGATACCCATCAGTAAATGAATGGATCAAAAAGCTATGGTACATTTACACAATGGACTTCTATGCAGCAGAAAAAAAGAAGGAGCTCCTACCCTTTGCAACAGCATGGATGGAACTGGAAAGCATTATGGTAAGTGAAATAAGCCAGGCAGTGAAAGAAAAATACCATATGATTTCACCTTTAACAGGATCCTAAACAACAAAACAAAGAAACAAGCAAAATATAACCAAAGTCACTGAAATAGGGGACAGACTGACAGTGACCAGAGGGGAGAGAAGAGCGAATTTCAGGGGAGAATGGGAAGGGTTTACAGGAACAAATTTAAAGGACACATGGTCAAAAGCTAGGGGATGGTTGGTAATGGCAGGGAAGTGGGGAGGGTTGGGTGGGTGGGTTGGAATGGGAGTAAAAGGGAGAAAACTGTACTTGAACAATGATTAAAATAAAACTTAAACAAATATTATTGTTTCTGCAGTGAACTGCACTGAACAATAAGATATTCAGAAATTAACCTGATGTCATAGAGGGAAAAAGGTCTTTATTTCTTAAATCTTGACTTCAAGTGCCCTTTGCAAGTCTTGGCTCACTATTAGGTCAGAGTAGTTATTATTAATGAAACATAAGGTTGACATTTCCGTTATCACTGGGGTAAAAAAATTGCATACTTCTGCATAATTATTGTACACAGCTGCTTGTACATTTCATCTTTTATCTTGGTTTGCACAATTCATCTGGAATTTCATAAAACTAGGTTATTCATTATAACAGTCTTGAAAGAACTTCAGGGGCATTGTTGAGTTCAACTTTTTAGCAGCACCCTTCACTTAAATAAAAAACTTCATAGCCTCTTGAAGACATGAACAGTTCTGACTGAGAAGTTTACTATCAACAACCATGTGGGCTCAATGATAGCAGATCAAATTTTTATTGCATTATAAATCTGCTGGAAACAACAGCAGAAAAGGTTATATATCTCTTCCTTATTTCTTATTGGCATTTTGAAATTATCCTCCTTTCCTTCCTTATTTTCCAAACAAAGCCATGGTATTCAACATTGTCACAAATTCTCTTTGTCAATGATATTCCTTCTATAGGCTGTTGAAACATGTAGGTCAGATGAGAGGAAATCACTTAAAAACTGAAGCCATTTTTAAAAATCAAGATTTACTAAAAAGGGCCCTGGCTGGAGTAGCTCAGTGGATTGAGCGCAGGCTGCAAACCAAAGTGTCGCAGGTTCGATTCCCAGTCAGGGTACATGTCTGGGTTGCAGGCCATGACCCCCAGCAACCGCACATTGATGTTTCTCTCTCTCTCTCTCTCTCTCTCCCCTCCCCCCTCTCTCTTTCACTCTCCTTCCCTCTCTAAAAAATAAATAAATAAAATCTTTAAAAAAAAACAAAAAAAAAACAAACACAACGATTTACTAAAAAGATTAAATAACTTTCACTTTATAGCAGAATCAAAAGAAATTGGTCAACAGTCATTATGTAAGATGAGGGAAGGCAGCATAATAGAACAGCCTGAAAGGAAGGATTTCTGAATATTAGCCCTGACTTTATCTACAGCATCATCCCTCAGCTCCTTTGCCTGTAGGTCAGCTCCAATGTAGGCAGGCTTTTCACATTCTGTGGAATGATGGTTATCTGCTTTCTAGTTTATCAGTTCAGCAATCCCAGTGCAAAGAGAGCACCACCACTTTCCCTATTGTTCCTTAAAAGTGTGATTACCTTTGGTTAATCCCTTTGGATCTCAGGATCAACCTTAAACCAATGGAAAATGCAAATTGGCCAGGTCTAGACTACTTAGGTCACACACCACATGGACTACAATTTAAAATCAGGGTATCAGAAAAGTGGAGAGCTCATGACAAATGGAGGGCAGACAAAAACGATATACTTCCACTGCAACCTCTTTTGGATTTCAGAGTACTCAATAAGTTACAGAATTCAGAGTTGATGACATAAAGCTTTTTACTCTAAGATGTTCCACAGAGGAGAGACTGATTGAAATGCAATATTCATTCTCCTTCTCTACCTTTATTAACAGAACCCCCTACTTTGTGATAGGTGCATAGCACTCAGCAAAAGACTTACTTCCTATGCTCCCCTATAGTAAAGTGTAGCTATATGACTGACTTGATAGTCTGAATTATGGCCTCCTAAAATTTGATAGTCTGAATTAGGCATCCCAGGTCCTAATCCCTGGAGCCAGTGAGTTTCCCTTATGTGGTAACAAGCCCTTTGCAGATGAAAATGAGTGAAAGTTCTTGAGATGGGACATTATCCTGGGTTATCTAGGAGGTTCCTAAAGACAATCACAAGTGTCCTTACAGAATAGAGGCAAAGAGAGATTAAATACAGAAGAGGAAAAGGGAGTGACCATGCAAGCAGAGATTGGAGAGAAACAGCCACAATCATGTGGACACCTCAGTTTTAGCTCAGTGGAACTGAGAGAGAAATGTAAGTGTATAAAATTCTGTGTTTTAAGCCACAAAATTTGTAGTGATTTGGCAATGCAGCCATAGGTAAATAATATAACAGTTCTGACAAATAAAATATGGGGAGAAAGGGAGGTATCCAACATCCAGATCATACACTTCAAGGGAAAGATGTTACCCTCCTGACCTCCTTCTCCTTTGTGCAGCTGGCTGGAATGTTGACATGCTGGTGAGCCATTGTGTGTACCACCTATAAGGCACATCATGGTAACATGCTACGACTGTAGAACAACAAGAAAAAAGGAACCTAGGTCCCCGATATCCAGCTTGAAATCTCAGTTTGAGAAACAAAATTCTCTGTGGTTTAAGCCATTTTATTGTGGGCTTTCTTATTATAGCTAATCTATATCCAGACAAAATTACCATTTTTGTCTGACATGAGACTGCACTTCAAAGATTTCTTACAGAGAGTGTAATTAACCAAAACCCAAAGGCCGCAATCTGAAATCCACCACCACGTTTGCACCCAACCCCACTTTCCTCAAGCTGCTCCCACAATCTGGGCGTGGTGGTGATACTAAAGCAGTCTCATTCCTGGGGAGAAATGGGGAGAAATAGGACTCCTCTAACAGCCAACTTTGGCTTAAGAACTCCTCAGTGGCTTTGCCAAACCCTCCTTAGATGGCATGGCAACCTAAGATGCTTCCACCCACCCTTCTTTTCTCTTCCTTCACATGAGGCAGACAGTTTCACCATCTGATTGCACTCCCAACCTTACCAGTTCCTTCCCTGTTTTCTCTCACAGGTGTTGTCCCTACTCAAATCCTGTTTTATTTAATGCCATCTTGGCATCTGCTTCTCAGACTAACACACCATCTTTCTCTAAATGTTCAAGAACAATGAGGTCTTCTGGTAAAGTAAAAGATAATAATAACAATAACAAGATCTTATCAGTAGTAAAAGTAACTGGTCATAAACATATTTACCCAAGGTAAGTCTCTGTGAAACAAAAATGACTTGGTCATCTTATACTTTATTTTCCCCAGATAGCCTCTTGATTACTTCCAAGATCTCCCCTGCCATTTGAAAGTGAATTGGAAGGGCAATAGAGTTTTCTCTCAAGATTTGACAAACTGCATTATTGACTATTCAAAATAACTGAATGGAAAGTAAAATTCCATCAATTATACAGATGCTTTGTCTAAATACCAAACATATGGGTGGTTGAAGGGAAGCAGGTAAGGATTCTGGATGACTAAATTCTTCATTAATCTTTGGCCTGATTTAACCTAGACTAGACATAATCCATTACCTGTGAACTTCCACATGTTTGCATGTTTTGTCTTGGTAGGTGCTCATCACTTAACATAGATAAGCTAATGTCCACACAATGTGAAGTCTTGCCTTAACTTCCCAAATTAAAAGTCACTTTCTTATCCCATTTCAGTCCATCATTTGCCCCTAGTTATAACTTCTTTCTGCTTCATATGTTTATCTCTTACATCATCATACTTTTTATTCATTTTAGTGGTCCTATAGTTATTTCTTGCATGTCTGTCTTCATCACACATTTGCTGAACTGAAACAAATGTGAAAAAGTTGGGAAGTAGGGTGCATATTGCTGGAGACTAACATTTCTTCTGTAGATTCTGGCATAGGAGTTGGGAATGTCCTACCAGGATGGTTGTTAGAATGAGAAAATATGCCATTGAGAGGATCTCAGGGAAGAAAATGTCACTCTTGACAAAGGTTTTTGACATAAAACAGAGAAAATTGAGAATGAAGAGTTCTAATCTTTCCACATATGATATATTTATAACCATGTTGACTGAAGTAAGCCTCTTAGAAGCTCATTTGCTTGCATGTGTGTGTATATGTGGTGTTCTAGGGGGGCAAACACCACTGCTTTTCTGTCTACTGTCATGAGAAACAAAGCTTTTCTAGTGCACTTCTGAAAACAGGACACACATACACACACGTATATGTGTATTATATATTTTTAAACTATTATAGTGGAGAACTGTTACTGACATAGCTCCCAACTAAACATTTGTTTAGACCTTAAAGGCCCTTTCTTCCTTTTTCTTTCTTTCTTTTTCTTTCCTTCTTTCTTTCTTTCTTTCCTTCTTTCTTTCTTTCTTTCTTTCTTTCTTTCTTTCTTTCTTTCTTTCTTTCTTTCTCTTTCTTTCTTTCTTTCTTTCTCCCTTCCTTCCTTCCTTCCTCTCCCTCCCTCCCTCCCTCCCTCCCTCCCTCCCTCCCTCCCTTCCTTCCTTCCTTCCTTCCTTCCTTCCTTCCTTCCTTCCTTCCTTCCTTCCTTCCTCTATCTTTCTTTTCCTCTCCCTTTCTTTTAATATCAAAGGGAAACACAATATCTGTTCATGGTAATAAGAAAATGTTATTAGAAAAAAAGTGAATTCTTAGAAGTGTGGTATATTAGTCATATTAAACCGGGAAATAGAAAACATAGATTCAAACTTTTAATTCTGAGTCTACCAAAAATTAACAATGAAACTTGGGTTTGGCATCTAAATTCTCTGATTCTTGTCAACCTTATCTATACAAATAAAAGAGTTGAACTGTCTCAGAGGTTAAAAACTGATGGTTTAGGTATCAAGTACAATCTAAAGATGAGTTTTCTTTGGCCAGTTAGCATTTTTTTAACTAAATTAGTTGCCTAAATATCAATGAAGACATTTTGTCAGAAAAATATACAATTTATGGCTCCTTTTGAAAAACAAAAAGGTGTAACCAACCTCATCTTGTATTTCCTAGGGCAACCATTGGGTAAAGTTCTTCCCCCAGTATACCTGACCACTTCTCTCATTTATGACCGACTGCACCTGACAGACATTTGCACAGACAAGTGCACGACTTGACTCTCCATAATCAAAAGGGCTCATCTAATTGTAAAAGTCCATGAGCCTGGAATATAATTGAGAGCCCAGAAACAAAACCATATAATTACAGTCAATTGATTTTTCAGTAAGGGTGTCAAGACAACTCAATGGGAAAATAATAGCTTTTTTCAACAAATGATGCTGGGACAGCTTGATAGCCACATGCAACAGAATCAAGTTAGACCCCTTCCTCACACTGTACACAAAATTAATTAAAAATGGATTAATTCAAAATTATCTTGAAATACACAAAATAAAACTATAAAACTATTAGAACTTCAAATTTATGAATATGCTAAAAACACAGAATTGTACTCTTTAAAAGGTTTATGTTATAGTGTATGAATTGTATGTCAATTTTAAAAGTACATGAGCCTTCTGTAAGAATCTGTATCTTTATCTCTATTACCCCTGTTAACATTACCAATATCATCAAATTACTTTTCACAGTCATAAGTGAACAAGTCTGAGCTATTAATTTCACTTTAGCATAAAACCTAGTAAATTATAGCTAATGTTGGAATAAATTTCATTTATAAAAAATAAGATTTGAGCCTCCTCTTTCAAAAAAGGAAAGTTTGGGGAAATTTTTTTAAGTGACACATTTTACTCCTCTTCTGAAGGTGAAATTTTTTTGTATTTCATTTTCTCAGATGAATATCTTAACTCTACAGGACCACACAAAATGTCTCTCCTCTTGTTTGCAGGCTGCTTCTGGGCAGGGAGGATAAATCCTAATCAATGCTAAACTGATTCATTTAAGTTTTCATATTGTTTTGTACAATTACCCTTGAGATTATGAGCTCATGGTCTTTTCTGAATCTCATGTCAAGCTGGGGCATCTGAAAAATCAGCAGCACCTACAGAGGCTCATTTGAAGACACTTCTCAACCACCAACTCCACTATAGTACTCAAACATTCAGAGAAATAGCCAGTTGCCTTATACTATAACTAAAAAGAATCAACCTACTAATTGAAGGAGTGGCATATAAGCAAGTGAATTGTACTATCTCCTTAGGATTTCTCTCTTATACCTTGGCACAGCTGAAGAATAAACCTGCATCACAAAACACACACACAAAATTTCCTCAGCTTTACATAGTTGAAGTTCCAAAAGTATTTTCTCCCTGTGTTGACCAAGCACAAAATGTAGTAAAGTATTTAACATTATCCAACCAATTTGGACAAAGTTTAGAAATTGACAGTGAAAACTTGCTTGCCCTTAGAAAGGGGCTCATGTGGAAGTGACTATGAATATAAGTATGTGAGCATATATAATGAAAAGTGGCAGAAATATGTTGTCTCAGTTGTCTACTGTTTGATTTGGTTGGAGTAGTAGTAGTTCCTCTTCTGTAGCAGAAAATTTCCCTTTTTTTTAGAACAACACCTGTATGTGTCTCTACCAACCCCCAGTCTACATAAGAGCAACCCACAAAGAGAATAAAATTGATTTACATAATGAAATAAAAAGTTTCTTAAAAAGTAATTTTCCTCATGGCGTGAGGCATGGGGATGCCTTCAGGGCCATGCTTTACCCTCTTTGCTCTGCTCTGTGTTTAGCCTGCTCTCTGTGTACACATTTCACAGGCTCCTTAGCCCACTGGCTTCCAATTGGGTTGTAGCAATAGGGGGTAATTGCCAAAGATTGGAGGGTGGGAGGAGGGCGAGGTCAAGCTGTTTACTCCACAGGCTGCCTTTATGCTGAGCTTCTGGCTGGTAGGAAGCTGGGAAACTCTATCCCTTAGGGTTTCAGAGACTGCTTCTCTGCCCTTGTCCTTTGACCCAAGAGTGCAATAGCTCCTTTCTATTTCCAGTCACAGAGTGCTTCAATGTACAGTCAGTTCTGCTATAAGTAATATATGTGTTCCTCAAAAACATCATGCTGTGCAAAATTGTGCAAGAAAAAACATGGGGTTTATGGGAAAATGGGTTTAGAGTGACACATACAAACTGCATCAGTGACATTTCAAAAATATAGGAGTCTAATAAAAATGGTGTTACACTTGCTGCATGACTAAAAATACATAAATACCATAAATATTGCATCTTACCTTGAAAAAGGACTTGGAGTTTGCTTGTGGAAGAAAGCTTCAGGAGCGGTACAGCTTGTAAAATGCTGGCAGGAAACTTATTTGAAATGGCACAGAAAGTTGTCACAGCAGATCAGACAATGTGATGTATAGCTCTCCTGGTGAACTAAGATGGAAAGTGCATGTTTGGGGGGTACATATTTTGTGTGTGCTTACATTGTTTGGTTCCACTGAGGACAGATTTCTGTGTTCACCTAACATAAGCCAATGCAAAACTAAGGTCAAATTGTTCCTGAATATATCAATGGTATTGGAACAAATTAGCATTTTCAAAACAAGTGGTATAACACAACTGACTCTACACAGTTCATTTCCATCCACCTCACTGCATTCTTCTCAGTGACCACATCTGCATATGATCTCTGTTTCTGGTGAAAACACCTACAGAGAGAATTAGGGCAGTCTGGGGACAAGAGCTCTGGAAATATGGTGGGAGGTCAGACCTGAGCTCCAAACAGCCTTTAAGAAATTTCTATTGGAAGCAGTTGCCAAGGAACTTTGAAGGGTAGTGATGTGTCTCAAAATTCTAGTTGTTTCATATGCTATAGTATCTAGCAGTCTTGCCACAGTGTGCCCCCCCTCCCAACTCATTACATGCAACAGGTCTGTGTTAACAGGGCTTTGGGAGTGAGTGGGGACGAGAGTGGGATATGGGACAAGAAGATGAACAGAAAGGGCAAGGGTCACAATGGCTAAGATAAACAATTAAGACACAACCCCTTTCCTCAGAATCAACCAAAGAAAGATAACCTCTGAAAGGCAGCAGGCAGCGCCGTTCTGCTTAGCATACATGTAGTTCTGCTAGGTGCTATTCCCTTGACAGAGAATTTGACTCCACATACAGGAAACATGAATATTGCTTTTACTTCCACATTTGCCATAAAAAAAAAGCTTCTCACCAATACTTTCTGTTTCAAAGGCACTTATTCTACAAGCAACAAAAATCTAGAAGTAAAAATAATCATTTTTCCTCCCTCAACAAGTCCTTTTATTTTCTTTGCCTAAGTCAGAACATAAATATAACCTGCTTTTTACCCCAAAATATTACAGTAGCCATAGAAGCACACCCACATGAAGGGATTATTAATATTCCAAAAAACCTTGGAAGAATTTGATGAAAGCTGAAATGAATTTTCACAGATGGTTGTGCTATGGTATATTGGACTTGAAAAATATTAAACAAAGTAATACCCCATTTCTGTTTTATTCCCTGAAAGCAATTATTACATAAAAAGGTAGACAGGCACCACACAGTTAACAAACAAAGACTAGAGAGTTGTCATCAACTTAGAAATGTTCTGGAAAGTAAATGAGGGCGAGTTGCCAATAACTTGACTGTAAAATACAGAAATAAAAAACCTATACTGTGAACATACACATACCTATATCCCACATCACAATTTGATGAGGCAAGAGATAAATGGCCCAACATTTATTGTTTTTACAGGACTATGACAACCTCCCAAGGAAGAGAAGCAGAATGTCTCTCCTCTCACATAAAAAGCAAATTACAGATGGAAAAGAATATTCACTACTCTCAGAGCAAGATTCAATTAAAAAAATATGTCTGGCTCAGACAGGGCAAATTCCAGGCACAGAGTATTTTCATAGAAGTTCATCCTAAAGGAAAGATTTGAATGCTGCAAAAGCCTGTGGAAATTTTCATGGCTTGTCATATTTTCTCTGTAATACTAAACAAGGATTTCTGCCTCCTTGGCTCATATTTTTCTCCTAACTGATTCTGCAAGATGTTGTTAAGCTTTTAACAGTGCATTTCCTTTCAGAAAATCACATTGTATAATAGTTGCATGGTGGATACTGAATAATAATTAATCCCGTCAAACAGCAATATTGTAATATATAGTGCTTTACCAAGAACTGTGTATGTGTACATGAGAGACACACACACACACACACACAGAGAGAGAGAGAGAGAGAGAGAGAGAGAGAGAGAGAACACGTGAGAGAGAGAACACGTGAGAGAGAGAGAACACGTGATTAGACAGCAGGATGAAACTGTGGAAAGGAAGACAGAGGCAGCTAGTCACATCACATGTCCCATGAAATGCTACAAAGACAGCACAAATGTCATTATTTAAAGAGAAAGCAACACTAACTCTGGGATACCCATTTTTATCTTCAGAAACTTTAGGCAGGAGCTATTATCTCTGTGTTGTACAAATGCTGAAGCCATCAAAAAGAGCCCCTAAAAGTCACATGATTTTTTAGCTAAAACTCCTGCACCTGCACATGTTCCCCTCTGCCTTGTCACCTTTCATCCACTTTGTACAGAGTATCATTAAGGGTTCTAGACATCAAATTTTGGATCTTGTTATAATGCTTAGAATGGCTGTCAGTGGACAGGAAAGGAATTCCAATAGTCAGCTTTGAACTGTGGAATAAATACACTCATTTGGGTGTTATGAAACTGTTCCATTTGTCTTATCATTCATTCTTCACTTGACATTATGACCCCTGGAAAACCAAACAAGGCATTTCTTCAGTTTTTTACCCTTGACCTCCAAGCAGCAAGGCCTTTATTCTCTGTCCCCTCTTGCCCTTTGGAGATAATTGCCTACATTTGGGTGCCTATATTACATATGTTTCAACCTGTTCTCCAAACACTAACTGCTTGGGATTAAAATAGTTTCTAAAAAGCATTTTCAGCCTTTCCTTGAACTCCTGCCAATCTGTGTCTCTGCACAGAAAGGAAAATGCTGAGCATTAAAAACAAAATGAGGATTAGTCAGAAGGAGATAATAAATAGCACATTACTGCATATGGCAGAAGCAAGAGAGAGAGAGAGAGAGAGAGAGAGAGAGAGAGAGACCCAACAATTTGTTTATTTTAATGGTTTAACCATGAAGACCATTTGACATCTTAGTGAAGGTAAGAGGAGTATAGGCTTGTGTCAGGAAGTAAGAAACAATTAGAGAAAAGCTTTACCATGGAAAGCATATCATATCATCATCATTGTTTCTTTAACATATATTTTATTGACCATGCTATTCTAGTTGTCCCATTTTTTCTCCCCTTTATCCTCCTCTGCCCTGCACCCCACCTCCCACCAGAATCTACCCCACTTAGTTCGTGTCCATGGGCTGTACATATAAATTCTTTGGCTTCTCCATTTCCTGTACTATTCTTAAACCACCCCCTGTCTATTTTGTCCCTATCATTTATGCTTCCTATTCCCTGTATTTTTCCCCCATTCTCCTCCTGCCCCCTCTTTACTGATAACCCTCCACGTGATCTCCATTCCTGTGATTTTGTTCCTGTTCTAGTTGTTTGCTTAGTTTGTTTTTGTTTTTATTTTAGCTTCAGTTGTTAATAGTCATGAGTTGTTTCTCATTTTAATGGTCATATTTTTATCTTCCTTTTCTTAGATAAGTCCTGTTAACATTTCATATAATAAGGGCTTGGTGATGACGAACTTCTTTAACTTGATCTTATCTGGGAAGCACTTTACATGCCCTTCCATCGTAAATGACAGCTTTGCTGGATAGAGTAATTTTGCATGTAGGTCCTTGCCTATCATGACTTCGAGTACTTCTTTTCAGCCCCTTCTTGCCTGTAAGGTTTCTTTTGAGAAATCAGCTAAGAGACTTACAGGAACTCCTTTGTAGGTAACTCTCCCCTTTTGTTGCTTTCAAAATTCTCTCCTTAACTTTAATCTTGGGTAATTTAATTATGATATGTCTTAGAGTGTTCCTCCTTGGGTGCAATTTCTTTGGGAATCTCTGAGTTTCCTGAACTTCTTTGAGTCTATTTCCTTTGCCAGATTGGGGAAGTTTTCCTTTATTATTTTTTTTCAAATAAGTTTTCAATTTCTTACTCATCCTCTTCTCTTTCTGGTTCCCCTATGATTAGAATGTTGGAACATTGAAAGTTGTCCTAGAGGTTCCTAAGCCTCTCCTCACTTTTCTGAATTCTTGTTTCTTCATACTGTTCTGGTTGAATGTGTATTATTTCTTTCTTCTGCTCCAAATCATTCATTTGAGTCCAGGTTTCCTTCCCTTCACTGTTGGTTCCTTGTATATTTTTATTTATTTTAGTTTGCATAGCCTTCACTTCTTCCTCTATTTTGTGTCCATAATCAATTCTGTGAGCATCCTTATTATCAGTGTTTTGAACTCTGCATCTGATAGGCTGGCTATCTCCTCATTGTTTAGTTCTTTTCCTGGAGTTTTGATCTGTTGTTTCATTTGAGCCATATTTCTTTGTTTCAGTGTACCTGTTACATTATAAGGGGTGGAGCCTGATGTATTTGCCAGGATGGGGCTACCCTCTTTCCTGCATTGTGGGGCTGTATGTGAGTGAGAGGTCAGAGAAGGAACAATGCCGCTTACTCACTAGGCTCTCACCACCCTTTCAGTCACTACCCCTGCTATTCACAAGCACATTGGGCACTTCCGGTGTTGACTTCTGGGTGTGTACATCTTAGGACCCTGTGGGTCTCTCCAATAAACTCTCCTGTGAGGCTGGGAGTTTATCCTACTGCCACAATCCCCACAGGTTTTTATAGCCAGAGGTTTTGAGACTTTAATTTCTTGCACTGGAAGCCTGGGTTGTGTGGTCTGTCTCACTCCCCAGTTGCTCCTCTTGGCTTATCCACACATGAATGTGGGACCCCTAGGTCCATTGCCTTGCCCCATGTCTTCTGCACCTTGTCTGCCCATCTCTGCCACTCCTACCATTCTGGATGAATGTATCTTCTTTAACTTCTTAGTTGTTGAACTCCCATACATTTTGATTTTCTGGCAGTTCTCTTTGTTTTTTGTTCCTAAACTTGTTGGTATCCTTTAGGTTGTGTGAGGAAGCAAACAGTATTTACCTATGCCTCCTTCTTGGCCAGAAGCTCTAGATCACTATTGTTTATGCAACCAGACTGAGAGTCAATTTAAGTATTCCCACAATGCATTATTTGTAATCAAATACTAATTAAAGAAATGATGTAATATGTCATCATGAGGATGATAACAAAGCTAGGAGTTGGACTGCATCTGCAAAATCCAGTTCTTTTAATGTTATGCTAATGAAGGGGAGGGTCAAAGTCTATCCAGACCTTTCTCCTAGTTTCTGTGGGTTGGGGTAAAGACTGGCTTGGCTGCCACTGGTGAGAGGTGAACCATAGAAGTAAAATAATAACAAAAACCAATGCCACAACTAATTTCAATTAAAAAAATCTATGAAATTGATGTACACATTTTCATCCCCATGTTATAGATTAGAAAATCAAGGTACAAAGAAAGAGGTTAAGCAACTTCCCAAAGTTTACACAGTTGATAGGTTGTAGTGTAAAGATTTAAACCAAAGCAGTATAGCTCAAAGAATAGCCCCACTCAACCTTACATTCTTTTGCATGTATGAATGAACTGGGAAATTAGTAGCCTTCATACCATGTACCACCTCAGAAGCAGATATTTATCCAACCACCCATGTGTTCAGCAAATACATACTGAGCACCCACTATGTCAATACCAGATGTTAACACTGGAGACTAGGGGCGGGAGGGTATTGATAAACAAGCAGATAGAATCCCTGTTTTTTTGGAATTTGTAATCTGGTTGGGAGGTTGGTGGGAAAATTCAGCCTGCCTATTAAGCTTTGGAGGGAAGTATAGTGAAATAGGTGTGGAAGTTTAACATGCTCGGAATTGACAAGAGAGCTTATTAAAACACAGATTGCTGGACCTCAAACCCACAGTTTGTAGGGATGTGTTTAGACCCCATAATTTGCATTTCTGATAAGTTCCCAGATGAGGCTGATACTGTTGGGGTAGGAGCTGTACTTTAAGACCATTGTTCTGAAGAATCATTTGGTTGGGTGAGAAATGTTTATGTTGTATTGTACATAGAGGTAATCCTGTGCTTAGAAAAAAGGGTCACTGACCTACATAGATAAAATCTGAGGCCTACTGGTATTTCTCACTCTGTCTTAAAACATCAGTATTCTCCCTAGCATAGATAAGACATCCAGCCACCAACACCCATTCACACATGGGATCCAACAGAATGATAGATAAATTAGGTAAGTTTTGATACCATAGATGTGACAGGAAAGTAAAATTTGAGGCCAGAGTGTGATGTCTTGAGTACATTTTTGAGGAATGAGAAGGTAATAAGATATTGACACTCTAAAAAGTTGGGGTGCTAATGACAAGAAGAAAGTCACTGCAGGGGAATTTTCTACCTATCAATTCAAGAAACAGTTTCATTCTTACAGATAATGATATACTATCATTTAATTGACATAATGACTAAAACTGCCTCTAATTTCTTGGGTCTGGTTTCAATGTAGTTGAAAAAAAAATGCCTAAGTTATTCTTGTCTATAATAGGGGAATTTTCCAGGTTCATGGCTTTCTTGTCTATTGAAAAGATTCATGGCAAGAGTAAAAAAAAGTATTTGGAAAGGGTCAATTTTGATAAACATATGTGGATATAAAAATCAGCATTATTCATGATCAGAACAATTAAAAGCTAGGAGGAGTTACATACATATAAAGCTAGGAGGAGTAACATACATATATATAAACATTTTACAAAAAAGAGTTGATAGAACAGGAGGGTTTCCAATACAGAAAGGAGTAACACGTGTTTGCATTTGGCTGACCTTTCTTCCAGATCAAGTAGAAGGAACTTCTAACTCCAGGAATGTCATTTTGTTATACTCTGCAAACAGTCAGTTTTAAAGTCCTGAAAGAGCATATCTAGTTGGATAAATAAATATACAACCTTACAGGCAAATGCAAATGATTTAGAAAGTAATTTAGGAGTTTGCTCTATAATATCAGCTATCTGGTTACCCGTCCCTTGTCTTGGCTCAGGTAATTAAAACCTAGCTAGTTTTGTTTGTAACCAAATTCCTAAACTGACACCCTACAGGCCAAATCTGACCAATAGATGTGATGGTTTAACTTGAATATTATGGTCCTTGTTGCTGTGCCTTTAAATGTTGACTAGAAATTCTCAAATGGAGACTTGCTTTCCTTTGCAAACTTACCCACAATTCTGTAATATCTTTAGCCTAGATGGATGACACATTTAAGTTACTGGCCAATCCCCTGGAGAGATGTGAGATTTAAACTCCTGCTATATAATGTACAAAATCTCCCTTCAACTCCATTACTGTCTAAGCACTTCATGTTTTTTCTTCATTTCGCTAGTGAAAGGAAAGGTTTTTTTTCCTATAAGAATTTTAATTGTTTCTGGGTGAGTGATATAATATTATAATATATGAAACTTTGGGAGGAAATAAGTTTCACAGAAAGAGTGCAGAATTACCCTGCTGTATGATTCACTGTATGGTCCAGATCGTTGATCTGTTTTCAATAGGCTTGGATATTTTGAGCTGATTAAATGAAATAGCAACACTGGAAAGTGTCTTGATTTTAGAAAAATGGGTATATCACCACCAGACACGAATGAGCCCAGATAATACATTAAGTTTTAGGAGGTTCACAGAGTGGGCTTAAATAAAAATTTTTGAGAAGGTGGAACGAATGTGAAATGCCTCCAGGCATGTTCATTTTTATTCTGCAGTGAATAGGAAATATACTGCAGTAAGAACAGAATTAATGATTGAAAAACAGCTGGAGATATTGAAACAGAAATCAATCCTACTTTTCCAACGCTTAAAATTGGTTTAAAAGAAAAAGGAAGGTAGGGTAGAGAGTTGGCACCCAAAGGGAAATGGAATGGTGATATTGAGAATTTGTTACCAGCCCTGGCTGGGTGGCTCAGTTCCTTGGAGCTTTGCCACATAAACCAAAAAACTGTGGATTCAATTCCTGGTCAGGGCACATGCCTGGGTTTGCAGGTTCAGTCCCTGGTCATGCATACAGAAGAGGCAACAGATCGACATTTCTCAATCCCTTTGCCTCTTTCTAAAATCAATAAGCATGTCCTCTGGTGGCAATTAAAAAAAAAAAAAGGAATCTATGACCAGTCATTTGTAGTTCATTCACAAACAAGCATAGCAAAGCCCATAAGTGGCAAATCTCATAAACCGGGTGATGGACATTTGGAATTACCATGAAATCTGAAATGTGGACATTTTATAAGAAGATGGATCAGTACTGCTTTCAAAGGCGAAGACTAACAGCAAGTGACTTTCCAAGGACACCAAGGTCCCACTAGAGGCACTCAAGGGTAAAACCATTGGTAGACGGCACTTTCATTACAGACCAAAGGGCTACTGCTCAAGTTGTATCAGTCACTGTACAACAGTTTGATGTTGCAAAGCTAAGCACATCTCCAGCTATCTTATCTATGCTGTTTATGTGATTATTTTCTTCAAAGATGATAGGAAAGTTTATTTTAGCCAAACCTCTTTCCAGAGTGACAAATTTCACAGTATTGGTTGTCCAACATACTAAAGCTGTCCCATGGTCTTAAAAGTTTTTACTGTTACAATTGGAAAGTGGCTGAAAATTAAAACAGGTATGTATGTATATTTTTTGTATGTATGTGTGTGAAACCTACTCTTGCCATATTTTATATTGCTATAACTTTTTTGATTGAATAAACTGAATTCCAGGAGGCAAATTTGGCTTCCAGCTGTTCATTCTGCGGGTTTTCTCCTTGAGTATATTGAGCAGCTATGGGCATTGTGACCAGGGCCTCTCTTCACTAATGGACATGCTGGTGACTTTTGAGCTAATAGAGAATTCATCTGGAGGCTCAGTTTGACTAGTGTATACATCCCTAAACCTATTTCAGACAGGAGAACTGTATTCATGTCAAACCTATGTCAGCATAAGCTCTTAAACCTAAAAAATGGTCTTGACAGAATTTCTAAGTCCCAAGTGCTTATTTAATTCCATACCCAGTGCCTATGAAAGAAAAGACTAATTCATGAGTCTTTGTGCATTTAGTTAGGGTCAGTGTACAGATGACTTGCTCAGACATCCTAGTGAAGACTGTCTGGAACCCTCTCAGGAGGAAAGAGAAGACTTTGCCTCAAGTGTCTTCTCACTACCAGGCCCTGAATGATAAGCATTATATTTATAATATGTAAAATATCACATTCTCAGCGAGTCTTTGCTGGTCATCTTATTTAAAATAACAACCCCTCCTCTGTAATTTCTTTCCTTAGCATTTATCACTTTGTACTATAAAATTTACATATTTTGTTTGTTTTCTGTCTTCTCTTTCTAGAAGCTGAATGAGGGAGGAATTTTGCCTCTTTCTCACTGGTCTATCTCTGGTGCCTAGAACTATTTGGCACTCAATATATACTCAACAAATGAGTGTTGAATAAGTGAAAGAATGATTGAAAATAAATATCTACAGATATAATCTCATTATGTTGTGTGCCAAAGATTCTGCTTCAAGAGGACCAGGGCTACAATCTTACCTAAGATGTTTACAAGCTAAGTAGCCATAGTCAAGGTACAACCTCATTGAGTCTCAGCTTCTTCATTCATGAAATGCAGATCCTGATAGTTCCTTCCCCATAAGGATGTTGTAATGACAAAAAATAAGGTTCATGCCAAGACACCTTTTGACACCTTTGGTCTTTGGCTCACTGTAGGTGTTCCAAAATTGTTGGCTGTTAATACTGCTGTTTTCTTTGTTCCTAAACTAGAAACTAATGCAGAATAATAATTCAGTGAATATACAGAGTTCCACACCTACTTATTTTTCTCCCACCTTTTCTAAGAGCTCTGACATAGGGCTAGGAAGAAATTGATTGGTGAAGAAGCTGCCTTACATTTGTACATGTGTTACAAATTCCAGTCTTCAAGGTGTAGGAGCAGAGAGGGCCTCCTAGACATAACACAGTGAAAGACAGTATGCAGCAGCTGGCCTGCCTGCCTCACAATTGTGTGCTTTGTAACACAGTAGGGCATTTGGGTCTCAGGCTGCCCACTCTATTACCTTCCTGAAATCTTAAATACACTTTAAAAGCAGTTATTTTGCTTCTAGATTTGGGAATGATTATGTAAAGAGAGGCATAACTGAGGTGAAGCTCACATTTCAAGGCATGTCAGGTACTAAGATGGATGATGCCCAGATAATAATGGAAATGAATGCAGGTTGGACTTTGTAAAACATAACCTTGGGTAGACTCAAGACCAGGCCCACACAGGGCTCACTCCTGCTTCAGAATCCAGAGGAAACGGAGCCACAACATGCAAATACAGGACACAGAGTTTCAGAAGAAAGGAAGGCTAAGTAATATCTCATATTCAGGGTTCCCAGAAATAATGATAATGTCTTAATTGTATTGCACTGGGGTTTTGTGGGCAGAAATTCTCCAAATGATGCCAACTTTCCTACTTCTTATTTTCTGTGTTTAATTGCTTGGCTAGAATTAATAGTAGAAGCTAGTTTTTAAAAGCATTTATTTGATGTCTAAGTGCTTATTTTGTCCTTTCAACAAGCCATTGAATTAGGAAATGCTTACTCATGTACCCATTTCACAGATTTGGGGTAAGAGGTTAAGTCACTATCTGTGGTCATAAACTAGGAAGTAGGACAGTCAGAATTGACACCTGCATCTGTCTGAATTTAGCTCCTGCACTATTCAACCCCTTGCTCTACACCACAATTCCACCAACTATATTAAGTTACCTGTGATACTTTCATAGCTCCTTATACTTTTTATTTGTAGCATTGAACTTAATTTGTAAATAAATATACTATAAATATGTAATTACTTGCCCAATACCTGACTCAGTACTAAACAGGATATCTGTGTTTGTAGCACAGAGCACAGACCTAACTCATGACAGAAGCTCAGATAATATCTGTTGAATATGTTAATAAATACAAAGTGAACAGAAATTGGAATGCCAAGTAAAGATTGAAATTCACTTAGTTTTTTAAAATGAATAAAAAACACTCAAAATTCATTTATGCAGTGATTTTTACCCTTAAGAATAAAAATCAGTGTGTAAGAGTTTCAAATAACCTTTCTCATAGTTATTCCAAAATAACATGGGAAATTCAAATAATTGTGCAATTTATCTCTTTATTGTTTGACTTTTCCACTAGACAGCTGCCAGTACAGGGTGGAACCAAAGTAGGTTTACATTTATGAGTACACAAAACACAGAATCTATTATTGTATTATTATTTATTAATTGTATCATTTACCTACAAACAACTGTAAACCTACTTTGGCCCCACCCTGTATGTATCAGTCTTGTGCTTGTTTCCCTCTTTTACTTCTAGTCCTTAGTAGGCACTCAACTACTATTTGTGGAGCAAACCAATAAAAAATACTGCTCATCACCTGTTGCTGATATTTTCATGAAAGTAAAAATGCTGGCACCCTTAGAGCCATATAATTTTTTTTCTGAATTTAGAAGTTTTCAAAGACAGTTTGTGAATGTATAACATTCAAGACACAACACAGCAATGTCAACACGATTCAGAGATGAAACTCGGTGGTCATGAACCCAGGCTAAAGAGAAACAGCTTGGCTGATTTAGTTTGGTTTTCCCAAACAAAGTCAGGAGGTAAACCACAGCTTCTGACCATGTATTTAAACATTTGGAAAACCTGCTGAAATTGCTTACATGTAAACAGCAAGAGATTAATACTGTGTTTTTCAGACTTACTTTAATGAATTCTTTAACTTTTTTTACCACACAAAAGTTAAAATGATTGTTCTCAGAAATAAATAAAAGGAAAGTAATATAAAGTTAGCTTTCAGCAAACAAAATAAAACAAAAAAACCCAACAAAACAAAAACCCAAAGCAGACTAAACAAACAAAAAGCAAAAGAACAAAAGGATCTGGAAAGAATGGAATGGTGAAGAAGTAAGAATGGGGCAATGTGCTGTGAAGCAGAAAAGGAATGATTCCAGTGAAATGAACAAGAAACACTGAATGAAATATACTGAGAGAGGAAGGGAATGGTAAGAGACTGGGTACAGAAGAAAGGGATGCAAGCTTCTGGCTAGTGAGCCAAATGCTGCTATAATCCAACTTTGATTATACGTGAGTCTCATTTTTGCTGTTTAATTTTATCCCCTCTGCAAATACAGAGATAGCCGTTTTCCTTTTGACACAGTTATCTTTGTCTAGATAGAAGCTTTGGAAATGTCCCTTTGAAAGATTTGTAAAACTTATAAGAAGGCTGAACACATTAAGTGACAGATCTTTTGGATTTTAGACAAGGAAAGCATTTCACTCAGGGCTTGAATCTAAAAGCCTTGAACCTAAAAGCCAAAGGATCAAAGATGCTGGAACAAAATACTTTGAGATTCAAATAGGAGGAATCGCAGCATTTTCTTGATATTGGAATTCAACAACCTGATCATTAGCTTAATTTTTCTGTGAGTGAAAATTGACCCAAGGTGTCAACCCATTGGCTGATCAGCAACCAATCAGACTGTGATTATTGAGAATTTTAACTAAGATATTGCTGATGGGCACTAAAACAAAAAGTCAAGTAGATTTTTGGACTACTGGTCAGGTTGGCCATGTTAAGTCAAGAGATAGAAAGAGAAAATTGAGGAAGTCATTCAAGAGAGAGAAAAGACCAAAAGATAGAAAGGGAAAAAGACTATGAAGGGGATAGAAATACTGAATGTGTGGCCCCAGAGAGATAGTATTATCTTCCATTTCTACTAACTTTCCACCCCTGTGTCATGAAGACTCAGTTTCCAAATATGTGGCAAATAGTACAATATTATTATTGAGCACATATCTAAGTCATTGTATATACATTGCTTCATTTCACATTCAAAAAAATATGAGGTAAGACCTATTATTCCTATATTACCAATAACAAAACTGAGGCTTAGAGAGATTAAGTAATTTACTCATATCTGTTTCATGATTAGTGACTGGTAGAAATAGGATTAAAACCCAGTTCTCTCTGATTCCAAAGCTGTCACTCCTAAGTGTTTACTGCTGTTTTTATCCTTAACTTAGCTTCCTCTTTTCTTGAACAAGCTTGAGAGTTTTTTTTATAGAAATCAGCCTGATCCCTGATTAAGATGAAATAAAAAATATAAGAAATTGGATAAGGAGAGAACTCTCACTCAACACTGAGATTGTGACACAGAGGCACTTCTGTGGCTTAAAGCCCCATTAACCACTATGGAGACAGTAAAAAAATCAGTGGTTGCCTCAGGTATAGGTGGGAGAGATGAACAAGAGGAGCACAGAAGATTTTTAGGTCATTGAGACTATTCCATATAACACTGATGGTGGATCCACGTAATTAAACCCATAGAATGTACACCACCAAGAGAGAACCTTAATGTAAACTATGGACTTGGGATGACAATGATATGTTGGTTCATTGATTGTAACAAATGCACCACTCTGGTGGGAAATGTCCATATGGGGAGGTTGTGCATGTGAGGGGCCAGGGCATGTACAGAAACACTCTATACTCCCTATTCCATTTTGCTATGAAACTAAAGCTGGTCTAAAAATACTTTATTAATATAAAAATTTACTTTTGGATGTAAGAATTCAGTTTTTAATATTATTTTTCTTATATACTTTCCTCATTTTTAGATTTTTACATTCATCAGGTTGATTTGTATAAAACATACTTCTTACTAAACTTGGTGTTCTGTTGTTCTCTCCCGTGTTCTAACACTTTTAAAAAGATGTGAAGTAATTTAACATAATTTTTGAAACTGGGTAGGAGAAAAACAGGTAGAGTTATACTTTTAGTAATAAAGCAAACAAAGCTGAGGAAGTCGGGTACTCTGGTTTCCTACCAAGTAAATGTCAGAGGCCATTTACATTTGTCCAGATATTTATGTGCATATCTTTAAAGCTGTCCAGATGCATCAGGTGAACACAGCATGACAATGGTCACACCCTCTGCCTTTCATTTCACTTCTGTACATTGGATCACCTGAATGTAAATGAACCCCAGAGTGTTCATTTAAACAGGGCACTGTGTGTGCTTTCTGAACAAGCTGCCTAAAGATATTTTTTGTTCCACACACTAGATTTTTCAACCTCTTTTCTTTGTAAGATTTTTGTTGGAGAGAAGTGAAGGAAAATTGAAAGGAAGAGGAAGTGAAAGAATATCTGATTTGGGCCTGGAGTGGTCATTAACTAGTTGTGTGATTTGAGCCAGGTATTTGCCTCATAAGTGAAAAACTGAAAACCGTATTATTTATATGACAGGCTAAGTAAAGTAAGAGTCACCTCTTAGTCCCTGGGGAATGTACAGTCCAAGATCCCTAGTAGATGCCTGAAATCATGGATAATACCAAACTTGATATATAAGGGGTAACCCCCCTAAAAATCAAAATGTTCCTCTGGAGGAGGGACCCTTTGTAGTACAGGCTTCTCCTACTAGGTGGGTGTTCTAGGAACCCATCTGTATCAGTGTACCAGTGGGTGTGGTTGTGAGAGGCTGCAGTTGGCTTTAGTGAATTTTTTTTAAGATTCTTTCAACACATTTGCTCATATCATGATGGGTGATTTACGAGTGCACCTGCCCACACCACGCTGAGTGTTCAGTGGTTTTTGGCCAAAAACAGCATGACCCCCATGCCTCACTCTGCCTATTGACCTGATCTTGTCCCAAGTGACCTTTTTTTTTTGTTTCCCCAGATGAAAAAAAGTCTTCAAAGGGAAATGTTTTGCCAATATGGAAAGATGAAACAAAAAACAGCAGAATCACCAAAAGGCATCAAAATCAACAAGTTCAAAAACTGTTTTGAGCAGTGGAAAAAATGTCTTGATAGGTGTATTCCAAATAGATAGTATTTTGAAGGTGACAGAAGTTTACACATGTAAGAATAAATACAAGATTTTTAATAAATAAATTCTGGCTTTGGGGGTCCTCCTTGTATACTATGTACTTTCATATACATACATATTTTTTCATTTAAAGGAAGTACTTTACCCTTTCCCTTGGTGACCCAAATTGCCAGCATCACTATTCTTGCACTTTGGGGCCGTTACTAAGTAAAATAAGGATTATTTAAAACAAGATCATGATACCAGAGCAGTTGATCTATGATTAACAGGCAGGGAGTATATATAACATAGACACAATGGGAAAAAGGATCGTTTCTGTCCTAGGTAGGACAAACCGGGATGACTTGAGATTTTATCACAAAACTCAGAATGGTGTGCAATTTAAAACATGAATTGTTTATTTCTGGAATTTTCTCCAGTGACAGAAATCAAGAAAAGCAAAACTGCAGATAAGGGGGTACTACTGTAAGCAGACTAACTGATATAGAGATATCATGGGTTAGATTTAGGGTCCTCAAATGTTTGTGCAATTTGTAGAATGATGTTGAGAATTGTTTCAAGGGAGCCCTACCTGAAACTCCACTTTTGCTGAGGGGAGAAACCACATGTGTTTCCTGTGAGAGTCACTTGCTTTCTGCTGTAATCTTCAGGATCTCACAAGTTGCACTCTAAGTTGGGTTCCTTTGATCCACAAAATAACAGAAGATGAGGGAAAGCAATATCAGAACATGACTGAAATGAAAGGATCTACTCTTTCCTGCCTCAGAATCGTCAGCCTCAGGCCCTGTGCAGACGGGAGGCAGGTTCACTCAGCCTGTGGGGAGGGACAGGGGGGTACGGGGGGGGGGGGACCGGGGCGGGGGGTTGGAGTGACAGGGAGGCTGTTGTCATGTTGCCCCTGGGTCCCAGCCAACCCAGCAGGTGCCAGCTGGCAGTAAAGAGAAGGTGCTTCTCCCTTTTTAACTAGGTGTACATGGCAGGTTCCTTGTCGCAATCTTACAGTCTTCTGTTTGTAGCATGAGAGGCAAGTTTTTTATAACCTGTTTAGAGGTACATACACATTCATATGAAAAACCATTTCCTAAAAGAATAATTTTTAAACAGATGAGACTTTCAACAGAGAATATGTAGTATTACATGTTATCCTACCCCCAGCAAGTGAGTAGCGTATTTCTAAGGAGGGATGACCAGCTAGAGAACATTTGTTGTAATTTGTGATCATCAGCTTCTCATGAAAGGAAAGAAAACCACAAGGCCAAGCCATGGTGTCTCACAACCAAAGTAGAGAATTTGTGGAACCAGGGGGGTTTGACTGCATGGATTTATTTTTTATTTTCATGTTTTCAAACATTTATTTTAAAGTATATTTTATTGATTATGCTATTACAGTTGTGACATTTTTTCTCCCCTTTATTCCACTCCACCCTGCACCCCTCCTCCCACCAGCATTTTTCCCCCTTAGTTCATGTCCATGGATCATACATATAAGTTCCTCCTTGGCTTCTCCATTTCCTATACTATTCTTCACCTCCCTCTATTTTGTACTTACCATTTATGCTTCATAATCCCTGCACCTTCTCCCTCCATTTTTCCCCTCCCCCTTCCCACTAATAACCTTCCATGTGATCTCCATTTCTGTGATTCTGTTCTTGTTCTAGTTGTTTGCTTAGTTTGTTTTTGTTTTTGTTTTAGGTTCAATTCTTGATAGTTGTGAATTTGTTGTCATTTTACTGTTGAGAGTTTTTATCTTCTTTTTCTCAGAAGATAAAAGATAAGTCCTTTTAACATTTCATATAATAAGGGCTGGGTGATGGTGAATTCCTTTAACTTGACCTTATCTGGGAAGCACTTTATCTGCCCTTTCATTCTAAATGATAGCTTTGCTGGATAGAGTAATCTGGAATGTAGGTCCTTGACTTTCATGACTTCAAATACTTCTTTCTAGCCCCTTCTTGCCTGCAAGTTTCTTTTGAGAAGTCAGCTGATAGTCTATGGGAACTCTCTCTCCGTTTATTTTGCTGCTTTTAAAATTCTCTCCTTATCTTTAATCTTGGGTAATGTAATTATGATGGTGCCTTGGTGTGTGCTTCCTTGGGTCCAACTTCTTTGGGACTCTTTGAGCTTCCTGGAGTCTATTTCCCTCACTAGATTAGAGAAATTCTCCTTCATTATTTTTTCAAATAAATTTTCAATTTCTTGCTCTTCCTCTTCTTCTGGCATCTTTATGATTCAGACTTTGGAATGTTTAAAGTTGTCCTGGGGGTTCCTAAGCCTTTCCTCATTTTTTGAATTCTTATTTTTTCATTCTTTTCTGGTTGAATATTTCTTCCTTCTGTTCCAAATCATTGATTTGAGTCCAGGTTCCTTCCCTTCACTGTTGGTTCCCTGCATATTTTTCTTTTTCTTTTTTTTAAATTTTATTTAAATTGCTGTTGCAGTACAATTTTCTATCTTTTACTCCCATCCTAACCCACCCATCCAACCCTCCCGTCTTCCCTCCCATTTCCACCTGCCCCTAGTTTATTTCAGTTTGCATACCGTTCACTTCCTCTTCTATTTTGTGACTAACTCAACCATTTATGTGAGCATCCTGATTACCAGTGTTTTGAACTCTGCATCTGATAGGTTTGCTATCTCTTTATCACTTAGTTCTGTTTTTGAAGCTTTGATCTGTTCTCTCATTTGAGCCTATTTTTCTGTCTTGGCATGCCTGTTAAGCTGTAAGGGGCAGAGCCTTAGGTATTCTCTAGGGAGGGACAACCCATGTCACTGTGTTGTGGCACTGTCTGTGGGGGAGGGGTCTGAGAGGGACCAATGGCACTGCTCCACTCCCTGTCGGCTTTCAGTCACTTCCCTCACTACCCACAAGCAAATTGGGCCCTGCTGGTGCTGATTCCCAAGTGGGTGGGTTTGTGCATGTTATAAGACTCGGTGGGTCTCTCCAATAAACTCTCCTGTGAGGCAGGGAGTTATTCCTGCAGCTGCAACCCCCAAACATTTTTACAGCCAGAGGTTTCGAGGCTTTTTCCCCCCATGTCTTGGAACCCTGGGTTGTGCAGTCTATCTTGCTCTCCAGTTGATCTTCCTGGTTTTTCTGTACACAAACTAGAACTTCCAGCCACTGCCTCCCTGCCCAGTCCTCCACCCACTGCCTTGCCTTACATCCTCTCCTTCCCAGCTGCCCATCTCTCCTATCAGACTGAATGAATGTTTCTCCTTTAACTCCCTGGTTGTCCAACTTCTATACAGTTTGATTTTCTGTCAGTTCTGGTTGTCTTTTGTTTTTAAATTTGTTGTTGTCTTTCTTTTGGCTGTAGAAGAAGGCAAAGTGTATCTACCTATGCCTCCGTCTTGGCCAGATGATCAACTGAGTGCATGGATTTAAAGAGCAAAGGCCAAGAATTGTATCTGAAGGGGAGACTAAGATTATCCTCCAACAGGACCACTATCTGGGCAGCGGCCATCAAGCCATAGTGACAGAGTGGACATAAAAACTCAAAGATGAATGAATGTATCACAGTGAGCATAGGGCTGTCCACAGCACCTGCAAGAACCAGAGCAGTTCTGCAGACATGTTGTCACTAATGCCAAGTGCTGAGGAGATGAGGAAGCTCAGGGGGTCGTATGACACATGGTATCTGGAGAAGTGGTAATAAATGGAGGTACAAGGCCTAATGAGAGAGGGATAAAAAGTAACTAAAGACTAGGAAAACCACAGAGTTTGTCAGCCAAACAAGGCAAGGACAATTTTTGCAGCATGGGCACTGTTAATTATATCAGGCAAAACCTGGACTGTTTTGGGCAACTTGGGACATAGAAGCTCTCTACCAAAGCTAACAATCCACCCTGATCAAGCCATTAAGTCTAAGAGTTAGGACTTTGGGATCAAGTGCCCTAGTTCAAACACAAACACTACTGCTTACTGATGGTGATCTTAGGCAGGTTGTTTTACTCTTCTGTACTGAGCTTTCTCACTTGTAACAGTACCTGCAGAGCAGAGTTGTGGAAAGGATTAAAGAAATTAGTTTAAAAGGCTGAGCACTGTGCCTGGCACATAGAAGTCACTCAGTAACAACAACAACATTATTATCATGAGTTTATTAAGTGAAGTACATTATGAAGTACACATATGGTGCCTGGGATACCAACTGAGAATATTTCATTCAAATGGTTAGGGGAAGGGGAATAGAAGAGACAGTGGGAAAGAAAAGTGTCAAAAATTTTCTAGAAAAAAAAAGTGACATAACATTTCATAGATTGTGACAAACAAAAATCTCACTAATTCCAATCTCACTAAATTTTTTTTAATTGTGTGGTTACTTAAGCAAGTGTGAAGTAAAGTTATGAATGCAAAATTATGTTTATCATGTTTGTACATATAAATATACTGTATTCCAGATTACATGGGAAAATTAAGGTATCATTGAAAGAAATTCCTATGCCTTGTAGAATCAGCATTTCAACATGCACACTTCAGTGCTCTCCCATTTCATTAAAGCAGAAGACCTTATACGATGAGGTAATCCTGTGGCTGGTTTCAGACACTGACTACCCATGAAACACATAAAAACTTCCTCTTTCATTTTTGCATCTCAGAAACTCAGTCTGATCTTTCACATTTTTATATTTTAACTTCTTGAATTTGTGAGCATTCACTCAGATATCACTAGTTAAAATTCAGCCCTGACGATGGGTAGCATTTATGAATTTATGAAGCAGTTACTCTGTACCAAGTAGAATGCTAGGTGCTATATGAAAACTATTTCAGTGAATATATGATGTTGGGACTAGGTCATCCCCATTTTACAGGGAGAGCACTGAGGCCCAAGAGTGGTATAGTGAGTCACCCTGGCTCACTGAGCTAGGAATCAAACATGATTCAGTCTTAGACCAAGCTCAGGCTTTTAAACCCCACCACAGTAACTGGACTATGCAATCAGCAGCTGCCTTTGTGTATCAGCTTACTTACCATGAGCAACATGAGATGGACCCATATATGCAAGCTTTAACTGTTTTTCTCCTTGACCAGTATTTCTTTTTAATTACAAACATGTATCTCTCCCCAGCTTTGTAGTGCCCTTACTACCTCTCTCCCACTGAATCTCACTCTGGAAGGTTTTACTTAAAATCTATTCTTCCCTTTACAAACAATTTCTCTGCCTTATAGAATGTTCTCTCCCTGGCCAAAGAGAGAAGGTATCTGTTTGATTTTAATCACTCTTCTTATAATCCCAGCTTAAGGGGATACAGGTAAAAACAAGAAAAGGAGTCAGCTGTAAAGACAAAGTTCTTGGCTCCAAATTAAAAACAATCCTGAATACCCCACACCTGAAAAACGTGCAAATGATTCCTGGGAGGAACCTGGAAAATAGCTTGCTTTTCACAATAATATGTCAACTGTCAGCTTCTGAATATTGCAGAGTAAAGATACACAAAGTTTTGGTTCTGAAGGCATGTTCTTGAGGGTACATTTGCAGCGATTTATGACTATTTCAAAATCAGTATTTGTACATTTCACCTGTGTTTAAAATCCAACATTTATGTGTGTTATAGGAGGCATATAAAATGATTTTAAATGAGATAATATGTGTAAAAACCAATGAAAAGTTAAAAGCCACTTATAAATGCAAGGGTTATTATTAGAAGAACATTACTATGTAATACATGTCATCCTCTTACACAGTATTCTCCAAGAGAAATGGGTTATGCTATTAAAACTATTCCAGTAAATCTAACTTTAAATGAAACATGACAGACATTATTTTCACAACTCTTGTTTTCATTCCCTGAGTGCTGACATATTTCCAATCAGTCAATGAATTCTTAAGGTACTCAAATGAAACATATGGTCTTTTCCTTCCAGAACATTGTCACTCGTTATGTATAATACAGCTGATGAGGACAAAAAATGCCAAAAATAACTATTATTATCTGTACAACCTGTTTAGCTCAGGTTCCGCTAATTTGAACATTTCAAATATTCAGCTGAATACAGGCTGAAGTTTGATTCTTGCTGCATTCTCTGATGAAACTGTTGTTAAGTAAATGAAAATATAAATAAATAATTCAGAGGAGAAAATTAAAAATACTTTTTTAACTCTTTAATGCATTCCTATGCAAGAGACCAAGAAGTATAATGATTAAATGTAGTCAATCACATAGTACCTAAACTTTATACTTCTTTAAAAAGAATTTTTAGGGGAAAGATGGTGGCTTTACTCTAGGCAGCATGATTCTCAGCTTCTGTGAAGAGGAGGGAAACTCGTGGATCGGTGGAGGAACAGAGCAAGTGGCCTAGGTTACAGAAACATTTTTGAAAACAAGACATCAAAAATTATAGCGATCATTGAAAAACCAGACAGTAAGGAGACTGCTTCAGGACAAAAGGGACCCAGGGAGCAGCATGCGGACCAGGGGGGTTGCAGTCCCCAGGCCCAGTGCTCCTGGGTCTGCCTCAGGGCACCTGGGAGACGGGAGTCGCTGCTCCCCCCCGGAATACAGGGGTTGAGCAACACCAGGGCAGACCTTGTTGCTTGAAGGCAGAGAGAGGCCAGTTGGACTGGGGAAAAAATCACCTAGGAACGGTGAACACCAACCCATAGCCCTGGGAGATGTGAGTGCCTCCAGCCGGCATGACCAGGCGTGGCCTGGAAGTGCACCCACACCCCTAGCCTAGTGGGAGTGTGGATCAGTGGAAACCCCAGACATCTCAGCCCCGATCCAGGAAAGGGCGTGGGCGTTCTCAGGTTTCTGGAGCCTGCACTGTGGAAGCGCACACCCTGTCAGGAATCCTGACTCTCCCGCTGTGAACCTGGAAGAAACACGGTGCTTAGTGCAATTCCTAGAGCCGGAAACTCAAAAATTTGGTGGATGGGCGTGCCCTTTTACGATCCCCAGAGATGGCACCATGAATCCCAAAACATCACGGGTGCTTCCTGAGATCATAAAGCTCACTGTGGTGTAATTTGGGGGAAGAGCCAGTCTCCTTGTAATCCCTGGAGCTTGCATCCTGAAACCGAAAAGTCACAGAGGCCCTGCGGGGCCCAGAGCCTGGGAGACCACAGCAGTGAGTTCCAGAGAGTGTGCTCGGGAGCACCCAGGGTCCTGTAGGGGGAAGTCAGATTGGCCCTGGAGACAGTGCCTGAGAGACTTACTGAGATTTGGCTGAGAAGAGTGATAAGCATTTCAAATGTCCCTCAGTCAGCTGAAGCCAGCAAGATTAGAAAAACTGGTCTGGCCAGTTAGAAACCAACAAGAGGTTTTTTTGTTTTGTTTTGTTTTGTTTTGTTTTGTTTTGTTTTGTTTCTGTGGCTGTTGTTGGTTGATTGATTTTATCTTGTGTTTTAAGTGACTTTTCATTTTTCAATTCTTATTATTTTTATCTCTCAATCCCTTATGTTTCTCTTCCATTCATCCTAGTATTATTTCTTCCACTCCAAATTTATCTCTCCTGCACTCCATCTTCTGCTTCCCCCCCTTTTTTTTGATCTTGTAAGTTACTGCAAGTTTGTATTATCTTTTTCTCACTTTTCCGACATTTTTTATTTTAATAGTATTTTGGTATTCTTTTTCTTTCTGTATAATCTTCTTTGCTTGGCTGGTTACACTGTCATTTGATAGGTTCCCCCTGGTATCTCAGTCACAGTGTGTTGATAATTTACTATCCTTCATCTGTGTTCCATTAATACACCTCTCAAGGTTCTATACTCCTTATTCTTGATATCTAGATCTCATCGATTCTGCCACAAGACTGTTGCTTTACTATCACTGTTAATAAGACCTAGTTCATACAATTGTAGGTACTACTCAACACCCCCTACCTGATCTCAGTCCACTTTGCAACTTCCTGAACTATACTATTGTGGGGGTTGTCTCCATTCTTTTACACACTACTCCTATTTACTAATTTTTATTCCAACCCTACCTTAGAATCTGACCTCCCACAGCCTCACAGCTTGCTAGATCCAACTAACAATCCTTTTGTCCTCAATAAGAGTCTTACCTTCTTTCCATCCTTTCTAAAACGTGGATAGTGGGGTGGAGGATCACGGTTAACACTATAGGGAGCCAAAGGATAACCCATCTCTTCTCTACTGGCTGCTAATGTAAATATCATAGTATACCGTTTTGCTGTCTAAACCATTCTGCCTTACTCCTCCAACTGATCACAAAAAAGAGTAGGGGGAAGTTGTGAACACCAGGATACACGAAGGAGACTGCACCACTGAATCTCACAAGTATTCTACCACAGAAGTTCACACCATAATTACAGGGAACCAAAACTGATCAATTTAAGAAACAGAGGCTAACAAGAAGAAACCCACGAACAATGAGAAAACAAAGAAACAATCCCCAATTCAAGGGAAAGGAGGAAGCCTCACGAAAAATGCTAAGTGAAACAGAGGCAAATCAACTATCAGATAGTGAGGTCAAACAATGATTATCAGGAAGTTCCATGAACTCCCAATGAGCTATCAGAAACTAGAGGGAAGCTACAACAATCTCACTGCAAACTATATAAACATGAAAAAGGAAATAGAAACTCTCAACGAGGGCCAAGAGGAAATAAAGAATGCCATTTCTGAACTGAGGAACACAGTAGAAGGAATGAAAAGCAGGATTGATGAAGCAGAAGATCGGATTAGTGAGCTAGAGGACAAAGTGGAAAACAACATCCAGAAAGAGCAAGAAAAGGAAAAGAGGCTCAGAGACAATGAAGAGGGATTAAGAGAAATGCAAGACAATATGAAACATAATAATATCCGTATAATAGGGATATCAGAAGAAGAAGAACAACAACAAGAGATCGAAACCTACTTCAAAATGTAATGAAGGAATACTTCCCTAATTTGATGAGAGAAAAAGTCCCACAAATCCAAAAAACATAGAGAGTCCCAATCAAGAGGAACCCAAAGAGACCCACCTCAATACACATCATAATTAAAATGGCAAAATTCCAAAACAGAGAGAATCTTAAAGGCAGCAAGGGAGAAACAGGAAGTAACATACAAGGGAGGCCCAATAAAGCTAACTTCTCAATGGAAACACTTCAAGCCAGAAGACAACAGCAAGAAGTCCTCCAAGTAATGAGAACCAGAGGTCTACAACCAAGGTCTGCACCCAGGCTGCAACCAGAGGTCTGTAACCATAAATGTAAATGGATTAAATGCTCCAATCAATGGACATAGAATAGCTGAAAGGATAAGAAAAAATGACCCACATATATGCTGCCTACAAGAGACCCACCTCAAGATAAAAAACCTCCACAGGCTGAAAGTGAAGGGCTGGAAACAAATCTTCCAAGCAAATGGACAGGAAAAAAGCCAGGGTAACAATACTCATATTAGACAAAATAGACTTCCAAAAAAGGTCCATAAAGAGAGACCCAGTAGGTCACTTCATAATACTCAAGGGAAGAATCCACCAAGAAGACATAAATATTGTAAATATGTATGCACCCAACATAGGAGCACCCAAATACATAAAGAAAATCTTAGAGGACTTCAAGAAAGATATGGACAGCAACACAATTATAGTGGGGGATTTTAACATCCCACTATCAAAAATGGACAGATCTTCTAAACAAAATATCAACAAAGATATTGTGGCATTGAACAATACCCTTGATGAAATGGACTTTACTGATATATACAGAGCCCTCCATCCAAAAGAAGCTAACACATTCTTTTCAAATATACATGGAACATTTTCAAATATTGACCACATGATAGGACACAAAACAAGCCTCAACAATTTCAAGAAAATTGAAATCATACCAAGCATTTCCTTGGACCAGGGGACTGAAGCTAGAAACCAACACGAAGGAAAAAAACCCAAAACACTCAAAATCATGGAGATTAAATAGCATGCTATTAAACAATGAATGGGTGAACAATGATATTAGGGAAGAAATCAAAAGGTTTCTGGAAACAAATGAAAGTGAACTCACAACAACCCAAAACTTATGGGACACAGCCAAGGCAGTCCTGAGAGGGAAGTTCATAGTGATACAGGCCCACCTAAAAAAGTTAGAAACATTCCAAACAAACAACCTAACCCTATGTCTACAAGAACTCGAGGAACAACAACAAAGGCAGCCCAGAGCCAGCAGAAGGAAGGAAATAACCAAGATCAGAGCAGAATTAAATGACATAGAGACTAAAAGCACAATTCTAAGGATCAATGAATCCAAGAGCTGGTTCTTTGAAAAGATAAACAAAATTGAGAAGCCTTTAAGCAGACTCATCTAGAAAAAATGAGACAAGACCCAAATAAACACAATCAGAAATGAAAGAGGAGAGATTACAACAGATACCACAGAAATACAAAGAATTGTAAGAAATTACTACAAAGAACTGCATGCCAAAAAATTTGAAAACCTAGGGGAAATGGACAACTTTCTAGAAAAATATAGTCTTCAAAACTCAATGAAAAAGAAGCAGAAAGCCTAAACAGACCAATAACAGCAAAAGAAATTGAAGCAGTAATAAAAAAATTCCCAACACACAAAAGGCCTGGACCAGATGGTTTCACAGAATTCTACAAAGTATTTAAGGAAGAGCTAACCCCTATCCTTCACAGACTATTCCAAAAAATCCAAAAAGATGGGAGACTCCCAAACTCTTTTTATGAAGCCAACATCATCCTAATTCCAAAACCAGATAAAGACACAACAAAGAAAGAAAACTTCAGGCCAATATCACTGATGAACATTGATGCTAAAATCCTCAACAGATACTGGCAAACTGAATCCAACAATACATTAAAAAGATCATACACCATGACCAAGTGGGATTCATTCCAGGGATGCAAGGATGGTACAATATTCCCAAATCAGTAAATGTAATATATCACATAAACAAAAGCAAAGACAAAAACCACATGATCATATCAATTGATGCAGAAAAAGCAATCGATAAGGTACAGCACTCATTTATGATAAAAACACTCGGCAAAGTGGGAATAGAGGGAGCATTCCTCAACATAATAAAGGCCATATATGAGAGACCTTCAGCCAACATCATTCTTAATGGGAAAAAATTAAAATCTGTTCCACTAAGATCAGGAACAAGACAAGGCTGTCCACTTTCACCACCTCTATTCAATATAGTAGTGGAAGTTTCAGCCACAGTGATCAGACAGGAAAAAGAAATAAAAGGCATCCAAATAGGAAAGGAAGAAACAATCTGTCACTGTTTGCAGATGACATGATAGTGTACATAGAAAATCCTATAGACTCCACCAGAAAACTGTTTGACCTAATAAATGAATTTGGCAAAACAGCAGGATACAAAGTCAATATCCAGGAATCAAAGGCATTTCTGTACACCAACAATGAAATAGCAGAAGCAGAAATCAAGAAAAAAAAATCCCATTTGAAATAGCAAAAAGAAAAATAAAATATCTAGGAATAAACCTAACCAAAAAGGTAAAAAGACCTGTATTTAGAAAACTACATAACACTCAGGAAAGAAATCAAGGAAAACACAAACAAGTGGAAACATACCATTTTCATGGATTGGAAGAATTAATATCATCAAAATGTCCATACTACCCAAAGCAGTTTACACATTCAGTGCAATTCCTATTAAAGTACCAATGGCATAGTTCACAGACATAGAAGAAAGACTTCAAAAATTTATATGGAATCATAAATGACCCCAAATAGCTGCTGCAATTTTGAGAAAGAAGAGTAAAGTAGGAGGGATCACAATACCTGACACTAAATTATACTACAAGGCCACTGTAATCAAAACAGCCTGGTACTGGCATAAAAACAGGCACATAGATCAATGGAACAAACAGAGAGCCCAAAAATAAGCCCAAGTCTCTATGGTCAATTAATATTTGACAAAGGAGACAGCAACATAAAATGGAATAAAAATAGCCTCTTCAACAAATGGTGTTGGGAGAACTGGACAGCCACGTGCAAAAAAATGAAACTTGAGCACCAACTTACACTATATACAAAAATAAATTCAAGGTGGATAAAAGACTTAAATATAAGACGTGACACTATTAAAGTCCTAGAGGAGAATGTAGGTAGGAAAATCTCAGATATTTCATGAAGAAACTTTTTTACTGACTTGTCCCCTAGAGCAAGGGACATAAAGGGAAGAATAAACAAATGGAACCTCATCAAATTTAAAAGCTTCTGCACAGCTAAAGAAAACAGTATCAAAATTAAAAGAGAACCAACTGTATGGGAAAACATATTTGCCAATGATACCTCAGACAAGGGTTCAATCTCCAAAATATATAAAGAACTTACACGACTACACTCTAAGAAGACAAGGAATCCAATTAAAAAATGGGCAAAGGACTTGAACAGACACTTCTCCAAGGAGGACATACAGAAAATCCAAAGACACATGAAACCATGTTCAATATCGCTAGCTATCAGAGAGATGCAAATTAAAACCACAATGAGATACTACTCCACACCAGTCAGAATAGCCATCATAAACAAAGCAACAAACAACAAATGTTAGAGTGGTTGTGGAGAAAAGTGGTCTCTCGTGCACTGTTGGTGGGACAGCAGACTGGTACAACTACTATGGAAAGCAGTATGGAACTTCCTCAGAAAACTAAAAGTGAATCTGCGTTTTGACCCAGCAATTCCACTGCTGGGTCTCTATTGTAAGAATACTAAAACCAATCCGAAAGAACCTATGCATCCCAATGTTCATAGCAGCACAATTTGCAATAGCTAGATGCTGGAAGCAACCAAGATGTCCATCAGTAAATGAGTGGATCAAAAAGCTATGGTACATTTACACAATGGAATTCTATGCAGCAGAAAGAAAGAAGGAGCTCCTACCCTTTGCAACAGCTTGGATGGAGCTGGAAAGCATTATGCTAAGTGAAATAAGCCAGGCAGTGAAAGACAAATACCATATGATCTCACCTTTAACAGAAACCTAAACAACAAAACAAAGAAACAAGCAAAATATAAACAAAGACACTGAAATAGAGGACAGGCTGTCAGTGACCAGAGGGGAGAGAAGAGGGAATTTCAGGTAGCAATGGGATGGGCTCACGGAAACAAATTTAGAGGACACATGGACAAAAACTCGGGGGAAGGGTGGTAATTGGAGGGAAGTGGGGAGGGTTGGGAGGGTGGGCTGTATTGGGAGTAAAAGAAAGAAAACTGTACCTGAACAATGACTAGAATAAAATTTTAAAAAAAGAATTTTTAGTGATTGCCCACAGGTTTACAATATGCATGTTCAACTAATCAATCTGTCTTCAAATAATATTATACTGTATCTCATGATATTCAAGGTGGCATTTAAATTGCTTTCCTTATCTAATATATGGGAGCAGAAATATAACTAGAGTTATAAGGTTCTACATTTCTGTCTATTTTTATTAGTTTAGACTGACTGACCAAAGAGAAAAATCTCCCTCTGTTTACTCTTAGATTACTCTAAGATTCTGGGGAACTGGAAATATTCTGTCTTGATTTGGGTGATGGTTACCCAGATGAATACCTATGTAAAAATTCATTCTGTACTTTATTATATGTATGCTGTACCACAATTTTAAAATGTGATGCACAGTGTAAGTCTTTATCACTGTTCTCCCAGAAGGAAGTTCCACATTGTAAAAAAAAATATGGATGGATCATTTTTTAAGGGTGTCTGAGCTCCCTGTGTCAATTCTCAGAACTCAGGATGCTGAGTCTCTGTTGATGAAGACTCATTACTCTGATCCTAGGGTTCCTTCCCATCCCAGCCACCCAGCTCAGAGATGCTGTCTATTTCTCAAAATCACCAAAGTCACATCAAGTAAATTGTATCTTAACCAATGAAACAATAAAAACAGCAACTTACAGCCCACATTGCAACTGAGGGATGGTGGCAGATATTTTGTATTCTGGTTAGGTATGAAGAATGTCATCTAATTAATAATGGGAAATCCCAGCCAATTGAGAATTATTCACATTTACTTATTCACTGAGCATTTGCTGAATGTTTGTTATGTGGCAGACACTATGAAGGAATGCACAGTCATTACTCCTAGGAGCTCACTATATTTTGGAATATACAAGCAATTACAATGCAGCAACATGGTGAATATATGACAGGACATGCAGAGTACATCACAGAGCAGAGTTGGGGCTCCCCTCAAGCTGGAAAAGAGCAAAGGCCAACGGATATGGAAGTCTTCTTGGAGGATATGAAACATGATCATTGGAAATAGTCTATCTAGTGAAAAATTCTTAATATCCATCTAAACATATTCCTCCATTATTTAACTTGTTTTAGTTACACCATTATTCTCTTCGGAGTCCTGCAAAGGGGCACAAAGAATTGTTTAAGGTTGGTAGAAATGTTCTATATCTCTGTATTGTGGCGGGGTTTTAAAGATGTATGCACCTGTCTACACTCATCTAGTTGAACAGTTTAAAAGAATGAAGTTTAATTAATAAAGTAGATTAAGAATCTTAAGAGCTTTCCTTTACTAATCCTTTTCTATCATCCTAAACTTATCCATAAATGCAATATATTTGATATACTTTAAAAATCCCAGCCATCCACTCCTTTTCATTGCTAGTACTTTTGTCCAAACCACCAAAACCTGTGGCCCAGATGATCATGGCAACTTCATAACTAGTCTTTTATACCTCTATGCTTGCTCTCTATAATCCACTCTCTATACCTGTTTATAATGTAATCTGGTCATCTTACCCCTTTGCTTTCTCTCAAAGGGCTTTCAATTACACTTAGATTAAACCTAAAATCTTTACTAGGGCCTCTAAGGTGCTAAATCAGTTCTGAAAGCTTTGGGTCTCAGGACCTTCTTACACTCTTAAAAATTAGTGACAAACACAAAGAGTTGGGTTATATGTATGGATACCATATTAAAAATCAAAGCTGATCTTTTTATGCCTCTTGTGATATAATATTTAGTGGTTGCTCTAGAATTTACAGTGTATTTCTATAGTCTACCTTCAAATTATATTATATATGCTTCACATGGCAGCAAAGAAACAAAACAGTGTCTTCTAGGTCTTCTCCTTACCTCTATTGCTATTGTTTTATACATTTTTACATATTTATACATTTTACACATACAAGGTCTGTCTGGCGAAAGTCCAACGATTGCTAATGTAATGAGAATGGTGGGTGCAACATGTATGCAACCTCACAGCCAAGGAAAGTGGACTGGAATGTGCTTGAATGAACAATGATGACTTCACTGTACTAGTCAATGGAGGCAGTAGATGCCTTTGAGTGAGCATCTGTACTGTGTGGCCATCACATTCAAAATGACTTAGCAAGTAGAGCAATGAATCTGCATCAAGTTTTGAGCTAAGTTTGAACATGTTTCCACAGACACTATTTGGGTGATTCAGAAGGCCTCAGCTATGGGCAACTGGTGATTAGCAGCTTCATCATGACACCATATCCGCCCATGCATCACATCTTGCATAGTTTTTTGATGAAACATCAAATCACCCACGTGACTCAGCCCCCAAAGCCCAGATTTGGTGCCCTGTGACTTCTGGCTTTTCCCAAAATTAAAATCACCTTTAAAAGGGAAGAGATTCAGGAAAATATGACAGGGTAGCTCATGGCAAGTGGGAAAACTGTGTGAGGTCCCAAGGTGCCTACTTTGAAGGGAACTGGAGCATCATTGTCCTGTGTACAATGTTTCTTGTGTCTCAATAAATTTTTCATATTACATGGCTCTATTTTTCATATTACCATTTTTTGGACTATAAGGTGCACCTTTTCCTCCCCCACCCCCCAAATTTGGGAGGAATAATTGTTGTTAATGCTGCTGTTGCATTCTGTTTACATTTACATTGGAAAATATTATGTTATTTATGTTAATAAATATTTTACCCCATTTTTTTTGCTTCAAATTTTTTTTCCCTATTTTCCTCCTCTAAAACCTAGGTATGTCTATGATCTGAAAAATACAGTACATGACTGGATACTTTCTGGACAGACCTCATATATGTTTTAGATACACAATGTATTATTATTATTTTGTTTAGAGAGTAAGTTATCTTTTAGAGCAGTTTAAAATGAAAATAAAGGAAATTTTATATTCACCTCCATTAATGTCATTTCCAATACTCTTGATTTCTTCATATAGATCCAAGTTTTTATTATATTATAGTCTCTTCTGCCTGAAGAACTTCCTTTAACATTTTTAGTTGAACAGATCTGATGGTAATGAATCACTCAGTTTTTGTCTGAAAAAGTTCCTACTTCTCCTTCATTCTGAAAGGTATTTTTGTTGGGTATAGTATTCTGGACTGACTTTTTTCCCAGTGCTTTAAAAATGTTATGCTATTGTCTTCTAGTTTGCAGAGTTCTGATGAGAAATCTCTTGTAATTTTTAGCTTTGTTTTTGTTTAAGTAATATGTCTTTTTTCTCATATCACCTTCAAGATTTTCTCCTTATCTTCAGTTTTCAGAAGTTTGAATATGATGTGTTCAGGTTTTTGTTTTGTTTGTCTTTGTTTTTTTATTGGTTCCTGGTGCTCTCTAAGCTTCTTAGACCTATAATTTGGCATTCTTCATTCATTTTAGAAAATTATCAGCCATATATTTCAAATATTGCTTGTCCTGTATTTTATCTTCTCTTTCTAAAATTCCAATAATATGTATGTTAAATTATTTAATATTGTTCCACAGTTTTTGGATGTTTGGTCTTTTTTCTCTCTCTTTTTTTTCCATAAGTGTTTCAGAATGGATAATTTTTATTGGCCTGTGTTTAATTTCATTTGTTCTTTCTATAGCTGTAATGACCCTACTGATAAACTTGTCAATGACATTCTTTACTTGTTTTTCATTTCTAGCATTTTTGTTTCCTATAATTTTCAATTTTCTTGTTGAAGTTCATTGTCTATATATTGTGTGCTGTCCAGTTTTTTCTATTATCACCTTTATCATATTAACTACATTTATTTTAAGTTCGTTGTCTGATAGTTTCAACTAAGAACTTGTTTGGGGTTTCATGCCTTTCCTAGAAGTGTTACTCCCCTCCTCCAGGTCTGCACCACCAGCAAGATTTATTTTGCAACCTCATTCTGCCTCCGGCATTTCTCAAGAGTGCCCAGGGAGGACCATGAAAAAGATCCTGTGAGTGGATGTCAAGTCCCTTTGAATCTGAGGCTCCCAAGGATTCTACACTTCCATATTAACCATGCTCAGCCTTTGGCTCTCCATTAAAAATATAAGCTAAAATTTTTCTGGTCAACTTGTGTGGCTCATGTACCTTCTCTCCTTGGAAGCACATGACTTACCTTAAATTTTGGATTATTTTTTCACCCTGACAACTCAAATTTTGAGAGATTCAATAAAAGTTATATGTATCTTCTGGAAAACTCTATCATATGCTCATGAGAGAATGAAGGTGAAAAGGGCAAATACTATTTAATATTACTATAAAAATAATTTTAATGTTTTGGATTCTCTGAAAAGTTTTGGTAATTTCCAGTTGAGCCCTTGAGGCCTGTTGTCCTACATGATCAAATCTTCACCCACTTTTTTGACTTTATCACCAAACACTGTCCCACTTTAACACACTGCACTCAGCCATGCTGATCTTTTCATTCTGTTTGCACACCAAGCTCTCTGATGGCCCAGACTTTTGGACTTCACTATTTCCGTTGCATAGAATGCTATTTCCTATGCCTTTGAATGACTGGCTCCTTATTATACTCCAAATTTCAGCTTGAAAGTAGCTCATTCAAGAATTCTTGCATGATTACCTATACACATATTTAAAACATTTTCTATCACAACATATTCTTTCTTCAATCAAAAGTTATTTGGAGTTTCAACATATTTTTTATTTTCTTATTTTCTTTATTTCCCCAACCTTTTTGACTTGTTTACTATAGTATTAAGAGTACCTAGAACAGCATCTGTTGCATGGTAGCTCTTCAAAATGTATATGAATAAAATGTCTTAGACTATCTTAATGACTGAATTGTATCAATCATTATCAAGTTAATTGTATCTTTTAAAATCATGAAAAATGACAACAACAAAAATATTCCCTTGAGGTTGTTCCACTGGTGAGGTATAGTTAGTACATAGGGGCAAATGTTCTTTGAGCTAAACTGAATTTAGTATAGGCCCAGTTGAACTCATTTTAGAGACAGACTTAGCCACCAGAGTCATGGAAGCATAGCTGAGAATCTAAAATACGATTTTAACACATGATAAAGCAAGGCTGTTTCAACAGCATGGGAGGTGCAATTCTCTGAACAGCCAACACCAACTTTCCATATCACATTACCTGGAGAACCAGTGTTTTCTCTTCAGTAATCTTTGGTTTACCATCCTTAGGCAATGTGAAAAACTAAAAGGGAAACTCTGAGCCAGGAGGCTAGTGGAAAACCCCTGCTTTCAATTCTTCTCTATTTCAATTCCCAAAATGATATTTCCACAAATAAAGATGTTAGGAGTTAATGTAGACTCCATGATTAGGTACCTGATTAATCTCCTGGTACTTTTCCCACTCATGAAAGATTATGAAAAATTGGGAGGGAAAAGCATGGTTGTTTTTTAATTTGGATTTTTTTTGGTCAAGATCTTAAGTGCAGGTAATTTTGTGTTTGTTTTTCACAAGTTAAATAGATGTTTTAGAAATAAACTCTTATTCAACTCTTCCAATATAACTAATCACCTTTCCTTGGGTGTTTGATTATAAATGTATGTTTCCAAAGGGCTAAATCTTTCTTAAGGCTTTGATAGGGCACATGCATAAAAACAAAACAAATGAACAAAAAACCACAAGGGTAGTTATACATACCAGTCTGCAATCATCTGAATAGTCCCTGATTCAGTCCTACAAAAAAGGTATGATGTGGTGGAGGATGGAAATTATGGGACCAAAAATCTAAGCCATATTCATATATGTATATATTTATGTATGTGTATTTATTAATTCAATATATATTATTGAGCCCCTACCATATGACAGGTGCTATGCTAGGTGAACAAGGGTGAGTACACAGTTATAGCTTCTTCCTTAATAGGCTTCAAAATCTAGGGAAAAAATGAAGACATAAGTATATATGCAAAATACTATATATTGTGAAATGGAATATGCTGTGAGGAAGTGGATAATTGGATATATGAGACTGAAATTCAAAGGAGAGACTAATAATAAAGGTGAAATTTTGGGTGGAGTCAACAAACAGTGCTATTATGAGCAGATTTCTGAAATAGAGTGAGAGATAAAATATAAGACAGAAGGAACCAAAGAATAATATGATTTAAAGGGAGAATCATATTATTTTTTTTGGTCCAAGGTGGAGAATCCAGCAAATCAACTTAATTAAAAGACATAGGAGAAAAATTATTGAAGAGACATACCATTGAACTTAAGTCAGTGATTTCAAAGCATGGGTATTAGTTTCAAATACTATAGAGAGGTAAAATGAAATAAGTACCTAAAATAGATGTTGAATTAGACAACATGAAGCTATTAGTGATCCAAATAAGATAATTTAGTGGTGCAATAGAAGCAGAAACCAGATCAAAGTAAGTTGAAGAATAATGGGAATTGCCTAAACCAAGATGATGGACTGAACACACATCTAATTTACTTCTTTCCAAAACTTCAGTAAGACTACAATAAGAGGATTTTTTAAAAAAGCATAAGCAAAAATGATGGGGAGAACAGGAGAAGAGAAAAAACTAACAAACTGGAATCTTGAAAGCAGATGGATGAGTGATAAATGGTTTAGCAGACTCAGGGAAGCTAAATTCCAAGTTAGTCATAAGAAAATCAGAGCACAAACCAATTTATACTAGAGTCCTTAACAAGCACAGCATCTGGACACTTGACAACAATGAGGTTTAGGAAGTGCACCAACATGAAATGGACTGGGTGGAAGTTGTTTGAAAAACAAATTCCTAGATTTTCTCCTCCATTTTACCTTGTTGAATAACTCTCCCTTTCCTAGCCCACAGAAGTCTAGAGGTTTTTTCTCTACAGAAAATAAAACAGAAGGTCTCTGGGTTACTTTACAAAACAAATTCTATAATGAAAAAAAAAGCAGATTAAATGACCATATGATATGAAATGCTGACTACAGAAACAACTGCCTCTCTTTTCCTGCTTTGCTCTAAGATCATAGGAATTCAGAACCTACTCCTTGAGGCAAGGGATAGGAAGACACTTTCCTGGGGAAACCAATGAAATCAAAAGAAAAGGATCTAAAGGTACTTACATTGAGGGTTCATGCAAAATGACCCTGAAGTATTATTCAGAGTTGATAAGCCTTATCAATTCACTCAGGTCATCCTATCAGTTCATTCCCACCATTCTTAATCATGGGCATGTGGTAAAGAATCACCATATGAGAAAAAAAAAAGAAAAAAATCACCATATGAGAGAACAACTCTAACAGAAAAGACAGAGACCATTAAAATATATAGGGGAAAAAGTAACTTGGAGGAAACAGATACTGTACAGAACTGAACTTCAAAAAATTACCACTTTTAATATCTTCCAAATGGTAAAGAAAGATACTGCTTCCATAAGTAAAATAAGATGCTCTTGAAAATTAAATATGTAACAAAAATGAAAATTGTGTAGATAAATTGGAAGACAAAATTAAGGAAATAGCTGAAAGGGGATAGGAAAGGGAAGGGAAGGGAAGGGAGAAGGAAGGAAGGAAGGAAGGAAGGAAGGAAGGAAAATTAGGGAAAAAAGTACAGAAAGTTCACTTTTGGAGAAATAAGAGTGCTATACACAAAAAAAACAGAATGGAGTAGAAACCATCAACAAAATAACTCAAGATTTCTTGAAGGATATCAGTAACTAGACTGAAAGGGCTCCTGAGTGGCCAAAATAAAAGAGAAACACATGAAACAGATGAAAATAAGAGTAAGTATAAATTTTCAGAGAGAAAATAAAAAATAATAGATCAAGAACAAAGGATAAAAAATCAGAATGGCTGTGAACTTCTCAAAGCAGCACTGGAAGCATGAAAAGTGATTTTCTACCTAGAACTCCACTCAGCTACGGTATCAAGTCAAGTTGAGGACAGGAGGATCACAGGTAAACATGCATATTCTCAAGAGGAAGTACCTCCTGTGTTACAATTCTTTTTTTTAATGTTTTATTTATTTATTTTTAGAGAGGGAAGGGAGGGAGATAGAGAGAGAGAGAGAGAGACATCAATGTGCGGTTACTGGGGGTTATGGCCAGCAACCCAGGAATGTACCCTGGCTGGGAATCGAACCTGGGACACTTTGGTTCCCAGCCCGCGCTCAATCCACTGAGCTACGCCAGCCAGGTTACAATTCTTTAAAAGCTACCAAAGAATGAGTGCCATCAAAAATGAGAAAATAAACTAAGAAATGGGTACAGAGAACCCAATTCCAAGGGGGAGGCAGAGGGAAGAATCCTCAGGATGGCAGTGATGGAGACTCCAGAATGACATCTCTGCACCATACATAGAAGCCTATGAGCCGAGACTGGATCAATGGGACTCTGGAAACATAATCCAGAGGTTGCCTCACCATGACACCTGCTTCCAGTTTACCCTGACCTTCAGACAGAATTCCCCAGATCCTTATGTGTACTTGGCCAGGATAAGAAATGTGCTGAGGAGTCCCTGCTTCCCTTTCTGTCCTAGCTGCATTGATCAGCTGAGGACATTTTACCATACAGAACAATTCTGCTCTGACATATTCCACAGAAGGAAGTCATGGATCACTTAAAAGCAGAATATACAGAGTAGCCCAAATCTTGTGACCATATTTCTGCTAATATCAGAAATATTCAAAATTCCCATGTGTGGAGAACACTCCATTTTCCTGGTCCTCTCCTGCCCTTGCCCACCTACTTCTCAGAATACACTAAAAAATTTTCAAGAAAGTTGAAGCCAGACTATGACTCAGAAATGCTGTTGATCTTCTCTTGCCCTGAGCCCTTCATCTAATAATGAAAATATTACCTTTTCCTGGCAAAGCCAGGCTTTTGTTTGCTTCATAGTTTTTAAAAATGAAACAACAGATTAACACATACAACGATGTGGGAGAGGATGATTAACACAATGCCATAATATGCTTACATTGGGAGTGGGGAATGGGGAAGGACACAACAGAGGATTCAGAGATACAGATAGTATTATATTTCTTAAGTTAGAAAAAAGGTTTATAGGTATTTATATTATTTTTACCCTTTAAGCCACATAAATCATTTATATACTTTTCTGTATATGCAAGATACAGTTGAAAGTTTCAAAAACTTATCATAAAATATAGTAAAAAAGAGAAATTGAAAACTGGAGTTTTATGGTTTGCTAATGAGCAGAAAGAGTAGTAGTCAGAGGATAAGGTGAATTCCATAAGATTTTATTATGATGGGAGATTTGAGAGTGTGTTTTTATGATAAAGGTTTTATGCAAGAGAGCATTTGGAGCTGTCAGGAAGAATGGGAGCGCCAAAGATCCAAAGTCCACTTGTAATCTCATTGCCTATTGCCCTGTAACATAAACCCTCAACTACAATTATTTGTTGCATTATATGTAATTTACCTGAAAACATTTCAATAACTCAAATAATATGTAGGTATATATATAAAAATCTAGATTCCAGTCAGGTGATTAAATCTGAAGAATCCTAATTAGGCTAGCATTTGAACAACACTAATCAGGATTCCTTAATCAGGTAGTTCTTTTTTTTAATCGTTGTTTTTATTATTGTATTTTTTCCATTACCATTTGTCCCCCTTCAATCCCCCTCCTCCCTGTATTCACCACCTTGTTGTCCATGTCCATGAGTTCTTTTTCCTTTTTGCTGAGCCCTCACCCCCTAACCTCCATGCTGCTACTATCCTTCTCTCTATCTATGAGTCTGTCTCTATTTTGCTTGTTAGTTCAGTTCATTAGATTCCACATATGAGTAAAATCATACGGCATTTGTCTTTCTCTCACTGACTTATTTCACTTAGCATAATGTTCTCCAGGTCCATCCATGCTGTCAGAGGGTAAAATTTTCTTTTTTATGGCTCAGTAATATTCCATTGTGTAAATGTCCCATAGTTGTTTTATCCACTCATCTACAAATGGACACTTGAGCTGCTTCCATATCTTGGTGGTTATAAATAATGCTGCGGGAAACACAGAGTACTTACGTTCTTTCAAAGTAGTCTTTTGTCTTTCCTTGGATATCTTCCCAGAAGTGTGATTGCTGGGTCAAGAAGAAGTTCCATTTTTAATTTTTTGAGGTATCTCCATACTGCTTTCCACAGTGGCTACACCAATGTGCATTCCCACCAACAGGGCAAAAGGGTTCCCCTTTCTCTACATCCTCACCAGCACTTGTTGTTTTGTTCTTTGTTTATTTATTTATTGATGTTAGTCATTCTGGCCTGTGTGAGGTGATGTCTCATTGTGGTTCTAATGTGCATTTCTCTGATGATCAGTGACATTGAGCATCTTTCATATGTCTATTAGCCATCTATATGTCCTCTTTGAAGAGGTGTCTATTCAGGTCCTTTGCCCATTTTTTAATTGGATTGTTTGTTTTCTTAGTGTTGGGTTTTATACCTTCTTTATAAATTTTGGATATTAATACCTTATCAGATGTATCAGCAAATATGTTCTTCCACTCCATGGATTATAATTTTATTTTGTTGATGGTTTCCTTTGCTGCACAAAGCAAGCATTTTTAATATCTCTACCTAAAGTTACAGCAGATGACTCATGCATCAGCATAACAGATGTTGGAAGTAATTATTTCTTTGGTGAAGTGAATATGTAGTAGATTTAATATGCTCTACCCTTACAACGATCTGATGAGCCCAGTAGCTTAGCAGTGCTCCTACACAGGTGCTGTTTGTTAAATGTAGGCCCACCGTGACTGTTTCTGCTGCCTCATACACCTAGGTTAGTTAATTCTATCATCAGAGTCTGACCATGATTGTCTTGGAGTGACTCTTTCAAGGTGTTGTTTAGAGAATTTAAAACAAGAGAGGAAAAGGTTAGCTACACAATTATGGAAGATGCTTGTTAGTGTTCATACCTGGCACAAAAATTGGTTTCTTTGTCTCATTAATGACCCTCCACCTGATAGAAAAATTTAGATGTAGAGAGAGAGATATCCATTCTGCACCCAGCTCTTATGGTTTTATTCAGTAACAGTAGTGACTGAAAGATCTAAGCAAATGTGAATGAACAAACTAGGTCCATTTGTGATATTTGTTTAGCTTACTTGCTGGATAAGCAATGATCAAATTTAGCTTTCTTTTTGGATTCAATCATTTCTTTCACTGCCCCCAGCTGAAAATGTCCTGTCTTCTCTTATACACCAGGCCCATTCACCTCTTTACAACAGTAGAACCATTTATATAATTAGATAATTCATATTATAATATTGCTTGACAACTCAACTGTACGCTCAGCTATTTTAATAGTAATAACAATTATAATGATAAGAATCAATCTCTCCAGCTCTCTTGTAAGTACAGTGTGCCAAACATTGTTCTATGTGCTTAATATGAATTAACTCCTATACTCTTCACAATAGCCCTAAGTGGCAGGTACCACCAATATCCTCATTTTACAAAAGGGGAAACTGATTCAGAGAACAGTTAGGTAAGCTGTCCGAAGTCACACAGCTGTCACTCAAACCAAGCCAATTGGGTCCTAGAACCCAGAACTCTTAACTTCAAACCTGCAGAACTCTAAGATATAAATTTGTGCTCTTCTAAGTCACCAAGATTGTCATAGTTATGTCAGTAATAGAAAATGACTACAACTATACCACTCATACCCAGCCAAACTACAATTACACTTTTCTGCATATAATAAACTTTAAAATGTAAAGACTGAATAAATACATATTTGTTGAATTTATTACAACTACCAAAATGACTTAGGGCTACAGAAACAAAAAATATATAGTTATCATTAGGAAAAATTATGTAAGTGTGAATTTCCAAGAAGTGGCAAGGGCACCAAATGTAGAAACCAGAGATCTTGATTCTGGGCCTCATTTTGTCTAGAGCTGCCTCATGATTTGCACACATTTCTAATTTCTTTGGGCCTCTGCTTCTAAATTAAATAATAAGCAAGTTGGACTAGGTCATTCGGACTTTTTTTTTTCAGTATTAAAATGTCTTTCTAAATATATGTTCTTTCTATTTATTTGGATCCAATAATAATGTGCACAATATTCCCTCTGAGATAGCCAAAATATATCATCACTAGAAGGGCTAATAATCAGATTCATGATGAAATGCACAAGGAAATGTCTAAAGCTGACCTTAAGGACCACAATCTAATATACACCTGAGGTTTCCTCCTTCCATTTTAACTGACTCTGTTTAGTGATTTGCCATTTATCACAAAAACTGATCACATAAACCACAAGAGTGTCAATCATATTTCTTGAGTCTATGCATTTGTATAACCTCATTGTCTCCATATATAGTACAGAATAAAAATTTCTGACACCTTTCTCTGCTGTAAACAATAGACATTTGTATAATACTAGTGATACTGGTTTTCTCATGGCCAGCTCAGTGGTTTACAGTTTCCAATAGGATATGCTTTTTATGTATTGTTTGTAATACAGCACTGCTATTGTAAAAAAGTAATGGGAAAGTGTGCTGGTGTGAATGAAAGGGTAGAAAAAGAATGAAAGAGAGAAAGTATAGGCTTTAGTTGAGGGGGCTAGAAAATGTTTGAAACTATTTGGTCTTGTATCCACAATTGACAAAACCATTTAAATTTTTGTGGGTTGTGTAGCTCTAGCTAAAATTCAGTTGGCATAATGAAAAAATACATAAAAATTAGATGCAGAGAACTAGCATAACAACTATTATGTGCAGAAGAGTGGAGGCTTCAGAACCAACCTCTGTTGCAAATACTTGGGCAGACAACATAGGTTGGGCATAGCATACATCCCTCACAGCCACACAGAGTAGCCAAGGATGAGCAGAACATTCAGACAAAGGAACCCTTGAAAGTCATGTAACATATTTGCCCAGCAAACAATGGGATTACATCCAGTTTTAGTTGTGGAAAACACAGCCATGACTTTTCATTTCTTTAAGTATGTTATATTATAAGGGATAAGGATATGGGAGGAACAAAGAGAAGGAGAAAACTATTAGAGACAAATATTGTTGGGTGACAATGTGAAAAAGAGACAGGATAACAGGGATTTCTGGAAATGGATCTCTTGGGTACCAAAGATGCATAAGTATAGTCTGAGAAGGCAAATAAATAAGTAAGTAAATAAATAAATAAATGGAAATACCAAGAGGAGAAAGAAGTGGTAGAAAATAAAAAGTGACTTAGAAAAAGAAAAGCTTGTGCAAAAGTGAAGAACAGAAAATAGAAAAAAATTGATAGGAGAGGAAAGGAATGAGAAAAAGAGAAAGCAGAGGCCTTTTGTCTGTCCTTCAGGTGATGATGCACATTAGAATCTTTATATGTCTGATCCATCATTGCCTTCACTTCCCCTTATACTTTTTTCCCACACCAGAATGGGTCAAGAAGGAGGTGCTCACAGGCTCCCCTTTACTTCCATGATGAGAGAAATGCACAACTTGATTTTCTGTCCCACCAAGAGAACAAAAAAATGAGGTCTCTTCTAAAGAGACTGTTATAAGGCAGCATGAAGTGAAATCCCCCAAAAGGAAATTAGGGTGCTCAGACAATGCAAATAACGTTGGGCAACCAAAAGACAATCAATATCCACAATAGAATTGATTCCCTGAGTCCTATCTTGCATTAAGCTCTAATCACTCACAATATAATGAAGGAGAGCTGATAAGCAGAGATACTTTAAAAAGGATTAAAAAATAAGTTTTTTTACCCACCCTCATAGATCAAAGCTACAAATAAAATCTCAATGTAACTTTCCTAGGCTATGAGTCTGTTCCTACAATAAAATTCTTAGAATAATTAGACTCTGACTTCCTCAAATCTCCATTAAAAATGGGAAAACATAGTTTTACCATCTCCCCAAAATTAAAATTAGCTATACCATAAATCATTTTGTAGCTTTTACATTTACATTTTCTTTGTGTTTTGTGCTACCCAACTTCCCATTTTAAGAATTAGGTATTCTAAATTTTATCTCATAGAATGAAATTCATGCTTTTATTTGCCACTGCCTAAAAGACAAACAGCCTTTTTGTTGTTGCTTTTGATACATTATTCATTGCATTCTTAATTTTTAATCTTAAAAGAATCCTTTCAATGCTTTTTTTATTGACAATGCTACTCAAATCTCCCAGAACCTGTCATGTTATCTTATTTTACCCTAAATGTATACACATTATTATAAAATGCATTTACAAATGACTCAATAGCAAATATTAACATCTATACTTGCAGACAACTACATATTCAATATTTACCTTATACATAAATTTTGTCAGACTCTGTGAAGTGGATGGTTATTAAAATGTAAAAATTTGGTTCTAAGATTATAGTTTTATAGCTTTGGGATAATTACTTATTGACAAGGATTATAGTCAAGAAATATTAGGTAAATAAATAAACTGCAAACCAATAGACAGAACTTGATTTCATTAAATTAAAAAAAAAAAAAACACTAATTGTATAGGTATGTATGTATGACTGGTTTTGCTGTAGTAACAAATTAACCCTGAAATCCTAGTAATTAAACACAGTGAAGGTATGTTTTGCTCATGCTACATACATAACATAGGTGTGCAGAATGAAAGAGGACTTCTAATACATATAGTCACTCAGGGATGGAGGTTGGCAGAGGTTCTACCATTTTGTATCTGCACTGTTTAGAACATGTGCCTTCCTCAGTCTTTACAACAAAGGAAGAAAGCTCATGGAGAACTCATTCTACTATTATGTGCATCAGCCCAACAATGACACATTGTCACTTCTGTTTACAGCATACAAGTCTTAGCTAGTCTTATGGCCCATCTGAGCTACAAAGAAAGTGGGAATGGGAAGAGCACCTTTTACATATAGAAGTTAGCAGTAAATGTTTCTGACACACTAAATATGGATATAAAAGGCAAACAAAAATCTCCTGATGGTGAAACCATATTTAATGAGAGGGGAGGGGTAGAGAATGGGGAATCAGATTAAGGAATGAATAAAGATGTATGTTATATGCTTCCAATTTTTTTCATTTAAAAAATAAAAAAGAAGTTTCACATTTGCTATTAAATAAAAATATCTTAAAAACTGTTATGAGTTTTTCCAAGGTAACCCACTTAAAATAAAACTGATAAATAAGTGGTTAAAAAAGAATATGTAAACAGTTTCCATCAATGGTTCAGCATCAAGAATGAGCCTAGTGTTCAGGGATCAGCCAGGGCTTTCTCTGATTTAGTGGTTGTTGTTTAATCAATGGCTGAAATGGTAGAGAGCTTGCTAATTAAGTTCATAGATAAATCTATGTTAACTATAACTTTGGGAGCCATGTTTAAGATCCAAACCGGCCTGTCAGAAGTGAGCTATGGCTGAGTGTGGGGTGTGGGTATAGTCGGGAGTAAAGAATGAATCTGTGAAGGCTGTAATGGTCAGACAAAAAGCACTTCAGGGCCTCTGGATTCTGTGTAAATCACCTGCCAGATAAATGTCTGGAATAAATGGAGTTGTTCCAAGAAACATGGCACTGCTTGGGCATTTCAGGCATTAAGAGAAGCCAGGAGTGGAAGGATAAAGCATTCAGGGCTTGTTATATTCAAGATTGGGAAAAGTATATGGTACATATTTACTGAATATGGTCAACTGTGTAAAGCCATGTGCTACAGTGGCAAATTAAACAGACATCATCACTGTCTTCAAGGAGTTAAAGTCTAACTACTTTTTTTTAAACATACAGATATTCTCTCTCTTGGTACCTAGTGGAACTGTTCTTTTAAAGCCTTATCATTCCCAGGGCGGCCCTGCAGCAACAGACTCTCCTGGGAGTGGATTAGAAATGCAGAATCTGAGGCCCAATCCCAGACCCACTGAATGAGGATCTGCTTTTTAAACAAGGTTTCCTAGGTAGCTCATGTGAACATTCAAATATGAGAAGCAGAGGTCTGGGTTCTATCTGCCTCTCCCACTCTCCCTATTAAGGAGAAAGGCTCCTTACTTTGCAGTCTTCTTGCCTTTGATTTTTTCTAAAATGGATAGCAAGGGAACTAAAAGAGACATGAGAGGCTAAGCAGACCTACATAGTGAAGAGATGAGCAGAGTCAGGTACGGTGAGCCTGTAAGTGAAGCTCAGGAAAGACTGAGACAGGAAGGAGAGAGATGGAGAGCTGTTGTAAGTAAACATGGAAAGAGATGGAGAAAGCATATTTGAAGTATTGCTGTGCAATGTTAGATGGGTCTCCATCAGCCATTCTTTGAGAGACTTCATAAAAGACTTAAATTTCTTCACTATTTTTAGGTGTCATGACTGGTGATTTTTCAATGTGAAACTAGTTGAGAGGGGCCGCTATGAACCTTCACTTTAGATGAGTTACATATTTGTGAGCTTTCCTTGTTCTTTTTTAGGCAGGAAGGTGGGGATGGCAATAAAAGTTTAAGAACATTCGACACCATTTCTGTAGAGGAAGGATTTTTTTTCACAATGATTTGTTCACTTTTATCTGTCTTAGCACTGAATTTTTCAATAACGCTAAATTAAAGCTAGATTCCAAAGTACCTATAATTCAGCAGCTACAATAGATAGGGTGGGACAAGATAAATCCTTAAAACTGATTTTAGTTCTATATTTCTAAGGCTCATGTAAATGAAAATAACCTCTAGATTATGGAATGTTAATATCAGTGAGAACATTTCAGTCCTGGTTATCAGCTAAGTGAATTACTTGGTCATCAACAGCCATTATTCTTTCTATGTGTATAACAGGGTATTGATTTTGGAGCTTAAATAAAGGAAGGTGATAGTGGAAAGGAAATTTATCAACCACTTGGTAAAATATAGTAACCCCAGTGTTTGTGACTGCTGTGTATAATCTGTACACATCAAAAAAATTTATAAAGCAGAAATATCTGTCATGAAAAGTTTTTAAAGGTTATTGGAGATTAAGTCATAGTTTTCTTTAGAAAATAACTCTCATAACATTTCTTTTTAATTGTTTTAGATTAGGGAAAAATAGTAGAGGAACTTTTCTTGGCTCTTTGCTCATTTGGGTGATTATTGGATTTGAACTCAAGCTTGGGGATTTTTATGACAACAAAATGAAGGATTTTGTTTTAAATTCAGCATAGACATTTGTGTTGCATTATCTGTATGTGTGACACATGATGCTGCTTGGATTAGATGTATTACTGTGTATTTAACTACAGAACAATTTCAGAAACCTTCATGGGACTAGGGGCCCTTTCTGTATAAGGTATATTTAACTGGCTCTTGGAAAGAGGCTTTTAAAAACACACACACACAAACACTAATGGCAAAATAAGTGTTGAACTTTATCAAAATATGGAATGAGTACTCAATTTTTATAAGAGTTATCATCACTAACTGTGGTATGGATATCACTAAAGTATTCCAGTTGAGAGAGAGAGAGAGAAATTGCTGATCTGACTGTGTTTTCCAAAGATCTTATCAAGTCTATAATATCTCAAGTGTTTCAGATTATATACAAACATTGTGAAAGAAAAAAAAATGTGTTGGGATTGCTGTTCTCAAAGCTCACTATGTAAACCTCCAAGACACGGGCACTGTATTTCTTAGTAGGCTTTTAAATCCTCAGGATATGCTCTACTGTCAATGTTTCTGGCTTGAAATGTTAGTGCATGAACTCTAACTACAGTTGAAACACTAATCCTAGATACTAATCTCCAATCCTTCAGCTACCAAATCCATTGCAAAAATTGGCCAAAAGTCAAGGTCAGTGTGTTTTAAGGGAAAATAAAATGCTGAGAGGTATAAGATCTTGTCCATCTTCTGCTTAAATGGTTTTTCATGGCTTTTGGAATTAAGGTAAAAATCTTTAGGATATATTACTTGATCATGCACAACCTGGCATCTTCCTCGCACATGCTGCACCCACTCTTCCTTCAGCTCTCTATTCTTCAGCTATACCAGCTTTCTCTCACCACAGGAGCTTTGCCCAGATCACTGCCACTGGCCCACAGCCTTTCTAGCTCTCCTTATCCTTCAAGTAACAGTGTAGATGTCAAGTCCTCAGAGGTTTATCTTCAACACTCAAACTAGTTTGTTCCCTATGTAACGTGATCTAACAGGACCCTAAACTCTTTTCATAACATATACAATTGCAGTTATATTTCTACCTAAGCAATTATAATTTTTAATTGCCTCCTCTCCTAGGTTTTAAGCTCCAAATTCCTAGTACTAAGTCTATCACAGTCTCAGTAAATATTTGTTAACTGAATGAATAAAAAGAAAAAAAATATGTGAGTCATTCTCATAAATCACCTCAATACTTTGTGCATCTCTAAGGGCCTCTTTTACCAATATTGTAATTTTTTGTTTCTTAATCTGTCACCCCCATTTAATTGCTTGAGTTTCTGGCAGAGAGTCCTCTATGTTTATGCATAGCTAAGGGCCCAGCACATGTACATTACCTTGAAGATAAATCACTTGAAAATAAATGGGGGTAAGATACGCAGACAGAAGTGGATAACTAGAAAGAAGGAGACATGGTAGGGATGTGGTAGGAATAAAAAAGGAAACAAAGGATAGTGTTTCTCAGGACTCAAAAGATGGCCATAACCTAGATAATTATTAGTAATTCTTTAAAATAAATTAGATGAAATATAAATACAAGAGAAACTGTATGATTAAAACCTTCCTTTGGAAGAAAGAAAGGTTTATGCAGTCCTTATGGAGTTCATGACAAATAACTGTAGCATGCTGACAGCATATTTTATTTTTTATTTATTTTATTTTTTTTATTTTAATCATTGTTCAATTACAGTTTTCTCCTTTTTACTCCCAATCCAGTCCTCCCTCCCATCCTCCCAACTTCCCTCCCCTTAGTTTATGACCCTGTGTCCTTTAAGTTTGTTCCTGTGAACCCTTCCCACTATCCCCTTAAATTCCCTCTTCTCTCCCCTCCGGTCACCGTCAGCCTGTCTATTTCGGTGTCTTTGGTTATATTTTGCTTGTTTCTTTGTTTTGTTGTTTAGGTTTCTGTTAAAGGTGAGATCATATGGTATTTGTCTTTCACTGCCTGGCTTGTTTCGCTTAGCATAATGTTTTCCTGCTCCATCCACGCTGTTGCAAAGGGTAGGAGATCCTTCTTTCTTTCTGCTGCATAGAATTCCATCGTGTAAATGTACCATAGTTTTTTGATCCATTCATTTACTGATGGGCGTCTTGGTTGCTTCCAGCACCTAGCTATTGTAAATTGTGCTGCTATGAACATTGGGATGCATAGGTTCTTTTGAATTGGTGTTTTAGTATTCTTAGCATAGAGTCCCAGCAGTGGAATTGCAGGGTCAAAAGGCAGATCAATTTTTACTTTTCTGAGGAAGTTCCATACTGCTTTCCATAGTGGTTGAACCAGTCTGCAGTCCCACCAACAGTGCACTAGGGTCCCCTTTTCCCCACAACCTCTCCAACACTTGTTGTTTGTTGCTTTATTTATAATGGCCATTCTGACTGGTGTGAAGTAGTATCTCATTGTGGTTTTAATTTGCATCTCTCTGATAGCTAGCGATATTGAACATGGTTTCATGTGTCTTTGGATTTTCTGTATGTCCTCCTTGGATAAGTGTCTGTTCAAGTCCTTTGTCCACTTTTTAATTGGATTCCTTGTCTTCTTAGAGTGCAATCTTGTAAGTTCTTTGTATATTTTGCAGACGAAACCCTTGTCTGAGGTATCATTGGCAAATATGTTTTCCCATACAGTTGGTTCTCTTTTTATTTTGATACTGTTTTCTTTAGCTGTGCAGAAGCTTTTAATTTTGATGAGGTCCCATTTGTTTATTCTTTCCTTTATGTCCCTTGCTCTAGGGGACACGTCAGTAAAAAAGTTTCTTCATGGAATATGAGACTTTCCTACCTACATTCTCCTCTAGGACTTTAATGGTGTCACGTTTTATATTTAAGTCTTTTATCCACCTTGAATTTATTTTTGTATATGGTGTAAGTTGGTGCTCAAGTTTCATTTTTTGGCACGTGCCTGTCCAGTTCTCCCAACACCGTTTGTTGAAGAGGCTATTTTTATTCCATTTTATGTTGCTGTCTCCTTTGTCAAATATTAATTGACCATAGAGACTTGGATTTATTTCTGGGCTCTCTGTTCTGTTCCATTGGTCTATGTGCCTGTTTTTATGCCAGTACCAGGATGTTTTGATTACAGTGGCCTTGTAGTATAATTTAATGTCAGGTATTGTGATCCCTCCTACTTTACTCTTCTTTCTCAAAATTGCAGCAGCTATTCAGGGTCATTTATAATTCCATATAAATTTTTGAAGTGTTTGTTCTATGTCTGTGAAATATGCCATTGGTACTTTAATAGGAATTGCATTGAATGTGTAAATTGCTTTGGGTAGTATGGACATTTTGATGATATTAATTCTTCCAATCCATGAAAATGGTATATGTTTCCATTTGTTTGTGTCTTCCTTGGTTCCTTTCTTCAGTGTTGTGTAGTTTTCTGAATACAGGTCTTTTACCTCCTTGGTTAGGTTTATTCCTAGATATTTTATTTTTCTTTTAGCTATTTCAAATGGGATTTTTTTTCTTGATTTCTGTTTCTGTTGTTTCATTGTTGGTGTACAGACATGCCTTTGATTTCTGGATATTGACTTTGTATCCCGCTGTTTTGCCAAATTCATTTATTAGGTCAAGCAGTTTTTTGGTAGAGTCTATAGGATTTTCTATGTATACTTTCATGTCATCTGCAACAGTGAGAGTTTTGTTTCCTCCTTTCCGATTTGGATGCCTTTTATTTCTTTTTCTTGCCTGATTGCTGTGGCTAAAACTTCCAGTACTATATTGAATAGAAGTGGTGAAAGTGGACAGCCTTGTCTTGTTCCTGATCTTAGTGGAAAAGATTTTAATTTTTGCCCATTGAGTATGATGTTGGCTGAAGGTCTCTCATATATGGCCTTTATTATGTTGAGGAATGCTCCCTCTATTCCCACTTTGCCGAGTGTTTTATCATGAATGGGTGCTGTACCTTATCAAATGCTTTTTCTGCATCAATTGATATGATCATGGGGCTTTTGTCTTTGCTTTTGTTTAGGTGATATATTACATTTACTGATTTGCAAATATTGTACCATCCTTGCATCCCTGGAATGAATCCCACTTGGTCATAGTGTATGATCCTTTTAATGTATTGTTGGATGTGGTTTGCCAGTATTTTGTCGAGGATTTTAGCGTCAATATTCATCAGTGATATTGGCCTGAAGTTTTCTTTCTTTGTTGTGTCTTTATCTGGTTTTGGAATTAGGATGATGTTGGCCTCATAGAAAGAGTTTGGGAGTCTCCCATCTATTTGGATTTTTTGGAATAGTCTGTGAAGGATAAGGGGTTAGCTCTTCCTTAAATACTTTGTAGAATTCTCCTGTGAAACCATCTGGTCCAGGGCTTTTGTGTGTTGGGAATTTTTTGATTACTGCTTCAATTTCTTTTGTTGTTATTGGTCTGTTCAGGCTTTCTGCTTCTTTTTCATTGAGTTTTGGAAGATTATATTTTTCTAGAAAATTGTCCATTTCCCCTAGGTTTTCAAATTTCTTGGCATACAGTTCTTTATAGTAATTTCTTACAATCCTTTATATTTCTGTGGTATCTGTTGTAATCTCTCCTCTTTCATTTCTGATTGTGTTTATTTGGGTCTTCTCTCATTTTTTCTTGATGAGTCTGCTTAAAGGCTTGTTGATTTTGTGCATCTTTTCAAAGAACCAGCTCTTGGATTCATTGATCCTTAGAATTGTGCTTTTAGTCTCTATGTCATTTAATTCTGCTCTGATATTGGCTATTTCCTTCCTTCTGCTTGCTCTGGGCTGTCTTTGTTGTTGTTCCTCGAGTTCTTGTAGACATAGGGTTAGGTTGTTTGTTTGGAATGTTTCTAACCTTTTTAGGTGGGCCTGTATCACTATGAACTTCCCTCTCAGGACTGCCTTGGCTGTGTCCCATAAGTTTTGGGTTGTTGTGAGTTCACTTTCATTTGTTTCCAGAAACCTTTTGATTTCTTCCCTAATATCATTGTTGACCCATTCATTGTTTAATAGCATGCTATTTAATCTCCATGATTTTGAATGCTTTGGGTTTTTTTCCTTGGGGTTGGTTTCTAGCTTCAGTCCCTTGTGGTCTGAGAAAATGCTTGGTATGATTTCAATTTTCTTGAAATTCTTGAGGCTTGTTTTTTGTCCTATCATGTGGTCTATCTTTGAGAATGTTCCATGTACATTTGAAAAGAATGTGTATTTAGCTTCTTTTGGATGGAGGGCCCTGTATATATCAGTAAAGTCCATTTCATCAAAGGTATTGTTCAATGCCACAATATGTTTGTTGATATTTTGTTTAGAAGATCTGTCCATTTTTGATAATGGGATGTTAAAATCTCCCACTATAATTGTGTTGTTGTCCATATCTTTCTTGAAGTCCTCTAAGATTTTCTTTATGTATTTGGGTGCTCCTATGTTGGGTGCATAATATTTACAATATTTATGTCTTCTGGATGGATTCTTCCCTTGAGTATTATGAAGTGACCTTCTGGGTCTCTCTTTATGGATCTTTTTTGGAAGTCTATTTTGTCTGATATGAGTATTGCTACCCTGGCTTTTTTTTTCCTGTCCATTTGCTTGGAAGATTTGTTTCCAGCCCTTCACTTTCAGCCTGTGTAGGTCTTTTATCCTGAGGTGGGTCTCTTGTAGATAGCAGATATGTGGGTCATTTTTTCTTATCCATTCAGCTATTATATGTCTTTTGATTGGAGCATTTAATCCATTTATGTTTAAGGTTATTATTGGTAGGTACTCATTCATTGTCTTTTATGTACATGTGTTCCTCTCTCTCTCTCTCTCTCTCTCTCTCTCTCTCTCTCTCTCTCCCTCCCTTCCTTAAAGCAGTCCTTTTAGAATCTCTTGCAGAGCTGGTTTGGTCGAGGTGTATTCTTTTAGACTTCTTTTGTCTGGGAAGCTTCTTATTTGGCCTTCTATCTTGATTGAGAGCCTTGCTGGATATTGTAGCCTTGGTTGCAGACCTCTGGAGTATTTCTTGCCATTCTCTTCTGGCTTGAAGTGTTTCCATTGAGAAGTCAGCTGTTAGCCTTATTGGGGCTCCCTTGTATGTTACGTCCTGTTTCTCCCTTGCTGCCTTTAAGATTCTCTCTTTGTCTTGAAATTTTGCCATTTTAATTATGATGTGCCTTGAGGTGGGCCTCTTTGAATTCCTCTTGATTGGGACTCTCTGTGTTTCCTGGATTTGTGTGACTTTTTCTCTCATCAAATTAGGGAAGTTCTCCTTCATTACTTGTTCAACTAGGTTTTTGATCCCTTGCTCTTCTTCTTCTTCTTCTGGTATCCCTATTATACGGATATTATTATGTTTCATATTGTTTTGCATTTCTCTTAATCCCTCTTCATTGTCTCTGAGCCTCTTTTCCTTTTCTTGCTCTTTCTCGATGCTGTTCTCTACTTTGTCTTCCAGCTCGCTAATCCGATCTTCTGCTTCATCAGTCCTGCTTTTCATTCCTTCTACTGTGTTCTTCAGTTCAGAAATTGTATTCTTCATTTCCTCTTGACCTTTGTTGAGAGTTTCTATTTCCTTTTTCATGTTTATATAGTTTGCAGTGAGATTGATGTAGTTTCCCTCTAATTTCTGAAAGCTCATTGTGATTTCATTGAACTTCCTGGTAATCATTGTTTTGAACTCACTATCAGATAGTTGAGTTTCCTCTATTTCATTTAGCATTTTTCCTGAGGCTTCCTCATTTCCATTCAATTGGGAGTGGTTTCTTTGTTTTCTCATTGTTCATGGATTTCTTCTTTTTTCTTCTTGTTTGTTAATTTGATCTGTTCTGTTTCCCTGTAATTATGGTGTGAGCATATTTTAAATAATACTGATTAAAAACATTTTTATAAAGATAAACAGAAGGCTAAAATCCCTGTTGCTAATACTCAAATTATTAATAGTACTACATTAATAAAGTTAATACTTTAAAATTAATACTTTTGGGGGGGAAGAATAGAGGATTTAAAGTACATTTTATTTTATTTTTAAGTATATTATATTGACTATGTTATTATAGTTGTCCCATTATTCTTCTCCCCTTTCTCCCCCTCTGCCCTGCACCCCTCTTCCTCCAGTATGCTCCACCCCTTAGTTCATGTCCATGGGTTGTACATGTAAGTTCTTTGGCCTCTCCATTCCCCACACTATTCTTAACCTCTCCCTGTCTACTTTGTGCCTACAAGTTATGCTTCTTATTCCCTGTACCTTTTTTCCCTATTCTCCCAGCTTCCCCACCCCACTCATACTCTTCCATGTGATTCCATTTCTGATTCTGTTCCTGTTCTAGTTGTTTGCTTAGTTTGTTTTTGTTTTATGTTCAGTTGTTAATAGTTGTGAGTTTGTTGTCACTTTATTATTCATAGTTTTGATCTTCTTTTCCTTAGATAAGTCCTTTTAACAGTTCTTATAATAAGGACTTAGTGATGATGAACTCCTTTAACTTGACCTTATCTGGGAAGCACTTTATCTGCCCTTCCATTCTAAATGATAGCTTTGCTGGATAGAGTAATCTAGATTGTAGGTTCTTGCTTTTCATGACTTAGCTAGAAACCAATATGATACTCCTGGTATTAATGATTCTTGGGGAAATTCATAATGCCACTTGCTTTGAACAATATGAGGACCAACTCTAAGTGGTACAGAGTGAAGGCCAATGACAAATGCTCACATGCAAACTTCAGACTTATTAAAGAGGACCTATTGGATGGCACCAGATTGTTAGGCTAAATTATTAGCTCATTTTAATTGCAAGTGTGAAAAGATATTGTACTTTGCAAGATGGTGTTCAGTCAGCTTGATTCTTACCTGAAAGAACCTAACTCAGAGCATTCTTACAGTGTCAAAGATTTCAAGTACATGTTGCTGATATTTTAGTGTTGATATTCTGTATTTTTATAAGATGTGTTCAATATGTATTTGGCTATATTCAATAAGTGGTTCTCACCCTGAAGTCTTCAATTACCTTATATGTTATACTTTTATTTATGCTTACTTATCCAAGGAAATATATTTGTTCACTTTCAGAGAAGATGGTTCTAATCTGCATCAACACCTTGGTTTTTTATTCCTAGGTCATACACTTTTATTGACAATCTTATGCTTTCTGTAGGAAAAAACTTGATGAAATTTATTAGTGAGTGCTTCGTTTCCATTCAAGGAAAGATATTTAAATATCTTGGTTTGACAGAGTCTCTTAAGTCAAGCCCAATGAGTTTATAATATAATTAGTCAGATTTTGGCCAAATGCAGGCAAGCGGTAGCTAAACTCTGCATGTAATAGCAGATGGTAACAATGAACTAGATTTGAAATGTGAGTAAGTGGCACATCTGAATCCTGGGTCATAAGACTATCTCACACAGAAGCTGGTAACCACAAATCAAGCAAGATTCCTCCCTTTCCCTCACCTTACCCTATGCTCAATCTAACTCCAATCCCATTAATTTTACTTCCAAAATGAATTTTGTGCTCACCCCTTTCCCACTGCCTGAGCTACTACAATAGTCTTCTACCTGGGCTTCTGGTTTAGATCCTTTGTTTAATCCATGCTCCACATGGGCTCAGGGGATTTTTTAAAAACACAAATTTGATAATATCACCCTCAATGATTCCCCTCCTACATAGGATAAGTTACAGCAAAACTGTTCACACTGATGTAAAATGTCTTGCCATCTTCCCAAACTCATCTTGTAATGGTCTCTGCTGATTTGCTTAATATTTATTTTTATCTTAAAAGTTAAAGTTTATTTCCCTGGCTCGTGTGGCTCAATTGATAGGAGCGTCATGCCATAAACTGAAAGGCTGAGGGTTCAATCCTCTTGGTCAAGGTGTGTATTGAAGGCAGATGATCGGTTTTTCTCTCATGTAGATGTTTCTCTTTCTCCACGACTCTTCCTCTCTCTAAAAGCAATGAAAAAAATGTCCTTGGGTGAATATTTTTAAAAAGTTAAGGTTTATTAACACCCTGGTGTCCCCACTCATCCTCTAGCACTCACCTGGGTAAGTGTAGTGCTTCACTGGATGAGGCCCAGCTGCTGTTAGCTTTAGAGTCAGCAAAAGGAGTTAGGATGTTGTTTTAAATGAGAGGGGAGCCACTAGAGCATCTTGATTAAGGTATCATCTGTTCTGGTTTGTGTTTTTAAGGAGTTCACTCTGACTCTGTAGAGAACAAAATGTAAGGAAGCTAAAATGATAGCAGGTGAGACCCACTCAACAGGCAGTAAGGTCTTTAACACCCAGTACCAAGCTCAGAACTAATGGGAAAGCAGTACTTGGTTGTCAAATGAACAAATTAACTAAGAGGAATTAGTAAGCAAAAGAAGAGAAGAACAAGTCAAACCAGGGGTGACTTATTGCCCATAGAAACTCACCCATATCCATTTTGACCTTTCCAGTCAGAAATCAGGACAACTGACCGTGGACGGCTGTTCTGGATGTAAGCCAGCCCTGTGCTTGTATATCAGTCAGAGTGCACTTTACAATTAATCTTAATTCTCCTGCCTTTCATATAAGTAAATCATCTAAACATTTTACTCAGAGGAAGAGAGATGGATAAATAATCTCTCCAAACATCCCCTTCAAATTTCTTTTGATTTCTAAACCCACACAATCAAATGGTGGTAAACAAATGCCATACCCATGCCTGTGAGATCTTGGAGATGACTCTCGTGTCTGTCATCACTGACAAGACAGTAATACAGACATGAAATCTACATCTATTCTTGCCTTCACATCCAACTAACTATAATCCACAGGACAGAAGCTGCCCAGGTTAAAATATGAGATCGTTGTGGTCTCATTCACTTGAGTCCTCACACACCTCCTTTTTCTTTACTGGGCCTTGCCTTTTCACTCCTGGCATGGATGCTTCTCCCTAATTTGCAGATTTCCTTCCAGGGTCTATCTAAATGGCAAACTTCTTTAATCTATAGCCCAATCAAAGGTGGTATCTGTATTTCCAACATCCAGCACAGGCAGACTCCCTGTTGATATTAATCTTTTGTCTTTGCCAGGTCTAGACAATAGGGTTTGGAGAGTGTTAATCTAAAGATTCACCAGACACCAAGCTGTAAATCTGCCATAGGGTAGGTAGACCTCTGGCGTTTTCTATTTGCTTCTCTCAGAAGACTCTAGGCTTTGTGTGCTCCTGCACTGCCTTTGCCCTGAAAGATAGAATTACTCACAATGCTAAAATTCAGTTTCTACTGTGCATCTTATATCAGCAAAGCTGAGAAGGAGCACAAAAGCACCATCCATTCACTTCAGAAATTGAGTCAGAAAACTCAAGGGGAGACATTGTAGATATAAGATATTTAGTTGTTTTGAGAAGCTTTGTTTTCCAATAGAGTAAACCAAGGGAGATGTTTCTCATTTCATAGTCATGTCTCTAATGTAACACTGAGATTTTTTTCTACTTGCTGTATCCATAGGTGCTTTTTAAGAAAAGCCATGTTAGGGTGGAAGCTCTCAGTTAGTATCGAAATTGTAAGGTGTTTACAAGAGAACACTACCAATAAACTGGATATCTGCAGTGTATTTTCACAAAATCTAATTGTTAAATAGCAAACCTGCTTTCCCTGTATACAAAATGATAGATTAGGCAATTGTGTCTGCATAATTATGTATCGTCTGAAAGTACAAATGGCAAATGATTTTCCTTACAAAGCGATTTCTTATTTTTGTTTTGACTTTTGTTTCCTCTGAGATTAACTGGGCTGTCAATATGTGTAGCTACAGACTTAAAGATCATTTTCCTCTTTTCCTCTTTTTTGTCACAGAAATCTTGGACATACTAAATAAGTTACATCACTTAACCTTTTCTCCTTGGTCTAGCTTAAGAAAACCTCTATTTGAGGATGCTGGTCCTATGGATGAGCTGAAAGGTTAACATACTTTCCAGTATGAAAGCTTTGTAAATAGTAGGAAATTCTCACTGCACGGTGGAGGGGAATAAGAGAAGGAAATGGGACAACTATAATAACATAATCAATAAAATATATTTAAAAATTTTTTAAAAAGTAGGTAATTCTCTGTATTCTTTATTTTATCTTTCCAGATAAAGTTGGGGTTCCTTTACACTCTTGGTATCACCCATATGTGAATATTTAAAAGGGATACCCTAATGTGTACAGAAATAAATGTGTTATTGCATGTGTCAAGAATGGGTTGGTAGTGGCTTTTTAGAACTCTGTTTTTGGAAGGATTCTGAGGTGATATCCTTCCTTAATAAGAAGAAGTACCAAGACCAGCACAGTGTCTTCCACAGGAATGGGAACTTTCACAATGGCACCATCTTCTCTCTTTTTTTTTCCTACATAACACTGCATTTTTATTTTTTACAAGTTTGATATACAACATTGACAGTCATTCTCATCAAACAGAGCTTTGTGATGTTAGTGATTTTCATAAGTGGTGCCAAGTTACATGATTTATAAGGCTTGACAAAGAAAGGAACCATAATGAATACTATAGAAATGTTCAATCAATGCACTAATGCATACATTTAAGATGTGAATCATGTATCTACTCCCATGACCAGAACAACTTATACATTGATTTTGAAAGACATTACCAGGTGCCAGTAAAAGTGAAGGGGACATTCCAGTGCCCCAGTACTACACCCACTATTTCTGAGAAAAAGTGTCACAGGACAAGAATTGTCAGTGTTAGAGTCTCTGCAGCACCAAGCCTCAAAAGCACCACAGTTTACTGCTGTTTAGTTATGCTTCCTGTACCATTTAATTTCAGAATAAGGGAGTGGGATGGTGATCACTAGAAATCCCCAAGTACCTGGCATTGGGAAGTTCCCACTGTCAAAGTTAAAGTGACAAGCACCTTCTTACACAACTGACCTCTAATGTGTGTTTTCTATTGATAGACTTCACCTTGAACTGCCCACTTACCCCATCAATTGATAAACCCTTGAGTTTTATTCCACTTTTTCCAGTTTACCTCCAAATTAGAGAATAGACCATGGACCCTTACTTCAACCTCAACTTATCTGCAATACAGCTCAGTCTTTGTCATTCAGTGTCAAGGTTAATTTTCTAAGTAAGTTGTACTAGAATAAGCCTAAGGGAGAATTTTCATAATGAATGATGCTTCACAGATAATTTGTTTATATTTTAACACCATTTTGGGGCTCTACAAAGCATGAAAAATAGACTTTCTCCCACATATATGTAAATACAGAATTTGTGGTTCATTGCATCATAACTAAAATGGTCAACCCTATCTTATTATGTCAGCCCTGGAAATGCATCCTTTTTCTTTGCTCATGAAAGCAACACTCAAGAAAATCTTGTAACCTCAGGATTAAAGTCCTTTAAGAAGTGAGCTCCAAACCTATGCCCAGAAGAGGCCAGCATTTTCTTGTAATCATACAGAAAAGATTTGGGTTGCAGTTTTTACTACAGTGCACTTTTTTTAAATAAAACTAGCCCAGAATTACACATTAAATGCAGATTTCAGATCTTTTAAAAAGTGGTAACCAAGTAGCATAGCTTAAGAAACAAACCTCCTATAAAAAATAACCTGAGAAGAAGGGAAATTATTACATGAGGTAAATATACATTTGTAGTCAATGCAGTAAATCATGAAACAGATAAGTAAATCATCCAGGAACATACTAAATTCTTCTAAATGACAGTTCTCCACTGACTCATAACTAAATTATTTGCCAGTTAATGAATTTTCTTTTCTTCAAGTGTTTTTTTTAGTTGGAAGGAGCTGGCACTGATGAAATGCTTTATGAAAGGAGAAAGCTTGTACTCACACAACCTTAAATCAACTGATTGTAAACTAGAAAAATTCTGTTGAGCCACAAGAAAATTTTCTTTTTGTGTAAAACAGTGGTAATCAGCCATTTATTTTACAACACCTTCTTACTATTCTGAAATAAAATTCATAGATAATATAACACATCAGCATATTATTTAAATAAATAAACATGCCCTAACAGGTGAAAGTCACTCACAACATATTGTGCATTCCAATATTTGCATATTCAAATATAAAGTAGAATTCATATTAAAGGAATCAGTAGATTTCATATGTGCTTAGGAGCACAAAAGATACAGATACTCTCAAACCTCACCACAACCAAAATTGTACTCATATATTTCCCACACAACCCCTGGAGGGATGTGTTTTTATTGGGAACCATTGTTTCTATAACACTAAATGGTTGGTTTGGTAGTCTTTTTTTGACAGTATTTGTTTGTGGTTTGATTCATAATTGGATGAGTTACTACTGTCATAGCCATTGATGAGAACTTAGAACCACAACCCTTAAGTTTTTCCATCCCTCTTTTTAAATATAATTCTCTAAAATTACTATTCTAATGAACAGAGCTTAGAAACTTGCCCAATTCCATGGTCTGCTACATGATTGTACCTACAGAGAAAAATAGCAAAAAGTTAGTCCACTCCACAGACATCCAGAGGTTTTGTCATTTAGGCAGAAGTATAAGGTGTTCTCTATTTCCCTTCAGCTAAGTCTCTAAAACTCAAAAAAAAATCTTTCTTGTGATATCTGAGTCTGGAGAGTGGTATGCTAGTATGCAAAAATGGATAGTATCCTTCTTATGTTTCTGCATTGGATCCCATTTCTCACTAGGCAGTAAAGTATTTAAACTTATCTCTATTTCATCTGTGAAATGGGGGTTGGAGGTATATAAATGCTCTCACCTATTCTGAAAGGGAATGAGTAAGTTCTCTCTATTAGGTTTTACTAGACAATACTACCAAGATAGAGAAGAATAAATTATTCCCTCGGGGTTGTTCTTCTTAAATTACCCTGGAATAAAAATAAGTTTGAATTTGTCTTTGGGTGAATTGCAGGTATAAAACAAAAATAAATCAAAGCACTTCAACATGTCAACAGTATGCTTCCTTCTTAGCATAGTCTTGTGATAAAATCTCATACTTGCCAAAATTTCTCTCTCTATATGTATATATACACACACACATGTACATATCCTCTCTATCACATTATCCTATATATATGATCCAGGTATTCAGGCTACAAAAATACTTTGTTCTTTCTATTCAATCACTAATTTACTAGAAGATACCCTCCACTCCCTTGGATAATTTTCCTCCTGAAGAGAAAAGATAATTTCCATGATTAGCCCTCAAGCAGGTAATGACTAAATATAACATAACACAGGTACTATACGATCAGTACTGGAAGAGCACAACAGGTACAAACATATGCAATGTCAGGACCTGTTTTGTGTGAAGCTGATTTCAGAAGAATTGCTCAGCATGTGTATTAGAAAAATCTTCTGCTCTGGTTTTTAGACCCCACCATCCTCAACACAGGAGCTTTACTTAGGTGGGCTCTCCTCGTGGTCATGAGGTGCTGCCACATAGTTCCAGGTTTCATGTGCAGATGAAACTAGACCTAACAGAAGACACAATGCCTGTTCCTGAACATAAGAGTGAAATAGAAACTTGCATAAAAATTCTTTCTGAGAAGTTCCCCTAGCCAACCTCTCATTTCGAGGGAGCCACAACTAAAAGAATTGGTAAAGGGAATTCTTGATTGGCTCAGACTTACGAGGATCCACTCTTCAGCTGGAGAGAAGGTTCTCTTTCCTGAAGGAAAACTGGGAAGAAAGGGAATTCTATTGAAAAGGAAAAAAGAGGTTTCTCTCCCACCCGCTTTTTTGCAGTACATGGGAAAGAAATCAGGAAATATTGTTACATAACAGTTCTAGCAACTGTCAAATAATTTCCATTTTCTAAGTTTCCTTGTTTGAAAGATTTCATAAGCAATTCCACATCCCACACCCTCCAAACAGTGGCATTTCTTCTCATCTACACTTCATTCTATCACAGTTTCATTGCTTGTACAGCATTTTCTCTAACTTATTCTTCACTGAGACTTCCAAGCCACATCATTCAGGATGTTTATAAGAACTCACTCAGTTGCACATTATTATTATTTATTAATAACAAATAAATTTGAAAGTTGCTTTTCACTGAGTGTTTACTGGATGTCAGGCATTGTGCTAAATGCTCCCTATGTGTGGACTTACTAACCATCATAGTATATCACAGGAAGGGAATTGTTTTATTGTTCTTCTTTGATAAAGAAACTGAGTGTCAGAGAGGTTAAGAAACTTGGTCAAGTTCACACAGTTAAAAGTGACAGAGCAGGTCCTTAACATCTGTGCTTATCTGATTCCATAATCTATGTTTAATATTATCTTTCTGATTGGAAGCTATAATGAATAAGTAGATATGATTGATTGACTTCCATGTTCATAATTACTCATAGCTCCTGCCTTCCTAATAGCTCAGGGAGTATAAACATTATGATATCCTGTTCTCAGTTTGAAAGAACTAGGAGTGGGCTGGAATCATTACCAGAATGGCTAAAGATCAGAAAATGAGTGAATCAGAGGAAGAGCTGAGAACTGGAATAAGAGTTTTCTGACTTTGAGGCCAGTGTTCTTTCTATAGATCATCAAAGTTTCTTATTTAGGAAAGAAACCATTCTTCTGTAAAGTTTGGGTTCTTAGCATCATGGTCCAAATGACACTATGGTACTCAAGGAAGAAGAAAATCAAGTCAGGAGACATGAACCATTCACACCCACTGCTTGAAATGTGGCCTCTAGCCCAATAACAAAAGTCTGAATTTCAGAGCTTTGAGGGAAGACTATCCTTGCTGGTAGATGAAAGGCAATTTCTCCATGGGAAAGGGGTGTCCACAAATTATTGCTTTCTCTTTCCAAGTATGTATTGGACTCCTTCAAAGTTTAATCAGATTCAACATGTGTTTGTGTAAAATTTGTGATTTGCGAATAGAGATTGGCAGGATTAACCACATGTACTGTTATCAAATATTGCTCAAATGCACTCATTTCTAGTCACTATTTTAGACTCAGAGCAGCCTGCCGCTGGGAGGATAAAGAAACACTTTAAAAACTGTTATGAGTGTAGGGGTACAGGCTTAATGGGATGATGTTGCCTTGGAATTCTCTTTGAGATATTTGTATATTAGGGTATTTGTATTGTTATAGAGGGTTCTATGACTCTTCAGACCAAATTGTAATCCCTAATATATACTCCAAAGCATCCTAAACTTTTCCTTTGTGGTATTAAGTGCTCCTAAAATCACATACTTAATTAGTTAGAAGTGTTTATTGAATATCTGCTTTCCTCTCTGGATAAAGATCCTAGAAGGTGAGGATTGTGTCAGTCTTATTCTCTGCTGTATCCTCAGAGCCTAGAAAAAGTATGTGACACATTATGGGTACTCCAAAAATACTTGTTGCCTATGGATGAATGCCTAATTTGTACAAGCTGCTTTATGAAGCTTTAGGTGGTGCTCTAAGAAAGACATATGAGCATTAATCCACATTCAGAAAAAGATTATGTAATAATATTTTTTCAGTGATTGAATTAAACATTTAATGAGTACCTGCTTTTTGCAAATGAATAGAAGTATTGTTTGTTCCTCAAGGAACTCACAGTGTAAGAGGAGTAAAAGTACTAATCGTTTTGCAGTATCTATTTTCCACTTTTTCCCATTAATAATGGAATTTTCATTCACCCACCAAAGTGTCAGTAGGAAATGGACTCACTGCCTTTGCTAGAGACTACTTTTTCTAGCCTCCCTTTAATTAGATATGGACATATGACCAAATGTAGCCAATGGGATGTCAACAGCAATGATGCATGCAATTCTGAGAGATAACTTTAACTAGAGCTACTTCCCTGGACCCAGAGATAGAAGTTCCACATTTAGGATGGTACAGACACTTGGGACTATTTATTCTTTGTTCTCTGACAGAAAAATAAAACTTGTATTTTGTTTTAGTACCATATTTTGGAGTCTCTCTCTGTTAGTGCAACTTAACTTACATCCAAATAATGACAAAAAAAAATCACAGTATATTATGCTAAGTGCAACAACAATAGAAGTATAGCACTAGAGCCTGATCTTACCAAGATATTATTAGTGTCTAAAAATAAATGTTTTGCATCATCTACATTAGCTCTAAATGACCCAGAAAATATAGTAATAGTCAATGTTTCTCATGGCCTTTACATTATTCTTCAATTCCTCCAGAATATTGAGGAAGTCTCAACTACTTCCTGAACAAAGTGTCAGACATCAGTGTCTGTATTGGTACAATGCCTGAAATCATTCACTCATTCTTTCTACATGTTTTGCCTTCATGTCTGTCTGTTTCATCCACTGACTATTGTATGCACTTGAGCTTATGTAAGTCAGGAGGGTATATGAAGTTCTTCCATGGAGGTGGCCCAGAGAATTTAATGTTTAACTCTATGTCTGATGAGTGGGGCATGGAATGCATTACAGAAGAGTTTAACAATATTCCATATGAAAGGAAAAAATGAATTTGTTCATATCTCTATAACAAGACATGATATTCAAGACATTTAACTTACTGGATTTGCTGAAGCTCCTTCCTGTCTGAAACCATCTTGGGTGATTTTGTATATCCCTCCACTCATGTGTTCCTCTCCAGAAGTTGCAGTGCATCTCAGCAACCATGGCCATGGGTGCACATGTGCTGACTGGGTGCATGTGTTTATGATGTGTAATATGCTATGACACTAGGTTTGCAAAAAGCATTGGCCTCAGACTTCTGGCCAAGATGGAGGTGTAGGTAAACATTGTTCACCTCCTCACACAACCATAGCAAAAATTATAACTGAACTACAAATCAACTATTACCCAGAATCATCAGAAATCGAGCTGTATGTAACTCTGAAAGCGAAGGAATTAAAGTAACACTCATCCAGCCAGGTAGGAGGAGTGGAGAATGGAGTGAAATAGAAGTCAAAAACTGTTGGGAATCATCCTGCCTGGTTTCAGAAGCTGTAACACCCTCCCCCCTGCCCCAAACCCTGCACCCCACAGCTAGGGCTGAATGAGAGACCTTGGGACCATAAGCCACTAAGGAGACAAAGCTTACCTCCCTGGCAGGGGCACCACCTCTGCCCCCTTTACTTCACCCTGCTTGGCCCTGAGCCTGACCAATTAGCCAATGATGGGTAAGATTTGTCAAGGGAGGGATGACCTAAGACAGGCACAGTCATGAAGGGGCCCTTGGGGAAGGACTTGGGTGGCTATAGAAAAAGTGGGTGATGGACCCTCTCCCTTCGGCTTTGATACAGCCTGAGTCCTCATTCTGTCTGCAAGAAGTCTCCTAATATCTTGGCTGCCTTACTTCCCCTGCCTGACTTAAGCCTGAAACAATGCTGGAGGTGGGTGCGGCCCTGTGCTGGAAAGGGCAGGTTCCCCAGGGTAATCAGGCCTAAGAAAGAATGCATAAAATCCTTTGAAACCTGCTTTGCCAATACGCTCAATTTAAATGATAAGGGCCCAAGCAAGAGTTTGTTTCCCCAAAGTTTTAGGACCCTTTTGCCATCTGACCCTGACTCAAAATAAGCCCTCATAGTTCTTTAAATGTTATCTATTGTTTGATCCTTACTGCTTGACAATGATTGATGAGCTTTAGGTATACACCCTGTATTCCTATGCAAATGAACTCAATAAAAGCTCATTGAGGAAAAGGCTCCTGGCCCTCCTACTTTGAGAAACTGGCCACCTTTCCTCCCCAAGCAGATTTTGTCTTGGTAGGCTCATTCTCATCTATAGTGGCTGGGGGGCCTTGTGGGCAGAGCTGCCCCACAGAAAACCCATGTGTGGTAGATAAATATCAGGAAGGATACCTCGGGAGTGAGGGATCCCAGCCCCACACTAGACTTCCAAGCCCAAGATTCCTGCGCCAGCAAGAGAAGTCCCCATAATTTCTTGCTGTAAAAAACAGTGAGGGTTGGGGTGGCAGAAGAAACTGCAGGATTCTCAGGCATCTCCTTTTAAAAGGCCCACAATGGACTTACGACTTACACATACTCATTCCCTCTGGGATCCAGTACTGGGCAGCAGGTGGAAGGGCACCAGTGGCATACGAGGGGAAACTGAAGTGTATGACATCAGGGAAAGTGCCAGGGGACAGCTCCTTCCTGGGAAAAATTCCAGAGGCCAGGCAGCAGCATTATGCCCTTTCTGAGCCCTACCCTACACAAAGCCACAAAGTGGCAACACCACAGTAGAGACTCTATCTACCTGGTTTACATGTGTTGCCCCTCCTTGGTGATTACCTAAGATTCTGTCCCATCCAACTCACAGGTGTGCTTTTCTACAATAGGCCACACTACTTAGACTGTGATTCAAAGCAGCTCATCTAATACACAAAAACAAACAGGAAGGTTGTCCTTCCTGTTGAGGAGAAAAAGAAATATGGCCCAAATGGAAGAACAGAACAAAACTCCAGAAAAAGAACTAAACAAAATGGAGATAAGCAATCTGTCAGATGCAGAGTTCAAAACACTGGTTATTAGGATGCTCAAGGAACTCATTGGGTACTTCAACAGCATAAATATGATCCAGGCAGAAATGAAAGTTACACTAAGTGAAATAACAAATTTACAGAGAATCAACAATGGCGTGGATGAAGCCAAGAATCAAATCAATAGTGTGTAACATCAGAAAGAAAAAATATTCAATCAGAATATCAGGAAGAAAAAAGAAGCCAAAAAAAAAACAAAGATAGACTAAGGAGCCCTGAGACAACTTCAAACATACCGACAATTGAATCAGAGAGGGCCAGAAGGAGAAGAGAAAGAGCAAGAAATTGAAAACTTATTTGAAAAAGTAATCAAAGAAAACTTCCCTTATTTGGTGAAGGAAACAGACATACAAGACCAGGAAGCACAAAGAGTCCCAAACAAGATGGTTGCAAAGAGGACCACACCAAGACACATCATAATGAAAATGCCAAAGGTTAAAGATAAAGAGAGAATCTTAAGAGCAGCAAGAGTAAAGCAGTTAGTTAGGAGTTCCCATAAGACTTTCAGCTGACTTCTCCAAAGATACTTTGTAGGCTAGAAAGCAGTGGCAATAATTATTCAAAGTGATGAAAAGCAAGGATCTTCAACCTAGATTACTCTATCCACAAAGCTATCCTGTAGAATGGATGGCAGATAAAGTGCTCCCCAGACAAGGAAAAACTAAAGGAGTTCATCATCACTAAGCCATTATTATATGAAATGTTAAAGGGACTTATTTAAGAAAAAGATCAAAACTATGAGGATTAAAATGGCAGTAAATTCACAACTATCAAAAAATGAATCTAAAAATCAAACAAGCAGAACAGAAACAGAATCAAAGATATGGAGATCATTTAGAGGATTCTTAGTTGGGAGGAAAAATGAGGAGAATGGGGGGAAAGGTGCAGGGATTAAGAAGTACAAATTGGTAGGTACAGAATAGTCAGGGGGATGTTAAGAACAGTATGGAAAATGGAATAGCCAAAGAACTGAATTGCAAGACCCATGGACATGAACTAAGGAGGAGGGATTGCCAGAGAGAATGGGGAGGTACCAGTAAGGGGACAAACAGGGAAAAATTAGGGCAACTGTAATAGCAGAATCAATAAAATATATTTTTAAAAAGAATTGGAGAGAAAATATTTCACATCACCCACAGTAAGCCTCATATAAGGAAATAAATGTCACTTAAATGGTAGATGTTTTAATTTTTTCCTTTAGCATATCCACTTGGCTTATAATGAAGGCTTACTGCCAGTGAATTCACATGCTGGTTCAATACTTCATTTCATCTCAAAACAGAATCCCAGAGTTTATATCTTGTTACACTTTTCTCCTGAGATTTCATGAGATTGTGTTCAGGGTAATAGGAACTAGCTACCTCACAACCCAATTACTCTCTGTAGTAGTTTGTCTGCAAAAATAGCCTCCTATAATTATACCCATCCCTGACACACATGCCAATCCTCCTACCAAGGGTGGAGCCTGGTCCCCTTACCTTGAACCTGGGCTGGCCTCAAAGCTCTCTTTCACCAGTAAAATGCAGCTGGAACAATGCTATGTGACTTCTGGGCCTACACTTCTAAGATACTTGGCAGGTTCTGCCCTGGCCCTCTTGGGATCCAGCCACCATATAAAAAAGCTGGAGCCACATTGTTGAAAGATGAGAGATCATGGAGAGACAGAAAGAGAGGGAATGCAGTCCCCTGTTGTTCCATCCTCCCTAGCTGAGGTTCAGGCATGTGAATAAGACCATCTTGGTTCCTTCAGCTCAAGTGAAGCTCCATCAACCAGTACCACATGCAGCAGAGATTAGCCATCCAATCCAAGCCCTGGCATAATTGTGAGAAACAAAGTAGTTGTGGTTATTTTAAGCCACTAAGTGATAGGGTGTTTTTTTTATAAAACCACATGAAACTAAAACAGGCAAGGAGAATGAAGCACAAAATTCACCACAGCTAGTCAACTTGCAAAGCTAGGATTTGAACCCAGGCAACCCAGCCTTAAAAGCCACACCTTTAACCACAATTCCATGTTGACTGCTTGGATGTAAACAAAAAGCAAAGCAGATGAAAAGGTAGATCAAAACCTCAGTCTAAGAGGCAGGTACAATTAAAGGAAGGGAAAAAACACAAACAAAGCGAAGAAAGGTCAAGTCAGACATCTGAGGTAATGGAGTCAAGAAAGGAAACAGCATGAATTTTAACATCTTTTTCCACCCTTTAACCCCTGTCTGAGGCAGGACACATTCACCTTGATCTTCACACACATATACTGTCCCTTAGGAATTCCATGGGAATGACAATGCTTAAGAGCTTGACCTCTCAGTGAGGTATTTTCAGTCTCAATCCCCTTCATCTAAGCTGTGTGGTCTTTTCACATCACTTAACACTTCTGAGCTTTAGACTACCCACCTGTAATGTGGTCTAACTTGACTTATTGTAAGGATTAATTCAAATAATATACCCTTGGTTAAATCGCAGCAAATGGGAGTTATTATTTTGATGGAAACCTACTCTACACTGTGGCCCAGAGACCTTCCCCATCATATTTTTGGCAATGTATTATGTTTGGTCTGATTTCAAATCATCCACAAATCTTTCCAAATTCATGTGCAATGTCAGCCACCAGATATCTGTTCTCCCATGTGGCCGTCGGTTAGTCTTTACATGCACACTGCTAAACTGCCATACCTGTTTGGCCTATAGCTTCAAAAAACTCTAGTTTAAACCCCAATTGATGGCCAAATTTGTAATTCCCCTTTCCAACTCAGGGGTCTCATTTTGCACCTGTTGCCATGTTAAACAGTAAATAAATTACTCCCCTGATCAAGGCAAAATCTCTTTCAAAGGGCCCCTCCCTTTTTTTTCTTCTCTTATCATCAATCTTTGTTGCTAGTCAGGTCATTTTTTCATAATGACATTTAAGGTCTCTGCTCCCATGGGCTTCCGAAACAGTCTGCTCTCTTTTAGTGTGTAATGCCCCAGTCTTCCCTCTCTTTTCTCGTTATCTCAAATTCCCCAACTGCTAGAGTGATACTGACAAGCCAGCCACTGACTTGTCTGCCAGACCTCTTCCAGGCACTCATTAATTCAGCTGGTAATTAAGGAGCAACATGCCTTACCACCAATCAAAGTTCCTTTCCTCCACTTTTCATTTTCCAGCCAAGGTGTCTGCCCCTTTGAGTAGCCATGATGGATTGATTTTTACTTTAATTTATTCCAACATGCATAAAGAAAGCATGAAGATCCCAATTCCCTTGATTAATGTACCAATCCACCCCCAAGAGCCTTCATGTTTTGCTTCTAATCATTTTCAGAAAGATTCGCCCATGACATGTAATACTGGTAGTTGCCACATTACCTGGGATGATATCCCTTCCTTGAGTTTCCTCAGACTCAATGTGGAGCTTCATCCTCTGAGCTGAGGTGGCTTGAAAACCATTCCTCACCTTAAGTTCCATCATGAGTTTTGCATCTTCATCTTCTTCTTGGGATATCACAAGACACTTGACTTTTAGAAGAAACATAGAACATGTTCTCCAAGAACCTGGCCCAATCACATAATGATACCTCACATTTCCAGCAGAGAGAAACAAGCCACTGCATCATAAAGCATCAGTGGCTTCTACCAAAAATGCTGCTAGCACTTAAGGAGGGTTTCCATAGAGACAGAAAGGACATTTTACTCAGAAAAGGAAAGGAGAATGAGTCCATTGACATTTGTTCACTTTACAAAAACTTGAAAAATAGAAGATGAAAAGATAAGTCAACAGTCTCCTCACAAACCCATTTTCCTAAAATAGTTGGGAGAGATAAAGGCCCAGATAGAGCCAACCCTTCTTTTAGGGAATAACAGGGATATTTGATGAAAGCATCAGAAAAATAATGAGGATATTTTTGTTTCAAAGCCATCTTTCCATATTTTTATTACAAATTGTACAAAAATTATAGAATAGATCTGGGGGAGTGGAAGAAAAGGCTTTCTTTGTTCACTGAATATAAATTAATAGATCATAAAAATGTAAGGTCTTTCTTTCTTTGGGATCTGCTGCACTAAAAGTGGGAGGAGCCAGGCAGAAAGAGAACCAAATGGAGACCAGGAATCAGGTGATAGCAGTGCTGCAGCATCTATCTAGTTAAAGACAACCTTGTCATCAGTAACTTAACATTTGAAACATTCCCTTCAAAATGAGGCTCAAAGGGTAAGCAGAGACCAGATAATGGAGAAAATTTTAGGCCAGATTGGGGCAACCTTCTTATTCACACTTCATGTGGCTTGGGGCACAGTGCTTTATGAGAAGCTACCAATTGTTTATTTTAAATCCTTTCTATCCTTCTCTCTAAAAAACACTTGTTTTTTAAGCTCTGCACAAGGCAGCCTGGAATAAAATCTGCATTCCCTTGCTCCCTTTACAACTACTTATATAACCTTGTTAACTAAGTGGCTTATGAGATAAAACCAGAAATGGTATGTGCACCCTGTAGGAAGTTTCCTTAAAGAACGCAGGAATGTCCTTTGCCACCCCTTTCTCTTTACTGTGGGTTAGAATAGAGATGCAATGAGTAAAGGTGAGCAGCCATGTTGGACCATGAGATGTACATGAAAAAGGAATTCACATGTACAGAAAAATGGGAGAAAAATCTTGTTTTCTAATGCCATGTACCATTACACCAGCACTGGAGGGATTTCCACTAGCTTTTTAAACATGAGAAAGAAATTCACTTCAACCTTTTTTAATAACTGAAAAATGGGGATTTATTTTTTGTTATTTTCATTGAAATTTAATTTAAAACTGTGCTAAATATTAAACTAACGCATTAAACTCCTTTAAAACGTTAGTGCACATTTTAGGAAACTGGCATAATCAAACTGGAAGATAAATTTTCCCTTAAGAATTCTAAGCAAGGAACATTTTTTCTTAAACTATGGTTTTTACTTTCAAAGGTTTGCTGCTTGACAAGTTAAGGCACGTCCATTTTAAAAAGAATCCTATTTTAAAATACATTCTTCAAATCACTGGATGCTACTGAGCAAGTCAGTTTCTTAACAAACCAACTTATGGAGGGTGGAAACAGACATCTTCTAGCAATCTGACTAGATCCACTCAGACCACAAGAACTAATGACTAGAGTGGTGGACATCCTTTGTTTCTGTCTTTTCGATACCTTAGAAATTACATGAAAATTAGGATTCTGACTCTTCTTATAATTTGGGACACAGCTAATTTGGAGACAAGAATGGATGTAGTCCCAAACTCTTCTTACTTGACCTCAGATGTTCTGTGTTTTCCTACCTGATAAGTAATACTCAGGAAGATAGTGCAAGGTTTGAGTCACTTACCCCAGGAATTTTGCCAGGAGATAGAGGCATGGGAGACACATGACACCACTTACTGCAGGGACACTGAGTAAGAGATACTTAGAAGAATTGATACTTAGAAGAGTTGCCACCAGACATCTGCATGGAGCATTTGAGGTTTCCACCTCTAGACATGGGGAAGATAGCAGAAAACACAAAACAAACACATTATTCCTTAACTTCAGAGGAGGTGCCAATGTTCACCTGTTGATCTGGTCATGAGCAAGGGTCAAACTTCTCTTCCATGCTTCCCAGGAAATAACTAAGTCTGAGAAAGGTGGAAATGACCATGGGTTTAACAAAGAAATAAACTGTTTAAAAATACTCACTAGTCTTTGATATGGTTCTACATCAGTCAATGAAAGTAAGAACAGAAGAAGGTTTAGTGAGCATACATCTAACTCTGCAGTGACAGTAGAGCAAATGATTGGGACGCAGAGAGAGGAGGTCAGTTCCCTGTGATTACACAGCTGGGGACTTCTGAGCTGGCTCAATAGTGGGGCATTTGCTCAGCCTTCTCTCTGTGGCATCATGCTGGGTAGAGGTGCCCCACCTCCACTGCTTCCTTCTCTTCCTTCTGTTCTACTGCACAAATTACATTGTGCAATACCACAGTATCTTCAGGAGTACTGAAAACCAATGTGAGTTCAGTGATGCTGGCTTCTGTCACCACTTTTCCCTGCTTCCTCCCGAACTTGTGGGAAGGGCTACATGCTGATACTTGCAAGGGAATGAGAGAAGTAGTAGAAATAGCCATAACCATTAACTAGAATGCTCCTCTGTGAAGGGAAGGCCTTTGCGCTGCCCACAGCCTCCACACTTCCTTTGTTTAGCAAGGTCTGCCAGAAAAAGAAGAGAAAAATGGGGGTCCAGATTATTGATCTTTCTGTTCTCATTTTTCAGATGAGAAAACCAAGGAATGGTGGGACTAAGACCCCACCAGGATTCAAACTCAGGTCTCCTGATTCCCATTGTAATGCTCTTCCCTTATGACGCTCTGCTTCCAGTAAACCTCAGTATAAGAGGACTAAATAGTAATGGAAAAAAATAAAAAATAGTAAGTAAAGGGGGGAAATCTAAGAATGCAAAAAATTACCCAACCCTAACAAAATAAAATAGGTTCCTATTATTAGTTGAAGTGTGTTCCACAGAAAAGATATATTAAAATCCTGAATTCTAGTAACTCAGAATGAGACTTTATTTGGAAAAAGGTCATTGCAGATGTAATTAGTTAAGACAAAGTCACACTGGAGTACAGTTGCCCCCTAATCCAATATGGCTATTGTCCTCCTAAGATGAAAGCCACATAAACACAGAAAGAGAAAGAGAGAACACCATGTAATGATGAGGACTGAATAATGCATCTTCAAGCTAAGGATGCCAGAGATTGCCAGCAAACAATTAGAAGCTAGGAAGAGACAAGGAAGTGTTCTCTCTCTCATTTCAGAGGGAGCATGGCCCCATGGGCAATAGCCTCCAAATTTTGAGACAGTAAATACCTGGTGTTCTAAGCCACCCAACTTGTATAGTTTATTATAGTAGCCCTAGATAATTAATACAGTTTCTATTTAGATAATTCATAAACAAGAGGAAAATATAAACAGTTTAATGTCTGGTAGAGAGAGAAAAGCACCCAAGCAGATTCACTTGGTCTCCAGCTACAACTCAAATTCCCCATGTGACTTTAGGCACATTACTTCTTTCTCTTTCTCTCCATTTTAACAACAATAAAGATGGTAAAAGTAGCTCCCGTATAGTTTGAGATAAAGATTATGGGAAGTAATACACATCAAAACATGTACACAAACAATGCCCAGCACCTAATAAGGACTCAAAAATGTTACAATCACCATTACTAAATTTTAAGGAAGATTTAAACACAAGGGAATAATTTAAGAACTTAAGAAGTCTTAATAATCAACCTATGGTTCATACATAGTACAATTAGCCAATGACTAGCTACCAGTCATATGTGACTATTTAAATTAATAAAATAAAATGAAAATTTTAGTTCTCAGACACACTAGCCACATTTAAAATGCTTAGCAGCTTCCAATGGCTAATGGCTATCATACTGGACAATGCAAAATAAAACCTTTCTAGCATTACTGGAAATTCTATTGGAAAACAATGTCACCACTCTTGCTGTTTGGAGGTCTAAGGTAGAGAGAAAGAGTCCAATAAGAAAATCATTGGTGACTCAATCAAAAGGGGGAAATCACAATTCAAGAACAAGCAAATCAAAATAGAGAAATAAATTTGGTTTCTTACTAAGCATAAATAACATTGAAAATGATGACTAAACTCTTAGATGAAAGCTTAAAATTCTAAAGAAATCATTTAATTCCAAGGAGAAGTGGGCAATAGGATTGCCCACCAGAGGTGGGCAGAGGTGTGGATAAAATGAAGTTCAGATCTCACTGAGCCTTTCATAACAAGAAAATAGCCTAACCAACAAAAATGATAAGGCAGGGACATGTGTTAGAAGTAAATGCAAAGGAGTCATCATGAAAGTCCGGTGACCTTCTTGTCCAGTAATTCATTATCTCACAGTCAAAGTTCACCATCAAATGAGTTCCTAGGATAGACCATGAGTGTCTGCCAGCCACCATGTCAAGACCTCCCCTGACTCAGGTAATGAGTCCCTTTAGTCATTCACATTGGCTCTTCTGGACTCTCTGGGCTATCTTCTTTCTGTCTCATCAATGTCAGTGTGGGAGATGAAAGAGTCTGGGGAACAGTGCTCAGTAAGTTTCTTCCTGAAACTACTGTCTATTGAGCCCTCCCTCTGGAAAAATAAGTAAAAGAAAAAAGATTAATGAAAAAGAAGATGATTCACACAAGGAAAATGATCAGAGAAGGAACGCCTGAAGAAACAGCCTTTCTTAAAGGGGAGGAACCCTACAATGCAAACTCACCATGGCCTCTTTGACAGCTCAAAGAGAAACCTCTGAGATTTTAACATCAAGGGAAAAACCCACCAAAGTCTCCACATTCCTTTCCTATTACACCTGCCTGCCACCTGGAGAGATGCGCTCAACTCCTTTCCTGAGAGGGTTTCTACAGATGTCAAAGTGGCCTCAAGTCAAAGGTATGCTGCAGGTTGGATGCATAAGGACAAGTCTTTGAGATGTATATGAAATCAAATCTTGAACTGTTTCTACCACCAGATATTACACAGCAACTATCATACCCTTGCTATTTGTACTGCTGAGAAACACAAGCAATATATTTCATGATTTATTTCTGGATACTCCCTTTCTACCTAAAATAGGTTTGTTTCTCTGCCTGAACAAGATGTTCCAGGCTACACCACCATCTAGAAAATATATACTTTAAGATAGCATACACATTTTGCAAGATAATAACTGAATTCAGTGTTGAAGGTTGAGGTTAGTAAAAAGGGTGATATCAGAAAATTACTCCAGACATTAAAATGCCTTAGTAGAGCCCTGACTAGTGTGACCCCATTGGTTGGGCATTGTAGTCCCCCAAAGCAAAAGGTCACTGGTATGATTCTGATCAGGGCACAAGCCTGGGTTTGGGTCAGGTCCCCAGTAGGGGGTATGCAAGAGGCAACTGAGTGATGTTTCTCTCCTCCATTGATGTTTTTCTCCTTCTCCTTCTCCCTCCTTTCCTCTCTCCCTAAAAACAAATAAATAAAATCTTTTTAAATAAAAAATAAAAATTAGAAAAAGTATGCCTTAGTCAAAATTTTAAGAACACTCATCCATCCATTCTAAGAACCTAATCACCCATCAGAGCAATAGAGGTTGAAGTTTTTAATAGCATATTGGTGACAAGATAAAAGATCTGTGACATTCTAGCTTAAAAGATCTGTTTTAGACCTTTTAAACCAGCCTGCCATGGACATGGACAATAGTGTGGTGGTTTGGGGGTGGAGCATGGTGGGGGGAGAATATAAGAGTACTAAAAGGTAATGGAAAAAATATAATATCAATTAATCAATCAGTCTGGATCCCTGACTAAGAGGCCATGTCTAGAGGGTCTCAACCCCTGCTCCTCCCTTTTTTTTTACCAATGTCTACATACCCTGATGGATTTTTGATCCCCACAAGAGGATATCCAAATGAGAAGACCTGGGATTATAATTTGCTAACTCACATCTGCCCACATGTTATAAAGACCAGTACATACAACCAACTCTGTTCAGCTGTGAACCACATGAAAGACAAGAACAATGGGTAGATCCAAGGCTTAACACAATTCAGTAGCCATACTAACATGATAATCCCCCAAAAAGCAAAAATTACTGTGTGCTTACTACATGCCTGACACTATTCTAAGCAATTTACCTATAATTCAGTAAATCTTTGCGAAAACTCTGTGAAGGAGGTGCTATTAGAATCTCCATTTGACATATAAAGAAATCAAGGTAAAACCAGATTTTCTTAAGTAAGGAACTTGCTTAAGGTCACACGCCCAGGCAGAATGTTTCTAGAGACTGCTCTTGAACACACTCTTCTGCTTGCAAGGGGATGTAAATAAAACAGCATCCTTATTGCTTCTCTTCATAAAACACAAACAAAAGCAAAGAGAGTGCAAGGTACCATTAGAGTGAGAACTTTAGTTCATACAAGATATTTTTAAAGAGGAAATTGTCTTCAGGTGTTGGTATAGAGAGGCATAGACTAGTATCAAATGACTTGAGACACCACTTATACTTGTGTATTCTAGCTCCATGGACAAGTTAAATGGAAGTTGCCAGTGAGAATCTGTAAGCACATCATATGTGTGACATTTAGCTCACAAAATATTTTCAAGATTTAAAAACATTTGATACAAAAATACAAAAGTTGAAGATTTTTTACTTAAATATCCGGAGTTTAGACTTTTCTAAGAGAAGTGGGTTTATCTATGCTCCCTCATGCAATACATGGTGAAAGCTAAAATGTAGGCTTGTACTTTAGATGGGGCATGTACTCTAGTTTGTCATACTTACCACCATTCCCTATTGTCTTATACCTGAAAGCTTCTGTCATTTATATTTACCACTAGGAACTCATAAAACATTTGACCACATGGGCCCTGATTTAGAGGAAAAAACAAGTTACAGAGGAAAGGATTCTGAACCAAGAGGTAAAATAAGGAGATTCAAGCTATAGTACTGGTAACACTATCTTATTCCCCATATATTCATTCTTTAAATGTAAAGCCAGACTAGATACTAGAGTTTCACAGATTTTAAAACTTAAAGAGGAGATCGAGGTAATAAGCGTGATGTCACTACAGTGAGAAATGAGGTTTTCACTATTTCAAAGGCTGCCTAGGATAGTCCCTTCCTGTAGAAGACATGACAAAGAGAAGAAATGGCTTGAGATGGTTAGATAAGACATGAACTGTCCTTTGGGCCCAGAGAGGCAATTCCCAATGTTGCTTTTCATTGGTGTATTTAGCTATTCTTCAGATAAGAGAAAATAATTCTTTCACCCTGCAATGTTCTAAGCTTTCCATTTTCACCTTGGTATTTATAGGTGAATGGCTTTCCCCTTTGTATTTATTCATGCATATATGCACAAATTTATTAATTCATTCACTAAATGAGAATGGTGCTCTGGGCACTGTGCCAGGCACTATGATGTAAATCTAAAAGGTGAAATATTTGGTTCACAGAAATTAAAGTATACTTTTCCAGACTGCTGCCATTGTGGGTAAGTTTCTCACAATACCTGAAGGTCACTGGTAGTTCCATGGACAACTAACTTTGTGGGAGTGAGAAGTATACTGATAAACATTCTGATCCAGTGCTCCCTCAAGGCCAGTTCACTAGGTACCTCCTAAGGAGATCCTAAGTACTGTCAACTCCCTTCTTTCTAGAGTCACAGTCTTAAGGCTCCAATTCCAGTCTTTTTCTTTCCCATAGACTACCGCTCAACTATCCACCACCCTCCAATCCTACTTTCTTTGTTTGGATCACTTGGAAAAATTCATTGCCTCATTTAGAGAAGAATCTAAATTCATCAAACACAAATTTGGTTGATTTTCCCTTACAAGAGAGAAGGCTTGGTTTTTAAAACAAAATTATTTAACTCCATTTCAGGAGAGTGAGAGGAAATATTTGTTTGCTATCCTCCAGGAAGACACCTCCTACTCAGGTGGGTTAAATTACCTCTTCCAAAGTAGCAACAACAACAACAAAAGATCTTCCACATCAGAACATATTGAACTTTAAACTACACTGTGTATGTAACCTCACTTTCCTGCTAAGCTTGTTTAATTAAGAGAAAAATTTACTTCTATTTTTCAAGTTCTGTATTTGGTTAGACTCTAGTGAAAACTTCAATATGGACCAACAAAGACGTTTTATAGATTGGCCTGAGTTATAGAACAGGGAACAATTATAAGGACAAAGCAATACTTTGAAATTCAGATTAGTGTCTGAATTCATCTGAATTCCAATTCAAACCTCAACTTAGGTATTTAACTATTGTATATACTGAGACAAGTTACTTAGGTTCTGGGGGCCTCCAACTCTTAATCTGGCAAATAAGAATGATAAAGATTCCTGACTCTGCACAGCCCTAGGCAATACACTGCTGATATATGGACAAGCACCCAGCACGTTCCTGAAACGTGCCGAGAAGGACACATAAATAATATTAATGCCTTGGCATGAAGAGAAAGCAATTAAAACAAATAGAGATGGCTCTTACCGCATTAATACTTAACAGAGCACCAGATAAAGACTAACATAGTACTAAAGCTTCAATTGGTAGCACAAACTGTTCTTAAAAATAATTTTGGCCAGAAAATAAAACCAAATGCATATATCAAAAATTCACAAAGTACTTAATAAATAGAGAGCTATTCCATGTTCAGAAAAGGAAAACTCAATGCTGTCTAGGTGTCAGTTCTTCCAACTTAATCTATAGATTCAATGTTAATCAAAATCCCAGCAATTATTTTATGAATATAAACAAACTGATCTTAAGTTTATATGGAAAGGCAAAAAATCCAAAATAGGCAATACAATATTGAAGAAGAAAAACAAAGTTGGAAGACTGAAACTAACTGACACCAAGACTTGATATGAAACTACAGTAATCAAAACAGTGTGGTACTAGTGAAACAACAGATAAATCAATGGAACAGAATAGAGAACCCATAAATAACCCCACATAAATATAGTCAACTGATCTTTGACAAAGGAGCAAAGACAATACAATGAAGCAGAGATGGTCTTTTTAACAAATTGTGCTGGAACAACTGAACATTCAAATGAAAAACAATGAATCTAGACACAGATCTTACACTGTCACAAAAATCAGGTTGAAATGAATTGTAATATAAATGTATAGAACACAAAACTAAAAATTCCTAGAAGATACCATAGGAAAATAACCTAGATGACCCTGGGTATGGCAGTGACTTTTTAGATACAACCCCAAGGCACAATCCATGAAGAAAATAATAGAGAAGCTGCACTTCAGTAAAATTAAAAACTTCTGCTCCCTGAAAGACAATGTCAAAAGAATAAGAAAACAAGCCACAGACAAGGAGAAGATATTTGCAAAAGGCAAATCAATAAAGAATTGCTATCCAAATATATACAAAAAACTCCTAATACTCAGCATTAAGAAAACAAACAACTTGATTTAAAAATGGGCCAAAGAGTTTAACAGATACCTTACCAAAAAAGTTATATACATGGCAAATAAGCATATGGAAAGATGCCCCACAAATGTTGTCAAAGGGGCCAAAATCCTGAACAATGGCAACACCAAATGCTGACAAAAATATGGAACAACAGTACTCATTATTGCTGGTGTGACTGTAGAATGGTGCGACCACTTTGGAAGACAGTCTGTGGTTTCTTAGAAAACTAAACACAGTTTAAAACTAAACACATGATCAGCAACCATGCTCCTTGATACTTACCTAAAGGAGTTAAAAATGTATGTCCACACAAAAACCAGTACACAGACATTTATAACAACTTTATCCATAATTGCCAAACTTGAAAGCAACCAAGTTGTCCTTCAGTAGCTGAAAGGTCAAAATGTGGAGCAATCAACCAATGGGATATTATTCAATACTAAAAAGAAATGAGCTATCAATCCATCAGAAGACATGAAATAATTTTAATTTAACATGACTAATGAAAGAAGCCAATCTGAGAGACTATATACTGTATGATTCCAACTATATGACATTCTGAAAAAGGCAAAACTATGGAGACAGTTAAAAGATCACTGGTTCTTGGGAGGATGGGGAGAGATAAACAGGCAAAGTAGAGGGGATGTTCAGGGCAGCGAAATACCTGTGTGACATCATGATAAAACATGTCATCATACATTTGTACATACACAAAGAATAAACCATAATGTAAACTTTGAGTGATTTTGATGTGTCAATGTAGGTTCATCAATTGTTAACAAATGTACCACTCCGGTGAGGGATATTGATAATGGAGGAGTTGTGTTTATGTGGGGATGGGTATACATGGGATGTCTTTGTACCTTCCTTTCCATTTTACTGTGAATCTAAAACTGCTTCTTTTAAAATAAAGTTTTAATTTTAAAAAATTCAGTTGTTGAATTTTTGATGAACATTAATTCATTCTACATTGTGTAAGAACTTTATATCCAATGAAAGCTAAGGCTAGGGGTATAATGGTGAAAAAAGACCCAGTTTGTTCCTGTTATCATGAATCTATGAGAGACAGAGGTAAATAAACAAGTGACAATATTAAATCGAGGTAGTACTCAGGAAAGTAGAGGATACCTGTGTCTAACAAAGCCTCTGTTGAGAGAGAAGGCCATCTCAGTTGAGCTCAATAGGGCCAGAAGGAACTAGGAAGGTGAAGAAGGTGGGTAACAACAGGTACAAAGGTCTGGAGGTGAAAGCAAATATGCACTTTCACAGAACTGGAAGAAGTCAGGGAAGTTACAGAATGTAATGGGCTAACAGGTATGCGTGGAAGCTCAGTGGGATCTAGGTCAGTGATCTAAACATCATTAACATAACTGAGAAAGCAAATCGACAATTTAGAAATAGGAGAGGAGTAAATATTGCATCTTTAGCATAATGCAGTAAAATCAAGAGATTTAGCTCATTTGAGATGCATACCAGGCACTACATCCTTCAACATGAAGTAGTCAGAAATATTGTGAAGATATCAGAGAAACAAGCTGGAAAAAAGCTTACTTTGAGATCTCCTAACTGGTTTTCAAACATTTTCAAGAAAAAGACTGTTTTTTTTCTTTTCCAAATGAAATCTTAAACATATAATAAGTACAATATTACTTGAAGGTTGAACAGGATGGGGAATGCAGTAGGGACACACAAATTATGATTTCTTAGTCACCTTTATTTCCTAAACTTAATCCCTCTCCAAGAACTTGAGGGAAGGGCTCCTCAAACAGTATGAAATTTATAGAACTAGATTCAAGATGAGCTCACAGAGAGAAAGCTAAAGCTCTTAGCACTGGAAAGGACTTGCACTGGTTGTGGGTTAGTGCAGAGTAGGGGCAAGAACACAAACAAATATTCTACAAACACCCTGGCTTCCTTCACCCCCCAAAAATGATTAAAAAATAATTGCCAGAAATTAGAATATTTGATTCAAGGAACTGTAGTGACAGCCAGAGCAGGACATCTCTTTATGGACCACCCTAGCCCACTTTCCAGGACACAGTTGTAACAAGATGGTCTGGCCAGCTCACTGGGGAGGCAGGGAAAAAGCCCCATCTAGCCTGAGAGGCTGCCCTACCCAACAATGGAGGGATCAAAGGAAACCCCAAAGTGGAGGATTGAAGCAGCAACCAGTGAAAGACCCTGCCTTCCTGGAGAAAGGAGGGACACCTGAGAGGACTTGGGAAGTGCCAAAGGCAGCCTGGGATAGAAACCAGAGCTGGGGTGTGATTCTATACAACCCCCCAGGCAACATTAAACAACTAACACAGCTTGTGGTACTGCTTGCACAGAGCCTGCGTGGGCTGTGGGGCCTAAAAAGGTCACAACACAAGTGCAACAACGTGGCATCCTGCTTCAGGCTGAGATGCTTGTGCCCCTGCACGTGGCTAGAATCTCCTCCCTTTCCAGATGATAGCAGCCAGAGGAGAGGCAGACGTGCTGCAAAACACATGATGGATGCTGGCTTGGATGAATGGTGCATGTGTCAGTCCAGTGAAATGGTTGGACAGAAAAAACGCCATCCTGCTGTCTTCTGGCATGGGTGTGATTTTAAAAATGGAGCACATGTGGAAACTTTTGCTTTTTCCTTCCCCTAGCAAGCTCAGTCAGAGGTTGGGGACCAGAGCATTCCTAGGCCAGGAGGCCATGGAGACTGCATGGCCAGGTGCCAAGCCCCAAGCCCATCCTGCACAGAAAGTAGTGGCCACATGCTGTGCTGCACTATCCTACTCAAACAAGTGCATGGATGCACCTGTGAGCTGATGGCCTGAGGGATGGAACACAAGCGCTGGGCTGGCAGGTAGTGGCCAGAGGAAAAGGTAGCACACCACAAGAAGGATGCAGGCACACACAGACTCCAAAAGACATCTAGAGCCAGACTGTGACTGGGAACCTGCTAAGCCACCTGGATAATCATGGATGTATCACAAAGGATGGTGTTTTTAAATGGAAGAAGGGATTTCAGACATATCCTTGAACTGAGCTGGCTAAGGGTGGAGAAGTTATTTGCCTTTGGATTTGTTAAAGGGAATAGGCTTTGAGGCAGAAACCCATTATTCTTCTAAAAATTGTTGTCTTTGAATAAATAACCCATTTTCTTTTTCACCAAACCTTTGCCTCCAGAGTTTATTGGTGGTGAGCAGTACAACCCCGCATGGTTGTATAATAACACAGTCAAGTCTGCAGGTAGCCACCTCCCATTCTGGCAAGCATCTCCCAGGCAGTTCTGTGTATTAGTTTGGATTCCAACTTACTGGCTCCTTTATAAAAAAAGGCTGAAGTCAGCTATTCTTGGCATGGCCAGATCTCCAAAGGCCTCAAAGGTCTCACCAGCTCTTGGCTGAGCTTTCCTCTGTATTTCTACATATTGAAGACAGATTCTTTCCACTAATGCAGCAACTGACAACTCTGAGTTTAAGTTTCCTGGCATCTAAGATCCCAAAGACAAATTCAACTCTTGCCTGATAATTCCAGCAAAAAAACCTCAGGAAGTATTTGATCTACCTGATTTAGGGCAGGTGCACATACATCCCTGAACCAGTCACCATTGTGATCAGGAGAAATGAAATCTTTGGATTGACCCAGTCTTGAGTCTTGAGCCTACCGCTAGAACTTCAAAGTAGAATTATCCTCATCTGGAAAGTGAAGAAGATTGAGAATCAGAGATTGGTGGTTTGTAAATGAACATTTGGGCTGCTGTTCTCTAAGGAAAGGAGCAGGAATGCTTGGTCAGCAAATACATGTCTTTGATGGTTTGTGTCTATATCCAGTCACTTCCTATTTGCTCAAAGTGGAACTGTCTGTAAAAGGGTGCTCTCAAAGGTATACTGTACAGGATGCTATGTTTTTATCCACTGTTGTGAGTAGTCAAATATTACAATCCTAAGTGGATCAGCCCCCCAAAACTAGGTTGTGTCAACTAGAACTGAAGTGAAGTGAATCCAGCTGAATTATTGGGTAGGCCAAAAGACCATTTATTTTTTCCATAAAATAAGAACATTTTTTCATTTTCACCAATAACTTTATTGATTTGGATATTTTGAGTACATCATCTATTTCTCATTATTGTCTTCTAGTGGGTAGAGGCCAGGGGTGCTGCTAAACATCTTCCAAGGCATAAGAGAGCCCTACAGTAAGGAATTATTTGGCCAAAATGTCAATAGTACCAAGAAACTTGGTAAACCACTTTTGACACGTTTGATCAGTCATAGCACCTTCTCCATACACTGCACAAATCTTTTTTTTGTGTTTCAGTCTCATTTTTACCTTTCTTGAAATAATAAAGCACAATACACCAAAACTGCTGCTTATGTTCTTCCATCTTTAATATTAAAAGGGCTACACAAAAATTCACCAATTTTGAAAAGTTTTTTTAAATGCACACTGATGTGACAGCTGTCACCATACAATCTAATAAAATTATTTTGAATGAAGTTAAAGACAACTAAGCACTAGAAGAGGCATCATACCAAAAAAAAGAAAACAATGAAAAAGATTTCTGTTTTACTTGAAGTTAGATGGTTCCCAAACCATTACTGAAAATGCAAATCCTAAGCCTGATATTGACATTTATTCTTTGTCTTTAATACAGGTAACTATAGAAAAAAATATTTGAATGCATTTAATAGATTTATTATATCCACCCTTGGAATACATAAAAGAGTTTAAAAGTTCCAAACATGATATAAATTTTTAACACCAAATTTTAAGGATTTATACAAAGACCACAATAAAAATGTTGTGTGTGTGTATATATATAATTACAGTTGAATTAATGGTTAATTTTTTTAAGGAACACCATCTTCTCAGAGCACAGAAAAATGCTTAGCATCTATTTTTTCCTTCCCTGCACCATGGGCATAGACAATAAGGTCAAATGCATGTTTTGGAATTTAGGCATTTCAAGTTTTCTACTCCTTAGGTTTCCAAAGAAGCTCTCAAATTTCCTCAAAGGTTTATTCACAAAACAGAGCTAAAATATAATGAGAAAAGGCTGAAAGAAAAGCTCTAACCCAGGGACATCAGGTGCTTTGAGAAGCACTTGAATGACAAAGCTGAAATCAACATCTGTTAGCACCTTTAATGATGCCCCCTGGAAAATACGCTGAATCCACTTAACTCCTGGCATCCCACAAGAGGCAGCAACTATTAGATGCTCTAAAAAGGAGCCATGGACTGGCTCTGCTGGGATAAAGACAAAAACAAAGAGCCAAAATAAAACTCACTTCTCTTTGTTTGTCCTGCCCTGAAGGGAAAGATGAGGAAATCCACAAGGGCTAAATCTCTACACAAGTGAACCATGGGGAAGGGCCTCAGGTCAATCCAGGACAGGAGAATGACATCTGTTAATGTTTGGGAATGGAAACATTCCCCAGAGACCTTTAGAAACAATGCCAGCTTTGAAATAATGCTGGTCAGTGCCCCCCTTCTGCCCCATATAAACATTATCCTTTAAACTTTAATAATAGGAACCAAACCTCATGCCACACATAACATGGCAACACAGCCGTTCCATAACTTTGCTATGGAGAGTCTTTTTTTTTTAAGCAAAAAAGTTTCTCTACCAGGCCAGCAGAATACAACTGTTTAAAAATGTTTATGGTAAATAAATTCAAATATTGGATGTTTTGAGGTTTAAAATGTAATCTTCCCAAACTCAGTTTAGCAGGATCTTTATTCTTGCTTGAATTACTCCTTCTACAAAAAGCAGTCCAAGTAATCAAAAAAAATGTATGCAAACATGTTTCTTTTGCCCACAGTGAAGCTCATGTCTGTGAATACCTCTGTAGGGTGAATAAACTCGGAGAATATTGGGAACTCTAAGGAGCTTTGCACCTTGACCTCAAGTCCTCTAGTCTTGCTCTTTTAGTTGACATTATTTGAGGGCCTAATATGTGCCAGACATTAGAAATACAAAGATGAGCAAAGTTCACCGATACACAAGTCAGGGAGATAAACACACAACAAAATGATTACAACCCATGTGACTGTTGAAAGCAGGGGACCAGTAGACACAGGGAGGCTAACTTAGCCAGGCATAAGGGACATTATTAGGGAAGGTTCACTGGGTAGGTAACTTTTGACTTTTAAATTTAAGTAAGAATTCACCAGGTGGAAAGTGGTGAGTGGAGGGGACAGGACAAAGAGTAGTGAGTATACTCTAGATCAGGAAGAAAAGTGGACTTCATCTCAAACCACTACTGTAATTAATTGGGAGGAAGTGATCGAAGTGTGGCAATGAAAAAGATTGGAACTATGAGGCAGACATTATTAGAGTCCCACTCCATAATCCACCCCATAATGTGGCCTCAGTTAACAGTTCTTTTACATGCTGACAGCTTCCCATTTAAACCACATGCAGCAATCTGCTTTTCTGACTGAGGATTTTCTCCGATTCCTTAGGAATGTACTTAAGGGCAAATCGTCCTGGAAGTATTGAGGATTTAATGCCCCAATAGGCAACCTTCATCCAATGAGGAATGGGAGTCTGGAAAAATACACACACTTCCCTATCCCTTAGTAATAAATTCTCAAGTATGAACTGAACAGTTTTCAAAGGCTCTCCACTGGGACTGAGCCCAGATGCCCACATTAACATATTCTTTATTAACCTATCCCTCTTCCCTGACTCATTTTCCTCACTCCCTCATTTAAGCTACTTTCAAACATTACACATTAGTTGTCTATTACTTGCTAACAACTTATCCTCAAATTCAGCAGCTTAAAACAACTGTTAACATTTATTATCTTTCATCGTTTCTATAGGTCAGGAAGAAAATCAAGAGAAGCTTCACTGTGTAGTTCTGGCTCAGAACCTCTCCCGAGTTTGCCATCAATTGAAGGCATGACTGAAGCTGGAGGATCCACAATGGTGCACTCAGATGATCATCAGGTTGGTGATGGTTGTGAAGAGGAGGCATCACCATGTGGATTTCTCCATAGCAGGAGGGTCCTCATGACATAGCAACTGGCTGCCTCCAGAGTAATGAATCTAAGAGAGAGCAAGGCAGTAGTCACAATGTCTTTTATGACTTAACCTCAGAAGTCACACATTTATAGTTGACTTGTGCAGGACTCTCTTGGTCAAACAGGCCAGCCTTGTACAAGACGGAAAGGAACTACGTAAGAGAACTATATGCGAGTCTACGGTCATTGGGGGACATCTTGAAGGCTGACTAACATACTTTATCTTAGAGTTTATCAGAGAAGTTTGTCCTGTTCCATTAGTGATGTCTGTCTTGAATGGGACATGATAATACTGTCACTAATTCATTCATGCATGCATGCTAGGGATCTATTACCCTAAAATTCCTGGGTTGACTCCTCCAAAGTTTCAGAGATTTATTCTGAAAATGCATTCCCATTTTAAATGGAATTGTTCCAAAATTAAGCCAACCCCAATTTCCTAGTAATTTATTCTTCCTTTTTGGGTTCATGTAGCTGAACAGGTCTGGCACAATACCTTTCCACTTTAGTTAGAAATGTTTACAGATCTTTTGATTATTTATGACAATACTAGACAACTTGAGTCATCAACACAAGTTCACAACTCTAAAGATATTCTTCCTTCTAATTTGTCATTTATATCATTCTTTAGCTAAAATCACTCACTAGGGAAGAGCAACAGAAAACCTCAACTACAATGAAAATAGGAGCACTTATGTTCTTTCAAATTAGTGTTTTATGGGACTTTTACACAATGGAATACTACTCAGTCATTAAAAAGGAGAAATTTTTACCTATTGCAACAGCATGGATGGACCTGGAGAACACTATGCTAAGTGAAGTAAGTCAGTCTGAGAAAGACAAGTACCATAGGATTTCACTCATGTGGAATCTAATGAAAAAAACTGAAATAACAAGGACAATAAAGACAAATTCATAGACAGAGAGCAGGATGACAGCTATGGGGTGGGGGATAGAGAGGTTAGAGGGTGAAGGGATTAAGCAAAAAGGAAAAAGGACTTGTGGTCATGGACAACAGTGTGGTGATTACAGCAAGGAGGCAAGTAGAAGGGGACTAAATGGTAATGGAAACAGTACGATAAAATTTTTTTAAAGAATAAATACACATTTTTTATAAATTAAAAAAAAGAAAATCTAAATTAACCTTCAAGGTTACCATCTAAATATCCATGTGGGAATTCTACAGTACAAATCACATCTAAACAAGATCTGCTCCCAGATTCCTAAAAATGTATAAATAATCAGATAATTTAGTTTTCCAATGACAGGTCCAAGCCTTCTTCTTTGTCCTCTTACAGCAAACCTAAAATAAATATGTCCAATGTCACATAATTGTTCAATGGCAAAAGAGATTTGCCAGGAGGAAGAGTTACACTTGATCTATGTTTCAACCTCTCCCTGAAATAACTTGTCAATGTACAAAATGAATAGGATTTTTAGTTTGCTCCCATGGGATATTTAAATTGCAATACAATTTTGCAATTATAACTCCTCAGGTGTACATCTTTGGTGCATCAAGATCATAATAGCATATAAACATGTATAATTTAAGTTAGCAAATACAGAGCAAAACATAAATATTTATGTATATGAACACCTAAAAACTAAAATCTTGAAACTCAAACTTTTGAAATTTCTTATGTGCCCCCTCTTTTTACCGATGTACCTGGTTATATCTAACAGCAATTAAAAGCATCCCAGCAGGAAATTGTTGACTTATAATATATATTCTTGGGCATCCAAAGGGCTGGAAATAAAATGTCAGTATTAAAATCTTAAAATAAAATATGATCATTAAATAAACAAAGATATTTATCTGGAAAGGAACAAACCAAACCAAGAAGAAATACAAAGAAACAGTTCATGTTTAAAGTCATCTGCATTACCAAAAGCTCAACTTCTTCATTGATTATCATCTTTGACCATGACATAGGTAGAAGAGCCTAGTTTTTCTTTTGTAAGGACACGTTACCGTATTTTTAACCATATTGCAACTCAAGGGAAAAAATGCTTAAAGTCTGAGAGATATAAGCTTTGTTCAGGATCCCAGGAAGACACATTCCAATTAATTTAATCACAGTGAAATATCACAATCTAATTTGTTGAAGGTAATCAGTAGAGAGAACCAGGCTAGACAGTTAAGGATCTAACAAAAGCCTTTTTATTGTTGTTAACCAAGAACAGAATCATGAGGGTGGGAATATTCTGCCTTAACCTCCCTTCCTCTTTTTCTTTGCCCAATTCAAGCTCAGTGTAAAATGACCAAAGTGACTTGGATGTATTTATGGGTAACCCCATCTCCACATGGTGCCTGTGAAGAAATCTGTTTTGTGTGTCTAGTCTATAATAGTGATATGTGATGGTTACATTCTGTTTAATGTGTTTGCTGTGTTTCAAAACAGTTTGGCTATTTTAAAACTACTGAGTTACAAACTACTGAGTTCTGGGAGTCATTCATCCACAGATGACCTGAAAGCATTTATTGAGAATAGCTGGAGAATTCATTTTAAAAAAGTAGTAATAGCTTTATTGAGATATATTTCACATGCCATAAAATTCATACTTTAAACAGTGTTTTCAGTATATTCACAAAATTGTGCAATCATCACCACAATCTAATACCAAAATATTTTCATCACCCCTAAAAGAATCCCCATACCTATTAAAAGTCACTCCCCACCTTTTCCTCCACCAAGCCTTGTACCAATTTACTTTACATCTTTATAAATTTGCCTATGGACAATTCATTAAAATGAAATGCTACAATACATGGCCTTTTGTGACTGTCTTGTCTCAGCATATGTTTCGAGGTTCATCCATGTTGTTGCATATAGCAGTGTTCACTCTTTTTATGGCTGAATAATATTTCACTTATACCTATACCAGATTTTGCTTATACATTCATTAGTTGATGAACCATCTGGCTTGCTTCTACTTTTGGATGTTATAAATAATGCTGCTATAAACATTTGTATAAACATTTTTTCATGGATGTATGTTTTCAGTTTTCTAGGTTGTATACCTAATATTGGTATTTCTGGGCCATATGATACCTCTATGTTGAGCTTTTGAGAAGCTGCCAAACTATCTTTGAAGTGGCTGTACCACTTTATATTTCTACCAGCAAGAAATTTCCAGTTTCCCCATACCCTTGCCAACACTTGCTACTGTTTCTCTTTCTGATAACAGACATTCTAGTGGGTATAAAATATCTCACTGATATTTTGATTTACATTTCCCTAATGACTAATGATATTGAGCTTGTTTTCATGTGCTTATTGACTATTTGCATATTATTTTTGTAAAAGTTTTATTCAACACTGCCCATTTTTAATTAGTTTTTCCTTTTTTTGTTGAGTTATAACAGGGTTTGTTTTTTTTTAATGTATTCTGGATACTAGACACTTACCAGATATATGATGTGCAAATAGTCTTCCATTATCTGGGTTATTCTTACTTCAACAATGGTATTCTTTGAAGCACAAAAATTTTTCATTTTGAAGATTCCAATTTATCTATACTTCCTATTGTTGTTCATTATTGTGTTGTACTTTTTAAGAAACTATGCCTAATTCACTGTTGCAAAGATTTAAGTTCTTAAATTTAGATATATGATCCATTGTGAGTTAATTTTTGTATATGACATGAGATAGGGATACACATTCATTCTGTTGCATGTGAGTATCCAATTGTCCCAGTATTATTTGTTGAAAAGACTATGCTTTCCCCACTGAATTGTCTTAGCATGCTTGTCAAAAATCAATTAAACATAAATTTCAGGGTTTATTTCTGGACTTTCAATTCTATTTCATTGATTTATATGTGTACCTTTATGCCAGTACTGCCCTGTCTTGAAATCAAGAATTGTGAATTCTCTAACTTGTTTCTTTTTCAAGATTTTTTTTTGGATATTCTGAGTCTATTGCATTTCCATATTAATTTCAGGATCAGCTTGTCCATTTCTGCGAAGAAAGGCAACTGGAATTTTGAAAGAGATTGCATTAAGTCTATAGATCAATTTGGGGAGTATTGCCTTCTTAACAATATTAATTTTTCCAATCCATAGACATGGGCTGGCTTTCCACTTATTTTAGGTATTTGTTAGCTTCACTTAACAATGTTTTTTAATTTTCAGAGTACAAGTTTAACATTTTGGTTAAACTTATTCCTAAATATATTTTTATGCTATTTAAAAGGAATTGCATTTTAAATTTCATTTTTAATTTATTAATTGCTAAATATAAAAATACAGTTGATTTTTGTGTTCAGTAGTTCCCCTATATCTGTGAGGATATATTCCAAGATCCACAGTAGATGCCTGAAATCATGGATAGCACTGAGCCCTATGTTTTCTGGGGTTTTTTTCTACACATACTTACATTTTCACTTAAAAGAGGCATCTTACAACTTCTTTTTGGCATACCAAAATTGCCACCATCACTGTTCTTGAGCTTTGGGGTCATTATTAGGCAAAATAAGGGTTTTTTTTTTTTTAACACAAGCACTGTGATACCAAGACAGTCAATCTAATAACCTAGATGGCTACTAAGTGTGTTACTGGGCAGATAATGTGAGCAGTGTGAATATGCGAACTAGAAGATGATTCACATCCAGAGTGGGACAATGCAAGCTTTCATCATGCTGCTCAGAAAAACATGCAACTTAATACTTATGAATTATTTATTTCCGGAATTTTCTATTTAAAATTTTAAAATTCTCAAATCAGTTTAGTTGATCATAAGTAAATAACTGTGAAAAGTGAAAACATGGATAAGGACTGCTGTATAGGTCTTGTGTTGTGCAACCTTGCTGAACTTATTTATTATCTCTGGGTGGGGGGGGGGGGTCCTTAGGATTTTCTAGGTAGAATTTCTATGGCCTTCTTGATTCCCAGGAATATGTCAGAGATTTTAAAAATCCCCTGTGGACCTCCTATTCTTCAATTTTTCTTTTCAAGTATTTTGGTCAATCCCAACTAGTAATAGTGCTTCAAGCAGCTGTAAAGTTAAACAGTTACCACTGATAGTTCCAACAAATATCCTAGATATAATGCTGTTCATACAGGGTTATGAGTCAAGTTTTAATAAAAACAAGCCTTGATGATGGAGTTTTTCAGAAATCTTTCAGACAGGACAAACATTGGAAGTTCTCTTTGGACTAAGTGTTAGGGGAACTACAAAGTTATTCCCCCACTCCAAAGGCTGGCAAGCTGCTGATTCCATAGTTGCTATTGTACAAGGCTGTTGTTAGCTTTCAAGACTACAAGAGCTAAAGAAGAGGGTAGAATTATGGCAAGTTTTAAAATGCTATCAATCTTGGTGTTCTTGCCAAAATTCAGCAATTTACCTCAAATAAACACTTTCCAGATTGTTGCAAACTTTTCATTAATTTCTGGAGCTCTCCACAAGTTTATATAGACAGTTTTTGCCCGTGTTCTCATTTCTTATATGGAGGAGTGAATTTTGGATATCCTAACTCCACCATTCCAGAAGTTATCCCAAAGCCTTTTTTTTAAAAAAAATGACATTCTCACTCCAGAATTCTGGAAAGAATGATCAAAGATAAGACCTGTGCCAGTTTCCTTGAAATATGCATTTAATAAGAAGTGGGCAAGTGGAGTAGTTCCCAATTCTAAAAAATAAAGAAAAATTAATGTGCCAATTAACCTAAAGTATTGAAAATATTTTCCTTAAGTGACACAGCACAATCTTTGTACTTATAAGGTTGTTTTGCTTTTGCTTGCTATAAGTTCAGAACCAAATAGAACTGGAAATATTATTTTCATTGTACTAAGTATGCAAGTCCTTAATTATATTTCTTCATTGTAATAACTGTTGAGAGTGAAGAGGGGAGAATCCCTGTTTTTGTGAATTTTCCTTGCCAGAAGGATGTCTCAACTGCTGTGCTACCAAAATGAAGCATGTTGAGGCAGCTACCATAGATAAGGGAAAATGTTGAAAAATTAAACCCTTTCAGACTTGTTCTTGAAAAAAATTAACCCTTTAGTGTGATAGCAACATCTCAAGGATTACTCCCAAATTCACTGAAGGGGATAAATATCTCACTGCTGATAGTAATAGATACATTTTTTTTCAGTTTGGATTTTCTTTGATTTTAAGAGAGCACTTAATATTCAACTTTCAAGATTATGTAGAATCTAAACATTTGTAGAAACTACTGTATGAAATAGCAGCATTTCAATATATTTATATTTCTTGACATTATATATAACTGATGGCCCTAATGAATCCATCCTATCACTTCCAAAATCAATTGGTGATGTTATCAGCAAGAGGGCAGCAGAAGTTACCCCCTTCAGTTATATCCACAGAGTGGCACTTACCACTGTATTTATAGTCCAGGCACCAAACTAGTATATGCTTCAGTGAGATGGGAGCAGAGCAAGATTCTCAACTTTGATATAGACAAGCTTTGAGGCAGAATAATGGTGTAGTATGTTCTTTTTTTTGATTCAGCTAATTAATTGCTGAATGACATTTAAATAAGCACCTGAAATAGACAACCGTACTATTTATATTAAAATTAACTCAGAGCTACAGACAAGAATTTTGACTATAAAATCTAGCAGGTATGCCTGGATACCAAGGCTGGGCATGATAAAAACATCCCAACACTGCATACTTGAAGTCCATAATGAAGACATAGAAAAACTTGATCCCCTTTCTATGAAAAGAACCAATTCCAAAGGCTAGAGCAGGGGTAATTACCCCACATGCTGTTAAAATCCCAATTAGAACTTCAGTTGGAAAATTCTGATAGTTCTTTGCTCTTATTTTATTTACACTAACATACGAGATGATTGGTTTGTGATCTTCCAGAAAACCTTGTTTCAAGATAAGCCCTTTCATCTTTCAAATGGCTTGGGGCATCTTTACAGTGCCAAGAACACAGCCATACATTTCATAAATGAGGCCAAATAATGACATTACTTGGCCTTCCTTTCATAAACTTTCTTCCTCTTCCTGACAAGGCAGTGAGTGTTTCAATGGCATCTGAGGCCTACAAATTATCTCTGTAAATCTCCTTACACAAGAAAATCAATAGATGTTTTTAGAAAGCCAAAGAGTTTCCCTATATACTAATAAGCTTAACACAATGGGAAAAAGAAGTGTTGAAGGATTTTACTTCTATGATGAATCTTATGGTCCCTTGGCCTGTTTTCCTACACTAAGATTGAAACCTGAAAGAAGACAATTTTCCTCCAAAAAAGGCAAGGAAGTCATTAGCCAATATGACCTTGAACAAATCACCTAGGCCTCATTTGCTTTCAATCTTCCTGTACACAAATAAGAATAACAACAGTACCTATCCTATTGGGTTGTTCTGAGGCATAAGTTTACGTAAATACCCAACCCAGTGTCAAATTTCTAGTTAATGCCCAATAAATGATAGCTCTGATGATGACAAGGATTAGATCTGTGGACAAAAAAAGGTCTACATAGGAAACCTAACAAGCTCAGGGGAGGCCAGCATGACAGGCCTTACAAACTCAGAGACAGAAAGTAACCACACAGGATGGTCTGAACTTGAAAATTCTGAACTAAAGGGAGTCTTGGTGGGTAGTCATGTCCTAGGTTTGTAGCTTCCCTGACAAAGGTCAGTGTTTACCTTAAGTGAACCTGTCTATTGTCTTTTTGTGTCTAAGACAACGTACCTTTGAAATGTCAGGGTGATCTCCTTTTCCATGCTCCTGAGGACATACCCATGCATCAGAGCAGAGACCAAGGAACCCCTCATTATTACCTTGTTCCCTGAATACTATCTCTGTGTGTTCTATATGTTAATTATTATCTATCTTGTACCCACCAATGTAAAAGAAGTATGTATCTCTCCATTTCACTTTATATCCAATCTCCAAGCTTTCCCTGCTTTGCTTTCTCCCACCTCCCTAATCTATCACCAAGGGATTTCATGTAAATCCTTTACACCTTTTCCTTTGATGCTAATGTCTAAAATAAACTGCAAAACTGCCATTCTCCAGAGAATTTTCTCAATTCTTTGAAATTTTGCTTCCAGGCAATCATCTTCAGTTTGGCTCAAATAAACTCATTAAAATTCTCTATAGGTTTGGACATTGATGACTGGTAATGAAGAGGGTACTGATAATTGGATGACATTGACATTTAACTCAGAAACTGCCTATTCTTTTGATCATCTCCTTTCCCTCTCACTTGCTGTGTTCATTCCTCAGCACTCAGAGTTCAGATACCCCAGAGAGTATCAACAGTGTAACAACTTCAAATATCTGCAATTTAAGCAGGGCTGTAAGAAAACAGTAAGTACTGAATCACCTATCTGAGCAACTTTTTGTGGGTAACCAAAGAGAAAGGAGTGAAGGAGAACAAGTGAAAAGTAGAAGCAACAGAGCCCACCTGGATGATGGTCTTTGCAAAGTAGATTCACAGATACCACTACAATAACATCTTTGTTGGAAAAGCTGTGCCACAGTGACTTTCCCTAGTGCTTCCTGGTTAGACTACTACACAAATCAGCACAAATGTAGTCTTCCCTTCTCTCCTCCTAATCCCCCTCCTCTCTATTTTGCAGATCAATTTGATTACTAAATTTAACTTTCAGTTAATTTTAAAAGTTAACCTTCCCTGAACTAGGGTTATCTTCTTTACTAGATGATAATAAAACTTATTTCAAAAACTATAGGGAAATATTAAATTCTAATTTATATAAGAAAGTACATTTCTGCCCTGGCTGGTGTAGCTCAGTGGATTGAGTGTGGGCTGCGAACCAAAGCATCACAGGTTCCATTGTCAGTCAGGACACATGCCTGGGTGGAAGGCCATGGCACCCAGCAACCACACACTGATGTTTCTCTTTCTCTCTCTCTCTCTCTTCCTCCCCTTCCTCTCTAAAAATAGATAAATAAAATCTTTATTAAAAAGTACATTTCTAGATATTATGAAGAAAAGTACATTCTGAAGTGGTGGAAGATGACGGTGAGGTAAAAGGGAGCAGATTCTACTTTCCCCTACACACAGGAGAAAAACCTAGCCAATCTACAGAGGAACAGAGCAAACAGTCAACAGTACCCAAGCATATATGAAAACAAGAGACCAAAAATTGTAGTGGGCACTGAAAAACCAGAGAATAAGGACAGTGCTTCAGGATAATAAAGACCGAAGGACCAGCACAGGGACCAGGGCAGCTGCAGCGCCACGCCTGGCTCCCACCACTGGGTTTGCCACAGAGTCCTTGGGAGAGAGCCAGGTCAACAGCTCCCTCCTGGGCCAAACAAGGTTTAAGCAGCACCAGGAGAGACCTGGTTGCTTGAAGTCACAGATTGGGGAATAAGGACTAAGTGGCAAACATACAGGGGCTGTGAGCGCCTTCGGAGTCTGTGGACACCAGATTGGGAGAGTTGAGAGTCAAGCAGTGATGGCCCTGACTCCTATAGTCACCTGTCTGACTGGAGAATTGGGCTGTGTGAGAGGCCAGGCTACTGTACGGAGTGGCAGGCTTGAGTAGGAGGAATTTCTCAAAAAGAAAAAGTGAAAAGAGACACACTAGGGAATTCTCCTGCAGCAATCACTCACTGGCCTACTTCTCACCCAACCAGGCAGAGATTCCAAGGTTGTGTGGAAGGCCCTGTGCACCCCCATAGCACTGGGAAGGGTGCGTGCACAGGATCCCACAGGACTGAGGCAGCCTGGCAGAGCATGCGTGCACCCACACCCCAGCCCACAGTGGTAACCCTGGAGAAAGTGCACTCTCTGGAAGGCCTGGATCCTACACCCAAGGCACCAGGGAGAGGCACCAGACTAGATCTGGGGAGAGTGCCTGTGAGGCTGACTGAGTGAAGATCAGGAAGAGAGAAAAGCTATACTAATCACCCTTCAGCCTGCTCCAGCCAGCAAGCCCAGAAAAACCGGTTTGGCTACTTTGAAACCAACAAGAGGTTTTGTTTTTTGTTTTGTTTTGTTTTGTTTTGTTTTTCTTTAAGTAATCTTTTATTTTCTAATTTTTATTATTGTTTTATCTTTCAATTCCTTTTTCCTCTCTTTTCATCTTTCTTGTTTTATTCCTTCTTCCTTATTTCCCAATTTTATCTCTTCTTCCTCCCTTCTGCTTTTTTTTAAATACCCATAAGTGAGACAAAAGAAAAAACAAACAGGAACTGTGAAAAGACCAGAGTAGGACCCAAAGAGGGGGCATCCCAACAGCTGAGTCAGTGAGACAAATTTCACTTCGTTATTACAGAGAACATGCAAGTTATTGCATATTTGTATTATTATTTTTATTATTCTTACATCTTTTATTTTAATAGCATTTTTGTATTCCTCTTCTTTCTATATAGTCTGCTTTGTTTGGCTGGTTATATTGTATCATTAGACAGGTTTCCCCTGTTCTTGCCTTCATAGTGTATTGCTAATTTATTGTCCTTCATGTCACTTGTGTTCCATTAGCACACTACTCAAGGTCCTATATTCCCTATTCTTGTTATCCAGATCACATAGATTCTGTCATATGATTGTTATTTTAATATTACTGTAAATAATAGCTGCTCCATACAATTGTTAATACTTCACAATACCCCTCCCAGATTGTAGCCCACGTCACACTTTCCTGAACTCTATTACTGTAATGGTTAACTTTATTCTCTTACACACTACACTTATTTACTATCCTTTACTCTAACCTTACCTCAGAATCTGAACTTCCACAACTTCACTGCTTTCTAGATCCAACTCACAATCCTTCTCTCCCCAAAAAGAGTCTCCTCTTCTTTCCATCCTTTCTAAAAAGTGGCTAGTTGGGTGGAAGATCATGGTTAACACTATGCATAGCCAAAGGATCTCCTATCTATTCTCTACTGGCTGCTACTGTAAATATCATAGAATACTCTCTTGTTGTCTTAAACCATTTTGCCTTCCCCCTCCAACTGATCACAAAAAAAGAGTAGGTGGAAGCACTGAACACCAGGATACGCACTGGAAGAGGAAACCCAACAACAAAGGAACCACTAACAGATAACAACAGAAGAAGGTGAAGGAGGGAGTGGAAACCACACAAACCTCAATCCAGGACCTATCTGGAAATACAACTAAATAGTGGAGACACTACCCAATACAAACAACTGAACAAGAGCAAGAGAGAATCCTCAAAACCTTATACACACAGAAGAACCAGCTTCAACACAACCTGCCTGCACCAACACAACAAAATACAAGAGATGGTGGACAGAGTAACCCTCAGTTAAGCAGCTGGTAGGAAGGACTCACCAAAGGTAGACCCAACAACATTCAAAACCCAAAGACAAACACAGAGCCAACTTAAATGACAGCCCAAGAAAAGTGAGCTCAGGAGATCAAGGAGACTGCACCACTGAATCTCACAGGTGTTCTACCACAGAAGTTCGCACCACAAACCTAGGGAGCCAGAACAGATCAATTTAAGAAGCTGGGGCTAACAAGAAGAGTCTACCAAACAATGGGAAGACAAAGAAACAGTCCCCAAATGTAAGGAAAGGAGGAGGCCTCAGAAAGAATGCTAAATGAAATACAGGCAACTCAACTATCAGATATTGAGTTCAAAGCAATGCTTATCAGAAAGCACAATGAGCTCACAATGAACTACCAGAAACTGCAGGGAAACTGCAATGAACTCACTGCAAACTATATCAACATGAAAAAGGAAATGGAAACTATCAACAAGGGTCAAGAGGAAATGAAGAATACAATTCCTGAACTGAAGAACACAGTAGAAGGAATGAAAAACAGGATCGATGAAGCAGAAAATTGGATTAGCAAATTGGAGGACGAAGTAGAAAAAACACCCAAAAAGAGCAAGAAAAGGAAAAGAGGCTCAGAAAGAATGAAGAGGGATTAAGAGAAATGAAAAACAATATGAAATGTGATAATATCCATATAATAGGGATACCAGAAGGAGAAGGAGAAAAGCAAGGGATAAAAAACCTACTTGAAAAAGTAATGATGGAAAACTTCCCCAGTTTGATGAGAGAAAAAGTCACACAAATCCAGGAAACACAGTGTCCCAATCAAGAGGAATCCAAGGAGGCCCACTTTCAGACATATCATAATTAAAATGGCAAAATTCCAAGACAAAGAAAGAATCTTAAAGGCAGCAAGGGAGAAACAGGAAGTAGCATACAAGGGAGTCCCAATAAGGCTAGCAGCGGACTTCTCAATGGAAATGCTCCAAGTCAGAAGAGAAAGGCAAGAAATGCTCCAAGTAATGAGAACCAGAGGCCTGCAATCAAGACTACTTTACCCAGCAAGGCTCTCAATCAAGATAGAAGGCCAAATAAGAAGCTTCCCAGACAAAAGAAGTCTAAAAGTATACTCCTCCATCAAACCAGCTCTGCAAGTGATGCTAAAAGGATTGCTTTAAGGAAAGGAAGGAAAAGAGAGAGAGAGAGAGAGAGGAACAGAGGTATGAAAGTGGCAATAAGTACCTATTAATAACATTAAATGTAAATGGATTAAATGCTCCAATCAAAAGACATAGAATATCTGTATGGATAAGAAAGCATGACCCACACCTATAATGCCTACAAGAGACCCACCTCAGGGCAAAAGATCTACACAGACTGAAAGTGAAGGGCTGGAGACAAATATTCCAAGCAAACATACAGGAAAAAAAAAAGCCAGGGTAGCAATACTCATATCAGAAAAAATAGACTTCAAAGAAAGGGCCATAAAGAGAGACCCAGAAGGTCACTTCATAATACTCAAGGGAAGAATCCACCAAGAAGACATAAACATTATAAATATATATGCAACCAACATAGGAGCACCCAAATACATAAAGAAAATCTTAGAGGACTTCAAAAAAATATTGACAGCAACACAATTATAGGGGGGATTTTAACACCCCACTGTCAAAAATGGACAGATCTTCCAAACTAAATATCAACAAAGATATTGTGTCATTGAACAATGCCCTAAATGAAATGGAGTTCACTGATATATATACAGAGAGCCCTTCACCCCAAAGAAGCTAAATACATATTCTTTTCAAATGCACATGGAACGTTTTCAAAGATAGACCACATGAAAGGACACACAACAAGCCTCAACAAATTTAAGAAAATTGAAATCATACCAAGCATTTTCTCCAACCACAAGGGATTGAAACTAGAAACCAACCTCAAGTAAAAAACCCCAAAATATTCAAAATCATGGAGATTGAATAGCATGCTATTAAACAATAAATGGGTCAAGAATGAAATTAGGGAAGAAGTCAAAAAGTTTCTGGGAACAAATGAAAATGAACTCACAATAACCCAAAACTTGTGGGCCACAGTGAAGGAAGGGCTGAGAGGGAAGTTCATAGTGATGCAGGCCTATCTAAAAAAGATAGAAACATTTCAAACAAACAACCTAACCCTGTGCCTACAAGAACTCAAGGAAGAACAACAAAGACAGCCCAGACCAAGTAGAAGGAAGGAAAAACCAAGATCAGTGAATCCAGGAGCTGGTTCTTTGAAAAGATAAACAAAATTGACAAGTCTTTAAGCAGGCTCATCAAGAAAAAAAGAGAAAGGATCCAAATAAACACAATCAAAAATGAAAGAGGAGAGATTACAATTGATACCACAGAAATATAAAGGATATTAAGAAATTACTATGAAGAACTATATGCCAAGAAATTTGAAAACCTGGGTGAAATGGATAAAGTTCTAGAAAAATATAATCTTAAAAACTCAATGAAGAAGAAGCAGAAATCCTGAACAGACCAATAACAGCAGATGAAATTGAAGCAGTAATCAAAAAGCTCCCAACACACAAAACCCAGATGGTTTCACAGGAGAATTTTGGAAAGCATTTAAGGAAGAGCTAACCCCTATCCTTCACAGATCATCCCAAAAAATCCAAAAAGATAGAAGACTCCTGAAACTCTTTTTATGAGGCCAACATCATCCTAATCCCAAAACCAGATAAAGACACAACAAAGAAAGAAAATTTCAGGCCAATATCACTGATGAACATTGATGCTAAAATCCTCAACAAAATACTGGCAAACCACATCCAACAATACATTAAAAAGACCATACACTATGACCAAGTGGGATTCATTCCAGGGATGCGAGGATGGTTCAACATTTGCAAATCAGTAAATGTAATACATCACATAAACAAAAGCAAAGACAAAAACCACATAATCATATCAATAGATGCAGAAAAAGTATTTAATAAGGTATGGCACCCATTTATGATAAAAACACTCAGCAAAGTGGTAATAGAGGAAGCATTCCTCAACATAATAAAGGCCATATACGAGAGACCTACAGCCAACATCATACTCACTGGGCAAAAATTACATTATTTTCCACTAAGATAAGGAACAAGAAAAGGGTGTCCAGTTTCACTACTTCTATTCAATATAGTAGTGGAAGTTTTAGCCACAGTGATCAGACAAGAAAAGGAAATAAAAGGCATCCAAATTGGAAAGGAAGAAACAAAACTGTCATTGTTTGCAGATGACATGACCTTGTACATAAAAAATCCTATAGACTCCACCAAAAAATTGCCTGACCTAACAAATGAATTTGGCAAAACAGCGGGATACAAAGTCAATACCCAGAAATCAAAGGCATTTTTGTATACCAACAATGAAACAACAAAAGCAGAAATCAAGAAAAAATCTCACTTGATATAGCAAAAAGAAAAATAAAATACCCAGGATTAAGCCTAACCAATGAGGTAAAAGACCTGTATGCAGAACACTACACAAAACAAACACATGGAAACATATACCATGTTCATGGATTGGAAGAATTAATATCATCAAAATGTCCATACTACCCAAAGCAATTTACACATTCAGTGCAATACCTATTAAAGTACAATGGCATATTTCACAGACATAGAACAAACAGTTCAAAAATGTATATGGAGCCATAAATGACCCAAATAGCTGCTGCAATTTTCAGAAAGAAAGGCAAAGTAGGAGGGATCACAATCCCTGGTACTAAACTGTATTACTAGGCCTCTGTAATCAAAACACCCTAGTACTGGCATAAAAACAGGCACATGGACCAGTGGAACAGAACAGAGAGCCCAGAAATAAACCCAAGTCTCTATGGTCAATTAATATTTGACAAAGGAGGCAGCAACATAAAATGGAGTAAAAACAGTCTCTTCAACAAATGGTGTTGGGAGAACTAGACACCTATCTGAAAAAAAAAAAAAAAAGAAACTGGAACACCAACTTGTACCATACACAAAAATAAATTCAAGGGGGATAAAAGATTTAAATATAAGCCGTGATACCATTAAAGTCCTAGAGGAGAACATAGGCAGGAAAATCTCAGACATTTCATGCAGCAAAATTTTTAATGATATGTCCCCTAAAGCAAGGGACATAAAGGAAAGAATAAATAACAGGGATCTCATCAAAATAAAAAGCTTCTGCATGGCTAGAGAAAATAGTATCAATTTTAAAAGAGAACCAACTATATGGGAAAACATATTTGCCAATGATATCTCAGACAAGGGTTAAATCTCCAAAATACATAAAGAACTTACGCAACTCCACTCTAAGAAGACAAGCAACCAAATTAAAAAATGGGCAAAGGACTTGAACAGACACTTCTCCAAGAAGGACATACAGAGGATCCAGAGACACATAAAAAGATGCTCAATATCGCTAGCTATCAGAGAGATGCAAATTAAAACCACAATGAGATATCACTTCACACCAGTCAGAATGGCCATCATAAACAAAGCAACAAACAACAAGTGTTGGAGAGGTTGTGGAGGAAAAGGGACCCTAGTGCACTGTTGGTGGGACTGCAGACTGGTATAACTATTATGGAAAACAGTATGGAAGTTCCTCAGAAAACTAAAAATGGATCTGCCTTTTGATCCAGCAATTCCACTGCTGGGACTATATCCTAAGAACACTAAAACATCAACACAAAAGAACCTTTGCACCCCGATGTTCATAGCAGCACAATTTACAATAGCTAGGTGCTGGAAGCAACCTAGATGCCCATCAGTAAATGAATGGATCAAAACACTATGGTACATTTACACAATGGAATTCTATGCAGCAGAAAGAAAGAAGGAGCTGCTATCCTTTGCAACAGCTTGGATGGAGCTGGAAAGCATTATGCTAAGCAAAATAAGCCAGGCAGTGAAAGAAAAATACCATATGATCTCACCTTTAACAGGAACCTAAACAACAAAACAAAGAAACAAGCAAAATATAACCAAAGACACTGAAATAGGGGACAGACTGACAGTGACCAGAGGGGAGAGAAGAGAGAATTTCAGGGGAGAATGGGAAGGGTTTATGGGAACAAATTTAAAGGACACATGGACAAAAACTAGGGGGAGGGTGGTAATGGGAGGGAAGTGGGGAGGGTTGGGTGAGTGGGCTGGAATGGGAGTAAAAGGGAGAAAACTGTACTTGAACAATGACTTAAAAAAATGGGCAAAGGACTTGAACAGACACTTCTCCAAGGATGACATACAGAGGATCCAGAGACACATAAAAAGATGCTCAGTATCTCTAGCTATCAGAGAGATGCAAATTAAAACCACAGTGAGATACCAATTCACACCAGTCAGAATGGCCATCATAAACAAAGCAACAAACAAGTGTTGGAGAGGTTGTGGAGAAAAGGGAACCCTAGTGCACTGCTGGTGGGATTGTAGACTGGTATAACCACTATGGAAAACAGTATGGAATTTCCTCAGAAAACTGAAAATGGATCTGCCTTTTGACCCAGTAATTCCACTGCTGAGACTATATCCTAAGAACACTAAAACACCAATACAAAAGAACCTATGCGCCGCATTGATAATAGCAGAGCAATTTACAATAGCCAAGTGTTGGAAGCAACCTAGATGCCCATCAGTAAATGAATGGATGAAAACACTATGGTACATTTACACAATGGAATTCTATGCAGCAGAAAGAAAGAAGCTCCTACCCTTTGCAACAGCATGGATGGAACTGGAAAGCGTTATGCTAAGCGAAACAAGCCAGGCAGTGAAAGACAAATACCATATGATCTCACCTTTAACAGGAACCTAATCAACAAGATAAACAAACAAGCAAAATATAACCAAAGACACTGAAGTTGAGAACAGGCTGACAGGGACCAGAGAGGAGAAGGGAGGGAATTTCAGGGGAAAGAGGGAAGGGTTTACAGGAACAAGTATAAAGGACACATGGACAAAATCTAGGAGGGAGTAGAAATGGGAGGGCGGTGGGGAAGACTTGGGGGGTGGTCTGGGATGGGAGTGAAAGACAGAAAACTGTACTGGTACAATTAAAATAAAATAAAATAAAGAAAAAAATTACAATTTTATTAAACCAGTAAAAAAAATGTACATTCTAACTATAAATTTTAAATCCCTAGTGTTTTTGTGATGGGCTGATTGTGGTTTTTGTTTCTGTTTGATTTCAAAGATGTGGGTATTGGTGATTAAAAATTTTTTTCCAGTTAGTTAACATGAGGATGACCAATCTTGTATAGAAGTAATCATACAGAGGTTGAAGTCCAAAGACCTGAAATCAAATCTTATCTCTGGCTCTAATAAGCTGTGTTACCATGAAAAAGTTTTTTCATATCTTCATGCTCAATTCTTTCACTAATAAAATGTGAGAGTTTGATAACCTATTTTCCTTTGTCCATGTGCATTTAAAAAACTTTATATATGCTTATCATGAAAAACATCAGGCATATGTCAAGGTAACAGCAAATGTCCCCCACCCATAATTCATTGCCCACAACTCCCACTGCTCAGGGTTAACTACAGTTAACAGTTTGCATACATTCATATGTATATGAGATAAAAACATATATTTTACCAAAAAATATTGTGCTATATCAACAATTGTGTAATTGCTTTTTTATTCATAATAATGTCTCATAACTTCATTTCATGAGTATAGATAAATCTACTTCATCCTTTCAAATATTCCATAATATTACCATATACAATGGTTTATATAACTTCTTGTCTATTTAGAAATTTAGGTGTTTTCATTTTTGTTATTTAGTCACTACAAATAAGGCAGCCATAAACATTCTTGGCCAAATATTTGCATGCACTTAAGCTCATATCCTTGTTGGCAGTGGCTACTATGCAATACATCTAAGAAATTCATGTTTTCTTCTTTCTTAAACCATATTTTTTGTCTAAAAACATGTTGTAGGGAGCTTTAGCAAGTGATTCTGAATGACCTCTCTCTCTTAAAGAAATAAAGATGCAAATGTAATTACATTTGACTAAAAATATAACAGAAAATCTGAAGAAGGGTTTTCAGAATGTGTTATTTAATGTTATTTAATATATTCAATAATGGAATAGAGTTTAACCTGTCAAGCCCCTCAGAATTTTAAAGAAATATTTAGAGCTTGGTGAATGAGAATAATAACAAAGCAATGGCATGGTGGAGAAGGGAGATGTTAATTACCCAAAGGAAACCACACAGAGCCAAGCTGAGAAGAAAAATCTCCTTTCTGACTGACATAACTGAACAAAGAGAATAATTTAACTTCAAAGCCAAAGCAAAAAAATTTCACTACTCACCATGATTTAAGAGATTGACAATTTGCTATAAAAGTTAATCTCCTGGTTCATGTTTAAGGCATTTATTCAATAGAATCACATCATTTATAATATTGCTTAAGAATAAAAAAAATGCTATTGAAGATTTTACAACTGCCTGTTTTTAAGAAAAAAATCTCTTATAAAAAGAGAGATGTCATTTTTGTTGTTGATGCTCCTTTTGACTCAAATGTTGCATATTATGTCAAGTCAACAAATTAAAACCAGCCAAAATTACTACAAAGGAAATGTAGGCTATAATGGGTGGCATGTTCATCTGTTTGTGAAGGTGGAGTATCAGGTAAAAGGGGAAGTCAATGACATGACCACCATCTTATTTTCTCCCAACAGTGCATTTATCCAGCAATGCCCATTTAACTTTCACTTGCTTTATATTTATTGTGAGCATCCATCTTCATCTATGAATGCAACATATTTTCTAGATGTAAAGGAAGATTTTCAAATTAATAAGTTATTTATGCATAACATTTTATGAAAAGAATAAGAAAAATGCAATGAGAAAATTACCAAACCCAAATCTTTTAATAAACACATTGATACATTTGCCCTTTAAGGTAGCTTCTTGTAAGGGGGCAAAATGATTCCAGGAACCATTCTGTTTGGGCCAATTATTTATATTAATGCACTCTAAAGGAATTCCTGAGTCCATAATAATGCCATGTAACAAGTAACTTAAACTGAAGTCTTGATGATTTCACAATATTCAATCCTTGCTTTCTCAGAATTATTCTTGTGAGCTGAAAGTATTCTACAGGTTTCTAACATTTTCAGTGTTGATCAGTATTATTTCTGTTAGTGTAAAATTTCTGACATAGAGAAACCAGTGTGTTTTTCATAAATTTCAAAGAAATGTTTATTTTAGGTAATAATGTTTCACTTGGAAATATGTCATTAAAGAAATTTGAATTTCTATGCAATGGCTACTTGAGAGAGAACTCAAGTTGGGATGTTTTCTGTTGCTACCTGCCTGACTTCCATTCTCTCATCTTTTGCATCTTGATTTTTCTTGTACCACCCTTTCCATAATTTTAGTAGGGTGGTGTTCATCATCTCCATAGCTCCAGAGGTAGGCATGTGATTCAAGCCTGACAGATCATAGCCTCACATCCCTGGGATCAGAGTGATTACTGATTAGTTCAGGGATGAACAAAGAAACTCAGTTCAGGCTGAGTATAGACAATGAGTTTCAATGTCAGGACTCTACCTTGGAAGAGAGACTTTCTGTTTCCATGGGGGTTGCTTTTAATTCTTGCATACCATCCCAAGTAAGGTTTTCTTTATTGTGGTTTTGGGCACCTTCTAACTTTGCTCAAAGCTTTTGGCAAATGAAATCAGTCTCAAACTTGGATATTTCAGTCTTTTTTTTTAATTTGTTTGTTTGTTTTTCTTTGTTTTGATCATTTTTACCCCACTTCGTATTACAGACTTTTTTCTTAAGTTTTACTCTGGCCAACTCTCTCTATGTGTAATTCCTTTTTTTAAGATTTATTTTATTATTTATTTTTAGAGAGGGAAGGGAGGGAGAAAGAGAGAGAGAAACATCAATGTGCAGTTGCTGGGGGTCATGGCCTGCAACCCAGCCATGTACCCTGACTGGGAATCGAACCTGCAACACTTTGGTTAGCAGCTCACGCTCAATCCACTGAGCTATGCCAGCCAGGCTCCATGTCTAGTTCTTTTAGAACCACAAGAATTCTGTGTGTGTGTGTGTGTGTGTGTGTGTGTGTGTGTGTGTTCTTCAAAATGATCAGAACGTAGTCGCCAGGTATAATTCCTTTTGAGAGTCTTTTACATTTTTTAAAAAAACAAAAATAAACAACTACAATCAAAATGTAACCAACCTTACACTTCTTATTTTTTTTGTAGCTTGGCTAGGCATTCTGCAAAACAAAGCAATTGCTGGCAGCTTCAAGTTCATGTAATGGTTGAAAAGTTAACTCTAGGGTAGCAGTTGGCTTCCGGATGAACTGGATTCTGGATCCAAATGACTTTAAGACCCATTTTCACTCCCTGTCTGCTCTGTCTTCCATTGTGTTGGCTTTATGGTAAGAATCCTCATGGAGACACTGAAAAATTAGGGCTTGAGTACCCTTTATAACTAGAAAAAGAAAAAGAATAAGCAATCTCTTCATTCATTCATTGATCCCTGTTTCCACAGAGTTGTTTTCAGTCTACAGACACATATCTGATTATTGTAACCCTAAGATGGTGGGTTCAAATCAAAAGTCTATATGATTTTCCAACTCATCTCTCCAAAGTTAACTAATTTCAATCATTGTGCCTAATTGAAAATTCCTGGAGAAAGCCTCTAATTGGGCTATCTGTGTCTACCACTAGACAAATCAGAGGAGCCATGAACACTCTTTTGGGTTGCAAGGCAGAGTCTGTACAATGGTTGAGTAGTAAGAGAAATATAGACATGTCACCATGACTGGTATGGCTCAGTGGGTTGGGCATCATCCCACAAACTGAAAGGTCACTAGTTTGATTCCTAGTCAGGGTGCATGCCTGGGTTGCAGGCCAGACCCCTAGTTTAGGGCATGCAAGCAACCAATTGATGTTTCTCTACCTCTGATTTTCCCTCCTTTCACCTCTCTTTAAAAATAAATAAATAAAATCTAAAAAAAAAGAAATAATAGACCTCTCAAGCTTAACACAGTCCCCACCACAATTACACACATATTTCAAAGATACTTAGGGGTCTTCCTAGTATGCCAACCTATTCCCCCATGTGGTACAGAAATTGAGAAGGGGCTGCAGAACTCTCTTCATTCAGGTTAGACATAATTTCCATTTCCATCTTCCCCCACGTATTCCTAACATGCAAGCTTTCTCACAGACCACTAACATAAGGTCAGCAAATCCCTCAGATTACTCTTGAAACACCAATGAGTCCAGTGAAACCTTTAGTCAATTCTAACTAGGAGAAATTAAGATACTACTAGCAGTATCTAACTGGCCAGATATGAGTTCAAATTTTGACTCCATCAATGGTAAACTATGTTGCAAGTCACTCCATTTCTCTTTGCCACATTTTCTTTGACTGTAACATGTAACCTTCATCATCTTTGCAGTTCTTCCTTCCTAACATTCTGTGGGTTATGATTTTCCACAGTATGCCTATTTGATGATATTCTCTTATATTTAAATCTCTGTTAATACTCTAAGTTTTCTACTACCAAGTAGCACTAAAATGATTATATGCAAAAGCATCAATGTGGAAATACTCATCTGAGTTCTCGGCCCAGCCCTGACCCTAGTCATTGTGCTGCCTGGAGAAGGCACTCAATTTGGTCCTCAAAATAAAATGAGGGAACTGGAGTAATTGTCTTTATGTTTCCTTCCAGCTTTATGCTAATAATACCTCTAAGTGTAACAACTATTTTAAGATGGGACTCGAGGTAACTTCAGTGTTACCGTCATGGAAAAATTAAGATACCTTTGTTAAATAAAGGAAGTACCAGGATGCTGTCAAATATGGAATTCTCTTGTACACTTGTGGCTGGAGAAAAAAATCAGAAAGCAACCTCTTAGCCAGGCTTCTGATAAACTGAGGGAATATCCTGAGAGACTAGAGCTCCTCATTCAGATGCTTGGGCCCAGCACTACAGAAAATAAGAGAATATCCAGAACACTTTCCCTTATAATATGTCGCTAGTCTTTTATGGGTCTGTATTTTTTCCCCTTCCTTGATTCTATATATTATTTACCTACTAGTAGTTTCCTTGGCCAAATAGTAAGCCCCATTTGTGATACATAAAATGGATTCCAAAGCAATCTTTATTTTGCTGCAAACAGAGGAATTGGCTTGCTGTAACTATGGCCTTGGGGTTCTAAAGGAGAGTTAACCTGAACAGAATGTTATTTCTGAGTAAGGAGTTGAGCAGTCCTTGGGCTGCCACAGCTGTATATTCATGGTATGCCAGGAAATATACCTTGGTTCAAAAATAATTTCAAGTTTCTGCCCAGGCCTCTCCACTGATTCTGTCATTACATTCTCTATGACCTGTGCTTGAGCACAAATATGTTTCCCCACAGCATTCAACACTGTTCTGTGGAGGCTCTAGCCTCAAACCATCTTAGAAAAGATATGAACAGAGGATACCTAGCTTCACAGCATAACTACTTTTGAGCATATGCCCTTTTTTGTGAATCTAACCATACTTTCATATAAAAAGCAAAAAAAAAAACAATTAGAGAAGCAAAATTGGGTATGAATGAGTGTGATATCTGGCACTCTAGAGAAATAAGAAGGGTGAAAGAAGTCATTTGTTGAGCACTTACTACTGGCTAATCTTTAAATGCATTGTCAAATTAAACCCAAATGAGAACCCTAGGGACAGTTTCCTCTTTTTATAGGGTTATGAATCAACTTGCCCATGGTTGCTTAGCTAGTCACTAGGTGAGCTGGGATCAGACCCCAGGTCTTCAATGCCTGTGCTTTTTTTCCTCATGCCCCAAATGCTCAAATACCATTTGACGTAATTGGAAGGGCATGTGTCTTGTTTCCTAATTTACATTTACATTGATACATATTATATGACCTGTCCTATATGGTGAGCTGGACCTCCTTCTGTAGCATTTTCTTAATGCCCCAGAGAGTGAAGTTTTTCTCCAAAAGAAATACATAGAGAGAATATTAATATCCTGCTCACTTGTAAAGGAAGATTACACTCCATAATCAAAACAAAATAGCTCCCCCTACAGTTTTTGCTCCATCCATATCCTAGGCTTTGGCAAAGGAGGCAGAGAGAAACTTCGGGTCAGATGGGAGAAGGCAGAGCTGTGTGTTTGCCCTTTAATGGTGGGGAGAATTCTTAGTACATTTCCTTAGGGAGGATTGGCAGTGTGCTCAGGACAAGGAGATGTCCCTTTTAACATTTTCCTCACTTTCAGCAGAATGAATCTGTGACTGCCGAGAGTTGTGTTGCTTTTGACAGGCTCCAGACTGTAGTGAAAGTGTGCCTTCTGGAGGCCAAATCCCCTTCTAACTCCAGGGCATTCTTTCAGCCTTCCAAATGCTGAGATTCCTCTGTGACATCACGAGTCACAGCTTGGCATGGTGCCCAGCATCGTTTTGTAACTATTTGGTACCTCACAGAGATGTGCATCAGCATCTCCTTGGGACAAGGCTCAGATAAGCTCTCTCATGGGGCTGCAACAAGGGGAACAGAGACAAGGGCCAGCAGGAACTTCTCTGCAGTGTCATGGTGCTCAGGGGCCTGGGATCAACATGACTTTAAAGTAGCTTAATGCCATTTGCTCTCATCATCATCCCTTCCACCAATAAGCCATCTCCTCCCCTCCACCATTTGAGTCCCTCTCCTAGAGCATTTTCCAGAGAACATGGGGATGGAGTGGTGACTCCTCGTATATCCATGTAAAACCTACCTAAGTGGATAAATTGAGATGGATAATAATCAGACACCCTACACACACACACACACACACACACACACACACACCTCTTATTGATAAAGATGATTAAATGAGCCCTGGCTTGGCCCAGTGAATTGAGCATGGGCCTGTAAACCAAAGTGTTGATGGTTTGATTCCCAGTCAGGGCACACACCTGGGTTGTGGGCCAGGTCCCCAGTTGGGGGTGTATGAGAGGCAACCACACATTGATGTTTTTCTTCCTTTCTTTCTCTTTCCCTTTCCCTCTCTCCAAAAATAAATAAATAAAATCTTTTTTAAAGGTTGATTAAATGAGAAAATATAGTTGAAGAGGGCCCTGTAAAATTTAAAGCAGATAGATACAGCAGGAGCTAGCATCTAGTGAGTTCTTTACATAGACTAACTACTGTGTTAGCAACTTCCCATGAAATAGTTCATTTAATCCTCAAAACGATTATGAGATCAGTTCTACAAATGTACTCAATTTACAGAGGAGGAAACTGAGATTCACGGAAGTTAAATGATGTCACCAAGTGCCAAGTGTAAAATTGAACCTATATCTGTAGTACTTCAAAGTCAGAGTACTCAGCACTCTGCAGTAGTGCTTTTACAAATAGAAATTCCAGCTGTTAAATAGCTATTTAGAATGGAAAGTACACTTAGATCCTGGAATGAGACTTACAGACACAGATACTTAAACAAACTTAAATTTTAAAAAATAAGCATGCTCTCCCCATGGAGTTGTCCCTTGCATCCATTGATCTCAATGACTGGATATGACAGTTAATATGTATAAAATGACCTGTAGCTTTTTAAACATTTCCACATATGCCATTTTAGCAGATACTTCCAGGAATTTCTGAAAAACAAAGGAGAGGCAAGAATTATTATTATTCCCACTTTCTAAACAAAACAACTAAGGCTTCAGGAGATTGTGACATAGTGAAGTTCCCATAGTTTAAAAGAAGAGTCTCCTGATTCTCAATGCACAGCTTTTCTACTTTCCTGGATGCCTGAAACAGTTGATAACTTCAATCTTTCACCTCCCACTTACAGCAGACCTGAAGTAAGACCTGCCTTCCTCCATCTCAGAGACATTAACTGTGCTTTCACTTAGACATCCCTATCCAAGGACAGGAGTAAGTCCCCTATTTGCCCTAATCCTCCCTGACTGCCCTATTTGATGAGTGGCTTCTTCAGAAAATTCTCCAAGTTCTCCTAACCAGTTCAAACTGGTGAGCAATGGAGGGAATTTCAGGCAAGAGGGATGAGAAGGAATGTGGTAGACATCTGGGGATGGTATTGTCTAAATCAGCAACTTTATTTTAATCAAGTAGCTTAGGTCAAGCCATGATTCACTCTCCCATGTCAACAGTATCAATGGAATGACCTAAAAGTTCTTGCTGATCTAGTCTGGCCACTTACATCCATTTTTCAGTGAAACCAGTATAATCTTACAAAAAGGCCAGTCCCTCTCTAGCTTTAAGCCTTCCAAATGTTTCCTAAAACTTTTAGGATTAAGACACCAAATCCTTCTAATAACGTATGACCCGATCTTACCTGATCAAATTCCTAGGTCATCCCCATGTGCTGCCTTTCTCTTCTGAGTCTTCCACTTGTCTTCTTTGGTCAGTGTACAAGAATTTTCTTTACAGCATCTCTGACAATAACCCCCAACCAAGGCTTGGGCATCTCCAGAAATAGCCTGGCAAGGTGACATTTCCCTTGATAAGCACAGCAAATTATCATTCACTGGTTGAATTTCAATCTGCTCCAAGAGTCACAAAGATCTGGACCCAAATACCATTCTATTATGCCCTAGCTATGTGAGCTCTATCTCAGAGCCTCAGTTTCCTCATCTGAAATATGAGCAAACTCATAAAGTTTTTATAGCCATTAAATGAGAACATGTTAGAGTGCTTCAAACGATGTCTTACGTAGAGTGTGTTCCATAAATATTAGTCATCATCATTATCATCTCACTCCCCCACATAACATCCATTTTCTTGGCTACATACCTCAAGTTTCTTCAAACAATACATAGTAGTATTAACCGCTTTAAAGTTCAAGTCCCCATGGCACATAAGGGCCACTGTCTTTTTATAGACAGAAAATGCCCTGGATTATGGTTAGAAGTTTCCCAACACTACTGCCAAGTTCATGAGCTTACTGACCAAAACCACAGCCTTCTGCTACCCCTTTGTTGGGAGGACACCAAAAAACCATGCACACTTCATGCCCAGCACATGGACCAAAGAGCAAATTAGTTTCCCAGTTCAGTTGCCCTTAGACAAGGATTTCTAATTCAGCTTAAGTTTGTACTACATAGACCCTATAGGTGTATAGGGAAGAGACAAGAAGGGAGATAAGCTAAGACCAGGGGAAGCTGCACAGGGAACTTCTTTTTACAGAAAGATGGAGAAATTAAATAACTAGGAAAAAACACACCTGATGTAGTACTCTCATTTGTGTTTCAGATTCACATTGAAAAGTCATTGAAGTCTCTGCCTTCTAAGAACTCAAATGCTTCCTTCTAAAACCCAGCCATCTGCTTAGTTACTGCTTTCACAGGGATCCAAAGTGAGACATTAATTTACACAGCATGAACTGAATTTCTGGAGCCATCATAAGGGGAGTGTGTACAAGAATCTATGGGTGCCAGTGAATGAAACACAGTCCCCTGCACTGACATTATGAGAGTCATGCTCAGCCAGATGTAGGCAGACTACCCCTATTTCATCATGCTCATGTCCACAGCCCAGGTGCCATGCCAGATGTATCATGAAAAAGTACCATATTTTCTCTGTACCTACAGCCTCTGGTAAACATGAAGAAATGGGTAAAACAGACAATTGATAAAAACTATGGGCCTGTATATTTTCACCCAAATATAGTATACTGACTAGAGTGATGAAACATATGGGGAAGGGGGGAATTGATCCATCTTCAAAGCATAAATTTAAGTGATTAGAATTAAAAAAAAACAACAACAAGAAATTCAGCTCATCTGGAGGGTAGCCAACTCCTGGTGAGGAAAAGAAATCAATTATTTTATTTTATTTATTTATTTTTAGAGAGGGAAGGGGGGAGATATATAGAGAGAGAAACATCAATGTGCGGTTGCTGGGGGTCATGGCCTGCAACCCAGGCATATACCCAGACTGGGAAGCGAACCTGTGACACTTTGGTTCACAGCCCAAGCTCAATCCACTGAGCTACTCCAGCCAGGGAAAAGAAATCAATTGGTTGGTCCGCATTCTCTTTACAATTCCTCTGCTCTCCTCACAGTGTCAGTCTCTATTCTAAGCAAATCCAGCTGACAAAGTTTACAGCAACACCTTCTCTCTTCATCTTCATGGCCTTTCTCCCTTGTTGCTGCCACTTATACCCTTCTATCCTAAAAGCACTAAGAACATTGCTCAATAATTCATTGGGACTCCTTTTTTAACAAGTGACAGAAACTAAAATTAGTTAAGCTAGACTGGAATGATTGGCCCAAATAGTGGGGAAATCCAGAGGTAAACTGAACTCAGTTTGCCCAGTAACTTAGTATGATTATGTTCAACATCTCTCTCCATCTCCCAGCTCAGATTCTACTTAATGTTTTCCTTCTAAGCTATAGACTGGCTTCTTCCTTGTGGCCAGGTTGAGAGATGGAATTGTAAAAGAAGTGTGAATGCAGACAACTCCAAGCTTCCACCATTCCTACTTACTCATGCCAGAGCATCTCTTTTCGACAACAGGAAAATACTGTGATTGTCCTGAATTGGGCCATGTGCTCATCCTGTGGCAACAAAACAGGTTAATATGGTGGGCCAGGCTTACTTGTGTTTCATTCATGTGGCCATAGGACTAGGTCCGATGATTGGCAGCTCCTTAGAAAAACATCGGGCGGAACATAAACAGTTAGTTCCTAGGAGGATGAAGATGTTTGTTGTACTAAGAAGGTGGATGGAAAGACAAAAATAACAGATATTCACTAGATGATCCCACTAAGCTTTTATTTCCAGGATATTCACATATTCTGACCCTCTTTCACCTTAATGCACAATCTCTATTTCCCATTCAATATTCCCTGTAATAACCCTTAAGAAGACAGACCTTTTGGGTCCAACTTGAAAGCCCCACTTTTTTTAATGCTATCTCTTTTCATTTATTTTGGTCTTTTCCTAAGTAAAGTTTTGAAAATATTTTTAATTTTCTTTCAGTTATAGTTTGCATTTAATATTATTTTGTATTTGTTTCAGATGTATAGCATAGTGGTTAGAGAATCATATACTTTGCAAAATGTTCTCCCTGATGAAATCCCCGTTTCTAATCAAGTTTTCATATTTGAAGAAATTTATCTTGGCAATTAAAAGTAGTAAATAAAAAAGCAATTTCATTGTTTACTACAGTTTGATAAGTAGAAGCACCAACTTATGAATTATTCTTAAATACCCAGAAAAAATATTCTTTTTTTCACATAACGTTTTTATTTTTAATTGTATTTTAATTTTTTTATTTTAATCATTGTTCAAGTACAGTTTTCTCCCTTTTACTCCCAATCCAGCCCACCCTCCCAAACCTCCCCACTTCCCTCCCATTACCACCCTCCCCCTAGTTTTTGTCCATGTGTCCTTTAAATTTGTTCCAGTAAACCCTTCCCACACTCCCCTCATTCCCTCTTCTCTCCCCTCTGGTCACTGTCAGCCTGTCCACTATTTCATTGTCTTTGATTATATTTTGCTTGTTTTTTTGTTTTGTTGTTTAGGTTCCTGTTAAAGGTGATATCCTATGGTATTGATCTTTTACTGTCTGGCTTATTTTGTTTCACATAATGCTTTCCAGCTCCATCCAAGCTGTTGCAAAGGATAGCAGCTCCTTCTTTCTTTCTGCTGCATAGAATTTTATTGTGAAAATGTACCATAGTGTTTTGATCCATTCATTTACTGATGGGCATCTAGGTTGCTTCCAGCACCTAGCTATTGTAAATGGCGCTGCTATGAACATTGAGGTGTATAGGTTCTTTTGTATTGGTGTTTTAGTGTTCTTAGGATAGAGTCCCAGCAGTGGAATTGCTGGATCAAAAGGCAGATCCATTTTTAGTTTTCTCAGGAAGTTCTATACTGCTTTCCATAGTGGTTGTACCAGTCTGCTATCCCACCAACAGTGCACTAGGGTCCCTTTTTCTCCACAACCTCTCCAACACGTGTTGTTTGTTCATTTGTTTATGATGGCTATTCTGACTGGTGTGAAGTGGTATCTCATTGTGATTTTATTTTGCATCTCTCTGATAGCTAGCGATATTGAACATCGTTTCATGTGTCTTTGGATTCTCTGTATGTCCTCCTTGGAGAAGTGTCTGTTCAAGTCCTTTGCCCATTTTTAAATTGGATTCCTTGTCTTCTTAGAGTGTAGTCGTGTAAGTTCTTTATATATTTTGGACATTAAACCCTTGTCTGAGGTATCATTGGCAAATATGTTGTCCCATGCAGTTGGTTCTCTTTTAATTTTGATACTGTTTTCTTTAGCTGTGCAGAAGCTTTTAATTTTCATGAGGTCCCATTTGTTTATTCTTTCCTTTATGTCCCTTGCTCTAGGGGACACGTCAGTAAAAAAGTTTCTGTGTGGAACATCTGAGATTTTGCTACCTACATTCTCCTCTAGGACTTTAATGGTGTCACATTTTATATTTAAGTCTTTTATCCACCTTGAATTTATTTTTGTATAAGGTGTAAGTTGGTGCTTGAGTTTCATATTTTGCACGTAGCTGTCCAGTTCTCCCAACACCATTTGCTGAAGAGGCTATTTTTACTCCATTTTATGTTGCTGCCTCCTTTGTCAAATATTAATTGACCATAGAGACTTGGGTTTATTTCTGGGCTCTCTGTTCTGCTCCATTGGTCCATGTGCCTGTTTTTATGCCAGTACCAGGCTGTTTTGATTACAGTGGCCTTGTAGTATAGTTTAGTGTCAGGTATTGTGATCCCTCCCACTTTACTCTTCTTTCTCAAAATTGCAGTAGCTATTCAGGGTCGTTTATAATTCCATATGATATTTGGAAGTGTTTGTTCTATGTCTGTGAAATAAGCCATTGGTACTTTAATAGGAATTGCAAAGAATGTGTAAATTGCTTTGGGTAGTATGGACATTTGGATGATACTAATTCTTCCAATGCATGAACACGGTTTATGTTTCCATTTGTTTGTGTTTTCCTTGATTTCTTTCCTGAGTGTTATGTAGTTTTCTAAATACAGGTCTTTTACCTCTTTGGTTAGGTTTATTCCTAGATATTTTATTTTTCTTTTTGCTATATCGAATGGGATTTTTTCCTTGATTTCTGCTTCTGCAGTTTCATTGTTGGTGTACAGAAATGCCTTTGATTTTTGGTTATTGACTTTGTATCCTGCTGTTTTGCCAGATTCATTTATTAGGTAAAGCAGTTTTTTTGTGGAGTCTATAGGATTTTCTATGTACACTATCATGTCATCTGAAAACAGTGAGAGTTTTGTTTCCTCCTTTCCTATTTGGATGCCTTTTATTTCTTTTTCTTGTCTGATCGCTGTGGCTAAAACTTCCACTACTATATTGAATAGAAGTGGTGAAAGTGGACAGCCTTGTCTTGTTCCTGATCTTAGTGGAAAAGATTTTAATTTTTGCCCATTGAGTATGATGTTGGCTGTAGGTCTCTCATATATGGCCTTTATTATGTTGAGGAATGCTCCCTCTATTCCCACTTTGCCGAGTGTTTTTATCATAAATGGGTGCTGTACCTTATCAAATGCTTTTTTTGCATCTATTGATATGATCATGTGGTTTTTGTCTTTGCTTTTGTTTATGCGATGTATTACATTTACTGATTTGCAAATGTTGAACCATCCTCGCATCCCTGGAATGAATCCCACTTGGTCATAGTGTATGATCTTTTTAATGTATTGTTGGATGTGGTTTGCCAGTATTTTGTTGAGGATTTTAGCATCAATGTTCATCAGTGATATTGGCCTGAAGTTTTCTTTCTTTGTTGTGTCTTTATCTGGTTTTGGAATTAGGATGTTGTTGGCCTCATGAAAAGAGTTTGGGAGTCTCTTACCTTTTTGGATTTTTTGTAATAGTCTGTGAAGTATAGGGGTTAGCTCTTCCTTAAATGCTTTGTAGAATTCTCCTGTGAAACCATCTGGTCCAGGGCTTTTGTGCGTTGGGAGTTTTTTGATTACTGCTTCAATTTCTTTTGCTGTTATTGGTTTGTTTAGGCTTTCTGTGAAAAATACTCTTATACTGAGCATTCACTCTTTCTCACACTTCAAGATACATGAAGGCTGCTCTCCATATAAGTCACCTGCCCTGCTCAGACTAACAACTGCTTTCTAAATCTGTTCCACTGTGCATTTTCCCCTTAATGTTTTCATTATTTACCTACCATTTACTCTTTGACTTTTTTGAGTACGTAGCTAGAGTCTGCAGACCTTACCATTCCCAGTTATATATAATAAAGCCCAAGAGGCTGATGATCAACAGAGAAATATATTTGGTTAAGTAGAAGTGATGGAACCAAGCTGGCAAAGGCAACTTTTTCTTTAGCAGATGAAGGAGGAAGAGGCCTGTGAATATTCCCATGTAAATATTTTCCATAGCTCATTCACTAAAAATCCAGACAGTTCACAACAGCCACTATTTTACATACTCAATCATAGCCAGGCAGGGTTGGACAAAGCATGTGGCATAGACCATGGTTTCTTGAGATGTTACATCAGTCTTTGTAATTAAATAAATTTAGGAAATGTTTTATATTATATTCCTTCATTTAACATTTATAATGTTCCATAGTAAAAAAAAATGTGTTTTACTTGGTATTTCAAAAATACTTTATTGATAAAAATCTTAAAGGTAATACCTATAAACAATCTTTGGAATATAATTTGAGAATATATACCACGATATTTGTGATAATAACACCATCTGTGGAAGTATTTCCATTTTTTGAAAGGTTTACCCCAACAACAAAGCTCTGATTGTGGAGACACTGGGCATTCAGCTGGTCAGGGTAGTGGCAGGAAAACAGGACCCTCTGAGAGCTAGTCTTCCACTGACTGTGTTTGGCTTAGAATTGTTTTCCATACAAAAGTGCTGAGTTACTGGGTACCATGGGTAAGGGAAGAATAATTTTGGTTCCATTAGAAGGCCTTCCCCCCATCAAACCAATTTAATGCTTTTACAGATCCTATTGTGCCTTGTGGTAGTTAGCAGTTTCCTACAAAAAGGACCAGATGCTGGTATCATTGTTTTAGGAAACTTCTCCAGACTTCTTCCACATTGCAGCTTTGGAATGCACTTCCTCTATCTTCCTATTTCTGGTTGAAAATCTTTGGTTTTAGACTGGGTTTCCATCTCTCTGTCCAACTCCATTTGATTTGTTATTTTGTTCCAGAGGTTTAGCTCCAACTCCAAACTACTCTCATATCCCAAACTATCAGTCAGCTTCACCTTACTGAAGTCAGATTTCAGAATCCCAGCTCAGGGATGAACTTATAACCTATAACTGGAGTTCCTCTCCTTTAAAGTATCCTCTAAAATTTTACTTCTTTCTTTCATCATACTTAGTGCTCCCTACTTGCATCATAGGTATGTGTGTACATGACCTAAATCCCTATCCCCACCTCAGACCTCACGTTTCTTAAGGACAAAAATCTGTATCATTTTTTTGTATCTTTCATAATGCATGGATAAAGTTCATTGCATGCAGTAGGCACTAAATGAATGTTTATTAACTCATTAAATAAGAGAATGAATGATATCTTATATAGCAAATGAAACTGCTTTTCTGGACCAAGAGGAAAGACAACATATTTATTAATGCAATGTATAAAAGTAAGATTCCCTAATCTGAAACCTGTGTTAATTCTGATAGTGCAGTGATTTTACCTGTCTCATTCCCTTACCCCCAGGTACATCTGGCAATGTTTGGAAGAATATTTTATTGTCACACTGGAGTGGGGAGAGCAGAGCTACTGACATCTAGTGAGCAGAAGCCAGGAATGCTACTAAACATCTTACAATGCACAGCCCTCTACAACAAAGAATTATGTGACTCAATATGTCAATAGTGCCACTAGTAAGGAACCCTGCAACAGAAGTCAGGCAAAAACCCTCCTTTTTCACTGCCCAATAACAAAAGCTTCCTAAGAAATCACTAGCCAGAGTGACATCAGAGGAATGGCATGCAAGAGATCCTTTGGTCTCTCCCCTTGAAGTTTCAACAATTTAAATAACTATAATTCAACAAAGGATTCTCTATTCAATGCACAAACACATTTGAGAGATCCATGCATTGAGACAGCTAAAAGTGAGCAAGTGAAAGGAAACCAGGGAGGTAAGGGAGAAAAGCTGAGATCTCACTGCAGGGCTCAGCTGGGAGAGGAGGAGGAATCCAAAGGCCAGTGGAGGTGCAGGGGGGACAACACAGAAGTCCACTAGTTGCCATTGCTGGCAAGGCAAAGCCCACAGCTGTGTTCCCCTAGCTTGCCTGCCCCTAAAAATCAAGACTGCTCTGTCAGCAGCATCTGGCTGCAGGGGACAGCACTAGGATTTCATGAATTTGGAGGCCCATCACCTACCATGTTCCCCTGCAAGGATAGTCCCCTGGGACTTGGAATGATTGAAACATTGGGGAGGCACCCACCTTCCCAGGGAACACAGGCCACATTCCACCATACTGCAAAGATTTGAAAAGCTAGAGAAGTACCACAGAGTTTAAAAAAACAAAACAAAACAAAACAAAACAACCTTGTGATTTAGTGCCATCTACTGGAAAGCAACAGAAAGGCTTCTTTTCAATCTACTAGAGAAGTATCAGTTATACAGAGATGCCTAGACAGAGAAGGAATCCCCAAAATAGCATGAATTACCAAGACAATAAGATATTCAGAAAGAAAATTAAAAATATCCAGAAAATAAAATTAAAGAGATGGAAATATGTGACTTAATAAAAGAGAATTCAAGATTGCAGTTCTGAAAAAAACTCAACAAGATGCAAGAAAACACAAATGGGCAGTTTGATGAACTCAGAAACAAAATCAATGAACAAAACAAATACTTTACCAAAAGTTTGAAACTTTAAAAAAGAACCAAATAGAAATTCTGGAGATGAACTCAGTAAAAAAATAAAGAATGAAGTAAAGAGTATAGGAAATAGAGCTGAAAAAATAGAGGAAAGAATTAGTGATGTTAAATATAGAAATCTAGGAATAAGGCCGAGGGAGAGACTTGAACATAAAAAATTGAAATATGGATACAGGAATTACTTGACTCCATCAGAAAGAATAATATAAGAATGATGGTTGTTCCAGAAGAAGAAGAAAAGGAGAAGGAAATGAAGAGCTTATTCAAACAAATAGTTGATGATAAATTTCCAAACCTATGGAAACAGCTAGGTCCTCAAGTCCAAGAAGCAAACAGAATACCTGGTTACCTCAACTCAAAAAGGCCTTCTCCAAGGCATATGTATTAAAACTGTCAAAAAATAATGACAAAGAAAGAATTCTCAAGGCAACCAGGGAAAAGAAGGAAATAACCTACAAAGGATGTCCAGTAGGTTATCATTGGACTTCTTGGCAGAAACTCTACAAGCTAGAAGAGGGTAGAATCAAATATTCAAACTTCTGAAAGAGAGAAATTACTGCCAAGAATAATATAGCCATCAAAGTTATCTTTTAGATATAAAGGAGAAATAAAGACTTTTCCAGACATACAAAAGCTGAGGGAATTTATCACTAAAAGAATCTCCATTTCAGGAAATATTCAAGATGGGAATTCTACCTGAAACAAAGAACAAAAGGTCACAAAACTATGAGTAAGATCACCAGCAAACATACAGCATAAACAGGGATAATTTGTGACAATGGAAACATAAAAGGGAAGGGGTAAAGGTCTGAATTTGCAAAGAAGGACGGAGATCAGAGGCATTTAAGAGAAAAAGGATTACTGTATATGCGGAAATTTTTTTTTTATAAACCTAATGGTAACTGCACACAAAAACCCAGAACTGAGACACACAACTTTAAAAATAAAAGGAAACAGAGGGGGAAAAGCATGGAATGCCACCAAACAAAAACAACAGACAGAAACACAAAGGAAAAACACCAATGAAGGGGAGGCACTGAGTTTCCAGAAAACAAAAGATAAAGTAGCTATAGGAAATCCTCATACATCAATAATCACCCTAAATATAAATGGATTGAATTCACCAATAAAGAGGCATAGAGTAGAAATTGGATCTCATATATAGAAAATCAAAACTGAAAGGAAAAGTTACCACAGACATCACAGAAATGCAAAGAATCATACTAGAATATTATGGAAGACAATATGCTACCAATTCAATAACCTAAAAGAAATAGATAAGTTCCTAGAAATATCTAACCTTCCCAGACTTGAATCATGAAGAATTGGAAAATCTAAATAGACTGATTGACAGGAAATTGAAACAACCGTCAAAAACCTCTCCCCAAATGAAAGTCTATTTTTGAAAGTCAACATGGTTTCATTAGTGAATTCTACCAAACATTCAAAGAAGATGTGATACCTATCTTTTTCAAACTCTTTCAAAAAATTAAGAAGAGACAGCAAACACTTCCTAACACATTTTATAAGGCCAAAATACCCCTGATACCAAAACACGACAATAATAACACAAAAAAAGGAAGACTACAGGCCAATATCTCTGATGAATATGGAGACAAAAATCCTAAACAAAATACTAGCAAACTGAACACAACAATACATTTAAAAAATAATAATACATCATGATCAAAACTTCATTCCAGAGGCACAAGGATGGTTCAACATATGCAAATTGATCAATGTAATACACCACATTAACAAAACAGAATAAAATTATACGATCTTACCAATAGATGCAGAAAAAGCATATGATAAGATACAACATCCAAAGGATTAACCAAAGAATGTATTCGTATATGCATAACCCATTGACACAGACAACAGTGAGGTGATGGCCAGAGGGAATTGGGAAATGGGAGCTGGGTGGAAGCAAGTGAGGGTGGGGGGAAGAATGGGGACATATGTAATAATGTGAACAATAAAAATAAAGAAAAAAGATACAACATCCACCTATAACTAAAATACTCAATAAAATAGGTATAAAAGGAAATTACCTCAACATAATAAAGGCTACATATAACAAACCCTCAGCTAATATCAAACTCAGTGGCGAAAGACTGAAAGCTTCTCCACTAAAATTAGGGACAAGACAAGGATGTCCACTCTCTTCATTCTTACTCAACATAGCACTGGAAGTCCACTGGAAGTCCTAGCCAGATCAATCAGGCATCCACATTGGGAGTGAAACAGTAAAAGTGTCACTTTTTGCAGATGATGTGATTCTTCATACAGAAAAACCTAAAGATGCCACCAAGAAAACACCCCAAAACCTATTAGAAAGAATAAACAAATACACTAAAGTTGTATGAACAAAATCAGTATACACAAATTCAATGCATTCCTATATACTACCAATGAAATTTCAGAAAAAGAAATAAAAAAAATTATTTTGCAATTGCAAAAAAAAGAATAAAATAACTAGGAATAAACTTAACAAAGGATGTATAAAGGACCTATACACTGAAAACTACAAAGCATTATTATTAAAAGATATTGAAAAAGATTCATTCACTGAAGTGGAAAGATATTTTGTGTTCATGGATCAGAAGAATCATGTTCATATTACACAATGTAGTATACAAATTTAGTGCAATCCCCATCAAAATCTCAATGACTTTTTTAAAGAAATAGAACAAAAAAACATCAGATTTGTATGGAATTACAAAAAAAAAAACAAATAGCCAAAGCAATTCTCAGAAAAAAAAAAAGATACAAGTATCACACTACCTGATTTCAAATTATGCTACAGAGCTACAATAATCAAAACAGCAGGATATTGCCAGAAAAACAGACACACAAACCAATGAAACAATTGAGAGATCAGAAATAAAATCACATGTATACAGGCAAATAATTTTTGACAAAGGACCCAAAACATACAATGAAGAAAAGAAAAGCTCTTTAATAAATGGTGCTGGGAAAATTGAAAAGTCACATTCAAAAGAATGAAAGTAGACTACATTTTGTCTCCATATACAAAAATTAATTCAAAATGGATCAAAGACCTAAACTAAGACCTGAAGCAATAAATTGCATAGAAGAAAACATAGGTACTAAACTTATGGACCTTGATTTTAGGGAAGATTTTATAAATGTGACCCCAAAGGCAAGGGAAGTAAAGGACAATAAATGAATGGGACAATATCAAACTAAAAAGTTTCTGTACCAAAAAAGAAACTACCAACAAGACAAAAAGGCAACCAACTGAACAAGATAAGGTATTTGCAAACAACTCTGACAAAGGTATCATATCTAAAATATGTAAAGAATTTATATAACTCAAACAAACAAATAATCCAACTAAAAAATAAACAGAGGCTCTGTCTGGTGTGGGTTAGTGGATTGAGCATTGAACTGTGAAGCAAAGGGTTGCTGGTTCAATTCCCAGTCTAAGGTACATGCCTGAGTTGTAGGGGCCAGGTCCCTAGTGGGGATCACATAAGAGGCAACTGCACATTGATGTTTCCCTCTCTTTCTCCCTCCCTTCTCCTCTCTAAAAATAAATAAATAAAATCTTTTTAAAAAATGAGCAGAGGACCTGAACAGATACTTCTCCCAAGAAGACATACAAATGGCCAACAGATATATGAAAAGCTGCTTGACTTCACTAGCTATTAGGGTAATGCAAATCAAAATTACAATGAGATACCACCTCACGCCTGTTAGAATAGCCATTATCAATAAGACAGGTAATAACAAGTGTTGGAGAGGTTGTAGAAAAGAAACCCTCATTCACTGCTGATGGGAATGTAAACTAGTACAGCCATTATGCAAAACACTATGGAGACTCCTAAAAAATTTCAGACTAGACTTACTATATGACCCAGCAAGAGGGTAGTGGGTAGGTAACCAAAAAATTTGAAAACACTTATTCACAAAGATATATGCACTTCTATGTTCAGTGAAGCATTATTCACGGTGACAAAGACATGGAAACAACCAGTGTCCTTTGATGGATAATTGGATAAAAAAGATGGGGTACACACATATTATGGAACACTACTCAGCCATGAGAAAAATGAAATACTGCCATTTGTGACAATTGGATGGACCTTGAGAATATTATGCTAAGGGAATTAAATCAGTCAGAAAAGGCTAAGAACCATATAATTTCACTCATATGTGGAATATAAAACTGAAACCCATAGCCACAGACTACAGTATGGTGGTTACCAGAGGGAAGGGTGTGGGGAGGTAGTAAAGGGTAAAGGTGGCCAAATATATGGTTACAAAAGATAATATGACTTTAGGGGGGACACACAATGCAATATATAGATCATGTATCATAGAATTGTACAGCTGAAACCTATATCATTTTATTTAGCAATGTCACCATAATAAATTTAATTTAAAAATATAAAATAAAATTAAAAATATGTCAGCAGCCTTAAAAGATTGCAAATAGAATTCAATCTTTTTCAAGTGCGTTAGGCACGTGAAAGCAACAGGTTTGTTGCTTTCATCAAAGAGTGGTCTTCAGGCCTTCCAAAGATGGTGGCTTTACTCTAGGCAGCATGATTCTTGGCTTCTATGAAGAGGAGGGAAACTTGTGGATCCGTGGAGGAACAGAGCAAGTGGCCTAGGTTACAGAACCATTTTTGAAAACAGTACATCAAAAATTATAGCAATCATTGAAAAACCAGACAGTAAGGAGACTGCTTCAGGACAAACGGGACCCAGGAATCAGCATGGGGACCAGGGGGGTTGCAGTCCCCAGGCCCCGTGCTCCCGGGTCTGCCTCAGGGGAGTCGCTGCTCCCTTCCCGGAATACGGGGGTTGAGCAAAACCAAGGGAGACCTTGTTGCTTGAAGGCACAGAGAGGGCAGTTGGACTGGGAAAAAATTGCCCAGGGACTGTGGACAGCCACCCATAGCCCTGGGAGAAGTGAGTGCCTCCAGCCGGTATGACCAGGGGTGGCCTGGAAGTGCACCTGCACCCCTAGCCTGGTGGGAGTGCTGATCAGTGGAAAGGGCGCCCTTTCCTACATCATCGATCCAGGAAAGGGCGAGGGCGTTCTCAGGTTTCTGGAGCCTGTGGTGCTGAACTGCGGAAGAGCGCGTGCTGTCAGGAATTCTGACTCTCCCGCTGTGAACTCGGAAGTGACGCGGCACCTAGTGCGTTCCTAGAGCCCAAAACTCAAAAATTTGGTGGGTGGGTGTGCCCTTTTACGATCCCCAGAGATGGCACCGTGAATCCCAAAACATCACGGGTGCTTCCTGAGATCATAGAGCTCGCCATGGTGTAATTTGGGGGAAGAGCAAGTCTCCTTTAATCCCTGGAGCTTGCATCCTGAAACCGAAAAGTCGCAGGAGCCCTGTGGGACCCACAGCCTGGGAGACCATGGCAGTGAGCTCCAAGGAGTATGCTCGGGAACACCCAGGATCCTGTAGGGGAAAGTCAGATTGGCCCTGGGGATAGTACCTGAGAGACTTACTGAGATTTGGCTGGGAAGAGTGACAAGCATTTCAAATGTCCCTCAGTCAGCTGAAGCCAGCAAGATCAGAAAAACTGGTATGGTCAGTTAGAAACCAACAAGAGGTTGTTTTGTTTTGTTTTGTTTCGTTTTGTTTTGTTTTGTTTTGTTTTGTTTTGTTTCTGTGGCTATTGTTGGTTGATTGATTTTATCTTGTGTTTTAAGTGACTTTTCATTTTTCAATTCTTATTATTTTTATCTCTCAATCCCTTATGTTTCTCTTCCATTCATCCTAGTATTATTCCTTCCACTCCAAATTTATCTCTCCTGCACTCCATCTTCTGCTCTTTTTTCCTTTTTTTTTATCTTAAAAGTTACTGTAAATTTGCATTATCTTTTTCTCACTTTTCCAACATTTTTTATTTTAATAGTATTTTGGTATTCTTTTTCTTTCTGTATAATCTTCTTTGCTTGGCTGGTTATACTGTCATTTGATAGGTTCCCCCTGGTATCTCAGTCACACTGTGTTGATAATTCACTATCCTTCATCTGTGTTCCATTAATACACCTCTCAAGGTTCTATACTCCTTATTCTTGATATCTAGATCTCATCGATTCTGCCACAAGACTGTTGCTTTACTATCACTGTTAATAAGACCTAGTTCATACAATTGTAGGTACTACTCAACACCCCTACCTGATCTCAGTCCACTTTGCAACTTCCTGAACTATACTATTGTGGGGGTTGTCTCCATTCTTTTACACACTACTCCTATTTACTAATCTTTATTCCAACCCTACCTTAGAATCTGACCTCCCACAGCCTCACAGCTTGCTAGATACAACTAACAATCCTTTTGTCCCCAATAAGAGTCTTACCTTCTTTCCATCCTTTCTAAAACGTAGATAGTGGGGTGGAGGATCACAGTTAACACTATACGGAGCAAAAGGATAACCCATCTTTTTTCTCTACTGGCTGCTAATGTAAATATCATAGTATGCCGTCTTGCTGTCTTAAACCATTCTGCCTTACTCCTCCAACTGATCACAAAAAAGAGTAGGGGGAAGTTGTGAACACCAGGATACATGAAGGAGACTGCACCACTGAATCTCACAAGTATTCTACCACAGAAGTTCACACCATAATTACAGAGAAACCAGAACAGATCAATTTAAGAAACAGAGGCTAACAAGAAGAAACCCACAGACAATGAGAAAACAAAGAAACAATCCCCAATTCAAGGGAAATGAGGAAGCCTCAGGAAAAATGCTAAGTGAAATAGAGGCAACTCACCTATCAGATATTGAGTTCAAAACAATGATTATCAGGAAGTTCCATGAACTCACAATGAGCTATCAGAAACTAGAGGGAAGCTACAACAATCTCACTGCAAACTATATAAACATGAAAAAGGAAATAGAAACTCTCAACAAGGGCCAAGAGGAAATAAAGAATGCCATTTCTGACCTGAGGAACACAGTAGAAGGAATGAAAAGCAGGATTGATGAATCACAAGACCAGATTAGTGAGCTAGAGGACAAAGTGTAAAACAACACCCAGAAAGAGCAAGAAAAGGAAAAGAGGCTCAGAAAGAGTGAAGAGGGATTAAGAGAAATGCAAGACAATATGAAACATAATAATATCCGTATAATAGGGATACCAGAAGGAGAAGAAGAAGAGCAACAGATCGAAAACCTACTTCAAAAAGTAATGAAGGAATACTTCCCTAATTTGATGAGAGAAAAAGTCCCACAAATCAAAAAACACAGAGAGTCTCAACAAAGAGGAACCCAAAGAGGCTCACCTCAAGACACATCAAAATTAAAATGGCAAAATTTCAAGACAAAGAGAGAATCTTAAGGGCAGCAAGGGAGAAACAGGAAGTAACATACAAGGGAGCCCCAAAAGGCTAGCAGCTGACCTCTCAATGGGAACACTTCAAGCCAGAAGACAACGGCAAGAAGTGCTCCAACTAATGAGAACCAGAGGTCTGCAATCAAGGTCTGCAACCAAGGCTACAACCAGAGGTCTGTAACCTTAAATGTAAATGGATTAAATGCTCCAATCAAAAGACATAGAATAGCTGAATGGATAAGAAAAAATGACCCACATATATGCTGCCTACAAGAGACCCACCTCAAGATAAAAAACCTGCACAGGCTTAAAGTGAAGGGCTGGAAACAAATCTTCCAAGCAAATGGACAGGAAAAAAATCCGGGGTAGCAATACTCATATCAGACAAAATAGACTTCCAAAAAGTCCATAAGAGAGACCCAGAAGGTCACTTCATAATACTCAAGGGAAGAATCCACCAAGAAGACATAAATATCATAAATATATATGCACCCAACATAGGAGCACTCAAATACACAAAGAAAATCTTAGAGGACTTCAAGAAAGATATGGACAACAACACAATTATTGTGGGAGATTTTAACACCCTACTATCAAAAGTGGACAGATCTTCTAAACAAAATATCAACAAAGATATTGTGGCATTGAACAATACCCTTGATGAAATGGACTTTACTGATATATACAGAGCCCTCCATCCAAAAGAAGCTAAATACACATTCTTTTCAAATGTACACGGAACATTTTCAAAGATTGACCACATGATAGGACACAAAACAAGCCTCAAGAATTTCAAGAAAGTTGAAATCATACCAAGCATTTCCTTGGACCACAAGGGACTGAAGCTAGAAACCAACCCCAAGGAAAAAACCCAAAACACTCAAAATCATGGAGATTAAATAGCATGCTATTAAACAAGGAATGGGTGAACAATGATATTAGGGAAGAAATCAAAAGGTTTCTGGAAACAAATGAAAGTGAACTCACAACAACCCAAAACTTATGGGACACAGCCAAGGCAGTCCTGAGACGGAAGTTCATAGTGATACAGGCCGACCTAAAAAAGTTAGAAACATTCCAAACAAACAACCTAACCCTAGATCTACAAGAACTCGGGGAACAACAACAAAGGCAGCCCAGAGCAAGCAGAAGGAAGGAAATAACCAAGATCAGAGCAGAATGAAATGAAATAGAGACTAAAAGCACAATTCTAAGGATCAATGAACCCAGGAGCTGGTTCTTTGAAAATATAAACAAAATCAACAAACATTTAAGCAGACTCATCAAGAAAAAAATGATAGAAGACCCAGATAAACACAATCAGAAATGAAAGAGGAGACATTACAACTGATACCACAGAAATACAAAAGATTGTAAGAAAGTACTAGAAAGAACTGTATGCCAAAAAATTTGAAAACCTAGGGGAAATGGACAAATTTCTAGAAAAATATAATCTTACAAAACTCAATGAAAAAGAAGCAGAAAGCCTGAACAGACCAATAATAGCAAAAGAAATTGAAGCAGTAATCAAAAAACTCCCAACACACAAAAGCCCTGGACCAGATGGTTTCACAGGAGAATTCTACAAAGCATTTAAGGAAGAGCTAACCCCTATACTTCACAGACTATTACAAAAAATCCAAAAAGATAAGAGACTCCCAAACTCTTTTCATGAGGCCAACAACATCCTAATTCCAAAACCAGATAAAGACACAACAAAGAAAGAAAACTTCAGGCCAATATCACTGATGAACATTGATGCTAAAATCCTCAACAAAATACTGGCAAACCACATCCAACAATACATTAAAAAGATCATACACTATGACCAAGTGGGATTCATTCCAGGGATGCGAGGATGGTTCAACATTTGCAAATCAGTAAATGTAATACATCGCATAAACAAAAGCAAAGACAAAAAACCACATGATCATATCAATAGATGCAAAAAAAGCATTTGATAAGGTACAGCACCCATTTATGATAAAAACACTCGGCAAAGTGGGAATAGAGGGAGCATTCCTCAACATAATAAAGGCCATATATGAGAGACCTACAGCCAACATCATACTCAATGGGCAAAAATTAAAATCTTTTCCACTAAGATCAGGAACAAGACAAGGCTGTCCACTTTCACCACTTCTATTCAATATAGTAGTGGAAGTTTTAGCCACAGCGATCAGACAAGAAAAAGAAATAAAAGGCATCCAAATAGGAAAGGAGGAAACAAAACTCTCACTGTTTTTCAGATGACATGATAGTGTACATAGAAAATCCTATAGACTCCACAAAAAAAACTGCTTTACCTAATAAATGAATCTGGCAAAACAGCAGGATACAAAGTCAATAACCAAAAATCAAAGGCATTTCTGTACACCAACAATGAAACTGCAGAAGCAGAAATCAAGGAAAAAATCCCATTCGATATAGCAAAAAGAAAAATAAAATATCTAGGAATAAACCTAACCAAAGAGGTAAAAAGACCTGTATTTAGAAAACTACATAACACTCAGGAAAGAAATCAAGGAAAACACAAACAAATGGAAACATAAACCGTGTTCATGCATTGGAAGAATTAGTATCATCCAAATGTCCATACTACCCAAAGCAATTTACACATTCTTTGCAATTCCTATTAAAGTACCAATGGCTTATTTCACAGACATAGAACAAACACTTCCAAATATCATATGGAATTATAAACGACCCTGAATAGCTACTGCAATTTTGAGAAAGAAGAGTAAAGTGGGAGGGATCACAATACCTGACACTAAACTATACTACAAGGCCACTGTAATCAAAACAGCCTGGTACTGGCATAAAAACAGGCACATGGACCAATGGAGCAGAACAGAGAGCCCAGAAATAAACCCAAGTCTCTATGGTCAATTAATATTTGACAAAGGAGGCAGCAACATAAAATGGAGTAAAAATAGCCTCTTCAGCAAATGGTGTTGGGAGAACTGGACAGCTACGTGCAAAATATGAAACTCAAGCACCAACTTACACCTTATACAAAAATAAATTCAAGGTGGATAAAAGACTTAAACATAAAATGTGACACCATTAAAGTCCTAGAGGAGAATGTAGGTAGGAAAATCTCAGATATTTCATGCAGAAACTGACTTTTTACTTACATGTCTCCTAGAGCAAGGGACATAAAGGAAAGAATAAACAAATGGGACCTCATGAAAATTAAAAGCTTCTGCACAGCTAAAGAAAACAGTATCAAAATTAAAAGAGAACCAACTGCATGGGACAACATATTTGCCAATGATACCTCAGACAAGGGTTTAATGTCCAAAATATATAAAGAACTTACACGACTACACTCTAAGAAGACAAGGAATCCAATTTAAAAATGGGCAAAGGACTTGAACAGACACTTCTCCAAGGAGGACATACAGAGAATCCAAAGACACATGAAATGATGTTCAATATCGCTAGCTATCAGAGAGATGCAAAATAAAATCACAATGAGATACCACTTCACACCAGTCAGAATAGCCATCATAAACAAAGCAACAAACAACAAGTGTTGGAGAGGTTGTGGAGAAAAGGGAACACTAGGGAACTAGTGCACTGTTGGTGGGATAGCAGACTGGTACAACCACTATGGAAAGCAATATGGAACTTCCTGAGAAAACTAAAAATGGATCTGCCTTTTGATCCAGCAATTCCACTGCTGGGACTCTATCCTAAGAACACTAAAACACCAATACAAAAGAACCTTTGCACCCCGATGTTCATAGCAGCACAATTTACAATAGCTAGGTGCTGGAAGCAACCTAGATGCCCATCAGTAAATTAATGGATCAAAACACTATGGTACATTTACACAATGGAATTCTATGCAGCAGAAAGAAAGAAGGAGCTCCTACCCTTTACAACAGCTTGAATGGAGCTGGAATGCATTATGCTAAGCGAAACAAGCCAGGCAGTGAAAGACAGATACCATATGATCTCACCTTTAACAGGAACCTAAACAACAAAACAAAGAAACAAGCAAAATATAAGCAAAGACACTGAAATAGAGGACAGGCTGACAGTGACCAGAGGGGAGAGAAGAGGGAATTTCAGGGGACAATGGGAAGGGTTTATGGGAACAAATTTAAAGGACCCATGGACAAAAACTAGGGGATGGGTGGTAATGGGAGGGAAGTGGGGAGGTTTGGGAGGGTGGGCTGGATTGGGAGTAAAAGGGAGAAAACTGTACTTGAACAATGATTAAAATAAAATTTAAAAAAAAGGAGTGGTCTTCATTATTGTTCATATTATTTTACCTTGTAATCATCCAGAATTCTTTGCTCGTACTATGTGTTTCACCAATTAACTGGTGAGTTGAATTGCTTAAATGTTTTCTCTTCTCAGTGAAGCTTTTGTCTATGTTACAGGGTAGGAACCAAATTTAACTCCCTAATCATAAGACAAATATTTACCACAAATAATAGCATTCTGACAATTTGAATTTCTAACTGCCAGCAGAGCTGTTACAAAGAAAATTATAAGCACAAATGCTCCATATTGAAAGACCCAACTGCTCCTAAGCTAGGCAGCACATGCCCAAATTATCATTTTCTTCAATTGACAACTGCTGTTTATGTCTTGACACATCCACTTAAAAATTATTTCTGACAAAAATCTTAACAGCTTTAAATCAGTCTAATTAAAGATAATACATTTTTGCTAGAAAAGTGTTTGAAATTATACAGTATTGCAGAGTTCACTTTTTAAATGAAGTTACTGAGTGCATTAGCAAATGACAAAAACACCTCCATTGATGTATGACCTTCTGTCAAAGGGAAACATTTCTACTATTCTTATGGAAGTTCCTAACTGCAAAGTGATTAATTTAAAAAATGCTTAGAAAGTTTATATATAGTTTATCAGCATCATTTCCTCAGATATTGCTTTGTATCGATGTAGCAGGCAGCATCTGACAGGGTTCTCAGTGATGCCTGGGATTCTCGTCCTTGCATAACCCACTTCCCATTAGTGTGTTTGGGACCTAGAGACTCACTTCTAGCATACAGAATATAGCACTCGTAATGGGATGTCATTTTCATGGTGAGGTTATAAAGGAGTCTAGCTTCTATCTTGCTGGTTTTCTCTTGGTTGCTCTCTTACCTTCTTGATTCTTGCTACCATGTTGTCAGTTTCCCAAGGAGAGGTTCCCATGGAAAACAACTAAGGGTGCTCAACAGCTTATGAGGAACTAAAACTCAGTTAAAAAATGTGCAAGGAACTGAATCCAGGCAACAAACACATGAGTGAGCTTGGAAACTTATCCTTCTCAGTTAAGCCTTGAGATGACTGTGGTTCCATGAGAGACCCAAAACCAGAAGACCCAGCTAAGTTGAATCTGGATTCCTGACACACAGAATCTGTGAAATAATAAATATGTTGTCATTTTCAGCTGCTACATTTTGGGGAAATCTGTTGTGCAGCAATAGTGAAAAAAACATATGATATGAACTTTGATTCATTCTCCTTCTAAAAATCTATTCTTACATGAAAGTCTCATTTATCCTATTCCTTGATACATTTTTGTTATGGTTTCACCATGCTCTTAAATTGAATTCTGTGTCTTCTTACCTCCACACACACCACACATGTGTCATCTGATGTCTATGTTTTTCAAAAGCATGCTCCTTTATACCCTTTTTTCCTCTTCTCCAAAATCCAAATGAATGCGATGAGAAATGTAACCCCAGTCATTTGGCTTCTGAGCATTGATGTCATCATTAATGTCTCCATTTTCTGCCTTGGCAGTCCTACACAGTCATAATGCCCTCACGTGTGCACCCTTTCTTAACAAAGGCAGCCACATCTCTCTTCCCTTCTTATTGTTTCTTTTTTTATGTCAGAACTATTGTAATTGTTCAAAACAGATTTCTCCAATTCATTCTGTACATACAAAGCCTGGTTACACCTTCTAAAATAGCTCTCATTTTACATGAAGCTTTTGCCTAAAAATCTAGAGAATGCTCATTTGTGTTTAGAAAATTACCTTTGACCATGATATCCAATCTGACAGTGCACCTGGCATGCCAATTCTATCTCTTTTGTGACCAGAACCTTATGAAAATGCCTTCTAAGGTTTAGTTTTTCCAAGTCTTAGGGCAAAATAAAACAGCACAACCAATTTGATATAATATCCATCTAGGATGTTGTGACAAGTCAGGTTCCCAGGAAGCAGACTGTGAGATGGGAATTATTACCATGAGAGAAAATTGTTAGGGAGTCCTTTTAGGTTGATTGTTTGGAGTGTGGGGAGTGGAACTGGGAAGAGGGAGAAGTTGGGAGACAATGCAATCATTAAGAAAGCGTTAGCCTTATTCAGAACAGCATCTTTACTCATAGAAGCATAAAACTGGGAACAACACAAAACTGTCCATCAACAAAATCAATTGTGGAGTATCAGACAAGAAATATATGCAGTATTTGTTAAAATACAAACTACTGTTAATTCAACAACATAGATGATTTTCATAGACATAAGAGTGATCAAAAGAAATCAGTCACCCAAGGGCAATAACTATATGATTCCATGAATATGAAGTTGAAGAAGTGACAAAACTAAGCTGTAGTGATAGAGATCAGAATAGTGGTTTCATCTTAAGGGAGAGGGGTTATTGTCTGAGAAGAGCCATGAGGGAAACTTCAGGGACATGAGGACTGACAACCTTGTCTTGATCTGGGTGGTTGTCATATACCTATGTAAGAATTTCTCCAGCTATAGACCGAATATCTGTGCACTATGATGTATCATGTTATAACTTCTTTTAGAAGGAAAAAATTAGTATTAGTGTAAATAAAATAACAATTATATCAAACAAATATGTTCATCTTCCTTGACCAATGCGCTAAAGTTGCAGCCAATTTATAACTTTCTGAAGCTGTAGGACTATGTGTATACCTCTATTCATAAAGTATAAGATATATGCATCAAAACAAGAGGAAGACACTTGAATAACAAAATAGTAATATCTGGCCACTTTGTGTGTAAATTTTATTTTCTCTTTTTTACCTCTTTGATTTTTAAAAAGCAAACATTGATTATTCTTTAAAAATATATTATAATTCATTGGAAATGGGCTCAAATAAAAAAGCAATGCCAAAAGTGAGGTTATAAACACTGTAATTACTTAGACTCTAAGTAATTTAGTCTTAGAGTATGTGATAAACAGCAAAGTGAAATAATATGATTTATTTTTTCCAGTACATGAGAGTGAAGATTAGCATAGAATGCTAGTTTAAAAAAAAACAAGCTGAAAATGGCCCACACTGAAAGGACAGTGCATTCAGATGGGACCATCTAGTTTAAAGGACCACAGCATAACTACTGACATCAGTGAGAGGTTTCTGGCAAGCAGCAGGCAGAGACAGAGGGGCTGTCCCAGCAACATGTCTCTGATTTCCCAGGAGGCCAAGAGAGAGCCCCATCCTCTGACAATGAAGGCTCTCTCCACGGTGGCAGCTTCCAATGCTGCACAGAGGACAGGCTACACAGACAAAAAGCATAAAACCCTTTCAGTCATTTTCAGATGCCAGGGTAACCAGGATGTCAGCCCTGCTGCCTAGGAATACCCAGAGTAAGCCACAGTGACAGGTAAATATAGAAGTGTGTGAATTTGTCAGATTCCCAAGGCTTCCAGCCACACAGACTCAGTGCCTACTAAAATCATTTCATGATGATCAGACTATTCCCAGGGCCCCTGCAGTAAAGCATTGCATTCTCTGCCAGCACAACTCAGGATCATGAATCCCCAGGGATGGTTGAAGGAACACAGACATTTTCATGCAGAGGTTTTATAATAACAGGGAAAAGAGTCTCTCTCCCACAAAGAATGCTGAAAGCTCACAAAAAGAAAAGGTTTAATTTCTTTATCATCAAATAAAAGTAAAACAATAATAAAAATAATTTAAGAATTTGTATTTGAGGAAGGAACAGGGAGATAGAGTGGCAGTTGTGAAAAATGCCGTTTGTCTTTGTGGAAGCCTTGAGATTAAAAGCATTAGTGTCAGCTGCATGGCCTCAGATAGTTTACCTCTCTGTGCATCAACTTCCTCCTGTATGGAGTAGGAGAATGATCACATCCATCTCACAGATGGTTGTTGAGCCAAGAGTAATGGGTTGATATATACCCTGTACACTTAATACAATGCCTGACACATATCAAGCATGTATTAACAATACATGTTACATAACACATGCTATTATTGATTCCCACTATATATTGGCAGTTCTCATTATAGTCTCTTTTGACACTTCCCAGTTTCATTCCTGGTGTAAAGTCTTCTTTCATACCTCTTGTGTGTTCTTATTTCTAAAATAGAATCCAGCCTTGTAAAAAGGTATGACAAATGCTAGCGCAAGCCAACTGGCACAAGGTCACAGTAAATGGATTCAGTGCAACACATTGCAAATCCAGATAAACAGAAGCCTAGTTAAGACAAATAGGCAAAGTCAGCTTACCTGATTTTTCCCATTGGAAAGACATCAGAATCTTGACTCATAAAGTCTGGTGTGATCCATCTATGTACCTATGCATGAAAATACCAAGATGCATCCTTTAATCACAAAACCTGAGGGGCTCATAGGTAGATAGAATCCATATTCTGTAAGGAAATCTACATTCTGTGAAATTGATAATAAAAGATAAATAATCTCTAGCTACTTCTTATTAAGGAATTGGTGATAATCTCTGAACAATGAAGTCGAGGAAAGAGTTTTCATACCATGTCTGGTAACAGAGAAACTTATTATTACTTTTGGCTTAGATTTGCTAGAAGCATAGTATCATAATAAAAAGAGCAGACTTTGGCATCACACTGCCTAGGATTCTAACCCAGCACCAACATATGCTAGATGTGTGGTTTGGGTATGTTAGCATCTCTGTGCCTCAATTTTGTCAACAGTAATTGGCATTAACAATAGTACCTATCTCAAAAGATGACTATAAGTATTAAACTTATTTATGATAAGGTAAAGAAAGCACTTTAGCCCCTGCACACAGCAGTTAAATCTTTAACTATTTTTATTAATACATTTTTGATCAATGGATGTCTATTATTAATTTTTTAATAATGTTCACTTTAAAATTTTGAGAAAATAAAAAGGAGAAAAATAAATTAAAAGAAAGAAAAAATCTTATTATCTAACCTCTCAGAGTTAACCACTATTAATATTTTAGAAGTTTCTTTTTTAAAATATAACTCAGAACAAGACAAAAGTATACTAGAAAATTTGTAACCTAATTTGTTTCAACTTAACCACCAATTATGGTGGGGAGAATGTCATATTTTTCATTTAACCATGCTTTATGGGAAAAAATTCTTGTCATTAAATATTCTTCTACAAAAATATTTTGCCCAATGCAGAGTATTATATTGCTTAGGGATATTCATTTAACCATTCCTTCATTACTAGGTATTTTAAAAGTTTCCAAATTTGTATTATTTTTAAAAATGAAAGACCATCTTCCCTGGCTGGCGTAGCTCAGTGGATTGAGCTTGGGTTGCGAACCAAAGTATCGCAGGTTTGATTCCCAGCAGGGTGCATGCCTGGGTTGCAGGAATGACCCCCAGCAACCGCACATTGATGTTTCTTTCTCTCTCTCTTTCTCCCTCCCTTCCCTCTCTAAAAATAAATAAATAAAATCTTAAAAAAAATTAAAGCAGATGGCAAAACATGTACCCCATTCATCAGAATAGGCATTGTTTTGTCTAAAAAAAAAAAGAAAGTAAGACCATCCTTGGAGCTGAATGTGCAGATTTAAATTTTTTTCTTCAAATAAATCCTAAGAGTGGAATTTTCAATATCTGAAAAGAAAAACATTATTAAAGCTTTTGGTATACTTAATGGATTTCTAATGTAATATATTATTTCTTCTAAAATGCTCTTTAAGTCTCAGCTGGTATAGCTCAGTGGATTAGCACAGGCCTGTGAACCAAATGGTTGCTGGTTCAAATCCCAGTCAGGGCAAATGCCTGGGTTGCGGGCCAGGTCCCCTATACCGGGCACACGAAAGGCAACCACACATTGACGTCTCTCATCCTCTCTCTTTCCCTTCCCCTCTCTCTAAAGATAAATAAATAAAATCTTTTAAAAAGATAAATAAACGCGGGCTGGGAACCAAAGTGTCCCAGGTTCGATTCCCAGCCAGGGTACATTCCTGGGTTGCAGGCCATAACCCCCAGCAACCGCACATTGATGTTTCTCTCTCTCTCTATCTCCCTCCCTTCCCTCTCTAAAAATAAATAAAATCTTAAAAAAAAAAGATAAATAAAAATAAAATTCTCTTTAATATTCTTGCCTGGAACATGTGATGCTACAGTTCTTTGTGTCACTAATCAACAGGTTCTTCATTTCTGTTATGAGATCCACATTTTCCTCTGTGGCAGTAGGAAGAACTTTCAAAACTCTGATAAGAAAGAATTCTTCTCTCTTGCCTGCAATTGGATTATGAAAAAATATGAACCACGATACTTATTGTGCAGCCTCTGGCAATAGAATCCCTGGATCTTACCTTTTCATCACTTGAAGCTCAGTGTTTGTGTTTCATTTTTCACCTGTTTGATGCTTAGCTATAGTGAAGAGCTTCAACACCTCTTGACCATCTCTCCACTTTCCCTTTTCACTTTCTGAACTTGTGATATTATATTTTACAGGACAAAGTAAAAGTTAAAAACATGAACTCCCCAAACTTCAACTATTTTACAAGCTGATGTTTGCATCAAATTTCCTCTAGTGGCACCTCCTTGGAATTAGAATAAATATCAAACACACTGACATGAACTAGCCCCTGGCTATTCTCCAACTGTTCTGCTCCCATCTCCCCCTTGCCTACCAAACTCTAGTCACACAAAATATTCTTCAGGTTTTTTAACATGCCAAACAATTTTGACCCTGGAACCTGTTCCTGAGCTGACCCTCTGCCTGGAATAATGTTTTGCTCTTACTTGTTATTCAGATCACCACTGAAATGACATCTGCTCACAGACCTCCCCTGGCCAATCAGTCTTAAGATACCTCTCACTTACTTTCTGACATCACCCAATTTAAATTTCTGCATTGCACTTGTCATTTTCTGATCTTGAAAAACAGAGAGGACCTCAATGTCTTGTTCCCTGATATAGCCATTGGTACTAGTGCCTGCCACATGGTAGGTGCTGAACAAATATGTACTGGAAAATTTTGTTGAACAAGTTATGAAAAAAATTTCTTGTTATGTCCTGCTCAAAATGGCCATCAAACTTGAGTTCTGAAAGGAGGGGAATGTTATAATGAGAATAAGGTGAACCTCTGCAAGAATAAATCTGTTATATAACTAGTTTTAGGAGAGCAATTGTGAGCAGATCTATAGATATTGGATATGATATGACAGGTTTAGGGACTTTTAAGTGACAGAGAAACTTCCTGATTGTCAAAAAGTGATGAAATGAGAAAATGAACAGGATTTGGAGAAGAAGAGAGAAATGGAGGGCTAAGAAAAGAACGGAAAGGGAGAGGTAATGAGCAAGGAAAAGAAAGAGTGAATTCAAAGTTGGTGTTTTAAGTGCTATGTGGTTGAGATCTCCTAGGTAGGGGTGTCCAACTCATTTTCACTGGGAGCCACATTAGTCTCATGGTTGCCTTCAACAGGTCAAATGTGATTTTAGGACTGTATAAATGTAACTACTCCATAACTGTTAAATGAGAGCTTGGTACTGCCACCAGGTAGAAACAAGGTGCCAGGCTGAATAAAACAAGGTAGAGGGCCAGATTCAAGCCATGGGCTTTGTGTTTGCCACCTGTGTCCTAGAGGTACAAGCCAATGTAATGATGCACAGAAAGCAAGAATGATATATTATAGGACCAACCAACCAAAGAGAGCTTCAAAAAGGAATTTGAACTGAGCTTGAAGAATTAGTGATTTTTTAATATGAAGAAATGAATAACAAAAACATAGCAGATCCTGAGCAAAGACAACTAAAAATAAAGTGCATGGCTCGTTCACAGGAACAGAGGTCACTTTGTGGGGTTGCTGTGTGAGGAACAGAGGTGATGGGAGGAAATTATGACTGCTAGTACCTCTGTATTAGGCACACATATTCCCCAGGAGAAATAGCAAGGCCTGGCTGGTTCTGACCTGTAACAAGAAGAGAAGTCAGTCATGAAATCCATGTTCTTAATGGTTTTCCTCAATTTTCTTTTTCCATTTTTCTCTTTCTTGATATCTTTATTGAGATATAGTATACACACCGTCCAATTTACCCACATAAGTGCACAATTCAATGGAGTGGGGGTTTTTTTTTACATTTTTTATTTTAATTGTTGTTCAAGTACACTTTTCTGTCTTTTACTCCCATCCCAGCCCACCCCCCAGTGCTCCCCACCTCCCTCCCATTTCCACCCCATTTAGTTTTTGTCCATGTGTCCTTTATACTTGTTCCTGTAAACCCTTCCCCTTTTCCCCTGAAATTCCCTCCCTTCTCCCCTCTGGACACTGTCAGCCTGTTCTCTATTTCACTGTCTTTGGTTATATTTTGCTTGTTTGTTTGTCTTGTTGTTTAAGTTCCGGTTAAAAGTGAGATCATATGGTATTTGTCTTTCACTGCCTGGCTTATTTCACTCAGCATAATGCTTTCCAGTTCCATCCATACTGTTGCAAAGTGTAGAAGCTCCTTCTTTCTTTCTGCTGCATAGAATTCCATTGTGTAAATGTACCATAGTGTTTTGATCCATTCATTTACTGATGGGCATCTAGGTTGCTTCCAACACTTGGCTCTTATAAATTGTGCTGCTATGAACATTGGGGTGCAAAGGTTCTTTTGTATTGGTGTTTTAGTGTTCTTAGGATAGAGTCCCAGCAGTGGAAATGCTGGGTCAAAAGGGATATCCAAGTTTTAGTTTTCTGAGAAAATTCCATTCTGTTTCCCATAGTGGTTATACCAGTCTGCAATCCCACCAGCATTGCACTAGGGTCTCCTTTTCTCCACAACCTCTCCAACACTTGTTGTTTGTTCATTTGTTTATGATGGCCATTCTGACTGGTGTAAAGTGATATCTCATTGTGGTTTTAATTTGCATCTCTCTGATAGCTAGCGATATTGAACATCGTTTCATGTGTCTTTGGATTTTCTGTATGTCCTCCTTGGAAAAGTGTCTGTTCAAGTCCCTTGCCCATTTTTTAATGGGGTTGCTTGTCTTCTTAGAGTGTAGTCGTGTAAGTTCTTTGTATATTTTGGAGACGAAACCCTTGTCTGAGGTATCATTGGCAAATATGTTTTTCCATACAGTTAGTTCTCTTTTTATTTTAATACTGTTTTCTTTAGCCATGCAGAGGCTTTTTATTTTGATGAGATCACAATTCAATGTTTTTTAGTACATGCATTAAGTTGTGCAACCAACATCACAATCTAATTCGAGAATATTTTCATCACCCCCCCAAAGAAAGCCCATTCTGTTAACAGTCAGCCCTCATCACTTCCCTCTCTCCCCAGGCAAACATTAATCAACTTTTTATCTCTATGGGTTTGTCTATTCCAAACATTTTATATAAAGGACTCCCACAATATGTGGTCTTTTCTGACTGATTTCTTTTACTGAGCATAATGCTTTCAAAATTCATCCTTGTTGTAGCACCCATCATTATTTCAATTCTTTTCATTGCTGAATAATATTCCACCTTGTGGATAGACCACAATTACAGCTATTCATCATTTGACATATATTTGGACTATTTCCATTTTTGGCTATTGACTTTAATGTACAAGTATTTCTGTGAACATATATTTTCATTTGTCCTGGATATATAGCTAGAAGTAGAATTGTTGGGTCATAGTGTTTATGTTTAGTATTTTGAGGAATTGCATAGCTGTTTTCCAAAGTGGCTGTACCATTTTACGTTCTCACCAGCACTGTATGAAGTACCAGTTCTTCTACATTCTTGCCAACACTTATGACATCTATTATTTTGGTTACAGTCTTCCTAGCAGATGTGAACTTATATCTTACTGTGGTGTCTCATTACAGTTTTAATTTGCATTTCTGTAATGACTACATGTTGAACATATTTTATTGTGCTTTTGGCCATTCTATTCTGCTCAATCTATTCTTCACACTGTAGCAAAATTATAGTCTTTATCCTACACCAGGTCTGAATCCTACCTTACCTAAAACTTTCAAAGGCTACCCATTATACTTAAACTAAAATTCAAATCCCTACTACAATATACCAAGCCCTGCATGATATTACAAGTTGCAAATATTTTGCTAATTTGCACATTTCGTTTGGGGGTATGTTTCAGTCTTTCCTACTCAGAAGAGCAGAAATAATGTCTGCTGTCCTCCATGAATCCCCATGCCTAGAACAATGGCCAATAAATGGTAAAACAAGCACTCACCAAATGCATGAACAATTAGGAAATTACAAAATAAATGATTCCCCCAAAATATAGCTAAATAATACACAATACTATGTGAATAAAAAATGACAAAAAAGGTGTGTCCCTTATTTACTTATATGGAATATAAATAGTTTGTTAACTTTTGTCATAAAAATATATATACTAGTTGAGCTAGAAGTAGAGGGTGTAATTAAAGTCGTCATACCTATTGTAGTTAATTCAATTCAATCACAGTCCCTAAAGAGTGTGTCAGCTGTTGTGACATTCCCAACCAGCACAACTCATATCCATGTGCTGTATATTTGCCACTCTGAACTATAAAAAAGGAGAATAAATTAGGCAAGCAACAGGCCTATTACCATTATGTGGATATATAATGCAGGCTTATTTGTATAGATTGATACTGATGTGATTATTCTGATTGTGTTAACAATGAATGTGTAACAGCCAAATGAAAGTGTCAGCTGTTCCATTGTGAGTCTGTGTTTTAACACATTCCAAAGTCAGCCTTTGTTCAATAAAACATAAAAGTCATTTTTGAACTATGCTATAGGTGTAAGTGTCCTCGGGGTTTTGAGGTTGCTCTTGCCACACCCTTAGTAATTTAAAGTAATTGGAAGTTAATTGAGAAATAAATTATTCATGTCATGTCTTACTTAAAATATAAAATCATCATTATGATGGCTTGTAATCTGTTACATGGAAAGCATCATTTGCCCTGGCTGGTGTGGCTCAGTGGGTTGAGTGCAAGCCTGCAACCAAAGGGTCACCAGTTCGATTCCCAGTCAGGGCACATGCCTGGGGTGTGGGCCAGGTGTCCCCAGGGCAGGGGAGGGGGTGGCACACAAGAGGCAACCACACATTGATGTTTCGCTCCCTCTCTTTCTCCCTCCCTTTTTCCTCTGTCCAAAAATAAATACATAAAATCTTTAAAATAATTTTAAAAATTAAAAATAAAATCTAAAAAAAGAAAGCAACTTTTATCCTTAGTCTTTCTAAATGTATGACTTCAAAGATTCTGAACAAAACAGGAAATAGTTCCTACCTAAGCTTCACTGACTTCTCATACTTATTTGCCCCCCAAGAACTCATCTTGTTTAATTATGTAAACTTAGGTAAGTTTAGCTCCCACATAAGGATTCTAATGAGTCCACTCTGTCTTATCTCAAATCATCCACTTCTTTCCACCATGTCAGTCACCACCATGGTCTGAGACACTCATTTCTTTTCAGGATGACTGCAGCCACCGCCCTTGTGTCTTCTGCTCCACTCGTGCTTCCCACCAGCTAACCCTCCACCAAGCAGGTCAGATCCTGCCACTCCCATCATTACTGAATGAATGAATCAGTGAATAAATGTCTAACTCATATGAGGAGGAACAGCAATTCTAATGATAATCTTCTCTTATGTGCAAAGCACTTGTTCATATCCTCAAACCAGCATTTTGATGAGAATATGTAAGAAGTATTATTATTTCCAATTTGCAAGTGAAGAAACTGGGACTGGAACAATGGAATGATTTTCTCAGAATTCTACAGCTAGTTTGGGGGCAGACAGAGCCAAGATTCTAACTTGAAATTCCAAATTCCCTGCCCTGTGCTCTTTCCATGATGTGTCCTCTGCCTTTCCTACCTAAACACACACACACACACACACACACACACACACACACACACACCCCCCAATTCAAGTAGAATCTAGGGTGCCCAATCTGCCTCAAAACAAATCTAAAAGCTATTTATGTTTTCTGTCTTTACATCAAAAGAAACTATTTCTTGAACATCTGCAATAGCAGAAGTATACCAATGGGAGACTATTACATTTCTAGGGCAGAACCAATCATGCTGTCCTCAGAACTGCCCAAGAAGAAACTCCCACTCTCAGAACATGAACACAGTTCAAATTATCAAGAAAGTCACTGAGATAAGGAAGCCTTGATTTCCTTTGTAAAGAGCTGCCTCAAATTAATGTTCTGTTGAGCATATCTGGAAAACTTTCAAGCCAGTTATTAACTGAGACAGAGCTCTTTGTGAGGCCCCTTTTTCTTGTAGCTCACAAAAGTAATTACAAGATAATGGTGGATGCTTTGATTAGGCAGGGAAAAGGAGAATGAAGAAAATATAATAAAAATAAAGAATCATAGGGTATCTTCATACTGAAATACATCTTAAAACAGAACTCAGGCAGGGTACACAGTGTCACGAAACTATTTCACTGTGCCATCTTCTTTCTTATAAACCATCTTAATCTCCTTTCTCATCCAGGACAAGAATGACACCCTCATTTTCTGGAAAAGGTGGTCAGGTAAGTACAAGGGAGAAAATGCTTCCATAGGTGACATGAAGAAGCTAGTTTCCATATGGTACATTTTCCTTCTTTTTTTTAAGATTTTATTTATTTAGGGAGAGGGGAAGGGAGGGGGAAAGAGAGGGAGAGAAACATCAATGCGTGGTTACCTCTCATGTGCCCCACTACTGGGGACCTGGCCAGCAACCCAGGATGTGCCCTGATTAGGAATCAAACCAGTGACCCTTTGGTTTGCTGGCCTGCACTCAGCCCACTGAGCCACACCAGTCAGGGCCCATATGGTACATTTTCTATAACTAGTCAAAAAGGTAACTGAGAACTAAAGGGAACTAAGGGTAATCAAAATTAGCCTAGACCAAGGAATCTAGAAGAAAAAAAGAAAAGGTGTGAATCAGAGCTTGAGTCAGAAATACATATAAAGTCAAAAATTCTTCTTCAAGACCAATCTCCTCATTTCCACATGTATGTAGTCCCTCTTACCTGTCTCTTTACAATTTCTGCTTGGTTAGTTAGTACCACCCCCCCACCCAGATAGGTTCTTCTTTTTTCTCTTGAGTTCTAAGTATAGAAAGTTTTAAGAACAAGTATAAATGACCTATGGACATGGACAACAGGGTGGGGATTGACTGTGGAAGCAGGAGGTGGGAGGGGCAGGGGAGAACAGCAAGGGGAAATTGGGGCAACTGTAATAGAACAATATAAACAAAACAAAACAAAAACTTTCAGATGCCTAGGTAAGTTAAAGCAGAGCAGTCATGAGCTGCCAAGACCCTTCTCCTGCTCCACCCCATGTCTGCCAAACATCCCTGTGACACTGTATCCACATTTCTACCACATAGAAAGTTCTCTCTCTCTCTCTCTCTCTCTCTCTCTCTCTCTCTCTCTCTCTCTCTCTCTCTCTCTCTCTCTCTCTCCCTATTCTTTAACCACTCCACATGTTTGATTCCTGGGGACCTTCAAAAAATGTTTCTTTCGCCCTGGCTGGCATAGCTCAGTGGATTGAGTGTGGGCTGTGAACCAAAGTGTCGCAGGTTTGATTCCCAGTCAGGGCACATGCCTGGGTTGTAGGCCATGACCCCCAGCAACCGCACATTGATGTTCCTCTCTCTCTCTCTCTTTCTTCCTCCCTTCTCTCTCTAAAACTAAATAAATAAAATCTTTAAAAAAATGTTTCTTTCCTTCTCTTGGAATGCTTTATTTTACTCCCCATTTTTCTTTGAGTGACTGCCTTGAACCTGCCCCCTTTCCCTATCCTAACCAGACCTGATTAGTTCACTTTGTCTCACTCTTATGGTACCTATCACAGAAACAAACTAATTAATGAAACAATTATAATTATTTATTGTGTGTCATCCAATTAGACTGGGCAATACAAGAAGAACATGATCTAATTCTTCTATTGGAATCCCAATGTTTAACTCATTGCCTAGCACATAAAAGGTGCTCAATAAAAATTTGTTGTTCCTTTGGCTACCTCACCTTTAAAAATCTTTCTACTCCATCATCTTTCTCAAGTTGTAATTCAGTATATACTGACCTGGAGATAAAACACAGGTGACCAGAGGGTGGCTATTAGGCCCTAATGACCAAGAAGCAGTAGGGTTGTTCATCTTCTATAATAATCTATCTCACTGACATGGTTCACTATCCCTCTTGCTGCATCACCAGAAATCTAGACATCATTCTTGATACCTGTCTCTCCTTATTTTCACATCTCACATGTTACCTAGGACTGCCTATTTTATCTCCTATCTAATGCTGTACAACCCACTCCCCAAGTCTCCTTCACAAAGCAAGTCCAAGCCACCACTCTCCCTGCAACAGCTTTCTTATCACTGGTCTCACTACGTCCATCTCTGTTGCCCCTTTCCCCTTTATTCTTCACTTAGCAGCCAAAGCGCCTCTTATGAAACATCTACCATGCTGTAGCTCTGGCTTCAATGACTTCCCATGATTCTTAAGACAAAGAGTAAAAGACTTAGTCTATAAGGCCCTTATAGAGAAGACCACTGTGCACCTCACACACCAATTCCTTGTGTGCTCAGCCATCTTACTGCCTTTTGGCCTGCTAAGCCCTTGGCATCACATGTCTTTGCACAAATTTCCCTCAGTTCACAGTTCTCTTTTCACCCCCTCCCCCATGAACTCCTGATCATTTTTCAGATTCCAGCTCAATTGTCTTGCTCAGGAGAGCATTCATTTACCACATTCCCTTCCTAACTCTAAAGTCAATTCCTTCCCTTTCCAGGTTTAGATATGCTTCCAAATGTTTTTAACTTTGCATTCCTTCAGTAATAGTATATGAGTAATTCCTGTCTTTTGTACTAGACTCTAAGTTCCTGGTCAGCAGAGACTTGGTATTTTAATCCATCCTCAACATGTAACACAGTGCTTAGTGTATATAGAAGGCACTAAATAAACTTTTGTGGATGGATGACTAGTTTAAGATGCCATTTATCTGTCATGGAAGGCATTACAAAATCCTCACTGGGGCCGACCAAAGGCCATAAATGTGTGAATTATGCTGGGGGTTAGTAAAAAGAGTGGTAGAGAGTGCACTGAAATTTAAAATGTTCTTGAAACCTTATGTTGGGTCAACAAAATGTTTGCTGGCTCTTCTGTAGCTTTTAGTTTAGGCCTCTGAAGAGATTGTTCCAGGAAGCTCAAGTCCCACCTACTTGGCCCTCAGAGAGGAAGGAAGGCTTTGTTGCTGACAGGTCATGACCACAGTCTCTCCCCCAAGACCTCTGCTTTCAGAAGGCAAGTTCTGTTCACAGGAAGCAAAGACTCTCCATATAAGCCCAAGTCCAGTGAAGAAGTCTATCACATAACCAAGAAGCCAGAGACTGCAGTTCCACTTATACTAATACATATCATGGAGCTTAAGAGACTAAAAGAGGTTTAAAACTTAAACATGTGATATAACCCCAATAATTCATTTGTTTAGTATTTTTTTTTCAAAAAAAGAAAGAAAGGAAAAAGTTAAACTTAGTAACAATAGTATGAAAACAAAAATATTTCCTGGGAGCAAAAGGAGTATTGTGTTTTTGAAATTTTGCTTTTATCTTCATGAGAAAAGCAAGAGCTTACAAGCACAAAAAAAATAAGTTTCCTTTTGATCAACTCACAGGCTATTGGTTCCCAATGACCTCAACTGATCTTTTTCTGATCTATGCCTTGACCATGTAGAAATGTTCAAATGAAAACCACTGTCATTTTCACTTATCAGTCTTATTCTTTTCTATAATAATAACTAAATATATTCTAAGTTTACATATGATTTTACAAGATTTTTGCTATTGCAAATCTGTTTTCCCTTAATTACAAACCACCTGATTCTGATTTTCCCTTTCCATAAATCTGAAAATTTACTACATTTTATCTGGGAATACAACAGATGAGCTATGAACCAAGAAAAATACAAGGGGAGGAAACAGAAGATAAAATTATTGGGAAAACATATGAAACAACTCTCAGATAGAATGTGATGGGGATGAAAGATGTAATCCCAACAAAACAAAAAATGATTTTACCACTAACTTCAAATGAAAAAAAAACCACATTTTCTTTATTAAGAAAATTAAGAAACAGCTGGATTCACCTTTAGTGTTGTTTCAAACCACAAAGAAAGAAGCAGCTTTAGCATTTTATCAACAATATTTGTATGTGCTGCCATCAAAAATTTCTTTCCACTGTTTTCTGCATACTCTCTGGTTATAAAAGAGGGCAGCCATTTTCATTAATGTTAAATCCACAAGCTCCTATACTCCTGCCCCAAAACTGCATGTTTCCCTGAAACCAAACTCACTAGCCAATTTTCACCAGACTTACAAAAAGTTATTATATTCATTATGGGTCCATCCAAATATTCTAGAGAACACACAGGTAAGAGCAAAGTCAATTGACTAAAGTCAATTGTCAATTATCAATTGACAATTTATACTTGCTACAAAATATTTAAATAGGAAAAGTTAAATTCTACCTAAATTCTACATCATATATGTACTATGTACTATGCCTACATGATGCCAAACACATTACTTGATAGTTGCACATTAAAATAGCTGTCTTCATGTTAGCAACTTGTATCTAATTTCTATATGGTTCTGGTCCTGCAAAACTTCTCTGTTGTACACTGCTATCCTATTTTCTAAAATCCCTTAGCAAAAATTCAAGATAGAAGAACCTTTATCTGATAGAAGAATCCCATCTCTCATTAAAAAAAAGTCACTGATTAAACTTGACTTTCAATCAAAACCAAACATTCAGTTTTAAAAATCTCTACAACGCTGCTTTCAGCAATTTAGAAAAACATACAGGTTAGAGTTTTTATTATTGTTGTCACTTTTTACAAGGATTTATCCCCTTTGTGTTAAAGGCTCATTTTGCCCCAAGTAGCAGAAATTTATTAAATCTTGCTTTGGGATGGGGGATGAACAAGAATACATTTTGGAACTCAGGGGCAGGAAACAGCTCAGGAAGCACAAGACCCGAAAGCTGGACAGCCAGTCACTGGATCCCTTGATTTCTCTGCATGAAGTCCATCACCACCACATCTCTGCATAGTCAGTGCTGGTCTTCTGTCTGTAAAAAAGCCTTCTCTACCACTAGGCCTGCTTGACAGGAATGCCATTCCCTCAGCTTGAAGATTGTGGGTTCCCAACTCAAATGACTAGACAAGTTACCTTTTCTTTTAAATTTCCAGATGGACTTCAACCCCCAATCAGCTTTTAGCAGAGGGGCACATTTCCATTGTAGAGTAATCCAGAACTACTCAGGCAGATTATGTCTCTGCCTTTCCTAGAATTTTTACTCCAAAGAGCATTTCACAGAGGTTTGTAAAGGGACATGAAAAATGCTGTCCTTTGCATGCTGTTTATTGTAGTGCCAAGTTAAGGGCTCATACCGGGGAGAAGATTTAGGCAAAATTCAGTGGATGCCTGTCTCAGAGTATTAAACAGAATTTAGAAGCAAAGGACTACATATAGCTACACTAGAAATCTTTGTTGAGTTCAGGGTTTAGTAGCACACTATGTAAGCTTTGCATGGACAGACTAGAAGTCCCAGAAAAAAAGAGCAGCAGCAGGAAATTGGCCACATAGTTGCCTTCACAACCACATCTCATGAAAAGATGTTCTGAGGACAGAGTGCAGCCAAATATATCATGGGCCATGTGCTCCTGGTGGGAGGACCACCCCTCCTTCTAAGGCTTGTGAGAGCTGCCTTGTAGAGCCACAATAGGCCATGTGGGAGTGTTGGCTCTTCAGGGGAGTTGTATGTCCATGCTAATTCCACCTGGAGAAACTTTTGGGAAATTGAGACTAGGAGCAGCCCACCTGGTTGGAGAGAGAGGAGGAGCTTTCCAAATCCCAGCCAGCTTCCAGTTAATGGGAAGAGAAGACTATATTCAGCAGTTGACATTTTCATGGTCATTGCAAATCTTAAATAGAAAAAAGAAATATAGAATCAGAATGAGTACCATTCACATAACAGTGGGGTGTGTGCTAATAAAATGGGATGGATGATGAACAAATAGAACAAAGGAGGATTTTTCACAAAACAATGATGATAATGTGGCAGCAACTGACCAGAACTCAACTGGACCCTTTCTATTGGAGATCCATCAACAACAACAACAGAAAAAAATTTTAAATAAGTAAATAAAAGACTTATATGCCTATAATTTCAGAAAGGCTGGGGTGTCAGGCTGAAGAGATTGCCTCAAAGCTATTTATGAAAACCTATCCCTAATCAATTGTACAGACATTAGATTCTGATTCTGAACCAGAAATGAATGTTGTTTTACAATGGAGCTAGAATGACCTTTAAATCACAGCCTCTCTGCTAGCAAGGTATTTTTTACTGAACAGTAGACTGCTAAGAAATAAGATGAACTCTTTTTCTTCTGAAGGTGGTAGTGATGGTGAGATCAAATACCCTCTTGACCTCAAAAATCATATAAATAACAGCCCAGCAAAGTAATGCTTTATTGTTGTCAAGGAAAATCTTATCAATGAGCACTTAAACATTTGTAGAGAAAGAGGAAAAAGAAAGTATCTGGCAAACATTTTAATAAATCACTACAACTTAGAAATATGTCTGAAGGTGCATGGCATAAACTGATTTCTAGATTTCTTACCTTAAAGTCTTGAAGACATTCAATACCTGTATGAACCTATCTATTTAATGCTCATCAACTTTCAAATCAACTTAAAATGAGTCTAATGTGGTCCATCTAATTTCCAAAAACATCTTTGACTAATGAGAAACAGGCAGATTTCCTACATCACAGGACAATTAAACACTGGGTTTTTAACTATAAACTTTCAATTATATGCCAACTTATGTTTCCAACTTTTGCCTTGTATCAACAAACCAGGATTGCCAGAGGGCAGATTTCAGAGTGTGAAATGCTGATTAAAGCCAAGCCAGGGTTGGATGGGGAGTTGAAAAGAAGCTTGCTCTTTTCCCTGGAACTTCTGGGGCTCACAGAGAACACAGATGATTGGGTCTGCAAGGAGAGAGGCCTCTGGCCACCAACAGGCAAGCAGAAGTTCACTAGATTAATGATGTAAATAATGTCATGGTGACCCTTCACTTGGGTCTCAGGCTCCACAATTTCTAGTTTGGCATTATGTGACCTCTGGAAGTTTATTGAGAACCATTAGTTTTCATTAGTAGTTTTTTTATAGCTCACCTCCAGTATTCTTACAAAGGGCACTATGTTTATAAAACCACTCAACACCCAAGAACTTGGCTGAATCAAGGCAACCCTGGGAAATGGTAACATCTGTTTTTGTATTCCAAACTTATCAGCCTTTTGTCCACTGCTCTTCTATTACTAAACCCTCCCCTTCCCAAATAGATGGACAGCTTTGCATCCTTGGTCCCTACACATACTTTACTTCTCCTCCCCTGGCTGCCCCTACCCTGGCTTGGGTTTTGCTAAGAGACTGCTGATAATAAAATGAATTCACAATGTGCAAGAATCAGCAGGCGCCACTGTTTTAATACCCAGATTCTCAAAGTTCAGCATGTATCAATGACCATACCTGGTATTAAGTAGCATCTGTTCTGATAGCTCAGCACCCATGCCACATTGGTTGTTAAATACTTTAACATCATTCTGCATGTGGAGCTTCTGCAAGCTGCATATGCCATTCCTTCCCTTCCCTCCAATTTCTCTGTTCCTTTACCCCAATACAGATTCTGTGTTATGCCCAAATGAGTCACTGTGACTGATGAAGATGTATGGTAATCTGTAGGTGTTTTGATACAGAAAAAAAATATATATCCAAGGACCAGAGCTTAACTTCTTATTGCAATCATTTACAAGCCTGGTTGTAAGTTAGAAAATTATATGGGAGGGATTTTTTATTTTTTAAATACTGATGCCCAGTTCTACCTTATGCCAATTAAATTATATTTCCTTTTAGATGTTGAATAGCATCAATATTTTTAAAAGACTTTTCCAGTGATTCTACTTTGCAGTCATGGTTGATGACCACTGGCTTTGATGTTTATCTGTGCTTTAGGACATACAATGCTTTAACTCAAAGGAAAATTTTACAGAGAAATTTCAGCTATTGTAGCTGAGTAGAAGAAATATTTTTGATCAGTTTGGACATCTCATTATGTAGACAGTTTTTCTTCCCTCTATGCATGGGATGCCAGCATTTTGTCTTCATTCTCATCTTATTTAACCAACAGAGAAATCAGACTGGCTGAAGACTGGTAAGAGGTGCTCTGGTACCCACTGGGGTGTGTCTGATGAAAGCTTTCTCTTGGTAGTATGTCCGTGTATGGTAAAGCAAACTCTGTGGTACTGTGTTGTTGAACATTGAAATTTTTTTTTAAAAAGAGCAAAAACTTAAGACACTCTACTTCATACTTGATTTACACTACTTAAGTTTACTTCATGCTGGCATTTCTATATTAGATTATTTTTCCTGCTGTCTTGTATTTTAAAGCCCTTTGAAAAGTCCAACATTAAATTGGCCACACAATAGAAAATTGGAAGAAGCAGACTTCCTCCCACCCTCTTTTGTTACCATGATTGTTTTTATTAAGTAAGGTCCAAAATGAAAACCACAGGGGCCTTCCACTACAGACATCCATTGTAAGTCATGTTGAAGGCATTCTCAGAATCCTTATTAGAAGCCCTACTCATGGAAACACAGAGAAACTTGCTTGAAAATTCTGAGATCTCAGGATCATTTCTGAAGAGTCAGGTTGTGGATAGAGGTACAGGCAAGGATCATTAAGCTAAACTACTTAAGATTAAAGAAATGTCTCCTTAAATTAACATTTTTATTAGAGTTTTTCCAAAATGTTATCACCACAAAAATCCAAGTGATTATTTAATTTTTTATGGGTGTGGCATTTCTTCTCCTCTCAGTTGCTTTTGTTTGTAATTGTGAATATTTTTTATCTTAATTCTGATGCCTCCATACAAAACTTTGTATGCCATACATAGTAAAAGTTTTTCCCAAGAGAGGATGGTGGCCAGGGGATATTTATTTGACACAGAAACTGCTACCTATTTTTCCTAACCACATATAACAAATACAATAAATGCGTCAATGACTTACTCTGCTTACAACAGATGCTTAAGGGTAGTGACTGTTAAAGATTCCTTTAGGAGGGCTAGCCATAGCTTTATCATACAACTATCACTTATTAAGCCTTACTATGGGCCGTTCTCATTTTAAATCCAATTTCTTGTTTAACCCTCACCATCAATATTATTCTCCTAATTTTACAAATAGAGGAACTCTCTTCATAGTAGTTAAGTTACTTGATCAAGGACACACAGCTAAAGAATGGAAATCCAGTTTGTCTCAGCCCAAAGCTCTCCATAACAACTCTCTTCCCTTGTGTAACAGAGACTATTAAACAAATTCTGAAAGGGAAAGCAAATGCACACATATCTTCTGGCCTGAATCCTCCTGGGTCATCTTGAAGGACACTGGATAGAGGAAGTGGGGAGTGCATGGATCAGGTCATTCTAGTAGGGCAGGGTTTCTTCATCTCTCACTACAAAAATGTGGGGCCAGATGATTCTTTGTTGTGGGGCTGTCCTGTACAGTGTGGCATGTTTAACACCCTTGGCATCTACCCACTATGTACCAGGAGCAACCTCTCCCAGTTGTGGCAATGTAAAATGACTCAAGACATTATACGATGTCTTCTAGGAGCAAAATCCCCCAGATAATCCCCAGATAAGTACCAGTGGCACAGACTCAGACTAAAATGAGAATGGGGAGCCCTGGCATTGTGCAAGGGCAGCAGTCCTGCTGCATTCTATCCATGACCAAAAGGCTCCAAATGAAATTTGAGATCCAATTGAAGTAAATCAAACCAAAATGAATGGATGTTACTAGAGCAGAGTGGTTTGAGACTCCTCTAAACCATCAATTTTCTACTGGCATGCTGCAAGAAATTTCAAAACATATCCTATTTATTCAGAGCACTGACCTCTTTTCCCTTAAATTGTCAAATAAAAAAAAATGACAACAGGCAACACAACAATAGCCATCCGGCATGGGCAAATCAAAATTATACCTATTTCTTTTGTCAGATTGGCAAAAAATACAACATATTTTTTTTGGTGTGCTGCAGACTTTTAGTAATTAGTTTATGTGTTCCATGACATGAGAAAGGTTAAACATTACTGGTCTAAAACATTTGTGTACCACCAGATTGACTGGATTGGAGTCTGCACCATTCCCCAAGTCAGTGAATCATTACTTTACAGACATCTCTTATTCACATTCTTCTGGGATCAATGCAGTTGGTGTCACACTGCCATGTCTGGTTTATGTCACACCCTAAGAGATCTATTTTATGCCCTGTGCTGAAGTCTGCATTTTGCATCTTTCAAAAGCAGAACAGAAAATGGAGGCAGTAATGAAGTTGGCAGGGATGAAGTCTAGAGGTCAATGTGCAAAGTCTTGCTACTAGTCTGGTTTCCTTCACAGCATACACATTATTCCTGTTCTACAGAATGTCCATCTCATATATTCTGAAGACTTCTGGCCTAACATTATTCAAATTGCTGACATCATCTTTCACCCCTATCACTGGCAAGAAAACTAGGCAAACTGAGCCACAAAAGGCAGTTCTTTAAATCTTGGGATGTTAGGCTTACATTAGAATTAAGACCTTGACAGGCTCATGTAATGAATTTTAATCTAAACGCCAGACCATTAGCAAAACAGAGTAACCATGACACAGATTGAATATATTTGTTGGTCTTGGCATTTTATCTTCTTATCTCCCCAGTGTTGATCCTAGTAGAGTTGCAGATACTTTCAACTCCAATTCAAGGCAAACCCTAGGATGAATGCAAGCCTTTTCATTAATGGTTGATAACAAGTAAAGAGGGAGGGTAGACAGGAATGTTCTAAGATTCTAAAGGCATTTTCTCTAGACCAACTTGCTCACAAGTCGGTCTGCAATTCATTTTCTTTTTTCCAATGGGCTCAAGACAGGGGATTCTACACATAACATTAAAAAGCTTTTATAGCTTGGTCTTCGTAGGGCCTGTTGCCTGCTGTCATCTCTGGGTGTCAAAGGAGGTATTATCCCCTTGGTATCATGGCAACAGGATGCTCCTAGGTTGACTGCCAGACACTGGGGCCTGGAAATGATATTCAGGTCACATGGACACTTCTCCCTTGGCACACTGGCGTCCCAAACTGAACCAATGGTATTGTCTCCCTGCTAGAAATAACTCCAGGGATTTCCCTCAAGTGAATTGGAGCCTAGACCCACACTTGGCCTTGAAAGCTCTTCCTCTCAGCCACTTAACAGAGCCCACAGAATGAGTTATTTTAGACAAAAGAGACTCCTTTGAACCTAGGACTTCTCTGTTCCCACCAGATGACTCTAACAATAAATCCAATTTCTCCTCCTTGTTGCTAATGTTCAAGCCATGTGCATGTCTCACAAACATTTTTACAAGTGGGAGGGTAAGGAAAGAATAAACAAAACAGCTCAGTCTCTTACCTACCCTTAAATTATTTTTCTAGTACATAAGCCTCAGGAAACTAAAAAATCATTGGCTGAAATAAGCACATCTGAAAACTTGTGACTTTTTTTAGTCAGAATTATGCCATGCTTTGGTTTTATCAATACCTGTGAGTTGGCAAGGTCTTACCCTGGTGCTTGGCATTGAGGTTGGTATGTTGGGAACATGACACACATATAAAGCAGATAAATTCACTCAAATAAACTCAGAGTTTGGAGAATGGTAGTCAACAAAACACAGTCCAGAAATCAAAAGGGAATTCAAATACATGAACTCTTTATACACAGAGAAGCACCAGATAAGGAGCCCCTACCTGGTTTCTCTGCTTCCTCTCCTAATCTCCAGCAGTTTATCTTCCATAAAGCAACCAGGATGACCAAATGGAAATGAGGCTATGTTACCCTCCACTTAAGACCATAAAATCCAAGGTTTTATCAGGTCCTCCATGTTCTGGCCCATGATCAGCTACCTCTCTGATCTCATCTCCTACCTGTGTCCTCTTAATGACTCAGTCCAAAACTCTGCCTTTTTTCTTTTGTCTTATGAAGTAAAAAGGACTATGCAATAAATCTGACAAGCTCGAGGCCAGTGGGGGTGGTGGGAAAGGGGGGAGGCATGGGTACAAGGAAGCCCTGACAAACTCAGTGACTGAAAGTAATCCTACAGGATTGTCTGATCACAAATTCCTAACTGAGCAGGTCATAGAAAGTAGTCACGTCCCCAGCCTCTTGCTTCCTTAACAAAGGTCAAACTTCACCTTACATGAGGTCCATTGTTCTTATACATCTAGGATTACATACCTCTGAAATGTCACAGTAATTTTTTTACCAGACCCCCTCAAAGACATAATTGCAGACACAAGAGCACAAGACCACCAGAGCAAGAGACCACAAAGCCCCTTGTTGTTACCTTTTTGCCTGAATTATACCTGTATTTACTGTAAATGTTGTGTTAACTATTCTGTACCCACCAATGTAAAAAAATGTTTCTTTATATTTTGTCTTTTATCCAATCCTAGAGATTTCCCCACCTTGCTTTCTCCTTCCTCCTTAATCTACCACCAGTGGATTTCATACGCCTTTCTTACATTTTCTTCCTTTGATTCTAATGTACAAAATAAGCCTCAAAACATTCTCTGGAGCATTCGAGATCTTGCTCCCTGGCAAATGTCATCAGTTTCACTCAAATAAATTCATAAAAATTCTGTACACGTTTGGATGTTTCTTAGGTTGACACTTTGAAAGTATAGACCTGTCCTTACCTGGTTCAAATGTCCACCAATCAGGACTTTGCTGACTGGTCAGTACAGCCTTGTCACAGCATCTCACCCAGATTTTTCTATTTTTTTCCTTACCCTTACTTGGTTTCTTATCATATTAAACACTAATTAATCTTTAATAAATTTACTTGTCATCTCTCTCAAAAAGGTCAGCTTTATGAAAACAGAAAGTTTTCCAGTAGAGTGGTCAAAGAAGGTTTCTCTGAGGAGGTAATATTTGAACAGAGACCTCAGTGACCCCAGATAACCAGAAGGATCAAACTTGTGGAGGAGAGTTCCTGCCAGGACATAAACACAAAGACTCTGAGACAGGGCTGGGCTTAGCAATTACAAAAAACAACAGGGAAAAATAATAATAATTTCTTAATGTTGGTTTCCTCACTTTCTGGGGAAAAACACCTCTTTCCAATGCAATTCATTATATTTGATAGAATTAGATTAAATCTTTGTGTTTGTATAGACTTACAAATTCTCTTGTCTGAGCTTGAGTATTCTCTGTAGTAAGACAAGTGGAGCCCAATAGGTGTTCTGTAAAAGACAGCATGCCTAGGGAAAAGAAAGTGTAGACTGCCAATTCATTTCTCTTCTAGTCACAGGAAGATTTGCCTCTGGGAATTTTAAATGTTTTCTCCCAGTCTGAGTCCATCTCTAACCTCTTTAGGAAATAGAGACTAACTAAGCAAATGAACTGTCACCTTGACTACTCAATCCCCCAAAAACACTAGTTTACAGAGTAAGCAGGCTAAGTCCTAATTTTTTAAAAGAATTTTAAAAAGACATCCCAGAGGCCTGTCTTCAGAGAGGCTAAGTTCCAATTCATGGTCTGTTACTCTGTCTTGCACTCCCATGTGTATTTTCTTTTCTTAAGGAGAGATGGTGTTACAGGATTTGTGAATCTGTGAAATGCATGAGATACACATACCAAAGCTTAGTTTAGAGCAAGGAATTACCTGCCAGCTAATAATTGTGGGTAGATGAGAGAATTTAGGCCAGGCGTCTATAACTCAATTACGGCAAAAGAGCTGAGCTGGTCATGTTTTTTAACAAGCTTTGACTACTTTACATACTTCTGAATACAGAGCCATAGGGGATACTACCTATCCCCTATGGCCCATCTATCACCCAGCATTCAGGAAAGGATCTTTTAAGCTATTTCACCTCAAGGTGATAGAAACTTAATCTACTACTTCTCCCACAGTTGTTTGTATTATAATTTCACTTTGCTAAAACATTTATTAAGCACTTGCTATGAACAAGGCTTTCTGTCCACTGATTAAACCTGTCTTATCTCAGTGATTCTTAATAGAATGGGGCCATCAGAATTAAGTTGGGGGTGGGTATAAGTAGTTTTAAAAATATGTATACTAACTATTATTTTCATAATATAAACTATAGAAACTACAGCTCAACCAATTTCCTCTTGGATAGCTGCCTTGCACCAATGACTCTCGACCTTGAATGTAAGTCTCCCTCCTCTCTTTGTCCCTCAACCCTCAGAGTACACATCCTGCTGCTGCTATCTGCTTGCCAACTCCTACTGGCTTCTCAGTCTCTCTTCCATCACCCATGTGACCAATTCAATGCAACATATCCTTCAATTTTAAATACAGAGAGTTCTCTATTTTTATGGTTGGATCCTAAATGACACAGAGACCATATGTAACATGTCCAAGGCCATACATAAAAGAAGTAGAACTGGGAATGAAACTCAAGTCTGCCTGTATCCAATAGCCACACTCTTTCCACTGCTTCTTGCTACTTGGACAAATTAAATATTTCAACAAATACTTATTGAGCTCCCACTGTCTGCAGGCACTGGATGAGGAAATGGATAAATAAGATTCTGAAAGCAAAGGCTTATAACTGACTCTAAGGTGGTCTAGCTTAGACCCTGTGGTAAGAGGGTTCCATTCCCAAACATGAGCTCTCCCCACACTTAAGGCCACATACTCCAGCTCAAGCACTGAGGGAATGCTTGCCAGACCTCAATGTATAAGAAATGAATCTAATATTAGGAAATTATTTTGTCCATTTATGCTAACACCAGGCATCACAATTGTGCTCAGAGATGGTCAGAGGGGTTATCTGAACTTCACAACTTTCACCACTCCCACTTCCTAGATACACTCTGTCTGCACTCATGGGTTTTATCTCCTGATTTGTTGAATCCTCAGAACCATCCTCCCCTTGTCACATACAGAGACAAGCTGGCAGGGAGTCTGGTCTCAGCACACAGCTTGTCATAAATTACTATTTCAATGTCTCCTGCTCCCATAGCAGGTTACCCCCAAATAATATCATGAAATCCATCTTGCTTTTCCTTCTTTTCTTCTTGTGTGATGTGTGTGTGTGTGTGTGTGTGTGTGTTTCTTTTCACTTTTTCTTCCTAGTGCTTAGTATTGTAACTTTTAATTTCTTTTGATAGGTGGTAGATTTTTATAAGTTTTTAAAGGTATTTCCAATTCTTTTATTCAAATTACTGAAGGCAGGAAACAAAGCTCTAATTCAACTGTAAATTCAGTTCCTTGAATAGAAGTTAATGGAACTACTTATTATTAAAAGAATAATTAAAATCATGTAATAATATAAATGTCACAGCTAACACTGCTCACTCTTCTGTTTTTTCACATAACTTTTTCTGTTTTATTAAAAATTCTCTTCACCATCAAGATTTTATTTTAACTTGCAAATGATTGTAATAAAATCTTGGGTTTATATCATATGTTGCTTCTTAAACAAAGAACAATCTGATCTTTGGCTGTAAAATCATCTCTTCCTGTATCTTATCAGCAGGGAAAAATGGAAGCATGTGACAGTGACACAGAGACAGTGGGATTTATTGAAAGGCCAGGAATATTCATTTTAAGATTTATGAGTTTAGGCATCTAGAAGAATTAGGTAAAACACATGTATAGGAGAGCTTTTGTTTTATGTGTGTGTGGCTGAGCACCTCAGGCTGTAAGGTTTGTGGGGTTTAGACATGAGCTCCTGAATGCATGAAACCCCATGCCCAATGTAGCCTGACAGAGAATCTAAGGCACAGAAAGATGGCATGATTTTCCCAATGTCATAATCTGAGTTTGTTGCAAATAGATTTGACAAAGTCAGCCATCAAAGTTTTTCTCAGGCAGGAAAGAATGGCTGCTTACTTGTTTTGGCTAATAAAACATTTTAAACTATTTATTTATATACACACACACAAACAAATACATGCAATTATAAGTTTAGAAACCCTTAGGAAATATTCTATACATAAGGCATGAAAAGAGATTAGACAAATCTAGAGAGCAAAAAGCCATTCTAATATTTGGCATATCTTTCCTCAATAAAAATAATTATTTACACAAGAAAACAAACCCCTAACTATATCCAGGATCTTCTGTACACACAGGAAATACAATGGCTGATGAAAGAGTGAGTATGCTGTCTTCCCTTCACCAGGAACATTGCTCAGGTCAACAAATAAAAATACATATCTCAGTGCATACATACATTCTTAGCATGAAATTGAATTTCTTTGGGATTTGGAGTACTGATTAAGAAAATATATGTGATTTTTTCTGGTTTAGAAATTAAAGACCTTAATTCTTAAACTTAGTGAACTTATCACCTTCCTCTGTTAAACACACAGATCTCAGTCAAACTTGCACTGATGTAGGAATAAATGTCAAGTGCTAGCTCAGAAAGACAAAAAAGATATTTTAATTTTTATGTTATGGTTTAAAAATGCATCCACAAATTCTTTGAAGCTCCTCTCATTAGAGTGGATTCTCACCCTGACTGGTGTGGCTCAGTGGTTGTCATCCAACAAAGTGTAAGGTTACCTGTTTGATTCCCGGTCAGGGCACATGACTGGGTTACTGGCCTGGTCCCCGGTTGGGGTGTGTGCATGAGGCAAATGGATATTGACGTTTCTTTCACACATTGATGTTTCTCTCTCCCTCTTTTTCCCTCCCTTCCCCCTCTTTAAAAAAATAAACACAAAATATTTATTTAAAAAATGTAGGCTCCCGTTCCAGTCCCATTAAATATGACTCCCTTCTAAGGAATAGAAGGCTACAGAAATGATACAGTGTGACTTCTGAGGCCAGATTCCTCCAAGGTACCTGGCTGCCTCTCCTCTTGGGACACAGACCTCTGGAGCCCCAAGACATGACGTAATAAGTCTGGCCACCTGCCACACTGGGGAGACCGCAGAAAAAGAGATGAACAAGCGATTCCAGCTATTCAAGTCTTCCTAGGTCAGGCACCAACTCTGTGAGTGGCAATGATAACTCCAGGTCAGCTACCATCTGGATGCAAAAGCTTCAATGACCTAAGTGAAAAACATCTAACTGAGTGCTGTCAGCCCACAAGACTGCAAGACATGTTAATAATAAATGATTATTATTGTTTAATGCCATGAAGTTGGGATGACTTCTTATATAGTCATATACCGAATAACAATGTTTTGATTAACAACAGACTGCATATATGACAGTGGTGCCAGAAGATTATAATGGAGCTGATTTTGCAATAAGAAATGGAAGAATATGTGGTTCAGGAGGATTCTTTTCCTATGACAGGAGCCATATCTGTGAGATATGGCAATAGAGTCCCCTCTCACTCAGCACCTCAATTTTGAGTTCACAGATGACATCCCAGTTAGTCAGCCAGCAACAAATTCCAGCACAGAGGAGCCAGACCCCCAGATCTAGCTTGATGGTCTTCAAAGTATGTTGCTGTAAATTCCTTGTTGGGGACCTAAGATTCTGTATAAGGACACACGTCCACAGGAGCTACTTTAACAAGTACTCAGTGCCATTGCCACTTGAGTAAAAGCTTTCTGTGGTTGTGTGGGGCCAGCCTAGACTTTGGGAATATTTCCAGGTTGTAATGATGGAAAGCATAGGTAAGTTTTATTTCTTCCAACAATTCAATGCCAGAGAGAGTCTTTTCTGCTAGATAGGGTTATTGAAACCAAAAATAAGTATCCAAAGTCAAAATATGGAGTCCTCAGTTCTACACCGTCTCCATATTAAACCTCCCCTTTTTTCTATGAACACCACAAAGTTCCTTAATCTTGCCACCACTCCAACATGCAATAGCCAAAAACACATTGCCATGTCAGTTCCCTGTGCTCCTTTATCTCTCTATGTTGATTTCTTATTTCTACTGATCCTCAGGCCACCTTTCACTCCCTCCTGATAGTCACTGTTGTGGTAATTTATGCCTTACCCAGCCTGTTCCTCCTCTATATTTCTAATTAGTCTGGCCCACATCCTTATTCATGGAGCTGTGTTGACCTTTTTTTCTGACCCTGTTGGAGGACACAATGCTTGTGGGACAGAATTTATAAAGTCCACAGTAATGTCCAGTCATATGTTCGGCCTTCGCATTCACTGACAACTCACTCATGGACTCACATAGAACAACTTCCAATTCTGCAAGCTCCATTCATAGCACTTTTTACAGGTGTATCATTTTCTATCTTTTATAGAAATACTTTTACTATATGTTTTCTATATTTAGATATGTTTAGATACAAAAGTACTTAGCATTGTGTTACAACTGCCTACAGTGTTCAGTATAGTAACATGTTTTTACAGGTCTATTGCCTAGGAGCAATAGGCTGTACCATATATCATAAGGGTGTAGTAGACTAGACCATCTATGTATATGGAAGTGCATTCTGTGAAGTTTGCACAATGACAATTCTAAAAGTGTATACCTTATGTTAAGCTATGCATGGCTTTACAGCAATAAATAATCACAACATCCTAAGAAATAAATTATTACCTTTCTACTCAGTGCACCTCTGGTAATTTTTAGCTGCCTAGGATTTCTCTTTTAGGAATTCTTCTTCTTCCCAATTCCATATGATTTTTCTGGAATTTTCTACCTGATAACTTGGAGCCCTCTGACTCAGGGACAGATGTGTGGCCCAACCTAGCCAATCATAGTATCATATCTCACGTAGTGATTGGTTCAAGACAGGGAACACATGACTTAGAAAGTTCTACCAGAGACCCACCCCTTCGGGAATCAATGCAGACTTTAGAAAGAGGGGATGTTGCCCTTTTCTCTGCGTTTTCTAACTTTGGGATGGCATCTTTCAGAGGAAGAGATAGTTAACATGGAAACACGGATGGGACAAGAGAATGCACAGTGCAGACATAGAGCTGTGGAAAGCAGAGGTGAGGAAGTGGAGAGACAGAGAAAGCGTTTGAGTCACAGTACCTGATTTGAACCTTTGGCATCTGGTCATTCTGAAGGCAGGATTCACCTCCTTGGATTTTTCACACACGTGAGTAAATAAAGCTTCATTTTTGCTTAAGCTACTCTGACTTTTACTTCTGACACTTGCAAAATGAGTTCTATCTAATTCAATTTTTTTAAAAGAAGCGTTCAGGAAAGAACCAAAACAAAATTATAATTATTCATATAAATCCTATATGCCAATGATGGAAAACAAAATATGCAATTCATTATTTTTAGCCTCATTTGAGGACATTTTTTCATTGTTTTTAGAGTGAGATAAAGGGAGACAGAGAAACATTGACTGGTTGCCTCCCATATGCTCCAGGATGGAAAATCAGAGGAGGCATCAAACCCACAACCTAGGTGTGTGCCCTGACCAGGAATCAAACCCACAATGCTTCAGTTACAACACGATGCTCCAACAAACTGAGCCACACTGGCCAGGCCACAATTCATTTTTAAATATACATAACATAATCTAACTGAAAACAAATGAATAAAAGTACAAAACAGAGGGTTAGGATAAAGATTGGTATCAGGCTTATAAATGATTTTATTTAAGATGTAAATATTACTTTAAAACTTAAACTTAGTGGTTTAGAACTTTATTATCTCACAGCTCTATTGGTCAGTGATACAGAAGTGGCTTAGCTGGGTTATCTAAGGATCTCTTAGGCTGAAAACAAAGTGTTGGCGAGAGCTGGGGTCTCATCTGAATGCTCACCTGGGAAAGGATCCACTTCCAAGCTCACTTCTGTAATCATTGGCAGGATTTCTATCCCTGTGCCTGTGGACTGAGAGTTTACATTCTCCACTGGGTGTTGGCAAGTAGACACCCTCATCCTCAAGGCCAATCCACAACATGGTAGCCCGCTCCCATCAGAACAAGCAAATTAGAAAGTGTGAGAGAGTGATAGCAAGACAGAAGTCACAGTCTTTTATAACACAATCCTAGAAGTCACATCCCATCACTTTGCCCTATTCCTTTCCTTAGAAGTATGTCATTAGGTCCAGCCCACTCTTAAACAAGGATATGAATACTGGAAGACAGGTGTCACTGAGAGCACTTTTAGAAGTGAAATGTCTTTACAGAGGTATTTTCACTTCACAGAGGGCCTTTGTGTGCTCTAAGGCCAGACTTCAAGCCTTAAGAGTCTTATGATAGAGTTCTCAGAACAGAAAGGAATGATGGCAGAAAAATCCTTTTAGGAAACTGAAGGAAGGGATTTTCCCAAACCTAGGCTGCTCAGAATTTCTATATATTGGAGGATTATGTTCTATAGTCTTTTTAGAAGATAAAAACTAGATTTCTTTCATTTGCTTTTAGTTTGTCTGTGAGCAGTTGAGGAGTAGGGATAGTGGATGGAGGTTATGATGGTACTCGACCTTCTCCATGCCTCAAGTGTACCAGCATCAGAACTTTTTGAGACACAACACAAAAGCCACAACTTTTTTAGTCTAAAAGAAAACTGGCCTTGGACCAAAGCCTTCCCATTCAAGTCACCAAGGTCACTCACACTTTTCATCCTTGCTGAGGAACATAGGTGTATTAGGATCTGTAGGAATGGGGGCTAGAGTCTAGAGCAGATGAACTGGTGGAATTGGAGGAACATCACAAGCTATCTGTTTATCAGAAGCACCTGGGTCCCCTGTTGTTTTTTAAAAAATATTTGTTCCTTTTTCTTTCTAACCACTGATTATTCCATACAATCTTGTTGGCTATTGTAAACATGTTCCTACAGCTAAATTAGTCTGTAAAACAAAACTGACACCATTGGAACAGCTCTTTGTTGAGCTTTAGATAATGATTATCATTGCTCTTATGTGGCACAAAGAAAAGAATAAAATTATTTGCATAAAAATTATTGGATATAGAATTTTAAAAGAAGCTTCAAGCTTCAGAGTACTTTATTCAAAAATAGTTTCACTTTTTTAAAAAAAGCATCTATAGAAGGAGTTGTTTATCATTTTTAGTTACTTTTTCCCCACATAGAGAGGTACATTCTAGATTTTGTATGTTTTGTACTAATTCTTGAGTAAGTGCTCCCATTTTCCCATCTTTGTGGGAGTCAGTATTAGATTGTCTCTAGAGAACAATGGGCACAAGTCAGGAGGTAGAAGATATCTTGTGAGTGTGTTTCCTGTGTGGAAAGGCCAAAGCTGAGGCAGAGGCTAAAGCAGAAATAGAAAATTTTCACAGCTTGATTCAAATTGTGTATGTGTCAAGTTCACTCAAGAATCAAAAAAATGACCTACCATCTGGCTATTATTAAACCAAGACATGTGATCTCCAGAAGGAACTGCATGTCAGCAGAGATCTCTGCTACTTCCCATCACCAAAATACCAATATAATAATTGATACTTGATAGTTGGTTGTGACCTTTAAAATTGTAAACAAGCTCCCTTAATGTTCCTTTCCAAGCTAGTTATGAACACTACAGGCACAAAGTTTAAAACTTGGATGTTTCCAAGAGAAGCAACATGAGTTCTCCTTTCCCTTCCTGTAGCCTTTAACCCAAGGAATACAAACTAGGTCAGAAATGACACAAGTCTCCACTCTGTGTTCTCACTCAGTGTTGTCCGTGAATGGCATCTCACATAAATGGGACACAGTGCTGGTTAGAACAGTTCTCAAGTCTTGTGGCTAAAAGGGTGACACCATACATATATCCAAGAACTCCAAGGTGGAAGTTGTCCTTGAAGTTGTTTTGAAGTGGCTTGCTTCAATACATAATTCCATTGGATGCAAACATGGCAGGGGACATGATAATAAAAAATGTGACCTTACTGCTCTTCATTCTTAGATCCTCCAGCTCCAATGGAAGAGTCCTATTTTCCCCACCTGCACAAGGGAACGCTACACTTGTCTTTTCTCTATCCTAGCCCCACTGTCTTTATAGCTGGTTCTCAGTTATGAACTACTGAAAACTTTTTATCTGGACTTAAATTATTGTTAGGAATTTTATCTAAAGCCCCAGATTAGACATTGTGATTATCTCCAAATATTTATTTCACTTTTCCCCACTGGGAAGAAGACACAGATTTTGGGAAAATGGACTTCATGCCCAGGACCCCCACTCCAGATGAGTTGTGTTGAGGTTTCCCAGTTTTCATTTCTCATGGGAGACAGCCTGGGGGCTAGGAGCACAGATTTTGGTGTCAGAGAACCTAAGCTCTAATCTTATTCCTGACTCTTACTCTCTTTGGGCTTAATTTTCATCATATCACATTGGGGATGATAATGGTGTCCACTTTATAGAGATGTTGCATGGGTTAAATGAGACAATCTCATTTAATAGTGCATATAGTAGATGTTCAAAACATAGCATAAAATTGGAATATAGTAGGGTTCAGTACAAGGAAGCAATGCCATCATTATATTGGTGGCAACAAGTTTATGGAAATAGTGAGTTCTTGCATTCAAAAACAAACAAACAAACACTCAAAGAGTGACAATGCACAAGTTTCAAATGGAGGTGTAAAAGGTGGATGAGAAAGAGAGAGCTTGGATGGACCAGTAGCTGGACAATTGGTTTGCATGTCCTGTGTCTGGAATGATGATGAGATGAGGAAAACACAAGCTCCTATGCTTTTTGAGTTATTCTTCTCCCAACCACTAGGGGCCTGATGAGGTCATGACAAAGTCTTAGTCCTAAAGTCATAGAAATTTAAAAGTATCAAGTACAATCCTCTAATTTTATGGATAAAGAAATGGCAGTCCAACAAGGTGAAATGACTTCCCCAAGGTTATGCAATTCAACTGCTTTGTGGTGGAAGTAGTAATGCAATACAATTTCATGACATCCAGGACTACTTTTGTATCCACCTACCAGAATCTAATTAGCTTTTGCTCTTTATTAATTAAAGTTATTGGGATGACATTGGTTTGCAAAGCCATACAGGTTTCAAGTGCATAACTCAATAAAACATCATCTGCACACTGCCTTGTGCACCCATTGCACCAAGTCTCTTTCCATCCCCATTTCCCACCTGCTTTGCTCATCTCCACATAGCCCCACACCCCTTTCTCACTAGTTTATCACCACTCTATTGTCTGTATCTATGTGTTATGTATATATGTTTTTTTGTTAATCCCTTCACCTTTTTTCATCCAGTTCCCCCACATCCCACTCCTCTGACAACTGTTTTCTCATCAGTTTATTTTGTTTATTAGATTCTACATGTAATCAGGATCATGTGGTATTTGTCTTTCTGTGACTGGTTTACTTTACTTAGCATAATAGTTTCCAGGTCCATCCATGATGTTGCAAAAGGCAAGATTTCCTTCTTTCTATGGTCGAATAGTATTCCATTGGGTCTATGTACCACAGCTTTTTTATCCATTCATCTACTGGTGGGTACTTGGGCTGGTTCCAGATATTTGGCTATTTGCATTCTTTCAAGTTAGTGTTCTGGGATTAGGATGTGTTTCCGGAAGTAGGATCACTGAGTCAAAAGGCAGTTTCATTTTTAATTCTTTTGAGGAAACTCCATACTGTTTTCCACAGTGGCTGTACCAGTTGCATCCGCACCAACAGTGCACTAGGGTTCCATTTTCTCCACATCCTCACCAATACTTGTTTGTGGATTTATTGATGATAGGCATTCTGGCAGAATAGCTGATTGTGATTTTAATTTGCATCTGTTGATAATTAGTGGCATTGAGCATTTTCTCAGATGTTTATTGGCCATCTCTAGGTCCTCTTCAGAGAGGTGTCTTCAGGTACTTTGCCCATTTTTTATTGGATTGTTTGTCTTCCTGGTGTTGAATTGTGTAAGTTTTTCGTATATTTTGAAGATGAACGCCTTATCAAATGTATCATTGGCAAATATATTCTCCCATTCAGTGGGTTCCCTTTTCATTTTATTGATGGTTTCTCTTTCTGTGCAAAATCTTTAAGTTTGATGTAGTCCCATTTCTTTTTTTTTCCTTTGTTTCCCTTGTCTGTGGACATACATAGGCAAAAATATTGCTATGAGAGGTATTTGAAATTTTTTGTCTATGTTTTCTTTTAAGATTTTTATGGTTTCAGGATTTACATTTGTCTTTTATCCATTTTGAATTTTTTCTTGTGTGTGTGTTAAGTTGGTGATCTTGTTTCTTTCTTCTTTTTATTTTTTGCACATGCCTGTCCAATTTTCCCAACACATTTATTGAAGAGATAGTCTTTATTCCATTGTTGACTACTTTGTTAAATATTAATTGAATATAAAAGCATGTGTTTATTTATGGGCTCTCTGTTCTGTTTCATTGATCTATATGCCTATTCTTATGCCAGTAGTACCAGACTGTTTTTATTACAATGGCCTTATAATATAATTTAATAACAGATAGCATTCTTTCAACTTTGTTCTTCTTTCTCAAGATTACTGAAGATATCTGAGGTCTTTTTGTTTTCTGTATAAATTTTTGAAATATTTTTACAGATCTGTGAAATATGCCACTAGTATTTTAATAGGAATTGCATTGAATCTATAAACTATTTTGGGTAGTATGGACATTTTATTGGTGGTGATTCTTCCCACCCATGAACATGGTATATGCTTATACTTATTTGTATCTTCCTCCATTTCTTTCTTCAAAGTCCTATAATTATCTGAGTATAGATCTTTTAACTCCTTGGTTAAATTTATTTCTAGGTACCTTTTTTATTGCAATAGTAAATGAGATTGTTTCCTTAGTTTTTGTTTCTGATAGTACATTATTTGTGTATATAAAAATGCCACTGATTTCTGAATAATATCAATTTTGTATCCTGCTACTTTGCCAATTTATTTATTTAAGTCTTTGGACTTCTCTAACATACAGTATCATGTCATATGCATATAATGAGTTTTACTTCTTCCTTTCCAATTTGGATACCTTTTATTTCTTCCTCTTGTTCAATTGCTGTGCTAAGACTTCCTGTACTATGTTAAATAAGAATGGTGAAAGAGGACATCTTTGTCTTGTTCTTGATCTTTAAAAAAATGCTGTTAGTTTTTGCCCATTGAGTATGTGTTGGTAGTTGGTTTTTCATATATGGCCTTTATAATGTTGTGGTGTGATCTCTCTATTCCAGCTTTGCTGAGAGTTTTCATCAAAAATGGGTGCTGGATTTTACAAAATGCTTTCCTTTGTATCTATTGATACAATTATGTGGGTTTTATTCTTCATTTTGTTTGTGTGATATATCACATTTATTGATTTGCTAATAATATAGCAATCTTGCATCCCAGAAATAAATGCCACTTGATCATGGTGTATGATCTTTTAAATGTATTGCTGGATCTGGTTTGCTAATATGTTGTTGAAGATTTAGCTTCTATGTTCATCAAGGATATTGGCATATAATTTTCTTTCTTTGCAGTGATTTTATCTGCTTTTGGAATTAGGATAATGCTGCCCTTGCAAAAATGGCTTGGAGGTCTTCCCTCCCCTTGTTATTATTTAAAATAATTTGAGAAGGATAGGTGTTGGCTTTTCTTTGACTGTTTTGTAAAATTTACCTGTGAAGACATCCAGTTTAGGACTCTTGTTTGCTGGAAGTTTTGATCACTACTCCAGTTTCATTAGTTGTTACTGGTCAATTCAGGTTTTCTACTTCTTCCTGAATCAGCTTTGGAAGATTGTATATTTCTAAAAATATATCTACTTAACCCAGGTTGTCCAATATGTTGGCATATAGTTGTTCATAGTATTTCTTACAATCATTTGTATTTCTGTGATATCAGTTGTTATTGCTTTCTTATTTCCAATTTTATTTATTTGGGTCCTTTCCCTCTCTCTCTCTCTCGAGGAGTTCGGTTGAAGGTAACTCAATTTTATTTATCTTTTCAAAGAACCAACTTCTGGATTTATTGATGTTTTGAATTTCTTTTTAGTTTCTGTCATTCATTTCTTCTCCGATCTTAATTATTTCCTTCCTTCTACTCCCTCTAGTATTTGTTTGTTGTTGTTCTAGTTCTTTTAGGTTAGTGTTAGATTGTTTATTTGAGATTTTTCTTGCTTCTTGAGGTAGGCTTGTAATGCTCTGAACTTCCCTCTCAGGACTGCCTTCACTGTGTCTCATTGATTTTGTGTTGCTGTGTGTTCATTTTCATTCATTTCCAGGTAATTTTTAATTTCTTCTTTGATATCATTGATAACCTATTAATTATTTAATAACATGCTATTTAGCCTCCATGTATTTGAATGGTTTTGAATTTTTTAATTAAGGTTGATTTATAGTATCATGCCATTGAGATCCAAGAAAATGTATGATATGATTTCAATTTTCTTGAATTTTTAAAAAATATATTGTATTGGGAGGAAGATGGCGGTCTTACTGTAGGCAGCGTTTTTCTCGGCTTCTGTGAAGAGGGGGGAAACTCGCAGATCGGTGGAGAGGCAGAGCAAGTGGGCTGGATTGCCGAATCACTTTTGAAAGCAGGACATCAGAAATTATTGCACTCACTGGAAAACCAGACGGTAAGAAGGATACAGGACAAAAGGGGTCTGGGGGTGCGCAGACCCCAGGCCCGCCCGGTGCTCCGGGCTCTGCCCCAGGGATCCCGGGAGAGGGAAGTTGCTGCTCCCTCCCTCCCCGAATACGGGGGTGAGCAACTCCAGGGGAGAACGGGTTGCTAGAAGGAACAGATTGGCCAGTTGGACTGAGAAAAAAATCGCCCAGGGAATATGAAATCCCGCCCAGAGGCCGAGAAGTGAGAGCCTCTAGCCAACAGGACCAGGGGCATCTTTAGCCCGGTGGAAGTGCAGAGCGGTAGTGAGCACAAGCCGGCCGCGCTCGGCTAGCGCCCCAAAGGGAGGCAGGAATCGCGTGCTGCAATCCCAGGAGGGACGAGGGGCTTGGCGCGTTCCTTCAGTGGTGGCCCAGAGATTTCCAGCCAGCCCGACCGGAGAGCCGGGAAAGGTGCCAACATTCCGTCGGAGAGCCGTTTGGCGGGGAACACGGAGCTGGAAAGGGCTAGGCTCCCGCACCTTCATCGGGAAGACACTCTCTCGCACCAGTGTGTCTTGGAGCGCCCCGGGTACCTGACAGACTTGCTGAGTTCTGGTTGTGAGAGAGAGAAGCATTTCAAAGGCCCCTCAGCCAGCTGAAGCTAGCAAGATCAGAAAAACTGGTCTGGCCAGTTAGAAACCAACAAGAGGTTTTTTGTTTGTTTGTTGTTTGTTTGTTTGTTAGTTTTTTTGGTTTTGTTTGGTTTTTATTGGTTTCTCTGGCTGTTGTTGGTTGACTGATTTTATCTTGTGTTTTATGTGACTTTTTTTTCAATTCTCATTATTTTTTATATCGCAATCCCTTATGTTTCTCTTCCATTCAACCTAATATTATTCTTTCCACTCCAAATTTAGCTCTCCTGCACCACATCTTCTGCTTTTCTTTCCTTTTGTTTTAATCTTGCAAGTTACTGTAAATTTGTATTATCTTTTTTCTCACTTTTACGACATTTTTTTATTTTAATAATATTTTGGTACTCTTTTTTCTTTCTGTATAATCTTCTTTGCTTGGCTGGTTATACTGTCATTTGATAGGTTCCCCCTGGTATCTCAGTCACAAGATGTTGATAAGTTACTATCCTTCATCTGTGTTCCATTAATACACTTCTCAAGGTTCTATACTCTTTATTCTTGTTATCTAGACCTCATCGATTCTGCCACAAGACTGTCACTTTACTATTACTGCTAGTAAGACCTAGTCTATACAATTGTAAATGCTTCTCAATATCCCTACCTGATCTCAGCCCACTTTGCAATTTTCTGAACTATACTATTGTGAGGGGTTGCCTCTATTCTTTTACTCACTACTCCTATATACTAATCTTTAGTCCAACCCTACCTTAGAAGCTGACCTCCCACAGCCTCACAGCTTTCTAGATCCAACTAACAATCCTCTCGTCCCCAATAAGAGTCTTACCCTCTTTCCATCCTTTCTAAAACGTGGATAGGGGGGTGGAGGATCACAGCTACACTATAAGGAGCCAAAGGATAACCCATCTCTTCTCTACTGGCTGCTAAAGTAAATATCATAGTATACTATCTTGCTGTTTTAAACCATTTTGCCTTACTCCTCCAACTGATCCCAAAAAAGAGTAGGGGGAAGCTGTGACCACCAGGATACACGAAGGAGATTGCACCACTGAAACACACAAAAAATTCTACCACAGAAGTTCACACCATAAATACAGGGAACCAGAACAGTTCAAATTAACAAACAAGAAGAACAAAGAAGAAACCCACGAACAATGAGAAAACAAAGAAACAACCCCCAACTGAAGGGAAACGAGGAAGCCTCAGGAAAAATGCTAAATGAAATAGAGGCAACCCAACTATCAGATAGTGAGTTCAAAACAATGATTACCAGGAAGTTCAATGAACTCACAATGAGCTTTCAGAAATTAGAGGGAAACTACATCAATCTCACTGCAAACTATATAAACATGAAAAAGGAAATAGAAACTCTCAACAAAGGTCAAGAGGAAATGAAGAATACAATTTCTGAACTGAAGAACACAGTAGAAGGAATGAAAAGCAGGATCGATGAAGCAGAAGATCGGATTAGCGAGCTGGAGGACAAAGTAGAAAACAGCATCCAGAAAGAGCAAGAAAAGGAAAAGAGGCTCAGAAAGAATGAGGAGGGGTTAAGAGAAATGCAAGACAATATGAAACGTAATAATATCCTATAATAGGGATACCAGAAGGTGAAGAAGAAGAGCAAGGGATCGAAAACCTAGTTGAACAAGTAATGAAGGAGAACTTCCCTAATTTGACGAGAGAAAAAGTCACACAAATCCAGGAAACACAGAGAGTCCCAATCAAGAGGAACCCAAAGAGACCCACCCCAAGGCACATCATAATTAAAATGACAAAATTTCAAGACAAAGAGAGAATCTTAAAGGCAGCAAGGGAGAAGAAGGAAATAACATACAAGGGAGCCCCAATAAGGCTAACAGCTGACTTCTCAATGGAAACACTTCAAGCCAGAAGAGAATGGCAGGAAATACTTCAGGTAATGAGAACCAGAGGTCTGCAACCAAGGCTACTATATCCAGCAAGGCTCTCGATCAAGATTGAAGGCCAAATAAGAAGCTTCCCAGACAAAAGAAGTCTAAAAGAATACACCTCAACCAAACCAGCTCTGCAAGAGATTCTAAAAGGACTGCTTTAAGGAGGAGAGAAGAGAGAGAGAGAGAGAGAGAGAGAGAGAGAGAGAGAGAGAGAGAGAGAGAGAGAGGAACACACATACATAAAAGACAATGAATAAGTACCTATCAATAATAACCTTAAACGTAAATGGATTTAAATGCTCCAATCAAAAGACATAGAATAGCTGATTGGATAAGAAAAAATGACCCACATATCTGCTGTCTACAAGAGACCCACCTCAGGATAAAAGACCTACACAGGCTGAAAGTGAAGGGCTGGAAACAAATCTTCCAAGCAAATGGTCAGAAAAAAAAAGCTGGGGTAGCAATACTCATATCAGACAAAATAGACTTCCAAAAAAGGTCCATAAAGAGAGACCCAGAAGGTCACTTCATAATACTCAAGGGAAGAATCCATCAAGAAGACATAAATATTGTAAATATATATGCACCCAACATAGGAGCACCGAAATACATAAAGCAAAATCTTAGAGGACTTCAAGAAAGATATGGACAGCAACACAATTATAGTGGGAGATTTTAACACCCCACTATCAAAAAATGGACAGATCTTCTAAACAAAATATCAACAAAGATATTGTGGCATTGAACAATACCCTTGATGAAATGGATTTTACTGATATCTACCGAGCCCTCCATCCAAAAGAAGCTAAATATACATTCTTTTCAAATGTGCATGGAACATTCTCAAAGATAGACCACATGATAGGACACAAAACAAGCCTCAAGAATTTCAAGAAAATTGAAATCATACCAAGCATTTTCTCAGACCACAAGGGACTGAAGCTAGAAACCAACCCAAAGGAAAAAAAAACCAAAAAACACTCAAAATCATGGAGATTAAATAGCATGCTATTAAACAATGAATGGGTCAAGAATGATATTAGGGAAGAAATCAAAAGGTTTCTGGAAACAAATGAAAACGAACTCACTACAACCCAAAACTTATGGGACACAGCCAAGGCAGTCCTGAGAGGGAAGTTCATAGCGATACAGGCCCACCTAAAAAGGTTAGAAACTTTCCAAACAAACAACCTAACCCTACGTCTACAAGAACTCGAGGAACAACAACAAAGACAGCCCAGAGCAAGCAGAAGGAAGGAAATAACCAAGATCAGAGCAGAATTAAATGATATAGAGACTAAAAGCACAATTCTAAGGATCAATGAATCCAAGAGCTGGTTCTTTGAAAAGATAAACAAAATAGACAAGCCTTTAAGCAGACTCATCAAGAAAAAAAAGAGAAGACCCAAATAAACACAATCAGAAATGAAAGAGGAGAGATTACAACAGATACCACAGAAATACAAAGGATTGTAAGAAATTACTATGAAGAACTGTATGCCAAAAAAATTTGAAAACCTAGATGAAATGGACAACTTTCTAGAAAAATATAATCTTCCAAAACTCAATGAAAAAGAAGCAGAAAGCCTGAACAGACCAATAACAACAAAAGAAATTGAAGCAGTAATCAAAAAACTCCCAACACACAAAAGCCCTGGACCAGATGGTTTCACAGGAGAATTCTACAAAGCATTTAAGGAAGAGCTAACCCCTATCCTTCACAGACTATTCCAAAAAATCCAAAAAGATGGGAGTCTCCCAAACTCTTTTTATGAGGCCAACATCATCCTAATTCCAAAACCAAATAAAGACACAACAAAGAAAGAAAACTTCAGGCCAATATCACTGATGAACATTGACGCTAAAATCCTCAACAAAATACTGGCAAACCGCATCCAACAATACATTAAAAAGATTATACACCATGACCAAGTGGGATTCATTCCAGGGATGCAAGGATGGTTCAATATTCGCAAGTCAGTAAATGTAATAAATCACCTAAACAAAAGCAAAGACAAAAACCACATGATCATATCAATTGATGCAGAAAAAAGCATTTGATAAGGTACAGCACCCATTCATGATAAAAACACTCGGCAAAGTGGGAATAGAGGGAGCATTCCTCAACATAATAAAGGCCATATATGAGAGACCTTCAGCCAACATCATTCTCAATGGGCAAAAATTAAAACCTTTTCCATTAAGATCAGGAACAAGACAAGGCTGTCCACTTTCACCACTTCTATTCAATATAGTACTGGAAGTTTTAGCCACAGCAATCAGACAAGAAAAAAGAAACAAAAGGCATCCAAATCGGAAAGGAGGAAACAAAACTATCACTGTTTGCAGACGACATGATAGTATACATAGAAAATCCTATTGACTCTACCAAAAAACTGCTTGACCTAATAAATGAATTTGGCAAAACAGCGGGATACAAAGTCAATATCCAGAAATCAAAGGCATTTCTGTACACCAACAATGAAACTGCAGAAGCAGAGATCAAGGAAAAAAATCCCATTTGAAATAGCAAAAAAGAAAAATAAAATATCTAGGAATAAACCTAACCAAAGAGGTAAAAGACCTGTATTCAGAAAACTACACAACACTGAAGACAGAAATCAAGGAAGACACAAACAAATGGAAACATATACCGTGTTCATGGATTGGAAGAATTAATATCATCAAAATGTCCATACTACCCAAAGCAATTTACACATTCAATGCAATTCCTATTAAAGTACCAATGGCATATTTCACAGACATAGAACAAACACTTCAAAAAATTTATATGGAATTATAAACGACCCCGAATAGCTGCTGCAATATTGAGAAAGAAGAGTAAAGTAGGAGGGATCACAATACCCGACACTAAACTATATTACAAGGCTACTGTAATCAAAACAGCCTGGTACTGGTATAAAAACAGGCACATAGACCAATGGAACAGAACAGAGAGCCCAGAAATAAGCCCAAGTCTCTATGGTCAATTAATATTTGACAAAGGAGGCAGCAACATAAAATGGAATAAAAATAGCCTCTTCAACAAATGGTGTTGGGAGAACTGGACAGCCACGTGCAAAAAAAATGAAACTTGAGCACCAACTTACACCATATACAAAAAATAAATTCAAGGTGGATAAAAGACTTAAATATAAAACATGACACCATTAAAGTCCTAGAGGAGAACGTAGGTAAGAAAATCTCAGATATTTCACGAAGAGACTTTTTTAATGACGTGTCCCCTAGAGCAAGGGACATAAAGGAAAGAATAAACAAATGGGACCTCATGAAAATTAAAAGCTTCTGCACAGCTAAAGAAAACAGTATCAAAATTAAAAGAGAACCAACTGTATGGGAAAACATATTTGCCAATGACACCTCAGGCAAGGGTCTAATCTCCAAAATATATAGAGAACTTACACGACTGTACTCTAAGAAGACAAGGAATCCAATTAAAAAAATGGGCAAAGGACTTGAATAGACACTTCTCCAAGGAGGACATACAGAGGATCCAAAGACACATGAAACGATGTTCAATATCGCTAGCTATCAGAGAGATGCAAATTAAAACCACAATGAGATACCACTTCACACCAGACAGAATGGCCATCATAAACAAAGCAACAAACAACAAGTGTTGGAGAGGTTGTGGAGAAAAGGGGACCCTAGTGCACTGTTGGTGGGACTGCAGACTGGTACAACCACTTTGGAAAGCAATATGGAACTTCCTCAGAAAACTAAAAATGGATCTGCCTTGTGACCCTGCAATTCCACTACTGGGACTCTATCCTAAGAATACTAAAACACCAATTCAAAAGAACCTATGCATCCCAATGTTCATAGCAGCACAATTTACAATAGCTAGATGCTGGAAGCAACCTAGATGCCCATCAGTAAATGAATGGATCAAAAAACTATGGTACATTTACACGATGGAATTCTATGCAGCAGAAAGAAAGAAGGAGCTCCTACCCTATGCAACAGCATGGATGGAGCTGGAAAACATTATGCTAAGCGAAACAAGCCAGGCAGTGAAAGACAAATACCATATGATCTCACCTTTAACAGAAACCTAAATAACAAAACAAAGAAACAAGCAAAATGTAACCAAAGACACTGAAATAGAGGACAGGCTGATGGTGACCGGAGGGGAGAGAAGAGGGAATTTAAGGGGACAGTGGGAAGGGTTCACAGGAACAAACTTAAAGGACACATGGTCATAGACTAAGGGGAGGGTGGTAATGGGAGGGAAGGGGGGCAGGTGGGAGGGGGAACTGGATTGGGAGTAAAAAGGAGAAAACTGTATATGAACAATGATTAATAAAATATATATATATATATATATATATTGTATTGATTATGCTACTACAGTTGTCCCATTTTCCCCTCTTTGTTCCCTTCTGCTCTGAACAGCCCCTCCCACCTGCATTCTCCACTTTTAGTTCATGTCTATGGGTTGTACATATAAGTTCTTTGACTTCTATATTTCCTATGCTATTCTTAACCTCCCCCTGTCTATTTTCCACCTACCATTTATGTTACTTATTCCCTGTACCTTTTCCCCTCTCTTTCATCCTTCCACTTCTCTGCTGATAACCCTCCATTTGATCTCCATTTCTGTGATTCTGTTCCTGTTCTAGTTGTTTGCGTAGTTTGTTTTTGTTTTTATTTTAAGTTCAGTTGTTAATAGTCATGAACTGTTTATTTTACTGTTCATATTTTTGATCATCTTCTTTTTCTTAGATAAGTCCCTTTAACATTTCATATAATAAGGGCTTGGTGATGATGAACTTCTTTAACTTGACCTTACTGAAAAGCACTTTATCTGTCTTTCCATTCTGAATGAAAGCTTTGCTGGATAGAGTAATCTTGGATGTAGATCTTTGCCTATCATAACTTGGAATACTTCTTTCCATTTCCTTCTTGTCTATAAGGTTTCTTTTGAGAAATCAGCTGATAGTCTAATGGAAACCCCTTTTTAGGTAACTCTCTCCTTTTCTCTTGCTGCTTTTAAGATTCTGTTCTTATGTTTAATCTTGGCTAATGTAATCATGATGTGCCTTGGTGTGTTCCTCCTTGGGTCCAACTTCTTTGGGACTCTCTGAGCTTCCTGGACTTCCTGGAAGTCTATTTCTTTTTCCAGATTGGGGAAGTTCTCCTTCATTATTTTTTCAAATAAGTTTTCAATTTCTTGCTTTTCCTCTTCTCCTTCTGGCACCTCTGATTCAGATGTCAGAATGTTTAAAGTTGTCCCAGAGGTTACTAAGCCTTTTCTCATTTTTTTTAATTCCTGTTTCTTCATTCTGTTCTGGCTGAATGCTTCTTTCTTCCTTCTGCTTCAAACCATTGACTTGAGCTCCAGTTTCCTTCCCATCACTGTTGGTTCCCTGTACATTTTTCTTTATTTCACTTTTCATAGCCTTCACTTTTTCCTTTATTTTGCAACCATACTCAACCATTTCTGTGAGCATCCCAATTTCCAGTCTTTTGAACTGTGCATCTGATAGGTTGGTTATCCTTTTGTCACTTAGCTGTATTTTTTCTGAAACTTTTATCTTTTCTTTAATTTTGGCTTTTTTTTTGTCTCAGCACTCCTGTTACATATAAGGGGTGGAACCTTAGGTGTACAGCAGGGCAGGGCAACCCATGTCACTGCGTTGTGACACTGTATGTGGGGTGGGGTCTGAGAGGGAACAGTGCCACTTGCTCCACTCTCTGCCAGTTTTAAGTTACTTCACCTGCTATGCACAATCAATTTGGGCCCTTCTGGTGCTGATTCCCTGGTGGTTGGGTTTGTGTATGTTCTAGGAACCCTTGGATCTCTCCAATGAACTCTCTTGTGAGGCTGGGAGTTTCTCCCATTGCCTCAACACCCACAGGTATTTTCAGTCAAAGGCTTTGGGGCTTTATTTCCCTGTACTGGAACATTGGGTTGCGTGGTCTATCTCACTCCCATTTTTCTCCCATTTTATCTGCACAAGAATGTGGAACTGCCCAGTCTGAAAGCTGCCACCTCGCCCAGTTGACCAGCCACCACCTTACCAAGAGTCCATCTCCACCTTGCTGCCCATCTCTGCCTCTCCTACTGGTCTGGATGAATGTTTCTTCTTTAACTTCTTGGTTGTCGGACTTCCAAACATTTCGATTATCTGTCAGTCCTATTTTATTTTGTTTCTAAATTTGTCATTGTCCTTCTTTTGGTTGTGTGCTTCCATCTTGGCTGGGAATCCAATTTTCTTGAATTTGTTAAGACTTATTTTGTGTCCTAACATGTGGTCTATCTTTGAAAATGATGCATGTGCACTTGAGAAGAATGTGTATTCTGCTGCTTCGGGATGAAATGTTCTGTAAATATCAATTAAGTCCATTCAATATAGTGTGTCATTTAAGGCCACTGTCTCCTGGTTGATTTTTTGTCTCTGGAATATTTATCCACTGATGACAGTGGGATGTTAAAATCCCCTGCTGTGACTGTATTACATCAATCTCTTCCTTTAAGTCCACTGAGATTTTCTTTATATATTTAAGTGCTCCTATCTTGGGTGTATACATGTTTACCAGGATTGTGTCCTTTTGTTGGATCAATTTTTTTAGTATTTATATAGTGACCTTTTTTTGTCTTTTGTTATGGCCTTTATTTTGAAGTCTATTTTGTCAGATATAAGTATTGCTACACCAGCTTTTTTTCATTTCCACTTGCATGGAATATTTTTTCCATCTCTTCATTTTCAGTCTCTGTGTATCTTTTCTTCTGAGGTGGGTCTCTGGTAGGCAGTATATATGCAGGTCATGTTTTCACATACATCAGCTACCTTATGTCTTTTGATTGGAGCATTTAATCCATTTACATTTAAGGTTATTATTTATAAGTACTTATTTATTGCCATTTTATTCTTTTTACCTATGTTTCTTTCTCTCTTGACTTTTTTGATTTCCTCTTCCTGAAGCAGGCTCTTTACATTTCTTACAATACTATTTTGGTGATAATGGACTCGTTTAGCTTTTTGGGGAGGACTGGGTGTCTAGAAGTTCTTTATTTTGCCCTCAATTTTAAATGGTACTCTTGCTGGATAAAGTAACCTGGTTATAGATCCTTGATTTTCATCATTTTGATGATTTCATGACAATATCTTCTGGCCTGAAGAGTTTCTATTGAGCCCTGGCTGGCTTAGCTCAGTGGATTGAGTGCGGGCTGCAAACCAAAGCATCGCAGGTTCAATTCCCAGTCAGGGCACATGCCTGGGGTGCAGGCCACGGCCCCCAGCAACTGCAAATTGATGTTTCTCTCTCTCTTTCTCCCTCCCTTCCCTCTCTAAAAATAAATAAATAAAATCTTTAAAAAAAAACAAAAACAAAACAAACACACACACACACACAAAACCCTCCCTCTCCATTCTCCAAATATATTTAAAAAAAAGAGTTTCTGTTGAAAATCAGCTAGCAGCCTTATGAGAGCTCTCTGTACGTAACTAATTGCTTTCTTCTTGCTGCTTTTAAGATTCTTTCTTTGTATTTAATTTTTGACATTTTAATTATGTGTCTTGGTATGGGCCTCTTTAAATTCATCTTGACTGGTACTCTCTGAGCTTCCTGAACTTGTATAACTTTTTCCTTCACCAGGCAAAGGAAGTTTTCAGCCATCAACTCATTAAACATCTTCTTGATCCTTTGTTGTCTCTTTTTTCCTTCTAGTATCCCAATGCAGATGTTGTTATGCTTGATGTTGTTTTAGTGGTTCCTTAGACTTTTCTCATTCTTTAAAATTTCTCTTTTCTTTTTGATGTTCTGCTTAGGTTCTTACCATTATCCTCCAAATAACTGGTTTGCTCCTCTACTTCATCAAACCTGCTGTTGTTTCTTTGCAGTGTATTCTTCATTTTAGATATTGTATTTCTCATTTATGAATGGTTCATTTTCATGGTTCCTATGTCCTTTTTAGTGCTCTCTTTATTTAAATTCTTAGTAAGATCATTCATTCCCCTAAGGTACTTGAGCATTCATAACCATTGTTTTAAACTCTGTATCTGGTATCTTGGTTGCTTTCATTTCATTTTATTCTTTTTCTGGAGTTTTCTTTTGTTCTTTCATTTGGGGATGTGTTTTGTCTCCCAATTTTCTTTCTGTGCATTATGTATATCTGCTATGACTCCCAAACTTGTTATGATGACTTTATGATGAAAGTGCCGTGTTGCGCTCAGTGGCACAATCACCCAAATCACCTGAGCTCCGTGCTCCAAGAATGTTTATTTTGGGTTATGTACACCCTTCTGCTGTATTTGAGTCTTGAATGTAGTTGGCCCTTTCATGGGTGCAGTCCCCTTCAAGTTGGCTGACAATAAGGGTAAACTTCAATCACTATGTAAAAGACACAGTGCAAGGTCTGCCCCCTGAGGCAGAGAGGTTCCCAGCAGGGTCTGGTGCCTACTGGAACCCCCCTTTGGTTGTGCTGCTTGGGTATCTAGTTGAGTTCAACTCTGGTGTGGTCTGAAGCCCACCACTGGTTGTGTTGGTTCTGGGTCCACTTGGGTGGGATTCAGGTACATGTCAATGTCCGATGTTATGTGTAACTGGCCTGTGTAGAGTTACCATGCTGTTCACTGTTTGTGATTGTGTCAACTGAGCCTGTATGTGCATAGGAGGGGTCAATGTGTATATAAGGGTCAGCTTCCTCCAGCTTACATCTAGGAGCAGATCTATAAAAGGATCAAGGCTCCCTGAGGTCCACCTCTACCTGTTAGCTACTCCACCTCTTCCTGAGGTTGCCTGGTTTTCCTACAAGGTCTTCCAAAAAACCACTGTAGAGTAGACCCAGACTGGCCACACTCCACAGACTCTTCCACAGATGGCAAGCTCAGTAGGGCTGGGCAACTGGGGTTTGGAGGACAGGACTAGTGGTTCCCCTGCTTGGGTGTCAGAGAGTCAGGCACTCAATGAGGGGACAGTAGCTCCTACACCAGAGCCAAACCACTCAGTTTCTGCCATAGTCTTCAACTCTAGTTCCCCCCAGAGGGTACACAGCAAGTTCAGGTTGGGTGCAGCCAGGTATCCCCTCTGCGGGAGCAATCTCAGCTGGGCAGTCACCAGACACAGGGAGACAAATTAAGAGTCTTCATTGGGGGTGATGCCAGCCCAGCCCACAGGAGGGGATTAAGCACTTTGTCCCAGTCCCAGGCAGTAGCCTCTGAAGGACTCACATTATGAATGTCTCAGCTCTGAGCAGTTCTCCTTTCCCCTGCAGAACTGAGGCCAGTGTAGCAGGGTATCCATGACTTGGCAGGGCTGTTCCAAAGGTCTCCCCTTATAGATGATGCCTACAAGCCTGTAGGAGGGGGGTGGGCACTTCTTCCTTTTCCAGGGTAGCATGAGGTGAGCTTGCTGGGGAGGTGAGAGTTGCCCTGCCCCTGTAATATAGCCACACACTCCAGAACCTGCCCATCTTGTTCCCAGACAAAAGTTTTCCCAAGAGACACACTCCAAAAGTCCCCACTCTGTGCAGCACTCTGGTCCCCCTGCACAGTTGAAATCAGCAAGTGATTCAATGTGTGAGGGGAGTGACGCCAGTTGTGTACTCAAGGTTGGGGGAACCTGCCTTCCTTCCAAAGACATACAGTTTGGTTATTGTCTGAGTCTCCATCAAGAGCTTCCCCATAAGAAGAGAGTCCCAAAAGTCACTGCTGGGTACATCCCAGCAGAACCTTCCATAGGACCAAGAACAGCAAAGTGGCTTTGCAAGCATTTTGGGATTGAGCAGTACACTCCTGAGGCTGGTGGTTGTCTGTGGGAAGGTGAGTTTCCCAGGAGGATTGAATCCTCACTGATTTTCACCACCAGATCTTATGTGGGCTTCTCTTTCCTTCTCTGTCTCTCTGGGTTAGGGGGCGCTGCATGGGGTTAAGAACTTATGTTCCAGGGGAAGGGAGTTTTGCAGCCATAATATCTTTCTGGCTTCTCAGCCATCACACCTGGGTGTGGGGGGTACATCTTTTCATGTCTCTGCTTTTCTTACTAGTTTCTATGCTGCTTCTATTGTAAATCCTTGATTATAATATTTCAACCCAGGTAGCCTTCCCTTGGTTATTCAGGCTGGTTGGTGTGTGATTTAGCTGTAAATCTTGTTTGGGGTCAGAAGCAGGTGAGTGTAGCTTCCTTTGCAGCCATCTCAGAATCATACTGATTAGCTTGATTATAATATTATCATGAAAGTGTTTCAGGAGTCATGACCTACAGATCAACTTTGCATAATAAAAAGTTTTTAAAAATGGTTTAAGTTTTTGTTATTGAGGATGTGAATGTGGCAATCCAAACTACTGTTCGTCAGTAAGAAACACACAAAACAAATATTATTATTGTAAAATTCCCAAACCATTGGATTATTGAATAGAATGTACTTATATTTAGAACATCAATCTATACATAAAACAAAGCAAACCACCAAACACAAACTGGATACAGGCAGAATGGAGAAGGCTGAAATGTTAACTAACAAAACCTTCCAAGATAAACCTGATGTAAAAGTCCTCTCACCAACCCAATTTACCATTTTATTCCTTATAACTGTCATGAGACCCAGGACACAAAGACCTATATTTCAACTCTCTTCTTCTTACTAGTTATGTGACTGGAGCCAGTTACTTAAACTCTCAGGGCTCCATATTCTACTTCTATAAACAGGAGATAATAACATATGACTCACAGTGCTGTCTTCATGAGGCATTAGAGAGAAATTGCTGATGATATCCAGAGTAGTGCCTGGCCCATGAAGTTTGGCACTGCCTCTCCCAGTCCAGGTATGGTCAAAGGTTCATGTTCTAAAAAAGCAGTAATTATCGGTTGCACAGCAAGTCTTTCCTAATTTGGCTTTTGTTTTGTTTTGTTTAATGATTTTTCCAAATTTAATAGAGAACAAAGAGCTGGTTTAGATTACAGGGTCACCACAAAATAGCTGAAGCTGTAGATATGACCTATTTTTAAGCTGCCACAGCATAATTGGGATTTTTTTTTCTTGGGAAGGAGCCAGAGTTGGAAGCCTTCTCTCCTCTGCTGTGTAGGTCATATCAACAAGGCAGCCACTTTGACAACTCCAAGGCCCTGGCCCATGCCTGCTTGCTTCCTTTGAACCTTCCTGAGGTTCCTCCCCTGAAGGCTTGCTTAGTACATTTCTCAGAATTATTGAAATCCCCTCTACTTGCAATTAAACTCCCATTAAGGCAATCGTAAATGCATTTATGATGCTATTGATGAAATATCTACTGCCTCTAAGTCCAGTCGTGGCTTTACTGAATTCTACAACAATTTGTGGTGGATTATCTCCAAAGATGGTCACAAACACATCTTACAATAAATACTAAACGAAGTTTGTTAGGCTGAAAGAAAGGATTCTCAAATAGTAATCTGACTCCACATACATACATACACACACACAAAGTACACACCAGTTAAGGTGATAAAAGATATCATAAATGCTTATTGCTTTTACTTTCTCCTCTTAATTAATTTAAGTAGCAACTATACAAAACTTTGTATGTCATTGTATTATTAGGGTTATAATATATGGAAATATGGAATATTTGACAATAATAGCACAAAGGTAGTGGGTCAGAGCAAAACTGCACTGAAATAAGAAAAGGACACCAGATGGTAATTTAAATCCAACGAAATGGAAAAAAAAGAAATGGCAAATAGGAAGGTTAATATAACAAACTCTATAAATATATACTTGCCTTCTTTTTCTGTTTACTTTATTTATAGATATAAATTATACAATGTGATAATTATAACAATGAATGTTGGGTCTGTAGCATATATACATGTAATATTGTGACAACAGCACAGAAAGGAGCAAAAGTAATAGAGATATATAAAAGCAATGTTTCTTTATCTCACTGGAACGTCATTTGTACAAATCTGAAGTAAATTCTGACAAGATCACATGTATGTAGTTTAGCCCTAAAGCAACCACTAAAAAAATAACTCAAGCCCTGGCTGGCATAGCTCAGTGGACTGAGCATGGGATGCGAACCAAAGTATGGCAGGTTCAATTCCCAGTCAGGGCACATGCCTGGGTTGCAGGCCATGGTCCCCAGCAGCCGCACATTGATGTTTCTCTCTCTCTCTTTCTCTCTCCCTTCCCTCTCTAAAAAATAAATAAATAAATACATCTTAAAAAAAAACTCAAAATATATAGTAAAAAAATCACTAAGGAAATTGAAATGTTTCACTAGGAAATATATACTTAAAATTTTGCAAAAGAATATTTGCAAAATATTTTGCAATAATTTTTTACTACAAAAGAACCAGTAAAGGAAGAATAAAGGAGCAAAAAAACATGCACCATATAGAAAACAAAATGCAAAATGTCACACTTAAATTCAATTATAGTAATAACATTAAATGTGAGTGAATCAAGCAATTCAAAGGCAGAGACTGTCTGAGTAGGTAAAAGAACAATATACAACTATTAACTTTCTACAAGAGACACACTTTAAATTCAAAGACACAAACATATAGAAAGTAAGAGGATGGGGAAAAGATGTCATGCAAACAGTAATAATAAAAAAGCTATCTTAATATTAGACAAAATATATTTTAACCACAAAATGTTACTAGAGACCAAAAAGGACATTTTATAATGGCAAGTTATACAACTTTTTGTCACTCAATCAGGAATATATAATAGTTATAAATAACTATAGTTAAAAATAGAGCCTCAAAATACATGAAGCAAAGCTAGGAATTGGAAGAAGAAATAAACAATTCAACAATAGTTCACTTTCAATAATGGATATAACCAGGGTATCGACAAGAAGACAGTAAACTTGAATAACATGATAAACAGACATTTATAAAACACTGCAACCAACAACAGACAGGATACATTGTTCTCAAGGACACATAGACCATTATTGAAAATATACCATATGCTAAGCCATAAAATAAGCCTCAGTAAATGTAAAATGATTGAAATAATATACAACATATTTTCTGATGCCAATAGAATGAAATTAGAAATCAAAACAGGAAAAAATATTTATATTAACAAACATAAAAAATTAAAAACCCACTCCTAAAAAATCAATGTATCAAAAAAATCACAAATAAAATTAGAAAATACTTTGTAATAAATTAAAATACAGACACAATACCACCGGAACTCATGGGATGCAGCTAAAGCAGTGTTAAGAGGGAAATTTATAGCTATAAATGACTACATTAAAAAATAAGATATGAATCCCTGGCTGGCGTAGCTCAGTGATTGAGCGCGGGCTGCGAACCAAAGTGTTGCAGGTTCAATTCCCAGTCAGGGTACATACCTGGGTTGCAGGCCATGACCCCCAGCAACTGCACATTGATGTTTCTCTCTCTTTCTATCTCCCTCCCTTCCTTCTCTAAAAATAAATAAATAAAATCTTTTTAAAAAAAGATATGAAATCAATAACTTCTACTTTAAGATACTTGAAAAAAAGGAGTACACTAATCCCAAAGTAAACAAAATTAGAAAATAATAAATATTAGAGCAGAACTTAATGACTTAGGGAATAGAAAAACAATAAAGGAAATCAATAAAATTAAAGATAAGACACCAATAACCTATTTGTTTTTGGACACACATGCAGCTTTTCCTATGAAGAAATGGGAGTCTATTTCTTTTCCATATGAATATTTAGTGTCATTGTAATTTGCACTGACTAGTCAAATAAGACAGAAATGAGAGTTAAAAGAGACCACCATGTTATATAAGTCCAGGCTTGCATGCTGTAAGAGAGGCCTCATGAAGAGTCCTAGGAGGATGAGAGAACATGAGGGGAAGGTCCAAAGTTTCCTAACCACCAACCAGCACTGAAACGGGATTTCTCGAGACAGGATTTCTAGAGCCTTTGAGTCCTGCCCAGCCACCAGCTAAATGTGATTTCATGAAGTACTCTTGCCAACACCATGTGGAGCAAAAGAACCACTCAGCCAACTGAAAAAAGTATAAGAAATAACACGTGGTTATGTTAAGCCACTGAGCAAGATATAACTGAAAATAGTCTTTAGTATTAAACCTCAAAAGTAGAGGAATTTCCAGGAAAAGTTAACTGAATCTCAATCTTATGTCTCCATAATGTTGAAGATAAGAGGTCTTTAGCCTCCCCTAGAAGAAACTGGATGAAAGTTAAGTTTCTCTGGTTGAAGTAAACATGGTGGTGGGGAGACACTCAGAAACCTAACTGTTTGGCCTCTCTCATTACCCCTCAGAGGTTTCTCATAGCCAGAACCTTTGAAAAACCAAACATTGTTAACATTATTTGAAAATCCATGATTTAAGTTGATAGTGTGGTTTTAGAAACTAGGCAGCTCTGTAAAGGAGAGAAAGGAAGTTGCCCAAGTCACATAAAAAGTTACTGGCTTGCTTGTAATCAAAGTCAGGTTTCCTGAGTGTCATTCAGTACTTTACTTTTAACACCAGGATTTTTCTGAAAACTACCTCTCCATGCTCACTTTTTAGGGCCTTTCTCACTGTTAATGGGCCATAGACTTTGGAGTCACATTCCCTTAGTAGTTGTGTGAACTTAACCTCTCCCAGCAGCAGAGACCAACACTGAGTCCCCGATATGACACCATTCTCCATGGTGGTTATCCAATTACCTGGCAGCAGATTGATTATATTGGACCACTTCTATCATGAGAGGGACAGCAGTATGTTCTTACTGGAACAGACACTTATTCTGGATATGGACTTGCCTTCCATTCATGCTACCTACATAGCATTGCTCCTGATCCAGGAACTCACTTCACAACAAATGAAGTACAGCAATGAGCTGATGCTTATGAAATTTCTGGTCTTGTATACTCCCTACCATCCTGAAATGGTTGGCTTGATAAATTGGTGCAATGACCTTTTCAAGACTCAGTTACAGTGCCAGCTAGATGGCAATGCCTTGCAGGGTTAGAACAAGGTTCTCCAAGAGGCTATAATATTTTCTGAATCAGCATCCAATATATGGGGTGCTTTTCTTTCATAGGCAAGATTAATGGGTCCAGGAATCAAGGGGTGATCTACTAGCTAAAATCCCTAATAATCCACTAGCACATTTTGTGCTCTCTGTCCTGGCAACCTTTCTTCTGTTGAACTAGAATTCTTACTTCCAGAAGGGGAAAAGCTTTCACCAGGAGAAAAAATAACAATTCCATCAAATGGGAAATTATGAATGGCACCAACTAACTCTGGGTTCTGCATACCTCTAAATCAATAGGCAAAGAAATGAGTTTCTTTGCTGACTGGGATAATTGATCCTGATCACCTAGGGGAAATTGCACTGCTACTCAACAATGTAGGTAAAGATGAGTAGGTATGGGTTACAGATCTCTTATTATCTCTTAGAACTCTTTTGCTTTGTGATTAAAGTCAATGAAAAACTATAGCAACTCAGTTCAGACAGGATGACTAATGAATGGCCCAGACCCCTCAGGAGTAAAGGTTTGTTTGGGTCACCCCACCAGGTGAAGACTTACAGCCAGCTAAAGTGCTTCCTGAGGACAAAGGGAATATAAAAAGGGCAGTGGAGGAGGTAGTTATAAATACCAGCTATGACCACATGATTAGTTATAAAAATGGGGACCCTAGTTATTATGGATACTTCCACATTTGGTCATAAATGTGTATATTAAGCTAATATTTTTCTTCTCTTTCTTATCCCTTTATCACATTAGATAATATATATTAACTGTACATTATGGTACTTAAGTGTTGTTAATTTTACATCATATATTTAAGTAAAAAGATACCAAAAAGTGTATATCACTGAAAATTTTTTTACCTTTTTCAGGGAAAAATAGTAAATTTTTTGTTTACAACAAAAAATGGACTATTTGTATCATATTAAGCAGAAGTATGACCTAGTTATTGTTTTTATCAACATATAGAGATTAAGTATAGTTTAAGGGGATGTATATAGGTTTCAAGTTGACAAGGGATAGACTGTAATGGTTAATTTTATGTGTCAACTTGGCCAACTAACCAGAACTTTGACGGTTAATTTTACGGTGCCCAGCTTCTGCTCAAACACCAGCCTAGTCCTTGTTGTGAAGGTATCTTTTAGATGTAACTAACATTTAACTTAGTAGAATTTGAACAGTACAGGTTATCTTCCTTACTGGGGGCAGAGGGCTGATCCAATCCATTGAAGGACCTAAGAGAAAAGCCCTCTAAGGAAGAAGGAATTCTGCCACCACACTGCCTTTGGACCTCACCACACTGCCTTTGAACTTGAGCTGCAATATCAACTCTTCCACAGTTTCCAGCCTGCCAGCCTGCCCTGTGGTTTTTAGACTTGTCAGCCTCCAAAATTGTGTAAGCCAATTCCTTAAAATAAATCCTTTTCTCTCTTCTCTCTCTTCCCTTCTCCCTCTCTTTCTTTTATCTCACCATACAAGAGATAGATAGATAGATAGATAGATAGATAGATAATAGATAGATATTCTCTTATTGCTTGTTTTTCTAAAGAAACCTTACCAATAGAAACACTACATAAACATGTGCTATTATTATAATATACTTCATTATTTTAGGTATCTTTATATGCCACCTCAATTTTCCTTTGAACTATTAGATCAATTTCTATCCATGCAACACTTCAAAGCACAGTGTGGATATCATTCTCCCTTTACTAAAATCTAAAACCTTGAGAACAAAAGCTAGTTTATTCATCTTTATATTCCTATAGCAAATAGCAGGTGATTGATGACTACTTTTGAATGGATAAATGAATGAATGGCTGAAAAATTCTGCCTTATAGCAGACACAAAAGTTCACTTGCTCTTAGTTCATGTCACATTAGTCTGATCAACTTTTGTCAATGTAACTGATGGCTAAACTGTGGTTATGTTAAGGGAAAAAAATGTTTGATGACAACTATTTCAGAGATGAAACACTTATTATAGGATCCATAATGCCCTGTCATTCTTTAGATAACATCTGTTAACTAAAATTTTCCCAAAGTTCTTAATCATAACACAGGAAAGAATCTACTCAGGTTTCCAAAGTTAATTACTACAGTATAAGTTGTCTTCAGGTTGAAGGTGCTTAAGAACTATGAAGATATGAAGACACACTTTGAAAAAAACATGAGCAGTCCCCAATACTTCATGATTTCTCAAAACCAAACACTCAGAAAACCAAACCAACCAAGCCAGAGCCCAATAATCCTCAGTCCATCATCCTTTACTTGATGGTGTGGAATCAGTGTAATGAGCATTTAACTTACTATTTCTTGGTCACCTATTCTTAGCAGCTTGCTCTGTCTTCCATTTTAGCATAGCTGTTGAATTGGTGCAAACCAGAAGACAAGTAGTATATTCAGAACAATCAGCACATACTTCTGTGGGCTAATGAAAATCAATTGCTAGAATTTCATCAGACACAGTTTTGTAATTATCATTATAATTAATAATAATGATAATAAGTAATCTAATTAGCAAAGGTGAAATTACTCAACACAAAATTGACAGATAATCTCAGTAATGATTATAGGCTGATCTTTTTAGCTGCTTGGGAATATAACCATTCTCTTGTCAGTTTAAGGAGATGAGCATTTGGGAAATTTGGTTTATAATAAGTCATAGAATCCCAGAATCTCAGAAGGTCAGAGCTAAGAAAATGATCTATATTCAATCTCTTTAGAAGACATTAATATATACTGGTGTGAGAAAATGGCTGACAAGCTTTATTGTCAAGTTGGACACAATAAATTGTTAAGACAATACATATAGTACCAATTTTTCATAAACATAACAACTACAAAAATAAAAATAAATAAAATGTTTTCTGAAAAATATGTATTCTCCAAAATAAAAATAAATATAAGTAATTTGGATAAACCCAGAAGACTAGACATCAAAATAGTAATAGTGATTGTTTCTGAGGGAATAAAGTTATGTAGTGATTACAAAAATAGCACCAATTATTTCCCCTTCCTATATGTATGCTGCTTTTGTGATATTACAACTCCCCCAAACAAAATGTGGAGTCAGTTTCTCCTTCCCTTGAATCTTGGCTGGTCTTATGACTTGTGTTGGCCAATATAAGTAGTAGAAGTAAGTGTGTCAGTTACAAACCCAGGTATCAGCGGGCTTCCACTTGCTCTTGTAAGGCCCTGCTCAGCCACCATGAACAAGCCCCAGTCTAGTCTGCTGTGTGATGAAAGATGCAACCCTCTCACCCCATTGTCATTGCCCTGACAGCCAGCATCACCAGATTTGGAAATTAGGCCATCCTAGACCAATGGTTCCTTAGTCAAAATACCAGCTGACCACAGACACATAAGTAACCTCAAGTATGATCTTCTAATTTTGGATCAGGTTAGCAGAAATACCCAACTAACATTTATAGTTCTAAGCAGTAATTAACATTTATTTCAAACCACTGGATTTGAGTGTGATTTGTTATGCAGCAATCATTAACTGATGCAACCAAACAACAGTGATGTGGACACAACCAAATGATCCATTTCTATAATGTTGTAATTTTAAAATAAACATAGATTGGTTTTTAAATCAGACAGCAAAATATTTTTAAAATACCTAACTCTTTAAAGAGAAACAACCTGAAAGCCTGAAGAGGAATTGCCCTACTTGTTACAACTCTGGCAGCAAATACCAAAATCTTCATTCAAAGTTTAAGCAAATCAGCTAACTTACTGATTCACAGGAACTTCAAGTCCGAGTGAACATTTCCAGTTTTGGTAATGGGTGAATTTAGGTGATCAAATCATATTTGTATGGAATATGTTTCTCTTCTTTTGCATTGCTTTTCTTCTGATTTGAGTTCATTCTTAGGCAGGCACTTCTAACAGTGAGAAGATGGCCATCTACAGGTTTAACACAAGAATTCTCCTTTTCTAAAAATTCTAGCAAAGTCTCAAGATTCATTGTAATTGACCCAGTTTAGGTCACATTCCCATCTATCATTCAATCACTCTTGTTCTTATTGGCCAGGCCTTTTAACACCTATCCTTCAATCAGGCATATGCCCTGAATGAAGAAGGAGCAGCTACTCAAATGAAAATTGTGGTACTGTTTTCCTAAGAAGAGACAAGTGAGAGTTTGACAGAAAAATAAAAGGTTCACAACACTCAAGGACAAATAACTAGTTAGTAACCAAGTTGGGATTAACCCCCAGATCTCTGACTTCCAGCACCAGCCTGGAAAAAATGCCATTCCTCCATCTTAGCATAATATGGTATATTCATTTCTGCCCTTGCATTCTTCCTCTAACTGGCAAGCAGGCTTACCAATTATGAAATGTTTTCCTGCTATGATACCTTGTGACAAAATGCTGTGCTTTCACAAATTAAAATGAAGCTGTAGCCCATTATTGGGAAGCAACAAAACTTGCATTCATTCATTCAGTAACTATTTTGTGGCCACCACAGTCTATTACATGCCTAGGCTGTTCAATGATTCAATTGGCACATAAATGAAAAGCAATACAGACACCCTAAAAGGGAGTCAAGTTTAATTATCATCTCACAACTCATCTGTTTCTCAAACTTTCTGGAATAGAGTGGAAAAGATGCCTTACCACAACAGAGGCACAGGCAGGCCCTCATTTGATATGTGAAATGAACTGACTCTGTAAAAATAGAACCTTGATATTTTAAAAGATATTATTTATTATTAGAGAGAGGGGAAGGGAAGGGGAGAGGGAAACATCAATGTATGGTTGCCTCTAGCACATCCCTTATTGAGGACCTGGCCTGCAACCCAGACATGTGCCTGGACTGGGAATCAAATCAGCGACCCTTTGGTTCACAGGCTGGCACTCAATCCACTGAGCCACACCAGCCAGGGCTAAAAATAGAAACTTTAAATGAACTTTTACTAGAGTTAAGTAACTTTCATGCTTTTCTCCTAAAGTTTCACAATATGTACATATTGTCACATTTACCACAAACTCTCATAGCAAAGCCTCCTTTTCACTGTAAAATAAAAGAATATTAAGGCCCAGAGAGAGAAACCACTATGCTCAGTTTCACTGTTTGACTAGATGTGTGTCAGCTCTGATTATCCAGGAGTGGAAGGATCTAACCCAGTGGGTGGCAGAGACATTTTCTTCCACATATTTTGATATCACACCAACAAAGCTGGTACATACAGAAAGTATTTGAGGTCTTCCTCCTCTGATTCATTTGGTAATTAATCATGGACTTCCTTGTAGTAGTCCTCCTTTCTTCAGTTATTTTGAGCTGAAAGTTTAATCTTTCTACTTTCCTATTTTCATGTTTGCCTTGGGAACAGGGACTCTATATCAAGCCAGCAAAGACCAGTAGGGTGTTCCCTGGTGTACCCTCTCCAATCAACTGCTGATAATTGATGGGGTGTTGGAAAGTTTGATGCCAGGGCTCTGTGGGAAAGAGGGCTGAAGTCACTGTTAATCCCTGCCATGACCTCAGACAGGGATTTGATTTGACTCCACAACTTCTTGTCTTTCATGAAACATTGATTAGTATCCTTTATCTAGGATTTAAACCTCTGTATGGGTATGGATAAATAAATGTTAGATATGCCCATATTCTTTTAAAAAACAATTTGTTCTGTTTTCCAGTTAGAAAATGATCACATGCTCTGTGTAGTAAATTTAGGAAAAATTATAATAAACATAATGTGATAAGTAAAAATAACTGTAATTAAGTCATCCAAAGATAACCACTAATATTTTTGGAGCATTCCTTGATAATCTATTTGTTTTTCTATTTGGGTTCCCCCAAATTTGGTTCATGCTAGTATATAATTGTAGATTATTTTTATAACTTTGCACTGTATCTTAAACATTTTAAGTATAATTATTCTTCAAAAAAAAGTGTTCACTCCAATAATATTCCTGTGCATGGATTTCCATGTGTTGATTTTTTATTTATTTGAGGATTTACCATTATTAAGCTATATCAGTTTTGATGATTTAGATAACTATTTATGACTTTCCTTAAAACAGTAGGAGTTCTCATTGCATTATTACAATACATAAAACATTTTCATTGGTTATGTTTCCAAACTGGAAAAAACATCCTGAATTCAAGCCTCAAACATCCTAAATTCAAACCCTACCAGGATAACAATCTGCCTCGGCTATACTGTTGGAAAAACAATATTATAAAGAAAGGAGAATAGTAGCTAGGTTATGTGTATCTATTAGAATATGATATGGAAGAAAATTATACTTTTGAATTTTTCTTACTGAATTTAGAATTTACAATAAAGCTATCTAGTTAACTTTTTCCCTTAATTGCCCTTAGAGCCTCCATGGCCTTGAATCCAGGGGAAATAGTTATATTACCAACAGAGAATTTTCCTCTAACCTTCTGGCAGGTAATACAGTTTTCACAATTTATTCAGGAACATTCCACAGAAGCTGTCCTTGGGATAAGATTGGAGTGAAAAAAAGCCAGCAAGAGCTAGAATTCAAGATAGATCACCCATAAGTATTTTTTATTTTTTCATTGACTCAAAAAGAAACTTTAAACCTAACTATGATCAGTGTTTTGCAAGTTACTTAATGTTGATATACATTAGCATTTCCTAAATTCAGTTGTACATAATAATTACCTTAGAGCTTGTTAAAGTTTCAGATTCCCAGACTTAACCCTAGACCTACTAAATGAGAATGGTAGAGTAGAGGAGAGGGAAGCCATAGACTGTGTGTTGTAAAAAGTTCCCAAGGGGTTCTGATGAAACTCATGGAAAACCGCTCTCTGGAAACAAAGAAGTAGACTTTGAAATCACAGTCAATAATCTGCTACCTCATCTGCATGATTTGATGCCAAACATTGAATAATGTATTTCAGTAAAACAGAGTCCGTGATCCAAGCCAACTAATAATATATTAAACATTAATGTGTTTATCTATGTCCTCTGCCAATGGTTTACAGTTTTTTCTCTGTCAGACTATACAGATCTGATAACTGGTCCACACACATCCCAGAAATTTTATTGGCCTCAGCAACCAACTGATACCTCTGGCAAACAATAATAAAACATATATTACCACCCTGTTCATATAGTTCCAGCCAAGAACAAGAAAACTGACATCTTGGTTGGCTTAGCTGTCTTTAGGATGGGAAAATGTCTGGTTACATTTTGAAATACTAAAAATAAGTCCAAAATCCTCATAAGCTAGTTTTTACTCATAAATCTCTAGAGGTGTGGATTTACCAGGAGAGCAAAGTATAAGGCATATCCTTACTTAAGAAAATCAAAGGGGGATGAGAACAGAATTTATTCCAAACAGCAAAAAGGGAAAAATATAAGATACTGAATAAACAAATGAAGGAAGGACCTAAGTACTAGAAGAAGTTGGTGACCAATAAAACTATATGAGATTTGTTTTCTCTATTTTAGCCTTGCTGATAGAAGCTTGCCTACAATTGAATGGTTTAGTATGATTTTTATTTTAAAATATATTTTATTGATTATGCTCTTCCAGTTGTCTCAATTTCTCCCCTTTGTCTCCCTCTATCTGGTACCCCCATTCCCTCCAGCCATCCCCTCTTTGGTTCATATCCATGGGTCATACATATCAGTCCTTTGGCTATTCCATTTCCTATACTGTTCTTAACACCACCCTGACTATTTTGTGCCTATCAATTTATACTCCTTAACCCCTGCACCTTTTCCACCATTCTTTCCCTTCCCCCTCCCAATTGATAACCCTCCAAATGATGTCCATATCTATGATTCTGTTCTTGTTCCTCTTCTTTGCTCAGTTTTTTAATTAGATTCAATTATTGATAGTTATGAATTTTTGCCATTTTAATATTCATTATTTTTATCTCCTTTTTCTTATATAATTCCCTTTAGTATTTCATATAATAATAACTTGATGATTATGAGCTCCTTCAGTTTTACCTTATCTAGGAAGTACTTTATCTGCCTGTCCATTCTACAGGTTAGCTTTTCTGGATAGAATAATCTAGGTTGTAAGTCCTTGCTTTTCATCACACTGAATACTTCTTGCCAGTCCCATCTAGCCTGCAAAGGTTCTTTTGAGAAATCAGCTGACGGTATTATGGGAACTCCTTTGTAGGTAACTTATCTGCTTTTCTCTTGCTGCTTTTAAGATTCTCTCTTTAACATTTGGCATTTTAATTATGATATGCCTTGGTGTGGTCCTGCTTGGGTCCATCTTCTTTCAGATTCCCTGTGGTTCCTGGACTTGTATGTCTATTTCCTTCACCAAATTAGGGAAATTTCTTTCATTACTTTTCCAAATAAGTCTTCAATTTCTTGCTCTTCCTCTTCTCCTTCTTGCATTCCTATGATTCGGATATTGGTATGTTTAAAGATGTCCTAGAGACTCCTTAACCTATTCTCATTTTTTTAATTCTTTTTTCTTCTTGCTGTTCTTATTGAATGTTTTTTTCTTCCTTGCATTCCAAATCATTGATTTGATTCTCAACTTTATCCTCTCCACTGTTGGTTCCCTGTAGATTTTTCTTTATTTCACTTAATGTAATTCATTTTTGGCTACATATTTTTTATGCTCTTGGAGTATCCAGTGCATTCCTGGAACATCCTGATAACCAATGTTTTGAACTCTGCATCTGATAGGGTGCTTATCTCCATTTTGTTTAGTGCTTTTTCTGGTGTTTTATTCTATTCTTTCATTTAGGCCATGTTTCTTGTCTCCTCAATTTGTCATCCTCCCTTCATTTGTTTCTGTGTATTAGGTAGAGCCGCTTTGACTCTCTGTCCTAGTAGCATGACTTATCGTAGAAAAGCACACCTGTGAGTTGTAAGGGGCAAAGCCTTAGGTAGTCACCAAGGTGGGGCAACCAGTGTCATTGCTCTGTGGCTCTGTGTGGGGGAGGGCTCAGAGAGCAGACAATGCCATTGCCTGGCCTCTAGAGTTATGTTCAGGAGGAAGCTGTCTGTTGGCACTTGCCCTGTTGCCAGTCACTTCACCTTCTCCCTGTATGCCACTGGTGCCCTTCCAAGTGTTGCCCTGCTGCTGAATCCCAGAGAGGATGGACCTACATGAGTCCTAAGTCCATTGTGGGCCCTTTAAGAGGAGTCTGTTGAGAATCCCGCAGTTTCTTCTGCCTCAACCTCATCCCTGACCCTAGTTTTTACTATCAGAAGTTATGAGGACTTATCTTCTTGGTTCTGAAACACTGGGTCGGGTGGTCTGGTCTACGGCTGGGATCTCTCACTCCTGAGGTATCCCTCCTGATTTTTACCCACCATGTATGGATTTGAGACTACCTGTTCCACATCTCCATGCCTCTCCACCTTTCTGCACCTCTCACACATCTCCGCAACTCTACCCCTCCTACCCATCTAGATGAGTGTGGCTTCTTTACATCCTTCGTTGTCAGACTTATATACAGCTCGATTTTTTTGACATTTGTGGGCAATATTTGTTTTATAGTCTAGCTGTAATCTTCACTATAGTTGTATAAGGAGGCAAAGCATGCTTTCCTACACCTCCATCTTGACTGGATATCTTTGTGATCTTTATTTTAAATGTGTTGGTATCATATCATCTCTGGATCCTGGATGGGTCAACCATTTTTGTTTGGTAATATATTTCAGGAACTTTTTTGAAAGCCTGATTTCAACCAGAAATTAGTCAGTTAAGACTTTAAACATACAATCCATTTAAAGAAGCAACTATAATTCATCCTGTCCTTCTTGTTTTTGTACTAAAATATTTTTTTGCCACAGCAATCCAATTTTGAATCATCAACAAAATAAAAAGACAATCCACATAATGGAAGAACATATTCACTGATACATCTGATAAGGAGTTAACATCCAAAATTTACAAAGAACTTCCAAAACTCAACACACACATAAAAAAAAACAACAATTACAAAATAGGTAAAGGACCTGAATAGACACTTCTCCAAAGAAGACTTACAGATGGCTAATAGACATATAAAATGATTCTCAATGTCATTAATCATCAGGAAAATGCAAATTAAAATCACAATGAGATATCATCTCACACCTGCCAGAATGGCTACCATCAATAAATCAACAAACAAGTGCTGGTGAGGATGTGGAGAAAGGGGAACTCTTTTGAACTATTGGTGGGAATGCAGATTGGTGCAGCCACTGTGGATCTGCCTTTCCACCCAGCTATCCCACTTCTGGGAATTATCTGAAGGAACTCAAAACACTAATTCAAAAGTACATAAACACCTCTGTGTTCATTACAGTGTTATTTGCATGTGACAAGATATGGAGGCAACCCAGGTGTCCATCAGTAGATGAGTGGATAAAACAACTATGGGATATTTACACAATGGAATTCTGCTTGGCCATAAAACAGAAGGAAATTTTACCCTTTGTGACAGTATGGATGGACCTGGAGAACATTATGCTAAGTGAATAAGCCAGACAGAGAAAGACACATACCATATGATTTCACTTATATGTGGAATCTGATGAACAAACTGAACTGACAAGGAACATGAGGACAGAATCATAGATGGAGAGCAGGATGACAGCTGGGGGTGTGTGGTTAGGGGGTGGAGGGATAGAGCAAAAAGGAAAAAGGATTCATGGACATGGACAACAGTGTATAAAATAATAGTAATAATTTTCATTCAAGCAATCCAATTGTGAATTGCCCAAAGATGTCACTTACAGAATGGTTTGTCATGTAAAATAAAGAGGGGATTGATTAGTTGTAGCCAGCATCATTTCCCTATCTCATTTTGAAAGAAAATTTTTCTTTAAATATAATGGAAACTAGCATTTAGAAAGCAAATGCTACTGAATATTGCTATGGATATAAATGTATTTTAATATTAAATACATTTGTATTTCAAAAAACTTTATACTATAATTCTACCAATCAGAAAGGAGCAATGTTAACACCTTGGTATATAACCTTCCAAATCTATACCTACATGTATCACATGAACACACATGCACACACATAGATATATTTGTACAATACATAGGATAAAAATTAAAAATATGAAGTTACACATAATACATTTTTATAAATAATGGATCATGTTTAACACACATGTGTAATCTGCTTTTTAACTCTATATGCATATATATTTTTCCCATATCAAAGTGTTCATCTTCAATGTTATTTGAATGGATAATTTGAATTCTATTACACAGATTTGCCAAAAAATGTATTCAACAAGTTCCACATTGTGAGATATTTAGATTTTTCATAAATTGTTTTCTATTTTATTGATATAAAACATAATGATGAACATTGAAAAGATAACATATTTTCTCCAGTATTAATTATATTCTGAGGATAAATTTCTTAACATGGAATATGGCAGCCAAGTGTAAGCTTGTGGCACACAAATGCCAAGTGTTTCTTGGCCCCTGCCCAGACCAGAACCATGTGCCTGTGTTCTTTGCATCAGAGGGGAGTAACTGCCTGGCAAGCCAATCTTCCTAAATAATGTGGGTCTCCTGTTCTAACACACATTACAGTGCTAACACATTAAAGGAGCAAAAAGACATCCTCCCTACTACAAGTGAGGTTGAGGAAGGTCAATAAGGTGAAGAGGGAGAAATTTCACCAGGCACATTTCATTCATTCATTTCATGAGCAGGGATTAAGCATACACTTTGTGCAAGGCACTGTGTTTTGTGCTGGCAGTTCAAAGTTTACTGAGAAGTATTTTGAATAGAGATAATCACAGATTCTCATAGATAATCCTAGAAGGTTATTATGTGTGCCATGTGAAGGTCTCGTGCAGGGTGCCTTGAAAGCACAAAGAATAACGTCACAGACTCTACAAAAGAAGTCAGAGTCACAGGTCATAGAGAAGGTCACCTATTTGGATCATACATGGGAGGACATTACAGCCAGAGGGAACAGGTGTGCAAAGGCTCAGCAGCCTGTGTAAGAATGGAACATTCTGGGAAATTGTAATATAACTGTGGCTATTAGGGAGCACAGAATCTAAGATATACACAGGAGATAAAGATGGAAATGTGAACTGGGCCAGACTTCAAAGGCCCCTAAATATCAGGTTAAGGAGCCAGGACAACAAAATATTTTTGAGAAATATTTTTCTAAGAAAAATATTTAAGAGAGAGATTTTTTATTTTTAAAGACATGATCTCATTTGACCAGACTGAAAGTGATTAAATATAATGCTTTGAAGTCACCTTAAGCTGGAGATATCTATCTTAATTATTTGTCATTAAATAAGTTGACATTCATAAAGATCTCAACAATTGCCTGAGTTATAATCTGTACTCAGTAAATAGTAGATGATGCAATAACAGGCATAATAGTTTATTATTAATCCTCACAGCAACCATTCAAAGGAAGCATGAGGGGAAAGGAAAGTTCAAAAGCTGAACATCTTGCCTAAGTTCCAACAGGTAGGTAGTTGCAAACTTGACTTCAGCATCAAGTTTTGTGGCTTTAGGTCTAGTGTTCCCTTTTTTTACATCGTAATGTGTTTCACACAATGTGTGATGTTTCACATCACAATGTTTTAACTGACTGGAATGATTTGCTTTGATATTCAGCCAAGATGGAGCAAATTGGAACCCCTCTAAAAGACCATCTCTCCAGCCTCTCCAGGAAAGTAAGGATAAGAAAAATAACAAATTTGGGCTAACCACTAGCTTGGTTGAAAATAACAACATCAATGGTAAGACTAACATAGCAGTTAACAGTATGAACAATCATGAGCTTTTATTGAACATTTGCTAGGTTCCAGGTACCACATTTTACATGCCTTACAATGTAACAACCTCCAGCTCCAACGAAAAATTAAGCAGTATTCTACAGGTGAACAAATTGAGGATTGAAGAGTTTAAACTTGCCCAAAGTTTCAAAAATATAAGTAAGATTCAAACATGAGCCACATCATTCGTAAGCCAGTATTTTTAACTTCTGTCAACATTGTATCCAAATAAACCAGACATCCCACCTTTCAGGAAAAAAAGTAAGGAAGGAAGAAAGGGCAGAGGGAGGGGGAAGAGAGAAAAAAAGAAAAAGAGAGAGAGAGGGGAGGGAGGGAGGGAAAGAAAGAGAGAGAGAGAGAGAGAGAGAGGGTCTTGACAAATGTCATCATCAGCTTGGACATAGGCATTTTCTAGAGCTGATGCTTCTGTCTTGAACGCCAGAATCACCAGCTTATAAGGCCACCGAGTGACCCCTAGCATGCTGCAATTCTATCTCTTGCAGAAGGACAATCTCCCATTTGAAAGGTTACACTGGGGAAAGGCTCTTTGCTACTTTAATGAGCTGATAGGATCATTTGTAACTGGGTATCACTGCCTTGCACCAAAGGTCAGTGATGAATGGAAGTCGAGAGTGAAATTTATTAAATCAGATAGCACCCTCCATGCAGAGGAATGAGGAGCATGAGTCAGCAAGAATGATTCACTGAACCTGCTTTGGCAGTCGGTGAAGACTTTACTCCAGACCCACAGCAAGGAAAAAATATCCTTAAATTATATTGCCCACACAGCTCTCTGGGAATGAAATCTATCATGTCACTATAGGGGGAGAAAGAGAAATAAGCCCTGCAATTGTGTGCTGTGTCCAGTGACTGGTCACTGCTTTCAATATTCAAACATCCTCCAGATGTGCAATGAGAGGACACCAGCAACACCTGGCCAATGGGCTGGGAGGCTCCACTGGGCTATGAGCAGCTTTGAGGTGATAGGAAACAGCCTCATTGCATAGAGGATGAGAAGAGAACTTGCATGGAAGGCTATAAACTGTCAGGGAGATAAAAGCAGAATTCTAAAAGGGAGAACACACTGCATCCATCTGCCCTCATGGTCAGTCATTGTCTTCCTTTACCAGGGATGTCAAACTCATTTTGACGGGGACCACGCCAGTCTTGCAGTTGCCTTCAAAGGGCCGAATGTAATTTTAGGGCTGTATAAATGTAACTACTCCTTAACAAAGGGCAAGGAGCTCAGTGCTGCCGCCAGGTAGAAATAAGGTGCCGGGCTGGATAAAACAAGGTAGAGGGTAGGATTTGGCCTGTGGGCCTTGTGTTTGCCACCTGTGCCCTAAACTGAGTGTGAGCTTGATATGAGGTCCTGCCTGTGTGCAGGAAAGGTGGGTCAAATGCTTAGTGGTATTCATAGGTAGGGGGAGGCAGAAAAGCTTTAGCAACTACTTACCACCTCACCTCCTTCTCTAACCATATTGTCTATATCATGAATCCTAATCTTTGTTGAGCCCTCACTATATGCTGGGTACTGTGCCATGTTAAGTCCATTTGTAAAACAAACCTCCAAAATGGGGATTACTATTATCCCTATTTTATAGATGAGCTTTTAGTGACTTGCCTGGGGTCACCTAAGTCATGAGTAGCTTTGCCAGGATTTAGATAGAGCCTTACAATCTAACCACTAGACTCCCCCACCTCAAGTGCCTACACTAGGTTCTGCTCTTGAAGGTCATGGCTACATTACTACTTGTAATGGGGGTGATACTGAGCCTTTATTGATTCCCCAGTTCATTTCCTGTATGACACAGAGGTGGGAAAAGTAGGTTTACAGTTGTTTTTATGGGGAAAAAGGCAAATTTTGATTATTACTATAGTTTTATCAACTGTGTGTTTTGCATACTCACAAATGTAAACCTACATTTGTAGTCTCCTCTCCTAAATTCATGTCCACCCAGAACCTCAGCGGTGATCTTTTTGGAAATAGTCTTTGCAGATGTCATTAGTCAAAGATATCAAGATTTAAAAAACAATCCTGGATATAACGTACACCTTCTTCCTTCTCAGAAGAGATATTACAGAGCAACACAGAGAGCAAGTCCACGTGAAGACACTAAGACAGAGACTGGAGGTATGCTGCCACAAGCCAAGGAATGCCTGGAGCCACCAGAAGCTAGATGGGTCAAGATTTCTCCTCCAGAGCCCTCAGAAGGGAACATAGCCCCACTAAAGCCTTGGTTTCAGACTCTGACCACCAGAACTATGATAGAATACATTTCTGTCATTTTAAACTATCCAGTTTATAGTAATTTGTTATGGCAGACCTAGGAAACCAATACAGTAGTGAATGTATTTGAGAATACAGCTTAACTTAAATACATCATTCATACATACATATGTATAGAACAACAGCAAATGACCCAAATTTTAAGCAGTTCAGGTTCTCTCTGAGAATAAGCTTAATGAATAAAAGTCTTAATTCATAGACAAGATAAATTACAGAGACAAGATCTTCTCAAAATTATTCATCACAGGATCTCCTCAGAGCAAGATTCAATTTAGCAAAATGTTTACTCACAAATTCTCATCCAACACTTTGTGAGCAAAATAAGATAAAATTATAAAGACCATTGTCTTTGAATCAATAACATTCTTTTTTCTTTGCCTGATAAAATGAGATAGACTGCTTATTTATCAGACTTCTCCCTTTATGACCTTTTATAGTAAATAATTTCATTAAAGTATAACATAGATATGCAAAAGTACCCAGCATATATATGTGCAACTCAATAAATTTTTACAAATTGTTCACACTCATGTAATCAGGCAAGAAATAGAATGAGACTCGAGTTCTAGAAACTTCTCTCCTGCCCCCTCCCAGCCACTATTTTAACCTCTAACACCTTTGGTCAGTGTAGCCTGTTTTGAATATGTGTAACAGATTCACACAGCATGAACTCTCTGTCTGCTTGTTTGCCAAACATTGCATGTCTGAGATTCATTCATGTTATGCATACACAGTATTTTGTTCTTCTGTATTTCCGTGTAAATAAAACACTATTTATCCTTTCTACTGCAAATAAAATTTGGGTTGATTCCAATTTTGTAGCTATTAAAAATAGCATTTGTATGAACATTCTTGTATCATCCTTTTGATGCACATGAGATATTCAACATATTAGTGTTGAATTAAAGTGTTATAAAAATACATATATGCATTCATCTTTCCAATATAGTCAATTTTAGTCAATTTAATGGATTTCTAGTGGTATTTCATTGTGGTTTTAATTTGTATCTGTATGATAATTAATGATGTTGGGCACCTTTAAAATACTTTCAAATATTGGTTGTCTATTTCATTATCCTGTTGTGTAAAGTGCCTGTATAAGTCTTCCCATGTTACAAAAAATTAGGTTGACATCTAACATATCTTTAGTTTCAAGTTTCCACAAAATTATTTTACAAAGTTTATGTGAGAAACATTTTAGCTGACCAACTACTGTAAACAAAAGGCTGACTATAGGAGTTCTGTTTTGCAATGTGGTTAGAGTGCTTCTCTCTTTTGCTGGATAGGCAAGAGCCTTAGAAAACACTAGGCTTTGGAGTCTTGAGGCTAGAGTTCTATTTTGGGCCACAAAATCAGAGTTACTATTGCAAACAGGCTGTAGAATTCCCCTGGGAGCCACTTGGAGAATGTCAATCCCTGAAGAAGAAAAAGGAAAAAAAGAAATCCTTTTTTTTTTTATTTTATTTAATTGTTGTTCAAGTACAATTTTCTATCTTTTACTCCCATTCCAGCCCACCCACCCAGCCCTCCCCACCTCCCTCCCATTTCCAACCACCCCTAGTTTTTGTCCACATATCCTTTATATTTGTTCTTGTAAACCCTTCCCCTTTTCCCCTGAAATTCCCTCCCCTCTCCCCTTTGAACACTGTCAGCCTGTTCTCTATTTCAGTGTCTTTGCTTATATTTTGCTTATTTCTTTGTTTTGTTGATTAGGTTCCTGTTAAAGGTGAGATCATATGGTATTTGTCTTTCACCACCTGGCTTATTTCACTTAGCATAATGCTTTTTTTAATAAAAAGAATTAATGGTCTTTCTAATTTTCACTTTGCTTTTAGAGAAAATACTTTTTATAATAAGTACAATTGGTTGGCCTAGATCTTATTTCTGTCCATACTGTGCTCTTTCTACTAATTACTGACATGACCAATTTGGACTAATTTGTCCTCCTCATTGATGGTAAAATGATATACTTTTCCAGGATTCAAGCTGTGAAGAAGTTACCTAAAATAGAGTGAAGAAACTTTTATACTCAATGGAGAAATCACAGTTCCTACTGGTGTTTTAGATTTTGGGTCTAGAGGCAGCTGTGCAGAAAAACCCTGGGGAAAAAGTCTGCAGAATTGAATATGCAGTCCTCAGGCATTTTTATTAGGTGAATTTTCCAAATACCATTCTGCAATGTTACCACTGAGACACCTGACAGCAGTTGTAGCCTTGGGGGATGCTGGATTAAGTCAGGGGGCACAAATTTCATCACTCAGACAGTCTTTCCCTCCATGACAAACCCAAGTTTCTACCTGGAGTTCACATGCTGAACCTAGTGGTAGAGCTCTCAGCCAACACTGGTGATATATAGCTTTGCTGGTTCTGTTTGCAAATTATCCTATGAAATAATTAAGGTATGCACAGAGTTGCAGATAAGGATGATCATGTCAGCATTATTTATAATGGTAACATATTGCCAATTACCTAAATATTAAACAGTAAAAAATTGGAGTTATGTGTTATGTTTTCCTTATTTTTGCTTATATGTTTTCTTTCCATTTTCCCACAAAATTTCTTGTTTAATTAAAAAACATTTTAAAAAATTAAATGATATTAAAATCAGGTTAGATAAAAAAGAAGAATACAGGAGACTAGTTGCAAAGAACTATTTCACAATCTTTGAACTAGAGCTTCAGGATGGGATGGACAGGGCTGGGCTTCCAGTTGAAGGAACTTCCTTTAGAAAAGGAAGATAATGGAACAGTAACATGAGGCAGCTGGATCCTATAGAGACTCTTGTTTGTAGAAAACAGTAACAGTGGATTTATCCTTGGGTCTAGTGATAGTTACCATTTGAGCACCATGCCAGACCATGTGCCAGACATAATTACATGTATTCCTCAATTCGGGCAAAGATGTGATGCAGGCTTTATGATCTACACCTACACCTCTTCTGCAACCCCATCCTTCCTATCTACACTACTTCCCTGACCCCCACTCCCAATTCCTACTCCATGCCTCACTCACTACCCTCTGTGTGAGGAGTTGTGCTGTGTTCCTCTCTGCTAGTCATCCAGAGCATTCTGGACCTTCTCCCCACCCCACAGTCATGTTATGTATAGCTAAGTCATTCAGTCATTCATTCTTCCACTGAACATTGAGTACAGACCCAAACTCAGATAGACAAACTCTGGAATCAAGCACTCTTACCACTCTGTTCTAATAGTGCAGGGTAAATGGAGGCAGTCTGGCTTCCTCACCCAAGTGTCTGGGTAACTAAGGGAAGCAGTCTTCCCATAACCTTGAATAGGCATGATGAGTACTGTTCACAGCCTTGAGACTGGGTCTGATAAACGGTTCCCATAACATGAAGTGGGCTCGAATGCACAGAATCATGCTGTTATATAATTTTTTGGCTTTTTCCAGTTTTGTTTGTCTCGTACTTAAGCAGGTGGGGACTTCTCACTATAGGGACACACAACTTTCAGCATGTGTGTCTCGCCCACCCCTGAATAAAGGCATGTCAGACATCCCAATATTCTTCCATCTGCCCAAATCCTGTGAACCTGTCCGACCTTGAATGGTCACAACACAACTAGCCTTGGTATATATACAAGCTTTGATCTACATAGAGAGGGTTCAAATCCCTATGCTGCCAGTTTCTAGCTGTTTAAAACCTTGGGCAAAAGCTCCCTAAGCCACACTGTCTTTATTTGTAAAAATGGGTTTATCAATGGTAACTATTTCATAGGCTTAATGTGAGGTTTTATTTAAATAAGACAATAGCAGAAAGTCTTGCTCAAAGACTGACATATAGACAACTTAGTTTGATTGATTATAATTGAACTGAAAAACTGGCTCATCAAATCAAGCTTCTGAAAGAAAAATTTGTAAGTGTTTATTGTAACACTTGGGAAGTGGTAGGAAATGAACCATGTCAATGGAGCTTTTTGGTCAGTATAAATACTGAGTTTCTGTTGAGGTCAATTTGTTTCCAGCCATCCCAAATTATCATTTTATAAAGGGCTAATTGAGGGCCTTCTGTTCTGAGAAGTAAACATCTCCTCTAGCAAAGTTTTCTCTAATTTGCTGCTCTCTCTGTCTCAGATATAACCTTCTGATCTCTTTGATTCACCTCAGTAAGATTTAAAATAGGATATTATGTTATCATAACACACTAAAAAATTTGCAGAGTATTTGAAGGAAGGAAAGACCCTCCAAGATTATCCCCCTTGCTGCTTCTCAATTTTTAATGTGTACACAAACCACCTGTGGTCCTTCTTAAATACAACTTCTGATTCAGCAGATCTGGAGTTGGGCCCGAGAAGCTGCATTTCTAAGAAACTCCCATATGATATCATGCTGCTGATCTAAGGATCATACCTTGAATAGCACAGCAACAGAGCCCTAGTTTTCAAATGTCCCCATATATTTGAGTTACCTCAGAGCTGTTAAAATACTGATGCCTGGTTCTCATGCCCAGAAATCCTGATTTCATCAATGTAGGGTGCAGCCTGGATGGTGGGTGCACTATAGCTACTAAGAACAATAGTTAGTAGCTATACATACAAGATTTTAAAGAAATGGTAGCATGTTTTTCTTGAAGTATTCACATATCGTAAGTATACAGAATGTACTGTGATCCCTAGGAACAAGAGGATAGATGCTTATGCACATAGCCCAGATTGCTTTCTGTCAGATAAAATCCTCACTAAAGGACAGCTGGGGTCTCACTGTGTCTCACTATGTACCAGGAACTTTGCTAGAAGGCACACATATTTCACCTGACTCTAAGACAATTTCTGGGTTAGATATCATTAGACCCATTTCAGGTTTGACACTCAAAAAATTAAGTGATTTCCCAAGGTAACACTGTCAATGAGAGGCATAGTTGGGACTTAAAATCAAATCTGTCTGATGGCAAAGTGTGTGTGTGTGTGTGTGTGTGTGTGTGTGTGTAACAACTTTGAGACATAATTGACATACAATAAAGTATGCATATTTAAAGGGTATGACTTGATGAGTTGTAAAATGTGTCTACATTTGTGAAGTTCTTACCAAATCAAAAAAAGGCCTCTATCCAAATAGCTTTTTTTCTGACCTTTTGTCATTCCTCTGTCCTTGTCCCCACCCCACACCCAGGCAACCACTACCTTTCTGTCACTATAACTTGGTTTCCATTTTCTGGAGTTTTATATAAATGGTATCAGAATGTGTGCCATTGTGAGTTGCTTTCCATGTTTTTGGGTGTATCAATGGCACTCCTTTTTATTTCTGAGTAATATTCCACTGTACAGATGTATCACAACTTGTTTATCTATTCACCTGCTGATGAACACTAGAATTGTTTCCAGTTTGAGACTATTACACATAACACTGCTAAAAGCATTCAAGTATAATAAGCAAATATTATATTTGGGTTGATATGTGCTTTCATTTCTCTTGGGTAGATAACTAAGAGTGGAATGTCTGGGTAACATGTTATCTGTATTTAACTTTTTAAGGAACTTCCAAAGTGGCTGCACCATTTTACATTCTCACCAGCAGAGTAGGAGAGTTCCAGTTGCAGCAAATTTTTGCCAGCATTTGGTATGACTTAGTTTTTTTTTAATTTTAACAATACTAATGGATATGTAGTGATTGATACCTTGTTGTGGTTTTAATTTGCATTTCCCCAGTGACTACTAATGGTGCTGAGCATCTTTTCATATTCTTATTTCAAGTGCAAGATTTTACATTCAACATTAGTGTTTCTCAAACAAATAAAATATGATTATTTTAAGTGAAAAAATAAAATCAGACGTATCTTTGAACTTTATTTAAATAACAGTTATAGTGACATTTACTTCATTATAATATTAATAAAATGTCAATATAAAACTAGGCAAACATTTGTTTTACTTATAAATTTGATATCACTATAAAAGTTAAATCCAAACAAATCAAATATTCCCTCTAATATAAATAACAATGAGACATGATGATGTTTGCTGACCCTAAGTCATGACTTGCAAATTTTCTTTCTTTTCTTTTTAAGTTTTATTTTAATCATTGTTCAAGTACAGTTTTCTCCCTTTTACTCCCATTCCAGCCCATCCACCCAACCCTCCCCACTTCCCTCCCATTATTACCTTCCCCTTAGTTTTTGTCCATGTGTCCTTTAAATTTGCAAATTAAAACCACAATGAGATACCACTTCACACCAGTCAGAATGGCCATCATAAACAAAGCAACAAACAACAAGTGTTGGAGAGGTTGTGGAGAAAAGGGAACCCTAGTGCACTGTTGGTGGGACTACAGACTGGTATAACCACTATGGAAAGCAGTATGGAACTTCCTCAGAAAACTAAAAATGGATCTGCCTTTTGACCCAGCAATTCCACTGCTGGGACTCTATCCTAAGAACACTAAAACACCAATACAAAAGAACCTTTGCACCCCAATGTTCATAGCAGCACAATTTACAATAGCTAGGTGCTGGAAGCAACCTAGATGCCCATCAGTAAATGAATGGATCAAAACACTATGGTACATTTACACAATGGAATTCTATGCAGCAGAAAGAAAGAAAGAGCTCCTACCCTTTGCAACAGCATGGATAAGAGCTGGAAAGCATCATGCTAAGCAAAACAATCCAGGCAGTGAAAGACAAATACCATATGATCTCACCTTTAACAGGAACCTAATCCACAAAACAAAGAAACAAGCAAAATATAACCAAAGACACTGAAATAGGGGACAGACTGACAGTGACCAGAGGGGAGAGAAGAGGGAATTTCACGGGAGAACGGGAAGGGTTTACAGGAACAAATTTAAAGGACACATGGGCAAATTTTCTTGAGTCATTGACATAGCACCCCATTGTATTATATGGCCTTCCTTTGGCAGGAATTCATAATTTATGTACAAGGTCTGCCTTCACTCTTTAGCTGGTGTCAATCAAAGAAGATCTTCCTTGCTCCAACACTGTCATAAACACCAATGCAAATGTGGGCACTGGCATTGCATGGCAATACTGGGTTATAAGGAGAACCAGATGATTCAAAATATGTTTATATTGTTTTTGTTAGATTTTCATCCAAATGGAAAACACAATATTGAAATGCCTTCACAGTAGTCATCCTCTGAAGACAGAGCTATGATACCCAGTCAGTCTGGGACGCCCCATAGTTAGAAAGGCTCCATGCTGTGATATGGTGCCCTGTGCTGTCTTAACCTGACCACACATTCTGTTTGCACCCAGCGTCCAAATCTCCTTGCGTTATCCATGTGCTAATGATTCTTCCAACAGTTTATATGTCATTGTGTCACTGATTCCCCTTCCCTGCCGCAGATTTCTGGATGAGGAAACTGAGGCTGAGAGGTTTAGGTAAACCCTTCCACATTCATATAAAAGAAACTCGTGGAGTCAACACTAAAGCCAGTTCATCCAAGTTCAGATTGCATTTTTTCCCTATATCACAACCTCCCTGGCCATAGTACTAGAAGAAACATTCTGGAGAACATAAAAACCTGGAGCTTTTTAACTAGCTCTTCTTATGATCAAACAACAAATGTTTCCACCCATCTCATTTCCACTAATCCAAAACAGACTCAGTGTCCTTTGCCTATAATTCATGTCTATTCTTTTAGTCATCTTTTTATCCTCCTCTATAGGACACTCAAAGTCCTGGGCACACAACTGGGTATGACACAAGCCAGATGCCACCCACGTGCAGCTACTGCCCATCATGTAAAAACAAGGACACTTTTCTCCCTCATTCCTGCAGACAATGCCCTTGTGTTTTTATAATCACACCAGCTTTCAGTATTCTCCACACACTCATATATGTCATTAAACATGCCACATTTTTTTCCAGGTGGATATTTTCAAATAAAGATCTAAAAACAATTACAACAGAACCACAACACCTGCCATTCATTGAGCTTTTGTTTCAGGTCAGGCTTTATGCTAAAAACTCACACATGCCTCATCACTATGCCGTGTCTCTGCAAGGCAAATGCACCTATTCTCACTTGGAAAATACTGCAATGAGTTCAGAGTGACAGTTTTACACAGCTAATAACTAGTGGAGCCAAGAATCAAACCTGGCTTTTAAGTGCCGGTAATGCATGCCGCTATTACCTCAGAGAGGTCATTCCCAATTTGTGCTAGCTGTAGGGAATAGTTCCTTTCTCTAAAAAGTCATAGCCCTTCAATTATATCTCTTACTCTACTTAGCACTTCTGACCTTACGCATTCTTAAACTGTGAGTCTCATACAGTGGTGAGCACACTGCTGCATCTATAATGGGCATTTAGTAAAGGTCTATCTATTTTGGGGTGGGGGGCTGGCTAAATGGCTGGATAGGTAGGCACATGGATGGAGGGGACCCAGTTGCTTTCCTCTGCCCAGCATCTTTATTTCTGGAACTAGTGCCCACTACCATTACCACCTATTTCATGAGTGGACAATCATCCTGTTCACTCCCTCCTCTGGTCACATAAATAAAATGATTCCTGAATTTCCCTGCAATAGAAATTGATCCAGAAGGGTCAGTTTATCCAAGCAGACTCAATTTCTGAAGTCTTACATGGACAATGGCAGAGAGAAGTACCTGTTCCTTCTGGAATGGCTTAACTAGGACAAGGTGACTCTGAAATAAATGGCGCTTATTTTTTCACACCCTAAGGAGAGAACCTGCATGTCAGATGAGGGAAATATCATTTGAATCCTGAATTCAGCTAGCCATGCCTGAAACATGAAATCCCACCAGGCTTACTAGTTAAGTGAACCACATTTGGCCTCTACCCATTTGAGTACTGGCCACTACCAATTTCAAGTGTCCTGAAAAACACAAGAAACAAGGGTCTCTATAAGGACAGTTTTATTTACATAAATTATAACTCTGTGTTATTATTATAAAATTGGTGATGGTACATGAGGAAGGTAGACATGACACATGAGTTTTATGGAATCTGTCATAATTCATAGGCCAAATACTAATTCACACAGCTAAGATACCATGGTCTTCACATGGATTTTCTCCTCCAGTCTTTTATTTATATTTTTGTGCATTAAAAAGAGCAATTGATTTACCCCCTTAAATGCAAAGTCCAGACGTAAAGCTGATTTCAGGGTAGAATCAAACAATACCATCAAGGACCTGGTTTCTCCCTTTCTCTTCAACCTGATTCCTACCTTGTTGCCTCTACCTTCAGGCTTTTGCATCATGGGGGCTCCAACCTCTCTCTTCATGGCCTCAAATGGCTGCAGTATTTCCAGCATGACCTCCTTATATTGCACCATACCAAGAAAAAAGAAGATTCTCTTCTTTTATTTATATATATATTCTTTTTTTCTAATTGTCGCCTGAGGATATGTTTTTCTTAATTTTAGAGAAAAAGATAGAGACAGAGAGAGAGATCCAGCAGTTGCCTCCCATATGTGCCCTGACCATGGACTGAACTCACAACCTAGTTATGTGCCCTGACCAGGAATTGAACCTGCAACCGTTGGTGTATAGGGTAATGCTCCAACCAACAGAGTCACCTGGCCAGGGAAAAAAATCTCTTCTGGCATCTCTGACAAGAGAGCTTGGTATAACCGAGGTTGTCAGTTTCCAATAATAACATGATTAAAAAGGGTGAAAGAATAGAGCATGTATATACAGACAGAGAGAGAGAGAGAGAGAGAGAGAGAGAGAGAGCATGCAAATAGAGCACAAGTATGGTAAAAAAAATTAAATCTGGGTGTGGAAGGTATTTAGGTGTTCAGTTCAGTGCATGATTTTTTCAACAGTTCTACACATCTATAATTTTTATGATAAAAAGTTGATAGAAAAAGAAGGTATGGAAGTCATTGCTGGCTCCCACCAAGTATTCAGTTCTCAGCCTTTCAGACACATTATGAGTTTACTCTTCCCCCCGTATCTGAATTTTGATGTGGACAAGTGAGATACCCACATCAAAGTGAGGCTTTGGCCTGTGAGAGGTGACTAGTGTCACTTCTGGAACAAGCTCTATAGGCCCATTTATTGCAGTGATCAAGGAAACATATATTGAGATGAAGCACCCCTCAACCTGGATCTCTGAGAAGCTGTACAGAAACAACCCCAGGCAAACTACAGTGGGTATACATCTAAGCAGGAAATAAAACTTTCTTGTTACCCATCTCCAAGATTTGAGGGTTGTTTGTTATAGCAGCAACACTTATATCATCCTGACCAATATAAAATTGATGCTATGCAAGAAAAACAATACCACTCATAAAGTTTTAACTCCTAGATCATTTCTAAATAGGAGATTTCAAGCACACACTCTGAGTGGGTTTAAAATATTTATTTTTTTTATTTAAAATGATCAGTTAGATCATAGCCCAACACTAAACACAATGTGTTCAATCTTTTAAGATATCTGTGCTGTTAAATAATGTGGGGAAGATAACCCCAATTGCTGTATTTCCTTTCTTTTTCTGTCCTCCAATGCATTCCAAATGGTGTCAGAGCAGTAGGCAAGAACTTTTGTACAGTGCTAGAGTCTGTCCCATTAGCTGATTGCTTGTGGATATGTACATCCAGCAGCACATTGTAAGGCAGATCACTGCCCATCATGTCTAACTGCAAAACAAAGAAAAGCAGCAAATGTACCTGGCCCTTGGAAAGTTTCCAGTAAGTTGTAATAGTGAAGTGGAATGAGAATGAATTAACCAGCAATATCAACAAAAGAAGTAAATGATTTCTCTTCACTACTTAGAGGAAGTCTTTCTAAACTACTCAAAATCCATTTCACCTACTCCACAAGCATTGCCTGTGTGGCAAGTGGCACTTGGTAGGTCAATATTGGATTTTTAAAAGTAACTGAAGTGACCTCTCCAAAGAGAAATCACTTAAAAGTGAAGAAGTCACCTGGAGTCCAAATTCAATGTGGAAAAGATTCTCTGAGACCAGAGAAAATGGCCTGATGGATAGGTCTGTATTTTTTGTCAGGAAAGGACCACAGCATTTCTGGTGAATGATGGGTCCATGTTGACTGCAGCATGGGAGTGATTCACAACAACCTTTGAGGTCCCACCCACTATGTTACCTCTCAACAATTCCTTCAGCAGGTGTTTGAAACCGTTGTTTTTTTCTCTATTGACTTAGCAGCCACAGAGTCTTGGGTAAGTTACCTAAAATCTCTGAACTTCAGTTTCCCCAACTATAAATGGGAATAAGCCTATTGTAAAGATTAAGCAAAATCAAAATATGAAGTGCTTGGCACATAGTGAAAGGTCAGTAAATGTTTAGGGGCTGTAATTATAACCTTTGTGTCTTTCTTGGATATTGTGTGTGTGTTTCTGTGTGTTGGCTGGCCTTTTCCTTTCTAACTCTTCTAGTTTTCAAGTCATTCTTTTCTTTACTCTTTAATTCAAGGATAGTGAACTATGTGCCAGGCACTTTTCTCTAGGTTGGTGACAATGATGGATGAGGCAGATTTCCTTGTCCTCAGTAGACAAAACACAGAATATAATGTGGTCAGATTGTAGATGGTGACACCATGGAAGAGGGACACAAGAGCTGGTCTTGTGTTCTGGCTCTCCTACCCTATGGAGCTGATATTTGAGTGGAATTCTCCCCACAGGCCCAGCTCCACCCCTAGCAGGACCTGCAAACACCACTCTACCTGCACTTGTTAGGAAACTAAAGCAAAACTCCTCACCCAGCTTTCAGGGTTTTGGAAACTGTCCTGAAGAAAAAGCTTTGGGAGGCACAGGTAAACCCTAGACTCCAAGCCTTTGGGCTTGGGGCTTGAGGTACCAGCAGGCATGGTTCTCTGGCTTGTGTATTGGGCATATTCATAATAAACATAAAGATAGAACTTCTATTAAAAATATTAAGAAAACAAATCAAATTGCTGTCTATCCTTCTTTCTGCAGTTTCTGCAATAGACATTTCTCATTGCATACTTGTGTAAAAAGTTTCACTGGACAGTCTCCCTGAATCTCCACCTGAATTTATTGCTTCAGCAAAACCTCAGCATGATATTAGTGTGAGCATACATCTTGATTAGGTTGAGATAGTCCTGCTTTATGCCTACTGTCCAAGTGTAATTGTCAATAGTATTACCTTTCACTTTCAAAAGTGCTTCCGCTTCAATAGTAAATTATAATTATACAGTGAACCCAATTTTAGTAAACCTCTCTAAAATTAAAAAAAAAGCTTAAGCTCAAAAAAAGCTCATTTTGATGCTGAAAATTCCTTAAAATTATAAGAGAAATTGAACTCATTTTCAATATTATTTATATCATTGATTGATAGAATCATAGTAGAAATAAAAATATATACCATGTATTAAAAAGCAAATATGCTAGTCATTATGCTAAGGACTTTTCTCATTTTATTTTCTATATAAACTTCATAGTTTCATTTTGACTCCTTTCTACAGATGGGAAAATGAAGAAGAAGACAGGGAAATAGCTTGTTGAGGAATTGTCAAAAGGTAGGTAGAAGTATGTAGTGGGGGGAGACGAAGGCATGGTATCTGGAGGGAATAGGAAAGATGCTAGAAGAAGAGACTGGCAAATAGGGAGAAAGCAGAGATAAAGAAGTCTGCTTGGTTCAAGGCCAATCATACTCCTTGGCTAGCACCTTGCAAAAGTTGAAACACTAATGCTTCTTGGCTTTGGAGCTTGAGTCAAACATTCAGCTGCCCAGATACTTAAGTAAAACCCTGAAGTCCACTGATCCTAGAACACTGTGATGCAAATCCTTGCAATAATGAAGTTTTTCTCATCTCAACTATCCATCTCCCCAGCTTCCACCCTAAGCTTTATGACATCTCTCAAGAGCTCTCTAGAGAAATATCAAGTTATAAAGATAAGCATGACTCAAAATCCAAGGATTATCAAATATGAATTTGAGAGTTGTCATGGCCTGCAAAATCCCTTATGTGGCTCAGTGGCTGAGGACAAATTTTATACCTCTTCTCAGATTAGTCTATCTTAAAATGAAGCATGGTCAGTGAATCTGAGCACTGAGAGGTTGGTTCCAATCTCCCTTCTCACATTATTCACATTCTCACTGCTGCTAGCATAGGAGTCTCATTTCTGACATCATGATTAATCTAATCTTTCCAGGTTTTCACTACTAATCACATCTTCATAAAGTTTAATTTAATGTAATTTAAAGTAATACTGCCCTCTTGTGCCTCATTGCACAAGGGGCTTTTTGGAGGAAAGATTTATTTTTAATTAAAAATAAAATTTATAAGCCCTGGCTGGCATAGCTCAGTGGATTGAGCTTGGGCTGTGAACCAAAGTGTCGCAGGTTCGATCCCCAGTCAGGGTACATGCCTGGGTTGCAGGCCATGACCCCCATCAACCGCACATTGATGTTTCTCTCTCTCTCTTTCTCCCTCCCTTCCCTCTATAAAAATAAATAAATAAAATCTTTAAAAAAATAAAAAATAAAAAAATAAAAATAAAATTTATAATTGCAGCACCTTATTGAACATTAGATGGGGAAGAGAGAACATATTTCTTGTTTATTTCCCTTCATCATTTATCCCAGTCTTTTGCCACATTGGTTTACATCATTGATAACTGCTGGCCATGGGAATCAACTCTAAGGGTAAATTTCAATGTAAATCCACATGTGATTATTTTAAAGTAGCATATGGACAGAAATAGCAAACAATGAATCCAGGCTGCCGGGCAATGAGGAATGCAGGAGAAACTGAGTAAGAAATCAGGAAATGAAAGAAAGTTATTAAGTAGACTTGCCACAGATGGCTTAGTGATTTCAATAGACTTGGTTAATGGAAAAAACAATCATAGAGAGCCCTTTAATTGCTTTTCAGCTGAGCTCCTTTCCACCTCTTTATGTTTGCAGAGATTAATTAAGAGTCCCAATCACAACCTAAAGCTAAACTCAAAAAGACAGATCAGAGAAATTTTTTTAATGGTGGCATGCTCCAGAGACTTCTGAGCAGCATGGCTCATAAAAGCAATGATCAGTGGCTCTGGTTTGCAGAAAATTACTTGCAAGGAACAAGTAATATAAGTGCAGAACCTAACATCAGACAATACACAAATCACCACTTTTTGAGTCTTGTTTCTAGCCCCAAAATTCGGTCTTATATTTTTCTCTTAACTAGCCACTACTCTGCACTCAGGTGGAAAGAATAATGGGAAGGAAAATTATCTAGAAAAACTTAGATACTCCATAAATCACCTAAGAAGAAAGGATATAGCCAAGCTGATCTCTAAGATAAGGTGGAACACAGGGGCTGCATACACACCTCTGGAAGTGTGCTCTTCACTCTTTCAGGGAAAGACCTTCCAAGATTGTTCCATTTTCCATTCGGTTTTCTGACTCCAGTCACCATCTCTATGATTATCTCAAAAGATGGGCATGCTGGCCAATGATAGATATCTGAGGACTGGGTACATAGGAGGGGTGCCTACTTTTCCTTTCCCTTACTCATCCCCTTTTAGGCCATACTTTGCTTTCTGAGGATCTCTTTTCACCAAGTCCAGAAGTTTTGGCTTTGCTTTAGGCTCTAGACATTCCTAATGTCTTAAGCTACCAAGGAGCTTCCTTTTGCTTTATCTTCTATTCTCTATTTTGTTTGTTTTGTTTTGTTTTGTTTTGTTTTCAAAATTGTGCCCCTTGCTGGTCTGTGTAACCCAGAACACCATCAGGGTTCCATGACAGACAAGCAAAAACTGAGCTCTGAGAGGGTCAACTTACCTAGTTTGGCAGGCTTCCCTCAGGAACTTCCACTCTCCTTGAAGATGAGGGCCCTGAGGGTGTGTAGGGGAAAAGGAGGGGGAAAGGAGAGGAGGATTATTCCCAATGGGAAGCATAGCAAAGGTGAAAATCAGAATCAAATAAGGAGCTCAGTGTGTTGGGGGAATTTACAAAATTATAGTTAAAAGCAAATAACTATAGAAGGGGACAGTGTGATGAGATGAATCTGAAAAGGTACATTTTATGGCATTTTTTAGGAGACAGTAAGAATTCTTATGATCATTATACTATGGTTCCCCTTTCTTGATCCTTGGTACCCCATTTCTCAGGGCACACAAAGTTCTGCACCTGGCAATTCTCTCCATCCACCACAATTACATCTCAACCATGCAGCTTATGGAAACACATGCAGAAGTGACTACAAAGTCTTCCTGAGTCACACCATTCCTGAAGTCTTGGTAGACTACAGAGCCTATAGAATCTGTAGATAGCCTGAATTCAAATCCAATGCTTCACTCTCACCTTCAGTTTCCTCATTGGTAAAGTAAAAATATTAATAGCACCTTCCTCATAAAGCTTTTGTGAGGATTTAATAAGATAGTAAAGCATTTAGTATAATGCCTAGAGTATCATAGCAGGATAGTCCTAGCATTTTGATCATGGGAACAAAGCTTTAGGCAGAAGGAATAAATCCTGGTAGAATTTTGGGTGAGAGTGAGGTGGAAAGGGATTTATGATATGCCTTTTGTTCATCCTGGAGTTATGTGCAGATCTCCAACTTCGCACATCGAAAAGCAACGTTTACTGTCTCATGAAGCAAAGTGGAACACACTTTATAAACCATTTCATTGTGCCTTGGATCACAGTGACAGTACAGTATTTATCTTGGAGGGGGAACTGGAAGTGTTTCTTCTTTTTCTTTTCTGACTGGTTTATATTTACCTATCTATTAATAATAAACATGAAAGACTTTTGCAACTTAAAAATACATTTTTTAAATTTAAATTTAAAAACATTCTTCAAAGAATTTTTATAGGCTTGGATACTGGCAAGCCTATAAAATTTTTCTTTAAAAATTTTTACCAAATTTGGATGTTGAAATTATTTCACTCCCTTTTTCATACACTATGTACATTTTTCTTTTGCAGCAGTATCTATTACTATTTAATGTAGAGTAATAATCATATTTTCCCAGTAAATCATCACCTTTTGTATATGGAGCTTTGATGTAGACAGTGTACATGTGTTGAGGTGGGAGAAGATATAGGAAAGGGGGCAGAGACTGATGAGGTTTTAAATCCAGAGACTGATGAGTTTTGAATTCAGAAGAGAAGAGTCATACACACACAATTAACTGCTCCACAATGTGGGAAAAAATCAGTGCCTTCAGAGGTAGGTATCAGTGGCCCTTAGCCTTCAGTACACATCAGAGCCACTTGGGCAATGTTACTCTCAGTCTTTCAGTTGAGGAGAGAGAAGGGGGCAGATGGACGCTGTGAACATGGCAGCGGTACTGACCACATGTGCACTGCCTTCCTTGAGTATCCCAAAGTGAAAGGAAGAGCTCTGATTGCTTCTCTCAGGCTTCTGCCTTGATGAGAAGGCGAGGAAGCAGAGGAGACAGCTCAAACTCTAAAACCACTCTGTATTTCTTCTCTTTCCTTTCCATCTCCATCACACTTCTACTTTTGTTTGAAGGGATTGGAATGGCCATGGACATCTTTGGGATTAGGCTAAAGATGGGGATATGTTTTGTTTGAATTTAGTGGGTGGTATTTACATGTTTACAGTCATTTTCATGTAGTGGCATGAAGATATAGGGCTAGGGGTCATATCCCACTATAACTTGTCCTACAGTACCCTGCACCACAAACATGTAGAAAAGAAATATAAGGAAATTGTATAGAGCCAGAGGCTCATATGTAGATAATTTTTTCAATTCTTACAGGCTTCCTAAATTTGACAATTCTAAAAATGTTTAATACTGCCAAAAATATGTGTGAAGCTGAAATTAACTTTTGTAAGCCATAAATAGTAAAAATTAAATGATAATAAAGTATGCTAAGAACAAGACTAATATTATAAATTTAAACAAAGAAGAAGTCAACTGCAGAGATGTATCAAGCAGTTAACTAATAAAAGTATATTATTATTTTCTGGATTTTGTGTGATTTGTGATATTTGTCAGCCCTTTAAAATCTATAATTTGTTATGATTTATTTTCTCATTCTAAAAAAATAAAAACACACTATGTTTGCATTAGTATAATTTTTTGCCTCTCCTGAAATCTGGAAGAAAAGCGTCAAGGTGAACACTTTAAATGTTGCAAGAATGTGTCTAGTCTTTAATCTCAGGAGAAAATGAAATGTTATATTTATTTATATATTTAAATTAAATTATCTGATTTCCAGTTTGCCATGGGATCAGGGAATTGTCAGTCATTATTGGTGTTTCTGCACCCCAGGACTGTGGGAAGGTCCCAGGTACCTTGGGATTGTACCCAACCAGAAGCATGGGGCGATGGTAAGGAGGCGACACTCTTCATTTGCTAGGCATCTGTGGCACACTGCTCCCAAGGAAAGGCTCTATGGCTCCCATGCTATGCTGAGCAAATGAGAATCTTGGACTAGTGCTGAAGCCCTTGAGCTTGCTTATATTCCTGTCCCTGCGCTCCCTGGGTAGGCCTGACCCCTCCCCAACTCAGGAACACAGCCTTGGACAGATCTGCTAAGCTTCCCACTGAGCTTCACTATGTTTAGGCTCTTCCCAATTCCTAGAAATACTCCCTTATCCTCTATCCTTGACCCAATAAGCTTGGATTCTTATTCCCATATCTTCTAAAAGCTTAGGATTTTCAAAAGGCAAGAACGGTGTTATCTTTGGGCAACTTTGGCTACCAATATGGAACAGAGGGAAAACGTGACTTAAAGGAAATATCCAGGGTTTGGCCACTTCTTGGAACAGAGAGAAGGGGGAACTACAGGAAGAATACTGGCCCAAAATATTTAAATAATATCTCAAATTAAAAAACAAATCTGCCCTGGCTGGTGTAGCTCAGTGGATTGAGCTTGGGCTGCGAACCAAAGTGTCGCAGGTTCAATTCCCAGCCAGGGCACATGCCTGGGTTGCAGGCCACGGCCCCCAGCAACCGCACATTGATGTCTCTCTCTCTCTCTTTCTCTCTCCCTTCCCTCTCTAAAAATAAATAATCAAAATCTTTTAAAAAATACATAAAAAATAAAAAATAAATCTGACCATACCACTCCCTTAACTACATCTTTTCAGTGGCTTGCCATCACTTACTAGGTAGAGCATGTATCCATTACTGAAAAGACCATTTATGATATTGCTCCCATACAATAAACTCCATACAAGTTCTTTCTAAGATTTAATGTGCATCAAATTGTTTGGGTTTTCTCAAAATGCAGATTCTGATTTAGGAGGTCTGGAGTGGGGTCCAGGCTTCTACATTTCTAACAAGTTCCCAGGTAATGATGCCAAGGCTTCTGCTTCAAAAGCCACACATGGAGTGGCAAGGGACCACAGCTTTCTCCTCTGAGCATTCCAAGACTTCTGGGCCCACTGCCAATCTGGAATGACTACCCTTCTGTGTGGCTTTCAAGCATCCATGAATACATACTTTAATCCTTATAGTCTGTCTCATAGCTTGGATGTCTTTCTCATAGCTTGTGAACTACTTGAGAATAAGACATTCTTTATCATTTATGCACTATGGACATTACCCAGTGCCAGGGATGAATAAATGGATGGATAGATGAATAGACGGATGGACAGACAGATAGATAAAGAATGAATAAATCATGTGCAGATCAGTCTTTTAATCTAGACACATATAGAAGTTTTACTTGAATGAAATTCATGGGAGTCATTTAAAATACATTTAGTTAAATACATAGTGACAAAGTTACAGAGTGTGGTCATTAAAACCTCAATAAAATATGTCAAAAATCTCAAAAGCAGGGCTTTTCTTCCCAAGAGGACTGTGCCCTCTATTTTGGCCTGCAACCATGCCAGAGAGATTACAATAAAATTTGCTTTTAAAAAGTCATTTGAGAATGTCTTCTGCAGTCCTCTGTGTGCAGTTCTACTCACCCTTATATCACCCCTACGTCACCCCTAGAGCATATCGCAGTTTCTAGCACTATAGCTACTGTGTTACAAACTAAATTACAGCATCAAGATCAGCTGAACTATATGAAGCACTTTTTACCACCCAGGAACTCTGTTGATTCCTTTTAGTCTAAATATCTCTTGTAAACTGCACAATGAGGCCAATGCATGTTACAGATGAAGAAAATGAGATTAAAGTGCCTAAGTTAGCTACCCAAAATCAAAAGCTGGCAGGAGAATGGAACTGGGAACCCAAGACTCTCTAACCCCAGAGGCCACACTTGTAACCTCTACATAACAGTACCTCCCAGGGAAAATGCTTTGGTCACCCATGCACATATCATTCAAAGCCTGTGGCACATTTATTTGGGTAGAACTTTGGATTTGTCACCATTGCACTGGATGACCACTGGGAATTTTTGTCTTTGAAAACTCCTTGACAAAGAAATCTTTATGTTACTTCCTAGGGGATAAATCATACTCACGTTAGCCCCAGCTCCCATCCAGACCTCTGGGACCCTCACCTTCTGGACAGTCTTGCCTTTCTTCACCTCCATGTCTTATTATTAAAGCAGAGGGAGAGAGTCAATATGTGGTTAGTAAGTGGTATGTTAAATTACCCAATGAATTCCACAAAGCTCAGTCTTGCCTAGACTCAAGGTGTTGTTTCTAATGTTACTTACAATTTCTGGAAGGATGGTGGTTTCAGGTAAAAATCCATCAAAGCTGAAGCTTTCCTCCAGTTACCCACCTGGCTGCTGAGACCTCTCTGCATCTGAGATTTAGATTAACTGGGCTTCAGTCAATGATTATGATACCCTCTCAGAGGTTTCTGCCACTTTGAATTTCTCCTATATGCCCACCTCCTGCATATGTTTTGTTTCCCTATTTTTCCTCCCAGATGAGAAATTCAGTCCTTTTCAGCTTCTACAAAAGCATTCCAAGAGTGAGGAAGAATGTATTAGCAAACAGGAAATAAGAAAGCAGTCACATCAGACCTCCTGCTACATCCTCAATCCTCCTCCTATCTGTCTTCCTCACTCACTGCAGAGAAGCCAACTTAGTCCCTCCTGAATATGCAGAATAAATACACTAGACACTGATGCTTAGAGAATCAGAAACATTTCTCTCCTTTGCACCCTAATAGAACCCTGAGATTTTTAGCAATTCCCCTGTATAAGCCTCTGTGTGCTTCAGAGGATGTCCCCCTCCCAGTTACAGACATAACCTGAACACAGGTCTGGCTGCCCACTGCTCCAAAAGCCAATACTTTCTAGGGGCATGTGCTAATATAAAGGAAAGTGGTTTTATTCAAGTGCCAGCCACTTGGAAGATGGGGTACTCTCATCTCAAAGCCTATCTTTAACATCTCAGTTCAGGCAGGGTGGTTTGTAAGGAGAGAGAGGGGCAAGAAGAACAAAGAGAGCAGGGAGAGGGGCTGCAGACACACAGGCGATGTCCTTGTTGGTCCTGATATGGATCTTTATGTCAGTGTCTTGGAGCTGGTCAGTGCCAACCACATTCCTGCAGTTGGGCAATCTGCGTCACCTGAAGTCATGGTCATGGCCATTTCTTGTACAAGCAGGAACTAGAACTGTTGGCCCTTGCAATATGCTTAAAAAGAATCTGTCAGTATGCAAGTTCTTTTCCAGTTTGTTAGTACATTTTCTTCTAATTCCATTTCATGGTAAGTCAGAGTAGTATAAAGCTTATAGTCTCTGCTATACATTGACAGGCTTGACTTGTCAAAGAGAAATTCCATTTACCTGCCAGTGATCAGTGCAGATAGAAGCAGCAATCAATGACCAATAAGAAGTGAGGAGAGGTTTTCTAGGGGCTTCTGGGAAAAGTATCCTTATTCATTGGAGATGACCCAAACCAGAAATAGCCTGTCTCTTTCCTCCTTCTTCCATGATAGATGGAAATAACACCTAGCACTACTACCAGGAGAAGGAAGGTAACTTTGAGAATGACACAGCAGAAAAATGGAAAGAACTCATGAGAAAGAGATAATATAATAAGTTCATTAAACCCATTTTATTTTCCTCTTGGGCACATAACAAAATCCCCGAAGGTAGGCAGTGACACAAAACTGAGTCCTGATCAGTGGATTATGGATGGAAGTGACTTTTATAGCTTCTAGGCCTGGTCTTTTTCCTCCTGCAGGCTGGATCATGCCAGGGTGATCCTAAAGCCATCTTCAAGATGGCACAACTACAGTGTAAAAGAAGCTGAAGTCCTTGGATATAATAGGAGCCTCCATTTCCACAGAAAGTTGGCATGAATGAGCATAATGTTGTATTGTGTGAAGTCCCTGATCTCAGGACTAGTTTGTTATAGCATGTTATAGACTAAATGTCTGTGTCCTCCCCCCACAAATTAATATGTTGAAGTCTAATCCACAATGTGATGGTATTTGGAGGTGAGGCCTTTGCAAAGTAATTATGTCATGAGTGTGGAGCCCTCATGAATGGGATTAGTGACCCATATAAGAAGAATCTAGACAGCTAGTCTGCCACATGACTATACAATGAGAAATCTTAAGCCCTCAGAAAAGAGCCCTCAAGAAACTTTGACCATACTAGCACCTTCATCTGGAACTTTCATCAGAACTTTAAGAAATAAATTTATGCTGCCCAGTCTGTGGTATTTTGTTACAGCATCATATGTTGACTAAGACATAGCATGTGGCATTTCTTACACTGACAGATACAACCAAAATTTTTGAGTGTTGAATTAACCAACTCTAAAGTCATTCTACATCTAGACTTCCCCTTATAAACTAAGTTTTTCTTAATATTTAAGCCCATTTTGGGCAATATATTTTGTTAGTTTCAGTGAAAAATAACAGAAAATTTCATAGTTCTACAGCTCCTACTTTCATAGTTGTGTAAATAAACTCATCAAGATGTTTGCAGAATGAAGGCCAGGATCCACTATGTTAAAGAAGATTACCAATCTATATAAGAATATTTGTAAACACTCTCTGGGGGTTGTTTGCTTTCTGATCCTCATCATGTGATTTTTCTGCCCTTTATTGGCAAGAATCTATTTCTGTGGTTATTTCTGCTTGATGAGTCCAGTGAATTCTCTTAACCAGTACCCTCTTCCACCCAGATAGGACACCTACAGCTATTTGGAATTTAGCATTAAGCATTCTAAAATATCTCTCTTGATATATCCATTGATGAGAACTCCTTGAGCACTTCCCTCAGATCTAGCAATAAATTAGATTTTTTCTCTAGAGTCTCATCTCTGCTCTTGGTTCATTTGGCCTCCTTTTAAGAGAAGGGTCGTTCAGTGATGCCACCCTCCTTCCTTTGTATGTGCACTTTATCTGCCCCTAGACATGGGGCCACAACATTGGCCTTTCACCCACTACAGGTGTCCCATCTTTCTCAGCCTGGTAGCACCATTGTCCCACCCTAAATGGATGTATTAATGTATCCACCCATACTCCAAGGATTTCCAGACTACCTCAATTGGTCTTCCTGCAGTTCCCATGGATATACAGATATAGATCTAGAGAAGAAATAAAACATCCCAAAAATCAAATCAGGAGTCACAGCACTGTATGTATGGCAAGTATCTATATAGTCTGCTTCCTTATGGTATTTTCTCTTATAAAATGAAATAATTTGTCTGAGCTCCAAAGCCTTTCCTGAAACTCCTTATTCCCCACATTAGAATTCATCCCTTCCTCCTGTATGTATCCTGGTATGGTACCTACTGTCCTTTGACATGCTCTTTGAAGTAGCAGGGTATAGACTTTAGGAACTTGGACTCTAGAATCAGGAAGCTTTGGCTAGGTTCCTAGATCTCTTAATCACTTGGCAAAATAACCTCCCTGGGCCTCAGTCTCTTCATCTGTAGAAAGGGATAATAATAATAACAATAATAATAATAATAATAATGACTTCATCAGGTAGTGGTGAACATTAATTGATGAAGTTTACTTTACCTAGCCAATTAAGTGCTCAATAAATATCAATTAAGTGCACAAAGCTATTTGTATAGTATCTGTCTACCTCTTCTTAGATTATGAACTTCTTGAAGACAAAATCTTACTCATCTTTGTAGCCCCTTGATAGACCCTAAGTAATTCTTTATATGTATTGTTTGAGTGAGTGAGTGAGTGAATAAATGAATGAATGAGGAATAAGTAACTGAGTGAATTTCCAGGTGTGCCTACGGCTAATAAGCAGTTACTGAAAGACATTCCCACTAAAAAATAGGACTTTATACCCGCATAATTCCAGTTTTTGTGTCATGTGTCATAACCAAAGCCAAGTTTGGTTTTATGTTCTCTGTACCACTGAGATTTCTGATGCCTTTCCTGCTCCTACCCCACACTCTCAACCCCCAACTCCACACCTGGTCCATGTGAAAATATTCTGCTTATTTAACCACAAGGGAATGGTTAAGAAAGTTAAATCATAGTATGAGGCCTCTAAAAAGGGAGGTTAGATATGTCATCCTTCTGCAGAAAGATGTTTGTAATAAACTGTTAAGTGATAAAATTAGGTTATAACACTGTATTATTTACCATTTTGGTAAAATATACATTTTATATAGTAAACATCTATACCTGCAATTTTTACTGCACATTAGAATCTTTAAAAATGATGCAGCTCAGGCCCACACCAGGCCACTGGAGTCAGCATCTCCAGGGTAACACACAGGCAATTGTACACTAGCCTGCCCCCATCTGCAGTTTTGCTTTCTACAGTTTCAGTTACCTGCAGCCAACTATAGTCTGAAAACACTAAATAGAAAATTCCAGAAATACACAATTGATAAGTTCTAAATTGTGTGCTGTTCTGAGTCATGTGATGAAATTTCACACGGTCTCACTCCCTTGCTCCCAGAATGTGAACCATCCCTTGGTCCAGCATCTCCCCACTGAACATGCTTCCCACCCAGAAGTCACTTAACAGCTATCTTGGATATCAGATCTGTCATGGTATTGCAGTGCTTGTGTTTTAGTCACCCTTATTTTACTTAATAATATCCTCAAAGCACAAGAGCAATGATGCTGGGAATTTGAACATGACAAAAAGAAGCTGTAAAGTGCTTCCTATAAGTGAAAACATTAGTACAGTATAAGATTCTTTGAGAGAATGAAAGAGAAAGATGTCATTCACATAGCTTTTATAACTGTTATAATTGTTCCATTTTATGATCAGATGTTATCATTAATATCTTACTATGCCTAATTTTCAATTAAACTTTATTATTGTTATATATGTATAGGAAAAGAGACAGCAGATATAAAGTTTAGTATTATCTATGATTTCAGGCATCTGTCAGGGGTATTGTAAGGTATCCTCCATGGATAAGGAGGGACAATTATATTTCCTAAAAGGCACCCAAGTGACTCTAACGACATAAACTGATCTGTTTATCAGGGCTGTCTTTGTCTGGTGGGATTATTAGTGTTTTTATTTTCTTTTTGTGGCTTATTTTTTTCCTCCTATGAAAATGTATTGCTTTTGTGATAAGGAAAAAACCCACATTCAATCAAAGCAGAGGTGGAGAGAACGGTAGAGTGGAAACAGTTTTTATCATCAGCCTTGCAAGAAGGGAGTATACTGCACTGTTTAAATTCAATTCCACAGCTCAGACTACATGCAGGTCAACACCAGCCACTTGGAAAATGATTAAACAATAGGCTGGGCAGCTCTAAATACTGGGCTCACTGTTGTTTTTCTTTTTTTATAATTGAATTTGTTAGATGACATTGGTCAATAAAACCATACAGATTTCAAGTGTACAACTCTATAACACATCGCCTGCATAGTGTATCATGAACTCACAACCCAAAGTAAGATCTCTTTCCATCACCATTTATTCCCTGTTTGCCCTCTTCCACCTCCCCCACCCTGCCCCTTCCCAATAACCACACTGCTGTCTGTATCTGGTTTTTGTTTTTGTTTTAGTTCTGGTTTGTTTTGGTTTTGCTTAATCTCTTCACTGTTTTCACCCAGCCCCCCAACCTTCCTCCCCTCTGGCAACTCTCAGTCTGTATCTCTCTTCTAGGTAACACTTGGTTCACTTTTCAAATTTATTCAACTTTGTGTTTGTTGAAGTCCAGCTTTAACTGTACAGTGCCATCGGACTTTCACTAAGAGAAGATAGTGTTCACAGAAGCCCCCTGATAGTCCCTAAGACTGTCTGAGATGTCTGAGGTGCCAAGTTTGTTTGTGCAAACAAATGCAATCCTCTGCACAACCCTCTGTAAAATCTACAGATAGAATGTACAGAATTTGAAAATAATGTCTGAGTTTTCTCTATATTTCAAGATAATCATAAATTTCAGTATTTACCTAAATAGTGGGCTCAGTAGGAAGATCTGAAACCACCCCGAACATCTGTAGGGCCTGGCTCAAGAGTACAAATGGAGGTCCACATATTAGATGTCTATCTTAAAGTCAATCTAACCTACGTGCCCAGCAGTAAATGAGTGGATCAAAAAACTATGGTACATTTACACAATGGAATACTATATAGCAGAAAGGAAGAAGTGATTTCTACCCTTTGCAACAGCATGGATGGAACTGGAGAGCATTATGCTAAGTGAAATAAGCCAGGCAATGAAAGACAAATACCATATGATCTCACCTTTAACAGGAACCTAAACATCAAAACAAACAAGCAAGCAAAATATAACCAGAGACATTGAAATAAAGAACAAACTGACAGTAACAAAAGAGGAGAAGGGTGGGGGATAATAAGAGAAAAAAGGGGAAAGGTCATCAAGGAACAAGTATAGAGGACCCATGGACAAAGCCAAAGGGGGGCATGATTGAGGGTGGGAGGTGGGGATGCGTGGTGTGGGGGAGCGTGGTGTGGAGAAATGGAGACAACTGTGCTTGAACTACAATAAAAAAAATCTCCCCCCACCAAAATAAAGCCAATCCAACAGACTGTTAAATAAAAAGAGACTAAAGATACACGATAACCAAATGTAACATCGGATCCAGAATTAGATCCTCTTGCTATAAAGGACATTAATGAAACAATTGATAAAACTTGGGGCATGTGGATTAAATGGTTGTCATTTATTAATGTTAATTTTCTGATATTGTGTTGGTCATTGTGTAGTTATATAAGATAATGTCCTTGTTAAGGTCAAGTGTGCTCTAACATATTAGGGGATGACTGGGCACTATGTTTGCAACTTTCAAGTAGTTTTGGGAGGAAAACAAATTCATTGCACTGTTTCTTCAACTTTTCTGTAAGATAGAAATTTAAACACTGTTTTTTTTTTATTAAATGTATTGGGGTAACATTAGTTAATAAAATGATATCAGTTTTAAATGTACAATTCTATGATACATCATCTGTATGTTTCATTGTGTGCCTACCACCCAAAGTCAAATCTTTTTCTGTAACCATATAATTGACCCCTTTTACCCTTTACTATCTCCCACCCCCATTCTTAATGGTAACCTCCATATTGTTGTCTGTCTCTATAAGAATTGTTTCTTTGTTTTTCTGGTTTGTTCATTTGTTACTTTCAATTTTATATCCCACACATGAGTGAAATCAAATGGTTCTTAATTTTTTCTCTCTGACTCCATTTAGCATGATATTCTCAAGATCTATCCACATTGTTACAAATGCCAGTATTTCATCTTTTCTTTTTTAATTACATATTTTTAATTTTATTTTAATTGTTGTTAAGTACAATTTTATATCTTTTACTCCCATTCCAGCCCACCCACCCAGGCCTCCCCTCCTCCCTCCCATTTCCACCCACCCCTAGTTTTTTATCCATGTATCTTTATACTTGTTCCTATAAACCCTTCCTCCCATCCCCTGAAATTCCCGTGATATTCCGTCCCCTCTACCCTCTGGACACTGTCAGCCTGTTCTCTATGTCACTGTCTTTGGTTATATTTTGCTTGTTTCTTTGTTTTGTGGATTAGGTTCCTATTAAAGGTGATATCATATGGTATTTGTCTTTCACTGCCTGGCTTATTTCACTTAGCATAATGCTTTCAGGTTGCATCCATGCTGTCACAAAAGGTAGGAGCTTCTTCTTTCTTTCCGCTGCACAGATTTCCATTGTGTAAATGTACCATAGTTTTTTGATCCACTCATTTACTGATGGACACCTAGGTTGCTTCCAACACTTGGCTATTCTAAATTGTGCTACTATGAATATTGGGGTGCATAGGTTCTTTTGGATTGGTGTTTCAGTGTTCTTAGGATATAATCTCAGCACTGGAATTGCTGGGTCAAAAGGCAGATCCATTTTTAGTTTTCTGAGGAAGTTCCATACTGTTTTCCATACTGATTGTACCAGTCTGCAGGCCCACCAACAGTGCACCAGGGTTCCTTATTGTCCACAACCTCTCCAACACTTGTTTGTTGCTTTGTTTATGATGGCCATTCTGACTGGTGTGAAGTGGTATCTCATTGTGGTTTTAATTTGCATCTCTCTGATAACTAGCGATACTGAGCATCTTTTCATGTGTCTCTGAATCCTCTGTATGTCCTTCTTGGAGAAGTGTCTGTTGAAGTCCTTTGCCCATGTTTTAATTGGGTTGCTTGTCTTCTTAGAGTAGAGTCATATAAGTTCTTTATATATTTTGGAGATTAAACCCTTGTCTGAGGTAACATTGGCAAATATGTTTTCCCATACATTTGGTTCTCTGTTTATTTTGATACTGTTTTCTCTAGCCATGCAGAAGTTTGTTTTTTTTTTACTTTGATGAGATCCCATTTGTTCATTCTTTCTTTTATGTCCCTTGTTCTAGGGGACATGTCAGTAAAAATGTTTCTGCATGAAATATCTGATATTTTCCTGCCTATGTTCTCTTCTAGGACTTTAATGGTGTCACGGTTTATATTTAGATCTTTTACACACCTTGAATTTATTTTTGTGTATGGTGTAAGTTGGTGCTCGAGTTTCATTTTTTTGCACGTAGCTGTCCAGTTGTCCCAACACCATTTGATGAAGAGTCTGTTTATACTCCATTTTATGTTGCTGCCCCCTTTGTCAAATATTAATTGACCATAGAGACTTGGGTTTATTTCTGGGCTCTCTGTTCTGTCCCACTGGTCCATGTGCCTGTTTTTATGCCAGTACTGGGTTGTTTTGATTACAGTGGGCTTGTAGTACAGTTTAGTACCAGGTATTGTGATCCCTCCTACTTTGCTCTTCTTTCTCAAAATTGCAGCAGCTATTCGGGTCATTTATGGCTCCATATACATTTTTGAAGTGTTTGTCCTATGTCTGTGAAATATGCCATTGGTACTTTAATAGGTATTGCATTGAATGTGTAAATTGCTTTGGGTAGTATGGACATTTTGAAGATGTTAATTCTTCTAATCCATGAACACGGTATATGTTTCCATTTGTTTGTGTCTTCCTTGATTTCTTTCTTTGGTGTTGTGTAGTTTTCTGCATACACGTGTTTTACCTCCTTGGTTAGGTTTATTCTTAGATATTTTATTTTCCTTTTTGCTATATTGAATGGGATTTTTTTTCTTGATTTCTGCTTCTGCTGTTTCATTGTTGATATACAAAAATGTCTTGATTTCCAGGCAAAAATGCCTGGATAATGACTTTGTATCCTGCTGTTTTGCCAAATTCATTTATTAGGTTGAGCAGTTTTTTGGCAGAATCTATAGGATTTTCTATGTACACTACCATGTCATCTGCAAACAATGACAGTTTTGTTTCCTCCTTTCTGATTTGGATGCCTTTTATTTCCTTTTCTTGTCTGATCACTGTGACTAAAACTTCCAATACTATGTTGAATAAAAGTGGCGAAAGTGGACAGCGTTGTCTTGTTCCTGATCTTAGTGGAAAAGATTTTAGTTTTTGCCCATTGAGTATGATGTTGGTTGTAGGTCTCTCATATATGGCCTTTATTATGTTGAGGAATGCTCTTTCTAGTCCCACTTTGCTGGGTGTTTTTGTCATAAATAAATGCTGTACCTTATCAAATGCTTTTTCCGCATCTATTGATATGATCATCTGAATTTGTCTTTCCTTTTGTTTATGTGATGTATCCCATTTACTGATTTGCAAATATTGAACCATCCTTGCATCCCTGGGATGAATCCCACTTGGTCCATGGTGTATGGTCTTTTTAATGTATTGTTGAATGCGGTTTGCCAATATTTTGTTGAGGATTTTGGAGTCTATGTTCATCAGCAATATTGGCCTGAAGTTTTCTTTCTTTGTTGTGTCTTTATCTGGTTTTGGAATTAGGATGATGATGGCTTCATAAAAAGTGTTTGAGAGTCTTCCATTTTTTTGGAATTTTTGTTATACTCTGTCCAGGAGCTAGCTCTTCTTAAACGCTTTGTAGAATTCTCCTGTGAAACCATCTGGTCCAGGCCTTTTGCGTTGGGAGTTTTTTGATTACTGCTTCAATTTCATCTGCTGTTACTGGTCTGTTCAGGCTTTCTGCTTCTTTTTTACTGATTTTTGGAAAATTATATTTTTCTAGAAATTTCTCCATTTCACCTAGGTTTTCAAATTTCTTGGCATACACTTCTTCATAGTAATTTTTTACAATCCTTTGTATTTCTGTGGTATCAGTTGTAATCTCTCCTCTTTCATTTCTGATTGTGTTTATTTGGACCCTCTCTTTTTCTTGATGAGTCTGCTTAAAGGCTTGTCAATTTTGTTTATCTTTTCAAAGAACCGCTCCTGGATTCATTGATCCTTAGAATTGTGCTTTTAGTCTCTATGTCATTTAATTCTGCTCTGTTCTTGGTTATTTTCATCCTTCTGCTTGCTCTGGGCTGCCTTTGTTGTTGCTCCTGGAGTTCTTGTACACCTAGGGTTAGGTTGTTTGTTTGAAATGTTTTCATCTTTTTTAGGTAGGCCTGTATCGCTATAAACTTCCCTCTCAGGACTGCTCTCACTGTCTCCCACAAGTTTGGGGTTGTTGTGAGTTCATTTTCATTTGTTTCCAGAAACTTTTTGATTTCTCCCCTAATTTAATTCTTGACCAGTTCCTTGTTTAATAGCATGCTATTCAATCTCCATGATTTTGAGTGTTTTGTTGGTTTTTTTTTTTTCCCTTGAGGTTGGTTTCTAGTTTCAGCCCCTTGTTGTTGGAGAAAATGCTTGGTATGATTTCAATTTTCTTGAATTTGTTGAGGCTTGTGTTATGTCCTATCATGTGGTCTATCTTTGAAAATGTTCCATGTGCATTTGAAAAGAGTGTGTATTTTGCTTCTTTGAGATAAAGGGCCCTATATATATCAGTTAAGTCCATTTCATCTAGGGTATTGTTCAATGACACAATATCTTTGTTGATATTTAGTTTGGAAGATCTGTTCATTTTTGACAATGGGGTCTTAAAATCCCCCACTATAATTGTGTTGCTGTCCATATCTTCTTGAAGTCCTCTAAGATTTTCTTTATGTATTTGGGTGCTCCTATGTTGGGTGCATATATATTTATAATGTTTATATCTTCTTGGTGGATTCTTCCCTTGAGTATTATGAAGTGACCTTCTGGGTCTCTCTTTATGGCCCATTTTTGGAAGTCTATTTTGTGTGATATGAGTATTGCTACCCCAGCTTTTTTTTCCTGTTCATTTGCTTGGAATATTTTTTTCAGTCCTTCACTTTCAGCTTGTGTAGGTATTTTGTTCTGAGGTGGGTCTCTTGAAGGAAGCATATGTGTGGTTCATGCTTTCTCATCCATTCAGCTGTTCTGTGTCTTTTGATTGGAGCATTTAATTCATTTATGTTTAAGGTTATTATTGATAGGTACGTATTCATTGCCATTTTTGTACTTGTGCTCCTCACTCTCTCTCTCTTTTCCTTTCTTTCCTTAAAGCAGTCCCTTTAGCATCTCATACAGAGCTGGTTTGGTGGAGGAGTATTCTTTTAGGCTTCTTTTGTCTGGGAAGCTTCTTATTTGGCCTTCTATCTTGATTGAGAGCCTTGCTGGGTAAAGTAGTCTTGGTTGCAGGCCTCTGGTTCTCATTACTTGGAATATTTCTTGATATTCTCTTCTGGCTTGGAGCATTTCCATTGAGAAGTCAGCTGCTAGCCATTTGGGACTCCCTTGTATGTTACTTCCTGTTTCTCCCTTGATGCCTTTAAGATTCTCTCTTTGTCTTGGTATTTTGCCATTTTAATTATGATATGTCTTGAAGTGACCCTCTTTGGGTTCCTCTTGATTGGAACGCTGAGTTTCCTGGATTTGTGTGACTTTCTCTCTCATCAAATTAGGGAAGTTTTCCATCATTACTTTTTCAAATAGGTTTTATATCCCTTGCTCTTCTCCTTCTCCTTCTGGTATCCCTATTATATGGATATTATTACATTTCATATTGTCTTTCATTTTTCTTAATCCCTCTTCATTCTTCCTGAGCCTCTTTTCTTTGTCTTACTCTTTCTGGGTGTTTTTTCTACTTTGTCCTCCAATTTGCTGATCCGATCTTCTGCTTCATTGATCCTGCTTTTCAGTCCTTCTACTGTGTTCTTCACTTCAGGAATTGTATTCTTCATTTCCTTTCTGTCCTTGTTGATAGTTTCTATTTCCTTTTTCATGTTAATATAGTTTGCAGTGAGTTCATTGTAGTTTCCTTGTAGTTTCTGGTAGCTCATTGTGAGCTCATTGAGCTTCCTGATAATCATTTCTTTGAACTCAATATCTGATAGTTGAGTTGCCTGTATTTCATTTAGCATTCTTTCTGAAGGCTTCCTCCTTTCCTTTCATTTTGGGACTGTTTCTTTGTCTGCCCATGGTTTGTGAAACTCTTCTTGTTAGCCTCTGTTTCTTAAATTGATCTGTTCTGGCTCCCTGGGTTTGTGGTGCGAACTTCTGTGATAGAACACCTGTGAGATTCAGTGGGGCAGTCTCCTTGATCTCCTGAGCTCACTGGTCTTGGGCTGTGGTTTAAGTTGACTCTGTGTTTGTCTTTGGGTTTTGATTTTTGTGGGGTCTACCTTTGGGGTGTTCTTCCCACCAGCTGGTTAAATGAGGGTCACTCTGTCCAGCACCTCTTGTATTTTGTTGTGCTGGTGCAGGCAGGTTGTGTTGAAGCTGGTTCTTCTGTGTGTATAAGGTTTTGAGGATTCTCTCTTATTCTTGTTCAGTTGTTTGTACTGGGTAGTGTCTCCACTATTTAGTTGTATTTCCAGATAGGTCCTGAATCAAAAATTGTGTGGTTACCACTCCCTCCTTCTGTTGTTATCTGTTAGTGGTTCCTTTGTTGTTGGGTTTCCTCTTCCAGTGGGTATCCTGGTGTTCAGTGCTTCCACCTACTCTTTTTTTGTGATCAGTTGGAGGGGGAAGGCAAAATGGTTTAAGACAACAAGACAGTATTCTATGATATTTATAGTAGCGGCCAGTAGAGAATAGACAGGAGATCCTTTGGCTATGTATAGTATTAACTGTGATCTTCTACCCAACTAGCTGATTTTTAGAAAGGATGGAAAGAAGATAAGACTCTTGTTGGGGAATGAAGGATTGTGAGTTGGATCTAGAAAGCAGTGAAGTTGTGGAAGGTCAGATTCTGAGGTAAGGTTAGAGTAAAGGATAGTAAATAGGTATAGTGTGTGAGAGAATAGAGTTAACCACTACAGTAATAGAGTTCAGGAAACTGTGAAGTGGGCTAAGATCTGGGAGGGGTGTTGTGAACTATTTACAATTGCATGGAACAGCAGTTATTTACAATAATATTAGAGCAACAATCATATGACACAATTTATATGACCTAGGTAACAAGAAAGGGAGTATAGAACCTTGAGTAGTGTGCTAATGGGACATAAGTGAAGTGAAGGACAGTAAATTAGAAATATGCTATGAAAGAGATATCAGGGGAAACCTGTCAAGTGATACAATATAACCAGCTAAGCAAAGCAGACTATATAGAAAGAAGAGGAATACAAAAATACTATTATAATAAAAGATGTAAAATAATGGAAAAAATAATAATAATACAAATATGCAATAACTTGCAGGTTTTCTGTAATAGCGGAGTGAAATTTATCTCACTGTCACAGCTGTTGTGATGCCCCTTCTTTAGGTTCAACTCTGGTCTTTTCACAGTTCCAGGTTTTTTTTGTTTTGGGTTTTTTTTTTTTTTGTCTCACTTGCAGGTAATTAAAAAAAGAAAAAGGCAGATGAAGGAAAGAAGAAGAGATAAAGTTGGAGGAAAGAAAGGAAGAATGAGTAAAACAAGGAGAAAAGAAAGAGAGGAGAAAGAAATTGAAAGAAAAAAATTAAAAATTGTTAAAAAAATAGAATAAAATTAAAAAGCCTCTTGATTTCAAAGCAGCCAAACTGCTTTTTCTGGTCTTGCTGGCTGCAGCAGGCTGAGGGGTTATTAGTATGGCTTTTTTTCCTTCCCTATCTGCACTCAGTCAGCCTCACACATCATCTCAGGAACTATTGCGGCACCTCTCCCTGGTGCCTTTGGCATGGGAACCAGGTCTTTCCCCAGGGTTACCACTATGGACTGGGGTGCGAGGGTGCACTCCTGCACACACCCTCAGCCAGGCTGCCTCACTGTTCCCAGTGCTATGGGGGTGCACAGGGTCTTCCACACAAGCACAGCCTTCCACACAACCTCAGGATCGCTGCCCAGCTGGGTAGCAGAGCGGCTGGAGCAATTGCTATAGGATAATTCCCGAAACAGTGTCTGTCTTTTCACTTTTTCTTTTTGAGAAATTCCTTCTACTCAAGCCTGCCGCTCCATACAGTGGCCTAGCCTCTCCCACAGCCCAATTCTCCAGCCAGACCAGTGACTATGGGGGTCAGGGCCCATTGCATGACTCTCAACTCTGCCAGTGTCCACAGACTCCAAGGGTGCTCACAGCCCCTGTGTGTTTGCTAGCAACTGGGTTTCTCCCAGTGCTACTCAGATCCTGTTTGGCTGGGGAGGAAGCAGTTGCCCCAGCTCTCTCCTAAGGACTCTGTGGCAAACCGGCAGTGGGCACCGGGCCTGGGGCTGCAGCCCTCCTGGACCCTGTGCTGGTCTTTAGGACCTTATTGTCCTGAAGCACTCTTCTTACCATCTGGTTTTTCGGTTCTGCTACAATTTTTGGTCCTTTATTTTCATATATGTTGAGTTATGTTGGCTGTTTGCTCTTTTACTCTGTAGAGTGGCTAGGATTTTCTCCCATGTGTAGGAGAAAGTGGATTCCACTTTGGAAAACAGTATGGAGATTCCTCAAAAAGTTAAGAATAGAGCTACCATACAACCTAGAAAACCTTTTTCTGGATATCTACCTAAACAATTTTCAAAGATGTGTAGGAGACCATACTGCATGGCATGGACCCAGCTCTCACTTGGAGATGCACAGGGCCTATGCCCATGGATAAGTTCTCCCATGGGGAATCAGGCCTACAATGTGCCTAGGCCACTTTGAGTCTTGCTCTTGCTAAAAAACTCCCTCACCCTGAATTGAGGACATTTACTGCAAAGTAACCTCCTAAATTCCATGCTAAACCTTCCAAGGATGATTGTAACTGGTTCAACCACTTTTGCCTTTCCATTTGCAAATATCCCTCTTCTGTAATGTGTAAAAGATAACCACCTAAAGTGAACCTGTACATAGTAAATGAGAACCATCATGTAATGGGAGGAGAAACCCAATAAAGGCCGGTCACAGGAAGGGCCAAGGCTTTTTCTCCCCATGAGAGAAAAGCCATGCTGTCCTTTTTTTCCACCAGACTTGGTAGTCCATGTGAATGTCTCATTTCATCCATAATTATGCGGACACTGCAGGCCAGTGTCTGCATCAAAGACATATGCACACCTATGTTTACTGCAGCATTGTTCATGGTGTCCAAGACATGAAAACAACCACAGTGTCCTTTGATAGGTGGCTGGATAAATAAAAGAACAAATTGACAGTAACCAGGGAGGAAGGTAGTATGGTGGGGTGGTAACAGGGGAAAGTAGAAGAAGGGTCATCTGTTAGGGGGGGTGGGGGGTCTGCTTGCAGGCCCCCCCACCATCCACTACAGATGAGAATAAGTGTACCAAGACATGATCTACTTGAGGAGGAAAGAAGATCAATCTCTCAAAGGAAAAGGGCCAGGAGCCTGTTCCTCAATGGGCTTTTATTGGGTTTAATTTGCATAGTAATACAGGTAAAGTTCATCAATCATTGTCAAGCAGTGAGGATCAAAGAACAGATAACATTCAAAGAACTATGAGGGCTTACTCTGAGTCAGGGTCAGTTAGCTAAAGGGCTATAAAACTTTGGGGAACAAATGTATTTTATGCTTGGACCCTTATCAAAAAACTGAGGGCATTCTAAGCAAAGCAGTTTTCACAAGATTTTATGCATTCTTTCTTAGGCATGATCACCCCCGGGGAATCTGCCCATTCCTGCCCAGGGCTGTACCACCCTCCAGCATTGTTTCAGGCTTAAGTCACACAGGGGAAGAAAAGCAGCCAAGAGATTAGGAGACTTCTTACAGATAGAATGAGGACTCAGGCTATGTCAAAGTGAAGGGGTGAGGCTCCATCACCCCCTTTTTTATACCCCTCCATGTCCTTTCCTGAGGGCAACTTCATGACCATGTAACAGGGTGGAGCCAAAGGGGTGACCCAAATAGGGATTTGGAATGGGCCCCAGAACTCAGGGTGTCCAGGAAATATTAGAAAGATATATAAGATGTCCTCACCCCTACCCCCTTCAGGTGTGGCTTGGGGGAAGGGACAAATGAAGCAGGGCCATTGAAAGCTGTTTTGCATAGCAACAGCCTTGCAGCTAACCTCTGGCATAGTCATTTAACATATCTATAACCTTTAACTGGTTGCATAGATATGTTAAATAGCTGTGGCCATGCTCTGAGCCAGGGGGGATGGAAGTAACTTCCCCCCCAAGATGTAACTGGGAGGCAACTCCCCTGAGTTACAGTGCCTGCATGAGAGCTTGGAGATGATTGGCTCCATGACATGGGGCCACACCTTCCCAGACTCACGATGGCAGCCCCATAAAGCTGGAAGGATATGAGAGTGCTGGCAAGTGTAGCCAATTGTGGGAGGAGTTGGAAATGAGGCTGCAGGGGAAGATTGGTGCAGGGATTTAAATGGGGATGTGGCAGCCACTGGAAAGAGAATCACGTGACTTTGCCAGAGTGGGGATTCCCGAGGCCATTGTGCAGAGAGGACCACAAGGCTGTGGCAGCAAAGGAGAGCCACTCGGCTTTGCCAGAGTGGGGACCTCCGCAGCTTTAGAAGGGGGAACCACCACCCAGCTTTAGCAGAGATCCCGCCGACACAGCTGATGGTGCTGGGAACTGAGGGAGGCCTACCAGCGGAGACAGATTACTGGGATGAACTGGGGGCTGCCTGAGCCACAGACTTCTATTTCTTTTCCTGAGATATGGTACCCCAGACTGGGAAAAGGGGAAAAGAAGGACTGTGCATGTTTGTGGGTGTTTTAAGGAACTTTGGGATTTTGATGAAGACATTAGGTTACTACTTTAAGTCTATACAGCATTAAATAAACATTTTCTTTCCTTTTCATGAATCTCTGGCATTGAGAGATGTCTTTCCTATAAGGTGGCAGACATAACAAACCTGGGGGGTTCATTTCAGTAATAGTATATTGCCTTTGTCCACGCTGCCCTCTTCCCCTCCCCCCCCCCGGCTCTTCTGTGACAATCATGCACATCTTAGTCGTCCCTCCCTTGAGGAATCTTACTCATCATTGGTTGACCAATCATCCACCCAGGGCCAATCAGGGTGAAGTAAAAGGGGGCAGAGGTAGCTTCTCTGCCAGGAAGAGAAGCTTTGTCTCCTTAGTGGCTTTTGGTCCCAAAGTCTCTCTACTCAGCCTTAGCCATAGAGGGTTACAGCTTCTGAAACCAGGCAGGATGGTTCCCAACAGTCATCAAGGAATGTGTAGAAAGGAGCCATGGACAAAGCCAAAACGGGGAAAGATTGAGGGTGGGAGTGGGTGTGGTGGGAGAAAGTGGTGGCAGGAAAATGGAGACAACTGTACTTGAACAACAATTTTTAAAAAGGACAGAAATAAATAAATAAATAAATAAATAAATAAATAAATAAGTAGTACATAAATATTGTTTTTAAATCATCCATCCTGAAATTTCACAATTATTGACATTACTAATTCTTCTACTATAAAAAAGTTTTATTTTCTCCTAACTCCTCTTTTTAAACTACTAATACCCTTAAAGGAAATTAACACTTTCTATGACCCATGATTGATTGATTCATTAAATAAAATTTTACCCATCTATTCAATAAATATTTTAGCACCTATTAGGTTTTGGGGACTATATTAAGCAGTAGGAATATGTTGGTGAGCAAAATTAGTCTTGATCCTAGTCCTGTTAGGCTGATGATCTAGTAAGGAAGACACAAATTAATACAAAAGTCACATTAGCAGCTATAAAATTCCAATTGTGACAAATATTGCAAAGAAATGTGAGGATATTACAGAGGAATTGACATAGTAACTGTGGAGCACTAAAGATAACAAAGTCAATGGAATATACATTTTCTCATAGTGTAATTAAGAAAAATATGAAATACTTTATTATCTTATGATAAGTCAAATAAGTGTAATATGAAAAAATACACTGGGAGCTCAAGGGCAATATGGTCTTAATGTAAAAATCAGTTCATGGAATAAGTGCTGTCTGATCCAAATCTTGAAAAATGAGTAGGCAATGAAGTACATCTGAATTCAAGAGAGTTCATGGGAACAAATATGGTGGTGGTAGTAAGTAGAGGGGTACAAGTCTTGTTAAGAAAGAGGCAACTATCACAGTTTATCTGCTACACAGACTCTGAGAAAGAATGGTAGGAGCTGTGGTATCAAAGGCAGTTTAGGCTTGGATTGAGAAGGAACCAAAATTTGACCTTTTTCAAGGTAATGTGGAGCCATTAAAATTTTTAAACAGTAGAGCTATATAGCCACTTCTTTGTTTAAAAAGTAATTGTACTTGTCCACTGTATTGAGATTCCAAAGTATTGCATGAATAAATGAATTAATAAAGTAATCTTACACCTAAAAGGGTGGCTGTTAGAAAGACTTCTGAGAAAAGTACAAGATATAATCTAATGCTCATTGCTGATGTGGTCACTCCAGATTTAAATAATACAACCACACTTACCCACTCTACTAGTTTGGCTCAATTGTCCAAACTCTCACCCACAAAGAGCTCCAATTCATGCCTAAAGTGAGCCTCTCAGAATCCTTCCCACATAACTTTTACCAATGAAATGTGAATTTCTGCAATAAATACAATGCTATAATCTTATACAACCTCTATGGTCATTTTTACAAAAATGGGTGGTTTCTATATATACAGGAGGGTATACATCAAAATATGTTGATTCATGTAACTGTGAGACAGAACTTTGTAATGTAAGTGACAGAAAGCTAACTGGAACTAGTTAGCTAACAAAACAAAAGGGAAACTTTAGGATCATATAACTGAGAAATCAAAAGGTTGATAGATGGGCATAGTTTGATCCAGAGATTCAACTGAAGTCAAAGGAATCATGTATTTCTCTCCATTACTCAAATCTTCCTGAATCTGACTTCATTTTTAGATATGACCTCTTTCCATGGTGGCAAATTACCAGTTAGCAGCACCACATTCGTATCCTGAATGTTTAGGATTCTCAGTAGTAATAACAAGCTTTTTTTTATAGCACCAGCCACAGAACCTTGGAGAAGACTCTTACCGTGTCCAGGGGACATGCTCATCTAACTGACAGATCTGAATCAGTGTCTACCATTGAGTGAAGTGTTCCCTCACAGAAAAATTAATAAGTAAATAAATTCTGTTTCCAGAAGAAATAAGATGATGTGGTACCAGGCAAAGAAGAACAAGAGATGTGGTAAATTGTGCAGATTAGCTCATGACTTCCCACTCCAACCCCCGCTTATAGTATGCCATCCTGGATGCTAGAGGCTGGAAAGCTAGAAACTATGCATCCCAGACTCCCTTCCAGCTCAGATGTGCACAAGACAGTCTCTGCAGAAGACATACTCATGCAAAATTTAACAACTTATGTTGTTTATTCTGGCAAGTACAGTCATAGAGGCATTTTGATGAGATAATTATATGTGGCCTCCAGCTTCATGGGCAACAAGAAAAATAGTTTAGGGCATCTATTTGCTGGAAAGGGTCATGGCTGAGACAATCTGGTCTTGGAGCCAATAGATGTGGCAACAGCTTGCTCATCATTGCTCTGGTAGCAGCTCCTTTGGTAAACCACTTTTGTAATGTTATTTTGGAAATACTCCATGAGAGCCCAGCCTACAGCCTGCTCCTCCAGTCCCTCCAAGGACAGTGTAAGCTCCTAAATGTTCCATATTTAATCCCTTTCTATGTAAATCAGGTCAATTATTTTCTGTTATCTGTGACTGGACCCAGATCAGTGCAGTTATCTGCCATAATTTTTGAACAACGCTCAAAAAAACTTTCTTTTTTTATTTTAATTTTTTAAATACAGTTGATATTCAATAGTGTACTAGTTCAAGTATACAGCATAGTGGTTAAACATTTATACAGCTTACAAATTAATCCCTTGATCCAAAAACTTCCTTCTGAATTTTTTACATAAATGGAATCCACCTTAGTGGAGTAATCTGTACTTTCACTGATGGGCCTCAACAGTTTGAGATAATACTTTTTTTATTCTGATATACTATACTTCATGGATTTGTTCTTCTTCGTTATATTATTTGCTATTAAACTTGTCTCTTAAGATGTTAATCTTTATTATTGTACTTTTTAATTCCCATGTTTGTATTTGGTTCTTTTAAAATCCATTGTATCATTTTTCCAGTTTCCTGACAAGATTTTTAATTTTTCAAGCATAGTGACTTTGAAACTCGTTTGATCTTTACAACATTTGGGTTAAGACTTAACTCTACTTTCTGTTGTTCTATTTGAATTTAGTCATGTGTAGTCTCCTTGTGTACCTGGTTATCTGTGGATATAAATGTATTTGAAAAAGCATTCACAGAAATAATTTGAGAAATCATGTTATCTTCTTCCAAAGAAGAGTTTCCACTTAACTTTTGTCAGGAAACTAGAGGCATTGAGAATATAGAATCACTTCTATCCAATTTGTAGGAGTCACTTACATAATTTAAAGGTGCTCTTCAGATTCTATGTTTCCCACCTATTATATATACCTTTTACTAGTTCTCTACCCTTAGTGGGTGCTGAACTTCAACTTTTGTCCTCCGGGTCCCATCAGGTCATCAAAAGCAGTGCTAAGCCCTCTGATGCCTCTTCCAGAATCAGCAAGTGCACCTGGAGTTCAGGCAGCCAAAACTGCTGGTTTCCCCTCTCTAGAGTGCTTCTGTCTCCTGCATTTCAGCCCAATAATTTCTCATAGCCTAGTTAACTCTCTTAAACCTTCAAACATAATTTTTACGTATAGTGTTTTGTCCAGATTCCTGGTTGTCACAAGTGAGAGGGTTGTTCCAAATTACAAAATCTGCCAAAATCCAGGGGAATTTTACATTCTGAAATCCTGAATAGCTTTTCAAACTCAGTCTATCTCAGATTGTACAAAGACTTAAAAGAAAATTATAAACTTGCATAGAATGTTCCAATTATTTTTAGAAAATCAGCCTGGGTACACTTAAGGGATGAACCAACCATTTTGAGGAAGTTAATGGCTATGAACTTTTCTCTTCCCTCAAACACAACAGTAACTAGGAACTCTTGTGAAGCATCACTCTTCATGGTAAGACAGGCATTTCTCACACAGGAGGCTGCTGCTCGGGGAATCACTTCATTACCGACAGCTACTCTGCACTCTCCTCACTCCTAGCAAGCTGAGAATGGTTGTCCCAGTAAACTTTTTTATTTTTTGGTCATATTTCATTTTTAGTTGGCAGGGCATAAAATATGTGTTTTTGGGTGTAAACAATTTTCTCTCAGTGAATAAAAATAAAGAGGCTTGCCTCAAACATGTTTTACAAAGGATTTAAATTTTAAATATATTTGAGATTTCATCATATTTTGTATGTTTTGCTTTGGCATATTGCAAGAAATGCTCCTTTGATGAACTTTTGCCTACATTTAATCCTTATCTAAAATCTGACCTCGTCCAAGCCTGCTGTCTTCACAGTCTCTTAGCATTTCCTTCAGTCCTGATGCTGAAGGATAACAATCACAGAGCTTAAAGCCTTTGAGTGGAAACATGATGCAGTAGCACCAGGAAGCCCCAGATACCCTGGGTTTTCTTTATGAACAAATTTTTTCATTCCTTTCTATAAGAAAGAGAGTCCCTCCATGCTGCTCCTCTGGTAGACAGATTCATTATTGCTGAGAAATCTGGGAAAAGTTCCCATGAAATACTAAGGACTGCCATGTTGATTGCATTTATTAAGCAACCAAGGACAAAATATCAGCTGCAGAATTCTGCAAAATGACCCATGAAAACCAGTAACTCTAAAGAGGTGGGGGGAAGGCTAGAGAAGCTGGTCATCAGAGCTGCCCAGAAAAAAGTTATTTTTTGTTAATGAGCCGCCCTGTAAATTACTGATATGAAGATGATGTACATAACAATGAGACACAGTCAAAAGACTAAGAAATTAAAAATCATATAAAATGAATGTCAGAGAACATAATAATATAGGTCTTTGAAGTTTAGTTTTTCTGTGTGGACCTATGCAATAGAAAAACAATTCTCATATAAGTAGATTAAAAGTGAGCTCAGTGCTTACTAGTTGAATGAGTTTGGACACATTTCATAGTCTTTCTACACATCAGTTTTATTATGTCTAAAATGGGGTTAGTGACAGTTGCCATCCTCAAAGGTCAATTGTATATGAAGAGGTTAGAATAGTCTTTGGTATAAAGTAAGTGATCAATAGTGTTATTGTTTATGTTACCACATTATTATTAAATTATCTTTCCATGAAAACCAAAATACAAATGACAAAATGAAGTGGTCCCCAGACAAACTGATGTTGGCCAAGGAGGAAGAAAGTACAGTGTCTTTAAGACATCATAATAAAATGTCCTTAAATAAAAATCTACTACTTCAGATCCAGTAGTGCTATAAAAAGTGCCTCACTGACTGTTCCCTTTGAACCACTGATTTTTAAAAAATGTTTTTAAACAAATGAAATAATGGAAAGTAGATTATATGGATTGCATATTACCAGCTTCAACAGAAACAGGAATCTATGTGCCAGGTCAGTACTCAAAGGTGACTCTGCTTTCAGACTTGCTTAAAAGAATTAATCATATTCACCTTGGCAGAGAGCTCTTAGTACAAGCAACAAAGATTCTTTTCCCATTTCGATGATATTTCTGTCTTCACATTCTTGGCAAAATTCTGTACATCCACTTGCTTCTTAATTTGCATTAGCCACAAATCCTGGTGACTTGCTTTGCTGAAAGATGTACCAGTCAGGTCTTTTCACTTGTGCATGCAGAACCTCACCTTGATTTGACCTCACCTGAAAGCCAAGGGTTGATGGGCATCAGCATGTGAAATCCTGATGACCAGATGATATCCATTAGGAATCTGTTTTTGTCAGGTCTCGACTGTTTTCCAAAGTGGTGGCTGACTCCCCTCACAATCACAAACTGCCCACCAGATGCTGATCTACTTAGAACACCAGCAGAAAGAATGAAAACTCTTTCTCATACATTCATAATATATCTTGGACCTGATTCTTAGTGAATTGACTTGGGCCTCTTTCCTGTCACTGAACCAGTCATGGTGCCAAGGGGAAAGAGGGTACATTTAGCCAGACCTCTATTACATGTCCCTTCTAAATAACATAAAGTGAGAGTCAATTACATCCAGTCTACCAGTCTGAGAGCAGGGGTACAGTAACCCAGAAGAAAGAGGTATGTTCAACTAACGGAAGAGAAGCTGTGTATACAGAATAATAATTATTGCATGCTCTAGATCTTTCCTGTCTGGCCCCACTGTCTTCTTCCAACCCTCAGGCCACTTTCTGCCAGTGAAACAAAAGGACTACTGCTCCTCAACCCTCCCTCCCTATAAATGTAATCTTCACTCATCTTGTAAGACTCTACTCAGTCATTACTTTCTCCAAGAAGTCTTCCTGACTTATTCATATCACCATAACCCTAGACAGAGTTAGGAGCCCTCACTAATCCTGAAATTCTCTTTTCTTCTATCATGTACTTACACATTTATGTGTTACTCTCTACTCCTCCACTGAACTCCTTGAACATAAGGAATATCTAAGTCAATTTCATATACCTTGAATTTAGCATACTATTTAACATACAGTAGGCATTCAGTTAGTCTTTGATAAATGAATGAGTTGATAAAAAAATTCAACATAACATAAGGTCAGATGCCAAATAATTATATACACATGCACAAAGAGATGATACTCAAACTTGTTAGTAATCTGTAAATTCACTGACCAATCAGAAAGAACATTCTGGCTGTAGGAATTGGACAGGGGTCTGGAGGTACCCTCCAAGAGTCAAATGTTGCCACTCAGTTGCTGGATCACAGGGAGACTGAGAGTTATGAGAATGACAAGAGGAACATTCAAGGGCAGCAGCTATTTACCAAGTTCTATGGGGATATCTCAGTATTTCCTCAGCAGAAATAGTTGTACTGATACATACTTAGTAATTATCATCTATATAAGTGTTTGTATTTATATGGACATATAGTTAATATACATATGTATGTATGAAATATAAGATTTCCATCTGTTTCCATTTTATACATTCCCCTATCTAAAAACTTCCAACAGTATCCAGGCAAGTCTCAAGATTTCTGATAAATAGCGTGTGTGAGAGGGAGTAAGGGATGCTGGCTTGGGGTGTGTGCACCTGGAACACTCCAGAAACCAGGCTGCTTTCAGCAATTATCTCCATGGATTTGCAGGTTAGTTCTTTCTGAGCTCCACATGTTCACCAGATGGTTGAGGCAGCTTTAGTTTCATCATCCCTCTTCATTCAAGCCTAGCTAAGAGAAAGTTTATTTCCTAATACTCAAGCAAACCCCCAGATTTGCTTCTCTTGGCATAATAGCCTTTTTTGAGCTGCATCAAACCTGTAACTGAGACACATGGAATGACGTGTTGATGGGTGCATCCTGGGTCATATACCCTACCCTTATACCCATTCTGGAGGTAGCTTCACTGGGTCCTCTAAAGCATAATAGAACTTTTGTGGCAAGGACAAGTGGTAGTATATAGATACTGAGTGATCAAACCACAAATATCCATCCACCAAGTTCATCATTTTATTCTCCAAATATTATAATCACTGGTAATGAGGTAAGTGATCATTTGATTTACAAAGTTATGCTGAATAGTAATTTGGTCTTTTGATTCATTTATGGTAAATGAAATTGAAGTCTTAAGACTACACCATTAATCCAGATTAGAGAGGGGATCCAGGATGGCAGAGGAGTAAGTAGAAGCTACACTAACCTCCTCCAAGCACTAATCTGGAAGTACAACTAAATTGCAGAAAAATCATCCAGAATAAAGAACTGAAAAATAATAGGAGAGACTTATAATCATGGACAGACAAAAGAAACAACTGCACTACAATATGACTGGTACAGAGTGCAGAGGAGATGTGAGAGGGTTCCCTGGGCTCCCACAGGTGTCAGCTGAAGTGTTGGAGGAATATTTCAGCAGCTGGGGGTATCCCCTGAGAAGTGTGGGGTCTAAACTTCAAGTTAGGCTCCCCAGCCTATAGCACCAGAGCCCAAAAAAAACCCAGATAATATCCAGCTGCGGAAAGCAGCAAGGTTTCTCTTTACCAGGGACAGATGTCTGGAATCACAGAGAGCCTTTTAAAGGGCCAATGCAAAAAATTTCATTTGCAGCCACTTACCCAGGGCTCCAGCAAAGCGGGGTCAGAATGGACTGGAGACACTTGAGGAGGAATTGGTGATGGTGGCTTTGGAGAGATAACTGAGAGAGTTGCCACTAGGACCTTGGTTCTGAATCATCCCCCATACTTCAGAAACCACCCTGCTCAGGAAACACTCCCCTCCAAGTGGCACCACTCTGAGGGGAAGCAATAGCCCTGCCCACAGAAATAACTCTACACCATGCTATGGTGCTTAAGCCTAATTGCTGATTACAGAGTGACAACATTAACAACGAAGGAGTCAGCCACAGACTAGATCTCTGGTAGTGTTGAACAGGCTGCCTGAGGCCACACTGGGTCACCATCTGACATCACCAGAGGCAAATCCAGAAAGAAAAAATCAGTGCACCTACACAACAGAATACAAGACATGGTTGGCAGAGTGACTTGTGGTCAGCAAGATGGAGGGAAGGGTCCACCAAAGAATGACCCAACAATAAGCAAAACCCAATTACAACTATAGAGTTAACATTAATGACATAAAGTGTATCCCAAGAACATCAAGTTCAGGAGATCAAGGAGATTGCACTCTGAATCCCACAGGTCTCCTATCATAGGAGTTCATACCGTGAAGACAGGGAGTAAAAGCAGAACAACCTAAAAAGCAGAAACACACAACAAGAGTACCTAAAATGGGTAAACAAAGAAACAACCCCCAATTGCAAGGAAAGGAGGAATCCCCAGAAAGAGTGCTAAATGAAATAGAGGCAACTCCTGATAGTTTTATCAGGAGTTGAGTTCAAAATAATGGTTGTAAGGAAGCTCAATGAACTCAGTGAGAACTACAGGGAAGCTACAAGGGACTTACTGTGAACTATATCAGCATGACAAAGGACATGGAAACTACAAATAAGAGCCAGGATGAAATGAAGAATACAATTTCTGAATTGGAGAACATAGTACAAGGAATGAAAAGCAGTCTAGATGAAGCAAAAGACTGAATCAGTGAGCTGGAGAACAGGCAGAAAAAAATTCCCAGACAGAGAAACAAAATGAAAAAAGACTCAAAAAGAATGAAGAGGGTTTAAGGGAGCTGCAGGACAATATGAAGTGCAATAAAGTAATATTATAGAAATACCAGAAGGAGATGAGGAGCAAGGCAAAGAAAAGCTGTTTGAAAAAGTAATGACAGAAAACTTCCCTAATTTGATGAGAGAAAAAGTCACACAAGTCAAGGAAATAGAGAGGGTCCCAATCAAAACGAATCCAAAGAGGCCCATGACAAGACACATCATGATTAAAATGGCACAATTTAAAGACAAAGAGATAATATTAAAGGCAACAAAGGAGAAACAGCTAGTAACATACAAGAAAGCCCGGATAAAAGTACACACTGATTACTCAACAGAAACACTACAAGCCAGAGGGAATGGCAAGAAATATTCCAAGTAATGAAGAGCAAAGGCCTGCAACCAATACTACTCTACCCAGCAAGACTCTCATTTAAAATGGAAAGCAAAATAAAGAGCTTCCTATGCCAGAAAAAAAAAAGGCTAAAAGAACACATCTCCACCATACTAGCATAGCAAGAGATGCTAAAAGGACTGCTTTAGGAAGTTGAAGAAAAAGAGAGAAAGAGGAACATAAGAACAAAGGGAAAATGATAATGAATAAGTACCTATCAATAATAATGTAATGGAAATAAATTAATAATTTATTAATGAATTAATAAATTCATTATTAATGAATGTAAATAAATTAAATGCTCCCATTAAAAGACATAAGGTAGTGGAATGGATAAGAAAACATGACCTACACACATGCTGCCTACAAGAATAAAACATCTACACAGACTGAAAGCGAAGGGATAGAAAAAATATTCCAAGCAAACAGACCTGAAACAAAATCTGGAGTAGTAATACTTATATCAGACAAAATAGATTTCAAAACAAAGTCCATAAAAAGAAATAAAGGAGGACACAATATAGTACTTAAGGGAACCATCCATCAAGAAAATATAACCCTTGTAAACATATATGCACCCAACATAGGAGCACCCACATATATAAGGAAAATCTTGGAGGACTTCAAGAAAGATATCAACAGCAACACACTCTTAGTAGGGGATTTTAACACCCCACTGTCAACAATGGATAGCTCTTCCAAACAAAGAATCAACAAGGATATTGTGGCACTGAACAACACTCTATATCAAATGGATTTAACTGATGTATATAGAACTTTTCACCACAAGAAGCAAAATATACATTATTTTCAGATGCTTATGGAACATTTTCAGAAATAGACCACATGGTAGGTCACAAAAAAAAGCCTCAACAAATGCAGGAAAAGTAAAATCATATCTAGCATATTCTTGGATCACAATGGATTGAAACTAGGAACCAATCTCAAGAAAAAAACCTAAAAACATTCATAGTCATAGACACTGAATAATATGCTATTAAATTATGAATGGGTTAATAATGAGATCAAGGAAGAAACAAAAAAGCGTCTGGAAACAAAAGAAAATACACACACAACAACCCAAAACCTATGGGATACAGTGATGGCAGTCCTGATAGAAAAGTACACAGCAATATATGCCTACCTAAAAAAGATAGCAAAATTTCAGATAAACAATCTAACTTTACATCTACAAGAACTAGAGAAACAAAAACAAACAAAGCCCGGAGTGGATAGAAGGAAGGAAATAATCAAGATCAGAGCAGAATTAAATTACATAGAGACTAAAAGAACAATTCAAAGGGTCAATAAATCCAGGAGCTGGTTCTTTGAAAAGATAAAAAAAAATCAACAAGCCTTTAACCAGCTTCATTAAGATGGGGTGGGGGAGAGGACCCAAATAAACAAAATCAGAAACAAAAGAGGAGAAATTACAACCAATACCACAAAAATACAAAGGATTTTAAGAAATTACTACAAACAACTATATGCCAATAAATTTGACAACCTGGGTGAAATGGACAAATTTCTCAAAACATCCAAGAAGAGGGAAGACTCCCAAACTGTTCTTAGGAGGCCAGCACCATACTAATCCCAAAACCAGGGGTGGGGTGGAGTGGTGAGGAGGAAATGAAAACAACTGTACTTGAACAACATAAAAAAGTGTGAAAACAAATTTTAAAAAATTAAATTAAATTATATTACATTTTAAAAAGACACAACAAAGAAAAACGACAGGCCAATATTGCTGATGAACACAGACATTGAAATCCTCAACAAAATATTGGCAAACCACATCCAGTAATACATTAAAAAGATCACACACCATGATCAAGTGGGATTCATCCCAGGGATGCAAGTATGGTTCAATATTTGCAAGTTAATGAACATAATAGACCATGTAAACAAAATGAAATACAAAAATCACATGATCATATCAACAGATGCTAAAAAACCATTTGATTAAGCATGGCACCTATTTATGATAAAAAAAAACACTGAGAAAGGGGGAATAAACAGAGCATATCTCAAAATATAAATGCCATATATGAGGAACCTACAGCCAACATCAGACTCAATGTGCAAAAACTAAAAGCTTTCCCCCTAAGATCAGGAATAAGACAAGGATGTTCACTTTCACCACTTTTATTCAATACAGTATTGGAAGATCTAGTCACAATGATCAGACAAGAAAAAGAAATAAAAGGCACCCAAATTGGAAAGGAGGAAGTAAAACTGTCATTATTTGCAGACAACATGGTAATGTACATTAAAAAAACAGAGGCTCCACCAAAAACTGCTCAATCTAATTAGTGAATTTGGTCAAAAAGCAGGACACAAAGTCAATATTCAGAAATTGAAGGCATTTTTGTACACCAACATTGAAATATCAGAAACAGAAACAAAAATCCCATTTACTAACAGAAAGAAAAATAAATTATGTAGGAATAAACTTAACCAAGGAGTTAAAAGAACTCGGAAAACTACAGAACACCAAAGGAAGAAATTAAGGAAGATACAAACAAATGGAAGCATGTACTGTGTTCATGGATTGGAAGAATCAGCATCATTAAAATTTCCATACTACCCAAAGCACACCATAAATTCAACACAGTCCTTATTAAAATATCAATGACATATTTCACAGAACTAGAACAAATATTTTTAAAATGTATATGGAACCAAAAATGACCCCAAATAGCCATGGCAGTCTTGAGAAAGAATAGAGTAGGAGGGATCACAATACCAGATATCAAACTATACTACAAGGCTACTGTAATCAAAACAGTCTGGTACTGGCATAAGAATAGACACATCAATCAATGGAACAAAATAGAGAGCCCAGAAATAAACTCATGTCTCTATGGTCAATTAATATTTGACAAAGGGGACAGAAACATAAAATGGAGTAAAAATAGCCTCTTCAACAAATGGTGCTGGGAAATCTGGAATGGAACACACACAAAAATGAAATTAGGTCACCAATTTACACCATATACCAGAATAAACTCAAAATGGATAAAACACTTAAACATAAGCTATGATGCCATAAAAGTCCTAGAGGAAAACACAGAGTAAAATTTCAGATATTGTTGCCCGTGCAACAATATTTTTGCCAATACATCCTTTAGGGCAAGGGAAGTAAAGGAATGAATAAACAAATGGGATTACATCAAATTAAAAACCTGTGAGGCTAAAGAAAACATCAACAAACTGAAATGGGGGCCAACCATATGGGAAAACATACTTGCCAACATTACCTTGGACAAAGGTTTGATCTCCAAAATATATAAAGAACTCATATGACTCAATGCTAGGAAGACTAACAATCCAATTAAAAAATGGGCAAAGGACATGAAGAGACACTTCTCCAAGGAGAACATGCAGAGGACCCATAGGTATTTGAAATGCTCAACATCACTAGCTATCAGAGAGATGCAAATTAAAACCACAATGAGATACCACCTCACACCTGTCAGAATGGCCATCATTAACAAATCAACAAACAAGTGCCAGCAAGGATGCACAGAAAAGGGAACCCGAGTGCACTGTTGGTGGGAATGCAAACAGGTGCAGCCACTGTGAAAACAGTATGGAATTTCCTCAGAAAACTAAAAATGGAACTTCCTTTTGACCTGACAATTGCACTGCTGGGATTGTACCCTAAGAATTGTGAAAACGTCAATTCAAAAGAACCTATACACCCCTATGTTCATAGCAGCATTATTTGCAATATCCAAGTGCTGGAAACAGACTAAGTGCCCATCAATAGATAAGTAGATGAAAAAGATGTGGTACATTTACACAATAGAATACTACACAGAAGAAAAAAAGAAAGAATTCCTACCTTTCATGACAGCAATGATGAAGCTGGAAAGTATTGTGCTAAGTGAAATAAGCCAGACGGCAAAAGGCAAATACCATATGATCTTACCTATAACACAAATCTAATGAAAAGAACAACCAAATGAGCAAAATAGAACCAGAGGTGTGGAAACAAGGAACAAACTGACAGATAGGGACCAGAAGGGAGGGAGAAGGGGGATAAAGGAGGAAAGAAGGGGAAGGGCCTAGTTAAAGAACAAATATACATGACCCATGGACTTGAACAACAGGGTGGGGATTGACTGCAGGAGGAGGGGGAGGGCAGAGCAGGGAAGAGGAGCCAGGCAAAATTGAGACAACTGTAATAGAACAACAATAAAAACTTAATAAATTACAATGAAAAAAAGATTTCTGAGAAATATATCTTTGCCCAGAATGATAATATACCTCTCTTCTCCATTATACTTTCCATCAAAGAATCATCTGCTCTGACTTCAGCTCCCAAAACAGTTCCTGTAAGATTCATGGAGATGACTCAAAGATGATGTTTGTCTCTGTGACTCTTGTTCCTACCATAGCAATGTAGGTATACTCATAGCCTTCCCTCAAGCTTGCATTCATTTCCCAAGAGGCTTCACAACCCTTCTCTAAAAAGATGAAACAAACATTAAGAGTCTTCAGTGATCTAAAGGCAACCTGGTTGGGGAAAACCTTGAAAAAAAGCTAATTTTGCATTCACAAAGGAAGTGGCAGTAGTCAGGTCCTGCCAATGAGTGAATTTACAACATATAATTCTTTCAGAAAGAAATATGCAAATTAAATCAATTAAATCCTGTCTGTGCTTGGCCATTCTAATGTGCACACTCATCAACACATTAATTGAAATGGCACTGAAGGAGTCTTAAATTCAGAGAGATAAGTTGACTGAGATAATCAACAGGCAATGCATTCATATTAGGGCTGAGTAGGAAGGGCTGATTCTAAATCATTCAAGAATTCAGCATTGCATGTGAGGGAGACTGGTCATGTGGAGCTGGTACCCACCCCCCCAAAAAAAGCTGTTTTTTTATTATATTGGTAAGAGGCACAACTTGCTCAAAAGAATAGCTATTTCCTCCACTCACTCTGGATACTTAGCCAGAATGAGGGTGAGGAAAAGCAGTAACTAAGATCTTGACTTAGCAAGAACTCAAGAGAATAAAATTAGGCCAATTGCTAGAAGTCAAGCAAGACAATTCTTTACCACACAGCAGTGAGTAGCTTAAGACAGAAACCTGTTTGTTATCCTGGATTCGTACCCTTCTGATGACCCCTTTTCACCAGCCAATCAGTCAGCAGATCCTCCTTTTTCTGTCTTCTAATTATACTCTTAATCCATCAGCCTTTCTCAATTTCCATTGACACCACCATCCTAGACCAAGCCATCACCATATCTTCCCTGAACTTTTGTAACTGCTTCCTCATTGATTTGCCTGATTCCACTTTTGTTTACTTTATCTGTTCTCCATGGTGGCTTTTATGAATAGAAATCTGATGTTACTTCTTGCTTTAAAAAATCTTAATGATTTTGATATAGGGTACAGTCACAAAGCCCCCAAATGGGGATTTGTAATGGAGTCCAGGACTCAGGGTGTCCAGGAAATATTAGAAAAAATATATATATATAGGATGTCCTCACCCCCACAAGTCTGAACGGGGGGATGGGACTCAGGGAGTCGGGCCATTGAGAGCTGTTTTGCATAGCAACAGTTTTTCAGCTAACCTCTGGTATGGTCATTTAACATACCTATAACTTTTAACTGGTTTCATGGATATATTAAATAACTGTGGCCATGGTTTGAGCCAGGGAGATAGGAATGACTTCAACCCATGATGTAACTGGGAGGCAACTTTTGCTGGTTACAGTGCATGTGTGAGAGCTTGGAGATGATTGGCTCCATGCCATGGGGCCATGCCTGCAGACTTACCATGGCAGCCCTGTAATGCTGGAAAAATACAGGAACGCTGGCAAGTGTAACTGATTGTGGGAGGAGTTGGAAATGGGGCTGCAGAGAAAGATTGGCACTGGGATTAAACCCAGGCGCAGCAGCCATACCTGATGGGGACCATGTGACTTTGGGGTGCTTCCTTTTGCCACATGGCTTAGGAAGCAGGAGGAACCTGCTGGGAAGAAAAGGAGTGAAAGGACTCCTGCTAGTGAGCTGTGAGAAGGTGCCACAAGGTTTTGGATTAACTGGAGATCATGGCAGCAACACAGTGGATGGTGCTGGGAACTGAGGGGCTACCTGAGCCATGGACTTCTTTTATCCCAGACTGGGCAGAGGGAGAAGGAAAGACTATGCACATTTATGAGTATTATAAAGAACTTTAATATTTTTAAAAAGACATTAAGTCATTACTCTAAATCTGTATAATTTTTTGAATAAAGAATTCCTTTCTTTTTTACCAATCTCTGTCATTGAAAGATGTCTTTCTCTGGTGGCAAGCAAGATGAACCTAGTATGGGAGGGGACCACCAGAGCACAAGGCAGGGTCCATTCGGTAATATTACATTGTTCACCCCCCAACCCTGGGTCTGTTCTGTAACAGTTTCCTATTGCACTTTCAGTAAAAGCCAAACTTTGCATCATGGTCTAATTGGCCAAGCATAATGGCCCCCTTCCCCAATTTCCCCAGTCTCTTCTCCCTGACTCCCTAATTATATGGACCACCTTTCAGTTCCTCAAATATACCAAATTCTTTCCTCCCTCAGAGTATTTGCTATGCTATTCTTTATATCTGAAACATTCTTCCCTACTTCCCCAAAGCTCATCCCTAACCCCTTTTTATGATTGGCTCCTTCTAATTTTACTGGTCCTACCCTTAATATGACCCCCTCAGTAAGCCCTTCTCTTACCACCCTACCCAGAGAACATTCCTTTCCCATTCCAAAGCCCAATTCCATGCAACACCACCTCCATCAAAGGAAGTTTGATACTACCTTCTAGGGTAGTATTTTCACAGTATCCTCTGTAGCTTGTTTAAAGAGATTGAGAAACAGAAACCCCAGTTGTTACCCTGGTCATCTGAAGCCTGTCAATGCTGCTGCAGTAGCAGTGAGAGATTAAGTACTCAGAGATCTGCTCCTGCTGGGATCCATTTCCTCTACCAGCAGGCATGCTCCAAAGGGAATAGCATTTGGATGACTAGGACCCACTTGAGCTGATTTGCCTTCAATCCAGTCAACAGGCAAGGCAATTTAACCCCACATTTAATACCGCTTGCTTTGCTGAGTACATTCTAACAAGTTTTAGTGATCCAGGGATCCCTCTCTCTACATATGTATCAGTTGATTGGTTGAGAACTTTGATTTTCTCACTGGACATCTCCTTTATTAATCCATTATTTATTAAGCCATTAGTCAAAGATTTCAGCACCCCAAACATGCTGTCACTAAGACTTTAGCTACTCCCCTATCTCTCACCCTTCTGTTCCACTTCTTGGAATGACTTCTGGGTTCTGCTGCCTGAGGGTATCTGCCTCTCAAATCAATGGCATCCTCACCCCACATCATGTTCTGCCCACACCCTTCAGCCTTAAACTATGAATTACCCAAAATCTTCAACAGAATTGCCACAGTAGTCTTAACCAACTTCTCTACTCCTTAATGTAACTTCACCCATCTTGGCCCTGTAAGGACTTTTAATATGCCCAGTGAGAGCTTCCCATTTTTTCTCAATTGATTTGGCTAACCCACTTAATTAGATCCATCTTCTGAAAACTCATTTTTGCAAATATGCTGGAGACTATGACACCACAGATGTATATATAATGGATACCAGTTCTCTACCAAACATAGTCCATCAAATTGCTAATTTAGGAGGAGGAAAGATGGCGGCATGGTAGGAGGGAGCAGATTTTACATGGGAGAAAAACCTAGCCGATCTACGGAGGAACAGAGCAAACCACCAACAGTATCACAACATATATGAAAATAGGAGATCAAAAATTGTAGCGGACATTGAAAAACCAGATGGTAAGGAAAGTGTTTCAGGATAATAAGGGCTCAGGGATCAGCCCAGGGACCAAGGAGGTTGCAGCCCCAGGCTGGCCGCTCCCTGGTCTGCCTCAGGGCACTCGGGAGCAAGCTGGGTCAACCACTCCCTCCCCAGCCAAACAAGGATTGAGCAACACCAGGGGAGACCTCGTTGCTTGAAGGCACAGACAGGGGAGTGAGGACTGAGAGGCAATCAGTCCTGAGACTGATTGCACAGGGGCTGAGAGCACCCACCAATACCCCTGGAAAGAGTGTGCACCCCAGCCTGTGCAACCTAGGGTGGCCTGGCTGCAGGCCCATGCCCGCAACCCGGAGAGAGTGTGCTTTTGTGGAAGACCGGGAGCCCACAACCATCAACATGGAAAAGGCACGGCCATTCCACAAGATCCCCAGTGCCCACGGCCATGAACTTGGCCTAAGTGTACACCCCTCAAGAGCCCCAGAGCCCACACCCATGAACCCAGAAGAGGGGTGGGCGCCCTGCAAGAACTCGGGAGCACATAGCTATGAACACGGAAAAGGCGTGGGCTCTCCCTGGGATCCCCAAAGCACACAGCCGTGAACACAGGGAAGGCGAGCCCACTCCACAGGATTCCGGAAGCCCACAGCCATGAGCTCCGGAGAGCATGCTTAGGAGAGCCCAGATCCCACACCCAGGGCTGGGCGGAGAGGCACCAGACTGGCTCTGGAGAGAACCCAAAAGGCTGACTGAGTGCTGAATGGGAAGGGAGAAAAGTGATACCAATCGCCCCTCAGCCTGCTGAAGTCAGCAAGACCAGGAAAATCGGCTTGGCCAGTTTGAAACCAACAAGAAGTTTGTTTGTTTAATTGTTTGATTTTTGTCTTTTTTTAAGTAACTTTTTATTTTTTTAATTCTTATTAATTTTAGATCTCTCAATTCCTTATGCTTCTCTTTTTTCTTTCTAGTGTTATTCCTTCTTCCTTTCTTTCCAAATGTATCTCTTCTTCCTTCCATCTTCTCCTTTTTCCCTCATTTTTTTCCTTTTTCTTTTTTTTAACCAGCAAGTTATTACATATTTGTATTATCATTTTTCATTATTCTTACATTTTTTATTTTAATAGTATTTTGGTATTTCCCTTCTTTCTGTATAGTCTTCTTTGCTTGGCTGGTTATATTGTATCATTAGACAGGTTTCCCCTGTTATCTCATTCATAGTGTATTGCCAATTTACTGTCGTTCATTTGTGTTCCATTAGTACACTACTCAAGATTCTATATTCCCTATTCTTGTTATCTAGATCACATAGATTCTTTCATATGATTGTTGCTCTAATATTACTGTAAATAATAGCTGTTCCATACAATTGTAAATACTACACAACACCCCGTCCAGATTTTAGCCCACTTCACACTTTCCTGAACTCTATTACTGTAGTGATTAACTCTATTCTCTCACACACTACACATATCTACTATTCTTTACTCCCACCCTACCTCAGAATCTGATGTCCCACAACCTCACTGCTTTCTAGATCCAACTCACAATCCTTCCCTCCCCAACAAGAGTCTTCTCTTCTTTCCATTCTTCCAAAAAATGGCTAGTGGGGTGGAAGATCACAGTTAACACTATATGTAGCCAAAGGATCTCCTGTCTCTACTGGCTGCTACTGTAAATATCATAGAATACTGTCTTGTTGTCAGCAAACCATTTTGCCTTACCCCTCCAACTGATCACAAAAAAAAAGAGTAGGGGGAAGCTGTGAACACCAGGATACCAGAAGGAGACTGGACCACTGACTCTCACAGGTATTCTACCACAGAAGTTCACACCATAAACCCAGGGAACCAAAACAGATCAATTTAAGAAACAGAGGCTAACAAGAAGAATCTCACAAACAATGGGAAGACAAAGAAACAATCCATAAATGAAGGGAAAGGAGGAAGCCTCAGAAAGAATGCTAAATGAAATACAGGCAACTCAACTATCAGATATTGAGTTCAAAGAAATGATTATCAGGAAGCTCAATGAGCTCACAATGAGCTACCAGAAACTACAAGGAAACTACAATGAACTCACTGCAAACTATATCAACATGAAAAAGGAAATAGAAACTATCAACAAGGACAAAAAGGAAATGAAGAATACAATTCCTGAAGTGAAGAACACAGTAGAAGGACTGAAAAGCAGGATCAATGAAGCAGAAGATCGGATCAGCAAATTGGAGGACAAAGTAGAAAAAACACCCAGAAAGAGTAAGAAAAGGGAAAGAGGCTCAGGAAGAATGAAGAGGGATTAAGAAAAATGAAAGACAATATGAAATGTAATAATATCCATATAATAGGGATACCAGAAGGAGAAGGAGAAGAGCAAGGGATAAAAAACCTATTTGAAAAAGTAATGATGGAAAACTTCCCTAATTTGATGAGAGAAAAAGTCACACAAATCCAAGAAACACAGAGAGTCCCATTCAAGAGGAACCCAAAGAGGTCCACCTCAAGACACATCATCATTAAAATGGCAAAATTTCAAGACAAAGAGAGAATCTTAAAGGCAGCAAGGGAGAAACAGGAAGTAACATACAAGGTGTATTTTGTTTCTGTCCAACATTTCCATCTTCCAGCCCACCCCCACTCTACCCCAGGCTTCCTGGGGATCAGGGCCTCATCTTTACTCCTACCACAGTACCCAATAAAAATTCAGATACCCTGTCCTGGATTTAACTCTTCTTTGTTGTTGATCCTTAAACAAGTTGTTTAATTTTTCTGAGCCTTAGATTCTTCATCTATAAAATGATGAATGCCTACTTTGCAAAGTCATTGTGAAAATTAAATGAAGTAAGGCATTTGTAAAAAAACTTATATTTCATTGGCTAAGCACCAAGAGAATGACTCACTTTATTCAGATGTCTATCCTCACCCAATCTGATGGAGTCAGGGAGGAGGATAGCTATGTAATATAATCATAACTGAAGGTTCTCACTTCTTTGTGTGTGGAGACAAACAATTTCTCAGAGAAACAGAAGCCCAAAAGCAGCTACTAGAATAACCTTGCCTATTAAAATGACTGCCTAGTGTTCAATCATCTAGCTTCTCTCAAGCATCTCAACAATGGGCACCTCCATTTACACATTATGACAATTCACTCATAAAGAGATGTGAACTCTATAACAGTGCCGCAGTCACAGAGGTGCACAGCTCAGTTCTCCTTTCAAAAGACTCTGCCATCTCAAGGAAATATTTGCATACCCATGTTTACTGCAACACGTTTCACAATAGCCAAAGGTAGAATCAAGCCAAGTGTCCATCAACAGACAAATGGGTCCAAAAATGTGGGATAAATATATAATAGAATATTATTCAGCCTGAAAAAAGGATGAAATTCTGAGAAATGTTAAAACTTGGATGAACCTTGACAGTATGCTAAAGTGAAAGAAGCCAGTCACAAGAAAAGACAACTCACTGCATGATTTCACTTACAGGAGGTACCTGTAGTCAAACTTTTAGAAACAGAAAACAAAATGGTGGATGCCAGAAGGAAAGGGTGTACTTGTTCAATAGATATCAAATTTCCATTTTGCAAGATGAGAAAGCTATAGTGCTCCGAAGTAAAACAATATGAATACTTAAAATGGTTAAGATGGTAAATTTTATCTTATGTGTTTTTGAGAGAGAGACAAAGAGGAAAGACAGCTGTTAGTTTCCACCTGTGGGTATCATCTGACTGTTTAAATCTTCATCGAAGGCCCCTGTTCCCAAGCAGACCCCAGCCAGTAACAGACACCATGATGGCACAGGACTCACCAACACAAGATCCAATGTCCAAGCACAATGATGGCACAGGTAATCTTTTTACCAGTGCTCCCTTTGGGCTGCCCAAGACTTTCTCAGGGCTGTCCTGCACTCTGGGACTCTTCCGTCTTCTCCTTACCTTTCACAGGTGTCACCCTGACTTCATGATTTGAAGCCTTTCCCTGCCTGTTCTTTCTCCTTTCCTCTTACCTTTCATAGGAAATATCCCCAATAAATCTCTTACCCTTCTACCTCTGTCTGTCATCTGTTTTCCAAAGAATCTACACTTCATAAGTCACTAAAGCTACACACACAAACAAGTTCTCCCATGCACCCCAAGAGAACACCATAGGAGAAAGCCCCACTGAAGGCTGACAGTGAATTCCCCCAACAGCCTCATCTTTCCTCTATTTCCATTGAATCTTAGCACACTTAGTACATCTATTTGCAGTTAGCACTTGTTTAACAAGTTCATGATGCCACTGTGAATATGCTCCCTGAAGGCTAAGGACTTAACCTTATTTATTTCTGTATTCTGAGCAACTGCCAGGATTCTGGCAGAAAGGACATACTCAGAAAAAGTTTAAGAAAGGAAAGAAGAAAGGGCAGGAAGGAGAGAGTGAAGGAGGGAGAGTTAAAGGATAGGAACCATTCAATACTGCCCACCCACAGGTATGTATACAGTATTCTGCCCCTTCCTGTGATCCACTCAAGAGTTAATAAATATGTATTGAGTGCCTACTAGTGCCATATGGAGAGAGACTGTCACCACATGACTTTTGCCTGTGGTTGCTGTCCTAAGCACTGAAACACATGGGGCATTTGATTGTACTGTAATCAGTTGGTGTCCATGTTTCCCACAGCACTATTCAGTCAACAAAGCATCCTATGCACACTGTGGATTTTAAGAGGAAAAGTAAAGGTCAATGCTTGAGTCAGTGACATGGTCACTGATGGTTCTTCCAAGAAGGTGCATGGAAACTTTTCACTTAAAATAAGCTATTAGTCATTTTCAGGTATAGCCTAAGGTTTCTCCTCACTAATTATGTTGACCTTTCTTGAGGCAAAGATTTACACTGTGAATATATTATTTGTTTCAAGAATCATTGGTTTAGAGATGTAATGATGTTGTGGTGCCTGGGGAGGTTTGCAGACTCAGCGACATGAACTTTCCTTCCATTTGAAAGATTTTACCACACTTAAGTCATTTAAGACCTTATAACAATTGTCCCAATGATTATAAAATCATTACTTTCTTCAAGAACAAATACTACTAAATATAGCTGAATTTTAGCTCAATCTTTAAAATTTGTATTGCTGACTTATCCTTGCTTTGGGTGGATTTCTAAGTTCCAGAGTGGAGTGACCAGTAAATGATGGAGATTGGTTCAGTTCAGTGTCCCTTAGCAACCATAATTTCACTGTCCAGTTGCCATAACAACCATAGCACGAACATCAAGGTCATCAAATCCACTGAGCCTCTCTCAGGAAGCTCAGCCTCTCACACTCTCCAGGTTTCTCTTCTCTGTTAGCTCTCACAGGAAATGTATTAGGGAAAATGACCTTTGCTTCTCCCTTCCTCCACTCTGTGTTACTTTAGAAAGCAATGTATTTAAATAAACAAAGTAATCCATAATAAAAGAGATGCAAAGGCCTCTCCTCTAGATTGAAAGAGCCACTGTCACCAAGCATTATGATTGTGCTGTATTTCAATTTTTTGTTTTAAAAGAATAGATAGATAACATGGCAGGAGGAAGGATTTTGAAACTCTGAGTCTTGGGTTCCAGTGACATTAGTCACAATCTTATGGCTCAGTTAGGTCCTCTAGCTTGTAGTTTCTGGAAAAGAGGGAGAGGCTTAACTTGATAGTCTCTAAGGTCCATTATATAGGTGTTACATTTTGTGAATCCACATTTCAGTGCAAAGGCTTGCTTGTAAGTGGTAAACTGAAGTTAGTCCCAGCAGGCTTGTCCAGCTCCAATGAAATAATCAGCTTCATGGAACAAAGGCAAAAGGTCCCTCTCAATATAAGCTTTTGTGCTTGTTCCTCTGTTCACAGGGTAGAGACGGCACACCAGAATGTTGAATCACTATGAATAATTATGCAGCAGGGAGACTTTCCTTTCTCTGTGTTCTCTTAAGAATTATAAGTAGTCAACATTAAAAAGTAGCTCTTTGCATCAGCTCTCACCCAAAATCAGAGGAATTAGCTAGATATTAGCCTTTGGAGATAGTGGTTTTATAGCTCTATTAAAGCAGACAAATCAATCTCCCAGCAAATTGATTCCACTTTGGGGGAAAGAAGGGTCTATCTACTTAGGCTCCTACAAGAACTACAGGAATGAGGGATCCTGAGCACATTCCTGGCAAGCCCCGTTTGCCAAGCTTTCCAACCATTATTGTCAACTGCAACCATCTTCTGAAAGTCTGCACTGCCATTCACACAATGTAGGTCTTAGTGTATCTTAGATAAATTTGATTTTAGGACATGTGCACGAGCTCATTTAATGAACTGAAGACCTTATCTTTTTCCTCATGTTTTTCATTGATTTTTTTGTTGGAAAGAAATATTTCATTAGTTCAAAATAGTTCTTATGGTATTTTGCCTTTTTCTATTTGCCAAAATGTTTATAACATTGTCATAACGATTTTACTTTTTTTCCAAAATGCAGTACTAGCAGGCATTGATGTTTGAAATTACCATCTGGCCCCTTGCTAGCCTTCCAATCCACACTGACATCAGAGTCTTACTGTTTATGGCCTTATCCCCCACCAGCATGCACACCTCCAGAAACTGCTAGGCAGAAATGGGACAGCAAGAACATCACTGACCTAGTTGAAAAATTTTTTTTTCTTTGGGGTAAGGAAGAACACTGTAATAAAGAAAGGCTGCTTCCTGGTTGCCCTGGTTTTACCAGTGGTTCCTCGGGAAGAGAAATAATGTCTCTTGGCAAAGGAGGCAGGACACCTAGAAACTGGTCAATAACTTCCTCTCGAAGGTTGAGACCTGAGTAGTGTGTTCCTTAGAACTGGAAGAAGATGACAGATACAGAACAAATAATAAATTCCTTATAACATGCTAATTAGAAACCAGTGCCTGGCACACAGTGAACATTTAATAAATATCTACAGAATGAATGTATGAATCCAATGTCAGTAATTAGTGTGTGGTGAGCACAGGTAAAATAAAGTTGAAACGCTGAAGAATTAAATCAAATTCATCCACTCATGGATGGAAGTTAAATAACTTCCTGGAAATCATATAGCTAAATAGCTACCCAACTGGGGCTTTAGTTTTTCCTGACTCCAGCTGAGTGGCTTTACCCTAAGGTGGAAATTTTTCTACAAGGTGGATGAATTTGGAATTAGAATTCCTTACCTATAAAACACAGTTAAAGCAAAAAAAAATTAAAAAGGTATCAGTTAGGATTCCTGGCTGCAAGCAAGAAAAACAACAGTGACCACCTTTAGCCAGAAGAATTAATTGGAAGGATGTTAATGGTTCCTACAACTGATGGCTGGAAATGGGGGTTGAGAATGGCAAGGGCTCTTGGGCTGATTTGCTGGAAGCAGAAAGCATAGCAACTCTCTCTCTTCAGAACTAGTCTTGTTAGACATTGTATAGGACACAGCTCTTGTCACTGCCATCATTGCCATTGATAGCCATGAAAATTCATCCAAATATTTTCTTTATGCTTATTTCACTGCTTCAAGATTAAAGTCCCAGGAGAGGGTGTCTGGTTGGCTGAACTTCTGACTCTTTCAGAGAGCAGATAGAGCAGGAATCTGCTTTCCTTGCCCCATCCATCAGTTTCTACAGCAGAAGATGAAGGACTACTGATCCAAATGAAGGTCAAGTATTTGCTATTCCAGTTATAGATAAATGTATTGCCCATAGAATTTTATGAGTAAGTTAAAGCTCCAAATGTAAAGAACTGGGCCACCACCCATCACTTGGACCCTTCTTAAGGTCCCGGGGAAACATAGTGAAAATAGAAGCTAGAAGGACACATAGACTCTGAGAACACCTGGTTGACTTTGAGATATGCTCTGACATCATGGAAGAAGATATCTTCAGTTCTGCTTAACAGAGAACATTTCTGCAAAGGCTGGTGCTAGTTAGCCTTGCTCTACACTGCACTGTATTTTTTCACTGGCCTCCTAGTTCCATGTACTCCTCCATAATAAGCTCACACCTACAGTGGGGTTCTTACTAGGAGAGAAGAGGAAAGTAAATCAACACATTATTTTGCCTTTAATTTGGAGTATGCCACTGTGGGTCTCATCTGTTGTCTACTGAATCCTTCAGGCCAATTAGTTCTCCTTCCTAAAGCTGTTTCTACCACTTAGCTTCATGGATGCTTATTAGTTTTAGAGGTATGTTGGCACCACAGTGAAGAGCTGCTAGTTTTGTCTATCCAGTCCCCTTTCTTCTTTCTTCCAGACATTGCCTCAGGATTCTGGCAGGAGGAACAATACCCCATCTATCTCAGACTTCATGGTTCTGGTATCGCTGACCACACCCTCCCTTGACCTGGAATGAATATGACCAAAGCCTGGACAAATCCTTCCACATGGCAATAATGATTGGTTCAGGAAATGTGTGTGCTATTCAAGTTGGACCAATGATATTCAAGTCTGGGACTTCTGATGAAAGAATAAAGAAAAAGAAGCTGTTTTTAGTCTGAGATGACTAAATTGTGAGGATGTCGTCTTTCAGCCAGCCAGTGGTGGTCTGCTCACCATAAGGTTGATTAGCTTATGCAGGAAGAGAGAAGCAGAGCTGAGAGATGGAGACAAGAGATTTGACCCTTACTGGGTACTTGGATGCAGTCATTCCTTCATCCATTCCTGAATCTATACCTGAATTTTCAATTACATGAGTCAATAAATCCCTTTTCATGATTGAGTCCCTTTGAGTTGTAATTTTTTCCATGTTTATTCTCCACAATATAAGAATGCTAAAGCTATTAATTTACTCAGCAAATACTTATTGAGTTCCAGGCACTCTAATAGGTAATGGGGATATGTAATGTGTAAAATAGACATGAACTTGACAGTCTGGGAATGGAGAGAGACATTAGTCAAGGAAACACACAGATAAATATGTTTTGAGAAATTGTGAGGAATGCTAAGAAGGATGACATAGAGCACTATAGCACTGGACACAAAAGAGATTATGAAATGTCTATAGGTGAAGAACACTGTTGATGTTAGAGAACAATGAAGTGTCATCTTCAGGAAAGACCAAGTGAAATGAGGCAGATCAAGCCAGCTTGATAAGGCAGTTTTATCTTAAATTTGTTAGAGTATCCCCCTTTTTAAAAAACTGTGGTAAGAATATTTATCATGAGATCTACGCTCTAAACATATTTTTAGGTGCACAATATAATATTGTTAACTGTAGGCACAATGCGTGGCAAAATCTCTAGAACTTAATCATCTTAACTGAAATTTTGTACCTGTTGAAAAAATAACTTCCATTTCCCTTTCCCCCAAGCCCCTGGCAACCATCATTCTATTCTGAGTTTCTATGAATTTGATGATTTTAGATACCTCATATAAGTGGAATCATGAAATATTTGTCCTTTGTGATTGACTTATTTCATTTAGCATAATGTACTCCAGATTCACCTCTCATATATGACAGTGTTTCCTTTTTTTAAGGGTAGGCCCTAAAGAAGGCAAACAGAGAACCATAAAAACTCATTGTCCTTAAGGGGCTCACAGTGTTGGTATAGTTGAAATAATAAGAATAGTCAGTTTACCAAGGGCATAATTGTGTGAAACAGACAAACCATGTTCAAGGCCAGTAATTCTCAGTGGAGTAGGAGATGCTTGATATTTGAAAAAGCATTAAATATCACAAAAAACATAAGTCATTACTGAACAATTTTATAGCTGGTACAGATACACAGAAAACATTTAAAAGTGTTCAGGGAACATGAGTTTTTAAATGTGTAGAAATTCTTTTTCTAGAGGAGAGGTTCAGGACAGGTGCAACAGTGGTGGAAGGTAGCCCTTTTTTGGTAGGAGGGCTTGAATCAAGTGGTCCAGGGTTCAAATCCTAGCACTGGCACACACTATCTGTAAGGACTGGGACTCAGGGCATGTGGCTTCACTTTTCTGACTGATACACCTCTTTTAAACAATAGAGATAATAATGTAGCCTACTTTACTTTTTAATTTTTTATTATTGTTTATGCTGTTAGAGTTGTCAGTTGTCCCAATCCTTCTTCCCCGCCTCCAGTCCTCTCTTCTCAGCCAGTCCCCCACCTCCATAGCCAATCCCCATGCCATTATCCATGTCCATGGGTCCCTCATATATATGCTTTTTGACTAATCCCTTCACCCTCTTTCAAACAGTGCCCACCTACCTCCTTCCCTCTTCCCATTATCAATCTATTCCATGATTTTATGCCTCTAGTTTCATTTTGCTCAATTAGTTTATTTTGTTCATTAGAGTCCTCTTATAAGTGAGAATATATGATATTTGCCTTTCACCAACAGTCTTATTTCACTTAGCATAATAGTCTCCAGTTCAATCCATGCTGTCACAAAAGGCAGGAATTCTTTCATTTTGTGTTGTGTAGTATTTCATTTTCTGCTGTGTAAATGTACTACATCTTCTTTATCTACTCATCTACTGATGGGAACTTAGGCTGTTTCCAAATCTTAGCTATTGCAAAGAGTGCTGCTATGAGCATCAAGATGCATAAATTCTTTTGAATTAGTGTTTCAGGATTCATGGGGTATATCCCCAGCAGTGGACTCATTGTGTGAAAAGGTAGTTCCATTTTTAATTTTCTGAGGAAATTCCATACCATTTTCCACAGTGGCTGAACCAGTCTGCATTCTCACCAACAGTGCACTAGGGTTCCCTTTTCTCCACATACTCATCAGTGCATGTTTGTTGATTTATTAGTGATAACCATTATGGTAGGTGTGAAGTGATATCTCATTGTGGTTTTAAATTGCATCTCTCTGATGCCCAGTGATGTTGAGCATTTTTTTCATATGTCTATGGGCCATCAGTATGTCCTCCTTGGAGAAGTGTCTATTCAGTTCCTTTGCCCATTTATTCATTTTTTATATATTTTTATTTAATATTTATTGTATTTGTCCCATTACCATTCAGTCCCTTTACACTCCTCTCTCTCCTGTAATCACTACACTGTTGTCCATATCCATGAGTCCTTTTTCCTTTTTGCTCAATCCTTCCATCCCTTAACCTCCATTCTTCCAGCAGTCATATTGCTCTCTATCTGTAAGTCTGTCCTCATTTTCCTTGTTAGTTCAGTTTGTTCATTAGGTTCCACAAATGAGTGAAATCATATGGTATTTGTTTTTCTCTGACTGGCTTATTTCACTTAGCATAATGTTTTCCAGGTCCATCCATACTGTCACAAAGGTAAAATTTCCTTCTTTTATGTGGCCGAAGAGTATTTCATGGTGTAAATGTCCCATAGTTGTTTTATCCACTCATCTAGTGATGGACACTGGGCTGCTACCATATGTTGACAATTATAAATAATGCTGCAATAAACACAGGGGTACTTATGTATTTTCGAATTAGTGTTTTGGGTTCCTTCAGATATATTTCCAGAAGTGGAAGAACTGGGAGGAAAGGCAGATCCACAGTTGCTGCACCAATCTGCATTCCCACCAAAAGTTCAAAAGAGTTCCCCTTTCTCCACATCCTCACCTGCACTTGTTTGCTGATTTACTGAGGGTAGCCATTCTGGCAGGTGTTAGATGATATCTCATTGTGATTTTACTTTGCATTTCTCTAGTGATTAATGATGTTGAGAATCATTTAATATTGGCCATCTATTGGCCATCTGTAAGTCCTCTTTGGAGAAGTGTCTTTTCAGCTCCTTTGCCCATTTTTTCATTGGGTTATTTGGTTTTTTTTGGTGTTGAGTTTTATAAGTTTTTTATAAATTTTGGATATTAATCTCTTGTCAGATGTATCAGTAAATACATCCTCCCATTCTGTGGGGGCGGGTTTATTTTCTTGATGATTTCCTTGCTGTGCAAAACTTTTTTAGTTTGATGTAATCCCATTTATTTAATTTTTCCTTTGCTTCCCTTGCCTGAGGAGATATATCTGAAAAATATTTCTATCAGCAATGTCCAAGATTTTGCTGCCTATGTTTTCTTTTATGATTTTTATGTTTTGGAGTCTAACTTTTAAGTCTCCAGTCCATTTTGAATTTATTCTTGTGTGTGGTATAAGAAAATGGTCTAGTTTCATTTTTCTGCATGTATCTATCCAGTTTTCCCAACACCACTTATGGAATAAACTATCTTTGGCCCATTGTATGTGCTTGCTTCCTCTGTCAAATATTAATCAACTATAAAAGTATGGGTTTATTTCTGGGCTCTCCATTCTGTTCCATTGATCTGTATGTCTGTTTTTGTGCCAGTATCATGCTGTTTTGATTACTATGGCCTTAAAGAGTATAGTTTGATATTAAGTAGTGTGATTCCTCCAACTTTGTTCTTCTTTGTCAGGATTGCTGTTGCTATGCAGGGCATTTTGTGGTTCCATATAAATTTTTGAAATATTTGTTCTAATTCTGTGAAATACATCATTAGAACCATGATAGGAATTGCATTGAATCTATAGATTGCTTTAGGTAGTATGGACATTTTAATGATGTTAATTCTTCCTATCCCTGAACATGGTATGTGCTTCCACTTATTTGTATCTTCTTTGATTTCTTTCTACAGTGTCTTAAAATTTTTTGAGTACAGGTTTACATCCTTAGGTTTACAAACCTAACCTAAACCTTGGTTAGGTTTATCCCAGGTATTTTATTCTCTTTGTAGCAATTGTGACTGGGATTATTTTCTTCATTTCCCTTTCTGTTAGTTCATTATTAGCATATAAAAATGCAACTGACTTCTGGATATTAATTTTGTATCCTACTACTTTGCTTAATTCATTTATCAGTTCTAGTAGTTTCTTGGTGGAATCTTTTGGGTTCTCTATGTACAGTATCGTGTCATATGCATATAATGACAGTTTTACTTCTTTCTTTCCATTTTGGATGCCTTTTATTTCTTCTTCTTGTCTGATTGCTGTGGCTAGGACTTCCAGTACTGTTGCTGAATAAGAGAAGTGAAAGCGGACACCCCTGTCTTGTTCCTGCTCTTAAGGGGAATGTTTGTAATTTTTTCCCATTGAGTGTGATGCTGACAGTGGGTTTGTCATATATGGCCTTTATTATGTTTAGGTATATTCCCTCTGTTCCCACTTTGCTGAGAGTTTTTAACATAAGTCGGTGCTGGATTTTATCAAATGCTTTTTCTGCATCTATTGATAATGATCATATGATTTTTATCCTTCATTTTATTTATGTGGTGAATCACATTTATTGATTTGTGAATGTTGTACTAATCTTGCATTCCAAGAATAAAACCAACTTGATCATTCTGTATGATTTTTTTGATGCATTGCTGTATTCAGTTTGTTAATATTTTGTTGAGGACTTTAGCATCTATGTTCATCATGGATATTGGCCTATAATTTTCTTTTTTTTGTAGTGTCTTTATCTGGTTTTGGAATTAGGATACTGCTGGCCTTGTAAAATGAGTTTGGGATCCTTCCACCCTCCTGAATTTTATGAAGTGACTTGAGAAGGAGAGGTGTTAGTTAGTTCTTCTCAGAATATTTGGTAAACTCTCCTGTGAAGACATCCAGTCCAGGGTTTTTGTTTGTTGGGAGTTTTTTGATTATTGCTTCAATTTCACTAGATGTAGTTGGCCTATTCAGATTCTCTGATGTTTCCTCATTTAGTTTTAGAAGATTGTATGTTTCTAGGAATTTATCCATTTCATCCAGGTTGTCCAGTTTGTTGGCATATAGTTGTTATTCATAACATTTTCTTACAATCTGTTGTATTTCTTTGGTGTAAGTTGTTATTTCTCCTCTTTTGTTTCTGATTTTATTTCTTTGTGTCCTCTTTCTTTTTTGTTGATGAGTGTGGCTTAAGGTTTGTCAATCTTGTTTATCTTTTCAAAGAATCAAGTCTTGGATTCATTGATCTTTTATATCATTTTTAGACTCTATATTGTTTTTTTCTGCTATAATTTTATTATATATTTCCTTTTACTTACTTTGGGTTTCTTTGTTGTTCTTTATCAAGTTCTTTTAAGTGTAAAGTTAGTTTGTTTAATTGAGCTTTCTTGTTTCCTGAGATAGGCCTGGAATGCTATGAATATCCCTCTTAGCATTGCTTTTCCTATGTCCCACAGATTTTGGACTTTTGTGACCTCATTTTCATTTTTTTCAAGGTGTCTTTTGATTTCTTCCTTGATCTCATTGTTGACCCATTGATTGTTTAATAATATATTACTTAGCTTCCATGTCTTTGAGTATTTTTTTGGTGTTCTTCTCATGATTGATTTCTAGTTTCATAGGATTGTGCTCAGAGAAGATGGTTGATATGATTTCAATCTTCTTAAATTTATTAAGACTTCTTTTGTGTCCTAACACTGGTTTATCCTAGAAAACATTCCATGTGCACTTGAGAATTATGTTTATTCTGCTGCTTTGGGGTGAAGTGCTCGAACATATCAATTAAATCCATTTGATCTAGTGTGTTGTTTAAGGCCTCTGTCTCCTTGTTGATTTTCTCTCTGGAAGATCTATCTATTGAAGTCAATGGGTGTTAAAATCCCCAAGAAAGACTGTATTTCTGTCAATCTCTCCCTTTATGTCCACCAAGATTTGCTTCACATATTTAGGCACTCCTATGTATGTAAATGTTTACTACGGTTATATCCTCTTGTTGCATTGTTTTCTTTATATTTATGTAGTGTCTTTTTTTGTCTCTTACTATAACCTTGGTTTTTTGTGTTTTTTTTTTAAGATTTTATTTATTTATTTTTAGAGAGGGAAGGGAGGGAGAGAGAGAGAGAGAGAGATCAATGTGCGGTTGCTGGGGGCCGTGGCCTGCAACCCCGACAGGTACCCTGGCTGGGAATCGAACCTGGGACACTTTGGTTCCCAGCCCACGCTCAATCCACTGAGCTACACCAGCCAGGGCTATAACCTTGGTTTTAAAGTCTGTTTTGTTGGGTATAAGTACTGCTACCTCAGCTTTTTTTTTTCCTTTCCATTTGCATGAAATATCTTTTTCCATTCCTTTACTTTTACTCTGTGTGTATCTTTCAGTCTGAGATGTGTCTCCTGGATGCATCATATATACAGGTCTTGTTTTCTTATCCATTCAGCTGTCCTATGTATTTTGATTGGAGCATTTAAGCCATTTATATTTAAGGTAATTATTTTTAGATACATATATAGTGACATTTTAATGTTAGACTATTTTCCTCTGTTGTTGTTGTTCTTCTTCTTCTTCTTCCTCTTCCTCTTCCTCTTCCTCTTCCTCTTCCTCTTCCTCTCATTCTTCTTTAAGCAAGCCCTTTAATATTTGTTCAGTACTAGTTTGGTGTTAACAACTCCATTAGCTTTTTCTTATCTGAGAAGCTCCCGATTTCTCCTTCAATTTTAAATGATAGCCCTGCTGGGTAAAGTAGCCTTAGTTGTAGCTCCTTTCTTTTCATCACATTGAAAATTTCACACCACTCTATTTTTGCCTGAAATGTTTTTGTTGAGAAATCAGATGACAGTCTAATTGGTGCTCCCTTGTACATAACTACCTACTTTTCTCTTATGGCTTTTAGGATTCTTTCCTTCTCTTTAAACCTTGTCATTTTAATTATGATGTGTCTTGATTTAGGCCTCTTTGGCTCTAACTTTCTTGGGACTTTCTGAGCTTTCTGCCCTTCTCTGTCTTTTTCCATCTCCAAATTGGGGAAGTTTTCAGACATTATTTTTTCAAATACTATTCTTGATCCCTTGTTCACTCTTTTTTCCTTCTGGTGTTCCCATGACGTAGATGTTGTTACACTTCATGTTGTCAAAAATGTTTCTTAAGCTCTCCTCATTTTTTTAAAATTATTTTTTCTTTTTGCTGCTCTTCCTGGGTGTTTTTTTCTACCTTGTTCCAAATCACAGATTCAATGCTCTGCTTCATCTAACCTACTGTTTATTCTTTCCAGTGTATTATTTATTTCAGATATTGCATTCTTTTTTTCTGACTGGTGCTTTTTTATGGTTTCTATGTCTTTTTTCATGCTGTTGAATATCTTTATAATAATTACTCTAAGCTATCTGATACATTGTTTGCCTTGATTTCATCTAGCTCTTCTGGAAAATACTCATGTTCTTTCATTTGGGGGTCTGTTTCTCTGACTACCCATTTTGGCTGCTTCTTTGCATTTGTTTCTATGTAGTAGGTAGACCTGCACTCTGGTACAGACCTTTGTCCAATGCTCCTTGTGACTGGCCCTGGTCAGTTTGTTTGTAACTATTAGCAATCCATTGCATGTGACTCCCTCTTTTGGGCCTGTTTGTGTGCAGAAAGAACCAGGCTGTGCACCAAGGCTGGTTATTAGCACCAGGCCCTTGGGAGGGCCAGCTAAAGTTTCAGAGAGCTCCCAGAGATCTATCTCAGTTGTTATTTAGTGATATAATCTCAAGCTGTAATCAACAGCCCTGCTTAAATTCCACAGGGTGGGGCAGAGTAATCCCTGTGGGTGGGACTATTGCTTCCCCTAATGCTGATACCATTTGGAAAGGAGTGCTCTGCTTGAAAAAGGGCTGCTGCAGCATGGTGGTCCTGGCAGCTCTTCCTTCAGTTGTCTCCCCACAATCACCAAACCCAGACTCTCCTTAATCATTTCTAGTCCACTCTCCTCTCCCTCTTCTGGAGCCCAGGGTAAGTGGCTGCAAGCAAAATTTTGTGCATTGGCCCTTTAACAGATTCTCAGAGTCTCCAGCCATTTCTCCCTGGAAAAACAGAAACTTTGCTGCTTTTCACAGCTGGCTGTTATCTGGGTTCCTTTCTGGCTCCGGTGCTGTAGGTTAGAGAGTCCAGCTCAATGTTTAGACCCCACACTTCTCAGGGGGTACCCCCTGGCCACTGACATATCCCTCCAGAACTGCAGCTGCCACCCTTGGGAGCCCAGCTAGCCCTCTTGCACTTCCTTCACACTCCCTACTAGTCTTATTGTGGTGAAGTGGTTTGTTCTGTCTGTCCTTGGTTATCAGGCTTCTCTCCAGCTAGTGTTCAGTTGGTTATTCGGGATGATTTCTCTGTGCTGTAGCTGTAATTCCAGATAGGTCCTGGGAGGAGGTTAGTGTAGCTTCCACTTACTCCTCTGCCATCTTGGATCTCCCTTTGCCCATTTTTAATTGGATTGTTTGTCTTCCTGGTGTCGAGTCATACAAGTTCTTTATATACTTTGGAGATTAAACCTTTGTCTGATGTATCATTGGCAAATATTTTCTCCCATACAGTCAGTACCCTTTTCATTTTGATGATTTCTTTAGCTATGTAAAAGCTTTTTAATTTGATGTATTCCCATTTGTTTATTTTTCCTTTATTTCCCTTGCCCTAGGAGATATACCTGCCAAAATATTGCTTCATGAGATATCAAATCTGAAAGTTTACTGCCTATGTTTTCCCCTAGGATTTTTATGGTATCACAACTTATATTTAAGTCTTTTACCCATTTTTAATTTTTTCTGGTGTATGGTGTAAGTTGGTGGTCTAATTTCATTTTAATACTGCCTATTTTAAAAAGTAGTTGTGATGCAGAGATGAGATATTTATCAAAAAGGACTTTGTATTGTCTGGTACATAGTAAATACTAAATAACTCTTAGTTATTATCATTAGTATTATCATTTTGGGTCTTGATGGATGTAGAAAGTGTAGATGGATTTGGCTCCTGAAAACTAACATTGCCCTAATAGCTAATAATAATAGTTAACTTATATAGAATATTGATTCCATTCCAGGCATTATTCTGCACTCATAGCACAATGAGGAGTTACTATTACTACCCTCATCTTACAGGAAACAACACAGAAGTACAGAGAATTTAAGGTACCAGTCTAGCCTTACACACCTGAGAAGCAACAAAGCAGAGATTAACCCTATACAGTCTGACTCCGAGTCCACAAAGTTCACCTTTATGCAGTGCTGCTCCAGGCATGTTTACCAGACTGTTCAGTCTTCAGAACCACTGCAGAAATTTTTTTCAAGACTTTGTTTTATAGTCTCATACCCAAGTCCTCCTTTCAGTAAGTTGGGGTGGAGGAGCTAGGAATAAATATGCTTAAATCTCTCCAGGGGGTTCTGAAGATTAAAAGATTTTAGAAACCCCAGCCTTAAAGGACCATGACCCTGATGACTCTGGCAGGGAATTAACTGTAGCTGCCCTTCCCCCACCATACCTCCTATTCTGGCCTTCAGGTAGACAATGCTGAGTCTCTTTCCATTATCAAAGAATTGTTTTCCTGCAGTATTAACTGATTTGGAACCAGGTATAACTCAGTAGGCAGGGGCTTACTCCATGTGTTGATTCCCTCCATCAACGTCAAGAGCTTTCTTGGCCCAAACTTAAAGACCACTCAAATATTAATTTTAGTTCTATTATAAATCATGATTTTACCGTGTGCCTACACTCTTTTAAAATATCTTGAGCTTTCTAGACTGATAAAGTCTGTAATAAAACTCTCTTTCAATTTATCCTGCTTCCTCCAAAATGTTTGGCTGTCTGTTATGACCTTCCCCAGCTCATGCCAGGCATGGCTTCTCAAACATTGCAAAGGAGATAGAGCACTCTCCGCGTGGTCCAGAGCCAAAGCAGCTGCCATCACAACTGTCATGTAGGCTCAGAGCAGGAGTTACTTGCTTAAGTGGTCTCATTACATGTTTGGCACAGACTCACTGCATCAAGTAAAAGCTCTATTTGATTCTCTGAGAGCACTGAGAATAAACTTTGCTCTCAGAAGATCACCTAACCAAGACTGGAAGTTGTTCCCTATAGACTGTAAAACTGCCAGAGCTGAGGGCTTCAAGCAGGTGGCTTTCAGCTCAGTCCAAACAAAGCTATCACTTCATCATATGATGCCAGCAAGCCATTCAAGACATGTGGTACTGATACCCATATATTAATAATTCAGGCTAATATATCCATAGCATCCAAAGTCAAAGGTGCCCAGTAAATGTTTAATCCTGGCGCAGAATTTACATGCTGTGGAACTATTTAGCTGCTTAACTCTTTTCCACCTTTTCTGGCATGGTATCCCAGTAGTCATTGCTGCTGCCTGGAGTACCAATAAACCTTGTTTAGACAAGTGTTTGAAACACATTGTTCCCACAACAATGGAAAGAGAGACAGTGAACAAAAGCTCTGTGCTTTGACTGATGTGTGGTATAGCCAAAGGTTGACATATTATAAAATATTTAGTTGAAACAATGCACATAGCTGGAGCTCTTATGCAAATATAAGCACCAGCACCTTCACAGCAACTTCCTCATTATCTGCTGTCAGCTGTTCTACATGGTTCCTTTGCTTTATCCTCTTGATACAGCACTTTTGGGGTCTTCTTCCACTAGCTTTCCTGTGTTTTTAATAATACATTTTAAATGTTGTTAAAGATATTTTTTAACTCTAGACAAGAAATCTGAGGACAATGTCCTTTGAAATCCAAAAAACCTTATTTTCTACACCAGGAAGGGTATGAAGGTAAGCAAAGCTACTTGGTAACAATTGATGTCAATCTGTGAAATGGGTCTCCTTGGGATATGTGTGGAAAAGCAGGAAAATGACCTACCTTCCAGATCATCCCCCATGACCTCCTGCCATGGAATATGTATTTTAAACAACTTCTCAGCATGTGAAATACCCTATTCCTGAATTCCAGATGAGCAAGCAAACCATGAAATTAAATGGAGGCAGGCAAACTTGGGGAATGTCAACTCTAAGATTTTTCTACCCCCATTTCTTGTTTCTCTCCATAAAAATGTTAAATATAACTACGTCCTGTTATTCATGTGTCATAGAACCTATACTTTTGTGCCAATGGGGACATTTATTCTCTTTTAGTAACAGTGATTTCCATATTTTTACAATCTATTCCTTGCTCTCATTTTTCTTGGTTAATGGCACATTTAGGATTCACTTTGCAGAGCCTATTTAATTCTCAGTGCTGCAGTGATTGAACACATTCAAGTGACAAACACATATTGAGCATATCATTTATGATGAAGACATAGCCTCTACTCACAAAAATACTAAAATCAAAATAAGACATGCATCTTATTCTTTCCCTCATCCTTCCAAAGGAGCAGCTATCTCTTCACAGCAGTCACCAAATCATCATTTGAAAGTAACCATTTTCTAAAATGTTGTGACAACCTCCTAGTTTTTGTCATCTGTTTATCTGTTTGGGCTACCCAAACCAACAACAGTACCTGAGTTGCAGACATAGTTGGTCATGGGAGTTAAACCAGAATAATAGAAAAAGAAAATGAAAGCTTAGTGGACAACTAGTGGCAGTTTCCCATGCTCCCTCCCTCTTCTTCCTCAACAGCCTTCCATGTGCATTTGGAAATCCACATGGTTCTGGGAAGCTGATTCCACCCCAAATTTCAGTAGGGGAGCATGTGACCTCAGCTGAACCAATGTATACATCTCATCCTCCTGGTTAGTAAATTGGCTTAGGAGTGCCTAGGTGTTTTTAAAAAGAAATGGCTATAAATGGGACAGAGACACAAAATTAACAGTGACTTAAGCAAAATCAAAGTTTACTTCTCTATCACATAAAACTTAAGCTAGTATGATGATGACTCTGCTCTTTAGGGACATCAAGGGCCCAAGCTGCTTCTGTCTTGTTGCTCTTCCATTCCTAGAGTTCTGCTCTTGTCTGCATGGTCCCAAGACTGCTTACAATTAGGAAATACCCCATGTTTCCTCTTCTTTACTTTAGGGGCAAAACATTAAAATTGCCCAGAATAATTTCATCCACATCTCATTGGCTAGAACTCAGTTAGATGGCCACACTAGCAGCAAAGAAGGTAGAAAATACAGTCTTTGGTCAGACATATACGTGCCCAACTAAAATTCTATCACTAGGAAAGATGGGGGGACTAGATATTAGATGTCAACCAGTAAGTAGCCTCTTCCTAGCATGTGACTTAAACTATTCCAAGTCCTCATGTTTTCACTTGAAATCCAGAAAAGTTGGTGCATATTGTCCCTCTGGATATATGATTTGCTGAAGTGGGAACTTGAGTAACAGTAGCAATTTTTGAATCCCTAAGGAAACCAATATTAGGATGAAGCTGACATGCAGAAGGGGTCAGGGTCAAGCAAGTCCCAGAGAAAAGTACCTGGGTATTTAGTGGTATCATAAATTCTGGATTAAACTACATCTGAAGCTCTGTCTTCATACTTTTCACTTATGTCAGCCAATAAATTTTCTGAAAATATATTTTCTGAAGCAGCTTGAATTCTATATCCTAATATATAGAATAAAAAATTGACAGTGAGACAGGGAGAAAGACTGTGAGACAAAGACCAAAAGCTACTAGATAGCCATTAACATGAAATCTTGACAAAAGTCACTTTCAGAGTCTTGAAGGGTGTAAGCTACTTAGAACAGGAGAGCTGAATAGTAACAAAAGTAGGGAATAGCCTAAATATTATGAAATCTTCTTAAAACAAAGAACTGAGGACAAATAGCTGGTATCAAATAGCCAAGAAGTATGTTTTAAACAATTCTTTCCAAAACTGTTAGCTTGGATTGAACTCTGCTGTTATATCACACTCAGTTCTACCACCTGACATAGAAAAGGGTTTGTTGGCTCAGATAATGCCTTGAATATAAAACCTCATTAGATTGGCAGTTTTTCTAGATCAAAACTTTCAATAGATTCTTCAACAAATTCTACTGTGTTATCAATGGGAGGCTGTGAAATCTAGCTTTGTAATATTTTAAATATTTAGTCTATGGTCCTTTAACTTTTGGCCCTGAGAACAAGACCAAGTAATTATGCCCATTCTGGTCTGTATTTTTCCCTAATATCATCATAATAAGCAAAACTTAGAATATAAATGAAGAAGAAATAGGCACAATTATTAAGGAAACTATTAAAGGAGTTTCTTTTTTCTATAGGATAATTCAAAGCTGAATAACAAAACACGTTTGAATAAAAGATTAGAAAAAAATTAGAAAAGATTTTGTTCTTCAAAGTCACAAATAAATTAGAGATAGAATGGGCATTAGAATTCAGATCTCTTGTTATGATAGACATCATACCAACAAGTTCTTCCATTTTATTGATTTCTAGACTGAGAAGACATATATAGTCCAGGTAAATATTGAGAGAAATATTGCTTAAAATTGACATTCTCCTAAATAAAATGTCATTCAGATTCAAAAGAAAAGCCAGACATTTCAGTAGATATTATCATATATTATTTTTCATGTGAGACAGGTAAGGGTAAAAACTAGACTGTTAAGAATATGAATTATGCAGCAGGACTGTGGGGGTGCTCTGTCCTGCAGAGCCCTCCCAGCCACTGCAGATGAGAATAAGTCTGCTAAGACATGATCTGCTTAGGGAGGAAAGGCTGACCAGTCTCTCAGAGGAGAAAGGTCTTCAGCCTCTCTCTTAATAGGCTTTTACTGAGTTTAGCTTGCATAGTGATGGTTTCTGGGATTGTGGGGGTCCTTTTGAGTCAGGGTCTGGTAGACAGGATGATGCCAATCAGCTGTAAAACCTTGGGAAACAAACCCATTTTATGCTTGAACCCTTAACATTTAAATTGAGGACATTCTTAGCAAAGCAGGTTTCACAGGACTTTATGCATTCTTTCTTAGGCCTGATCACTGCCCTCCAGGAACCACCAGTTCCTTCACAGGGCTGCACCCCTCTTTGGTATTGTTTCAGGCTTAAACCAGGTGGGTGAAGCAAGGCAGCCAAGAGATTAGGGGACTTTTTACAGATAGAATGAGAACTCAGGCTATGATAAAGCCGAGAGGTAAGGGTCTTTTGTCCCTCCTCCACAATCCCCTAAATCCTTCTCTAATGGCCCCTTCATGACTATGCCTGTCTTAGGTTGTTCCTCCCTTGAGGAATTTTACCCATCCCTGACTACCCATCCCTGGACCATCTTCCAGGGGCCAAACAGGGTGAAGCAAAGGGAGAAGAGGCTGTGCCTCTGCTAGGAGGGTAAGTTTTGTCTCCTTAGTGGCTTATGGTCCCAACGTCCCCTTGCCATGGGGCCTTTTTGCCTGACAGTGGGGTTATAGCTCCTGAAATCAGGCAGGACAGTTCCCAACAGGAAAAAAGCAAGACTGTTAAGGACACAGATTCTAGAACAGGACAGTCATTCATTCATTCCACAAATACTGATTACTCCAACCGCATGCCATGAACTAGTCCAGGTGCTAAGTATATAGGCAAGAAACCACTGTCCTCAAAACCCTCACCAGGTGGTGGTAAAGGTAAGGAATTCTGTGATAAGATTGGGAAAGGAAGGACAGTCTTAAGTAGTCAGGGAAAGATTTCCTAAGAAGGTGACAATATAGGTTGTCCATTACTCCATAGAAAATTACCTCTAAAACTTCGCATCTTAAAACAACAAACACTTATTATTTCACCATGTTTGTAGATTAGGAATTCAAGAGCAGCTTAGATGATTCTGACTCAGGGTCTCTCATGAAGTTGCAGGTGACCAGGACTGCAGGAATCTGAGGCCTGCCTAGAGCTGAAGAATCTGCTTTCCAGGTGCAGGCAGTCACAGCTGTCGGCAGACCTTTGTGCCTCCATGGGCTTGCTGCGTAGACTTCCTCTGTACACCTCTGCGAATGCACACAATGTGGCAGTCAGCTTCTGCTGCCACCCCAGCCCCAGCAAATGATGACAGGAAGAGAAAGCCCAAAGTCAAAGCCACAGTTTTTATAACTTGATCATAGAATTGACAACAGCCCTTCTGCGGTGGGGTCTTGGTCATGGACTAAAGCTGGAACATTGTGGGAGGTCACTTCACAAAGGTGTCAGGAGGCCAGGAGCAGCAGAGGCCCTTTTGGAGACTGGCTAACTCTGGCATTGAGGAAATAACATAAAATAGGTAAGCTCAAGGTCACATAACTTTAGGCAAGTCACTTAAATTTTACAAATTTCAGTTTTCTTATCTACATACTAGAAATTTTTAAACTATCTATGTTGTAATTATATTCAGAAGACTTAGATAATGCAAATAAATTTCTTTAGCTCAGTGCCTGGCATTCCACAAATGAGCATGACAAGTAGCTATAATTACTATTATCATTATTGTTGATGTGGTTATCATTATCATCCTCATTTTATAGATGAGAAAACTGAGGCTTCAAAATTTAAATGCTCAGTGATGGTCACACCCCTGAAACATGATAATTACATTCAATCTTTCTGAATTCAACTGCTTCTTTATTTAATTGTGCTGCCACATATATACCATGCGAAGGATGAATCAAAGTTTTAAAAATTAATCCAAAGCAAGAATTAGAAAATTAGTATGATATAAGGGGGTAAAATCAAAGAAGATTTAAAAACTTCCCCACTGGTAATAACCAAACAGGGCTATTAGGAGTGCTGTAGGCTTAAAGTAATAGAAACCCAACTTCTCCCTGGCTCAAACAACAAACATAAAAGTAGATAATTGCTCACTTTGATCCCGATGGTAACTGTTTGGTTTTTTGTCTTCATGCTTGTTTGCTAATGCTTATAAGTTGGCTGCTATAGTTTCTGACACCACAACCACTCTGCAGGAGGAGTGAAGGGTGGTGTCCATGAGCTCTGCTTTCTAAGAGGCCTCAGCAGACTTTCATTTATACCTAATTGGCTAGAACTGTGTCAAAGGTTATCTTAGTACAAGGGTAAGAGGTGAATGTATAGCTTAAATCAATCATAATGCACCCTTCCCCCCAGGTCCAGACACATTACTGCCCAAATAAAATCTGGGTTCTGGTTTGGCAAAAAAGAAATGTCCATGTCTTTCTTAGGCAATCAATCAGTTCTGCCACAGTCAGTGATTCCCCAACAGAAAAGCACCCATAAAACATGGTTATTTGTTCCACACTTACCAGGTTAAATCTATTCAAAGCAAAATAATTTCATGATAACTGATAAGAGTTACCATATTTACTAGAGGTCAGAGATAAAAATTGCAGACAAGCCCCTGAGCAAATGCACACATGCCCACTGGAAGCACTTAACCTTGTTTATGTGAGGTCTCAAAGCGGCAGATAAGAGAAACCTGGTTTCATCTTGATGGAGGCTCTTAAAGGACACCAAAAAAAAATAAAATAAAGTAAAATAAACTCCAAGAAACCCACTTGGCAACTCAGGTGGAGTGGACTGTCATTGCTTCCCCATCTAACTTCACTTCCCTCCCCACATGACTATACCACGAAGTGTTTTCTTTCATGGTAATTCAGGATAGCAGTTCTTGCTCTCAGTAGGCAGTAACAAATGTTCTCATTATTCCAAACCACAGATATGCTCATCAACATATAGCATAGAATGAATCATTTTTCAACATTTTTCAAATGTGATGTTTTGTGACCATTTTGTACTCTTTGTGGGCCCAGAGAGAGTCCAGAGATACATTTTACAGAGGAAAGGCTTTCAAAGGCTAACAGAAGTATAAGATAGACTTTTTTGTTTGTTTGTTTTTTAAATGACCGTTAGTCTCAGATAATCAAACAAAAGCACAATTCAGAGGATTTTTAAAAATTAATTCAAAGAAAGCAGATGATTTTTTTTAAAAAACCACCTTTCCATTGGAGTTATGAGGTGGGGTGGTATATTAGAAAGAGCATCCAAATCCCCCAATTCTAAGCCCTATTTGTCCAACTATAAGTCCTGAGGCATAAAGTAATTCAGCTATGCTAAAGTGAAGCTATTTTCTGCCAATTCCATAAGGTTGAGAGGTGGGCATGTTGATGACCAAAAACATGATATTGTTGTGTGGGAATGCTTTCTAAGTAGCCACATTTTATTATGAGATAAGTTTGTGGAAAATGCTACAATGAACAGTTGACACTCATCTCACTTGCACCTAATCTACATAATAGATACTGTTGTCACTGTTCTAAAGCTGTGGAAATTGTGGATGAGGAGAGCTAGTGATTTAGTGTTGATTACGTAGAGAGAAAATCATCAAGCTAGATTTGGACCTGTATGGCTCTTTCCACCACAAAATTATTTTCAGTTCAGTCCACACACACACACACACACACACACACACACACACAAATGCAGTACCTGTATTTATATTCTCTAGACTTGTCTACTTTCCAAAACATCTCCTTGTCCTTCATATCTGACCATACAATCTTTAAACAAAATCCAGCCACTTACTTCAGTATCTCTGTCCTTTACCAAGAAATCTATTATTCTAAAAACATATGCACATATATACAAACAAACTTTTGGATGTTTTAGCTTGGGGTGAATAATCAGAAAATGAATAAAGTGACTGAAACAAAATAAATTGAAAAAATGAAAGGAATAATATTGCTGAAGCTACAAAACATTTAGAAGTCGATAATCTCAGGACAGAGAAGCTTATTGACATTTGAACAGAAATGAGAAATCAAAGAGATGAGAATGGGGAGAAGAAAATGATTCTGCCTTCTAAAAACTCAAGGAAGGAGGGAAAAGAACAGCATAAGCTAGGGAAGTAATTATGCTAGAATACATTTAGTCTCAGAAAAAAGTTCTTTGATAACCAAAAAACACCACTTTATAAACTTAGAGATTTAATACTCATATAAGTTCATTACAGATATAATCTTTACCATGCTGGAAATAATTGAAAAACATAGTCACACAATTGACCACTTTACGGCTTCTTTGATTTCCCCAGGCTGTTTGAAGTGTTGATTCTGGAAAGAATTTGAAAACTGGGCATACCGATCCTGACCAGCTAATTGTCAATGAAGAGAATGAATTACTCGGCAATTATATTAAAGCTGAAAGAGGTCCCAGGGAACAACCCTAACAAAAAAAATGGGCTGACATGGGATAAAAGCTTGACTAGTGACAGCCATGATTATTAAGATGTTGAGCCTGAGTTCAAAGGGAGGACAAGATCAACTTCATATCTGGCAATCTTTAGACAGGGTCACCACCCTGTACCAAGCATGTGCCAACTTATTCAGATGTGATATTTAATTTCATATATCCTTTCTTCACCCACCAAAGTTTTAAAATGCTATCAGATTTGTTTACCATGACTTGTACCTGAATTTGTTCAAAAAGTTTTCCATACAGGTCATTAGTTGGCCATTATCAAGCTACAAATAAATGTAAGACAAAGCAGCATAGACAGATATTCTTCTAGAGCTGTAGATACTCACCTTATGGGACTCATTAATCCCAAAAGCTGATAGAGCTTTAAAATAGAGATAGATTGCAAGCAGGTTTTGATAATTCTTGGATGACAGCTCATAATGGATTTTTTTAAAGGTGTCCAACAATTATCTATTGAACCTCTTCTAGGGTTGCCACATAAAACACAGGACACCCTATTAAATTTGAGTTTCATATTAAAAATGAACAATATTTTAGTATAAGCATATTTTATGCAGTATTTGAAACTTACTAATACTAAAAAAGGTATTGTTTATCTCAAATTGAAGTGTAACTAGTCATCCTGATTTGTTTGGATTTTTGTTTTGGGGTTTTTTTTCTTGATGGTTTCCTCACTTTCTTGCCTGCTTGTTGTTGCTAAATGTGGCAACTGCAATCTCTTTTATTGTAGAGTACTATCTCCCATGGGTTAGTTTTTTAGTTGGTAAGGAAAAAATTTTGTCTTACAAATTATCATGAAAAATCTCCTAAATCACTCAAAGTCAAGTCTACTTGATTTAATGTCATTGTAATATCTATCAGTGATTCCAGAACATACCATTTCCCCTGTGTTGAAAAGTTCTCTAAGTACAAATTGTTAATATTTCCCAAATGCTGTAACATCTCTGCCACACACCTATGAATAATATTTTCCATTTCCTTAAACACATCAGTTCCACATTTTTCTTCCTCAAACACCTTCTTCCCAGAACTTTCCACCCCTTTTCTCCATTCTGTATTTTTCAATCTAGGCCTGCTAATCAACTGACATTCTGGGTCTTTTCCTTTGCAGTTCTCCTGTGTTGGAGTTCTTGATACTGTGTTTGCTCTTGTTGTTGTTTACCCAAGTGTTGATAAGAGTACACCCTCCAGAATCTTCCTAGGGGAGGATACCCTTGGAAGTAAATATTTTGAGTCCTTGCAAGTTTGACAGTGTCATTTGTCTATTCTTATTTGAGAGACTGAGTAGAATTTTAGCTTGATAATTATTTTCACACATAATTTCACTGGTCCATTGAGTTCCCAGTGTTGCTGATGATGAGAAATCTGATATCATCCTGACTCCTGATTCTCTACATGTGACTTATTTTTTCCCCTTTTGAAGCTATTAGAACTCATTCTTTAATTTGGAGTTTTAAAACATTGTGATTTTTAATTTTTAAGTGTGGGTCTAATTTCATACATAGGGTTGAGGACTTGTATTAGTTTCCTAGGATTGTAGTAACAAAATACCACAAGTTGGATGGCTTAAAGCAACAGATATTTAGTGTCTCGCATTTCAGGAGGATGGAAGTCTGAAATCAAGATGTCAAAAACTGTTTGTTCTGGAGACTCTGAGGTAAAATCTGTTCCATGCCCCTCTTCCAGCATCTGGTGGTTGCTAGAAACCCTTTCCAGTCCTTGGCTTATAGCTCTATGACTAAAATTTCTGTCTATTGTCACATGGGCTTTTTCTGTGTGTCTCTTCTGTGTGTTGCTGTATGGCCTTCTTATAAGAACACCAGTCATTGGATTTAGGACCCACTCTAACTTAGCATGACTTCATCTTAGTTTAACCAATTATATCTTCAAAGACTGTGTTTCCAAATAAGGTTACATTCTGATGTTCCTCGAGAACACAAATTTGGGTGGTCATTATTTAAACTACAACACTGCTAAGGGGGGCCTGGCTGGTATGGCTCAGTGGATTGAGTGCCGGCCTGCAGACCAAAGGTTCGCCAGTTCAATTCCCAGTCAGAGCACATGCCTGGATTGCAGGCCAGGTCCCTGGTTGGGGGCGTATGAGAAACAACTGATCTATGTTTCTCTCCCTCTCTCTCTCCTTCCTTTTTCCTCTCTCTAAAATTAAATAAATAAAATATTTTTAAAAAACACTGCCTAGGGGTCCCTTTCATTCAGGAGCTCAGTGCTTCCACTTTCAGATGTTTTTCTTAATTAATTCATGTTTTCCTTCCTTCTCCTTTTTCTAGTTTTGCTTTCTGAAATTCTTATTATTTGTATCTTGGGCTTCCTGGAATCATTCTCTAATTTTCTAATCTTTTCTCTGTTATCCATTTTTCTTTTTTTGTTATGCTCTTCTATAAAACTTGTTTTATTTTTTATTTTTAAATATTATATTTATTTATTTTTAGAGAGAAGGAAAGGGAGAGAGAAAGAGAGGGAGAGAAACATCAATGTGTGGTTGTCTCTTGAGCACCCTCTACCAGAGACTTGGCCCTCAACCCAACATGTGCCTGGACTGGGAATCAAACCAGCAACTCTGGTTTGCAGACTGGCTCTCAATACACTGAGCCACAGCAGCCAAGGCCAGGGCTAAACTTTTAATTTCAGCTTTCGTTTTCATTTCAGTTCAGCATTTAACTTCTAAAAGTCTTTTCTCTTTCTTAGAGTTTTTCTTTCTATATCATCTTGTTCTCACATCATATATGCCATATCTTGTAATATCTCTGAGGGTATTGATTACTCTCTGTTATTGCCACTGCTATTGTTGAAAATGTCTCTGTCTATCAAGTTGAAGGCTTTTCTCAAAAGTGTGGCAATCCTTGCTCTTCTTAACTAAAATGTGAGATAGTAAAAAGGCAAATTGAAATCTCTTTATACAAGAATGGGGTTAGTTGCAGGATGGTGACAAAATAAGCCACTTCTCAATTCAATTTCTCCAGAAAAGAAATATCCAGTCCCTTGTCAGGGATGGATGGGGAAGGTAGTCTACTGATTGAGAGAGTAGAACAAAAATCTAGGCTCTGATAGCACCACACATATTTTTTTCTACCAGTCTCTGTTTCTTCAACCCCATTCATCACCCCTGCCCCTGGTAATAGCTTCTTGGATCAATACAAAGTAAGAAAGCAACCTGTTTTTCAGGGCTTAGTGTATACCAGGCACTTTAAGAAAGTCTCATTTCAGGCCCAGGCTGACGTGGCTCAGTGGACTGAATGTGGGCTGCAAACCAAAGTATCGCAGGCTCGATTCCCAGTCAGGGCACATGCCTGGGTTGCAGGCCACAGCCCCCAGCAACCGCACATTGATGTTTCTCTCTCTGTCTCTTTCTCCCTCCCTTCCCTCTCTAAAAATAAATAAATAAAATCTTTTAAAAAAAAGAAAGTCTCTGGTTACATTTTGCTTGCTTCTTTGTTTTGTTGTTTAGGTTCCTGTTAAAGGTGGGATCATATGGTATTTGTCTTTCACTGCCTGGCTTGTTTCACTTAGCATAATGTTTTCCAGCTCCATCCACACTGTTGCAAAGGGTAGGAGTTCCTTCTTTCTTTCTGCTGCATAGAATTCCATTGTGTAAATGTACCATAGTTTTTTGATCCATTCATTTGCTGATGGGCATCTTGGTTGCTTCCAGCATCTAGCTATCGTAAATTGTGCTGCTGTGAACATTGGGATGCACAGGTTCTTTTGGATTGGTGTTTTAGTGTTCTTAGGATAGAGTCCCAGCAGTGGAATTGCTGGGTCAAAAGGCAGATCCATTTTTAGTTTTCTGAGGAAGTTCCATACTGCTTTCCATAGTGGTTATACCAGTCTGCAGTCCCACCAACAGTGCACCTTTTCTCCACAACCTCTACAACACTTGTTGTTTGTTGCTTTGTTTATGATGGCCATTCTGACTGGTGTGAGGTGGTATCTCATTGTGGTTTTAATTTGCATCTCTCTGATAGCTAGCGATATTGAACATCATTTCATGTGTCTTTGGATTTTCTGTATGTCCTCCCTGGAGAAGTGTCTGTTCAAGTCCTTTGCCCACTTTTTAATTGGATTCCTTGTCTTCTTAGAGTGCAGGAAAAAAAAAAAAAGAAAGTCTCACTTTTAATATTTGAAGCTGACATCACCGAAAGCTTCTCAAATATTTTTTTGAATAATGATAAGAATAACTCAAAATGTCCTACCTTATATGATGTGAAAAGAAAGAGATGGCATTTGCTAATAGCCCATCAAAGCTGCTTTGGGGAGTTCCAGAACAGCTAAGGGGTGAGGATACAGTATGGAGTTGAGAAATCCCTAAATGACTATGGATATAATACTAATTGGGCTATAATATTGCTATTGGACTATACAAAGGTAAGGTCAGTGGGGGTGGTATGTGGGAAGGATGAGGCTTCCATGCTCAGGACATTCGTGATCAAGAACTGGGGCCTGAGTTTGAGTCCCAGATTATATATCTTCTTACCAGCTCTGGCTCCAATTTCTAACTCATGCTGAATTCTCCTGCTTTGCTCAGAATCCCTTCCTTGCTTGCACTTTTTTTGAAGGGTGTCAGGCTACATTGGATACATCCTAGTGCCTTCACACCACAAAGTATGAAGACAAAAGATAATGTATAAGCTCCTCTATAGATGTTTTAGGAAAGAGTGATTGGACAGTGGTAAAAGAAGGGGTACTCACTCATCACAGAGATGGACTAAAGTCTGGATTTGATCCACCATGTTTTCTTTCTTTTTTAACCCTCCGCAACTGCCACTGGCTTTCAGCTTGTCTCTAGCCAATTTGCTGGCTAGCTGTCCTTCCTCCAAGCCCATTTGCCTCTTTCCACAGTGGCTCCTGAGAGCTCTCAGATTCATTATGATGAGAATTTAGTTCTCATTATTTCATTTTTCTACTTTGAGGACCTGTACAGAGCCCATCATTTTGTTGATAAATGGCCTATTTAATGCTTTTTGCTAAGCAAAGGTTATCTGATCTAGAAAGAAATGTTGCCAACCCTTAGAGACAAATGTGGTCACACATGTTTTATTGGTAAAGAACAGTCTGTTTTTCTCATATTCACAGAATCAAATAAGTGTGTCACATTTTTATGACTATATATGTGTATATCCACATACATACTTACATATTTCATAAAAGTATGTATGTATGTTATAAATAAATATAAATATATTATACAAACTTACATACATGTATAGAGAAAAATAAAGAGAACTTTAGAATAGTATTTACTAAAATTGTAAATAGAGCAATAGAAATTATCTCTGGAAAGTGCTGCAAAGAAGAGCTTTGGTTCACTGTATCTTCACAGGGATGTATTACCCAAATAATGAGAAAATAAAAACAAAGTTATCTCCATTTAGAAAAAAAAGTAAATTGAGTATTTGTCAGATGAGTAATAAATATAAAATGTCTAAAGAGGACTACAGAGAACTTAGAAAGAAAAAATACATTTATAATAGAGAGGGAGGAAGTCATAATATTACAAAATTTACTAAACAGAAGATAACACATCTTATGTGACTTTCCCATAATAACAAAACAGAGGGCCTAAGTGCATTTCATGAAGCATGAAAAAAATACAACTAAAGGTTAATGAAGGCTAAAATGACAGAATTTCATTTTAAGACTTGCAAAATCTATGCAGTCTGGAATTGCATTCATATTAAGGAAGTGGGTGGCTCATACTTGCCTTCCCAACTTACCTCTTTATGGATATCTCTGGTTTTTCTACCAGATTAATCCAGTTTAGATCAGTTTCTTTATGGAGAAATGTTAAATAAGCTAAGTAAGTTAGCCAATTTGGTTGATTTTATAGAAAAATGGTAGTTATGTACACAATCCCACATCCCATGAAGACAAGGGTTGAGGCCCAAATTTCATTGCAGTGGTTACCATATGCTCACTTCATCTCCCTTTCACACTCTGAAGATGATGGTTACATTGGGAAAAAATATGGATTCCAAGAAGCTAGAATGATCTCAGTTAAGAAAAGAGAGAAAGAGAGAGAAGGAGTCGGGGAGGGTGGAGAGAGAGAGAGAGAGAGAGAGAGAGGGAGGGAGAGAGAATAGGGTATAAGTTACATAAAGCTTTAAAGTTCCTGAACTTATTTTTTTCCAATTATAAAAAGGAAAACATTATTGAAGATGATTCTTTAAAAAGTTGATGAGGTGTAATAATAGATCGGGTTATAGTGAAAAAAACTAAAACCACTGCATTAAACATTTGTAATCCTTTTAACAGCCTCAAAGAGCTGACAAAATAGAAAGGAAATACTAAGTAACTTCTAAAATAAAAGAGGTAAATGGAAAACTTCATAGTTGCTTTAGCACTGGAGCCATTGGCAAATCAGAAAGAAACTGAGCTGTGTTTTGGATGGCTGTGTGGTCTAGGGAACAAAAGTTAAAGCAGGGAGCCCATTCAGTCTTGTGTGTCTGTAAACCACCTGCCAGAGGCATTAAGCTGAGGTCTCAGAAGGCTACAGGTTCAGGGAAAAGATAAATCAGGAGTATATTCACCCCCTCTGTTCTCCACCCTAGTAGTTTTCGAGAGATGTACCTTGGCAGTGAGCAGAGCAGGAGAAAAGAATAGAAGAAAGAGAGAACTGTCCCTAAGAAAATGTAAACCATAGATAGGCTTTTTCAAGGATGTACAGCCCCAATTTTGTAGTACCTAAATGGTCAAAACATATAAACTTATTTTAAATTAAAGTAGTAGTTCATCATAAGGAACTACCTTCCCTGCACCCCTACCACCCCACCCCACCCCACCCCACCCCACACACAAATAGCTGTTTATGGGCAGTGAGCAGCATGCAGACAACAAGTACGTAAGTAAATAATGTACCATGAGTGAGAATGAACAGAAATAAGTGGTACCTAAATATTTCAGATATTATAATTATCAGACATGGATTATAAAAAGTTATGTTTCTATGTTTAATGAAATAAAAGATAAATTTGAAAATAAATTAATGGTACAGGGAATTATAAAAAGGGTGTTGTAGATTTTAAGAGAACCAAATTGAACTTGCATAAATAAAGAAAATACAATAACCAAAATTTAAAACTTTTTCAATGTCTGCAACTAGAAAAACTGATATGATCAACAGATATTTACAACAGCTTATTAATTACAAAATACTGTGTTAAGTAAGCATTAGAGTTAAAAATACACATGTTATCACATGTGAAATATATGTTCTTTCTTGAAGAACAAGAGCTTCATAAGGATTTTGTAAGGGCAAGATGGACCTGAGTTCTAACCTGATTTTTCTACTTGCTTGCTGTGCAGTTTAAACAACTTATGTAAAGTCCATCTGAGGTTCATTTTCTGTTTGTAAAATGGAGACAATAGAATCAAAAGAGGTAGCACACAGATAGCAGTGACAGTGTGCATGGCATTTGGTAGATGCACAGTAATGTAAGTGTGATTGCATTATTAAGTGAAATTATTTTTTGGAAGCACTGGAGAAACTTTGCATATAACATTTAATTTCAAATTACTTGTGAATCTACATAATCTTCAAAGCCAGCAAAGTGCTGAAATCTATCTTTTGATTTTAATATGGTTACCTAACAATTTGTGGAGAATATTACTAGTGTCCTACCCAATATACGTCCCCCCTTCTTCCTAACATAACCTAAAATGTATCTGTGGCAGTAATCTGCTGAGCTAATAGTCTGTCTTCCAGGCCCTTGGAAGTCAGAGTGTCCATGTGGCATACATCTGGTCAATAAGGTATTAACCATGCTGCTGTATGACACTCCCCACAAGCCCATTTGGCCTTTTACCCCTCCATCACCTTCCTGCCTGGAATGCAGATGCAGCTCCTAGATGTGCAGCAGGCACCTTATGAGCATGAGAGAAAGCCACACAGATGGGCAAAGAAGGAACATGGATGGAGCCTGGGTCTCCGTCACTATGCTGCGATGTCAATCCAGTACTGTCTATTCCCAGACTACTTCTCATGTGAGACAAGTAGACTTCTTATTTAAGTTTTATAGGCTTTTTTATTACAAGCTGTATTAGCAGTGTTCTCCAGAGAAACAGAACCAACAAGATGTAGATGATGATAGATGATAGGTAGATAGATGATAGATAGATAGATGATGATGATAGATAGATAGATAGATAGATAGATAGATAGATAGATAGATAGATAGATTTATTGTAAGAAGTGGCTTACATCATTATAGAAGCTGAGGCATCACAAGATCTGCAATCAGCAAGCTAAAGGACTAAGGTGTAAGCCTCAATCCAAAAACTGGCAACCTTGACCTCTAAGAAAAGCCAATATTTCTATTCACATCCAAAGGCAGTAAAAGATGGACATTCTGGCTCAAATACTCAGGCAGGAGGAGTTGCCCCTTACTGGGAGGCAGGTCAGCCTTTTTGTTCTTTTCAGGCCTTTGGTTAATTGGTTCAAGGCCACCCACATTAGGTAGGGCGATCTGCTTACTCATCTACAAATTCAAATATCAACCTCACCCAAAAACACAGATACACTCAGAATAATGTTTAACCCTGTGGTTCAGTCAAGTTGACACAAAAAATTCAAGCATCACACAAGCAGTCAGATATAATTCTGATACACTAATACAGACCTCCTCCTGGGCACCTGTAAAAGAAAATCCAAGCTCATTTAAGAATAAGCTTCTTATTCTTATTCATTCTTCTTATTCTTAATGTATAAGAAGCTTGGAGATGAAGTGTCCCCATCACCTACAGTTTTATATTTAGAAAGTCTAAGAGGGGACAGGTAGTGGAACATGGACACAAATATTAAGGGAGTTAAGAATAGTAAAGGAAATGGGCTACTGTAGTGTAAAATGTAGCCCTCAAGGAATAGCTGCAGTAAAAGTCTGGGGAATAATTAGAGAAAAATTATGAAGGACACCCTCCCCCAAGATGTCCTTTATAATTGCTGTGAAAGGAGTTTGGAAATCTCAGTTTTCAACGAGAAACGAGATACAAGCCACAGGTCCCACCACTGGCCCCAAGAGAGAAAACAGAACCATGTACCTCATCACTACTACAAAAGCTAATGTTCTTCTTAATCATTTTCCCTGTTACTTTTGAATTTGTGTATAATGAGCATGTAAGACACAAATTTGTGTACACAATAAAAGTGATTTGATGAGCCCAAAGAAAGGTCATAATTTACATGTGACATTTGCTCACTCATTCATTTACTTGCTGGATAAATTATGGAGAGCATTCTACGTGTCAGGCTCTGGGGACACAAAGCCAGGCACTCTGTAAAGAGGTTCAAGGAGCCAGTTCTTCCAGTAAGAGTTAATAATCTAATATTAACACTGACATATGTGCAAATATTTCATGGCACAGAATAAAAGAATTCATTTAGGACATTCTCAGACAGTGAAGTATTTATGTCACAGACAAATTAGCTTAGCATTGAAGTTAACATTTGCAAATAAAAGTAATTGGGAATGTAATGAAATGTGTTTCTGCATGAACTTCCATTCCCAATCTAGCTGAACGACCTTGGGCAAGTAGCAGAGCCTCTGTGAACCTCGTGCTCATAAAGAAGACAAAGATAATATCTAGCAAAGCAGATTCTTTGGTGATTAAATAACAACTTAAAGACATATAACACATGCAGCACAGTGTGCAGCACAGAGTAAGTAGAAAATGCTATTAATAGCTGCTCCTACAATCATCACAATTGTTGGATTAATATTAATCTCACTATAAAAGTAAAGGGCTGTATATACCAAATGTATGTTTGAATTCCACAGACTTACTGTTCTGCTACCAAAGAGTCAAGGTCCATAAACTGAGTTCTCATCAAGGCAAAAAGTTTTATTTGAGCAAATAGTATAAGGGGCTCAAAGTATAGAAAGAAACCAAATTAAGTGATACTTTTAAATGCTTTTCCAGTCATGGAATTAACTATGTCTATTTCGTATTATCAGCTCCTGGTTTTCTGAAATCTCTCAGTCAATTAACCTTCTCCTTAAAATGAGCCCTTTTTGTATTGTTAAACATTATTTTCTAGGTCCTTCGTTTAAGGCATTCATATTTCATTTTAACAACACTACTTTTATTCATTTGGTTACTCTTTTGTCAAAAATATATTTTAGTATGTACTAATAGCTGGTTACTGTTTTGAATTTAATATGTTAAATAATATCATCAAGATAGACACAGTTCCTATTCCCAGGTACCTTAGTCAAGGCTGTTCCCTCCAAAATGTCTTTTGGATCCTTTCATGTCATACACTTTCTTGGCTGATCATTGTACCTTTCATCCCTTGAAGATGGATCATAACATAAGTATCTACTAAACCTTCATCTTTATTTATAGACTATATTTCATCAAGCTTATTTTGATTTCTGCTTCTGTTCACTAATTCTGAGTTTCTTGAATTAGTGGGTCCCAGGATAGACAGAAGTACAGATGCTTAATTTTGGTGCTTGGAAAACTGTTTGTGCTAAGGTTTGATTGAACAGTAGCTCATTCCTCTGACACAAATGAGATCCTAATGCCATGTGATGATGACACATGAAAAGGAGGCTTTCAAATAAATTCTTTATAGTTTTCATCAACTCAGCAGGTAGAAGAGACTGAATATCTGCTCAAAGCATATGTTTATCAGGGACACATGTACTAAGATGTGAGCTATCACTTTTCCAAGCAAGATCTGAAACTCCAAGTACTTTCATGTTACAAGACATGAAAACGCATTGAGCATTCAGTGCATGAATTATAGTCCTTTACTGTGTGGGAACCAGTGGGTAATTCTGTGCACATCAAATTTTCCATTTCTCTCTTGACGTTAATGCCAGCCTTGGCTGATCCCCTGAAAAGAGTAGTATACACAGACCAGGTATTCAGAAAAAACTCAGCAAATTACTGGGAAGAATTGAAAGCATGTTTTTGTTTTAAATGTTCATCTTCCTGTTCATGGGTGAGATGAGATAAACACATTTCCAAAAGTTCAGCAAAACATCTTCAGAAGTTAAACAGAAACTCTAGAAAGCTGAAAGGTATTGATTCCTTCCAGCCCAGCAGCACTGTCCTAGAGGAGTATTTAACAAATGGTGGCACAAGGCCTATATTGATGTCTTTTCTGAATCACCTAATTTATACCCAGGAAGTAACTCACACAGCAGAGCTTGCCTCTTTGTTTAATCATCCACCAACCCCTTCAGAGCCCCGTCAGGATGATAAACTGGTCGGCAGGCAGAAGCACCCCTAAGTGCTCATGGGCTTGCAAGTTCTCTGCCTCTCAAGTTGCCTGTCTCATGCTTGCCTGTCAGTGTCCACAGCAATCTGGCCAACTGAATCTCTGCCTATGTGTCTATCGCTGTCCCCAGTTCTCCCTTTCTCCCTGTTTCTCTGTCACTATGTGAATCTCTCTCTGACTGCCTCTGTTTGCATCCCTTTCTTTCTGCTGCTCTCTATATCTATCTCACTCTCTCCATTTCTGTTTCTCTCTCTCTCTGTCTCTCTCTCTCTGTTTCTGTGTGGGCTTTTCTGTCTCTTTCTCTCTGTCTCTGTATGTCTCCCTCATACATGAGTTATTTTTCAATCCAATAGGTATTCCCACCATCATATATTTTTTGCAAATACATATATGTAAAATTCAAGATTTCTTAATGTAGAATCCACCAATATACCCAGGAGCTGAGGAACCCCTGAAGCTGAATGTAATTTTTTGCCTATAAACATTTTTCAGGAGAAAAGTTCAGAGCTTTCAACAAATTCCCTAAGGAGTTCTTACCATACAGACAAAAAAAGTTTAATCATCAATGTGGTTTTCATTTTTAATAAATTATAAATTTATTGTAAAGGTTTGATTTGAGCCAATGCATACCTTACTAACCAAGGATACTCACAGGAACACACCAGTGTTACATGAAAGTTCACAAAATATTTCACAATTAAAATGGTACAAATAACTGCTTTAGATGCTTAGAAATTCTGCCTACTGGGAACTTTCTCATTTGTCACTGCTGTTATTTTTCAATCTTTTCATTAATATTTGAGACCTATTTATGACATAGTCTGATGAGCTCTATCTCCATAAATTTGTATCTTTCTGAATATTTCCACAAGAATCTTGTCTTTTCTAACATAGCTCCTTAAACAGACACTCATAGGTGAGGATAGAGACATGAAGCTTTTAGCAAGTCCCACGTTCTATTCTCTACAAGTAGTTCTACACAAGTTGTTCTAGAGAAAATTGTGAAGAGGTTATATACTGTTTGGCTTCTCAGCACAGAATGTGTTTGTGTGTTTGGCTTCAACAACTCCCCAAATGACAAAATGGTCAAGGTTAATTCAACATAGATACTTAACTTTAAAATACAATTGTCATTTATTTTATTCTAAGTATATTTTATTAATTATGCTATTATAGTTGCCCCACATTGTCCCCCTTTGACCCCTCACTCCAGTATTCCCCATCCCTCCAGCAATCCCCCTCTTAGTTCATTTCCATGAGTCATCATATAAGTTCTTTGGCTTCTCCATTTCCTATTCTATTCTTAGCAACACCCTATTTTGTACCTACCAGTTATGTTTCTTAATCCCTGCACCTTTTCCCCCATTCTTTCCCTTTCCCCTTCAAATGATCTCCATAACTATGAATCTGTCCCTGTTCTGGTTGTTTGCATAGTTTATTTTTGTTTTTATGTTTTAAGTTCAGTTGTTGATAGTTGTGAGTTTGTTGTCATTTTAATGTTCATGGTTGTGATATTCTTTTTCTTAAATAAGATCCTTTAACATTTCATGCAGTAATGGCTTGTGATGATTTCCTTTAGCTTTACCTTGTCTGGAAAGCACTTTATCTGCCCTTCCATTCTAAATGATAGCTTTGCTGGACAGAGTAATCTTGGTTGTAGATCCTTGCTTTTCATCACTTTGAATACTTCTTGCCTTCAAGATTTCTTTTGAGAAATCAGCTGATAGTCTTATGGGAACTCCTTTGTAAGTAATTCTCTGTCTTTCTCTTGATATTTTTAAGATTCTCTCTTATCTTTAACCCTTGGCATTTTAATTATGATGAGTCTTGGTGTGCTCCTCTTTGGGTCCATCTTGTTTGGAACTCTAAGCTTCCTGGACTTGTATGTCTACTTCCTTCACCAAATTAGGGAAGTTTTCTTTCATTATTTTTTCAAATAAGTTTTCAATTTCTTATTCTTCCTCTTCTCCTTCTGACATCCCTATGATTTAGATGTTGGCACTTTTGGAGATGTCTCAGAGTCTTCTTATACTCTCCTTGTGTTTTTAAATTCTTGTTTCTTCTTTCTGTTCTGGTCGAATGTTTATATCTTCCTTATGTTCCAAGTCATTGACTTGAATTCCTGCTTTATTCCCTTCACTGTTCATTTCCTGCGAAATTTTCTTTATTTCACTTAATGTAAACTTCATTTCTTCCCTTATGCTTTTGACATACTTAGTTCTCTCAGCATCCTAATCACCAGTGTTGTTTTTTATTTCTAATCACCAGTGTTTTGAACTCTGCATCTGATGGGTTGGCTATCTCATTTTCATTTAGTTCTTCTTTGAGGGGGTTTGTTCTGTTCTTTCATTTGAGCCATATTTCTTTGTCTCTTCAATTTGGCAGCTTCCCTGTGCTTTTTTTTTTTTTCTGTATGTTAGGTAGAGCTGCTTTGATTCCTTGTCTTAGCATAGCTGTTAAGTTGCATAGGATGAGCCTTAGGTATTTGCCAGGGTGTGGCACCCCATTTTATAGCTTTATGGCTGTGTGTGATGGGAGGGATCAGAGAGGGGACAATGCCATTGCCTGGCTTCTGGGGGTTTGCCTGGCACTTGCCCCATTTCCAGTCACTTCACCTACTTTCCATATGCAACTAGTGCCATTCTAGCTGTTGCTCTGGTGGTGATTCCCAGTGGGTGAGTTTGTATACATTCTAAGTCCATGCAGGCCCTTTAAACAGATTCTCCTGAGACACCGGCAGTTTCTTCTGCCATCTCAATCCCCACTAACTTTGATAGCCAGGAGTTATGAGGCTTTATATTCCCAGTGCTGGAACCCTGGCATGGGTGGTCTGGGTTGGGGCTGGGATTACTCACTACAATAGTGTCTCTCCTGATTTTTATCTACCACACATAAATGTGGGACCACCCTTTGCACTACCAGCACTGCCACTGCTCCAGACACACTGAGTAATCTCCACTCTGACTCTGTGACTCTGCCCCTCCTACATGTTTATATGAATATGGCTCCTTTAAATCCTAGGTTGTCAGAGTTCCATACAGTTCAGTTTTCTGGCAGTTCTAGGTGTTTTTGTTTTGAGGTTGTAATTCTTCTTGTGGTTGTGCAAGGAGGTGAAGCATGTCTACCTACACCTCCATCTTGACCAGAAGTCCCAATTGTCATTTATTTATAAAACGCATCTAAAAAGAAATGATTGCTTGGAAAATGGGTATCTGAGCAGAGAATTAAAAACAAAAAATGGGTTGCTCAGCAAGGATGCTGGCTTAAAGAAACAACAGGAGGCCAAGGATAGAAATATCCTTTAATAACTTCCACAATGCCAAAAGACAAATCTTTCAGACTAGACTTCAAGGCTCCCTAGAATGTAACACTAAACTTCAGATGCATCCTGACCTCCAACATTCTTTAACAGCCAATTTATCTCTTTCATTCTCTTTTGAACCTAATATTCTAATATCTCTCCATATCTTTCTTTGCTATTATGGCAGAGAGAGTACAATGGGTCCACTGAGATCTCCAATGTGCCTGCCATCCACATCTTTGTATTATTCTATGCTTGGGTGTATACATCCAACCAAAGGGGATATATTATGCTATGTAAGACTGGAATCTCTCTCTCTCTCTCTCTCTCCCTTCATCCTCCATCTATATTGTTCACTTTGAAGAAGCAAGCTGTCATAAAGCTTATAGCCCCAAGAAATTCTGCCAGCAACTCAATGAAACCTGAAAGTTTATCCTGCTTCAGTTGAGTCTCTGATAGATCCCAGCCATTGTCAACACGCTGATTGCAGGCTTCTGAGATCTTGAGCAAGGAATCCCATCCAGCTTCCCCCAAATCCCTAACCCACAGAAACTATGAGATAATAAATGTGTGTTGCTTTAAGCTCCTAAGTTTGTTACACAGTAAAGAAAATTCATACTATTAGTACTTTTCCATTCTTCTGGAATTCTCTCACTCCTCCTTTGAAATCCTGTCCCTTTGTCAAGAATCAGATCCAAAATTTCTCCTTCATCTTATTCTCACCTAAAAACTGGAAATGTATCTCAGGGCTTTTCTAGTAGTTTGATTTTTCAGCCTTTCTCCAATGTCCCTTTCCCACATGCATGACTTTGGACCTTGCTGTCTTGCAGGAATGTGTCTGCATGTTACTATGTGGATATACATCTGTATAGTTGAGCCATTTGGCCTGATTACTTCTTCACAGCTTTGGTTCTGTTTCCCTGGGCACCTCACTCCTCCTTTTCCTACCACTCAACTCTTTTCCTTTCTCCACAGCAAAGGCATTCTCTATGCTCTCCCTGACTTTAGTGATACCACAGCTTTAGACCTGTGGCCTGGTTTCTCCTTGGCTCTAAACGCAAGCTGATTTCTTCAGCTGACCAAACCCTCTGTCTCAAGTTTAAGAGAAGATATAAGGGCTTGAATCTGAGTGTTTCCATCAGTGGGAACAGGTCTCTCACCCAATCAAGAAAGCCTCACCACTGATACACTAGAGCAACAGCTGTGACACAAGCCTCTTATCCAGCCTCCATCCACCATTTTAAACATTCTACATTCAGATGAGCCAATATTTGAGTTCATATCCAGGCCACAATAGATATATCTCACTCCAACTGCACTCACTAAACATCAGGTGAGCATATAGCTGGCTTTTGATGCCCATAAGATATTATCCAGAAGGGAGTGTAAACTAGGAAAGTCTTTTTTGGAGGACATTTTGAAGTATCTATCTAAATATAAGAATTTATACCCTTTGACCAAGCAATCCCATTCCACTCTGATTAATACCATAGAAAAATATCCTCAGGGGTGTACAAGACCATTCAGTGAAACATGGTTTCTAGAGTAAAAATCTGGGAAAATGTGGAATATGGATGAAATAATTATGATATATATATATACATTCATACTACAGGCTGGTACGCAGCAATTAGAAAGGATTCTGGGACTTCTGCCTCCAGGGAAGGTAAGCAGACATACTTTTGTTTATTCCTCCTGCTAAATATAACTAAAAAATACTGGACATTATATATAAAACAAACTTAAGGAAACTTGGAAAGGAATGAAGAAGGCAGATCTGTTGGGGGTCTGCGATCAGGGAGATGGCATGGCAGCCAGTGTCCTAGGTTTCCTTTTCTCTTTACACGTCCTGAAATTGGAGCTAAGGAAGCTCACAGCCCACCTGTACATGAATGTTTGTAATATTCTTAATGGCCCCAGATAGAAATAAGCAAGATGTCCTTTGATGAGTAACAATGGCAAATAAACATTAGCATACCCACACTATGAAACACTATGCAACAGTAAAAAAGGAATTATCTATTAATACATCTAACAACAGAATGCATGTTCGGAGAGGTGTGTTGGGTGAAAAGACTCAATCCCAAGAGAGTACATACTATAAAATGCTGTTTATAAAATGTTCTTGAAGTCACAAAATTATGGAAATGGAGAATGAAGTAATAGTTGCTGGGTTTACAAAGGGGGTGGGGGCAGGAGAGGAGGAGGTGAAGATATAAGAGGCTGACACAGAGCCTCTGTGGTGATGGAAAGGTTCTCTATCTTGACTGTAACAATGTCAGCATTTGGTTTTTGATATTGACCTTCAGTTTTACCAGTTGTTCCCAGTGGGTGACACTGTGAAAGGATACACACAGGATCACTTTGTTTTTCTACATGTGAACTTACAATCATCTCAAAATAAAAAGCTTATTTTTTTGAAAAAGGACATATAATCTCTAATTCCTCCAAAATGCATTATTAAAAAAAGTAAGTTTCAGAGCTTGCCTAAGTATGACCCCACTTAGGCTAACAACATTAACTAAACTTTACAGAGACTTACTGGGTGGCAGGCACTGTTCCAAGTCCTTTACATACGTTCACTCATTTTATCCTCACTATGAGTTAGGCTATACTATTATGTGCATTCTACAGAGAAGGAAATTGAGGCTCAAATAGCTCAGCCAAGGTAACTCAGCAGAGAACAGAGGATTTGAATTCAAGCTGCCAGACTCCAGGATTCATGCTCTAAACCTTTAACTAATTTGTCTAGCTCTCAGTCCAAAATGAATGTTTACATGTAAATAAGTAGAAAAGGGTCTTAATAGATATACATTACAAGTAGTATCCTTCTAAAAAATTATTTGCAGGGGGAGCTCTAATTTGTATTCTTTGACACTTTACATAGCACAAATATGGCCAATTTCAAGCTACTAATGTGATGCCCCTAAACATAAGCATTGATAGAAGCCAGCTCTGACATATCACTGGTTGTTGTGTCCCAGTGTGTTACACCACAAATTGAAACTAGGATACCCCTGGGAAGAGGAAAGGAGAGGTGCCATATGATTTCACCTATAAGACGAATCTAATGAACAAAATAAACTAATGAACAAAATAGAACCACAGGTATGGAAACATGGAACAGCCCAACAGTGACCAGAGGGGTGGGAAGAGGAGGATATTAGTGGAAAGAAGGCAAAGAGACTTGTTAAAGAACAGGTATGAATGACCCATGGACATAAACAGCAGTACGGGGATTTACTGTGGAAGCGGGGGGTGGGATGGGCACAGGAGGGCAAAGAGGGATAAATTGGGACAACTGTAATAAAATAACAATTAAAAAATCTTTAAAAAATGAAAACACTAAAAAAGTAAAAGTAAAAAGAATAATTTTACTTTCTAAATTAACTGTCTACAATGAGAATACACGCATTGCTAATTTATTTTAAAAAGAAAAAATAAAAGCAATTTAAGGATGTATCCTATTGGCTTAGAACTTAAAATCCCTTATGGTCCCAGGCCCTTCCAACATACAGGGTATGGCAAAAGTAGGTTTACAATTGTGAGCACATGAAACACAGGGTTTATTCTTATATTATTATTTATTAATTATTGTACTATTTTCCCTATAAACAACTGTAAGCCTGCTTTTGCCACAGCTATGTTCTTGTGCTCAAAACACGTCAATGCTCTCACTGCCCAAAAAACACCTCAGTGCCCTTCTCAGGACATACATGTCTTCTGAAGTATTTGGCCTTGGTCAGGTCCCAGCCTCACCTTGTACCTCTCCTTCCACAAACTCCTGGGCCTCGCACTACTTATCATACACTGTCTGTCACAACACCTTTGTTTATGCCATTTCTGCTCTGGGCAGGCCATTCCCTCCCCATGTCCACATGCATGTACCACAGCTGACATAAAGCCTCCCACTGCACTATACCCTCCTTGATAGGAGAAATCATTTCTTACTCATCCTTTTCTCCTTTAGTCCCCATAGCAACCGTACACAAGGGGTCATTTTTTTTCCACAGTTTACAGGTAAGGGAACTTTGATTAAGAACTCATTCAACACGTATTAATTATCTATTGCTGCATAACAAATTACCTCAAAACTAAGCAACTTAAAACAATGATATTTATCTTTCACAGATTCTGTGGGTCAGAAATCTGGGCACCAGTGAATCTCTAGCCCATATTCTCTCACAAAGCTGCACCAAGTATTGCCTGCAGTCTCATCTCAAAGCTCCAAGGGGAAGGGTCCGCTGCCATCCACTGATGGTTGTGGGCAGGACTGGTCTCCTCGTGGACTTTTGAACTGAGGGCCTCAGCTCTCCACTGACTGTCAGCTGAAGCTGCCTTTGGTTCCTTGCCCATCAGCCTCTCCCTAGGGCAGCTCAGAGCAGGGCAGCTCACTTTATTGCAGAGCAAGTGAGAAGAGTCAGAGAGAAAACATGCAGGTGAGAAAAAAAGCCACAGTCTTCTAAAACCTCTGCATGGAACTTCCTTCCCGCATATCTCCACATGCCTTGCTCCCTCGCTTCCTTCACATCTCTGCTCAAAGAGGCTAACCCCTCCCTCAACATCCATCTTTATTCTCTTACCTTTTTAATCATCTGATATCATTTACACTTTTTGGTTTGTGGGTTTATTCCCTGCTGTCACTCAGCACCCAGAACAGTTTTAGGCATATTGTATGTATTTAATACATATTTATTAAAAGGATGCATATAGTGAACTAGAGAACACTAACTGTGTACTCAGGCAGATAAAAGACACTGGATATCCATGTAAAAATGCTGGAAATGTTAGTGTGTCTGCATTTGGCCCCTGGGCAGCTGCTAACACAAACAGTGCCCATGACCTCTGCCTCCTGGTGTCTATGCCCTTGTGTAACCCTGTCCCTTTGTATAAGGGTGGAACCTAATGACTTACTCTAACAAATGAAATGTAGCAAAAGTGATGGGATAGCACTTCCAAGATTAGGTAATGGTGGAAGAGAGTTCCAAGCAGAGGGAACAGCAAATGCAAAAGCCCTGAGGTGGGGCTATGCCTGATGTGCTCAAGGAACAGAGAGGAGGCTTGGAGGGGAATGAGGGGGTGAGAGGGAGGGAAAAGGGTAGAGGACTTGGCAGGGCCTTGCAGGCTATGGTAAGAACTTTGGTGTTTTACTTTACATGTGTCAAGAAGCCATTGGAGGGTTAAAAGATTTCTTTTCAAGACCAACTCATGTAGTGAGAGACTGAAGTATTTTTTGAGCCTTTCTCTGGCCCTCACCACTGTCCTGACTTTGACAGTTTTTCTTTTATCTTTTTCAAAGGAAGGAGAATTTACAAATCATCAGCACATGACATACCCATATCAGGGTTCACCGTCATGAACCTAATGCCTTTGCACTGAAGCCTTCGCTTTTCTCTTTTGGGCTTCATTTAGGAGGTCAACAGCAAGTTGCCAACCAAATGACAAAGAGATGTTTTTCCCTCTTTCTTTTTTTAAGCAAACCCCTTGGTTTTTGTCTGAACAAACACTATCCAGTTTGACTAAGAACACATGTACACTAGCCAAAACGAAGTCCAAAATTGCACAAGATGAAAGCCAAGCTAAGCCATTGAGAGCACTTGTGTAAACAAACATTCCCCCACTATCCAGTGTGTACCCAGGGAGTCCTCACAGCTTAAAGAGGCTTTGTGTCATCTATATGTGTCTAGATTTGGACTTTGTGCTTCATCCTCTCCTTCAGATTTGAAGCGAGTAGATCCAAGTTCTGATCTGTCTATGGCAGGAGTAAAACCAAGGTTCTCAGCCTCACTGCTCATAACGTTTTGGTCTCCATCATGCCTTGTTGTGGGGCTCACCTGTACGCTCTTGGACATGTACTAGCACCTGGCCTCAATTCACCACTCTGAAGTGAATGCCAGTAACACCTTCCCAATGTGACAGCCAAAATATCTCCAGACATTTGCCCTCCAAATATCTCTTGGAGGGCAAAATGGTTCCATTTGAGAATACAAATCTATAAAGGCTCAGGTGTGTGTCTTTGGGGAAGTTTCTAATGCTCTTTGGCCCACAGTTGTTCACCTAGACAATGAAAAGAATATTATCCTACATGCCTAAGAATAGGAAATTGGACAAGGTGACTTTCCAAGAGCTCTGTTCAAGAGGCATGCTTGCGTAAATCTGTGATACTCAATGAAACCATGACATTAATTGAGAGTATTCCTCTGATACTCTGAACTACTTTAAGGTCAGAATGAAATCTTCCTCAGCATTGTGTACCAATGTCCAATTTGTGACACGCAGTACATTCTTAACAAATATTGGCATAATTATGATTAAATATTACTCATAGTGTTCTCATGATTGCACTACTAGTCATCTTATGCCTAGCATACCTAGGTACTTAATAAAGGCTTAATGCTGTTATTAAATGTGGTAAGGACACCTTAAATCAGGTTCTTTGTTAATTCAAAAATGTTCAAGTTACTAACCTATTGGTCATTGACAATCATCCAAATACTGGACAGATGGATATAAATAGAACATGTCTTCTGCTTGTCAGAGTATCATGCTAAGTGACATAAGTCAGGCCCACATCAAACGAGATTCCACTCTACAATGAAAGATGTTATAGTCAAAGATGACAGAGGGTTCCAGAGACAACTGCATAACTCTGCCAATCATTTCCTTGCATGGATCTCTAGGGTAAGGAATAGTGGAAAATTGAGGTATATTAATAGAGTAAACTATATTTTACAGAGATTAAGTCATTTCTTGGTTAGAACTCTTCATGAGATGGGTCACACATTTCCCCAGCTTCTTAACTGAATCACATGTATAATTGAATCCAGTGATCACTTCATGTTGAGTGTCAACTTTGACACCTATTTGTTTCCAGGAGAACTATGTCAAGAATGATGCTAAGGCCACATTCAAGCCCATGCTCAATGTCATCATGAATCCAGCATGAAGAAATGGTTCACTTTCAGATATTGACCATCTCTGATTTAACCTCTTCTTGAAAAATCATGATAACATTGTAAATATGGTCCACTATGTCAGTAAATGACAATGCCATAATTTCATTTGCTTGGACATAAGTCTTTGGAATAATCCTAAACTCCTCTTTAACTGTTACAGGTCACATCTAAATTGTTAGCAAATGTTACAGTGCTACCGGCAACAAATATACACCTCCACTGCTTCCACCCAGGTACAAACCTCCATCATTTCTTTATCTCCAGCTACTCTCCTTTCCACCATACTATTCCTTAAATCACCAAGAAACCTCCCAACTTAGGACTTTTGAGCTTCTAATTCCCTCTAGCTGGCATGATCTTTTACCAGGTAACTTTACAGCTTGATCCCTTACCTCCTCCAGCTTCTCAGTGAGGCCTTCCCTAGCCTTCCTATTTGCAATTGCAACTCCAGCATCCTTCCCTTTCTGTGACTTATAGGTATCACTCATCATCAGCTGATATCCTAACGTTTTTATCATTTATTTAGTGGAGACATCTCCCCACTAGAATACATTCTGCATGAAGACAAAGATTTCTCTCCATTCTATTTACTGTTATATCTCCAACACCTAGAAAAGTGCAAGTGCATGGTGGCTGATTAATAAATATTTATCAAATGAAGAGTGGATAAGCAAGTGCATGGTCAGAGGTATAATTCAAACACACTCAGTGATTGTGGTACTTTAGGAATCTCTTTGTTCCTACACTAAGTGATCCAATACAACAATGCTTTGGTTACTTCATTACAACAAGAGAGTCTGTCTGGAGGGGTACCATCTACTATAAAAGCTACAAGCCACATGTAGCTTTTGACATTTAAGTTTACACTAATAGGTATTCAGTAAAATAAAAATTTTAGTTCCTCAGTCACATCAGCCATATTTCAAGTGCTCAAAAGCCACATGTAACTGGCAGCTACCATATTGGACAGCACATATGTAGAACATTTTCATCATTGCAGAAAGTTCTCTTGGCCAGCACTGTTCTGAAATATTCACTCACACTACCCAAAATTAAATACTATAGTTAATTTGATGATTTAGAGATCAGTTAAATCAGCTTGTGGATGTGGGGATGCATGGGGTTGGGGGGGAGTAGTGGGGAAAAATGGAGACAACTGTACTTGAAAAGCAATTAAAACAAAAACCTGTGTACAACAAGAGGAGTATCTGTCAAGGCCTGAAGAATTCTTTCATGAGATTATTTGCCTGGGCTGATCCATACTGTATCCTTCAAAGTCTTTTCTTCCTTCATTTTGGCTTTTTTTTTTTTTTTTGCTGTTCCAAAGTGATGGATTTGTCCAGTAGATGGTCTGTAGTTCAATGACTTGCTATAGTACCACCTCTACCACATAAAAATTGCCCCCTGAACTCAGAACTCTATTTTGTCAACTTTCATAGATAACAGACATATGACACAACTATCAGAAATAAAGATAGATGTGGGAAAACATTCTCTTTGTGTTTGGGGACCAGAGGAGGGGTAAGTGGACCAGTTATGAAGATTGGTGGACAGAACACTGTAATGTCAATAATAGTTGACAGTCATAGTATAGGATAAAAAGGCACAGGAACATAGTATACATTTTCAGCTTGAAGATTTTTCTCAACTCAGGAAGAAAAGTCACATAAATTTGAATGTCTATCATCAATTTTTTGTCAGTATGTTATGGGATCTACATACTGCTTCACTATTGACCCCTCCCATATGTCCCCCCAGTGCTCTTTAAATAATCCAGCCAAGCCACCTGAAGAGGTCAGGGTGGGCAGGCATCCCTGGAAAGGACGTATTTTACCCTACCTGCCTTTTGTTCTCCCCTGGCCTGAGGACAAACAGATCTGTCACTGATGAGGGGAGTCTGCACTTCAACACTTGTAACTGTCACCTTCAGAAACCACCTCAGTCTCTCTCCCTCTTCTTGCTTAGTTACAAACTGCCTTCAGATCCATCTAAGGAACTGTATCTCTCCCTTATTTACAGCAATCCCTGAGAGCCCTCAAGGCTAAGATCAGAGGTTGAGTTTAAATGAGCTACCTGTACAACCTGACCTAATTGTTAGCCCTGCTAAATAACTAAAGGGAAAATTTTAAGCAAACAATTTAAAACAACACCTAAGATGGTCTTTTAATTTACAATTAAAAGTTATTTATTTTTAAAACATACCATGTCCCGGATGGTGTAGCTTGGTTGGTTGGGACATTGTCATCTCATAACCGAAAGGTTGCAGGCTCAGTTCCTGGTCAGGGCACATAACTAGTTTGCAAGTTTGATACCTGATCCAGCCCAAATGATTGCCAGCCTGGGCACATGAGGGAGGCAACCAATCAATGGTTTTCTCTTGCATCGATGTTTCTCTGTGCCTCCTCTCTTTAAAAGCAATCAGAAAATATCCTCGGGTGGGGATAAGTTAAAATAAGATATGCTATGTTTTATGTGTTTTACCCCTTCTTTTTTATCCCTTCTATGGAATACTTTTGCTATTTCATAGCCAAAATGTTCTTATTGTTTTCTGAAGTCCAAATCTTTAACATGGTGGCTTTTTACTATTTAATGTTGTTTCATGAGTAACAGGATTGTGTCCTAATTTCCTTCCATGATTAATTGGCTCTTCCCTTATCTATGCCTCCATTCCATGTTTTAGAAAGTTGACCAGTGGATCTTCGAGAATCCCGAATAAGTCTTGTTCACCTTTTGTGTCCCTCGTGGTACCTGATAGAGAATTGACCATGAACTTGTGTGCCACTCTTGAATAAATGTAGGATGAAAGAATGAATGAATAAATACAGAATAACTAGGGGAAGACTCATCACAGCTCTTGTCCTGTGTGTCTTCACTTTGAGAATGCTCTCAGGGCCTGCAGTCAGAAACACCTTTATCAGTGGGACTTGGCTAGTGTGCAGGATAATCTAGCTTGCCTCAGTTCAAGAGTAATTGGGAACAGATCAAATAGAGATACCATGTGAACATGGGGATGCAACACAGCTTTGAACAATAACAAAGACTCAGACAGATGCCATGTTCCTGAATGGGTGGGAAGAAAGGCAAAGCGTAGGTGCAATATGAATAATGTACCAGGGAACAAAGAAAACCTGAAATTGCTCCCTTTTAAGCCACATACTGGCACCTGGATTATCCTTTCTGAAATGGTTCTCAGTCACTCTTCTGTTGGTTTCTAGAGTGGCAGTGAAATTCAGTCTGAGCTCTAACTTAGCAGGCCACCATGCAAATGCAAATGTCAAGGTGGCTGAGCATCAGAGACTCTACAAAGCTAAGCTAATGCTCAAAGAATGAGTATGGTCTCTGAAACCAGACTCCTTGCTCTGCCACTTGTTAGGTCATACTTGGCCATGATACCCAGCCAAGTTACACCTCTGTACTTCAGTTTTTTCATGTACCTAACTCGTGGGTTTTTTGTGCAGATTAGCCAAGTTGACAAATGTAAAGCACTAAGGATAGTACCAGGCATGTAGTATGTCATCATAAAGTTATTGATGCTATGACAATAATGACAATGATGATGATGTTGGAAAAAGGTGCTTTAGTTATAAAATGCAATTCTAGGATACAGCTTGTGATGTTGGGCAATCTTGATTGCGTTCATAAGCCATATGTTCCATTACACATTCCAGACTAAGGGTTCCACTGTGCTTCCACATACATACACACAAGTGAGATGATTCTATAACACAGATGTCTGGTCCAGCACCACAAAAGCAAGAGGCAGAAGAATGTAGTGTTTACAAGTCAGAATGGAGTGAGCTCAAACTCCAGCAATATCACTTACTATCCAGGCACTGTGGACAAATTAGTCAACCTCACTCTCTCCTCTTCTATGAAACAGAAAAAGCAGTTCGTATTCTAGTACTGCTGTGAAAATGAAATAAAACACCACATGCAAGCTTTTTAGTCTTTGGTGCAGATGAATTGTTCAGTAGAAGGTAGCTATCATAATGTATCTTTTTGGTTAAGATGCTGGTGGCAAACCTTGACCTGTTTCTTTGAATCCATCTCAGGACTTTGATTCAAAGGCCGCTCAACTCTCTGAACTGAAAAGTGCTCCAGGATCATTCACTCTATGGTCCTTTTTTTACAGATAAGAAAATCAGAGGCCCAGAGAGGGGAATTTATTTGCCCAAGTTTACCCATGAGGGTGAAGTCAGAACTGGGATTAGAAGACAGTTCTCCTGGGGCTCTGTTAGCTGTGCCCCATCCCCCCTGCATGAACATGACCCTCCTCATTCCCAGTCACTGTTTTCTTCACCATGCCCACTGCAGCAGGTGCATTCCTGCCACACCTTCACCCTCAGCACTGGTTACTGAGCTTATAGTGTCACTGCTGGGGAACACCTCTGAGGATGTCCAACACTGTTCCCCTGGGACTGGGCCCCAGCAGACGTAGTCTGTTCGCTAATGCACCTTGTATTAGCTTTCTTTTATTTTTTGGCTCACTTCCTAATCACCTTCCCAGTGCTTCCTGGGTGGAGAAGTCACTGTGCCCCCTCTATGGACAGTCCCACAGCATAGCACAGCACCTCTCTCTATCAGCAAGTACCCATAATTTTGCCACCCTATAAAATATCCCATTTTTCTAATCCCCTGCAAATGTCCCTTCCCACCATGTACTCTTCAAACAGAAAGTCCTAACCTCAATGAACTCAGTTCCTCATTTGCCTTCCCACATACGTGAGTGGTGAGGGAAATCTTTTAGACTGACTCTAGGCTTAAGCTTTATAGCCAGGACAGCTGGTTCAATTCCAGGCTTCAGAGCCACTGCTAAATAGGATAAGCTATTTCAGCATGATGAGCTTTAGTTTTTCACATGTAAAATAAAGTAGTAATAGCTGCTTGAAATAATGTTGTGATAACACAATACAGTGTCTATAATGCACAGACTGGCATATTGAAAGAACCAACAAGCAGCAGCAGTACTGAACCTGTACTGTGTTGTTATCATTCTTGCTATGTAATGACTTCATTTGTTCCCACTGTCATGCCTCCTGAGGCTCTTTCCTGGGTGGCAGGCACTCTCAGAGAACATTTGTAGAAGCAAGCTTCCTCCCCTTTCATCATAAAGGACTGATTTGGAGTCTGTCTTTGAGCCACTAAGCAAGGAGAGAAATGGAGAGTCCTCTAAAAATAGAAACAGCCTGCTAACAAACCTGAAGGAATAGGCCTTGGGAGCCAAGGGCCATGGTAAAACAAGAAAAAAGCTATTGTGATGAAGTTTAAAGCTTCCTTGCAAAAATTATGCATGACTTTCTGCTTCTAATTTAAGTTTCACTATAACTTATTGGAGATCTTGAAAAAATATGTCGTTTCTCTTCATTGTTTTTGTAATCAGGCCAAGTCAAACTCACACAGGAAATTCAACAGGGAGATGAACCCCTTGATATCTGTTTTAAAATACTAACACCATCAAGTCAGAATTCCTCTATTTTACACTGAGAGAAGAAATTATTTGTGAAACCACAGAAACCCATGAATGCAGTGAGCCTGGGATAGCAAAACAAAATAACAACTTCTGGCTAAGGGTGGGCTAACTGCTGTAACAAATAGATCCTAGAGCATATAGTAGCACAAACATAACAAATTTATTTCTGGCTTATAAGCAGGTCTGAGTAGGTAAATAGGGTGGCGGGGGTCCTCCTCATGCAGTCGTTAGGGGATCCAGACTGGAAGAGCTCTACCATCACCAGCAGAGGACTTCCATGAGTGCCCGGAAGCTGTCTTGATTTGATCCACCTGGCAAGGAAAGAGCCTGGAGGAAAGTGTGTGGGAGGCTTGTGGATCAGCCCCTACAAGTGCTCATGCATCCTTCCCAGTCCATTGACTAGAACTTGATCTAGTGGTCTCAGGGTATTTGAGGGAAGATGATATAAATGGTGGTATGTTCACAACAGTGTCTTCAACAGAACTCCAGATTTGATTCAAGAGCCATTACTTCTAGACCTAGCTACTAACTAGCAGTGATAAAGTAACTCAACACCTCTGAGTCAATAGGAGAAGTTGGAACCATTTTTATAACATGGATGGACAGTGTATGAAAGTCTCCTGGGTGAGTTTCTGAAACTACACAGTGACTCCAGGATGGCTTCCCTAGCCCTGCCCACCAAGTCAGGTTTCAGTATGACACCACAGCATTGTTCCCTGGTCCAGCATCACTGGCACTGGGTACCGATGGCAGTGTATGGCATCATGGGTTGCTGAGATGGAAATAACCAGGCTATAGCAGATGCCTAAGGTTGCTTTCAGCTCCAACTTTTAACAATTAATACTCCTGCACATAAAAACAGTACACCAATTATTCCCCTAAAAAGATAACAGTTGTTATTGAAGAGAGGGGAAGTTGTCATCTGCGCTTACCCATCATGTTCTTTATGTCTTCTGGTTATAGAACACAGAGATCCAAAGCCAACACCAAATGCAAGCAGAAGCTAGGGAAGGAAAGAGGAAGAAATCCCTGTGACATTATATGAGATCCTGGATTTGAAGGTGCCTGAAGACAGCAAAGGTCCTGACTTCCTAGGTCACAAGCTAATAATTCTTTTTTTACTTGTACTATCTTAAATTTTATTTCTGTCTTTGGCAACAAGAGTACTAACTCATACAAGTTCTTGGGTAATTAGCAAATTTGGACCAACAAAAGCATAACTTAAACATAAAATAAATGTTTTAGAGGGTCTTAATAATTACAACCCTGGCCAGGTAGCTCAGTTGGTTGGAACATTATCCCAATATGCCAAGGTTGTGGGTTCAATCTTTGGTCAGAGCATATACAAAAATCAACTAATGAATGTATAAATAAGTGGAACAACAAATCAATCTCTCTCTCTCACTCTCTGTCAAGTCAATAAAAAAAATTTAAATAGGAATAATACACAGAAGCAAAACAAGAACAAAACAACCAGAGAAGCTGACAACCTCTTTAGGTGTTCACTCACCTCCTTTCTGGAATAGTGTCCAAATATAACTTGGCTCCAACAACCTTCCATCTATAACTACTACCGTTTGGTTTTTCCAATTCTTTGGAGAAAAGACTCTAATTGGCCCTACTTGGGAAAGACATCTCTGCCCTTTCACAAGAATTCCTCAACCTCAGCACTATTGACATTTTTGTCAGGATAACTTCACTATGGGGCCTGTTCTGTGCATTGCAGGTCATTTAGCAGCATCCTGCTTTCTCCCGCTAAAATGCTAGTAACACTGACTCCAGATATTGACAAATGTCCCTGTAATGCAAAATCATCCCTGGCTGAGAACCACTGTCTTACACTGATGAGCTCTGACTATGAGTAGATCACACCAACTTGGTCACTGGGAGATTTGGGAAAAGCTAGACAGCCACCCTACTGTGTGTCTACTCAGAATATTTCTCCCTGGAATTTCAAACTCTTCCTGCAGATATCTATGGGCATCGCCATCTAGATACTATAAAATCAAAGAGAAATGCAGTATTTTCCCTTGAACCTGTTTCCTCTCTTATATTTGCTATTTTAAAATATTGCATATCATTATAGTGATACTTTTATTGTAATTAAGGCTTTACATAAAGAAGTGTGGAGGTAATATGCCATTGTTTTGATTAAGCATCTAACAGAATTTTTACTGAAATCACTTGAGGACTTCTGAGTTCTGACCAAGATGGAGGCATAGGTAGAAACCCTTTGCTTCCTCGCACAACCAAAAGGAGGATAATAACCCATCTAAAATCAATAAACAACCAGAAGTGCCAGAAAATCAAACTGCATGGGACCCCGACAACCAAGGAATTAAAGAAACAGTCAACCAGAACTACCAGACTGGAAAGGCAGTGGACCATGGGGGTGGGGCTGGCTGTGGTAAAGTGGCAGGCTATGCAGGAGGGGCTGATTTAAGGGGAAAATGAGACTCAGAGCGGACTGTGGACTACAGCAGTTGGTGCGATGGGATAAACTCCCAGTCTCACACAAGAGAGTTTATTGAAAAGTGCTCTAGAGATGAGCAAGACAACTGCATTGCTCCCTCTCTGGCCACTCCCCCACAGGCAGCGTGGCCGCACAGCAAGGAGGGTTGCCCTGCCCTGGTGAATACCTAAGGCCCCAGCCCCTTACAGCATATCAGCTGCTCTGAGACAAAGAAATAAGGCCAAAATGAAAGAACAGAGCAAAACCTCAGAAAGAGAGCTAAGCGATGAGGAGATAGCCAACCTATCTGATGGAGAATTTAAAGCCCTGGTAATCAAAATGCTCACAGAACTGATTGAGCTTGATTGAGAAATGGAAGAAAAGTGAAAGATACCCAAAATGAAACAAAGCAAAATATTCAGGGAACCAACAGTGACAGGAAGGAAACCAGGGCTCAAATAAACAATTTGGAACAAAAGGAAGAAATAAACATCCAACCAGAATAGAATGAAGAAACAAGAATTCAAAAAAGTGAAGAGAGTCTTACTAACCTCTGGGACAACCGGAAACATTCCAATATCCAAATTATAAGGGGGCCAGATGGAGAAGAACAACAGCAAGAAATTGAAAACTTATTTGAACAAATAATGAAGGAAAACTTCCCAAATCTGGCAAAGGAAATAGACTTTCAGGAAGTCCAGGAAGCCCAGAGAGTCCCAAAGAAGTTGGACCCAAAAAGGAACACACCAAGGCACATCACCCTTAAGTTACCCAAGATTAAAAACAAAGAGACAATCTTAAAAGCAGTAAGAGGAAAGGAAAGTTACCTACAAAGGAGTGCCCATAAGGCTACCACCTGATTTCTCAAAAGAAACCTTGCAGACAAGAAGGGGATGGAAAGAAGTATTTGAAGTCATGAAAGGCAAGGACCTACATCCAAGAATACTCTATCCAGCAAAGTTATTATTTATAATGGAAGGGCAGATAAAGTGCTTCCCAGTAAGGTCAAGTTAAAAGAGTTCTTCATCACCAAGCCCTTATTATATGAAATGTTAAAGGGACATATTTAAGAAAAGGAAAATCAAAAATATGAACAGCAAAATGACAACAAACTCACAACTACCAACAACTGAACCTTAAAAAAAATAAAAGAAAGAAAAACAACAAAAACAAAAACTAAGCAAACAACTAGAACAGGAACAGAATCAGAGATATGGAGATCACATGGATGGTTTTCAGTGCAGGGGGTGAAGAATAGGTGGGGGGCGGTGAAGAATAGGTGGGGAAATGTACAGGGAAGAAGAAGCATAATTGGTAGGCATTAAATAGACTGGGAGAGGTCAAAAATGGTATAGGAAACAAAGAACTCAAAGAACTTTTATGTACAACCCATGGACATGAACTAAGGAGAGATGCTGAAGGCTTGGGGGGTACAGGGTGGAGGGGGGATAAAGGAGAAAATTGGGAAAACTGTAATAGCATAATCAATAAAATATACTTTAAAAAAAGAAATCACTTGAAAAGATGAATGATAAGTTTTGGGGAAAATTAACTTTTAATTTGAAATCAGAATATTTTCCTACTAAATACAAAGGGAAATCCCTGTAATTTATTGAGAATTCTTCACCTCATCTTTTACCGTACACTTTTTAATTTTTAATAAGGTTGAGGTGCACAGCATTATAATTTGACATCTGTATACACTACAAAATTATCACTACCAGCAGCCTAGTTGTCATCTATCACCATACAGTTGACCCCCTTCACTCATTTTGCTCATCCCTTAACCCCTTCCCCTCTGGTAACCACTAATCTGTTTTCTGTACCTATGAGGGTTTTTTTTTGTTTTGGTTTGTCTGTTCATTTGTTTTACTTTTTTAGAGTCCACATATGAGTGAAATCATATGGTATTTGTCTTACTCTGACCTATAAGCATAAACTCACAAGCTTCATCCATATTGTTGCAAATGGCAAGTTTTCCTTCTTTCTTATGGTTGAGTAGTATTCTACTGTATATATGTACCATATCTTCTTTATCCAGTCATCCATCACTGGACATTTGGGTTGTTTCCATGTCTTGGCTCTTATAAATAATACTGCAATGAACATGGGAGTACAGATGCCTTTTTGAATTAGTGTTTTCATATTCTTCAGATAGATACCCAGAAGTGGATTGTTTGCTATCTTGACAAATAGTAAAACCACTGCCTATTCTCCCCAAGCTGACACATGTCTCTCACCTCAGCTTCTTCATCACCCCTACCCAACTTCTAGGCCAACAAACTCTGCCCAGCTTGTCCCATAATTCTCTTTTCTTTGCACCCTAATTCCCACAGTCTCAGATGTGGCCCACATCATTCTTTGCTGGACTTTGACAATAGCCTGTTGACCAGGCTCTCTACCATCACTCCTCTTGGCTGTTGATCTTCTAGTCAATAGAGTGATCTCCCAATAGTTGTATCTCATCCTAGCACACCCCTGCCCAAAGCATTGTGTGCTCTTATTTCTTTAAGCGACCAGTTCAAATTTTAAGATTGGGACAAAATGTCATTCCTTGTCTTTCCTCAGATTATTTTTCTACATTTTATTTTCCTTTCCTCTCCCTTCCCCATTCTTTGTGTTACACAAACACACACACATGCACACATGCACATCAATATTTCCAGAGGTATGCCATGCAATTGTCATGCTTTTATATGCACTACTGTATCATATTGGAACATATTTTGCTTCTCTTACAAATAAACTTCTCATTCTGAAGTGTCTCTAGGGTACAGTCTGACATTCTCAGAAAGTTACATGTTCTCTTCTCCAAGTTTTTGCTGTGAACTGTGCTTCATCCACTATGGCACATCATTGGTGGAATTAAACTGACCTGCTTACCTGTTAGTCTTCCCCACAAAGTCATTGCTTCTCCAGTCAGTGGTGATATCTGTCCAGCACCTAACAGAGTACAGGACATCTAGCAGACAGATAGATGAGTTTTACTTAGTGTGTTTGTTCATTGAAAGTTTAGGCTATTATTTGAAGGGCAGCCTAAAATTGTTAAGTGTATAAACTCTGGAATCAACAAGAGCCAAGTTCTCATACTGGCTTTTCCAACCATGTTATCCTGCCTTTCTGCTTGAGTTTCCTCATCTCTCATGTGGGGATAGGCAGACCAAGTTCTGCATGACCTTATTATGAAGCTCATTAAATGAAGGCTAAATAAGATCACCTCTGTTAAACACTTACCCAGGGCCTTTGCAAGCCCTAAATAAGTATTATCTGCTATTATTCGTAACATCACCATCATTATTATCCATTCATACTCTGCCAAAAGGCACTCAGGTCCTCTGTTGAAAAGCCATTACCAACTTTATGTTGGAAGAGAGCCAGAAAAACTATCCAGATTTGAAGGGCTGTGGCCTGGTGACATTATCCAGTACAAGCTCTGCAGGCAGTGCTTTAATGAGGCTGAACATTATCATAATGTCAGACTGTTCTGAGGCTCCAATCAATGCTGCATCCCTCATACCACAGTTGGGAGGCCTGTGAGGATGGGGAATCTGTCTTTAATCCTCCACCCATCAAATTTTGGGCAAATGGCTTCTAGGCCTCAGTTTCCTCATCTATAAAATGAGCACAAAATTATCATATATACTTCTCAGGGCTGTGGGTAATAACATTTTATTGTCATAGCACTTTGCAAAGCTTTAGTACTTAGTACTAATGCAGGTGCTGTAGTTTTTCAAACCAGTTGTAAATGTTCTCCATCAGGTATCCAGCAGAATGGGCTGGGCTGAGGAAATTCAGTCACAAGCAGGTCCAGAGTATTCAGAGAATCAGACTAAAAACTTGATCAATCACTCAAATGATTCAGCACACACAAGGCCACAAGGCTGATGGGATGCACGTTACTGCACACACTGAAAAGACACCTCAGATTCCTTAAATAGGAGCATTTCAGGGGAAAGCTTATGGCCCAGGGTCACGCAGTAGGTAGTGGAAGAAATCTGTTAGAACCCAATCACAGACTGTCTCTAGATGAAATCATAAACACTGGAGTTCTCACAGAAAACAAATAATGCATAGTTAAGATTTTTAGTAAAAATACAAAATGCCCCTACTATGTTATGTGCCAATCACTTTATTAGGCATTATACATACTTCATTCTCAATCTTTCCCCAAATTCTAAATTCCATTTTTTGGGGGAAATGGAAGCCCAGATTTTAACCTGTGTCACACAGCTTACTCACAGTAGAATGAAATTTGAACCAGGCCCTCCTCCAAAGCTTGAATTCTTCCCACTCTGTGACATCCTGCTTCATGTTCAATATACACCTCCTGCTTGAAATGTTAATTGTCCTAGTTAATTTCTCCTGGTCTTGGCTAATTTCAATTGTGCATCCAACACAACAGCTGCTTAAATGTGATTCAAAGAGCTTCAAGGCTTCTGAAATGGAAGACCTTAGGGGGTTTAAGGACAGGAAACAAATGCAGCTTGCCTCCTAAAGGAAAGGTAATTTTGATAAGCAAGGCTGGAGTCAGGCTAGCCTGCAGGTTGCTTTCCCAGCCAGAGCGTCTGTGGGAGTTCAAGGTTGACAAGAAATCCCAAATGAGCTACTGAAGTGCTCAACCACACATCAAAAAGATTGCCAAAAATTTATTCTTTAAGGGACAGACTTCAATGCCATGAAAAACACACAGCTTTTGATAAGGGCAGAAAGGTAGGCCCATAACCAAAAATCAGGGACCTCCTTCGAGGAGGAAGTGGCTTCCTCCATTTTGCAACCTCGGTGACATCCAGCTAAGGGTTCCCTGTTACAACTGGTTCTCCTGGGTCAAGATCATTTTCATGGTTACCATGACTACTCATTCAGCATCAGAAGTGATTAGTCAGTGTGTGTGTGTGTGTGTGTGTGTGTGTGTGTGTGGACTGGGGGAACAGAGGTGGGATGGAGGAAACTCTAGAGAAATGGGCAAGACCCAAAATGAAAAAAATTAAAAGTAAAACATAGAAATGGCCCTGGCTGGTGTAGCTCAATGGACTGAGCATGGGCCTGCGAACAAAAGGGTTACTGGTTCGATTCCCAGTCATGGCACATGCCTTGGTTGTAGTCCAGGTTCCCCAATAGGGGGCGCATGAGAGGAAACCACATATTGATGTTTCTCTCCCTCTCTTTCCCCTTCCCTTCCCCTCTCCCTATAAATCAATAAAATCTTTAAAATATATATAGAAATGCCAAGCCTTTGAAAAAGAAAATTTGAAGTCATTTATGGTGCAGAAAAGTAAAGAAGGAAAAATAAATGATTCTTTTTAAGCTCATACTTTTTCATGAATAAAGGACACTCGCTATTTTCTGTTCATAAAAAAAAACCCCAGAAATTCACGCTTTAAGTTAGGATAATCATTTCAAGTCTCCTCTGTCAATGCCAAGTTGGTGCTGAAGGAAACTGGTAATTTTGTCTGGGAGGGAAAAGCTGCAGAGAACTCGAGGTTAAGCAAGCAATTAATCCAGTATTGACAGTGGGTCTGCTGACAGACTAACAGCTTGGGTGTGATCTGTCTTCGAGCTGCCTTGCATTTACACCTCACCTGTATTAGCCATTTTTTGACTGGGAAGGAAAGTGAGAAAGGAAAAAGAAATAAGCCTTTGTCAAAGGGTCAGATAACCTGGGTTTTAATGGATCTAGAATTTCTATGTAGGACAGACTTACAACAAAGCATGCGGAGAGTGTGAAAAATTAGAAGGGAGTGGTGAGAAAATTATCTTAAATCTGCATTTGAATAATGAGCACTAAGCTGTTCTTTGGGTTGTTATGTGTCTTTGCAGCATTTTAAAGGGGCTGATAGACACATAGGTGGCTTTGCTTCTTACTAGCCACATGCGACGTTGGCAAGTTATTTAACCTGTCCAAACCTCAGAGATCTATCAACACTTATTAAAGGCCTATTATGTGCCAGGCATTGTCTCAGACACTGAAGAACCAGTTGTAAACCAGATGGATGTCTTGCCCTCAGGAAGCTTACATACCAGTAAGGGCAAGAGACAAAAAGCATAAATATACACTCTAATTTCAGGGAGTATTATGTTGGATAATGGAATAAGGAATGAGTGGGGCCAGAAGAGGGAAAATCTATTTCCTAAAGAGTATGTCAAAAGCTTTCTCTGAAGAGAAAACAATTAAGCAGAGAACTCAGTAGGACCAGGTTTCCCATTAACAGTACAACTGACACTTGGGGGTGGATCATTCCTTATAATGGACTGACCTGGGTAATGCAGGATATTTACCAGCATCCCTGGCTTCTTCCCACTAGATGCTAGTAGGACCCCTTCTTGGTGCTGACAAATATGTTTCCAGACACTTGCCAAATGATCTCTGTGGGGCAAAGCTGCCCACATCGAGAAGCACTGGAGACGAGAAATGGGGAGAGCAATCCAGTTGTCCAGAGGCAGAACCTTCCAGGTGAAGGAAGGGCAAGTGCAAAGGGGTAGAAATGAACCAATGTTTTGTAAGAACAGGAAGAAGCCTCAATGGCTAGATGGCCGAAATCAGGGAAGAAGAAATGGGTAGCAGGTGAAGTCAGAGAAGTAGTGAGGGGCTAGCTTATTCAAGGCCTAAGTGATAGCAGGAAGAAGTTTAGGATTTGACCTGATCTTCATCTTGAAAGATCACTCTGGCTGCTATGGGAGAACTGACCCTAGAGGGAAGGACCACTGACAGATGTTCAGGCATCTAAGGAGAAATGCTAGTGCCAAAGACTGTGATGATAGCATGGGGATGTGCAGCAGTTGCCAGATTTAGGTTGTATTGCATTGGAAGCACTGGCAGAATTTGATGATATATTGGATGGGAGAAATAAGGGGAACAGAAGCCAAAGAAGTACAAGTTGGAGGTGTGAAACCTGGGTGGGGCTGGGCTGGGGAAGACTGGGCAGAAGCAGGTTGGGATGGAGGAACCAAAAGTGCCAACTTGGATGTGTTGATTTTGACATGCTTCTCCAGAATTCAAGTGTGGGTTTTGCACAATGCTGGCTCATAGCAAGAGTTAGATCAATACAGCAAGAAGATGCAGGATGGGGGGTGGGGGGGAGGGGTGGGCAGGGTGGGTGAAGCAGACACACCTGAACAATCACAACATAGAATTATTTACTTTACAAAACCTTATGAACTATTCATTTAAATTATGCATTATCCTCATGCATTTTAAATAAGACAACTACAAGTTTATTCATGTCATTTACCCATAGACTTTTGTTCCCAATATTTCCATGCTAACGTGGGATAGTTGATAGGAGGAATTTGAGTATCTGGGATCCATCATCTCTGAGAAATTTGGTTAATCTTCATGACCTCCCCCATTTATTTATTTATTAGATAGTAAATCAGTGGCAGAATTAACTGAAATCAGTCTCTCTATAATATTTTTCTCTACGGTTTCTTACATTCCCAAAAAAGTTGCACTCTAGAGAGAAGGATTACAGACTTTGAAATGCTGACTACAGAGAAAAGTGATTTTTCAAGGAATTTAAGGGTGACATTTGTACTTAGAACAAGCTAGACTCCTGTTTTTCAGTAGAGAAATTGCTACTGTGCATTAATTACATAACCTCCACTGCTTCTCCCTGGGCAGCGTGTGTCCATGTGTCCATGTGAGAAGCATCTGCACCCCACATGGTGGCTGCCATTAGGAGCACCTACCTCTGCAACTTCAAGTTTCTGCTTCTCATCTCAAATTGCTATTTTCTCCATCCTTGCCTCTTCATCTATCTGACCATCTCTTCCAATTATTAGCACATAAAACCTTCATTTTAGATATTCTAAAGCTGAGATTGGCAAACTTTTTCTCTAAAGGGTCAGATAGTATTTATTTTAGACATCATAGGCCTTATAGTCTCTATCAAAATTGTACAACTACCATTGTGGCAAAAAAGCAACCACAATAAGTAAACAAATGAGTGTGACTGTGTTTCAATAAAACTTCCTTCCCCCAAACTGACCATGGGTGGGATTTGACCCATGGACACACTTTGCCAAGCTCTGTTCTGTAGGATTAACCTCTCTCAGATAACAGCCAAGTCATCTGTATAGTGACTTCCACATATACAATATAGCCATATTGAGAAAATCATATAAGCATAGCCTTCAACACTGTTTAAAATCTACAGTAATACATAAAGGTAAAACTATAATATTTTTTCTTTTTCAAGTTTTGTGTTAGAACATTAGCATTTGTAACTTCAACAGAAAAAATATTTGGTAGCATATCAGCTATATCTGTTACTACCATGAAGAAATACAATAAGTCACTGCAAAGCTTAGTAGCATAAAACAACAGCCATCTTTCACTTCTCCAAAATCTATGGATCACCTAGATGGTTCCGTTAAGTGGACCTGGTTTGATGATCTTGGTCAGGCTTGATTTTGTGTCTGCAGTCAGTTGTTGAGCTGGCTGGGACTGGCTGGCCTCAGATAACCTTGACTGGGATGACTTGGGTATACTCCATGTGGTCTCTCATCCTCCAGAATCCTAGCCAGGGTGGGTACTTGTGGCATTGCTGGTGTCCCAGCATGAGCATGACCAGCTGAGCAAGAGAGCAAATGAAGTGTGCCAGCTTGAGACTCGGGCTCTAAATTGTCATGCTGTCATTTATACTACATTCTTTAGGCTAAAGCAAGTCACAGAGCTCTCCCAGAATCACATGGAAATGGAACAATATAATTTCAGGGCAGAGGAATGAATATAGAGAGACCATCAACTGGGTCATCAGTGCAGATGGTTTATCACTGTGGCCACTCCAATACAAGCTGATTCCTAGTGTGTTTTGCAGGGTTGGAATACCTCATAGTATCACTTAAACAAGGAAGGATGGGTGAAATCAATTAATTGATTCAGAGTCTTTGAAAACCTGTGTTCCAATGATCATGGTTTTAGAATAGCTGAAAGATGTCATTGCTTATTTTCTCTGTCTAACCAGAATTAAGAGAAGTACTTTACCATTCCAAGGGTGATCACCAGAAAATACACTTTTCCCCAAAGGAAGTATTTAACAGACCCCAGAAGTCTTAAGAAGTAAAATGGTGCCAAAATTCTCTAGTTGGATGGGCAAACTAAAAGGGGAAAAATCCAAACAACAAAAGCCTGTCAGTAAATCTAAATACAAAGCACTGTGCTCCCCACCATCTTTCTCATGGTCCTCTTCTGGGCCAGGAGTCATATTGTTAGGCCGCCTGAGTGATCTGAACAAAAGTCTCCCAGTAGGAAAGAACATCAAAAATAATTCACTTTTTTGTGGCAAGCTAGCAAGCTCCCTGGAAATTGTATTCATTTAAACCCTTTGGCTGCAAGTAACAGAAACCAACTTGAACTAGCTAAAGTATTTTTGAAAAGCTTTAAATAAGGATGCAGATTGTCTCTCAGAACCCATGGACAGAGATGCCACTGAGCTTCAGGAGGAAACTGGAAAGTTAGCTGGGAACAAGGATGGTCCCCCTGTTCGCTTACTACTCCCTGATTTATTCCCTCTCTCTGCAAAACTAGCTTTTTCTGTGACTTAGCCCACGTGATAGAAACTATGGGGTGAATGGCTATCCCATTGTGCCTGTGTTTTATTTTTCTTAGCTGAACTAAAGTGCCCAAGTACTAACTCCATATTCCTGAAAGAATGGATTTCATCCAGGCTGGGTCAGAAGGCCATTTTGGTCCAATCATCTATGACCAGCATTAGAAACTATAAACATGATTTCCAGGGCCCTGAGTTTTATGGGTGAAGGGGGCACTTAAGGAATAGTTGGTAGTTGTTCAGTCAAGTCCAAAATGCTTATCATAGCAATTCTCCCCAGCTGTAAAATGAGTGTCAGGAAGAGGGAAACCAGTCAAGCTTGTGATAGCATAAAGAGGCATCATTCAAACACTTCTACTTTTGTGAAGCTCTTTGGTTCTTTATATTCTCCTACTCATGAAGCACAAGGGCTATTAATTATCTAACACCAAGAAAAGATTACTAAGTATTTACTACTGTCTTGGTTTGGGAATCCTCTCAGCAACAGACCCTGAGTTAAGGATTTGACAGCAAATAGCTTATTTGGGGATGGTCCCAGGAAACGCCAACACAGGAGTGAGAAAAGTAGACAGTGACTAGAAAAAAACCAATGGTGAGTTAACAAGTGAGTCAACAAATTACTACTGTAATCAATTGCTGCTTAATCCTGCTGGGCAACACTGAGAAATAGTGTGGGTTATAAACTCAAGGATTGTCAAACATTGGTTGAGGGCTTGGGATGTTAATTCCCTGGCACTCCCAGCCTGCAGTTACATGGTAAGAACTGGCTCCACTGACCAGAGAAAACTCACAGGCATCGAAATCTGGGTTCTTACCATTAGAAGTCCAGCTGGTGTGTACTGGAATGATTGACATAACCAGCAAGCACATTGGGTGTGATGAATTAGGGAGAGGCCACCCAGGCAGATAAGGGACAGGATCTGACCTACTGCTAAGAAGACCCACACCAGAAGGGGCAAGTGTGGAAGCACTAAGATCCATTAGAAAGCTATTGGATTAGTCCAGGTTCAAGATGCTGGCATCTTGAAAGAACATCAGTGGTAAGAGTGGGGAGAAGTGGTTGACAGATGGTAAGAGTTCTAAGGAAGTCTGAGGAACTACTAATGGGTTACAAGATGACAAGGATGACTCCAAGGTGGGTTTGTTGGATTTGTTTGTTTTTATTTTGTTAGGGAGGGGATGGCATTTTGGGCCAAGCAGCAGCCATGGAAGAGGCAAGTACCAGGCCATGCTTTCTTTAAGCCTGAGGTGCTGAGGTTGGAGAGCTTCCAGAAAGTTGGGTCCAGGTCTGATTCTGAAGGGTACACACTGCCTTGTACAGGGGAAAGGGACACAGTCAGATCTGTGTTTTATAAAGTTATGTTGGCCAATTATGGAAATCAGATTATCAGAGGAAACAGTGTGGAGGTCAAGGAGTCCAGTTACAAAACTAACATAATCCTGAAACATTGAGGGGATGAGGGCAGATTGAGGCAGAGGCATCAGCAAAGAAGTGAGAAAAAAAGATTTGAGAAGCATTTCAGGATTGCAGAGGATGAGTCAAAAGAGCTGGTGACTGGATGCGGGGCTGGAAGACAAACACCTGGGTCAAAGAGGCTCTCAGGGTCAGCACTGGGTGGTGAGGAGGATGGTGAAGCTCAGGGACACAGAGAGGCAATTCAAAGACAACCATTTTGTCTTCTGTAGACCTGCCAGATAAAATGTGAGAGGCCCAGTTATCTTTGAATTTCAGATAAACTACAAATTTTTTTAGGATAATTATGTCCCATACAATATTTGGAATATACTTACACTAAAAACTATTCATTATTTGTCTAAAATACAAATATATGGAGCCTTCTGTATTTTCACTTGCTAAATTAGGCAACCCTACTGTTTGGAAGAGCTGAATTTGTGGTGTTCATGGAATAAAGGGCACAGGTGGAGACATGTCTCACATTGAGGGGCAAGATCTCTGCTAAAGGCACACAATTGAGAATCACAAAGGAAGATTCATACCTCTGGTTCTCATACTTGGCTGCAGTTTGGAATCACCTTGAGAGCTTAAAAGAAAAACCCCACTGATGATCAAATATTCTGATTTAATTAGTCTATAGTAGAATCTGGGCACTGGGATATTTTTAAGCTCCCCCAGGTGATTCTCATATGCAACAAAGCTTAGAAACCACTGATCTAAGCCACGTAAGTAGATAAAATCACTAAAGTAGAAAAGAATGTACAAAATGGTTCTCTGAGGGGAGCCATCATGTCTTAACATACATAGGGTCAAGGAGACCACAAAGAGTGGTGAGGATACAGGGCAGAGGGGGAGGGAGGAAACAGCAAAGGCCAAGGGGAGAGTCAAAGAGGATGTGATCAGCTGTGTTCGGGCCTGTGGGAGAGGGGGAATTCCCCTGGGCCTGTTAGGACTGGGGGCTTTTATGGGCTCAGAATCACAGGGGGTCAATGCGGAAGCCAAATTGTAGGGGTTGAGGAGTGTGTGAGAGATGAGCAAGGTGAATTCACCAATGGACTTGTTGGTATTTGTAGGACAATTTCTTATCTCTTTATCTGAAGAACAGAGACAATTCCACTTTCTCTACTAGATTCCCAGGAGGACAAAAGTTGGATAGAAAAAAAAAAAGGTGGGGAGCAGTGAAATTTCTTTCATATGAGTTCCTAGAAAGAATACAATATTGATTTTTGAAACAATCAGTCCCAGGGTGATCACTTCCCAGCTGTGGTCCAGACAGCAGCCTCTGTGAGCCTTGGTTCTGCAAACTGGGGATAATGGTACCTATGTCAATGGTGACAAGAGGATGAGATGTCAAATTCAGCCTCCAGAACAGTGCTGGGAATATTTGGGGTTCCCTTTTTTTCCAAGCTACAAAATGCTATACAAATATAAGATGATGATGACAGTGACAATGGTGATAAGTATAAGGGAAGAAGAAAGCGAACTCCAAGGGGGTTAAAAGGCAACGTCTATACATTACAGAAAAACCTCCCTGCCCCTGGGGGTCTTGTTATTCTATGGTTCTTTCTGCTTGTCGCTGATAGGAACTGTAGCTTTCAATGCCAGAGTTCGTAAAAAATGAAAGGAACTGTTTATTCAAAAGTTATACAGGTTTAGAGTAATGTTGCTGTTAAATCTCAAAGCTCCTTTAAAACTGCCACACACACACACACACAGTCCTGCCTCCTATGGACAAACCAGGCCAGTCAGAGGCACCATATCTCAGGAAAAGAAATAGAAGTCCGTAGCTCAGCAAGGCTCCTGTTCTTAATCCCAAACTGCATCCTCATGGTGGGCTGGAAATTCCTTCAAGTGCTACAAGGCTGCTACATCCTGCTTTCCTGCTTTCTAAGCCGCATGGTCAAGAGAGCCCCCTCTCCACTCACAAACGACATGGTAAAAAGCCCCAGCATGGCTGCCACGCCTGGGTTTCAATCCTAGCATGGATCTTTTCCCATAACCCCATTTTTCAGTCCTCTCACACTGGATTATACCTGCCAGTAGTCTGGTTTCTTCTGCCTTTCTCAGCTGCCTTTGTTAGTCCAGGCAAGCATGGCCCATGACAAAGGATTCGCTTCCAAGACTCCAAGCCTCTAAGCCCTCCTGGTGACATCGCCTCATGGGTTAGAGTCACGCCCATCTCCCTGGCTCCAAAGGCAGACACAGCATTTAATGTTATTAAAAACACTCGCCAAGTTTTTCAGATAAGCAAAGTAGTTCTCAATGGCCTTGCTTTGCTTCCCTCATCCCCCAAGCAATAGCTATGGGGATTTTCTCCATTTTGTGAGATCTCCAACTCAGCAACCTGTTACATACACAGAAAAGAAAGATTTCCCTAACATAAGTGTGGTTTACTTGAGACATTTCTACCAGTCTCATAATTACACTGTCCTCTTTTTGGGGATGGGGGCAGGGTAGCATGGGGGAAGAGAGGTGGAAGGAAGAGACAGTGAATGAATGAATGAATATGAGTGAGAGAATACAGCATTTCTGCAATTTACTTATTGGTATTTCAGTGGTAATACCCTGAAGTCCTCCATCACCACGAAGGGATTTTAATTTCCACTGGGGATGTTTTTCTCTTCATCTCACCACTAAAATAGAATTTGAAAGTAGCCATCACAAAAGAGGTTTGCATTTTTCCACTGTGAGACAACTGCTTATTCTACTATCCTTCCTCCCAGTGAACCAACTGCTCAGGCAAGTGAGAAGACAGACAGGATCAAAGCCATTAGTAATGACTAAAAAGTCCTAATTTGCCTAATTATAATAGTTAAAACTCAAAGCCAATTTTTTATCTTTAAAGCCCACTACAAAAGTTAATTAATTAATCCTTGTAACACCTTCTGAAGCATGTATTATTATTTTTTTAAACTCAAGGTGAACTTAACAGTTGGTGGCTGAAATTTAAACAAGGCCACTTGATAGTGAGAAGTAATATAACTGAATATGCAACTGAACTCAGGTTGGCTGTTAATGTCACACACTGTTCTCCAAGGATCCTAGGTGTTACCCCTGAGAAATTTAACAGACTGCTTCAGTATCAGTCTGAAGGCACAACAAGGAAATTGTTAACTAAGATATTCCTTTCACAGAAACATTGAAATCAGCAATTTGGGAGGAATTCGGGCTTATCTAAAAATTACATCTTCTGGAAAATTAAGATGTGAAGCCCTTGTTGGGTGACCCAGTTGATTGGAGCATCCTCCCATGAACCAGAAAGTTGCTGGTTTAATTCCAGGTCAGGGCACATACCTGGGTTGTGGGTTCAATCCCTGTTCAGGGCACGTATGGGAGACAATCAATCAATGTTTCTTTCTCACATCAATGTTTATCTTTCTTCCCCTTTCTCTCTCTCTAAAATCAATGAACATATCCTTGGATGAGGGTTAAAAAATTAAGATATCAATAGTCTTTGAAATGATTTGCCCTACTGCAAGGCCCCAGTGTATTTCTATCATTTGATTTAGAGCAGTTTTTCTCAGCCTTGACACTACTGACTACATTTTGGACTGGATAATTCTTTGTTTGGGGGGCTGTCCTGTGCATGGTAAAATGTTTAGAAGCATCCCTGACCTGTACTTACTAGATGCCAGTCACACACCACCCTCCTCCTCCCCCAGTCCTGACATTCAAAATGTCCCCAGGCATTGCTAACTGTGCCCTTGAAGGCAAAATTGCCTCTGGGTGAGAACCACTGGCTTAGAAGAGAAGTCAAGTTATTCTTGTCCAGTATTGCATACATCCGGAGGGCTCTTGATTTACCAGGAAAACAATTTTTTGTTTCTTCAGTGGGTCATTACTCTTTGATCTCAATGAACAAAGAATTCCAGATTTTCTCTTGGAATAAGGTGACAGGTATATGCACACAGAAGGTTCCCAAAGGTGTGCAGAATCGAAAATGTTGCATTTTGGTAAGTGGGTGCAAATAGTGCTGGACAGCTCTGGGTAGTGGCTGGAAAATGGCCTGGGGATGTCTCTCTGTGGTCTGGAGTTTTGCAGTCTTCCCAGGTTATCCACTGGCAATGCTAATTTTCTAGGAAGGCATGTAGCCCACAAAGGACATTTCCAGCCTTGCTTGCTTCCTCCAACTTTCCATACTCAGATGCCAGATTCTCCCACTTTCTGGCAGGGGTGAAGAAACTGAAAACTCAGTGTGCCAATGAGATTGAATAATTGGATATCAGTCTTTTAGAAATCAGTCTTTTGCTTCCCTATCCCTCCTCATCTCCATTCCCTCTCCCTGGCCTTCCCACAACCCCAAAGATGAAGTAAATCTCAGGGTCTTTTATACCAATAGACAAAATCATGTTGTAGTTAAGCTTTAAAAAATGTAAATGAATTTATCCCATGGCAGATAAAGTGAAAGGGGTGGACTGAATTGTGTGTCTCCAAAATTGATGGGTTGAAGCCTTCATTCCCAATGTGACTGCATGGAGATAGGGCCTTTAGGAGGTGACTAAGGTCAAATGAGGTCCTAAGAGTGGGGCCCTGATCAGAAAGGACTGATGTGAAGAGCAAGAGACACCAGGAGTGCACATGTACAGAGAAAAGGCCATGTGAGATCATAGTGAGAAGGCAGCTGTTTACAAGCCAGAAAGAGTCCTCACCAGGAACCAACCCTAAACCTTGATCTTGGACTTCCAGGATCCACAATTATGAGAAAATAAGTTGCTGTTGTTTAAGCCATCCAGTCTATAGATTCATGTTGTGACAGCCTGAGCAGACTAAGACATTATAGAATACTATCCAGAATTTAAAAAAAAAAAGAGAGAGAAGAAGAAAGTCACAAGAGTCCTCACTAACGTGGAAAGATCTACAAGATGTATTAAGTAGAAGAAAACAAATACCACCACTGAACCACATGTACATTATGGTGCACTGTCATCTGTGCACCCCACGGACAAAAGCTGTCGTGTGGACATGTGTTTGCACAGGCACAGTGATGTGTCGGGAGAAGAGCCCAATCTGGCTACAGTGACCTGGGGGAAGGCTGGGGTTTGGGAGGGGTGTGGCCATGAGGGGCTTTTATACTATTTGTGCTTTTTAAAAACAAAGCTAAGCCCTGGCTGGCATAGCTCAGTGGAGTGAGTGCGGGCTGCAAACCAAAGTGTTGCAGGTTTGATTCCCAGTCAGGGCACATGCCTGGGTTGCAGGCCATGGCCCCTAGCAACCACTCATTGATTGTTTCTCCCTCTCTCTCTCTTTCTCCCTCCCTTCCCTCTCTAAAAATAAATAAATAAAATCTTTAAATTTTTTTCACTTAAAAAAAACAAAGCTAAGATAGTATGTGTTAATTATTTCATAAAACAAATAAAAATTTAAGCTTTTAAAAAAAATCTCACCAGCTGTCCTAGTCTTTTTAAAGCCTGAACTATGTTCTCAGTGATGCCGACTCCTGGTCCCTGCTAAAAGTAGCATAAAACCATAGAGAATATGGAATTCTTTTAATCTAAATACTATAAATGAACCAGATAATTTTCCTACATTTGAATGTAATGTTCCACAATACCATGTTGGGGGAGGGTCACAAAGGAAAACCCCTTCATCAAAATACAAATTAAAGTTAATTAATAGGAAGGAAAATGAAGATATTTTACACTCTCTAGGTTTGTGACCTTGAGATCTGTCGTTCAACTCTTTTCAATGGAATGCAGGAAGAGAGAGAAACTTGTAATAAAAATGAAGATAGAAATAGGCAATCCAGACAAAATACACTGAAGTAATAAAACCCCCATGAAATAGATTACTAAGATAAAACCAGAATTGGTTGAGAGGAACAGACATTAGAACCCCGACTGGGTAATTCCATGGGATCCATGACACCAAGCAATCATTCTGCCCATCTATCTACAGGAAGAGTTTCCCTGTGGCAAGCTAACAATAAGACCTGCCCATGAAAGAGTGACTGGCAGCCAAGGCAGTCCCATGCTAGGCACGCTTTCCCTGACCCACATGTTGGCTTTTGCAGGAAAAATAAAATATTTGCTCCTTTGTAAAAAGGAGACAGACCAACACAGGATTCTCCCTGCATATGTTTGTGGTTATTCTAGATTTTAGGATTACAGAAATTTAGAATGCGGGCTGTTCTCACTGCTTTTTGTCACAGGAGTTATTTTAGCATTGGGCCTGGGAATGTAAATTCACAGGTGGTTCCCTATAAATTGCTCCTTGGGTCTCTTCTCTCCCAGTAGGAATAGGCAGTGAGCCTCTCTCCCTGACTCAGACACTTTCCAGGTCTTGCTTCTCTCTTGTCTTTCTTTGCCATGCTAGATCTTTGGGCCCACAGATTGGGACTTGCTGCCCTCCAGGAATGAGCAGGAGGCCATTGCCCAGGTGGGGCTTTCTCCTCAGGAAGCCCTGCCTCCTTCTTTCTTTGCCCCACCCAGACTACACCCCCTCTTGTAGACAGTCATGGGCACCACATACAAGTCCACAGGTCTTACCATCATTTCACTCAATTATTTAATGCTTGTCTATCCTGCTAGACACTAACCTCCAGAAAGGCTGGGTTTTCTGTTGCCTTTGTTTGACACCGAATATCCAGCACCGTGGCTCCAAAAGTCCTCAGCAAGTATTTAATAACAAACTGCTTTGAACTAAACTACATATTTCAGGAGATAATAAAATAAGTTAAAAACAACTAAGAAATAATTTCCAAGGATAAGTGAAGAGCTGCCTCAAAAAAATTCCTTGTGGATGGGGCAGCCATAGGGAGGGCTATAAAATTGGTGGGTTGGGAAGATAAATGAACTTTTCAGTGGTCTTGCCACAATTAGCAGCCAATGAAAAAGGGATACTACTAGTCTTATATTTCAGGACCATTTCAACCTTATTCTTGAGTTTCCCTTTGGTGCAGAGTTAGGGCTAGGAGTATCAGGATGGATTCTGTACCACTGGCCTGGGTTGAAGTTACAGTCTCTTCTGTTCGCACTAAGTAGGTTGCCTTTATTCCTAACAGTATTTTCCCAAGACTTTTGTTCCCCTGAAAAATTTTTTCCTTTTTATTAAATTTATTGGGGTGACACTGGTTAACAAAATTATACAGGTTTCAGGTGCACAATTTCACAACACATCATCTGTACACTCGATTGTGTGCTCACCACCCCAAGTCAAGTCTCCTTCCATCACCATTTATCCTCCCTATATCCTCTTCCACCTCCCCCTGGCAATCACCATACTATTGTCTGTGTCCATGAGTTTTTTCCTTTTTCATTTTTGCTCAGTCTCTCCATTCCCAAAAGCTGTCAGCCTGCTCTCTATTTATGAGTCTGTCTCTATTTTTCTTGTTAGTTCATTAACTGATTTCACATATGAATGAAATCATATGGTATTTTCTCTGGCTTATTTCATTTAGCATAATGTTAGTTTCCCTTAAATTTTAAGGCACATGTGTTGTTTTGGTCATAAGAATGTCATATCCCCCTTATTCAGCCATGACACAATTACTTTCAGCCCCAAAATTGTCTGCTGAAGTAGTTGTGGGGGCAGCATCACAAATATCCCATTAAAACTTGTTAGAAAGAATCTTTTATCTGTATGACTGTTAATCGATAATTATTGAATATTCTCCCCTTTTCACTAGGTTTTAATACAGCACATGTCCTATTTAATAAGAGCACTAAAATATTTCTCAAAATAATTTAAGTGAAAGTGTTAGTGGTGAAAAATGGTGTCAGATCTTGGTTCAGCTACCTCGGTACTTGAGTTTGGGTTGAAAGAGTTCAGAGTCAACAAACTCAAATTATAAAGGAAAGATTTTTTAGAAAGTTTCGGAGACAGTAGAAGGGCCCTTGGAGCTTAGGAGATAGAGGGAGAAAGATAAATGTCTTGAGGGACAAAAGAGAGAGGGGAGGTTCAGGCGTGAGACCAGGAGAGGGGAGAGGAGGGGAGTAGGGGAGGAGAGGAGAAGAGAACAGACTCTCTTCACCTGGCTTATCCTGCCTACTCAGCTCCTGCCTAACTGTCTACTACAAAAATACTCTGGCTAAATCTTGGATAAATAATAGTGCTTTGATCTCTTGTCAAGAATGTAGACATCTCTCAATTATCCTTATTACTGAATAAGTTTAGTGGTGACAGGAATATAGAACAGAATTCACAATTGACACACATGTGCCCATTATGTTTATATTTTGCTAATAACTTTTTGGAATCAGAAGACTGTTTAGTTTACTTTGGAGAAAAACACTTTCTAACCATTTATCCTTGGGGCTGCTGCTGTGTTGCAAACTAAAACCAGGCAATGGTAAGCAACATAAAGAGAGAAAGAAGCACAGCAGACCCATTAAGTCCCCGTCTATGAGATTAAAGCAGATGACAAATGTAATGGCTGCCTATTACCATCACCTGTGGGGACAGACTCTTAGATGGAGAGCAGGATGACAGCTAGTTGTGGTTGGGGAAATTGACTAAAAAAGGAAAAAGGACTCGTGGGCAACAGTGTGGTGATTGCTGGGGGGAGGGTGTATAAGGGGACTAAAAGGTAATGTAAACAAAATACAATAAAGATTAAATAAAAAAAAAAGTAAAAACACTCAGGTCACACCCAGACTGATTACATCAGAATCTCTGGAAGGTGGGCCTAGGCCTTTTTAAAGCTCCCGGGTGATGTGGATGTGTAGTCATGGCTATGAACTGTGCTTAGTGGCTTCACTGTGCTTGGTAACTCTCAACTGATGCGATATGTAGCTCTGAAGCCTGCAAGTACTTTGCTAAAAACAGCTGTTTCCAATGAAAGCATGCAAACCCTCAATAATATCAGTGTCACCAGAAATAAAAAAGAACTAGGAGTCACAATGTATCCCTTCAAAAGTATTTAAACCAAACCACTCACAGGTACAAAGTTTTACATGTAAGGTTGTTCACTGCAGCACGCTTTTGTAATCCATAAGGGACTAATTAGATAAACGGTGATTAACTTCAGGATGTGAACTGCTGAGAGAGACCAACCAGAATACTTCTATTTCCTCAGTGCCTGCTATGTGCACCTACTATAAATGTGATCTTGTTCCAGGAATTTGGGATTCACCAGAGTTCAGGACAAAGATCCTTACCTTTCTGAAACTTACCTTGTGGATAAGGTCAGCTAAATAATTTGTGGGACCCAGCACAAATTGAAAAGGCAGTGTTCCTTATTGAAAAATTACTAAAATTTCAATATAGTGACTGCAGAGCATGAAACCAAACTCAGGGCCCTTCTGAGTGCAGGCCTCGAGTGACTGTAGAGGTGGCATGCCTGTAAACCAGCCCAGATTATAGAGGGAGACAGGTGATAAAAACATAGAGATAAGTACATAAATCATCCAGCATGTTAGAAGAAGATAAGTGCTATGGAGTCGAAAAAAGTAGAAGGGAAATCAAGTTGCAATTTTAAACAGGGTGGTCAGAGTGGGACACATTGGAATTCACAATTGACACACATGTGTCATTTGATTGACACATCACAAGAGTGATATTTGAGCAAAGATTGTAACGAAGTGAGGGAGTCAGACATGAACATTTGGGGAAAGAGCTATCCAAGCAGGGTGAGGGGCTAAAGCAAAGGCCCCAGGGAGGTGTGGGAGTGTGCCTGGGGCACGGCTGGAGAAGAGCTGGTCAGAGAGGAAGGGTCAGAGAGGAAAGGAGAGGCTGGACCACACAGGGCCTTTTTAGAATTGCTCTGGCTGCTGGGTGAAGTGTGTGGGTGCATGGACAAGAGAGCAGCAAGGGAGCCACTGCCATATTCTGGGAGAGGGGAGACAGACAGAGAATGAGAATAAATTTGGTATATGATAGTATATATAAATATTATAAATATAAATATATATACACACAATATGTATGTGTGTGTGTATGGTGACATGGACAACCACCTACAATATATGAGATAAAGGTGCATTGCATAAAACAGACTGTACTTAATGACTCATTCTTTTGGTGTAAAAACAAAACCCCAAACTTTACGTGCATGGGATACGTTTCAAGACCCCCAGTGGATGCCTGAAACTACAGGTAGTACTGAACCCTATATATACTATGTTTTTTTCCTATATCTACATACCTATGATGAAGTTTAGTTTGCAAATTAGGCACAGTAACAGATTAACAGTAATAATTCACAGTAAAAAAGAATAATAACAATATACTAGTAATAAAAGTTATGTAAATGTGATCTTCCATTCACATCTTCCACACACAAATTTAGTGCCTTTTCCATCCTAACTAAGCCCTTATGTGCTGTGGCCATAACTTTTTCAATTTGAGGTATGACAGCAAAACTTGCACAAATTTATTTTTTCTTCACAATTTCAGATAGATCCACTTATACTGTAGAGCTAAGCCACTTTGGCATACTATTTTTTCCTTTCCTTATTAAGTCACAAACTTTCACCTTCTCACTTAGAGGAAGCACTTTATAGCTCCTCTGTGGCAATTCTGAATTGCCAGCATCACCCACAGCTCTTGTGATTTGGGGCCATTGTTAACTAAAATAAGGGTGATGAACACAAGCACCATGGTACTCTAATGGTTGGTCTCATCACCACGACAGTATCGAGTGACTGATGGACACTGAGTGTCTACAGCATGCTGGGCAAAGGGGTTCATGTATGATGGACACCATTTCATCACATTACTCAGAATGGCCTGCAATTGAAAACTTATGACTTATGAATGGTTTATTTCTGGAATTTTTCACTTAATATTTTCAGACCACAATTGATAACTGAAACAGCAGAGTGAAACTGGGTAAGGGGGGTACTACTGTATATACATTTATATATAAGTAGAAAAAGATAAAAAGTGTCAAAACCAAATTATTAGCAATAGATACTTCTGAGGCTGGGGTATTTTAGCTGGTAAGGAACAGCCTGTTGTTTTATTTTATACTCTCCTGACATGCTTGAATATTTTGCTGTAAGTATAGTTTTGTAAATTTAAAAAACCTGCTTCTCAAAGTAGGCTATCGTAGGACCAGCCCCTCTCTCAATACTCAAAACGTGACAAATATGTGACAAAGATGACATAATAATTGGGCTTCTACAAATTGAGAAAGATGTCATTAATCTCAAAAACAAAAAGTAAAAGTAAGATTAGAAGGTTTGAAACCAGGATCTGAAAGAAAAAATGGGAATTTCTAAACCTGGGGAAAACCAGATAGCATCGTAAATGACTGACTTTACTCAAGCAATCCAGTACAAAGCAAAAAGAAGAAACAATTTAGGTTGGAAGGAAAATGAATTCTTCTAAGAGGATGGTAAACATGGGCCTGGAGATTCTGGCCCTGAGAAATTCTGTCTGACCTTGGTTTTTCATAAGGGCTGCTGCCTGGGTTCACAGAGCCTAACTGGATTCATCCCCAACCTCCCCTGTATTGCTCTGAGGCCATCTTTCTGAAGCTCAAACTTGAGGTGGTCACCATCCTCTGGCTGAACTCACATGGAGGTCACTGGCGGCCCCGTTAACCTCTTCAAAGGTCTCCTGTTAATCTTAAGCCTAAAATTCAAACAAGGTCAGCCTGACCCCTCGTGGTGTGAGCTCTTCCATTTTGTACCACACTCTTGTCTGGGCTTGGGACTCCCTTTCACCAGTTCATTCCTTTTCCACCTTCTGGAATTACAACCTTCCTCAATCTGGCTAACAACCTCTATTAATTACCTTCAGAGGACTCTGTATGTGGTTTATAGGTATTTGTCTTTCCCCACCAGATGACAAACTCTCAAAACCAGGAAGCAGTTTAGTCCCACCAAGTACCTGGCAGAGTCAGTCCTCAGTAAGTATTGAAAATGAGTCATCAAGTATCAAGCCTTTTCTATTGTACATTAGAGATTAGTACCTTTTCTGAGCTACTTTCTGTTCAGCTGTGTGATCCTCTAAGATCAAGTAGATTTTATTCCTTGAGGGATAAATATACTTAACAGGACAGCACTTAGTGTGGTATTTAGAGGTCCAGGCTGCGAAGACCAAGTGGACCTCTTGGGACATCCCAATGAAGTGGAAAGGTGATAGAGGGTAGCAGTCACATGCAGTACTTGAGTATTTACTGTTAATATCACCTTGCTTAAGTCCATCTTCTTTCAAAAAGATGTGGTGATGCAGGGATCACCTCACATTAGGGAATTAAAACCATACTCCTTTATAAAGGACATATGGATAACAAGGGGGGGTGGAAACAAGGGAAGAAGGCAGGGAAGGCTGGGGTGGTGGGGAGAAAAGGCAGAAAACTGTACTTGAATGATAAAAAAAAATCAACTTGAGAAAACAAAACAAACAAAAACAAAACAAAACAAAACAAAACCATACTTCTGCTCCTGATAATGAGCATGAAGTATAAAGACCTCACTGGTGAAACAAATCAAAAATTTTCATAAAAGCCCATTCCTACAAAAAATACCTCAAATAATTATGTTGGAGAGTGCCCAGCTTTGTCATTTCCCAGCTTCAAAGCTTGAAATGATGTGTATCCCAAAAGCAGTAGGATTTTACTGTGCTGAACACCCCACCCCCAATGCTGATCATGTTGCCTGATTATGAGAAAAACCACCTGGAGGAACTTGAAAGGCCTCTTCCTCTCACAGTTAAAGCAGATCATCAAAGGTGGTCTCAGACTGCTCACCAGCAGGAAAAATCCCCGAGAGCTATGACTGAGTCATATCCCATGTTTTTTTCGTGTGACTATTTATGGCAGACAAAGAACTTGTGTGACATAGGGCTTTACAAATAGCTTCCACTGTCAGTTAAGCCAGAGACCATTTCCAGATGCCACTTTAACAGAAAAGATATTAGTAAAATGAGCAGTGTCCATAATTATCATGTTGGTAACAAAATAAAGCAAAATACAACAAAAGAGAGAAATTATAGGAAGGCCTACTATTAAACACAACACCCCTTTGAGTGCCCGGGAACTTAGGTTCTGTAGGAAGCTAACTACTAAGTTATACTGAAAAAACAATCCAAATCCTGTGAGGGAACCTGGAATGTCATTAGAAACTACAGAATCAACTAAGACTTGTCTATTGGATCACTCACTAATGGGTTAAATTTTTCATCTAGTAGTACTAGTTAGGAGTATGTCTAACCCCACATTCATCTCTATCTCCAAGAGTTACTCTCCTAGACTATTTTTGTCTTAACTTTCACAGCACAGCTTCTGGTTTCATATTTCAAAACACTGGTGAGCACAATTATACTTGTGAAGTACCTTGAGCCATATTGTTCGTGAACTTTTTCATTAAAATAGAAGGCCATCCTCCCCATTTTGAGCAAGAAAATATTTATTTTGATTGGAATTTAAGAAGAATACTGATTGCTATACAGATAATTCCTCCTCCTCCTCAAAAAAATGTCTTTCACTGAGGATTCTTCTGATTGTCAGAGGTGTGCTGTTTTGCATTTATTCTTCCCAACTCTGAGGTGTGGCCTTTTAAAGATAAGGAAACTGAAGCTTAAAAAGAAGTTAAGGAACTTGCCCAGGTAGGAGGTAGGAGGTGATCACAGGTAGGAGGTGATAATGCCTTTTGTTTTTGAAGGCTTTTCTTATTACCAGGATTCCAAGCTCTCCTATGCTCCTCAAACTTTCCTGAGCATACAAATTAGCTGGGGATCTTGTCAAATGCACATTCTAACTTAGTAGGTTCTGGGTGGGACTTGAGATCCCACATTTCTAAGAGGTTCTACAGTGATAACGAGGCAGCTGGTCGATGGACCACTTTGAAGTAGCTAGGTCCCACACTGCTGCAAAGGTGTAATTCCTTCTCTGTGAAAGGAATGGTGTATTTCAACCAGCTGGAGCCAGACACACTCACTTGACTACCTAACATTGATACATTTGAGACAACATGGAGACAAGAAAGATACCAATCCAGAAGCGGTAGTGGTTATGGAATGCATACATTTCCATGTATTTTTACAGTAAAAATGCATTAAAAATTATTTCACAAAAGAAACTTAAAAAATACAAGTAGGGTGTTGAGTTTTCCCCCCACATTCTTCCAGGCATTAACTGTGTAATGGGTGAGAGGAAAATTTCTAAATTGTTTGATTTCATTGTACAAAATACTCATCCATCATCTCTCATCAAAACATTTACATGAAGTGGGGGATTAGGAAAAGTAGGCTCACAAGAATCAGTCTCCAATTTAAGGTTACAGTAGTTCAGAGAAAACTATATCTTTCTGCTTAGTGCATATTCCCGGTACAGTACAGTTATTTCCAAAGCAAATCTGTGTGGAATTCAGAGGAAACTGCCACACCAAAAGTGTTCAGATTGAGATAGGCGCAGGTGGGTAGCACACAGATTTTCAAATGTCAAATGTCATCTTTGAGGACAAGTAAGACATCAAAATATGAAGTTCAGGACATACTCCCCAAATCTACTTTGATTTCATTTATTTAAGACTCTGGACCACAACTGAGAGCATTGATCATTTAACAACAAAGATTTTGCTAGAAATAGTGAGAAAATTCCTAGCAGTGGAACCTTAGGAATAAAGTCTCCAAGTTGGTTCTTTGGAAATGGATAAAAAAGAACATCATTTTCAGTTGTATTCTTTCTCAGCCTTACTGCTACAGCTCAATGTATGCTTTCTATGGAAAACTTTGAAAAAAAAATAAAAGTCACAGACTTTTCCCTCTTTTTTAGATATAGAATGTTCATTGTGTCTGTTCGAGGAAATGAACTTGTTTTGTGAATGTCCACACAACTACAGCTACTCATTCCAATGTTATGTATAAACCCATAAGTCAAATAAAGCTATGAACAATGTAATATTTATATATGCATAGTGTTTTATAAAAAGATTGGCCCGCATACTGCTTTTCATCAATAAACAGCATTAAATCCATAGCACACTGCAAGAAATGAGTGAAGAACAGAATGCAAACAAGTGCTTAATAATTCGCAAGCAGGCTCACCATGGAGGAAATGATGATATTCAAACCAACTAAAGCTTTAGAGAATTACTTATACAGTCTCCCACTTTAAAACAGCTTTACAATACCTGATTTAGTTTACATTAAAATATATCCCAATTAATTTTTTCCATATTCAGAAATATGAACACATCACATTCCTCATACCTAAATTTTTTGTCATAAATTCTCTTTTATACAGGAAAAAAAGGCAACATTTTTTTAAAACAGGCTCTATTAATTACAGTTTTTAACTCTGTACACACAATGATTGGCTGGTTTTCTTTGTTCTTTTTTTCCCTTTTTAAAAAACAGTACCATGAGAACAACAGTGATTGACTCGCAAAGTTTTGTGTCTGTATGGAAAATGCAAAACAGTACTACAGAAATACACAATGTATTGTAAGCAGCGGTTTACTATAGTGGTCCAACAAGTACAAGCAAACATTTTGGCTCAGCTAGGCAGTAATCCATTTCAACCACTTCCCGGGGCTACACCCGACCCAACTACACCTTATGTGGGATTGCCAAAAGAATAGGTCTTTTCTAAAAAGGAAAATTATGTTTTGTTCTGCTGTCCCAAAATTCCAAGGACAGGGTCATGAAGACATAAGTTTGCCAACTAGATCTACAACCATTGAGATCACGTCCCTTCTCCTTCATTCATTCTGGAGACAGTTAGTTTCAAAGGGAAATCAGCATTTCTAAGAATAAGCACCTCCAACCCTAAAATTCAACAAAGAGCTAACTCCACCAAGGCACATTCCCTTCTCCCCAATTTGGCAAAGGGCAGCCATGGCCTTATGCTAAAAAGAGGGAACAGAATAACCTTCTGTATTGTGGACTTTTATGGCTCCTTCACACTGGGCACATTGTCCCTCACTCCATCTACTCTTAAGCTTCAAATCAGACATGACAACACAGGTGGTGTTTGTTGGTCCATTCCTTCCAGTAGTTGACTGAAGCTGTGGCAGCACTGCCTTAATGAAATCTTAGTAGATGTTGGTGATGCTAATGAACCTTACCATCTGCACTTGGATAATGGTGGCCAACCTTTTCCTCTCTATGCCTTTCTATGGCCAGGGGGAGTCCAAACTGTTTTCTGAACCAACTATGACTCAAGAACATAATGTTTTTGTGTGTGCCGTGTAGGTTTCCTATATCCTTCATTTGCAATAGTAGTCTCTTCATACAGTTTGCTTGATTTTAGGATCATTGGCAATCCTAACCCATCTCAACGAGTTCTCAGCTTTTACAAATATAGCTTTGCTTTTTTATTTAAAAGGAAATCTCCTAACTACAGTATAGCACTACATCATTACATAACAGTCTATATCAAATTAATTAAACTTAATAACGTCCCTTACTTAGTGAAAATGATCAACAGCCCTATTTAATCAGGAGAGAGATTGCCCCCAAAAGGGAACAATTCTTGACAATTCTACAGTTCATGTAGAAACAAAATTTATATCCCTTTGGGGCAGCATTTGGCAAATAATTTCCAAAAAAGTATGCATTTAAAAATACTTTCTTTAATATTATACATCAGGCACAACACTTTTCATATATATTTTTATAAGATTTCAAATGCATAAAATGTTTGTTGCTGTTCATAGGATCATCAGGTGTCAGATGCTTCATTAGGTAAGAAACTAAAGTATTTCAGGTTTGTGAACTTCCTCATAGAACCTTTGACATGGTAAAGGTTGGAATGTGACCCAGAGCTCAGATACTGAGGTCGGTGCTGCATTCTTTGTAAGGCCTCCTTCTCTGCTCTGGGGGATGTCTGCAACTTCTGCTGGCATCCTGCTTCAGGCTCGGCTCTTCTCTTTCTCGTTGGCTGACTCTGTCCTCTCTGTTCCTTTTCTCAAGAGACCGCTCTCGCCTCCGCTCGGGGGACCTCGCTTTCCTGCGGTCAGTCGATTTTGCTCTCCTTTCGGGCGAGCCCCCCCTCCTTCGCTCTGGAGATCTTCTCTGATCCAGGAGCCTTTCGAGAGACCTCCTACGGCGGCTGGGCGAGCTGTCCTTTCTGCGGGTGGGTGACCGATCTCGCCTCCTCTCAGGAGAAATCTCTCTTCTCTTGTCGTGCCTCTCCCTCCTCTCCAACGTGTTGTCAGCGCTCCGGGTGCCTTCCCTCCGCTTCTCTGGGGACCTCCTCGTGGGGCCATTGGTCACCAGCCGCTCAGGTGGGGCTTCTCTTCGCCCCTCGGACGCCCGGTCCTTGGGTCGGCAAGCCCCGCTGTCGAGTGTCCTGGAAGTTCCGTTCCATGTGTGATGCTCGTTGGGTTGTCTGCCGTACTCTCGGCCGCCTTTTGAATCTTTTCCATGTGCCCGCTTTTCCCCATGTGGTGATGATTTGTGAAGATCGGGTAGATAACTGGACTCCAATGGCGGGTGCGGCCTGCGGCCGGCCGGCCCGGGCCTCATTTCCGGGACACCCTGTGCCGGCCCGGGCCTCACTTCCGGGACACCTTGTGCACCGGCAGAGGCGCCGTTCCGGTCGCTGCCGGGGTCTGCAGGAAAGTAAATGAGAGTGACATTTGGGTGAGAAGAACCTTGGGCTCCTGTCCCCACTTCCACGCTTGAGCTCTCATTAGTGACAACAAACACACAACTGTTACAGCGGTCAGAATCAAAGCCAGCTGAGTCCTGGTTAAGTGTAACTGCAACTAGTTCAGTTAAAAACTAGTGCGCACGGCTTTTAGGGTCTACCCTACTATTCTCTCTACTCAACACATAGACGATTAAAGGAACTTAGAACATAAAGGCATGCCCTTATCAATAGTCTGTCTGTCTATAGGTATCTACATGTATCCAAACGCTCCCACTTTACCCCTTGCTCTTCCCCCACCCACCAACCCTTCTCCACCCCTCCCCTGTCCCCATGAAAGAAAATACTTCCTTTAAAGAAGACTTTTAAAAAATTTACTTAAAAATAATCTGGGCATGAGGGAACTCTCTGGGGGAATGTTAGAAGCCTATGTTTTGATCTGGGTGGTAATTAAATGGTTGCACACAGAGGTGACAACTCACTGCACTGTATAGTTAGGCTTTAGGCATTTTAGTGTATGCACAGTATACATCTATTTTAAAATATTTTTATTTAGAAAATAATAATCCAGGGTGGTGGTTGGCTCTATGGAGCCAATACCATCAGATGTGGACAACTGGCAAAGGTGACATTAAGTGAGGGTCCATTAAACATTTTCTCTGCCCTTGCCCATGTTTATTCAGCTATTTAATTTTGTGTGAGTTTAAGAAACTTTTTAAAATATGGAGTCTTCTGACAGATAAAAAGGAGGGGAAGGGAGATTGTGAGGGACCCAGCTTACATCAGATGGAGTTCAGATAAAGTCTTTAGTTTAGAGGCACTTTTCTTTATACTCAGCCATCATTCCACCCATGAGCCATGGAGTTACTGGACTGCTTCTTATAACATCAAGATATCTACAGATTTAAAAGCAGGGCAACACTCATGGGCTCTGGTTTACTATTAAACTATTTAAAATAACAGTGCGCGTGTAGGTGACATCCTGAATTTATGAGAGCTCTTTCAAAGCATAGCTACTTTGTTACCACTGAACTCAACAGGTCCTAGATACCACTACACCATTTTCGGCAAGGCACCGGTGATGGTGTGCTGCAGCATGGTGGGCAAACCAGGGGGACAGTAACAGAGACAAAGTGGATGCTCTGAAAGATCTTTCATGAAGCAACAAGCTCAATAGTAAGCAATCTGTTTCATGAATGATTTCCCAAAACCTTAGGTAGGTGTTAACAAAAGTAGGAATATAGCCTTGAACAGAGGCTGGCAAATTTTTTCTGTAAAGGGCCAAGGAATTGACATTTTTGGCTTTGCAGGCCACTTAGTTTGTTACAACTACTCAACTCTGGCACTGTCATATAAAAGCACCCTTAGACAACACATAAAATGTGTTGTGTTACTCAACTTTACTTGTAAAAACATGCTGTGCACATTTTGGCTCATCAGTTGCCCTTTGCCAAGAGATAACTGATCAAGCAGGAAATTTCATCTTGTCTAGCAAAGCCCTATATATACCTACATACCTAGGTGAGTGCTCTGTGATATGATGTTTGTTCTTTCTAAATGCTAGGTAGCCTATTAGAATTAATACAAGTCATTTTAAGATCTGGGTGAGAGGAGGTGCTTAGATCATTATCATAAATCTAGCCTTGGGGTTCCTTACACCTAACTTTTAAGATAAGGGACAGCAAGACTTTAACAGGGTCAGCGGTGTACTTACAATTCAAAGAACGCAGGGTGCTCAGAATGAATTGCCAAACATACCAAAATAGAGCTAAGCAGAAGCAATGAGGAAATTAGGCCACAGCACAGAAACACCTAGTATTGATTGAGCTACAAACCGTAGTTTGATTATGGCCCATAAGGTAGAAGCAAGCCTCCCCGAGCTTTTCATTTCTCATACATGCAGCGATATTAGGAGGTATCATCGCTGTAGAAGGGAGGGGCCAGCACCAAGAACAGTCAGAGAGAAAGAGAAAGAGAAAGAGAAAAAGTTGAACATTTAGATTCCCTATAACAAAGAGGAAAGAAAAAATCTGCATTTGTTAACATAGGGCAAAGAGAGTTTATTTGTCCAGTCAGACAGTCTAAGGCAACACTCAAATAAGGCTGCAGAGACCGCAATCAGAACAGTGACGTTTTTAGACAGCCATATAAGGTGACTCGAGGACCCAGACAATAGATGCATCCTTTTTTCTTTCTTTTTTTTTCAAACAACTGGAACAATGACAGGCTGGCATAGGAAAGCATTAACAATAAACAACAAAAGAACAAAGTTCCTCCTACCCCCCCTTAAGACCGCGGCAGTTAAATTAAGTACAAAAAACTCATTACAAAAATAGCCTCACAGAGAAGCAGGTTCCAATCAAGTCAGAAAAATATTGGAACTTAACATATTATAACCCATTTGTGAGTCTAATCAATAGAATTAGAGAGATTTAGTCCAAATGACACATGGAGACATTACAGCAGCACAATCCTAACATGTTCAACCCTTCTTGGAAAACCAAGTATTTAAATGATCTTTATTTCTGGCCCAAAGAACATCTGTTAGTGTTGGATTTTCATCCTCAGTGCAACAGACATTGGTTTTGAGAGGGTACACAGGTTATTGACGGTGACTCTCAAATGGAATATCACATCCAACAGAAGCATAGGGAAGACAGAAAAGGAAACAATGTTACACAGTTTCAGTGGCATCAATATACCTATCAATGGTTCAGTATGTACAGCTGTAACATCTTAGTGTTGTCAGACCACCTTCCCGGAGCATGGTTGGCTACAGCTGAGGGGGCTTGATCTGATAACTACCCATCCCCCACCTTGGCCCCTCATACGTTGCACCTGTATGAATGTACAACACCTGGGAAGACTATCCTTCAAAGGAGTTATCTTGTCCTTGAGCTGCATCTGAATTAAGGATCTCAACAGGTCCAAAATGCAACTGGGAATTGTGCAAAATGACTTTCAGAAAAGGGTGGTTACAGATAAAATCCCTAATAAAGGGGACTGATGTACGTGGGGACCATTCAATCACAGTTTCTATAGAAACTTTTGTAGACCTTTGGTTGGGAAGAAAAGCCCTACATCTAGGGCATAGCTTTTTTTCTTTTTTAATTTTTAAACAATAATCTCAAATAAATAGGACATAATTATTATAATATATAATATTTTGCCATCAGGACACTAAGCTAGGTAAAGATCATTGCTGTTTAGTCAAATCATGTCTATAGATATGACAAAGGAACTCTGTATAATCTGGCTTTCCCCATAGGAAAGGTATAATCATGTGTTTCCCTCATGATGGGCACTGGGAATGTATTTCACCTTTTATCATTTAACATCATATGGCTAACATATCAACAGTTTTGTCTGTTTTCTAGTAATGGGCTCAGGTGGTTTGGGTTGGGGCAGGGACCAGAGGTGGGGATGCAGAAGTGTTGTATACAGAGCATAAAAGGAGGTAAGCAAGGCCCCAAATAATCTCAAAGTTTCACGTCTCATAAATAAGACATCAGGTTACCACAAAAGAAAAAAAAAGAATTGTGCCTCAACATATCACTCAGGAAACCTGCTTTCCTGCTTCTTAAAAGGAGTATAGTCATTTTGTGCTAACAATTGGATCTGAGAAACAGTTTGGCACAGTTCAAACAATCATTCCTTCGCTCTTGGTCGGACTAGACAAAATGTTCTCTCTGATTATCAGAAAGGGGGCTGTAAAGATCTTGTCTTAGACCATGCCCCAGTCCATGTAAGCAAGCAAAAGGATGAAATGTGTAGAGATTTCAGAACAAACGAGGCAAATAATCACATGGTGCGAAAGGCTGGTAAGACACTGGTGAATAGGGAAAACAAAAAGACTTTCCTGCTGTAGTTCTGGAGACAAATTCATGGAGTCATGCCAGGGAAGGAAGGAATGTTTTCATAGTTTGACCCACCATATTCTGGTACTGAGCCGTCTCCCCGCTTCAGAGACAGACGCACTCTGCGGCCACCATTCTTAATCAGTTCTATAGCCCGAGAATGCTTCATGTTTTTGGTGGTTTCACCATTGATCTCTAAAATTTCATCACCGATCTGCTCAAAGCAAGAGAGAAAAAAGTGAAAACATCATAAAAGAGTTTCACCAGCTATTGAAGTGTTTTATTATTTAAAATTCTTTCATTTATTGATTACCTAAATACTTATTGAATGTACCCTAGAAAAATCTATGGCTTAGGATGCAACAGGGAAAAAATCTCTGCCTTGATGGAGATGACATTCTAATGGGGGAAATACAATTAACAAGAAAATCAGAAAATTACATCTATGTTAGACAGTATTAAGTGCTATGGAAAAAACTAATAAAACAGTAAAGGGAATATTAATTGTTGAAGAAAGGAGGATGTGGTAAGCAGCTTCTGGATGGCCCTCAGTGATCCCCACCTCCTTATATTCACATCCTATGTAATTTTCTTCCCTTGGAATGAGGTTTGAAATTGGTGACTTGTTCTAACAAACAGAATATGGCAAATATGATGAGAGGTTGGTTCAAAGATAAAGTTACAAAATGATTCTGGCTTTTGTCTTGTTGCCCTCTTTTGTTCTCTCACTTGTTCACTCTCATGCATGCTGCCCTATGGAGTCCATGCTAAGGACATATGGGAGGCCCAGGCCAGCTGCCTGACAGGCACTGACTGCATCCTGCTAACAACCCTGTGAGTGAGCTTGGAAGCAAGTACTTCCCCAGCAGAGTCTTCAGAGGAGATGGCAATCTGGCAGATATATTAACTGTAGCATTTACTATGTGTCAGCCTCTATTCCATGCACTGGAGATAGAGGAATAAACAAAACAGGCCAGATCCTTGCTGTCATGGAACTTATATTCTACAAGGCTTTGGACTTTTAAAGTCCTGAATTTGTGCCTATTGTTTGTTAGCTAAGTGACCTTGCCCAAGTCCTTTTAATTTCTCAGAGTTTACTTCCTCTCCTGTAGAAGGAGATGATAATATCCCATGCTTATTACCAAGCTAAGGATTTGAAATTGGACAATACATGTAAACATGTCTTGTGATCTACATAGCATTATACAAAATACCATGATCATAGTATTTCATTCAATCAGAAACTCTCTTAAGTGACTAAAAACATGAAAAAGCATATCCCATGTGTTTGAAGTTTAAATAAAAGAAATATATACCAGTATACAGGGTCCAGCACAAATAATGCCTTTTTTATTACAAAATCATAAGCATGTAATTCTGTAACATAACAATATCACACTGAAGCACATCATATGACATTTTAGGTGAAATGCTCAAATTAAAACTATAAATCATTACACCCATATTATTACCTTACCACCCACACTCAAACAGGTGTTACTTCTGCCGGATCCTGTATATTGACTTGTACAGGCACCAATTGTGCATGCATGTGCATGAAGAAACTGATATGCAGTTTGATCCAGGAAACTGTATTTTAATTATGTAACACTTTTTACTGTTTAATTTTTTAAAGCTGCCTACATGGTCTACTTCCCCAATGGAAAAGAATATGCATGAAAAAATTCAATCCGAAGAAACTTAAAATTCAAGATTGTGTCTTAAGTACAAGTATTAAGTTCCCTACCCTTGGTCACTTTTTCCCTCTTTCTGCCCAAGGCCCAGTTTCATTCACTTTTTTCTTTTCCTGACCTGACTCCTGATTTTTTTTAATTTGCTGCCAATTGCTTCCTATGTGTGTGTCTTGATCTATGCGATCTATCTATAGCAAGCACATGATTTTTCTTTTTTTAGTCATCTAATCTGCCAAGGAGAGCAACACATTCGTATGCAATAACAGATATTAGATATCTAAACAGAGCAGAGTGGATTTTTGTATTTAAATTTTGTAGCTTTGACTACTATAGAGTGACCCTGAATATTCATGCCATGGAGTGACTGTCCCTTTGCTGAGGGTCAAATGCTGCTGAGGCTAAGGTAAGATGGCTGGTGACTAGCTAGCGACCAAATGGAGCTCACCACCCAAAACCTACAGAACTACAGAGCTTTCCTGCTCTCTAGGCATCCTGGTACACCTCGGAATTCCTATCAAGTGACAGGTCTGCCTCATGAGATTAAGTATAAGGAGTATGAAATGATATTCAGAAAATATCTCCTTCAATAATTTTGTAAGTAATTTTACTCCTTCTTCCAACCCCAAAGAATTGAAAGGGTTCACTGAACTTTGGCAGCTACCTCTAACTATGCTTCAGGGAGAGATTTATACTAGGGTGGGACTCATGTATTTTGACTATCTTGAAAGCTGTAAAAAATGAAATTCTCATGAAGAACTTTCTAGCCACATAACATCAAAAAGTCACTACAGATGATGTATTTACTTTGACTCTGGACTCCTCTTCTGACTTACCCTCATCTTTCCACACCTTTCTGCAGGACCATCCTCTGCTAAGCGCAGAACATAGAGGTCCATGTTATACTCGCGACCCCCTCGAAGACTAAAGCCAAAGCCCTTGGCTCCTCTTTCCAGTTCCACAGTGTAAAACTCCTGCTCCTATTTAAAAAAAAATTAAATGTAATTATTCCGGGAGAACTTGTATCCACACATATTTTTCTCCTTCTCTTCCCAAGCATTCTCTATTATGATGATTTGACCAAAAGCCATAATCACTATCCCCCTCTTGGTGATTCTCACTTGTTTATTAATATCCATTAACCTTAGAAGTTTGGAGATCCAGAAGTTGAAAACATCCATGAGTGTGCCTGTAGACTGCATGAGAGCATGCACATATCAAAATTTAAATCAGTGAGGCTGCAATTCTCCATTTATTGTGGGAAAAATCATTACATGACACTCTGCAAATGGCAGGATGTTCAGCCTCCCTGTCCAATGACCGAAAAATGCCAGCAGTGCTCATTATGAGAATACCAAAAGGCTTGGAAGGCCAGTAAAAAAGGAACCGGTTTAACTTTGTATTGTACAATGTTTCCCAAATTGGCTTCACCTGCTATTTATTACTTGCATACCCTCCATCACCACTGTAAGGGACAGTTGTTTGCTCTATGGGTCCCACCTGAAATTCACAGGTCTGAGACATACCTGAAGAAAAAGACATCTTAGCATAAATGCAATTAGGAATACCATGAGCAGGTATCAGCTGTTTTGCTCTTCCATTGGTCACCAATTACAGCTTTTTATTTTGTTCCCCCCAAAAAGGATATCTAGAAATATTTTTCAAAGGTAGTAAAATAAAATGTCATTTCCTAGACAATCAATGTGAGTCCATATTTAGTGCATTGCCTCACAAAAGGTTATTTATTTTCATTGAGGTACCTTGTAAAAGATACCTCATAAAAATAGCTTCAGAAAGCTGGAAGACACGTACAAAGCAAACAGGAAAAAAAAACGGCCCTCACCTGTGTTGCCTGGGGTGCTTTGAACTCAAACTGAGATTCCGGCTTTGGTTTGGTGGTATTCCTGCTAAAGTGAAAGAAATATATAAAAGCAACCCGTGGGGAAACTGAGAAAGAACGAATGAGGAGTGTCATCATGCCAGGAGTTACTTTTCCCCGCTTTAAACAAACAAAAGAAACCGCAGCCGTGTCTGACCTGGTCTCCTGGGCCCCTGGCTGAGGAGGGGTGTGTGTGGTGGTGATGGTGGCAATCTTCTCCGCATTGGTTAGCAAAGTGGCATTCGAAGACTCTGTAGGATGAGACAGAGCACAATGAAATGTGGGCCCAGAGAAGACACTGTCAAACTAGGAGGTATCCACAAGCCCCATGTCTGAATGACAAATTGGGCTTCTTTGTCACCATTTCAAGCAGCTCTGGCTTCAATTTGTCAATAATTAAGACTTTAAAGTACCACTTTAAGATACTCTATGATGTGAGCCATGTAAATCCCATTCCCCTTTTTCCAATCAGACATCCCAACAAAGGAAATAGTTTGCCCAAGAAAACACTCCCCTAAAGCTGCATCCAAGATAGGTGTCTCTCACTCCTCCCCCATCAGTTACACACGGCAGTCCCATCGAAACACTGTACTGCACCAAAATGACTTCCTAGAATTTCACAGACTGGTAATAAATATCTTTCCAAACATTTCCTGCAATTTATTAGTGATATTTAATTAATCTTTAATTTTCTCATATGAATGTCAAATTTAGAAATGTGCAGTGTCTTGTTAAAAACACACCGTTTACTTCCCCATTGCTGTTAACGAAGTACAACTGAAAATGTGGAGTTCTTGACAGATCTTGTCTAGTATCACTCATGAGAAATTAATTTTAAAATCTGCACTTGTTAGAGCTAGAGTTTGTAAATATAAGTTGTATAAATTATGAAGCCACCCTAACATAATAGACATGATTATATTCCTATGTAAATTGACTTTCTTCTCCACTAACCACATTCATATGCAACTTCATTAATCTCTAGAAGTGTGGAGACCCAGATGTTGGAAACATTCATGCGCATGTCTATACACTGCACACCAATGCACACATTAAAATGTAATCATTCATATAGTAATAATTATATATTCTTTTAAGAATCATTTCTCATTATGATCAAGGCAGACAGCAAGCAACTATGAGCAAGTTGCACTTATCTTTAGGTTGACTGTTGGAACATGGCATAAGTTTTCTATTCAAGAAAATGCTAAATATGATAGTTAGATTCTAAGATTCGCCCATAAATGCTTGTTTAATTCACAGTGTGTCAGGAAGTCTAGAAGTTTCTAGAAGTCGTTTGGCTTATAGGAAGTACTCTAATGTTTATCAAACACATATATCTACCCAAGATGTATAACAAAGTTTCTATGGGGAAATGTTAAGTATCCCCACCTGGGATACCGGGGCTACATTTCTTTTCATTACAGTCCTATGTGAAAAGACACCCTTCAAATCCCAATCACTTGTGGTCTATCTTCCATTATGTGTTCATTTTCCTTACACACAGTTCATGAAAGCATGGGCCTGAGACTGAAACCCAGGTTCAAATCCTCCTTTCCTCACTTATCAGCTGAGTGACTTATCTTCTTCATCTGATAGAAGGGGGCAACGGCATTAGTTCCCTTCCCTTGGAAATGTGTGAAATGTTTAGAACAGCACCTGCCATACAGTAAGCACTCAATACTTATTTCCTGAAGGTCTGGCCCTTGCCACTGCTTCTACTTTTTATTTACTGCTGTGGAACTTGTATAAATTATTTAAATTCTCTGCACAATGAGAAAGTCGAAATATGATTTTAACAGTTTGTATTCCAACCATAAAGCCCATGATTGTTACAGCCACGGTACAAGTTAATAAGAAAATGTAACTGGATCAAGTGAACTGAAATGTGTATCCTGCTCCTTCATTAGGACACTGTTTCTCACAACCTGTTTTGACAAATGTTTCTGCAGATTCTGAAGGAAAAGGAACCTGTGTTCAATTAAGGGTGATACTGAACAGAGAGAAATGTTCCTTCATGTCTGTGTTTTCTTTCCTAAGGACTCCTCCAAACCTTTAATCATGTCACTATGCTTTGCAACCCTTTGAGTAGGGGTGGTGAGGCTTCTCAAGTTTATTGGGAGGCAGTTTAGCATAACAGTAAGTAGGTCAGATTCTGAAGTCAAGACTATTTGGCTTTGCATCCCAAGCTCTGCAATTACCAGCTGGGACTTTAGCAAAGTTAAACTTTCTATGCCTCAGTCTCCTCTACTGCACATGTGGGAGAACAGATATATGTTAGAGAATTGGTGCAATGATGATCTGAAAGAAAAGTGTGTGTGATAATGCCTAGAACATAAAAACTGCCCCCAAAATGCTTGGCAATTTTTACTGGTAGTATGTGTTTATTACTGTTATAATACTAAAAGCATATTTTTATGATTGCAGTTAACTGGTACAGTCAAGGTGATAAATTTAAAATATTTCATGAAGTATAGCCCACTGTGCACATACAAAGGGCTAACACTGCACAGCCTCTCATTATGATTTACCAGGCATTTCATAAACACTTGTATTGGACCTTTTAAAAAACTTGATATTGCTCACTGTGATTACATGTATGGAGACTCTGGGAAATCACAAGGTGGTCCATCCAGGCCATGGGGAAATCATAATCAGGATACCAAAAAGGATGTTCTCTTGTAATTACAGTGATTATAATTACTGAGTTGAGTAGGGGTTTCCCTTCAGAGTGCTTGTGTGTTTTGGAAGCCAGAGTTCTCCAGGCAGATCACATCTCAAACAATTTTTCTATTTCTGCTGCTTTAATGATTACTGAGATATAAAAGATAACTACTCAATATGCATTTTAACAGAACTATTTTATTAATTTTCCATCTATAATTCATTTGTTATTTTTCACTGATTTGTATGCAAATCTGTTTTGGTTGAAGCTAAACTTCAAGCATTTAAAAAATTAACATTTAGTATGCAGCCCTGGCCAGTGTGGCCTAGTTGGCTGGGTGTCTTCCCACGAACTGAAAGATGCCTGGTTCAATTCCCCGTCAGGGCATGTGTCTAGGTTATAGATTTGGTCCCCGGTTGGGTCACATGCAAGAAACAAATGATCAATGTTTCTCTCTTACACCAGTGATTTTCTCCCTCCTCCTCCCTCCCTTATCCTGTCTCCAGAATCTACAAAAGAAACAAAAATTAATCAATGCCTATTTGAGCTTCTTGAATTTCCTTGTTGTTTCTCTTAATCTAGGAACAACCACCATTTCCTAATAATTTACACTGTGCCAAGAACTGTGCCAGGTGCTGTATCACATGCATTATTTCATTATTTATTTTAATTCTCACAACTCAATGAAACACATGTAATTAGTACCCTCATTTTATAGATGGAGACTCTGAGGCTTAGAAAAGGCAGGCAATATACCCAAGGTCTGGAAACTTTTAAGTTTTCATTTAGAATGAACCAAGACTTTAAGTGCTGAAATTCCCCCCACTGTTTTAAAATAGAGGAATGAAGCCCACTATCATAAACTCATAGCTCTATTCCAAAGTAAAATTTACTGCCTATAATAGAAAAAATATAAAAGAAGAGCCTGATATAAGAGTAGGCTCCAGCGGCAGTACTGTGAAGGGGTGTCAATGTATTTGACTTTTAAAACTCCAAGGCAGAGGGCCAGATTGGCTGCTTTTACGATAAATGACAGAAAGTACCCTACATCCTTTATTAAACAGTGTTTACACCTATATTAGCTCCCTCAGAGGAATGAAAATGGATATTACTATACTTTGCATAGCAACTGTGCACCAAGAAAAGCATGTGGGAGCTCTCCAGGTGCTGTCACAGTGCTGTGCTGAATCAGGGAACTAACTTCTGACAGCAGCATCTATCTGGGGTTTCAACATATCTCCATGACAAGAGATTACAGTTCTAACCTTGTTTCCATGGTAATATCCTTAACCTCCCATATGGAATCCACATTACAAAGCCAAGCAAATCAACAAAGGATACAGACATTCCTTTTATAAATATTGTAATGCACAAACACATATGTAATAAACGTCTGAAGGAAGCCTTTGGGAGACTTTTTAAATGTGTGTGGTTGGAACCCTGTTCTCTTTGCCCGAGTCTATGCTAGCATCATGTCCACAGAGCCTTCTATTAAGATGAAGTCACACTATTCTGTGCCTTCACCAAGGAAATTGTGATACCTGTGCTGCCAAGCCCTACCTCTTATTTAAGCAAATACTTTGAATCAGAGTGATAAGCACTACAAATTTATGACCATAATTTAAGTAATATGTTTTTAAGCTCATAAATATTCTCATCATCTTGAACTTAACTCAGTCTGATGGTCCCATGTTAGCCTGGCTCACTCAGGGTCTACCCTATCTGATTAAAGTCTCATTTCCATCCAGACTTCAGAGAGCATCTCTATACAACACAAGTGGTAGGAAGCATATGTGGCTGAATTTGTCAGATTTCAAGTTCCAGTTCAGTATAGTCAGGGGCTGGCTTTAGCTCAGCAGGTAATTCCGGTCAAGCTTCACTTAGTACCAGTACAGTCAGCTCTTCTCTGGGCCTTTCTGTGATGCCATTATGTACTTCCTATCCTGTACCCTTATCTCATAGGAGAAAAGGATCTGTCCCGTCCCCACCCCCACCCTGGTCCCAGATATAGTAAAAGCAGAGATCGTGAGGCCTCCCCTGGTCTAGGCCTGTCCAACATCTAAATGTCACAGAGACTTTGCTGGAGGGGGTTGGCAGAGAGAGAAGGAGAGTGGAGAGAGCAAGATGGAAAACAAAGAAGTGAGGAAAGCTATAGACCCAGATAAGTGAAGCTGTAGAAAAAAAGAGGTGAACGATGATAAGAAGAAAGAATTAGGCAGCATGAGTAAGAGAAAGAAGTGGATTTGGAGGGGGTTCCAAGCACTGGCTAACCAAGAGTGCATCCTCCTGAAATGCCTCCTAGGATTTCTGAGAATAGTTCTCTGGACAAAATGGATTTCTAAGAGATTTAAAAATCATTCTGATTGAGAAATTCAGTCTCCTCATGAGGATCACAAAACAAACTGTCTTTGGGCTACCTGATGAATTAAATATTAGAGTGAAAGATCTGATGGAGACAAGAGTACACCTCCCTTTCCTTACAATCCAACATGTTTAAACCACTTTCACAGAGAGGAGGTGGTACCACCATGCATTTCCCTTCATCAAAGTGTAAAAACCTCCGGGGTGGTTCCAGCCTCAGCTCAGAAATCTAACTCCCCTGCCTCAATGCTAATTTCCAAGAAAGCAATTTTTGGCCCCAGTTACAAGATGAGTATTATAAGCCCACCTATGTCAGACTTGACTGACTTCTGGCCTCCAAAACTTACACAATAACTGATGGAGAGTTTTATTACCATGGCAACAAATTCCTTAGTGTCTTGGATGAAATTGTGAAATTGCATCCTTAGCAGTGCATCAGTCCTTAACTATATTGTATCAATTCCAATGTTTATTTCTTCTAAACAAAACTCTCTGTAGATATTTCTATCTGAAGTTCATATTTTGAAATATTCAAGTTTAAAAAAATGTCTTTTCATTGATAACTATTATTGGATAGTTCACCATGCATTATATTTTTTGTTGTTCAGGTTTTCCAAAAGTATTTTCCATTGCACTTTTTAAAAATCAAGTCAACACTTAGTACATGCACAGTAGTATAAGTTGTTTCTGTATATTTTTGTCTTTCCTGACTTCACACTTTTTTGCCAAGCCCTTTCCTCAAGGATGTGCTTTTTTTCCTTTGGACACTGTCATTCTACATAAGGCTGACCAATATAGATTCAGCAAGTCAATTCCTGTGTCCAGTTCTTTTGGACTAGTTTTTTGAAATCTCTCCATGTGTCTAAATTTATATACTACATTTGTCTCAACCATTTCTTATTTAGTTTTTCTGGTTTTCTTCATCCTTTCCATAAGGAACTTATGCTCTATCATCTTGTGATCACTTTCCTAAATTATAATAGCTTTCCAGGGTGGTGAACTGGTAGAATGGACTCCAGACCAGATGGTCCATTACTAACCATGCATTTGAGATAGTCTGGAGGAGACCATCATTCAAGGAGCTAATTTTTCCTCAATGTTTTGTATGGGGTATTTTTGTGCAAAGCAAATTCTTTCTTTTTGGAACCAACAATTTTCAATATTATTGTTCGATTTGGGGTTTACTTTTTTTGAAAGACATAGTCTATACTATCCAATTGTTAAATTATAAAGCTCACTTTCTAATAATTCACATATGAAAACATTCATCTGGTGAATTATGTTTAGATAAATATCTCTAATTTTTAAAATTTTACATATCAATGGTATAACATTTGTATCACAGTAGCTCTATAAAGCCACATTTCTTCTTGAGAAATACTGACTTTTAGAATATTTTATTTTATCACATGCATAGCAAAAATGAAAAAAGACAATGAAATATTTTGGGACATGTAATCAGTTTCCTTCCAAGGGCCAAATCTACTTTAAATGAGGTCAATATTCAGGACTTAATTCTCTGAAAAACCTATACTTGGTGACATTAGTGTATCAACTTCACTTGTATTAAATATGAATAATACAGTGAATATTGACATTTTTGGCTGGATAACTTTTGGGGGGGCAGCTGTCCAATGTACTGTAGAATGTTCAGAAGCATCCCTGGGTCTACCCATTATATGCCATAAGCATTCACTCCAGACAATGCCAAATATGCTAGGGAGTGGAGGTGGGGGTGGGGTGGGGGGAACATCACCACTGCTGGAAAAGAACCAAAGATCTGCATTTAACCAACCAACCAAGAAAGAACTGGCCAGTTTAATGTAGAGATAACCTGCAATTAAATAAAAATACAGAGACTTAATTCCTTCTTTATTCATATGTAAAAGTTAGAAACAAATCAAGGCTAAACAAAACCACAAGACTCTCCAAATTAAATAAAAAATTAGATACATTCATTTACTCTGGAAAAAAAACCACTACTGGCTCTGCACTGACATTATGTCATTATGTAGATTTTGTGATGTCACCATATTATACAGTTAAATTTTAGTAATTATTTAAAGAAAAATCCTTAGTGATTTCCAGATGGAATATTAGGAGGTCTTTATCACCTGTATTCAAACTATTACATTGTTTTAAAGCCAAGGGCACCCAAACCAAAATCAATTGGGGAAAGTTGAAGACTTTTTGAAGTGTTCATATCTGCACCAAGACAGGTATTAAAGGCTAGAGGATGAAGTACAGAGGGTGAGGTAAGGGTTGGTAACAATGGCTCACATTTGTTTGATGGGTATGTTCCCTTAAGGATGGATAAGACTGTCTTAAATCAACACTATTCAATTACAGGAACACTAATGATAAAGAAATCAAGAGACAGAGATATCAGAAAAAGAGATACAGAGAGACACAACAGGTATACTTTACCATCCCCAGGAATGATGCGGAGGGTAACTGTGTTTCCTGCTTCTTTGATTAGGTTGACAATGTCTGAATGGGACTTGTTGGTGATGGAACAGCCATTTACCGCCAAGATCCGGTCTCCTACTTTCAGCTTGCCGCATCGGTCAGCAGGGCTCCCCTCAATAATCCGACCTATTTTGTGAGGCATAGCCACACATGCATTGCCTGCTTTGATATTGAGTTTTAATTTTTTTTAAGTTACGTGGGAATATAGTACAGGGAGGAGAAAAAGGGTTGAAAAGGGAAAGAGAAGGTTAAGTTGTTAATTAATTAAAGCATTAAGCAAATGTTATTAAAGGAGAGCTCTGCGTCGATGGTCAAAACATTGGCAACACTCAGGGCATCATGTAAGAAGCTACTGCACTGACCTGCAGTTCTTCTCTGACTCCAGAGGAAAACCCCAGTGCCCCTACTTAAATCAATTATAAAATTTGGGATACTTAGCAACTTCAAAGATTCTGAAGAGCCCCAAGATAACTTGCCATTGGCTTATTTTGGGACTTCAAATGTAAAACCCAGAGCTGGGATGGATGCTTTACGCACTCTGTGTTTGTGTCACTTCACTTTTGCCAGCTGTTGTTTAATCTTCTGCCAATGTTTTGTTCCTTCTCCATTTAGAAAAATAATCACTGGGAGTCTGGTGAGGCATGAGAGTCTGCTAGCACCAAAAATTCCAACTGAAAAACACCTACTAGACAAACACTTAAACTTCCTGCCTTCTAGCCATGATGAAGAAAGCTCTAGAAAACTAGAGATGAGCCAAGAAAGCCCCCAAGCTTGACATCTATTTTTGCTTTTACAACCCTTGATCAACCAGCCTACCTTGTGTGCTTTCAGGGTAGGGCCCAAATGGCTCATGAGCTCTGAAATCATCCTCTATCCTCCCAAAAATCTCAAAGGAATATGAAAACCTAGTTCCTACTCAAGCTGAGGACAGTGATCCAAAGCTAGGTTCATATCATTTCTCAGTACTTTTCCTTTAATCATTGCCTTTCACATTATCAGTTTCTACCCATCTATAACATGAAAAACCAGGGAGAGTCCATTTGAAAAGGTAGGTTTATTGTGCATGTTGAGGGATTCCAAGTCTCAACCAAGAGCACTGTTAACTTCTGAGAGAGGTGGAAAATTGGTTTTAAAGACTCACACAGAGTTTTCAGCTAACCGTGTATTAGTTTCCAAGTTTCTCACTCATATTCACCAATTTTGGGAATTTGTCTTTCTGGGGACTATGAAGACAGTTATGCAGTTGAGCCACCTTTTGGAAAGTGTAACAAAATTAACATGGGAGACACTAAAACTAAGCAGGCTCTTCCAGCACAATTTGGACCTTGAGGATAAAATGTGTGGGAAAATAAGCTGTAATCCATTTGAATTTCAGCATATTTGCCTGAGCTTTTATTATTAAATGTAACATTATGTCAAAATAGTTTTTTAAAATGAAGTTAGATTTTTTTTTCTGAATCCAACAAGCAGGTATGGTAGAAAGTTTCATACTCAAAGTCAAGATCTTAAGTTTAGCCCATCTCCAAGGACAACCCAAATGAGAAAGGTATCAAACAGCAGGTATGTAGAAAGCTCTGTATAGCTTGAAACAGAAGTCTCATGCAAGGTATGTGGGATAGTTTAATTCATTCACTGTTAAGAACCAGAGGAAAACAATCAAAGACCAATTGTGAGTGAAGACATTCAATATTCATTAAATAACACATAGCCTCCCACCTCCTGACATACCTGCTACTTCCTTCTAAAAAGTGAAACTGAGAATTCTGAAATCCTAAGAACATTAAAGGGTACACGGGGACACTAAAAATGTGGGTCTGAAGTTTCACTTGGGAGTTCTCACACCCCCTGCCTTTCCTTTTATTTTTTAAATTAAACAGAAGAGTCTCCAAAATTATTTTAAAAACAAAAGATCCTTGCCTTGATGCCATGTCACCCATCCATGGATTATTAAAGTAGCTCACAAAAGCAGTGTTAGTCATGGGTGTTTGTTACTGCAGCCACACATGCATAGACCTGCTGACTCACTTGTCTCCTTGTGGACAAGCCTTAGGGAAAACAGGGTTAGCAGGAAGCAACAGACAGAGGCAAGGGAGTTCTACAGAAGGAGGAAGCTAAAGGATGGAACTTGTAGCTGAACTCAGCCAGCAAGTGCCCTGGGTCACTGCTCCTCATATTCCTGGTGAGTCATTTGGGGATAGAGCTGAGGTACATTTCAAAGCCTGCACAGCCCTTCCAGCCTCCCATTATATCAGCAAATATGCTTGGAGAATAACAAATGATTTTTTATCCAATGATGGTGGATCATTCTTGGAGTACATATTTATAATCCATTCAATTGGAAATAGATTCGTAGATCAGTAGTTCCTGGAATCACCTCCTTTCCTCTTTGTGTCTGCTGGTGCACCCAGCAGAGAGTTAACCTTTTGAGAGTGTGACAATTGAGTTTCTCTATACTCTGCTGAAATCCCTAAAACATGGATGAGACAGGGAAATCACCCTTGTTAGAGTTCAAGGGCAATGAAGACAAATGGCTGTCAGATTTGAATTAGACTCCTAATCAGGTGACAGTAAAAATATTATTTAAAATTAAAGTTAAAAATTTCAGATGGGGATAGAGTAGGGAAAGGACACATTCCCTTTGGAAATGGAAAGGGCATTTCATATAATATTGTTATTCTTTACACCTCTAATTTTTTCTAAGCATATTTTTATAGCCATATGCTTCTTTTAAAAACTCTCAGACTTTCTAATGCTACTGAAATCAATAATATCTCACCCAGGACCTTGCAAAAGGTTTTTCTTGGCAAGAATTTCTCACTCTCTATACTGTCAAGGGGTGGTTCTGCAAATTTCATGCAGATTACACGTATGCTTTAGGTTGCTGCGTGCGTGTTTACAGGTGTTCAGAGTGGATGCTAAACGGTTACCAAAAAAACCCTTCGACCTCCAGGAGGGGAAAAGCTACCAAATAAACTGCATCCCCAATTAATACTTTAATTACCTGAAGCAAAAAGCAGGGAGGCATTTCTGTTAATGATACTGGGGAAGAACTTAATGATACTGGGGAAAAACTGGCAGCACTCACCGAAGGTTGTGCCTGCCTCAGGCCGGCTCACTGAGGACACTATGACGAACCCGAAGCCCTCGCTGTCCCCTCGGCGGATCTCCACGTCGTAGGGCTGCAGCGTGCTCACCACACCGCTGCCCCCTCCCCCGCCACTGCCGATGCCACTGGTGCTGCCGCTGCCTGAGCTCACCGTGTTCAGGGAGTTCTGACTGCCCTGTGGGGTGCGCTTGTCCTCGGTCAGGGAGGCGGGCTGCGTGCTGCTGTGGTGGGAAGAGGCTGGCGAGGGTACCTCCGTGTCTGCTTTGGGGGCTGTGCAAACAAAGTATGTGCCTCTCAGTAACCTGGCTGGGCCCAATGCATGCCCGCCATCCTTCCTCCTCCTCTCCCAACTGTGCATGGGCAAGAGGTCAGGAGGTTTACATGGCCTCACAGAATCCAGATAGAAGAATTTCAAATGGCTTCTTGGGAAAAGTATTTACTTCTCAGTATTTACTGACAATGACCCATGGAAAAATGCCAAAAAGGACAGCGAAATCGTTTCTCGTCTACAGCACACTAATGCGTCAATATCCACACTCAGATTCCAGCTGCAACACTCTGAAGTGTCCCCTGGGCGAAAATCAAAGGCAACCCAGAGGAAGTGCAGGTGTGCCCCATACCAAGGATGACCCCTAACCTCGCCTCAGAGAAGTGCCCAGGGCAGCACATTAATATTGCCGTTACCTAGAAGTCTCAGCCTACTCAGCTTTCCAAACATTTTCTGCTTTTGAGTTTTCCATCAGGCAAGAGATGGTAACTTGACAGTACCATTGAGGTTGCCATCCTGTGGGAAATCTGACATCTGTCAGAGGTATACTTCCTAGTTTCCAGGTGTCAATTATCTGCTCTGATCACACACTGGACCCATCAGCCTCCCTCAGCATTCCCGTTTTATAAAATCCCAGTTTGATTGCTTTGTCAGGTGACAGGGTAAAGCACTCCTAAACTGCCACAATCGTTGGTGGTACCAATTTATGTTTCATGACAAAACCAAAATGTGTTGTGCATAGCCTTGGATAAGACTACATTTATTCAAGAAATCTTGCCCTTCCCTAGATTTCTTTTTCACTGTAGTAAAATAGAAACATAAAATTTATCCTTTCAACTACTTTTAAGTGTACAGTTCAGTGGCATTAAGTAGTCACACTGTTGTGAAACCATCACCATCATCATCTCCAGAATTCTGTCACCACCTTCCAAAACTGAAACTCTGTACCCATTAAAGTCCAAGTCACTTTTTCCCTCTCCCCCAGCTCCTGGCAAACACCATTCTACTTTCTGACTCCATAAATCTGACTACCCTAGGTGCCACAAGAAAGTTGAATTATGTAACATTTGCATTTTTGTGACTAGTTTATCTCTTCATAGATTTAACATCTTTGACTGAGAGCTAAATACCCAAAATATTTAAGATTTTAAAAATAATTCTGAAATAGACAAAAATCACATTGCTCTACTATTTTTACTTAGTCCAGTGAAGTTAAAAAGTTTTCATCACACCTCAAAAGCTACTTGTGACTGACTGTTACTGGCAGCATGGAATACTATTTGCAGAAAGATTCTGAGGCCATAAGTGAGCATCAGGGACCTAAATGATTAACATTTTCCCACAGCTGCAGTAGGCAGGACTCTCACACTGGAACCTGACATCTTCATTCTGTAATGAATGATATACCATTTAAATGACTTACACTAGTTTGTTCTTTTTTTTTTGACAAGGTTCCAGTTGATTTTATCTGATAAGTATTTATTTGACTAATATTAAAACTACAGAGAATTCATATTATTTCATATCACACTTCTTCAGTAATTCAACTGATACAACACTGCTTCTACGGCCTCCTGAGTTCTGTCTTGGATATTTGGAGGTGGGGGCTGCAAACAAAGTTTAACCACCAACAGTGTGCTTTCAGGGAGCTGGAGAGTCAGTGGCAAAGACTGACACATGGTGAACTGTCATTACCTGGCAGATTCTGATATAGGAGTAAACCCTGATTCACAAGAATGGAAGGAAGTAAATGCTAAAATCTGGAGGCATTTGGAGGAAGGAGGGACTCTCCAAGGGTGTCACAGAGAAGGTTATATTTGAGTTGGGCCTGAAAGAATATGTAGTATTTTGAGAACTCAAGTACTTCGAAGCTTATAGGAGGAATGAATTAAGTATGACCTAGAAAGGGGCAGCTTTATACCTTTCTTATAGAGGAGAAAAAAATCTTGCATTAATAAATATTACTGTTGACAATAGAGTAACTTTTTTATGAGCTTATTTTGTGGCACAAACCTAATTTTTATTCTCTTAATTTGAAGTTACAATGCTCCTGACTGTCATAGTGACCTCTTTTGTTGAAAATTATCATCAGATGAAGAGGACAGCAAGGTTCTAGCTGGCGAGGTGTTGGGGGAAGTAATATAGTTTCAACTAGCCTTCTTCTAGAAGTCTTGGCTGAACAGGTACAAATGGCACATTGAAGTACTTTTGAATGACAGTAGTTTTGCAGTATTTGAGAGAAGTAAACTGTCTGGAAATTCTAAGCTTAGTCACATTTGCAAACATTTGCTAAAACAGATGCTTGAGGAGGCAGATACAGAAAGGGACCTTTTTCTGTGCATGAAGTGACAATGCTGTTGGAAGGAATGAATGAGAAACATACCTGAAAATACCACTTTACGCCGCACTGTGAGGTTGACATGGCCTTGCTTGGCGGCTTGTTGCATAAGCTGGACCACAAGCTGGTGTGATTTTCCAATTACTGGTGTCCCATCCACACAGATTAATTCATCCCCTGACCTGAGGCGGCCATCCGTATCAGCAGCACCCAGTGGTACGATGTGACCAATATAAATCTGTTGAGTAATTGGAGGATGGATAAAACATTGATCTTTTGGTTTGCTATTATACTGACAGCCTTCATATCTCTGAGAACATTTTAATCCATTCATTCATTCATGTCTGCATCCATGCCAGAAACATTCACTGAGTGCCCACTGGACACTAGGCATTGTGCTAGTACTACAACAGTTTTCACAAGGTGGGAAAAAACAACTTTTTCTTATCTGGTTCCATGACACTTATCCGTGGTGGTGATTCTCTTTTTCTCCTTTGCAAAATTAAATCACTTTTGTTTGCAAAATCCTTGTTCCTTTTCTATCTACCTAAGGACCCTCCTTTCAGAAAACTCTGCTAATTATAATACTACTTTCTTTAAAATCAAGCATTGTGACTTGCAATAGCAAATGCACAATAAATACTGTTAAATAAAGAAATGAATCAAGCAAAGTGTGGTCTGACACTCCCATTTCTGTACTCCCAGCACCTGTATCCAAGCAGTCTTTATGCAGTGCCTTGCTATTGTATTTACTTTCCACTAAACTTCAGTTGAAATATTTGTGTTTTCCTTGCCTTCTTGTTAGGTAATAATACTATAGCTACCTTTGCATGACCTGTATAGTTTACAAAGAACTTTGACAAAAAGACTTGTGAAAAATACGGACTCCAGAATCAGACCCTTTCCAGTCCTTCCATTTGCTAACTCTATAATCTTGGGGAAGTTAATTAATCTTTTTGTGTATTCACTTGCTGATAGAAAGTGGGGTAAATTGTGGGATAAATTCATGGATTTGAAGGATAAATGAGAGAATGTATGTTAAAATCCTTTGGCATAACATCTGGCACAGAGTAAGTACTCAATAAATAATAGTTATTTTATTACGATGAGAGAATTAATACTTTTCTTTAGTTTTCTTTTCCCCTTTCAAAAGAATTCTGTGATATAATCCTAAATTCATTCTAAAGATGAGGCCCAGCAAGGTTAAATGTCTCCTGATTCTTGTTTAGGATTCTTTCTCTTCTTTTGTAAAGAGGGGGGTCCTACTTTCCCTAATCTCTCATGATGCCTTGTGAAGTGCTCTCCCTGCTGGTGCTATTCAATACATGAAGGCAGTGGCAAATCTAACAGAATTGGCCATTGTTTTCTTAATTGATACCAATTCCTATTTAGCTGTTTGGTTTCATTTTCTTTGATGGGCTCTTCAGATGTATTAGCTCCCAGTTTTCACATATGTTAACATAAACCTTTTAGAAACTGGATCTAGTGAAACTGAGGATCCTTATATCTTTGATTAAATTTAGCTTTAAATCCTAGCCCTAGAAATCATCTCTCTGTGTGTCTATACCCCTCAGAGACTTAGCCTTTCCCCCAGGTAATCAGCAACCCCCAAGATGGCAGAAGACAGGAGCCCAGACCTGACTAGTGATCACAGGGGTCTGGACCTCTGGCACCATAAAGATAACATTTCGACCTAAGTTATGTTTCAGCTCCTGAGGCCTAAGTGGAACAATGCCCTGGCTATTTTCCCATGAGACTGGAAAGAGGGATGCCAGAACAGACCTCAGAGCTGTGCTCAAGACCTATAAGAAATGATGTACTACCCTTACCTCATCTCCCACCAATCAGCTCTCAGAACGACCCTGAACCCCTAACCCACTGTGTCTTGTGATTTTTCCCTGTATAACCTGTATCCTACATGCCCTCAGGGAGTTCGCTGTTTTGAATATTAGCTTCCTGCTCTCCTGAGTGGTGCCATTCATGATAAAATACCCAGTCTTTCTCTACTGCAATTCTCAGTGTCTAGTGTTTCACTCTGCTAGCACCGGGTAGATGAACTCTTCCTGTTCTCTAATATTAGTCTCTTCCCTCAAGACAAAAACATTTCTACAAAACCTAAGGAAAACCTCCACTGCCTGAGATGAAGCAGTGTTACACCTAGAGGGACTCCAATCATGGTGATTTGTTACTGCTGCCAATTTGCTTTGAAGTCTTAGAAAAGAACACTGGGAGAGGGAGGAGGGGAGGCAGAAGACTCACAGGTTCCCCTGGTTCATTTCCACCAAGAATCCTAAATCCAAATCCAGTCTCTTTTCTCCAGAGGAAGATATCCTGTTCTTGGTAATCTGGACCTAGAGAGGGGAGAAGGATAAGAGAGATTACTTCTCTGATCAAAGCAATCACACCCCTGAGATCACACAGTTACAGGACCAACACTGATGGTGCTGAGCAGATGACAGTTTTCTAACACAGACAAGGCAACAACAGAAACTGGATGTGAAGTAATGGAGGATGCTGGGTGAAAGGGAACAATGGGAGTAGTCATTGAGCCCTAAGTTTTTTCAAAAGACTAATCAACTGTTTGATAATTCCTAATCAAGACCAAGTCATGATCTCTGACTAAGCCAGAAATCAGCATTGACTGCTCTCCTCGGCACTGTTCAAGGAGACTTAATTAAAATCATCATGTGCTGTACTGCACTGTGGATGCCCCTGTCCAAGAGAGAGATGCCGAGTCAGAGCGACCTCTGAAGCAGGGGCTGGCTCGGCAGACTTAGGAGGCCCGTTAAGTCGCCTGATGTTATAGCAACTAAAAAAGAGACAAAAAGCTTGCAATAAAGTGTTCCCTTAAAAAAATTACTTCTTTTTCCTTTAAAGTAATCAAGACCAGCAATGCCAGTAATTTGATTTGTTAGATCATCTTTGCCAAAAAAAAGTTAGTCTTAAACATGCTAATATTTCCAAATTTGCAAAGTTTACTATGGTTTCAGTACTATTACCAAAAAGTAGCCAGACTTCCATAACCTAAGATTTATGGTGACAACAAATTGTTCTACATCAAGCCCTGGCTGGCATAGCTCAGTGGATTGAGCGCGGGCTGCAAACCAAAGTGCCGCAGGTTCAATTCCCAGTCAGGGTACATGCCTGGGTTGCAGGCCATGACCCCCAGCAACCTCACATTGATGTCTCTCTCTCTCTCTCTTTCTCCCTCCATTCCCTCTCTAAAAATAAATAAATAAATAAATAAATAAATAAATAAATAAATAAATCTTTAAAAAATTGTTCTGCATCAATGAACCATACTTCATTGTTAAAACGACTGACTGCTTTACTCCTGAGCTTGCTGTAGTGTTTCAACATTCAAAGTATTAGTTTATTATCAAATAACTTGATATTTTACTTTTAAAACTCAATAGTTCAGGGTTTAAATTTTTTTAAATCTCGTATTTAAAAAATAAAAGCAATTTTCATAAAAACATGCTCACTTTACATGAAATTGTTCTATATACCACTGTGTTAAAGGTAATAAAAGGGTTATTTCTATTTAATTTTTATTTAATACTTTAATATGTAGTGTTTTATAGTCTGTAAAATGACATATCTTTTATTTAAAGAGAAAAAATATAGTTTAATGGCAGAGAATCTTAAAGAATTTCAAATACCGTTCTACACACTTTCTGCTCTATTTAATTAATTGGATTTTGGGCTGAAGCAGTGTATGGGCCTGAGCATTTAGCTCTCATCACCTCCAGTCTGTACGATAGAACAGGGAGTAGGGCAGCGGTGTTTATATTTCAAACTAGTGAGAGCTATCCCTCTTCAGTGACTTGTTTACAAGCTTAAATGTACAGTGACTGAGTGTGCCAAGAAAGAATCAGCTAGGTAAACAGGTGAATACATGTCAGAGGTTTGAATCCGGTATTTTGCTTGAGCTATCTTAATGCCATGGCTTTCAACCATGCTTTTCATCCAATGCTTTTTTATTATAATTGCCGAGGCTAAGCTGTAAGACACCATGGGACATGGAGTTAAGCTACATCATGGCACTCCCATAAATGATTTGAGAATGATATTTTCTTGAGCATACGAAGGAAACATTTTCTTTCTGTTTGAGTAGCTGGCTAAAGGATATTTACTGTAATGGACTCACTGCAACTACAAATTAAATCAAGTTAGGTTTCCATCTTTGTTTCCTCTAAGCAGAGGATTATTACCAAAACAGGCCACAGGGCTTCCCAGGCAGCACCAGGGCCCAGGTAGAGTCGGCCTGAGTCTGCGGGGCCTTTCTGCGAACAAGGAAACGGACTCTGCAGAGACTGCAGCCCATCCACACCCATTTTTCCCAGCATCATTTAACCCAGGAACACTCACTTGTCCTACAATGACACCAAATGTAGCACATTTTTGCCTTATACTGTTCAGTTAGGTGTAAGCTAGCACTGTCTGGGTGGCTGTAGCCAATTGACTTGGACTTATCATACAGGTTAGTCCATAGGAGAAAAGCATCTGTCTTTCTCTATGAATCAGTGGGAAATGGCAAATTTATTAAAAAGCTTCCTATTGAAAAACAAGATGCCCAATGACACCAAGACTGTTGAGGACTCCAGTGATGAGCCAGAAAAACAGAGACACAAACACAATACACCAACACACAGAGATATTGCAAAGAAAGTCTTTTGGCACCTCAGTTTTGGCATTTTAACAATTATACTCTTCTTCCACCAACCAAATGCCAGGTACACAAGTGTGTAACTTTGGTGATAAAGTGGTGCTGCCACATAGAGAATTACAGAATTTTTTTTTGTGCATCCTCATCTGCCAGGGGCACTGAGGTTTCTAAAGTACTCCCCCAACAGGGTTTGTTCTCTTCTTGATTTCAGGCAGATTCCATTATAATTACATTTTTAGGAAGTAGCAGGGTAGAACCATCTTTCTGATGTTTTTATCACTTTGCTTTTCTTTTCAGTGAGGCTAAATAAAAAAGGCTAAGAAAACCTTGTCCAGCTTTCTTCACTTTTAAGCCCTTGCATAGGAGACAATCTCAGCAGTGAATATCCTTTGGTAATGCAAGCAACAACTGAATAAAGTGGCGAAAGACTTCCTTTGATAATTAGAAAGAATGGAATCACCAGGTATGCAGAGAAACCTCTCAGTGTCTCCATTACTACAGAACACACATTTTCAGACTTAGCAAAAAACATGCCCATCATTTTTTATTTTATCTTTTCTTTGGTCCATGCCTGGTCCACAAGAATAGCAAAACGTTTTTGTTCATGGCATTTCTCTTTCTGAGTTTCTCCCCAGCCCCCCAGACCAATGGGAACATCAAACAGGATGGATATAATGAAGAAAAAATTTTCAGTGAATCCTTACTCTGACATTCTCCAAAATTCGTGGAATTGATTTCTCTCTCTCTTTCACCCTTGCTCAATCCCGATGCTGGCGAAGGTGACATAGCTGGAATATTAATTTCACAATTTTGCAAAGCTTAATGCATGTGGTTTCTCTTAGTTCATGTTAATTTCGTTTTGATTGATAAGGAACGTGCAGTTAAGCTTTCACAGTAAAGGTCATGGCTGCTGTGAAGTTTAAAAGACTACAGTTTGATTCTGCTTTATTTTTTATCCCATGGTGCTTTTCTTGTCAAAAAGCTAGAAATTACTATTGTAGTGTTGGAAATTTCATTGAACTCCCATTACCATCTAAGACTCTTCATATTTAATTAAACCCCAAAGTGTACATTCTTGTATGACTGTTTTAATCATGTCATAAATTTTAGAGTCATCTAAACACTTATTTCTTTTAAAAAAATTGAGTATACTTTTTTAACTGCCACACTGTGGCACTTATTTGTTCCTGATGGAATACATTCCTGTGCTAATACCTGTTCAGGTGAATTCTATGCAGTTCAACCAGGACGGCTTTTTATTTGGAGGCGCAAATCATCAGATCTGGCCAAGGTTGAACACACACAAATGAGAGCTGTCATAATAGCTCTTAAAATCTCGAAGTGCACACAAGGCTCCTTAAACTCACTTCGAGGAAGAAGCCTGTCCACCAGTTCCAAATACGTAAACACGTCTCCACGGAGCAGTGCAGCTTTACCTTGGTTAATATGACAGCTTGGATGTTTTTTTCTTTCCAAACTAGTTTGTAAACAGGCAAAATTTCAATGGGAAGTTTTAGACTTTCTTTCAGAGTAAACACTAGTGGATACTATCTGGTCCTGAACATTAACCAGTATGATTGCATCAATGTCATTTTTCAAAACATTCATACAATAGGTATGTTACCTGGAGAAAACACAAAACTGGCAATGAGGCTTTTAAAGGACTTTCATACTTGCCTTTGTTTTTAATTAAACATGTAAGCCCTTCAGAGGGGTTTATTAATACATCTGTAATTCCAGATTGACTCATTGGACACTGCTGTTTTGACAGATGGCCGTATCAAGAATATTTTGCACAGTAGTTAGACCATGTGAGGGAAATGGATCAGACTGTATCAGTCTTCACATTGCCCTTCATAATAAAATGAAATATAAGGAAAATATATTTTCCCCTGAAAAGGGGTATAAATTAAGGGTACACTTAAGGTATTAGGACTGACTTCAATTTTCTAGGAGTACTTTGCTTATTGTAATGTCTTGGGGGAAGGGGCAGCAAATCACATCTTAGGCTACACATTTTTTTTCTTCAAAAAACAAGATAAAAAACAACCAAGGGAATATCAGAAACATGTTGGGGATGAAGCAAAATACTAAATAAAAGGCAAGATTGACGTAGGCTCAGTCACAGCACTGGTACTATGAAAAGTAGGAAATCTGTGACAGACTCAGAATAATTACCATTGTGGGAAAAAGTCTCATTGTTACTCTCATTTAGCAGCTAGGAAGAAACCCAAGCAAATCTTAACATCAGTTACATAACTACAATCACTCCATTACCGAGTCTCCAGTCACCAAACAGAAATCGATTGTCACTTGTGCTGCTGGATCCTTCAGGTGGCAAAGAAAGGGGAGATGCGAAACCAGCCCCACCCCAAATGTTTCAGTTTGCCTGCCCCCTGAGCAATTCTGATGCTTAAGGTGTCTGGCTGTGGCAAGATTCTTAGTGTTTGGGGAGTGGGGTGAAAACATTTTTTTAAAAAAATGGATTACATACTAAATTCTGAAGAAATTTTGCTTCCATCAGGGTAAAAATGGCATTTGAGCTGCAGCTTCCTGTTAACTGGATGCATTAGCATCACCTGTCAACTGTGATGTTCCCACCAGTGCTTCAGAATGCGATTTATTTTATCACAAAAAGATTCCTATAGTCCTAAATGTGCGCTGTACTGAGAAAAGCAGAGGCATGGTCCATAACGCAGCATCTCAACATCAACAGAAGTTGGGCCATTGATTGGAGAAGCCACATGGTTATGAGAATTCTCAAACATCCTCTTTGGAACACAATTCTTCAATGAACTTGCTACAGTTTGTGAGAACAGACTCCAGGTCCATAACTCAGAAACTACTGCTTCTGAGAGACGTTCCAAAAGGGGCTGCCAGGGTTACGGTCTTCCAGGGTCTTTCCAGTCCAGGGATGAAATAAATCCCTTCCCAAATTATGTGGCTTTTGTTGGCATAGAGAACCCTTAGCCAAAATAGCCTATTTAATTCCACACACTGTTAGGAGAAAAGGGCAATATTTCCCCTTGAGGAGGAAATGATGGAGAGACCCCTGAGTGACTTCTAAAATTTGATAATCAGCTAGACTCCAACTTGCCTTGTGCAACTGTTGAAACGTAACTGCTGAAATGCACCCAGTAGTGTGGCCAACTTTCCTTCTCAGACAGGGATGCTGGCTTTGTTCCCATTTTGTGTTTTGTTTGGGTCACAGAGGAGTTCCTCCAGCCAGCCAGGGAAATGCTTCCTAGCCACATCTGAGGGGGTGTGCCAGAGCTGGGGCACCTGCCCCTGTCCCACCTCCTCTGTGCCTCACTCTCCAGGGGCCTCTGGAGAGGTAGCACACCTGTGTTGAGGGGGAGGGGCAAAGAGGATGTGCTAAACAATTCTCTTTTCCCTTCCAGTTTTGTTCAGACCCTTTACCAAATGCCTCCTTCATCCTTAAACATTCTCTCCTATTCCAGTCCAACAAGGGAAAATGAAGTACATGACCTCCATAGTTGCTTCATACTGACCAATCATCCTCAGGAGAAAAGGTCAGCAATAGCAACAGCCAAAAAAGGACCTGTTTGTATGCCCCCAAATTAAAGCATTTTAGGGACTTTCATCAGTGATAAATTAAATGAATATTTTTATGGTGAACAGTCTTTGGAAATCACTTCATAATAAAGTTAATATTTTGTTTATAAGAATCAAAAAGTTATGATGCATGCCATCACTAGCTCGTATTTATTGGAATTGTAAAGCCAGAGGAACATAATTAAAACCACAGTATAAATAATTAAAGTACAAACCACTCAAATTTTTTTAAGGGGAATGTTTAGAAAAAGACTGATAATATTGGTAAAAAAAATACCAGTATTCTTAAAAACTAAGAAACCACTAAGAAAGAACTTAATTTCATCTCATTACTCCTGCAATCTGAACCAATCATATTTATGTTGTATTGTACATCAGAGCTGTTTAACAAGAGCATGCTATAATCTCCACACAGGGGAGAATTAATGAGACAGCAGTTCTTATCTGCTACTTCTTTAAACTGAAAAGAAAAAGAAATCCATTATTATCCAGGCCCTTTATTTGATGGCCATCCATATCTGCCCCTCCCCAAACTGGACATAATGGAGCCCCCATGACTATCCAGCAGATTCTTTCACTGCTGAGAAGCGTTCACCTCTCACCTCGGTTCAGTCTACACACTGAAAATCTATTTTTAATAAGCCTCGAGAGAGAGTTGAAGCCCTGGAGTGGGGTCGCAGAAAGGCAGCAGCCAGAGTGCTACTCACGTCGGCTTTCATACATGCTCCTGGACTGGGCCCAGATTTTGAAAGGATCTGGTTTTTTCTGCCCAGTGCTGTCGGTCTGATCTGGAGCCGGGGCCTCTGCGGGTGGGTACTCAGGGAGCACCTGTGTGCTGTGGCTGGGGGACGCTGTGTGCAGGCTTCGGTGGCTGGAAACACTGTGTTGGGAACTGTTCTGGCTGTCTTTTCTTTCCAGAGGTTGCTGAAAGTGAGTGAGTGAGAAGGGCAAGAACAGAAGATTACTGTTGGTTCTCTAAGTGGGTGTTTTCCCTCAGTTTGTCTTTGTTCAGCATTTCTGCACACACATACACAAACACATCAACAACACTTTGGCTTCCACCTTCCTCCAGCCAATGCTGAATGCAGATAAAACCCCAAGTGATCAGCTCACGGAGAGGGGGTGGGCCAGATGCAAAGACATAATCACAAATTGTACTGCCCTCTGGGCTGTGGCAGAAAACAAATCCAATTTTCATCAAAGGTTCTTGGCTAAGACACTGGGCTAATTTATGATGAGATGTCTCAGTCTTAACATCCTCATTTTTTCACAAAATGTGTGACACAAAATACCACTAGTAGTTAAATATAAGGCTATGATATCCAAAAGAAATACAACCAGTGCCAAAAACCGTTTGGGATTCCATGTCTTTTATTATTCTTTCAATGATAAAATACCTGTCTCTAATCTAAGGGTTTGCCATCAGTTTTTGTGGACTGTAAGAAAAGGAGATTAGATCTTTTAAAAATCACTATGTGTGCACTTGAACTTATAAGTATATAAATAACTATTATATGAAGAGCTGTCATAATTCTTAGGTGATCAGTTTTGCAGGTATCAATTCACGTCTTTATCTCCTGATACTACTGTTGGTTCTTTATATACAGATTGAACTCAAGGAGTCAGCCTTCTTAGATCTATACTCTGTCCAAAGTCCAAGAAGTATTCTAAGGGAAAGCATATCATTTAAGTTTCAACAAAATAAGCAATTCCTTAAAACATACCCAGCAAATGACCCTTACCATTTTATGAAATGTTCTTTATTTGAATGGGGAGCAAAAACTAAGGGGAGGATATGAAATAATTTCAGTTCTTATTTTCTCCAGTAGAAGATTTGTAAGCCCAGTTGTTTGGTTTCCCCTATTCCAAATTAAACCCTGAGATCTTGTCCCTCACATGATGGATACTATGTCCCTAGACTTACCTGCTAAAGAGCATCCTGAAGGGACAGAAGACAGGAAAGGGAATCTCTGTCCTCTCTTATGGCTCTTGTACAGCTCATGATTTTGAACTACTTTATAAGATCTTTGGCTCAGAGCATTCTGGGTCTCTATAGTTATTTACAGAATCAAAATCTTCCCCTTGGTCTTCAATGAATCTTATCAATAGTTCTTTGCTTTCTCCCTAGGCATCCTCCAGTTTTCATTCCCCATATTGATGGAAGTTTCCAAGGTCCCTTTCATTTAAAACTCAGGTCTCTCTGCCCCTCCCTGCCCAGTCCTTAATTTAAAATAAGTATCTGAAGAAAGCCCATGGAGGACAAAAGCTTCATTTGCCCTTGACAATTACAGATTACAATTTGAAATCAGGTTTTGGCAAGGATTCAAAGTTGAGGAAAATTGGGCATGCATTTAATAAAGGTAAGATAGACAACTGAAAATTTTCTTCTGTGTGCCTTTGGCAGAAATTTGAGAACCATATTCTACACTAGCAGAGAGGTCTTGGTAGACTGTGGGAGGGGTCTGACTCCGGACACACTCTGTGGGGGGGGATGTTGGGAAAAGCATAGTTTGGGTGCTGACAAACACCATCAGAGACCCAGGAATCATCCTTCTCTTGGAGGATAAATTACTCATCTCAGACATGGGTGGATCAGCATTCCAAAGACTTGGAATAGAACCTGGTTCTGCCAACTTCCAACAGCACCCTCCCCAGCAGCGAATTCAGCTCTTTGGGCCAGCTGTCTGATTTCTGCCCCAGAAAGTCAATACCTGCCTTCTTGCTTCCCCTGGAGGGCATGCTGAAGATTTTCAGAATCAAAAAACATCAATGGCAGATATAATCTCCATTCTCTTTTTCAAGTACATAGGAATTTGTTTTTCTCTTCATGTGATCATTACCAGGGTGGTCTTTAAAAACCAGCAGGAGCAGCACCAGCCCGGTTTGGGTGTGAACACACATTAGCATAAACAGAAGGACCTGGAATCCCGGGTGGGCTTTCCTCCCTCTCCATACTTTCCTGTGTTGCCTACTTTTAATTAGAATGCAGAGAATGCTTTCTATCATTGACACAAAATTTAAAGCTATTTTCATTTTGAAATTAACCTTGGTAACAAAAATTAATGGGAATTATTACTTCTATTTTTACATTTTGGTGGTACTTTGTTTTTGGTCACCTCTGCGGTGAGGGAAGATTTTAAATGTAAAAGCAAATAATTCAATAAAGGACCTCCCCATTTACCCTGGGAGTTGCTTCCCTTCCTTCAAACGCCCACCCTCTCTTGGTCCCTCAAATTAGTAAATGCCACATTGTGGGGTCTGTCTCCCTGACACTACCTTCAGTTCGCAATTAAGTCTCTCTGATCTTTGAAGCTCCAGTTTCCTTCAGGTTTACACTACTCTTTACAAAGTCTCTTGGGGACCCCAGGTGAGCTGCACTGCAGGCTTACCTGAGGGATACATCACACTTCTTCCTTCCTGGGGTTACTCTGTAGTCCCTGGAACCTCAACTTTAACCTCTTCCATTTGTTCCCTCTTCCTGAACTGGAAGAAAATCTTTCTGGCAACCCTGCCCACCAGAGGGAGTCTGATAAAGGCTGGGCCTTTTTCCTGCTGAGAATGCACATGAGCTTCTCCACGTGTACCCACAATGCACACAGAGTCTGCACATTTCCTCCTGGGTTTTAAGACCCTTCCCCAGCTGGTTCACGGTAACTAATCTCTGACATGGAGGACTGGACCTCCTTAAATTAATTGAAGATGTAGTTTTGCTATAAACACAGGTGCAAATGAAGTCTAGTGAACACAGTTTGAGCCATTTTTTAAATTTTAATGCCCCTTCTCACCTCCCCAATAAATGAGTCATATAGGTCTAATTTAACACCAAATGACAGATACAGTTGGAAACAAGTTTGGAAAACTGCCTCACAATCAAGTTGCACTTCTGCAACCCTTTTAAATGTCATCTAAACTTGGTTCTTAAATTTGGAAAAGAAAAAGTAAAGCAGCATCTTCATAACATGCCCTAAAAACTGTCACACTGGGGCTTTCGTGAACTGGCACGTTTGTATCTACTTAGAAGGCTAAATACATATAATGGTCTGGACGCTTGTGGTATTTTCCCCTAGGTAAGATTGACCTCACTTTGTTTCTTCTCAAGTTCAATTATGAAAACTACTTAATTTGAAGATGCATTTTGTATTTAATATTTAGCTGGCACTCTGGGCTTTCTGAAGTTTTATGTTCTCTATATACAAAAAAGTACAAAAATACGCCTTTTTATTTTCTGTGAGCATGATAATTAGCTTTGGCAGTGTCTTTTATCGGGTCAGAGCCCAGAATTGTCCAGGAGAAAAGCTGTGTCTGTGTTTATATCTCCAATCTCAGTCAACTGGCGTGCCCTTCAGCAGGCTGCATCATGTCCCGGAAGACTTGGGGCATGAGAACACACTCACTTCTGAATTAGTTATGAGACCAGGATCAGATCTGCATCTAATGTGATTGGCTTTCACCTCATTTTCTAGGTGAAAAACTGGCCCAAAGACAAATACCTGTAGACAAAGATGCACTTTCAAGCCTGTTGCAGTAATGAATGCAAACTAAGAATCGGGGTGGAGGGAGCACCCGGTCCAACAATGACAGGACACCCAGCCTGGGTCCTCCTCCTGAGTAACTAACTAGCTTCAATATATTTATTCCCTCCTCCAACAAGTACAGAGTGACCACCTACTGCGAGTCAGATTCTAAGATAAGCAGTATGTAAATGAGAAAGAGATGGTAGCTGCGCTGTTAGAATATATACCTCTGTGTGTATGTAGGGTTGTGTGTGTGTTTGTATGTATAGATAAATATTAATCAAATAACTGTAACAGACTGGTAACAACATAATGCAGTGCCCTTTAGCTAGGTAACAAGAGGCTTCCTAAAGAACATTCCATTAATGGAAGCAGCATGTGCTAAGTCTTCAAAGCAAAATGGGTTTGGAGTGTTTGAGAATAGAGAGAAGGCTAGTGTGGCACAGGAAGGGGCCGGGGCAGTCTTAGATGAACTTGGAGATGAAACAGTGTAAGGGCCTTGTGGGCTACTTTAAGGACACCGAGTTTCATTCTTAGTTCAGGGGAGGAGGAATTGTATTAACAACAGGAAAGCAGGCATGCACCAGGAGCCACCTTGCATCCAGAAAGTTTGGTCTGGCTACTGGGTGGTGTAAAGGTTGGTGGGGAAGGGAGAGAAAGCAGAGAGCAGTCAGGAATCTACTGTGTGTCCAGGGCAGGAGCCCAACAAGGTTTACACGATGGGAGTGGTAGTGATGAGGCAGAGGGACAAGTGAAGTTAAAAGACATTTGTTGCGAGAGTCAATAGGGACTGCTCACAGACTGAACAGGGGACAGGGCAGGAGGAGGAAGAAGAGATCTCACAAACATAGTCATTCAATTCCCATGTTCTGGCTTTAGTAACTGGTTGGAAAGGGTTGCCATGTATTGAGACGAGTATTTCCAATGCTCTGTTGTCACTGTGCTGATATTTTTGAATCAAGAGTTTAATTTCTGAATGTAAAATCAGAACCAACTAGGAAAAAAGAAATGGGCTTGATTTTGAAAACTCCATTGAGTCCTTGGCCACATACTAGCCATAAGACTTTTAAAGATAAAATCGTACCAATCTCCCTATAATGAATGATTTCCTTACTACTGACAGGCCAGGGAGATCGGGAAGATGCAATGGTCTTGATAAACAGAAATAGGAAAAAAAATCAGTTCATCAGTATTTCACAGAATTATTTTGAAATGAAGGTACTTATAAAGTGAGCTGAAAATATTCGCTTGGAAGAGCAAATGAATATAGACAGCACTTAGGAGCTTTAATGATGAAAAGAATTCATATAGCTTAAAAATGACAAATTGATACATTTTAAAACAAAATTATTTACAGTTCACTTATCTGCCAAGATTGAAGGCCACTGCAGCAATTTACATGGACAACAGGAAAAACTCCAAGTGCTGATGCGATATTAGGCCAATGTCATTAAAGGTTGTACGGAAATCAGAGACTCAAATACAAGGCAAAGCAGCTGATGGTCCTTGTTTTGGGCTCTTTCTTTTATTATTCATAGGCCTAAGTCAAACAACTTCTTCCAAAAAGGCAGGCAAGAGGAATTAATGGAGAAGAAAAGGGAGGTATTGACTGGATATGAAAATGAATTTTAGTTCACACTGAATGTAAAGCATCTAACACAACTGGCAAGTCTATTTTCTAGGGCTGCAAAGGGTGGAGGGTATGAGTTGATGTGGGAGGTGAGAGACAAGGAGGCTTATTTAAGTCCTTCTCCCATCCACTCCTCACCTTGCAGCCTGCAGGAACTTTTGACGGGTTGTATTATTGCCTTGGCTGAAGGACAAGTGGCATCAGAGTCCTGCTGACAACCGGGAGAGTTTCAGAAAGAGGCAGGACACATAAAACTGGATGAGTCATCCTGGGTTCACTCACGGTGCACGGGTATCTTAGAGAGCTCTCCCTGACGTCTCTTAGTGACTAGTAGTCAGTGAAGTCCTTACAATCCTTCCCAGGGGAAAGGAACAGAAGACAATGGAACAGAAACCTGTCACCACAGCTAGCTTTCAACTTGCTGGATTTGCAAGAGGTTGTTGGAGAGACTGCCTTTCCCCTAATTCAGTGACCCCCTTGTAAAGACTCTACATGAGAAGTTTTTTAGTAACTGGGAACATTGTATCTCCTTAGTGAACATCGTTTGCTTTCTTTGATCTGACACAGTAAATAATGTGGTTTCCTACATTGCTCAGGCTGCTAGTGAACTTGAAAGAACTCCACAGCTCAATCACAGCACCTAACTCAATTATGGGTCTTTTTATGGCTTTATATGACTATGGAACTTAGGTTATTACAATTCAGAGCTGAATGATTTTCATTAAAGTTTGTACTTGGTTCTGCTTTGTCGACTTGTGAAAGTATATGCTCATCAGACTTTAAGCCCCGTGACGAGGGTCTATGTTGATCTGTCTGTTCGTGTGGCTGTTGGTCTCTCCTCAGTGGCAGGAGGGGAGGACTGTCTTCTGTTTTAGTTCTTGTTGTATACCAGCATTGGTCTGACAGAGAAGGTACTCAGTTAACATTTATTGTTGGAACAGAAGCATTACAACATTTTGGTGATTTGTGACAATGAATCTATTTTTTGAAAGTAACAATTAATACAGTTTGTGTTTGTAAGCTCCAAAAACAAAGGTACCGTGACATCTTATTTATTATAGCTTCTCAGTGCCCCACACAAAACCTGGCACTTTGTAGGTTGTCCATTTATTTGCTAAATAAATGAATGGATATTTGAATTAATGAATAAAAGGTAAATGTACTGGTAGATAAATGGATAGATGGCAGTTGGACAGATGGACAAGTGGACAGATGAAGGAAGGGAGAAACAGAAGTACAAGTGAGAGATGAACAAGTGAGAAAACATAAATGGATATTAACTTAAAATTCAGAGTTTTCTATGATATGTAGAGTTTTAGATTCTCACACACAAAATCTTTGTGTGTGATCTAGACCAACACTCTGCCACATGAGTTTCCAGTCAGGGGGATTATGCTGGACCACAGAATTGGTCTCCTAGTAGGATCTAAAACCTGACAGCAAATATGTCTTATTCTTGTCCCTGCCATTTGGCAGGAAAATTTGATGTTCTGGATGTCCCAGCATTAAATTAATACAATTTTATTAAGACAGTGCCATTGTTCCCAGTGAGGCTATAAACCATAAAGTCAACATTTAAACTAAATGTAGTAGGTGAAATTGCTTATTAAGAATTAACTATCAAGGCCACCCAGGAGAGGAGCCTAGATCAAAAAGATAAGTCCTTCTGTTCTAATAAAAACCCAACTACTTAATTACTAAAAGCACTATTTTTTAAAAAAAGTCATGAGGGCAAAAAGAAGCTGTCAGTCATATGAGCAAGCCAACAATGTCAGGAGCCTCTAAAAGAAGAGAAAAACACATGTTGCTGGGTAAGACAGTATGTTCACAGAGCTGATGGTGAATCTAAGCGCATCACATCCCAGGCATTTCACTCCACAGCCTGCAAACCTGGCCTCGCCTGTCATTACATGAATGCCTGTCCAGGACCAAGACATGCAGCATCCCGTGGATTCCCTCAGACCCCACTAGAAAAACCCCATGCTCATCTGTCTCTCTGGCAGGGCATCACTGAAATTCAGACTGGGAAAGGAAAACAGCATTCAGCCCACCTGTACAGTGCTCTAACTGATCACAGATGTCAGCCATGCTCCACTGGCGGCAACAGACATTGGCTGAAATACCCCAAATTTTGTACAGCAGGTGCCTGAGTGTGCCAGCAGTGCTGTGAAAACCATCATCCCTGTCCTGGCACAGATATCAGGTAAGGACTGGGGGCTTGTTCTTTTCTAACCCAGCAGCACTCCAGCCTCTTGGCTTCAGGTAATTAAGAGCCAGCAGACTGTGGGCAAAGCAGTTGAGAGAGCGTTTTTCCTAGGAATGCAGTCTGAGTAATTGGCTTGCTCTTGCTAATGACATGGCTTCTACAAAAATAAACTGTCACAGGGAATTCTTTCAGCTGACTCTGAATGCAGGCTCTATACCTGTCTGATACCCTTGAGTGCAGCAAGGAATTCCAAAACACTTTGGGGAAGAAGAGTCACAAATGAATCTACAAAAATCCTCGTGCACGGTAAGTTTGAATGGGATGCAGAATGAAAGGAACACCATGCCACTTGATGTCCTGTGCAAAACTGCTGAATCTCCCCCAGTATGCTCCTGGCCAAGACTCCGTTCCATGTTGGTGTGTAAAATAAGTCTATCGTGTAGCATGGCTGAGGGTGGGGGAAAAAGGAGTGGCTCCTGCTAACTCAAGCTCGTGTGATACATCCTCCAGATTTCTCTTTTCTGTAGGCTGAACAGGTTCCTGACTGACCCAAGGATGGGAAGACCCATGTGCATGCGTACACACACACAGGCTCTGGCATCTTGGTGCCTACCAGCACTTTTCTGCCTAGACATTAGCACAAACTGACAAGGGAAGCAGCCCTGAAGTCACATGTCCCAATCATCATGTCCCAATCATCATGGCACTAAGCCATTGCAATCACATCAATTATTGCAGTTTTTCTCTTAGAAGTACTTGGGAGCAGGGCTTCAGAATGCAGGAAGCTCCCTCTCTCACCTCTTTAATAAACTTCTGCCTCCTGCTGCCAGGCTTGGAGGCAGGTGGAGAGAATTCAGCTGGAGTGCCACAAGCCACAAAGTTTTAAGGTTCTCCTTTCCTAGTGACAGGAAGCTGTAAAATTTCCCTCCCCCAAATATTCTAAGCCGCATGGAAATGGCTACTTTTTATCTGAATGGCAATGAATTGGGAAGCCTCTTCCACCCAGATCAATTTCATAGGCATCGGGGTTCCAGATTTTTCTAAGTAGCATTTTAATTTGTTGTCAGTGCCCTGGGAGAAGCTCACACCACCAATCAAAATACTATAGCCTCTAAGCTATTAGCTAACATGTCAACTAGGTAATGCATCTTCAGGGAACCCAGATTAGAAAGGACAGCAAACATTGATTTTTTTTTTTAAAGAATCCTATACCTGCAGCATAATGCTGTGAAAGCTAGCAAAAACAACAAAGGACTTCCACAGCAAGGGAATAGCTTATTCTCAGTCTGGCTGGGGCAGTGAACATTGTTCTATGTGAACATGGACACACATACAGGGCAGAACAGTTCTTCCTTAAACCTACAGGCTTTTTAATTTTGTAAATCATTAATCCTCCAGTGCACAGGAAAGCTCAGGGGGAGCATCTACCTATGTGAATGACTGGAAACACCAGTTGAGAGCAAGGCTACCCAGGAAGCAGATGGAGCTTTTTTCCCCTTCTCCTCCCAAAAGACACAATAGCATTTCTCTCAAGTTAAAACATCTAAGAAACTCATCCATTTGAAAGAGAGTTGTAATGCATTTATATAGAGAAGATTCTAATCCTGCATTCTTTATCCCGGCTCCCGCAGCTTTCCCACAATCACTACAGTTTAAAGACAAACCCAAATACCTTCTATACTAAACAGATCCCCAGAACTTAATCTACGGTGGGAGGCTCCTGTCTCCCCATCCGCTCTGAAACACACACATTTAGCCCAGTCAAACAAGACAGCATCCCCTCCCACCACCAACAGCCCCCCACTTCCCAATAAGCAGCTGGCAAGTCCTTACCGATTTAGGGCTCTTCTTGGGAACTGGCAGTCCTGGAAAAAATGCAACAAGGAGGGGTGGGGGAGAATCATTAGCATATAAATGTTACCTTTTCCTGAAAGAACAACCCCCAGGTGTTTCAGGGCAACCTAGCCATCTGCAGAGTTATGTCAGATTCCTCCCCAGCACTGGAGTTACCAGGCTGTTCATATCGAATCAAAGCAGGGGAGGAGGAGACGGGAGGTAGGAGATCTATCTGCATTAGCTATGCTGACTTGTACTGCAGCAGCCTGGAGGCTGGGAAAAGAAATTCACAGACCTCGGCGGCCTGGGAAATTGAACACTTGGACAGAATCTCAAATGCTCTTCTGGATTAAGAGAGACTTAATTTACAATTAAATCCAGGATATTTCCTTTCCACCGATCCACTTGTCAATTGAAGTGGACCAATAAGAACGGAGGAAGGGGTGTGTATTTAATTTCAGTGGTTAAAATTTATTTATTTCTTTCTTTTTTGGGGGGGGTCTTTTCTTTCTTTTTTTCTCTGCCTGTCAGCAGAGGAAATGCCATCTTTATTTGGATGAGGAGAACACCAAAACAAAGACGATGCTCTTCTGCCAGGACAGAACACAAATGCAAGTTGGTCTAGGATCTCCATCTGGGTCATGGACACGCCTCTCTATGTGTAGCATTCATCCAAGCAAACTCCTATTCAGCCTGCTGGAAAGAACTCAGCCCCTCCCAGGGAAAGCAGGTCGTTGGGGAGTAAAAAAGAGAAATTTTACAGAGCTGAGAGAGAAAGATAATAATGGAGAAAGAGGAAGGCAGAGGGAACAAAGATGGTCAGGGAACCTGGCTGGCTCTTCCAAAACCCTGTCCTTAGTGGGAGTAAGACAGCTGGAAGGAACCTGGGATCTCCTCACTTCTAGGCAAGTCCGAAGGGATGGGGCAGAGCATGGGAAATGTACCCCCAGGGGAGTGTAGCAAAGGAGGTACCGAAAGGAAAACTGAAGCATCCAACAGTGTCTCAAAAGTAATCATTTCTGCAAGCTGCCCTCTCATTTTTTTCTTTTCTGGTTTGAACAAGGATTAGAATGCAAAATGCAGATTCCAACTGTATTAGACACCAAAGATGCCCTTGGGATCTGATGATTTTGCACTGCAAATTTCAACCTTTTTAAGGAAAATGATCCCCATATAGTGTGAAGATGTCTATTCTTTGTGAGGTGACTTGACAAGCCATGAGCCAATCTTAAGTTCAGTGCAAGTAGCACAAAGCCCCAGAAGTGGGTAAGTAAGGAAGAAGCCGCAACAAGGAGCAAGGGGAATGTGTCCCTCGTAGGGGCCTGAGAGGGGTCAATGGTCCTGAAGGCATGAGGGCACTCTTTTGGCAGGGCTTATCACATCACCAAAATGAGGTCACCACAGTCTGGAAGAGTGTCTCTGGGACTGCAGAGTGCTTAAGGTGCTCCTGGCAGCTTGTTAAAAATGCAGGATCCCTGGCCTCACCTGGCAGGGGCCCAGGAATCTGCATATGAACAAATATTCCAGGGGGTGTGAGGATTGCATCTAAGGAAGCAACAATAGAGTATAGAATATTACTCTTCCGAGTCAAGTAGACTCAAGAGGCAACTCTCAGTGAGCTGCCTTAGAGCCCTCTATGCTTCAGTTTCTCAATTTATGAGAGGGAGATAATAAGACTCACCAAGATTGTTATGGTAAATAAATGGATGGAATTTTTAAAAGCTTTGTACCTGGTACAGGGTAGGCCCTCCATCGTCCTCCCCTGTTCTCTTCCTTTGCTAACAGGCACCATTCAGGGAGGAGGTGGCTCTGGTTTTTTTACTCTAGCCAAAATCACTTGTCTAGAATGTTAAAATATAAAACATATTGTAGGGGAGATATTTTATCTATGGATGAGAAGAACTGTGTGGGGCAATTTAGATATGTCATTATTCTTAAAAATAATTATTAAGTGCTTTTTATTTATTCATTAATATGATATCCTTAATGAATGTTATCAAGTTATATTAGTGTGTTTCATGGTGGTATGTACTTCAAAATTACATAATATTACATCTTAAAGTTCTGACTTTTCCCAATTCAGACTGACCTTATTCATCAATTAAAGTGAACACAGTTTCACCATTGTTAGCTAGACTTGGCTTTACCCAGGATCCCTATAACTCTCTACAAAAATGTATAAAGTATGTCCAAGTAGGTAAGAGGAGTCAGGGAAAATGGCTTCAACCCACACTTTGCTAGTCATTTATAAGACTAAAGCCATCTTAAATGCCGGCCTCTAAAGACTTTCACATGTGAAAAATAAAGGGTACTTTTCCTTCTCTGTCACAGACACACACACACACGTTCAAAGGTGCCTCTATAAGGATGCTTACTGCAGCACTGTTGATATAAAGGGAACCTGGAAACCAGTGGAAGTCCTAAATAAACTGTAGTACAGCCAACCTATAAAGCAGTCCGCAGAGGTTAAAAGAAATGAGCCATCTTAGGTGGGCAACAACATGGATAGTTTCTGAAACACAAGGCTGAGTGAGAACAGCAGGCTGCCACGTGGTGGTGCGGAAGGAGACAGGTGTAACTGCACTTGGACACAGGCACAGCAGTTGCCTTCCATGACTGTCCACGCCAAACTGGTAACACAGACATTTCTGGTGGGGCAAGGAAAGGCAGGGATCCAGGGACTAGTATAGGCAGAATTTAGCCTTAAATTAGTATTCTTATCAGAAGTACCATATTTACATCTGGCTAAGACAATGAAATATTAATTTAAAAATATCCACTAATGTGTTGGGAACCGCCCTGACTGGTATCAGAGGCTGAAACCCCCGCCTAGCTAAGGCTAAGGGAACGCCCTTGGAAATGTAAGCCAGCAAGGAGACAAAAGCTTATCTTCCTGGCAGGAATGCTGCTTCTGCTGCTTTATTCATAACTGAACCCCAAAAAGCTTGGTCGGTTAGCCAAAGACAGGTAAGATTCCCCACGGGGGGAACGACCTAAGACAGGCACGATCACTTTGGGAGGCCCCCCCCCCAAAAGAAGGACTTGGAGGGCTGCAGCAAAAGGGGGTGATGGACCCTCACTCCTCGGCTTTGACAAAGTCTGAGTTCTCAGCGTCTGGAAGAAAATCTCCTTGTCTCTCGGTTGCCTTAGTTCCCTTGCTCCACCTAAGCCTGAAACAATGACAGGGTGGTACAGCTCGGTACTGAGAAGTGCGGATTTCCCGGGGTGATCAGGCCTAAGAAAGAACATGTAAATTACTGTGAAACCTTCTTTGTTTAGAATGCTCTCAGTTGAATGAGAAGGGTCTTAGGAGGAAGTTATTTTGTTCCTCAGTCTTACAGCTCTTTGACCCCCAACTCAATAGACCGGCAGAGTTCTTTGTTTTCTATGGTTCCTTACTTCCCCTAATGAGTACTGTACTTTACCTGAATTATTATGCAAAATGAGCCTAATAAAAGCAGGTATGGACGGTAAATCAGTGCGCTCCCCTCTAGGGGGGGTGGCCATTTCGTCCCTACTTCCCCACAGAAACTAGTTTGTCTCTGTGCATGTGTCGTTTTTTCTCGCGTGTTTATCGTCGAGCCATCCACAGCGTTCCGTGGTCACTGCTGGCCGGTGACCCATGCGCAACACTAATGAATGAATGGCCCTTCCACCATTAACTGTCTGAAGCACATTCTGATGGTCTCAGCTCAGCTGACACAAGTTGTATTTGACAACAACAAAAACAAACTCATTTTAATTTAAAGGAGAATTTGTTCCTATTTATTAACTGGTTATTAAAAACCTACTTTTAAAAAGCCACACTTTTTACAGGATATAAATGGGCCACAATTTAGTATTTTAAAAGTAAAAAATCAGGACATTCCATTTGACTGCTTTAAAACAATGACAAACATTTGTTTGGGGTCCATGCATTCATTAGGTTTTAAAATCTAATGAATATGAATGCTGGAACAAAGCTTCTGATACAATTTATAATTTAATTTATCCCAAACTATTCAGATGGGTTGAAAACAGCTGGGAGACTAATGGAAAACACTCAAAAAAGGTCACCATTTGGTAGAATCCTCCAAGGCCAAATCAGAGGATGTGGCTCTTGTCTAGCTGGAGCTAACTGTTGGCCACCCCACACTGGCTGGACGACAGCAAGAAGCTCAGTCCCAAACTTCATAGCACATCAGTGGTTCTCCTTAAGACAAACACACACTTTGTGTTCCCAGTGGGAAGATTTGTTGTATAAATCACATGTTGCATAGGAAGCACATGAGTGGAAACAGCACCTGTCTTAATGGGTTCATCTGCTCCCTCCAGGAAAAGGAAGAGGGATTTTGAGAGGAGGCAGAAGAAAGAATTCATGGATGGCACCATCTGCTCTGAGGGCCTAGAAGGTGGCAAATGCTACTTCAAAGGGACCCCTGAAAACTTTTAAAGGGAAGTGTATGTTCAAAGCATGAATCTAAGTGTGATTTACAGAAGTGAGAAAAGCCTGGAAACTGAATTTTTAAAGTTCTCTACAATAAGGTGTCCCTTGGGAGAAACAAAAGGCTAATTGTCTGCTAGTGACTGGGATCTGACCAATTAACACAAGGAGGAGAAAACTCCTTCCTTTTAAATATCAAGGCTATAAACTATGCTCCTGAACATGTTCTCATATAACTAAATGGCAAATGTTATTTTGGTGAAATTCTATAATGGTGATACACAATTCATATAAAAAAGTAAAAATATAACAGAATACATATGCATTTGGAAACAAAGACTCAAAGATTATATGCCAAAACAGCATCCATCGTTCTTTAACTCATGGGATCCGGGATGGCTTTATTACTTATTTTCTACAACATGAAAAGCTTTATTCATTTATAAATACACACATATGTATACATACAGATGTCACAATAAATAAAGCTCTATACCGCCTTTTTAAATAAGTTAAATTTCAGGACATTTTATTGCACTTTTAAATCTGTAGAGCCCTCACTGACTGCTACATCCAAGAGTTATTACTTCTATACATACAGAGTTTCTTTAAGCACTCTGTTGAGATTAAGATTTGTGTCTTCCCTATTGACTAAATGGGAATAGGAAGAATGAGAATGATGTTGGATAGCTCAGCTGCGCTACCTGGGACCCAGACCAAAGCCAAGCAGGACCATGAGAGCACAGAGATGAGCAAGACCTGAGTTGTTTGGAAAGAGATGGGACTTCCCTGAACCTTACTTCCTCTTCTAGGTTTAAAGAAAGTGAGAATGTCAACCAAAGTCACTAACAGAATCAAGAAAATTCTGCAAAGGGCTTCAAAGGGGTGAACTCTAAAGTCACTATCACATGCAAAGTGGATCAACAAATCATAAAAATCTACTTTATCATTTTGGTTCCCTCCTCAGCATTCTAACAAACACTGTGTCTATGTCACTAATCCACATGTCACTGAACACACGAGATACTTCAGAGTTTTGCGTAGCAAATGTTGCATTAAAAACTATATTGCACCTGAATCAGGTTATGCAATGTGCAAGGAGCAGGGAACTGACATATATGTATTTAGAGAAACACAGCAAGAAAGGGACAGGCAGTTATGGAGACCACTGAAAAGCCATGGAAAGCAGAAAACTCAGAGAACTTGGTTAGGGGATGGCATTAGGTACCAAAGAGGACAAGGCTACTCCTGAGCACATTCCTCTCAGAGCCCTAGCCTTCTCTCTTATTCTATAGTCTATCAATATATAACCCTAAATGCAGGACAAAAAAACTATAGCTAACTTTAACTCAATAAACTCATTACTAGGAGTTTATATTAAGGAAATAATTAAAATGTCTCAAAGATTTACATAAAAAAGATGTGCAAGCCCTGGCCAGGTAGCTCAATTGGTTAAAGCATCGTTCGGATATGCCAAGGTTGTGGATTCAATCCACGGTCAGGGCACATACCAGAATCAACCAATGAATGCGTAAATAAGTGGGACAACAAATCGATGTTTCTTTATCTCTCTCCCTTCTTCTGTTTCTAAAATCAAATAAATAAAAAATAAAAAAGATGTTAAACACAGGATTATTTAAAGAAGATTAAAAGCTGGAAATAATACGAACTTCCATGAACAAAGGACAAACATTATTATATCAATAAGTAGAAGAATTATAAATCCATTAAAAATTAGTACAAAGAAGAATAGTGATGTGGAAAAATGGTAATGATATAAGTCATGAAAAGCAGGACAGAAACTGCCATAGAATATAAATTTATTGTTTTAAAAAAATATATATAATCATATGCATATATCATACACCCAAAGACTAGAAGGAAATGCATTAAAATACTGTTTCTGAATGCTATGGTTAATAGGTGATTCAAGTCTTTTCAGTATTTCCCAAGTTTTCTAGGTTTTACATAAAACACAGCTAGAAGCACGAACAGCTAAGCACTGAGTACTGCAGCCATTCTGAGTGTGCTTGGACAGTGGCGTGTACTCACTGGCTTTAGCGCAGTGATAAATTACAAAGTAACTGGAGTTCTAGCTCTTTCTTGACTCAGTGACTGCCATTTCTACTCAATTGGCTGTGCTACTAAATTACTGGCCCATGGCTTGATTGAAGCCTTTAGAATTAGAAGCTGTTAAGAGCCTGTCTCAAGCAAAGCTGTACAGAAGCACACAACTTTGCATATTATTTTAAGCAGTCTCTGAAACCTCTGACCAGTGGCCTTGAGAAGCCCATTCTGTTACGTCCTATAATCCTCAGGTTAAATAATCCTTGCCCAAGCACATCACTATAGTGTTAGATGCAATCCCTAGGGTGAGATCACACCTCCAAAATCTGTGCCTCTGATAAGGGCAGTATATGTAAAATACTGTATCTGCAAGTAGAAGTGACAATGAGAAGGATCAAGCAGAAAGGGAACCATTTCATTGTTTGCTTCTCCCTTTCTTTCTTGGAAAGATCTAAAGGGCACATTAAGAAAATAAATTTATTTTGAGGAGAGAAAATTCATTAAAGAATATATCAGGACACTAGTATTTATCAGCAAAATGCTTCTGCATAAAAAAAAAAAGAATCTTACAGGTAATTGAGGAGGAGTATGATGATGGAGCAGAATACCAAGAATTCAATAAAGAAGAGATATAGAGAGGAGTGCAGAAAAAATACAGTGAGAAAATCTATGATTTACCTAGAAATGCAGAATTGATGGTTGACTGCAAATCAGTGGCTCTAAACAATTAACATTAATGACCAGTAACCCTTATAAAAAGAAGCTGTGTGCACCATCCTCTGCCAACTAGTTTTTTCGTCTCATACATAATATGTAAACCATGAAATAAATATTAAGTGCCCTGCCCATACCAATAAAATGCTAAGGACAGTCCAGAAAACTGGAAAAGGTTGGTAAAGTCAGTCCTAACTTTTCCCACTGAGGGCAGGAAGGAAAATGGGGAAAATTCACTCACTCATTTAACTGAACTGTGCTAAGGGCCTACTATGTGCTAGGAGTTGGTATGAAATAAAGCAGTGACCAAAGCCTATGAGAGTCTGTTTCCACAGTCCTCATGTTCTGTGGGTAAAGAGAATAAACAACTTAGTAATCAGCTGGGTGAGGAAACTAAAACAGGGTAATGAACAGGCTGTTCTTGGTATGCAGAGCTCATTGTACTGGGCATTCAAGCACGTCTTTATTTAAGAGACAGTATTTGAGCCAAGACCTGAGTCATAAGAAGGGACTGACTCTGTGGCTATTCAACCTTATAAGATTTACTGAGCTCTGCCATCTATCAGGTAAAGTATTACTGAAGAGATAAAGGTAAATCAGACTTGGCCCTGACCTGGACAAGTTCATGGTCTATCATTTAAAAGAGAAGGAAGCAAAGTGAGTTATAATTCAGTATGGTCAGTGCCCAGGCCATGACACGAAGAAGCACACTGCTCTCGGGAGCTCAAGGAAGGAAAGCTAATCCAATGTGAAGAAGGGTCAGAGGGATGAGCTGAGCACTGAAGGAGGCCCGGCACTGAGTCACAGGGCCGGGGACTGAAGCAACGTGCAGTGATTGACACTTCATTGCATCATGGCGATGAAGTCTCTTAAGGTATTTTTAATTTTTAAAATTAAAGCCAAATCACTGTGCCAGCATAAACTCAAGGCCAAGTTTAAATTAGAGTGCATTCTCATTGAAGGATCTTACAAACAGTATATATCACAAAACTGAATCTATAAAACCAAATGAAAAAATGGTTCTAGTTTAAACATGTTTCATTTTTTTCTCCTCTCTCTGGACAAATGCCATAATCAACCCCATGGTACAATTTTTCAGTGTAAATATGATACCAGCTGCCAAGAATAGAAGCATCAGATCCAGTCTCCAAAAAGATGAAAACATTCTTTCCTTTGGGGACCTTGTAATGGTCATTGTGATATATTATGACCGTCACAATTTAGAGAGATGGTTGGACTTCAGATGTTTAGAATAAGTAGCTCCCAATGTTGTGTCAGTTGGCATTTTATTAAGAAGATTAAGAATATGACTGTATTGCTTTACAGCTATGGAGAAGTCTGCTTCAATTACATAGTATGTACAGACTAATAAATATGTCCTGAAGAGAAATAAATGGTTTGCAAAGCTGGTGATTGCTAACGGTTTACAGAGCCTTTCACCTGAAAGTCTTATTGGCACAGGTGAGGAGACACCTGAAATCATTAATACTTTGGGCTGCTCAAAACACTGGGTAAAATGGGTAAATTGTCATCATGCAGTTTCTGAGTGATAAATGCTCTAAAGTGAAAAGGTGTCATTGAAATAACAGAGTCCTATTGTTGCTGACTCAAAAGAATGTAAAGTAAACCATGAAGGGTCGAAAACTTGGCTTCCCTTTACATTTCTAAAAAGAAAAAGAGGGGCCCTGGCTGGCGTAGCTCAGTGGATTGAGCGTGGGCTGGGAACCAAAGTGTCCCAGGTTTGATTCCCAGCCAGGGTACATGCCTGGGTTGCAGGCCATAACCCCCAGCAACCGCACATTGATGTTTCTCTCTCTCTCTCTCTCTCTCTCTCTCTCTCTCTCTCTCTCTCTCCCTCCCTTCCCTCTCTAAAAATAAATAAATAAAATTAAAAAAAATAAAAAAAATAATAAAAAAAAGAAAAAGAAAAGGCTGAGTGCAAAAATAACTAGCAAGAACTGGGAGCTTTGACATTGGTGTATACTTCATAACTGCTGTCTGAGTTAAGTACTAACATCCCTATTTTACAGGCAAGGAAACTGAGACACTGATGGTTAAGTAACACAGCCAAGGTCACATAGTCAGATGAGCAGTTAGGAAGAGACTTGGTCAAATGCTGGGCCTGTGCTTTTAAACACTGAACTATCTCATTCAAAGGTACTTAATCTGTTTTGGATCATAACCATCTATAAAGGAATTAAAACAACATTGTTTGCACATACTAAATGAATTCATAGAAAATTCTGCTCATAGCTTCATAGAATACATGGACATCAACCCATAATTGTGATGTGAATTTAGGAATTTCCTTTTACAGATAGCATGGAAGTCTAAGCATAGTCAACTGAGTTCTCCTCATGTCTCTGATACTTTACTTCAAGTGACAGTACCCAAATGATTGACTATTCAAAACCACAAATGTTAAACATGGGTCTCTGATTTGGGGGAAATGAAGCAAGTCTTCAAAGTTACCAAATTAACAGGTTGGCTAGTCACCAATCTGTATGAAGTACTTTCAAAAGTGGGAAGGAGGCCCTCGCTGGCATAGCTCAGTGGATTGAGCGCGGGCTGCGAACCAAAGCATCACAGGTTCGATTCCCAGTCAGGGCACATGCTTGGGTTGAAGGCCATGGCCCCCAGCAACTGCACATTGATGTTTCTCTCTCTCTCTCTTACTCCCTCCTTTCCCTCTCTAAAAATAAATAAATAAAATCTTTTTTTAAAAAAGTGGGAAGGAACTTTATCTAGTTTGTAAATGTATTATGACACTCCCTGATAAGAGGACTGTTTACAAAATTAAGGGCGGGGAATAGATGGAGTGACAAAGTAGGGTGAGCTATGCTGTCTTCTCTCTAGAAGGGGAAGGAAAAGAACTGTCAACTGAAAAAGACCACTAACTTGTCAGGATGGACCTGCACGAGGCCAATCGTTCTTCTCTAGGGAGTATTTCTGCCAGTATCTACCTTTTTTAAGGGTGGAATTAAACCAGCTTCTCAAATGGCTCCAGGAAAGCTCTCTAGCTCTATGTGGGTTCAAAATATTCATAATTAGGCTGTTTAGGGACAGGGTCTTACTTCAGTCTATAAGTTCTTCTACTTCTGAGAAAGACTCCCCAGCTGCCAGACTTACAACCTAACTTTCCTACCATCTATATTCCACATTTGAATTGATTTTTGAGCAACCGCTTAAGGGTTGGCCCCATTCTTCTTATCTATGGTTCATCAAGGTCTCCCTGGGATAGGGAAGACAACTTGTATCCTGGAAGTTCCAAGTCAGTTCCTCTAAACTTGAAAGTTGGATTCTTTGCTACATGGGATATATGGGTGGTGGGGGGCGGGTGGTGTGGGTGGGGAGGATATGAAACAATAGCTCAAAATAACCCATTGAAAGAAAAAAAGCTGTAAGTATTCCTTTTTGGGGTTGGAAAAACAGGATGCTGTGTGAGGCCTTATTTTAAGGTCATTGGCCCCAAAGGGAAACCTATCACTATAATTGGTGCTGAGCTGTTTCCAGGTGTATATATATATATATATATATATATATACACACACACACACACATATATATATATATGCCATGATCCTTTATTTCAGGATTACTGACTTTTAGGATGATCCTTATCCCACTTACTTATTTTTAGCAATGTAAGCTAGGCATAGAACCAAGAAAGAGTATACTAAATTTTATCTTTATAGGACACCAAACCCCTGAAACAAACACACTTCTTGAACATTCTTAATCTCTCCCACCACACATCTACAAAACATATGGATGGGGTCTCCTGACTCCATCCATGTTTGTCCATCTCCACTGCCACTGACTTTTCTTTCCTAAATGAGTTCAAGAGCCTAAAACCTGGGCTCTCTGCTTTACTCTCCATCCCCCTTAATTCATCATCCACACAGAGGCCAGACATCTCTCTATGGCATAAAACAGATTATATGGTCTCCTAGTTCCATGTCCCTGTGGCTTCTGAGCACAGTTTTGATGAAATAAAATTTTTTTTTCCTCCTTGATCTGACACCTCTTTAGTTTTACTTCCTTCTCTTCTTCTCCTTAACTCATTTGCTCTGGTCAAGCTGGCACCCTCTACTTCTGGGCTAATTCCTTTCATTCCTCTGGACATTTCCATTGGCAGTTCCCTCTGCCTGGAACACTGTGCCTGCACTGAGATGTGTGGGTAGCTTCTCGTCACTCAAGGCTCTCCTCAAATGTCACTTCTTCAGAGAAACCACCCAGGGATACAGGCCATCAGCAGATCTGAAGTGATGCTTCTTGTCATACTCTATTCACACAGCCCAGTTTGTTTTCACAGATCCTAGGACTCTCTAAAATTATTGTTTATGCCCTGGCCAGGTAGCCCAGTTGGTTAGAGCATCATCCCAATATACCAAGGCTGGGGGTTTGATCCCTGGTCAGGGCATATATAAGAATCAACCAATGAATGAAATGAATAACTGGAACAACAAATCAATGTTTCTCTCTGTAAAATCACTCTGTAAAATCAATATCAAAATTTCACTCTGTAAAATCAATAAATAAAAGTTAAAAAAATAAAACAATTATTTATTTTGTTTACTGTTATCATTTACTTGTTTACAGTCTGTATTTCAGGGACCTAGTCTCTTATTCTAGAGCTAGTTCTCAGGTCAATAAACATCTTTTGAATAAATGTGGGAATGTGTTGGGCTTGTGAAGTGAATTTGTATCTTGAGGGCTGCAGGAAGAGCTGATGCAGTGAAGGGAGGGGCAGCTTAGCCTTTCTTTTGATTACCATTATCGCTGCTGTGACTACTTCATAGCTCTTGATCCCTGGGCCGCACCCTGATTTATTGGTGAGCTGCCAGGCCTAGCTCAACTCACCACTGCATCCCTCCACAGAGACAGCAAGGTTCTGCTGTGCCACCTTGTGTTCTAAATTCCTATCACAATGGATGGCTCAAGTCCAAAGCTAACTGAAAGCTTATAAAGAAACCCCAGACCCTACAGCTCTTAGCCTCAGTAAATGGATATGTTCTTGGGGATTCTTTGAAAGTCTAAAAAAGCTTAAGGACACCTTTGTGTCTTTCCTCAGAAAAGCATTTTTATGACAAAACTGAGTTAAAAGGCTCCAAATGCCTCACCATTCCCCACAAAAAGCAAACACTCACTCAAATGTCACTGATGAAAAAGAACATTTCAGATCCTTTTCACTAGCCAATCCATGAATCTCTTGAGGAGGTTTAACAACCTCATCAGTGTGACAATCACTTTTCTGTTGCAATGTACTTTTGCAAAATAGGAGGGATATTTTCCTGTTTTCTCCATAAGGGCAACTGTCATTTAGCCACTTCAATTAACTTTATTACCAAACTTTAATTGCACTGAAGCCAACCCTGGCATCATATAAGACTTTATCCCAATCTCTTAAATTTAGGAAATCATATTAGACTTAGAAAGCACTGGTCATGGCCAACAAAGGCAAGGTGATCCCATGTTGGAACCCTGTAGCACTGCATTATTCAAAGTGTCTGGAAGTCATACCTAAAGAACCACTTACTGAAGAGTTGGGTTTTTCCAAAGAGCAAAGGACATATGATGAAGGGCCCCATCCATCTCCCATGGAGATATTAAATGCCTTGAAAAACCTCTTTCTGAAACAATATCTGAACTGTTTTTTAGTGAGTATGTGAAATACAGAGGAAATAAAGCTGTTTCCTTGACTTTGTCAGTTTCTTATGAATTGCTGCCCCAGATAGCTATGGAAAGCAGACGCTTATGCTCTCTTCAACTAATAGATTTCAGGTTTCAGTGAGTCAATCAATACTCATTTTGCCAATTGGATTTGCTTACAGGCAGAAGAGGGGAATCAGTTTCACTTACACACACTGCAGCACACACACTGTCCCAGTCCGGATGAATCTCAATTAAAAATAACTTTTATAGGTCAAGTACATTTAAGATATAGGGGAAATTCAAGAACTGCAAAATTACTTAATGAATTTTTTTATCCAATAACAAGATGTATCCAAGAGGAACAAGGACACTGCCTTGAAGGAGTACTTTGTATTTTCCACACGGAAGGGTAAGTAAAAGAAATTCACTCTGGCAATGAAATGTATGCTGACCCAGTAAGCGTTTACAGTGAGGAAGACACTCAACAAGTTTCTCACACTGGAGATTAAGTGCCAGGGTAATTTTGCTTCCTCTCCTGTCTGATTTTGGCTATACCCTATTGACTTTTCTAGGTAAATGAGGCTCTAATTAAACTTAGAATCAAGGTAGATGGAGAACTTCATGCGAGCAAGTACTTGTACAATGGAGATGATCTTTTAAAAGCTGTCATAAAGTTCTGAAACTACTTTGTACATACAAGAAATCAGCCATAGATACTTTGGGATATCCAGTGCACAGTAAATTTGCAGTTTACCCAATTTTTCTCTTGCTTTTGGATTTAACATTCCTCAGAACAAAAGAATTCATGAAAGAGTCAAACCCATAAAGGTAGCATATGTAAGGGCAACACATAGGCAAGTGACGAAATCTAATCATGGACTTGAACCCAAACTCAGCCTCTCCCTAAATTAAGAGACCTTGGGAGCAATGGGCAGAGAAAGTGTGGAGTTCCCACTGCCTCCCTCTGCTCTGGATCCCAGTCCCCACTCACACATCACTCCTACGCATCCCCACTCCTATTCTGTCTTCCCAACCTCCTACAGGCCTCCTAAACTTTAGATTTCACACACCAGAAAATTTTTGTAAAACTGATTTAAGCAACTGGTCACAATCTGTCAATTTCTTATTTTGTAAATTAGGAACATTAAAAAGGGAGAGACAAATAATCAGCCACCTTCCCATTAGTAAAAGCCTATATCATCAAAAAAAAAAAAAGATAGAAAGGATATCTGTAAAGGAGCATCCTTCACCTTGGAAAAACTAACTTCATGAAAAACCTGTTCAGTTCTAATTTTTCTTATTTCCCTGTTTACTGGAAATCATGTAATCACAGGCCAGAAGGAACACATCTCCAGCTACCTTTCCCTCTGAGGCTCTTCCTTATTGCCTTATCTTTTCTCAAGCCCAGAAAATTACACTAAAACAGTCGGAATATCTGAGTATTTCCTCACCTCCTTTCTTTTGAGCCCCATTCAATTGAGCAATAAACCCTCCATCAGGACAGGGTGGCATTGTGGATCTTGTTCCATGCATACTACAAACAGAGGAAAGTACAGTTCCCCTCATATTTCAGATGACAATGCAGAGGCTCAGGGACACTGCCCATGGCTGACCCAATGTGCCCTACTAGCTAGCGGTAGAAAGGAGGTTGGAAGGGAGATTGTGACACCTGGCCAAGTGGCTACTTCCATTACTGAGGTGATGCAGAAGGAATGACTGAGAAGAAATGGGGGAATTCTCACATGAAATTTCTCCCACCCAAGTTCTACAAAAAATAATCCATAAACTGATTTCATTGGCACCTATAAAAATAGAACATAGCATTTTTAATAAGCAAAACAGATGGGTGTCAATGGGCTTAAACAATGATTCTCAATCAAGTTTGATGTTGTCCTTCAGGGGACATCTGCCAGTATCTGAAGACACTGTTGGATGTTACCATTGGGGAGGATGGGGGTCTTATTGGCCTCTGGGTGGGGGGTGGAGAGGCCAGCAAGGCTTCTAAACATCCTGTGAAGCGCAGGGCAGCCCACACAGCAGAGAACCATCCAGTCCAGGATGTCAAGAATGCCCAGTTTGAGACACTGTGATAGAAACAGCTGTTTCTTCCTCCTCCAATCACCAAAGTCTCGGTGACAGCTGCTTTGCAGGGGCAAACTACATAAACAATGAGTTCCATTAATTCATGGGCAGTGCTATTATTTTTAATGCAATCATTTCCCACTTTGTTAAATAATATTTATGGCAAAAGTGAGCATGGAGAAAATTTTAGAATTTAGAATCGACATAAATATCTAAGGAAGCAGAGACCTAATTCCAACTAGTTCCCAAAGATTAAAAAAATAAGTTTATGCAAATGTAAGAAAGCATTTTTAAATAGTTTTTTAGGTGAGTACATCATGACAAGCCTCCTGACCATACCAACTGCCAAAATAAAAGTATAATAAACACTCGGGTGGCTGAATGAGGTGAGTTGATAGCCAACAACAGGGATAGAAAGGGATTCCTTCTATTGCTGTCTCATCATTGGCCCACGTTTCAGTTTCCTAGCTACTATGACTGCTACTCTACAATAGCATGCAAAGGATCATTCAAACTACCTTGCCTCAAATGTTAAAATTTAAAAATATAGTATATTAGAATTTTGCATGGTAAAGGTAATATATCAGGTGAACTTTCTGGGAAAATAATTAAGCAGGAGAAAATGGGGAGGATATAACTGACCACACTGTACTTTTGCAGATATTTGCTTGCGTGCCATTATCTATAATGGAAGATGAACATGGTGCTGACGTTTGTTAAGTGAAAGAAAAAAAATGAATGGTGTTTCACCGCATACGGTGAGAAACAAAAAATGTCAAGAATGTTAGAAACATAAAAAGAAACGAGTATAAAAAAAGCCAGGTAGCAACTTGGCACAAAAAAAGGCATGTTGAACGTTGCCAATGGAAACAACTCTCCTAAGGACCCAATACTATTTTCAAAGACCTTAGGATTCCATCAGCGAGATTTCTGAACCAAAAAAGGATTATGTTCATGAATAGGGACACGATTAATATCTGAGCAAGGATACAACTAGGGAAAGTACCAGGTAAGGTATAAGTTGGGGAACTCTTTAAAAATCTGCAGGTGGCAATGCAAAGACAGCTTCTGTAGAAACCACGGCAAATACTTCACTCCAGATGGTGGTAAAGAATGTGGGATTTCATTTGAGGGCAATGAAGGAAGGTGAGAAAATGTTACATACAGTAAAGTCTCTGCCTCAGATAAGTTTTTAAAACGGTCAGAACTGAAAGAATACTCAGAGGAGAGGCTAGGAACGTATGTTCTCTTGCAATATAGAGAAACTCAGTGAAATAATAAGGTTGCAGATATAGTGTTAGAGAAGGGAGAAGCTGTTATAATGTTCTTCATGGCAGAGACTTTTCACATGGGAGACACCATCCAAAGGAGGTGTTAACCACAAAGTTAATCTTTATATGGGACCAAAATAAAGGCAGAAAATAAACTCAAAATTTAAGAAAAAAAAGTCTAAAAATAACTAGTTTCTTCTGTTAAAAATATATATATATAAATAAAACAAACAAAAAAAGGAAGAGTAGCCAGTTCCTGGTATTTGGAGAAGATAGTGGTAAAAAGAAATTCCTGAGAAATGGTGCACAGGAGGTCTATGCATCTCTCCTAGTGCATTCATGCATGCTGTCTCAGTTTAAAAATTATAAGACCAAAAACAAGAATTTCTTAAGATGCTGAAAGTGAGGGAGACTTTTTGTGTGTTATGTAATGAAATACAGACCCAAAATAGAGACATTTTATATTTGTCTCATCTCTTGCTATAAGTCATCTCAAATATAAATATGACTTAACATTCTTTAAAATAATTCTGAAATAAAATCCTTGATAACTGTAAACCATGCAATGAATAAAAATAGCAACTTAAAACAGCGTTAGTAATTAGCCAGAAGGCTCCTTACTAGCAAAAGTGACTGCTACACTGGTCATAACCATAGAAGTGCTAGAAGTTTGCTAATTTAATTTGAACAACTTTTAATAGCTAGGAACAAATTAGGCAGCAGTGGATCTAACCAGAGAATTTGGCTTCCAAAATGATTAGAAAACTAAGCACCGTTGTAAGCAGGAAGGCCAATTAGTTTGAGATACCAAATCAGATATATACTCCAAGGAGACTGCAACATCTTTTTATGTGGCTGATAGCTTGTGTGGCAGATTATACATTACTTTATATGTAAGAATTTAAGGTGAATTTTGTGTTTTAAAAGTTCTTCCTCTTTTTGGATTAAAGCTATTTTATATAATAAAATCACCTAAATTAAGCTTTTTGAACAGTGTCAAAAAGTATATGTGAAGGCCCTGTAATTCCCATTAAAACTTGATGAGCTGTCTCGTCCCAAGTGCTAATACTTTACAAGTCTTTTAAGTTTTCTGAGTCTCAATTTCCTGTGACCCCTTAACATTTAGTTACCAAGTTTAAAGAGCTTAAAGTGGTACCTGCACATGGAAAGAATTGAATAAATAGGACCTATTATTATCATTATCTGTATACAAAACCTCATTCACCATGAAGTTGCTTTCTATTCCATATTTTCCTTATATTCCTCATATACAAATAAGAGAAAGAGTAAAATAAGAGATATTCATCATCTCACTTCTAAGGGTAAAATAATGAAGCTCTATAGAGTATCACTGTGCAATAGCAATTTCTGAGAGGACAGGGATGGTCTATGACTGAACTGTCCCATATAGTAGCCATAAACCACACTGAGCTCTTCAAAAGTGGCCAGCTGGACTGAAGAGCTGAATTTTACATGACATTTAATTTTTTTAATATATTTTTTATCCTCACTTGAGGATATATTTATTGATTTCAGAGAGAGAAGAAGGGAGAGAGAGAAACATTGATGTGGGAGAGAAAACACGTTTCAGTTGCCACCTTGAAGAGGACCAAACCAGCAACCTAGGTATGAGCCCCAACCAGGGATCAAACCCACAACCTAGGTATATGCCCTGACCAGGCATTGAACCTACAACCTTTTGGTATGTGGGATGACACTCCAACCAACTGAACCACCTGGCCAGGGCTTTGGCATTTAATTTTAATTAATTAAATAGTCACATATGGCTAGTGATGGCTGTGCTAGATGTTGGAGAACACACTTAATTGGACCAATGATTCCATGATGTGATTCTCCATTGCATTTCCTTGTCATGCAGAGCATCCTGTGACAGACAGCCCAGGCTTTGAAGGTGAACAGCTGTCAACTTTCTACTGTGTGCTTTTGAGATGGTCGATCTCTCCTGCCTATTTCTTCAGCTATAATGATAATGTTCACTTTAGAAAGTGCTCTTGAGAATTAGTGTTTATGAAAACAAAAAGCCAGGTATTAATTTTCCATTTTTGTTCAACAAATATGACTATCTGAAGGCCTACAATGTTCCAGGCACGGTTGTAGGTGATGGGGGTGAAGAAATGGCTGAGACCAAGCTTCTGCCCTTGAGGAGATCTCAAGGAAGTTTAAGTGCCAGGAGGGAGAAAAAGGGAGCAGAGAATGACAGTGGTGGATGCTACTTTATCTTCTATAGAAGCCAGAGCAGGCTTCTCAGAGAAAAGGACCTTTGAACAGAATCCTGAAGAACGTGCATGAGCCCTGTGGCTCTCTGGAAGAGGGAAAATACAGAGTGAGGAAAAGAGCAAGCACTCAGGTCCTGGCACAAGACTTTAGAGTTCACTCTGAATGATGAGAACACATTCTGGCATGATGAGTGACTTGATCCAGAGGATATTAAGTCACTATGGTTAGGAATGGACTGCAGGAAGCACTGAGACCTGTTGCAAGGCCCATGCAAGGCCAGGTGCCACATGATGATGGCTGGTGGAGGCCAGGGGAGAGCTGGGAAGCACACAGAGCCTGGGCACATGGAGAATGAATGCTGACAGTTTGTTGGTGTGCATATACAGAACTATTAGGCTATCACTCTGCAAGCAACCTGAGCTCCTTTTTAGAGGCCCTGCAGCTCATTTTGAGAGATTCTGGCAGTTAAATACTTAAGCAGTGCAATTTGCAATTCGTTCTCCAGTCAAAGACCAAGGGCAGAGAGAGGAGAGGTGCCTGATCACCTCCAGGTTTAGATGTCTAGTACATAGCTCACTGTGGTCCTGATTATGATGGTTGTACATCATTTCAGAAGGAAAAAATACACACACAAAGAGGGTCTAATGCTAATGATGGGATTAGATGATAATATTAGATATTTCTTTCCCTATTTGGATCAATGATTTGTTTAACTAAACCCCATCATTAAATCTGGATGAACATTAAGTGGTAGCAACTTGCCCATGGACTTCAGACTATTCATCCCTTTATGTGTAAGTTATATTACTTAACAATTAGGGCAATGGAGTTTCTTTCCCATAACACATAAGGCTGCTTAGTATAGTGGTTAAGGACTCAGTCTCTAAGACTTAAGTTCCTGGGTTCAAATCCTGGCTTTGCCAATAATCAGCTGTGATTCTGGTTAAACCATTGAACTTCTCTAGTTTCATAGTCCTCCTGTCTAATATGGAGTTAACATTTTCCTTACCTTAGAATGTTCTTTTGAATTATGAGATAAAAATATTTTTAAAGCCAACGATTGCTGGCACATTGTGAAAGTGTTTATTGTTTTTATTACAAGGAATTTATACATGCTTTACTGACCAAAACAGAAATTTCCCCTTTCAACACTGTAAACAAAAACAATTTCTCAATTTCTCACCCTCTAGCATAGAGACCAACAATCACAGCCTTCATTGCCTAGAGGGGCCTACTCAGAATCACACTGCGAAGTGGTAGCAGTTCCAGTGTGATCACAACAATAGGTATTGTGAGGTGTTCTGTTGTGGGTGTATGGCTTGTACAATAACAAGCCTGGCACATAGTAAGTACTCATTGATGATAGTAGTAACAGTGTCATTACCATTACCACCATTTTCATATTTAATATTTGCCTTTTAGCATGTCTTTATCACCTTTCTACAGTTATGAGGTGTGACTATAAAGCTCTATGATTACTTTTCTATTGTGACTTGTGGAGCAAGTTTAATTTATTTAGCTAGGATTTACTGAGACCTCACCACATGCTATTTCCTCTGAGTTTCCAGGGATATGAGTCCAAGGTGGAATGTTAACATTTCATTATTTTATATTCATATCCTAAAATTATTTAGTGACCCAAGAAAAGCATTCTGTATACAGTTTGTGCAAACTAGAAAGCAAAATATCACTTCTATTACTGTTGTGATCAGCAAAAGTCACTGGGAGGTTGTACTCAAAATGAACATTTCCAAGATCAAGTCTTCCCTTCTGTTTTCCTCAGAAGTCAAAAAATGTAGAGTTTGGGAGCTGAAATGGACCTCAGGGAAGACTGAGAAATCTGTTGCTTTATAAAGTAGACTTTAAAGGAAGGATATTACTCTGAAATGAAAGTAGCTGTTTATTGTTTTCATAAACTTATTTCTCCCCTAAGTTATATGTCATAGAATCAAAACTAGAAGGATCCCTGAAGGCAAGAGCCTAACACTGGTTACAACTTGGGCTGCACATCAGAATCACTGGCAGAGCTTCTAAAAACATACAGATGCCTGGTGGTCAAGCACTGAGATTAAGATACTGTAGGCCCAGGCTAGAGCTGTTTTAATTTTATCTTTTTAATACATAAAAAGCCAACCCTAGCCAGTTGCTTCTAGTATTAGGTAATATTAGTAAATACCACTAGTTTATCATGTGACTACTTCTATCTCAGGAATGATCACAAATGCTATCTTATTTTTATCTCTATCATGTGCAGGCATGTGCAAAATAGGTATTACCTTTCTAATTTTTTGAAATGACTTGCCTAAGGTCACAAAGCCAGTAAAGATAGGAGCTGGAATTTAAACTTGCACCATCTGGCTCTAGAATCTTAAAAACAAGACAACACGTCCAAAATGGAGTCATTTATGCTAAGCCCCTATCACCAAACCCAGACTTTAATAATTTCATTATGGATTTGGCCTCTCTCAAGAATGGAATCTTAAACCAGTCAACCCAGAATTACCTGGTTATCACTAGTGAAAGGTAGTACCTGAAGAGACCCCTGACATCCCCTAAACAAGAGTAGCAAAACTACTCTATTTTTAATATTAAAATTTCCTGCCCTGATCCCTCTGCCTGTGAAAGTCTTCCACTGTGTACAGCTCTTCGGAGTGCCTTTCTGGCTATTAGATAGGATGCTGCCCAATTCACAAATCATTAAATAATGTCAATAAGATCCACACAATTTACTCAGTTGAATTCTGTTATACATCACAAGGTCATTCTTTGCATAAGGTTATAACCAAAGGGGTTAACCTAAAGGTGATCTAGTACAAATCACTCATTTTTTTATAAAGTAATCTAGTACAAACCACTCATTTTTTTTTATAAAGAAATGAGGCAGAAGTAGTAACCTATCAGAAGTATCGAGAGGTAAGGGCAGAGTCTGAACTAGAGGTTGGCTCCTGACACACCCAGTATAGCTTTCTTTTCAATACACACTGTCTCTCAAAACCAAAACCAAAATATAAGTTTTTCAATTTTATAAAGTATTGCCAAATCTTCTCTTGAAACAGAGTATTCTGATTCAACCCAAATTATATCTTAAAGAATGACTTACCTACTAATTGGTGTGAATTAGCGAAATAAATAAAATCTTTTTAAAATTTTTTAGAGACAGAGGGAGGGAGAAAGAAAAAGAGGGAGAGAAACATTGATGTTAGAGAGAAACATTGATCACTTGTCTCTCGAACGCACCCCAACCAGGGACTGAACCAGCAACCCAGGCATGTGCCCTGCCCAGGAATTGAACTGCAACCTTTTACTTTTACCTTGCAGGATGATGCCCACACTGGTCAGGGCACATAATATTTTATGCAGAAGGGTAGAGGTAGTTATATGCTTCATATAAAACCTTTCTTTTCTTTTACAAAGTAAAAAACCTTTATGGAACAAATTCTCCATCTTAGTAAACTAAAACAACAACAACAACAACAACAACAACAACAACAACAACAAAACTTGGGCCAATCTGGAATTTCAACTAAAATAAACAACATCCAATCATCCAGAATAACCAACTGAAAACTAGCTGAAGAGAAGTCTTATAACCAAGGATTTACAAAAGAAACCACATCAAGATAGGCAGGGAGGGCAGAGACATGAAAAGTGCAGGCCCACTCCCACAGGCTGTGGCTGAGGTTCTGGGTGGATATGCCAGCTGCAGCAGGGAGTGGGGTTCCCTGTGAGAAGTGTGGGGTCTAAGCTCCAAATGGGGCTCTCCAGCCCAGAGCACTGGAGCACCAGAGTCAGGAAGAGGCAACTACATAACATCTGGCTGTGAAAAGCAGCAGGGTTTCTGTCTGCTAGGAAGAGATGGCTAAAGACACAGGCACCCTCTTAAAGGGCGAATGCACAAAATTGTGCTTGCAGCCACCCAACCTGGGCTTTGGCAAAGGGAGGGAAGAATGGACTAGAGTCACATGAAGAGGGTCTGGGGTTTGTGGCTCTGGGAAGGGAATTGAAGGGACAGTTGCTAGGACCTCTGTGCTAAGTCATTCTCTGATACCATATACACCATCTTTCTTGGGTGGAGCATGCAACTCCATATGGCATTAACCTGGGAGAATGCAATACAACCACCTTCTGGACTCCCTCTTGACCCACCCTGTGGATCTTATGCCCTGGTAAGGAGTGAGCCAGAAGCTCTAAGTGAGTAAGCCTAATAAGCAGCCTGCAGGCAGAGGTAGGTGGAGGGTCCTGAGTTGCCTTGGGACTTTTACTGATCTGGCCTGGGCCCAGTGCTGGTGAAAGCCAACCTTGGTGCACAACTTTGTCCTTTTCACATGCACCCAGGCCCAGCAGAGGCAGCCACAAATTTTGGATTGCTTTGTAGCTCCTAACAGGTTGCCCAGGGTCAGCCACAGTCAGCACCTGACACTGTTCTGCTCAGTGGCCAGCTTCTGAAAATAACAGGGCAGATTTCAGTAAGATTACAAGCAGCACAGCAGCATATTTAAAGGGAGATCTTGGCAGGTACCAAAGCTTACTGAGGCAATTCTGCTTCATGGGGTCTGCACCGGCCCAGCAATTTGCACACTGTGGTCAGAGTTGAACCTCACAGTCTGCCAGCCAGAGGGTCGATCCGAAATATGAACAAGCCAATGGCAGTCAAGACTCAGTTACAACGGGAGGGCCCACAAAACACACGTGGGACATTCCCAGAGCACCCAGCTCAAGTGATCACGGAAACTGCACTACTGGATCCCTCAGGACACCTACTATATAAGGCCACCCTACCAAGACTGGGAGCCATAGCAGGTATACCTTACACATAGAAAGAAAGACAAACAGGCAGCCAAAATGGGGAGACAACATGCCCCAAATATAAGAACAGGAGAATTCTGCAGAAAAAAAGGAGCTAAATTAAATGGAGGCAAGCTATTTATCAGATATGGAGTTCAAAGTAATAGTTATAAGGATGCTCAAAAGCATAAAAAAAAGACAAATTATAAAAAGAGACCAATTAGAAATGAAGAATACAGAAGGAATAAACAGTAGGTTGGATAAAGCAGATGATCTAATCAGTGATTTGGAAGACAAGATAGAAAAAAACATGCAATTGGAGAAGCAGAAAGAAAAAGGAGTTTCAAAAAATGAGGATAATTTAAGGGACCTTGAGACAACACAAAGTGTAAAAACATTGGCATCATAGGGATAGCAGAAGAGAGAGAACAAGGGATTGAGAACATATCTGAAGAAATAATGATTGAAAACTTCCCTAATCAGGTGAAGAAAAAGACATACAAGTCCAGGAAGTGCATAAAGTCCCAAACAAGATAAATTCCAAGACGCCCACATGAAGACACATCAAAATTACAATGGTATGTTAAAGGCAAAGAATGGATCTTAGAAGTTGAAAGAGACAGTTATCTACAAAGGAGATTCCACATGACTGTCAGCTGATTTCTCAACAGAAACACCTCAGGGGACAAGGGGTTGGTATGAAATATTCAGAGTGATGAAAATCAAGGACCTACAACCAAGGCTACTACTTTACTCAGCAAGGCTTTCATTTAAAATTGAAGAAGAAATAAGGACCTTCCCAGATAAGGAAAAGCTAAAGAAGTTTGTTACCACCAAATCAGTATTACAAGAACTGTTTTTTTTTTTTTAATTTTTATTTATTTATTTTTAGACAAGGAAGGGAGGGAGATAGAGAGAGAGAGAAACATCAATGTGTGGTTGCTGGGGGTCATGGCCTGCAACCCAGGCATGTGCCCTGAATGGGAATCGAGCCTGCGACACTTTGGTTCACAGCCCACGCTCAATCCACTGAGCTACGCCAGCCAGGGCACAAGAATTGTTAAAGGACCAGCTTTAAGAATAGTAATAAGAAAAGAACCAGAGGGACCTAGTTAAAAGAATAAAATGGTAGTAAATACATACTTATCAATAATTACTTTAAATGTAAATAGCTTCAATGCTCCAACCAAAAGACACGGGGTAGCCGAAGGGGTAAGTAAACAAGACCCATGTATATGCTGTCTACAAGAGACCTACCTCAGAATGAAAGACACATACAAAAAGGATAGAAAAAGATATTTCATGCAAATGGAAAGGAAAAACAAGCTGGGGTAGCAATATTATATCAGATAAAATAGACCTCAAAACAAAGGCTACATAAGAAACAAAGACGGAAACTACATAATGACAAAGGGGTCAATCTAACAAAAGTGTATAATCTTTGTACATTTATGCACCCAGCATAGGAGCACCTAAATATATAAGATAAAGCCTGATGGACATAAAGGGGTAGATTGACAGGAACAGCCATAGTAAAGGGTTTTAACATCCCATTTACATCAATGGATAGATCTTCCAGACAGAAAATTAATAAGAGTGGCCTTAAATGACACACTAGATCAGACTGATTTAATTATCTTCAGAGCATTTCACCCTAAAACATTGAGTATACATTCTTTTAAAGTACACATGGAACATTATCTAGGATAGACCACATGTTAGGACACAAAACAAGTCTCAGTAAATTTAAGAAGACTGAAATCATATCAAGCATCTTCTCTGACCATAAGGGTAAGAAATTAGAATCAATCACAAGGTAAAAACTTAAAAACACACAAAGATATGGAGGCTAAATAACATGTTACTAAACAATGAATGGGTTAACAGTGAGATCAAGGATTAAATCAAAAGGGTGAAGCAAATGAAACGAGGGCACAACAACTCAAAATCTGTGGGACACAGTGAAAGCAGTCCTGAGAGCGAAATTCATAGCGTTACAGGCCTATCTGAAGAAACAAACAAACAAACAAAAGCTCAAACAAACTAACCTTACACTTAAAGGAACCTGAAAAAGAACAAGAAACGAAGCCCAATGTGAGTAGAAGGAAGGGCATGATAAAGATCAGAGCAGAAATGAACAAACTAGAATCTAAAAAAAACAAAGGATCAGTGAAACCAAGAGCTGGTTGTTTGAAAAGATAAATAAGATTGGCAAACCTTTAACCAGACTCATTGAGGAAAAAAGAGAAAAGAGAGAGGACCTAAATAAATAACATTTATTTATTTTATAATAAATTAAAAGAGCTGAAATAACAACTGACACCAAAGAAATGCAAAAAATTGTAATAAAATATTATGAACAACTATATGCAAACAATTTGGACAACCCGGATGAACTAGAGACATTTCTTGAAACATACAGTCTTCCCAAAATGAATTAGGAAGAATCACAAAATCTGAATAGATAGTAACAACTAGTGAAATTGAAGTAGTAATCAAAAACTTCCAACAAACAAAAGTTCTGGACCAATGGCTTCACAGAGGAATTTTACTAAACATTTGAGAAGAACTAATACCTACCATTCTCAGACTATTCAAAAAAACTCAAGAGGAGAGAAGATGCTGAAGCCCATTTTATGAGGCCAGCATTATCCCAATTCTAAAATGAAATAAAGACACTACAAAGAACACAAATTATAGGCCAATGCCCGTATCCCTGATGAACATAGATGCTAAAATCCTCAACAAAATATTAGCAAACCAGAGCCAGCAATACATTAAAAAGATCATTTACCATGATCTATTGGGATTTATTCCAGGAATGTAAGGTTGTTACAATATCCGCAAATCAAAATATGATATACTACATAAACAAAATGAAGGATAAAAACCACATGATCACTATCAATAGATGCAGAAAACACATTTGATAAAATCCAGAACCCATTTATGATAAAAAATCTCAGCAAAGTGGGAATAGAGGGAACAAACCTCAACGTAATAAAGGCCACATATGACAAATTCATAGCCAACTTCATACTCAATGGGCAAACACTACAAGAATTTCTCTTAAGATCAGGAACAAGACAGGAATGTCTGCCTTCACTTCTTTTATTCGACATAATACTGGAAGTCCTAGCCACAACAATCAGATGAGAAGAAGAAATAAAACACACTCACATTGGAAAGGAAGAAGTAAAACTGCATTATTTGCCAATGACATGATAATGTTTATAGAGAACTCAAAAGATTCCACCAAAAAACTACTAGAACTGATAAATGAGTACAGTAAAGTAGCAAGATACAAAATAAATATCCAAAAATCAGTTGCATTTTTATATACCAGTAGTGAACTATCAGAAAGAGAAACTAAGAAAACAACCCCATTCATAGGTGCTTCAAAAAGAATAAAATACTAGAAATAAATTTAACAAAGGAGTTAAAAGACCTGTACTTGGAAATTGTAAGATACTAAAGAAAGAAACTGAGGAAGATACAAATAAATGGAAGTATATACTGTGTTCATGGATGGGAAGGATTAACATCATTAAAATGTCCATACAAACCAAAGCAAAGTATAGATTCAATGTAATGCCTATCAAGACAACAATGGAGTATTTCACAGAGGTAGAACAAATATTCCAAAAATTTACATGGAACCACAAAAGACCCTGAAGAGCAACAACAATCTTGAGAAAAAAGAACAAAGCTGGGGGAATCAATTCCCTGATATCAAACTATGCTGCAAGGCCATAGTAATGCTGTAAAACAGCATGGTACTGGCATAAAAACTGACATATAGATTAATGGAACAGAATGAATAGAGAGCCCCAAAATAACTGTAAAGTCAACTAATATATGACATAAGAGGCAAAAATATACAACACTGTAAAAGATAGTTTATTCAATAAATGGTATTGGGAATACTGGACAGATACATGCAAAAATGAATCTAGACCACCTTCTTACAGAATATACAAGAATAAACTCAAAATGGGTTAATGACTTAAATATTAAGCTTGAAACCATAAAAACCCCAGAAAAAAACATAGGCAATGAAATCTTGGGACATTTTTCACAGCAATATATTTTTTTCTTTCTGATTTGTTTCCTCAGGCAATAAAACAAAAGGAAATATAAGCAAATGGGAGTACATCAAACTACAAAGTTTTTGTACAGCAAAGGAAACCATCAACAAAATGAAAAGACAACCCACCCTGGCTGATGTGACTCAGTAGATTGAGTGTTGGGCTGTGAACTAAGTAGTTCCTGGTTTGATTCCCAGTCAGGGCACATGCCTGGGTTGCAGGCTGGGTCCCTGGCTGGGGTTTGTGTGAAAGGCAGCCAACTGACTTCTCTCTCACATCTATGTTTCTCTTCGTCTCTTTCTCCCTTCCTACCCCTCTCTCTGAAAATAAATACAGTCTTAAAAAATGAAAAGACAACCCACTGAATGGGAGAATGTATTCGCCCATACATCTGATAAGGGGTTAATATCTAAATTTATAAAGAACTTATAAAACTCAACACCAAAACAAACAAACAAACAAACAAACAAACAAAAAAACAATTCAAGTAAAAAATGGGCCAAGGACCTGAAGAGACATTTCTCCAAAGAGGACACACAGATAGCCAATAGACCATAAAAAGATTTTCAAATTCACTAATTATGAGAGAGATACAAATAAAACCACAATGAGATATCACCTCATACCTGTCAGAATGGCTATCATCAATAAACCAACAAGCAAGTGTTGGTGAGAATATGGAGAGTACACTCCTGGTGGGAATGCAGACTGATGCAGCTACTGTGGAAAGCAGTATGGAGATACCTCAAAAAATTAAAAATGGAACTGCCTTATGACCTATCTATCCTACTTCTCGGAATTTACCTGAAAGAACTGGAAACACTAATTCAAAGAATACACACACCTTCTATGTTCATTGCAGCATTATTTACAATCACCAAGATTTGGAAGCAACCTGAGTGCCCATCAGTAGATGAGTGGATAAAATGGCTATAGTACATTCAAGGATAAGAGCAGACACATAGACCAATGGAATAGAACTGAGAGCTCAAGTCTCTATGGTCAATTAATATTTAACATAGGGGGCAGCAGCAGAAAATGGAGTAAAAATAGCTTCTTCAACAAAAGGTGTTGGGAGATCTGGACAGCAACATGCAAAAAAATAAAACTCGACCACCAACTCACACCATGCACAAAAATAAATTAAAGGTGGATAAAAGCCTTAAATATAAGTCATAACACTATAGAAGTACTAGAGGAAAACATTGGCAGGAAAATCTGACGTTGCACATAGTTAACATCTTCACTGACATGTCCCCTAAAACAAAGGACAGAAAGGAAAGAATAAACAAATGGGACCTCATCAAATTAAAAAGCTTCTGCATGGCTAAAGAAAACAGCATTAAAATAAAAAGAGAACCAACCAAATGGGAAAAAATATTTGCCAGTGATACCTCAAACAAGGGTTTGATCTCCAAAATATATGAGAACTCATAGGACTCAACTCTAAGAAGACAAGCAACCCAATTAAAAAATGGGCAAAAGACCTGAACAGATACTTCTCCAAGGACATACAGAGGGCCCAGAGACATATGAAAAGATGCTCAGCATCACTAGCCATCAGAGAGATGCAAATTAAAACTATAATCAGTTACCACTTCACACTGGTCAGAATGGCCATCATAAACAAATCAACAAACAAGTGTTGGAAAGGATGTGCAGAAAAGGGAACTCTAGTATACTGTTGGTGGGAATGCAGCCTGGTGCAGTTACTGTTACTGTGGAAACTGTATGGAATTTTCTAAGAAAACTAAAAACGGATCTGCCTTTTGATCCAGCAATTTCACTGCAGGGATTATACACTAAGAGCCCTGAAACATCAACAGAAAAGAACCTATGCACCCCAATGTTCATAGCAGCACAATTTATAAGAGCCAAGTGCTGGAAGCAACCTAAGTGCCCATCAGTAAATGAGTGGATCAAAAAAAACTGTGGTACATTTACACAATGGAATTCTATGCAGCAGAAAGAAAGAAAGAACTTATACCCTTTGCAACAGCATGGATGGAATTGGAGAGCATTATGCTAAGTGAAATAAGCCAGGAGGTGAGGGACAAATACTATGTGATCTCACCTTTAACAGGAACCTAATCAACAAAATGAACAAGCAAGCAAAATATAACCAAAGACACTGAAATTGAGAACAGGCTGACAGTGACCAGAGGGGAGAGGGGAGGGGATTTCAGGGGAAAAGGGTGAAGGGTTTGCAGGAACAATTATAAAGGACACATGTACAATAACAAGGGGTGGTGGAAACAGGGGAGAGAAGTGGAGTGGGGAGGGGAGGGGGGGAAAGGCAGAAAACTGTACTTGAACAACAATAAAAAATGTTAAAAAGAAATAAACTTTTCAAAATATCTTAAAAAATAAATAGCTATAGTACATTTAGACAATGGAATACTACATGGCTATAAAGAAGAAAATTTTACCCTTTGGGACAGCATGGATGGACCTGGAGAGCATTATAATAAGTAAAATAAGCCAGTCGGAGAAAGACAAGTACCATATGATTTCACTCATGTGTGGAATCTAATGAACAAAATGAACTAACAAGCAAAATAGGACAGACTTACAGATAGAGAACAGGGTGACCACTGTGGGGTGGTGCTGGGTAGGGAACTGTAGGGACTGAGCAAAAAGGAAAAAAAAAGAGAAAGAACTCATGGACACAGACAACCATGTGGGGGTTGGAGGAGGGTATGGGGGGATAAATGGTGATGGACGGAGACTTGCATTGGGGTGGTGAACAAATAATATGTTGTACAGATGATGTATTGTAGAATTGTACACCTAAAACTTGTATAATTTTGTTAACCAGTGTCACCCCAATACGTTTGATTAAGATAAAAACAAAATAAAAACCTAAAAAAAGTCACTAGATAGGCAATATGAATGCAAATTCTGTTAAAAAATAACTAAAAACTATTCTCCTGACTGCATGGCAGAGGGAGGAGGAGGAAAGAGGCTTGGTAAGCTGAGAGGCATAGTAAGCTGGGAGCCAGGCACAGGAGGAAGGTCCTGTCCCTCAGAGAACTTGACTGACAGACAGACCAGTAGGTAGGGATGTCTACAGAGAAGAGATTTATGAACAAATCAGCAATGGTCCCAGTTGCCAGGGATATGGATGGGCACTCCCAGCAACTCCAAGCATGACCCAGGAAACTGACTCTTGAAGTGGACTAATGATACTTCAATCTCTGTTTGATTTCCAGGTTGGGAGAGGAGGGTGGAAAAGATGAAAAACACCAAAAGCCAAGATGTACCTGATTCTGAAAAGAACAAAAAATAAAAATGAACTATGAGAGTAAAGTTTTAAACAAACTACAAATGTAGCCAGTTATACCCCAAAGTAGAAAAAGGCAGTTCTTTAAAACAAAGAAAGCCTCATCCTCAGACCTAAAGTCCTGAGATTCACAAAGGTGTGGATTTAATGAGTTTATCAATCTGCTTATGTGGAGTTACGACCTGAGGTTCATGAGAAAGAATCAGTGAAATGTCCATTTATGTTCTCATTAACTGAGCTTCTGTCTTTGTTGCCTCATCAAATCTTTTCAGTTACACCCCACCACACAGGACAGGTGATTAAAATGTCAGTGCTGATACAAATAACTAATGTGTGGCAGAAACAGATATATTTATATGCTGTCTAGAAAGATTAATAGTAGCTACTGCTGGCCTGCCAACTGAACATGTTCAAACATTCTGTCCTACATGTAAATCAAATGCAAAGCATATGGTATATTTTAAAGACTGCTGATGTCACAGTTATCTTAATACTCAGGACCTGGAGTAAACTATGCAGATGTTGACTAATGAGGCTATATATTCTTGGTCTTTCCATATTAGTTTAATGTTGTAAAATGTAATGGCACTAACAAAAAGGAGGTCTCAGAAATTAAGAAGAGAGAATGCAAACATTTGAAATCAAGAGATATGTTTTTATAATCAGTTGTTTGTTAGTTTGGGCATATTCGCTATAATATGATTCCAGTAATCACTGTCAGTTAGTAGATTGTGATGAGACTGTATTTTTGGTCCCCTTAAAAGTGAATCTAATAAAAAAAGGTCAACTGAACACATTGACAAAAGAAGGACAAATATATTAAGTAGGAGAACAGAGTGCCTTGTGACAGTCAAATATGCAGGAGCAGAATGAGAGATGCCCCGATGAACTAAAGACTGCTGAAAGTTTTCCAAGTTGCTAACTACAGAAATCAACAATTATGGGAAAATTAGTATTTTTCAGAGTGAAGTGAGGCAGAGTACTGGATTGCAAACTACAGACTGGAGGTGGACTTCTCAGTCATACCATGGGCTGGCACCTTCCTACCTATCAGGGACATGGTGAAAATGACAGATGTGTGACAGTATGAAAGTGCTTTGTAATTTGCCAATTTACGTGTAAATGCTGGGTATTATCATCATTATGCTTACACTCAAGTGGTCTAGACACAAGAGACTTCAAAGTTGTATGGATGGAAACATTTTTAAGAATCACACCTGCACAATGGCTTTTATACTGTTCAAGAAAGATTGAGCATTTCAATTCCCACAAACAGCTGCTCTGAATTTTGGGTTTCCTTCCAATGACACTAATCATTTTGATCACAGAATGCACGGTTTCACGAGAGCATGAGAACAGGCTGCTATGACAGAAATGAGTGACACTGTTGCAAAGGAACCAAGAGAAAATGAAAGCCTGGTTCCTCATCTCTTTTCAGAGGGTCAAAATATGCTATGCACAAAACAAATCATGTTGGCAAGGATTGAGGGGACAATCAATCTCAGGCACATGGTGTGAGGTGATCAATCAAGACTAGTCACACATACATATTTAGAAACAAGACACTTCAACATTGTGGAAAATATTTCTCAGTGTGAGGTCCTGGGAGTTCTGGTGGAACAAGGGTGGAGCATGAAGGCAGGGGAAAGGAGGAAGTCTGATATCTCAAAACAGCATATCCCACTTCTCTGAGATCCTTAACCACTTCATTAAATCACGGGTATGTCCAGATACGTTTTTAATAAAATTGATGGAGCTGTTGTTCCTGATAGGTATAGATAATCACATAATCATTCATTCATTCATTCATTCAAATACCTATTTATTCATGAATACCTAGCAGGGGCCAGATATTGTGTTAAATGCTGGGAATATAGCTACCTACATTCAGACATGGTCCCTGGCTTCATGTATCTTACATTCTAGTGAAAAAGAGAGCAGCAAAAAACACATATACAAATCAATGACTTGTGATAATCATGATAAAGGCTGTGAAGAAATGAGGTAATGAAGTAGAGATTACATGGAGGTGTTGGGGGGCTACTTTAGATAAGTGGTAAGTGAAGCCTTCTCTCAGGAGTTGACTTGAATGAGACTGAGCCAGCCAAGGGAAGAGTTGGGAATAGTGCATGCCAGGCAGAGGGGCCAGGAAGAGCAAAGGCTCTGAGACATAAGGGGCCTGGAGCTCAAAAGGCACTTCAGAAAAGAAGCCAGGTGACTAAAGCATAGTGAGCAGGGGAGAAAGGCATGGGAAGAGTGGCCAGGAGCCACATTTCACACGCATGCTGTGCAGGCCAGGTTCAGGAGAACTAAAGGATAAAAGTTTTTAAATCTTAATGGTCATTAAAAGACACAATCTGATTTATATTTAAGAGTATCACTCTAGCTGTGCATGTGTAACCTAATGTATAAACACAACCTTTATTCTAAAGATGCTAGCACTAGAAGAAATCAGAAAATATTTTGAATGCATTTCCAAACATTTAAATAAAAACAATCTTAGAAAAGTAGACATTTAAAAAGCTCTAAATAGTCAACTAAAAACCAGTTAAATTAGACAATGGGTTATGGGTTAAAAAAAATCAAAGAACAAAATAAACACACATACCTCCTCGTTGCACCAACAATGTGACTTCACTTCCCTTTGGACATTCAATCAGCATATCCACGACCTGGTTGTGAGTCAGAGCCTGCACATTCTTCTTATTCACTTCCACGATAAGATCCCCTTCTTTCAGACCTCGGCACCTTGGACTGTCAACAATCTGTTTCACTCTTTGACCACCCCCACCAGGACTGTCTGCGATAGTAAAACCAAAGCCCATTGGCCCTTTGACTATATGAACAGTTATAAGTTCCGGCTGAGTGGCTATGGAGGAAGCCAAAGAGACAGTGTCATTGGGGTAACCATGGGAACTGTTTGAGGCCACGTCTGCTGGGCTGCTTGGCCTGGCATCCTTCATGCCATTGACTTTGCCTGTTTTACTGCTATGACTGGCAGGCGAATCATAGTTCTCTTGCCCATTCACAATAATTGGTTCTTTATCCAAAATGGCCACCGAGGTCACTAAACTTGTATTGGGGTCATCTGGGTCAAAAGGCAATGGATAACCTCGGCAGAGTTCAAGGTCCACACTGGCACCAATGGGAATGGACTGGAAGATTTTCACAACTTGTGCATGTGTGTGTCCCAAAACACAAGTGTCGTTCACACTGACAATTACATCTCCTGCAAAAGTAAAAGTTTGGGGGTTAAAAAATACACAGAAAATTTATATCAATATAATAATATAAATGCCTACCAATAGGAAACTGAACTGAAGCTGGATTTGGGGGTGGTATAGTAGGACACAAAGAGATTACTTCTATTACTTATTTTAATGGCTAATAAGGCATTCTTTTAGGATCTAGTGTCTTCTCTGCCAGTGAGAATATAAGATCACTGAAAAAACATTGGAGCTTTCTTCTAAAACAAATTCTCACTGCAGAAATCCAAGTTCAGAATTCATTTACTCAAATAGATCTACAATTTTAGGAAATTGCTGCTTTACTCTACTCAATAGCACCTGAAGAGCTCCCCAAAGTTGAAATGGTTTCTAAGGTTTTCCTCTATACCAGGGAATGCATTTACGTAGTGTAGGAACTTTGCTCATGTAAAGTTTTTACAGGAGACTTATAAACTCATGAAATCATGCTGCTGTTTGGTCCTGTTTGAGTGCTGGGTAGAAGTCTCACCACACAAGGGATGCTATTCGGCCATGTGGTTTCTCTACCTGTTTCCATCTTGCCGTCCAATGCAGCAGGACCATCTAGGACCAAGCTCTTGATCTGCAGAAACTCATCAGGTTCATCCCCTCCAACAACTGTGAAGCCAAAGCCACGGCTGCTCTTCCGCAGCTTTGTGTGAATGAACTTGCCTTTCAACTCTGAAGGGTTTCGTGTAAAAAAGGGTTTGCCTAGATTAAAATAAGAGAAGTATAAAGAAAGTCATGAGAAGTGAAATGGTGAACTATATATGAGATGATACAACTTACAGATAATTCTCCAAGCTCTTGTGCTGGGGCATTTGGGTACATAAGTGTCTAAGAGAGCCCTCCCTTGATTTCCGTAATTGGGGTGATTCTTGGTCCCTTTGTTTAGGGAGGGGCACATGGAACTAGTAGACTGTCAGCATGGAGATCCAAAAGGAAATATAAGACTCAAACTGATGTCCATCCTCTGATACCCGCCCATGGTTTCAGTTCATGTGGTGTGACAGTAATGGAGCTGCCACAGGGCCCTTCACAGAAACAGTGGGCCTTTGCTTTGTGTCTTTTGTGTTGTTATCGTTTATACTTTGCAATACAGCTTCTAATGTATTGCTTTGAGGTTGGCTCCCATTTGTAAAACCAAATCAGCAAAATGTTTAGCTTTTAATTAAACAGAAAACTCTTTCTGAAAAAAAAAACATAGATAATACTAAGAATCATATTATGGTCACAAAGAATAATTTTCTAAAAATGTATGATCACTACTTGCAAAATGAAAAAAGTCATAATTCTACTTTGATTTAAATTCTAAATTCAACTGATTTCTCCGTTAATTTGCAACTTTTAACAATCTGTTAAGTAGTCTAGATATGTCCACTGCTAAAATTTATTGTTTGAAAAAAATTTAGGGATCTAGAGGTAGCTCAGTGGTATAGTGCATGCTTTGCCATGTGTGAGGCCCCAAGTTCAAACTCACGCATCAAAAAACAAATAAATAAAAAAATAAAAGAAGTTTAGAAAAGTGGTTTGGAATATTTTAAAAAACAAAACAAAATAAAAACCTAAACTAAGTGAAATACTAACAAGAGTCATATAACTCCAAATTCAGTTGTTTTATTTAAAATAAATTGATAGATATATATAGCTAAATAACTTCCAAACATGCCGCCTAAGGTTTTATTACATTTTCTTGATAACATTCATAAAAAACATGTTATATAGAAACCAACAGTTTTGCATTTTGTTATTTGGGCATTTCACTGTAATTTAGAAACTTACTGGAATTTCTCCGGTTATCCCAAAAGCTCAGCCTTTCAATTCTTCTAATTATATACTTCCTGTCTCATCCTTCCCACAGTTTCCCTATGTGCCCTGTGTTTTTCCTATCAAAAATGTTATTTAAAAAAAAAAAGGAGAAAAAGTCTCCAAAACCCTTGCTCCAGAGCCTGGCACCGAGGAAAGTTATTTTTGATTAGCTTTAACTAAAAGGCCTTTTAAAAAATGTCTCTGGGAACACTTATCACTTCTCAAAAGCTTTGCATATTTCAAAAGCTTCTGGCTCTTAAATAGGAGTCACAGGTCTGCTTCTCAAGCTCCTTCTCTCTGGGGATGTGCCAAGGCTGGTGGAAGCTTGACAGGCCCCATCACCATGGCTGAAGGAAGCAAAGACACAGCAGGTTCCCCATGTAAGGTTGTCTGCCAAGGCACCAGGAGGCCATGTAAACTGCAGCCAGGGCTTGTGGGGCAACAGCTGCCATGGCAATCATCTACTGAGGACAAGTGAGATGACTCCCCAAAATTACTTTGGGGTGTGTGTGAATGGGCTGTGTGGGGACTTACAGGGAACACTGCCAAGACACTAGTAGCTGTCACTTCAGTGACACGTTCTCGACCACCTTATGAAAAATTGCAACACCTCCTCCAACATTCCCAGTCCCCTTTTCTGCTTCATTGCTGTCCTTAGCATTTATTGCCACCCAACACAGTCTTATGTCTCACGTACTGGTTTGGCATTTTGGCTCACTGTCCCTGCCCCATGTATGGGGGCAGCACATGTGCACACACACACAGGACCACTAGATATAAACTCTGTGCTTTTATGGATCTCTGCTTTTATGTCCAGTGTGCAGAATACTGTCCCTTTCATTTTACGTGCTCCAAAACCATGTGCTGAATGAATGAATGAACAGCAGCGCAAAGAAATGAGATTTAACGTGTCTTTGAGAAGGCTGGAAGAGGTGGGTGCATGTTTAAGCTTTCCACCCTTATAACAGGCGAAGTTAGAAAAGGTAAAAATGTACCTGGCAGTTTATCTGAATGAATTTTTAAAGGGCATTAGCATATTTTGAGCTTAGTATGTTTTAAAGTTATTACAGTCATGAGCAGAAGTTTGAAGTTGACCACTGACCTCCTTTTCAAGGCTTAACAAGGAAGGGAAGATCAGAGGGTTTCACACCTATGCATATTATATTCTGTTTTATGTATGGGAGAGTCATCAGTTAATGAAGCTTGGGAAAAGCAATGTCTTTCTACCCACAAGCAGTGAATTTGGAGCTCTCTCTGCTGTAGCCCTGTGGTACATGTGATTTTCTGGGAGGTCCTGGTTAGCTGCCAGTTGTAATATCCGGTTATGGGAGAGAATCTCACTGTGTAGCCCTTTATTAAATGTACTCATTTTTAGGGCTTGCCGCAGACTCACTGAATCAGAATCCTCTGCATCTTGGTCCTCAAATCTGCTTTTGAATAACCCTTAGGTGCCTGCTTCCCTGTCAGGTTGGTAACATTCTTGACACTACTGTGTAAAGGCCCTGGACCACCACTGTCCAGTACAGCTTCCATGGTGCAGTTAACTGTTGAAAGACCAGGCTCAGCATGGAGACGCATAGCAGAAGGGCTGGAAGAATCTGCATGGTCCCCAGGGAGAGTGCAGTGAGTGTATCCCAAACCCCAAACCCAAGTGGGAATGAAGAGAGTCAAAGAAGAAAAGAAAGAAAAAAAGGTCTAGAAAAAAAGAAGGAATCTGAGATGAAGCTCCTAACACAAATAAGTAATTTGGCCCCTTACCTCATCGGTGCACTAAATTTTTGGCACCCAGATTTGAACCTTTAAAGCTTTAATTTATTTAAACATCTAAGACAATTCTTTAAGGAAGCTGGGCTGCTTAGTATGTATGTATGTATGTATGTATGTATGTATGTATGTATGTGTGTGTATGTGTGTGTGTATGTATACCTACAATGAGTTGATGTCAAAGGAACTCTGCCTAGTTTGGAATACCCTACAGTGAAATAAACAGTCTCCTGCTCTGTGGAATTTAAAGTCTAAAGAGGGAACTATTGTCAAATAGCTGAACACAAATAAACAATTATAAACTGTTAAATTCTATAAATGAGAATAAAATGGGAAGACTGAATATAACAGGAGACTCTAGCAGTAAGCTAAAATGGGTAGAAGTTAGTAAACACAAGCAGGAAAAGACAGCTGCAGAGGAAACAGCACATGCAAAGGCTCTGACATTGTTTAAGTTTTGCTGGTTTGAGGAAATGAAGAGAGGTTCCAGGAACTGAAGAGGTAGTGCAGCTAACTTACCAGGAGAGGGGGAAATAAGACAACATGAGGCTGCTGAAGAAGTTCTATATTTAAAAAATATGAAGAAGGCCACAATCATGTTGATATTAATTAATATGTTATTACCTACTATGTGATATCTTTATTAAAACCACTATCATCATAAAAAAGTACAGCCAAGCCAGAAGAAATTCTTTTACATAAGTTGATATTAATACCAATCTCATGACAACATCAGCTAGCAGGGAAACAATTTCTTTCTTATGATAATTATAATGGAGAAATCAAAATTAAGAGAAAAGAATTATTCTACTTATGTATATCTCTTTAAAAATGGAGAACACATTTTATAGTCTTTTTAACAGTTTTGTACTACAAACATTCCTCAACTCTATCAAATATGATGCTTATTCTATTTTTCTTAATTAAAAGAAAAAAATTAACAAATCTGAGAACCTTTTCTGTCATTGAAGATTAATGAGGCCTGAAAGTAGCAAGATTGGGAGCTTTCAATTTTCAAAAATGAGCCTCTCTAGGGGATCAAACTTTTTGTGAATACAGAAAAGTAAGCTGCCATGAAATGCTGTAAAATGTGTACAAATGCCAAAACTGCAGCAAGAATCAGAGATGAGAATGTAAAACAACATCAAACCATTTTATATGTACAGAAAAATTCTGGTTAAAAGCAAGTATGTTGCCTGGAATCTCGAAACATCTAATGCTTAGTTTTCAATTTACCTTATTTAACAAAATTGTTAGTGTCTGTAGTCTCTAAATCAATGGTTCACCACTCTGCATGACGTCATTGAGACACTTCTGATTGTTACAATGTGGGGAGAGTGGTCCCGGTGCCTAGTGGGTGAGACCCCCTATACTGCTAACCATCCTACAGGACAGCCCCAGCATTGCCTTATCTGGCTCTAAATGTCAACTGTACTGAGGTTGAGAAAGCCTGGCTTAATTGATCCTTAATGACAAGTAGTCATTAATTTTAGAGCATTACAAATAACTGGAGAAATTCATAGAGAAAACTTTCTAATCTTTTTTGACAATTGTGATTAATGATATATTTTGAATTTCAATCATTATGGTTTTTACTATCAAAAGAATGAGTTGGGAGTAACAAGATTCCATTCCTTAAAGTACCTTTAAAAACCAGGTTTTTGAGCTGAAACAATAATGTGATTATAAAAACCCTTTACCCTGAAGTGGAGCTTCTCTGGCAGGCTCCGGATTGCTTGTGGGGTGGTTGGGAATAACAGGAGGCACGAGCGATGAATGGTCTTCTGTCCATTCTGCAACACAGGGAATAAATAGCTCACTTAGGATTCACCTTTTTCTTCATTATAAAACTGCCGAAACCAATAAAACCAGGGGCCAATAACTTTTTTTTTTAAAAAAGGTATTCAATTCTACTCTATGTTAAGAATTTCAAGATTCTCTTTGTCCCTTTTTTTCCTAAGACCTTGTGGATAGAAATATTGTGATATAATCAATAAATCTCTAGTTCTCTCTGGCTGGAGATTCCAAAGTGAAACCAAATCAGAAACATCTGAAAAGATCCAGTCAACTAAAGTCAGCCCAGTAAGGAAGACACTTCTGTAGCGCAGTTGAGACATGAGCTTGGCTGCTAAGACAGCCGAGGAAGTGATGGTGAATTTCCTAAGGTGCTATCTCCTATCATCTCTGAACTCCAAACTGGTCCCTCACTATAGTCCCATTCCCCTTGGAGACCCAGAAATAACTCAGTGAGTGACCCCTGATGTTTACCCTAAAGTTCCTTTACAGCTCAGCTCACACATTCAACGGAACACCCCCATTCCCCAAACTCCACTAACACTACCAAGTTTTACCAGCTGAGGAAAAACATTAAAAAACATTTTTTAAAAAACAGAAAAGAAACTGAGGTAGAAAGAACTTTTCAATAGGTGAGCACTCTCTTTTTCTCTCTCTAAAAAATAGTCTATAGCAGTGGTTAGCAAATTATAGCCGAAGGACCAAACTGGGCCTAATGCCTGATTTTATACAACTTGTGAGTCAAAAATGGCTTTTTTGGTTGAAAATAGAAAGAAGAATATTTCATAACACATGAACATTAAATGCAGTCTAAGTTTCAATGTCCATATATCAGGTAGCACTGGAACACAGGCAGGCTCACTTGTAGACACACCGTCTGCAGAGCTGTTCCCACCCAGCTCCAGACAGCATTGGCAGCCATAAAGAGACTGTATGAACAGAGGCAACAAAATTTACTGCATGCTCCTTTGCAGAAAAAGTAAGCTCATTTCCACTCTATGATCTATTTTTATTATATGCAGTATTATAAAGAGAAAAGTATTATATTTGACATTCATGTGTTATACTGAGGGTACACTAGGCCTATTGTTTTGAAAGAGTGAAATAAAAACTGGGAAAGGCCTAAGCATCTATTGATAAACAGATGGCTAAATGAAGTGGTGACATTTATAAAACAGACTATAATGTAGCCATTAAAAATTGTGAGATAAATCTATATTAACCAACTTTGAAACATGTGCAAGGAATATATTTAAGTGAAAAAAAAAAAAAGGTCACAAAACTTAAATATTGGGTTGGCCAAAATGTTCATTTAGGTTTTTCCATAAAAGATACTTTTTTCATTTTTACCAAAAACTTTATTGATTTGGATATTTTGAGCATGTTGGCTATCTCCCGCATGGTATAACATTGACTGTTCTCAATTAATGTCCTAATTTGATTGCCATCAACTTCAACTGGTCTACCCAACCATGGAGCATCATCCAGTGAGAAATCTCCCAGCACGAAACTACGCAAGTCACTTTTGACACGTTCAATCAGTCACAGGTCCTTCTCTATATACTGTTCAAATCCATTTTTGTATTTCAGTTGTGTTTTTACACTCCTTGAAATAATAAAGCATAATATGCTGAAAATGTTATGTATCTTTTTGTAAATGCACGCTTATATGACAGCTGTCACAATGGAGTCTAACAAAATTGTTTTGAATGAAGTTAAAGACAAGTTAGTGCTACTAGAGCCATCTTACAGAAAAACAAAAAACCTTGACAATCTTTTTGGCCGACCCACTGGATACACATATAAAATATGATCTTATTTTTTGTTAAAACATGTATATTTGTATATCTCTAGAAAATTTCTGTGCAGTTTTTATCTCTGAGAATGAGTTAGGAGCAAGTACGGGAAATTTTAATATTCTACACTCCTGAATTGTTCATATTTTTACAGAAAGCATGAATTACCTTGTAGTTTTTTAAAAGCTGGTAAATCATCAGCTTTTTGTGATACTTGCATGTAATCTCGTTAAAAACAAAAGTCAGTTTCATACCTGGTAACTTCCCCTGAGGTGTTAAAAGTGGTTTAGACTTGAACACCAGTTGCTATGCAAAGGCTGCTGGGGGAAAAGATTCTTTCGCCATCAGAAAGTTCTCCAATCTAAATTAAAGGTCCTTTCTAAATTAAAGTGGAGATTTTGGTGCCTGTGAACGGGGTCCCCCACTTCAGCTATCTGGGGTCTAGGGCAGGGACTCTGGCAGCTCTGTATTCCCCCCAGCAGGACATCAAGTCCTCAGGGCAGCAGGAGGACTTGACCACACAGGCCAGCTCTGACCACACGGGGGTGTCAGTGCCAAGGCTTCGCCCTGTACTCCTCGGCCCACAGATAAGGAGAGAGCCAACCTTCTGATGGCTGCGGCTGCTGCTGCTGTGGCTGCTGCCCAAGCTGCTTCTTCCGCTTGGCTTCTAGGACTGGGTTCTCATATTGTGTCTTCCTGTTGATGTGGCTGGAGCAGAAGGCAGATAGTACCTATTTAGAAAACATTTCATCCCACAAGCAAAATGCCAATCAGGCCAACTCCCATGATTAGTGCCTGAGCAAAGCAGGTGGTTTGAGATGGTGACCACCTTGTGTCAAATGTGCAGCTAGGTAAAGGAAAAAACAATGATTTCCAATACTGACTGCTTATATGTGCCAAACACTATGTTGTAAGATTTATGCACATTTTATTTTAAAATCTTCAATCAATTCAAAGAGTTAGGTCCTATTATTATTATTTATGTTTTATGGATTAAAATAAGTAAATTTCTGAGCAGTTAAGTAATACCTCACCTAACGTAACATAGTTAGTAAATAGTAAAGAGGCAGGAAACTCAGATCTGCCTGCTTTCAAATCCCAGAACTCCCAAATTTCCAAGGAATCACCTGATGGGGTAAGCTGCTTTAATTCAACAAGAAATACATTATAGAATTATTCAAAAATGAGATTAAAACAGTGACGTGAGGATTCGGTAACATACAATGCCAGAACTGCCATCTAACTTTCTATGACAGAATTCATGGATGCATATGCACTCACCCAAACAATAAAGCTCAAAGAAGTACTCTACAACATCTGTCAACTATTCTGATCAATAGACACGGGGTCAGGATTAAAAGTATAAGCCTTAGGCAAAAAGACTCCAGATGTAACTAACCTAACTGTGATGTGTGCAAAGTCACAAAGACCCACATACTTCAGATGGTCCTAAAACTAATAAGGCCATGGCAAAACACACACACACAATATGAATACACAGATGGTTTTTTGACATGACCATTTTAGTGTATATATATGTACATACACACATTATATAAATACACATAAGCATAACATATTTCTGTTTTTCTTCATCAAAATCATACTTCACTAGAAATTTGGGAACATAACAATTATATGATTATTTAGGATCTAATAAGGTGGATAGACTACCCTTAATTCCTACTGTAGGACTTCTTGTTTCTTTCCTAATTCTTGTGGGCGATTTCATGCTAAGATATACTCTAACATTAACAAAGCATTAAATCTGAAAAGATGCAGGGAGGCAAAGTGTATAGTAGGAAAACAACTTGCTGCTTAAACCAAATCTCTTCATCAAAGCTGTTACCTGCTCCTTTTCTGTTAATACACAGCTAAGGGAGCACTCAAAAGGAGCCCCAAACAGGCAAGAACCTCACTGTACATGTGCAAGAAAGATGATGTGCTGAGCACACAAAGGGATTTTCATTTACGAAGGTCAGAAAAATGACTAAGCTTGCCTTTCTGATGCCCCAAATCACAATCTTCCCTGTTAGGAAAATAGGGGGCAACATGAGTAAAGGCCAAGGGGACTTGCTATACTGAACTCATAATTTTTACAATAAGATGCTAAGCATTTTATGACCCAGTGTTTTTATATCTTATGTTCTTATCTCCAGGATATTACCCAAATGGCTTTTCATTGCCAGCAGCATGTGGGACAGAAAGCTTGTCAGTTATTTCATTGTGGCAGGTAGAATTATGATGACAGGACATTTATATGGCATTTGTTTCTTTCAAAGGATCCTTTATTAGTTATTTCTCACGTTCCTCAGAGGAAATGATATAAAGCATATTTTTTCAATGTTTAATCACTTGGGTTTCTTTTATTTTCATTGGTGTCATCCTGCTCACTGATAGGATGGAGGAAGACAAAGTCTGGAGCTGGTGCTAGAATAAGGTGCACAGTATAGAGGTCATAATGAGGGCTTGAGGTTCTTAAAAATGGCATAGGAACCATGCGTATGGTCCTCAGGCACAGGAGAGACAAAGAGGCATACAATCTTGCAGGTTAGGCTAGTTCTCAATTTCCTTCTTTATCCTGGCAAAATTTCATACATTATTAAGATTTGTCTGACCCAATAAAGTCTGAATGAATAAATAAGTAATTCTGAGAAGCTCAGGCTTCGGCAGAGCAAAATGTAGGCAATCAGGTCCTCCTCCTGAAATAGTCCCTACTCACTTGGTCTGTTAAATTTTTGCTTTTCTCATTCATTCATCCATTCAACTAATACTTACTAAGCACCTGCCACATACCAGGTTTATGTTGGGCCTCAATAATGCAGTGGAAAACAAAAGATACAGCTATGACCCTCATAAATTGTGTAATATAATTTGCTACCTTCAGATTCATTGAATAGTTTCTCATTCATTAAAATAGACATATTTTCATTATGAAGTTATATTATCATTATTTCCTTCATATTTTATAATGATAGCAAATTGTTAACAGCATAAACATACATAATAACAGAGGGCACAAACTAAAGTGTGGATCAAGGGACACTCACTCTACATAGTAGATACCATAGACAGGGTCTTCAATCTTTTCCCAACCAGCAGGCAGTTCTGAAAAATAAAAGAATATTCAGAGTAAGAAGAGCATATTCTCAAAGAGCCTTGGGATTTTCAACAAGTTAGGCAAAAGAAGAAACTCATACAAGTATTTTAAATACAATAAAAACTGTGTATCCTAAAAGCAAAGCAACCATTGTTTTTATTTTATCAATGTATTTTTTTCTGCATGAAGAACAATTATTTACTTATATTTTGCTCAAGCAAATGAAACTTAATAATATGTAGTCCCAGGTGCCTTCATTCTAAGTCAATTATTAAATTAGATTTTAATAAAAATAGAGTTAAAATTTGCCTTGAATGCCTAGTTGCTATTTTAAATATTTATAGTTTTCTCATTTTATTTTTAGACTATGTTAACACAAAAGCAAAACTGGATAAAAATTAGTTTCTTTTCATGTTCAATAGAATAGTGCTGTTTTTCTCTTCCTGCAATAAAATAAAATTTACATCTGATTTTCTCTTATTCCCAATTACAATGCTACTGAGTAAGTAAAAGTGTCCACATTGCACTGGGTTTTTGAACTGCACACACCCATCACTCAGATCGTTCAGATCCGGTAGGTCTATCTTTACCAGCGGTTTGCCTACAAAAGCAGAAACACAGGTCCTGCTCTCCAAGAACTCGCTAGATTTTATTTCCTTTAAATATGGTGGTAAATAGTATTGGCACATACACATGCCTTTCTGTAAACTCAACTGTGCTCTACTAGACTTCACTTTGTAAGGTTTCATGTGAAAGGTTGGCCCTTGATTAACTAGCTAACAGTGAGTTCTGTCACAAGAATCTATTGTGAAAAGGCCCTCTGCAGTAGATAATCTGACTTGGTGAAAGAAGCAACCAGGCTGTTGTTTTGAGTCATTAAGCAATTCTTTCAGGCAGAGAATAATTACTCAACTTAATTTAAAAGCCACCCAGATACATACATAGATACATAGTTAAGGCAAGCTTGTATAAAACAGTGCTCCAAAGTCAATCACTGGTCCCAAAAGTAGACATTAAGACCAGCTTGAATGGAATATTACAAACTCTTGAAATATGACTTATTTTGAAAAACTAGATTTTTTTTAAATTCAAGGAATCATTTGATCACTATTTTCAAACAGTGACTGTTCCACCAGGGCTTACATGTCACAAACAGTTCCATACTGAAATAGGGTCCTGCACGTCACCCAAACACACAGGCTAATTGCTTAAAACTTATGTTTTGCTCAAATTTGGTTGTACATCAAGACACATTAATTTCAGGGTTTTTGCTCCGTGTTATATATTTGCAAACAAAGAGATACAGTTTTCCTCCTTTTTTCTAAATAAAAAAAAAACCCTGATTTTAAAGATGTCCTTGAATTCTGGGAGATGTAAGCTACTAAAAACGCAAAGAAAAGTCCAATTTGCAGATGTTGATAAAACTTTGCGTTTTTATACACAGTCTTGTGGACTAATGCAGATCAAATGCTGGGAAAATAGTTTCCCCTTAAAAAGCTGGAAATTGTCATTTAAATTAAAATGAACCAGGAAAATATTTCCAAACGTTAGGAAATTGTATATTAAAAAAGTGCAAGTTGGTGCACAGTCATACCCTTGTTGTGGCATGGGGCAAAAGGATGGGTGAGTGTGAGGGTCCACATTCTGCATAATGAGCCAAATCTCTTCTCAAAATCTGCAACCTTAAATATTTGGTTCTATTATCTCTAGATGAAATAGGGAAAATGGTAAAAATTCAGTTCATTCCATTATTAGTTGTTAAACATTTGTTGAGTGCCTACTGTCTACCTCAGAGTGTGAGAGGCACGAGGACACAAAGACAATCACAAGTGTGCCATCTGAGCAGGCGGCTCACACACCGCATGCCGAGCACCTGGTGGAGGTCCAAGAGGGCACAAGGAAAGGGGCCACTTCTGACTTTGTCCTGTCACCCAGTCAACAAAGAGAATGAGGCTAGTCAACGAGGGTTTCTGGATTCTTGTAAATTTAAACACATCTTCTGGGACAGATTAGCAAATGCAAAATTTTTTCAGTTTTTCAATTAAACTTCATTTATAATTTAAAAGGTCGATTTTGATTTCTCACTCCCAAAATGTCAATTAATTTAATCATAGGAATTAGTCCTCTACTGCTTAAAACAGAAATGTTTGTTCTTTAATTTGCCACTTGGTTCTAAAAAACTGAAAATAGAAAGTATTAAAGCTTAGAAAAAGATGACATTACTTTTTTTACTAAACACTCTCAAGATCCCCAAAGAGCCACACTGCCCTCCCCACCTTGTTTAACAACTGCTGGACATCAGGCCAGGCTGCACAGCCTGTCACAGACGCCGGGCAGCCAGGCCCGCGGGGTTGCCCAGGTCTGAGATGAACCTTAGCTCCACCATCTCACAAATCTGGAGTTGGGCTACTTAACATCTTGTAAGCAGGCCTTCCTCTTGGATTTACCACAAAGGTCGACTGCAGATGACATGGGGATGTCTGTAAAACATTTTGCACAGCACCTTGCTGGCACATAGGCTCAGACAACTGGTCTGGGAAAGCAGACAAGGACCTGGACAGATCTGTATTGTGCTATTCATCACCACAAAAGCAAATATGGAGCAGTCAAATGTTCTAAGTTCTTTTCAAAAGGGATTTGTCAGCATACAGATTGAAAGTCTTGTTCATACTCAGAGATAAACTTCAAAACTGTGACTTAGTTTTGGTTGGGAAGAGACTTCATTTCCTCCTCTTAACCTCTCCTAGTTGGTTTCAGCATAAGAATACCCTATAATTCCAAAAGAAGGTTTGCATATGCCTTTCAATTCTAGGGAGATATTATCACAGAAGACCTCATAAATTCTGTAAACCAAAAGTGCATAATGGAGCTCCTGACCCTGATCAAACAACAGAGTTAAGAAATGACAACTCTATAATCAAATGATCTTTGTCCAACACCCTGCCTCTAAGAGGCAGACTGTATAGAGGGTTTCCTTTTCACACCTGGAATTGCATTTTCCCCTGAAAACCTGAGAGTTGCCTTGTTTAAGATTAGGATCCTCTTATTACAAAAATGGATAATGAGCTTATTACCAGATTCTGGAGTGAATGCAAAAGAAATGTGTGTGTGTGTGTGGTGTACACCACTCTTTACGGTGGACATGTAAAAATCAGAGTAGAAAATCCTATTTCTACTTTACCTACGAGGTCACATCTGGGACATTGCTACAGTATATACATTCCTCTCCTGTCCCACATTAAAGGCAAAAAGTACCATAAGGTAGTATTGAAAAGTCCAACAAGAGGGAGTTCAGTAATAAATAATAAAATTGAGGGATATAAAAGGGCTAAATAGTAATGGGAAAAGTACAATTAAAATAGATAATAAAACTGGTAAAAACAATATGAGCTGATCACAGGGACAAATATTAAAACATATCTATCAAGTCTCCTCAACAAGCACCAAGGAAGCTCCTCTTTTAGCTTCTCAACAGATAAGGAAAGGGAAGCTAAGAGAAGGTAAATGAGTTGCCCAAGGTCATAAAGCCAGTGAGGGGAGATCTGAGGCCAGGCAACCTTAAAAAGATAGTCCTCTGTTTCCAAACCACCACCCAGAACTGCGGCCATAATGGATACTATGCAGCCACTAAAACTTATTTGTTAAGAGTCCTTAAGATTATAGGAAAATTCTGACAATGTTATAGTTACTTGGGAAAAAAGAAAACAGACACATCTTTCCTAAAGAGGCAAGACACCTCTTTTAACATTCAAACTTGCACAGAAGCAAATTAAAGTGTGCTGGGTACTGGGCTGTACTGTCTCCACCAGCCATGCACAGACAGCAGTGGTCACTCATATATATTAGGCGGCAGCAAGAGTGGTTCCAACTGGTTCAACAAGTGATTAACACACTCATTTTATGTCTGGAAAACCTCTTTCTTTCTTTTTCAATTACTTTATCTAATATCACTGGACTGAAAATTTTTAAAAAATAAAGTTAGTTTCAAATTGTTCTATTACATAGGTTGAACCTCAAGTCATTCCTACTTTAGTGACCCCAATGACAACTTATTAATCATGTTTAAAAATAGATCTATCAATGGTTATCAACCATCACTGGCATATCTACCAATTACCATAGGATATGTTCCAAACATGAAGAAAAGCAGAGCTAAATTCTAGTATATCATAACTCTAGTCAACCATGATTATCTTCATCTATATAACAAAATTCAATAAAAATAATAATCTCTATTAAATATTATTTTCAGTTAAGGCAATCTTGAAAATGCTAGGCTGATTCAATGATCTCACTATAGTTCCATTCATAGTGATGTCAAATAATTTTCTATTTTAAAAATATACTATGGTCAATTTTTAATCAGCCAAGGCTTTCTTGTATAGTTTAGCCACAATCTGAGCTTTCTCACCTATCCTTCTGGGTAGGAATCAGATGGAATGCAAACTGATACTAACATTGTTCAAAGCTGAACTCTAAACAGCTAACTTAGGGAATAGCAGATATATTCAATATATTCCAACAGCAGAGATAAAAAAACAGTTTGGCATTTTCTGCTAATGTAAATTACTTCCAAACTACAATAGCTAGGGTAATAAAGACCTGATTTACATAGATACATACACTCTAAGGGAAATGGTATACACAAACAAATACAGCATCTGGTTTTCAAGCCATTCGCTACAGTTACAAACATGTGGCAAATAAATTAAAAACAACATAATACTGAAAATATTAACTATTCAGTGAAGAATCACTAAAGTTACTGTATTACTGTCACTCCTATAATGAGCCTTGGATTAGTCTGATAGGTTTTTGCTTGTTTTGCTTTGCTTTTTTTGTATTACCTATGTATAATAACTACCCACACCAAACAAATAACAAAACGAGGCTGAGATAGGTTATATGAGAGAGTTCAAGGGACAAGGCAAGGATCTATCCCCTCAGTTTTTTCTTAATCCTCAATTTACAAGAATACCTAGTAACCATTTGCTAACTCTCACTGTACTCTCAATTCACTCAGACTTTTCCTTTGCAGACGTAATTTACTACAACCCTGTATGATGTCTGCAGTTAGGCACCTGTTGTAAGATTGACCTTTTGTGGATAAACTGGCATGAAAATCACAATTGGAGAAGTGTAAACTAAAGAAACTGAGAGGTTAAGCAATTCACTGGAGACAAACCCATTCAGGACAAGTCATGCAACAGCAGCAGGCTGGAGGGTTTACCTAGTTCACTGTCCAGCTCCTCGGTGTGGACCCCTTCTTCTCCAAAGGAATAGCAGGAATGAGACAGAAAAGAGAGAAAGAAAATTTCAGACACCAGCACCAAGAAGGAAACTCCTCTCAGAAAAACAGCAGCAAACACGTCACTTGATTTTGTCCTTACCTGTATTGTGGCTTATTTCATTGGCTTGGCTAACAAACTCAAGACCTCAGTGTGAATCATAAAATGGTAGGAGCTGGGTGGTATCGGCAACATAATTATATGGCTCATTTCCTTGCATATCAAAATAGGGTTTGATTGGTAGTAAAAGATGATAAGTACCTTTACAGTTTCAATGTTCTTAAGCATTGTTCTTAAGCAAAAAGCCACTCATTACAGGCCTTATTTCAAGCAAACAAAGCTATTATAGCTTTCAATAACAGTCCTTTTAATACTTCAATAATCCTCTAATCATCAAGGTAATTACACTCACAATTAAAGCTTTGCTTATCTTATAAGTGATACTGCTGCTTGAACAATGAGTGGTGAGGTCAAATTGAGAATGCAGATTGTAAAATGAGGTATACTTGAAGATCTTTTAAATGGGGTTAGAAAGATGAATTATGTCATGATGATGTACATTAGGGAAGCAAAGCTTGAAGGCTACCCTGAAGGAGGCAGTTTACTTTATATTAAGACAAACAGCTCAGAAATATTAGAATGAAAATGTTCTCAGTAATTTCAGTGAGTAAAACAAGTCAAGATCCTTTCCATTCTAGACCCCCTCTTGCTGTCAGTAAAACATTTTATTGCCCATGGGGAGAACACAGGCCTGCACACACAAATCATTTCATACACCAAGTCTATGCAGCTACAGAGTGGCAGCTTTCCCTTCCACAGTAAGCCCCACAAAACCAGGGAGCGAGCCTGTTTTCAGTAAAGCAATTGGCTCATGCCCAGTGTAGTTTTGGTACATGATAGGAACAAAACATTTCTTGAATCGATGAAACAAATGAATCGATTATTGACTTATAACCAGCATGGCCCTAAACACCTTATACACTTTTTAAAGACTATACAATTGTAAACAGTAAGTTCTGATGCTGGCATTATATCTCAACAAAGAGGGAATATGATTTACATAAAATCTTTCATGAAAATGCTCATTTAGATACTATTTAATAATGTCTTTGGGGGCATTCATTTCATTTCGTCAATAATTACTTAGTGAGACCAACCATGTGCCAGTCACTATGCCAGGTGACAGAGATATCGAAATGAGCAGTCACAGCTCTATCATCCTGGAGGAGGAGATAAGTCCAGAGCTCACGCAGATAAAAATTAAGTTAAAACTGGGATAAGTTCTCTAGAATAAGACATATAAAAGAGCGACCTAGTCACATCTGGGGGCAAGGTCATAAGAACAGTTCTTGAGCTGTAATTTGAAGGATGGGCAAAATTTAACAAGAAGACGTAGACTGAAAAATGACTAGAATTTAAGCCCTCCAAGAGCAGGACTTTTTGTTTATGGTGTTCATTCACACATCTGACGTTCCCAGAACACATGACATGTAGAAGACACTCAATATACAGGTGTGGGATTTAAGAGTATTTTGAGGAGAGAGACCTGCACATCTAACTGGCATGCAGCATGTTATCCACAGAGAGTAGAAAGAGACACAGAAACAGTACTATGACCAGCAATGTTATTCTTCTTTGTATCATGGTATAAACAATAATATAAGGCAGCTTTGTGTTAATCGGCAACAGAAAATGCAGGTATGGGAGCCTATACTTGTCACAGTGGTATAATCTGGTTATATATTTATACTGTTTTGTATAAAGGCACATGGACATACATATCATTTCTACTAGAAACAGAATATGGGGATTATAACATTGAAGGGATAATTACTAAAGTAAGTATGCTGGTATGAATACATACTTGTTTCAAAGGAAATAACATTTACAGCAACAGTAAGAAACGTAAGAATTAAAACTTACTAGATTTGGTAACAAAACCACTGGGTAATTCTACTCAATACTTTCAATACATACAAAAGTGCATTAACACTTTTTCCTCAGTAAAAACTATTGGAGTTTTCTACAACCTATAAAATTATACTAACAGGTATTTTCATATATTCCCATACTATAGTGGACATTGACAGTGGGGGTAGAGTGACAGCTCAGCCTATGTCTTGGAAAAATACACTTTTCATGTACTTAGGATACACTCAAAGTTACAGGGGTTCCCAAACAAGTCAGCATCTGCTTTCCCTACCAGGGGTGTCCAATCTGCAGTCTGCAGGCTGCAGGCTGCATTCGGTTCAGGGTGGCTATGAATGCATCCCAATACAAAGTTGTAAATTTACTTGAAACACTGAGATTTTTTTGTGACTATGTGTCACAATGTATTTAATGTGTAATGGCCCAAGACAAATCTTTTTCCAGTGTGGCCCAGAGAATCCAAAAGGTTGTACATACCTGCTACACCAAGACTGGGAAAATAAGAGTTATAAAATGTGGACAGTTTAAGAAAAGCTGATATTCCCTCCCCTCTAGACTTTTGTAATAGAAGATTAGGGTTCAATAGGTAAGTCTTTATTCTTAGACTTTATAGAGTCTCCTCCAAGTCCCTGAAGGCGGAGAATATATCTTCATTTAAATAGTTTCTGACTGTGTAAAGTTCTGTTTCCAATGGAAATATGACTAATATGACTACATACCTGCCTCTTTGTGTAAACAAATTATTCTCTTAATATTTCTACTGATTTCCCTTTTGCTTTTGGAAACCTCAGTACATTACTAGAAATTGGATTACATTTTTTAGAAGAGATTTTATTATTTTTAGAGAGAGGGGAAGGGAAGGAGAAAGAGGGAGAGAAACATCAATGTGTGGTTGCCTCTCCCATGCCCCCTACCTGGGGACCTGGCCTGCAACCCAGGCACATGCCCTGACTGGGAATCGAACCGGTGACCCTTTGGTTTGCAGGCCCACACTAAATACACTGAGCCACAATAGCCAGGGCTGGATTACCTTTTAAAAACTCATTGTTAAAACTGGGTTGACCTTACTACAACTCTAAAATATGCATGTGTGAACAAATGGCCAATGAATTTAAACTGAGACCTTCTGAGCCCCTTACCATCATCTTCACACTCTTCCAGGGGCTTCTGCTGCTTGTTCAGGCACCGAGGGTCTAACCATGATGTTGTTTTTGTGTTATGACTGAAATCCAGAAACAAAAACAAGAATATGTTTGAAAAGGAAAAGCAAAGAGCTCAATGACAAACGACTTTTACACTCTTGAACATTTGCTCCTCAACCAATCAAAGATGCTTTCCCAACAAACGCAGACCAGAGGACAGCTCGAATTTGGAATAACACAGCTCAAGGACGACCTCTGGCAGGCTTTTTACTTATGCAAGATATAATCATTCCATTATTGCAAGCTAAAATTGTAACGCCAGTTTTGTTTTTAAAAAAAGAGTTCCAAATGACACACCTTGTCTATACTGTCCACCATTACCTAGTCTTATTTTAGTCTTCACATCTGCTGAAGAGCAAATTCCAATTTATTTTAAATTTTCTACGTCTTAAATCTTGAATGCTGGAATTCACAAGGAAAGCTGCTATTTCATTCATTCTACTATACAAGAATTCTCATGACATTGGGAACCCCCCACAATTCATACAAGTAGCTCGAAGCAGCTAACATATATCATTAATTTCAGTGTCTCAAGTTATGATTCAGATCTAGTAAAGGTGGCCCAAAATTACTTAAATAAAACCTGGGCCAAGAAAAACCTTCGAGAAGGTCAACATTATACCCAACTGCCTTCTGGAAGGTATAACTCTAGATGAAATGTTTGAACAGATACTGATATGGGCCTTGAAAGTCTGAAGTACACAAGAACATTTCAAAGAATGTTGGCCTCAATTGTCTTAGAAATGTCACGAGAACGACTGGCAGAATCGGCCTGAACAGGTCAATGTGGGGGTGGGGTGGGCAGCTCTGCCTGAGCGCCCAGTGCACTCTGTGCACACAAATGGGGAGGACAGAGGGCTGCCAGTCCAGGAGTTCATGCTGCAAACTGGAAATGAACATAAACTAAAAATAAATTTTTTGAAGTTTAGGCCGTAACCTAAAATTTTTTGAACTCTAAAGTTTAAGTTGTAATTATGTTTTTAAAAACTGCCACAATTTTTTTTTATCTTAGAATAATATCTTATTGAATATTGGCAAATAATTATTTCAGTGAAAAACAGAATGTAAAAATGTATGTAACACATCATCTCAACTGGGTTAAAAGAAAGGTGATATATAGTAACAACTATTGCCAGCAATACTACTTATTTGTCTAGCTACAACTACCAGAGTCTGTTCTTTCATGTTACAATTTATTTCTTTCAATAATCCTATGAGAAAAGTATTATTAATATTGAAATGATTACTCCCCATTTTTCAGATAAGAAAACTCAGAACACAGAAGTGAAGGAATTTGCCCAAGGACACTGCTGATGCAAGGATACCTGGGGATCAAGCCCAGACAATCTAGCATGAGAACCCATAGTTTGCACTATACCTGCACAGCAAGACAGTAAACATGGTCAGTGCCAGGAGGGAAGAGTGTGTATGATTAAAAAAAGAAAAAACACTTTTTTAAAATAATTTTGAGGTAACTGCTGATTCACATGCATTTACAGAAAAAAAACACACAACAGATATTCCCATATTGCCTTTTCTTCAGTTACACCATTGGTCACATCTTGCAAAACTATAGTACAATACAATGTCATATCCAGGAAACTGATATTTAGATAGTCAAGATGCAAAATATTTTCCATCATCTCAAGGATTCCTCATTCTACTCATACCCATACCTGGTGTCCTTCTAATTCTTCCTTGTAAAACCCATTTTAAAACAGTGTCAACCACTAATCTGTTTGCCAATCTGTAATTTTATCGTTTGGAAAATGTTATGTAAATGGAACCATACATTATATAATCATTTGGGGTTGGCATTTTGCACTCAGCATAATTCTCACTGAGGTGGTTGCATACAGGGGTTTGCAAAAGTAGGTTTACAGTTGTAAATATGTGAAACACAGAATTCATTCTTCTATTATTATTTATTAATTATTGTATTATTAATTTGTATTAAAATGTAATTCTACTTTTGCACACCTCTCTACATCAGCACTGCTTTTATTGTTGAGTAGCATTCAATGGCATGCATGGACCACAGTAACCACTAAAGGATATCTCAGTGTTTCCAGTTTTTGGTTTTGGGTTGGCAAAAAAGTTAATTGTTTTTTTCCATAAGATAGCTCTAGAAGTGCCTAGTTGTCTTTAACTTCATTTGAAACAATTTGTCAGATTGTAATGTGACAGCTGTCATAACAGCGTGCATTTACAAAAAAAACATAAAATTTGGTATATTTTTGTGTAGCCATTTTAATATTGAAGATGGAAGAAATATGCAACATTTTCAGCATATGATACTTTATTATTTCAGGAAAGATAAAAACGTAGTTGAAACACAAAGAAAAGATTTGTGTAGTGTATGGAGAAGGGGCTGTGACTGATTGAACGTATCAAAAGTGGTTTGCGGAGTTTTGTGCTGGAGATTTCTCACTGGACAATGCTCCACGGTCGGGTAGAGCAGTTGAAGTTGACAGTGATCAAATTGAGACATTAATTGAGAACAGTCAACGTCATACCATATGGGAGATAGCCAACATGCTCAAAATATCCAAATCAATTAAGTTATCGGTGAAAATAGAAATGTGTCCTTCATTTTACAGAAAAAAGTAAATAGACTTTTTGGCCAACCTGGTACTTGAAATAAATCTACTTAAATATTCATGCATGGGTTTTCGTGTGAATGAAAATAAATGTTCACTTCTCTGGCCAAATGTGCACCTGCTGGGCCATATTGTAGTTGCCTGTTTAGTCTTTTAAAAAACTGCCTGGCTGTTTTCTGGAATGCCATACAATTCTACATACCTACTAGCAATATATGAGTGATCTAGTCTTTGCATCTTTGCCATAATTTAGTGCTGTTACTTTTTTTAATTTTAGCTATTCTAATAGGCACATAATGATATCTTTGTAGTTTTAATTTGCATTTCCCTAATGGCTAATGATGTTGAACATTTTCTCAGGTACTTATTTGCCATCTGTATACCCACTTCAGTGAAAATTTATGTTCATGTCTTTAGCTTATTTTCTAATTGGATTTTTATTTTTTACACTGTTGAGAGTTCTTTATATATTCTAAATTGACACCAGTCAATCTTTAGATGTGGGGTTTGCAAATACTTTTCCCAGTCTATAGTTTGTCTCTTCATCCTCCTACCACAGTCTTTTCTTAAGCAAAAGTTTTCTCATTTTGATGAATCTGAATTTATCATTTATTCATTTTAGTTTTGTTTTTAATCAGTGACAGTATTGTAGATATCCCCTTTGTCCCCCCTACCATTTACTCCTTTAAGGGATAATGTGTATGATGTAAAACTAAGAATTCCTTGCCTATTCTCAGATCTCAATCTAGGAAAAATCTGTATATTTTGTTACAGTTTTCTATCTAAGTTTTATTGCTTTACATTTTATATTTAAATGTATGGTGATCTATTTTGAGGTTTTTGGGGGTTTTTTTTGTATAAGGTATGAGGTGGAGGTTGAGGTTAATTTACTTGTCTCTGGTTGTCCAAACACTTCAGCACCACTTTATTGAAAAGGCTATCTTACCCATATTAAATTGCTTTCTCATCTTTGTTAAAAATCAGCTGGACACATATGTGGGTCGGTTCCTGGGTTCCATTGATACATGTGTCTATCCATCAACACCACTTTCAGAAACACTTTGTTTGTATAGCTATATAATAAATCTATATCAGATAGACTGATAACTCCTGATTTATTCTTATATTTTCAAAATTGTTTCACTTATTGTAGTTCCTATGCCTTCTTATATAACTTTTAGGATAAACTTGTCTATACTAACAAAAATGTCACTGAGATTTTGGGAGGATGTGCAATAAATCTGCATACTCATTTGGGGAGAAATGACACCTTTACTGTACCAATCCTGAGTCTTTTGATCCATGAGTAGGGTATGTCTCTCCACTTATAAAGACTTTTAATCTCTTTCATCAGCATGTTGTAGATTACAACATACAAAATCTTGTATGTTTTGTTAGATTTAAACCAAAGTTTATAAAGTAAATATAAATATTTTATTTTGAGTTTTGTTGTCCATATATCCATCGCTAGTATATAAACATACAACTGATAGTTGTATACTTATGTTTTATCTTGTAATCTTGCCGAACTCACTTATTCTAGAAATTTTTGTACATTTCTTGTTATTTTCTACAACAATAATCTGCAAGGAGAAATAATTCTATTCCTTCCTTCTCAGTTGTATGTCTTTCATTTCCTCTTATTGATTTATTCTCCTGTCTACAATTCCAGCATGATATCGAATAAGGGCAATGAGAGCTAACTAATATCTTTGGCTTATTTCCAATCTTGCAGAAAAATATTTTCTTCTACCATGAAGTATAATGTTAGCATTAGATTTTTTTGTAGAGGTTCTTTATCAAGAAAATTACCCTTTATTCTTTTTTTCCTGAGAATTTTTATTGTGAATGAGTGCTGAATTTTGTCAAATGCTCCTATTGCATCAATAATTATGACATAATTTTTTTTCTTTAGTTTCTTAATATGGCAAATTACATTGATTACTTTTTCAAATATTGAACCAGTTTTGCATCCCTTAAATAATTCCCACCTGGTCAAGGTGTGTAAGTTTTTCTAAATTACTGAATACCATTTGCTTATATTTTATTACAGATTTTTGCATCTATTAATACATTCATGAAGATATTGCTCCATAGTTTTCTTTTTTTCTTGGACTTGTTTTTGGTAACAAGGTAATACTCACTTCCTAAACATTGGAAAGTATTCCTCCTCTTCTATTTTCCAGAAGAAAGTGTAGAAATTTAATCCTTTGAACGGTTCTCTAGTGAAACCATCTGGGCCTGGAGATTTCTTTTTCATGAGTTTTTAAATTAAAAAGTCATTTTCTTAATAGTTATAAGGCCTATTTATACTATCTATTCCCTACTGAATGAGTTGTGTTCATTCATGCTTCTCTAGGAAGTGGTCCATTTCGTCTAAGTTCTCAAATTTATGCATGCAGAATGCCGGCAGCATTTGCTTATCTTTTTGAAGTCTTCAAGGCCTGAGGTGATTTCTTGTTTAATTCCTAATATTGGTAACTTGTGTCTTCTCTAAGTTTTTTTTTCTTTTTCAGTTTTGTTAGAGGTACTTCAATTCCATTAATCTTTTCAAAGAATCAGCCGGGTTGTTTCATTGATTTTTCTCTGCTGTTTTCATTTTTAATTTCACTGATTTCTGCTCTTTATTATTTCCTTCATTTATTTATTTCATGTTTCATTTGCCACTCTTTTTCTAGGTTCCTGAGCTGGGAGTTTAGATGGTTTATTAGAGATCTTTCCTCTTTTCTAATACATGTGTTTAGTGCTATAAATTTACCTCTCTCTCTCTCTCTCTCTCTCTCTCTCTCTCTCTCTCTTATTCTTGTTCAAGTACAGTTGTCTCCATTTTTCTCTCACCACTGCCCCCCATCCCATTACATTTTTGGCTGTATCACACCTATTTTGAGATGCTATATTTTCATTTTTATTCAGGTCAATGTATTTTGTTGAAATTTCTCTTGAGATTTCCTACTTGACCCACAGATTTAGAAGTGTGTTGTTTAGTTTCTACGTGTTTAGAGATTTTCCTACTTTATCTGATATTAATATGTAACTCTTACTTTCTTCTGATTAATGTTGTAAGGTATATTTTTCTAAACTTTTACTTTCAACTTACCAGTATATTTTTTATTTGGAATTTGTTTTGGTAGACAGTATATAGTTTGGTCATATCTTTAAATCTCTGCCATTCTCTATCTTTTAAATGTTGTATTTAAATTCATTTAATGCAATTATTGATGTGTTAAGACTTAAGTCTTTCCTTTTGTTTTGTATTTGGCCTGTTTTTTCCACCACATGAGAACAGAGAGGGAAGACAGCTATCTGTGAACTAGGCAGTGAATTCTAATCAGATGCAGAATCTACCAGCACCTTGATCTTGAACTTCACAACCTCTAGAACTGTGAGAAATGTGTTGTTTAAGCCACCCACTCTGCTATTTTTGTTACAGCAGCCAAAATAGAATGACTATATCATCTCTCAGTATATGTAGTCACATACCTAGTCATTAATCTATGTTTTATATATATAATATACACATATAAATATCCCTTTTCCCTCCCTCATTTATAATAAAATTGTCTTAGATATTTTCTCTACATCCGCTTAAAACATATTAGACAGTTATAATTTTTGCTACACTCTCAAACCCAATTAGAAATTTTAAGAGGAAAAATGGATTTTATTTACCTATACTTTTACTCTTTCATTGTTCCTTCTTCCTTTCTAATGTTCCTAGAATATTTCTATTATAATTTTATTTTTGTTTAGCAAATAACCTTCACCCATTCTTTTAGTACAAGCCTGCTAGTGGCAAATGCTTAGTTTTCCTTCATCTAAGAACGTCTTCATTTCCTTTCATTTTCACTGGATACAGAACTGTGCATTTAGCTTTCTTTTCCTTTAGGACATGAAAAATGCTTTTATTGTTTCCTGCTGGCCTGTGGCTTCTGATGAGAAATACAGTGTCATTGAATTGTTTCACCGATAGAAGTAATATATTATTTGTCATTGCTTTCAAGATTTTTCTTTGTTTTCAGAAGTTTGACTATGATGTGTATTGGTATAGTTTTTGGGGGGAGTGAGGCTGTCTGTATCCACTGAGCTTTTCTGTAGGTTTATTTCTTTGGTCAAATCTGGAGAATTTTGTTCTTTCACTACATTTTCAGCCCCACTCAGTTTCAATTCTCCTGGGATTCTGAGGATACAAATATTAGATCTTCTGTTACTGTTCCAAAGCCCCCCAAAGTTCTTTTCATTATTTTACACAGTTCATTTTCTCTCTGTTCTTCAGAATGGGCAATTTCTATGTTCTACCTTGAAGTTTACTGATTCTTTCTGCTCTCCCCTCCATTCTGTCGTTGACTCTATCTACTGAGGTTTTTATTTTGGTTATTTAATTTTTCCATTGTAAAGTTTCCAATTTTTGTAATTTCTGTTGTTTTCCTGAGACTTAATTTTTGTTGAAACTTATTTTTCCATTTGTTTCAAGCATGTTTGTAACTGCTCATTAAAGACCTTACACGATGGCTGCTTTGAAATTTGCCACATCATGCTGACATCTGCCATTGGGTGTTGGCTTCTACTGGTTATATCTTTATTCACTCAATTTGAGATTTTTCAGACTTTTGGTACAAGGGAATTTTTATTAAAACCTGGACACTTGGGACACTAGAGTGCTATGTATAGCATTCTAGAGCACATTTAAACCTTCTGTTTTAGCAGGCTTTCCTGACACTGCTCAAGCAGGGAAAGAGATAGGGCCACCTATTACTTCTGAGTGAGGTTAAAGTCCAGCGGCCCCATTTGGCCTTCACTGATGTCCAAAGGGAAGAGGAACTCCTTGTTATTACTGCTAGTTGGAGATGGGAGTTCTAGCTCCCCTCTGGGTCTCTGCTGATCCCAGCATGACTAGGAGAGTAGTAGTGCCTTACTACTGCTCCCAACTTGGTTCCACTGACTCTGTGGGATGGGGGCTTCTTTTTTAAATTATTTTTATTTATTTTATTTTTTAGAGAGGGAAGAGAGGGAGAAAGAGGGAGAGAGAGAAACATCAATGTGCGGTTGCTAGGGGTTATGGCCTGCAACCCAGGCATGTACCCTGACTAGGAATCGAACCTGTGACACTTTGGTTCGCAGCCTGTGCTCAATCCACTAAGCTATGCCAGCCAGGGCAGATGGGGGCTTCTTACCACTGGATGGTGGCAAAAGTACTGTCTCTCCACCAGACCTCCTATGAAAACATCCTGATAGGGAAGAGGAGGCTGCCTCATTACTTCTAGGTCAGGGTGAGGGTCCATGCTTTCCCCCACATGGCCTCCACTGAGTCCACACAGGAAGAGGGGGGATATCTATTATTGTCTGGCTACAAGTAATGTTGCAGCTCTCTCTGTGCTGTTTTTGACACCACCGTGGCAGAGAAGTTTGGGCTCCTAGTTTCAGCCTGTGGAGGGTAGGGGACTAGGGTCTCCACCTGACATTTGTTGGCAGGGGCAGGGCCACAGGTTTTTCTGTGTTGTTGGCTAGACTACAGTAGTTATTGAAGAAAAGCTTTCTGTCTTGTAGGATGACCCTTTCCTGGTGCTTTAGCTAGAGAGAGCAGACTTTTAGTGGGGCGCTTTTTTTCCTGGTCTCCACTTGGTATTTCTGGGTTACTGGTTTCTTCAGGTCCAAGTTTGGGATATATGAGGTAAAAACTTCCTTTGTTCCCAAGCTTCCCAGCTAGTCTGCCTTTTCTTCCATTCAAAGTCTTTTTACATTTGTTTTCTGTATTATGTCCAGGGTTTGTTTGCCCATGCTTCCTTTTCAGTATTCCTTCAAATTCCAGCATTTCTTAGATTACTCATAAACTATAAATACTCACATTCATACATAAAACCAGGCACATCTGATTCTACAGAAATTTAACTTTGCTATTCAAGGTAAAATATTCTAAGATGAAGCTCTTCAGAATGAAGGACACCTGATAACTCATTAATCAGGATATATAATTTAGGCTAAAATATAAATGGAATATATCTAATAACTTAACATTTACAGAATTTGATAGCTTCTGACAAAATCCCATTGTTGTCAAAAGCCATACATTTGCATAACTTTTCTATTAAATATTAGGTAAATGTCTAATATTGTAGGAAACATTACCATCAGTTAAAAGCTAAATCAGGTTATGAAAAGTAAGCACATTGCTGCAGTCTCCTAAAAGTTAGCCAGTCCTGGATCTTCACTAAATATCTTCACCTAGCATCAAAACAACCAATTCACTTTTTTCAAATTTATGAAGTCAATTGTTAGGAAAAATTATTGGTACATTATTTTCCAAGGATATGAGGAATTCCTGTTGTATTTCCCTTTGTTCCACACAATTTTTCCTACTAGTAGATGTAATTTCAAAAGCAATTTATTACAAAAGCTAAGCACAAAATCCTAAGCCTACAGTTGAAATCAGTTTTATAACAATATTTAAAATCCTCTGTAATAACGAAAGGATGATGATGAAAATGGTAACTGTGACAATAATGCTCACTAATTAGTTCTAGCCCAAGTACTTTACAGCCAGTATCTCATCGAATTCTCACGATGATCTGACAAGGAAGGCATGATTCATAATCTTTACACCTTTTATAGATATGGCAAATTGAAATACAAAGAGGTAGACTCAAGTTTCCAAGGTTACACAACTAGTAAGTAAGGGAAACAACATGACTTTGTAGGTATGCTCTTAACCACTGTATCTCTGGCTTCAAGGAAAGGACTACATCTTCTTCCACCCCTGTCTTTAATAAGCATTTGTCGTTAACATGAAGGCAGAAATCTGGACTGCCCCTCCTCCTGGATGGAAGATAACACAAGAGCTCTAGTTCACTTATCTCAAATTGCCTAGGCTGGTTCTAAAAGAGGGTGTTCTGAGATCCAAGCCTTTCTTTCACTCTTATTTTTTTAAGAAAATTATACTTTCTTATCCTCATGATTTTTCTAATTGTTAAATATATGCTCAAATATACAGGGTCTGGCAGAAGTAATACCTGCTTAAGTGTGGTTGGTAGGGTAATCATATGGGTATAATAATTTATAGTTTTAATTTGAACTTTTCACCTAAAATGTCATATACTGTGCTTGAGTGTGATATCATGTTATAGAATGACATAGTTATGATTTTATAATAAAAGATTTTATAATAAAACAGGGGTGTTATTTTTGCCAGACCCTCTATATTTGAATGGGAATATATACTTAAGAGACACAGAAATGTATTATATGGTTAGAAAAGAAATTCCTTAAATTCCTTATGCAAATTCAAGTATTAAGATACTTCTAGAATTTGTCTACACATAGAGCAGTATCTATTGATACATATTCACAGAAATAAATGGCTAATGGCTAAATATATTCTTTATATATTAGACCATAATTTATATATACACCATAATTTAGATTTCTAACACTTTAGGTAAATTATCAACCTTATGTTTCCTCAAGCCAGCCAGGTTCAATGACTAGGATGCTATGCTAATTGCCTTTTTTGTGCAAAGCTTGTTATATTGTATAAAAGAATACCACCAAGCTGTGTTCCATTCTTTCAGATTAAATCTATTTCTGTAGCTGCTAGAGAGAGGGAAGGAAGGGGAATAAAAGAAAGGGAGAGATTCAGGTAGAAATAATGGTATACTTTACTCTATAAAATAGACTTCTCCATTTTCGGTATAGGCCATCTCCCAGTTTTCAGGTAGAGGACCTAAATTATCCTCTGCAGAAAGAGGTAGGTATTGTGGGAACTTCTGAGAAGGGTCCGTGATGGGAGCAGCGATGATGCTACTATTCACAGGTGGTAGTGTTGTTTCTTGGAGAGGGCGCTCTTCCTGATCACCAGAATCGGCTATTTCATCATGGGGAGAGAGAGGAAAAACAAATCATCAATCATATGCCAAACTGGGGCCTTAGCCCAAACACTGTGTGCATCTAAAAGCCCTCATCCTTTCCTACTTTCTGACCATTGACTATATTGTTTTATTTAGATAAGAGTTTTTAAATACAAAACATAAAAATGATGGACTAAATATATTTTACCTAAAAATAAAGAAGAGAAAAGCAAGTTTAAATAATGCATTGTTCACCATCTTGGACACATCAAAGAAGAAACACATCATGACTAAAAACAAACCCTTAAACTAAGAAGGTTATCAAAACACAGACTGAGATGCACTCTCATTCTGGAGGCATCATTTGGCTTCATGACTCAGAAGACTTTGAATGCAAGAATGAAGTCCATGATGAAAACACAGATTTGGTAGTATTACTGTCCATTTCATGTAAGTTATTGAAAACAGTTTTGGTTAGATAGTAGCAAAGATCAAAGACTTGCAAATCAAGCTGGAAAGCACATAAAAGTTTAGAAGTTAGAGACAGCTATACCAGTGAGTCACACTGAGTATATTTTGCAAAAGTGAGGAGAATGTTCCTATAAAAACCAAGATAGTTACCCCAGAACAGTATTTTGTGGGTGGATGGATTTAACTTGGGTTTTAAAAGAAGGCTCTGAGTCTGCTTGTCTTCTTATCACTAGAAACATCAAGAGGTGATGTCATCAAAGCATCCACAAACTGCGGCAATGTTGACATTCATGTTGAATTTTTTTAAAGGCTGATGATATTAAATGTCAGCCTCCAGGGGGTTGAAACATAAAATTAGAAATGGAGTTTCTTTCTATCTTCCCTAGCGATTATCCTGTAGACATTCTGATTTCCTGAATGCAGACTGAGGAATAATGAAGGGCTGTAACTGGAATCTTTCTCTGATCAGTAGCTCCCAATGACAAATATGAGAACAAAGGCAACAAAAGTTGGATGGAGGATGCCAAGCCTATGAAACAGCCACCACCACCAAAACCACAAAACCTTTGAGGAGGCTGTCTGTGGTCTTTCCTTACTCTGCATCTGTTCCCTTCTCTGGTACCACCACCCAGATCTCCCTTTAAAAATCATCCCCTCTACTCTAGATCCAGGCAGGAACTGCCTTAAATGCACTCCTAGCTTATGTGGTGGGCCCAAGTCATACTCCTATCACTCTTGCCTTTGTGACTGGACCAGGTACATGATCCAAGGCAAACCAATAAATGCCAGGCATGGAAGTTTTGCTCTTATCAAGGTGGCCTCTTGATGCCAAAGTTATTATGTTGATAGGTTCGTGTACTGTAGGTGCTAGTGACCCTCTTTACACAGCTTGTGAAGACCTGCCTGACACACAAGCCTACATAAAGAAAAGCAGAGATGAAGATACAGAAAATCACCTAATACCATGACCAAGCCTCTGATTTCATATCTGAAATCAAGGCTACCCACGATCCCCTAAATGCCCATTCCTACTTAAACTAATTTGAGTTGGTTTTATAATTTATATCCAGGAGTACAGATTCACAAAACAACTGTAAGTTTGAAGAAAAAAGAGAAATTAAGCCAAGAGAGAAGAAACATTTTGAAATTACTAATCAATACAAAATAAATTCATAACTTGGCAAAAATGAAAAGATTCATCCTTACTCTTCTAGAAGCCAACACATATTCATTGCTAGTGTATCTTTGGAAGGTATGTAAGAATCACCAGGAGAGACTGTTAACATGTAAGACCTCATTATGCTATTGTCACTCTATGCTCAAAGTGGTGGATTTCCACTTAAAGTGGTACAGAGTGCAAAATGCTCTGACACAGTTTGATATACATATCATTGACTGGGCAGTGTCAATTATTTGAAAGAATTTATGAATTAGTGTATAACAGGTTACTAGCTGTCATTGGTTGTAGTTTGGTAAGTGAGAGGGCATTCATTTAACATATTCCTTATGTCATAGGTGGCAAACACAAGGCCCACGGGCCGAATCTGGCCTTCCACCTTGTTTTATCCTGCCCAGTTCCTTGTTTCTACCTGGCGGCAGCGCCAAGCTGTAACTTAACTGTTAAGGAGTAGTTGCATTTATACAGTCCTAAAATTACATTTGGCCCTTTGACAGCAACTGTGAGGCTGATGTGGCCCCCGGTGAAAATGAGTTTGACACCCCTGCCTTACATCAACACATTCCTTACACACTGAGGATGTCCCACCACATGTATATATTGAGGCAGTTAGTTATCTGTGCATCCTATTGGTTTTCTTGTTGTAAAGACAGGCACCCCAAAAAGATCGCCAAGTGCCACTTTTTCGTGTAGAAACTAATGATCAGACTGACTTTAGCAAAGATGATCTGGGCCCAGAAGTTTTCCTTTGATGCCAGGATTTCAAGTGAAGATTTCATGGCAACAGATTTTTTGAGGCATGACATCTAGAGACACGAGATTTTACTTGTTAGAAATAGGAAAAGCATCAAGACCTATGTGCTTGGTCTATGTGCTTATTTGTCAACAACCCCTATGTGCTTTCTATCAAGAAATATGCCGCATAAATGAAGGACAAATAAAGACACATGCTTCTTGCGAGCCATTAAGCCAGCTTGGCCGAACTATTTCGCTGCACATTACTCCAAAGGTCTTCTGTTTCTGTACCCACATCTTTGTTTTGGGTTATATCATGATTTATGATTCTTATTTGTTGAAAGATTAAGACATTAAAATATTAGTTATTTTTAAAAGAAATATTGACTTTTTAAAATAATTTGATCTTGCATCAATGAGTGCTACTAACTATAAATGGATAAAATATTTATTTTTAAGTGGATGAAATCACCTGATTTTGATAGGCAAGTATAAAAGATGGCAAATTTCTTCTAGCTATTGTAACTATAGGTTAGCCAGCCACTGGCCTAACCAATTCTAATTGAGAAAATAAAAATTTTCATGGAATCAAATTCTTAGAGCTAGAAGAGAAGTACACAGACATGATTTAATCCTAGGTAGTCATTTCAGCAATAAGGGAAGTAGATACTATTATGTTTAGGAACCAAGCAGGGATACCAAACCAGGTTTCCTCCTTCTTTTTCTAATGCTTCTTGCAGGGGGCTTGGGTTACTGTTATAACAATGGAGCCATCAAAAAATGTTTTTGATTGTTATTACATGTTGAAGAATTTTAGGGTTTTGAGCTTGAAGAATGAGAAAACTTCAGAGAGGCCTATACAGGCTATAGAAAGCATTCAAATAACACAAACTTTCCCCTAAATATCCTATCAGACTTGATAGCACAAAGAAGAAAATGCAGAGCTTAAGCAATTTTCCTTTATTGGGGTTAAGTTTAACCAAATAATGACTGAATATGGTGAAGTCAGAAGAGGCCACTATGAGAGTGGAAGATTTCAAATACTGAAAATGGATACCTCCTTGAGAACTGTAGCCCTAAAATATTAAAGAAAATATTTAAGTATAAGAAAAATAGAAGAAACAATATATTTTTCTAAGTCATAAAACTGTAGAAACTCACATATCATGCAGTTGTTACATTTTGCGTTACTATATAAGTTCAAACCGCCACAGAGTGGAAAATATTTTCTATTATGGTCACTGCGACAACTCAGGGAACACATCATGCCTCTGTGAATGGTCCCTCCCGGAAATATGCAAGACCCAACCTATATAGTCTTACCCAGAGAGGCCTTTCCTTGAAGATCCTTCCATAAAATACACATACCTAAGTGTGGGGGTAGAGAGCCCTGAATATATATATACATAGATAATGCAATGAGTAATATATGCTATATAATATAGAATGCAAGTGCAAGGTATAATCAGCTATTTCTTATCTTCCACCTTATAGGGAATATAGCAAAATTTGCCTGTGTTAACAGAACAAGTGATATATTTCCACTGTATCTCTACTTCCAAAAGTATGACGTAAAAGGATGATGTTAGCCTTCCAGATGGCATCAATTGTTATTAAACTGTTAAACACATACTCATATGTCTTTTTGTAAGCAATCAGTCATAATTATGGTACAGTGTCAAGGCCAGGAAATAAATGAACAAAATACAGATATGCATATATATGTGCATATTTATATATATAATATATACATTATATATAATTTTGAAGAGACAGAAACAATATGATTATTCTCAATGCCCTTCCACAGATATTTCTCTTAGGCCCCTTTAAGATATTTGGGTGAGGTTAAAATAGTCTTGTGAAGAAGCTTGAAAAACAGACTGGAGAAAAGACTACCTCTTCCAACACTGTGTGGTCAGAGTTTGAATTTTGGTGACCCCTCCAAATTCCTCTTCAGGAAATAATAATTCTTTGCGAAAAGCCTCCCACTGCCCACTTTCCCCAAGTCCACTGATGCGAGTGTCATCTGGCTTTACCTGTAAAGCTACTGTTCATTTCAGGAATGTCATCCTCCTCTTCATTCTCCGCATGGACTATGCCAGCATTTTGCATATCATTGTAGGACTTGGTTCGCTTTGGGGTTGATTGCTTGGAGCCAGACTGAAGGCTTTGCAAGGCATCCGTTGTGATCACTTTCCCACTGACTGGCTGGCTAGGAGGTTTGGGTGTCCCATAATAGTTTCCTAGGTGATGGAAAGACACATTTGCATGTTTCAGAAAGAATACATTGTTTTTTTCAAGACTTTACATCCAAATCTCTTGGCACATTTAGAAAATATGTATTTAAACTGAAAAAGCCAATAAACTGTATTTCATTTTTGAAATGGGTTGGAAAAGATGTCGATCCCACCCAGCCAGACAAGATGATTTCAGAAGCTAGAAGGAAAGCTGCCTTGTTTTCATGCAAAGAACTCACTAGGGCTCAAAACAAAGGAGGCTGCACTATATTGAATAGCACACTTTACCCTCATTACATTTGAATTATGTTGACCACCTTTTTACATACATATGCACTAGCCAAAAGCTGAATCCCATTCAGAATGAGCTTCACAGAAAATAAAAAATTCAATACTGCCTGCACCCTTACAGGCCAACCAAGTAGAGGTCCTTCCCTTAATAAGGGGGCTCCTCAAAAGGGAACCAGGGCAATATTTAAAAAGGACAGTGACCACCACGTGGCACCTCAGAATGGCAGGCTTGACTCTCAGGGCCATTCAACCTTGCCAAGTTTTAACAGAAAACTGTGTCAACAGTGGCACTCCTTACAGGACACTCTTTTAGTAATTACCCATCTTCTTTCAGCCAGTTTTTTCCAGACATTGGTTCAGGTCTAAACAGAATGTGCTTCTGAGTAGTACATGGAAAGATTTCTGCACTTTAATAAGAGTGTATATTAACATGTACTAGAAAAAAACTAACTAGTAAATTATGGTAGTAAAATAAAGTTCACTTATAAAAGTTAAGGGGAAAACAGTATTTTTAAAAATTGAGTTTTTTAACTTAAAGTTTAAAAAAGTAATTATATGGAATAAGAAACTAATCACCCACGTAAAACACAGCAATGATTGTGAGGCACTTCCTTTTGAAAATTTAAGTTAGAAAGTAAGTTTTTCAAAAGAAAACTTTAATAACAGACATTATGTTCAGATATGGACAAAATCATGAAGGTGGCTAAAGTTTGAAAAATACAGCTTATAATCAATAAATTCCCTGACTAGATGATAAAAAACATCAACATTAGAATGCCATTGATTCATTCACCATCTCACATCTTTTAGAATAAGCCCAGGAAGAGAAATCACATTCAGCCCTTCATTAACTCCTAAACCAGTGTTGTTATTCTGTGCTTAGTAAAGTAGAATTGTAACTGGTGGACAGTTGGTCAGAGACCAGGTAGTCTCCCTGCAGCCAACATGGTGGTAGGGGAAGGTTCTTACACTGAGCCTGGGAAAAGTCCTTCCTCCCTGCCCCACCCAGGGCCAGACTGGAGGCAGGACCAGAGGAAGGCAGGCACATGCACCATGGAAGTCAAAATAGCAGTAGGGGGAGGTGCTACACCAAAAAGGCCTGTCAGTCTAGCCTGGAGAAAGAAGGAATTGGATGGGAGGTGAACCCACCCTAAGCATATGAAAGTATGGGAAGTTGATTGGTCATTTGAGAGAGTACCTGGTCCATCCCACACCTAAGTTAATATAATCCCAGAAAAAGAAACACTCTCTTGCTCATCACTCTTACTTGGGATCTGGACTTGCACAGCAAGACTTGTCCTTTCTCTCCATGGGCCACATGGCCCAGGGCCTCCGGGAGAGAACCTCTCTTTCTTTCCCTCTTGCCCACCTGGGACACACTAGCCTGTGTGTTTGTGTGACCTTGTGGCCTTGGCAGCCCAATTGCCCATGGCCACGAAAGCTACACATGAAGCCTCCAGGAGGGAGCCAGAAATGAAAAGCAGCTGGGAACAAGCTAAGCTACCTTTAACAGCTGCCTGCAGGCTCTACAGGACTGGACTCTAAATTGAAGCAGGAACTCTGGACATTGGATTTTGTCTTGGTTTTGCGGAGGAAATGAGCTATGAGACAAGTGCCCATCATTCTCCCAGATCATGATACCTGAGTAAAACCTCTTTACTCTTTCACCAGTATCTGCTTCATGAATTTGGCTTTTGATGGTGGCAGGCAGCTGAACCTCCCTTTTTTTTAGTAACAGAATTTGTAAATCACAAGAAATCCTGTACATGCTTTTTTTTTTCCTCACGGATCTCTTCCCATTGTCTAACTTCTGTTAATAACATAAAACATACATCTAAAAAACACACATTTTATTATACAAGCATGAAGGGTAAGAAGACAGTGACATATTGCTCTTCATAATACACAAGTGATGAAGAATTTGCTCCCATCGAGCCGAATCTTTATAATTAAAAAGTTTAATTAGTATTATTTCTCTAAAATATTTTTGAATCACTAAATTCATGGATATATACAACTACTTTCTTTGACAGAGGTGTAATACTCATCAGTAGAGGAATGCTAAACACTTAAATTAGAAGTGCAGTACAGTAAAGAGCACCATATTTGAATTTGAAGGGTACCAGACAAACCTCATACACACATTCTGGTGAACCATACTCAGGCACTGCAGTTCTTTCACAAAAGGTGATAGATGTATCAATCTCTTAAATTTCTTTCAGGCTTCCAACTCAAAAGGTACAGGGGCTAAGCAGAACTAGCTAGAAGAATGGCACCTGATGTGTATTTTTAGGAGCTAATGGATATGTGCAAGGAAGAAGGCACACATACGTGAACCAAGACTCAGCTTGCACTTCTACAGAGGTTACATTGGAGGACGTCCCAGGCCTTTTCCATTAACAGGAGACCTTTAGTGAGGTTTAGGAAAGTAAAGCAGCTATTTTTTAAAAAATCTTTACAGTGAACAAAAAATAGAAACAAAACTTTACTGCATTTAATTCTAATTCCTTCCCATTACACTAAAACATCATGCATATTTTTGATAAACAGGTTAAACTAAGGTGAAATCTATAAATAAGAGCCTTCCACTAAAAGATGTGACTAAAAGTTGGGTCCCTTAATTCATAATTTTATAATTATAACTTTACAATCATACCAATTTTCAGTGGCATTAAACTGAAGTAACACTCACAAAGATATTGTCATTTAAGTATCAATTAAAACTTAGAAACTCTCAGCTTATGACAGAAATAAATGTTTGGAAAATAAAAGGTGTACCTAAATCTAACAAATAAATGTGGATTTTCCTCAGTTTTCAAGTTCAGGGTCTTTCTTAAGTTAATAAATGATTAGATGATTTCTGAACACAGCTAAAAACACAAAAACACCCCCAAACAATCTACCTGTTCATAGTTTTTCCTGTTTCTGGAAATTAGTTTAAGATTGATTGGAGACAGACAAGGTGCATTTCATTAAGTTGAACCATATGAAATTGCTGTTGCAGAAGACAAGCTGTCAACAGCAGCAGTTTCATGTGGGTGAACCTAATGAAGGGGCCTTTGCAGTACTCAAACTACTACCACTATAGCGGTAGTTCAAACTCCAGCCTCACTGCCTGCACATTGGGCAAGACAGTTCACCATTCTGGGAAAAATCATGTTCTCTTCTGTAAAATTGGGATTCTAAGAGTACCTAGGTTAGACCTAGAATATCTGTTATGGGGATACAGTGAGATAGTCCATTTGAAGCCTTTAGCCCATGCTACAGCCACTAGGTTAAGGCTTGATAAAAGTTTATTAATGCTGATGGTGTAGGTTTCTAATTTTTAAAATGAAGCTTGTTACACCTGTTGGGAGGATTAATGAGACAATGTGTCTCAAGTGCCTGTCACCTGGGAGGCAAGTATTTTTCCTTGATATAAAGGAATAAGCGAGAGAATCTACCAATAACCAAATAACTTTGGGCAAGTTTTTCATACTCAATCTAATACTTTCTCTGTGAAATGGGAAATTTCTCTCTGAAACAACACCAGCCCTAGCAACCTCACAGCATTATTATAAAGATCAAATAATATAACTTTCTTGAAGGTATCCCGTAAACTATAAGCTGTGGCAAACAGGAGATGGTGCTGTCATTCAAATTGCTCTAGCATTTCTCACTTTCCATATCACTACAACCTTTATAGAAAGGCTTCTACTTAGTGGTTTCTAATTGCAAAGTGTTCGACTTTCCTTTGCAGATGTGAATTTTCATATTTAAAAATATAATTATGAATTAGTGACTAAATTTATTATAAAAACTGAATGTTTCAGATTATGCAGTCCCCCCAAATTTGCCAGTTACCAGAGGTCTCCACTACCTCAGCCACCCTATTCCACTCTACTCACTCTCTCACTCTACCTGCCAAATCCCCATGCCTGCCCCCTTCCCCAGAATTTGAATTCACATCTCCTCCCTTCCACAAAACTCTCTACCTCATCAATACTTTGCAGTCTGGTCATAAATAATCAGGCCAAGCCCAGCCACAGCAGAAACACAATTTTTACAGAGTATGCACAAGAGACTCACTGTGAAGAATACATGGATCACTTAATGGTATTAAATAAAAATCATGTGAAGAATTATAAATGATTAAAAAATTAATTTGGTTCATCACTTGGCAGGCTGCACAGTTTCTAGGAGACATGAGCTGGACTCCCCCTACTCTCCACGTCAGCCAACATGCACCTCCGGAGGTGACCGGGCTCTCTCCCAAGTGGGAATGTGTGTGTCTCTCTTGCTATTTTCAGAACTGGCTCTATAATAAAACTCAACATGGATGGCAGCTGGACAGAGGGGAAGGGCAGGGCACATTGTATGGGAAGCCACTGCTGGTCTTAATTAACAGGCAGAAACTTTGGATACCACCAAGCCAAAGAAAACATTTTCTGATATGCACTTAAAAATTAATGGGGGCTGCAAATCAATTCTTAGAGCTTGATAAAATATTTAAGGAGAACTGTACCCTGAGTTTTAAGTGAGACTGAATTAAATCTATACCACCTCTCACTTTGTACAAATTTAGTATTCACTCATTTATTTCCTTACAGAGAAGCTTTTTGTGCCAGACACTATGCTAGGCACCACCAATAAAATGCAAAAATGGGACTAAAACACTATCTTCACAATTGTTCTGCATGGTATATATCGGTGTTCTTAAACTTTGTGCAAATAATAAAGTTACACATTAAATGATTCAGTAGGTCAGGGTGGGGCCTGAAGTTTGGAGTTTATAGCAATACTCAGGTGATGCTGATGAAGCTGGTCCATGGACTACCCTTTGCATAGTAAGGTAAACAAACAGGACAGTGGATGAAGAACAATGACACTCAAAGTAGCAGAAATGCCTTTCTTAGCTTCAACCTGACTGGTCCACACTAAGCAGCACTCAGGCCCTTTGTTTCGAAGTCCCAGGTAGGGGAAGGGAGAGACTTGTCTGTCTTATTATAGAAAAAGCTTTTGGAAATGAGAAGAATATGATGGTAGTGATCACCAATAGTTAGGAATCTAGAGCATACATTTTCAATGGGACAATGTCAGCCCCAAGGGGGTAAAATACAGTTTTATTAGGCAGGGGGTTGGTGTACAGGTCCACACAGAGAATGTAAAGACACAGACATCCAGCATATCTGTTTTCACCTTGGCCCAAGGCCATGCATAACTAACCTTCCTGGCTCTGCAGGCACGTTTCACAGTCATTCTCCACTGCTCCTTCTGCTCTGATCCCACTGGTTTTCCTTCAGCCCCATGTGCAAGCTGTGCTCACCTCACAGCTCTTGCACCTGCTCCTCTCTCTGGTTAACACCCTTCTCCTGCTTCTTTTCCCACTGTCACAAACTCATTCTCAGGGACTGTATCTGACCCCACATACTGGATCAGAGCTGCTGTTAGAAGTTCTTATGTGTCCTCAGGGAACTATGTGCCTCTCCTTCCCAACTCCCTTTGCTGTATTTATCAAACTGTTTAATTAATCAATACCTGTCCTTACCTGTGGACTATGAAGTCCTTGAGGGCAGGGACTACATCTGCTCTTATGCACCACCGCATGCCCATACCTAACATGGTGCCAGGTCACTCAGTTCTTTGTAGCATGAGCAACTGAACACAGGGAGACAGCACCCATAAATTGCAGCCATGAGTCGCTATGCTGTGGGTCTGGTTTTTAATAGAGCATGACTTAGGGCAATTTCTTTTCAGTCCAATTACATGTGAATCACCTCAGATCCGCATCACTTCCCATCACCCCTTGCTAGCTCAACACTTGATGGCATCATTCATAAAACCCTCATCACTTTCTTTTAGCTCTTCCTTTTCCTAGCTGCTCTGCTTGCCTTACAGACTATGATTTGTGTGCACAGAAGGTTGATAAGCCAACATCCTATAATTAGATGTTTGTTCTTGCCAGAGTCATTTGGCTTTAAATATAAGACCAAAAAGGGCAATGCAAGTTAATAGTTTTGTTACCCTGAGCAGGTAAGGGACCTCCCTCTTCCCAGACTCAGTTCCCACGGTATAAAACAAAGACAGGAATAGCACCCATCAATAGAGGTTTCATGAAGACTAAATTAGGTGATATACATAAAGTACTCAGCAATGTGTTTGGGACAAGGTTAGCATGGAGCAAACCCCAGCAGTCTTAAATTGTACCAGATGTTTGAGGCAGATAAAAGCTTTACACTGTAGAAGAGGGTATTGTTATCAAAACACATATTCAGAGAAAATTAACCAAAGCTACATTTATTATGTACCTACCAAATGCCACTAGCCTTATATTTACTTACTCTAATCTTCATTAACAACCCTACAGAAAAATGTCATTAGTATTTCTATTTTCATATAAAGAAGCTTAAATTCACACAATGTGTTAAGTGATGAATGGTATTTACGCACAGGTTTGTGTGTTTTCAACATATATGCTCTCAACTTTAAAAATCTTCCGGGCTCTCAGAATAGGGAAGCAAGTGAAATGTCCCTGGCCCCAGGCCTCCTCCTCTTCTTATGCAGAGGAACAGCCAATAGCAACACAGATTCTCTCTGGTTATTTTCATTATCAACAGAGGCCATTCTATGGTGGAGTTTGCCAACAGCGCTTATTATAACAGAGGCTTCCAAGGCCTGCCAAAGAGTAAGACTCCAGCCCGTCTCACTTTCCTTAATGACAAACAAGAACTCTCTTCACCCCTTCTTTATCCGAGTCCCCCCAAAGTTATGTCCATGCAGCTGCTTTTATGCAGACCTTCTAGGAAGCAAAACAATAACATTATTGAATGCTGACATTCCCCTTCTAATTAGCATGCAGAAATATGCAACCCTTAACTTCAATTTGAAATGTCACACTGGCACTACACTTCCAAGCCCAGGGAAAATCTCTGCAGTGCTCAGAGTGCATAATCAGCCTCTTCCACCCAGAAGCATTTGTAAAAACTGGCATGCTTGGAACCTCCCCCACGGAAGAGTGTGTCCCTTGTAAACTTTCTCCTGGAGAAGTCCCACAGTCTAGCTGAGGCAGCAACCTGTGTTGCTGAGAAATACTGACAAGAGGGAAAAACAAAAAAATGAAAGCAAGGCAAAAGGGAGTTGCTGTAACTGATTTCCAGCATCATGTCAAATACATGAATGTCACTATTAGGAAGATGGACCAAAGAGGAAAGACACATTTACTCTTGTCCTCTTTGCCTTGACTTGTCTTGATACTGATTCTGTCTAGTGACAGAAAGAGAAGTTGGTTCCAATGCAAAGTGGAAATCAATTTCAAGCTCTTTGCCTTGTGAGGGGTGCTAGTTGGGTTCCTTACATAACCAAAAATAGCCTCAACTCTGTTGGGGTCTACATGACTGTTGGCATTATAGCTGGTGGGGCTGGGCAGTTTCATCAAGGAGCCCCTGCCCTGTTGGGAACCGCCCTGACTGGTATCAGAAGCTGAAACCCCCGCCTAGGCTAAGGCTAAGGGAACACCCTTGGAACTGTAAGCCAGCAAGGAGACAAAAGCTTACCTCCCTGGCAGGAATGCTGCTTCTGCTGCTTTATTCATGACTGAACCCCAAAAAGCTTGGTCGGTTAGCCAAAGACAGGTAAGATTCCCCACAGGGGGAACGACCTAAGCCAGGCATGATCACTTTGGGAGGCCCCCCAAAAGAAGGACTTGGGGGGCTGCAGCAAAAGGGGGTGATGGACCCTCGCTCCTCGGCTTTGACATAGCCTGAGTTCTCAGCGTCTGGGAAAAAACCTCCTTGTCTCTTGGTTGCCTTAGTTCCTTTGCTCCACCTAAGCCTGAAACAATGACAGGGTGGTGCAGCTCTGTACTGAGAAGTGCGGATTCCCCGGGGTGATCCGCACCTAAGGCCTAAGAAAGAACATGTAAATTACTGTGAAACCTTCTTTGTTTAGAATGCTCTCAGTTGAATGAGAAGGGTCTTAGGAGGAAGTTATTTTGTTCCTCAGTCTTACAGCTCTTTGACCCCGACTCAATAGACCGGCAGAGTTCTTTATTTTCTATGGTCCCTTACTTCCCCTAATGAGTACTGTACTTTACCTGAATTATTATGCAGAATGAGCCCAATAAAAGCAGGTATGGACTGTAAATCGGCGCGCTCCCCACTAGGGGAGGTGGCCATTTCGTCCCTACTTCCCCACAGAAACTAGTCTGTCTCTGTGCATGTTGTTTTTTCTCGCGTGTTTATCGTCGAGCCATCCACAGCGTTCCGTGGTCACTGCTGGCCGGTGACCCACGTGCAACACTGCCCCTTCCCACCACATCTGGCCTTCTCCAGTGTTTCACATTTCAGCAAATGGTAATACCATCTATCCAGTTATGCACAGAAGAAACTAGGAGTCATCCTAGTCATCCTCAGAGGGTTATCATCACTTGCTTCTTTCCCCCCTTATTATGATAACCAACACTTTACCTAGTCCAGCTTTTCAATCACGTAAGTATTTCTATATTAATTGACTGATTACCACCACCACAACCAATGTGGTCCAAAACTAACTCCAACTAGGGCTGTCAAACAAAATGCCAGATTGAGTCTTTTATATATTTATTTGCTAAATCTAGCAACTTGACTCCAGCTCAACCATTAGAGGCCACCTCAAATATTACTTCTACAGGGGAAGCTCTTCCCAAATCCACAGAGATCAAATCTCTCCATCCCATAGTCTCCTTTATAGTTCCTAAAATTTACAATAGTATATTTATTTCTGTGATTATTTAAGTAATGTACCTCATGCACTAGACTTTAAGATCCAGGACAATGATCATATCTGGTTTTGCACAGTATTTCATCTTTAATGAATGAACAATTTGTAATAGAATCTATAAAACAAATGTCAATATTCAGGCAGCAGACATGGGAAATACTGGCATTCAAGTCCTGCCTGGGACATGACCTAGGTGACAAGCATTTGGTCAGGCTTTGTACCCCAACTCCCTTCAGTGTCTTGACCAGTCTCTCTGGATCTTAGTTTTATAACCTGAAGAATAAACATTACCACATTTCTAGCTTTAAAATCTTACAGCCTTGCAATTCCAAACCCCAAACAAATATTAGGCCTAAAAAAAGGTTATCAGGCCTTGAGGTTTCATTGGTTCACTCTATTTGTCTGCCATATCGCATGCCGCTGAATGTATTCACAAAGGATGATCATCACTCCTCTGTAGTGACATTATTTTAGGGACAATTTAAAATTATACTTTTTTTAAAGGAGCTTAACACTTAGAGATGTACTCAGCTCCCTGAAGTCAGCTGGGTGAGAACAGAAAAATCTTTCTGAAGAAGTCCTTACACTTCCTTGCAGAAGCTATTATTCTAGAATTGCACTGTAAAATATGGCAGCCACCAGGCACATGTGAAACTTGTTAAATTAAATTATAATGCGGTTTCTCAGTTGCAACAGACACATGTGACTAGTGGTTACCATGCTGGACATCTCAGAATACTGACTATTCATGTTTATCACTTGAGAAAGTTCTATTGGATAGCACTGGTTCTTTAAAAAAAAAAAAAAGAGGACATGGTGCCTTGTCCCTCCTTCTTGAGGACACATCATTCTAAACTTGTCTTTGTTCATCACCTTGCTTTCTCTGGATTCAGGTGTCATGGCCAGTGATGATTTTGAACTGAAACATAGTCCTAAGCCTGTCACTTAAGCTCATGAAATCTTCTGACAAGCTTCAGTTCAAATATCACTTCCTAAGGGACTCTGCTGATTTGGGATTAGATGAGATAATTTTTTTACCTGCTTCTGGAGTGCCCTATTTTTCCCTTCTCAGAACAATTATCACTTGTCTTGAAATATGATGAAATTTAATTGCCTCACGAGATCGAGGGGCTGAAGAGTATGGACCCTGGAGCCAGACTGCCTTGGTTTGGATTTCATCTTTACCTGGAGCTCATCACGTGAACTTAAAAAAGATAACTGAGACCTCTGGTCGAGATGGCAGAGTATACAAACATGGTACTCACCTCCTCCCACAACCACTTCAAAATTACAACTAAACTACAGAACATCCATTACTGAAAACCACTTGAGGTCTAGTTGAACAAACATCCTATAACTAAGGATACACAGAAGTCATGACGAGACTGGTAGGAGGGGCAGAAATGCAGAATGGGCTGGTCCTAGACCCACATGTGGTGTTAAAAATCAGGAGGGATAGTTTGGCTACAGAGGTCCTTGACCCCCACCCCCCACACTAAGATCCCTAGTCCAGAATTCCAGTGCCTGGAACAGAATTCCCCATAACTTTTGGCTATGAAATCCAGGGGAAATTGTGGCTGAAGCAGAAGATGCTGGAGGTCCATGCATTCCTCTTAAAGGGCCTGCACACAGACTTACTCATTGGTGGACTCACTTGCTCTGAGCTCTAACACTGGGACAGCAGCTAGAAAGGTGCATGAAACATAGGGGGAGAAATGCATTTGTCTAGCTTCAGGGTGAGGGTTGGAGGGACAGCATTCTCCCAGACAGAATGCTGGCAGAGGCCAATGTTCCTCTGTTGAACCCTCCCCGTACAGAGCAGACAGGTAAGCACCAAATCTATGAGCCTCCATGAACCTGACTAATACCGTTCATCCTGCCTTGCTGATTCCAAGACACCCAACCCCTCCCAACTTGTGGGCCCAACCAAGTTGCTCCCAGTGGCTTTTTCATACAAATGGCCTGTTTTGGCTCATGCTGCAGACCTTTCCAAAACCTCTCAAAGGTCCACAAACCACAAACAAGTATTATCTGACCTTGGCATGCCCCAAACCTTTAGCTAAGCAGCTCCAGGCCTGGCACTAGCAGTAGCTGGCCTCAGTTTGCAGCTTAGCCTCTTGTAGACCTCCAAGTCTAGCACAAGTGACAACCATTTGCAGATCACTTTGTGGCTCATACCAAGTAGCATGGGGTAGGGCACAGGCACTGACTGAACTTGGCCTGCAACAAAGACCCTCCAAATAGGTCCTAGAAATAACACACTCATTGTTCTGCTTCAGACAACACCAGAGCACCACCCAACCACCTCCACAAACCACACACCTAAAGGGCAGACTTGGCAGGCACCAGAGTCTCGCTAAAGCAAATCCTGAACAATAGGTCCACTGTAGTAATGGCCAGTTCTCAACCACTCAGGTTGAGAGACAATCCCTCCCATTGATGTGCCAATAGCAATCATGCCTCATTTACAACAGGAGGCCACAAACAACCCACACAAGCAACACTCCCAGACCACGAGGCTCAGGAGATCAGGGAGACTGTGCTACTGGGCCCCATAGGCCACTGTCCCAAGACTGGAAGGCATAGCAGCTATTCCTAATATATAGAAACAAACAAAGAAAGGCAGACTAAATGAGGAGACAAAGAAACATGTCACAAATGAAAGAACACATCAAAACTCTAGAAAAAGAACTAAACAAAATGGCCCTGTCTGGTATGGCTCAGTGGACTGAGTGCTGGCCTGCAAACCAAAGGGTCACTGGTTAGATTCCCAGCCAGGGCACATGCCTGGGTTGCGGGCCAGATCCCTAGTAGGGAACATGCGAGAGGCAAGTACACATTGATATTTCTCTCTCTCTCCCTCCCTTCCCCTCTGTCTAAAAATAAATAAATAAAATCTTTAAAAAAAGAACTAAACAAAGTGGAGAAAAATAATCAACCAGATGTAGAGTTTGTAACACTGGTTATAAGGATTCTCAATAAACTTAGGGTAACAAAAAAGGAACTTAATGAGAACTCCAATAAAGAGATAGGAAACATAAAAATGGAGGTAGAAAGCATAAAAAGAACCATTCAGAAATGAATAGTACAACAGATTATGTGCATGTAGTAGAGGATTGAATCAGTGATTTGGAAGATAAGCAAGCAGAAAACACCCAATCAGGATAGCAACAAAGAAACAAACAAAACATGAGAATAGTTTAAGGGGCCTCTGGCACAATATCAAGCATACCAACATTATCAACATTGGGGTACCATAAGGAGAAGAGAGAGAGAATGAAATTGAAAACCTATTTGAATAAATAATGATGGAAAACCTGGCAAAAGAAATAGCCCAGGAAGTGTAGAGAGTCCTAAACAGGATGAACCTAGAGAGGCCCACACCAAGACACATTGTAATTAAAATGCCAAATTTAAAGATGCAGCAAGAGAAAAGCAGTTAGTACCTACAATGGAGCTACCATCAGACTTCCAGCTGATTTCTCAACAGAAACTTTGCAGGCCAGAAGGGATTGGCATGAAATACTCAAAGGGATAAGTATGTCAACTATAATTGAAAAATTAAAAATTATAAAAAAAGATAACTGGCATTTCTGTGCCTCATATTTCTTTTCTGTAAAATGGGGATAAATTATAACTACCTCATAGGATTGTTGGGTCATGGAGTCAGTTAGTGAATGTAACACCCTTTGAACAGCACCTAGCACATAGCATACAATGGACAAGTGTTGGCAAACATAAGTAACTAAAAAGCCTAAGCACCTTCAAGGCAGAGCTGCTTTGGTCTTCTGCCCTGGTCATCACACTCCGTGGCTCAGGACAATGACCCAAAGTAAATGTTCAATATATACTTGTTGAAACAAACTGTACTTGTTTAAAAGGTCTTGCCTTAAAACTGCACTGCCAGAAACTTAATCTATAGATATATTCAAAAGTGTAGTGAAATACTGCACAGGAAAGCTCACTGCAGCATTGTTTACAAAAACACCTTAGGTGTCCAGCTACTACAGGGCAACTGGTTAAATAAATTACATATATTCATATACTGGGATACTGTGCCGCATTTATAAAGCATGAAGTGGAATTGTATGGGGTGATGTGGAAAGACCTTCCAGATATGTAAGTGTGAAGGGCAAGCACAAAGTGAAATAAAGAAGAACACATATGTATATGCCATTTATGCATAAGTTCTCTGAATCTTTGCACTAGATCCAGTAACAGTGGCTACCTACAGGGAGGAGGGAAAGCAATGGGACTTAAATATTTGAAGGTTCCTTACCATAGGAAGTATTCCATCATGTACATTTATTTCTCTTACTTAAAAATGTTTCAAGTGTCCTACTTTAAAGAGTATTTTGTGTTGTTGCAATATAGTTCTCCTCTCTGGAGCCAGGATAAGGCAAGGGAAAAAAATTGAGCAGGGAAAAAAGATGGTGAGTCCCTGGAAAGTACATAAAGCTATTTTCCTGGCAAATCTGTTGGCTTACTGACCAGTAGAAGAGGAAGGGAATGCCCCCAGGTGGCAACTTAGGACCAGTCATGTGTGTAAACAAATGGTACAAGAGCTAATGCTGACTGAAAGCTTGCATGTATCAGACACTAGGCTCAGCCCTTTCCCATTATTGTATCATTTCATCCTACCTATGATGAGGCATGATTATTATCCTCATTTTTCCAAAGTGAAATGGAGACATGGAGCATTAATTAACTTGTGAGAGGCATACAGCTGAACAGCAGATGGGCCAAGATTCAAACCCAGGCAAAGTCAGTGTGCACCCCTTTGGAGCCCAGCATGGAGGGGTGGTTCAGAGCACACAAAGGTAGAGGAAGCTCTCAAAACTCTAGCCAAGCCTATTCCTGTCACAGTACCTGGCATTTAATAAAAATTCCACTTTGCTTTCAGCTTATGGGAGTCAACATCGTAGACTCTGGTCGGTCCCAAAATATGATGAGCCATCTCATATGGTAGGTAAATTATACAGCTAAAAGGTCAAAGACTTAAAATACAGTGCAGTCAAATGCCTTAAAATGGAATGGATTAATCTTGGGCATAAGAAAATTTCAACTCCAAAATAGCTAAGCAACATTCAATGAAAACCTGTTTCATATGAGATGATCAGACATTTTTAAAGATATATTTTATTGATTATGCTATTACAGTTGTCCTGTTTTCCCCCCTTCACTCCCCTCCTACCCACATTGCCCCTCTTTAGTTCATGTTCGTGGGTCATACATATAAGTTCTTTGACTTCTACATTCCCATACTATTCTTACCCTCCCTCTGTCTATTTTCTACTTACCATCTATGCCATTTATTCTCTGTATCTTTTTTCACTCTCTCCCCCTCCCACTCCCCTGTTGGTAACCCTCCATGTGATCTCCTTGTTTGTGGTTCTGTTCCTGTTCTAGTTGTTTGCTTAGTTTGTTTTTGTTTTAGGTATGGTTGTTAATAATTGTGAGTTTGCTGTCATTTTACTGTACACATTTTTTATCTTCTTTTTCTTAGACAAGTCCCTTTAACATTTCATATTTAACATTTATCAGTTCAACTTGACCTTGTCTGAGAAGGAATTTATCTGCCCTTCCATTCCAAATAATAGCTTTGCTAGATAGAGCAATGTTGGATGTAGGTCCTTGCCTTTCATGACCTGGAATACTTCTTTCCAGCCCCTTCTTGCCTGAAAGGTCTCTTTTGAGAAGTCAGCTGACAGTCTTATGGGAACTCTTTTATAGATAACTGTCTCCTTTTCTCTTGCCACTTTTAAGATTCTCTTCTCGTCTTTAATCTTGAATAATGTAATTATGATGTGCCTTGGTGTGTTCCTCTTTGGGTCCAACTTCTTTGGGACTCTCTGAGCTTCCTGGTCTTCCTGAAAGTCTATTTCCTTTTGCCAGACTGGGGAAGTTCTCCTTTATTATTTGTTCAAATAACTTTTCCACTTGTTGCTCTTCCTCTTCCCCTTCTGGTACCCCTATAATTCAGATGTAGGAATGTTTAAAGATGTCCTGGAAGTTCCTAAGCCTCTCCTCATTTTTTGAATTCTCATTTCTTCATTCTTTTCTGGTTGAATGTTTCTTTCTTCCTTCTGGTCAACACTGTTGATTAGAGTCCCAGTTTCTTTCCCATCACTATTGGTTCTCTGTATAGTTTCCTTTATTTCACTTATCGTAACCTTCATTTTTTCATCTAATTTGTGACCAAATTCAACCAGTTCTGTGAGCATCCTGATTACTAATGTTTTGAACTATGCATCTGATAGGTTGGCTATCTCTCTGTTGCTTAGTTGTATTTACTCTGGAGCTTTAAACTGTTCTGTTGTTTGGGCCACATTTTTTGTCTTAATGTGCCTGTTACATACTGAGGGGTGGAGCCTTAGGTGTTCAGTGGGGTGGGGGGGGGCAACCCACATTGCTGTGTTGTGATGCTGTATGTGGGGAAGGGGTCTGAGAGAGAATAATGGCACTTGCTTCACTCTCTACCCGATTTTAGTCACTTCTCCCACTTCCCACAAGCAAATTGGGCCCTTCTGGTCCTGATTCCCATGTGGCTAGATTTGTGTATATACTAGGACCCTGTGGGCTTCTCCAATGAACTCTCCTGTGAGACTGGGAGTTTCTCCTGGCACCTCAACCCCCACAGGTGTTTTCAATCTTTTTTGAGGCTTTCAATCAGTTTTGAGGCTTTATTTCCACACATTGGGACCCTGGGTTGCATGGTCTATCCTGCTACCCAGTTTAGCCTGCACGCAAATGTGGGACCACCAGGTCTGCCATCCTCCTTGTGCACCTGTCCACAATCTGCCACCTTGCTGCGAGCCCTCTCCTCCCAGCTGCCCATCTCTGCCTCTCCTACTGGTCTGGATGAATGTGTCTTCTTTAACTCTTTGGCTGTCAGACTTCCATGCAGTTCAATTTTCTGTAAGTTATGGTTGTTGTTTGTTTTTAAATTGTTGTTGTCCTTCTTTTGGTTGTGCAAGGAAGCACAGTGCATCTACCTACACCTCCATCTTGGCTGCAAGTTGATCAGACATTTTTTGAAAAACATCTCTGTGTTGCTACATACCAGGAAGTTAAGCTAAGCTACTAATGGGTTGTTTTTCCAACTTTTTAGTTACATCTAGGATATTCCTTTTTTAAGATTTTCAGAAAAGAGTATGGGATGTGTCAAACTGAGCTGGTTTTTGTTCCTGGCTCTAATATTCTAGAACTAGCTGTATGGCCTTGATAAAGTAAACCTTGAGAAAATTCCTAAGTGCTACTTGGCCTCAGCATCCCCATCTAAAAATTGGTGATAATAACTACCTCTGTCAAAGCAGTAAGATTAAATGGGAAAAGAAAATGATTCCACCTCTGTGTCACCTGCAACATAAACAGCTCAAATGAGTTCATTTTCCTTTTTTCCCAAACCAGCTGTTGTCCAGGTCAAATTCTTTTCCCTTTCAGCCCAATACTCTTTGGCTTTGCACAACCACTCTTAGTCTTAACCTCTCCCAAAATGCAAATGGATGTTTTTCATACTAAGGGACTCAAGCTCCCCAGGTGGGCTTAGTAACTGATTTCAGAAAAGGACTATTCATTTTCTGCTAACCAAATAGGATTCACATTTGTTTTGTCCTCAGCCACTTAACTAGATTCACATCTATAAGACCACACATAGAAGATGTTCCTAGTATTCCTCCCTCCCCTCCCCTTACTCCTAGTCCTTAATGAAGCATCTTGCTTTGGGCATTCTGAGATCCCCTCCTAGCCCCTCAACCTAAAGGATACTAAGATAACTGACAGTTAGCAATGCTCAAAGGAAATATTCCTGAGTTCATAATCAGAAATTTGATTAACATCTAAACAATGTCCATTATATATTCACAATTTGGAAATCAGCACACTTAAGATTCATCATCACTTAACTGTTAGCCTCTGCCTGGAACAGGGGTTGTTCTCACATCAAGGCCATGTCCCTAATAAAATAATAGTCAACTTTGTATTTTACTCTGTTTGTAAACCCAATCTTGAAAATGCCCCTATAATCATGCAATAAATCCAAATGTTTAGCATTCATAAAGAGATACAATAATAATTTGACTAAGTTAGTAATTGACCTAGGTAATAGTATCATATTATGTCCTCCTGTCTCAAATAATAACACCCAATAGAACAATCAAGCTATAATACTGTTCCATAAAATGTAAGTTAAATTTTTTCCCCACATTTGGCTTTGACCTTATAATCTCATTTGTGGTATCTTATCCTATAGATATATTTTCATTTGTGTGAAATGATTCATGCCCATGTTATTCAATGCAATTGTTCAGTGTTTTAAAATATTAAAAATATTTATCCAACAGGAACCAGTTTAATAAATGATGATATGCCCATACAAAAAGATTATACAGCCACTGAAAAATAAAACAAGAAGTGCTCTATTACTGAATTGCAAAGACCGATAAGACATACTATTGAATAAAACAGCAAGGTTCCAAATGCCATGTATGTATTATATACTACCTGTTAGGTAAAACAGGAAAGAAATATGAACACATACACATAAAAAACATATGTGTATGTACACACACACACCTGTATTTACATAAAGAAACTTCAGAACAGTAATCAGAAACTAATAACATTGGTTGTAATGCTGGGAGGAAAAAGCACTGGAAATTAGGCAAGTGGAAAACAGGTATAGGAAAGAGATTAGTTATTGAATATTTTTGAAATAGTTTGCTTTATGAACCATGAAAATGTATTATCTACTCAAAAAATCCATTAAAAATCAATTAGTGGTAAAAATGATATTTCATTCCTTCAAGGTTAAAACAACACTACCAATAAGGTCACATTTTGTGGCTGATCATGATTCTTGTTCACCTTCCTTCTAATACCGCACATGCTCACATTAAAAAACAAAACACAAATATTTAAAATAATTAAATGAGAAATTCACAGAAGAAAAAAACCCCAAAACTACTTTTAAAGAGCTAAACAAAGTTTTATTTCATGTATTTTATTATTCACATTAAGGTGAACTGCAATATTAGTTGTTTAGACCTCACTAGTCCACAAAGCATTTCTGCCTGGATAGCCCTGGATCTCCTGTGTCCTTGTCACTGCCACACATTTTAAGCTCACCTTCATAGGTGCCGACTTCCAGAAGAGTCCCACTCTGCTCAAGGTCCAGGAATTCCTTCACAGTCAGAAAGTTGTAGTCCACGCCAGGCACTTCTCCTTCCCTCCGAGCCCGGGTTGTGCCTACAGCAAAAAAGACACAGACACAAGAATCCATCAGTCACCTAAAGCAGGAAGCTCCACATCCAGGTGTAATTAAAATAACCTGTTGAGTAAGCTGAACTACTGAAGACTCTGAAACTGATCTGCCCAGACAGGGACCTGGTGAAGACAATGTCTAACAGAATGACATCCTTACCTCCACCAGCCAGTGCCTGGGACTCTCAAATAGGAGCAGGAGAAAACCAAGCACAGTGCAGTAACCCAAGGAGAGTTTTATCCTTTCAAAAACGCACTGAGTGAAGCACGTGAACTGGATTTTATACAACATTCATCAGCAGCAGCTTTGAGGACTCTGGTAAGTACTAAAAAGTGATCCACCTTAAGCTCAAAGCCTAAGGGGTTTATATTTTTATCACAGTCCTCAAGATTCTTGTGTTCCTCAGTACATTTGGCAAGTTCCAATGTAATAAGCCCTTTGATGAAAATGACACCCATTGCATAAACACATCACTAGGGAAATGTGATTGCCCAAGATCTGTGGTTGGTATCTCCTAGGGACTAAATAATGCTGCTGCTCTCCATGTAATTAATATGTTGGGTAAAAAGAGGCAACCCATAGTTTTGACTAGAGAGAAAGGATACTGCATTTTGCTAGAAAATTCTCCCCTTGAATTAAGCTGGTTATTCTGGCAATGACTAATAAGTAGAACAATCCCTCTTGTGAAATAATAAATATAGAGCTTCTAGAGAATGTAAGTGACCCAGCTCAGGTACTAGGCACAGACTTATCATTTTAGTTCAGTCTTGACTGAAAGTGTGGAAGCATTGTGGAGTTGTGTGGTTTATACAGAAACCAAGAAAAGAAAATAACCAAGAGGAAATTATGTATAGCATACTAGGAATCTATGTTAAATATTATGAAAGACCACTCCTCCCCCCCAAAATACCCCACAGAATCAGCAAGACACGTAATTTCTGCTTCCATGTTCAAGTTAGGGGATATAATTGACATAGTTCCTTTTGAAAGGCACCACCACCTATGAAGCTTTAAGGTCGATATTTTCATATACAGAATGCAGAGATTTCCCTCTATTCCTATGAATTTCAAAACAATTAAATAACCAACTGTATATACCTAGTTACTCTAATGTTCCTAGCACAGTGTAATCTCTGATCACTTACCTATATGACTGATCATATCCACAAACCTATGGTGGACATCCATAATTTTCTTAAGTCAAAAAACAAAAACAAAAACAAAAACAAAAACAAACTCAACACATTTTGCATATTTTACTCAAGATAAATACATTTTAAAATGAGCCCAATTTTTCTAATGTCTAAAATCTGAGTGCCTTCAATAGTGGCAAATTTTCCATAGAAGGGTTATATTACAAATGTTTGCTTATCACACCTAGCATGCTGGGGCTGTCTGGTAACACAGCCTGCTTGTGCAGTACTCAGAAGTCCACTCTTGTACTATTTCCTAGTTTGTTCCCATTTCTGGCTTCCCTAGCATGCAATGACAAAGAAGTCCCTTAAGGAAGCTCACTACTTTTCAACTTCCAGTGTCAGGCACATTAGTAGGAACTCCAGAAACATAAAGAGTATCATGTAGTGTAGACTAGCAGGGGACTGGAGTGTGAGCAAGGGGTTCATGGTCTGGCTCCCCAACTTGTGGTTTTGGGTAAGTCCCCTAGTTTCTGTTACTTCTCAGTTTCCTCGCCTGCAGAATAGGGATCATAATGGGACCTCTACCACAGGTTTGCTGTCTATTGCATGGAATAATCCTTTTAGAGGACTTAGTTCAATAATCATTAGCAGATATTATAGTTTAGAAACAGTAACATCATTTATGTTATTGTTAGAATTAAACGAGTTAGTAGAATCTTTGAGTTCAAATGGTTTCTATATTCATCATTACATAGATCCTATTTTCCATTGATTAATAATTAGTTTCTGAGGTCCCCATAGATGTCCGACACTAATTCTGTCACTGAGAAACACTCATGAAACAGCACAAAGCCCCTGCCCTAATGGAATTTATATTTTACTATGAAAGATAGAAAATAGATAGATATGGAAATAGACATAGCATTTAATTTCAACTGGAAATCATTCTTCTGTAGAAAACATAGGTTAAAGTATTACAAAGTATTTCAGATAGATTAAAGGGCTTGAAAGTGTCTTGGAAGAATGAAAGAAGGTAGAGAGTAGAGAAGTGACTTTAGAGAGGTGATTAGGAAAAGCCTGGCTAGGGAGGTGCCATCAAAATTGAAAGCCCTGCAAAGGCGATGGGAAGACCATCCCAGGAAGGGGTTAGGCACAGAGAAACTGCAGCCCAGCAATGGAAAAGAGGTTAGTTAGAAAGGAAAGCCAGGGTCCAGGCTGTGTAAGCCACAGAAAACACTTCCTATTTTATTACAAGTGTGATGGGTAGTGACTAGGAGGGGTATCCAACTTTTTGACATCTCTGCACCATACTGGAAAAAAAGTTGTATTGGGCCACACAGTAAGTACATTGTGACACATAATCATACACACAAAAAAAATCTCATAATGTTTTAAGTAAATTTATGATTTTGTGTTGGGTTGCATTCATAGCTATCCTGAGCTGCATACAGCCCATGGACTGCAGGTTGGACACCCCTGCACTAGAGGATTTGGAGCAGGGTGATACCATGATTCATTTTTAAAAGATCACCTGGCTTTACAGAGAACAGTCTATGGGCAGAATGGCAGGGGCATGTGGCAAAAAACAGAAGTAGGCCAGTTAGCTGCTGTTATAGTGTCCAGGAGAGAAATCAGGGCAAAGACAAGAACAGTAGAAAGAAGGAGGCACAAAGCACTCGGATTTCTATCACAAATTATTGAGTATTTTAAACAGCAGTAATGTAGTCCACAGTATAGACATGTTAAAAGTGCATCAACTCACTAGGCCACGCTAGGTCCGTATCTTTGACAGAACTTGCTGATGGAGTGGATATAGTGTGTAAGAAAAATGGAAGAATAAAGACTAACATGTAAATTTTGGTCTGGACAAATGGGTACTGCCATTTATAGAGATTAAGAAAATAGGAGAAATGATTTTTAGGGAAAAAGAATTAAGTGAACTATTAGGTAAAGTTTGAGGTGCTTTTTGAGGTGTAGAGAGCTGTTGACAGTTGACTATATAAATCTGAAGATCAGACTGAAGGTTGGGACATAAATTTGGGAGTGATCTGTAAACCAATGGTACTTAAAGGCAAGAGACAAAAACAGCCAATTTAGGGACAGAGAGTGTAGAAACAAGGAAGCCAAAAAGTTTGGGTTGAACACTAAAACCTTGTGATATGTAGAAACTGGGCAAAGAAGGGAGATCCTCAATGGAGACTCAGAGGCAGCAGTCAGCAAGGCAGGAGCAAAGCATGGGAGTGTGATGTCCTGGAATCAAGTGGAAAAGCTGTTCAGCCAGCTACTTAGAAAAGATCACATTGGGAAATTCCAGTGCGGTGCAAGAATAGAATCTGAAACTTGCTGTGAAAGGATCTGTCCTAAATAGGTTCTGTATGTTGCCATTAACTTAACCCACCCCCCACTACACTCCCACCTAATAATGAGCATGAACAAAACCAAACAAAAGATTTGTTGGGTTTTTGTCTTACCAAACCAGACAATCATCCCTGAGTCTTAATTTCCTGAAAGGATTCAAAAAAAGGGGAAAACTTCAAAAATGCTACATTTTAGAAGAAAAAATAAAACTAGCAGATACCATTTTCCCATGTAAATGAATATATGTAGATGGCCTTTGGGGTAGGGGAGGGGGAGCATGTCTCCACCCACAAAACCTTCAGGGTTTATTACTGGTCAAAACCTTCCCACTCTGCAGGCTTGTAGGAGGTTGACTCCCAGTTACCCTCTGAGCAACACGCCCTGGGTCTGGGCCAACCTGACCGGGCTCCATTCAATGATGTGAGGGAGGAAGGAGACTCTGCCTCCTCTTTTCTTCCAGCAGAATGACAGGCTGCCTGCTGGACACACGCCTGGCAGATGGCATTTCAAAGGGTTTTCAGAAGCCATCTGGGGTGGGTACAATTATTACAAACCATGCTTCTAACAAAGCCAGAAGGGCTACTTCCTGGCAGAAGAGATGTAAAACAAATTCTATCATGTTTTTCAGGAACAGCATATAAAAAAATCACCAGGATGACAAACTGGGGTATTCTACATCCTACAACACTGCCTTCCTGCTCATCTAGCTAGAAATTGGCCCAATAATATCTTGTTCATTATTAGCTTTAAATAAATAAATACAGTGTCCACCTTCCATTTTCAAAAAGAAAATGGAAAGAGATTATCAAATACTAAGAAAAGAATAGTAACTTCCATTTATTGGATATTTCCTTAGGCAAGGTGTTAAACACTTAACACTATTGTATATAACCTTCACAGGAAAGGCAGAAGTCAGGGTCACTATTATACTCATTTTATTGATGAGGAAGCTAAGAATCAGAGAAGTAACCTGCTCAAGGTCACATAATAAGTAAGCTGGGCAGCACAATGGTTTCACTGTAGACATTCTGATTTTGGCAGTCCTCCTTCCAAACCATCACTGTCCAAAGGAACTTTCTGCTGTCATAGAAATGGTCCATATCTGTGCTAATGTGGTAGCTGCTAGTCACATGTGGCTATGGACAAATGAGGTTATAACAGAGAAACTGAATTGTAAGAAGTTTAAATTTGAAGACCCACATGTGCCTGGGGGGCAACCAGTGTGTCAGTGCAGATCTAAACCATATGGGCAAGTTGCCTGCACTATACCGGGTCTGGTTCATGTCCCACAAAGCACTTCTGCTTTCAAAATAATAGCAAGAATCATACTTACATTAAACAGCAGATGTCTTATACTCACACAGGAAAGCTTTCTTTTCAAAAACTCATATGCTTTGAAAAATCATCTAGTCTAACTCTGTTTTGTACTAAAAATTCTATTTAGTTCCTATTGGCTCTGGTCTCTTAGAAATAAAACCTCCTCCAATACTTGTGACAGCATGGTTTGTAGAGAACTAAACCAAACAAAAGCAGCCTCCAAAACAAAACATCTGAGTGCCCATTAATATAGGAATAGCTGATAAAATAGGTATTTTCACCCTTAAAATTTTGTTTACTATGTAAAGGATAGTTAGATATATAGTTACTAGAAGGAATGTCTATAATGTTGAGTGATAACACAAATTATAGAATAAAATGCAAAAATGTCACTGCATTTTATTTTAAAAAAGTCCTATGGACACTGAATATTTTATGAGTTAATAAACAGTTAAGAGGGTAGAATAATACCAGAACTTTAACAGTGGTAACCTTTGGATTGTGGTTTCAGAAATGGGAAGAGAGGAAATGATTATTTAAACACCTCTCACATTGAATTGTATCATGTGTATGTAGTTGTTTTAGCATTTTATAAGTTGAATAAAATAATCATTTAAGGAATCTTGACAGACTTAATTCTTGGGTATCCTACTTAAGTATTTCAATAATAACTTAGTCTATTCAGAAGCACACACAAAAATATAGGGTCCAGCTGAGTCAAATAAACATATGTTCCAAGGTTTCCCAGCTCACAGACAGACAGAATTGATGTCAACAATATCTGCTTACAGTCATTAGTGGAGCATACTACAAATAAAGTGGAGAAAAGGTGGTACTACTTTTCTGCCTTCGTTTTAAACCTCAAACTCACTTAAGCAGAGTTCTTTTTAAGTTTTAAAATACCCACAAGATTTGTACCAGAGCAATGAATACTGTACTATCAACCCTTTCAGCCCCTAGATAATAATTAATTTGAGTTATGCCCTACTGAATGTCTCAGTATGAATTAGCAGTGCCCCCAAAATCTGCCCCTTTAGACTTGAGTGGCTGCTTGCTTCTTAAGCACATTTTATGGTTCATAAACTTTTAACATACCTGGCTTGAGTGGCCCTTGCAGCGGAAATCAGAAAGTGACCTTCCTTATCCAACTCCACAAACCACAGCTACAGAAAAGAAACCATATTCAGAGCTCATATGCTCTCCGTCCTTATTCAACTGGAAATTCTCTTGAAATATTGAGTTGAAGTAACAAAAACATTCTAGAGCAAGACACTGTCACACCATTCCTTTGGCTCCATGTTCCCAACACTATCAGGTTCCTGGCTAGCACCCAGCCGAACTGTGTGTCAAGGCCAGGCTGCTAACAGAGGAATCCTCACCCTCTGAAGATTAATTAAGTTGCTAATACTCAGTATCGCTAGATATTACCTTAATCTGGGTCCTGCTTATCAAAATCTAACAATAAGACTTTAAAAATTATATTTGCAATTCCATGTTAAGAAAAGATCATTTTCCATAATGAAACAAGTGCTTGCATTGCTTGAAATAGTTAGATACCCAGGACGGCCTCATGTTCCTCATCCTTCAGCCGATGAAGATGGAGGGCAGTGGAACATGGTGTTCACTCAGCTACCTACTCAAACCCCTTGACTGAATCTCAGGACCAGCAGTGGTATTTACTCAATATCTTCCCTTCAAAATAAACTGAATAAACACACACACACACACACACACACACACACACACACATATTCATGTAAAAAGGAAATATTAACTGCTCCATACCTATTAGTAAAATATCTACACCTCAGGGTTCTGCATAAGCATCCAACCAGACTCCCCTGCTGTAGACCCCATCAGTGTCCAGTGTGTAGTTAAGCATCCGAAACAAACAACAGGTGTAATTGATATTCAGCTGACTTTGATTTGGCTGGCTTAAAAACTGGGATGTGAATCTCAATACCGTTCTTAAAGATATGATCATGGTGAAAATCCCTATGCTTATGATATAGCTACAATATGTATTATTTTGTATTCACACAAAATATCATCAAAGTCAAACCTGCATCATTCTTTGGATTCTGGCCTTCAGTTAATGCAACCCTGTGTTCTGGCTAATTGTCCTGCCTGTGTACTATTTCAATCCTGTTTCAGAAGAAAAATGGAGGGGGCATACACCCTACAGCTAGGCAGACTTTCTGTTTTCCTCCTGAAGGGAAGTTCTGACTCTTTGGCTCATATTCACAAATGATCTTGTCCTCTTTTCATCCTCCCAGAAATACAAACCTTGTAGCACGTCCAGTGCAAACTATTCTCCATGAACTGGTGAATGGTGCATCCCTACAATGAACACCACTCCACAAACAACAGACATGCACAGTGACCCTCAAATTCACATGCCAAGGGAATGAAAAGCCTTTTTCTTAGGGAGCCTAATCAATCACAGTAAGAATGTAAATCTCTTTATTCCTCAGCGATTTGGAAATAATGCCTACAAATACTGACCATAGCCTTATGCGTGTTAGGGACTCAAAACACTAGCAACTCCTTTCTGTGCCTCCAATGTGGCACCAGGCACTTACACGTGTAGCCACTGGCATGTGCACTGCTTGTGATCTTCCTAGAGTTTTTAAACAAAATGCACTCACTTTTACTGAAGCTTTTGTGTCATTAATACTGCCAGTTAACATGAAGTATCCTCAGAGAACTGGGAAAGAAGACCAGCAGATCTTTTCTCCTAAGAGAATGTGTCTGAGTTTAACACAAGGTCACCTGGCTTCTTGCTTGTGTCCTTTCACATTCATGTCCCTTGGAAAAGGGGGTCTGAACTGACTGCCTGTAACTGTGGGGCGTAATAGGAACAATTGGAAAGCATTTGAAGAGAAGGAGAAAAGAGCTAAAAATAGGAAGCACAAGGCTATCTTGGCCCTAACATGGCTATTGAAAGTATCACCTCGTTAAGGAACACAGAACAATATTATTAATAGCTACTATTGATTAAGCACTTGTTAGGTGCCAGGGAATTACTCAGTAACTCATAGTCCTGAGGCTTGGTAAGGGTATAAGTTTTTAACATCACCCACTTTCTAATGGATGCTTGCATTCTTTTATTCTTCCAACAACTATTTCTAAAGTGCCTACTATGTATGGGCCACATACTGTGTAAGATGATGGGGGTGAGCAAGACAGATGCAGAACCTTCTCTGAGAAAGCTTAAAGTTTCTGTGGGGAAGATAAAAGCAAGTAATCACAATAATGAACAATAAGTAATGTTAAGGAGAAAATCAAGAAGACTCTCAGTGGCCCCATCAAAGAGACCTCTATGTGAGAAGACCCAAGTGAGAGGAGGATGTTAAAGAGTGTAAAAAATTCCAATGGGACAACAGGAGAGAGTTTGACAAGGTGGTCATGGAACCACAGAAAGGTCTGGAAATATTCTGTGGCTTAAACTTGGTGTGTGTGTGCAGGGGAGGGGCAGCAAAGGAGAGGGGGTGAAAACCCATAACACTGTTGGGTCTTGGATGCGACAGCTGTGCCACTCAGAATGGTCACAGGAATGAATGTATACCAAAATGTCATTAGTGTCACTGAGCATCTCACACACACAGACACACCAGCTGTGCTGCATTTCCAGCAGAACAAAGCTGAAAAGGTAAGGTCCCTGTCTTCAAAGAGCTCAGATCTACTGGGCCTGTAGATCCAGTAAGAATTGATGTCTCATCATAAATGGGAAAGCAACTAAAAAAGGACATGACTGATTAAAATAAAAAGAAATAAAGAAGGGCACCCTAATCCTAGGGGTGCTAGAACCAAAGTTTTGAAGCTGTCGATGTGTTCTTTAATGCTCCACATGGTGATCATGACTTATGGTCTCTCACTTCTTCACTTCCAAGGACTCTGCACAGGGATGAATGAAGGTTACTTTCATGTGTCAACCTGACTGTGTTAAAAGATGCGTGGTTATCTGGTAAAAGATTATTTCTGGGTGTGTCTGTGAGAGTGTTTCCTGAAGACATTAGCATGAAGTCCTTGGAGAAAAGACATTCACTCTCATCCGTAAGGATGGGCATCAACTCATCCATTGGGTGCCTAAATAGGGGCACAGGAAGGACAAATTGCTCTTTCTGCTTGAGCTGAGACACCAACCTATCTTCTCCTGCCCTCAGACTACATGGCTCCTGGTTCATGGGCTTTTGGAATCAGACCAGTACTTATATCCCATTAGCTCTGCTGGTTCTCAGACCTCGGACTCAGAATACATTACGCCAGCTCTCTTGGTTCTCCAGTAGGTCCACGGCATATAGTAGAACTTTAGGCCTCTATAACCACATGAGCCAATTCCTATAATCAACCAGTGTCTCTACCTACACACACACACACACACACTAAAGGTCCTGTTTCTCTGAAGAATCCTGACTAATATACAGGCAACATAAATTGACCTTTTTAACAAACACCATTTTGACCGAATATTGTCCCTCTCCAAATCTTCCAATCCTCCTAAAAACGGTCAGAAGCAGTACCCTTATCTTTCTGTCCTGGACACTTACACAAAATACTCAGTATCTATGCATGTCTTGAGTGGAATAGTGCCAAGCTGCTCAACAGTGGATGTGTAAAGATAATTATTTCATGTCAGCTACAACTCACATGCTTGGGATCAGAAGACCCTTTTAGGTTCCATCTTGCACATAGGAACACTGTGTGATGGAGACACAGAAATCTCATTCACCAATCCCGCCTACAACACTTGAAATAAGTAAGGACCTGGCATTTATTCCATGACACTGATGATTCAGAAAAATGCTGTAGATATCAGGGATGGCAAACAACTGATCTGGTTTTCAGTTTTTCTCCACAACTGTGATTCAGAATAGGATGAAAAGAAAGGAGACATTTTTGACTGCCCGATCCAGTGAACCAGTGAGCTGAAGGCAGCTAAATAGAACAGTTCAAATTGCCCATACATCCTTTTCTTGGAGGCCAGTTGTGATGTTATTAGGAGATGTTTGAACATGCTACCTTTTAAGGAGATCCACCCAATGACTGCTGAGTGAATCACATTATGATACAAAATGAGGATATATTTTTCCTATGAAAGCCTTTGGCAAGCAAACAGCTCCCCAAAATAAAGAGAGGCAGCAACTGAAAAGAACCGGTATAACAAGAAGAATCAAGTTCTAATTTCAGCACTGCTACTAAATAAATGATGCCACTAACCTTGGACAGTTCCTTTTTTTATGTACTCACATGTCCTTATTTGTCAAACCATAGGGTAGCCAGTGCCCCTGCTAACAAATGGACTTCAGTGCAAAGACACAAAATCGCTGGTAAATTTAAGGCATTTAAGTTTTGTTCATATTAAGAAATCTGTACTTTGGCCAACATTTATACTTTATATGTGTTACCTCATAACAAGCATATGAGGTAGCCACCACTACTACCCCGACTTCACAGATGGAAAAACATGCATAGATGAGGTGACTTGCCCAAAATTAACCAGCCGGTAAGTGGCAGAGCCAGGATTTGAACCCAGGATGATACTGCCACATTGCAGAAAAGGCTCCTGTACCCAATGTAGATATTAGAATGGGGGAACAAACTGATGGGGGGAGGAGGACAGCTGAATCTTCACAGCTTTCACCTGAGGGTGAATGAATCATCACCTGAGTTATCAATATCAAAGAAAGGAAATGGATGCTGATGCAGTTGAGCAGAGTTGAGTGTGGGGGAGAGAATGTCCCTCTTCTGTGATCTCTTTGATCCAAAACCCAAGCTTTCAGAAATTGTCTTACTACCTCTTAACTGGAATAATAAGGTAAACTATGCCAGAATCCATCAAACAGGAAAGTTAAGTACTAACCTGAACTTGACTATTAATCATTCTTTCTCTTTCATATGAGAGAGGAAACTTTGGTACACATAAACTCATGGAAACCACTGCATTCATTAAAAACAGGAAAGTGAAAGTTTTCAAGCTGTCATTTTGATTCATTTCAAATACTCAGCATTGAAAAAAAAAAGATAAAAATCCTCCAATACTCGAGACATGCTTATCAATAATCAACTTCTGAGGAGGGTTATCTTGAGGCATTTTTGCCCGAAAGGGAACTCCAGAGATCAGTAGTGCCATATCGTAGTACTACAGGCTCTTTATGTAAAGGTGGATTAGACCAGATAAACCTCTGTTTTGATACACAATCCTTTTCACTTTATCTAAGTTAATGACAGAAATTGCTTGTGTAAAATTGAATGTACAAATTCCAATTACTTCAACCAGATAATTTCAAAAGCATAGGAAAGAAAATGGTTATTTTGTTGAAAAGCTATAGCTAATTAAGAAATCAAGTTTCCACAGATTAGGTTACTTTGTATAAATAATATTGAATGTTTCTAATATTTGGCAGCTTTCTCTCTTTAGCTTAAAAAATTAAGAGTGACTGCAAACGGCTTTTTGCGGGGTATGAGCATGTTCTAACATTAGGTGGTTGCAGTGGCTCCACATTTCTAGGAATATAATAAAAAGACTGAATCGTGCACTTTAAAGGGGTAAATTTTATGGAATGTGTATTATGTATCAATAAAACTATTAAGAATAATATTAAACTACAGAGATTCAGGATAGAAAAAAGTGTCTTCAAGAATATCATAATTTAGTAAACTGTTACATTTCCATAAAAAATATGTTCATGGAATGATTCATTCTTCACCAATTTTATAGCTCCCTCAATTAATTCTTCTAATATATGAACCAAGAGCAAGTGTGAGATAAGAAATTACTGACCATGTTATGTTATTTTCCTAAAAACTGCAGGGTTCCAGAGTTCTCCCAGAATGAGAGTATGGAGAAATTGTTAGAAAAATCTAAAAATCAGACTTGGTGAGTTCAAATTCCAGTTCTGATATTTACAAATTGTGCAACCACAGCCAAGTTAAACATTTCAGGTATTGGTTCCTCATCTCTAATAATACCAACCTCATACAATTGTGTAAGGATTATAAAAGACAACATATACAAAATGCTTAGCAAAGTCATAATATGAATTCAATAAACACTGACCATAGTAACAACAAAATCACCATCACCGACACCACACACTCTGCTTTTAAAGGAAAACGGTTGTTAAAGAAAGGAAAGAAGCTAGCTATTGATCTTTTATTCTACTGCTAACATTGAACATAGGTTTTCTACATATAATGCCTAATTCAATGCTCCCAAGAGGGACATTTTTCCCTATCTTCACATAATTTTCTCTCCTTAATCACCATTTTTCAAAGCTTCTCATGCAAATGTACACAACTCAAACTACAATCCTTTGGGCTAACCTTTGATAAGAAATCACAAAGTCTGAAGAAAAAAAAAAGAAATCACAAAGTCAACACACTCTGTTAATACCTTAATTGTAGTTCACCGTTTGTTACTGAGCACTAGCATCTATTTATAAGAAAATGACTTTGTTGGCATATAATGTCTTAATTTGAGGACCTCAAGTCCCCTAATTTCATGTTATCATATTATTCTTCATGATTAACTTCTAACAGAATGGATATGATATATAATTGTTCAAAAAACATTGTGTGGCTGGATGTACAGAGAGAAATCAACATAAATCTAATACTAAACAATGTAATCACAAGAGCAAGTCAAGATGAATGTAAGAGAAAAACAGTTTGTGTTGATTTAATAAATACACTGGTTCCCAGTGGGCCTAGGCATGCTAGTTCTTGAAGCCTTCTCAGGCTTATGGCCAGATATTCAACACTGTGTAGACTGAATTTTGGCTCCCATCAAGTATATGTACATGTCAAAGTAATCAAAAGGGAATATTGTGTAGTGTGTATATTAAGCCTGTGCCAATGAAATATATACTACTGTATCACTTATGTGCCTGACTATGTATGGCTACTTTCATAGCATAAAAGAAAAGAGAAGGAACAGTAAAATTTCTAGGATTATAGTCAGCATGGTATTGAAGGATTACTGAGTGAAGCGTGTAAAAACTGGGTGTTTTCTTTCCATTTTTAAACACGTGTTTTTTTTCTTTCTTTTTTTTAAAATAACAGCTTTCACCCTGAAAAGGCTTTACTGATACCCAAAACCCTAACATTCAGAAAGTATTTTATGAGCAAAGACAGAAACTTGAGCATTTGAACATCACTTAAGGGGGGTTCCCCAGGCAGCTGAATTCACTCTTGCGACTCAATTACTCATGAGCAACTTATGCTTGAATTGATGACATCAGTAGGTTCCCAGAAAACTGAATTACCGCCTTGACTCCCCCAACCCTGGGACCATCCATTACCTCATCTAATGGTTGCCAAATATCTCTGTAAGTCAGAACCCCAGAAAATATGAACTTGGAACCATTGCAAAATGATCTAGACCCTGTTGATTAACTGTAATCACCTTCACTGCAATTAGTTCACTTCTCACTAAGCAATTATATTCTCTTATTATGCAGTATTTCTCTTGCCATAACTCTGGTTCATTTTATGTCACAGACTATACTTTTTAAATAGATGAGTCCTATAAATTATTATTTTTCACTTTGTTAAGCCAAATTAGGTAGCTTGTGGAGGTGAAATTACAAAAAAGTACTAATGCTTAGAAAATGAGAACAACAATGAATAGAAGCCTGTGCTGATGTGATAAATTAAAAATTTGGTCTTCACCCACATTCATTCTTTAAAAAAAATTATTTCATTAGAATACTATATGAAGTATCAAGTGTATTATGAGAAAACAAGTGGCCAGTTTTTAAAAAGATTTTATATATTTATTTTTAGAGAGAGGGGAATGGAAGGAGAAAGAAAGCAAGAGAGACATCAGTGGGTTGTTGCCTCTCATGCACCCCCAACTGGGGACTTCACTTGCAACCCAGGCATGTGCCTTGACTGGGAATCGAAGCAGTGACCCTTTGGTTCGCAGGCCCATGCTCAATCCACTGAGCTACACCAGCCAGGACTGAAGTGGCCAGTTTTTAAAATGTAAAATAAAGTGTAAATCTTTATTATTATAAATCACTAAGAATAATTATTATATAAAACAATAATTATTTTATGGCTTCATCTAATAGAAGTTAGCACTTTCAAACAAGCCTTGCTTCAGAGATGACCACTGAGTGAGTGTACTGCCTTCTAAGATGGCCACATCAGTTTAAGCCTCCAGACCCCCACAAATGCAAACAAATAACACTTAATCTCTTATTTTTCTCTTCAGATTTGAAAAAAATGCATGCTGTACAAAATGTAGAACCCACAGAAGAGCACAAGGAAGACAAGCATCCCACCACTTAGGAATGGACACTATCAACAGTGAAGGACCCAAGATGTCCTTGTCATCTATACAAACTAGATCTAACGCTAGTCCAGATAAAATCAAACCAAGAATCAAATCAACAACTTTTTATTAGAGACACAGGAATTTCAAGATCAAGTAATTAAAAGATAACACCATTTTAGTTGTGACATATACAATCTATTCTTCAAAGGCAAAAATTGAGTGGTTTCATTTGTTTCTGCTTTGCTTCATTTTACATATATACATATGCATATACGTACGTGTGTGTGTGTGTGTGTGTGTGTGTGTGTGTGTATAAATTAAGTGTCCTGTCTCACAATGCTTATTGGTTATCTCTCCTGGGTTTCATCTAATTCATCATCCCTGTCAACAGCACCTGCTGATCAAGGGCAAGGAGAGGGGAGAGATGATCTTTATTTCTCGGACTTGGCAGTGGGGTCCGTCTGCCATTAGCTCCCTGTCAGCAGGTGATGTGATAGATGGTCCTGGAGCTCTTACAAGGAATTTTCATCAGATACCTGCCTCCTAACCTATTTACCCAGCAATTATGCTCTCATCTTCTGGGAAGCCCACACTGTTGCCCAGAGGGGAACAGAGTCGAAGTCTTTCAAAAATCCAGACACTGCCACCAAGACCTTCTACAGGCTTGGCTTCTCAAAACAAACCAAAATAAAAAAGAAACAAAAACAAATGGGTATTTAAATGAGCCACTGAGAAATTCAGAACACTTCTAATCTCAATATATAATACATTTGAAATGAGTAATGAAAGATTAAAGCTATTCATTTGTAAAGTTAGTGACTTCACAAAATTTTATAGAAGAAATTTTTGGGTTTATATAGATAAAACAGGAAATAAGACATTTAAGAGAAAACAATTGGTTTTCTAAACCTTTAAATGAACACTCGCTAATGTCAATTTATGATATTTACACCCCCCCTAAAAATAGCAGTAGAAAATAAAAAATTCACAAAATAAGACCTGATCAAATTTTGGATATAAGTGGCTAACTTTAAAACTAGTAACACTTAATCTCTTATTTTTCTCTTTAGATATAAAGGTGCATGCTGTAGAAAATGTAGAACCCACAGAAGTGCACAAGGAAGACAAGCATCACCACCACCTAGGAATGGACACTATCAACAGTGAAGGACCCAAAGCCCCCAGCGACCACTCCAGGCACAGGGATGAAGTCCTGGAGTCTTCAGGGAAATTCTTGGTCCCAGAATTGTCACTAACCACTGTAGGGTTCATTATAATAAACACTCAACCACAAGCTAATACTTTGCAAGGAGAAAGCATATGAGTACCCCTGCCACTCACCTGCTTTAGGTTACATGAGTACTGAAAATGAAAGTGAGAAACATCGCAAAATTTATTGGAAAATGAAGTACTGACTGATGTAGAATTAAGAAATCTTTAGGTGGGGTTGAGGGACTGGAATAATAAAAATCCCAAAACTTATCAGAAGCAATTTCTTGCTCTAGGTATTAGTAGTAGTAGTAACAGCCATTGTAGTAATGAGGAAGAGAAGCAGGAGCAGTAATAGCAGGTGATCAATTAATAATACAGGTCTACTATTATTACCAGCACAACCAAATTTTAGTAAGCATTTACTATATGTCAGACACTGGGCAAGTACTTGAACATTCTTTCCCCTCTGAGATCTTATCACAACCATGAGCATAGGTGTAGCATCCTCACTTCTCAGGTAAGAAAACAGAGGATTGGAAAGGATATATTAACTTGCATAAGGCTATCACATAGTTAAAGAGGGAGATGAACTGGGATTAAAACCCAGCATTTTCTGATTTGAACCTAAGCTCTAAAATGTATTCCCTTATGGCTTCATGTGTCACTGTGTCAGCCATGTTGGTCTCATTCTTAAAAAACTCCAGGCAGGTTCCTGCCTCAGGGCTTGTGCACACTCTTGCCAGGGAAACACTCTTGCACCAGACAGCTTCATGGCTGCTCCCAAACCTCCTTCAAGTATTTCCTCAAATGTCACTGCTGTTCACAAAATTGTGTCCTGCCCCCGCTTCAATTTACACGTTGAAGCCCTCACCCTAATATAAAAGCATTTGCAGGTAGGGATTTTGAGAGGCAATTAGGTTTCCAGAGGTGCTGAGAGTGGGCCCATGATGGGATTAATATCCCTATAAAAACAAACACCAGAAAGAGCTCTTGACTTCCTCTCTCTCCTATTCTCACTCCCTTTTTCCTCCTCTCCTCTCCTCTATCTCCCCCACCACTCCCCCCATCTGCTATGTGAGGACACAGCAAGAAAGTAGGCCATCTGCCGGCCAAGAAGAGGCCCTCACTACAACCCAACCATGCTGGCACCTTGATCTTGGACTTCTATTCTCACTGTCCAAGCCACGAGTTTAGGGGATTTTGTTATGGCAGCCCAAGCAGACTAGTTGTCTTCTCAGTAAGGAGATCCCTAATGCCTTATTTTTTATTTTATATTCTATTTTGAAAATACAAAATTTCCCCAAATTTCAACATCCTCACATCTATTTTAGCAAAAACTTTAGCTAACTCAGTAAATCAAACTATAATGGCAGCAGTTTATGAGACTTTGTAAATTCATAAAAGAAAAAAACATAATTTTATCATTCCATCAAAATTTTGCTGCAGAAAATGAGTGTAAATGCCATTCCAAAACCCTAGATATGTGACCTAACATGGACTGCAGAGTGGAAAAGATTCAAGCAGAAGGATGGCTTTATCACTTTATTAGCCTGGGCTTGATAACAGATCACTGAGATACTCACATGCACTTCCACTTTATTAGAGATTACACTGAACAGAGAGCTGATTTTAACAGTAAGAGTCTTTCTGTGGCATTTAGCCAGAAGCAATAAAATTCTGACCTGGTAGCTATAACAAAACAGAACAACCCACTGCCATATATCTCTATAAAACAACCAGACTTCAAGATACATCATTGGGAGGACGCTCACTGAAAAGGAATGTTGCTTAAAAAATATCAATACCCCATGATATAGAAGCAAGTACAACAGATGTTTAGAATTGGTTTAATAAATGTTTAAATATGCACGCCAACATGCCATTAGTTTGTGAAATATAGATTTCAGAAAATATTGACTTGAGGTCAATATTTTCACTTGAGGTCAGTGAGTAGATGCAAAGTATAATGAATATTCATGAACAATGAAAATTTACTATTTTAATATAACTATGCATACCTGAGTTCCTAAGCGATTTAGCTTCCTATTTGCTGGTTGTTAAGATTATGATAAATGTTACATTCCTTATCATATGTTAGTGAGTAATTTAAAACACAAGAGCATTATAAAGAGTCAAGTTTTCATTTTAAACTACAGAATGTTGAAATGTGTTAGAAAGTCATTACAAACTAACAATCATAAAACTTGCCATTTTTACAAGGAAGCCACCATTTATCTGCTGAAGCATAAATGAGAATTTTGTTATTTTTAAAAACTTGTATTGGCTATTAAACTTATTGCTTATTTCAACAGAATTTAATGTATCTGGGATGTGTTCTGCTATCATTTCCATTATTCTTCTTTATAGCTACATAAGGTTAAAATGAGTTCCCCAAACTCTTTTTATTGCTTCAGAGAGGTAGAAATAAAGGGTACATAGTACCAGAAAGGGAGGAAATAAACACCAGTTTCATTCCTCCTTCTCTCACAATGGCCTTCACAAAGAACTTTGCTTTCTCACACAGTGTGGCCTGACAATGTTAACATACTTTCATCAAACAAGAGATTAGAGTCACATAATTTGGGAAAGTACTAGATTTAATCCAATCAAAATATTTACTGCAAGACTTCATCGAAATCCTTAATGTGCTGATATTCAATGAGAGTTTTTATCCAACTTTTTCTTCGCTGGGCATTTCACAGGACTAGTGTTCCCTGGCATACATTTTGGAAAAACAAAACAGGCTTTGAGTACCACTATCCTTAATCCCAGAGGCAGCTTACTTATGTTTTTAGTGTCAAGAAAAGATTCTTTTTCTTATTTTCTTCTCCACATAAAGCCAAGATTAGGATGGAATCTCACAATGATTTATGAGGTAGGGCACACTTTCTAGACCCAGAAGACATTAATAGCAATAGCAAATACAAATCTAATTATAAGGGAAGACCCCCTAAAATCCTGGAATTATCTTCTGGAGAGCGGGCCCCTTGTAGTACAGGCTTCCCCTGGCAGGTGAATGTTCTAGGAGCCCATCTGTGTCAGTATACCTGCTGGTGGTATTGTGGGAGGCTGCATTTGGCTTTGGTGAATTTTTTTTAAAGACTCAACATGTTTGCCCATTTCATGATGGGTGATTTACAAATGCACCTGGCCACAACATACTGTGTTCAGCAATTTGGGACCAAAAACAGCATGACCCCTGTGCCCCAACCTCCCTATTCACTTGATCTTGCCCCAAGTGACTGTTTTTGTTTGTTTGTTTCCCCAGATAAAAAAAAAAAAGCCCTCAAAGGGAAATGTTTTGCTGACGTAGAAGAGGTAAAACAAAAAAACAGCAAAAGCACTAAAAGGCCTCAAAGCAGATGGGTTCAAAACCTGTTTTGACCAGTGGAAAAAAAAACATCTTGATACGTGTATTGCTTCAAATGGAGAGTGCTTTGAAAGTGACTGAAGTTTAAACATGAAAGAATAAACACACAGTTTTTTTAATAAACAAATTCCACTTCTTGGGTTCCGTGCTGGTATATCATTCCCGTGTTTGAAGTCCTCCAATGGCTTTCCAACACCACAAGAGAAAAACCAAAATTCTGCAGAATTCCTGAAAGTTTTTCTAATCCAGTCACTTCTGTCAGCAATCAGACTCCAATTCTGGCATTCCTGGCTCCCTGCACACCCTTCCCAAGTAAGTGCTCCAAGAGGCAGAGAAGTCTTGGCTAGTTTAGCTCAATGTGGCACCTACTCTGATTGTGTACACTTGGAGGCATTACACTTATTATTCCTCTATAGGAAAACAGTACACTACCAATTACAACTGGGTTTCCATATATTATTTTAGCTTTAGGTTCAGCTTAGACATTACTTCTTCCAAGAATCCTTGGTGGATACACAAAGGCTGGGCTGGGTATCAATATTACAGGTTCTCATAGCATCCACTCCTTTCCCACACCACAGGACTTACCAGTCTCCATTGAAATGACCTGTTTACTTGTTTTAACCAGCATGTCTATCCCCTGGGGGCTAAAAATGGGGTCTTAGTATATATATATCATTTCTAGTAGAGTTTTTTTCACCACAATCAATTGACCCAATGCATACCTACCATTTAATTTCAATAGCAGAAAATTCTCCCTCAGATGCTCTGGATGTTTAATGAGACCATGCTTCTACCTCCACCGCTGTGAAGGTCCAAGAAAGGGTTAGTGGGCAATCGCTATAAACACCATTTAATGTGTGCAAACTTCATGAGTGGAGTCAGAAAATAAGGGGGGCGGGGAGAAAAGAAAGGACGTGAGGTAGAAAAACAAGGTAAAGAGCACTATTGTTTCTCCACTTCAGTGAACTTCTGAGTGACCAGGAGGTGAGAGGCTGTGCTCCCACTGGCCACTGCTCCACATGCATCTCAGAATGACCGCCTTGCCCCACAGTGTTATACGCTGCACAAGTTAAGAGACTTTCAAGGGAAATCCTGACCTTAACCAACTTTTGTTTTCCTATATGCTTGGAAATGGGCTAATTTGTAAGTTAGGACTCAACTGCCTAAGTACTCTAAGAAAAGAATTATTTCAGTGTTGGCAAGAACTGGAAATAGTGGCTAGAATTAAAATGCATACATAAATTTGCCACAGGGGCTAAAATATCCCTTTCAGAATTTTGTGTCATTTAGGATAACCAGCATAAATATTTCCAGAGTGCGTATCCTGGGAAATCTCACTACAGAAGAGCTGACGATATCTTCTTGCTCCTGACATCAACAGAAATTCAAATTTCAAGATCACATAAATCACAGGTTGCAAGTTACTACAGCAGCTGCTACAAAAGAAATGCTCAATGAAGCTCTGAGAAAGGAAGGAAGGAAATGAGAAAGGGAGTGAAGGCAAGCAGGAGAGAAGGAAAAAGAGAGGGAAGAAGGGAAACAAAAGGGAAGAAAAGGAAAAAAAAGGGAAAGAAGAAAGGAAGGATAGTTTTGGCCTTTGCAATAGCTTTGTTATTCCAAAGCAACCACTTATAATTACAATTTTAATCCACACTCTCAAATCGCAAAGTGTGGTGAACAATGAAAACAGATATTACTGCCCAGTGGAAAATATCTGCTGTGTTCATTTTGGAAACAGTGGAATCTCTCCTAAATTCCTAAGAAGAAAAACAAAGTGCCACAGGTAAGACAAAAGTCCTCACTTCTAATCAGCAGCTCATAAAATTGTTCTGAGAGTTCTCAGAGGTAAGAAAAGGAAAGTTTTTTTAGCATATAGCTTGGCCCTTCCCAGGACTTAATGAACGTTTGACTCCAGTTCTATCACTCTGTTCTGGCTTATAGAAAAGTGACAGGCAGGTAGCTGTTTCCTGTCAAAGTTCCAAGGCAAATGCTGGACACTCAGAGAATCACTCAGCTCTGAAGTTGGCTCTGCCAGAATGGGATGGGATCACATACGACAGAGACACAGAAAAACGGAGCAAATGTGACCCACTCCACAGGTGTCAACACATCCTGCTCTCTTGGCCTGCTGTGAAAACAGGCAAATAGCAAAGGGTGTTGTCTTTATTAACCAAGTTGAGGCAAACAACAGAGGATGACAGGTGGATATTTGGACAAAAAGTCCAGCCATGCAGAATTCCCTGTGGTCACTTATATTCTGACTCTTTCAGCTGCATGTGCTCCCTCTGAAGGTCAGTGCCCATCCACAAGGGCCTGGCAATGATCCAGAAAATGTACTGGGAAAACGGGCAGAGCTCCCAGCCCAGCCCATCAAAACCTGCATACTGTCATGACCACAGGTCTCGGAGGTGCAGCCTCACATATGTCTTCCAGAAACAATATTTGAAAACAGAGGTTCATTTGTGCTGTTTGTTAGAAATGGTTTCCTCTTCCGTCAGCTCTAACCTCCCTCAACCACGATTTTAAACACCTACTTGGAATTGCATCTCTGGACTCAAACTGAAACACTGTCATCCAGTCCATGGTCCCTTTCCAACTCATGACCCTCAGCAGCAAGTTCCCCAGATGCAGCCAGCCCTCTGCCTTGATGTCACAGCTGCCTCGTTTGTGGGTAATCTTTGGGGAACATTCCAACTTGTGCTGAACAGAACACCTCCCTCAATCAGCAGCTCCAATTGATTTTCTCACCAACTCCATCAACTCTCACTTGTTTATTCCCCTCTTTCCCCTCACAGTCTTTATGCCCAAGCACACTACTTGCTGTACTGAGGTTGTCCACACAAACCCACCAGCTAATGTTAGGAATACTTTGAAAATCTATACAATTAAGATAAACTCATGATACTCAAATATTTCACTGTCACTAGAGGATCTAAGTGTAAATACTAAGTTTAGAATAGTGATGTTTCAAGTCTACTAAAGTAGCTTCTAAAAAGGTAAAAATACAACAACATCTTACCTTAAAACATGGACTATTGTCTGAAATAAATCTACATGCTCCACTGTATTATCTTTTGAAATTAATGTCATGGAGTATTTCAATCACAAAGAAACCCTGATGTGTAAAAATGTATGAAAAAGCAAAGGGAAACAAAATAATTATCAGTGATATCAAATGTGCCTAATTCTTAATATCCTCAGGTTCAATGACAAGAATCCACTTCATTATACAAATATTTTCTTAGCACCTACTATGTTTAGTCACCGTGCCTGGTGCAAATGATACTAACAGACACCACTCAGTTCCACAACTGGCACACGAGAATGGAATGGGATCAGGGCTTGCTCACTTTCCTCAGGACCTCAGTGACTTTACCAAATCACAGCCAGGGAGAGATGGCAGTTTTTAGAAAATGTGTATAGAAGAAAGGTTTCCTGATCTTTGTAAAAGCAACAGAGAATCTCTTGTTACATATAATAGTTTTCAAAAACTATTCTCACATTCTCTATTTTCATCACAATTTACATTACCCTAATTAAGTAGAACTGCAAGTTAGTATTTATTTTGATTTTGCACTCCAACAATACAACAGGATATCTGATTTCTTTTCCTGCCCTCCGTGATGCTCAGTTCACTGTAAAGGTGTTGACATCATTGCCATATTTTGCCAAAATGGCTGCACACATTAAGGTAACTTGGGAAGTTATTGCCTGTAAAACAAATGGGGCATCACTGAAATGGGTACTTTTTGCTTGTATATCATTTGAAACTTAACAAAGTCAGGGAGATGGGTCCCACAAGCATACCTCTAGTAAAAGCTCCAGCTCTCATTAGCAACGTATGTTATACAGTAATTATGCTACCAAGCTGTCTAGAATTCCTATCTGCATGCAAATTAGTTCATATGTGCTCCAGCTGCTATTATGACAGTATTAAAACAAGAATGTGATAATGAAACTATCCTCTTTATGAAAATACCATTCAGTTACTCTGAATGGTAACGCACTGCACATACCTGCAATCGCTCACCAACTGAACAGCCAAATCCCCTTCTCACATGCAGGACCTTCTTTTGTTTGACCCATCTTTTCATTGCTGTAAATAGGTTGAAGAACAGCCAAGAGAATTTCTGGGCTACCTCTGACAGACCTCTTTCAGTGATGTGGTGGGAGTACTCCTCAACTGACAATATGGGTACTTGGAGCACTAAAGATTCCCACAATCCTCAAAAGGTTAAACAATTAAACAGCTATCAAACCCTCAGCTGTTAGGTCCTAGCTTTGACATCAATCATTACATTAAGACCTGGGGCTTATTTTAAAGGCCACCAGCAGGTAGGAGTAAGCGAGGGAGAAAAAGAGTATAAGCTTCTTAATTCCAGGACTAAAGCATAAGCATAAAGCTAAGAATGCAGGTTCTAAACCATTAGAATGATCATTATATAGGGTGGGTAAAAGTAGGTTTATAGTTGTGAGTACACAAAACACAATTTATTCCTGTGTTCCTATTTACTAATGATGGTACTATTTTCCATACCAACAACTGTAAACCTCTTTTGCCCCACCCTACATTACAGGAAGGCTAACTTTCACACATATTCTCTCCTTCCTCTGGTGATTTTCTAGATTTCTTGAACAGCTGTCCTAAGCCATTGCTTTTAGGTGGAACCTGCAGGGAAAAGTAAGCACTGTTGGTCACACCAGCCACCTTCTTTCCAGGATGCTTTCCAGGAAGCATCCACGTGTACTGTGCTTGGGATTTACCATGAAGGCCCTTAGAGTCTCACATCTACATATCTGTAATGTTGTTTTCAAAGTTGAGAGCAAGTGGCAATTTTGCAAAAAGTGGGGAGGATTGATCTTCACATAAATTTTTTTTTGATCCTCACCTGGGCACATGCTTATTGATTTTAGAGAGAGGGGAAGGGCAGGGAAGAGAGAGGGAGAGTAACATCGATGTGAGAGAGAACCATTGACTGGGACTGAAGCTGCAACCTAGGCATGTGCCCTGATTGGGAATTGAACCTACAACCTTTAGCTTTACAGGACCATGTTCCAACAAACTGAGCCACATCAGCCAGGACTAAAGTTATTTTTATAAACTGCCTTGTTTGGTTAACTGAAAAAAATACAAAGGCTTTAAGAGGACCATAAATTAATCACAAATTGCTTACTTATTTCTCCTTTCCCTTCACATCATAAAAGGACTGAAACACCTTGAAATAGGTGGCTTGAAACACTTTTTAAAACAGAAATACCATATGTTTTCCTGACTTTTACTAGAGTCAACTGATACAGATTTATCTAACAGCACAAATTCCATCTTTTTCCTTAAAACTGATCTTTTCAAAGTGGTCCAATTGCCAGGAAACATGGTGCTATTTTATATAGCAGAAAGTCTCGTCCATTCATTCACCAGATTCGATACATACATCATGGCAGGGCAGGCCTCAGGGCCTGAAGTCCCCATGGATGAACAAGGAGAAGGGGTGCCTGTCCCCTTGGAGCAGAACCCTCATAGGAACAGCATCTCACTCTGTGAGACACTGGGCAGATTCCAGGACTAACTCTACCTCAACTTCTGAATCTGTAACATGGAGAAAATGCCCCCCACAATAAAAGACTGTTGTGATTATTTAAATTGAGAACATAGTTCAGCACTTCACATGGACCTGGAAAAGAGCAAATATGTAGCACATGTCAAGTCACATTTCCTTCTTCTCCCCAAGGTGAATTTCACACCCGCCTCAGTACATTACTTTTAGCTATTCAAAATATTGCCATTAATTATCCTATTAGAATACTCTCTTTTCTAAAAATCAAAAGGAAATCCAGGAATTTCAGTTCCTATTTTTAAAGCAAAACATTTTGAATATATATTTTTATACTGGTAAAATATAAAAACAAAAATTCCACCATTTGAACTATTTTAAACTGTTCAAGTCAATGGCATTTAGCATATTCACAATGTTGTACAGCCACTATCACTATCTAGTTTCAAATCATTTTTCACTACCCCAAGTGAAAACTCCATACCCATTCATTCCCATTCCCATCTTCCCACATTTCCTGGCAACTACGATGGATTTCCTTACTCTGGATATTTCCTATAAATGAAACCACACAGCACTCGTGCAGCCCATGTACAACCTTTTGTTTCTGGCTTTTTTCACTTAGCATAATGTTTCAAGGTTCACTCATGTGGTAGTGTGTATTTTCTTATAGTATGTACTACTTCCTTCCTTTTCATGGCTGAATAATATTATCTTGTGTGAATATACTACATTTTGTTTATTTAGTCATCAGCTGATAAACATCTGGGTGGTTTCCACCTTTTCGCTATTTCGAATAGTGTGTTGCCATAAATATTCATGCACAAGTTTCTGTTTGAACATTCGTTTTCAATTATTTTGAGTATATAACTATGGAGTAGAGTAGATTTTAAATATACACACACATTAATATACAGATATATACATAAAACATATAAACACATATACACAAACATACAGTATGTATACACACATAGATATAATACCTAAATACAGCTGTCCCTTGAACAACATAGGTTTTGAACTGCACAGGTTGGTAACAGGTGCACCGAGACAAAGAGATATGGCCCAAATGAAAGAACAGATCAAAGCTCCAAAAACAGAATAAGCAATGAGGAGATAGCCAACCTATCAGATGCAAAGTTCAAAACAATGGTAATCAGGATGCTCACAGAAATGGCTGCATATGTTTGCAAAATAGAGGAAAAAGTGAAGGCTATGCAAAGTGAAATAAATAAAAATGTACAGGGAACCAACAATGAAGGGAAGGAAACCAGAACTCAAATCAATGCTTTGGAGCAGAAGGAATAAACAAACATTCAACCAGAAAAGAATGAAGAAACAAGAATCTAAAAAAAATGAGAGGCTTAGGAACCTCCGGGACAACTTTGTGTTCCAACATCCAAATCAGAGGGGTACCAGAAAGAGAAGAGGAAGAGCAAGAAATGGAAAACTTGTTTGAAAAAATGATGAAAGAGACCTTCCCCAATCTGGTAAAGGAAATAGACTTCCAGGAAGTCCAGGAAGATCAGACAGTCCCAAAGAAGTTGGACCTACGGAAGCAAACACCAAGCCACATATAATTATATTACCCAAGACTAAAGATAGGAAGAGAATCTTAAAAGCAGCAAGAGAAAAGGAGACAGTTTCCTCCAAAGGAGTTCCCATAAGACTATCAGCTGATGTCTCAAAAGAAACCTTACAGGCAAGAAGGGGCTGGAAAGAAGTACTCAAAGTCATGAAAGGCAAGGACCTACATCCAAGATTACTCTATCCAACCAAGCTATAATTTAGAATGGAAGGGGAAAGTGCTTCCCAGATAAGGTCAAGTTAAAGGAGTTCATCATCATCAAGCCATTATTGTTAAAGGGACTTATCTAAGAAAGGAATAAATGTTAAAGGGACTTATCTAAGAAAAGGAAGATCAAAAATATGAACAGTAAAATGGCAACAAATTCACAATTATCAACAACTTAACCTAAAAACAAAATAAACTAAGTAAACAACTAGAACAGGAACCTAATCACAGAAATGGAGATCACATGGAGGGTTATCAGAGGGGAGGGGATGGGGGGAGATTGGGGAAAAAGGTACAGGGAATAAGAAGCATAAATGGTAGGTACAAAACAGAGAGGGGGAGGTTAAGAATAGTGTGGGAAATGGGGAAGCCAGGAACTTATATGTATGACTCATATGTAAGGGCGAGGGGAACTGGTGGGATACAGGGTGGAGGGGAATAAAGGGGAGAAATATTTGGGACAACTGTAATAGCATAATCAATAAAATCTGCTTAAAAATATTAGAGAGCGAACATTTTTCTAAATGGGGAAATGTTAGGAGTAATACACTAAAAAAAAGAAGAAGGAAAAAGGAACTATGCAGGTCCACTTCTACATGGCTTTGTTCAAAATTTTTTTTGGATATTTCCTTACTATCATGAAGCAATCACATCTATACACCAGGCTACTACAAAACAATTATGGTATTGCTGCTTGCATTATCCGTGGTATTGCATTATCCGTATATGAATCTTTATACCTATAAATAATATTTCTTTTTCATATTATCTTTTAATTTTTGATGTTTAGTGTTAATAATATGTATAACATCTACAGTGTTTTATATCATAAAAGATAGTATTTATGTAGGCACTGACACTGATGATTCATTTTGTAATCAGATGATTAAAATTATGGTATCGATATAGTACAGTACTGTAAATGTATCTTCTCTACCTTATGATATTCTTAACAACATTTTCTTTCTCTAGCTTACTTTGTTCTACAGAAGAATATACTGTAAAAGAATACAGTATAACATACAAAATCTGTTAATGGACTGTTCATGCTGTTGGTAAGGCTTCCAGTCAACAGTCGTATTAGTAGTTAAGTTTTGGGAGAGTTAAGAGTTACACATGGATTTGGGGCTGCATAGGGGGCTGGTGGGTGAGCTCCCCTAATCACCTCATTGTTCAAGGTTGAACTCTACATAGGTAATATAATTAATAGGCAGTTACACTAAACACATATGTGCCCACAGCAGGCAACTTCTGTGGCAAGCCTTCACTGTACTTGTTTGGTTAAGGATTTTCCTGTTTCTTTCTCCATCATTAGAGGATTTTGACCCCTCCCATGTTCACATTTATAATCTCTTAAATGACCTGTGTCCTCTCCATGCTCCACCTACCTTTGTCACCCATATATCCAAGAGAATGCCTAGCTCCTCTCAGGGTTCTATAAATGTTTGCTGAATAAATGAATGAATGAAGTAGTACCCTGGATATAGCAAAGATAAAGTGTGCACTTGAGGGGAAATCAGTCATGCAAGTTTAAAATAAAGAAGGGCATTTTTTACTGTTCAGAGTGTTACCTTGAATGTCACTGAATACCTATCACCAATGTCACCTATGCTGTTGAATCAGCAAATGCTGGGACTGACCTTGATTTCCCTCTTTATTATAAAACTCATCCAAATGGTTTATCGAAGTGGTTAAAATCATAGGTTTGGAGAGAGATATCACAGTGTTGGCATCTCAACTGGTCGTGTTACTCTTTGCAGTTCCCATAAGCTTCTATTTGCCTCTCTCTCTCTAAAAAAAAAAAAAAGAGAGTAATCCCCATGCCTTTGAGTTACTGTGGGAATTAAATGGCATAATCCCCATCAAGTGCCTGGCGCGTAGGTAGCATAATCAAAGGTACCTTTTAAATAAGTAGGTTCCAAGCATGAATTAAATCTCTCTTAGGGCATGCCTAAATCTGTGGGAAATTCAATGCCAGTTGCTCCAATCCAGACTCATGGTTCTACATCTATATATTGATGAATCTTAAACTTATGCCTCAAATTTAGAGCTAGAATTTCACTCAGAGCTGCAGACTTGCCTGTTATCCAACTGCCTATGTGAAATCTCCACTTAACTCTAAGATCTCTGAAACATTTTACAATTAATAAAGCACCTCATGAAGACATTATTATTGAAGGAATATACGTAGGAACTCTCTGTATTATGTTTGCACCTTTATGTGTGGCTTAAACTATTTCGAAATTAAGTTATTAGTAATAATACCAAAACTAACATGGCCCAAACTGAACACTCACAGATTTGCTCTCCTGCCCCAACTTGCCTATGCATCTCTGCAAATGAGCCACAGGGCATCCAGCCACTCAGGTGAAGCACTTAGCATCACCCTCAAGGTTATAGAGAGAGCAGCAGTAGGAGCACATTCCCTGGGGTCAGACTACCAAGTGACCTTGAGTAAGTTAATTGACTTCCCCATACTTCAGTTTCCTCATCTGTGAATGAGAATAAATGGGACCTATGCATAGATTATTATGAAAATTAGTGAGTCAATACACTAAAGTGCTTCATATGATGCACAGTACATTCCAAGTTTTCAGTAATTAGCCCTTATTTTTCCTGTGCCTTACACCCATATCCAACATGTATTCAAAACCTGACCTTGTCTAGCTCGCCCAACTGCCAATAGCTCTATTATAACCCACCACCACCATTGATTCCCATAAATTTGCATATCCTCCTCCCATTCTATTCTCATTCCTGTCCTCCTACATACAGTTAATTTTCCATAGCAGTCAGAGTAAACTTTCTAAAACCTGAATCAAATCATCTTATCTTTTATACCACTGGTTTCCATTCAATGCCCCAAAGGTTTTCCATTAAGAAGAATTTTTTTTTAAATCCTAACAATAACCTAAAAAACTCCAACTTCTTTGACCTCATCTGCCTCCACTCTTTTCACTAATCTCCAGTCACAATGGCTTGAACATGGCAAAGCTTTTGCACTTGCTATTTGTGGCAGGGATTGCTACTTGACCTCCAACATCCACTCTCCCATCCTTCCTTAATAAAGGAACTCCCAATTTCTCATGGCCACATGGTATCCTAGAATGGAGACTATACTTTCAGCCTGCCTATGGTTGATAAAGATGTAGATGTAGAGACAAGGGACTATATTCTAGCCAATGGAATCTAAGCAGAAACATTATGTGTGACTTTCAGGAAAAGACCTGAAATCTGGAAAGCACATCTCCCTTGAGCGCTGCCTTGGTCAGATAGGCTGCTGTGTAAATATAACAGCTGAGGCTTGGATAGCCATTTTGGAGCATGAAGTTGGAAAAATGAAAGCAGCAAGACAGAAGGGGCCAGAAGCCATGGAAGGCAAAGCACAAACATAGCAGGAATCTGGGTCCAGGAGATGGTCAAACTCCATTATCACCTCTGGATTCCTTACCTCCATATTGTTAACATGAGAGGGAAACAGACAGTGCTCTCCTATTCTGTTTAAGACACTTTAATATGAGTTCTCTCCTCGCTTCTTCGCAGAACAATTTTCCCCGAAGATCTGTGCATGGCTGCCTCTTTCTCATCAGTCAAGTCTCCCCTCAAATGGCACCACCTTTGGGAGGCCTCCCTGACCACCCTGATTCAATAGGACCCTCATCTGCCTCCTTGTAGCTCCACCACATGCTATATATACTTTTTTCTTTGTAGCCCTTGATAGCACAAGAAATCACTTGACTTCTTTAATGTCAGTCTTCTTTCATGAGTGGTAAGCTTTTTTTGGGGGGTGGTGGTGGTGGTGAGGGGTGGTCCTCTGCACCCTCCAGCATTTAGAGCAGCTCCTGGCTCACAAAATGAATGAAATACTTATCTTTTGACTGACTGATTGGTGAAATGCTGAATGAATGGCTTGGTTTTTTTTGTTTTTCTCCACATACTGGTGACCTTCTCATCTCAGATTAGTGGGTTTAATTCAGTTAAACATTTATTAAACACCTGCTGGGTGGAGACACTGGAGAACAAAGATAACTGAGGCCCAGTCACTGCCTAGGGTGGGGCTGGGACTTCAAAATGTGGCAACAATGTATTCCACATTTCTTAGCATATCATTAAATATTCAAAGAATAGATAGTAAGTTGATAGCAAATTTTGCTCTGTGTATACTTAGAAGCTTAGATGTTACCCATTATTTTCTTCTTTGAGTGTACTTTTGAAACATACTGCAATCATTACATTAGTTAGTGTTCTGACTATCACAAAGTATGGACATCTTCCAAAACACAGTTTCAAAATGTCACTGCACACCCAATTATTAAGAAAGTCTGTGACTGTACCATTCTTCCTTGAAAAACCACTCTCCAGAATTCAAAGACTCTAACTACTCCCTGAAAAGAGTAACAAGTAGGATTCTACCAAGTCCTTTTAATAAAGACAAATGTTCCCACAAGAGAGAACTCCTAACAAATCTCCTGCATCAAAACATTGTCTGTGTATCTGAATAAGAAATTATCTACACAGTTAAGACAGTTTCTTGGTCTAATTCTACTTAAGATGGAAACCTTGAAAATTAAACCTGCAAAGTCCTGTGAGACTATGCCATGTATCACATCCATCCAATCCAAAATCCTCAACTGTCTAAAGAGCACTTGTGAAAGCTTGTATCACTTCAGTAAATTCTGGACTTGGATGTTTTATAAAAAGCATCATCACTAATGTTCCTCTTTCCAGATTATGCTATGAGTTGTAATGCAGAACAAAAGCATAATTTAATATTAGATAATATCTTAGTGAAAAGGTACTATTGGTTAAGAAAATGGGATTTGTAAAGGCAGAGTCTGAAACTGGCATGAGCCCTGTAACTCTGACAAGCAAGTGTCTTAATAACCATTCCAAGCCTCAGTTCACTGACAGCTGATATGACAAACAAGATCAGAAAAAGATCGCAGTGCCTGGCATAAATGCTCATTATGTTTGTCAGTGAGACCAATGACATAATAGCATGAGTGGGCCAGGATTTGAACCCCAATCTGACTACCTCCAAAATGCAATCTCATTTCACTATCTATTGTTTAGTTTTTTTATTGCTGGTCACCAATCTACAGAGTTTAGAGGAGGCTTCAGCTCTGATTTTTATGGCACAGAGCCTCCAAAGCCTCTGGGGTGGAGAAGGATGAGTTTGTTCAACCACAGTACCATGGCAGATAATTTGTGTAGCAGAAAGAACAGAGATTGAATGGAGAAAAAGTGCCAACTCTCCATGTGGGGGACAAGGCACCATATGGCTCTGCAATTAGGAAGGAAGAAGAGTGCCAAGGGCAAAAATAACCCTGGCAAATCCAATATCGCTGGTAGGAGATGCCAGCCCAGGTCAGCTTTTTTTTTGGAGTTGTTCTTGTTCCCCCAAGGGATTTTACTGCCACCCCTCACCATGACTTTGAAAAGGATTTGAAAGATGAAAAGAAAGTCTGATGTTAGTGGATATTTCTAAGGTCAGGTCATTAAAACAATTTTCCTTTTTCCTAAAAGCCTCACATGAACAAGTCTTCAAAGGGAAGATCTGATTCAAGAGAAAATCACTGTTAAGGCTAAGGAAACTTAACAACCTCACTCTCCTCTCCTGTAAAAGAAGTGAACCACATGAGATGCTTTGTCTCTTGCAGCTCTGACATAAGCTCCTAATGTTGTCAATATGCTAGAAACAGCAACAGGGAGAGGAGGAAGAAAGCTGTACATCCTACGGTCCCAATGAGTGAAGTTTATGTTCAAAGGAGAAGGGGGGGGCGGGAACTCTGAAATAGCATCCATAACGATGTGTTAAGACCTCAACTATATTTCTATCAGCATACAGGTTTGTTTCACACCAGGAAAACAAAGAACACAGTAATCTTTCAAACCCAAAAAGTAACCCAAATGTTCCTTTTCTTTCTCTTATAGTGGAATAAAACTATCAATGACATTCAAACACCCCCATTCATTCAGGTGAAAGCTATTTATACATTTGACTACGAGGAATGATTTAAAGAAAAATAGCTAAGGCTTAAATTTGGCAAAGTTAAAATTAATATTTCTTAAAATACAGATCAGTTAGGTAATCTCTATCTTAATTGTGACACCTCAATATTTTTGTCTTGACAGCTTATAGTCAAAATCACATTGATTGCTGCTTCTCTAGTTAAGTAACAGCTGAGAAAGCTGGCTTGGATTCAAGGACTATGTTGAATTTAAAAAAATACATAATAAGCACTAAAATCATATCGACTCGGTGAGGTACTCCCATCATGAGGGGCACATGGAAACGGAAAACAAATGCAACAGGCTGATTCACGCCCTAACTGCTCTTTTACTTGGGGAGCTTTACCTATTGTTTATAGGTTTTTTCCTTATAGACTATTGATTTTCTGTTTTATACATACTCCCATTTCACTAGATATTATTATTTTTGTTCTGATCTTATCTCCCCCACCAAGCTATAAATTCTGTAAATGCAGGATTCATCTTTTTATAATAATTCTTAGCATACTGGAAGTTCCTAGCTTCAAGGCTTCCCACATTCCAGGTCCTCAGGAACCCTGTAGTGAATAACATGAAAGAAAAAAAGTAAGTGATCTGCTAATGAAATGTGAGTTTTAGAAGCCATACAAATATTGCTACAGCCTACCCTTCCTAAAGATTTCTACAAAAAGGATGAGCCTCTGCCTGGCTCCCTTACAGCAGTTATGAAGGTAAAATAAATCAGAAAGGATTCCAGGGTATTTTCAAAAGAGCAAATCCTTTTCATTGTGTGGGGTAGAATTGATAGTATGGGAAACGTACTGTTTTGATCTAACTAGTCTTCATTCCCCATTTTTTTCTGCAACCAGCTCCCAGCTCCAGAGATCAGCTCGTGACCCTGACCTAGCTAATCAATACAGTCTTTTTTCCACCAAAGTACTCAGGGCTGGTGGTATAACTCCAGTTAATCCAATTGGACTGAATCTCAAACTTTGGTTGTAACCAATTAGAGAAAGAAGCTCATTTTCAGAGATGGTGCTAAGCACAAGGATAGAAGTCTAAAGCTGCCAGGATTAATCCCATCCCACCAGGGATAAGCCTGTTGACGAAACCAACACAGCAGAGGGCACAGCTGAGGTAGGACAGGTTCATAACAGCAACCTTTGGGTACCCAGATCTAGCCACGCCTGATGGCATGTATGTATCTTTGGACTTTTTCATTACATAAACCTATAAATTCTCTTTTCTGTTTGAGTCAATTTGAGTTCAGATTCTGCTTCACTATGTTAATGCAAAGGGTTCTAAGTGAAACATGGGTGTCACTGAGGATCAGCAGAGGTTTGCAACACTCAGATCCTTCACAACATACCCTCACCTACTTTCTCTAACCTCACATGCCACCATCCACCATTCATTCCATGTGTTTAAACAATAGATACACTCCACTATATATTGCCCACGAGTAGGCCATGCACATTTATGCCAACATACCTTTGCTCATGATGTTACCTGCCTTGGCAAACTCCTATTGATGCTACAAAGCCCCTTTCTGTGTTAGCCATTATCAACATTCACAAGCAGAAACAACCACTCCTTTCTCCATGAACCCTTTACATTTTCTTCATGATGTATGGCATCTCATGCTATTTACCACACTGGATTATTGTTATTTCTTCATTTATCTCTCCCCCTGCTCACCAGTCCATACTGAAGAATTATAACTTATTCTCTTTTGTCTCCTCATAGCTTAACGTTTGATAAACAACTGTGGGAAGGAAAACAGAATCAAGGGGGGGAGGTGAGAAGAAAAGGATGCTTTCTGAACAATAGTCCCTAGGACCCAAATATACCTTGAAATAAAAGCAAAAATCTGCACACCAATATTGAATTCAAGTATGTATTCCCAAAATAACATTTTCATCTTTCAATTTACATTGAGGAGTCACTAGATTATTAAGTAAATGCAAAGGAAACAATCACTGTTAAACTAATAGTCAAATTAGGATTCCACATTCTTCCCCACACCCTGAAAATTATACATTTAATGAGACACAGAATGAAGTTACTGATCATTTAAATGCAGTCACAGTTGTTTCTGTCTGCCACTTTCCTTAACCTGCAGGTGGAACAGAAGGATGAAGCCAAAGGGCAGAATTACAGGAATCAGGACAGCAATGGCCTCACCATCTCCAAAGTCTAGTACAATCAACAAAATGCCTCAACTAAGTATGAGGCTTCAACTGGGATAGATCCAATGGATAATTTCTTGGTCAGACTAAAAGGTACATAGCACACTTTCAGGGTAGTGAAACACCAATCTACCTTTCTCATCCAGAAATATTTGTTAAGTATTTCCTGAAAAAAATACAGATATCTAGACATCCCCTACAGGTAGATTCATGCTAAGTTGGCTGGGTTTATCTGTAATACTACAGAAGCTCTTTGAAATCTGGAAAATAAAACATATCAAAAGTAGCCTGTAATTGAGCAGAAAAATTAATTAGTCTCAGAGTAACTCTCTTCACCTGGTTAAGAGCTGCTAGATGCCGTGCTACCATCTAACTCTTGGAAGGCAAGATTCACTGTAGAGCCGCAGGGATGTGCAGGTGGCAGACTCAGAGCGGCCACTTTCTCCTCTCCTTGTGATCCTCAATATTTTTCTTTCTTTAAACAAGACACACATACCATCAACCGTCATACAGAAAACTCTTCCCCACAATGCTGCCAAGGGGCCATCTGAAATGGATATCCCCAATTCTCTAGGGAACAAGCACCACAAAAAAGAGGCCGATGTCCTCTTAACCTGTATCCGCAATTGTGATCCTGGGCCAAAGCAAATGTGCTCAATAACGGGGTGTAAGGAAACATATGTTAAATCACTCACCGTAGCCCAACTGGGATCAAAAGCAGAGCCTTTCTAGGCTATTCCTAGACACAAAAAGAGCTGGCTTCCTCTATACTCAGCAGACCCAGGGCAGCTAGTTAGCACATGAAGAGAGGCCTGTCATGGATATAAATATAGTTTACATGCCAATGGTTTCTAATTAACCTATTGCCAGTAGTTTTGACTACAAGTGCCTATTCCTTCCTAGTCTCAGGAACCTAGGGAAGGACTAAATCTAGACTTAAACACAGTCTGGATTTGAGTATCATCAACTCTGCTACTTAGGAGCTGTGTGAATTTAGGATGGTAATTTAACCTCTCTCACTCCTCACACACTTCAATTGAAGAGATATAATAACTAACTTGTGAGAGCAGTAGAAATACGAGATTAAATAATATATAGAAAGTACTTGTCATCAAAGGGAAAGTCATCAACCACACACAATGACATCTGGTAGTTAGATGTTCATTAACATCGAAACTCTAATGAATATTTTGGATCAGCAAATACAACCCATAGGAGAAAGACTTCCTACTTTTTATTTGCCTTCCTGGATCGCTCTATCCAAAATAAACACCGACCCTTTGAGTCTCTTATCTCTTCACCAGCTTTGTTATTTTACATGACAGCATGTAGCATTCCCTGGCATTTCACATTTACTTGAGGTTTACTTTCTGTGTCTGTGAAATTTGGCTGAGCTCGTTGCTATACCCCCAGTGCCCTTAGGAGTGCCTGGCAAAGAGGAGGCCCTCAGTAAGTACTTGCAGGATGACAGAATGAATGGAACGTAAAACTGTAGGGAGTTATAAACTTTTACACTTGGTTTTAGAAGGGAACGGTATTATATTAAAATAATTCTCAAAATTGCAGGTTGCTTTAAGTCTGAAACAGGACTCACATCTACATAAGCAACAAATACTTACTAGACAGCCTGTTTTACAAAGCTGCCTGCTAGGTACTGAGGAAGAGGTACTGACTAATCAGATTCTGGCACTAAAGAGGTACTGGAAGGATATAGTTCACACACACTGGGGTGCACGAATGCACAACAATCCTTCACTGGGATCTGTCCCTCTCCCTTCCACATGGTGACAGCAAATGCAGCCACGCTGGTAACAAGTAAAACCCAGTGTGCATGAGAGGGAAGGAGGAATCAGATGTTGGGAGCAGCAAAAGAGGCTGAGAATTCCAGGGCTCCCCAGGTGCCGCAAGTCTGATGATCAAATCTCGGGATAAAATCTTTGTTTGAAAAATAACCACACGATACTTAAGGAGAACTTTTTACAAGTATTTACATTTTTATGTTTCTAAGGAAATCTATCCAAAAGAAGTAAACAAAAATTTAAACACATTAAAACATGAAGATGTTGATCACAATAGTTAAAAAGGAAAAACTGTCCATTTTGGAATAATTTAAGGATGTGTGTGTGTGTGTGTGTGTGTGTGTGTGTGTATATATATGGAAAGAGGGATGTAGAGGTAGGTATGTGTGTGTGTATGTAGAGGAAATATAGCTGAATGTTCATAATGATTATTCCTGGGTTATGTAATTCATGTAAATTTTTTACTTTATTCTTGAAATTTTTTAGTACTTTTCAGATTCTTTATAATGCATAAGTACTACTTCACAAACAAAATGCTGTGTTTCACTTTAAAATATTACTCAAAGGCCCTGTCTGGTGTGGCTCAGTTGGTTGGACATCATTCCACAAACCAAAATGTCCCTGGTTCAATTCCTGGTCAGGGCACATACTTCAGTTGCACACCAGGTCCCTGGTTCCTGATGTGCAACCTATCGATGTTTCTCTCATGCACAGATGTTTCTCTCCCTCTCTCTCTCCCTCCCTTCCCCTTTCTCTAAAAGTAAATAAACAAATATTTAAAAAAAATAAAATGTTACTCAAAGACTTCTGAAAAGTTCTTCTGTTTCTAAACAACTAAGTAGCAAATGCTTCAAAGACCACCAGGAACATACTATAGTTGAAAGAATGGGCTAATGACTCATTGCAAGAGGGAGAATGTACCCTCTGGGGAATTGGGGGTACTCAGTAGGAAGTGTTGATTGCAGTGGGCTTTTATAGGAGTTGGGCATGTGTCCAGCTGCTTCCAGTGATTTCAGGAAGGGTTCAAGGAAGCAGGGCTTCAGTCTGGACTTCCCTTCAGAAGTGGAGGCAATTCTAATGTGTGTGTATCCTAATAAATCACACCTGGAACACAGCAGGGATGAAGCAATGCTACAACTATAGTTGCAAAAATAAAGAAGCAGAAGTCAGACATAAAGAAGCAGGGGAAAATGTTTAGCCATTTCTGTGGTCTAGATAACTTTTAAGTTTTTGTCTGTGTTAAGACATGATTATGAGTGGTCTTGTCCTGACCTATCACCAAAGCCTAACTGATAGTAGCAGGCCAAACCCACAATGCTGTTAGAAACAATGAGGAAAAATCAGTGTGATTAGTGCTACCTCGGATAACAAACATAATACAAATTTGATGAGGTTATTTTCTACATTAAGTAATACATACGAATGATTTATAACCTGCCATACCATGTCAATATGTTGCTAACATCTTCACTATCACTATCATCCATATGGATCACTTTTAGGACATAAGGATCAGTATCTCTTTTTGGAGGGCTGCAATAGACATGTGTGCATTATTTTAGTTTACTGAGATGGTCAAGGATAATGGAAATAAAGACCCAAATCTTAGGAATTTGCATATACTAAAAATTCAAATAACAATGTAAAATAGATAGTTCTTCCAAACTCTAATGTCATTCTTTAAAATTCTGTAAGAAATAAAAAAAATGTAATACCTATCTAAAAATATAGTACCTTAAAAGAATTTTAAGAAAATTAAAATTTTTCTTAAGAATTTAAGAAAAGCGCTGGCAGAGGTGAAGTGGCATACTGTGGGCAACTAACTTTCAATGGTTCAGTCAAAACAAATCAAGCAATGAGAGAAAGCAAATACTATTAATATTTGGGCTATACAGGGTATTTTAAAATGACACTTTAAAATTGTACAGACATAGAATGTGAGATTGTTTCTTCCTGCATTCTCATGGGTCATCTTGCACTTTGAAGCAAAGACCTTTACAAGAGGTCAGAATTCTAGAAGTATGTGTAAGATGCTTCTCAAAGGCTAGGAAGTACCCATCTTGAAGTAAAAATTTCTTACTTTGAAACCTGCCCTTATTACCATGAAATTATAAATTCTCAGGTGACTCAAGCTCTAGCCATCTATTCACTTTGAAATGTCTATGGAGTTCCTGAAAAGGACCAGGCTCCATCGAAGGCATGGCAGGTTTATGAAGACTACGAAGAACAACAGTAAGGTATGCTTCATGAGCAAACGCATAGGTAGGACGATGTACCACTTACACAGGAATTCCATCTATAGACATCCCCCACCCCTTCCATGCTTATCATCCTAGCAAAGGGTTGCAGTATTTAAACAAGGCAAAGAAATTAAATGGCCTGTAGTAAAGTGGTAACAAGAAGGGTGAGTTACACAGAATAAAAATTAAAAACAAATTCAGGAAAATCAGGCCCTCTGATTTTTTTTTGTTTTTAATTAGTACATGCACATAATGGTGAATATTACAAATAACCAACCAATCAACACAATCACTCCCCTCCAGCCCCCCAGTCCCTCCCTAAAAACAACCACTGTTTTCTACATGTGCACAGACACATAAATTCATTTAAAAGCATACATAGCAATAAACTAGAGACACTGTTTAATACCTTGCTTTGTCTCAGTGAACACTATTCACTCAGTTGTTCAATTATTTATGAAGCAACTTTTAAGTAGCAAGCACTGTTCTAGGAGGTGCTAAACATGGATGAAATTCTTGACCCTATGGATTTAGTATTGCAGTGGTCCATTCCATACCATCATACACAACACCTCATTCTTTCAATAGGGTCTATTCACCTCATTATAAGTATATACTGCAATTTGTTTAACCAGTCCCTTATTGATGGGCATTTAGGTTGTTTTCTAGAAAACACATTCTGTTTTATAAACATTGATCTCATAGCACCTTCTTCATTTATAAACAAATTTCTTGTTCAAACTCTAAACAGCTGTTTAAAACACATTAATCTGTATCAACAATGCATTTTTGAAAGTTTCATTCAAAGACTTCACTTATCAATATCTATAAAACCGTATCTGAAAAGAAACTCATTCTAGAATCGTTTAAGATTCCAAATGGCTATTTGTAAGTTCTGCAGCATGTGTAATCAATTTTAAGAACCTGTGAAAACAGTAACTGTCATAGTCAATCTGTTTTTTTCCTTGCAACCATTAGGTGTGGTGCTAATTCTTCCAGCTGGTTTTCAGACAGCTTTAAAATTAATTCTGATGTTTCCCTAGCCCTTAGAAGTCAGAGTGATTGCTTTGCCAAGAGAAACTGAGCTCTTACAGAACAACTCAGAATTCACTATGTTCTTATAATTTCAAGTGTAGACATTCAGGGGTATGTGCATGTGGGTCTGTGTGCATACACACACTCAGGCACACATGCCTAAGAACATGTGTATGTGTACACATGTGTGCTGACAAACTCCTTAAGCTAAGATTTGTATTATACAGGTATATGATGCCCCACAATCCACGGAGTAATGCAGAACCATATTAATCCAGATATTACAAAACAAAAACAAACCCAATGCAGTAGCCTATACTGATTTACAAAAAATATATATATAAGCCCAACAGCAACATTTCTTGAGCAGAATGTATGCCAGGCCATGTGCTGTTTTAAGCATATCTTCTCACTTGGTTGCAGAACAGCCCATATTACAGATGTGAAAATGGAGACTTAGGAGGTTTCAGTATTTTGGCAAGTTCATTAGCCCCAAAGTGAAAGAGTTAAACACAAGCACAGATAGCCTCTGCTTTAAAATCTGTAACTGGTTATGGCATTGTGCTCTTGTGACTACATAATACATCTAATAATAACTTTATGAATTATATGCTAGGCATTTTATACTCATTATTATATAATATGCCATATCGGATTTATACAGGTTAACTAGCAAATTCTGTAAATGTTGAATCCAAGATACAACCTAAATCTATCTGACTCCACAGTAAAGAGCATGAGCTCTGCACAGATTCAAATCCCAGTACAACTACATAGTAGCTGTGGATACTGGATAAATTAATCTCCCTGTACTTCTTTTGCTTATGTTAACTGGGGATTCTTGATGACTATGTGCATCAGGGTGTAAACAGATGTAAAGAGCCAAGAACAGTATGTGGCCCATGCTTACACCCTCCATACAGCTGGCTGTTGTGGTTATACTGCTTGTATTCATTCTATAACAGACAAACAATTACATGTTTTCTCCCACATACAAACCACGGCTGGACCACGGTAAGACAGAGCCTGTGGTTGGGACATCGCACTTGTAGGAAAGTCCAAGCATGAAGCTACATTATTAGGAGAAAATAAGGACAATTCTAAGCTGAGGAGCAACTGGAATAATTAAGGAATTCCCAAATTCCTACCTAAGACTTCCCCAAGCAAAGGTCTCTAATAAACCCCCAACCCAGACTAGAATACAGGCAACCCACTGATGGATCCTATTTGGTCTAAAGGAAGGAACTCTGCTCAAAGTATTATGACCAAGAGGAGAGTTGCATTTCCTGTAAGTGGGCGGGGAAGCCATGGAAACTAGAGCCAGAGGGTATGGCGGGGCGGCGGGGGGCATCCAGGTGAAATGGAGCCCTCACAGCTTCAGAGTTGCCTTTGGCTCACAGAGGAAGAATCCCAATAGGGAAGATGGGGCAGCTGACGGACAAGCCAAGGAGCTCGGTGGCCTAACATTCATCTTTCTGTTTGGAGGACCTGCAGAGACTTTGGGTGGGAGAAAAAGCCTGCTTTACAATGGGGCTCTGCATACACGGGCCTCTTCTTTTCAGACCCTCTCCATTTTCTCCAGATGAGCCCAATTTTATGCAAACAACACTCTTAAAGGAGCTCAAAATACAGGCGGGGGGTGGGGAGAAAGGAAGCCAACAATTCATTAAGTGGAGCAGGCCAGTCAAGTGGGGACAGCGAGAATGGGAGGCATCGAGGGGAAATGGAGCCTGGCTCTCAACGGACCAGAGGCCAAGTAAAGCATCCTCCCCTTGACCCTCACTCCTAGCAGCGCAGACCTGGAGGAGACTGGCCATTCCCATCTCTTTTCACCTGTGCCCACGCTGTCCCCGCGCGCTGGCCTGCCGCTCCGCCGTGCCCGGGGGAAGCTAGCCCAGAAAACATGGCTGGCTGCAGCCTGCGCGACGCGGGAGCGGTCCGGGCAGGCATGTTGACCTCGCCCGCTGGCGGGGAAAGGTCGGAGTTGGGGAACTTGACTTGAACGTCTGGTGTGGCTGCAAGTGCAGCTCATATCATCGGCTAGGCTCCTTCCTTCCTTCCTCCCTCCTCAACCCTCCCCCCACTGCCTTTTCCTTCCTTCCTTTCCTTCCCTTTTCAGCCTTCCCCCTCTTTCTCATCCCTGCCCAGCCTCCGCCCAGCCAGCCAGGCCTCCGCCCCTCCCCTCCTCCGGCTGTCACTTCAAGCCCAAGGACAAAACCTGCCAGCGGCTTGCGGTTACCTGCTGGCCCCTTGGGCCCCGAGGTCCGCCTCGGTCACTGCCGGAGCCCAGGAGTACACTCAGCAGCCACCCGCCTCATCCCCACGCGTTTGGGCGGCCGCTGCAGCAGCTGCTCCTTTTATGGGGCCCCGCAGGCAGAGGCAAAGCTCCGGCGTCCCCAGCCCGCGCTCGCTAGGGTGGGGGTGTCAATGCGCACTATTCACACTTGGGCACCGCCCCCCACCCCGGCTGCTGGGTCCCTCGAGAGTACAAGACTTCCCGCCCTCCCCATCCACAAAGTCTGGGTACGAGTGGTGGGATGGGGTGGAAGATAAACACTGCTTTTAGGGCACCCAGCAGGGGAAAGGAGGTCACGTGGTCCCGGGCCCGGTTGCTCAGGGAAAGATGGGCCCAACCTTGGAAATGGATGTGGGCAGTGTGAGTCAAACAGGACAGGTATTTTATCCGTTAAAATAAAGCAGAAATAAGGCTGAACCATCCTAGTTATATTCCTTATAGTAACAATTTTTAAATGACACCTGCCACTTTATTAAATGATTATTATAGGCCAAGAAATATTCTCTACTTGTGCAGACCATTTTGGAAGCACTGTGATGGTATTACAGTCTACCACCCCCCACTTCATACATCAGAAATCCAATCATACCTCAACTCTTCTGGAAACTTACATCTGCCCCCAATCCATGAAATACAAGATAAACACCTTAGCTTCACATCCTAGGTACCTTAAAATCTATCCTAGCACGATGCTCCAGCCACAATATGGATGCATCTCAGCCTCCTGCCACCCAAGAAAGGGGTAACTATTTGTTTTCCCTTTGAAAGATGAGAAAGGTGAGGATCAGAGAGGATAAATAACTGCCAAAGGTTACTCAACTAAGAGGTGTTTGGAGCAATGTCTCAGGTCAGTCCCAGTTCAAAGCCTTGGGTCTTGGTCTCCCTATGCTACTGCCTTTGTAAACTCTAAGGCCAAGAGAGCATGCCTTTTGAATTTTGAAAGGTAACTAATTTCTTCTTTGGCAAGGATAACTGCCTTCCCCACCCCCTAAAAGACTCCCAGGGCCATAGGAAAAAATAAAAAACTCAGAGAGCCCCTTTGAACTTGACACCTCAGGCCAGCTCATCCTTTTGATTCATACATCATTTTGGTTCTAATTTCAGGTGGACTGTGGCAATAGTGAGTGGGCATTCATGGGAAATAATTGATTTGACTACACTGGTTTTGGCTTCTGGCATGCTTGCATCACTGCCCAGGACAGCAAATCCTCTAACAAGGTGGGAGCCAAAAAGCAATTATTTGACATAGTTTATATAATGTTAAAAATGATTTTTTTCATGTGAATTACAGAAGCAGGACAATAAAATCCACAATATAAGTTTGAAACAGGCCTCCCCTCAAGGATGTGGAAATGCATTAGCCAAATGAGAGAGTAATATCACATTCACTCGAGTCTAGTTGCTTTTTTTAAGCTGGAACAGGGAAAAGATTTGACATGAGGGGGTCCCAAAAGCAAAGCCGGTACAATTTTGTGTAGAGCTCATCAGAGAGCCCTGATTCTGATAAGATGCAGTCAAAGAATGTCTAAGTAACTTCAAAAGAGAAGGGTGGGGTTGAGATAGTGAAAGTGATTTTCAATTTTAAATAATTACATTAGGTCATTCAATGTGTGGAATGGAGTGTCTGTCGTACAGGGCATCCCTGCTGAGTGTCCTCAAAGGTAGAGTGTTAGGTGGCAGAAAACCTGTAATTGAAGCCCTGAAGCACTCACATCTCCATGAAGAGGGCTGGGGGCGGGGAAGAGCAAGAGCAAGAGCGAGAGGGAGTGAGACAGAGAGAGTGAGAGAGATACCCTATTTCCCAAAATTACCATCTAACTATACCAAGCCTTATGAGCTTCAAGGGGGTGGGAAAAGAAGAATTAAATGCAAAGGGAAACAAAAAGGCCACTTAATAGAACTCTAAGAAATGTGATTTAAAGAAAGAATTATTTGAACCCACATGCAAAAGAAGCTTGGTCTAACACAGGGGTGGTTTATCCTTTGAAGCAGCCAGCAAAATCCCTAACCATTCAGATTCTGAGCTCCACAAATTTTGTTTCATTTGCACTTGTGGTAGATTTTCTTACAAGCCCTCTTAGTGCTGCTGGGAAATGCCACTGGTAACAAGAAAATGAGGACTTGGTGTGATGTCACCATCCTTTTGTCTATCTCTACTCATATTGAAACGGACTTCTTTTGAGCCATGCTACCCTCTCTTGAGCCCTGATCCTCTGAATTATGTACCTTGTGAAAGATCTCTGAAAACTGACATTTGCACTTGTCTGTAAGGGCATAGTTTGGCAAGTCTAACTCAGTTTTGTAGCCACTGCTGAATCTTCAACCTAGATCAAGTAGATGCAGGTGATATGTCTCAGTAAAGATTATAAAATGAACTTTAAGTTTTGTGTAATATGCTGACTAATGTGTTTCTTGTTCACAGATGGTTAAAATAAAATTTCTTAGGGAGAGGAAATTTCAAATTTTTTGTACATCCTCATACAACTCGGGGTTTTGCACGTGTGTCCAGTGCAATGGAACATCTCAGGTAGGCTGAGTATCCATCTCAAACATAAATAGCTGTCCTTAATACTCAACTGCGAAAAGAAGGTGCTTTATATCTCACTCAATTGTATTATCAGCAGTCTATCTCAAAGAACAATACTGTGGGTTCTTTCAAGCCCCTCAAAATGGATGGGAAAATTAAGTCTGATTTAATCTCTCAGCCAAACAAGATATAATGACATTAAGTTATACATGTGGAGTTGCTAGAGGTGGTTTCTGTATTAAACTCAACTGGCCACCCAGAACTTAACTTTCTCTGTGGTAGGTATGAGTCTTCTGTATTTTGGGGTTGGTGTTTATTTTTTTAAGTGCAAACATCATAGCTCTAACATCAAAACAGAATTAATTCAGTTTGGCTTTGATTTTTTTTCTTAAAACTAACATCCTTTCCCTTTTATTCATTCAACACATATTTTTTGAGCACTTCCTATTTGTTGCATTGTTCTGGACACTGAAGATGCAACAGGGAACAGACAAAAGGCCCTGACTTTATGTAAGTTTATGCCTGTCCCCAAGTAGAACCCTAACATCATTGCAAGTGTACACAGAACTGACCCACAATTATTTACCCTAATTATAAGGTAATATAACAAGGAATTCCAATGAATAACTAACTAAGCCTAGAAAAGTTTTCCTTGATTTTAGGATACACTATATATTTTCTTCTATTGACTTTCTTTTTTTTAGTCCTCACTTGAGGACATGTTTCCATTGATTTTCAGAGAAAGAGGAATGGGGGTGTGAAGAGAGAGACATCAATGTGAGAGAGAAACATCAGCTGACTGCCTCCTGGACATGCCCCAGAGACCAAACCCCAAACCCAGGCATGTTTCCCGACCTGGAAAGGAAAACACAACCTTTCAGTAAAGGGAACCATGTTCCAACCAACTAAGCCTTTCGGCCAGGCTAACTCATTTTTTAAAAAAATATTTTATTTATTTATTTTTAGAGAGGGGAAGAGAGGGAGAAAGAGAGAGAGAGAAACATCAATGTGTGGCTGCCTCTCATGTGGCCTCCACTGGGGACCTGGCTTGCAACCCAGGCATGTGCCCTGCCTGGGAATCCAACCTGTGATGCTTTGGTTCACAGTCCGCACTTAATCCACTGAGCTACACTACACTGGTGTAGTGTAGTGTACAGGGTGGCTAACTCATTTTTAATGCAAATAAGGCTACACAGTGATAGGGATGATCAGTGTTTGGACCTTGGCCTTTGGAATCTAGGATATCCCCTATCTACCCTGGGCTCTGTGACCTTGAACAAATTACTCAATTCCACTAAACTTGTTTCCTTATTTGTATGTTTTAATGGAGAGAATAAGAACACTTAATTTGAGGTAATGTTGTAAAATTAAATGAGATAATATAGGCAAATCATTTTGCCTAAGTCAATGTTTCTCAACCTTCTTTTCATTATCAATCCTACCAATAAGCTTTTTTAGATTTTATTTCCCCTAATCAATCCCCCCATAAAATTTTAATACTATAGATATCCTGCATGTCTGTTTAGTTCTATCTGTACATATACATTTAAAAAGTAAGATTTTTTTTCACCCCTCCCCCAAAGAAACAATGTCTGTACCCTTAGGGTACAATCATTCTCCACTGAAAAGGCCTCAATTCAGATCTGGCATCTAATGCTTGCTAAATCTTAGCAAATATAATAGTAATAAGAAAAATAAAGTAAATATAAAACCTTATATCCCCAGAAGGAAAAGGGAGTAACGTCTGATAAAATGATGATGAAGCATATCTCTAAAACCCAGGAAGCCAAAGCCTGAGTCCAACAGCACAGCAGGTAGCATATGGTGGCTGGGCTTGAGCCCCCAGCAAGAGGACCTGCTTGCTGATGGGAGCACAGTGGCTAGACAAGGAGTGATTACAACTCTTAACCAGTCAGTTAAGGCTCCCCATTAACTTGCACATGCAAAGAAGAACCAAGACAACATGAAAGGGCTCCAGGACAGATATGTTTGTACACCATTCTCCTGGCATGAAAGGTCCTCTTTCCATTTTTCTGTCAAGTAGCACCCTTCCCTCAAGCCCACCAAAAGCTCCACTTCCTTCATGAGGTCCTTCCAGTGTGAAGTCTCTGCCAGCCCTCAGTCAACGGATAACCCTAAATTGAAAGCATTTTACAAAACAACTGGCTACAGCTCTTCCTCAAAAATGTCAAGGTAGTGTAAGACAAGGAAAGACTGAGGAAGTGTCTCAGATTTCAGGAGACATGACAAATCAAGGCAGTGTGTGGGGTCCTGGAGTGGATTCTGAACCAGAAGAAGGACATGAGTGGAAAAAATTGGTGCGATCCAAATAGTCCTTAGCTCACTTAACAGTGTTGTGACAGTGCTAATTTTCTGGTTTTGATCATTGTACCATGGTTACATAAGATGTTAGTATCAGGGGAAGCTGGGTAGAGGATATATGGGAACTCCCCATACTATTTTTGCAACTTTTCTCCAAATCTCAATTATTTCAAAATAAAAAATTAAATTAAAAATCATGGTGACTTGCTCATTCTTTCTTTCAACAATCATATCCTGAGGGCCTATCCCATGCCAGGTCCTTTCAGGGGCTTGGGAATCAGCAATGAACTAAACAAGACAACAATAGCTGTGAGGCAATACCTGTGGGTCTTATCTTGTCTATTATGGCCATGCCACATCCATGTCCCCATGGTATGGTATAAGCTGCTCAAGGGCAGGATATGGCTATTGTTCTCTGTCACTCAAAGGAATGAATGGGAAAGGAGAGCTGTTAAGTCCATTGCCTAGCATGTAACAGGTTCCTAGAACAATGTTTGGACAGTAAATCTTTGATGGGTGAGAGAAGGTACCATTTTTAAAAATATGAAAGACCTTGACACAGAGTCTGGCACAAAGTAGGTGTTCAATCAAGATATTTCTTGTGTGGAATATAAAAATAATCAGCTCCTGATCCCTTTAGACTTTCAAACATTATAATTTTATGACATGTCATAATTCTTTTACAAATAAAAGTGTCTATGTGTGTGGAAGCAAGTTAGAGAATTCATTTTGGAGATACAGGGAAAGAGGAATGGAGACCTGAAATAGTATATCATAATATACCCTAAAAATTACTTCAAAAATTAATTAAACTCAGATTTAAAAGATTTCAACAACTTGCTTTAAGAACAAGAATGATAATCAAAAAAGAAACACCAAGAATTCCCTATGCATTGCCAAACTTCAGCGACTCACATAAATTAAAACAAAAACAACACCTGTCATATGGTACTAAATGTGCAGCATGCTTTTGTGAATCAGGATGGGATTACATTTTTCTTGGCAAAGACCTGCCTGCTTATCTCCATACCTGAACAACCTGATACAACTACTCAACGTATGCAATGGTATCTCAGTTTAGGGTCTTTTCTATTATGTCCCCTTCCAGGGTTCCCTCTCTTGGTGAATATTACCTCCATACATCCCATTCTATAAGTTGGTACTTTTGCAATCATCCTGGATGACCCCTGAGCTGCATCTCTAAGTTGTGACAAATATTCCCCTGAACTCATGTTTATCATGTCCATCATGTCCTCATCTCTGTCACCAATGTTCTCATCTACCATGTTCTTTAGCCTGGACAACTATAACGGCTTCCACACTGGCTCACAGTAGGAAGAAATGTTGTTTTCTTTTCTTTTTTTAAAGGGGTAAATGTGATCGTGTCACTCTCCAATTTAAGTCTCCAAAAACAAAAAACAAAGTCTTAGACTTCAAAGAACATGTGTGGTCTGGTCCCTGCCAACCTCTTCAGCATCATCTTCCAGCTCATGATTCCCAGCTATTTCTGCTCTATTCATGCCAGTTTTTATTCAGTGTCAAAATGTACCATGATCTAACCACCCAGGAAAGGCTCTCTACCATGCCCCCCCACTCCACCTACTCATCCTTTGTATCTCAGCTTCAACAGCCTTCTCAGAGAAACCTAAGAACAATCCCCCAGACTCGGTGAGTTGGTGACCTCCAAGATAGCCCTTATTGGTTGGTGCCCGTTTCCTGGTATTTGAACTCATGTATTCTCCACCCACAGTGTACTAGGGGTGCTCTGCGTGAACAATAGAATGTAGGAGAAGTGATGGTATAGGTCACTTTCAAGGTTAGTTGATAAGACTTCCAAGAAACAGTGGCTTGGCCAGTACTTCCACTGGATTAACTGTAGAGGCTAGGGTTGTCCAGCATTCTTCAAATACACATTTTCAGCTGTAGTACTGCTTTAAAAAATACACAAAGTAGCAAAAACTTGTAACAAAATTCACCGATGGTTCTACCAACTAGAGACAACAAAAGCAAACATTTGGACTATGTGTATGTGCAAATCTATGTTGTTTATTTAAGAATCATAATATATATTCTGTTTTGTAACCACCTGACTTGACTTAAAAATATTGGGACCACCTTTCTATGCCATTAAATTTTCTACCATGTCAAAAAACCCCACAGATTTAGTACCCCATCCCAATCTATCCAGTCAGAATTTCCAGAAAAGGAGCCTATGAATCTGTATTCTAACCAGTAACTCAAGAAATAGACTATACACCTAAAATATAACCTAAAATAACTTCTACTATAAAGGGCTCATATAACCTAAAATAACTTCTACTATAAAGGGCTATGATCCCACAAATGCACATATTTGCTCTAATACAGATAACAAAACTAAGGAGAACAATGACAGCAAAAAGCTTTAGAAACTCATTGTCAAGTATTACTCCTCTTGTAAATTGGGCTTCTCACAAAGGAACTAAAGGATCAATTTATACCCACATTGCACACTAGAGAGCTCAAATTCTTTTCATGGCAGGTGGGGGTAAAAATCATACAGCAATGAAGTTAAGAGCACTCTTCCTGGAGTTCACTTTCATGAATGAACTCATATGTGAGGAACCCCAACTTTAATATCTCCTTGAGGATACCTCCTTTAGAAGGTAATCACCTGAGGAAAATTACCAGAAAGATTTTGTTTTGTCACTTATCACTATTAAAATCAATTGTGTTCCAAGGCAGAGGACTTAAGCATCTTTATACTTTTCTTAGCCATTCTTTCTTATCCTATCAGGGATCATGAACAAGAAGCTGTTTTTGACCTGAACTTCCAACCTACTTTAAACAACTCTACCTAAAAATCTGAGGGACATTTCCATGTGATTGGCTGATTCTGCAATACTGTCAGTTTGGAAAATACCAATTATCTATATGAAAACATTTGTCTACATCTACTTGAAATTCAGTAAATTTTTTTTCCTTTGCTCTTTGTTAAAATATCTCCAAAATTCTTTGGGTGCTTACTCAGTGTGTGCCAGGTGCAACACTGTTATTTAACCCATTACTTATTTTAATCTGCCCCAAATCCTTACAAAGAAGGGATTTTTCCCTTTATATAGATCAGAAAATGGAGGCTCAGAGGGCTTACAAAAGTTCACATCCCTCATGGGTGATGAACCAGGATGTAAAACAAATTTCAATTATCCCACAATCCCACTTCTGAGTATATATCCAAAGAAAGTGAAATCAGTTTCTTAAAGAGACATTTGCACTCACTCCCATGTTTACTGCAGCATTATTCACAGTGCCAAGGTATGGAAACAACCTAAGTAAGTATCCATGGGTGAATGGATAAAGAAAATGTGAAAAAGTATACATAATGTATAATATATATGTATGCATTATTACATAATATAATTATTACATAAATATTATTCAGCCATAAAAAAGTAAATCCTCCTACCTCTGACAAACATGATACACCAGAAGACATCAGGCTTAAGTGAAACAAGCTGGACACAAAAGATAAACACTATATAACCACTTATACATGGAACCTAAAAAAGCAGAAGTCACAGAACCAGAGACCAGAACAGTGCTTTCCAGGGGCTTGGGGGATGGGGAAAATATGGAGAGGGTGGTCAAAAGGTACAAATTTTAAGTTATAAAATGAGTAAGTTCTGGAGAGCTAATGTACAGCAAGGTGACTGTGGTTAACACCCTGTTTCATATATCTGAAATTTTTAAGTGAGTGGATCTTTTTGAAGTATTCTCACCACACACAAAAAGTGAGGTAATGGATGTTTAAACTTGATTATAGTAATCAGTTAATAATGCAATATGCCATGCTGTAATACCTAAAATATACATAATTTGTATTTGTCAATCTTACCTCAGTAAATCTAGAAAAAAATAAAATAAAACAAATCTGACATCAAGCCTGTTTTTTTTTTTTTTGGTAAAATACCAAACTCCATATGCAGAATAAAAATAATTAATACTGTCCCATTGTGAAAATGAAAAGATTGATTTAAGACAAGTAGATAGGGGATTCCCTGGCCCATATCAGTGTTTTCTATTACTCCAGAGAAAGTGATACAACATTGCTATTAAATCAATCTCTTTTAAATTAAAAGTGTACAGCAGGATGGTGCAATGAAAAATGGACCCCTATCATTTACTCTGTCCTTTTATTAAGTAGAGACTACAACTGCTAGACTGAATTCTTAAGGCACTTTTGGAGTCTAAAAATGCCAGCCACCTGCCAATTAATTCAATACTATTAGAGGAACTGAGACCTGTTTCCGATCCCCTACATCATGCAATATGGAAAGATGGACACATGAAAGAAATGGCACTGTGGACAAAAAAGGAAGGAAAGCCACCAAGTTCAGAGCCATAGTGCTGAGGTTTGTACCTGGGGGAGAGCTTCCTGTCATGGTGACCATTAAAGACAATGACAGTCACATGGCCAATCTCCAAAATCTGGGGAGCCGCAGGTAAATGCTGCTCTGTGATTAATCCAGGTGACAACTTCTAAGGTTGCTGATTTAAGCACCAAAGAAGGTGACCCACTCAGATAAGTATTTGTATCGGTACAAATCAAGCCCACTTTTTGAAGGTGTACATGCCAGTACATAGTTCCTTCAGTAATTCTTATGGGCACAACACAACTAGCATGGCTGATATGTACAGAAAAGAAAAGCACAAGCTTTTCAAGGCACTTAAATGTTCGATCTCGTGCTTTCCCTGTTTCTTTAATGGACTCTATAAATGGGGGTTTTATTGAGCCTTTGGACCTCCAAGTAGGTAAAGCTTTTATAAATGTTCAAACACCACTAAGAAAACTCAAAGTACAGTATAACAATGTTTTTTTCTATCAATAACTCTTCCTTATTTGACAGAGCTTTGAGCTATAGATCCCTTTATTAAAGTATTTGAGAGCTTCTTTCCCTCACTAGTTGTACTGGCACCGGGACAGACTGTGGCTAGGGAACTGACAAGTCAGAACTCCAGATGGATTAAGGCAGAGGATATTAGCAAAGGTCTGAGCCTTAATGAGCAATCCATAAACTCAGAAGAATTCAGAAAGTTCTACTTTACATATTTTTAATGGAGGAAAAAATCTTAATACAGAAAACTGCAAACTCAATAAGCAAAATTCAAGTATGTGCTTAGCCTGATTTGTTCAAGAACAGGCTCTGGGTGGTTGATTGACTCCTGAAATCACAGGCAAACTTTGGGAATATGGCCTTATGGACACCGTGTGTTGCAGAGGGCTGATGAACTGCATCCTGTTATAAAAGACATCTGACTGCCCCCAACACATTAACAATTAACTTCTACTTCCCTCTAGAAAAGACCCAGAATCTGAGAATGGTCAAGATGACAGGGCCTTTAGGCACAATTTGTTTCAACTTTCTCATTTTACACATGAGAAAACTTAGACACACACATGTGATGTTTACTACCTTCACTTTAAAAAGGCAGGGAGTTTCCCACTTTTTAAACCAGGTCACTGCTTTAGGAAACTTCATTAATAAATTTAGACAGACTAAGTTATCCAAATCACATCTGGGGAGACATACCCACCTCATTCTACCAAGGAATTCACATGTATTTAACATATTCTCAAGAAAATCATAAAACAACCATGTTTAATCAACTATAAGACAATTATAGTTTATGAAGCAGTAAGGCAGAGAAATACTGCCAGTTAAATGACAACATGCCATGATGACAGAATGCATTTCAATTTCTCAAACATTAAAATGCAGAAAACAAATCTCAGAATTGATGAAATATGATACTGCAAGAACTTTCTTGCAATGCCTTGATTTATATGGTTCTTAAAAGAAAAGAATGTGGTGAATTTCTTTTTGTAATAATTAATAGGAAAGAAAGAGCCTGTAGAACATCTCATACATTAAAAGCCTTCTTTCCAAAAAGTGTGAAACCAGCATACAGTAAGTTAATCAAAAGAGTTCCACAAAAGAAATCGTAGAAATTATTCATATATACGGCATTTTTGGACTATAAGACGCACACCCCAAATTTGGGAGGAAAGGGAGGCTGCACCTTATAGTCTGAATGTAGGTTACCTGGCTCACTGTGGTGGGGGGAGGGGAGGCCAGGGGCAGCAGCAGCCTATGGCCTATGTTATTCATGTTATTAAATATTTTACCACATTTTTTCCTCCAAAAATTTTTTCCCCTATTTTCCTCCTCTAAAAGCTAGGTGCACCTTATGGTCCAGTGCATTTTACATTCTGAAAAATTCAGTACATAAAGTACCTTATTTTAACACACATAACATTCATTAATTCATTGATCTTTTAAATTAGATTAAGAACATTTTTTGAACCTAGTTTCCTTTTTTGGGATTCTAAAGAATCTTTCTTGGTATATACTAGTATACTTATAATTCAGAGTCTAACATTTCCAAATTGAAATGAAGTGATAATGGAAAGACACTTGGCAAAGCAATTTGAGTGCTTTAGATTTTTAATGACTTCTCTTTATATTTTATAGTCCTTCCTAAACATGATTTAACAATTTTTAAGCAACCAACCTTTGTTGAGTAAGTTTTCATGGAAACATCTTTTTTCTCACTTATATTTCATTGGCTTATGTATATTTAAGTATATGTCATTATGTTAACAAAATAAGAAGTATAAGCAGGTTTTGGAATAAACAAGTGACTACTTGAAAGCATGCAGTATGAAGAGAAGTGTGTAGGTACCCACTTTCAAGGTGGCACCCACTGATTCTTGCCCCCAGGTATTCAAGCTCCTATGTAATGTCCTCCCACATTGAACAGGGCTATCCTGATACTGCAGAAATGATGAAGTGTGATTTCTGAGGTTAGGTCATAAAAGACATTACAACTTGCAACTAACTTTCTCTTTGGTCTCTCATAGGAAGGAAGCCAGCTCTTGTGCCATGAGGTCATTCAAGTGACCCTATGGAAGAGTCCACATGTCGTCTGCCAACAACCAGCACGAACTATCTAGGTATGAAGTGAGACACTTTGGAGGTGGATCATCCAGCCCAGTCCAGCCTTTAGAAGACTACAGCAACTTAGGCTGACATGTAGACCACAGTCTCATAGGCTCAGCTCCGGACCACACAGCTAAGTCATTCCCAGACTCCAGAACTCCTCAGATTCTCAGACTACAGACACTGTATGAGGTGACATATGCTTATTGTTTTAAGCCACCACCAGTTTGCTACATAAAAGTGATAACTAATTCAGCAGTTTACTAGCTGACATGGATCATCAGCAGTCTGTGGGTACCTTCTAGAATGAAGAGTAAGTTGGTTCCATAAGAAAGGTTCTCTGGACTTCTGGACTCACAGAGGTTACCAAGTATTCCTTTATAGGTGAGGCTCTTGTATCCTTTCCTAATTCCCCACTGGGGAATTATGAGTAAGACTATTACTCATATTCTTACAAATATGAGGAATAAATTAAGGAAGTGTGATAACAGCACCATCCAGCCACAGAATTGGGTTAAAGATGAATAAGCCGTGTACACAAAAGGAAGCTGGGAAGAAGAGAAGATACCAGAAAACCAGACCTTCCCTGTGCTTGTAGCCTCTGCAATGGCAAACAAGTGCCCACAGCCAGGCATCACACCTTGACACTGACAAGAGGTGTCCAGCCACGAACCTGAGTGCCACTTGCTTCCTACTGTTCTTGTACAAAACACATTCCACCTCCAAAGGTCTACATCTAGGACAGCCTGACCCTGGGAACTGTCAGGCTCGAAAGAATGGATCTCTGAAGTCCACGAACACATCTGTTTTATAACAAAACAAAACAAAATTGAGGGCATCACACACAAGAAAAAAGTGATCCAGAAAATACCTACATTTCCAAATATTCTATCCAGTTCATCTTTGTATGCAAAGAAAATCAGTTAGCAAAAACAACTGCCATCCTAGTCAAATCCCACAGTCAAGGCTTAGCTAAATAAATGTTTTGTAAAATACAAAAGTACACTAATGTAGTTTATGAGCATGTGTTCAGTGAAGCAGACCTCAAAATTCACAGAAGGACAAGAATGGGTTTTGATTGGCATTAAGAGAAATAGATGCCATGGGTCTCAGGTGCCCTGAATATACTTTATTTCTTATAATTACCCATAAAGGCAATCTTATCATCCCAATTTTATAGGTAACAGGTCATGTGATTAAAAATTTACCCAAAAATCATAGTCAGCTTAATTTCAGTGCACCCATTATTTCTGCCATAGACTAAGAAGGGGCAACTGATATGTAGATGCTTCTCTTCCTATCCTCAGGCACTGGTCAGAGCAGGGGCATTCAAGCTGCTCACTCTCTGGCATGGTGGCGAATTCCTCTAACTAGCCTCCAATTTCAGGTATAAGGAGAGTAGAAAGGTTGCAAAGAGAACTAAAGAGAAAAATCACAATTCATTTTCCTCACAGTTGAAAACCACTTCAAAATTAGGAGCCTGATTTTGGAAAAAATAAAGGCGATACCCTCTTCAATTCCTGGGCCTCTGGGACTGAAATGCCTAAAACAGCACTGAAGATAGAATCTAGAATTGAATTCAAAACTCAACCCCACCTCTTGTAAGCTATGTGGATATTGGGTTAAGTCAGATAAGGCTAACATCAGCAGGTTGTCGTAAGTTTAAATGAAAATGTCTATAAAATAGTTGCAAAACGCAAGCACCCATTAACAGATGGTACTGATCACTAATATTATCATGTGCATAAGCCTATGTGCCTATGTGCATAAATTTTGTAATCATTCCAACCTGGGTCTGAACCCAGACTCAGCCACTGACTAACTGGGTAACTTTGGGTGAGGTACTCTACTTTCCTAATAATCAACATTCTTACCAGTAAAATGGGGTTGGCCATTGTGTCCACTCATTGGGTTGTCATGAGTTGTTAACTTCAATATAAATATTGCTAACAAGCAATTATTACTGAATACATACTTATGTCAGAACACTGGGCCAAGCCTTTATATTCACAATCATTATTATGGTAATTAGCCTTCACAGTCTCACCTACCGGGTAGGTACTAGTGCACAGCATTAGGAAGTACTTAATAAAGGCAGCTTCCAGCAATAGCACATGTGGTAAGTAAGCACTCCTGCAACTACAGACTGGGCTGCAACACGACACAAGTCTTGACTGGCCAAATGGATGGCCCTAGCTCCTGCACATAACCCTTTCCATTCCTTCTCCCCTACCGAAGCCACCTTCCTGACTAGATCAGTAAAAACCAATAGAAATAGCATTAGCGTGCAGGGCTGGCAAGTGACCTCATGAATCCTGGACCAGCTCCTCTGCCTTAGACAAGACTACGAAAATAGATAACAAATCTTTTAAGGAAAAACAGGCAGAACAAATCTATTTTAAAGATTCTTTCCTTCCTTTTACAATCACAATGTGCTTTGCAAGTGCCCTGATTTTGGTATTTCTACTGCCATCTCTGCCCTTGCATTTGGCTGTCTTCCACATCTAATTTTGACTTTTCTTGTTCGCTGAATAGGTCTAGCCAAGGCAAAGGACAACTAGACAGCGTAAGAATGAATGAGGTTTATTTTTTTAAAGAAAGATCCCCCATAAATAACGCCCTGCAGACATTTTGAAATAACTGTAGATAAGAATTGTCATGTAATTTACAATACTAACATGAATACAAAAAAAAAGAAAAGAAAGAATAGGTCAAGTAGTGGCTACACCTGAATCCCCTGGGCAATTAACAATGGGCACAGCCTTGTCTCGTGTTCAGTAGCAACCTAAAGATTTATTTGCTTAACATTTTGATGGCCTTACAGTATTCTAACCTGCAGCCAAAGTCTTTAGCAGAGAGACTACTTGTCAAAAATAAGGTCTTTAGCAGAGAGGCTACTTGTCAAAAATGCTCTTAAATGGCAGCATTAATGTTTTATCATTAAATGCCTATGAGAGAATAAATTTACTGTTCCCTCAGTGCCAACCAACTCATCAAAGGCAGAAACACAATATGTTTCCAAAGGCTTCAGACCAAGTGGGACAACAACTTAAAAACAAAGATGAGCCAGAAGGCTACATACTCTGAGTACTGGTTCCCCAGAGAACATAACAACAGACCTTCCATCAAGACCAGTGGAAGTGCCAAGATACTGTCTAGCTCTTTCTAAACCAAGACACCCACAGGCATCAACATAAGCCTATATGCAATCATGCACAGGTATATACACACACACACAGAAGCAATTTGTTAAAGGGTTAAACACATCTCTAATGACAAATGAGAAAAAATGTGCGTGATTTAAGACAACTTCTCCCTTTTTCTTTTTTATTATCAGATGCTGTGACCTGTATCAGATGCAGACTAACTCCGATAGAAAAATGAATATTTTATCAATGGCCCATCATATCCCTTGTTGTTAAACCACAATTCGTAACCAAATCCAGCATGCCAATACTAATTAGAAAGTATGTAGGAACAGGCACGGACAACAAATACTCCACAAGTTTAAAAGAGTAAAAGCATACCATGGCCATTTGCACTCATGGTTGTGAGGTCCAAGTGTTTAGGGTGATTTAACATCTCCAGATCCTCACCTTTCAGCCTGACAGTGTGGTTGTTTGGGCATTGCTACTCTCATTAAGAAACATTTGTGGAAGAACCTACATCACCTCCAGCAGAAAGTGAAAATCTATCACACAGTAGAATGAGAGGAAGCCCTTAACAATCATGTGGCAATTACAGGAACTGGAAAAGAAAGATGGCACAACATTTTACAAAGAAAGAAAGGACAAAAAAGCAATTTTGGTTACTATAGACAGATATGTTACATATGTACATGTCACCTGTATGTGCACAGAACATAGGAAAGACAGCAGCAGCAGGTCATTAACAGGGACTAAGTAGTGGGATTCAAGGTGATTTTGGTTTCTCCTATTTTGCTTACCTGTAATTTCTCTCTATAATGAACACAAATAATCTCTGTGATAGTCACATTAATTGCAAATGGTAACAAAAAAAAGTACACACTTCATACTAACAACCTGAAGTAATCTTGTTTTCCAAGTTTCTTAAGGCATTGGCTAACGTGGCATGTTAACTCAGAGCTCTCAGTTCTCCCAGGTTAATGTTACTGAGCTTTATGGTTTGCTTGTTTTGGAGTGTGGACCATATACTTGTATGAAAGAGTTTAGGCATTTACCAAAAAGTAACCCAACCTACGATATAGGCAGTGTTAATAGCAGAGTTTCTCTAAAAGCAGGCAAATTCAATAGGGTGTCTGACATGTCAGAAGAGGCCCGGGATGTATACAATTTTTGAGAACTTCAGTACAAAAATATCCATAAATGGTTATAAAAGTAATGGTTTATCTTTAGATATATTGTGACTATATGTATGTGGCTCATATGTCCACTTGCCTTTGGAGATAATGTAAAGATAAGTCTAAATTTGAGGATGGAGATTGATAATGGAGATAAGTCTAAATTTGAGGCCCTTATCCCTCCACAGCCACCCTGATACTGGGAAAAAGAATGTCTGCCCCCTAAAACTGCTTTCAAAATTAAAAAATAATTTTAAAAGCATTTGATAGCAAGCTCTATAATTACGTCTTTAACATTTTGATTGAATCCAAGAAAAGAAGGAAGAGGAGGGTGGGAAGCAGCAAGCACTGCTCAGACTACTAGGACTTCACACACTACTGGAACATGGCCCATTGGGTGTCATATTTCCATAACTGAGACTGCCCCAGACTCTAGCAACTGAATGTTTCCTTCAAAGGGATGTCAGGATATAAATCCTGGTATCAGCTTCCACGTCAACACCAACAAAGGAACCTTGAAGATCACCTTCCTAAGGGAACCTATTTCCCAGAGAAGCAACACAAACATAGGACATTAACGTGAAAGCGAAGGGCTGGTGAAGGTCAAGCATCTACTTAAGACCAACTCTTCAAAAGTTCTTTACCCACCTGAGTAAGTAGCAAGCAGTGTTCTTATTGGTAATAAAGAAGGAATTATTTCCCCATCTCACTTCCTCTTCTCTCCCCAGTTCAGATCCCAAGCTTTGTGGCAGTGAAAACAAAATAATTTTGACTGGGAAAACACAGTTCTTTTCCCTCTTGGTTGTTTACTGGAGGTTAGAGAGGCCTTGTTATATCCATCCAACCAATCCAGGCAGTGCTTTGCTCTGGTTTCTTAAGTCGATCCTTAACTGTAATCAAATCAGGACACAGAATGGAGTCATCTTTGGGAATCCTCAAGTCAGGGAGCACAGCACGTGAGCGGGGAGCTGTGGCTTGATTATGTCCAGGCTCCACTCAGATTGGTGATTCGCCAACAGTGTACTGGGCAATAGGAACTGTGCTCCCAGCGCTGCAATATGTTCGTTCATTCACTGTGCACCTGCTCGGTGCCCACTTTGGGCAAAGCTCCGTGCAAGGTTCTGTACGTTGGTTCCCAGAGGAGAAGGACTGCTGCCAAGTTTCCTTTAGAATATGAACTACACTGAGTGTGAAATGAAAGTGCTGGGAGTCTTGAAAAGTCTCTCATAATGCTTCATAAATTTCAGTTAGAAAATTAGCCAAGCCTTTAAGTAAGTGGATGGAGGCCTGTCCCATTACTGTAATTTCCAGGGTTACTTTAGCCTCCATGCTTCCAAGGTTTCTGTGACTTATAGCAATGAGTTAATAATAATGCCTACATATAATTTTATTACCTATGTAGGGCAGCCAACACACAAAATGGCAGTCCATGTGCTAAATTCAGCCAGCTGAGAAGTGTTTTTGTCTGGCTGACAAAGTGCTTTCAATTCTGTTAAAAAAATGAGTTGCCAAGCAACCCAAGTATCCATCAGTGGATAACTGGATAAACAAAATGCGGAATATATACACAACAGAACATTCATTATTCAGCCTAAAGAAGGAAGGAGATTCTGACACATGCAATATGGATGAACCTTGAATGTTATGCTAAGTAGAATAAACCTGTAACAAAAAAGCAAATATTATGTGATTCCATTAATATGAGCCACCTAGAGGAGTCAAATTCTTAGAGACAGAAAGTAGAATGGTGGTTGCCAGGCACTGGTGAAGGGGAAATGGAGAGCTGTGTAATGAATGGGTAGAGAGTTTCAGTTTCACAAGATGAAGAGTTCTGGCGATTCCTGGTAAAATAGTTAAATGTATCTCACTGGTTGTCCACTCAGTGTGAATGTAATGTGACCAAACTGTACGCTTAATGATTAAAATTGTAAATTTTATGTTATATGTATTTTAATTCAATTAAAAATAGTTAGTTGCCTTAAAAAATGGAGAAGACCTGGCAACACAGGCCTGCACGGCTGCTTGTGCCCCAGAGCTCCCAAGTCCGTCATCCCTGCTGTCACTCTCCACTGCACACTCCGTCTCATGTCAGGAGTTCCCAGCAGGAGTGTGCTGGGTGTGCCCAATGAAGGGCACCACCTCTTATGAAGACCAGTATATTAGAATTGCCTGATTTATGAACACATAAAGCCTAACGCTAGATGGATGGAAGTTAGAGAGCCAGATTGGGCAACAGCTCTAAGACCAACAGATCGGTACTCATTAAGGATGAAAAGCCCTGAGCTTTCCCAGCTCAATGACATGGGCTCTCTTTGCAGGGGTGAATGGAGCCCTCCATTCTCCTAAAATGGAAGGTCCTGTCTCTGAGCAGAGGTTCTAAGCCTTGCTCTGTCCAGAGGGCATATCAGAGTCAATTCACAATGATGATTGCAGTGGTCACTAGGAACCAAACATCCTTCTCCCTCTCCATGGTGACTAATGGACCATGGCAGACACTCATCTAGAGATAATGTCCTGTAGCCTACTTACCTCTTTGCCAGCCAAGGATTGTGTGTGTGTTGTGTATATAGGAAGATTTCTTTTAGACAGATTCATTTTACGTAGACAATCTTTTGTTGTATTGAATAACTCTTAATAATAGAAATTACTGGAAAACACTACTTACAGGCAGTGTCCATATTACTTTACATCTAATTGGGGAAGTGAATATAAAGCAGTTTGCAGGTCTCAGACCCCACACATGTGATAGAAAGGTAAGGGCTACTAACTCTGCCTCTCCTCCCTTTTCACCTCCCCAGCAAGGAAGCATTCAGAAAAGGTGTGGATATGATTTTCATTGGCACATAATGAATGATATCCAGCACTTGTGACAGTGTCACACAGTGGAACACTCCCATCCAAATGGCCAATAAGACCCTTAAATTAAGTAAAGAGAAAACCATGCTGGCTTTGGCAGCCCTCTAGCATGTGACCCAGGATGCAGAACTGGTGCACCACTGTCAGAATACTAGAGCTGAAGTACAGAGATCCGCCTGCAAATCTGAATACCTTATATCTACTTGCAGGCCTATAAACTTTCTCAATCTCAGTTTCCAGATCTATAAAATGAGGCCAGTGACCACTGCCCACCTTCAAACTTTTCTGGAGTTTCGGATAAAACATGGATAGCAAAGGTTTTTAGCTATAAAGCAAAGGACACATTTAATAGAAGACTTTACAAAAAACATGGAAATAATGCAAATGTCCATCAATGGATGAGTGGAATAAAAACTGTGGTAAAATATGTATATATTGGAATATTATTCAGCCCCTGAAAGGAAGGAAATTTTGACACATGCTACAAAGGGTTAACATCGAGAACATTATGCTAAATTCACTAAGCCCCTATAAAAGACAGATTAGATAATTCTACTTATATGAGGTAGCCTGAATTGTCAAATTCAGAGAGACAGAAAGGACAACTGTGGTTATCAGCAGCTGGGGAAGAAGGAAACTGGGAATTGTTATTTAATGAGTACACAGTTTCAGTTTAGGAAGATGAAGGAGTCTACAGATAGATACTGGTAGTGTTTGCACAACAGTGTGAATGTACTCAATGGAACTGAATTGTTCACTTAAAATGATTAAAGTGGTAAATTGTGCCATTTATATTTAAACACAACAAAAAATTTACAAAAACCTTCCTTATTTATAAAAATGAATATATGAGCATTGCGGAATCAGAAAATACAGATAAGTAAAAGAAAATATGAATCCTTCCATAACTCAAATAATCACACTCAATATTTTGGTTTGTATCACCCCAGGATTTTTTCTCTTAAGATCCTTTAAGACGAAAAATGTTCAAGCAGACATATGTGGTGAATACTGACTTGATACTATTACTATTTTCACTGGAGTACTCAGCTGGGACAAGACAAGGAAGGATTCGCAGCATTAGAAGGCAGGTGAGGCTCAATTTTCCCCCTCGACACGGAGGTGAGCTGTCACTTCTATAATACCTCCCTCTTAAGGAACACATGCTTAATCAAATCAAGATAAAAATATAACAATGAAAGAAAAACATTATAAACTGAATAGAATAAAAGGCTATACTAAAAAATAAGAATACCAAATATTATGAAAGGCCTTCTAGCTATAAGATGTATAAACCATATCAAACATACTGCAATGTTTACAAATAAAATTATATTGAGGTCCAGAACTTGTTTCGGAATAATCGAGTGAGCAGAGGAGTACCCCGGAGGGGATGTACAGATGAAAGAAGAGTGACCAAGAGTGGATGATTGTTAAAGTAGGTCATGGGTACTAGATTGATTATAATATTCTTTTTACTTTTGGAGTGGGTGGGAACAGATGAAGTTAACAACAGAAAACAGAACAAGATATGAATAAGGACTCAACTTTTCCACCATTACACTCCATTTCTAGCTGTCTAGTTGTTGGCGTCTATTTTAAATTCAGGGGTTCAAAAGAACTAATTTTTTTAAAAGCATGCACACAAAACTTGTTCACTACTGAATAACAAATTTGAGTCTGTCAACTGTATCTGTGGAAAAGTAGGTTCATGTGTTTTGAAAAGTCAGGTATATTTACTAATTTTGTTTCCTTGAATACAGCGGACAGAAAGGTCATCTCTTTCTCTGAAGACTTATAAACCAGTTTGCTTTTTATTGTTTTTCATTAAAATTTTAAACGTGAAATATGTTCCAGCAAGTGAAAAATCCAGTGCACCAACTCACACTTGGGATTAATTGCTTGGAAAATTCCATTTCAAAAAGCACAGTGTTTGAAACTAAGGGGCATTATCTTATGTTTTGCTCTTTACTCAACTGCACATGAAGTATTTTGTGTAACTTTTGATCAAGGCAATACAAACATATAATAGGAATTTTCCCTCAAATTTTATATTTGGAGAATATAAAAAAATAAATGTTCTTTAAATTTTTTTAAAATTATGAATACATATAATGAAGGCCTATCACTTAAAGGAAATTATGTAGTGTTATTTACAACAGCACCAAGATGATGTTCAATTAAATGTGTAAGCTAACATTTCAGAGAGCTTTATTAAATAGAATTTTTCTTTTTTTAAGGTAGGTTTGTTTGTTTGTTTGTTTGTTTGTTTGTTTATAGAGGGGAAGAGAGGGAGAAAAACATCAATGTGTGGTTGTCTCTTGCATGCCCCCAACTGGGGAACTGGCCCACAACCCAGGCATGTGCCCTGACTGGGAATCGAACCTGTGACCCTTTGGTTTGCGGGTCAGCACTAAATCCACTGAGCCACACCAGCCAGGGCTATAAAATAGGACTTTCTATTTTCTACTTAATAAGTTTGTGAAATGTACCCTTCAAAAGCAACCAATGATTATTGGGATAGACCATGAGATTATCGAGAAAAAATTTTTAAACAATCAACTTCTTTGAGTAATTCTTAGCATTCTATATTATAGATCACAGGCCAAGGAATATAGCGGAGTGTCTAGATTTCAAAAGGCATTTGGTAGGGTTTTCCTATGATATCCCCAAGAATGGAGGAGCCATGATGAATAGATAACCACACCAAAAGGGTATTAATTAATGGGTCAACTTTCAGAGATGTCACCAATCTCCAGATTTGACTTTGTCCCATTTAGTGATGTATGCAGGTTTTAAATGCAAACACAAATGGCACACTGATCAAATATAGCTCTAAGACAGTGCCAATAATATGATCCATAAAGGGAGGATTTAAAATCATTTTGTTGCTTTAGACAAATATACCCAACCTCACAAGAAAAGATTGAAAAAATAAAAGTCCTATTTTGGGGGTGAGTAAAAAGAAAAAAATTCACATATACATAAATTGAAAAAAAAATAGGAAAAAAGGAGACAGAAAGAAATTATCCTACAACAGAGAAGTAATGTATAAAAGAAGGGAGGAATTAATCCCACTTATTTTTGATGTGTGAGGATGAGGTAGATCAGACAGGTTTATAGTATGCCAGGTACCATTCTCAACACTGTACAAGTATTATACAAGGAGACAGCCTTATTAGGACTCCAAGGGGTTAAAGAATGATCTAAGGTTACATGAATTGAGAGCAAGATTTGCTTCCCAGGCTAAGAGAAACGTAATGAAAATACAAGAAATTAAGAACAAGCTAAAGGTGTTAGAAAAACGGGAAGAAAGCCAGTGTTGCTAGCGTACAGCGTGTGGGACAAAATGAGGGGAAGCTGGACAAACAGCTGGGAAGTTATTGTTGACCTCACCAGTGGAAGAGTGAAGACTTCAAGTCTGTAAACATCTATCCTTTAAAGTAGTTAAGCAGAAGTAGGAGATCACTTGTCAAACATGGGGACTGGACTTTGGCAGTGATTGTAAAATTAGACTAGAGACCTGGAATTTCTTTGATTCTATCAATAGGAGCAGCAGTAGTGGCACTAGAGATTACATTTTTAGAAAATGCTCTATGCTCTATGCTCTAGTTTCTTTGTATTACCTTTTATCCTTACAACAATAATTGTCCATTATTATGCCTATTTTAAATGCAGAAAAATCAATGGCCCATAGCAAGTCAGGATCCAAGGTCAGACATATTTAGTTACAAAACCCCATGCCCACCACACTACTTTCATTCCCACAGGAAAACCAGACCATGGGAGCACTGGATTTGTTCAACAGCTTTAGGAAGGATCCAACACCAGCCAAAAACCAGATTGTTTCCCTTCTACTTACATGGTTCCCAGAATTTTAGCCTACCCATGAATTTCAATTTAGGCTTGCAAATTCTGTTTTGAAGTGATGAGGTTGTTGGTTTTTTTTTTTAGGATTTTATTTACTTATTTTTAGAGAGAGGGGAAGGGAGGGAGAAAGAGAGAGAGAGAAACATCAGTACAGGTTGCCTCTCAGACACTCCCAACTGGGACCTGGCCCACAACCCAGGTATGTCCCTGACTGGGAATGGAACCAGCGACCCTTTGGTTTGCAGGCGGGCACTTAACCCACTGAGTCATCCCAGCCAGGGCTAGGTTTCCATATTTTTAAAAGTAGACATATTACACACATATGAAGACAAAACTAACTACCCTATCCCATTCCCTCAAATACATCCCAAAATGACCAATGTAAATATGCTGGTGTCTATATTCATTCCTTTCATACCAAATTATATAAACATATAGTTTTTCTTTTTCATCCTTTCAACCACAAAAAATCAAACTATACATTAATGCCCAACAATATCTCACATGGATATTTATATAAAATTCTAAGTAAAATATTAACAAATCAGATACAACAATAAGTAAAAAGGATAATAAATCATGGCCAAGGGGGTTATCCCAGCAATGCAATATTGGTTTAACATAAAAACATTTATTAGTATAATTTGCCACAGTGATAATTTAAAAAGAAAAAACATATGATCATCTCAACAGACACAGAAAAAGCATTTGACAAACTTCGACATTGACTGCTGATAAAGTAAAAAAAAAAACCTTGGCAAACTATAAATATCAGGAAACTTCCTCGACCCGATACAGGGAATCTCTGAGACACCTAACATCATACTTAATGGTGAAAGAGCAAACGAGACATCTTCTCTCCCCATTTCCATTCAACATTTTCTAGAGATTCCAGCCAGTGTAATAAAGCAAGGAAATAAAAGCACCCAGACTGAAAAAGAAAGATGTAAAACTGCATTATGTTTTCAGAAAGCACGTTTATTTATGTCAAAGGTTGGAAAACTGTGGCAGTTTTGTAAATAAAGTTGTACTGAAACATAGTAACATCCAATTCACGTATGTATTGCCTATGGCTGCCCTCACAGACCCCTCACCAACAATGTGGAAAAGCTGAAGAGTTGCCACAAAGATTCTCAAATCAAAAATATTTACTATCTGGCTTAAAAAAAAGTTTACTGACTTCTGATCTATGAAGGAAATCTGACAAAACCTGCAACACAGTTAAACAGGCAATTTTAGCAGTATTTCAGAATACAAGATCAATATACAAAAGCCCATTATATTTCTATATACAATTTGTAGTCACGAATTAAACATTTAAATACATTTATAATAGCACCAAAATTATAAAAAATACTCAAGAGAAAATCTGATTAGAGATGTGAATAAACTGCATGAAAACTGTAAAAATTTACCGAAAGAAATTTAAAAAGATATGCACTGTTCACAGTCAGTATTTTTAAAATGTTGATTCTCCCCAAATTGACCTATATATATTCAATGTAATGCTAACAAAAATTCTACCACACTGTTTTGTAGAAATGGACAAACTCTCCCATCAATCAAGTAACAATTATGAATAACCCATTCAACAATAATGTTTAAACATCCTAACACCGGCCCTCTGGAAATTCTGTTAAAGGCACTGGAATACTCTATACAGTAACACCAACACAGCAATGCATGTGACATATTAGCATGGAACTAGTGATGATCCACAGCAACCCCATGCAGACACTGCCATTGGTCACTGCCCTTTCCTCAATGAGCCTGGATAAAGGATCCGAATTAAAGCAGCTTGGAGCTAGTACCCTCTTTAACATCTCAGAGGTCTGATGGATGCTGCTGATTAAGGTAGGCAAGTATGTTTTTACCTTTATTTTTTTGGCCCAGCCTTCTCTGCCATTTTTTTGCTTTGCCAAAATAAAAAAAAAAAAAATGGGTCCTGTATTGGTGGCTATATTTAGCCTTGCATTTAAATTTTATGTTCACATACTGTTCTCCTTTAAAAACAAATATACAGCTCATATATTGCAGAAAGCTTCCTATTCATTAAGCCTATGTCATAATAAATTTTACTTTCTCTAAATCATTTCAACCCTATATTCTGTGCTAGACAATGCTGAACTCAGTTCTCTGCTGCTAGGGTTACTATCTGAGCCTTATTTTTCTCACCTGTCAAACTGTGAAACTGTATCTGTATCACAGAGTTATGAGGACTAGAGAAGATGGTTGGTTACCACTGGGATGTTAGCTCTACAATATCTGGATTTTGTTTAATTTGCGTATCAACGTAACCCCAGCACCCACAATAATGCTGAGTAAAGAGCAGGTGTTCAATAAATAGCTATTAAATGAGTGAATTGTAACTAGCTTATTACATATTATGGCACATAAAAACGAGTTCAATTCATGTGCATAGTTAATATTCTATTGGGTTGACCAAAAAGTCCATTTGGTTTTTTCGTAAGATGGCTCTAGTAGTGCTTAGTTGTCTTTAACTTCATTGGAAACAATTTTGTTAGACTGTATTGTGACAGCTGTCATATCAGCGTGCATTTAAAAAACTCATCAAAAGTGGTGAATTTTTGTGTAACCATTTTAATATTGAAGATGGAAGAAAATATGCAACATTTTCAGCATTTTATGCTTTATTATTTCCAGAAAGGTATAAATACAACAGAAACACACAAAAAGATTTGTGCAGTGCACAGAGAAGGTGCCATGACTGAATGAACGTGTCACAAGTGGTTTGAGAAGTTTCGTGCTACAGATTTCTCACTGGATGATGCTCTGTGGTTGGGTAGACCAGTTGAAGTTGATAGCAATCAAATCGAGACATTAATTGAGAACAGTAAATGTTATACCACATGGAAGATAACTGACATACTCAAAATAACCAAATCAATAAAGTTTTTGGAGAAAATGAAAAATGTCTTTTATTTTACAGAGAAAACTAAGTGGACTTTATGGACAACCCGATATATAGCCATTTGCAATCATTTTCATCACATGGCACACAAAGTACTAAAATTCTGCAGCACACCAAAAATATATATATATTGCCAATCTGACAAAAAATATAATTTTTATTTATTCATATCAGACAGCTATAGTTGTGTTGGGTGTGTTGTCGCTTTTTATTTGACAATCTCAGGGAAAAGAGGCCAGTGCCTAAATAGTAAGGTATTGCATGCTTTAAAAATTCTTGCAGCACAGCAGTGTACCACTGCACACCGGTGGAAAATCGCTGTTCACGAGCTGCTTGAACACAATCGCCCAAGGTCCTCTATTTGTCCCCTGGAATCATATTTTACCCAGGGCTTCTAAAGTTAGAAATTAAGGAAAATGCCACAAACAGAGCCAGACTAGAGTGAAAAAGTAAGATACAATTCTGGTGTGCAAAATTTCAAGTGCCAAGAAAATACAGTAATGAAGAGAAATAGTATTTTCATGCAATATTTTATAAAAATCAAAACTAATACAAAAAATTTCATGGTGAGCAAAATCAGTTTAAAACAAAAACAAGATCAGTTAACAGTACCATGCTGAGACATACTGAAGCCTGACACAAAGGGGGAAAATCAGTAGCACTGATCCTATCATTATTTAAAATAATTAGATTTTAAATGTCACATGGAAATATTATTTCTCTCAATTACCAAGTTTTTATCACGCCCTGAAATTCTCTGTCCCAGGTGGATGTCTCACTTGCTTCCCCTAATCCCAGCCCTGAACAATAGTCCAAGTTGTTCTTGAAAACCCCTTAAACTGTCCATGAAATAATATAACATTCTATTCTTCATAAATTCTGCTCTGCCAAGTTTGTGGCCACTGGTGGAACAGCTCACCATTTCTCCAGGTGAGTTCTGGATGAGGACACCGGTTTACACTAAAGGAGCCATGCCATCCACAAAACATGTGTCTTTAACCAGCAAAGCCACCCTCAGCTCAGGGAGGTGCTAAGACTCTCCTGGTCACTGAAAACAGCAGAACCATGTCTTCCATAGTCCTGGCAAGGCCTCTGGAAGCAAGGGACCCACTATACTATTTCATGTATGTTCATTCTTGCTTATGTTATTCCTCTCTCTCTGCCTCTCTCTCTCTCTCTCTCTCTCTCTCTCACACACACACACACCCCTGTGCAATTTTGAGGCATAAACAATGTGATTCTGATGGAAAACCCTTTGGCTCTGCCCATCACACCTGCTCGATGACCAACTGACTCTGTCCTCAGGAGCCTCAGCTCCCACAAATCTCCCACAAATCTTCCATAAATTGCTACTGATTTCCTCCAGCTGCCAAGACAAAGGCAACTCTGGCAGCCAGGCTATGTGTTCCTCTTGCTTTCCCTCAGTACCCATACCATGTTGCTTCCCACAAATTCACAGTTTTATCCTGAGATGAAATCGCACAATTTCTGCCAGGAATCACACATGGAAACGGTTTCGTTTTGCTTCTGGACATACTGTATTTGATAAAATTAAAAGGAAGTCACCATATCAACATTTTCACACAAGAAGAAAGGGGGAAAAGAGGAAAGTAAAACTCAACCAGCTATGAGACCTAGTACAGGAAAGATAGGAGAAAACATTCCTTCCCTTAAAGGTTTCAAACCTTGAGGTATAAAATACTCTCTTGTCTTTCTCTTTGTTCCTACTATGGCATCTAGCCAGTCACCAACTAATATGAGAGCTGGGTGCCAATTCCATTACATATATTTAAACCTAAATGGAGAGACAGTCATAAGAGGAAGTGAAATCTCCCTGTCCAAGTCTCTCAGTGAGAACAGATACTCCCTGCAAGCTCTCTGAAATCAGTTTCATTCTTTGGGTCACTGACACAAAACATGGACTTAGCACAGGGCAGACCATGGCAGAAGGCAGGTCTGATAACTGTTCATGTAAATATCTATTAGGTGACAACCTTGAAGTCATGTTCAGGTGCTGTCCAACACCACTGCTGTGCAAATGTGGGGGGGCACCAAGTATCAGATTCCACATGTTTCTTCCAGTGCTTTCCTGGAGCTAACAGGTGAGGTAACAGACTTAGCAAGACCAAGTGACTTGTCTTAGGTCATACCGACAGCAGGTACGACCCTCCACCAAAGCTTCTGCCAAGGAACCATGATGGGTTCCTCTGCCCTGGGGTAGGACCATTTGAACCATGGCACATGTTCCTCATGCAGCCTCTCCCCATGATGAGGGGGGTGAGACCCCTCTCCCCAATGCAACAAGATGTGCCACAAGATATGAGTGGCTCTAGAAATGCAGCTAAGAGTCACATAGCCACAAATACCTGCTCCTTTGAGACCACAACAGGGAGAAACATGGATGCAGAGTGATTCATAAAAACTCAGTACTGGTACACAAAACACCTAATGACACAAGTTCAATTGAATTCTTTCTTCACTAATCAATGTATCTTTTTAATAATTATAAAACTATAATGATATCACAAGGCTATTACCTCCTTAACATTGCAAAACCTTTTTCTTTCTGTCTTGTTCATTGGTCTATTCCCCACCCAGACCTGAATCTAACACTGAATAAACATTTCCTGAATAAATGAAAAGATATACATAGATATAGATATAGACATATAGATAGATAGAGATACACACACATAATATATTCACTGACAAAATCCCCAAAACATGGAAAAGTATTATAAATAAACAAAACTCTCCCATCATTTCACAAAACAGAGATTTACATTTTAGCTACATCTACAATTACATTTTAGGATATTCTGTTCAGAATGTATTCAATCTAATTTGAGATTAGACCATATACAGAATTTTGTATCCTTTTTTTTTCAACTAACACATCTTGCCTTTAATTTTTATCCTTCCCTTTGGTTCTGTTTTCTTCAACTCAAGTGCACTTATAGCTAAAGACCCCAGAAATAAGTAAATCAATATATAATGTCCCAAAGTGATCAAACACCAGAAGTTGCTGGAGTTAAACACTTCAATGAAGTAAAGAGTTGCTCAGAACCAGTTCTTCCTCACTCCTAACACAGGTCATTTTTTCAGTTAAGTCAAGCAAACACCAAGATCACTATAGTTACATTCAACTTTGTAGTATTCTTTGCATAGAAAAGACGTATGTCTTTCTACTAATGTATAGCTAAAGAATAGAACTTAAGGGCAATAGCAAGGATGTGGAAGACAGCAATCCTGCATATGAGATTACTCAAGCACTTCTGAATCCTAAAGACTATAAGAATCACAGATTTGTTTCCAACTTTTTCACAATGTGCACATTGGTTTCTAAATATGAATCGTGCATTTTAACTCAGCAGACTTCCCTTTCAGTATCTCTGCTTGGATACCTAATATACAGTGAGACCCAAATTCCATAATTGAACAATAATCTTTCCCTTCAAAGCTGCAACCTGCACACCCCATCTCAGTAAATGAAGACTCCAGGTTTCCTTCTGTCTCAGGGCAAAAATCATGATGTCATCCTTTTCTCCTCTTTCTCTCATACCTCCCACCAAACCTCTACCTGAATCTGACCCATTATCTAACCACTTCCTAAGCTCCCTGAGGAGGCATCCGTCACTACTCACCTTGATGACGCATGGACATCCCAACTGGTCTTTCCACATCCACACCTGTCTCCTCACTAATAGCCACAGACCATCCTGAATTGTCCTTTAAAATGTTAAGGCAACAAAGTGGCAGCACAAGGAAATCTTCTAGAGAAATAAAATGATGATGGACTCTGTATCTTGACTATGATAGTGGTTAAATAACTGTGTATGTTTGTTAAAGATCACAGGACTCTGTACCAATAAGGGGAAATCTTCTCATATGTTAAAAAAAATTAAACCAAAAACATAAATCAGACTACTGAAGTTCTCGGTTCAAAACCTCTAGTAAAAGTAAAGTTTGTACCTGACCCAATTCTCTGTTATGTCTTTGACTTCATTTTCTAATGTCCTTTCTCCTCTTCACAAACTCTGGTCCAAGCACACTGACCCCTTGCTACTCCTCAGATAAGTGACTTAGTACACAGCCCATCCCCTCTCTCAGGAACATGTTCCCCCCACTACTCTACCTCCCAGATATGTGCAAGGTTGACACCCTCCACTCCATCTCTTGAAAAACATGTTACCTTCCCAATTGTGCTCTATTTAAAGATGCCACCCATCAGCATTTGCAATAGCTCTTACCTTGCTCTAATGTTCCTTGTCCTTTCATAGTTTTTATCAATTTCATACATTCCATATAACTGACCTACTTATATTTTGTGACCATTATCTGACTCCCCATTACCTACCCCCAGTGGAATTTAAGCTCTGGAGAACAATAATTTTTTCTTTTGTTCACCAATATATCATCAACACTTAGAAAAGTGCTTAGAGTACAGTACGTGTTTAACAAATATCAATTGAATGAATGAGCAGACACAAAAGGTGCCTACTCTATGTGAGGCAATGCAATAGCCCCCTACAGTAGATTACAAATGTAAAATGACACTTACCCTTGTTTTAAAAAATGTGTTGGGCTGTATATTCCCCAAGTCACCCTTCCCTGCACAGCTCACAAGTTCATTCCAAAAGAGTGTTTTAAATTACAGGCTACAGCAAAATGAAAGCTCCCCAAAGGCCAGGATCTTAGCTTTCTTGCTGCTACGTTCAGTCTCAAACAGTGTGTGGCCCATAGTAAGCACTCAGTATCTGGTGAATGAGTAAGCTTCCTGTGGACAAGAAATACAGCTCTTGTTGGTTCTGAGCTTCTGATCTTCCCCAGCACAAAGAAGGAACATCAGACACAGAGGACCCAGTCCTGGGTCTGCTCTGCATAGTCTCTTAATGTCAACAGTGTACACAGACTTTCCTCAATATTCTTGGGAACATTAGTGAGAAGGATGATTTTTAGCATGCCAAAGGAGCACTTCACTTGAGGTGACAGCCCTTTGGAATTCCTATTGGGCACATTGCCTCAAAGACAGGCTCACCGATGTTGACATGGATTCTGAGCATGAGAACAAGGTCAACAACTAACACGCCCATGGACAGCAGTGAGAAACTGCTGAGTTTTCCTTTGTATTATGACCTCATGACCTCATTTCTTCATTTTTAAACTTCACAGCAAAGTCACCATGAGCCCAAATATCCAGGAAAGGAACCTCAGCCATCTTCTACCCCAAGGCCCTCTGCTCCACCAAAACTCTCAAAGGCTTTGCATCCCTGACTGTGAATTTTCCAAAGATAGAAATGCCTCATTGGCAAGTAAACAGCACCTGAGATATGACTTCAAGTTCCACAACCACGGTCACATGCAGTGTTTCAGCCCTGTTCAGTAAACATATAATGTGAACAACAGGTATAATTTTAACTTACATATATGATATTAAAAAGAAATAAAAAGGAACAAGTGAAATTAATTCAATAATATATCTGACTCATTATATCCAAACTACTATAATTTCAATATGAAATAACAGTATTAATGATATATTTTACCTTCTTTCTCCAAACATAGTTTTTTAAATCTAGCATATGTTTATGTCACCCTGACAGCCTATCTCAGTTCAGACTGGCCACATGAGACACTCCAACAGTTGCCTGTGGTTGTGGCAACCATACTGACAGCAGTATGCTCCTTCTTTTTCAGGATGCTACTGTTCTTAGATTCATACTGTAACAGGGCGCAGCCGGGGAGGGGGGGCAAATAGGTATTTGTATGGGGTCCAGAATTCAGTGTCCAGGAAATATTAGGAAAAAAAGTATACAGGATGTCCTCACCCCCAGTTTGAGCTGGGGGATGGGACACATGGAGCAGGGCCATTGAGACTTGTTTTGAATAGCAACAGTTTTGCAGATAACCTCTAGAACAGTCGTTTAACATATCTATAACCTTTAACTGGTTTCATAGATGTGTTGAACAGCTATGGCCATGCTTTGAGCCAGGGGGATGGGAGTGACTTCAACCCATGATATAACTAAGAGACAACTCCCCCTGGTTACAGAGCCTGTATAAGAGCTTAGAGATGATTAGTTCCTTGCCATGTGGCCACACCTGCCTGGACTTACTATGGCAGCCCAGGAAAACTGAATGAATATGGGAATGCTGGCAGGTAACTGATTGTGGGAGGAGTCAGAAATCGGGGTGCAGAGGAAGACTGCAGAGGAAGACCAGCCATGCCTGGTTGGGACTATGAAGCTTGGGCAGAGAAGAACCAGGGTCTTTTTGGGACCACATGGCTTGGGCAGAGAAGAACCAAGGACTTCTATTGCTTTTTCAGAGATATGGTACCCCAGACTGGGCGGAGCGGGAGGAAGGACTGTGCATTTGTGGGTATTCTAAAGGACTTTGGGATCCCAGTGAAGACATTAAGTCATTACTCTTAAGTTTATATAACTCTTTAAATATATAAACCCTTTTCTTTTCACCAATCTCTGGCATTGGGAGATGTCTTTCCCTGGTGGTGGGCAAGGCAAACCTACTAAGGGGTGGGGGATCCCTGGAGCACAAGGGGGGTCCATTCAGTAATAGTTTATCATTCACCACCCCCAGGTCTGTTCTGTAACAATACCACTGAAAGATGTTATAACTGATTTTTAAAAGTCTTCTAAGCTATACTGACATCACTTTCATTATTCTTAGCTTCAAAACATCTTCTTGTAAGGCAGTTAAATAATGCAGCATCATAGTAGGAAAGGGCTTTTCAGTATAGCAAAGTTAGCCTGTCTCCCTCACTTACAAATAATATGTGGGTTTCTCTGACCTCTAACTTGAACCTATTTCATTGAATTCCAATGAGTTCCTTACCTTTTTTATGTGGTATTTCTTATTGATGACAGTGCAAGTATGTGCTGGCTACAAGGTATTTTGAAACAGCTATGCCAACAACAGCAAATGGTAAACTGAACAGAAACAAAAAGGAAGCTGGAAGCACGAGGAAGCTCAAGGGTATTTACCTTCTCATTATAATTGCACTGCTGTATTCCAGCTCCTAGTGTTCTAAGAGGTACAACCAAGATGAAGCTTAAGAATAACAGGGCTCTTAAGGACTCGGCATAATGTTCCAACCAAGTTTTTCATGAAGAGGAACTAAAAACACCTTTAGGTTAGGTGGTAATTCACCAGGTGAGAAAGTTGCTTTGAAAATCTGTACCAAGAAGAGCTCTTGTCATTTTTTTCCTTGAAGATGAGAATATTGTTTCTATTAGTTTCTCAGAGATGAAATGGATTACATATGAAAGGCAGTTCCATTTGGAGAACTTTCCACAGGGACAGCAGTGTGAAGTTGGTAGCTAAGTGGAACATAAGATAATTAACACATCACAGAGCATATAGACTCTGACATTCTCAATCCCCTATTTCCATTTTCCATGACCCCAGAAAGCTACTTTTGCAAAAGAAAGCAATCTGAATTAAAGTTAACTTTCAGTGAAAGATTGGTTTCAAGTATTTCTCAGCCCACAGCATGAGATATTCTGGCCCAGTTCTAACACCTGACTCAGCAGAGACCAGCTGCAACAATGGTTTTCAGGAGACCAATGCTGAAATTGGTGAAACTCTGAAAGTACCTTGCTGAAGTTGCTGATTTCTTAAAAATGGGATCACATTATAGGAACCCTGATGCTGTATCTACAGCCCTGGTTTCTTAGAGAGAAGAGAAGACCAGCCTATAACATATTTCTTATCCTACGAACAGCCAAGAAATAATTGGCAGCAACCTCCAGTAGAAATGATTGATACTCAGTGCTTGGCAAAGAGCCAGGAAGCAATTGATTTGTTCTGCAATTACTTGCAAATATCACCTTGAAGTGGAAGAGAAAGCTAAGAACCTCTCATGGACCATGGCCCTTTTGGCCTTTGAAAATGCATATAAAAGCAGAGAGAACAAGAGTGAAGCACATGGCATCACAAATCCTTATGGTTTCAGCCTCCAGAAATAAATTTGAAGTGTGTGAATAAAAAGATATCAATGACTACAGCACTAAAATTAATGGAAAATGTAATAAAGGTACAACTTAACAAATACTTCTAGATTTGGGACAGTGCCTAATAACACTGTATTTGTGATATTTCTGATGAGTCAAGCACAAACAGTAGCCATTCTTTCTTCATTCACGTATTCATTTAACCAGGCTATCCAAGCCTTTCATATGTGGGGTACTATTCCAGACACTGGTATCACAATGGTAAACTAAACCTGACATGGACCTGCCCTCATGAATCCTACTCATCCACTGTGAGGAAGGCAGACATAGCTACATAAATTCACCTGAGTCAGTAATACTGATAATATTTGTAAGAATTGTCATTTAGTGAATGCCTAATATGCACTGGGTTCTATGCAAGGCATTAACCTAATAACCACCAGCAAATAAGCATTAAGACCAATTCAGAGATGAGGTAACTGAGTCTTATAACTTGCCAAGGTCATCCAGATAGTAAATGACAGAGCCAGGATATAAGCCCAGATTTGTCTAACTCCTATCATAAGCTTAATGTTCGAACAAAAGATGTTCAGCACGGACTGGAGTGGCTCAGTTGGTTGGGCATCACCCTGCAAAGTGGAAGGTTGCTGGTTCAATTACTAGTCAGGGCACATCCCTGGGTTGCAAGATGTGGGTTCAGTCCCTGTGAGGGAGCACAGTAGAGGCAACTAATTGATGTTTCTCTCCCTCTCTTTCTCCTTCCCCTCCTCTCTCTCTAAAAATAAATAAAATCTTTTAAAAAATAAGATGTTTGAGTGGGCTGAGAGGGGAATAAAAGATAGAAAATTATACTTGAACAACAATTAAAATAAAATTCAAAAAATTAAGATGTTTGAAAATATCATCATGATATTTTAAACAAATTAGGCAAATCAATGGTTAGTAGGATTGAGTGATGGTTTGTGCATGCCATTAAAATTCTTAATTGAAGAACAGCAATTTACAATATGCATAAAGAATCTGAATAGCTCCAGGTAGTATGGCTCAGTTGGTTGAGTGTTGTCCCAAGAACCAAAAGGTTGTTGGTTCAATTCACAGTCAGGGTACATGCCTGGGTTGTGGTTTCAGTCTCTGGTTGTAGTGTGTATAGAGGCAACCAACTGATGTTTCTCTCGCATATCAATATTTCTCTCCCTCTTTTTCTCCCTCCTTTCCCCTCTCTCTAAAATCAAAAATGCAATAACAAAAAAGCCCTGGCTGGTGTGGCTCTGTGGATTGAGTGCCAGCCTGTGAACCAAAGGGTCACAAGTTCAATTCCTGGTCAGGGCACATCCCTGGGTTGCAGGCCAGGTCCCCAGTAGGGGGCATGTGAGATGCAGCCACACATTGATTTTTCTCTCCCTCTCTTTTTCCTTCCCCTCCCCTCCATCTAAAAATAAATAAAATATTTAAAAATAATAAAATAACAAAAAAAAGAATTTGAACAGACATTTCACCAAGGAAGATATATAGATAGCAAATAAGCACATCAAATCATGTTCAAAATCTTTAATCATTTGGAAAATGCAATTTAAAATTACAATGAAATACCACCATACTATTAGGAAGTCTGGGGGGAATTTTTTTTTTTAATTTGACAACAGGACGTACTAGTGAAGGTGCAAGCAACTGGACTCTTAAGTGGCATTAAAAGGGAGAGTTCAGAATGGTAATAGGTTTGGGAAAGAGTTTGGCGCTTTCTTATGAAGTTAAACATACTCACTGTACAACCTAGCAACTTCACTCCTAGGTATTCATTCACCCAAGGAGAATGAAAACTGTTTACCACAAACCTCTCCAATACACACTTGGTTCCTTCCCTGGGGGTTTGAGCCGATTCTCTTGCTTTCTTTGGAAGCTCCTTTAATGACTTGATTCATAATCTCCCAAAACTGGAAATAACTCAACTGTCCAAATGGATAAGCATATTGTAGTACAGTCTCACAATGGGACACTACGCAGCAATACAAAGGAAAAATCTAATGATACAAACAAAAAACAATGCATAAGTCTGAAAGTGAAAGAACCTAAATTCAAAAACTGCATACTATACGATCTCAATTACATGACATTCAGAGAAAGGTACAATTTTTAGGAATAGAAAACTGATGTGGTTGCCGAGGGGTGGGAGATAGGGGGTGGGGTGGGGTTGACAAAACCACTCTGTATGCATTTGTTAAAATTCAGAACTGTATAGTAAAATGAGCAAATTTTATTGTAATTAAATTCAGAACTTGAATAAAATTCATTTCAAAAGTTGTGAGTTTTAACGTGAGAAATAAACACCTCCCATAAATACATGAAACTATTTAAAATTCATCTAGCTTAAACCATCTCAAATTACAAGATGTTTTCTTGATGACAAAATGTTGAAACGTGAATATTTTCAAACTGGCAAGTAACTGACTTTTTTTTGCAACACCTTCTTTCTGGTTGGCAAGCAGCTCAGTTTGCTCCAACACCTTCACTCTTTGTGCAGGGAAATGCAAACAGCGGGCAGGGCGTTTCTGGAATGGGGATGCAGGTTTCTCCTCAGCCTGTAATAAGTCACAAAATCGGCTGTAGCGAATGTGTGTCTTCACAGAGGAGAAACTGCCAAGAAGCTGTAATTTTCCAAAAGCTTGCTGATTTCTCAGTGAGAGAAACACATCGTAAGAATAACCTGGTCAATTGCCTGGGAGTTTCTATCCTTATCATCTGCTGGTAAGTGCTCTGCGGTCCAAGTCCTGGTTACAATCCCTCTGTCATCCTTTGTCATTCCCCAATAAAATACTGTGCTCGAAATCTTTCCTTACCATGTGTTTTTTTACAGTCACTCAGACATTAACCACACCCTCCACTCTACTTCTTTGCATGGCACACTATAACACAAGGACACCTAACACAGGACACCAATCAGCCAGTCATTTTACAAGCATCTGGCAAGCTGGACAGTAGCTCACCTTGGCAGTCAGTGCCAGGAGAGCAAGACCCCCTAGGTCTCTACTCTCCAGCACACACCTGGGTCTCCCCTGGGGCCCCAGGGCCTATTCTCCTGCTCTCCTTAGAGGCTCCTTTGAGAACTGCCCTCAAGCTCTGGCTCATCTGTCCCTCAAAGACTTACTCAAAACCCTGTATTACAAGTAATCCAAAGCATGAAATGAAAAGTGATGCTCTCGAGAACTTCTGTAAAGATGAAGACAGGAAGCTGCCAGAGCCTGTGTTCCTTCATTTTCCATGTCAGTTTTCAAGAATACAGTTACCAGCATGTTATATAAAATAAGAATATGGACTGGGTGAAGCATTCCTCCCTAAATTAGAACCCATTAAGGCAGTGCTTTTGCAGTACAAGACAAGTCCGGTAGGGCTATATTAACAGAAAAAAGAAAAACTTCAGAATCAACACTCGCCACAGTAAAGATGACAAGCAATCCCCTGTATATAAAGGTGTATTCAAATAATGAATTACTATACTCTTGACTGGGAATCAATCACATGGTTCAACCTGAACAATCCAGATGAAAGTCTCACCACTCTCTTGGTGACATGGGCAGTTTAAGTTCTAGCTCTATGCAATTTAAACATCTGTAAAATAAGAGAGCTGAGCAAGAACAAAATCTCAGAGTTCTCTTGCAATAGTACGCTTCATAGCTTTAGGAATCAGAAAAGCATAGAGGGCAATAAATTGTCTGTTTTCTGCTCTTAAAATACAACTTCCATGAGGACAATCTTGGTACTCTTAGTACCTAGCAAAGTGCCTGGCATATACAGTGTGCTCAGTAAATTTTTGTTCGATGCCTGAATGAGTGATATAAAAGGCAGGACAAGTTTGCTTTGCCCCATCATTTGACTATCAGGTTCTGTAATTAAGAAATCAAATTTATATACCTAAATTATGATTTCATGGTAAATCTGGTAGGCACAGAAAAGAGTATGAGACCCTGAACTTACCTTTGATGTTCTAGATGGGGAAATAAGAAATGTTTACTTGAGCAAAGAACAATGTGGGCAGTAAAGAGTCTGCACTGAAACTATGCAATGGTTCAGAGCAGGGATAGGTCACAGTGCGGAGTGCACAGCCTGCAGTCTACAGAGAAGGCTTGATGGAGTGTACACACATGAAGCCAAGCTTTGCTTGACTCGTCAAGAAACATTAAAAATGGCAAATATGGGGTTCATGTCAAGAACAGGTTACTATACTGGGGATTGAGATAAGGTACTTCCGGACTTTTATGTATTAACAAAATACGGTGAAAGCAGGTCCAAACTTAAACTTCACATTTTGAATGTCCACTTACACCACTCCCAGGTTCATTTATCCCACAGTCTGTCACACATTTCCATGTAGATGCCCCTACAACTTTCCAGGGTACCTGATCACTCTTCCCAGGACACCGTGTACCATCTTGGACTCCTCCCTTACCTCCAATTCCATCTCTCACTAAGTTCTTTTTCCTGAATACTTCTTGGGTTTCTCCCTTCCTCCGTTGCCTTAAGTTGTACTTTGGCCATAGATTCCCTGATGCCCCTCCTGCATGGATTTTATCCCCTATATCAAGGGTCAACAAAGTTTTTCTGTAAAGGGCCAGGTAATAAACGGCTTAGGCTTTGAAGGTCATACAGTCTCCGTCTCAACTACACAACACTAGCATTATTGCCCCAAAGCAGTCATAAACAGTATGCAAGAAAATGACTGTGTTCCAATAGAATTTTTTAACAAAAAGAGGCAGTAAGTGGAATTCTGCCCAAGGACCACAGTTTGATGACCCCCTCCTCAGATTTCTACCACAGTACCAGGTGGTTTACAAAAAATACAAATAGAACCATGCTGTTCTCCTGCCTAAACTCTTTCAACACTCCCACTGCCCTCAGGATAAGTTCCAGGGTCCTTAGCAGGACATACAAGGACCTCTGTGTCTGTCCCGCTGCCTGGCCCTCCAACTCTTACCACTGCACATTCAACAGTCAACGACTTGATGCTTTCCCAGAAATACTAGCCTCTTGTGCCATAATTGCACATGCTTGGGTTCTATTCATATAAGGTCTCCACTTGTCCATCTGGCAAACTCTTGTCTGTCCTTCAAACCTACAACCAATCAATGTCTCTTCCACAAAACCTTTGCTGACCAGAATTCTGAACAAAGTCAGGCCAGTGTCTATTCCCCAAAGTCCTTTACATTCTTTTATAGCGCATGTGACATTGGACTGTCATCACTAGGTATGTGTTTCTCACCACCATCAACTCCACTGGGCCCTAATGAGGGTAAAGGCTGTATATTGCACATCTGTGTATCCCCTGGATCTAGCAAAATCTAGCACATAGCTAGGTCATAGCAACCATTTGTTTTATTAATCTGTAAAAACAAATCACAAATATTCCAACCTGGTTCTCATTTGATCCTGTATAATGTAAAAGAAATCTGACTTTTCTCAACATTCTAACTACTGTGGTTACGCAGATGATTTAAATTCAACACCTGCTATTAAAACTTGTCCAAATGTCAGAATGAATTGTTCTTTCTCAGGATGTTATAACTCAAAATTTCCTCTTTTAAAGGAGATGTACTTTAAAAACTGCTACTTAGCTGTCTCCCCATTAGTCTTTCATTAGCTACTTGAACAATGGTAAATATGTTACATCCTCTTGCAGACAGCATAAGTCCTCAAGCAATTAGTTTGTTCCACCAAACACAGGTATACTTTGTTTTATTGCATGCCACTTTTTTGTGGTTTTTACAAAGTGAAGGGAAAACCCTTCATCAACAAAAAGATTACGACTCACTAAAGGCTGAGATGATAGTTAGCACTTTTTAGCAATAAAGCATTTTTATTCAGGTATGTACATTTTTTAGACATATTACTATTGTATACTTAATAGATTATAGTATAATGTAAACATAGCTTTCATATGCACTGGGGAACCTAAAATTTTGTACGACTCACTTTATTGAGTTATTAGCTTTGTTAGGGTGGTCTGAAACCAAACCTGCAATATCTCTGAGGCGTACCTGTGTGACCTGGTCACCACATGACCACAATGAGCAAAACTTCACAGAGCAGGGAAAATTCCTGTGTCTTCCAGAAGCTAAATGGAGCCTGCGGCCAGAAGACACATGAGCTCATCAGTACACACTATAAAAAAAACGTTTCAGCCATCAAGCTGGCAAAACTTGAAAAGATTATATTCAGTTTTGGTAAAGATAAAGGGAAATGAATAACTTGTACACACTGATGGCAATGCAAATTATACAATCCCTTTGGGGGGTAATTTGGAAATTCTCTCTACTCCTAAAATGCACACCCTCTTAAACTTGGCAGTGCCACTTCCAGGACTTTAACCTGTGGAAAGATTCACAGTTGGGCACCCAGCCCTGTGTGTAAGGACGCACATTTCAGCATTGTTTCTGGTACTCCCAAACTGGGGAGTGACCACCAGAACCAGGCTATAGTGATGTTCTCCACAAGCTTCACACTACAGGCCCACTGCCTTACTGACAGCCCACTACCATGTCTAATAGACAGACATCTTAAACTCACAAAGTCCAAATGAAACTCCAGAGCCTCAACCAAAAAATTGCACAGCACAGCACTCCCAATCCAGGGAATGGCAACTCTGCCCTTCCAGTAGTCCAGATTTAAAAACACCTTGGAGTCATTCTCAACGCCTCTCTTTGCATGGCCCTCATCTTATCCATCAGACAATTCTTTGGGGTATGCTTTCAAAATACATCCAACCCCTTTTTACACCATCTCTACCACTCCTATTCTGATCCAGCCACCATCAGTAATAGCTTCCTAATGGTGTCCTTTGCTCCCAGCCCTCCATACATCCTTAACACATTACCTAAGGTGAGACTTTTCCAATGTTGAGGCATGTCATTATCCTAGTCAAGACGCTGCAATGGTTCCCATTTCTCTCTAAGTTTAAATGGTCTAAAATGCTTGGCATAATCTGTCTGCTCTCTCTTACACTCTGACCTCTCCTTCCATATTTCTGGCATTGCTCTCCCTATTCCAGGCCACAGGGCCTTTGTATGTCAGACAATGCAAGAACCACTTCTGCCACAGGGCCCTGGCACAGAGCCTTTGCACTTCTGCCTAAGTACAAGGCATTTGTACTTTACCCAGGTACACACATGGCTCCTGCCTTTACTCATTCAAGTTTCTGCTTGAATACTACCTTCCCCATGAGATCTACCCTGACAACCCTATTTAAAATTGGGGTAACATACCCTATCTCCACAGTCTTGACCACCTAACTCTGCTCTTGTCCCCACCTTTAATATCACTTAACAGTTTCTTCTTCTTAAGATTTTATTTATTTTTAGAGAGAGGTAAAGGAAGGGATAGAGAGAAGGAGAGAAACATTGATGAAAGAGAGAAATAACTGATTGCCTCTTGCATACCCCAACCGGGGACCTGGCCCACAACCCAGGCATGTGCCCTGAGTGGGAATCAAACCAGTGACCTTTCGGTTTGCAGACTGGCACGCAACCCACTGAGCCACACCAGCTAGGGCTTACCAGTTTCTAATATACAAAATTACTTACTTATTTATTTATTTATTTAGTATGTTACTACTTATTGTCAGTCTCCCTAACCAAAATATAAACCTCATGAGGGATCTTCATTTGTTTTGCCCAATACTATCTCACATAAAGGTTGCTAAATAAATATTTACTGAATGAATACATATATATTAGACTTTTTGTGAAACCAAAATGAACCAGCCCTAACAAACACCCATCTAATCAATTTAGGTTCCAGTTATTATTAGAAAGAATGAAATAGGCATACATATCCTAGTGTGGAAAGGTCCTCCTAGGTAATAGCAATGAGAAAAACCAAGCTGAACTAGGGTGCAACAGTAATTATTACAGAATTGTTGGTAATACTGAAAAGATGAAAACAATCTATAATCCCTCTATCCAGGGAACAGTTAATTAAATTATACCAATCCTCACCTCCACACTTGGGATACAAGGCAGTTGTTACCAAGAATTACATTATTGTATTAAGATATCTATTTTAGGTGGGAGAGAAAAGGGACTTATTGATTGAATAGGAAGTACAGTGTAATACTATTTTCTCTGAAAGAAAAAATCTTTGTACATATTAATGCAAAAAGGTTTAGAGAGAAACCAAATGAAATATATATGTATGTAATAGTTACATTTGAGGAATGAGGGTTAGTACTTAATTTTATTCTGTATTATTCCACTTTGCTTAACTATTTCTGCAAGCAATCAAGCAAACTTCAGTTTTGCCAACCACAATAATTTTAGGAACAAAATTCTTACAACTGAAACATTTCATTTTAACTAATCACTTCAAACTTATTCCCTATTCCCTGATCTTATTAAGACTCAATTAACATGGATTTTAGTGCAAGTTTTAAGAGGGTGTGTGGCAGTATGAGGAGCATGGGGGTGTCTGTTTTGTTTCCTGAACCATCCTTAATATCTAAAAAGTGCCTGGCACATAGTAAGCACTCACACATTTATAAAGAAAGTAAGTTCTTCTATGAGACCACCTTCAGGTAAAAACATAAGTAGTAAATTCAAGGGTCCAAAAAGCTATAAAAGAAACAGCAAAGGCCTCGGTAAACTCAGTAAACTGAAGTGTTAAGCCTCATAAAAAGGATTTAAATGTTTTAGAGTTTTTTTGCTTCCCCTTCAGATCTGTATCTACAATCAGTGGGTATTTTTAAAGCAGCTCTCTTTTTAAAGCACTGTGCCACAATTAATTAGAAAATTAGCCCTGGCTGGGGTGGCTAAGTGGACTGAGCACCAGCCTGCAAACTGAACGGTCACCAGTTCAATTCCCTGTCAGGGTAAAAGCCTCTGTTGAGAGTCAGGTCCCCAGTTGAAGGAGTGCTAGAGGCAACCAATCATTGTTTCTCTCGCACATCACTGTTTCTCTCCCTCTCTTCCCCCTTGCTCCATCTCTGAAAATGAATAAAATCCTTTAAAAAATTATGGCACTTACTGTCTTATTGGCAAGTATTTCATATAGTTGTTAAATTTGTAGATTCCCACTGATCTAATCTTTACTGCAGCAAAGAAATAGACCCAGTGCAATAATTCAGGAAAGGTAGTGAGAAAAAGAGATTCTTTAATCAAAAGAGGAGCATCAACCTTTAAGATCAATTAAACAGTGAATAGAAATCTAAATGATTTTTATTCCAATAGAATAAATGATAAACTAGTTTATAGAAAAGAATGTGTATTATTAAATACAAGGGAAAGCTCTGTTTCTTTTTTTCCTATTTTTAAAACAATTTTTCATGGGATTATACTTTTTGCTCTGTTTGGTAATAGCAACTCCACTCTAGGAACCAGCCCAAACTTCTCAGTGATTGGTCAAAGTTCTCAATTCATTCAGTCATTCAAGAATTACTGAACACATGTTATGTGCTAAGCATTGTGCTTAGAACTGGGGTGCAGAAAGAAAAATAGAAACAACCCCACCCTAACAGAGGTGTTAATACTAACAAAATAGAGTTACATGCACTACGCTTTTTTGCTGCCCTTTCAAATCAGATAAGCACAAACATTAAAACTGTAAACATCTTTTCACTCAAGAGAGTTCAGTGCAGTTCAGATTCATTTTCTTTCTTTTGTTAAAAATTTTATGTATTGAGCTTTTTAAGAGAGAGAGAGGAGAGAGAAAGAGAGGGAGAGAAACATTGCTTTGTTGTTCCACCCATCCATGCATTCATTGGTTGTTTCTTGTATGTGCCCTGACAGGGGATAGAACCCACAGCCCTGGTGTATCAGAGCAATGCTCCAACAGAGTTCATGGGCCAGGGCACCCAGTGATTGATTCATTTTCAAGCTCAGACTTCCCCTTTACTCTCATGCTTAAGATGTCAAACATCTTAGTAAAAATTAAGTGATATTTTCCCCATTCTACTTTTACTCTTGAATCTGACAGCACACTGAAAGTTTAAGGGCTGTCAACCTCATTATGATGAGGAATAAAAATCAATAAGAGCAGTTCAAGGATTGTATAGGACAGGGGTGGGAACCCCCAGAAACACTTAGGTAGTATTTAGGCATCAACTCATTAGACTACAGGGGACTGAACAGATTTAGTGCCATTGTTGGCAACATGAAATCACACATCAAATGGGTTTACCAATGCAAAGCAGCCCCCCCACACTAGTAATGAGCATGGCTTAGGCATCATCTTCCTGGCTTAGGGCACCCTAAATTAACCATGTAGATAGATGTGCTGGTGGCCAATAATGGCAGAAATGTGTCATCAAGACCTGATTAGTAAAGGAATGCCAGCAAGATCTTTGTACTTAGAGTTTATACCACTTCAAAAGTCTGAAAGCTGACACCTGCTCAGACACAGCCATCCACAGGGTGACTGAATTCATGGTTGGTATCGCGGCCTTTTCTTCCTACCAGACTTCTCAAAGATGCTATGACAGTTTTTCTGGTGCCAGAGGGTGTCAGTATGACTGCAAGGGATGTGCTTACAGTCAGATATTTAGGTCTGATTAGCAACATAAGAAATGTTTTTTAAAAGGAACAAACATGCTGACAAAATGGTGATTACCAAACTAACTAGATCTTGCCATAAATATATGGTTGCAAAGAAAAAATGTGAAATGTTTTCACCAGCGTGAAGGACATCTTTTTAAACTATCTTTTCCACATTTACATTTAACTTTAGAAATAATTTTACCTTCAGTTATAGGTGTCTCTCAAATTATTTTCCCTACAGCAACTCTAATAAGCCAACCTCAGAAAAACTCATGTGTCTACATTGTTACTGGGATCATTAAGTGGGCGATCACAGTTGGTATCACATCACTTACTTTATATGACATGGCATAGAAACAAGGTCAGAATTCAGTTTTTCAGTAACTCAACCCTGGTGATTGGCTCCTTTGTGAACATGGAAATTCATTCTCTCCTTTTTCCTCTCCTCTACCCATACCCATATGCTGAGAGTGAATAAAAACCAAAGTGGAGAGGAGGAGTACCTTATTAGAAGTCTCTGCTAGATGTGTCTTAGCAATATCTGCTAGAGTCATTGCTTATGGTGCACAAGGGTGTCAAAGACGTATAGCTGTTCATCACAAAATAGTGCTAGATATGAGAAAAATATAAAGGTTCAAGGAGATCCCTTCTGCTAATGAAACTGTTATCTGCAAGTTTCTAAAGAACCTGGGTCCAGCAGACACACCTGAGCCACATTATAAACTGCTTCTTCTGGCCACAGTTAACAGGTAGCAAGGTTCTGGTCTCCCCTGGGGGAGATCTCACAATAAACACGACTGCCCATGCTTTTTGCTCAGCAAGGACTGGCAGGAAAGACTCAAGTCTAAAGGTAGTAATAGACCCATTCAAGAGCCATAATTAAGTGAAAAGAACAACAAACTGACCCCATACCTCTTTATTACAAGCACAGCAAAGCCAAATACTAAAACCACCCAATTTTTTTAAATGCTGCCACAGAAATACAGCCTGAAATATGCAGCCTAAGAAAAAAACCACATAGAAATGCAAACCAGTAGGGTGCGGGTGGGAGTTAGAGCTAAGTGTCCTCAGCTGGGACCCTTCCCCTGGGCCTCATCCCCTTTCCCAAAACCAGAAGACGAAAAGCCTTGGGAGACAAGAGCAGACGGCTTCTGCTTGCTTGGTTGAGAAATGGAGGAATCAAGTCTCTGTTGACATCATTAATCTGCTAGAGCTTTCAACAGCACTAAAATTCATTGGCAAGTGATGAGCTGTGTCTGTTGACAAGTTACAGTGCAAGTTAAATCGCGAAAAGAGCCTAAAAGCATATCCAATCAATACTTGAGGGCTTCCAAAGTTATCATAAAACACTAATTTTCAGAAGTTAATAGCCTTACAGATGATAAAATATAAGCTTTGCTCAGCTATGAAATGCATTTATTTTCCCAGGATGACAATATCTTATTCTGTGGGTTACCCAGTTAATATACATGGGTTTGTGTACATGGCACATATACCCACACTTAAATATTTTTAATATAAAAAAGTGATAATGCCCTCATGCAAAAGCTCTCAGTTTTATAGCGAACCCCCAACAATTATGTCTGAACCTTCTGAAAGCAATGAATACTTGTTCATGAGGAATGCCAGACAGACGACGACAAGCTCAGCAAGGGCTATTTGGCCAGCACACACTCTTGAGTAGTCTCCTAAAAGACTCTCAATTGACAGAGCCCTAAGCACAGTGAACTCTAGGAAATAGAATGGACACTACATACTTAATCCTTCCTTATAAATAGGCTACACACGCCCCCAATTTGACCCAGGTACAAATCCACTTCCTTTGTTTGTGAGGCAAAGTGTATGCACCAACACCATGGACATGACAGCTTTCTTGCTTTCAGGTACCCAGGGCAATTGAACTTAGGGCTTAAAAAATCCCCAGCCTTCCTGGCTTGGCCCTTTCACTTACAAGAACAAAATAGGGAGACTGACCTTTCAGCTCCCCAACACTCAGCAAACCAGACCCTGGATTCCAGTTCCTATTTTCTGGATGCCTACAGATAAGACAGTGCTGTCACACACACACACACACACACACACACACACACACACACGTTAATTTCCAGGAAACAAACCTAAAAATCCTTCTGCAAGTACATTCTTTCTTTTAAAAACGGGAGAAAAGGGAGGGAGTTTGGATGCAGCTCCTTCCTCTTTTATTAATTCCCGGGAGCTCGCAAAGCCCTCCAAAGTGCAAAGGCATTTGTCACCGCGACTGCCCAGCAGAAGCTGCTCTCCCTCTCCCAGCCTCCCCAGCCTTTCCAGCCTGGGGGCCTGAACAATGCAGCAACATACATTTACCAACACCTGCTGGAGCCTATTAATATGCACGGGGATGTATTGATTTCCCCCCTCTCCTTCCCCTGCCCTCTACACTGAGCAGGCTTTCATCTCTTCCTTTACCATCCATCAGAAACTCATTTCGTTGGCCCCCTCCCCCTACCACCCCCAGTCCCCATTCAGCTGAGCCCCTTGCTCCAAAAGCCCAGACTGACGAGCACACTTTGGAATGCACTTCATTAAAATTTAGCTGCCCAATTCCAACCTGCAATGCGGAGGAGGCAATACAAAGCGCGCGCCACACTTCCTCCAGCATCCCCTTCAAAAGCCCCATTGTTCGCCAGGCATCTGCTCCAGAGCCCGGCCTCTCCCTACCCACTGACCCGATTTTTTCTACCCCTCCCCCGCCCCTCCCACCCTGCCCGGCCAAAGGGGCCTGCCCGGTGAATTAAAACGCAGCCTCAGCCATCTGGCCCTCCCAAGCTGGCCCGGTTTCTCCCCGCCCCTCCTCCCTGGTCCACACACACATACACACACACACACACACACACACACACACACACAACACACTACACACGGCATCTTCACCTCCATGGATGTTCCCACAACCCAAGCACAAACCTCCAGTGGCCAGGCGCCTCTGACACCGCCTGCCTGGCCTGTCTGTCCCCAGGCTTCCTCCAGCGGCGCAGCGTTCGAGTCCAGAGGTGGGCAAGGGGCAGCGGGGTGGGCGAGGGGGAAATCTTGGACCACTTGTACTTGCCTGCAAACCCCAGCCAGATCGCCAAGATTAATCCTTTCCCTTTGTGAGCCTGAAAGCGCCTGCCACCACGATCGTCCTCAGCTCTGCAGCGGCTGTAAAGAGAGGCGGGGGGTGGGGAGGGGTGGGATCCGAACCCCTTCCTAGGCGAGTTGGGGACGCCTTGGCCACCTGACCAGAGAGCGGTTTGCGAGGGAAGAAGGCTCTGGCAGCAGGAGCAGCTGACCATGCGATAAGGGAGATAATATGCCCAAGCTTGCGCCTTTTATATTACTGGCGACATTTCTAACACATGACAACAATTTCCATCTGTATTTAAGCCGGGAGTGTGAAGAGAAAAAAAAAAAAAAAGAGCATTACATCACAGAGCCCGGGTTCCTAGAGGCTGCCGATATCTAGGCCAGGGGGATTAAGGCCGCACCTGTGAGGCAGGCAGAGCAGACAGGGTGGGCACTGTATCTGGAGCCAGGCATGTCAGGTCCCCATGGCCCGCCTGGCCCTGTGGGAGCCCCAGGGGAGGGAAGGCAGGAAATGGGCTGCACCATTGGCAAGACGCTGGAAGCTGGGTAGATGAGTGGGTGAAAGCAGGGCAGGGGGAGTGAGGACTTTCCAGCTAGGGGTGCAATTCTGTCTTAAGGAGACCAGGGTCAGACAGCTTCCAGGGAGCTTCCATGAGACCCACTTCTGCCTCTTCCCCAAGTCTGGAAGGAATTTCAAAGATAATAACTCTCATGTTTGAAATAATATTTTCTGTGGAGTTAAGATAAAGGTGGATGGAGAGGCTTAGAATATTAATTTGAAGAATCCACTTTCGAGGAACAGCCACTTCAAGAATTAAGGATAGAACCTGGCTCAGAATCAAGCTATTTCTTTATTGCTTATCTCTATGTCATTCAAACCCATTCTTTAAAGAATTTGTAAGAGCCCAGGTGTTATCTCCATACCACTCCTGATGAGACATCCCTCCCCTACCCCTTACCCTCCTTGGTGAGAAAACTTTATGGAGACAGGCTTTGGAGAGGTAAGCTTTCTCTGTTGTTGAATGGCCACTCCTTGTCATAAGACAGAGAATGCCTAGATTGTCAAAGCACCTTTCCGTCAGCCAGGTGCTACACAGTCAGGTGCAACCATCCTCCAGGAATTCACTACCTGCTACAATTCAAAGAGAAGGAAATGAAGAGGCTAGAGGAGGCTCTAAGGTGAAGAATAATAAGAAAATGGTAAAGGGAGGCAGAAGCAAGGGACAGTTCTCCTTGCAGGGGAGGGGTAGGGAGGAAAAGGCAGTGCAGACCCTTGATTCAAAATGAGTGAATGTCCATGTGATAAGAAAGCAGTTTAAGAATGAGAGTGGAAAGGTGGTGGAACTGCAGAGCTGTTTAAGTAAGAAGGTAATAATAGATCTTTTCCTCCAATACAGTCAGTGGGATTTCACAGATGAGAAAAGTTGTTTCCTGTATATTCATTACTCAGTAAACAGTCACTGTGTGTGTGGATGTCTGACTGCCTATTCCCTGAACACCCAGGGTGTGGAGCATTTCTAATGCTTTTTGACCTTCTGGTCACTCATCATGGTCAGAGACTCAACTCTCAAGTCACACTCACTGGGTTCTAACCCATCTCTCCAATTCCCTGCTGTGTGGCTTTGGATAAGTTACTTTCCACATCTATGCCTGTTTCTCCAGGAAGAAAAAAATGAAACAAAACCTACCTACTTGTTGTGAGGATAATGCATACCAAGTGCCTGGCACAGTTCACCATACCTGAAAAGTGCTCACTAAATGTTACTTATTATTACTTTTGTTATTATGTTTATATCTCTGTGTAAACTGTCTCCACAAAATGAAAGCCCCATCCTCTACTGCAAGACCTGCAAACTGGAACAGCTCCCAGGGCTTCAATTAGCAAAGTGCAGACACCAACACTCCAGGCATCACTCAACCTGTCAGAAAAAGTGAACACAGAGGCCTTGAAAGAAAAACATATTCTTTGCTTCTTGTTTGTTTCACATCTACTTTTAGGAAGGTGAAAATACCTTGAGAGTTAGGTTAAGTATTAGCTTATATTTTTGGTTTGAGGAAGAAAAATAAACCCTTAAGGGAATAGTGTCTTTTTTAAAAAAATTTTATTTATTTATTTATTTTTAGAAAGGGGAAGGAAGGAGGAAAGAAAGGGAGGGAAACATCAATGTGTGGCTGCCTCCTGCACGCCCTCCACTGGGGACCCAACCCACAGCCCAGGCATGTGGGAATCAAACCAGCGACTCTTTGGTTTGCAGGCTGGTACTCAATCCACCAAGCCATATCAGCCAGGATGGGAATAGTATCTTTATCAACCATAAACATAATACACGTGGACATTTACATCATATCCCTTTCAATCATTACCAAAGAAAAAAAAGAAAGTAGATTCTACTTAAAACTTTTGCAATCCACCCTCTCTAGGTGGCTCAGTTAGAGCATTGTCTCATGCACCAAAGGGTTTTGGGTTTGATCCCCGGTGTTCCTCTCCTGTTCTCTCTCCCCCACCCCTTCTTCTCTCTCTAAAATCAGTGAATATATCCCCAAGTGAAGATTGAAAAAACAAAGAAAAAACTTTTGAAAACCTTTAGCCGCAACCTAATGTTGAAAAATGGGATTTGTATTTTATTAGTTTTCCACAAGAAAATTATTGTGTAGTATAAATTAAATTGCTTTTTTGCAAGGAAGCTGCATTGAGACTGCATGGAAGGGAACAAAAATACAATAGTCATTCTCTCTGTGAAAGAAAGAAGGAAGGTTTTATTCAGTAGGATTCAAGGATAGCTCCCCAGTCTTCAATAGAAGGAGAATAATAGCCCTCATTTGGTTTGGAAATATCCTTAACAATAACAAATTATTTTCAGCCAGAGCTCCAAAGACCAAGTTTCTATGCAGAAGTAAAGCAGAAGTAAAAGACTCCATGAAAATCTACTTGCTTTTCATCAGAGTACATACTTGATCTCAAAAACCAAGTCTCTCTGAGCTTGTGTGGTCTCCAACATAAACCAGGAGAGATGCTTAACTGAATTTCTTCTGAACTCTTTTTTGTCACACACAAAAAATTAAAACCAATAGGTCCTGGGCCAGCCTTTCTTCAAGTGGTGCCTGACTTCTCAACCTTCAGGTCAAGCTATGCAGTGTCTTCAGCACACACTTTAGCATGGTAGCAAAGTGTAGACCCTTCCTCACTAGCAATTTTTAACAAACAACTGTGAGAAAGGGGCTAAGAATTTACCTCAGTGGACAATTCAAAAGCAACTGGGGAAATGATCAGGAATCAGACCAATTAAATGTTGTGAAAATGTGACCACTGATAGATAGCTGGTTCCAACCCACCTGGGGCTGGATTAAGAGACATTACCATGCCACACCTTCACTCTCTTCAGGGGGAGGGGGGGTGATGGGAACAAAGAGTTCCTGCCTCACAGGACTGTTATGAAGACTGAGACAGTACAGGGCAAAGCACTTAGATGAGTGCCAGGCAGAGAAGGGTGCTCAGTGCTAGTTTTCACTGCCATGTCAATCACTTCTAGCACAGGTGTGAATTTCCTCCAAAAGCTTATTCTGAACAGAAGAATACATGTTTGTATTATTCCATTTATATGAACTTCTAGAACAGACAAAATTAATCTAAGGTGATGATAATTCACAACCATGGGTACCTCTGGGAAGGAGAAATATTCAGTAGGAGGACACAGGACAGAGCCTGTTGGAAGCTCAAGTGTTCTATATATTTATCTGGGTAATTGTTACATGGATGGATGCATATATGTGTACATGTGGGAGTACATGTGTGTATGTGTGTGTAAAAATACATCAAGCTCTGCACTTAAGATTTATAGAGCTTACTATGTGTATTTAATACCTCAAGTTTTAAGAAAACTCTGTTAGAACCCATACATGCCATGCTGCAGTAACTGTCATAACTGTCATGCTATTCCAGTCGAGTCTGGAAGATGGGGAAGAAATACACCAGTTTGTGGTATAAGGAAGAGAGAGGGGGAAGGAAATGGAGAGAGAGAAGTGGGAGGAAGGAAAGAACAGAGGAAGGGAGAGAGAAGGATTGATACAGCAGGCAAGCCAAGCTCCTAAAGCACATAATATGATTTCAGAATAAAACAGCAATGCCCTGGCTAGTGTGGTTCAGTGGTTGGGTGCCAGCCTACAGATCATGGGGTCACTAGTTCGATTCCTGGTCTAGGGCACATGCCTGAGTTGCAGGCCAGGTCCCCGGTAGGGGGCACATAAGAGGAAGCCACACATGATGGTTCTTTTCTCTTTGTCTTTCCCTTCCCTTCTCTAAAAAAACAAATAAAATCTTTAAAACAAAAAACAAAACAGCAAGTGCTATTATTAACAAGTTATTTTTTTATCTCATCAGTGTTCCTTAGAGATAGCATACTTGTTTAGTTATATCTGACAGTGTTTCTTAATTTTGAAATGATTCATATCTATAGTGAAATGAGAAGATGGGAAATTCCCCCACAGGATCCCAGACACAGATTTGGGTGGGGTGTCTAATTCTAGTAAAATAAAGGAGTCAGAATGCCCACCAGTTCAGTGGGTGGCCTATGGGAGAATAGATTCAGTAGCAAACATGAAACTCAATCAGACCTCTATTAACCACAAATTTCTATCCCCTGGGAAAAAATTGGGAGAGCTGGGTCAAAGACCTTCTTGTAGATTCCCAGAATTCGCTATGGTCAAGCAGGCAGTGCTGCCAGAACTTAGGCCGAATTTCAGTTGCCCTGATGCTTTTATATGACGTTCCATTTTCAAGTCATCTCATTCACATGAAGAACATTTTATCCACAACTCAGGCAACATTTCCTCAAAATTTCACTGAAATAGGTGTGGTGTTTTTTTCCCCTAAATCACTAATTAAGTGAAGTTGAGACTGTGCAAAACCATTTAGAGATGGAAGTAAGAAATGTACATTCCTCAGATCAAATTATGATGAAAACAAAGAAGACAGATGCTGTAACTCCTAACAACCCTATAAGATCTGTTTGTAATGATGTCATCCTATGAAACGGGAGAGGAGAAAAATGTCAAGTTCATTTATGTACAGCAACTGCAATTAGAAAGCCAAAGTTATAAATCTTTTACAGGTCAGCAGCTTGTTGACCTTGAAAATTACTTCATTTCTAGTATAGCCAAATTTTGACTCACTTTTCAAAGCAAAGCACTTAAGGCAATTGTATGGCTCCACTTCAATTAGGCAGGTCACAAGAGCAGAAAAGTCCCAACTAGAAATGTGGCAATCAGAAGACATGGTCCAGGAATAAAGAGTTTTCTTCTGATGACAGGAGTGATGAGAAAGGCAATGAGAAGGCTGTGCCCTGGCAACACTGGGATTCTGGTAGCACCAATCTTGCCTGCTTATACAGTACTTGAGAACTGTCAATTGCCCTGCTTAGATGTCTTCCATTAACAAGCAGCAGAAGCTGGGTGTGAAATAGCCAAGCCTTGGTTCAGAGATGTCACCCCATAGCCCTTCCTATCCCTCAACATTGCCAAGGAAAGGAAAGAGCAAGAAAGTCATTTGACCCAGGTCTCCTAGTCATGAAGGGCATCCAATTTAGACTTTCATTCTCTTCAAGTAGTGTCCACAGTTACAAAGATACACTAAAAAGAATAAAATATATTTAAACCTGGGGTCTGCTACCAGACTATTACTGATTTCAGTGCACCTTACGTTAATGTCTTATACATCTTGCAACTAGTGAATAGTATAATTATATTGCATTGTTTTGTGTTTCATGGTAAAAGGATTAATTAAATGCAAACATTAAAACCATGTCCTAACTTGTGCTGTTGCATTGGTATTTGTTGTCATTTTTATATTTCAAGAGACTTAAAAACCTAAGTGGTCTCTTAAGCCTTAAGAGGTCGTTAGGAGCAAGCATCATCCAAAGGGCTTCATTATCTAGAGACTGGGCCTGAAGATTAGGATGCTTAAGGTATCTATTATACCCCTAATAAACAGATTCCTTTTTAAAGAGAAGTTAAGCTTAGAGATGTTAATTTGCCCACAATCACATGGTTAGATCTTTCCTGATTCTCCCTGTGAAAGAGGTTCCACTGCTTTCATTTCACCTCTCCTTTGGTATTTATATCACTTCCTGGTCACACTGAATCACTGGTCTCAAGATTGATCTTGGTGCCGGTCCTTGTATGTCATTCCATCCTGGACTTACCTGATGGTGGGATTTACCTTACTCGGGTATAGCTGCCTCCTATTTGTCTTCCCCACTACACTGAGGACTCCCTGAGAGCCAGAAATGTTACTTGCTTGTATTAGTATTTACTACATGTTTGTTGAATGGACAAATAAATAGAAGAAATGTAGAATGGCAGGGTAACTACATGGATCAATTGATTGATAGAAATAAAAATGAAAGAAATAATAGTTACTACCCAATAAAATCCAAATCTAATACTGTCTCCAGCCTTTAATTAGCTGAACGAAGAACAGAGAGATCTTCTAACTTGATTGGATTAGCCTTCCATGTTTATGGATCCAGTGGATAGTAAGTAGCCTTGCTGGGGTAAGGCGCCACTTCACCATATTTGGAGAGCATGATTGAGGCACGTAACTCCCAAATGAATGAAATTTGATTCTGTCTCTCAGGCTTCACATCTAGCTGAGTATCTACAATGAAAACTCAGTCACTGCAATAAAACCTCACAATCAGGGTGCTACCACCAAGGCATCATTCACATAGATTACAAACTATATGCCCTCTGGAGTTGTATAATACAGTGCCTTTAATGGGATCTAAGACTAGAAAGTATATAGAAAAATAAGAGAAGACACCACCTCAAAAAAGAGGTATATGTTTTCGTTTTTAAAAAAATCTTTTCTGGCACTATAAAATAGGCAACATGAGCCACTGGTTAAGAGCAAAACTTCTAGAACAATACACCACAGCTCTAGCACTTAACAGCTGTGACACCTTGAGCAAGTTATTTAACCTTTTTGTTCCTCAGTCTTCTTGCATTTGGACAGCAATACCATCTACACTACAGGGCCACTTCGAGGACTGGATAAGTTACTATGCTAATATGAAGTAAAACCTAGCACATGGCAAGTGTTCAATATGTTAGTAATAATATTATATTTTTATATTCACCTAGAATCTCAGCAGATATTTGGATCCATTTAAAATTTTTTTCTTTCTTTCTAAAAATAGTATGTGCATATATATCTATACACATAGATGTACACATACATGGTCTGAGCAAATAAAATGTGGTTACTAGTGCGAGCTCTAGTATCCATCCTGATGTGCATTCCAGTCCCATTCCACACCTGTGAGGCAACTCACTGAACACTGCTATACTCCAGTTTCCTCACCAAATAAAAAAATATAATTAAAATATTTAGCATATACCTGCTATTCTGTAAGTGGCCAATCTTTTTTTCAGTATATGTACAATGTTGGCTCTGGCTGAGTATTTTTGTTGGTTAGAGCATCATCCTGATACTGCAAGGTTGCAGGTTTGATCACCGGTGAGGACACATACAAGAATCAACCAATGAATACATAAATAAGTGGAGCATGAAACCAGTGTCTTTCTCTTTCTGTCTCTGTGTCTCAAATCAATAAATAAGAATTAAAATAATAATAATATATGTACAATGTCTTTCAGGCTAGTATCTCTGTACTTCAATAACAAAATCTCAATTATAGGCTAAAAACACTGATAATGAATAATGGGGGGAAATAAAAAGATAACACTCACATGTAATCCCTTTCTCCAAATTATATTGATTGCTTTTTAATTTTTTGTAAGGATTTTTTAAAAATACTTAGAGATAATTTCAAATTTACAGAAAGCTGTAAAAATAAAAATAGTACAAAGAATGCTGCATACACTTCACCCAGATTCACCTAATATTGACTTTTTAGCCCTCTCCCCACACATAATACATTTTTAACCATTTTTAATGTTTTGCAGCCATTCAAGAGCAAGTTGCATTTACTGTGGCCCTTTACATTAAATACGTGAGACTGTATTTCCTAAAAATAGGGACGTGTAATTGCTTATTTTTAAATGCAATAGGAAAATATGTCACTGAGTGAAGTCTACTCATATTATGGCTAAAATAACACAAATGACATATTCTTATTTAAATTTAAGGTGATAATTTGGGGTAGTACATTCCCTTGGGACTTTCAGTAAGCCCATCAGAATATGGCCGGTGAAGTATCCCTAGCTGGACCTTAGCATAAATGTGCATAATCCATTACAGAAGCTGAAAAATTATCTATAATATTTTACTGAACCTATTTGATACAAGATTTATTTTAAAATATATTGTACTTTATTCCCTTCATTTAAATGACTCTTGGAAAGCTAAAACATGGTAAAATCATCTCATAAATAATAGAGGGTAAGGATACTGTGAAAATGCCCATATCCCTACAGAAATTGCTGTGGAAATTGCTTTATAATTGCAACAAATCTTGATGAAAAATGTTAGCTGAAATTATAAAGCAATTAAATAAATTAACATGACTACCACACAGATATTTTAGTATCCTAGACTCCGCCAAGGACCACTCTATAGGTTATTAAGACTCTTTTTAAAATTCAATACATTAATTTCTAAAGGGACTACACCCAAAGAAATTTACCACGAGCTTGGACTCTTGGATGCAGTTAAACTGGATTTGAATCTGGGTTCCATCATTAGTAAACTGCATCCTTGAACAAGCCACTTACCTGAGCTCCCCATACCTCAACTGCCACGCTCATAATACAGGATGATAACACTGTGCCTCTCAGGGTTTGGAGAGAATTAAAAGGGACAGGATTTGTAAATTGCTTAGCACAGTGCCTGGTATATAGAGTAACTTCTCTATTAATGATAGATATTATTATTAAGCAGTGAGGCAGGTCTAACATGTTTTCATAAGAAGATTATAAATTACATCATCTCTAATTATACTTAAATCTAAACTGCTATGCCTTCTTGTTTTTCTCTACTCCTGAGAACCTTAGGACAAAGAACACCAACCAAACCGTGTTTATACGAGTCTATTAACACTGGACATACAAATCAAGTCCAGTGTTATGAGCTCTTAAGTTTGTAGTTTCTCTTTCTTTTGTCCCCCAATGACTTCATCTATTCAGCAAATATACAATGGCAATTAGGGTAACAACATATAATAAGAAACACCAAGAAAAAGAACACTAAGGAATTAGCTGATGCTGGGAAAATGCAGTGAAAGTACTGTTTCAAGCATGCCTACTCTTGGCTAGATCATCCAATTATTAATCTTCATATGTTCTTGCCTAGCTTCTAGTGTTAGGTTGTTATTCAACAAATGTTAGCAAATATTTTTTTAAACTTAGCTTGCTCCCCCAAAAAAGAATCATACAAATTATACAAATCATTAAGAAGAGAGAGAGAGTCATATAAATAAGGCACAAGAGCCTAATGAGAACTTGAAAAGAAAAAAGGGAGAATGTGGGTTTGAGGAGTCATGCTAGGAGGGGAGGGGAGGGGAGGGGAGGGGAGGGGAGGGGAGGGGGCCTGAAAGAAAGAAGACTGATCTAAAGGAGGACATACAAGGTGCTGTGCTCACTGCTGGGGGCTTCTGTACTTCTCATGAACATCAGTAATGGTGATGAGGAAATGGAGTCCCACAAAGTCTCAGTCACCTGCTCAAGTCAACAAAACCAGTAAATGCTTGAGCCTGCCAGCCACTCTAACCCACCATACCTAAAAGTCCATCACACCTGGATGTTCTAGCCCAAGGTAAAGAGGAAACGTCTGATTCAGGAGTGTACAAATCCTCTTCATGAACTCAGTGATGGCACAACTCAGTATAGATTCCTCTGGTGCATCAGTGGTCCTTAAGGGACAGTCTAGAAATGAGAAGTGCCATTGTGGTTTGGGTTGTCACAAACACAGGGTGTGCTCCTGGCATTTATCTGGTGGGTGTTAGGAGAGTAACAGAGAACTTTCTCACCTCCCTCATAATCCTCAGTGCCCCTCCCAACATTCATGTGGAAGAAAATCTGTTCATAGTTACCTGAGCCCAGACCCTAATTCCAAATGATATCTAAATAAAAAGTAATTTTTCTAATCTCGTGTTTCTTTTATTTCGGCATAAAACTCCTTACCTAGACTACTTTGTTACTTTGTAAAACAAATCATACTCCAGCTTATACTTGGTGGAACAGGAAACTGTATGAGAAGTGATCCAGCAAGCAGAGGGGAAAATCCCCTTGATACAGGCAATCTTGTGTTTAAAGTGTTTTCTATTTATATAATGCTGGGCCAAGCACTATAACAAGTACAATAACAAACAAAAAGCATAAGAATTCAACCCTAGCCATGAATCTGCTTTGTCAGCAGAACATCTCATTATATTGGGTGTTTTTTATTAGCACCACATTTAAAGTCATCTGTTAAAATATATATATTATGTAGGATAGAAAACCCTATACCACAGTATGAACCGCTCACTTCTTTAAGTCTTGGCTTCTTTGAGGACAACCCAATGGGAATCCAAGGTAGAACAAATACGTTCTGATGGAGAAGGAAGGAAAGGCTAGGTGGAGGTAGTAAGTCAGTGAGTCAGTGACTAAGAAGAATCTCAAGACCACAGACCATCCAGAGCACAGGAGAAAATACAATATTGATGGGTAAAGTTAAGGGCAGAGAAGAGTTGAGAACTGATGGAGAATTAATGAAGACAAATACTGATTGTGTTATATGCAACAAACGTTTGATTGAATAGAAACAAGGCAGGATTGAAGAGACAAATGGGCTTGAGTTCAGACCTCTAATAGTTTGTGTATCCTTGATGAGGCCAGAGTTAGAGATGACACATATATAAGGATCGTGGCAGGGTACCTCACACATTAGGAGAGGCCAAAACTGAATAGCTATTATTGCTGTTCCTGGTGACAGTTTTACAACAGGCTAGGCTTTGTAAAGGCTGAAGCAAATACTTGTTGTAGACAGCACTTCATTTTGTTAGAGGACAAGAACAGTACACACAGTGAGAAGTTCCTAGTGACTTTTATCTGATCAGTTCCAGGAATGCTTGTAGAACTGTCTAGTTCATGAATTACAACCTGAAGCATTCCACTCATATCAAACATGACCTGAACATGGGGATACACATTCCAGGAGAGAAGCAGTGTGCCAGTGCCCAGTTCTTTACCCTGGCCCCCTGCTGATAAACTGATCTAGCTCACATCATCAGCTCAAATTCGAGAATGGGTTGACTTTTGGCAAGCAGTGTTGGAAACAGCTATGCTTAAAAGAAATGAATAGGTTAAAATATATTTAGAAATGGCACAAGCAAAATTAGGATCCTTTATGTTTACCATCACATGAAATTTAAATTGTCTTATAGATCTAAGCAATTTAATCCCTTTGTAAACTTCTTTAAGTCCATGATGAACGCCTCTTGCACAGGTTACAATGGACCTAGTGTGAGGCAGAGCCTTGATCAACAAAGTGTTAACCTACAGAACAAAAGTGACCTATCCTTTCCTCTTTCGGATGAACTTTGCTTGAAAAATAAAGAGACCATCATAAACAAATCAACAAACAAGTGTTGGAGAGGATCTGGAGAAAAGGGAACCCTAGTGCACTGTTGGTGGGAATGCAAACTGGTGCAACCACTGTGAAAAACAATATGGAATTTCCTCAGAAAACTAAAAATGGATCTTCCTTTTGACCCAGCAATTCCACTGCTGGGATTATACCCTAAGAACACTGAAAAACCAATCCAAAAGAACCTATGCACCCCAGTGTTCATAGCAGCAGAATTTACAATAGCCAAGTGCTGGAAGCAACCTAAGTGCCCATTAGTAAATGAGTGGATCAAAAAACTGTGGTACATTTACACAATGGAATTCTATGCAGCAGAAAGAAAGAAGGAGCTCCTACCCTTTGTGACACCATGGATGGAACTGTGAAGCATTATTCTAAGTGAAATAAGCCAGGTGGTGAGGGACAAATATCATAGGATCTCACCTTTAACTGGAACATAATCAACAAAAGGAAAAAGCAAGCAAAATTTAACTGGAGAAACTGAAAGTAAGAACAATCTGACAGTAACCAGAGGGGAGGTGGGAGGGGATAATGGGGGGCAAGGGTTTTCAGGAACTACTATAAAGAACACATGGACAAAAACAAGGGGAACGGTGGAAACAAGGGAGGGAAGGGGATTTGGCTGGGATGGGGGTAAGTGGTGGGGGGGAAATGCAGACAACTGTAATTGAACAACAATAAAAAAAATTTTTCTAATAAAGAAAAATAAAGAGAGTTCCTTAGAGTGGAGCCCAGAGAAGAGAAGAGAGGAGAGCAGGGCGGGGTATCAGGGTGTCATTCAGCATTCCAGAGAACCAGTACTACAGGATGAGTTGTATCTCGTTTTGACAGCCACAGTGTAGTAAATGACAAGCCCTGCCAGGTGACACATTTATCTTCACAAGAAAAGCAGCCATTCCAAAGCAAGCATCTCAGATGTCATACCAGCTCAGACAAGAAGTCATAAAGCAGGAAGACTATTGATGCAGGAGGTGCAGGGTGTCCAGACTGTAATCAAAGCAGTGTGAATGGGCACAGCAGCTCCAAGCTCACAGAAGCCTTGACTTTCTCTCCAGGCCTGGCTTACCAGCCAAGTAATTGGTGGAGGCTTTATCAGCCATCTAGGGGCTCAAGCCTCTGAGCTGCCTTTTATTCCAAAACCTTTATGGCAAAAGCAGCCCTGCTGTTTCTCCCAAATTCAAAGTAGCCAAGAAAACAAAAAAAAAAGCAAAAACAGAAAAACAAAGAGCATCTTCATCCATTTCTTCATGTGTTCATTCTTTCAACAAATACTTATCCGATGGTCTAGTCACTAATCTAGGTACAGGCTGGTCACTGAGGTAGCTACAGTTCCCAACTTCAGTAGAGTTAGATTCTAATAGGACAGACAAACATGTAGGAGGTATAATGGGAGTCACAGAAGGTGATTCTGGGAGCACTGAGGAGGGCAGTAGATGCAATCCATGGAGGCCTTCATGGAGGAAGTGGTCTCTGGGTTAGAGCTTAAAAGAAGGCTGTGAACTGGTCAAATGGAAAGTTAGTGAAATAATATGTATCCAGTTATAAAAAGACACCAGGTGTGTTTGGGGAGTTGATGACATTCATACAGCTGAAGCACTGAGGGAGAGGAGGTTGAGAACTTAAATAAATTTGAAGGGCAGGTGACAGAAATATTATCCAGATGGCTCTGAGGAATCAGAGAAGTGAGCAACACAGATAATATTTACATACATATCAAGTCCATTTATTTAAAGGTGGTTTTGCGTAAAGTATACTAAGCAGAGATCTAATGAAAAATAAGATAAACCTAGATATTTCACGAGATTCCTGTAATGATTTTTAAAAGCTAAATAATCATTAGCAATTATTAAAATTCCATTGTACATACCAGTGAGTTACTTGAAATTCAGGAAAAGGACACTTATTTTTAAGATACAATGTTTTACATAGCCCCAACCCCCAAGATATAAAACCCCATGATTTTAAACAGTCAGAACTATAAAATTCAGCAATGGGAAGCTTTTTTCCTTTTTTCTTCCATTCTCAATGGTCCACATTCTACTGCTCTAATCAGTGTTATTTAGTACACCCCACACGAGAGTTAGAACTGTCTGAACCCTGACCATGCCACTTGCTAACTATGTGACTCCAGGCAAGCAATTCACCTAGCTGAGCCTGATTCCTGTGATGGACCCATCTCTGAGGGTTCCAGGCAGTGTCTGGGGAGATGGTGATTGCAGAGGGTGCCTCTGTTTCCGTTTTACTGAAGCGTAAATGAGACCAGAGAGGTTACATGATTGCATGGACCACACAGCTACACAGCAGCCCCGGCCTTCACATCAGGACTTCTGACTCATTCTGCATCTAGTTCTTTTTTCTGTCATATTTATTTTGGCAGTGTGGTGATTTTCAATGGTAAATATAATCATATTTTAACTGCAATGACCTTTTTCATACTGTGGGAAAAAAGTTTTTGAATAAAGGGGAGTGGAGAATAATAACGAACAAAAATAGCACTGGATGAATATTTTAAATGGGTGAATTGTATGGTATGTGAATTATATCTCAATAAAGCTATTAAAGTTAAAACAGCACTAGATGAGATATGGGTAATGAGGTCATTAGAAGAGGTTCGATTTTGAGGAAATCATGTGTGCTGCTTCATTTTCTCACCTGTGAAATGGGGCTACTATTACCTGCCCTGTCTTTGCTTAGGGATGAGGATGAAATGGAGCCTCAGTGGTAAAACCATCATGGGGCACATAAGGCTCCAGTGCACTAGAAGACACTGAAAAGAACTAGAGAACAAAGGGGCTTTATTTATTAATTAATAATGATATGTGAGCCTCCTAAAATGTATAGGTAAAGAACGCTAGCCCAACTGGCAAGCACCTGTTCATGAGGTCATCCCTTTTCAAAGTACTGAAGTCACTGAAGTAGCAGCAACAGGAAGCTCTGGGAAACAGAGATTACACAAGCTTGTTTCTCTATGGCACAGTTATACATACCAGGAAAATCCATTCTCCAGATCGATGGCTTCCTAACCAATTATCATGACAGGTTGGTACAGAGGTTCTGCTTCACAAGTCACATAGGTCAAAGAATCCAAATAAACGCACATGTGGCTGGAGATATAGAGCCTATAACAGAATCCTAAGTCCCACCTGGCCTCCTCATGTTCAAAGGCACACACACTGTACCAGACTCAGAAACAGACCTCTTCTGAATTGCCTTTCCATTTTATGAAGGAAATGTAAAATGAAACGTTACCTGTTTTTTTTCCAGTAGGAAGACCATTTCCATGTTCCAAATTCCTAATTTATTGGTTTCATAGGAATGCAACATCAATACCAAGGACTTCATACAAGCAAAGATAAAACATGATTTTTCACAGTTTTTAAAAGGCTGAGATCATTTTTGCTCCAGTTCCTACATAGTGGTAAACTTAAAATCAAGCCATTTAGCTCACAGTCAGGCGCAATAAAATCAGTGGAAAACATAAATGGGAAAGCATGCCAAAAATGTAACCATAGTAACACCACAGATGCGTCAAGAAATGGTGTGCCTGTGTGCTTCATTTCCCATTTCTTAAATTGGAATCTAAGTAGGGAAAAATTACACAGAACAATCATGATTCTGCAGCTACTAAATTCTGCAAAACTGCACTCAAACTGAAGATCTAGAACTTCAGAGGCGGCTCCAGTATAGCTATAGAAACAGCCCTGACGGTTTAAGAGATGCCACTTAGCAGTTACCTCCTCTCTCCATGACTGTTTCCTCATCTATAAAATAGGTATTAAAAATTCCAACCTCAAAAGTTTTTTCTAAGAGTAAAATTGGACAGTATGTCAGAGGCAGGAGACCTGAGGCCCTGGTCATTGTTAAGCCTGTTTTTACTGTCTTACCTTAGTAGTGCCTTGGTTTCTTGATCTATAAAAAGAGCATGATAATCCTGCTTTACCCATGTGATTAATATTAAAAATTATTACTAAGCCAAGTGTAAGGAATTATTATTATACTATTAGGATTATAGTTTTCAATTCCAATGTTGAAAGCCCAAGAGAAATGAGAGCCAGAATTTCCCATTAATTCATTATGACATTTTCTCTGTCCAGTGCATTTCTGCCACTCTGCAGAAAGGGGCAACTTTGGGGCACTGAGCCACATTACTTGAAGTCAACCTCTCTTTCTCTGGGAGCCTTGGTTCTTTCAACAAGTAAAATGGAGGGCAGGGGTCTATTCTAGAATCTGATCTCTAAAGGTCCCAGTCTAGATGCATGGTCTAAGTCCATGCAGAGCTGTGGCATGCATTCAATTAAGTTATGTTTATTATTTTGCAGTAGTATCAGGAAATATTCACACTCTAGCACATTTCTTGTGAAATATTATCTTTAAAAAAACAAATCACAGCAATAGGCAAGGTACCTTAAACTTCAATTTATTCTTCCTTTCTTTTCCGGGTTAAAATACAATATTTCTAAAAAGACATTTCAAACTTTAAAGGATGGGGTAATAGAGAAGAGACAAAAAACTTCTCGAATCATTCTTTCTTCTATTTTGAATGAAATCAAATAATTTCATGTCCTTGCAGGTTTACTACCTTATGACTGGCTGTACAGGGATGAAGTTTGGTAGCACATGGTAATACTTCACCACAATTAAACTGCCAATAATCTCCTTTTCACACACCCACCCATCAGTAAGGTGCCCAAACTGGCTACTTACAAGGCACAGCATGGCAATAGGTACCCACTTCCTTCCTCAGTTCTTAGTCCAAAGGCCTGGTCCACACCATGAATAACAATTATAGTTAATATTTATGGAAGCTTACACCTTGTCCATACTAAGCAAAATTGACATACCTCATCCCATTTACTACTCACAACAGTTCTATGAAGTTATTAGTATGACTGAGATATCCTTTTCACTGATGTGGAAATTGAACCTTAAAGGAGAAATAACTCTCCTGGCATTATAAGCCAGTAAGTGACAGAGCCAATACTTGAAAGCCATGTAATTCACCTTACACTGTTCTGTGAATCCCATTGTTGATTATGATTCCCAGACTTATGGAGCCACTGAGCAAGCAAGCTGTCACGTGTTCCAGACCAGCTCTCCTATCTCCCTCTATTTTCACACACCCACCCATCAGTAAGGTGCCCAAACTGGCTACTTACAAGGCACAGCATGGCGATACAGATTATCCCTTATTGTCTGCTGGAGTTCGTGATCAGGAGACCCTTTCTGGAACCGCTGGTTGAGAAAGTGTCGTAGGTCCTTGTTCAGCTTTCCTCCTGCAGGAAATGTATAAAACAGATAAAACACATCAACAACAGGGCTTCCCAGAGGCCAAGCAGCCTGAGAGCTATGTGGAGAAGCCACAGGAAGCCCTTCTATTCAGCCACCCTCAGTCATTAGGAGGACTGACTAGAGGTTTTTCTGTGCAGAAGAGGAAGCAAGCAAGAATGTAACAATAATAAAGCAGCATAAAACAGCCTCAATTTGGGGGCCCACTTCACATAACACTAGAAGCCTAATAATTTACACTAGGTTATTACATTAAAAATATGTGGCACAGGCATTTGCAGACACTGCTACAGAAAGAGAGTAAATGGCCAACACCCTAAAGAGGACAATCTCACAATAGATGACAAATTAGGAAATGTTCTTTGCCCAGGGATCCAACTGGTGAAAATTTGCCCTATGGATATACTTGCAAAAGTCTGCCAGCATATCCAGTATTGTTAATTGCAGCATTTTTATAACAGCAAATAAATAAAAATAAAAACAACATGGAAACAACCACCAGGGATCAACAAGTTAAAGCAGTTCATCTAAATAGTAAATGCTGTGCAAAAGCTAAATCTTTATGTATGGGTAGTGTAGGAAAATATGTAGAATAGTGCATGCTATCTCATCCCTTTTGTATACAAATAAAATTAAGAAAAGGAGATACCATGTAATAATGGAAGAATCAATCACCAGAATGTTCTTTAAAGTGTATTTTATTGATTATGCTATTACTGTTGTCCCATTTTTTTCTCCCCTTCACCACCCCTCACCCTGTACCCCCTTCCCTCCAGCATTCCCCCCACTTAGTTTATGTCCATGGGTCATACATGTAAATTCTTTGGTTTCTCCATTTCCTGTGCTATTCTTAACCTCGATCTGTTTTGTACCTGCCAATTATGCTGCTTATTCCCTGTACCTTTCCCCCACATTCTCCCTCTCCAACTTCCCACTGATAACCCTCCATGTGATCTCCATTTCTGTGATTCTCCTTCTGTTCTACTTGTTTGCTTAGTTTTTATTATTTTAGGTTCAGCTGTTGATAGTTGTGATTTTGTTGTCATTTTACTGTTCATAGTTTTGATCTTCTTCTTTTTCTTAGATAAGTCCCTTTAACATTTCATATAATAAGGGCTTGGTGATAAGGAACTTCTCTAACTTGACCTTATCTGGGAAGCACTTTCTCTGCCTTCCCATTCTAAATGATAGCTTTGCTAGACAGAGTATTCTTGGATGTAGATCCTTGCCTCTCATGAGTTTAAATAGTTCTTTCCAGCCCCTTCTTGCCTGCAAGGTTTCTTTTGAGAAATCAGCTGATAGTCTGATGGGAACTCCTTTGTAGGTAATTCTTTCCTTTCCTCTTGCTGCTTTTAAGATTCTCTCTTTATCTTTAATCTTGGGTAATTTAATTATAATGTGTCTTGGTGTGCTCCTCTTTGAGTCCAACTTGTTTGGGATTCTCTGAGCTTGCTGAACTTGTATGTCTATTCCCTTTGCAAGATTGGGGAAATTTTCTTTCATTATTTTTTCAAATAAGTTTTCAATTTCTCACTCTCCCTCTTCTCCTTCTGATACCCCTATGATTTACATATGGGAATATTTAAAGTTGTCCCAGAGATTCCTAAGACTTTCCTTGATTTTTTTATTCTTATTTCTTCATTCTGTTCTGGTTGAATATTTCTTTCTTTCTTTTGTTCCAAATCGTTGATTTAGTCCCGGTTTCCTTCCCTTCCCTGTTGGTTCCTTCTATATGTTGCTTTATTTCAATTTGTATAGCCTTCACTTCTTCCTTTATTTTGCAGCTGTACTCAGTCATTTCTGTGAGCATCCTGATTACCAGTGTGTTTTGAACTCTGCATCTGATAGGTTGGCTATCTCCTTGTCACTTAGTTCTTTTTCTGGAGTTTTGCTCTGTTCATTTATTTGAGTAATATTTCTTTGTTTTGGCACACCTGTTATGTAGTAGGGGGTGGAGTCTTAGGATTTGCCAAGACGGGCAACCCACCTCACTGTGTTGTGGTGCTGTATGTGGGGGAGGGGCCAGAGAGGGAACAATGCTGCTTGCTTAGCTCATACTCTGCTCCCACTCACCTCCCCCAATACCCACAAGTGAACTGTGCCCTTTTGGTGCTGACTCCCAGTGCATTTGTGTATATTCTAGGACCCTGTAGGCCCCTCCAATAGACTCTGTGAGACTGGCAGCTTCTCCCACCACTGCAATCCCCACAGGTTTTTACAGCCAGAGTTTTTGAAACTTTCTTTCCCCAGTGCTGGACCCCTGTGTTGCATGGTCTGTCTCACTCCCTAGTTGTTCCTTCTGGATTATCCACACTCAAATATGAGATCACCTAGTCCACCAGCCACTGCCTTGCCGCACATCTTCTCTGCCCCAGCTGCCCATCTCCATCCCTTCTACGTGTCTAGATGAACATTTCTTCTTTAACTCCTTGGTTGTTGGACTTCCATACAGTTCAGTTTTCTGGCAGTTCTGGTTGTCTTTTGTCTTTAAAGTGGTTGTTATCCTTCTTTTGGTTGTGCAAGGAAGTGAAGTGTGTCTACCTATGCCTCCATCTTGGCAGGAAGCCTCAATGTTTCTCTCATCAGAAAGTTTTTAACAGCAGTTTCCTTTAGGGAGAAGGTCTTGGGCATGGCAAATAAAGGAGATATCACTCTTCCTTATATAGACAGATAAAATATAGAGGTCTGACTATCCTGTGTTGATTTACAAACACTAAATACATATTTCTTTTTTATTAATGTTGCTGTTTAAGCAATAGTTAATTGGGTGGAGCTTTGGGTTTATTTCTTTGTTAATTCCCTACAGTAAAAGAACAAAAATAAAACTAAAAAAATTATATTGTTACAAATATATGCCTAGAAAGAAGGTAACTAAATTTTTAAAAATTATAAATACAAATTATAGTCTACAGCATCTACAGAAGGCCTGTATATCAACCTAGATAACATTCATTCTTATGGAGAATGACACTTCAGTGACAGCTAAGAATAACAAGGCTCAGATTGTCCTTCCAAATTTAGACAAGATAAAAATTAGGTAAGAGCATTTCTAGCCTTAGAGAAATAATGCAGTAATTCAGTATCCATGTAAGCCACAATATTCAAGTCTTTAGATAATAACTTCCCCATGGTCAAAAAGAGTAAGTCACAAGGATGGCAGGAATAGTTAGGATGATGATATATCCTACCTAGGACAGGAAACTACTGATCTTTACTCTAATGTCATGTTCAAAACAAGGTTCTCTGCTATGCTTGATCATTTTAGAAGATACTAATAAAAAAATCTGAACTTTTATTTGAGTTGTATTATACCTACAGTTTCAAGTGGCCAAAAAGAAGATACATGTATTCAAGTCAAGCTTAAGTCATTCAATAAATATCCAATTAGTCATCAGATATTTGCTTGTTTGTTTATTTATTATGTTTTTTTATCCTCACCCAAGGAAGTGTCTATTGATTTTACAGAGAAGGACAGAGAGAAAGAAAGAAAGGGAGAGATACATTGATGTGAGATAGAAACATCTATCAGTTGCCTGTTGCACACATCTGACCGAGGACCAAACCCACAACCTAGGAATGTGCCCTGACCAGGAAGAAAACCCATGACCTTTTGGTTTATGGGACAATGCTCCAAAAAACTGAGCCATACCAGACAGGCCTCATCAAATATTTATTGAATGAAGAAGACAAACACCCACACACCCTACTTCCTCCCCTCTAAAATGAGCACAAGGTTTAATCAAACATTTTGCAAAATAATATATATGATTGGCCATTAAGCACATGAAAAGATATTCAATACCATAATTATCAGAGAAAGGCAAATTGAAACAACAATAAGATCCTATTGCATACCCACTAATACAGCAAAGTTAAAGGCTGGCAATCTCATGTGTTAACAAGATTTTGGAGTAATGGAACTTCTACATACTCCCAGTGGGTATATAAAATGGTTCATTCTCTTGAGAAAACAATTTAGTTGCATCTTATAAAGTTAAACCTAAACTAACCAAATGACCCAACAATTACATTCTACTCAAGCAAAATGAAAGCAAGTCCACACACACACACACACAAAACTTGTAAATGAAACTTCATAGCAACTTTATTCATTATGCAATAGTCCCAAATTTGAAATAACCCAATAACCCAATAAGCAAACTGTACTGTATTCAAACAATAGGATGCTATACCACAATTAAAAGGAGTACATACCTAATATTAATAAATCTCAAATACATAGTGCTAGCAAAGAAGCTAGGCACAAAAAAAGAACATACTGTACAATTCTATCTTTACAAACAGTTTTAGTAAAGGCTAGCCAGATTGAGAATGACAGAGGGCAGTTAAGTGGTTACCTGAGGGTAGACAGTCTACAAATGGGTACAGGGGATTTAAGATATACGGAGCGTATCAACATTGATTTCTTGGCTTTGCAATTGTACTACAGTTATGCTATAATTGGGAAAAAATGAGTGAAGGGTACATGGGACCTCTGCATGCACAATGATTCCAAAATAAAATATTTTATTTTTTTAAAGATTTTATATATTTATTTTTAGGCAGAGGAAAAGGGAAGGAGAAAGAAAGGGAAAGACACATCAATGTGTGGTTGCTTCTCGTGCACCCCCTACTGGGAACCCGGCCTGCAACCCAGACTTGTGCCCTGGCTGGGAATCAAACTGGAGACCCTTTGGTTCACAGGACAGCGCTCAATCCACTGAGCCACACCAACCAGGCAAAATAAAATGTTTGAAAAAGGGGGAGCATAGGAAAACTTTTGGGAGGAGATGCCAGTAAAATGTATCTTGGTTATGACAATGACATCACAGGTTTAGATATTTGTCAAAACTTACAGAGCTATACATTTATATGTAAACAAGTATATTTTATGATATGCAAATTATACTATAATAAGATCTCTTTCAAATTTTTAAAACATACATAATTATTGAATGACTATGTGGCAGACACTGTTCTAAACACTTAGTTTTCAAGTTATTAGAAAACTGAACTAAAAGAAAGAGAATAAATCTTGGTAGTTAAGACAGGCCTGTGTTTAAATCCAGGGCATGCTGATTTTTTAGCTAGTGAGCCCAAGAGCACTGCTTATCCTCTGAACTGCACTCTTCTCATCTGCAAAAATGGAGCATGGTATCACAGTAGTTCCATCACAAGACCGTTATGAGGATTAAATGAGGCTTGGAGTGCTTGGCACTGAGAAAGCACTCAAAACTGATGGAAATTACCATTATGAGAATATGGCACGGACAACTGAAGCAAGAGAGAAAGAACTGGTATCAGTCCAAAGGTGGACTGTTACGTAAAAAAATTTGTTTCAACTAAACATAAAGCCTGTCCTGTTAGCTTAGAAATAGTGAAAAACAAAATACAGGCCTAGGGAAATATGGATTACATGATATTTTTCAAGTTTCTGAAAGGGAATAAAATACTACTTGTGCTCAAATGGTCTGGACGTTTGTAAACTGGTTAACAAACAGTACATGATACAGTCCAGGCACTGTTCTGGAGTTGAAGTTCAAGAAATGAAACCAACTGGTAAATCACTGATATTTGATAGTCATTCTGCCAACTCTACCTCTAGGTATAAAGCACTCTGGAATTTGACCAAAAGGATAACAATGTTTACCAGCAAAATCTCTATTACCTAGAATCTAGGGTTTTATATTCCCCTTAGAAACCAGAGTGCTAGACATTAAAAAGACAGTGACAGTTATCATTTGAGCCTTGAATACCAAAGGCGTCTATGGGATCCAAATGTACTGCTTGAGTCGAAAGCAAAATTCCAAAGAAGATTCAGGATACAGTATCTCTTCATCATATATATACTGTAGGCTCACACATGACATTCCTATCAAGATAAACCAGGGACTTACAGGTTGGAAGGCATTAAGACATAGACGCACTTGGTTTACACTTGAGCTTTACAGTAAAACTAGGCAAGCCAGCTATAGTTTATGATCTTTGAAGTAAAACTCCTTTCTACTGCAAATGTGTCAATGGGCAGGGTTAACTATGTTGCCTGTTAACATTTACTCTATGTTCCGTGACATTTGTAAGCGAAAAGCCTCAACCTTTGCATTACGTTAACAATACTATACTTTTGGGCATCTAATCTCAAATTAATTGCCAATTATTTAGGGGACCTGTCTATAAATCTTCCCCTAATTGTCAAGGGCAGTGAGCCAATGAAATAATAAATTGCAAGACAGAGTTTGTCATGCATCTACACTTTCCTTGAAATTCAAGACTTGCTTTGCAAATGGAAAACATAGGTCAGGAATACAAGGAACTTTTTCCATGAAAAGGATTCAGAACTTAATTTAAGACATTTCATATGTCTTATTATAAATGGAAAAAAGGGGGTTTAGACAACCATAGATTTACCATTTTACATTTAATATTTTATCTACATATCTGGAATTCTGTTTTTTACATTTAAATCAATATATTGCTGCTTTTTAAATTTGCATTAGTTTACAGAAATTTAACCATGTCAATTGATGTAATTTTTGTTATTTTAAATGTTGTATATTTCATTTAAAAATATACCAAAATATATTTCTCCTTCATAGAATATTGAGCTACCCCCATTGCCGCAATATAATTGTAATGCCTTTTTAAAAAACCAATGTGTTAATTTTTTCTCTAGACTATCAAAATATGGAAATGGACATAAACAGCTTCAATTTACCTAGATATTGGTAAATTCTTCTCCAAAATAGTGGTGCCAATTTACCTTCCAGCAACAATTTTTAGAGCTCCTGCTTCCCCACACTCAAAGCAATGTTTGCTATTATTAGTGTAGCAAGGGTCCCTGATACCACCCCCCCCGCCCCCATTTGCTGATTCACTATCAGAATTCACAGGACTCAGTATAAGGTCGGCTCAGAGCTATGATTTTTATAGCAAAAGAGTGCACAGCAATAGCAGCAAAGGAAAAGTCTCACAGGGCAACAAAGTCCAAAGGCCTTCAGATGCCAGCTTCCCAGTGTCCTCTCCCACTGGAGTCACACACTCAATTCTCAATACAACTTGTAACAATACTGTGAAGTGTTGCCCATTTGACACTCTGAGAAGCTCATTAGACTCTCAGGGCCCACAGTTTTTATTAGGAACCAGTCAAATAGGCAGTGTATGCCTAACATGAAACAAAACTAGACTTTTAGAAGGAAAGCATAAACCGCATCTTTTGCCCAAAAGGTTAAAGCACAGTTGAGTCAATGGAGAGAATCCCTCCAAAACCCAAGCTCCCAGATTCCAGCCAAAAGCCAACTTGGTAAGCAGGCTTTCACGTGAATAGTCATTAACTCTTCTCTGCACACTCCGCCTTTTTAAAATCTTTCTAACCTAATAAGGATAAAATGACAACCTGGTGTTATACTAATTTACAATTATTGATTACTAGTGAAACTGACCATTACATCTTTTTTTGTCTATTTCCTCTCCTGTGACTTCCTGTTCATATTCTTTGTGCATTTTCTTAATGAGTTTTTTGTTATTCTTGGTAAGAATCTGATATGATTCCTTTATTATTTAGGTTGCAAATTTTGCTTGTCATTATTTCAACATAAAAGGATCCCCTAACAAAATTGAGGGGTGCCATTTTTCCAATTTTGCCTCCTATGGTACACAGTTTTCTGCCAACTCAAACAGAAGCATCATTTTCAAGGTTAGGAGACTCTGCTTGATCTGATATCTGCCTCCTAAGAAAGAATATAAGTCAGTAGAAATAATCTTCATGGTCAAGAAGCTAGGTTTTCAGTGAAAACACTTTTCAGCCCTCTTAACTCATCCACTTCTGACCAAGAAGGCAAAACACAACTCTCCCTGTGCCATGTGAGCTCTAAATGATCCACCTCTACTTGGTCAAAGAATAGTGTTTCATTACAACTAGAACTTAGACTTTAATACATTTAACATTTTCAATGTTGAGGAAAACTTGTATATGAATATTAAACTAATCATACTTTCAAAAGATTCTGCTTCAGCACACAATTTCTTCATGAAATGATTATAGTTGTAGGAAACATTTATCAGGGCAACAAAAAGTTTGCACTGTGGTGAAGCTATTGCAGCAAAAAAAAAAAGAATCTGTCAGTTCAGCAGTTTAGGTTTAAAAAGAAAAAATTTTTAAAGATTTTATTTATTTATTTTTAGGGAGAGGGGAAGGCAGGGAGAAAGAGGAGAGAAATATCGATCAGTTTATCTCATACACACCTCGTTCAGCGACCGAACCCACAACACAGGCATGTGCCTTGACCGGGAATTGATCCAGCAACCTGCTTTGTGGCATGATGCCTAACCAACTGAGCCACACCAGTCAGGGCAAGAATAATTTTTTAAAACCAAAACTATACATTGAAGTCCAAATTAACTAGTTTTATAGTCATTCAAACTCACAATTCAAAATATATTGAAATGAGCATTGTTTGAAAAAGATGTTTGCTATTTGTTTCCTTCTGATACATTTTTCTAAAATTAATGTAAATTATTGAGGAGTTAGTGATTTATGGGTAGAGTTTCCACTAGGAAAAATAAAACATGTCTGAGGAAGGCTGGTGGTGATGGCTGCACAACAAGGTATTTACTGCCACAGAACAGTAAACTTAAAAATGGGTAACATGATAAATTTCATGTTATGCATATTTTGCCACAATAAAAAGGTAATATAGATTACTTACATTTGAAAAGTACACAAAAGTACAAAGAAAATTAAAACCAAGTGTATCTTGATTTGTATCACCCTTAACATTTTTATTGTGTGTGTACACACATATATTATACATACTTACATACTTACACAATACACTTAGACATTTGAGGAGATCCACTCACTCATTCAACAAATATTTATTAAGTGCCTCTAGCCCTTAAGATCCAAGAGGACAATGCAGAATCCCTGAGCAGGGACTGGCGGGTAGACAGGGCTGGCCTCCAGACAGAGACAACTGTTAAGATGTGAACTGGAGGAAGACAAGAGGCTGGCTGACTGGCTGGCTCTGCACAATGTGGGGAAAGAACATTTACACAGAGGGAACAGCATGTGCAAGTGGTTTGGAAGTAGAAAAGAGGTCAGCATGTTTGAGGAATGGCAGGAAGCTCACATGAGGGGTGGCACAGACTGAGGCTAAAAAGAGACATGGAAGCCAGATAATTCTGTGCCTCACAGACCATGATAAAGAGCTGCAATTTTATTCCAAGCTCAGTAGAAATCCACTGAAGTGAGTTTAGTCAGGGATGGGGGAAGGTGTGGTCTAAATTCTGAGATGACTTTTGCAACTGTGTGGTGGATCAGGTATAGAGGCAGTTGACAGGATGAAGCCAATGGAATTGATCACCCATCTGGGGTGCTGGGAGTAGGAGATGCCCCTCACAGGAAGAGGGCAGGAAGGGACAGAGAGGAGGTGTCACTGAAAGCTGGAACTGATAGGGTTTGCTAATGTGATAGAGGAGAGCAATAGCAAAGGCAAGGGAGGAGTCAAAATGAATCCAATGTCTGCTCTTAACTAGTGATGAACAGGTTGGATGGAACACAGAGTTGCTATTACGTTGAGATAGATGTGTAGGTTTGTGCTATATATGTGCATTTTTATACAAATATCCTAACGGAATTCAGAGCATTCCCAATATACTACTAATGCTCAAAAATATAGTTTTATTAGCTATATACTATTTTATTTTCTCATCACATCACAGCCTATTTAACTATTACCAATTACTAAACATACATTCCCTGTGATTAATCTTCTTGTATAAATGCTATCTGTATTTCTGGTTATTTTTCTCATGATTCCTGAAATGAAAATATTGAAACTAAAAAGATAAAACGTTTAAGGCTTTTGATACAAATTCCTTCCAAAAAGATTTCATCAGCTTTCCTTCTCTCAGCTTGATTTTAAATGGCTTCAAAGTAGCAATGTGGATTCATCATACTATTATCAGTTTCATGTTAAGACATTTAGATATATTTCCTTTAAAAAAAACTAGTATAAACAATGCTGTTATGAAAAATCTTGAATATAAATTTTTGCTAAAATTTCCTAAGATAGGAATTGCCAGAGTAATAAATATGAAAATAATTTTAAATATTCTTGACAATTACAAATTGCTTTCCAAAAAGGTTATACCAATTTCTAAAGTCAAAAAGAAATACAATATCACTAATCTGACAATTATAGTGTCAAATGAGAATGACTGTTCCCCTTTTAATTCTGTGATTTTTAAAATTTTCTACCTATACTTCAAATGTATGCCAATTCTGTATTAGTAAGGCAACATGGATGATAAAACTATGCTGCTTTTCATTTTGAGAAAGTGCTGATTGCAATAAGAAAATTAATTTTGAGAATGGTTTATTGGGAAGTAATGAATGAAATTCATTAACATATATATTTAAGTAAAATAATAATAATAAAGTGAAACAAACAAAAAAGTCCTTGCTTCTAAAAAATACACAGATTGGGAACACTTAGTGTGCTAGTTCCTTACCAAATTATTCCAAGCCCCCTTTCTCAAATGACATGAAAGTGTTGGTCTCATTTAGAGGTCAGCAAAATTTTTCTATAAAGGGCCAAGGGCCAGATACATATTTTCCAGCTTTGGGAGCACATCAGGACCCTGTCCAACTAGCAAACCAACCCTCCCTTGTCATTTAAAAGCAGCCATAGATTATATGTACACAAGGTTGTTTTCCAATAAAATTTTATTTACAAAAACAGGAAGCATATGTGGCCTACAAGCCATAGTTAGGCTAACACCTGGCCTATATGTTGGCCCTGCATCTCCAGGTGAGCCATTCTCCTTAAGCAATTCTTAGGGTAGAGGTGGTGGGTATTCACTGTCTCCAAGGTTAGCCTAAGCAGCATTACCCAGAAACTTGTTCAATAATAATTTTGAGGTTCCATCCCAGACTTACTGAACTAGAACCTCTCCCTTTCAGCAATCTATGTTTCAACAAGCCTTCCAAGTGATTTTAATAGATCCTGAAGTTGGCAAACCAATGGTCTCAGCCACAGCAAAGCCCCCTAAGAAAATGTGCATAGCTACACTTTGAGGAGTTTATTGGACAATTCTACACATATGTTTCCCATCTCTGGCAAACCTCACTACTGCCATTCTACTACTGGGCTAATAATAATACCTTATAATAATGGGCACAGCAGAAATGACTCCAAGCAGGTGGTACCTAATCAGACATGCAGAGATTAAATCTGTTCATTCCCCTAGTGGTACAAAGACAGTTATTCTTTCAGGCATGTTTCTGTAGAACTTAAATAACATGAAAAAGAAAAATGTGCAGTGAGTCTATGATGTGAAATAGATACTGCACACTGTGTGTGCTGATGAAGCTCTAGAAACTACTACTGACCTTGAACTCCCCACATGGACAAGCACAAAACATTCTGCTAGCACTTCAGGACATTCACTTTATTATTTTCTGACTGCCTTCTCTGTTCTTTTTCTCCTGGAGAATCTTTTTATAACAAATTATGCACAGAAAGAAACACAAGGTTTAAATTCTATCACCTCTATTTTTAAATTATTTTCAGCTTTTTTTGCTTTTTATATTTATTCCAGCTACACTAGGGTAGTAGAATAATATCTATCTGAAAGTAAATAAAAATACAGATTTACATAGAGAAATCAGAAAGCAACATTGGCAAAGTAACAAAGGTGATGTGACTTTACGACCAGCCTTAACCAACTAATAGCTGCATGGCTTCACTGAAAGCTTAAGTCAGCCATCTCTACACTCAGAACAGTGAGTGGGGTCTGAACACATGTGTGTGAATGTGTGTACATTTGTGGATGTGTGTGTGCCCTTCAAGAAAACACTATGCCCTGACCAGTGTGGTTCAATTGGCTAGCGTAGTCCCACAAAACAGAAGGTCACTGGTTCAATTCCTGGTCAGACCACATGCCTGGGATGTGGGTTTGGTTCCCAGATGGGGTGTGCACAACTGATTGATGCTTCTCTCCCTTTCTCTCTCTCTAAAAATAAATAAACAAAATCTTTAAAAAATATATAACTCTAAAATAAAAAGAAAACCTAATGTTTAAGACAGTCCATTGGGATCTAAAGAAAACACTGCTCAGATGTCCTGCTGGACTCCAGTCATAACAGTGAACATCTTTCAAGCACTTTTGACAGACCAGGCACTGTGCTCAGCAACAACTTCACAATCCTCACTCCAACCCAGAAGGTTGGTTCTATTTCCAATCCCATTTTAAAGAAGAAGAAACCAAGGCTTGCAGATTGCCCTACCACCCAGGCAATTTGGCCAAATGAAAGTGTATGAATTTAGAGAGATGAAGATATGAATAGCCAGTGAGTCTTGGTGACAGAGGTGCTGTTCTTTCAACAGCAGTAGGGTTTGAATTTTTTAAAAATAAAAAAAAAGTAAAATAAAAGTGTTTTCATATACACCATGCCACCAGAAAATATCTATGTGAATCTCAATATAGAAACCAAAAACTGACTTCCCATTGTAATGTTGTCCTAATATCCTTCTCAATGCCTAATGTTTGCAGAAACTGAGAAAGTGATATCTAAACAGCACTGGCCTCCAGAGAACACCCAGCCAGGGATGTCACATAAGCAAGGTTCCTTCCCAGAAACCATCAAGGCCTTAGGACATTGCTAACAAATAAGATGTTTTAAATGGTTTCATGCAAATGCAAGCTGGGATCCTGCTGACATTCCAGAGCCTGGAATATCCATAGCAATTAACACAGCTGTGGCCCTTGCCACCTAGCCTCACCCTAATTTATTCTGACAGGTATGGATATCAAACTAATCTGGATCACAAACTATTCTAATATAGTCTGATATCATTTGCACAACAGCAGGCTGGAACCTGAGTTCCAGGCACTCTGATCCAAACTGGGCAATCTCATACAAACAAGGTTACAATACAGTATGCCACTCGAACATCTGCTGGATTATGAGAACAGAGACCACCAGCTATATCCACACCATTTGATGGGTCTGAAAAAGGTGAGACCAGTTCCCCTCAGCAGAGCATCCTTAGGAGTTTATTCTTTGCACAAGACCCCTCTTAAACATCTTTCAAAGATGGAAACAAAAAAGAGAATCACATGGTCCGGGCCCAGCAAGAATGCAAAGAAAAACATCCCAGGCATCAGTAAGATTCTAGAGCAGGGGCACACAAAAGTTTTCTGTAAGGTCAGATAGTAAATATTTTAGGGCTTTGCAGACTGTGAGATTTATGTTCCTACTACTCCATTCTACCTTTTTTAGCAGGAAATAGGCCCTAAATAATATGTAAATGACCGCATGGCTCTATGGTAATAAAATGATATTATAAAACCAGGCAAATTTGTCCCCCAATCTGTACTTTGCCACCCCATTCTAGAGGACTGTGTCTATCAAAAACATGTCACATTTTCCCAATATTGCCAGGGTGTGCATGTGTGTGCACCTGTGCAGGAAGCTCTGGGTGTGAAAATCATTCCCTTAGAAAAGGAGTGGGAAAGTGAACCACAGGTCTGCACTGAAGAGACTTTCACAGAAATACTGACCATGTTAAAAATACCCCCTCCTCACATCCTCTAGAAGGTAAAGTAATTTTACCTAATTTAATTTTAAAGGCCTGGATAGCCTTCAAAGAAATCTATTGAATGACTCCTGGAATAAAGTTTGTTACTGGTGTCAATCTCCAGTTTATACAAATACGCAGAATAGAAAAACTCATAGATTATAAATACAAATTTCCCTTTGATGATTATAAATTGGTGCCTTATCATAAACTACTTTTATGAGTGTTATCTCATTTATACCTAATCAAACCCAATGAGAATGGTGGCATCATTCCCACGTTTAAACAGATAAGGGAAGTGAGACTCCCGGTGCTGAAGCACTCAGATGCAGGATTAGAACCCAGTTGTTCCCCCCAAAGTTCCACACTTTCCCCCCTTCACCTGCACAACTCCAAACAAGAGGTTCATCCAGCAGTGAAGGGTGAAACTCAGTTTTGTTAAATCCATTTAATGATAATCTTCGAAACTATCAAGGTCATGGAGAAAGAAAGGACAATCAAGAATGTGGTGCAGACTAGAGGAGTCTAAGAAGACATGACAAACAAATGCAGCGTAGAGTCCTACACTGGATCAAGGACAGAAAAGGAACGTTGGTGGAAAAAACTGGCTAAATCTGAGTTAACGGCAGAGTTACTAGTATAGTGATACTAACTTCTTACTTTTGACAGATGGGCCATGGTACCAAGATGCCAGCATTGGGAAAAATGAGCAGAATGAGATTCAGGAACTCTGTACTGTGTTTGCAACTTTTTTCCATCTTCAATATTCCAAAACAGAGTCATTTATTTTTTAAAGATTTTATTTATTTATTTTTAGAGAGATGGGAAGGGAGGGAGAAAAAGAGGGAGAGAAACGTCTATACGTGCAAGAAATACATTGACTGGTTGCCTCTCTCACGCCTTCAACTGGGGACCTGGCCTACAACCCTGGCATGTGCCCGGACTGGGAGTCAAACCAGTGACTTTTCTGTTTGCAAGATGGCACTCAATCCACTCACCCATACCAGCCAGGGCATAAAATAGAGTCATTTATATTTTTTAAAAATGGTGCACTGAACACATAAATGTGCCTGTGTGCAGGGTTCTCAGGCTCTTTTGTATGTTGCAAACCCACTAAGGTAAGAATTCTTAGAGATTCATCTCTCTAGATTCACCACAGCTTCCATTTTTAGAGAGTGTAGTGCACAGTACATCTGGCTAAAAAATATTTGGGAGAGAGAGTTCTCATCCCACAGGCTGATCATCAGATATTTCTAATCTCCATAATTCCATAAGCAATGATCATTTTCACATTCTATTTTCATTCTATCTCACTGGAGTCTTTCAGCTGCTATTCAAAAGTGATTATAAATAATGGGGTTATAAAAGCCATTCAGTAATCAGGACACTCACTGGCCATATGCCCACCTTGACAACGGAAGTGATTCGTGTGAGGCAGTTCAATCACTCAGCTTGCTTGGCTTCCCCTCTGACAGGCTCTTCAGTTGCTCATCAACATCACTCTTAAGAGTGTTTCATTTTTTGACTAGTGAGCAGGCCAGCAAGTCAAAGTGCTCTAGCTTTTTAAACTTTGTATGCAAGTAGAGAAAAACAAACTGAACTCTTTTCTGTTTTGTCATCCCACACATCTAGAGGACAGGAGGGAAAGCATAGAATGTAATGAATCAACGCAAAGTCCCGGCCTTTGTCATAGAACAGCAGAGACCCAAGTGGAATCAGAGGACTAAAGAACTCAGACCTGGCCAAAGTTTGGCCCTCAACACGCAAGACTTCAGTACACAAGCTTAAGCCCATTGCATGATTCACTCAGTGTCTCCCAACAGGACCATGGGCATCTTGGCAAGGACAGTTCTATGTTGTTATGGGGTCAGCCCCCTAGACATCAGCAGCCTTGTTCTTGGCAGCCCCCTGCAATTATTGTGACAGCCCTAGTGGGTCGATCCCATGCTGAGAAGTAGGTAAATGAACAGCAGTCAGAGACAGTTATTGCTTAACTGTTAATTTCTTTTCTTTTTTCCATTTAGCTCCCAGAGCATATTAGAACAGAATATTACAAAAGGGTCCATATTGGTGAAGATTGTATTTGCAATGCATAAGCTCATGTAAATATGCATGTCTTTTGGTCCACAGCTGCTGACTTCAAGGCTGGGGAGCTCAGTGCTAGGATCCGAGGGTTTGAGCTCATGTCCCAGTGGCTCAGCAGAGACCTCTCGGACAAGGCCTGCTGCAAGGCGGCCCTCCATCAGTGACTGTCCCGTTGCTCTGGCTGACTGCGCCCAGAGCCATTTTCTTTAAAATAATGTCTTTTCCTTTTTTCTTATATTGTTATCTGTCACTTCCCCACCAGGAGGTTTTCATATGAGAGCTGAGCCCCTCTCCACTTAGAGGAGGAGTTGGCTTACACTTAATGACTGACTGGATGAATAAAGAATGGTAATACTAATTAAAATAATACAAGCAGTAACTAATCCAAAACCAGATGGACCTATGTTCTCACCATGACTTTGCCCTTTGATGCCTTCATCACTCGGAGTCCCAGTCAGTAAAGTGGGCAAACTGACAGTATGTACCAACACAGCTTTCATGAGGAAGAGTTGAGAACACACAACATAATGCTCCATAAATGTTAGGTATCCCCCTTCATCATCTGCCTTGAAAGTAACATTTTAAAAAAACTTTCATGAAATTTGGTTTGTTCTCAAGGTGAGATATTTTTTGAAGATCTGTGATTATGACTAAGTACATAAAATAAACAAGTTAAACAAGCCAGCCTTTCCATATCACTAGAGAGCAAATTAATTAAAACCTAAATGTTATCACCAGATTGCTTTGACACACCCAGTTCTGTTGATAGTACTCGGTATGGCCAAAGGCTTGCAAACGAAGAGACAGGATTTCCAGGTTTGTGTGAACTCTGATGACAGTGCAGGGGACCAAACAACCGTGTTCTTTCCTCTAGACCAGGTGTCAAGGTATCTGGCATTCACTCTTTACTTAACCACTTATTTATATGTCCTGCATATATGTATTATATTGTTTGTTCATTATTTTAATTTGGATTACCCAGATGACTAATGCTGTGAAACATTCTGTCATATACTACTGTGTACCCTAGATGCTAGTCCTTTGTCAGAAATATATTTTCCAAATATCTTCTCCCAGTCTGTGTCTTGTTTATTCACTTTCTTGACGATGTTCTTTCTTTTTTTTTTTTTTTAAATATTTTATTTATTTTTTAGAGCGGGAAGAGAGAGAGAGAGAGAGAGAGAGAGAGAGAGAGAGAGAGAGAGAGAGACATCAATGTGCGGTTGCTGGGGGTTATGGCCTGCAACCCAGGAATGTACCCTGGCTGGGAATCGAACCTGGGACACTTTGGTTCCCAGCCCGTGCTCAATCCACTGAGCTACGCCAGCCAGGGACGATGTTCTTTCAATAAGTGGAAGTTTTGATTGTTGATGAGGTCTAATTTATCAAGTTTTATGAGTTTTTGTATGTGTTATTCATTTATTATGGATGAGTCAGCAAGCAGCATAATCAAATAGACAGAAGAACAATGGGTGAGGGTTAAGATACCTGGATTTAACACCTAAATCTGTGTCATATTTGTTTTGGGGAAGTCATTTGTGAGGATTAATTTTAAGTGTCAAGTTAAGTGGGCTGGCCATAGGGTGCCCAGATATTTGCTCAAATATTATTCTGCATGTTTCTGTGGCTATACTCTTTTAACACTGAAATGATATACTTACTGAGTAAAGCAGATTGCCCTCCCAGGTGTGGAGTGGGCCTCAACCAATCAATTGAAGGCCTGAATACAACAAAAGGGCTGACCTTCCCAGGAATAAGAGGGAATTCCTCCTGCCTGAGCTATCAAACTGGCTTCTTCTTGCCTTTGAACTCAAACATCAACTCTTTCTGGGACTCAAGCCTTCCAAGGCTTAGGACTAGAACTTACAGTATCAGCTCTTCTGGTTGTCAGGCCTTCAGACTCTGACTACAGCTATACCATCAGCTCTTGTGCATCTCTAGCTTGCCATCTGCTGATTTGGGGACTTATCAGGCTCTATAATTGCTGTAATTTTTCACAATAAATCTCTTTAAATATAGATATATATATATACACACACAGGCACTCTATTGGCTCTGTTTTTCTGGAACACTAATACATCATCTGCCTCTTTCTAGCTCCAGCACAGCACAGAGCATTTTAATAGGTACTTAATGAATGTTGCTGGAATCTCTAATAAATTGGCCTGGTTCACATGTTTGTAAATGAATGAATGGGATTTCACAATTTCACAGGTCTCTCCCATTCTGAAAGTCTCATATTTGGTCTCACCTTTCCATTCCAGCAACACCTTCTCCCTGGAGTGTCCTCTTCCAAAATTAATTTGACTGTGCCTCTCAGAAAAACTGACAAAGCGCCTTCCTAGCTAATCAACTCATCAGTCACTCTAACAGGCCCCTGCTCTATACCATCCTGTTACAACTTGCTCTCCCACCTGGGGGAGCAAAGCTAACTCACGCAAAGTAGTTGGAATGTTTACTCTCAATGAGGTGGTAACCAGTGACGACTTCTAAGTTCCTCCTTTAAATATATTGCTCATCTACAGACATACTCACCCCACTTCTGAAATAACAATTTTTAAACTGCACCAAAGATTCCAGCTGAGATAATAAAACTAGTTACTGACCCACTGCTGGGCAAGCAATTCCCCTGCACTCTGGAGTTACCAATTCACAGAAGGGGTCGGACATTTGTCAGAGGAACAAACAAGCATGTCAACACCTCAGTCTCTGGGAACCTGTAACACCCACTCTTCCCTGCTTTGTTTCAGACCCGCCCTGAAATTCCAGAGAGAAACTGACCTTTAAAAATTAAATAAATTTAATAAAAGTAAATAAATTAACTCTAGTACAATTAAGTAAATTTTGCAATGCCTCTTGAGACCAGCCTATACCCTAGGAAGATGCCAAACCACAATTCAGAATTCTTACTTTATAATAAATTTATATTTAAAAAGAAAATTAGGTGATAATGATTGAGAGTTGTAGTGAGAACATGAAGAAATTCAGCTCCCTGGATTCCCTGACATGGCTGTAACAAATGCAGAGAGCTGCTCACTCCTTTGATCCTCGAATATTCCAGTAACAGGGAACCAGGCAAGTTTATTCAGAATTTAAGTGGTAACTGGGCGTTGCCTGGAAGGGAGGAGTCTGAACCTGGCTGAACACTGGAATCACCCAGGGCACATCTGCAATAACACTTGCTTAGGCCTGGATCTCCAACCAATTAAGAATCTGTGGGGAGGAACTTGGCTTTTTCCTTTGGGGGCGTAGGGCAGGGTGGGGCATCTTCCCCAGTGACTCCGGTGAACAGCCAGGGTGCTAAGCCTAGCCTCCTTCTCTGATCCTGATTCTCAGTGGATCCACTAAATGTGAGAATATCCACTCAGAACATTCTGTTTATAGAGCATCCTAGCAGATCTCCTAGGATGAAGCGGCCTGAGCTTCAAAGCAGAAATAAGACTCTGAATGAGAAGCAGGATGGGATGGATGGGAGTGAAGAACATCAAGGGGAAAGGGAATTAAAAAAACCCCAAACATCCTCTTCGAGTCACGAGTCACGATCCTGGGAACTTACATTAAGTTTCTGCCAGTCCTAAGGAAGAAAACACAAATTAGCTGGGTAGAAAGTTCATTTCCAAGAATCAGGGGACCCTGGGTGGTCTGGACTTTGAAGTCCCACTGTGGTTCAGCCACCTTTTCACTTTCACACCAATTCCCTGAGAACAGTCATGAGATACTTATATTTAGTTTGAAAAACACACATCAAATGTAAAGGGTGGGATGGGGGTGAGGCAGGGGGCCACAAGCCAACCCCCTGGCTGTAATGGGTGACAAAGAGTGAGGTGAGAAGGGCTGTGGCAGCACAAAGGGGGGCTTTCCCTCACTGAAATGCTGCCTCTGATGACTTCAAGTGGCACAGGCTGACCTCTGAAGCTGAGGCTGAACACAACGCCAACACATTTAGAAATAGCTAGAGAGGATGAAAGAACAAACAGAGGGCTCCAGCAAATGAAACACAACTCAAATGTAACTGATGTGAATTGAGTAATTCTTATGTTGATGTCGACATTCAAGCTAACACTGAACATGTGCTACCTCAAAAGGTTTCTTTAAGGAGTAACACCAGCTGAGTGGCCTTCAGCCACTCCCAGATCCTGATGTACCTTCAGTACACAGAGGATCAATTTCCTTTAATGAGATATGATTCTGCCACTGGTCACGAGTACAGGAGCTGTTATAGCTGGGCCGTCTCTCCAAAAGACTCCCAGGGAATGAATGAAAAGGCTTCAGTTTTTTTTCCATCAGCAAACTAAAAATATTTAAGCCTAGCAAAAAAACCTTTCTTCATCCAGATACCAAAATTTCCTGTAAACTGTTTCTATTCTGGCTTACCTAGACATCCACGCTCTCTATAACCTTGATATGTTTTATTTATATATACTGAAAGCACACTGGTAACTTAAAAAGTTCAAGTGAAATCAAATTATGAAAATAAAGCTGTTATGCTTCTCTTCTTTTTCCTTGTTGAAAGAATACTAGCTTAACATTTGCTTTTCTCCTCATAATTAGAAAGATTCTGGAAAGAAAATGTAGTCAAACAGGCTTGAGCAGAACAAAGCCAAAAATGAAGTCTTGTATATAAAGGAATAACAATTAAAGAATAAAAGATCCAGCTCTCACTTGACAGCTAGGTACTACCTGCCTGGAAACAGAAATATCTGTTGTGCTATCTCCAGAGAAGCCTTCTGTTCCCAAATGAGGGTCCAATGTTTGGCTGGTACAAGCTCAACCAGCCGGAAGAAACAGACGGTTCTGCGAAGCTTCAGCAGAACAAGCCCTAACAATATGTCAAGAACACATTTGGCACAACAGTAGTAGAAAAATATTTTCAAAATCAGTTCTTGGCTTAAATACAGCATCTGGTACCTAGAGTAAATACAGAGAAAAACAAACTTGGTGATGTCCTATGACTTTCTGAACTGCACAGGCCAGCCGGTGGGCTGGTTATTCATTTACCAGGCTCTGCACCCTCTATGCCCTTCCATCAGCAATTTCCCAGTTCAAGGCTCAGAAGGGCTGGAAAGAAAAGAACTGCAGAAATACAGACAACTAACTTTCTTAGCTATTATGTCCTTTAAAACCATGCTGATAGCAATACCTAATGCCATCTCAACAATTCTCATTATTAGATGTTCTGGATTATAGAGTCAAGTTGATATCTCACCTGCTGCCTATAAAAAGTAAAGGGGTATACCTTACCCCTCTGGGAAGATGGGGCAGAGAGACATTTGCCTATTTCTCCCAAATGCAACAACAGATTTTGGATGTTTCCTGTAAGACAAGCAAGAAGTCTCGAAATGTAAACAGAGGAAGGCAGACAAGCTAGGAACCTCCAGAAAGACTTCAACATAGAGACAAGTTCCATGGGTTTTCTCTACGCCTCACATATCCCAGAATTTAGAGTGAAGAGCTGGCAAGTGGCAAACACCAATGCATCAGACATAAGGAGAAGAGAAAAGCCTGATTTCTCTAGCTAAAGAACCAGAAAAGATGTAGACTAACAGCACAAAAAAACAGTAACTGCTCTCCTCCAGCCAAACACCACAGGAAAACATACTATGGTCCCAGCAATATCCAACCCAGAAATCACGGAGCAGGGAGCCTAGACATCCATGCTGTCCACGCTATAATGGGGTGTCCAATCTCCCTGCTCCATGCCAGAGAACACAGAGCAGAGAAACAGAATTTTCAAGCTACTGGATTGAAAAGAACATTTCTCCTCCCTCCTCCCTCCCTTCTACCCCGTGTGTCCCATAGGAAGTCACAACTTCTGCCCACCCGAAGTAATAAGAAGCCTCCCCACCCCCATAGAGTGTCAAAGGAAGAAGAGTAAAGACCCTGGACTTCCACTAGCCCCGGTAGTAACAAGGCATCAGCCCCTTCCTCTGTCAAATGACGGGAAACAGAAAGTTTAAGTAAGAGTCAGAGTTTCCTGGCCAGTGTGGCTCATATCGGAGCAGTACTGTCCTGTAATTTAAGGGTTGCAAGTTCAATTCCCAGTGGGGGCACGCCAGGGTTATGGGTCTGATCCCCAGTTTGGGTGCATACAGGAGGCAGCCAATAGATGTTTCTCCACATAACATAGTATCCAAAATGTCCAGATTTTAATTGAAAATCACTCATCATAACAAGATCCAGAAAAATCTAAACCAGAATGAAAATAATCAGTACTGTAACCAACACTGAGAAGGCAGAGATGTTGGGATTATCTGACAAATACTTGAGAATGTTCACTGTAAAATTGATTCAAGGAGCAATTACACACTTGAAACAATGAAAAGGTACAAGGTCTCACCAAAACAATAGAAGAGACATTATAAAGGTAAAACAAAGAGAAATTTTAAAATTATAAATTAAAATCAATGAATAATAAAGGGAGAGCAGAGGAAACAATTACTCAGCTTAAAGGTAAAATTTTAGAAATTATCCTATCTATCCCAGTCAGACCACAACCCTGGGTTGCAGGCCATGGCCCCCAGCAACAGCACATTGATGTTTCTCTCTCTCTCTCTTTCTCCCTCCCTTCCCTCTCTAAAATAAATAAATAAAATCTTTGGGGAAAAAAAAAATTATCTTATCTGAAAAAGTGAGAAAATGACTGGGGAAAAAGAAACAGTACCTCAGCTATCTGTGGGAATATAATGAAAAATCTCACATTTGTATCACTGGAGTTTTGAAGGAAAGGAGAAGGAGGGTAGTGTTAAAAACTTAATTGAAGAAATAAGGATTGAAAACTTCTAAATTTAGCAAGAGACACAAACACACAGATTCAAGGTGAGCAAACTCTAAAACAAAATAAAGTTTTTAAAATATACACCAAAATACATCATAATTAAATTTTTGAAAACTAAAGGAAAAGATAACATTTGAAAGTAGTAGTAAATGACACCTTACCTAAAGGAGAGAAATAATTAGTATGACAGTGGATTTTTCATAGGAAACTATTATGGAGACCAGAAGAAAAAGGTACACCATTTTTCCAGTGCTGGGGAAAAAGAACTATCAAGTTAGAATTCCACATCAGATGAAAATCTCCCTCAGAAATGTAGAAATCAAGACATTCTCAGATGAAGGAAAATTAAAAGATGTTGTAGGTAGGAGACCTTCCCTATAAGGAACTAAACAGAGAAGTTGTCTAAACAGAGAAAAAACATTGTAAAAGTAGAAATTTTAGAATAAGAGGAAAGAAAAAATAAAAAGAGCAAAAATGTCAATAGATACAATATATAGTATTAATATAGACACTACTCCCTTTGAGTTTTCTAAGTTAGAGTTGATGGTCAAAACAAAAAGTATAACACTGTCTCATGTGGCTCCAAGTGTACACGAAGGAAATATTTAAGACAGTGATGTTATCAACAAGGATGTAAAAGAGGCAAAGTTTCAATAATCCACTCACTTGAACTGATAAAATGACAATAGTACATTGTGTAAAGAGTCTATATCTAAAGTAACACTGAAGAACATTCAGACAAACCAAAATAAAATGCTAAAATATGTTAAAAATAACTCACAGGAAGGCAAGAAAGAAAAACAAATGAGTAAGAGAGAGACCAAACATACACACACACACACACACACACACACACACATACATACACACACGTGCCAGACTTAAGCTCTATATTGTCAATAATTACATTAAATGCAAATAGTTCAACTGCATTCCATCTATAAGAAACTCGCTGAAAGTAAAAGAATGGAAAGTTATATTGTGTAACGTTAATGAAAACAGGACTGCTAATATTAATATCAGATAAAACACTCTTCAGAACCAAGAGAGTTAACACAGACAGAAAAAGACATTATGTAATGGCAAACTGGTCAAAGCACCAAGAAGATAAAAGAGCCAAAGCACCAAAAAGATGCATCGATCATAAATGTGTGTGTACCCAACAAGAATACTGCAGAATACATAGAGCAAAATTGACAGAACTGAAAGGGAGAAGAACAAATCCACAATTATAGTTAGAGACTTCAACATCCTTCTCTTAACAACTAATAGAATTAAACAGAAAATCAAAGATGTGCCCTGGCTGGCGTAGCTCAGTGGATTGAGTGCAGGCTGTGAACCAAAGTGTCGCAGGTTTGATTCCCAGTCAGGGCACACGCCTGTGTTGCAGGCCACGGCCCCTAGCAACCAAACATTGATGTTTCTCTCTCTCTCTTTCTCCCTCCCTTCCCTCTCTTAAAAAAAAAAAAAAAAAGATAAATAAAAAAATCTTAAAAAAAAAAGAAAATCAAAGATGTAAAAAACTCACCTTTAAGCAACAGGATCAAATGGACATTTATAAAACATTCTACCCAACAGCAGCAGAATGCAAATTCAAGTGTCCATATAGGTCTTATTGTGGATAAAATGAACCTCAACAAATTTTAAGATTTTATTTATTTATTTTTATAGAGAGGGGAAGGGAGGGAGAAAGAGTGGGAGAGAAACATCTGGGGACCTAGCCCACAACCTAGACATTTGCCCCACTGAGCCACACCAGTCAGGGTCTCAACAGATTTTTAAAATTATTTTTAAGTATATTTTATTGATTATGCGATTACAGTTTTCCCATTTTCCCCCTTTATCCCCTTCTACACTGCACCCTCCCTCCCACAAGCATTCCCCCCACTTAGTTCATGTCCATGGGTTGCACATATAAGTTTTTTGGATTCTCTATTTCCTATACTATTCTTAACCTCCCCTTGTCTATTTTGTACCTACCAATTATGTTTCTTTTTTTTAAGATTTTATTTATTCATTTTTAGAGAGAGAGAGAAAGGGAAGGTAGAAGGGAGGGAGAAAGAGAAGGAGAGGAACATCAATGTGTGGTTGCCTCTCACCTGCCCCCTATTGGGGACCTGACCCACAGACCAGGCATGTGTCCTGACTAGGAATCAAACTAGTGACCCTCTGGTTCACAGGCCAGCAATCAATCCACTGAGCCAAACCAGCCAGGACCCAATTATGCTTCATATTCCTTATACCTTTCCCCCCATACTTCCCCCACCATTCCCCACTGATAACCCTCCATGTGATCTCCATTTCTATGAATCTGTTCCTGTTCCAGTTGTTTGTTTAGTTTATTTTTGCTTTTTTAGGTTCAGTTGTTGATAGCTGTGCATTTGTTATCATCTTACTGTTCATAGTTTTTTTTTTTTTAAGATTTTATTTATTTATTTTTAGAGAGGGAAGGGAGGGAGATAGAGAGAGAGAAACATCAATGTGCGGTTGCTGGGGGTTATGGCCTGCAACCCAGGCATGTACCCTGGCTGGGAATCGAACCTGAGACACTTTGGTTCACAGCCCGAGCTCAATCTACTGAGCTACACCAGCCTGGGCTTACTGTTCATAGTTTTGATCTTGTTCTTTTTCTTAGATAAGTCTCTTTAACATTTCATGTCATAATGGCTTGGTGATGATGAACTTCTTTAATTTGACCTTGTCTGGGAAGCACTTTATCTGCCCTTCCATTCTCAATGATAGCTTTGCTGGATAGAGCCATCTTGGATGTAGGTCGTTGACTTTCATGATTTGAATACTTCTTTCTAGCCCCTTCTTATTGAGAAATCAGCCAATAGTCTTATGGGAACTCCTTAAAGAACTGAAATCATACATACAGAGTATATTCTTTAAGCACAAGGACATCAAACTTGAAATCAATAAAAGATAAGAAAACCTCTAGAAACTACAAGCCAATACACTTCTTAAAAAAAAATGAGCCAAGAGAAAAAAGTTTCAGGGAAAATAAAATACAGTAAACTGAATGAAAAATAAAAGTGCAACATAAATTTTGTGAGACACAGCTAAATCAATGTTGAGAACAAAAATATACAGTACTAAAGGATTATATCAGAAAAGAAACATTTCAAATCAAAATCTCAGTTATTGCCTTAAGTATTATAAAAGGAAAAGGAAAATAAACCTAAAAAAGAAAAACATAAAGACAGAAATCAATGAAATTGGAAACAAAAACAATGAAGAAATATCAGTGAAACAAAAAGCTAGTTCTCTGAAAAGATCAAACAACTGATACATTTCTAGCAAGACTGACAAAGAAATTCCCAGTAGCAATCCAGCAATATATAAAAATAATTAGCCCTGGCTGGCGTAGCTCAGTGGATTTAGCTCGGGCTGTGAACCAAAGTGTCGCAGGTTCGATTCCCAGTCAGGGCACATGCCTGGGTTGCAGGCCACGGCCCCCAGCAACCACATATTGATGCTTCTCTCTCTCTCTCTCTCTCTCTCTCTCTCTCTCTCTCCCTCCCTTCCCTCTCTAAAAATAAATAAATAAAATCTTTAAAAAAATAAATAATTATACATTATGACCAAATGAGGTTTCAGGGATGCAAGGTCAGTTATAGATTCGAAAATCAGTCACTATAATCCACAGTACATATTAACATGCTAAAGAAGAAAATGCACATGATCATATCAAGATATTCAGGAGTATTTGATAAAATTCAATATCCATTCATGACAATAACTCTCAGAAAAATTATAAAGAAACTTCTTTAAGCTTCTCTTTAAGATAATGAACATATACAAAAACCCACAACCACTTTATACTCAACGGTGAAAGCCTAACCCATCACCCCCCCTCGCCCCAATGGTAAACAGCACAAGGTTGTCACCCTGTCATTCAACAAAGTCTAGAAGGTCTGGCAAGAGTGTTGCAAAAGAAACCAGAGAGGGAAAAACAAGGCATACAAATCAGAAAGGAAGAAATAAAACCATCCTTATTTGCAGATGACATAATTATGTATATAAAATGTCCCAAGGGATCTGCTGAAAAATAAAAACAACTCCTGGTATGAATAAATGACTTTAGAAAGACCACAGTATACAAGAAACACATAAAAAATCAGTTCTATTTCTATATCCTAGCAATGAACACAATGAAGTCTAAATTTAAAATATAGTTTACAACTGTTCAAAAAGATGGAATCCTTACATGTAAATCTGACAAATCATGTACAGGACCTGTTTTCTGAAAACTAAAAAACAGTGATGAAATAAATCAAAGAAAACCTAAAGAAATGTAGTAGAAGATATATGGCAATTCATGGATGGAAAGTATCAACATAGCAAAGACATCAATTCTCCTCTGTCATACAGGTTTGATACAATTCCTATCAAAATCCCATTAAGGTATTTTGTATATATATATATAAGATTATTCTAAAATTCATATGGAAAGGCAAAGAAATTGGAATAGCAATTTTTTTTAAAAAGAAGAAAGTTAGAGATATCAGTATACTTAATTTCAAGACTTCATAAAGCTAAGTATTCAAGCCTGCATAATACTGATGTTGGGCCAGACATGTAGATCGATGGGACAGAATACAAAGCCCAGAAATATATTCACACAAATACACCTGACTGACTTTTCATGAAGCAGCCAAAGCAATTCAGTGGAGCAAGGGCAACCTTTCAACAAATGGTGATGGAACAACTGGATCACTAAGGAAAAAAGATGGATCCTAACTTATACCTCACACCTTGTATGAAAATTAACTCAAAATGAATGATGGACTTAAATGTAAAATGTAAAACTGTAAAATATTTATGGAGAAAATAATAAAAATCTTTGGTATTGAGAACAAGGTAAAGAGTTATTCTTAACATCAAAACCACAATCCACAAAAAGAAAACAATAAATTGGGCTTTATCAAAATTAACAAGTTGTTTTTCTGCAAAAGATCATAAAGAGGATGAAAAGGCTATAAGAAAATATTTGCAACCATGTATCAGACAAAGACCTAGTGTAAGATGGAGAGAAGGATGTGGACATTGTGAACATACACAAATGGAGAACAGTTTTTAAGTCTGGATGCCTTACAACAATCTGTGCAAAGGTTTCCCCACCACTTTCAAATCAAGGTTCCATGAATAACAAAAGCTTCCAATTCAAAACTTCCTTTGACACGCAGTTAGGACTCTTTCTGTGTGCTAGTGACATGCATAGTGACTGTCTAATTTTTGCCCTGAAGAATGTCTTTTTCATTATGGGTATGTCAATGTACCCCCATGAGAAATTTTACCTACTCTTACCTCTACTTCTCTAAAGCCACAGCATGAATCTCGGTCAGGGCAAAATGAACAGATGTATAGAGACCACCGATTGCTCAGTCTCCTTCTGACTGCTAAATTTGTCTTCCCAAGTTTCTGAGTGTTGGGCCTTTGAGTGAAAGAATATCAACTACACTGACTTTGCTGCCCAGTGGTTTTATAAATGTAAAATGTTAAGCATAGATTGCATGTGGAGTGATTATATGTATTTCACAATCATCAAATAACTTAAATTTAAACAGGAAAAAGCCTCTCACTATTTTACCCCATTCCTTTCATATCAGTTTCAAAAGATGAAATTGCTGTCTTGGAGCAGCAAGACCAGTTGTAATCATTACAGGGGCCTTTCTAAGTTCCTTCCATTACACACATGCATTCCCCTACCAATGTGATGGCTGGTGTGTGTGTGTTTGAGGGTGGGGGTTCTCATTCAACCCCCTGGTATTCTAGCAGTATGACCACTGGGAGTATAAAAACAGGGAAGGAGGTTGGGGGGGCACATCTCACCACCAGTGAAAAACACTTCACTGAAAACCCATAAAGGCTTAACAATATATAAAGCAATGCACTAATTAAAGGCAAGATCTACATCCAGCTAGCTATACAGAGTTAGTGACAGATTATTACATACACAGTCAAGTGTGACTTCTGAAATAGAGCAAACTCCAGCAAAACATACATGAGAAAATAAAGAGCTCTTCTGTTTCTCCATGTACTAATGGAACAAAAGAATTCATATAGATTTATTAAGGCAAAAAGTTTTTCCATTTAGTTCACTTTGACATGTAGAAGAGAATTTTGAGTTGCCATCACCCATTCCCACAATGACAACAACTTATTACAGGACTATGCTAAGCATTCACATACATTATTTAATTCAATCCTCTCCACTGTTTGAAATGAGAACTATCGTTATTGCTATTTTAGAATAAGGCACAGAAAAGTTGAGAAAGTTGCCCAAGTTCACACAACTTAGTAACACGTAGAAATTGTGCTTGAATTTACCCAGTTGAATTCTAGTGTTCTGACTCTTGTACATTCCTTGTGAAAAGTCTTGTTATTTAAACAAAGAAATAATCTTCTTAGGTTTGGGACTTGGGATTTTTTTTTTTTTTGGTCTCTTCTCAAAACTTGGCTATACCTTGAGATCACTGATAACCCAAAAAGCTTTTGTGTCAAAGACATTAGAACTATCTATTCATAAAGGTGTGGATCTCCCAGCTAACCATCCAGATTTCGTTTTTAATAAAAATATAATCTAATGTTGCCAAGTCTGCATCAGGGCAAGAGAAATGAAGTTTAATGACTGATAATTTTTTTTAAGTTTCCCTTAATGTTATTGAGGAAGTTCTAGGTAACACATTGAGAAAATTCATTCTTCTTCATCAAAAGCTGGAAAACATGCATCCATCCCAAAGTCCCTTGGCCTCTGATGAATTCTAATGTCTCTTAAACTACATACGACAATATGACAAGTGTCTGCTCTGTTTGTGTTTCCAGTACACCACCCAGAAGGTTTAATACTGGAAATGAGGTGAATGAAGTCTGATGTAAGTTTTCAAAGACTACTTCACATTGACAGGGGTCAAATCCTATATGCAAAGCCACCATTAAACACAGAACAATATACATCTTTAAGCAATTTTCAATTCCAAATCTCATGCATATAAAATGTTATGGAATATGACATAGGATAATGGAATTTAAGATAACCATCAAAGGTAAAAAAAAGACCCTGGAAACATTTTGTACAATTCTTATTCCAGAGGAAAACAATGAAACAGAGTTATCTGATAAAATATGGGAATCAATGAAAGACTATCTATGTATTCTATAACAAACAAAGGATGCATCAGAAAGTATCAAAAAGTGACACAACAGCAAACATGATGATAATGAGAATAAGGACAATAATATCAATGGGCAATATTTATCAAATGCCTTCTGCCTGCCAAGTATTGGGTTAAGAACTTTATACATATTCCTGCCTTCAAACACCGCAGTATTCCTAGGAGCTGAACACTACCGTTATCCCCACTTTAAAGAGAAGGAAACAGAGGCAGAGGCAGACTAGGAATCTTGCCAAAAGTATATAGTAAGTTTGGAGCTGGGATTTAAACTCCAGAGTGAGCATGTGCTGATCCAGACAGAACAAACAGAAAACAGTATAATGGGGTAGGGCAAGTGCCCTCAACTTTGTATATACAAGAGCAAGAAATGTGGAAGCCATCTGCTGCTAGTTATTTAGGGAGCAAAACATACTAATTTCCCAAATGAACACCTCTGTTAAAGGAAAGAATACGTTGGAACCCTGCTCCCACCCCCTGAGCAACTGGGCAATGAGAGTGCAGTGAAACCCATCTGGCTTCATGGCCTGGCTAAAATCGGGTTTCTATTAGAATCTCTACTTGGCTGCATTCTAATTAGCCTAAGCTTTGTGCAGCCAAAATCGGATAGCAAAGACACTTGCTTCCAAGTCTGGAGCAAAGGCCAATAAAAATCAAACCCCCTTGCAAAATCCTCCCTCTCCCTCTGAAAGAAGTGAGAGCACTACTAAAGCCTTGCTTTAAATCTTGACTCTGCCACTGAAAACAGCTGCATATTACTGGGAAGGACACTTTTATTCTCTGAGAGTAATTTCCTCATCTATCAAACGAGCCTAACACTGACTTCCTTAGTGGTTCATTGCTAATTGAGATAATATGTGTAAAATGTTTTAGCACCATGTATGATGTATTGATCAGTAAATCACTGTGTACATGCAGGGAATAATTTGGGGGTTAGCATTAATCCAATATGCTAGGATGTTAAAATGACATAGAAGCCACATCAAGGAAAATCACCAACTTCATCACAAGTTCCTAGGGAAAGAGATTTAATGCTAAAAAGAAAAATTTGTAACAAGAAGGCAGAATAGGGTAATGGTTCATTAAAATTACCTTATTTTTTGGACTATAAGATGCACCTCCCCACCATTTGGGAGGAATAATGGTTGTTAATGCTGCTGTTGAGTTCTGTTTATATTTACATTGGTGAAATATTATGTTATTTATGTTATTAAATATTTTACCACATTTTTTGCTTCAAAATTTTTTTCCCTATTTTTCTCCTCTAAAACCTAGGTGTGTCTTAAGGTCTGAAAAATATGGTAACTGATTCTGGTTTTCTTTGGGGTTTTTTTGAGGGAGGGGCTCAAATTCACCTATGAAACCTTGTTGGGCTGTAGAGAGTTGTAAAGTTCTCTTTATAAATGTCACTGTTGACTTTTAATATAGATATGATAAACCAAATATCAATCATGTCAGCATTGGAATACAAGCTCCAATTTGAGATTCAGTTAAAACCCAGTGGTCAAGTAAAATGCTATTATTTTAATAATCAAGATTAATTTTAAAGATTTTACCATCTCTGTCCTCTAACATCATCATGATAATAATCAAACTAATATAATGAACAAATGAATTTTTTAGGGCAGATCTTCTCAAGTGTTATCTGCCTCTCAGTCATGTAGGCATTTAGTTATAATGCTAATTTTGGTTCTGTAGGGCCAGGGTGAGCCCTGAAATTCTGCATTTCTACAGGATTCCATGTGATGCCGAGGCTGCTGGCCCATGGGCCACCACCCTTTGAGTAGCAAGGCTGTGAGACATGTCATCTCTCTCTCTCTCTCCCCCCGCCCAGCTTTACATTTTTTAAATCAGCTCAGAAGCTGTTTGTTGGTCCTCCTACTGCAGAGGAAGTTTCTTTCCAATGTCAAAACCAAAAAAAAAAAATACCTACAAAACACAAAATTGTGGGGGGTCTAAATCTGAGATTTTCTTGCCCTGTACCTTGATATAACTACATCAGGATAAAAACACAATACTAGAAATCAACCAGAATTTATATCCACACCTCCTTTCTTTAAGGATTAATGATAATTGCTCTTTTTTTTCCCACATCTTTCACGCCAGTCCTTTATGTTGATCTAATCCCAACAACCTCCAGGTAGGTCCTATTTTTATCTCTATTACGTAGAAGAGAAGAGTGAAGCTCAGCCAGATTAAATAACTTGCTTACTGTCATCCAGACAGGAAGTTCAGAGTCTGTGTGACCGATTCCCTGTTGTGAGGTACAATTGTCCCAGACCTTTCCATTTTCCTTCTGGGGTAAAGGGCACCAAACTACTCACCCCGTGTCACACTGATCTCGGCCCCTGCTCTTCATTTCTCACATCCTAAACCTCCAAGTGCGCGCATGGTGAGGGAGGCAGGTTCCCAGAGTTTGGCTGCAGTCTGTCCATGTGCTACATACATGGAGCCGGTGGTTTATAGCCTGCCCAGAGCAACACTAAAAGACACCAAGCTGACCACACTCAGCTTATCCAAATTTAACTGGTTAAATCAAAAAATGATTCCTCTATGCTGTATTGTGTGGTAAGTACAAGAAAGAGGTTGTGGTCAGAGAGAGAAAGACAAATACCATACGATTCACTTACATGTGGAATCTAAAAACACAATAAACAATAAAACAAAACAGAGCACAAATTGATAGTTTCCAGAGGGTAGAGGGGGAGAGGGGATGAGTGAAAAGGTGAAGGTAAGTAAGAAATACAAACTTCCACTTATAAGGTAACTCATGGGGATGTGTTGTACAGCATAGGAAACAGGGTCAATAATATCATAATAACTATGTACAGTGACAGGTGCATACTAGATTTATCACAACCACTTCATAAGGTATCTAAATATCTAATCACTATGTTGTACACCTGAAACTAATGTAATATTGTATGGCAACTCTACTTTTTAAGTTAAAAAAGAAAGGAAGGGAAATGGGGCGGGTAGGCTGCTAGCCTCCAAGGGCATCTAATTTTTTGGCAAGGTAAGACTTCACGGTTTTCATTCATTTCACAAAAACTCACTAGTGACTGTACTTTCTCACCTACACTATACTAGGGTACTAGGGCCATGAAGGTAACTATGCCAGACGAGGGCCTCACCCTCTTTGAGTCCACAGTTAAGCAGTAGAGAGAGACATTAAATAAACAATTATATAATACAAATAATCAAATTGTGATAAGTGCAACCAGGGTCAAGTACAAGATGCTAGGGAAGTCCTGGGCTAATCAAGGGGCACAGACAAGACATCCTAGAAAACTTAGACAAGGTGAATACTCAAATACCCATAATTACTCAGTTGTTTTTTTGGGGGGGTGGGGGTTGGTCTAATTACGCAATATGACTGTCCCTCTGACAACTCTGAAATCACCACATTCTTTGGGAACAAAAAACATTACTGTCTTTTGAAAAAGTTTCCAGATTTCATTAGGGGAAAATGGGCCAGATTCCTGCTCTTAATGGCATGCTCTTCAAACCATGCTTAAAGTCACAGAAAGTGAGGCTGTCGAAAAGTTTTCTGACATCTGTCTTCTAGCAATACTTTTCACTTTCAATTAAATGAATTTTGCTCTGATGAAACACAATGAACAAGGAGCACCATCTCTTTTGGAGGCCACAGTATCTAGTCTTTCATAGTAAGCTATTACAACACATTGGAATAATCTACATGAGGCCAAAAGACCAATTATTATTAGAATTTAATTCTGGGAATAAGATTAGTAGCAAAAAGAGCATCACGTTCAAACAGAAAAACACTCATTACACTGGTACCTCATACATCAAACAAAACTCTAAACTATACCCCAGGATTCCAGCATGAATACTCATTTCCTTAAGTAAATTAGATACCCTTTAGGACATACAACCATCTTTCCTGACATCAGTTTAGAGCTCTAGAAAATTAAAAACAAGTTGAAAACCCAAATGCATATTATTGTGCACATCTGCTCACTGGATGGTTTGCAACTAGATTAATTGGGGCAGAAATAGCCTTTCCAGATCCCCATTCTAGAAATCTGGAATGAGTAGGGAAAGAAGCAAATGTCAAAGATAACTCCATTATCATATGTAAATCACAGGGTAAATGATTTCCTGTCAATAAAATAAAAATTCTGTATGTTGCTGTGGATATAGGATCTTATTAAACACACGAGTTATTTTCATAATTAAACAAGGATAAATTCCATAGAAAACAGCATTTAAAATGACATTGTGGTTTTTCAGGAAAAAAAGCCTGAATGTTAACATTTTAAAATATATAGTGAAACATATGCCACATCACACATCAATAATCAATAGGCCCTGCTGTTTAAAGAATTAAAACTTAGTGTCCCAGGTTTGATTCCCAGCCAGGGTACATGCCTGGGCTGCAGGCCATAACCCCCAGCAACTGCACATTGATGTTTCTCTCTCTCTCTCTCTCTCTCTCTCTCTCTCTCTATCTCCCTCCCTTCCCTCTCTAAAAATAAAATAAATAAAATCGTTTGAAAAAAAGAATTAAAACTTGACTCAGGTCAAGTCAGGTCTTCCACTCTACTCCTTCTTGACTGGGAGAGTTGGGCAAACTACCCATCTTCTCTGAGACTCAGTTTCCCCATTTGAAAATAGGGGAATGACAGATTTCTTATGATGCAAAGCATATAAAGTTCATAGCCAGCACCTGGCACTCATAACTTTTACCTGTTGTTACTATTCTTATAAGCATCTTTGTATTTCATTATTGTTGCAACCAAAAAAAAGCAGGGCACTAACATAATGAAGAAACAGGCATTATCAAGAACTTCACTAACGAGATCAGGATAGATACTCAATCAGATCAAACTAAAAGGTGAATTAAAGGAGGAAAAAAAATGCAAATCAAAAAATTGGATCCCTCCCTCCCAACCCCCATCTTTAACAAGTTGGACTTCCAAGAAGCCAAATTACTTATATAGGCTAAAGCAAATGAGCAGCCTAGCCTGGTTTTAGATGAAAAAGTACTGTTTTAAATTAGGGAAAAACAACCATTTTCAGTAAAAGGCAAGGCAGTAATTATTTCAGGCTTTGCACACCATGGCAATTCTACAGCAACTCCTCAATTCAGCCCTTCAGCTTGAAAGTGGCCAGGGGCAACGCAGACAGTAGGCATGGCTGTGTGCCAATAAAACTTGACTAAAACAAAATACCCCTGATCTAAGAGGGTTTTACAGAGGTTGGTGTGTAGCTATCTTCCAGTTTATAGTTCTTCTAGTAGTTGCTTCTGACTACTTCCTGAGATTCCAGCATCTGGGAGGGGCAGGGAGTAGATGGAGGAGCACAGTGGGCGGCTGGGCAGGGCAATGAACAGCCTGGCCTAAGGTAAGGAAGGGCACCTGCCTGTGCCTAGCATATCCTCGAAGCTCAATAAATACATCCACAATGTTTTATTTCTTAAAAAAAAAAGCAAAAGGTGGCAGAGTAAGATTGAAACAGAGATCCACACATGAATTTATATAACAAAATGTCAACATCTGTGAAATCTTGGAAGTGGGAGTCCCAGAGCTGGTTACTTGTTCTTCTCAAACTACCAGAGGTGGACAGCTAGGGTTTAAAGCACCCACACTACTGTAGACCGATGTTTTGCACTTGCAAGACAAACACCACAGTGTTGCCCAGTTGTTATATAAATGTTCTACTCTTACTCCCACTGTCTTTACTGGCCTCCTGAGAACTGATATCAGTCTGCACCCTGGCCCCAGTTCCCGGGTCACAATTAGTACACTGCTTATAGTATTTTCTGTGTTCTCCTTACATAGGAAATATGGCACAATTGATACTTTTAAAATAATAAAATCAGAAGGGAAGAGATTAGTCAAAGAGCTGAATCTTAAAATGTGGAGGTCATACAGCCCAAACCAAAGGGCTACATGTGCTACAAATCCACTCAAAAGGTTGAGCTACTGAGGACCCTCCTGGGTCAGCCTTCAGGACATCGAAGAAGCCCCAATGCCTGCCTTCAAGAAACCTTCAAGTTCAGTTTAGGGTTTTTCACCATTGGAACCCCTGTCAGCTGGAGTCTGATAGTTCTTTGCTGTGCACAGATGTCCTGTGCATTGCATGCTGCTGAGCAGTATCCATGGGATCCACCCAGTAGATACCAGTAGCACCTCCCCCAGTTCCGACCAAAAATTTCCCCAGACATCACTAAATGCACCCCCAGCATCCACTGGCCTAAAGCAAAGGAATGATGGTTACAGTTAACAAAAATTGTTAACATGCTAATGGTGCAGAAGGGGTTTTAAACTCAAAATGTTAAATCCTCACAGAAAAATCATATTCATTATAAAATGTAAATCCTGACTAAGTGATAGTTATCATCATTAGGAAAAGGGTACACTGCATTCATACTGCTCTGTGATGTTGTCACAGGTCCTGTGATGGGCGTTGGAGTGGACCGAATTCTCTCACCTATAGAATGTCATAGAACTCTTTCACAACAGCCCTGCCAAGTGTTACAGTATGCACTGCATGGAAGGAAAAGCAGAGATCCAGACACTACATCAGATTTACTGTCTCCAAGTCTAGTATTACTGCCAACAACACAAAAGGTAACATTTATTCAGCATGCATGTATTATATGCATAACAACCCTATGAGTTAGCATCTGACATTGCCACAATTTACAGGTGAAAAACATGCCCAAGGTCATACCACTCTCAAGTGTTGGAAGAGGGTTTCAATTCTGTCTCACCAATGGCTCCCCAATCTAGCTTCATATGGAGAAATAGTCAATCCTAATTATTCTTGAGTATGTATTTGTGTATACTAAACTAAAATTTACTTGTAACCCCCAGTCACTAAAATTTATTTGTAACTCCCAAAATCAACACTTGTGGCACTTTTACGGCCATTTACAGACCCACACTAATCAATTAAAAATTGTAGTCAACCAATGTGCATGTTATTAGTGAGATCAAATAAGGCCAAACTCTGCTTTCTTGTTTCAGCTTTCCAATTAATGACAAGTGACCTTTTCATATTTTTTTAGTGGCATGTTTTCACATTTTTGTGGTGGTTTTTTTTTTGCGATTGGTCTATTTTAAATGGTTCTCAAGTGCAAAGCTCAAGTTCCTAAGTGGAGAAAACTGTGATGAGCCTTACAGAGAGAGCACAGAGTAAATAACCTTCATTCAGGCATGAATTATGCTGTGTTGGCTGTAAGTTCCATGTTTTCAACAGGAAAGCACATCCAGAAAAAGCAAGAGAAAATCTGCCAACCTGTAAATTTGTGGATTCTTCAGATGATAACCAGCAAGAAAAAAAAATGCATAGTAGACAGTGTTGTGAGACTGAAGGCCAAAGAAATTTACAACCACGTAATCCAGGATCAGGATAGTGTTAAATCTTTCTCATCTATGGTTTTATTATAAAGAAATACTGTAAGTATGATTTGTAAGAAATATAAATTACATAAAGTATCTTTAAAGAGAATCACAAATAAAACAAGGGTATGTATTGAGCGATGATATCATTGTGGCCAGGAACTCACAGGAACTTAGCCCTGTTTTTCCCCTAGGAGCAATGGCTTAGTATTTGCTAATTCAGTGTTCCTGGATAGTCTACAGAATATGACTACTGAAAGAAAAAAAAAGGATCAGTTGCAACTGCATCATAGAAATTGCATATGTATGGGCTTCATCTCACAGCTCCTGATATAAAATTTTCAGCAGTGGGGCCAAGAAATCTGAACATTTTAAATCTCTTCATCCACACACCTGTGTTTATGAGTCGCTGTGAGTGATACATGATGCTCTCTAACAAAACTGAACTATCACCCTGGCTTTTAGCATCACCCTGAATTTGATTTGTATGACAAAGAGCATTGCCCACAGTCATACAAGGCTCATCCTGCAAAATTATTGGCTTACACCCTTGCTGCAAGGCAACAATTCCTTAAACTATTAGGAGAAAAAATTCAACTGCGTTCTGTATGGTCATTTGAAAAGTGACCCCACCCAAAATTCTAACCAGCAGTCTATCTGCTGAGGCAGAAGGCTTTCTGTACTAACAATGGTTACACTGGCTTGTGTTGGTCAATTCATGGATTTGTCATCAACTCCCTGTTCTAATGTCCCTCCCCTTTAAAACTTTCCATTTGTATGTCTGTTTGCCATGTACTATTACATTAGTAATGAGAGCAATATACAAATAGCATTAAAAGATACTCAGACTTGGAAATAGTGATTTAGAAATGTACTTTAAGAGAACAATGACTGACCCATGCTCAAGGTAGATCTTAGGGTCATCCCCAAATGTCCAACAATATTTATCTCCAACACAAAATTCCACAGAGGTGGTTCTGCTAAACACAGTCACTTAGAGTGCTTTGACAAGAAAGAATCCTACAGCAGGTGAGTCTGGAAAACACTGGAGGATACCGTGTACACACTCAATCACATATTAGTGTAATAAAAGCTCTGTGACGCCCTGAAGGCAAGATTGGAATAAAACATATCTAAAATATGTTTCAGTGAGCCGTTCCCAGGCTTAGATACCTATAAATTCTGGGGAACAGAGGCCACAGAGAGTGATAAAACAATTTACCACTAATGGCATTTTCAGTGCTCTCAGACCTTCCTTGACTCCTCACCTACCTCCCCCGCATGGAAAACTCACAGCAAACAAATCGCCACACCGTCTCAGGTCCCTTCAGAAACTCCACAGCTACAATCACTTGCTGCCTGACCACAGTTAAGGGCTACCCTTTGGAGGAGCTGAGCACTAGGATCCACTCCCCTTTCCTCCATGACAATATCCATCCTAGATTAGGTAATATAGCCCAGGAGAAGTTTTGGAAACACATACTCTATCCCACTGGGAGAGATGAGCATGAGAAAAGAAGGTTCTCATACAAGAAAAATGCAGAAATAGTAAAATGGCTTCCTTCTGCCTGGAATAAGAATAGAAGAGAAAAGACTTCAAATTAAGACATTTTCATTTTCAAAGGCCTTTATCTAAATTATTTAGTGACACCAGCAGAGATTCCATGAACAAGGGAGCAATAGGCTATTGTCCCTTGAGGAACAACTCAAGATGGTAAGTGGGACTTGTGGTATGTATGATGGGTGGGTGAAGAAGGTGTGGAAAGATTTCAAAGTGGTTTAAAGAGAAGAACAAACAACACAGAGAAGAGTTCAGTTCATCAGAATTCCACAGTGGCCAACCCTGTGAGAAAAGCAGCCAGAAGGTAAAACTTAATTAGACTCTCCAAGGCCACTGGAGACATGCCTGTGTGAGGACTGTGATGTGTGCCTGACACTGGCTGGGGAAGGAAGGACCCCATGTGTACGAGAAAATAGAGACAGGAGGAGTGAGCATCTTATCAGAATTTCAGACCCTTAAGGAAAATTGAAATGAATAATATTAGAATTTCTGAGCAATAACAGTGTAATGCTGAGGTACAGAGAATGAACTCTGAACCCAGGCTGCCTGAATCTCCATCCTAACCCTGCCATTTACTAGCTGTATGACCTTGAGCTAGTTGCTTAAACTCTGTGCATCTGCAAAATGAAGGCAATGATAGCACATCTACCTCCAAAGGTCTGATGTGAGGTTTAAATGAGCTATCCACTTTAAGCTCTTAGCACAGTACCTGGGACATGCAAGTGCTATTAAGCAGTCATGTACTGAAGCTGGTTGTACTGGTTCATGACAGCCGCTCTCTTCCCAATTCTGTGTTCAGTGATGTCAGGCTCATCAAAGCCTGAGTCAGTTGTTAAACACTTACCAGCATATCGTACATATATGCACGTGTGCACACACATAGGCATGTATCTGTGCATATATACATGCATGTTATATACAATACACACCTGTGTATATACATATACATGTTATCTATGCACGCAAGCACACACACGTATATACACGTGTGTGTGTGTGTGTGTATCTCCTTGTATGTACACAGACACACACACAGGGTCTGTCCAGAAGATATGTAGCCATGTAGTATGAAAAATAAAGACATTTATTGAAGAGGATACAAGATACAAGAAACACTGTATGTAGGACAATGACACCTCAGTCCTCTTAGAAGTAGGCACCTTGGGACCTCACACAGTTCTCCCAATCACCATTGGCTGTCCCATTGTATTTTCTTGGATCTCGTCAATGGTCTGAAATCTCTCCCCTTTCAAAGATGATTTTAGTTTTGGGAAAAGCCATAAGTTGTAAGGTGCCAAATCTGAGCCATAGGGGGCCTGAGTCACCTGGGTGATTTGATGTTTTGCCAAAAAAACTCTGGACAAGATGTGATGCATGGGTGGACGCGGTGTTGTGATGAAGCTGCCAATCATCAGTTGCCCATAGTTGTGGCCTTCTGAATCATCCAAATAGTTTCCATGGAGAAATGTTCAAGCTTAATGAAAAATCTGATGTACATTCATTGCTCTATTTGCTCATTTTGAATGCCTCAGCCACACAGTACATGTACTTATTCAACAGCACCTACCAACCCCACTGACTAGTACAGTGAAATCCTCATTGTTTACGCATGAGTATTCCAGTCCACTCTCCTTGGCTGCCAGGTTACACTGATGTCACGCAAACTGTTCTCATTATATTAACAATGGCTGGACTTTTTCCAGACAGATCTCGTATGTATATTTGCCATCACTATTATAACATTACTAATATATGTTTTAATGCAACTCAAGTAGAGAGTAGGTCTTTTGAATTCCTGGCTTTTAATGCACGTTACATAAAAATTCTGAGGTTGACCCTAAATCCTCAATGTTCATGAAGTGCCGGCAGCATGTCTGGCACAGGCAAGTCATTATGGCCTATAGAAGAGACCCAAAAAAGGTCCTTGCCTGTAAGCTGTTTACAACCTAGTTAAGATAATACCAGAAATAAGACCCAAACTCACCCAATGTCCCCTGCCCCTTTACCTCTTTCACAAGATGAAAGGAAGAGCAGCTGGGAATCTGGTACCTGGTGAGCACTGCTTTCCCTGTGATCATTCTGAGCATCACTGGGACTCACCTGTTTTTACTCCTGTTCCCAGAATTCAGTTATCTCCACAGTTAATGTGGATACATAATAGCCATTGCCCTGAAGCTGTGAACATTTGCTACTCATACCTTTTACAGATATATACTGAGAGAGAGAAAGAGAGGAAGGAAGGCAGGCAGGCAGGCAGACAGGCAAGCAGGCAAACACATTTTTCAACTTAAATCACCAAGCCTATATTAAGTCCTTAGAAAATGTGAGGGGGCTTTTTGTAAATGTCTACATTTGAGAGCTATTTTTTCACTATTTTAGCTAAGCATTATATGATGTTGTATTAAAACAAAAAGGCATGCACTACAATGATAGTCAATTATAACACCTAATGTTTACTGAATGTCCTAGCAGCCACACACTCTTCTAAGCACTTTACATTACTCCTCACAAGCCTGTGAAGTATCCTGTTACTATCGCCATTTTACAGATGGGAATACTTCAAGAGCTTGAAGAGATCAAGTAATTTGCCTAGGGCCACAGAGGCAGTAAGAACTGAAATTTGACCTGGAGTTTGGCAAACTCCAGAGTTGCACATCGGGTGCCTCTCAGGGCTGGCGTGACTGGCATTGGCCTGGGTAATCCCTTGCTGTGCTCCATTATGCACCATAGATGTTTAGCATCGTCTCTGACCTCTACTGACAAGATACCAGAAGCAATTCCCATTTGTGACAATGAATGGTATCACCCATAAGAAACACTCACCCAAAAGGGTTTGCCAAATGTCTCCTCTGGACCAAAACTGCACCAGGTTGAGAACCACTGCTGTAAACGAAGGAAGCAGAATAGAGGAATTCCTAAACCTGGCTGTATGTTAGTAATGCTATGGGATACTTTTAAAAATAAGATTAAGCGTGGAGATATCAGGCCCTACTACCGCCTCAGGAAATCAGAATTTCTAGGGGTCCAGTCTTATGGCCCAGGAAAACTATTAGAGGAGACATCTGCCACCAATGAGTTATATCATCTTGGGAAACTACTTGCCCTCTCTGTGCCTCAAAGCCCTTATCTACAAGCTCAGCAGACAGAGCCAGACTATGAATGAGGCCTCTGCCTGCTAACAATCCATCTGTGACACCACCTGACACCCACGGCTTTCTTCCTGGCCAGACTTCCACCCCACACTGCTCATAGTGGCTCAAATCCACAGAGGGAAATGGTTTGTACAATTCCAATCTTCATGTAACTATGAGACAACCTGACCAAAGGCAGATTCTTTGATAGATTTACAATCTCTTCATCAGAGACACAAACTGGGGCAGGATCACTGCCAGGAAAAGGCTGGTTTCTGCTTCACATCTGAGGGGTGTGAAAATTTAACCCCAAATTAGCAATGCATCATTCCACCATGCAAAGTGTCTGCTACATCTCTGAAGGAAAAAAACAATCAGTATTGCCATAAACTGGATGCATCTGAAATCTCTGACTGGAGATTCTATGTTCATGCCTTCAGATTCACAAAATGCATTCACAACCTTTGTGTAATAAAAGCCAAAGGGAAAAAGTAGGGATATACTATACACTATGGATGGGTAGGCTGTAGTCTAAAATCTCCAGGTCCTACCCTATCCTGACAAAATTCATTCTATGACAAATAAGTACTTTAGAGAATCAAACAATAATCACTATATTTGTAAATACTGGTTAAGCCCCAAATGAGAAAACTGCTGATGGACCATAGCAACAGCTTGAGAGAAGGCATTTTTCTCTGCTTGTACCAGTTTGTGGGTAATCTGCACGTTACATTAATTTAGGTCACTTTTAGTTTATACACCCTTGTGTGGAAATGGAATACAATGGTTACATTTGAAAGTGTCTGAGGTTGTTGAAGAAGCAATGACAACCACCATTCTTTAAGTAGGAGGGGGAAATAATCCCTGCAAGAATGTTTCATAGATGGAACCTCAAGGAGGAGAGAGGAAGGGGAGATTTCCTGGATTACAACATCATGTGCTTTCTGTATGTTATTGATTAACTAAGAGATGATCAGATACCACTAAATCAATTTAGCAGAAACTGATTAGTAGCTGTAATTATAAATCCATTCCTATAAACATGTGCTACCAATACACTCTATCAAGGGCAGACTTTACTTAATATTAAAGCATTAAAGAAATTATTCCTACTTTCTTGGTGAGTATGGAATAACATAAGAAAGTAATCAATTGATTTTAAGAGATATGCTGCCATCAAGTATGAATAATTGCTTTCTCCTATCCCATCTTAATTGATGAGTTAGACAGGTTCTGAAAAGGTGTTAAAAAACACTAGTTCCCAAAGCCCAACAAGGCATCACCTAAACAAACCACTACCGCCATCTATTGCTGGTAGACAGTGCTGCACTTTTACATTTCTTGGTTCATTGGATCAAGATGCCTTCATTAAAGTTTTCCATGTGGGGAGGCACATTTTGACTATTCTTAATGGCGTAGTACAGAAAGTCTAAAATGTTTTTCCTAACATTTGTACTTCTAACATGGCTAAACCCTGAATGGATTCCCTGTAGTGATCTGGAGCTAAAGTCTAAAGCCAGGGAACTTTAATTCCCTGGTATATAATATTTTAGCTTGAAATTTCATCTGAATTTTGTGCTATATACCAGAGTAATTCATGTCACTGGTTCTCTGTAAAGATATTTAAGACTATACATAGTTTGACTGCTTTGTTTTTTCACCAAATATTCAGGTTAAACTGATGAGTCATTTGGTTACCATATTTAGCCTCTGGTTTCACATAATCCTGGATACTAATGATCTCCCAAAGTAGTCTTGCCCCAATTTGAAAAGAATCTGAATGAGGTTAAGTTCAGCTCTGCCACAGCCTGAAGTGCCCATGCTCAGTCTCAGTTTCCTTACTGGCGAGGAAGAATCTTGGACAGGATCTTGAAGGATGCTCCCTGCCCTGACAGCTTCTGCATCAATGGCCATCAGACACAAGCCTCACTCCTCTCTCTACAGATGAGCTGCCGGTGCACATTCTTATAAAGTATGGGCACAGAAAATGTAATAATGCTATTATGTTATATAATATACAAGTAAATTACTAAACATTATAAATAGACATTTCCTATTTCATCTATATTCCTAAAAGCTCTTGTACACAAGTTGGAAAAATTTAAGTTCCTCCCCAATTTCTGTCATTAGCAAAATAGGAAAAAGCCTTACATGTGGGATCACCTCATATTTAAGCATACAGTAACTCAGTTGGCTAGAGTTCAGGATTGGAGCAAAAGGTGACACTAGAGACATAAGCAGTGACCATACCAAAAGAAGTCTCAAGAGTAATTTAAGATCCAAATATCCAAAGAATTCTTAAAACTCAGCAATAAAAAAACTAACTACAAATGGGCTTGGAGGGGTTGCAAGATGATAACAGAGTAGGAAGATTCTCACATTTGCTCTCAGAACTAAACTGGAAATAAAACTAAAGAGGGGAACAGTCACCCAGAATTACCAACCTGAAGAGGATTACCTGAAGATGAGACTTTTAAACAAGGATGGGCAGAAACCACCTCAAAACCAGTAGGAAGGGCAGGGTAGAGAAAGGGGCCAGCCCACTCCCACAGGCAGCAGGCCAAGGTTATACATAAAGTGTAACTGCTGCCTGAGAGGAGTGAAGCCTGGACCCCAGACAGGGCTCCCTAGCATGGAGCACCACAGCAGGATCAGCAGTCTGTGTAGCATCCAGTGGTGAAAGGCAGCGGGGTTTCTGTCCAACAGGGAGAGACGGAGCCTACTGGAAACAAAGCCACATCTTTTTAAGGGACCAAAGTACAGATTTTTCATTCTCAGCCAATCACCTTTTGGGCTCCTGTGAAGGGTGGGCAGTGCAAACTAGAGTCACCTGAGGAAAGTCAGGAGTGGGAGGCACTAGGGAGAGACGCTGAGGAGTGGCTGCTGGGATACCTGTCAGGGGTCATCTTCCAATATCACAGCAGCCATTTTTCTTAAAAAGAACAAGTTCCTCCCAGGGGAATCAGCTTGGGGAAAACAATTATCCACTTGCTCCGCCTTCTGGAATCCTGCTCTCCTCCATCTTGCAGCTTTTTTTCTGCCCACTCTGCATCTCAACCCCTGCTGAGGAGACAGCAACATAAGCGGACTTATGGGGTGTCAGAGACCAGCTCTGGGGCCTGCCATTCTCTGTACTTTCCGGGGAACTGGACTAGTGCTTCTCTCTCACACAGAAGTACCTATAGAGACACCTGTTACAAACACACTCCTGATCTCCAAAGTCTGGGCTCCAGGCTCTACCCTCTTGCCTACTAGGAGCTCTGTCCTGCCAAATAAAAGGAAAGAATCCAGGAGAGATTCAGAGGTGAGCCCTGAGTGCAGGATAACATACCCACAATCTTCACTGAAGTCTGAAAGGCACCTTCCCCCAAAATGGGAGATCCAGGGTGCCCATCCTCCTGATTCAGCCAGAAGTCATTTCAGAAACAGTCAGTGTCAGTCCAGCAGGCAGAAGCAGATCCTGCAGTGCCCTGGGATGTTTGCTGACCCACCCTTGGGCCCTGTGCTGGTAAAAGCCAGCCTTAGATCTCACCTTGGCCCATCCTGGAAGCAGCCAACCAAGTCTAGCAAGGCAGCAACAAGCTGTGGATCACTTGTAGCCTCAAATATGCAGTGGGGGGCCAGACATGGACATGAGCTGACACTGGCTGACACCTGCACCAGACAACACTGGAGTAGCACCCAAAGAGAGCTCGCGCCAGGCACTAAACTCTGCTGAGATGAATTCCACTTTGTTTTTTTCCATTATTTTTGTGATTTTTATCTTTTTCATTGCCTTTTTATTTCTTCTTTCTTTTTCTTCTACTTTTTCTTACTCTATTTTTTCTTCTTTTGCCCTTTCCTTATTTTATTTCTAATTCTTTGTTCTTTTTCCACTGTTTTTCTTTGTATTCCTTATTTTTGTCTCTCCTCCTTCTCTCCTCTCATAATCATTTCTCTTTCCTTAAGTGTTCTCATATTCTTTTTATTCTATTTCTCTTTTCTCTTTTGTTGTTGACTTTATTGTTGTTGTTGAGTATTTTTTTTACTTGGTTTCCCATTGTTTTTTTGTGTTGTTTGGTTTTGTTATGTTCTGCCAGCATCTCTACAACATCATTCAAGTTGTGGTGGAAATTAGCCTCTTAGCCAGCCAGCCAGGGTGGAGACCTTACCGATGAACTGACCAACAACAAATACAACAGGAGAGCCCATGTAACCCACACAAGGACACTCCTAGAGCATGTAGCTCAGGAGAGCAAGGAGACTACACCACAGGATCCCACAGGACACCTACCACATATGGTCAATGCATGAAGATGGGGAGTCAAAACAGACCTATCTAATACATAGAGACTCACACCAAGCCACAACATAATTGTAATGGCAAAGCTTAAAGGCAAAAAGAGGATCTTAAAGGCAGCAAGAGAGACACAGTGAATTACCTACAAGAGAGCTCCCATAAGACTGTTAGCTGATTTCCCAACAGAAACACTTTATAACAGAAAGGATTGCCAGCGTATTGAAAGTGATGAAAAGCAAGGACCTGCAACCAAGACTACTCTATCCAGCAAGGCTCTCATTTAAAATTGAAGGTGAAAAAAAAGAGCTTCCCATATCCTCCCTCCAAAAAAACCCTACAGGGTAAAGGAGTCAGAGGAGATAAGGTAGCTGAATGGATAAGAAAATATGACCAATATATATGCTGTCTACAAGAGACCTACCTCAGAACAAAAGACTTCCACTGTCTGAAAGTATGGAAAAAATATTCCCTGCAAGTGCTGGTGTAGCAATACTTACATCTGACAAAATATACTTCAATACAAAGGCCATAACAAGACCATCACCACATAATACTAAAGAAATCGATCCAACAAAATGATATAACCCTGGTGAGCATATATGCACCCAATATAGGTGCTCCTAAATATATAAAGAAAATCTTGGTGGACATTAAGGAAGAGATCAATATGATACAGCCACAGTAGGGGATTTTAATACCCTACTGCCATCAATGGATAGATCTTCAAGACAAAAAATCAACAAGGAAAGAGTGACCTTAAATGACACACTAGATCGAATGGATTTGACTGATATTTACAGAACATTTTATTCCAAAACAGCAGAATACACATTCTTCTCAAGTGCACATGGATCATTCTCAAAAACAGACCACATGTTAGGACAGAAAATAAATCTTAAAAAAATTCAAGAAAATTGAAATCATAGCATTTTTTGGATGACGATGGCATGAAACTAGAAATCAACCTCACCTTAAAAACTCAGAAACATTCAAATACATAAAAGCTAAAAAGCGTGTTATTAAATAATGAATGTATTATCAATAAGATCAAGGAAGAAATAAAAAATTACCTGGAAACAGAGTCTTCCAGCCAAGATGGAGGCATAGGTAGACACCCTGTGCCTCCCCGCACAACCAAAACAAGGATAACAACAATTTAAAAACAAAAAACAACCAGAACTGACAGAAAATTGAACTTTATGGAAGTCCGACAACCAAAGAGTTAAAGAAGAAATATACATCCAGACTGGTAGGAGGGGTGGAGACAAGCAGCTGGGCAGAGAGGACTAGGGGTAAAGCGGCAGTGGAGAATGGGGGCAGGCAAAGAAGCGGCTGGTGAACCCAGTGAGGCAGAGGATTATGGAGCAGGGTGGACAAGGCTACAGCTGGCTGGCAAGGCAGCAGCTGGCAGACCTGCCGAGGCAGCAGCTGGTGGAATGGGCAATCCCACATTCACATGCAGATAAACGGGGAGGAACACCTGGGGAGTGAGACAGACCTCACAATCTAGGGAAATAAAGCCTCAAACCACTAAATGAAAACACCTGAGGGGGTTGAGGAGGCAGCAAGAGAAACTCCCAGCCTCACAGGAGAGTTCATTAGAGAGACCCACAGGATCCTAGAATGTATAAAAGCCAACCCTGGGGAATCAGCACCAGAAAGGCTCACTTTGCTTGTGGGTAGTGGGGGAAGTAACTGAAATCCAGCAGAGAGCGGAGCAAGCGCCATTGTTCCTTCTCAGACCCCTTCCCCACATACAGTGTCACAATGCCACATGGGTTACCCCACCCTGGTGAACACCTAAGGTTCTGCCTCACACTACATAACAGGCACATCAAGACAAAAAAAAAAATAGCCCAAATGAAAGAACAGATCAAAGCTCCAGAAAAAATACAACTAGGCAACAAAGAGATAGCCAACCTATCAGATGCACAGTTCAAAACACTGGTAATCAGGATCTTCATAGAACTGGTTGAATTTGGCTGCAAATTAGATGAAAAAATGAAGGCTACGATAAGTGAAATAAAGGAAAATGTACAAGGAACCAATAGTGATAGGAAGGGAACTGGGACTCTAATCAACAGTGTGGACCAGAAGGAAGAAAGAAACATTCAACCAGAAAAAAATGAAGAAACGAGAATTCAAAAAATGAGGAGAGGCTTAGGAACCTCCAGGACATCTTTAAACATTCCTACATCTGAATTATAGGGGTACCAGAAGGGGAAGAGGAAGAGCAACCGGTGGAAAAGTTATTTGAACAAATAATAAAGGAGAACTTCCCCAATCTGGCAAAGGAAATAGACTTTCAGGAAGTCCAGGAAGCCCAGAGAGTCCCAAAGAAGTTGGACCCAAAGAGGAACACACCAAGGCACAACAAATTACATTACTCAAGATTAAAGATGAGGAGAGAATCTTAAAAGTGGCAAGAGAAAAGGAGACAGTTACCTATAAAAGAGTTCCCATAAGACTGTCAGCTGACTTCTCAAAAGAGACCTTACAGGCAAGAAGGGGCTGGAAAGAAGTATTCCAGGTCAGGAAAGGCAAGGACCTACATCCAAGATTGCTCCAGCAAAGCCTGCATTTATAATGAAAGGGCAGATAAAGTGCTTCTCAGATAAGGTAACTTAAAGAATTTCGTCATCACCACACCCTTATTATATGAAATGTTAAAGGGACTTATCTAAGAAAAAGAAGATAAAAAACACGTACAGTAAAATGATAGCAAACTCACAATTATTAATAACCACATCTAAAACAAAAACAAAAGCAAACTAAGCAGACAACTAGAACAGGAACTCCACCGAAATGGAGATCACACAGAGGGTTATCAACAGGGCAGTGGGAAGGGGAGAGAGGAGGAAAAGGTACAGAGAATAAGTAGCATAAATGGCAGGTAGAAAATAGACAGGGGGAGGTTAAGAATAGTATGGGAAATGTAGACGCTAAAGAACTTATATGTATGATCCATGGACATGAACTAAAGGGGGGGGATGTATGTGAGAGGAGGTATGCAGGGCAGAGGAGAATAAAGGTGGGGGGAATGGGACAACTATAATAGCATAATCAATAAAGTATATTTAAAAAATTACCCAGAAATAAATGAAAAGGAACCCAGAAATGCCTACCATAATTGGTAGGCTTTAAATAGATGGGGAGAGGTCAAAAATGGTATAGGAAATAGAGAACTCAACTTATATGTACAACCCACAGACATGAACTAAGGGTGGGGGAGGAATGCTGGAGGGTTGGGGGAGTGGGGATCAAGGGGGGAAAAGTGGGAATACTATAATAGCATATTCAATAAAATACACTTTTAAAAAAAGAAGAACATATTTGCTTGACCCTTATTATGGATGAAGATGTGGGGATGGCCTCAGGGACTGTGAGAGGCTGAGTGGAGGGCATAAAGGGGGAAAACTGGCACAACTGTAATAGCATAAACAATAAAATATTAAAAAGTAAAAATTTTTTAAAATAAATACACGGAAAATAAAAATGGGCCAAAAACTTAAGAGACCTCATGAAAGAGTAGGTATGGATACAAAATAAGCATATGAAAAGATGATCCATATCATATGTCATCAGGAAAATGCAAATTAAAACAACCAAGGTACCACTACACAGTGATCAGCATGGCCAAAATCTGGAACACAACACCACCACATACTGATGACAATGTGGAGCAACAGAAACTCTCATTCATTGCTGATAGGAATGAAAAATGATGTGGCCATTTTGGAAGACAGTTTGGAAGTTTCTGACAAAACTAATTGTACTCTTTGCCATCAATCCAGCAACCACAGTTCTCAGTATTTACCCAAAGTTAAAAAATATATGTTATGTCCACACAAAAACCTGTACACAAATATCTATACCAGTTTCACTCATAATTGCCAAACTATGGACTCAACTAAGACATCCTTCAGTAGGGGAATGGATAAATAAACTATGATACAACTAGAAAATGGAATATTATTCAGGACTAAAAAGAAATGAGCTATCAAGCTATAAAAAGACATGGAGGAATCTTAAATGCATATTACTAAGTCAAGTCAATTTGAAAAGCTACATACTGTATGATTATAACTATATGACATTCTGGAAAAGGGAAAATCATGGAGACAATAAAAAGGTGAGGGGTTGGAGGAGGGAGAGGGATAAACAGGTGGAGCTCAGAAAATTGTTAAGGCAGTGAAAATACTCTGTATGACACTATAATGATTAATACATGTCATCGTACATTTGTCCAACCCATAGAATGTGTAACACCAAGAGTGAACCGTAACATAAACTACAGACTCTGGGTTACAAGGACATGTCAGTGCAGGTTCACCAATTATGACAAATGTACCACTCTGCTGGGGGAGGCTGCAGGGTGGGGAGGGATGAGGACATAAAGAAATTCTATCTTCTCAATTTTGCTGTGAACCTAAAACTGTTCTAAAAGAAAATTAAGTCTTCAAAACATAATTTTTCCCTTTACATGTACACATATCAAGAAAAATGTTTTCCCCACTTGGTGGCCTGTGGATTTTTATACTCTGACAAGTCCGGCAAGCTTACACACCAGCATAGAGAACCAACCACAGCCTGATGAGGCCTTCAGTGTCAATTCCTGCAAACAGAAGAAGGTAAGCTCTCAAATAAATTTTCCAGAACAAGACCAGTCATTTTATTTCTTCCCCATGGTGACAGACATTCCCAGTCCCATGAGGTACCAGTGACATTCCACATATGGGAACTATATTTTCGGGAAAAAGGCCACAGTGTCAGAGGCAGAGTATCACAAGAATAACCCCTTCTTTCTCCATTACTGACAAAATTCCACGTTCTCTACTTTCTGCAGCAGCTGTTTCCAAGGCTTTACATTCTCAGACAAGTTTCAACAGAGTCTTGCTCCTAGAGTCACTAATAAAAAAACAGATAAAATTTCCAGTGTGCCCTTCACCTTACCATATCCCTACTTCATTCCCCACCCAGCACCTTGCCAGCGATGTAATTCAGACCTGGTGCACTTCCCAGTCACATCAGTAGTCTACGTATGTACTACAATGATGGCTTCAAGCAATAATCAGTTGCAAATCAAATATTAAAAATGAGAATTAACCTCATCAGTGCAGGCTGACAGATGTGTTTAGTGTAAATAAACTTGAAACCTCCTGCAGATACTGTGAAGTGAATCCCCAATTTGCTTTAGAGCCTGGTTCCTGATGGAGAGCACTCCATTGACATGCTGAGGCTGCACTGCCCGAGAATTCTAGCAGCTGGCTCTGTAGAATCTCAGAAAACAGAAGAATCAGAAGAGGACAAACATTTTGACCTGCTGCCCTCTGACCTCCCTAAGGAACCTCCAACCACACCCTGGTCTCAGTCACATTGTGTGGGCACTAAGATTCATGAGGCCAATTAAAAATAAAATTACAATAGTCATTGATGTGTGTGATGCAAGGGTCGGTGAAAAGCTCCACATGTTTGCAGTTTTCAGTATAATTTAAAACAGCAGCATATTGGCCTTGGAAACAGAAACCCCTAAACTTCAGGGATAACAGAAGCTGCTTGGTCAAAATAAATCAATTTGGAAAACTATACTCATCAGTCTCAAAGTAATTTCTGCCAAAGCATAAATGACAATATAAATATGGAGGGGGTGCTAGAAAAACTATTGCTTGAACATTTATTAATAGCATATTACAGAACATACATAAAAGTTATGTATTAAGGAATATGTGAAAAATACACAGAGATAAACTCATATGCATGCATGCATGTAAAAATGTAGCACAGTGAGTTCAACAGTATGTTGAAAACAAAAGCAACACACCATGGACCAAGTAGGGACAATCCACAAATTTAAGGCAAGACAATAGATCTATTAAAGTAGTTCAATGCAATGGTAGAGCATCATACATACATCTAACTTAAGAATTTTAACTGTATAACCAAAGTAAAAACAAAAGAGAAAACAACAACAGAACCAAGAATAATCATCTTTGATGAAGGATGTTTCTAAACACAAGCCAACCATTTCATGTTCAATCAAAGAAACAACAATCCGTTCCAATAGTGGAGGAAAACCTGACTGAGCTGTTCTCACTGAGAAATGCTAGAACAGAAATGGGAATGATTTAATGGGTTTTCAAAGATAATTATAGCAATAGTCAATTTTTGCCTTGTTCAATGACTTTAAACGTTAATACCCCCTACATTGCAATAGTTTAGAGAGGGGAAAAAACCACATCATTACCTCAGCATATAGTGTAAAGAAAGCAAGTGATAAAATTGAGCACATATTCTCGATACACTTTTAGTAAAGCACAAGGAAATTTGTAGTATTGTTATTTAATAGTAAATTTTGGAAATAACCCCCCCTCAAAATTGTGGGACATTTATACTACGAATTCTGAGTAACCATTTAAAAAATGAGATATATACATAATAATGAGGGGAAAGAGGCAAACTAAAGGAAATGATGGAAACTAGTATAGCTGCACTTTTACGAAAGTCATGACATGTACACACATATGTTTCCACACTTAAAAAGTATGAAAAGACATACGTCAAATCATTAATTATGGTTATCTGTGGGGAAAGATATTAAGCAGAGGCTTTCATATTTTACTTCATAACTTTCTGAAAACTCAAATTAAAAAAATTATTTTGTAAGTAAAGAAACTAGGAAATAAGAAAATAAAAACCCTGGAATGAAAAACACAGAATTGGAAGCAGCCTAGACAGATCACCTAGGAAAGGCTACGTGCACCATCTCCATCAAAGACGATGCTTCTTCTGTGAAGACTGCAGGGAAGGAGGTGGCGGAGTTCCTATGTAATCCAGTCGATTGTTATACAGCCTGAACAGTGAAAAAAAATTCTTCCTTTTATCTACCCCCTTCTTCTTATCCTAGCTCAGAAGCTAATCCTTTTGTTCTTCCCTCAGAAGCTACAGAAAACAGATGGTCACACCATCCTTTGAATTTGTCAGTGAGCCACACAAAACCAACAGTGTTCTTCTGAAGGGACAATACTGTTGTGTTGACAATACAGAATGACACATCCCACTTTGCTCCTCACACATAAACTTACCAGACTTTATTACTAATGAGCTATTCAAAGGGATTTTACTAGATGTATTTTCCTTCAACAGCTATTAATTCAGTGTCTCCAATGTACTTGGTATTTTATTATGAGTTAGGAAGGGTCCTATAGAAATTAAAAATTTCATGGTGGGGAGGAGAAAATGACAAAAAGGAGATAAATGAGTCAAGATGGTTTAAAATTAACTAGGAGAATGCACTCATGTCATTATTATTATTAACGCATAAACTAGATCTTTAGAGTTGAAGCAAGGCTAAACAGGGTAAAGAGAAAACTTTTATGACCTTTTAAAATTTACTATTTTATTTTGTCTTCCTTTTTAAAGTTTGTTTTTAGATATATTATTTGCCAGCAAAGTGGAATAAGGTCTGAAAGGAGAGTAGTGAAGGTCAGACTAGGGCACACTGCCAGGTGGAGGGAGAAAGGCTAAGGCAGAGGCTTTTGGGTCATTAGGCATCCACAGCTGGTGGATGCAGTGACCCAGACAAGTAAAAGAAGACTTGACCAGGCTTGATAACTTAACACAGAAAGGGAAGTTCCTGTAACTGACAAAAACAGAGAAGAAAAGTGTCCAATTTGAGAAGGGTGCTGAAGGTAATATAAACTGTCAGTACTGGAAACAGAAAGGCTGTCTCAAAAGTTAAAACTGGGCCATGGCTGGTGTAGCTCAGTGGATTGAGCATGGGCTGCGAACCAAAGAATCACAGGTTCAATTCCCAGCCAGGGCACATGCCTGGGTTGCAGGCTAGGTCCCCAGTGGGGGCCACATGAGAGGCAACCACACATTGATGTTTCTCTCTCTCCTTCTCCTTCCCTTCCCATCTCTAAAAATAAATAAATAAAATATTTTTAAAAAGTCTGAACTGGACCCAGTTGCAGGTTCATCACATATAAGAATCATCACTTTGTTGCCTCTCCACTTTGCACACCTCACAGCTCTCTGCAGTTAGCAACACAGTTGAGTGGCAACTCCACTATCTCGAACTCTTCTATATACATGTCCAAGGCAAATCTCTTCATATGCCAAGCAGGCACCTCTGCCTAATCCAATCACAAAAGAATGCACCAAAGAACAGACATCACCCTAACAATTACTAGTAGCTGTGTGTGTTTCCTTCTCATTAAAAAAAATTGTGTCTCATACTGCAAAATGGTAGTATTTTGGCATTTTCTTTAAGTATCCACCTTGCAACCCCAGAAACTAAACCAATGGTCCTTGCTAATAAAAGAAAGTGAGTGTTAGCCCTAGCTAGATAGCTCAGTTGATGTACAGCATCATTCCCATACACCACAGTAGCAGGTCTGACCCCTCGTCAGGGCACATACAAAAATCAACCAATGAATGCATAAATAAGTGGAAACAACAAATCAATGTCTCTCTGTCTTGGTCTCTCTCTCAAATCAATAAAGCTTAAAAAAATAGTCCCTTAACAATAAGGGAACATGCAGCTATCCTTCGGTCTCAGTGGCAGGGTCAAACAACAGACACTTTGTGAAGTCCACTCTGTTCTTGGACTTTCTGCAGACACAGGGAACCCACTCTTGTTTGGTTACACTGACAGGAACTCACAGCTTGCCTTGCTAAAAGGAGGAAGCTCAGAGACATCTTGTTTTAATTTACTCATCAGTTCTGTTCTTTTCATATTTTGTCAGCCTGTTGTGCTAACACTTTGAACAAGAAAACTGTCAATGGGTATAAAATTTCTCTCCAACACTGAAATTCAACAGACTTGTGAAAATCTGCAAAATTCCACACATACTTATTCTAGGAATTTTGAAAATATTTTACTGATTTCAATTTACCTTTTCACTTCAGAGATAGTTACCTTCTATCCTTATCGACACCTAAATAAATAATTAGAAGCCACTCACCCTTTCAACATGAATAATAGCCTAAGTGGTTACAGAACTCTTTTTTTAGGTCCGTGTTTATTTGCTCTGCTTTTCCTCCTCAATCATATTGTTTAATGTCTCATCAGCTAAGCCTATCTTTGGACTAATAAAGCAATTTTCCCTACGGTATGTTATTTTTACAGGGAATGTTTTCTATTTACCTGCCTACATCCTTGAGCTCAAAAAGAAGAATGAGGTAGACTTAACTGTCTCAAATATTCTGCATTTGCTTTGTGTTTGATACATGAATTACAGAGTGAGCCATGTCTTAAAATTGAATGCTTAGTGGTTACTTCATCTTAGGACCATCTTTTCACAGGCATCCATGGTGATAAGAACTGTTGTTGAGGTTTCCTTGGGGATTCTTTGGTAAATCTTATCATTTCCTTAACAGCATTCCCACAGCTTAATGAAAACCAACCAGAAAATCCATCAGAAAAGAAGTGAACAAGTCCAAAGCACAGGATCATGGGGGATCTTCCTTTAGAGGCTCTGCGTGTTACCTGTACAGACAACTCAAGGCTCACACTGGGTAACGTCTCCACTCCTGGTCAGTCATTCTCAAACCTTACTATCTGCCCACAAGGGTAGAAAGAATGTCACAAGAAAATAATCAAATGTTCAGGTTTGCAAATTATTTTTTATTTTTCTCATAAACTAGAATGAATTGGAGGCATGTTTATATAAATTTACTCTCAGATCTGCATTCTAATATGTCTTCTTGAGTTAAATGAGAAGTGTGTGAACTTATAGCTAAAATGTAAAACACCCCAACTAGCCCTTATCTATGCTGGAGGAACAGTAACAAACACTTCTCAATAAAAATTTTTAAGATTTCAATTTAATTTCTTTCTAAAATAATAATTTTTGAAATATTATAAATTGCTTGTATCATTACTTAGGTGCTTTAAAAATATTGCTAAAAATTCTATACCAAAAATTCTGTAGTTGCCCTGATCCTGCTCAGAATTATGTCATTGCACACTCCTTAGAAGCGGAAGAATGACCAGGTCCAAAAGGTGTGGCTTTTAAGAAAGCCCCTCTTTCCCATCTTCATACCACCCTCCAGGAAGAGTGCTGCAATGGTTAGAGAGGGTAAAAGGCATTTTAGCAGTCTCTAATGCTGGGTGAGGTTTCACTTGCTCATCAGAAGTCTGACAGCACGGGGATGCTGAACCTTTCCCATTCCTAAGTTTCCAGGAGGCTCTTGGGCAGTAGGACAAGGGTGTGCCCAGACAACTCTGATATTCTGGCCTTCTTCATTCTCTTGATGAAGTGGGAAGAAGGCAGGTCCTAAAGCTTTCTCCCTTCCTAATATAGGTTAAAAGCAGCAAGGGCTTCCTAAAGAAATGGGTCTTGCATCTCATTTTTTTCTTGTACCCTCTTACTCTTGCATGCAATTAGGCAGAAGAGGTCTGCAGGTCTCTCCCTTGGATTCCTATGCCCTACCGCAAACTCACCTTGTTCAAGACAGCAGTAGACAGTAGGGTGGGGTAGGTCTCCACCAAGCATTAGGCAGACTCTTATCATCATCTCTTCCTTGTATTGTCTCTAATTGAATGTGTTATGACTATAGTGACCACATAATCCAAATAGGGATATTTGAGAATGAAGTAATTAAACTGGGACACCCAGAGATGGATACCATAGATGTTCCAGGCAAGCAAGAAAATTATGGTATGACTTTTTTCACCTTATTGAGTGGAAAGATCGGATATTTGCTTTTGGCCTTCGGGAAGGACGAAGGAGTGGTATGGGCCGACTCTAAGCCATTTTGGAGCACTGGTGGGCTCAGGAAAGTAGTTCACAAGTCCATAGGTCCAGATGTATATAATCAAGACCTGCAGGGGATGCTTCACACAAAGCATCTATGTTCTTATATTTTGACTCATCACCTGTGCTTAAGTATCTCAGAGACTTTGAGAACAAAGTGCAGGTATTCCTTGGTCTACTGGCTAAAACACCATCACAGAAACTTCACAGCATTCATTTCATATTTATAATACAAAGAATAATTCTAAATCATTTCTCTCTGAATTTATTCCCTCTCTCTTCCAAAGGTGTGGGTCTCACTTGTAGACCACAATCTAGAAACGTCTTCACACTAGCTATTCCCTCAGAGACCTTGAAAAATAACAAGGGCCTACATGACTCTAAGAAAGAAAAATCATCAGTTTATCTTGCCATTATTTTTTAATGTGAGTGATATCACTTTCACTTTAAATGAACAACCCAAATATTTTTAGGAAAAAACCTCTTCATATGTTTATATATTCAATGAGGGCAGGCATTACAATTAACACTATCATTTGCTGCCACACTGTTTGGAAATAGTTTCCAAAGAAGATAACTCCCCAAAACTTTCTATTTAAATCAACACTGGCTGATCCTCAGCCCTTATACTTATGCTCAAGTTCACTGACACTCCAACTCAAAGCCATCTTGCTTTTTGAACAGAACACTATTAGATGGCCAGTGGGTAATCATCCCAAATCCCAATCATGTAGATAAGCTTGAACAAAATAAAAAGAATTTAAGAACTGGATGCCCAAGGGAGCAGATCATACAAAAGCAGAACAAGCCCGTGGCAAGTTGTTTAAAAGTTTGGCAAGTTTTGGTAGGCATAAATAAAATCATTCACAATTTAATTTTTAGGACACTCAGAGAAAAAAAGAAAGACAGGATTCCCCATGAAAGGGAAAACGCTCCTTTAGTAAAACAAAATACTTTCTGGAGGGAAACCTGCAAAATGAGTCCAGGGTTGAAAATCAGCATCATGAACAGACATGAACACCAGAAAAGAGGACCCATCACCACAAGCAATCCAGCCTGAGAGTAGCTAAAACAATGCTGATGGAGAAGAATGAAGTAGAAGGAATCACTCTACCCAATATTAAGGTTCATTATATAGCTCCAGTAATCATACACAAATATGCCTGACTTTTGACAAAGCTACACAAAAATACTGAATGGCAAGAGGACAGTCTTTTCAACAAATGGTGCTAGAAGAAGTGGACATCCATAGGCAAAAAAAATGAATATTGACCTAAACCTCATACTTCATACAACAATTACTCAAGATGGATCATGAACTTAAATGTAAAATGTAATACTAGGTTTGACACCAAAAGCATGAGCCATAAAAGGCAACATTTATTGTTTGAATCTTATCAAAATATAAAACTTTTACCCTGTGAAAGCCCATTTGAAAAGCATAAAAAAGGCAACCTACAGACTGGGAAAAAATATTTGAAAATGATACACACGTTAACCTAAAAATAAAAGGCCTTTCCAAGTGAGAAGCAACAAGCATCTATTTGAGATCAAAGCTATACACAGCCAGCACTGATTCAGAAGGAAGCCCACATGGTGTTCTAATCAGGAGACAAAGGCAAGGGGCATTTATGAGAAAGGGAACAATCACATTAATGGAAGAAAGGCATTTCTATTGGTGCAGATTACGTAACATAATGATCCTAATTCTAAATTTTTTTTTAAATTTTGCAGTCCAATAATCATTAGTCTGGTAGTCATATTTCTGCTTTCTTGTTATCCTTGTAAACAGTTGTGGGATGTGAGGTTGCTTTAGGCACAGTCCAAAGATATTTTGCCCTGTTTTAACATCCAAAGGTTTGAGGCTTGAGTCACGCAAGGCAGGTCCCCTGGCATGGCAGCTCTGGCTCCATTTTAAAGGGGCTCTATTTGTATATTTTTTTAAATTCACGTGACAAAAAACTAATATCTAAAACATATAAAGAACTCTCAAATTTCAAACATTTTTTTTTAAAAATCCAATTAAAAAATGAGAAGAACACCTGAACAGACATCTGACTAAAGAGAATATGTACATGGCAAACACATGAAAAGATGTTCAATGTTATTAGGCACTTGGGAAATGCAAACTTAAAATACAATGAGATAACTTTACACACAGCAGTATGGACAAAATGAAACAGGCACACCACCATATGCTGGTAAGGATGTGAAAACACCGCATCACACCCCTGTATTGCAGGTGAGAATGCAGTATGGCACAGCCACCTCAGAAACAGTTTGTCAGTTTCTTATAAACTAAACTTATGACTGAAATTGCACTCTTGTGAATTTATTGCAGAAAAATAGGAGAATGTTTATTCAAAAAGGGAAGAGAAAAGAAAAAAACCTTGTGGAATCAACCCAGATGTCTTTCAGATGAGTGGTTAAGCAAATTGTGGTACATATAAAAATATATATATACAAAATAAATACTCCTAACAACCAAGATGAATTTCCAGATAATTACGCTGAGTGAAAAAAGCCAATCACAAAATGTTAATATGTATTATTACATTAACTTAAAATTTTTGAAATGACAAAATTTTAGAACTTGAGGGACGATTAGCAATTGCCAGGGGTTGGGTGGAAAAAAGAGGTGAGAAAGGCTATAAAGGGGAACAGGAGGGGTCTTTGGTGCTGGAACGGTTCAGTATTTTGCCTGTAGAGGTGAACACATGAACCTATACAGGTGATACAACTATACAGAACTAAATACACATTATCCACACAAATGAGTACAAGTAAAATTGAAGAAATCTGCATAAGATTGGTAGAGTGAATCACCATCAATGTCCTGGTTGCTGTATTATACCACAGTTTAGTGAAATATGACACTGATGGAAAACTGGGCAAAGTATATAAGAGATCTTGCTGTACTATTTCATAAAACTATATATAAATCTACATTTAACTAAAGTTCTTCCATTAATAAAATAACAATTGCTAATAAAGCATCTTAATATTGTAACATAATATTAAGTACAAATACTAATGTACAAAACTAGTGGACCCACACTTATTTTGTTAAAATGTGAGCTTCTGCCTGTATATTTATGCTTTAAATACAAAGATTAAGATTGTACTTATAGTGGTTGTCATTTCCGGGTAGTGAGACTATACATACTATTACTTGCTTTGTTTTTTTAATCGTTGTTCAAGTACATTTGTTTCCATTTTCACCCCACCATGCTCCCCCACCCCACCCATCCCTGCTTCCCACCCTCAAACCCACCCACTTTGTCTTCGTCCATGTATCACTCATACATGTTCCTTGATCCCCCCTCCCCATTACCCCCTATTATCCCCATCCCTCTCCTCCTCTCTGGTCACTGACAGATTGTTCTTTATTTCAATGTTTCTGGTTGTATTTTATTTGCTTGCTTGTTTTGTTGATTAGGTTCCAGTTATAGGTGAGATTATGTGGTATTTTTCTTTCACTGCTTGGCTTATTACTTGCTTTTTCATTTTACTCTCAAATTTCTAATTTATTTTTTAAATAGTCTACAATGAATAAATTATTTTTATACTTCAGTGGTTTTAAAAATGCTTGATACCATCCTTAGTACCAAAAGAGGGGAAATCATCCCTATCATATATATTTCTTATCAAGCACAATATCAAAGAATGCAGTTTGAGGGTTTAAATATTTTAAAAACTGTGAGGCAGTAAATAGTTGAATTTAGAAAAGATCATCCCTTGAATAAAAATACCTCTTGTGATGCAGCTTAATAAAACCCACTCTGAGCCCTGGCTGGCACAGCTCAGTGGATTGAGCGTGGGCTGCGAACCAAAGTGTCGCAGGTTCGGTTCCCAGTCAGGGCACATGCCTGGGTTGCAGGCCCTGGCCCCCAGCAACCACACATTGATGTCTCTCTCCCTCCCTCTCCCTCTCTCCATCTCTCCCTCCCTCTCTTCCCTCTCTAAAAATAAATAAAAAATAAAATCTTTAAAAACAAAAACCCACTCTGCATACTCGAATTCACGTTCAGTCAATCCGCCTTTTTATTTTAGAAATAAGGCTCTCAGTGCCCATCTTCAGAGGGCGATGCAGCCCTGAGAACTGGCCTCTCCACCAGGAGACATGGTGGCCTCAGGTGTTGGGAACACAGGGCCACTGGGACCCATGGAGATTGAGCTGGAAAAACACCAATCAGGCTGTGGTTACCAGGAAGTTAACACTCACTTTCTTCTTCCCCCAAATTATCTTCATTTGTTTCAGATACTTCACAGGCCTCCACTTAACACCTCTGACGACGTGGTGCCAAACAAATCTGTCAGCTGCAAATATGGCCATAGCAACTTTTCCCCAATTACTGGGGCAACAAAGTGAACAGCAGAGAAAACACCACTGAAAAGAACGTACCACTCTGCTTTCCACATGGGGTGGCATTTCCTGGATTTCCTGGATTTCCTGGATTGTGGGACAGTCTGCTTAAATAAACTATAGGTCTTCCCATCACCCCATGAACCTCCCTGTGGCCTATTTGCTTTTTATTGGTCTTTGGGTTCAAAGTTCTCAACAGATGGTGGGTCCTCCTGGGAGCCATCTTGGAAATCGGTGAGATGTTTTCTACATACACAGAGGAAGGGCACTGCCTCAGCCATGGGGAGGCAATCTGGGATTTGGTGGCTGGGGTGTCTCAAAGAACTGTGCCATGATGCATCAGGACTGCCAAGCATCTGAGCCTAGAACCTTCCTTTGGGTCACATAAATGCAAAACATGTTTTTTACAGTTTCAAATAAAATGTACGCAAAATTGTGTAACATGAGAAGGAATTGCTACTTCTTAGTTGGGAACTTCACCAAGGTTTGTTCACTATTTCAGAAAATGGCATTACCAACTACCCTTTTCAGTAACCCATTGCATGCACCTGCAGCAGTTGGTTTTACAGCTGGAGTATTCACAGGGATTCTGAGTAGAGGTGTAAGCAGCTGATATTCTAATACATTCTCCAGCACCTTGTTATTCAAAGTGGGGTCCAAGACCTGTGGTTCTGGTGTCACCTGGGAGTTCATCAGAAATGCAGAATCTCAGGTCCCAAGCCAGAGCTGCTAATCATAATCTGCATTTCACCAGGACTCTTCTGAACTTGGACTGAAGCATGTACTACACGTATGCCACTTATTATAAATTACTTTCCTTTTTTTATTTTCTATAGTTAATTAGGTCACTATATGACTTTAAGAATTAGATCAATTGAAGGATGTATGAGGGAGAATCCCCCTCAAAAAACTGGAATTATCTTCTGGAGGGTGAGTGCCTAGTAGTATAGGCTTCACCCACTAGGTCGGTGTTCTAGGAACCCATCTGTATCAGTGCACCACCTGGTGTTGTTGTGAGAGGCTGCATTCCGATTTAGTGAATTTTTTTTTGAAGACTCTTTCAACAGATTTGCCCATTTCATCATGGGTGATTTCTGAGTGCACCCGCCCACACCATACTAAGTGTTTAGTGGTCTTTAGCAAAAACGGCATGATCCCCATGCCCCACCCTCCCTATTAACCAACTTGCCCCAAGCCACTTTTTTTGTTTCTGCAGATGAAAAAAGTCCACAAGGGGAAACATTTTTGCCCATGTGGAGGAGGTGAAACAAAAATTGGCAAAAGCACTAAAAGGCATCAAAGTCAACAAGTTCAAAAACCCTTTTGAACAGTGGAAAAAAGTCTTGATAGGTGTACTGCATCAAATGGAGAGTACTTTGAAGGTGACTAAAGTTTAAACATGAAGAATAAATACACAAGTTTTTATAAATAAATTCTGGGGTTTGGGGTAGATCTCCCCGAGCATTATTTATTTATTAATTTCACTTGAGGATAATAAAAGTAACACTAAAAGTGTTTATTTTAAAACAGGAAGTTACTGAATTGAGAACTACTGAGTAAGAAATTATTTACATGTTGCCAGCTCTGTTTGTAATTTTTCTACAATATCCCTAGCCCTGGAAACATTGTTGAACTACAGGTGACTACAAAAAAAAAAAAAATGTGAATTTTTCTTGACTACAATTTTTGTACCCCAAATTGTTTTCATTGAGTCAATGTGATGTTATGTCACTAAAATATGGCATCGAAAGCAATTTGCCACTCACAAGTGGAAATATTTAAAACGCATCGTCCCTCTGAGACCCACGTATCAGCAACTTGAAGAGAAAACGAATGCTCCAAAAACACTTCCCTTGAACTGTGTCATTACAGGATAAAGCATCCCATCTACTGCCCTCATGAGGACACATGCCTACACTTAATAAGAGAAAGCTCTGTCCTGAAGTAGATGAAATTGGACTTTCCCATGACACAAGCAACGGGCCTGGGGCCCATGGTCCCAAATGCCAACTGTCCCACCAGCAGCTCCAATGCATCTAACTTGCAAAGCCACCCTCAGCATCTTCTCTCCTAAATCTGCTCTTTCTCCTTTGTTCTCTTGTTTCAGTTGAAGACACCCCTCCCAACAACAACAACAACAACAACAACAACAACAAATAACAATCCCCTAATTCTACAACAATAAAAATAATCATTGAGAATTTACTATGCTAGGTCATGGTGACACCAACATGACACCAACACAGTCACCCTGGTGGACAGGCTCACAGACAAGGAGGGCTCCTGGTCCACTCATCACCTGGACCATTTTTGTCATCTTGAGTCCTCCCTCTCATGTGTCTCCACACTTAATCCATGGTCAGGTCCAGTCGGTTTTACTTCTGTGACATCTCTCCCATTTGTTGACTCTATCACACCTAATTACCTAACAAACTTAATCAGCTATAGCTTAGCTAACTAGAAGGTCAATTAACTGAAATATTTTCCCTTCAACATGCAGCAAAAGAGGTTTTGACAAATCAACAAACTAAAATGGCACCTGGATGGAATACCTGTTTTTTCCTGTCAGACATATATTCCTCGGGCCACAGCATCTCCATTTGCTTCTGGGCATCCACCTCCCACGTCTTCACCCTGGCTCAGTGCCTGTGGTCTCAGTGGGGTTGGCCGTACTCTTTGGAATAAGAGACAGCACACATCCCAGCCTTGCCCATCAGAGGGCTGAGAGCAGGTGGGAGGAAGAGAGTCACAGGATGAAACCAGGCCAATGGGATTTCAGTCTGGACTTTGTTAGAAGATAGCAAAGAAAAGTTTGATTTGCAGGGCAAAAGCTATGTGAGTAGACCTGCTAAGTCCATTTGCTACATAGGCAAAGCTCTTCCTGAAGCATCAAATGACTACAGACAAAAGAAAATCTAGCAGATGGAGTAGGGCTGAATCCTGATGACACATTCTTAGTTAATACATCTCTCTCCTGATGCTTTCATACTATTTTTGACTAAAGCCAACTGGAATTGGCTATCTGACATTTGTAACAAAAAATAGATGTTTTATTTTTCTAATTGCTGAGTTTAGTAATAAACTTACAGACAGATCTATAAAACTTTAACCATTATAATGGTCTATTTTAAAAACTGAATTTTGGAATGATGCCTGTGAAATACCAAGATACAATACTAGGATATCCTGAATGGTAAAAGACAATATTCTGATAAAAACACCACATTTACCAAACCAACAAAAATCTGTGAGCTATTTTAGATTGTCTAGAAAAACCAACTCAAAGACTGTTTCTCAGGATTCCAATCTCTCAAGAAAAAAGTATGGGGAAAAATGTGTGTAAAGGCCTGCATACAGTAGTCCCCACTTGGAAAGTGGCGATGTACACTAGCATATTCAGGGCTCTGTGTAGTTCTGCCTTTTAGAAACATGTTTTCCAGTGCTCTTTCACTACATAACTTTCTCTTATTATATTTTAAAATTTTCATTTACTCATTCTTAGGGAGAGAGAGAAAAGGAGGGAGAAAGAAACATCTATTTGTTTTTCCACTTATATTTCCAGTAGCATTCACTGGTTGCTACTTGCACGCACCCTGACCAGAGATCAAACCCACAACCTTGGCATGTGGAGACAATGCTCTAACCAAAAGACCTGGCCAGGGCCTCTTTTATTATAATTTTTATTTATTCTTAGCAATACCCAAGAACATCTCACTAGGGAAGCATTGCATACAAGGGCCCACCAGCTCCACCTGAAGCACAACCCTATTCTTGTTCTCCCCAGTCTGCTGCTGTATTGATAAAAATGCAAGCACCTTGACTTTCAAACACTAACAGAATTTGAATCCTACTACCACAGCATATTCCAAGATAATATACTTCCAGCAGTCATGCCATCAGCATTGTGTGGTATTTCTCAATTTTGTACTTGAGACTGCTGTGGCTGCTTGTGCTACATGTCAGGGAGGAAGAAAGGTAAGTGTAACCAGACTGAGACCAACCCAGAAAACAGATGCAAACCAATTCCAACTTAATCAGTTTCTTTTCGAAGCTGAAAACCTACTTTATATAATGAAATAGCTATTATTAAATCAAAGTGCTGCATTTCAGAACAGAATAAAATTCAAATTGTTAACTAATCACTCCAGAGTCAAAATTTAAATATTCTGTATTTGTGATTTAATTACATGATTCTAACATCATTTGTGCTGAATCAAGTAAACAAGTATAGGCACATGAGATTTCTTTTTAAAAATGTAACCTGGACATTCCTAGATTGGATGTATAAACAGAAACACAGAGAAAAGGAACACAGAAAAAGAGAACTCAAAGAATAAGCTCAATGTTAGAACATGTGATACAAATACATGTTTTAAATGTTTCAATGGTCAATCAAGTATGGCATCACTTATTCATGTCTGCATGCATATTCATTCATCTAGTAGCTATTTATTGACAGTCTACTCTGAGCTAAGCGCTGTGCTACACAAAGGGGAAAGAAAAGTTAGCAAAATCAGATTTCTTTCCTTTCCTCATGTTATTGACTGAACTGTGCCTTCACCCCCACCCATGCCAAATGCATACGTTAAGGCCTAAATCCCAATATCACAAAACGTGACTGTATTTGGGGATGTGGTATTTAGAGAGGTGATTCAGTTAAAATGAAGTCATCAGGATACATGACTGGTGTCCTTAAAGAGGAAATTAGAACAGAGACAGACAGAGGAAAGACCACAGGAAGACCACAAAAAGGAGGCGGTCATCTACAAGCCAACAAATGAAGACTCAGAAGAAATCACCTCTGCTGAGACCTTGATCTTGGACATCTAGCCTCCAGAATTGTGAGAAAATATATTTCTGGGGTTTCAGTGGCCCAGTCTGAGATGCGTTGTTATGACAACCCTTACAAACTAATACACGCATAAAGCTTGAACTCTGTTTGGAGAGACAGACCTTGATTGAGTATCCACACAAATAAACCCAGACCTGGAGCTCTGAGTTGGTGCATGAAATTCAACAATAGTTACTTAATAGCAGAAAAGAGTCCCCTCATGGGGGAGATCAGTAAGATTTTCCCTGCGAAAGTGATTCTTGAACTGGAATGGAATGATAGGAGGGATGAGAAGTATATTCGAGGCAGGGGAATCGGTATGTGCTGATGCCCTGTGAGGAAGAATAACATAATGACCAGAGGTAAGCTGTGTGGTTGTGGAGCAGAAAGCAGGGGAGTGTGACAGGAGACATGTGGCTGGGAAGGAAATCAGAGACCAAGTGGTAGTGTATAAGACAAGGAAGGAATTATTAATAAGACCATATTCCAAGGTCTGGGAACTTGAACAGAAAAAAAAATCACATCCTTTTTTTCACTATCTTTAACTAAAATTCAGCATTTCCTTCTGTTATGAATGTAGGCAACAAGTCAAGGTAGTATTATAGCAACTTTTTCACCAATAGAAATTAGTGCTATTTTCATATAATGTTGAGGTTCTTGCAGACGCCTTGAAATTAATCTGTGTTCATCACTACTTTGAAATTACAGAGTTATTATGCCTGGCTCTAGATTTGGTTACTTAAGTCATTTAAAGAAGCTCATATGTTACTTCTGTGATCCTTATGCTACAAGTTTATTTAAAATATTTTACTAACTGTACATAATTATTTTATTTGCAATATTGTTATTTTGTGCAGTTAAAAACAGCATTCTGAGGTTCTTTCCATGGTGGGGGCAGGTGACAGCTAGGTTCAAACTCTGAAAGATCATTATGGCTCCAATGTAGAGAAGGCATGAAAAGGCTCAGAGAGGAGACCAAACAGGAGACTCCTAGAGTAGTGTGGCAGTTAAAGAATTTTCTAATCTAATACTATACTATTCAGTAGAGAAAACCATTCTTCAGATCAGATCTTAAATAGAAGTCAGATACATAAATCAGATAAAAGCAGCATCACTCCAATTGAAGTTGGGTGTGCAAGCCCAGTCCCATCAGCTCAGCATTTCTCTGCTCCTAGAAAATCAATTCTGACACATTTATCAAAAACTCCTGAATCAACAAAAAACGTAATTCAAAGGACTGTTCAGAGTTATCTTCTGATAGGATAATTCTGATACTGCCCAAACTGTTAAATAGTCCCAGGCTCTTACAAACTGTAGGATCATCCATTCTTTAATTTACCTGCATGTTAAGTTTCAGCAGAGATTCATTCATTCATTCAAAAGTCCAGAGTACTACTTTGTGCCAGACACTGTCCTAGACACTGAGGATACAGACACATTCATAGCATTAAGTGAAAAATCTAGAGGGCAAATAACACAGAAAATAAACAAAATAAGGGAAATGTATATGTAAATGAATATGTTTGTATATCATCATTATCTAGATTAATGCCTATATGGCCATAACATTGTAAAATGGTCACAAGCCTGTCTCACCTCCTGGCACAGCCTAATATTGCTGAGATTCTAGACCACTTCTTTGATTTATTTTACATCCAATGTTCTTCTCTTTCATCATAACTTCATTGTTTATTTTTTATTTATTCCAAGTATATCACCATTTGTCTATCTTATCTTTATTTTAAATACCTCTGATGCCTTGCCTCTATTTCTTCTATTTTCCCTCTTTTGCAAATATGTTTTTGTGTGCTTGGTATTCTCTGGATAAATTCCTACTCTATTTTCAACCTCCTAGCCATGCAATGAGTCAGCACCTCCTTCTGAAGTGCCATGCAGAGAGCTCTGTCTCTAACCCAACACACTGTTCTTGGAAAACCATCCAATGTGCCATCATTTCCCCCAATTCTGATCCTCAACCTACAGGATGAAAAACTTTTTTAAACTAGTAGGCACAAGGGGGCTGAGTGGGGAAGAAAGTAAGCTCCATGAAGGCAGCACTGCCCCTTTCTTGTTCACTGTTGTATTCTAGGGCTCAAGGGGCATTTGATAAAAGTAGTACTCAAGGCTGAGAAGGATGGAGGGATGAACAGATAGAAAGATGGATGAGTAGGTGGGTTGGTGGGTAGACTATTGGATACACAGAATAAAGGGGAAGAAGAGGGGGTGAGAATTAACATCATGAGGGAAACTACATATTGAGGAAAAAGTAGAATACATAGAAATTGAAGTATATTATTTGAGAGAACTTGAATTACCCTATATAGTTTTGTATAATTCACATAACCTAAGAGATTTTATGAGATGAGATCCATATAAATGTGTGAAACCTAGTATTACCATCGATATCATCATCACTACCACCCCCATTTTGTAAACATGGGGGCTGAGACCTTTAAACACAAAGCTAAGACTTGGACCCTTGTCCTCACTGCCCCACACTATTAGGTTCCAAGACACTTGGAGCATAAAAAATAACACATGAATTGGCAATGTTTTCAAGAGAGTCAAGTGAGATTCTGAAAACATGGAAAATGAGAAGTGGAAGGATTGATCAAGATCATAATGTTCCAGAGGATCTTTTCTAGTGTATTTGAAATGTCTACTCCCCCATCACCAAAGGGAAATCAAGGTGAGTCTTCCTGGAGGGCCCCAAGAAGGCCTGGCCCAAGAGGACAGTGGATGCTGTGCTCTAAGGGAAAACAGGGGTTAAAAAAATTAAAAACAGACTTTTTTTTACCATCAGGTAAACAAAGATGCAAGTTAGTGCCACGAAATGAAGCTAGAAAACTAAACAAACAAAAAACAACAGGGATTAAGTACCTGACCTCCTATACTCTGGAATATAGTTAAACTATGTTTTTTTTTTTTAAGTCAAATTTAAACATTAGGAACTGCAGTTATTTCCTTTGCATGAACATCTGACATCTATCTGGCACTGGACTCAGCAGGGTGCCCCTGACCAACTCACTTACCTTTTTAGTATCATGGTTTCCTCAATGGAAACATGGGGATACCAGTGTCTACCCACCAGGCCATAGTGAGGAGTAACTGAATTGGTATCTGTAAAATGCTTTGGAAAATGTCTGGCAGGTCGTAAATGCTCATAACATGAACTGTTCTCATCACTACCATCCTGGGTTCCTCCTTATAGCAACCCAATAAGGCAAATTCAATCAACTCCATTTTATAGATGAGTAAACCAACACTTGGTGAGCCATCCTCAGGGGCTAGAGAGCAGAAGGGACTTACCTGAAAGCCTCTTTAATTCAGACAGTTACAGACAACACTGACAATTTGTTCCAGCTGAGTTTTCTGCTCTTGCCCAGTCATACCTGGAAATTCCTACCCTGCAAATAGCAGGTACCCTGATGCTTCCCCTTAATTCCTGCTCCTGTGACTAACCCCTCAGCTGTACTTGTCGAAGCAATGCCCAATAAAATGAGTGTACTAAAAAGCAGAAATCTATTATTTTCAACCAAAGACTTCCATGACAAAATACTTCAATTACTACTCGCTACTCTGGTTGAATGACTCTGAACATGAAATAATTGGTTTCCTTTACATATTATTTTTCCTATTGAATGACATCTTCTGTATGTATATTTTAGCAACTACTATATCAGGGTACAAAATGAGAAATGTATTTTGTATATGAAGTTACTTGTGCTTAAGGAAAATTTTAGTATATTAGATGGGTATTTATTACAAAAAAAATAATTATAGAGGAAAAGAGGGAAAGAAAAAGGTCCCCAAACTAATAAGTTTTTTACTACATAAATGTGATGTGAGACCTATTTTCATATCATCCCCCAGAAAATCCTGTTCAACACAGGTGACTGGTAAAATGAAAAAAGGAGGCTAAAGGAGAACTGAATTAGAGGGAGGGGGACAAAGTGGAAATCAACACAGGAGACAAGAGGTATTTGGGGTGGGAGAGTGTTAGGAAGTCCAAAACTGAAGGAGGCATCACCCCTATCAAATGATTCAAACACTTGCCAATCATGTCACAGGGAGCACACTGCAGAGCTCATATTCAGCATGGGCTGAGAAAAGAGGAAATGTGCCCTAGATCCTGCCCGCCAGTCCATCTTGCCACTGGGACCTCGTATGTGTTGCTCCCTGAAACAAAAGCCCTTCCTGTGATTTAAATGGCCAACTCCTCATTTTTCAGATCTCACTCACACCATTTTTCTTCATAGCACTTAGGAGCTGAAATGATTGTTTATTGACTTACGGACTTTTTATTGTCTGCCTCACAGTGTTCAATATATAGGGTCTGGCACAAATAATGTCCCCTTTTTATTACAAAATCATATGCATGTGATTCTGTAACATAACAACATCACACTCAAGCACACCATATAACATTTTAGGTGAAATATTCCAATTAAAATTATAAATTATCACACCCATATTACTATCCTACCAACCCCACTCAAGCAGGTGTTACTTCTGCTGGACCCTGTATATTGTGGATGACTGAATGAATCTGGAACAGATGCTGAGACCTCTTCTAAGGATAAATAATGCATTCATAAGCCATTTGATGTATGAACTGTTGGGACAGACAGAGATCTCATTTCATGTGCACACTCCAAGCTCAGAGCTGCCTGCAGGCTGTGCTCAGAGGTCATCCCCATCAACATCTAGACCACCAGGAAAGGACTTTGCCATTGATTTGTGGCATCTGCCACATGCACAGCAACAACTTTGACAGTGTTTCACTCACGCATCACTCATCCTACATCGCCTGGCATGCCTTGCTTCCGTTCACCATAAGAAGCCTGACTGCTGCTTCTTCCAAAGATAAAGCAAACCCTTTCACTGTACTTTTTTTATCCTTACCCGAGGACATTTTCTTATTGCTTTTAGAAGAAGGGGAAGGGGGTTGAGAGAGAAGGGAAAGGAAGGAGAAAGAGAGGGAAAGAAACATCGATGTGAGAAACATCGATTGGTTGGCTTTTATACGTACCCAAAAGCAACTGACCAGGGTCCGAACAGTCAGCCTAGGCATGTGTCCTAACTGAAATCAAACCTGAGACATTTCAGTTTGTGGGATGGTATATCCAAGCAACTGGGCCACACACACTGGCCAGGGCATCACTGTGCTTCTCAAAACCCTTCCATGATACTCCTTCTCACTCAGAAGAAACTCCATGGGTCCTTCATGATCCCCCTCCCTCTCCCCGAAAGGGTCCCAACTGCATTGGCCTCCTTGCTAATCTTCAAATACAGCAAGGATACTCCTGCCTCCCTGTCCTGAAAGGCTTTCCTCCATCAGAAACAGCCTCCTTCCCTCAACATCCATGAGCACAGACCCCTCACTGCATGCAGCAACTATCACAGTACCTGGTGGCCAACCTTGCTGGTCTGATGTAAAACAGCCCTCTCTCGTTATCACCATCTGTAATTCCATCCAGTTTATTCTTTACTACATTTTCTTCTTGACATGTATTGTAGTCATTGTCAGCTTCCTCCTTCTACCACTCCTGTATCCCAACCAGTACCTAGACCGAATTAGGGAAGGAATCTTATCTTCCTTATTCACGGAGTATCTGGAACATTTAAAACATACCTGGTACATGGGAGTCCCCAATAAATGTGGTGAATGAATGAATGAATTCCCACTGATAATTAAAGTGATTAATACCTATTTTCACATAAAGAACAGCTTATGCACCCATTAAAATGTGTATTGAGCCTAACACCTTGCTACCCTTCTGCCAGATACCATAAACCCAATTTTGCAATTTGAAACAATTGTGGGTGAAAAGCCAAATAGAAATACACATTTGGATTCTTAGCAAAAAGCAATGTACCTCATCATGAAACACATGTAATAAAGAAACAAGATGGGCAAGGAGCTCTCCCATGTAACCCTTATATATAAGTTTTCCCTGAAGCCATATCCTCCTTGTGTGGTCCCTACACTCAGCATCAGAACTCCCTGGACACTTGCTAGAAACGCAAGTTCTTGGGCCCTACTCCAGACTCCCTGAATCAAAAACTTTGAGAGTAGGGGCCCAAAAATCTGTATTTTTATAACCCCTTCAAAGGATTCTGACACACATTCAAGTTTGAGAACTACTGCCCTGAAGGAAGTTGTGAGATTTTAGAGATTTATTTTAGGGAGGCATAATTTTACTCTTTTGGCTGATAAATTAAAAGCATGATTATAAGGTGGACAAGACAGTCCTTAAATAATAAACAGCAAATTTTACCCTGGCATCTAAAAGGAATTGTCATTTTGGCTAGAAACTATCACAAATGGATCTAATGTTTGGAATAATTTTTTTTATCAAGCTTTGTATTCCACGGCTGCCCTGGGTGTACTTATAACTGAACAACCATATCTAATTCACCCTAATGTTCTGATTGTTTCAGGTAGCCTTTCTGATAATTAGCAGGAATCAGCAAATTAAAAAATGACAATAAAACATTGTATAAGAAACCTTTGAAGGATAGAAAATGTGAAAGTCTAACAGCCCCATGTATAGAAATCTCAAAAGTCTTTACCTGAAACTGTTTCTTTAATTGCTTTTAATGAAGTCAGTGCATGTGTTAATTAAATATTAAGTGCAAATGTGAGTACTTACAACATGCAGCAGAGCTCTGCAGAGCGTAAGTACTCTAGCTACTCCCTAAGTCTACGGGACAGGGACACCTGGGGTCCCCAATCACTTAGTCAACTGTCCTCCTAAAGCACTGGGGCCACCATCAAGGCGCTCATTACCAAATTCCAGAGACAAAAATTATGCCCACAACATGGCTTGAGGACAGTGTATATGAACAGGTTAGTAGTAGTAATCGCTGGCCTTGTGCTAAGTACTATGTACCTTTTGTTTAATTTTCACAATAGCCTATGACATTTATATTTATTTCCAGTTACAAATGAAATAACTTTGATCTCAATAGACAAAGTAACTTAACTAAAAATCTACAATTAGTAAGAATAAAGCCTGAACTTGAATCCAGGTAGCAATCAATGCAAGATTTACTTTTTTTTCCTATCACACTTATATCTCCCATGAGCTTCCAAGACAGGCCCCAAATAAAGGCACTTTTACTACAGGACTCAGATGGACAAGGAAGGGCCAGAATGCAAACTTCATTTGCCAAGGAACGGTCTCTGGTGGACACAGACATTCCCTTTTTCTTTCACTGATGCTCTGCTCTGAACCACAGCTGTACATTTCCAACAAAAAGAAATATATGAATTACAGTCAATATAAGCAAAAGAATAAAACAGAAGGGAGAATGGCTACATGGGACTCCATGAGAAAATTTTAATTTGAACATTTTCTGAGACCAGATTTCAGCTTATCGAGTGCTGTGAAAATCACACACAATGCCTGCATATATTCCCCATGCCTATTATTTTCTCTTCCTTTTTTGTTCCCCCTTCCTAGGATGTGGCCCTTGGGAAATCCAAATACAAACAACAGAGCTCTGATCACCCTCCTGGCTCAGTGCTCAGGCTGGAACATTGGCTGTAGTGGAGAAGAAAAATCTCAGAGGGTTTTGATCGGTATTCAGTACTTATGTTCACAAACAAGCCCACTGGTCTGCGATAATGGCAGCATTAAACCCAAACGTCAAGAATTTACACAGAAATATTTTTTAAGTGTCAGTTTAAAAGCCCTCAGCCCCATTACATGCAGACTTTTGCCACCCTGCTTGTTTAAAAATCAAGGCACACACCCAACAAACCACTTTTGGGGAGTACCCATTAGGCCTTTGAAATAAGGATTATAATGGGAAGAAGGGAGGTCCAATGCTGCCATGGTTTCGGGTCACTGTTGTAACTTGTCATAGGACAACTGCAGGCTACCCCAGGAGACACCTCTCATATGGCACACTCTTGTCACTTTCTAGAATTATGGAGCTGTCTCCTCCTTGGCCTTTTCACTTGTTCTTTAACTCTTCTTGATTATTTTCTTACATCTATCCCCTTTGCACCCTCCAGGACTCAGTTTAACAGCCTCTCCTCTGAGAAGCCTTCTCTGGCTAACGAAGACCATCTAATTATTTTCTATCAGAATACTTATATCACCTGCAATTATTTAATTTATTTTATCTCTGTATTTCTTCCAGACCCAAATACCTTGAAAGCAAAGACCTTGTCTGTGTTGGCAACCAGGATATCTTGAAAAGCCTTAGTCTTTAATGCATGCTTGTCAAATACATGAATAAGTTAGCATCTCTTTTTTACTTTTTAATTTCCACTCCTAAAAACTTGGGCTCAACATATGATGGTGAGGAACTTCATTTTTTTTAGCTCTCTATGATGCAGAGCTCCCCCCATCCTCTAAGATCATGGAAGGAACTTGCCTTTGAAGCATACTTTCAAGCAGAATCTGGACCAGAAGCACTGAGAGAAGGGGCATACATGATGTTCTCCAGACTGTTGCGGCAGAGGGTGGCTGGCTTTTGGTCTTTGCTGCTGTACTACTGAACCAGTAGATGAGCAAATGCAACAGCTGCCCTAATGCTGAGTAAGTTTCACTAGAGAAATGAACACCATGAGGATAATCACTGAACTCAGAAGTGGGTTGTGAAGGTGAGGACCCATGACTGGTGAGTCAATTATCAATTCAAATGCTAGCAAGACTGCCCCACTCAACTTCTCTCACTTATTAGAATGAAGACCCAATAAAAATTTGCCCAAGAAAATTTAAATATACTCCCAGCACCCTTTCTCATTTCATTAGAGGCAATGCCCTTAAGTGGTTCTATCTAAGCCCAAGTCTTCAATTATCTCTATGCTGATAAGTCTTCCAGGCTGGACCTTTCTTCTGAGAAACTGTCACATACCAACTGCCACTTGGACACTGCTACTTGGATATCTTGCAGGCATCTCAAACTCAAAATTGTGCAAAACTTGCCTAAGGTCATGCTGATAGAAAGCGGCAGGTTATTTCATGTTTTGATGACACCAAGGAATATACAGTACTCCCCCGCTCTGCCATCTATGGGGATGCCTGTAGGACAGTGCAAGGGAGGGTGCGACGTACTGATTTGCTTGGGTAAATGAAACTCAGGGAAATGAGTTCTAGATTGGTAATGGCAGTGAAGGTTGTCAATAAAATGCTACACAGCCTCCAATAAACCCGGGAATTAATGTCAGTGGTAGCTGGGGATTTCTTACACATTAATGCACTTGAAGTTGGTTCAGGAAATTCACTTGCCTAGAAAATTGTGGGGCTTTTTGCGGGGGGGCGGGGGGGGGCGCGGGGCGGTCTGGTACAATCTCTGAACAGCCTTTTACTGCTTACGTTACTTTTTAAGAGTCTCAGGTAATGAAGTGCCTCCCTGCAAAGGGGATGAGGAAGTGTGGAAGAAGAAAGGGGGTCACCAATAATCCTCACAGAAACATACCATTTTTTGATCAACATTCTACAAGTCCACTGGCTATGTGTTCTGCCTCATTTCTTTTACGTGTTAGCTCACTGACACGAACAGGTGAAATTATTCCCTTCCTGAACAGAACTGTGTCATCTCTTTGCAGTTTGTTTGCAAGCTTCAAACCTTCCAATTTTCTTAGACACAGTTATTGCCAAACGAGCACCAGCCCCAGGATTCAACTCAGCCTACTCACCCAGGGACGAGCATCCCTCCTCCCCAGTAGGGGCTCAAACCAGACTGGCTGTCCTATCTTGCTTCATTTGCACATGCTTCCTCAGGATTTTTTGGACATTACCACTTTCCAGGTTTCTCCTGCCCATGATCTCCTGTTTCCCATTATCTTGGTGTAGACAGATTATTTCGATTTAGATATTTTTCTCATCTGACTTTGCACCAAGAACTTGCATATTTGACAAATGAAGTCAATGGGGCTTATGCAGTTTGTACATTTAGAGATGCTATTGTAGGTCTGTTTTCTTTTTTTCAATAGTTATTTTAATCAGTTCCTGAGAATTTCTGTGCACCAGTACTTCCTGATCAGTACTCACTGATCAGTACTCACTGATCACTAATTCCTGACCACATAATGATTCATATTTTAGATTCATTTTTAATCCTGCAAGTAACAGTACAGAGTTAACACTTTGTAGAGATGCTTCTCTAGAGTGAGACTGTTTCTCCTCAATATTAGTCATGCACTAGACCCCATCTCATTCCACTCTGCAGGAGGTCTGCACTGTGAGCTCTTCCTCGTATTTACCTGCCCTTCCCAACAATTCCCATCACCTTCCTTCTAAACTCAAAACACTGCTTTCCACTGTTGCACAGATTCCTCAGGGGCCCTCCCAAATCCCCACTCAATTAAAAATGCCTCTGCCTGGCTAAATTTTTGGAGACCTTTGCCAAGGTTAAGGATCAGTCACAATTCATCTCACATTACTTTCACTCAAATATTGGGTAGGACACTAATGCAGAGAATTTCAGGAGATTTTACAAAAGTTCTCATCCTCATGGTATTAAGTCAAGCTATGTTCTTATCAAGGTCTACTTGAAGTAAGAGAATAGGATTTCTATGCTTATATTTGGATAATATAGGGCTATTTTAAGCACTTTAATGTTTTTAGAATATGTTAGCTTAAGTGAGTATTTTTTTCTGCTCTGTGAAATTCCACGAAGCAGCTAGCATTCAATGGCCTACCAAAGCCAGCTATGCGGTACTTCAGAAATTTACTAAAATTCCATCTAAAGAGAGTGTGTGTCTTGAAAACCCCCAAAAGGACCAATACCAACTATATACCTAATCCCTTAAAAAGCAATTGTGTGCATACACTTTAAAATGGTTAATTTTGTGTTATATGAACTTCAGCTCAATTTTCTGAAAAGCAATTGTGCAAGGTGCTAATAAGTCCATCTAAACAACTTCAATGGTGATGCTTCTTTGTTACATGGGCAGCCTGTGACTATCATATTCAGTCGCAGAACCTCCAATTTATGGCTTTGAATAACAGATTTTAGACATCTTCACACCCTATTTTCTTGTTCACACACAGCAAACACACAGGTTTGGGGCTACTGTCTTTTCAATAAAGAATCTAATGGAAAGTTAGCACTGATATTCTTATTAATTAACAAAGGAAAATCTTATGGTGAAGAGATTATTTCCTTACTGCAGCAATGTTTCTACTTAAATTGTAGTTTTAGCATAAAACATATCCCAAGTCCATGAGGTAACAAATTCTTCTCTAAAAGTACAAACTAGAATCATGCTTATAAAGGATAAGCCTTTCAGTATATTCTATTAAACAAAGAGTTCATCCCTGGCTGGCGTAGCTCAGTGGATTGAGCGTGGGCTGCAAACCAAAGTGTCGCAGGTTCAATTCCCAGTCAGGGTACATGCCTGGGTTGCAGGCCATGACCCCCAGCAACTACACATTGATGTTTCTCTCTATCTCCCTCCCTTCCCTCTCTAAAAACAAATAAATAAAATCTTAAAAAAAAAACCCAAGAGTTCAGTAGAACCAAACTAAGTTCTCCAAGCATTTTTTTCTAACAGATATAATGAAAATAGTAGCACTTCTGTTATGTTCTTTTAGAAAGTCCATTGGTAGAATAGATGATACACAGGCAAGTTTAACATTCACTTTGCTTTGCAGATAGAATTTAAAACAAAATAATGTTAACTTTATATCAAATTGATGCTTCTGTCTGAAAGCACAAAATTTGTTTTTTAAAAAAAAGAGAAAAGCTCTGAAATAGCAAACCATGGCAACTGTTGACATGAATGAGCAAAATCCAAGCAGAATTTTTAAAGCCTCGCTGGAATGCTTAGCATGTATTCTAGAAGGAACAAGGAGCCATATTAGAACCTTTGTCTTTCCTCAGCTTATCCAGGCTCCATTCGCTGACTCAACAAATGTGCACTGGGCTCTTTCCATGCCACAAGCAGAGTGATACAAATGTGGAAACTCAAAAAATTAGCCAAGGCCCCATTTCCAGGAGCCAGAAAGCAGTGTCAGCTAGGATAGAATTAGCCATGCGATACTGGCAGAGGGGAGCCTGGGGTGTCAGCAGGTGTCCAGGCTGGCACAGCCTTAAGTGGAGTAAAAGATGAGGAGGATCCAGGCATGGACGAGACGGCAGAGATTCAAGACAAAGGTAATGGAAAGGCAAGGATCCTGAGACAAAGTCAGTCCAAGAGCACCATACCTTTCTGTTGACTACAGTGTGACGATGGCCAGTGTCAAAGTACCATGAGAAGGGGCTGAAAAGCAAGAAGAGGCCAGATACCACAGGGCCTGTTGGCCATAGTATTAAGTATCTGCATTTTATTATAATTTCAACAGGAAGACACTGATAGCTTTGATTCGGGATGCTCAATTTTCTTTAATCCAGTCCTATAACTCCATCTTTGCATGGCATAAACAAAAAATTTACACACCAAGATCACCTATGGGTTTTATTCATCATTTCAAGTGCTCCACTGTCTCAGCACAGCAGTACAATAAACCAAAGACCTGGAGAAGGATTCTGGAAGATGACAGCTCACTGATCAAACATGAGTATATTTGCTGCAGTTACTATAGATGGTGCAGGAATTTCTACCCCCTCACAGCTTGACTGAATCTTAGACGTAGGAAACTTTTCTCCACTGTTGACTAGCAGGGCTGCTAAAGTAGAACTTTCAAACTAAACCTGCCATTTCACACTTCCAAATTATGTAAGTATTTCATTACTCATATGCTGCAGAGTTAATGCTATGCCACACAGAGTCACTTTGGAAATAATCAAAATAGGCAATCAAGATGGCAAAGAATCCCTGGAGAACAGACAGTTATGAAGCCACAAAGATAAAAAGACATTTCACCAGCTGGGGATTTCAAACTTCCCTCTCAAGCTTCTTTCTCAGTAAAGCCTTTAAACTATATCAATAGCTGAACCAGAGAAAAGCAAGTCAATAAAATATTAACAATTAAAAGGTTTGTTAAGACCCAAGGTTATGGTCATGCCAATCCAACCTGGGGAGGTGACTGTGTGAAGAATATACAACCAAATAGGTACAAAGAGTTAAGCATCATTTGATAGACCATCAATGGATACATATTTAAAAAGCATTTCATTATCAAGGAGCATGAAATAGGGTATCTTTAGAAGCAACCTTGACAAAATCAATGTCTCTCCCACACCTAAACTTTCTCCAACCTGACATTCAACATTGCTTCAACCATTTACAGATGAGACTCAACCTGGCTTTCCCCCCTTTAAAAAAATCAATCTCAATTAAATATGGAAATAGTTTAAAAATGAACAAAGCCAATGAAGAGAAGGTAATGAAGGCCATAAGGGGAGGAAGGCCCACTTTTGTTGACATTACAAACCCTCTGGCCCCTTACAACTAAAAGTGAGCAGTGTGGGCAAAGCTCTCTGTCCCTGTAGGAAGAGACAGAATGTGCTCAGAGGGGCAGCCGTGGTTGCTCACTTGTGGGGAGAGGCAGGGATGGGGAGAGTCCAGTCATAGATGGGCTAAAAGAGAGACTGTCTGAGGGATGCCATTTTGTCATTGATCTAGAAAAGCTTTACCTTTTTAAAAATAAATTTGGGGAGAAATAATCAATCACTTATTTTTTCTAATTAGAGCTTTGGTAAACAGGGAGGTTGGCAAGTGAGTTATTGGTAGTGAAAAAAGGAGGAAGATAAATTGAGAAAAGAGAAAGGGAGGACAGAAAGATAAAAGGTTGGGAGTAGAGAAGAAGGTGAGAAAAGAAAGAAGAGAAAAGAGAGAAAGAAGAGGAAGGAAAGAGAAAGAATAGACAGGAGATAGCATTCCATTTCTTGTGGCAGCTTCCACAGAGACTTTGCCATTCTTTTCAGTTAGCCCTTTCCTATATTTTCTTCTTCCCACCAGAGGCCAAATTGTCTGAAGCATATGAAGAAAAAGGAGGGAGGGGGAGTCCAGCCAAGCAGAGAAGAATAACGTCCCACCTTCTCACTCACTCTCTCAATTCTCTTCTCACTCACTCTCTCTGCTCAATGGGCCCTGGAACCTTAAAGGAAGAACTCAGAGGTTTCCTAAGAGTCAACAAATTGTTCTAATTTAAAAAGAACCCCAAAGATTAGATAGACCCACACACCCCAGCTTTGTCATGATAGAAATAAAATTTAAAACTGGTCAGTAATTTTCAAACAGAGATGTGTATATATATTAAATATATGCCATATATATAATAGATTTCTGTTGCCTTTTGTGTGACAGAAATTCGTTCTGCATTCACATTAACATTGCTCAGTGTTTTCCAAGTAAAGAAAAGGGCATGGGAAAAATGTGCAGCCCAATATATTTCTTAACCCAATCTCCGAGGCAGAGCAGTTAGCGACACACCAGAAAATGAAAACCTTCTTTCTCTTTGTTTCCAGTCTCATGATTAGTACACTGGATTACAGGGCCATCAGAAGTTTTAAGAAAACTTGTATTTGAAGCTGTGTCTTTTGCCAAGTTTCTGCCTTTGAAAGTGACTTGGGCCCTGGCTGGTGTAGCTTAGTGGATTGAGCTCAGGCCTGCGAGCCAAAGCATCGCTGGTTTGATTTCCAGTCAGGGTACATGCCTGGGTTGCAGGCCATATCCCCAGTATGGGGTGTGCTAGAGGCAACCATACATTGATGTTTTACTCCCTCTCTTTTTCCTTCCCTTCCCCACCTCTCTAAAAATAAATAAATAAAATCTTTAAAAAAAATTACTTGGTTCATCCCCACCTATGAATACTTCTGAGGTCTTCCTCCATATTTAAGAGGCACTGAAAGGGCCAAATTGAGGACAAAATAGTTAAGCCTCTTTTAGAAACATCATAGATGAGCTTTAGGAAAATAAAGACACAAAATTAGAGAAAAAGAAAAACATCAGCAGTCTTACTGCATTTCTTTGCCATGGGAGCTTTTAGTAAGACCAGATGCATTTATTACCTCCCTTCCCTTGTCTTATCCATGAGAGATGTGTGTAAGCAAGCTGATGACCAATTCTGACCCCTCAATCAGCATATAAGAGAGTGTTCACTTCATGTGGTGCATATTAACAGGTTAAATATTCAAGATCTGCTTTGGTCAAGCATTTTTTAAAAAATTTAAATGACTCAAGCTTCTATATTAATTAAAACATACACCATAACTAATGTAGCACTTGCCTAGAAATAGCTGGTGTGCTTTAAGTTATGAAAAATAACTGTGTCCAAAACTGATGTTCTTATGATTAAAGCTTGTCCAAAAAGCTCACCTACTTGGTGAGAAAACAGTGAACTGTGGCAAATAAAATCCTAACTTTTTAACTTCCGAACATTCTGTTTGTAGGTTACCTCATCATTAAAAGTCTGTTAAGAAGTTATTCCCCAAGATTCCACAAGCATTTTCAATCATGGTTTAAAAAAGGAAATACTGGGTTGGCCAAAAAGCCCATGTAGTTGTTTCTGTAAGATGGCTCTCATAGTGCTTAGCTATCTTTAACTTAATCCAAAACAATTTTGTTAGATTGCATTGTGACAGATGTCATATCAGCATGCACTTTAAAAAATTATCAAAATTGGGGAATTTTTGTGTAGCCACTTTAATATCGAAGATGGAAGAAAAGACAACATTTTCAGCATATTATGCTTTATTATTTCAAGAAAGGTAAACACACAACTGAAATACAAAAAAAAAACGTGCTGTGACTGATCAAACATGTTAAGAGTGGTTTGCGAAGTTTCCTGCTAGAGATTTCTCACTGGATGATGCTCCACAGCTAGGTAGACCAGTTGAAGTTGATAGCAATCAAATCGAGATATTAATTGAGAGTAATCAATGTTCTACCACATGAGAGAGAGCCGACATACTCAAAATAACCAAATCAATAAAGTTATTGGTGAAAATGAAAAATGTGTCTTTTATTTTGTGGGAAAAAACTAAACAAGCTTTTTGGCCAACCCAATACTACTATATGACAGAACAGGAGGGAGACAATTGAGTCACAATTTAAAAGACATAGTCTTAAACCAGGTAAGCTTAGATGATTCTTGATTTTGACTCTCATTTCCCTCCTTACATTTCTAGAGCACTTTGTAGTTTCTAGATTTGTCTCCACACCCTGACTGCTTATAAAATGCCCACACCCTGTGGGGTAGATGGTTGCAAAGAGACACAATTATTCTAATTTCAAATATGAAGAAACTGATTTTTAGAGACCAGTTTGCCCAAGATCACACAACTAATCACAAGATCACACAACTAGAAGCAAACTGGTACTAATGTTTTCTAATTTTTCACCATGCACTGGAGTGTGTTCTTCCTAGGCATCCAAAGACATGGACATTCCTGAAGTCCTACCTCCCTGCCCTCTCTCTAACTACTGCTTTTTCTTTTGTTCATTCTCCTTGCTGTATCCCTTAAATATGGTATGATGGTTAATTTTATGTGTCAACTTAACTGAGCTAAGTGATACTCCAAGAGCTAGTAAAACATTATCTGGTTGTATACATGAGGGTGTTTCTGGAAGACTTAGCATTTCATTCAATACAATGAATAAAGATCTCCCTTCCCCAGTGTGGGTGAGCATCATCCAACCTGTTGAGGGCCCAATAGAACAAAAGGACAATGGAAGGGGGAATTACTCCCTCTCTCTTTTTGAGCTGGGACATCCATTTTCTCTCACCCTGGGTATCCATACTCCAGGTTCTTGAGCCTGTGGACTCTAGGACTTACATGAATGCTTCTCAGGCCTTCAGACTGGGAGTAACACCAAAGATACCACCCCTGGTTCTCAGACCTCTAAACTCAAACTGAACTATACCACCAGCTTTGGTTGTCCAGGCAGACAGAAGATCACGGGACTTCTCAGCCTTCACAGCCATGTGAGCCAGTTCCTATTCATTCATTTATTCATTCATTCACTCACTCACTCTCTCCCATTCTGACTAATATAAATGGAACTTATGCACTTCCTTTTCACACACATTCCTCCTGATGTTCCCACCTATTTTCATAACTTCTACGCAGTCTATTTCCTGAACATTCATTCAAAAAATGCCAACTATGTTCTTTGCACAGTAACAGGTTTCAGGGATGATGCAATGAATGGGAGAAGTTCTTGCCTTTATGGAGCTGGCAGTCAGTCTAGCAGAGGAGAAACAATTCTCAATACAAACAATTACTGTAAACTCCATAATGCCATGATCATCGAACATAAATTCTTTTGGAGTATAGAGATAGGATCAATCAGGTAATGACTGCCAGAGGAAATGAGGTAAAAATTTGGAAGCTAGACTTCTTTAAATATACTTCATAAATTTTACTTTGAAACAATGTAAACATTTTATTTCAACATAAAACACAATTTAAAAGAAACCCCTAAAAACAGAGAGAGTCACAAATAATTTAAAACTGGGAAATTTGAGTTTACGTCCATAGCAAAATACGGACAAAAAGATCTGCAAAAAAAAAACAAAAACAAAAACAAAAACAAACAAACAAAAAAAAACGTCAGTCAAATCTCTATTTAGAGCTTTACTGTGTCCCTCAAAAATTTAAATGCTGCCCTGGCTGGCGTAGCTCAGTGGATTGAGCTCGGGCTGTGAACCAAAGCGTTGCAGGTTCAATTCCCAGTCAGGGTACATGCCTGGGTTGCAGGCCATGACTCCCAGCAACCACACATTGATGTTTCTCTCTCTCTCTTTTTCTCCCTCCCTTCCCTCTCTAAAAAATAAATAAAATCTTAAAAAAAAAGAAAAACCCAAATCTTAAATGTTAAGACCTTAAAAAAAATTTAAATCCTGAGGTCTTCATTCACAGAACCTCAAAACATGACTGTATTTGGAGACAGGATCTTTAAAGAGGTAATCTATAGGGAACCGTTCCAAGTGGCATGGGAATGTAGCCCAGCTCCCACTCAGAAAAGCCAGTGGAAAGCAAGGTCTGGCACACAGGAGCCACGCCCACAGACAGGTTCTCCCATGGGGAATCAGGCCTGCATTGTACCTAGGCTGCTATGAGACTTGCTTTTGCTAAAACTCCCTCACCCTGGATTAAGGCAGCAAGGGCTTACTGTAACTTCCTAAAATCTGAGCTAAACCTTCCCAAGTATGGAGTGTGACCAGTTCAACCACTTTTCCCCTTCATCTGTAATATCCTTCTCTTTGAAGTAATTAGCAACATTCTTTCCTTTGTTACTTGTAAAAGGTAGTCACATACAGCAAACCTGTGTGTAGTAAATGAGGACCATCCTCAATGTAATGTACCCAGAAAAGCAATAAGCCTGTCCAGGCAGGAGCCAGGACCCTCTCTCTCACTTAGAGAGTGGCCATGCTGTCCCTTTTTCTCCACAGGACTTTTGTAGTCCCTGTGAATTTGTCTCTCACAGCACAACAGAGGGATCCTGTGGCCAGGACCCACATGAGTAATCGAGATAAAATGAAGTGACATGAGTGAGCTCTAAACCAACAGAACTGATATTCTTATAAAAAAAGGAGATTAGAACACAGATATGTATGCATAGAATACAGACCAGGAGAGGACGCATGAGAAGGAAGAACTTGCAAGTTGAAGAGAGAGGCCTCAGGAGAAACCAAACCTGCGACCAGTGATTCTGGTCTTCCAGCCTCCAGAATTGTGAGAAAATACATTTCTGTTGTTTTAGATCCCCAGTCTGCAATATTTTGTTAGGGCAGCCTGAGCAAACTGATTTGGTCCCCATATTATAGGCTCTCAGACTATGGCCCTATCAGGGCCCTTACCATACTGCAATTTACCTTCTATTTTTGTGTTTTTAAATTGAAATCTATCTCCCAGGCTATAAACTACATGAGGACAGAAAGAGGGCGTATTTCTTCAAAGTGTCCAGCACATAGTTGGCACTTGTGATGGTTTAAAAACACAACCTAAAAAGCCTTTGGAACTTTCTCCATTGAAAGGTAGGATCTATGTTGCCTCCCCTGCAATGTGAGCCGTACCTATGCCCAGGCTGAGAGCACAGAGACTTCCAGTTCCTCTCTCCTGGACACTCACTGCTGGAACCCAGCCACGATACAGTGAGGAACTCAGGCCATGTAGTGAGGCTGTGAGTGCATGCTCTGGACGACAGTCCAAACAGTAGCACCAACACCACACGTGTGAGTCAGCGGTCCCACAGGACGAACCACAGCCCCAGTGACCCTCTGAAGTACAACCACATAAGAGACTAGACGCAAGAACTAATTGCCCCTGAATCAGCAGAGATAATAATAAAATTGTTGGTGTAAGCACATGTTTTGGGATGGTTTCTTATGTAGCAATATATTACCTAAACAGCACTCTAACAATATTTGTTCAATGAAATTCTTTCTGGGATACTTCTACAAACTTTGTCCTTTTGGCTGTCCCTGGGAACCTCAGCAGGTGAATGTCAATCTAACTCCATTCTGTCACTGGTAGATTCCCCAACTACACATGCACTCAGGAAAGTCAAAGTCACAGAATTAATCCTACTGTCAACTCTTGGCCCTAATATAGGCAACCCTCTCAAAAATGCAATGAGGAGAGAAAGCATCACAGACAAAAACAGCTTTTCAGGACCCATTCCTTCCACCCATAAGCCACTTTGTGTCCACTGTTAGTTATTGGCTGCAAACCCTACTGTTTGTGGTCATAAAGGGTTTCATTACTTGGTAATGCAACATCATCACCCTATCTCACATTTCCTCTCCCTGCCACACCAGCTCTATTAAAGCTGCAACCATCACCATGGAAACTAGCCTAGGAAGAAATTCATCACTCTTGGTCAAACCTTCTATGCTCTCACCCACAGGGAGCTAGAGAGAGAGACTAGCATTTAAGGAAAATGGTTATTTTTGATTCTGAAAGGCACCCATTCAGGGGTTTTTTGGGGGGAGGGACATTGTTTTCTCCCTATCAAGCTTCAAGAGAGATTAAAAACATAAAAATAAATGAATCTCTTTCATTTCTAACTGCTTCAAAAATAATGTTAACTGCCTGCCTTATAGGAATTACTATGACAATCCATACAAAACCTAAGCCCCAAGGATGTTTGAGCACTGGGCTGATATCACTACTAATTGAAGAGGGCAGAGATTAACAAAGTTTAAGAACAAGGCTTCAGAACCAGACAGACCTCAGTTTAAGTCTTGACTCCATTACTCAGTATTAGGGCAAACACATTCATTCATTTATATATTCATTCAATAATTTGTTCATGCATCTACTAGGTCACAGGCACTTTGCTAAACACTGAGAAAACCCTCAGGTTCAAAACAGACACAATCTCAAAGTATGTACCCCATTCCTCCCACATACCACCAGGTACTAATCTGGCTGTAGGAAAAGCAAAGGCGAACAAAATAAAGTCTTCAGCTTTGAAGAGCTTTCACTTCAGTGGCAGAGACAAAGGAGAACATTTAAATAACAGGACACATCATGATAGGAATAACGAAAGAGATATACAAAGGGCTAAAAACAGAAAATATTAGAAAGAGCCTCAATTTAGGGCAGTGGTCAGAAGAGGCAATAGTGTTTACACTCTTTAGATACTAGTTAGCCTACCTATAAAGTGGCACACTTCTACACTGGGTTATTACAAGTTAACCCATGCAGAGCATGTACACTGTTCTTGGTGTACAGTGATGTGCAGTAAATGCCAGGTGGTGTTACTGATATGACATACAAAAGTAACTTGGGGAACTCTTGGGTATAGCAACCCACCATGGGCCCTGAACTCCTACTGCCCCCTCTTAAGAATGCTAAGCCCTGACTACTCTTTGCCTGGGCTATCAAGCAGAATTGTGTCTACAGTGAGCAATCTTGAGGGATAAGGTCAAGGTTCTCTCCAGGGCCAACAGCAGGTTGGCCATAAAAATGAGTGGGTTCCCCAAGCTCATGGTTCCTTGGCTTTGAAGCAAACCCAGTGTTCACAATACCCACCAGGGCCCTTTTGCATAAACCCCCTTGGAATTTGGGGAGCTTGAAAGCAGACACAAAATGATGCTCATTCTGCTTTCTGTGCTGGGGGTGATCAAGTCCTTTATCTCTGACCCAAGAGTCTAATGGTTCTGTCAGTATGCATAAAACCATAATAAGCAAACATTTACTTGTCAGTAGAATAAAATCCCATATCCTAATAATGTTCTTCAAGAATCGCCAGTGAGCCTTAACTTAGTTTTCTATAGTTAAGTCTCAAGTCACTTCCTCCCTGACAGTAATTTCTTTTAATGAGTTTGTAGGTTTCATCATCAAGAAATACACCACACAATACCAAGCTACATCATCCCAAATTTCTGTTCACGATTACACTGAGCCTAGAAGTTTCTTTTGTTCCTCACCATTGGAGGTTATAGATATTAATGATGTTTTATTTTCCCACAAGGCCAGAAAGAGCTGTGACCACAGATACAGCTTTAGAAGCAGCATACAAGATGGTGAACAAGATACAAGATGATGAGAGAGAGAAAGGGATGGATGGGGAGGAAGAGTCAAAGAATCATAAGAACAAAGAGACTGGCAAATTTGCAAATATGGTATAGAGCACAGATTTGCTCTCAAAATGGAGACTTACCTAAAAAGAAAAATGATCTCAAACAAGTAAGTTGTAATCAGCAATGCTTTGCAAAAGGCACTTTGTCAAGGACATATCACTTTTATTAGATGATATTATGTAACTCAAGTAAAAGTAAAAAGTGCACAGGCAGCAGGTATAATTTTTAGCAGGTCATAAAGGATTTCTTGGTCCCCTTGTACTATTTTCTTCCTTCTCTCCTGGCTAGTTTTTGTTAAGAGCAAAGGTGTAGGTGGAACTTGCTAACTCTTGCTATATATGGCAAAAGTTCAGAATTCGAAATGCACTTTTAATTAAGTGTACAGCTAGGAATTTGGAAATTCCAATTGGACCAGCATTTGTCTATTTCATCTTGATAGCAAAAAGCAGCAACACTCTCCTCTCTCATTGCCACTTACTCCTAGGGTCACATGGCCAGTCCAGGGAAAGAAATGGCAGGTACAAAAAGACTTGTACACACACACACCACAGTTTCAGACACACATTTTGTTTGTTTCAAAAAGAAATCATCTGGAGAAAGGAAGTAGATTTATCACTTGTCCCAGGCACTAACCATGCTGTGAAATTATATCACATCAAAGATAATTGCATCGATGAAATATTTATGTACAAGCATTAGAGGCAAACACTCCATTTCATAACCAAGACTGTGCTACTTAAGTAAAAACACAAGAAAAGTTTAGGTTGTAGAATTTGTTCTGGCTTGGATTTGTAAATTTTGTAAACTAAAGCCCGAGCAGCTCCCATTGGCCAAGATGCCCTTCAGGCAACCAGAGGTGCTGGAAGCAGTTTGTGAGAGTACAGTTTTCAAAAAGTTCCATGTTCCAATAAAACATATGTGAGATTCAGGTCTCTGTCCTCTGGTGCCTGCAAAAACAAAAAATCAAGTTCCAGGAGAGCATATGCTGAACCGAACCATTCAGGCTCCCTTGGACTGCTTTAAATTAAAGGCATCCTCTGGTCCTTACCTTCAGCACTATTGGAACAGATGCTGTCTACCCAGCCATGAGGCAGAGTCACAGGCAGGACTAGCCTGAGATCTGGGAGGGTTTCTGAGGACACGAAAGTCATAGTAGAAATAGCCAGATACACTATAGGCCAGTGAACTGTAATCCCAAAGGGATCAGTGGCATCTCCCTGTTAGAAAACCCGGTCTCCAGAACACACAAGGCAGAAACACAGAATACTTAATCTTGAGAAACTGATCTGAGAAGGATAATAAAAATAATAAATTCTTCTCCACCCAGGATTGATTTATCAGCCACCTGCATCAGTGTGCAATGCACAGAAAACAAAAGGACCAAAGAGAAACAATTAGGCCAACACAGAAACAGACTACCTTATTTCATAGAGTGGTAGGAACAGTAGGGAACTGCAGTTGTTCCTTGCTACCTGACTCTGAAATCCCCAGGTCTTCAAAATCACCTAATTGCTTATCTTTGCAGGGAATGTTTACTTCCTTTTTCTGCATTCTCTCTCCCAGAGCCCTGCCTAACAATTCATGGAATAGAATTTCTAATCATTCTCCTCCAGGGACCCAAAACAAATGGTAAGAATAAACCCACATACAATGAGTCCACATGGAGGGACACTGTGTACCAGGCTTTCTGTCAGGGACAAGGGTGGAGAGAGAGGGGAGGGAGCAGGGATGTAAAAAAAAAAAAATCTGATTCTAAAAACTGCAGCCTGATTGAGAAAGGTTTCAAATACTAGATATCAGACATTTTATTGTTAACTCTTAGTTGCAGTAACTGAAAGTCCAGTTAAACTAGTTCAAGAAAACATAAACTCAGTATATATGGCAGGCAGGATAATGGCTTCCAAAGGTCTACTCTTCAAATTTGTGAATGTCACTTTACATGGTGAAAGGGACTTTGCAGAAGACCTCGAGAGGGGGAGATGATCCTGGATTATGTGGATGAGCTGATCTAATCACATAAGTCCTTAAATGAGGAGAACCTTTCCAGAAATTAGTCACAGATATGATGACAGAAGCAGGGTCACAGAGATGGCAGCAACAGAAAATTAATATAGTACAAATGACTAAGAAGTTAAAGAGTTATTTTCAAACCCAATGAGATCTGGTTGTTTCAATCAGTAGTTCTCAACTAGAGACCATGTTGTCCATCAAAGGCCACTTGGCAATGCCTGGAAACATGTTTGGTTATCACGTCTGGTGCCATGGGGACCGTGCTATTAGCATCTAGTGGGTAGAGGCAGGAATGCTAAGCATCCTACATTGCATTAAGACACCTCCCTACAATGAAGAATTATCCAGGCTCAAATGTCAATTGTGCTCTGTCTCACATTTTCTCTACATGTCTTATTTTTGCTTGGCTTTATTCTCAGGTAAGAGTTCCCAATATGGTAGCAATGTGGCTGCACACAGCTTCAAGTAACAACTTTCAATCTTGGAAACCCATTTTTTGACAGGTCTGGCAAAAGTCTTTGTATTGATTCTGACTGGCCAGCTTGGGTAACATGCTGACTCATGAACTAACCGCAGTGGCCATGAGTATGGAGCACTATACTAATTGGCAGAGCATGGTCACATTCCCACCCCTAGGCTGAGTCAGCTCCAGCTCCACATACACTATCATGCAATAGTGTAAGGCAGTCACCAAAAAGAAACAATGTAAGAAAGAATTTTTTTAAGTGTCTGCCATAGCAGTAGATTCTGTCTAACCTAGTGATCAAGATACTATTCTGGAGGGTTTTATGAACACTGCAAAACAACACCTTCCACGCACAGGTCTCCGCACCTCCACACCTGCACACCTCCACACAGAACTATGAATTGATTGGTATATTAATCTAACATCCCATCGAAGTGTTTTTCAGGAGGTCGCAATGAAATACTGTGTTGTCTGATATGTGACATGAATTTAGTCAATGCAGACTTTCCTTTTAAGGGTACTGTGAGCAGTCACTCAAACAACAGAGGCAAGCTCTACAGCATTGCCAGGAGCACTGTGGCTGGATCTAAAACATAGCTTCCTGAAAGGGTGGGGAAAGGATCACACTGAGAACCTGATACAATTCTCTTCACAGCACACACGTCTAGAAGGAGAGGGGGATGAACCAATCTTTGATCAGCTGCAATGCTGAGTATCTGCTTTATTCTTTCACATCACTTCTATCACACATCTCTCTGCAAAGCATGGGCCTCATAATGAGCCTTCACATTTCTTCTTCTAATGACTTCACATTTCTTCACGTTCTCATAACTCTGGTACAAACAGTCAAAGTGGCCTATTGACCAAGGATACAGATTTCTAGGCACATACTGAGGTCAAACCATTATGAGATTCACATATAAACATGGCAGATACACCTCGAAATTAACATAGCACTAAGAAGGACAACATAAAAAGTGACATCTTTTTTTAAAGATTTTATTTATTTATTTTTAGAGAGAGGGGAAGGGAAGGAGAAAGAGAGGGAGCGAAATATCAATGTGTGGTTGCCTCTTGCACAACCCCTACTGGGGACCTGGCCTGCAGCCTAGGCATGTGCCCTGATTAGGAATCGAACCTGTGACCCTTTGGTTCGCAGCCCACACTCAATCCAGTGAGCTACACTAGCCAGGGCTGAAATCTCTTTTTTACATGACTCTCCCAGAAATAACATATTGGACATTCCAGGATTCATGTTTCCCAGGTCAGATATCACTAGGCATCCTTCACAGACTTCCACCTGTTCTTTCAGACTGGGCCACAGTATTTTCCTTCCTTTGTTTGTTTCTCCTTCCTTCCACTTTCCTTCCTTCCTTCCTTCCACAATTCCCTAAGAGACAGTGTCAATCCACTCCCTCTGCCCTCTCCCTGCTCCTCCACCATGGCTCTCTGCTCCCTTCCTGAATGCCCACCCAGCAGCACACAGCCCTACAAAGAAAGAACACAGTGCAAATGCTCTCAACTGCTCCATGCTAAAAATGTTCTTTAGAAATCCTCTGAAAAATAACTTTAAAGCAAAGCATTATATATTTAAAAGAGAAATGTCAGAAGACAGCTAAATACAAGGATATCCACAAAGAGTAGTCTATCCATAGAAGCTAATCTGTATAAACACACTGGTATGGATTTGTTCAGGCTGCATATAAAGTACATGTGGATTATATAATTTATTATATAAAACACATGCAGTGTATAGATATATACACATATCTGGACTTACTATATATAGCTCCACTTTTATAAAACATACTATATTTAATACACATTAAATATTTTAATAGAATATTTTGTCCTACTTTATAACTAGCTTTTTATAACTAACACAACACATTGTGAATACTGTTCTATTCCAATTAATATTAACCTATGACATCACTGTTAATGCATAGTATTTTATTGAAGATATACCATAATTTACCTACTCACTCCCTTCTTTTTACATAAAGTTTTTTGTTAATTTTATGATTTTAGTGACAAATTTTTAAATATTTCTATTCAGACAGCAAGGCTAAATGCAGCTTCTTAACTTTCTTTATAGTTTATTTAGTCTTCCTTAAGAGTTCTCCTTTTCCCTCCCTCACCCCATGGCTGAGTAGCATTAATTTATTGTTAACAGTATTTCAATTTCTTATGATCTGAATGAGGTCCTTGAGTAAAGCCATTGAATGTAACTTCCACACAAGCAAAGATTCTTCCACTTATTTTTTTACTGATGTGTCCCCAGGATGCAGAGCAGTGCCTGGCACAGGGATACATTTTCAAAGAACAAATCCATCTCATTGGTGAGAATGCAAACTGCACACTCTCCATTGCCCTCTCATGCCTTCTAATGCCTAGGGAGACAGCCTAGTGCAGGGCAGGCTTACACAATCTTGCAGCAGTAAGGAGTAGGGCCCTGTGCTGGCCTCTAGGTCCCCTGCTCTCTGCCCTGAAGCATCTTACCTCCCCAGGTTTACCCACGGCTGGACACTGAATTCAGCCCCAGGTGATTCAGCTCTGTTCTCCAAGCACAGACAGAGCCCTGTGTCCTCCTTCCCATCTCCATCCTACCTGAACTCTTCCATCTTCTGGTGAACTGTCTGGATCTTAGTCCTATCTTCCAACCAATCCCTGTCCAGCCTACTTAGGCTGTACCCTCCACGCAGTTATCTCATGTTCCCTAAGTCTCCCCTGTGACAAATCCTCTGGTTTTCTAAACATCCCCCCAAAGAATATGTCAACTTGCCTTTCACATCAGGTGGGAGCCCAGAATGCTCAAGACTGACAGGATCTCTCAGGCTTTCTCTGCCTAAACTCACCATACCGTTCTTATCATGCTGCTGACAACCTGTCTCCATGAGGTGACCCTACGTTGTAGTCTTCTTAGGGTTCCAAGGACAGTGAGGCCAAAAATACTATCACCACTTTTAACTAAGATATCCACCTGCACTCCAAACTTTGGAGAGAAAGTAAAGCATAAATATATCAACTGCCTTCTCCTTTCCCATATTCACTGGGGCTTGAAGGCTCAGCTCCTTCTCATTCCACATTCTTTGTAGCAGAGATTTCCTTGTAATTCATCATCCGAACCAGAAAGCATCTGAGAGTGAAGGGGGCACTACTGACAACAGGCCAGGACAACGTGCATGAACAGAGCCATCCTAGGCAAAGTGGCAAGTATGGTCACTCTAATTACACTGAACCTGACACTCAAGTCCACTAATCCTAGCTCTTGATAATGGTCATGGAGGCTCAAGGGATTCAGAAAATGTTACTTTGGTCAAAAGTTAAAAACTGATTCTTCCTTTCTGCTCTAAGAATCCTCATCTCTTGAGCCAAACAGACACTTCTGAGTGATGAGAAAGGTGGTTCTGTGCACAGAACCAGAGAAGAAAAAACATAATAATTTACTCAAAACAATTCGCTCTCTATTGATGTTTTCTAAACAGTGTAGCAATGGCCACTCATGGAATTAAATCGCGGCACACTAGCTCTATGATTTTCTTATGCATATTTTAAGGAACTGGGCTTACAAAGACTTGATAATTACTGAAGAGGCTTGTGAGGGGAAAAAAAAAACTGCTGGAAGCCTACTAAACAACGTAATGTCCTACTTACATAGTGTTTCTCAACTCTGGCATGCTGTTTCTCTTCCCTGTAATGCCCTCCTACCATCGTCTCCTCCCCTCCATGGTGAAGTCTTTACTGACAGTCCTCCATCCTCCTCCTAAAACTTCCCTACTCTCGGTCACTGGCTCCCTCACAGTCTTCTCCTGTGTTACTGCACATGAGGGTATTACCCATAGAACTCATCAACCAATTTGTGTAATGGAGGTAGGTAGAGTATTACCATTTTGCAGATTAGGAAACTGAATTTAGTAAATCATGGTACAAGTATTCTCGCCAAGGTTTACTCAACATTGTCTACCTCACCTGGTTTTTTGTTGTTGTTTTAGGTTTTTAAAGATTTAATGACCTATTGAACGTGAAAGCTCTGGGAAACAGTTGAGGAGGTGGGGAAATATAACAAATTACTTTAGGTTCACCTTTTCCTACCTGAATGTTAAAGTCTTGGATAATAAAGACTAGATTTTATCTAAATGCTAAAACATTAACATGATATTAAAAGCCTCAAGAAATTCTTAATAAATTAAATGGCAGCAGAAGTCTCACATGAGCAAACACAATTCAGCCCTCCAGATGGCCACATTTCTGGAAAGAAACAACAGCATCACCATGTGAGTTTCCTGACACTGCTGCATCTAGAATTGAGTCCTGGGGGTGGGTAGATGGAATGATATCTTTGACTTTATAGATACTGGAGGCACATATCCATTATTCTTGAGGAAGGCTGTAAATAAGAATTTGAACCTCCAAGATCCCTGAGCAGAAATGATGACTATTAGGACATCCCCGATGGACTGAGGCTGACTGTGGTCATGAATCAGAAAAGAATGTCAGGGATGCCCAGGCAAAAAACTAGCTTAGAGTTTGGACTAATGATCAACAAAACCTAGATGTACTGAGAAAAGGAACGGGACAGGCTAGAGTGTGGTTAGTGGTGAAACCCTCTATAGCACTGAGACTGCACCATGGAAAGGAAGACTGTGCATGTATGCGTGTATGTGTATGTGTTTATGTGTAACAAAGAGCTACATCTCCAAAAACCTGAATACCAGACCTTTTGTGCAGAATGTCCAGCATCTGGTGTTTCCATACCCCAAGGCGGCTCCAAAAGAAAGCTGGGAATCTTCAGGGGCAGAAAGCACAGCAGGGGCATATCCTGATCCCTCTGGCTGTGGAAAGCCCTGGAACAGCAGTCCTCGAAGTTTCAGGACCTCTGTATGCTCTTCAAACCAGCGTTATACCGGGGCCTGGATTCTACAGATGCTGTATTTGTGACACACCCAGTCACTTCAGCCACCACACATAATAAACTGGAATCTTTAAGCAGTGATTTCTCATCAATGTTAGAAGTTAGCAACAACAAAAAATGACAAAATCAGCAAATCTGATATCTAAAATGCACATCATAATCAGAGTTTTGGTGGAGAACTTAAGCTAAAGTGAGAGTAATAAAATCTTAATCACATAGGAGGGCCTCACTAGAGCTTTGAGTTTTTCATCTTCAGTGAGCTGCAGTGTGTCATAGAACTTTGTGTGAAAATTCGTGTTTTGGATTAGAAAAAGTGAGAATTTGTTAGGTGTACCTATGAACATATATATATTAAAAATGCCATCACTCGCAGCATACCATCATTTCAAACAAAGCAATTGCAATTTGGATACTCCAAGCAGTATAAGCCTGTACAGATAGCTTTAATTAGTCTGAACACTGTGGATTTTAAAAAAGACAATACACAAATTAGAGCTTCTTCTACCACAACCAGGCTTTCTAAAAGCACATGTGTTTATACATAAACTCACATTTTCCTGTCAAAATTATGATGTAGTGGTGGAGGGGGATGCTAAGAAAAGCAGTTACCATAGCAACAAAAAATCACCACCACACTGGAGATGTCTGAGTGATTTTGTCTCATCTCTGGGGTTCTTGCCAGAATGACTTGCACAAGTTATTCTTCAGCAGTCCTGAGGACAGTTCTTTAGGCACTGGACTCTGATTGTTCTGAATCACCTGAGTACAGTCATAGTTACAAAGTCTTTGGGTAGGGAATTTACTGCATACCCGGCTCAGAAGATCAACCAGTACTGCCCACTGGAGTGTAGGCTACCTGCGAGGAGGAATTTTCCCCCATTTTTGTTCTTTGCTGAATCTCCACTATCTAGGACAATGCCTCTCACATACTAGGTGTTCAATCAATATCTGTTAAATAAATTATCACTATGAAAAGCACAGCACAAATGAAAACCACAGCTCAAATCTCCATACTTTATTTTAAAATCTCAAAGCCCAGGATTTGAGTCAAAGAACTCAGTTTTTCAATCTACTTAAAAAAAGAAAAAAGAAATGAAAACCTTTCAAATAAGATTTCAATGTAACACAGCTCGATACTGTGTCCCTTCCAATTCATCATTAAGTCATTCAACTGAGATGAGATAATACAGTGGTTAAGTATGTGAACTCTGTGACCACAATGCCTGCGTTTAAAACCTGGCTCAATCACTGTGTGATCTTGAAGAGATCACTTAACTTTTGTGTGTCCCCCGTCTCCATGTGAAAAACAGGAGAGTACTGGGATCTACCTCAATGTTAGTATTATAGTTAAGCTTACACCATAGATAAAAAGATGAATAAACATCTGAAGTTTTTATTACAGCACCACCCACATGGTGTTATACATCTTGTTGTATGTGTTCCATTGTCTCAAGTCAGCAATGGCTGGTATAAAATTTCCAACAGTTGGGGAGTGGATTTGAAACTCCACCAAATCTTTGAAGATCATACCACGACAATTATGTTTATATCATTTGCTATTCTGAAATGGAGGCTGGAAAGCAAACATAAGGGCTAGCTTTTTGATCCTCTAGCATAGCATGGAAAAGGAAGAATACAGGGACTTCAGTGAGACAAGCTAAAGGAATGGAAAGACAGGAATCAGGGGATCCTTCACTCTCTGGTCAAATCTGGGAATGAGTGGCACCACACTTTAGTCCAACTTAGATGGTCGAGGCATAGCCTTAGCCGCCAATCACACAAGTGATCTGGCAGTTAGGTTACCAAAACCCTGCAAAGTGGTTGCTCCAGCACTAGAAAAATCTGTGCATAACGGCAACATGTGAAAACTCATCTCAAAAAACTTGATTCTAGGTAATGTAATTAGTAATATAAAAAAGGAAAAGAGAAACTATTATGAAAAAGGTTAAGACACTAGTAGCTTTTCAAAAATTTTCTGAAATCAGTCTAGCAGGGGAAAAGTGATTTATATGAACAGATTCTTGGCAAAAATAGTATAGTACAGAAATATAAAATTATGCAAAGGCTTGTTGAGATTAAATGAATTACTGTAGCATATGAATCAGTCTTTTTTAAAGAAGCTATACATTATAAAATAGACATAGCCTTGTGGTTGATTAGATTTGCACTTCCATCTTATTTAAACTATGCCACCTGGAGAATAAAATAATTCAAAGCATTTTATATAAAACACCTTAGCTTAATATTTCACAATGAGAAGCCTTCCTTTTGGATTAACTTATGCCAAAACAGGAGTCTAGGAGAAAAGAATATTGAGTATGTGGGATGTTAGTCATTCAATCTAGTAAAACACTAAATCTCCTGCATTGAATGACTATTGCAATGTACATTTTCCTACAATTGGGAATTGTGTTTAGAAATGCTACCAAATCTTTGATAACCTGACCATCAGGCAGACATAAATTGCCATGTTTTCATATAAAGGCACCAAGTTTCTGCAGCATTCAAAGCTTAGAAATCTCTGAACAATGCAATTCTCGGTTCACAGATATCTTAAAATAACAGAATTAGTCTTCTAGATACTCTAATGTGGGAGAAGGCATAAATTCTATAGGTCATTATCCATAAGTGTGCACAGCTCCTCAACCAATGTTCCTAGATAAACTGATGTCCTTAGCCCTCAGGGTCCTGGGTGGACAGTCAGGCAGCTAAAGGCCTCTCGGGACAGTCTCATTCTATGTGCATCTTGTCAGGGCTCTAAATTCCCTCCCAAGATCATGTAGATATCACCACTGTGTATTTCAGCCATGGCCTGCAAAAAGTAGAAGGCACGTTGAGAGAATATAGTTAGTTCCACACAATGTTAACAGGAGTTTGGAAGAAAACAAAATACCCGGGGATAGAGGAGATTCTGTGGCCAAATAATGTAAATGTTGAGAAACAAGTAATAGAAGTTTCATCACTGAGGAAATTTGAAAAATTCTGTAATATGCTAATGGAATCTACTAAAGGACTATAATACCACTGTATTTCACCAACTTTTTTGGCAGTACACTCTTTTTCATGAAGTTTCATCAAGATTAATAATGAGCAAAACAGTTTGGGAATGGCTGCTTTAAGCATTTAACTTGTGTTACCTGATGAAGGGGCTTCAATAAGCACTTCAGTTACATGTGAATTATTTTAAAAGCAAATTTAAAAAGAAAAGGGGAGTCATTCCAGATGGAGTTTCTAATGAGGCAGATGTTTTATAATAGAGTGGACTGACTGTGGCCAGGAGAAGTAATAATATATTTGGATGGCCTAAATTCATTCTCCCATTTCCCTTCTAAAATATCCCAGGTATATATGTACATTGTTTGTGTTTCCTTTCATTTTATTCAAGGAGTATTTATGAGTGTATACAGGTGCTCCAGGCACTGGGAAACCTGGTCTCCCTTGCAGGCAAACAAGATGAATAAACAAGGTAGGCAAGCTGGAACTCCCATTTCCATAGAGGGAGATGGACAACAGAAATGCTGATATATAAAATAAATTCAGAATTAAAATTATGTTATGCTTTTAAGTGTGATATATCAGCCTGGGTAATGTGATAAAGATGGGGTGGCTATTCTAAGGAGGTGATGTAGGTACTAAGTTCAAAGCCATGAGAAAAAGGCAGCAAGGCAAAGATCTGGGAAAAGAGATTTCCTTACCAGGCAAACAGATGCAAATGCTCTGAAGAGACATGAATGGAGGGGAAGCTGAGAAGAGGGCAGCTGTAACTGGAGTATTATCCTAGAAGGCCAAAGGCCCAGGCAGGAAGAGACCATGTGGGCTGCACAGCTCAAGGTTAACAAACTTGGATGTTCATCTAAGGGAATCGACTCAGCAAGTTGTAGCAGGAAAAGGCCATGCCATGATTTCTATTGTTACAAATAGGTGCTGTTGTATGAAAAACATCAGGAAAGAGGCTACAGCAACAAAGTGGTACAATTCACACCTAACCATGGCAGACACCTCCTCAAAAGTCAGGGTCTCAAAACCTAAATCCTGGAGGAAGGAGTCCTACTCAGTATTCACCAGCTAAGGAATGAACCGATGTATGTCACACAGATGTACTTCACCCTTCACATAGTATTGTCAGATGAGATACAGTCATCCCAAAGAAACAATGCAAAGAAAAAACACATCTGCTTTAATAGTATTTTGCCTAGGGTGCTACTGTTCTTAACAATCTTCTTTTGAATCTTAAAGAAAAAAAAAACTTGGTGATAAAACTTACAGTTTCAACTACATAAGCATGATTCCTCCAGTAAAACTCAAGTGTGTATCAAAGCCAATTATTAAAATAAACAGTAATGCTTTACCTTGGTTCTTACACCCACATGACAGCTCCCTACAAAATAACTTACAATGTTTAGAAACTCCTGAGATTAAAAAGAAGCAACAGTAGAACAATCAATTCTGACCCTATTAAATCGGAGCCTGTAAAAATTTGGATCTGGTAATCTGAATCTGTACTCTGCTTTATCCAATAAGAAAAATTCTGGTCTACATATTAGCAATTAGCTTACAATTAGAGTTCCAGCCAAGCTGGAGGTGTAGGTAGAAACCCTCCCCTTCCTTGCGCAACCAAAAGGAGAAAAATAACCAATCTAAAATCAATAAACAACCACAAGTGCCAGAAAAATCAAACTGGGTGGAACTCCGACAACCACTGAAATAAAGAAACAAAGAGAACAACCAGATCATTAATGTGGTAGACGGAGAGAAACTGCAGTGAAGTGGCAGACCATGGGGGCAGGGCTGACTTAAGGGGAAACTGAGACTCAGAAGTGACTGTGGCCTACAGCAACTGCCACAGAGGGAGAAACACCTAGAGTTCTTGAAAGCAGGCAAGCTGCAATGTTCCCTCTCTGGCCCCACCCCCACAGGCAGCGTGACAGCACAGCAAGGAGATTTGCCCTGCCCTGGTGAATACTGAAGGCCCCACCCACTTACAACTTATCAGAGGCCCCAAAAAGAAATAAGGCTGGCCCTGGCTGGCGTAGCTCAGTGGATTGAGCGCGGGCTGGGAACCAAAGTGTCCCAGGTACGAATCCCAGCCAGGGTACATTCCTGGGTTGCAGGCCATAACTCCCAGCAACCGCACATTGATGTTTTCTCTCTCTCTCTCTCTCTCTCTCTCTTTCCCTTTGATGTTTCTCTCTCTCTCTCTCTCTCTTTCCCTTCCCTCCCTAAAAATAAATAAAAAAAAATAAAAAATAAACATTTCCTGTAACAATGCTTTTAAAAAATAAAAAATAAAAAATGAAAAAAAAATTTAAAAAAAAAGAAATAAGGCCAAAATGAAAGAAAAGTGCAAAACCCCAGAAAGAGAGCTAAGCGAGGAGGATACAGCCAACCTATATGATGGAGAATTTAAAGCCCTGGTAATCAAAATGCTCACAGAACTGATTGAGCTTGGTCAAAAACTGAATGGAATAAAGCAAAATATTCAGGAAACCAATAATGACAGGAGGGAAATCAGGACTCAAAGCAATAATTTGGAATAAAAGGAAGAAGTAAACATCCACTCGGAAACAGAATGAAGAAACAAGAATTCAAAAAAAAAAAAAAATGAAAAGAGGCCAAGGAATCATCACCAAGCCATTATTATATGAAATGTTAAAAGTTTAAAAGGACTTATCTAAGAAAAGGAAGATCAACCTGAAATGTTCCAATATCTGAATAATAGGGGTACCAGAAGGAGAAGAACAACAGCAAGAAATTGAAAACTTATTTGAACAAATAATGAAGGAAAACTTCCCAAATCTGGTGAAGGAAATAGACTTTCAGGAAGTCCAGGAAGCACAGAGAGTCCCAAAGAAGTTGGACCCAAAGAGGAACCCACCAAGGCACATCATCATCAAGTGACCCAGGATTAAAGACAAAGAAACAATCTTAAAAGCAGCAAGAGAAAAGGATACAGTTATCTACAAAGGAGCACCCATAAGGCTATCAGCTGATTTCTCAAAAGAAACCTTGCAGACAAGAAGAGGCTGGAAAGAAGTATTTGAAGTCATGAATGGCAAACACCTACATCCAAGGTTACTCTATCTAGCAAAGCTATCATTTAGAATGGAAGAGCAGATAAAGTGCCTCCCAGATAAGGTCAAGTTAAAGAAGTTCATCATCACCACGCCCTTATTATATGAAATATTAAAGGGACTTATCTAAGAAAAGGAAGATAAAAAATATGAAAAGTAAAATGAAACAAACTCACAGTTATCAACAAATGAACCTAAAAAAAGAAAGAAAAACAAAACAAAAACTAAGCAAACAACTAGAATAGGAACAGAATCAGAAAAATGGACATCACATAGAGGGTTTTCAGTGAGGAGAGGGAGGGGAGGAATGGGGGGAAAAGGCACAGGGAAGAAGAAACATAACTGGTAGGCATTACATAGATGGGGAGAGGTCAAAAGTGGTGTAGGAAACAAAGAACTCAAAGAACTTATATGTACAACCCACAGACGTGAACTAAGGGGAAGATGCTATAGGGTTGAGGGGTGCAAGGTAGAGGGAGGTAAAGGGGAAAAATTGGGAAAATTGTAATAGCATAATCAAAATATAATTAAAAAAAAAAACATACAATTGGCCCTGGCTGGTGTGGATTGAGCACGGGCCTGCAAACAAAAGGGTTGTTGGATCAATTCCCAGTCAGGGCACATGCCTTGGTTGTGGGCCAGGTCCCCAGCTGGGGGTATGTGAGGGGCAACCACACATTGATGTTTCTCTCCCTTTCTTCTTCCCTTCCCCTCTCTCTAAAAAATAAATGAAGAAAATCTTTAAAATAAAAAATAAATAAAGTCAAGAAAAGTAAACTAAAATAAAATAAAATATAATAATAAAATAAACATACAATTGGTGGGGATAAGGAGCGATTTCAATCTGAATAGAACAAACTGTACAGAAATATACAGAACCAACACACTAATCACAAAGTGGGCATCTATTCATTATAGAAGGTCACCAAAAGATCTCTATTACATTATCAGAGTACTTTGAGGTTGCCTATACCTACATCTTAGTAAATGAATGTATTAATTTAAAAATATTACCTAGTTGAAAGTTTTCAGTAATTCTAGCTAGTTTTAGAATACAGTTCATAGAAAAGATTGACTTTGGCTCAAATCACATGAAATTAGTATTTTTAACATTTTGGGTATAACATCATGTGTGACAAACAATATAAATCAGACATTTTATCCAGTCACTTGTAGATTTTTTTTTCTAAACTTGTAAGTGGATTAAGCTCCAGCCATTCAGGTTTAGAAATGAACGATCCTGCATCTACGTCTGAGAGAAGCCCCTCCCCAGCAAGGCCGAAGTCTTTGAGCAAGCCCCTGGTGGTCCTCTCTGGAACCCATCTCTGAGGATCCTACCACTAACAAAAGTGAACTCTATCTCCTGACCTTTTCAGCTGCTCCAGCCATAACCAGAGTCTCCTGCGAGAAAGTCTGAGTCAATTTATTGTATATATAGTACTACAGTCTAAGCAAAAGACTGGACTAGATTTTAAAACAAGTGGTTAGCAACAAAAGACAGCAACTAAAATCACCATGTAATGTAATCGTGCTAGCTCTGATCTTCGGTGATTCAGTGGCATAGGATGATTTAATTAAATAAGAAATTCTGGATTATTTTTTTCTGTTGCCAAATATTTTAGGGCCGCATGTTCAATTAAAAATTAAAACTTGGCCACACATACCAAGTCTAATTACATTTCTCAACATCTGTCTTTCATTCCAGGCCAAAAGAAAAATAATATTTACAGAATAGCATATTGAGGCAAAAAATACTGCTGTCTTTTCATCTAGTTGAATTGGTAAACATCTCCATTACATAATTTGCCTTTTAGATGGTGTGTCAGTTACGAATGCTTTTGGCTACAAATAAGAGAATCTTTGAATAGCAGTAGTTTAAATAATGAGTGATTTATTTTTCTCATAGAAATCTGGAAGGAGATGGTCCCTAAGAACCATGCAGCTATTCAACAATGTTGTCAAAAGGTGCAGCTCTCTCCTTCTATCCCACCATCCTAGCATGTTACTTTTCCTCTTCAAGCCTGTTTCCTCATTGTTACAATGTGGCTGCTGTATTATAAAGCAATGTATCTTCCTTCAAAACGAGAAACAAGAGAGTCGAAAGAATTTATTTTCATGGGTCCCTATCTATTTTTTTTCCCAGGAGGGCACTGGCTCCCACTTTCCCTTATGTGTCACTGGCCAGAGTTGAGTCACATAAACAGCTCCAGACCAACTGCTGTGGAAGAAGAATGCATTAGGCAGATTGGCTGAGACCAATCATGATTCATCAAGTACCACAGGGGACAGGCCTGCTTTACCTGAGACCAAGCAACTGTGCTGACTAACCACAAATCAGGGTTCTGATTGTAGAAACAAGGTAGGGTTAGCTGCTGGGGAGGCCAGGAAGTAGTGTATCCCACAGGTGCTTCAGACAATGGAAGTGTGTGTCTATAAGTAAATAAACAGCCATTAAAGGAGAAAAGCAACCTCACATCTTCTGTCTGCTCTAAAGCTTGAATATTGTGGGAATCTGAAGTGTCAGGGCTGTAAAAGAGAATGACTTATCATGAACTTTCCTCAGATTTTTCATTCACTGTTTTTAATTAGAGAGGTAAACATCTCCATAGCAAGTTTTACCATGTTCACTGAAAACAAGTGGGATGAATGAAATCACCTCTGGAAATATCTTCCAACTCCACAATTCACTGATTACATAACTCAAAAGGGTAACCAAAATGCAACAAGATATTTCATCCAGTTTTCCAGGAAGGTGGTTTAAATATCAATTTTGAATGGGTGATACGTATAAAGAAAAGGTAAAACTTACAAATACTCCCACAAAGGAAACCTGTCCTCAGACTACTATAGCTCCAAAGGAGAAATGAAGGTGCATGTTTGCCATGTTACAGCTAAAAATGCACAAACTTAACATGTGGTGGCAGTCTGGCCAAAATGGAATTCTAGCAGCATATAAAGAAATTTACATTATTATGCATAAATTAACAATTTCAGTGCTTTAAATAGTAAATGTTACTTCTTATGACTCAGGCATCAAGCAAACTGTACATACTTATCCCCAGAAATCAAGGCCTGATACTAAGAGCATTAAAAATTGATCATAGGCAAAACTGGAATATAATGTATAATGTCCCTTCTTGCTAGGTCTACAAGCACAGGGAAGAATGAGTCTCCAAATTTTACGAACAGCCAGTGTAATATAATTGGTGGGGGGGTTCATATAAAATATTAAGATGATAATTAAATGTTGATTAATTAAGTTAATAAACAATTCTATAAGTATTGTGAAACTCTACCACTTTAAATGATATTGCTGCCTACTAGAAAGTAACCATGTAAATCTGTTAATCAAATTAGGTCTTGCTTACTTGTTCAGGAATAAAATTAATTCATACTTGGCCTCAAGAAGAGGTCACAAATCTAAGAGAGACAACAGAACCTAGAGTAAAAAACCTCCTGCCTCTTTTGACGCATCTCGGTGCTAGAATTATAGTCCAGTTGTTTGGCACTTAGAAGATAAGCAAAACACACATGCAGGTTGTATTTGGCTACTATATTTTAAAGACACAGAGAATGGAGGAGGCAAGACAGCGGAGGACTGAATGAAAGCCACACTATCCTCCTCCCAGAACCAATATGGAATTACAACTAAGTTGTGGAGAAATCACCCAAAACAAATAACCAAACAATATACTGAGAGAGGAGCCTCATAAACTTGGACAGACAGAAGAATCACCTTCAGCACTGACTGCACCTGTACAAGAGCACACAAGACTTAGTGGGCAGAGTGACCCTCAGTCAACCAGCAGGAGGGAAGAACCCACCAAAGAATGACTCAACAACAATCAAAACCCAATTATATCCAGAGAGCCAACATAAACGGCATCTCAAGACCACCAAGTTCAGGAGATCAAGAAATCTGTACCACTGAATCTCACAGGTTTCCTACTATAGAAGTTCACACCACAAATTCAGAGAGTCAGAACAGATCAAAGAAGCAGAGGCTAACAAGAAGAGTCTCACAAACAATAAGAAGACAAAACAAAACAAAACAAAACCCCAGAAGGAAAGGAGGAATCCTCAGAAAGAATGTTAAATGAAACAGAGGCAGGTCAACTATCAGATACTGAGTTCAAATGGTTATAAGAAAGTTCAATGACCTCATTGAGAATTATCAAAAACTACAGGGAAACTATGAGGAAAATAGTGAAAACTATATCAACATGAAGAAGGAAATAGAAACTATCAACAAGAGTTAAGAGGAAATGAAGAATACAATTTCTGAATTAATGACCACAGTAGAAAGAATCAAAAGCAGGCTAGATGGAGCAGAGGATCAAATCAGCGAGCTTGAGCACAAGGTAGAAAAAAAGTCCTAGAAAGAGAAAAAAGGGAAAAAAGACTCAAAAAGAATAAAGAGAGGTTAAGGGAAATGTAGGATAACATAAAACATAATAATATCCGTATAATAAGGATACCAGAAGGAGAAGAATAGCAAGGGATAGAAAACCTCTTAGAAAATGTAATGATGGAAAACTTCACTACTCTGATGAGAGAAACAGTCACACAAATCCAGGAAACACAGAGGATCCCAATCAGGAGAAACCCAAAGAGGCTCATTGCAAGACATGTCATAATTAGAATGGCAAAATTCCAACACAAAGAGAGAATCTTTAAGGCAGCAAGGGAGAAACAGGAAGTAACATACAAGGGAGCCCCAATAAGACTAGCAGCTGACTTCCCAATGGAAACACTCCAAGCCAAAAGAGCATGGCAAGAAATTTTCCAAGTAATGGAAAGGAAAGGCCTGCAACCAAGACTATTCTATCCAGTAAAACTCTCAAAAAGGAAAGAAAAATAAGGAGCTTCCTCAACAACAGAAGGCTAAAAGAATACACCTCCACCAAACCAGCACTGTAAAATATGCTAAAGGGACTCCACTAAGAATAGGAAGAAAAAGAGTGAGAGAGAGAGGAACACAGGCATGAAACAAGTAAAAGAGCAATTAATAAGTGCCTATCAATAATAACCTTAAATGTAAATGGATTAAATGATCTAATCAAAAGACATAGGGTAGTTGAATGGATAAGAAAAACATGACATTCACATATGCTGCCTACAAGAGACCCACCTCAGAACAAAAAAACCTACATAGACTGAAAGTGAAGGATTGGAATATATTTATTTGAAACAAATGAACAGGGGAAAAAAACAGTGTAGCAACACTTATATTACACAAAGTAGACTTCAAAACAAACATCATAAAAAGAGACACACAAGGATGTTTCATAATATTCAAGGTAAGAATCCATCAAGAAGACATAAACATTATAAACATATATGTGTCCAACATACAAGCACCCAAATATATAAGGAAAATCTTGGAGGACTGCAAGAAAGATATAGATAGCAACACAATTATAGTATAGGATTTTAACAACCCACTGTCAAAAATGGATAGACCTTAAAAACAAAACATCAACGAGGATATTGTGGCATTGAACAATGCCCTTGATCAAATGGGCTTAACTGATATATATATAGAGAGAGAGAGAGAAAGAACACTTCATCCCAAAGAAGCAATGTACACATTCTTTTAAAATGCACATGGAACATGTTCAAAGATAGACCACGCAATAGGACAAAAAAACAAGCCTCAAAAATTCAAGAAAACTGAAATCATATCAAGCATTTTCTCAGATCACAAGGGACTGAAACTAGAAACCAACCTCAAGAAAAAAAACTCCAAAACACTCAAATTCATGAAGTTTGAATAGCATGCTATTAAACAATGGATGGGTCAAGAATGAGATTAAGGAAGAAATCAAAAAGTTTCTGGAAACAAATGAAAATGAACTCACAACAATCTAAAACTTATGGGACAGAGCAAAGGCAGTCCTGAGAGAGAAGTTCATAGCAATACAGGCCCACCTAAAAAAGATAGAAACATTTCCAATAAACAACCTAACCCTATGCCTACAAGAACTTGAGGAACAACAACAAACAAGCCCAGAGTGAATACAAGGGAGAAAATAACCAAAATCAGAGAACTAAATGACATAAACACTAAAAGCACAATTCTAAGGTCAATAAATCCAGCAGCTGGTTCTTTGAAAGATAAACAAAATCAAAAGCCTTTAAGCAGACGCATCAAGAAAAAAAGAGAGAGGACCCAAACAAACAAAATCAGAAGTGAAAGAGGAGAGATTACAACTGATACCACAGAAATATAAAGGATTGTAAGAAATTACTATGAAGAACTGTATGCCAAGAAATTTGAAAACCGAGGTGAAATGGACATATTTATAGAAAAATATAATATTTCCAAATTGAATGAAGAAGCAGAAAGCCTGAAGAGACCAATAACATAAGATGAAATTGAAGCAGTAATCAAAAAACTCCCAACACACAAAAGCCTTGGACCAGATGGTTTCACAGGAGAATTCTACAAAGCATTTAAGGAAGAGCTAACCCCTATCCTTCACAGACTATTCCCAAAAATCCAAAATGATGGAAGACTCCCAAACTCTTTTTATGAGGCCAGCATCATCCTAATCCCAAAACCAGATAAAGACACAACAAAGAAAGAAAACTTCAGGCCAATATCGCGGATGAATACAGACACTAAAATCCCAACAAAATATTGGCAAACCACATCCAACAGTACATTAAAAAGATTACACACCATGACCAAGTGGGATTCATTCCAGGGTTGCAAGGATGGTTCAACATTCACAAATCAGTAAATGTAATACATCACATAAACAAAAGCAAAGACAAAAATCACATGATCATATCAACAGATGTAGAAAAAGCATTTGGTAAGGTACAGTACCCATTTATTTTAAAAACATTCAGCAAAGTGGGAACACAGGGAGTATTCCTCAACATAATTAAGGCCATATATGAGAGACCTACTGCCAACATCATACTCAATGGGCAAAAACTAAAATCTTTTCCAGTAAGATCAGGAACAGAACAAGGGTATCCCCTTTCACCACTTTTTTTTAATATAGTATTGGAAGTTTTAGCCACAGTGATCAGACAAGAAAAGGAAATAAAAGGCATCCAAATCAGAGAGGAGGAAACAAAATTGTCATTGTTTGCAGATGGCATGGCAGTGTACAAAGAAAACCCTATAGACTCCACCAAAAAACTACTGGACCTAATAAGTGAATTTGGCAAAACAGCGGAATACAAAGTCAATATTCAGAAATTGAAGGTATTTTTGTACACCAACAAGGAAATATCAGAAACAGAAATAAGGAAAAAAATCCTATTTGCTATAGCAACAAGAAAAATGAAGTACCAAGGAATAAACCTAATCAAGGAGATAAAAGACCTGTACTCAGAAAACTACACAACACTGAAAAAAGAAATTAAGAAAGACACAAACAAATGGAAACATATACCATGCTCATGGATCGGAAGAATTAACACCATCACGATGTCCATACTATCCAAAGTGATTTATACATTCAATGCAATCCCTATTAAAATACCAATGACATATTTCACAGATATAGAACAAACATTTCAAAAATTTATATGGAACCATAAATGACCCTGAATAGCCACAGCAATTTTGAGAAGGAAGAACAAAGTAGGAGGGATCACAATACCTGATAACAAACTATATTACAAGATCACTGCAATCGAAACAGCCTGGTACAGGCATAAGAACAGACACACAGATCAATGGAACAGAATAAAGAATCCCCAAAAACCCCCAAGTCTTTATGGTCAATTAATATTTGACCAAGGGGGAAGAAGCATAAAATGGAGTAAAAGTAGCCTCTTTAACAAATAGTGTTGGGAGATCTGGACAGCTACATGCAAAAAAATGAACTCAACCACCAACTATACCATACACAAAAATAAACTCAAGATGGATAAAAGACTTAAATATAATTTGCAACACCATAAAAATCCTAGTGCAGAACACAGGCAGGAAAATCTCAGATATTCCACGCAGCAATATTTTCACTGATATGTCCCCTAGAGCAAGAGACATAAAGGAAAGAATAAACAAATAGGACTTTATCAAAATAAAAAGCTTCTGCATGGCTAAAGAAAACATCGGCAAAATGAAAAGGCAACCAACTGCATGAGAAAACATATTTGCAAATGATACTTGGACAAGGATTTGATCTCCAAAATATATAAAGAACTCACATGATTCCACTCCAGAAAGACAAACAACCCAATTTTAAAAAATGGGCAAAGGGCCTGAACAGATACTTCTCCAAGGAGGACATAAGGAGTACCTAGAGACATATGAAAGGATGCTCAGCATCAGTAGCCATCAGAGAGATGCAAATTAAAACCACAATGAGATAACACTTCATACCGGTCAGAATGGCCATCATAAGCAAAACAACAAACAATAAGTGCTGTCGAGGTTGTGGAGAAAAGGGAACCCTAGGACACTGTTGGTGGGAATGCAGACTGGTGAAGCCACTGTGAAAAACAGTTTGGAATTTCCTCACAACACTAAGAACAGAACCGCCTTTTGATCCAACAATTCCACTGCTGGGACTATCCCCTAAGAATCCTGAAACACCAATTCAAAAGAACCTATGCATCCTAATGTTCATACCAGTACCATTTATAATAGCCAAGTGCTGAAAGCAATCAAAATACCTGTCAGTAAATGAGTGGATCAAAAAACTGTGGTACATTTACACAATGGAATTCTATGCAGCAGAAAGAAAGAAGGAGCTCCTACCCTTTGCAACAGCATGGATGGAACAGAAGAGTATTATGCTAAGTGAATAAGTCAGGCGGTGAAAGACAAATACCATATGATCTCACCTATAAGTAGAACCTAATCAACAAAACAAACAAGCAAGGAAAATATAACTAAAGACACTGAAACTAAGAACAAACTGACAGTAACCAGAGGGGAGGTGGGAGAGGATAATGGGGGGAAATGGGGGAAGGGTTGTCAGGAACATGTATAAAGGACATATGGACAAAGCCAAAGCAGGGCAGGATTGAGGGTGAAAGGTGGGGATGGCTGGGGTAGGGGTGGTGGTGGTGGTGGGAAAATGGAGACAACTGTACTTGAACAGTAATAAAAAATTTTTTTAAAACACAAAGGCTTGCAAAAATAGTTTAGACACACACACACTCTTATTTGATTGATTTCTAGGGGCACTAATAAGCAATCCTAGCAGAAAATACAACGTTCACCTCTCTTTCCTTGTGTTCCAAGAACTCTCTTTACTCCCAGAATTATCATGCAAGGAAAACTGGAAGAAAAAGGTTTCTGAATTATTCCAAATCAGTAGCTAAGCCCCAGACTCTATCCTCAAGCTGCTCTCTATTTCCCTCTTGAGGATGTCAATATTATAGCAGGAAAAGAGGGACTGCTCAATTTTCACATCATTGCATACTTCCTATTCACTGATGACTTAGCAAACAAGAATGTGAAATTGATTTAAAATGAGGATTTCTTGCACATAAGATTCTGAACTTTTAAGACGTAGGTTTTTACATTTCAACTATTATTAGAAAACCATGCAAAAATCTTGCCACAGACTGTACATCACAATTAAGCATAATTAACCCAATAGCCCATCGCCCCACATTTTGTCTACTTCCTGGAGTTTATACATCCACTACCTGTAGGTACTAGACTATCCGCTCTCTAAAAAGTGTCTCTAAGTCCTAAAATTCATGACTCAGTGATTCTTAAATTCAGTGATTAGAAACTGAAATGAAAGAAATAAACTAGGCATTAAACACTGGGGGGATGCCCTGACTGGTGTGGCTCAGTGGGTTTGGTCACAGGTTCGATTCAGTCAGGTCACATGCCAGGTTTGCTGGCCAGGACCCCACTTGGGGGGCGTGCCAGAGGCAACAGATCAATGTTTCTCTCCTTCTTTGTTCCCCTCTCTTCCCTTTTTTCTAAAAATAAATAAAATAAAATAAAATCTAAAAAAATAAAACATTAGAGGATGATAAGACTGTGGCAAACTGGGAGATCTCACCCCCATGAAAGAGGTTCTTGCTAATTATGTGGATGCAAATCACCTAATCATTGTTGCAAATCACCTAATTTTTTTTAAAGAAGAAAAGTCAAAAATCTTACATAAAAATTTCCACATTTCATATGTTTTAATTACCTCAAGACACTGTATTGGGAAAAATAAGTCATGGCAATAGAGTGGGTTCAGCTCACCAGAGCAGACATGTCTGCTATAAGATCATCTATCGATGGCAACTGCAAGCCAGGAAAAAAACCAGAGAAGGACAACTCATCCAGCTCTCCTACAGTGAGATTCATCCTATCAAAAGACATCTGGTTAATAGGGATAGATGCTGCAGTTATGGTAATTTGAAGAGTGCTTAAATCTTCAGACAGCCCCTTTGTTTGGATGCTTCCTTTTAATTTTGAAACAACGTGGCTTTCTATGACATATTAAAGCATAAATTAATCGCTCTAATATTCTGGGCTATTTCTTCTCCTCCTGGCTAAGTCCAAAATCTCAGAAGACAGATAGTTAGATGGACATTCCCAAGGAGGAAATGAAGGCAATGGAACAGAGTCACATAATGCAGGAGGCCCCATCGCCACAGCTGTCCTTAATCTCCCAGAGAAGGGAAACCAATGCAGGTCCAGGTCTGGTTAAACAAGGAAGCTTCAGCCTTAATTCCTACTGCTACTTTTTTCCCATCTTGGGTTAGATTTAAACTCCAATCTATCCTTCCTAATGGCCCTTTCTTACACCCATTTATCTTTTGAAAAAACAAGTGCATACACTTAGTCCATTTTCTCTACAGCCAACAGACCATGGGACAGATATGGAATAGATTCAGCAAAAGAGGACGAGTTGACAAGATGCCAACTTGTTTTCACTTACAGGTTAAATAGATTGTCTTATCTATATAACCTTTGTTATCATTAGTCAAATCTCTATTTAAGCATTAAAAACTCCTTACTGACTGTTCCCAACTTAAATACATGACCTTTGAAGACTCCTAAAGGAAGAAGACTTCCTAAAACCTAATGAAAGGACCCAATCTCTTTCAAAATATTTATGTATTTATCAGAAATTCCTGGGGTGCTAAATCCAGTATTAAATCTAGATTAACAGCTCTAAAGAAGAAAGAAAGACAAAGCAAGTAAGGGAGAGAGAACAAATCCTAAAATTATCCTACTGACCATTGCCAATTCACATGATAGTTCCTCTATATATATTAAAGAATGCATGTACATGTAATTTACTTGAAAATCTGGCCAAATCTTTACTGATTATTTAGTAATAAATTACTCCTGAAGGAGATAACAAAATTAAATTTAAAGACCTATGGATATCATTTTACCTCCAAAGAATTCTTCAGATTCCCACTGAAATTGTGCTATATTCCCAGCATTTATTACCCCTGCCCCCAAAATGAATGAATGGGAGCTATACAGGATGCTTGGTTTAAATTTCACTTTATCAATTGCTATCTGGAAGTGTTCTAATAATAGGCAAATGGAAGCAGAAATTTATAATGCTCAAGCCTCTTTTTTTAAGTGGTTAAAATCCATTTTTTAAAGTTATGTTTGATTTTTTTTAAGGACAGGAGGTCAACAGAAAATATAAATATTGGAAGTAATACCTAAGGTTATGTAGGCAATTAGAAGAAAACAGTGACGATCAGAAGTGTGGGACCCTGGGATTCCATGGACTTGCTATATCATGCAGAAATTATAAATCAGAAGAATCAGGAATGTTGTCAAAGGGACAAGGGCAATGTGACGACTCCACTGGGTGCTCAGACAGCATTGAATTTGGTCAGTATCCGCTTCTGTTGCTAGGGATCATCCTGACACAGCAGAAACTCCCTGAGCTGCTGTAAAAAGTAACTGCCGGGCACCAGGGCAGCAAAATCAGTGGTGATTATTGTCAATAACCCACTGAAGACCAAAAACAGGTAACACACACTGACCAAGGAGACCCCACAATTAGAGAGCCCTCCTTTGCTAATTCTTATTTTCAGCAAGAAGAAATCACACATTTCAATACAAATAAAGATAATATTTAACCATCAATTAAATATTTAGAATGTTAAAGGCACTGTGCCAGGCACTTTGCAGGCACTATATCAATAAATCCTCCAGATGTCTTATGAGGCTGCTGTTCATATCCTTATGGTCAGATTTCACGGAGGCCCCTGGAGATTAAATGACTTGATCAAGCTCACACCACCAGTGAGGACACAAGCTGCAACCAAACCCACGTCTTTATCCAAGATGCTCCAACAGTTAGAACTCACACACACAGAGTTTTCAAGAATTAACACTGATATTTTTAAACTGAATTCTCATCACAAAAGGACTTTCATTTATATCATTCTATCTCAAGTCTGTAAGAGAAGTTCCCAGAAAGAGAAGAAGCCTCACCTATCTGGGAGTTGCAGGTGGTGATTTTTAGACCAACAGAGCCCCGGATGACAAGAAGAGAGCTCCCATTTAATAGGATACTATTCATTTCAAAGACAACATCATTCACCTACATTACAAACTCCTGATTATTGCTTCAAGCCTTTTAAAATGCATGAGTGGATGGATGAGTGGATGGATGAACAGGTGGATAGACTGTCCAAAATGAATAACAAAAGCAATTTCTTTAGGTAAGTGACAAGTCAACCTTTAGAACTAATCCACTTAGTCACCAAGTATGCCTTGAGTTAGCACCCAGTAAAGTGCTTGTCACCAGGAATCCAAATGGCCCAAGACAATTATGTTAAGTGGCTCCAGCTGAACAGCTCCAGCAGGGGTGAGCAGAGTACTATGGGACCATGGCAAGGGGGTGCTATAACCCTGTCCCAAAGACACCAAGGTCACCTTCCCTCACAGCTGACAAATGTCTACAGCTCCAGCTGAGTGGCATCAGTGAACTGTGGGACTTGAATGCATGCTTCAGCTACTGTTTCAAAGCCACTTGCTGCCACATGTGGCCAGGCCTTCCAACTCTTCTGAAAGGCAGGAATTGAAGATTTTAGGGGTCATGTCAAATTAGAATCAATAAAAAGTTTGAAACAAGGAAGTGTGGTCATTGATTCTGCTTATGAACATCAGTCCAGCTCCATGTGACAGGTTGGAAATGGGTGACAGAACAAGTCTTAAGTTTCACTTAACCAGTTACTGAAAACACACACTTACATTAGCCCATGGAACCAGCCTCATTAGACCTCCTAAAAATAGATTCTGCATTCCCTTACAATTTTCTAACTTGAGAAAAACTCACTGCAAGCAATAGTGTTTTCAAAAGCCCTCCAGTTTTCTTTTTCCTTTGTGTCAGTGGCTTCAGGCCATATCTCCTCACTCCAGTATCAAAGTGTTTACATCATAAGTTTACATTGAAACCAGCACTCATACTGTCAATATACTCCACGAAGACTTATAATGGTTTTTGTGTTTATCCAAAGCCTTGATAGTACACTCAGAAAACACAGGAACTCCCACCTGTACACACACACACCAACCCATATTCTTATTTCTGCCAGGAAACACCATGGATCAGCTTCCACTGGGGGTGCCTTTAAGGTTTTTATAATGATCTACTGATAATGACACTAATGACAGATAACAACACTAAAAACATCTTCTATGTGCTAGATATTGTGCAAGGTACATTTCATACATCATCCTAACATTTGATTTAATCCTGGCATGAATGCTAGGAGGTCAGAACAATTATTATTCCCATTTTCCCAGTGATGCTTTGAGTGATTAATGAGCTGGCCAAAGGTCACACTCCCACTATGATGCTGAGACCTGGATCTGGACAGCCTGACTCCTACCCATTTCTAAATGCCACACCCACTGTATCAAGTGTAAGAACAGTAAAGGTTGTTCTTCAAAGGCTTCTGTTGTAATGTATCAATGACAAGAACAACAGCAACAATAGGCAATACCTAGAGATCAATAAGGGTGCATCAGATACCATGTCAAAGATTCTACATCATCACATTTAATTTAAAGAGATGATTCTCACAATCCTTGTGCCCATGTTTTGAAACCATGCATGTATTTTTTTTCTTTTTAGAAAAATCCATCATATCCCAAACATGCTTCTCATTTTAATAAATCTTTTTTAGAGAGAGCAAGTAGGGCTTTGGAACATGATGCATCAAGGTATGAACTGTGACCTATTCCATGAATTTTTCAAGTGGACTTTGGCAAGTTTTATGGTCTCTGAAACTATCTGTTCTCAATGTCTTTTCACAGAACTCTTCAGAGGTTTACATAAGATACCATGTATGAGTTAATGTGTGTGCACTGCCCAGTACTCAGAATGGTAATTGCACAATGGCTGAGCATCATCTTATTCAAGAAAAGATCTACAGCCAAACTGTTTCATGTGTTCTCACCCTTTTAAGGAATTCCATTCTATAAAAACTGTCCTAAGATTCATTATCAGATTTCCACTGGATTCTGCTGAGTTGGTTAAGCTTCTCTGTCCCTGCATCTCTGAAAACCTAATAGAACTTGTCATACAACAGGAACGCAGAAGACAGGCTTAAGAATCTGATGTTAATTCAAGAAACCTGCTGATTGACAATATGTCTGGAAAATGATTGTAAACAAATTCTGAAACATCTGCCCACATAAATGTCTGAAAACAGATATGAAGAGTAGCTTTTGAAGAAAGGAGGGTAAATGAGAGGTCGTATAAAATAGGCCCTATGTTATCAACCGCTGAAAAAAGTCCTAAATGCTCTACACACAAAGCTATCTACATGCATTTCTGGCTGCTTAGATACATACACACAGGCATACAAACATCAGTCACACCATCCTACTGTCACCACTCTGATTTCCTTGAGATCATATATTAAAATAATATATCCTTATTCCTGTGGGGATAATATTCATACCCTAGTGTAAAAGTTCTATTCTTTCACAACCTATTTATTCATTGAACTGCATATCAAGTTTCTACTATGTGCCTCGTACTATACAGTGAAGAGATAGTAGGTTCCTAAGAATTCATCCACTCAGTTCAAATTCCACCATCCCCCTTCTATATCAACCAGGAAAAATATTTCAAAAGCAGTCCTAATACTGTCTCTTTCAGTGTTTAAAAAAAATCTAAAAAACACTTCCACTTGTATCATTAAGGCTTTTCTTGAAATAATTTTTCTTCATCTATATTTAGTATATATTCATTTTCTTATGTCAGTTCTGAAATCTAGAGTGGAATATATTTTAAGAAAAGAAAGGCTAGGGAGAATTAATTTACACATAAGAAAAATATATATTCAGAACACAGTTATCGTGTGTGGGCTTTGTTCTTCTACTTCTTAAAAAAGTGACACTTCACACTTCTTCCCCAGAATTCTGGTAAGGAGAGCATTTGGGTTTTTGTTGTGTTTTTTTTTTAACACCTCTTTCAAATTGTTCATTATATTATAAATCAGTTTTTAGGAGAGGTCAAAAATATGTGTATTCACTAACAGAAAAAAAGGAGAGCTGACTCTGGAAAATACATACAGTAGTTTATTCATGGCCAGGTTACTTTCAAATAGTTTTCAAGTTTTAGAATGGAATGCCTTACATCAGAGGATTTTTAGGACAAGAGGAATGTTACAGAATCCTAGACCATCCACCCAGTGTCTCCCAAAATACACTGCACAGATCTACTTTCCATATGTCAGAGGATGTGACCCAACTACTTAGGCCCAATCCTGGCTTCCCTGCACTCAGAGGACCAGCAGATGTGTGGCACCCAATGAGTGGTCAGGAACTACCTGGTAATGAATGAGAGGGAGATATCAGCAATGAACAGAAAAAAGCTGAGAAGGATCATGGTAGTACTTGGTCTTTAATGAATGTGTCTGATTAGAATGAACTGTTATGTAGCTGACAGTATTGATGCAAAGGTTTCAATGGTATAGAAAAATACTTATGGGACCAAGACAGGGATGTTCACTTTCACCTCTCTTATTCAATACAGTACTGGAAGTCCTAGCCACAGCAACCAGACAAGAAGAAATAAAAGGCATCCAAATTGGAAAGGAAGAAGTAAAAGGTGGTCTTTTTTGCAGAGGACATGGTACTATACATACAGAATCCCAAAGATTCCACTATGAAACTAGTAGGACTGATAAATAAATTCATAAAAGTAGCAGGACACAAAATTAATATCCAGAAATCAGCTGCATTTTTATATGCAGTAGTTACATATATAATGTCATGCAACCATCACTATTTATTTCTAAAAATTTTCAATAATATCTCAATAAAACTGGTGGGAAAGCCCTTTCACATTACCTAAAACAGAAATTCTGTAATTTTAAGCAATAATTCCACATTCTCTCCCTTCTCCCAAACCCTGGTAACCTGTCCCTGTGAATGTGCCTATTCTACAGACTCCATGTAAGTGGAATCATAAACTATTGGTGCCTTTGTGTCTGGCTTATTTCAATTACCATAATATTTTCAAGGTTCATCTACAACTGATATTTTTTAAATATATGTTTGGATATGTGATTTTTTTATAGTGAAAATGTTATATATGGGAAATTGTCAGGCTTTGTGTTTGAAACAAGGGGTGAGATAGGCATCCCCGCAGGATGAACAGGGCAGATACAGGTGCAGAGGGCAGACATGGGCCTCCACAGCATGTGGGGATGAGTGCTAACAAGCAGTGCTCAGTATGTCAGACTGCATTCGGAAATCAGCCTAACAGAGAATGCATATAGCCCCAGTATCTTCCATAGCTCTTACCTCAAGATCCACTGCACTGAAAAAAAGCATAGAGCATTTTACTTACAATTGAAGCCCTAATTTTGCAGGCAAGCGTATTTTGCATGATTTGGCAGGTTATAAACAAATGCAAGAAGACAGCATCTGTCAAATTCCTTAGGAAACCAGGCAGAACCAAATGTAATTCCTTACCTGAAAAACATAAACACACAACACACATTAAAATTCAATTGGCATAATTCTATGTCTTTCTTAGTCATTTAAGCCACATGTTTAATCAGTGATTTCTTCTTCTCATGGCAGGCTGGCAATGGCACATGGAGATAGAATTCTTAATTCAATACACATTTATTCCTGAGTCCAGACTGTTTTGCTGTAATGTCCCCATCTAGGCTATATACTCCATAAGTGCTTCTAATGCAAGTATGTGAAGTCACTGTGTCAAACATAACTCAGATTTGACAGCAATTATTTTTAAATATATTTTATTGATTATGCTATTACACTTGTCCCATTTCCCTCCCTTCATTCCCCTCCACCCTGCACACCCCCTTCCACCCACATTCCCCCACTTTAGTTCATGTCTATGTGTCATAAGTTCTTTGGCTTCTACATTTCCCAGTACTATTCTTGCCCTCCCCCTGTCTATTTTCTCCTTACCATCTATGCTATTTATTCTCATGACAGCAATTATTAATAGTGTAATTAGTCATTTCCAGGATACAATACTCAAATAATCAAATGGACCCTCAACTCCCTCTTGAAATCCCATCTAACCCCTAAATCCATCCACTCACTAGCTGAATATCCATCCATTCACTCAGCATATCTACTGAGCACGAACTATGCCTGTTAATGATACACAGAGGAAAAGCATGACTCCAGTCATCAAGGACTTCACAGTCTAGTGTAGAAATAAATTATGTGCAAGCTTCTTTTTCCCTTTTTACTGGTAAATTGCAAATGGACAATACTTATACTAGTTTCCATTTCTTCTGCCTAGTCAATCATTGAGTCAATAAGTATATGAAGAGCATTTGTGCTAGTACTACACCGTAGAGCAGTGAACAATCCTTGCCCTTGGAGAACTCACAGTCTCATAGCAAATACAGGTATTCTAACAAAAGCAAGTGTGTGATGGAAAGGCGGAACAGAGAGGTCTAGTCTAAGGTAAGAGAGGCCTCCTTGACAACACATATGGCAACTGTGACCTAAAGGATGAGTAGTAGTTAAAGGAGATGCCATCTGAGTGTATGGAAGTGGTTCTCAATGTGTGGTCAGGGGGTTCCCAAGGCCCTTTTGGAGGATTCACAAGCTCAAACCGTTTCCTAATAATACTAACACATACAAGACCTTTTCACTCCCATTTTCTCACCAATATACAGTGGTGTTTTCTAGAAGCTATGTGACTAGTGACATTACAACAGACTGAAGCAGAAGCAATTATTAGATGCCAGCTGTCTTCTATTAAACCAGGCCATAATGTAAAGATTGGCAAAAATGTAAAGAAATGCCAGTTATAATATATAATTTATCAGTTTCAATTTCTAAAAAGATACATAAAAAACAAAAGCCCTTTTGTGTTCTCAAATACATTTATGAGTGTAAAGAATTAAACTATGGACTTTAAAGAATATATTGATATTAATTTATCAACTGTAACAAATGTTTACACTAATACAAAACTGTTGGGTAAGGGGAGATATGTGGGAACTCTATGTACTTTCTGTGCAACTTTTCTGTGAACCTAAAACTGCTCTAAAAACTAAAGCCTATTAAAATACAAAGTACAGAAGTGCTGAGATCAAAAAGTTTGAGAACCCCTAACCCACAGAAAAGCAAAACTGAAGATGGGGAGGGAGGGAGGCTGAGAAACCTCTAATCACAAGGAGAAGCAGTGGTAATTAGAACAAAGGTGTGGCTGTAAGAAAGCTTTTCACAACAGTTTCTAGCCAGAAACAGAATGCCATTCTCTTCAAATAATGACATCTAAGAGGGACAAAGAAAACATGAAGTCTCAGAGACAGTCAAGTTACAAGCAAGGGCTGATACACCTTAGTAGCAGAATTTAGACATTGAGTCTGTTCACACTTGCTTTGACCAAATTTAGGAGAATTAAGATTTTTGAAAAATATATACCAGGTAATTCAAAAAGTATCCTCAAAGAATCAGAGAGGAGCAGCACTAAGCCAGTTCATATCCACTGAAGTTACATTCTCCCGTGGCAAAGAGAAGGAAACTGAAGCCATGAGTGCAGACACATTTCGATTCTCAAGTTCAAGTCTTCTGGAAATGATCAATGCAGAGCCAAGAACAGGGTATGAGCCTTTAGATCTTCCTACTCTCTTCTGGGTTAAGAATTTGAAAAACTGAGCAGTAACCCCCAAAGAATACAGAATGCAAAGCAAATGCAATTATGTGTCATTTCAGACACAGGATGATATATTTATAAATTTCTACCTACTGCTTTGTATTGCTATACAATACAGGCAGGCTAGGTTCAGCTGTTTGTTCATTCATTCAAATGATATTTATTAAGCCCCTACTATATGCCAGACCTGACATCAAGGATCTGATGATCAATCTGGAGAAACAGGTTAAAAAGAACGAGTTTAGTATTTTATGAGAGAGATAAAGGATGCTATTAGCATTCAGCGGAAGGACATGAGGAACACGTCTCTCTGGAGGAGCTTTTGTCAAAATTGAGGTCTGGTTGACAAGTAATATTTGGCCAGATTATGAGTAGAAGGATGGAATGCACAACAGTGTTGAGACTGGGGGAACCACAAGTGCAAATGGGCAGAAGCAACAGAGGATCTCAGAGGATTTCTGAGAAGGGAGAGGGAAGCAGAGGCAGGATAGTAGGCAGGAGGGATGACAGCAGTCCCGATGGCATCCTGAGCTAGGCCAGCAGCAGCAGGCAGAAAGAAGTCAATGGGCCCTGAGATATTTCTGAATGGCACTGATGGGCTCTGGGAATAAATGGATGCATGGAATAAAAGGGAGAAGCACAATGTAAACCACCAAATCTCTATCATGGAAATGCTAATGGGCTTTTACAACTCAATCACATAAGAGTAGAAGTTGGTGGCCAGCAAACCCTAGCAAAGGTAGTGGTACAGATTAAATGAAAGAATACCAAATGCCTATATGCAATTAAAAAGACCTGTTGTTATTATTATTATCATAGCTGTCCTTATAACTGAGCATCAGACCAAATAAATAAGATGACTTTGACTCTGTTTTATATAAATCATGACCAAATTCAGCTGTAAAGCTGTGCTCTTGGCCGATCATCTATTATGTGAGTGAGGTTAAAGGTTATATCCAAGAAGAGCTGATATTACTTAACCAAATGTTGGCCATGCAGTCAAAGGGGAGCCCTCAAGTTATATTCCAAATCTGTATTTCAAAATGTCTTGTTTTTTCCCACTCTGGTAAGGTCCAGCTAATATAGATGGAATATACTCTTCCTACCTGCTCCATAACCTTAGGGGAAACATTTAAAGTCAAAATGATGATCAAACACAGACAGGGTCGGGAAGTCCACAGCACATGGGGAAATCCAGCCTCCCAGAAGCCAAGGCTCTGGTTAGGGGCAGGCAGAATAGGAAGGGGTCCAGTGGTTGCTGAAGCCAGGACACATGCCACCAATTAAAGTGGCAATGCCCTCAGGCAAACACCAGAACAAGAGGAGCGGGTAACTGGCAAAATGATCATCAGGGATGCAAAGCAACCATCCTGTAATTCTGTAAAGTGTCCCTGATGGACGCAGGAACAGATATCTGGAGGTACAAATGTTACAAAGGAAAACAGGCTATGAAAGGGCAATCGAGGAACTGGCATTTAGAACTAGAGAGGTGAGAAAGGAATCTTTAATACTGCCTCTCAAGTAGAGCTGCATCGTCGAGACAAAATCTGCCATTAACAGATGAACAAGAGAGTGAGTTCATAAAATTTATAAAAGACCTCATGACATGGGTCTTCTAAATTATGGTTAATTTAACAAATACTGGTTTATAAACATTTTAGAAACCCATGCAATATAACTAGTGTCTCTGAGCATCAGAGACATAGTTCAAAATTTGCTATGTAGATTAGAGTTTCTCCACATATGGTCAATGCACAACCTATATGTGTCTCACTTGAGGTATCTGTGGAAAATGCACATCTTTAGGACCAAATTCAGATACTTTGCTTTAGAATCTTTGGGTCACAAAATATGAATTTTCTATAAGCTCCCTAAGGTTATTGACATACACTAAAATTTGAAAGTCCCCAGGAGGAAACAAGTAGACCTTGAAGGAAAGGCTCCTACATACTCCACTGTTCTTGATCAACAGAGGAATAAAGCACCGTTTGGAATTTGTGTAGCCAAAGAAAGAATTTTACAACAGGAGGTGTCAATGAACATTGAAATAAATTATCAAAGACGCATATAAAAAAATCTCTGAACCTTTCTTTATATAAGATGCAGTGGACAAGTTATGTAACCTCTCTGAGCCTCAGTTACCTTATCTTTAAAATGGGGATTAAAAATAACATCATGAATCTGTTATGAGGATTGATGTAGCTAATACATTTACCATGTGCACAGTGTCAGTCACACACACAAAGCTATGAACTATACAATATAAGCAATGAGTATATAACATTTGGTTAAAATGATATACTAGTTCTTCATTCAAAAGAAAAAATGAATGTGCATTCCATTCTGCCTTTACTTCCTGCCTTTACACCTGCCCTAACCAGCTCAGAGATGTTCGGAAATAAAAATAAGGATCTTCAGCTAGCAATGGCTCATGAAGAAAGAAACAAACTGCCCTGCCCCCTGCTGGGCAATGGAGTAATAACAGAAAGAGAAAGAAAAAGTATCATCACAGCCTGGCCGCAGTGTTTTCATTATGTGGCAGGGTCAGATACAAAGAACAGTGTCTCCCTTTGTCCACTTTGATGTCCCTTTTCAATCTAAGATTATGATGTTGCACTGACCTTCAGAGAAAAGGGCACTGTTCCACACAGTTCTGATAAGCTGCTTTCTAAAAAAACACTTCCTAGCAGTACTTCTTACCAAGAGAACAAGATGATCATGTCATTTAATAGTGGCCTTATGAAAGAGAGACAGATGAGAAAGGCTGTTTCCAAAGGTCACTGGAAACTGGTCTTTGAGAGTATCACTGAGTTAGATGTGGACGGTATGCATGTAAGAGTGTGTATGTGCATCTGTTATATACATGTGTGTATTACATATAATTTTTCTCTCCCTAATTGAAATACATAAAAATCCTACACTCAAGTTCATGTAACACTTTTACAGTTTAAAATAAGATGTGTAATATTTAGAGTCAACAGACCTGATCACTAACCAGTTTTTTATTTCCTTTTTATTCTGTTCTTTTACAAATTAAGGATTCCTAACAGAAGGATTTTTAAACAGTATTTATCTTTAAAGAAGTCTTTAAAGGCTTAAAGGTATCTTTAACAGCTGGAGTTAAAACTTAGATTTTGTTACTTCAATATAACGTTAGGCAAGTCAACCTCTGTAAGCTTCAATTTTCTTCTTTAAGGTAGGGGAAATGCCTACCTAGATTTCTTGTAAGTGAAATAACGTATGGTAAAGTGCTTTACAAATGGTAATTACATAAATGGAATTTAAAGTCAAAATTAAACCATGTAATTAATCCAAAATGATTGCTCTCCACAAATTTTTTTTTTGGAAATGATCTTGCACAGCTACACCTGCAAGCCCACAGGTATGATTTTTTAGCATACAGCATGAAGCTTCTAAGGGGGTAGTGACAAGCAGGCATCTATTTTTGGAGGACCAGGCCTTCCTGTATCTGTGTACTGACAAAGACTCTCCTTGACCAGGCCCTGATCCTGGCTCGGTCTTGTCTTTGGCCTGCTCAGCCCCATTTTAGCAAAGACTCCTGTCATTCCCCAGCCCTTGAAGTCTGCACCTTGGCCTACCTTCAGCCAGAATACAAAGTCTGTTTATCATAAAGCCCCACCTACCCATGTTTCCTCTGAGTAATTTTCCATCCACTGACCATCCCCCAACTCTGCTCATTGGTTATGAATGCCCATTGTCCTTCTAGTAGTCAGAGTTGAAGCCTAACTCTCTCCCCTATTGTAAACCCTCATTGTAATCATTCTGAACAATCTTAAGTGCTGTTTTAACAACAGTCAATAATTTTCTCTTTAACAATCTGTAAAAGAAAACTAGAAAAAGCATGAGCTCATGCCATAGGACACTGACAAAAATAAATATAAGAAAATCAGGAAAAAAACATATATCCTGAATTGAAATGGAGTATCTGAAAATTACAGGGAAGCATTTGATCTCTCTCTCTCTCTCTCTCTCTCTCTCTCTCTCTCTCTCTCTCTCTCTCTCTCTCCCTCCCTCTCTCTCCCTCTCTCTCCCTCTCTCTCCCTCTCTCTCCACCCCCTCTCTCCCCCACTCCCTTCCCTCCCTTTCTCTAAACTGTCTAGGGTCATTGAAATTTGTGGTGGTCCAGACACATTGCCATCATCACCCAATGAGAAAAACCAAGAAAAAATACTAAGATGAAGCACTCTTATGACTATTTTATCACTGAATCTTCACAGAAATAGGGTAAATTAATTAAACAAGGGAGTCTTTCAACTGAGATTGCTTTAAGACTTAGACTACATGAGCTATTCAAAACCTAAGCTAAGAATGCCTCAAGACTAAGAAATTGAAACCAAAGGACAATTAGAAATAGCTTTCCTAAATAAGGCAACCACTTAAGTTACAGCCAATCAGTTTCCTGGCTTAGCTTCAACCTCTTCTCTATAGGAGTCTCTCCCGGGCTCCTGTGAGTGGTGTACTCCTAACCACTTTCAGAGTGGCTATGCCTAAATTGAACTGATTTTTTCTTAAGTAAACTCTCAAAAATTTTACTAACCCTCAGTCTATCTTCTAACATAGGGATAATTATTATTTCCATTTTATTTGTGAGATAACTAATAAATAGAAAGGTAAAGTAATTTGTGCCAAGTTATACAGCTAGCAAGTGGTAAAGCCTGGATCAAATGCAGGATGGTTGATTCTGAAGACCATTCTTTTCACCATACAAAACTGACTCCTTGGGAGTGATATTCAGGAGGAAAGAGGAAAAGGAAAATTGAAATTCCAGGAGAAGTGGGGGACCCAGAATTAGAGAACCATGGCCACAGAGATTTGGGCAATTTTTGAATGAGTACTTAATGTCTAACAGAACAAATAAGTTAGTTTGCCCTCTTCATTAGTTATAATCACACAAAATTTTTCTTATTATTCTTCAGATATTCCTCCCAGATAACCTTCTTCTCTTCCCTACCTCATTTACTGTTCACTTGAAACCTATCAATGATGGCTATTGATATAATACAGTAACACTTTTTTTACCAATTACTTTAAAGCATAAAAGCAGAGAACATCACCTACATATGGTTAAAAGACAATTTTGATCACCACCATGAAGAGTGAATCAGCAAATATGCCAGGATCTGATGTAAAAACAGTGGCACATTAAAAGTTAATGTCTATCCCCATTAAACTGACAGTTGCAAGAGGGAAAAAATAAAAAGCTAATTTGGGATGAAATGAGAAAAAAATGAACTTTTTAAGACATCTATCAAAGACATCAATGCTCAGGGTGCACACACATGTCCACCCAGGTTTGTGCTGACTCACTTGTGTTGGTCCTCAGACTTTTATCTTCATCATTGTTTTTCAAGGGCAAGAAAGTTATTTCACAAGCATCCAAAACAAGCATTCTATTAGATGTACATGGTGCACTCTTCAGTGTTGTCAGTCTGCCTTTTGACTGGTGCCATTATAAAAGGAGTGCCTTAAGGAAAACAGTTTTGTGTCAACCAGTACCAACCCCCTACCCCCGGGGAGTGTTAGTTTCAAGCATCTGAAAGAAGTAAAACTTAAGAGAAGGCCCTCTGGTTTTCAAATTCTTTACTCATTATTTGCAGCCAAGTATGCTAAGTTATAGATAAACATATGGCAAATTCTTAGTCAACCAGTTTGGAAAGTATTTTAGAAGCTAAACCAATTTGGAGTACATATGAATTGATCGCTGGGGGGTTTTGTTTGTTTGTTTAAGAGAGTATCTTCCATATGAAAAGAAAAGGGGGTACCTCTCCAACACCTATTATACACCAAAACACAATGAATTTACATTTTCTCAATTTTTACACACTTCCCCCAACCCCCAGCCTCAGCCTCTGACAACCACCACATTGTAAAGTGCCTCTATGAATTCAGTACTTTCAGATTCCATACATAAGTGAGATGATACAGTATTTCTTTCTCTGTTTCACTTATTTCACTTAGCACAATGCCCTCAAGATCCATCCATGTTGTCACAAATGACAGGCTTCTTTTTATGGATGAATAGTATCCCATTGTAATATATATGTATATATCACATTTTCTTTTTCCATTCATCCAATAAGAGACACTTAGGTTTCTTTCTGTGTCTTAGCTATTGCAAAGAATGCCGCAATGAATATGGGGGTACAGATATCTATTCAAGACAGCGATTTCATTTCCTTCAGGTATACATATACCCAGAAGTAGAACTGCTGGATCATGTAATAGTTCCTTTTTAATTTTTTGAGAAACATCCATACTGTTTTGCATACTGGCTTCACCAATTTACACATTATCTCAGTTAATGCTTAACAACAATTCACCCAATGAGGTACTTATCTCCTTTAGACAATTACAGAGAAAGGGATTAGAAAGATTAAGTAACTCAGTGGAGTTGTGGTCGTTTCTGACCAGGTCCAGCCCATACTTTTCCCATATATTTGTAGTCTCTGGTGTTGGCATATTTGCACAAGTATGTGGGAGTTTATTGAAATAAAAATCATCACTTTGTATAGTCATATAGGGAAAGAGTGCAGGTGGTATTAGAATTAACTTCCTTCAGTGTGTGAAAGAATTCAGCATGCGATGGTAGAAATTTACATAGAAGCATAAAAAAATCAATGTCTTCTATGAAAATGTAAATGATACCCAAGGATACAACTATATATACTTACGGCCTACAGGAAGGTTATCATAATGTTTTAATATTTGCTCATGTGAATAATGAAATTAACTTACTGCAATCAACTAAATCTTTTAAAAATTAAGACAATGGTTATTCTTCAAACTTATCATAATTATTAAAATAAAATCTCATTAACCCTGTGCCAAGTTATTTCAGATACTACCACTTTGAGAACACTGTTACCCAGAAGGCAACTTAATGCATTATTATGCAACAATACAAATAATGAATAATCTGAATGTGGATAATTCAAAATCTGTCATTTCTAACATCTTACATTTAAAATTCATATAGTTTTATCATTATCACTTCTCCACTTATGAATAAGCTCTTCTCTTAAATCTTTAAAATAGTTTCAACTTTCACAATGAAAGATATTCTAAATTTGGGAACAACTATACAATATTCATGGAGTAAGAACATCAACTGGGTTCCCCCACCCCGCCAACTCCCATTTGCTGAAAAGAGAAAGGACGATCTGACGTAGTTTTCCACTACGGGATCCTTGCGGGGGGGTGTTGGGGAAAGGAGTTAGAATGAAGGCTGCGTGCTCCTGCTGAAACACTGCTGCTGGGCAGAATCAAGCACATCTTTGGGCAGCCTAGCTAAGTGGTGCATGATGGTGTGGCAGAGAATAAAGTCCTCAGGTGTGGTGAACGAGAGAAAGCAGAAGCCAAAAGATTTCAGTGAGAGTTGTCATGTGGTCTGTAATTTTGAACCACCTTCAATATCACATAAAACATGGGTAAAGGACAAAATTTTTATTGGAACTATTTTCTTAAATTCAACAGTACTCCAGGGCTGGACAGCATGAGCACACCTTATGAACATGATCTGGCCACTGGCTGTCAAGCCTTTCCTAAGCATCTCTGTGCATCCTGGGATATGTCCTTGGCCCACTGCAAACACTCCAAAGTGAATTATGGTGGCATAATCTCTTCCTATAAGTGACACTTATAAAAAATCATGGCCATATTCCCAAGTGACACATTCTGGAGTAGATATTATCTACAATACAGAGTATTCAGAGAAGACAGCTAAAATAAAAACAACACACAATGTCTAGACTTGAGTCTTAACTAAAACATAATACCCACATACATGAACACACCACCATACAAAGGATACTTAACTCTATTATCTACCCTTTCTGAAAAGAAGAGTTCTTTGGTAATGGGTACCCTATATCTAAACCTCATGGAAAGCCAAATTTGAAAGCATTTCAGTTCAAGAGAATAACTCTTGCCCTGGCTGGGTAGCTAAGTTGGTTAGAGCCTTGTCCTGATTATGCCAAGGCTGTGGGTTCAGTCTCCAGTCAGGGCACATACAAGAATCAACCAATGAATATATAAATAAGTAGAACAACCTCTCTCTCTCTCTCTCTCTCTCTCTCTCTCTCTCTCTCTCTCTCTCTCTCTCTCCCCCATCAATAAATTTTTAAAAGTTTAAAAAATAACAAAACATAATGAAATAATTCTATTTTAGGCACTGAAAAGGCTATATTTAAAATCTCGTTATATATCATAGCGTTGGGTATCACCTTTTCAATGCAGTTTGTAAAATCGCTTTAAAGCCCTTCTCAAACCTTGTACCTTTCCATTTGACTTTTTTTAACAGTAACTTGGAGACAAAAACATATTTGATTGTCTACGCCGACTCTTTTACTCTTCACTGAGTCTGAGCTGAAACAAGCTCTAATTTATAACCATTTTAGAGGGACAAAGCCACGATGAGGGAGAGGGCATCTATGGAAAAAAAAAATTCTCTGAAACATGGAAACAAGGAGACTATGCTGGAGAGAGAGAGGGAGGGAGGCGGCACTGTAACAATATAACCAGTTGATTTTTTAATGTAGTACAAATTACACTTCTATAAATAAAACCATACCCTCCCAGTGACTTAAACCATGTTTTCAGAAGTGGATCACATTATGCAGGGACAACTAACTATTTGTATTTAAGTTTCTCTATCAGATTCTCTGCTACCTAATCCATAAGAAGGAATTCTCAAATAAATTATTTTAGAAACTAAAAAGAGGGGAGAAAAGAAAATGTACTCATTTCTCTGGTTAAGTTAAAATCTCCAGCTTTGATATTGAAACAAAAAAAAAACATGAATTTTAACTAAAAGCCATCATCTAATTTCCTTTGAAAAATAGAGAGAAATATTCTGTTTCAGGAAGACACTTCAGAGCATTTCTTCTCTTGCCAGAAACTTCTCTCAGGAGGAGCTGACTTGAGAGGCCCGTTTCTGTGATGTTTCAGCACCTTACACACACAGAGCTCATAGTCACCTGAGATCCTAGAGTGTAATGAAGTGGGTTCTAACCCAAAAAAGGACACTTGCTGACTTCAAGAGTGTATTGATTCTCAAGGAGATGAATCTCCCAGTCCTAGCTGAGTCTCTCAGAGAGGCACAGAAAGAACCAACTAAAATGGAATGGTTGAACCAATCACCTTCTTATGCTAGGAAAGCAAGGTGGAAAAACAAGATTTTTCATGAAAATGGGGGGAAAAAGCTAGGGTAGCAATACTTATACCAGACAAAGCAGACTTTAAAACAAAGGCTATAACAAGAGACAAAGAAGGACCAAGCAATGCCACTTCTAGGTTTTTATTCGAAGAAACCAAAAACACTAATTCAAAAAGACATATGCACCCCTGTGTTCAATGCAGCATTATTTACAATAGCCAAGATATGGAAGCAGCCTAGGTATCCACTAGTAGATGAATGAATGGATAAAGATGTGGTTTGTATGTGGAATATTACTCAGCCATAAAAAGAATGAAATCTTACCATTTGCAACAACATGGATGAACCTAGAGAATACTATGCGAAGTGAAATAAGTCAGACAGAGAAAGAGACACACCAGATGACTTCACTTATATGGGAAATCTAAAGAACAAAATAAACAAACAGAACAGAAACAGACTCATAGACACAGAGAACAAACTGATGGCTGATAGAGGGGAGGGGACTTGGAGGCCTGGTTGAAAAAGATGAAGGGATTAAAAAGCACAAATTGGTAGTTATGAAATAGCCATGGGGCTGTACAGTACAGCATAGGGAATATAGTCAATAATATTGTAATAACTGTGTATGGGGCAAGGTGGGTACTAGATTTATCAGAGGGAACACTTTGTAAATTATAAAATTGTCTAACCACTGAGCTATATACCTGAAGTTAATATTGTATGTCAAACATAATTAAAAAATTAAGAATTATTTTTTATAAAGAAAATAAGGCAGAGTGTGGACGGGAGGGGACAGAATATAAACAAAGGCAAGGGAGAAAAAGAAAGGTTATTCATCCTTTTCAAAGATGTGTCCTGCTACTGACTTTATTATAATCAAAACTTTTCACACATTAGACAGCCAATCTGTCTCACTGCCTTTTTTTTCTATAATCACATGGAATTCCTTCCCAAGAAAGGCATTCTTGAAATACAGGGGGAAAGTCCCTTTGGTCCACAGTGAGCCAGATCTCACAAACTGTCCACAGGAGCCCATTATCACATTTTACCCAGTGTGCAGTATATTTACTTCCAAGCTACTCCTTTGCCAGTATAGCATCCCAGACCAATGGCTCTCAGCTGGGGTTGCTATTGCCCTCAGGGGACGTTTGCTCCATCTAGAGACATTCTTGGTTATCACAACTGCTGGGGGGACACTGCTGACATCTAATGGACAGAGGCTAAGGATACTGCTAAACCTCCTACAATACACAGACCTCTTATGACAGGAAGCACCCAACCCAAAATGTCTGCAGTATCAAGGGTGAGAAACTGATTTCTAGAGAAATCAAAAGCATTTTTGTTGCCTTCACTCATGGAGAGCAGTGTTTTACAAAACAGTAAACTTTCTGACTCACAACTTTCACTAACTTGGACATATACCTATATATATGGTATATATAACATATACCAACAAGTCTGAAAATGGGCAAATATTTACTTCCACATTTAAAAAATAAGACAATAAACACATATGCTTATGAATGTTAGCAGAGTTCACATTGTAAACCCACTAAACACTTGCAAGCTTTCCTGTATGTTATGTCATGTACTGCACCACAGCCCCACGAAAGGGGAGGTGTCATGCCCATTGTAGAAGAAGCAAAGCGAGCCTGAGGAAAGTGAAGTGATTTGTCTGGATTTTCCCAGTGTGTGCAAAGGACAGCAGAGAATTAAATCTCATCCCTAATTTTGGTTTTTCCTCTTGCAGAATGAGGTTCTCCTCCAGAATGGTTTTGACATGCAAGTAAGCTGCTAAAATTGTTGCCAGTCTCATCAATGTCAAATGTTCACAGATGTTACCCAACCCATGCAAGTCTCCGTTTCCTGACCTGTGAAGTGGGGATGTGCTGTGTGGAGTAAATGAGACAGAGCTCTCAGGTCTGTACTAAGCGTACCATGAACTCTCCGGTACAAGCAGCTGCTGCTGATGCTGTTAGTGAGATCTCAGGCTAAAGTATGGAATTATAGCAGAATGATATTTGAGCAAGCAACCCAAAATTGGGAGGGGAAAGCTAACACCAGAAACATCTATTGCAGTATATGAGCAGAGTAAGCCACAGGAGAGACTGCTTTCAGGTCAGATGGGGCACAGGGTTGAATAAACAAGTCTTTGGCATTTGCCTTCATTGCCTTTTCTGCTATAGAAGACAAGGCATGGGTAAAGGTATGGCTAACAAATGTGTGGACATCTTTGTGCCAGTTAAATTCAGTACATGCCTCCTTACTGAAGGGGATAGTGAACAGGTGAATTAGGTTCAAAATAGAGTTAATTTTCATGTGAGTAATGTGGCACTGACAAAACTCAAGGCCCTAGAAACAGACAGCCTTGATTCAAATCTTGGCTCTACCTCTTACTAGCTGTGACCAGTAAAAAGTTAGAAACCTTTCTAACCTTCAGCTTCCCTGGCAAATTTGAGACTACAACAGTACCTCCTTCATAGAAATTGTTGAGATTCCAATGATATAATGCATGTCAAACTCTTTACACAGTGCCTGGCATACTGCACACGTAAACTTGAACCATCACTACTATTGCTGCTGTTACCATCATCACCATCATCCAAAAGGCCCAGCTCTACACCCAGCTCAAGTCAGATTGACAATAAATGTCTGCTGATTAATAACGGCTAACATTTAATCATTGTTTACTATGTGTTAGACAATGTTCTATGGGTCATCACTATTTATATTTACAAAGTACAAATTGGACACCAGAGAAGTTAAGAAACTTGTTCCAGGTCCCATAGCCACAAAGTAGCAGAGCTGGTATTTAGGCCCAGGCTGTGAGGCTGGGCTAGCATGTGACACTGCCTTATTATGGAGGAAAGTTAAAGAGAGGTTAAGAAATTTCTTGTAGTCTGGGATCACAATCACTGAAATAGGCAGATATTTGGGGATGAAAAGACAGAGCTTTTCCACAGGATACACACAGCAAAATACCACATGTGATTTGAAACCCTCAACTTGTTTTGACTCTCACTGGGCAAGTACAATTTCCAGAGTGTCCCTGAGATGTAGAAGGCAAAAGATGGTATATTTGTAAAAAAAAAAAACAACTCTAGACATCACAGCCACACAACTCTACCATCTGATCACAAACTAAATCAGAGGAATAATTATTAGATGTGAGGTGATAACAGAGACTCCCATGCAGCAAGAGAAGGCAAATGGAGTCAGATTAAAACCAGACATTTTTATAAGACTAAATCATAGTTCCTGTAAACCTAGGAGTAGTCTTGTCAGTAAGGACTCTGCAGAACTATAGCAAAATACCAAATCCTAACACTGTCAAGCTGTTTCCGATAATAATTACATGGGGTTTCATTTCTAACCTCTTGAAATGCTTTTAAGTCTGTTTTCTAGTGGCAAAGGCAGAGGTTAAGAGGAGAGAGCTGTTTTGTTGAACACAAGCCACAAACCGAATGCATGATGCTGCAAATGTAATCTTTATGCTGCCAGCCAGCCTGATCATTATCCAGCCAAGAAAGAGCCCAGAATACACAATGCCCTGGTAATCACAGAAAGCAGACGTCTGTGGCTGCAGGTAAAACTCATGTGTTTGCCTTACGGTGCCACTTGCTAGGGAATTTCTTCCTTCCAGATTGCTAGACCTCCAAGTGTTTGTGGAAAGAAGTCAGGTGTGGGGACAGCACTACAGAAATGAAAAATGGTCTGGACGAGACAAACACTGCATTTCCCATCTTGTTTTAAATGGGCCTAGAGAGACACGACATGAGGGCTGCTTAAACCTTTGGACCCATTGCTCCATAGAGCACAATGGAACATGTCCCCAGAAAGTTTTGTGAGGTCAACAGGGCAGTGTGGAATCTTTACAGTAACTCACTGTCATTTACCCAGTGCTCATAATACCCCAGAATGACTGCATTTCAACAGGTAGAAAGTGCTACAAATACCCAGGTCCCCTCAGGCAGGCAACCCATGAACAATCACAGCTCAAGTGGTTCCACTTTTTCCCTCTCTAGCAAGAACCAGGAATGTGTCCTGGGAGGGGGTTCCCATTGGCAGCTCCTTCAACATCCATCTCTCTCTGCTCTGAACTGAAATTCTGCACAGTGGCTGCAGGCCTCTGATGATGGAAAAGAGACACAGGCAGCAGAGGAGACCCCTGGAGCACACAGGCATCCTCCAAAATCTAGTCTCCCTTAGGACTCTCATTACTGCACAGCAGATGGACATAGGAGGTACAGAGAGTAGGAGGGAGAAACCCAAACGGCAAAAATGTGTAGCTCTCAGAAGGAAACCACCATTATTTTATTTCATAATAATCCCAAGAAAAGACTAAATCACTCACAGCTTATTTGTTCATTCACTAGAGACACATGGGCAGGCTCTGCAGAAGCAACATTATCAGTAACAATAACAACTTTATTTCCACTTCTTTGGTTAGTTACATCATGTCTAGTATATTTACTGTGAGTCAGGCACTCTGCTAAATGCTTTTCTCATTTAATCTATTTAACCATCCACTGAAGTAGGTATTATTGTTTCCTTCCATTTCATAGAAAAGCAAACTGAGATCTTGGGAGACTAAATATCTCACCCAAGGTCACACAGCTAGTAAGTAGCTGAGATAGAATTTAACTCTTGTCTACAGTAAGAAAAAGAAACAGAGCAGCATTCTCTGTATGTTATTAATGTAGTGTGCATCATACTACCACCTCCAGAATGTGGGCTAAATGCAGACATAATTAGTGAGTGTACAAGAACATTCATTGCAGCACAGTTTGGAACCCAAAAGTAGGGGTGGTTCAATCAGCAGCAGAAAAGCCATACAATGGGATATATGCAGTCATTACAAAGGAAAAATGAGCTAAGTGAGGTGATGACAATGACAACTTTTATATAGTACTTACTACTTGTTAGGTACTTTCATATATTAGTTCATTTAATCCTCACAACCCCAGGGGAAAGAGGAAAACAGGCACAGAGAAATAAAGTAACTTGCCCAATCATAGCCACCAAGTGCAAGAGCCAAAAATCCAACTTTGGCTGCTTGGCTTCAGAGTCTATGTTGTTAAACATGACCCTCCACTAAGGTAACAAGACAGCACAATCTCCATGTTGGGAGTGTATGCATATTCCTTAATTTTATACACACACACACACACACACACACACACACACACACACACATACTTTTTAGGAACAAAGAAGAACCCTGATTACAAACAAGGGTTATAGTTGGATAGTAAGATGGTCTTTCTCTTTCCTTTTACAATAAACATGAAACACCACAGTATAGTTAGCAAAATTTCTACATTCCCCCCAAAAAGTGATATAGATGTCAAAATGGCATGATCCTGAATTATCAAGATCTTCTCAGCTACACAGTTAATGTAAGCCTGCATAGCATTACTTACTGTTGTGATTCATTCTCTCTCTGCCTCTCCTCTCCCCTTCTCCCTCCCTCACTACTCAAAAAGGAAAGGAAAATCTGAATGTCTGGCTCTGACACTGCAAGGGTTGCTGTACTCTATTTTACTATGTTTTCAAAGAAAGCAAACAATTTTTAAAAAGAGAATGTCAGTTTTATTTAATTTGGTTCTCCACTTTTTATTGTTGTAAAAATTAGTAACAGAAACCTCACGCACATGTCGCTCAACAAAGACTACTCTTCCCCCACAGGAAGAGACTGCCTTTCATCTCAGACAGAAGTGGTAATACTTGACTCCACAGCAAGAGGAAGGAAGGACTCCTCCTTGCCCAGTAACAGCTCAGCCAATGAGAGACTGTCATAACCAACCACTTGGAGCCTTCAGTTTCTTCCAATGGACTCTGTTTACAACATCCCCTCCCAAGTCCATAAAAGAGTGTTTCTCTCCTTTGTTCCTGTAGACTTGTGCTAGGTTCACTATTAGACCAAATGTTCTGAGTTGCAATTGTTCATATTCCCAAATAAAGCCATTTTGCTTGGCAACAATCTGGCTATCTCGTTAAGGTCAATATTCTAAATCAGGGATGTCAAATTCATTTTCACTAGGGACCGCATCAGCCTCAAGGCTGCCTTCAAAGGTCCGAATGTAATTTTAGGACTGTATAAATGTAACTGCTCCTTAACTGAGGGCAAGGAGCTCAGCACTGCTGCCAGGTAGAAACAAGGTGCCAGGCTGGATAAAACAAGGTAGACAGCAGGATTTGGCCCATGGGCCTTGTGTTTGCCACCTGTGTTCTAAGTCAAAGTTCAATTTATCTTAACGTTTTAAAAGAAGATCCGACAACAGAGGCCTTTTGAAAGGATCACCTAACTTGACAGAATGCTTAACAAAAAAAATCATGAAAAGTCCTACATTTTGCAGATAGCAGACATCAACTACATATCAGGAGTTTGGGGGTTTGTTTTTCTTTTTTAAGTATTCTCTTTAGGATATGGTAGGGAAAAAAAGTATCATATAACATGAAATTTTAAAGGATTTCAGAAATTAATTTATTTCTGGGATAATCGTAAGTACGCACAGAGATTCAGAACATGCCGAGGGCCTACTGATTTCTTCTAGACATATAAATATATCACCTCTTGTTCTGTCTATTTTCATGTGTTTCTTACATGGCTCACAAAGTAACATGGTAACAGGCTGTGTACAATTTCCTTGGGATTCCATCACTGAAGAAAGAATATGACAGAAAAATGGACACAGTCACCAAAGAAATTGTATGAACTTAATTATGTCAACCAAACAGTGAGGATGGTTTTCACAAAGGGGCTGTGGCCCTAGGCACACAGTGCATACTTTCCATCACAAGGTCAACAGACAGCCCTCAACATTGTGTCCTTGGTGCTACAGAAATTAGTAACAAACATTATCTGACTTATCAGTTCCCTCTTAGAAGTATAATATATGATATCGACTCCATTAGAATGAAAATTTTTGGCAAATATGATAAATCCCATTTATAGCTTCTGTGTTACGAAATGGACTGACACCAAAGGGTAAGGCTACCTACCCCATAACAGGATTGTTATTAGGAGGCTTGGTTTGCATTTGACATAGCACCAGTATTCAACTTTATCACAACAATTGGTAATGATAACAACTATAAATTTACCCATAATTGAGTGCACACTAAGATCAAGAGTCTCATTATTGCTCTTAACAACCTTAGAAAGTACATTATTAACTCAATTTCACATAATAAAGAAAAATGAATTTTCAAATATTTAAGTACTGTACCCAACATCACTCAGCTAGAGGATTAGAAGTGCCAGGATTCAGCCCTGGCTGGTGTGGCTCAGTGCACTGAGTGCTGGCCTACAAACCAAAGGGTTGCTGGTTCGATTCCCAGTCAGGGCACATGCCTGGGTTGCAGGCCAGGTCCCCAGCAGGCAGGGCTCAAGAGGCAACCACACATTGATGTTTCTCTCCTCTTTCCCCCTCCCTTCCCCTCTCTAAAAATAAATAAATAAAATCTTTTTTAAAAAAGTATCAGGATTCAAAGCCCAGGACAGCCTAACACACCAAATCCATTAAGCTATAAGTGCCTTTGTACCACCTTTTAACTTGCCTAAAAAGTTGCTTGAAGAAGTACTGAGATTGGACTTTAGGAATACTCAGCTACAAGCTGTGTAGCCTTTTAGAATTAATTCTGTAGAGAATTTAATCACTGGTTTGGGAATGCCAGTGATTCCTTCCCTGTAAAATCAACTCAGTTTTTCCTCATGCAAATCAATGGACAATCTTCAAAATTTTCAGAATTTCTGTCTTTCTCAACTTTGTAGGCAAAGCAATGCCTATGCAAAATAATTCACATTTCTGCAACATTTACCTAAACTGCTAATAAGAACATGACCCTGACAGTATAACAAAAATATTTGCCACCCTTAACTAAATAATTTGACTTGACTATCTCAACCCTCAGTTCCATGTGTGGCTTAATTCTTGCTACCTATTAAATTGAGAAGAACAGGTTGGGCTGAACTATGCCTAACATTTTCCTGCTTGTATAATTGACAGCTGTAAATATTTGTATTTGTTTTCCTAACATATTTAAACCTCACATATGCAGCACAGCTCTTTCTACAAGACACAAGTTGTTAAGTTAATCCTCAGAAAACATCGGGTGAGTGGGGGGGATAACTGCTTCAACTCAGAAGTGGGCATAAGCTTTGTATTTTAATAATCTTTGTTTGCACTCAATGTAGTATATTATCCAGGTAAAGGGAGGAGGTGTCCTGTTCTGGTGTGCAATAGGTAGAATACACCTGAGCTACTGCAACCCATGCTGGTGCCACATTTTAAGAGGGACAAAAATTGAATTGATGCAAAGGAGAGGTGGGCAAAAACCAGGTTCCAAACCAGGTTGGAAGAGATTCAATGTTTGTCTCAAGCAGTAGAGTGTTGGGTATATACTTAAAACAATGTTCCTTAAATTAGCTCAAAGCATAAGTTTAATGAGATACACCCCCCAAAAAATTGGGTCAGGGGGTCTTCTGGTAAAGTAGTTGGAACTGATATGTTACACATTTTATCCTCCACTTAGAATTTGAAAAATACTAGTATTCTAATGAATATATTCAGGGAATAGATGCTAAAGTTTTACGTGTGCTTTTCTACATGGCCTAGACATCTATGGCACCACAGTTAGCAACTACAGCTTGCCAGCAAGAGCTTGAAGACAACAAAATGGCAAAGGAGTTCTCTGGGTAAAATGCAAATATGGGGGATGTGGCCTGCTAAAGTGCAAAAAAATTGTCATCACACCTATCACTGTGATGAAGCAACAGAAAAACACACTACCTCAAAGTAAAGATGCCTGAGTTCTAATCCAGCCCTGGTTGGTAACAGACCACCTTCTGGGGCAAGTTAATCTGCTCTGCGAGATTCTGTCTCTGGTCTCTGCTCCAGTGTTTGGTCTGGATTACATCACAGGGGTGGCAGAATCGAAGCGTGCAGCACCAAGTGCAGACATGTTCTGTTTGACCATCATGAATAGTATTTTTATATCATTTAGGAAGCTCAAAGCCATCCATTCCTCCCACCAAGGAAAGCACATCCAAGAATGAAGCTCTGACAATAGAATTAGGCAAGCATCCTCTTCCTACCGGAATCCTTTAAACAAACTGCAGGAACAATTACTTAGGAACACTGGTTCCACTGTATCAAATTCAAGAACTGGTAAAACAAAGGTCATTTGCTGCAATTTTTTAATTTAATTTTTTTTTGCTTTACTAAAGCATGCAGACACACACACACTATTGAAACCAAACAGGACAAAACTAGAATGCTTTCTGAAACCTAATCACTCCTGCAGGATTCACATAATCACACCCGCTGTGGGCGAGGACAACTTTAGCCACATCTATTAAATAAATGACAAAGATGAAATGCAGCAGTGGAGGCCCATTTGTTCCAGTTAAGGTAGAGTGCCCAGGAGTATGCCTTTGAAACTTCCTAGAGCTTAATTTTTATATCTCTACTTTAGACCACACTATACTGCATTACATTAAAGAAATCACTATCTTTTGAAAACTGTGTAAAACATGATTTTAAAAGATAAAAACTGTGAGGCACAGAGAATATCTTCTTTTAAACTCCAAGGGCAAAGCAGATATTCCATCTTACTGGAAGCCACTGGATTCTGAGAAGGCATGTCTATCCGAACTCAGTGCTAAGAACACCTTGGGACTTAAACCTGTAAACAGCTCTAGATAAACTGATGCATTTCAGTTTTACAGCCAGTAACTCCTCAACAAGAAGCACCTTGGAAAAACTGGCAAAACTTGAAGTCAAAGTTTGCTTTACCATCAAACAAAAGAAGAAACTATTCTTTAAAAGTTGCCAAACCTTTTTTTATGACAAAAGTTATATAAGCAAGGCCAAATGATTACATAGGTGTATATAATCCTCACATGTGTGTCTATAGAGGTCTGTGTTTCCTTTTGATCTTTTTGCAGAATGAGTTCACATTGTAGATGCCCTCAGTTTGGGTGCTCAAAGGGCATCAGTATCTCAGGGAGGTTATTAAAAAATACACAATCTTGCCCTGGCCGGGTTGCTCAGTTGGTTGGAACATCATCCCATACACCAATAAGTTGCAGGTTCGATCCTCATGTAGCGGTGGAAAATTGTAACAGGGAATTGTAACCCACGCCACCATTCATTCTTTTGGCATTGTCTCTGTAACTGCTCACTCTGACAAATACGTTAGCTTGAAGATGAAGAGTATGTTTGTGTAAGAATCCTAGGAACTAACTTCAAAAGATAAAGACCTAGACCTTCAGGCACCCCAGGTCCAGGAGATTTGCTGACCTTTAACTATAGAACCAAAATGGTGTGGAGCCAGGATGACTAATCCAGGGTGATGCACACCGGATCATCATGTGCCTTATCAGAATGGGCTGTGCACATCTGCACGTAGAGGACTTTGCAACCTCCTTCCTTTGATCTCTTTGCTCTGTTTCCCTCTCCCTCCTTATAAAAGCCTCTGCTTCCAATGAAAAGTGGAGATGGGCTTTGTGATATGAGTCCCCCAACTTCCAGATAGACAGCATCTGCAAATAAACAACTTTCCTTCACATCAGCTCTTGCCTCTCGAGCATTGGCTTTCATAGCAACAGGCAGTTGGTCCTGTTTTCCATTATCCCCAACCAGGGCACAGAGCTAGGCTGGGGGTTTGATCCCCGGTTGGGGCATGTGTGGGAGGCAACCGATCGATGTTTCTCATATCAATGCCTTTGTCTCTCTCACTCTTCCTCTCACTCGAAAATCAATAAACATATCCTCAGGTGAGGATTAAAACACACACACACACACACACACACACACACACACACACACAATACACAAGCTCAGGCAGGCCCCATCTCAGGTACAAACAGCACTTGAACAATATTCCAAGGGGATTCACATGCAAATATAAGTTTAAAAAGCCCTGGGTATAGAATGGTTATAAAGCACCAATCTGATTCCTCTTTGATGGGAAGATACAAGTACCAATGTTGATAACACACATCGCTGGAAACTAAAGATGTAGTTGCTGTCTCTATACAACAGTGCCTCCAAAAACAGCATGCTCATCTTTTTTTTAAGAGCACATCCATACAAGATGTCTTATTTACTGAACTGTTGTGAAAACAAGAGCAAAATAAAATAAAATAAAATTAAATTAAATTAAATTAAAATACATAAAATAAAATAAAATAAAATAAAATAAAATAAAATAAAATAAAATAAAATAAAATAAAATAAAATAAAAACTGAGTTCCAACCACTGTAAGGAATTTTCTAATCTCATTATCCATCTCATTTGATCCTGGTGCAATCCATTTCATATCCATGTTTGACTTGTGAAGAAATTGAAGCAGAGTGAGAATAAAGGGAGCCTTCAAGTTCAGGTTCTAGGGGGTAGAGGGCCTTTGGCAAAGCTTCCCCATGTTGCAGCAATTCTCTAATAATGTGGCTCAAAAATCATCCATGAAATGAACTCTCCTGTCACAACCTCTGACTAAAGTCACTGTATCCAACAGGGCCCTTGGGCAAAGATGTTCACATCCAAAGTACCCAATAAAAGTCGCAAGTTACAGATTTATGTAGTGCTCATGAGGTTGCTAGCTGGGGCTCATGCCACTATTGCAGCTTTCACACACATTATTATTGGGATGTAGGGCAGTGAGGGAGACAGGAGAAAATATTGACATATCAGAGGGCAAAATGCTCTCTGTGCTTACCATGCATTTGGGCTAAACTCCTGCCTGCAGAAAGGTGACCCTGGGGCAAGACCTTTAAGGTCACTCCACTTTTCCCAGACTCTATACCGTTTCCCAACTCCAAAGAACTCAGCCTCCTGAAAAACTGTAATCAGATTCCCAATCTCTGTATCAAAATTGGTCAAACTAATTATCAGGAGTATGTAAAATGCTGACTATCCCTGCCCTTTAGTTGTCATGGGACATCACTCAATAAATTGAATCTCTGATCCATCTTGCCAGGTAGAATAAGAAACAGAGTTGGGAGGAAGCCTGCTGGTCAGTCCTTCCTCTGAGCATGCCCAGAAGCCCTTGACACAATCAAGTCACTCTATGTGTCCCAGTTCACTCTTGCGTAAGTGACACCTGTTTGCCTCAAGTGTCTCAAAGTGTGGTTCACTTCCCATGGGGGGTAGTGGACAAGGACTGTAAAAGATGAGTTTGTAAAAGATGAGTTTAACAGGTGTTCAATATTAGAAAAATCCTGGCTCTTTGTACATAGATGGGTCTTCTTTTTTAGTAAACTGTGTTATTTTTAAGAAGTCAACTTAAAGACTACTATTAAGCAAATATCAGCTCAGATGATATGTCAATGTCAGGAAAAAATCTTGAAGATGGTTTTTAATCTTTTCAGAAGGCAGAGCATTCAGAGGTGAGCATTTATTCTGAGAATACAGGGAAATACTGAGATATTCTATTTCATCTTAAATACAGGGAAAATTTTATAACTATATAATATAAAATGACAACTATTAGATTACATATCTGCAAAACTTTTAAAAACCGCATTAAATCAAAAAAGGACATCGCCAACCATTTTAAAGTGTGTTGGTTAATAGTTGTTTGCTATTAGTTTATATTGTTTTTCTTTTTCTAGCATTCAAAAGTAAACAAGCTAGAGTAAGAATCAAATATTTTAAAAACTTTGATCAAAGGAATAGCTTAATAAATTTAATTTTTTATTCAATAAGACTATGACTATTTTACTCTATTTCCACCTTAATCATGAATTTCCAAAGCTGCTTGGAACATGCTTTAAGAAGCAGGGGATAGATTATGTCTGAAGTACATTTTATTATTCTATATCATAATTTATGGTTGTGAATATTTTAAAAGAATGTTACATACTAGGCCAGACTCCTTCCCTGTAAGGATCAATTTCCTCTTTCCTCATCAGAATAGAGACTTTATGTCTCTACTTTATGATTCTATGCTCAAAGATCTACCCATTAGGAAAGTCAGACTGTAGGGAGGATCTATTCCTTCCCTGCCTCTACCCACTCTTCATGGGATGCCATGGGACCCAGTATGGCCATCCATCAGGGGACCTGGCTATTACTGTCACGGGAGCCAAGGTGGCCAACCAACCCTGATGTATGTGTGGGACCTGACTGAGCCAACTGAGCTCTAGTCAGTGAATGACAGTGGTGCTGGAAGGAAGGGTGCCTCCTGCCTCAGGACCATTAGATGTGACAATAAAGTGAGTCAGGAGCCATCATGTGGAGACCACTTTCCTGAGACTGAAGCAAACAGACATGAACAGGAAACAGAGAACAGAACGTTGGTGAGTCCTGGAAAGCCTCCCAAACCAGGAAGCTGGCAGGCTTCGGAGGAGTCAGGGGTGGCTTTTGTACACCAGTTTGTGTTTGGGACAAGACCTGTGCAGGGATCTGATTTTGTGACCCAGGCCCTGATTGCTGAACAGGCTGGTGGGGATTTCTTGCCCGTAAGGATGACAGAAAAAGTGCACATGGACGTCCGGCAAGATGGAGGCATAGGTGGACTCACTGTACCTCCACGCACAACCAAGATTAGAACAACAATTTAGAGCCAGAATAACACCCAGAACTGATAGAGAATTTATCTCAATGGAAGTCGGACAGCCAAGAAGTTGAAGTAGACCCATTCATCCAGACCGGTAGGGGGGGCTGAGAGGAGGAGCGGGCACGGGGCTCGGCGCATGGAGATCGGGGAGAACTGGGTGCATGAGGCAACCAGAAGCTCGTAAGCCTTCCAGGAAGCAGCGGTGGACCCTGAGTACACAAGCAGCGGCTGGCGGACCCAGTGAGGCGGCATTGTGGACCAGAGCAGAACGCACAACCCAGGATCCCAGAGAAGGGACTGAGATCCCAGGAGAATGCAACTACCGTCATTCCCCTACCCCGCCCCCACATACAACGTCACAATCTAGTTACTGGGGTGCCCAGCCCCGGTGAACACCTAAGGCTATGCCCCTCACCTTAACAGGAGCGACCAGACAGAAAGGAGAGAGAGACATGTCTCCAACAGAAGAACAGATCAGTCCCCCAGGACTCATCCTTTTGAGCGACCAAGAAATAGCCAATCTATCAGATACACAGTTCAAAACACTGGTGATCAGGAAGCTCATGGAATTGGTTGATTTTGGGCACAAATTACATGAAAAAATGCAGGTTACCATAAAAGAGATGAAGGAAGATGCACGGAGAACCAATAGTGAAGGGAAGGAAACTGGGACTCAAAACAATAGAGTGGACCAGAAGGAAGAAAAAAACAACTAAGCAGGAAAGAATGAAGAAATAAGAATTCAAAAAAAAAAAAACGAGGAGAAGCTTAGGAACCTCCAGGACATCTTTAAACGTTCCAACATCCGAATTATAGGGGTACCAGAAGGGGAAGAGGAAGAGCAACAGATTGAGCACGTATTTGAACAAATAATAAAGAAGAACTTCCCCAATCTGGCAAAGGAAATAGTCTTCCAAGAAATCCAGGAAGCTCAGAGAGCCCCAAAGAAGTTGGACCCAAGAAGAAACACACCAAGGCACATTATAATTACATTAGCCAAGGTAAAAACAAAGGAGAGAATCCTAGAAGCAGCAAGAGATAAGGGGACAGTAACCTACAAAGGAGTTCCCATCAGACTGTCAGCTGATTTCTCAAAAGAGACCTTACAGGCAAAAAGGGGCTGGAAAGAAATATTCCAAGTCATGAAAGACAAGGACCTACATCCCAGATTGCTCTATCCAGCAAAGCTCTCATTTAGAATGGAAGGGCAGATAAAGTGCTTCTCAGATAAGGTCAAGTTAAAGGAGTTCATCATCACCAAGCCTTTATTTTATGAAATGTTAAAGGGACTTTTCTAAGAAAAGAAGATACAGAAAAAACATGTATAGTAAAAGGACAGCAAACTCACAATTATTAACAACCGCACCTAAAGCAAAACCAAAAGAAAGTAAGCAAACAACTAGAACAGGAACAGAACCACAGAAATGGAGATCACATGGAGAGTTAGCAACAGGGGAGTGGGAGGAGGAGAGAGGGGGAAGAGGTACAGAGAATAAGCAGCATAGAATGTAGGTTGAAAATAGATAGGGGGAGGGTAAGAATAGTATGGGAAATGTAGAAGCTAAAGAAATTATGACACATGGACATGACTAAAGGGGGGGATATGGGTTGGAGAGGGTGTACAGGGTGGAGGGGAGTGAAGGGGGGAAAATGTGACAACTGTAATAGCATAATCAATAAAATATATTTAAAAAAAAATAAAGAAAAAGTGCACACAAAGCAGCTAATGACCTGAGAATTTAGGGAGGGGAAACAACATGGAGAGGTGGGACATGGGAGGTTATGGGGTCTGCAGAACTGGACCTGGATCCAGACTCCTCCTACTAGACACAGCCTCCCTCCTCTGAAAAATCTGTAAAGTGACCTGAACCCTTTAGGGCCTAGTTTCTTCACATGCTAAATAGAGAAGCTACCAGCATGGCAGTACCATTGTAAGAAATAAGTGAAATCATGTGTATGAAGTTTTCAGAAAAGTATCGGCCTGGAATAGCCCATTAATGTTAGCTATTATTACCTTTATACCCATAAAATGTAAAGTTAAAAAAATATGTAAACTCCCACATTCTCACCAGTCCTGAAGTGCTATGGTCAAGGAATAATATATTAAAACAACCAACACCTCTCAATATTAATGGCCTGAATGAGTGGGAAAGGGTCACTGGCAGATCCACTCAGGACACTCTGGTCCCAGGTCTAGCCACATCATCCTGCTTGGTTAATGTCAGCTCCTGGCTTGGAAAGTTCCATGGGTTGTGGTGCTCATGAGCAGACCTTGGAGTTCTATAATATGCTGCAGTCACCTTCAATTTGCTCTTTGATCTACACAGTCACAAGATTGCCTTCTGGAAAATATGTTGAATTCATAAGGAAAATGTAACTATATTCTAATTTGCTCTTCTCAGGTTTCAGATTGCCTTGACTAGGCTGCTTAGCATTAATTATATTTGTCATTAATTTTAATGACTTTTTGTAATTAGATACAAAGATTAGAATTTTTATATCCCATTGTACTTTCCTTTTAATACAAATTACTTGTGGTTTTTGAATGAGTTATAAACTACAATAATTTCTTCCAAAGAACAGAAAGAAGAATTCACAGGAAGAGAGAAAACTCCAAAAGATAAATAACTCTATTGCAGATATTACACACTCTAGAATCCCATAATGTAACTGCCCAATAATTGTTTGGCATGTAAACATTTGGGGTTTTTTTAAGATTTATTTATTTATTTTTAGAGTGGGAAGGGAGGGAGAGAGAGAGAGCAAGCGAGAGAGAAACATCAATGTGCGGTTGATGGGGGCCATGGCCTGCAACCTAGGCATGTGCCCTGACTGGGAATCGAACCTGTGATGCTTTGGTTCACAATCCGCACTCAATCCACTGAGCTACGCCAGCCAGGGCAACATTTGTTTTTTATAGCCCCAGATTCTCTAGCTAATAAACAAAAGTAAAAAATTGGTATTTAATAAAGATTTAGTCTATCATTGCACTTAACTGTTATAAATGTCTACTTTCAACATAAAATTCTAGCTGAACCAAAATTCTGGGGTTTTAAAAAATATTTGTTTGTCTGTTTGTTTCTAGAGTGGGGAAGGGAGGGAGAAAGAGAGGGAGAGAAACATCAATGTGCGAGAGATTGGTTGCCCCCAACTGGGGACCTGGCCCACAACCCAGGCATGTGCCGTGACCGGGAATCCAACAAGTAACCTTTTGGTTTACAGGCTAGCACTCAATCCACTGAGCCACACCAGCCAGGGTAAAAAAATCTGTTTTTGACAAACACAGATGTCCTGAGCAGAATAAAATAGTTATCATCTTTAGTGTCACTTTCAAGACATGAAATATATTTATCACAAAATCACTGATCCCTCTATGATCTGTCTGTGATTTTTTTCACCCATGAATTTATTGAAAACATGAAATGAGCCCAGTTTTTTTTTCCTGCACTGCTTCCTACATAAGTAATTCATTTCTAAGGTGAGCAACATTTAAAATGTCAGGCCAAAGAGTTCCTTCTTATTTTGAATTCCCAGATTTTAGTGGAAACTACCCTTCATAAGAGCTCACATATTTTCCCAGAAGCCTGCTGGTACTTGTCCCCGAAAAACTCAGAGTCCGCCAAGCTTTTGTTCCCATGGTCTGTGGATGGACTGTGCACCCATTCTTCACCTTGACATTGGTCTGTTGCACTAAGAGAAATGGCATGCTTAAAATACTCTCCCATTTGGTGATGAACAACTACATTGAATTTAAAGACCACAAGTGATGTTAAGTAAGAACAGCCAAGAAATTCAACCAAAGAGCCAAATGGTACTAAGCACATGTTCTTACCTAATAAGGGGCCCTAAGATCTAGGACTCAGCTTAGACGGCAGGGAGATAATAGTAAGAAATCAGCCATTGAAACCAAGTAAACCTGGGTTTGAATCCTGCATCTGCTATTGATGATCTACTTGAGTCAATTTCTGAGCCTTTCTAAGCTTCAGTTTCCTCTCCACAAATTCGGGATAAAAACATTAACATTGGACAATAGTGAAAATTTAATGTGACAACATATATAATAAAGCCTGGCATATAATAAAGTGCCTGGCATATAGTTAAGAACTCAATAATACTATCTATAAATTTTTTATCATTATCATTCTTATTATCATAAAAAAGGGTCATATTAATATAGCATGAACATAGTTTACTGATCCCAAATATATGTTTTATTCTTAGTTTTCTAAAATCTGTGATGTAATAATTCTGTCCTTCCCCACCTCCCCCACCCTTTAAAACTACTGCTGCTTACACTGGTGAACAACAATAAACATCACAATAGACAATACCTTATAATAAAGATCTCACAGTCTGTATATGAAAGGATATGCATAGAGAAAAATCTATAATCACCGAAGTATTCATTGTGATTATAACGATTGATAGGTATAGGTCTTTTTTTTTAAAGATTTGATTTATTTATTTTTAGAGAGGGATGGGGAGGGAGAGAGAGAGAGAGAGAGAGAGAGAGAGAGAGAGAGAGAGAGAGAGAGAGAGAGCGCACCATCAATGTGCGGTTGCTGGGGGTCATGGCTTGCAACTCAGGCATGTACCCTGACTGGGAATCGAACCTGCGACACTTTGGTTCGCAGCCCATGCTCAATCCACAGAGCTACGCCAGCCAGGGCTGGTATAGGTCTTTTTAATGGCATTTTATAATTGTTCTCTGACAACACATACTACTTTTGAAATAAAGAAATTGAACAAAATTCATTTTGTAAAAGAAATAGAACATACAACCCCAACTTACATTATGCCCCAAATCTAATAGAATAAATTACATGAATATAGTTTTTGTCACTCTTACTACACAGTTTGCAATTTTTACTAGTCCCTGGCAATATAAATAGGCATTACTCTGCCTTCTCCATAGGTAGTACCCAAAGAATAAAAGAGACCAATGCAGCATTCTTTACTACTTGCTGCATGAAACACTACTGGCATCAGACAGCTGGGGTTTTATGGCTTCTGAATGTTTTAACTTCCATTAATTAAATCCTACTTAAAATTATTTGTAAAAAGCCACAAAAACATTAATGTCAAAAAAAGTGATGAGGTGAAAGAATGGAAGATACAGTTCCAAAAAGTTTTCAAGGTCTCTTGAGTTCCAGAAAACACCATGTTGAAAATGGTAGCCCTTATTTAAACACACACACACACACACACACATTGAAAAAAAGATCTCCTTTTCAAACATATTAAATTATAAATTGGACACCAGTGTTGTAAAGGCTGATTTCTAAATCATAATGGAACACATCTGGGTGATTTTCTGACTCTCCTTGAATATTTGGTTTTCTTGGCAGCAACAGGAAATCTCTGGGCAGACATACAGCTAAAATAATTAATGCCAGCTTTCAGGCACAATGATGAAAAAAATTCATGACAGCAACAAAAAATGCCCCCCCCCCAAAAAATAACCACAGAGATTTAATGTAAAACATGAATCCACACAGCCTCCAGCCTAGAGCAGCTGAAAGACATTTGTGTGATTCATGAACAAAGAGTCATTCGATCTCTTCCTTTTAGAAGACTGCTGCATTTTCAGCGACTTTTGTTTACACCCAGTACTGGCTGCTTCATTCATACCCTGGTTTTCTCTGCGCTGAACTGTGCTCCTGATTTCCACCACTGGCTCCAACAAGGCCTGTGCCTTCTCCTTGCTCCTAAGCTCCCACAAATGCAGAGCCCAACACAATGCCTAGAATAGAGCAGACACTCCACCAAACACTGGGTAGATGCACTAAAGGACAAATGAGTGTGTGAATAAATCAGGAATGTATGAACAAAAAGCAAAAATCAAAAACCAAAAGCTTTCCCCAGTTCTAAAATGGCTTCATTTCAAAAAGGAAAAAGGACTCATGGATATGGACAACAGTGTGGTCATGGGCGGGGGTGGGGGGAGGGCGGTCAGTACAGAGAGGGAATGGTGTCAGCGGGGAGTAAGTGGACCAAATAGCAATGGAAAAACTACAACTAAAACTCATTTGAAAAGATGGAGGCATAGGTAGAAACACTGTGCCTCCTCGCACAACCAAAAGAAGGACAACAATAAATTTAAAAACAAAAAACAACCAGAAGTTGTTTTTGCAGAAAATCGGCAGAAAATCGAACTGTATGGCAGTCTGACAACCAAGAAGTTAAAGAAGAAACATTCATCCAGACAGGTAGGAGGGGCGGAGATGGACAGCCAGGTAAAGAGGGTGTGTGGCAGGGCAGCAGCTGGCAGGTGGGGCAAGGCGGGGGCTGACAGAGCAGGTAGTGCCACATTTGCATGCAGATAAACTAGGAGGAACAACTGGGGAGCAAGACAGACTGTGAAACCCAGGTTTCCAATGCAGGGAAATAAAGCATCAAAACCTCTAACTGAAAAAACCTGTGGGGGTTAAGGTGGCAAGAGAAACCCCTAGCCTTACAGGAGAGTTTATTGGAGAGACCCATGGGGTCCTAGAACATACACAAACCCACCCACCCCTGGAATCAGCACCAGAAGGACCCAATTTGCTTGTGGAAGCAAAGTCACTGAAGAAGTGGGTGGAAGAAGTCACTGAAAGCCAGCAGAGAGCTGAACAAGAACTACTGTTCCCTCTTAGACCCCACCACCATACAGTGCCACACACAGTGACATGAGTTGCCCCACCCTGGAGAACACCTAAGGCTCCACCCCTTACTACATAACAGGTGCACAGAGACCCCCCCCCAAAAAAAATGGCCCAAATGAAAGAACAGATCAAAGCTCCAGAAAAAATACAACTAAATGATGAAGAGATAGCCAACCATCAGATACAGAGTTCAAAACACTGGTAATCAGGATGCTCACAGAAATGGATGAGTATGGTCACAAGATAGAGGGAAAAGGGAAGGCTATGAAAAATGGAATAAAGGAAAATACACAGGGAACCAACAGTGGTGGGAAGGAAACTGGGACTCAAATCAATGATTTGGAGCAGAAGGAAGAAAGAAACATTCAACCAGAACACAATGACGAAACAAGAATTCAAAAAAACGAAGGGAGGCATAGGAACCTCTGGGACAACTTTAAATGTTCCAACATCCAAATCATATAGGGTGCCAGAAGGAAAAGAGGAAGAGCAAGAAATTGGAAACTTATTTGAAAACGCAATGAAGGAGAAATTCACCAATCTGGCAAAGGAAAGAGACTTTCAAGAAGTCCAGGAAGCCCAGAGAGTCCCAAAGAAGTTGGAGCCAAGGAAGCACACATGAAGGCACATTATAATTACAATACCCAAGCTCAAAGATGAGGACAGAATCTTAAAAGCAGCAAGAGAAAAGGAGTCAGTTACCTACAAAGGAGTTCCCATAAGACTATCAGCTGATTTCTCAAAAGAAACCTTACAGGCAAAAAGGGACTGGCAAGATGTATTTGAAGTCATGAAAGGCAAGGACATACATCCAAGATTACTCTATCCAGCAAAGCTATTATTTAGAATGAAAGGGCAGATAAAGTGCTTTCCAGATAAGGTCAAGTTCAAGGAGTTCATCATCACCAAAACCTTATCTTATGCAATGTTAAAGGGACTTATCTAAGAAGAAGAAGATCAAAATTATGAACAGTAAAATGACAACAAACTCACAACTATCAACAACCAAACCTGGGGGAAAGAAAAGAAAGTAAGCAAACAACTACAACAGGAACAGAATTACAGAAATGGATATCAGGGTTATAAGTGGGGGAGGGGAGGACTGGGAGAAAAGGCACAGGGAGTACATAGCATAGAAGGTAGGTACAAAATAGACAGGGGGAGGTTAAAAATAGTATAGGAAATGGAGAAGCCAAAGAACTTATATGTATGACCCATGGACATGAACTAAGGGGGAAGGGAATGAGAATGGGAGGAAGTAGGCAAGGCAGAGGGGAATAAAGGAGGAAAATGGGATAACTGTTATAGTATAATACCAAATACCAAATACCAAAGGACTTGAAAAATATGTTCAGCCTCCTAAAAGATGGGGAACGAATGTTCACAGCTGGATTCAAATCCTGCCTGTTTGATCGGGTGGTGTGTAACCTGTGGGACTCTGGAGACCATCTTTAAAGAGAGATGGTAAAAATAGTTCCCATCACATAAGGATTTTGTGAAGATTAAATTAATAGTATGTATAAAGAATTTATTGAGCAGCCTGGCACATAGTTAATAATGAATATATTTTAGCTAACACTACCATAGTGTTATTTGAGGATGTGGTAGGTGGTGCATACTAATGCACCATGATTAAGTAGGTGGTGCATACTAATTAATGTTGTGCATCATTTCTTCATGCATCTAATGCTCATGGAGCACTTACATCATATCAAGCAATTTCAAATATCATAATCTGCAAAAGCCACAATAGCCACATGAGACAGTTTACAGCACAAACTTCATTTAAAAAACAAACAAAAAAACATTAATTTTAAAAGAAGAGCCTTTTGAGAAATATAGAAGAGGATTAAAAAAAGATAGTATTGATTGAAGACCCAACATATTCCAGGCCCCATCAAAGGCCCTTCCCGTACATAATCTAATTTCATTCTCACACAATACTAAGAAGATTGATGCCATTACTTAAACTACACAGGTGAGGACACGCAGCAGTTGAGCCACTTCACTTGCCCAGACCACACAAGTCACAGAGCCAGAATTCAAACTCAGATCTACAGACTTTATGCCCATCTCTTTAAAATTTGCCAAAAGAAAAATATAAAGGTGAATAAACCAGCCAAAATTTATCTTTACTTTTAGTAACTTTAAAAAGACAAACTGTCACCTCAGCTCAGGTTGATATGACAAGTTTCCAAAGATTCTAATGTATTCCCAAGATTTTCTGCAGGAATGAGTATGCTCCCAAGGGACACTGTCAATCCAGACACAGTAGTGGTGGTCACAAGTAGGGAGGAGCTACTGGCATTTAGGGGTAGAAGCTATGGACGTGGCTAAATACCCTACAGTGCACAGCCCCGGACAACGATGTCCAAAACATCAACAGTGCTGATATTAAGAAACCCCGTGTTCACCAACAAAACGAAAATCTTTGAATTTCCATAAAGTTGTCCAGTGCTTGGTCATGCTCTAGAATTCCACAGAAATAACCAGTCAGTGTGCTCATGTTTTCCCACTATGAAGCTTATGCTTCAGCACACGTTACTGCTAAGGTGACCTTGTCCATCACCCCCTGAGCTTGGCCAGCATTCATGCATGGCAGGGACCCTCTTCTCCATGCAGATGTGGACAAATGGACTGATGATCATTTCAGTGATACAGAAGGCTCCCAATTGGCTTGTAAAAGGGTTCAGCCCAAGGTAAAGAGAGTCAGGAGGGCGCTCTTTCCAGTGCCATATATTTGCACTCAACATTTTTCCAGATATAACACATCTTCAACCCAGCACTGTGGTCTTTTTTGCCTGTGTTTTCTGGCATAAAAAACTGTGAGACCATTTAAAATGAACTTTGGAAGGTAAATTTGAATCTGCTAAGAGCAAGAATTGCAGTCACTTGATAGATTTATCCCCTAATTTGATAGCCTCTGCCCCTTCCCAGAAAATTTCAGCTTAGGATTTATGGTTCTCCTGTGGGAACACAAGCCTTTGAAAGGCAGTCTAATGAGTTTTACTCACACCATGAAGGAAAAGCTCTTGATTCCTGAAGGTCTCCAAAAGCTATCTCTCTTTTGAAAGTGACAAGTATATGTTGTTAGGCCAAGCAGTAACAAGTAACTCTAACCTTTTCCTAACTGGCTAGATCTGTTACCTATTACATGTGAGGAGAGCATGAATTTTCATGCAAATCACAGCATTTCAGAATGAGAAGAATGACAGCTGTAATACATTTGACAAACTTGAAGAAGGGGTGGCACTCACTGTTTGTGACTGTGCTGTTACATTAATGTGTAATAACAAGCAGGCAAAAAGACTCCCCCTATCAAACACATACAGATTAATTTAAGTCAATATTTAATTCTAAAATTACTTATTCAAAGGATCTGCAAAAGCAGTGAAGACAATTTAAAACAAAAGTTCTATAACCACAATACTAAGGACACTGAAAGGATGAGAAAGCAGATCTGAAACTAATGAAAGAGGAATCCTGGAGGGCTAACTCCCACATTTATTCACAGAGAGCTTTAGTGCTCAGGTTCAAGGTAACTCAGGGCCACCAGGTGTTAACAGCTGAACTCAAATTTTCACTTTGAGGGAAGAATCCAATTTTTTAAAATGATTCTAGTAATTTTTAAAAAAATATTATTGTGATCAATTGGATAAAAAAACACCTGTATACATATTTTAAGACCATGTGTGGACTGTCTGTAAAACTGTGAAAAATTAAGGAAGGATGAGTACCAAATTGTTAACAGTGCTTTGCAGAAGATAGGAGGAAAAGAATCTAGCCCACATCATGCAGAAGGTGTGGAAACACTGCTTGTTTAACTCTTTGTAAGGGCTGTGACTATGGGTGATTCTTACTTTTTTCAGTATTTTTTAGTGTTTTATGTTTTAGTGATTCCATTTTTTACTTTTAAAAGTTTGGGAGGAAAACAGAACTGCATCAAGAACAAATGTTAGAATATCACACGCTACTTTACAGCATTCACAGAGCACTTCTAAGTGCTAGGCCCTGGGCTAAGGCTTCCTTGTTCATCTGAGTCCTTGACTGTTTCCTCTTCACAACTGCCATATCTACCCTGATCAGGGACTGAAGTAGACTCTTTTTAACTGAAAAATAGGCTTCAGAGAACTAGGTTCATTAAATGAGTTATTACAGATATTATATAGCAATTGCAAATTTTCAAAGACCAAGGATGTAATGAAATTGACTTGACATGAAACTCACAGATAATTCAGTTTCATCTCATAACTGAAAAGCTGTTATAGGGTCATAACACCTTCAACCCAACATTGGCAACACCCTAAATAACAGCAACTCCCATGACAGGGACCTACTGATGACTTTAGCTCATTTCTCATCCATCTCCATCGCTCTGCCCCCACTGAGGCTACAAAATCAGCTTAGGTAGCTTTCTTGAAGTCACAGGGGTCAGTGGGAGGCTGAGCTATCTGACTGTTCTGTAAAAATAGACACACATGAAGAGAACCTTCTCTGGGTGGACTGGTAGATTTCACTGTCTCATGGAGTTTGGCATAGGATGCCATTCATGTCAGTTCATCACTCTAGTCTAGATAACCCCTGGCTATCAAAACTCTGTAGTCACAGCTGACAGAAATTATAATTAAGAAGTGTGGTAGGCAGAGAAATGGCCCCCAAAGATGTCCATGTCCCAATCCCCAGAACCTGTGAGTATGTTACAATATGGCAAAGGAGAATTAAAGTTGCTAACTATACTGACTTTAAAATAAAGACATTTTCCTGGCTTATCTAGGTGGGACAAATCTAATCACAAGGGCCCTCAAAAGTAAAAGAGAAGAACCAGAGAAAGACACTACTATGGGAGAAAGACAGAAAGATACAGCATTGCTGCCTTTGAAAACAGAAGAGAAAAGCCAGAACTGGAGAGCATTATGCTAAGTGAAATAAGTCAGGTGGTAAAAGGCAAATACCATATGATTTCACCTATAAGTGGAATCTATTTAACAAAATAAACAAACAAGCAAAATATAACCAGAGACATTGAAATTAATAACAAACTGGCAGTAATCAGAGGGGAGGTGGGAGGGGGTAATGTGGGGGAATGGGGGAAGGGTTTTCAGGAACATGTATAAAGGACACATAGATGAAACCAAAGAGGGTAGGATCAAGGATGGGAAGTGGGGATGGCTGGTGGGGATGGGAAGAGTGGTGGAGGGAAAATGGAGACAACTGTACTTGAACAACAATAAAAAAGAAGTTTAAAAAAAAAAAAGAAGAAGCCTCTAGAAGTGGAAAAGTCAAGGAAACAGATTCTCCCACAGAGCCTCAAAAAGGGAATGCAGCCCTGCAAACTACTTGGGCTTAGCTCATTAAGTACCTGTGGGACTTCTAACCTATAGAACCATAAGACAATAAATTTACATGTTTTAAGACACTAAGTTTGTGGAAATTTGTTATAGCACTAAGAAGGAAACTGATACAGGAAGTAACTACTGAATCTTTCTCTAAAACCTCTTAGAACAGGAAGAATAGCAGCTATTTGAAAAGGAATTATATGTATTGTTTTAGCAAAAGAAAAAATCAGTTTTGAAAGTTGCACTTTATTATGATTATTTTCCTCAAAATATCTGCCTTCCAAAGTAATTGATAGTTACAATTGCAATTCAGGGTATAACCTTGATGGTTTGAAGGGCTCTATTTTAGTAGGGCTAGTATGTTTTCAGGTCAGATAACCACAATAATAAACATTTACTGAGTGTTTACTATGATCCAACTATAGGTATCATCTCATTAAGTCCTCACAACAACCTATGAGGCAGGTACTATTACTACTAGGCCACTAGTAAAAAGTAATTTAAGGGATCATAAGTTTTAATAAAATAGGTAAAACTATAAAACCCTTAAAAGGAAACACAGAACTAACTTTCATGACCTTGACTTAAGCAATGGTTCCATTGCTCGGATATGAACAAAAGCATAAGCAACTAAAGAAAAAAAAAACAGATAAACTTGACTACATCAAAATTTAAAATTTGTGTGCTATACATAATGATACCAAGAAAGTAAAAAGACAGCCCACAAAATGGGGAAAATATTTACAAAACCTGTATCTGAAAGGATCCCTGGTGCAGAATATATAAAAACTCAAAAAATGGTCAAGTATTTAACAGACATTTCTTCAAAGAAGTGATCTTATGTTGAGCATATAAAAAGATGCTAACATCAGTGCAGTACACATTAGGGAAATGGGAATGAAAAGCACAATGGGATACCACTCCACATTCACTTGGGAAGCTAACATCAAAAAAGAACACTAGCATCCTGGCTGATGTGGCTCAGTGGATTAAGTGCCAGCCTGTGAGCCAAAGGGTCACTGGTTCAATTCCCAGTCTAGGGCACATTCCTGGGTTGCGGGCCAAGCCCCCAGTGCGGGATCACACAAGAGGCAACCACACACTGATGCACTGATGTTTCACTATCATTCTTCTCTTTAAAAATAAATAAGTAAAATCTTTTTTTAAAAAAAGGAACAATGAGAACCGTCATGAGTCAGCCACTTTGGAAAACAGTTTGGGAGTTCAAAAAGTTAAACACAGAGCTATGACATGACCAGCAATTCCACTCCTGCATATATATCCAAGAGAAACCAATGTCCACACAAAAACTCATGCATAGATTTTCTTAGTAGCATTATTCGTAATAGTCAAAAAGTAGAAACTACCCAAATGCCCATCAACTGATGAATAAATAAAATGTGGTATATCCATACAGTGGGATATTATTTTGCAATAAAAAGAAATGAAGTACTAATGCATGTTACAAAATAGAGGAACCTGAAAACAAGGTAAGCGAAAAGTAGCCAGTTAACAAAACACCCCATGCTGTCTGAATCTAATTGTATCCATTTGTCCAGAATAGGCAAACTGATACAGACAGAAAATAGATTTGTGGTTTCCTAGGGCTTAGCACAAGATAGGGCGTGCTGAACAAGGAGTGACTACTAATAAGTATGGGATTCCTTCCAGAGCCAACAAAATGCTCTAAAATGTGATTGTGGCAACAGTTGGACAACCCTGTGACCCTCTTAAAAACACTGAATCTGTAAAGGACCCCATGGACAAAACCAAAGGTGGATGGGATCAGGGATGGGAAGTTTGGATGGCTGGGGTGGCGGGGAAAGGCGAGGGAGAAGGGAGACAACTGTACTTGAACAACAACAAAGAACAAAGTTTTAAAAAATTGAATTGTACATGTTACATGGGTGAAGTAGATGGTATATTAATTATATCCCAATAGAGCTGTTTTTAAAAATGTTATTTAATTTATATAGTCCATATGTGTCCCTGAATTAATGTATAATTTTTATATAAGAAAGCAGATATTTGAGAAAGAATTGTGAAACAACCGGTCAACCACAAGAGGGCACTTTCTTCATAAGCACAGAATGAGAAGGTTCTGAATTACCTAGGTAACACAGTATTTACCAGTTTGACCTCATTCCCAGCCTTGTGTGGGAGCATACCTGCACGGCCTGGGGTGGGGGTGAGGCAGTTCTGAGCGTGTTCCATCCAACACATTTACACCAACAGTGTTACCCTAGTTGATGATGGGTCAAACAATTCATGACAAACACAGATAAAAAGTAAATGTTTTAACTTCAGTAATAGATAAGCGGTAGATAGAATAACATTGGGTTCATTTCTTTTCCTTCTGGCCATACAAGAAATTATACAAAGTTATTTATTTAGCATAAAACTCATTAAGATAATACAAATCATTCCAAGAAATGAAGCATGTTATAAATACTTGGCCTCTAGTTCTTCAGCCTCCAGAACAATGCCTGGTATAATTGGCACCAGATAAATATTTATTAAATGAATGAGAAAATGAAGATGAGTGATATACACATTTCTTAAATTTCAGGAAAAAATTTATCTACTATGCCTTGAAGACCACATCAAACTATCTCCCTTCATCCACAGCAAATAAATACATGCCAGTCATTTCACAAAATAAATCTCTCTCTCAAACAAGTTTATAGAGACATTCTGTGGTGTTAAATATAATTTTTTGGCCAAGAATCCCTTAATATCGACTGATGCATTCACTCAGTGAGTTATCTTTGGTCTTCCTACTTAATGTTCTTTAATCAATGCATCTCTTAATAAACCACAAGCACAGAACATTTCATTTGTGGAAACTGGATTCCCCTCTAGCCATCTCCTTTTTCAAACAGTCTGGCATCAGAACACTGTCTGGAGGCAATAATAATTCTGGCCCTGATTTCCTCCACACAAGCCACTTACAACTGCAAAAATTACATTTGACACTAAGTTCCGTCACCACAAAAATTAGGCATAATTTTTAGAAGTATTTTTCATTTGAGATTAACAACTAGGTGAAGAATGAGCTGTTGCAGACTCAGGAGAAGGATGAGCTGCTGCAGAATTTATCTGGCACTGGAGCATTGTCATAGCTACACACTCTAGGAGACACCAGATCACCGAACGATAAACAACTTAAAAAGCCTTCTCTGCCATTTTGTGTGTGTGTGTGTGTGAACAGTCTACTGTCAAAACAAAGATGTCATGTTTAGCTGGTTCTAGGCAGCCCGGAAACTTAAAATAGAATGCCAAACACTTTGTACTTGAGCGACAAGGGAACTAACTTTCACACATCATTCATTTATATGTCTAAAAATTATACCATGTAACTAGGTGCTTGGAGATATGCTAGCAAAAAGGGCACATGAACTGCCCTCTAGGAGCTCACAGCCCTGTAAACCAGTGGGCCACCAAGTGGGCAAAAATAGAACAGCATGGAATGACAGGGTAGGCCCAAGGTGCTATGGGAACACAGAGGATGAACTCCTAATGTAGCCCCAGGTGGTTAGTAATAACTGTAAAGGGATGTAATAATACAGTGGGAAGTTAGGAGAAGGAGGTAGTCATTGAAATAAGTAGGACAATCACCCATGGCAGAGGGAAAAGCCTGTGCAAAGTCCCAGAAGCAAGATAGATTAGCAAATTCAGGAAATAAGAGAGTTCAGCATGGTTGACATTGACTGTGGAACAAAGACTAAGAGAGGTTAAGGAGGTAAGCCCAAGCTAATCATGAAAAAATGTAATAACCATTTTGGTGCATAGGAAGCCACTCTGTAAGGACCCCCACATTTTCAAGACCCTTCTAAATTTCCTTGAGGTCAAACCAGAAACCTTAAAAAGTAATTAACACGTGTTGTCACTCACCTGTGCCCAAGTTAAGTCCACAGAAAACAACTGCGAGGAATTCTCTAAAAAAACCCTTTTGGGGAAGACTCACAGGTCACATGTATGTTAAGAGAACTTGACAGTCTTACAAAGAGTTTTCAGGTGCAGTTTTTCCCAGCAAGCACACAACCATCCTACAACATAAGTGTTCTCATGCCAGTCTTGCAAACAATATTACTGAGGTTCGAAAAGGAGAAGGAAAGAACCAAGGTCATGAACTCAGTAACAGCACTTGGACTCCAACTCCAGTCTGCTTTATTCCAGACTAGTAGTTCTAACTCGCTCAAGTGCCAAAGCAAGCTTATCCTCAGCCCAATTTCACCAAACAAACCCAACATTAAAAATCAAGATGCGACATTCAAAATTAATAAAAACTATGAAACCTCTGGACCATAATAAGGAAAAATAAAAGAAAAAATGCTTTCTTTGACCTTTTAATCTATCGTACTGCCTTATAAATTACAGCAGTTTATGTAATTGGAAAGAAAAAGAACAAGGAAGCCCACTGAGGCCACCTATCAAAACATTTGCCTAGAACAGGTCTACCTAAGTTAGTCCTTCACTAACTCAGATCCAGCCAGCTTTTAATCCAACCCCTCTGATATCTAGTAATGGTCCTTCTTTTGACGAAGCCAAACTGAGTAGTCATTTCATTGGTTAAGCAGAAGACATGACATTCGAGACAAAAACACAGCCTATTTTTCGGAAAACACAAAGATTTAGAACTTGATATGATAACATTGTACTAGTCGTATTAAATTGGCTATAGGATAAAAAATGCTAAACTTAAGTTAATAAAGTGGGGAAAATAGTAGCCTTGACTCAAAAGCATTACGGCACATCCCGCTAACAATCTCAGCTCCCTGGGGAACACGGGCGAACCTTTCAGTTCCACGGTGGTAAGAGATGGGTGCAATAAGTGAATGTTCAAATCAACATGCCATGCTTTTGCCACAGACACCCTTCACTATGCTTGTGGTCCCCTCCAAGCCTGTCAACGTCTCACTCCTGGCCCCTGATGACTGCAGACTCAGCCTCCACAGGAGGAACCCTTGAACCCATGATCTCCCAGACGAAAGGTGAGTGACCCAGGCTGGGCCCATCAGAAACTCTACCAGAATTCAGAATTGGGACACAATGTTAGGTATCTGCTTGTAGCCCTCTCAGGGGTGTGCAACCCGCAGCCTGCAGGCCACATGTGGCCCAGGATGGCTATGAATGTGGCCCAACACAAAATGGTAAATTTATTTAAAACTCTTTTTTTGTTCATCAGTTTTAATTAGCATTTGTGTATTTGTGGCCCAAAACAACTAACTCTTCTTCCAGTGTGGCCCAGAGATGCCAAAAGAATGGACGCCCCTGTGGCTCACAGGCCCCAAAAAGCCAGGGCTGTGATGGCCATTTTTCCACCCTGTACATGTGAAAACAGAAGCTGGTGTGGAGGGGAAGGAAAACAGGGTAGACACAAAAAGTGATGAAAGGAAATGAGAAAACAAAAAAATACAAAGTGGGACCCCGGTTACTGAATTTCTACCGACCAGGCAAAGTCCCCACGGCTCCTGCTCTTTCCCTTGTTCTTGGCCTCTAAGAGCTGCCCTCAGGTCCTTTGGTAAATTCCTTTTGTGCTCCAGCTAATTTGAGTAAGTTTCTTTTTGTGTTAAAACCTTTAGTCTGACATTTCCACTTTGATGTAGAATGCCACCCTGAGTTATAATTTTCTCAAGAAAATGGTTGGATAAATATACTCATACATATAGTCTATACATAAATACATTCACTGGGCAGAAACTTAAATGACAAGCTCTACCAGATTAGTTACATGAATTATGATTCATACATTCTGATACTGTTCAAATATTTACTTACTATCACCTATGGGCACTGTTGCCTGCATTGGGCTCAGTTGGGAACAAGATGAGGTCTCTACCTTCAGAGAGCCTACCCCTAGTGACATGATGGACAGCAATTAAAAAGCACATGGTTAAAAATATTAATGTTGGACAATATTTAAGGGACAGTAAGTGGAACAAGTTTATGAATGAGACCCTCTAAAAATTATCAGATTATCAGTAGATATATAATTACATATTTCTAACATACAAGGGCAGAGGGAGAGGACAAAGAAGAGGAAGAAATGGGAAAGAGGAGAGGAAGAGATGGAGGATTTACCATCTTTCCCCCCAAATGAACAATAAGATAAATGTTTTTATTGGTAGCTTGTAGGTAGTGTTTACTACATGCTTCATGCTTTCTTCATGCTTTTCCACTTACCAAGTTTTCTACACATAAGATATGTTACTTTCATAATAGGCAAACAATTTATTTTTATTTTTATATACCCGTGTGTATAGACATATAGATACATTCATATGGCCCCCGCCCTTGGTGTTTCTGTAAGGCCTTTGTAATAATAGTGCAGTTGGAGCTGGGGCCATCGTCGACACATCTGCCTATGGGTGCCCTCAAACAGTGTTATAAGTTCCCCTCCAATCCTTATAAACCAGAACCTCTAAAGTGAGGCCCTGGAACTTGTATTTCCAGCCTTTGTGCCACTCAAGCACACCACAATAAAAGAACTACCACTACACTTGAGTTTGAAAATGTAGTTAATTTTAAGGCGAAATTCTGACCCTAATGATTTCCTCAGGCAGCCAGCTAAGTGGAATAGGTTTCTTTTTTGGCTAAGAAACCCTTTGAAGACTGCCTGTAGGGAAGTCAAGCTTAGGAAGACAGGGCCTTTGGATGGCAGGGCTGGGGGCTTGGAGTGGTGATTACCTCAGGGTTTGATCATTTTCAAGTGGATATATACCATTTAGGCACCCTGTGGGCTTAGCTGAAAGCAAGAAGCCCATTTAGCCAGAACAGATGGAATATGGGCTGAATCTATCTGTAACCATCTTTAATAAAATTTCTCAGGCCCAGGCAAGAAAAAAAATGAATGGCGTATAAATAGCTTAATTACACACAATGGTGGCAATGACAAGAGCTCCCACCAACAGAGCCTGAGTCATTAATCCAGTCACCTTCCACTGTGAACCCCAGAATCTCAGAATGCTACAGGCGGGACAGGAGAAACTTTTGAAACCTCACCACTGACTGAGGCATTACTGTGAGCAAACTTCAAGGCTTTAGCCTAAGCATCCGGGTGCTACCTAGAAGAGAGAACAACGAAAATACGGGAGCAAACAGGAGCCCCACTGCTAGGTTGGGTGAAACGGCTGGAGACCTGTACCTGTCTGGGAGGACCTCCAGGGCTGTCTGCCCTGGGTTTCTCCTCTCAGTTTGTCCACACCACACTCTAACAGAGAATCTAACAGTGGAAGAGATTACGAAAATATATTATACAGATATATTTCTCTACCAGTGGCACACAGATAAAATCCACTCCATTCCTGCTATTTGATGCTGGCTCTTGTGACACAGATTGTACCAACCTTCCCCTCAGACTGATGACGCACTTCCGTGAACCTGCATACTCTCCTCAAACACATTTCCTTCCTCTTTGGAGCAAAATGGCCACAGTATGTTGGAGAGGGTGCATTTTCACAACATAAATCATGCCTTGCATCCAATGTCCTTCCCTTCCTGAGCCACACACTAATGCTGGAAGATACCAATGAAAGTAAGAGCTGAGATGAAAGTCATGGCCAAAGGCAACATCCAGGCAAATTTCTCTGGAAGTTCTTAATTAACTCCTCTTCCCAGTCACCTTACATATATTGCAAAGTGCTAAAACAAACAAAAACAAACAAACAAAACTCCACTGGTTTCTCTTTTAGATGTTTATGAAGAGATAAAGAACAACTCTGGGTAAAGCTTTTTTTTGGGGGGGCTAACACCATAGATCTAAAAGTTTCCGATGGAAAATTCATTTTTGAAATGGCAAGAAACTACCATAAAAATTCAAGGGGAAAATAGATTTCCAAAACAGCAGGTGTTTAGCTTCCAGTCATACAAAAGCACTGACGCAGTCAACACCAATGGCTCAAGTGCTTCCAGATCTAACACACACAGGACTGGTTTAAAAAAAAAGAGAGAGTACATACACCTTTGAACTGATAAAGCTAGCTAAATCTTGAGATTGAATGCCAAGTCACAACATTCTAGAAAAATGCCAGGTCTCTGAGATCTTAGATTCCATCAACATGACTAACAAATTTGGAGAAAAATCTTTGCAGTTGGATCACTTGGCTAAAGTAGCATCTTAGGCAAACTTGGCTGGAGAGAGCTCTACATCATCAAGGTCTGAGGAAGATCTCTACAAATCTGGGTATTATTGGGAGGGGGCAATTTTCCCCTTACCCTTCTTAGTTCTGAATGGCTGATCTAACAATGAAATAGACACAAGACAGATTTACAGAGAAAAAATATTCATACATATGAATATCTCATAGAAATGGTATCCAAGAAGTGACCCAGGCAGGCTGCTTATATATATTTTTAGACAAAGAAACAATTATGTGTGAAGATATGACAAAACTATGGGTTTTGTTCAGGGTAGCAAATTAATGAAGAAGTAAAGAAGTTTGTTTATACAGATTTCATAGCCTTGAATTCCCTAAGGCTGCTGATAGGCATAGCCTCAATTCTCCTGGTACAAGAGAGAAGAGGCTTTCACATGGGTGACTTAGCTCTGGCTTTCAGGGGGAAAGAGCAGGGCAGACCAGAGAGTTCTTGTAGCAGCTGTTTCTCAAGTAACTTTAATTCAAAATAATCAAATGCCAAAGTGGCATATTTTGGGGTTGCTTACTCTGAACCCCAATCATTATCCATCTCCTGCAGCCTGCCTCACTCTCCAATACCTCCCCCACCATTGGCTCTACACTCCAGCTCAGTAGCTTCCAACTTTTCCAAATATGCAGGTACATTTTCAAGTTTAGTGGAACCTAACATGACAGTAATTAAAATTTTAATATCAGTAGGTTAAGAAAATACATGTAAACAAAAAACATCAAGAAATTCACTGAGTTCCTATTTTATTAACCCTCAAAGCAGCTGCATTAATTTAAAAATATCCATTCAATTCAAATTTATTTGAGCTCCTACTATGTGCTAGACATTGTCTGAAGAACTTGAGCAAACCCCCTCTTCCTTTCTCCCTGACCCCTCCCATCTCTCTCAGAAGTGGTCTGAATGAAATGGTTACATCTAACAGGGAAATTCTTAATTCTATTTGGTTGAGGGAACGAGGGAAGAAAGAGAGATGGAAGCAATTTTCCCTCTGTCTTTGGGGTTTTAATTTTTTACCACAAGAATGCATTAATGAATTACTCATGTAACTAAAACTAAGTGGAGGAGGGGACTACAGAATTTGTGTGAGAGAACTTTAGAAAAACTTTAAAAAACCTTTGCAGTGACTTTAAGGCCTCCTAAGATTATGAGATACCACTCAACCGTGCACTGCTTAGTCGGACAAGAAATTAGTGGTTCTGCCAATTGTTCCTATCAATGCAAAATTAGTAAACTGGTGGCAATGCTCAGGCAAGGACCACCTTTCTTTTGTTCATCCTGTTGCCTCCATCAAGTACACAGTGCCTGGCATGACTAACACTCAGTTAAGTAAGTCCTGAACAGCTGGCTGAAAGAATGGGTAACTGAGACCTAGTACCATTTTTTCTTCTTTGGTGACTAACACACTCTTCACAACTCTCCTTAAATAAATCACGTCCTCTGTGTATGTCTTTTGTTGACATCTAACTTACCCATGATGCAGAACACAAACTTCAAGTCCACGCCTAGATGTTTTCTGCTGTTGAACACACTCATGCAGGTAAAGGCAGAGACAACATTTTCAGTGCCCCCAACAGACTCCCTCTACATCACTTCTTTTATCCTTTTAATAACATGTTCATCCATTCTTTGTTTGTTTCTTTGTTTTCTTCTACTTGAAAAGTGAAGTGGGTTATGAATAAAACTATGGTTATATAAGCTGACTTTTTTAATTAGGGAGAGCAAACATCTTTAATCTGGCAAAGTGATATGAACTCAAAATAGTATGAGGAATCTAACAGCACTCTATCAGGATATGAAGATTTAACTGGGCTTAAATTACATCAGTGACATTTATCATAATGGGCATCATGAACAGACAAATGTATTATAGATTTAATTGTAATACCTTTACTCTAAACAGTCGATGCTTAAATAATTTTTATTTACATGTTTCTTGACTACAAATAGAATATACACTAAGGACATACTCAGCTGAGACAGAATGTACAACCTCAAAATCCTCATCTTAAAATTGTCCCATTTATGCCCTGGCTGGGTGGCTCAGTTGGTAGGCACATTGCCCCATACACCAAAGGGCTGCAGGTTTAATTACTGATGAGGGCACATACCTAGGTTGAGGGTTCGATCCCCAGAAGGGGTGTGTACCCAATCAATGTCTGTCTGTCTGTCTGTCTCTCTCCCCCTCTCCCTTCCTGTCTCTCTGACATCAATAAACAAACCCACAGGCCCTGACTGGTGTGGCTCTGTTTGTTGGGCATTCTCCCGCAAAGCATAAGCTCACCATTTGGATTCCAGGTCAGAGCAAATGCCTAGGATGAGGGTTTCATCCCTGGATGGGGCGTGTACAGCTACCAATTGATGTTTCTCTCTCATATCGCTGTTTCTCTCCCTCTCTTTCTCCCTCCCTTCCTCTCTCTCTAAAAATAAATAAATAAAATCCTTTTAAAAAGTAAATAAATACATCATTGGGGGAGGATTAAAAAAAGAAACATTTTTTTAAATTGTTCCATCTATGAAACCTTAGTCAATCTATCACGATGTTAGAAGGCATAATAATTCATTAAATAGATTTTGCAAACAACAAAATACTTCATGATCTTCTTTTACACAGGAATGACAACATGAGTGCTTCACACACAATGTTTATCTAAGGTTTATAAAGACTACGTAAATCATTGAGATTATAATTCTAAATTAACAAGAACCCAGAACAAACTGTATAAGGCATCTCTAAAATCCACTTCCACCTCTCCTGGGACAACTCCAAGAATATTCAAGTCCCATATATAACATTCAAGAAGTTTGAGAAGCAAACATCTGTCTTATCGACATAAAAGCCCAGAGAAGTCTCACACTATCAGCTCCTCAACACAGCCTGGAACAGACTCTGCTTGGCACAGAACGCAGATAAGAAAGGAAGAAAGTTCTAAAGTTGTCATTTTGCAAAACAGGGCATTTTTCAGATGGCTTAGAGAAAGAAACACAGTAATGCCAAACCATCAAAACAAAGAAAAGATTTCCAGATGTTATCAGTGACTGGTGTGAACACTTTATTTACATCAGTGTTTCTCAGCCTCAACACTACTGACACTTGGAAACAGATCATTCTCTTTTAAATTTTTATTTATTGATTTGAGAGAGAGAGAGAAACATTGATTTGCTGGTCCATTTACTTATGCATGCACTGGTTACTTCTTTTGTGTGTCCTGACCGGGAATTGAACCCCTAACTTTGGCGTATCGGAACAACGTTCTAACCGACTTAGCTCCCTGGCTAGGGCCAGATCATTCTTTTTTACTGGGAGGCTGTCCTATGCACTGTAGGTTATTTAACAGTGGCCCTAGTCTCTACCCACTAGATGCCAGTAACATACCCACCAAGCTATCAAAAAACATGTCCAGACACCTTGGAGTGTCTGGACATGTCCCCTGGAAGAAAAAAAACAGCCCTTGGTTAGGAACAACTGATTTATAATGATGACTGACACAGACAATGATGATGACAATGACGATGATGATAGTAATAGCAGTAATAAGAAAAAAACATACTCGTAATTTCCACCTATTCGGTGTTCTGTATCAGATGCTATGCTGAGGATTATATATATATACTTTACTCTACAAAACAATCCTATGAGACAAGTAGTATAATTTTTCATATTTTATAGATAAAGAAACTAAGGTTCAAAAGTTAAATGTCCCACTCATGGTCAAACAGTAAGAGGCTGACCAGGGGTTCAAACCTAGGTCTAACTTATAAATCCTCAAGTTTACCGACCATGCTATATATTGCCACCTCCACATAGAGGCTGCTCTTCTAACACAGCACCAGGCTGTTCCAAACAGAGGCAAATGTAGAACATAGTATGCAAAGGACACAATAAATGATGTGTAGAGGCAGTGGAAGCAGGCCACCACTGGACAGGGAACTCTCGTGTGGCTTCTATTAGTAACATATGCTTTGTGTGCTCATATGATCTCAATAACCCTCAGAGCAACTTTCAAGATAGATACCATTATTCCCATGTCACAGGTAAGAACCCCTTGTCCAGAGAGAGTGAGTAAATTATTTGAGGTCACATAACTGGCTCTTCTGATGGAGCCATGAGTTAAAATGAGACTGCTCTGACAACTGAGTCTCAATTACTTTGGGTACAATGACTTTGTGGGCTGAGGAAAAACAATAAGGTAAACAGCTGACATACAATTAGCAGTACCTGACACGGGTGAAATACCCCTGGGTCCCACTTCATCATGAGGCCCTCATAAAACCAACAGAATGGCAGCCTCATGCTCCAACCACCTCACCCATTGGGACTGTTCTGGTCTCCTGTCACTCTGGACTTACTCAGGTTCTGAATGGGTCTTGGCTTTTCAAATATCATTTCAAGTAGAACCAGATTTGGGGGGATGGGGTATGTAAGTGAATTTTCCCTTCACAAAAGTATTAACTTCACAGCTGAAGCTCATCAGGGACATGTGAAGTATATGAACAATGTGGCTCATGGATAACCTGAAGGGAGAAGGAAAGAAAAAAAGGGAGATTTATGGTGGGAAACTGAGAGCAATACCCATGGTGAGAATGATCTAAAGTGCAGATATTTAATCTGAGAGAAATATTTGGATGTTGGGAATTCCAAAGAACTGAGCCCATGATTAAGGTCAAAACAGGCCCATGGGCTGTGATTAAGAAATGTACTTACATAGAAATACTAGGCCACATACACATGCACACACCGGAGTGGTGTAAAAGTGCTGTGTGAGGTTTCACATGGCACTCCCACCACAGACAGTGATGGCATGCTCTAAAAGCTGGGATAATTGACTACACTGGGACCCAAAGCTTCTTTCCAGACACTTCTGCAGCTCAAATGTACACATAAATTTAAATTTAAGGCCATTAGGACACAGGAACAGTTGTTACCATTTTCAAGGGGAGAATAAATAAGTAAGTGAAAGAATTTATATAAACCTTTAGCAGGGTCAGAGAAATTCAGCTCTCAGATGCCATCCATTTTAAGTTCCTTTGCAATATGTAAATAACAGAGCATTTACAAGTCCGAGAAGTGGAGGCAATAACGGTGGCAGAGAAGAGACATCCAAGGGTAGGAAAAGACAATTTAATAGGGGGTCTTTTAGAAACACTTTGCAATGGCTGCTCACTTTGTTCTGCTCAATCCCACACCCTACAGAAATCCTGAACAATCGGGGCAGAAGGAAGGAAAACCTTTCAGTTACGATGAAAACCCAACTCAAGCTGAAGACAAGACACTTTCAGCTGCTGACCTGGGCACATGTGCAGCCTGGAGCATGGGAGCACAGTACAGGATAGACTGCCCTGGGAGAAGTGGCACCCAGTTAAACCAGTAAAGGGGAAGGGATGCAATGCAGGAAAAAGTACAGACTGCACATTCAGGTCAGTCTGGTCATGCAAATACAATGGCAAACACGTTCTGCTTTCTAGAAAAGCTCACAGTCTTTAAAACTCACCTGGATTCCTTTCCCACCACTGCCCTTCTGCACACCCTCGTCTTTTGTGACCCTCCCCCAACTCTCCTCCCACTTGTCCTCTGAGCACATCTGGACTCCCCTCCCTCATTCACCCCGTCTATCATCTGACACTCTCCTTCATTTCAGTGTCTTTTTTCCCAATTATCTCATGATTTCATCTCTGCCAGAAATATGGCCAATAGATGAATTAATTCATGAAGTTTCTACCAGCATCATTCTTGCCTGTAATGATTAGGTAAAGTCACCTTAACTGGAAGGCATGCAGGCTAATGGTGGGATCTCAGGTACTGTGCACTTTGGAGAGACTAAGAGGACCTTTCTTCCTAATGGCCTTCAAATCATGCCATCAAGACAAGTGTGCCTCTGAAGTCCAGCCAGCAGGAGGCCTCTCTCTTTTACCCAATTTCTACCCCATATGCTTAAAAGGTCAATCTGTGTAGCAGTAATGCCTCTACCTGGACTAGCCATCCTCCCAAAAGGTTATTTCCAGACAGATTCTTAAATGAAACATGAGTAATTCTATTAGAGTGTTGATTAGAAACTCAAGTCAGAAACTGCTCCCAACAAGAAACTAGTAACCTGAACAAATGGGAAATGAAGTCCAGCTTGGCTCCCAGAGAGAACTGAATGAACTGATGATATTTTCCTTTTCTAATTTCCGAGGATCCCTCACTTTCAGTGACACTAAGGAGTCGGGTCCAGGGAAGATGGCACCAGCTCTCTGTTGGAGCACCAGCAGTCCTCAGCCAGCCAAGGGGAAGTAGCCCTATCTCAACACATGGCAGGGAGATTTCTCCACTTCCCTGAAATATGGGTGATACAAATTCAAATTCCTCCACTCTCCTCCTTACATGACATACACACCCACAACCACACATACCTACCAATGTGGCTACTCAAACTGCAGCATAACTCACAAATAGCATTACCACTGAAAGAACATATCTGCCTTAGCAATTTCACTAAATACTCACTACAGTTTTCCTATAGTATACACATTTTTTAAAATGTCAACCTTGGGATCTGTCTTCCAGTTTCAACGTATGTCCTGTGCATTGACTTTCTCAACCCATGCCTCTGAATGTCGTGACAAGACACCCCATATGCTTGGCTGCTTTAGGTGAAACTCATCCCTCTGGCATTCAGACCTCCTGGTGACACACCTTGGCCAGCCTGAGACAGTCGTAGGTCTTCCTTGCTTTGTGCCCTGCCTGCAGCAAGTTAGATGCTGCCTTTACTGTGACCCCACAGGCCTCTGTACCTCTCATCCCCAGATACACATGCTTGTTGTCATATAAGCCTTCTATTACAAAATGCACCATGAAGCTTGTGGGTTTGTTAAAATAATAATAACTCACCATCTCCTAGGCCCTGATATTCCAGGCTCATTCACACCACAATCGGCCTTGCTCATTATGACTCAGCAGTATGACTGCCTGCCCTTCCCTCTACCTGGAAAGGTGTTTGCCCAATCCTTTCCATTCTTCCAGTCTGGATCTCATGTCACCTTATCACAGAAGTCTTTTTCATGATCTATAAATAGTGGCATGGAAAACAACCCTATTCCCTCCCCAGGTCACCTGATTCTCAGCCTACTTATGCCCTTCACGGCACCTACATATCTTATTATTCTGTTTGTCTTGTTCTTCATGTACATGCTTATTCTTTCTACCCTACTCCTCCATCAGACTATATTTAGGAGGGCTCTGGGCAATATCCTTATTACCTTATAAATACCTGGCACAGAGTAGACACTTAATACATCCTGGTTCAGATCATTAATCCATTGGTTTTAAACAAAGAATTGATGAATAATTTAATGAATGCCTACATACTGTCTTAGTCAAAGATAGCTGTCATAATACCATAGACCAGGTGGCTTAAATAGGAAGAATTTATTTCTCATAGTTCCTAAGGCAGAGAAGTACAAGATCAAGGTACCCACTGATTGGATTCCTGGCAAGCGCTCTCTTCCTGGCTTTCAGACAGCTGCCTCCTCATTGTGTCCTCACATTGTGAAGAAAGAGTAAACTCTGGTCTTTCTCCTCTTATAAGGACACATCCCATCAAGGGGGACCCCTTCTCAGGACTTCATCTTAACCTAATTACCTCCCAAAGGTCCCCACCACCAAATACCATCATGTTGGGGGTGAGGACTTCAACATATGGATTTGGAGAGGACATGTACATTCAGTCCACATCACATACAAAGAAAACTTTTCTTCTCAAGGGATAATTAATTTTTAGTCACTGCAGACTCAGCTAATAGAAAATGTCCTACAATACCTAAGTGTGTATAAAGGAAAGCAAAAACATGCTGTATATACTTTATTTAACTCCACATAGTTTCACAAAGCAACCTTTGCATCCTGCCCTCTTAATATGTGTTGAACATTTATTGTTATGGTATTTTTTTCCCTTACTCATCATTCAGTGCCTACTGACAGGAACAAATAATGAAGACTACATTTGCTAATGTTTCCTGCTTAGAGTCCAGGATATTAGTGTCTAATTGCTGGGGGGAGAGGGGGGGTCTTATTATATTGGACATCTTTTGGATTGCCTGCCAAGCCCAGAAGCTATCCTTCTTCTCAGGAACCTTTCTGCCAGACCCCCATGGGGAGCACAAGGCAGCCCTGTTTGCACTGGGAATCCAAGCTCCACACTGACCAAGAGCAGTCATCTGACCCAAGTTTGGCAATGCAGAGCCTTTCCAGGGAATGTGGAACTGCAACTGAGAGCCAACTAGTCAGTCTCCATGGGTGGCTGGAACTGCATAAGGAGTTAAGGGTTATTCATGTTTTCCTCATGAAAGCCACTCCGCTGAGACAGAAAAAGTAGCAAAAACAAAAAAGGAGGGACCAGAGAGAGAAAGTCCTTATCGTTTTTCAGGTTTAGATTCCAGTCTGTTTCCAAGAACCAGCCTATTCTTGACCCTAAGTGGCATGAGATACCTCGATGTAATAAAGATCCCCTCTCTTTTTCTTGTTTTACTTAAGCTAGCTTCATTGCTAGCTAGTTCATTCATTGTAACTGAATACGAATGTTCTAACTTCCTGAGAATGTGAAAATCTTTTGTATATTTACATACACATGTGCTCTCAAACACACTCAAACACAGCTATAAACACAAAACTATTTCTTTTTGTGAAAACTCCCACAGAAACTCTGAGGGAGGGAAGGGGGAAATTACCATAACAGAAATTAGCATTTCTAGAACACGTACGTTGTGCTATTATATTGCACCATGCTGAGTCAGAAATGAGAAAAGACTGGCCAACTTGGTGATACATTATTATTTTTCCCTTGTACTTAAAAAATATTTGTTATTTGTCTAGGGAAGTGGTTAGCTTGGCTTCTAGTTACCAGAGAGGAGAAGGAAAATTTAGCATATTTTGCTGTGTATAATGTGCTCCCATGTATAATATGTACCCACGTTTTTGGCCCAAACTTTCAGGAAAAAATCTTTCATTTTAATTTTTAATTCAATTGTTTATGTATTTATACTTAGAAACAAAACCATTTATCATATTCCAGGGTATATTTTGCAGACAGATATGATTATTGCTTTCTAGAGTTACACTTTTAACACATAAGTGTAAGTAAAAGAATTAAAAATATTTATATAGATATGAAATTAGCACTACCCATGCATAATGTACATCCTTATTTTTCCCTCAAAAATTTGGTCAAAAAAAGTGCACCTTGTACATGGCAAAATATGGTAATCTCATGATCTCTGAATTAATCCAGCCTGAAACTCATCTGCATATCTCCGTCACTCAAGGCCAAGCTATCTAAAGAGCTTTCAGAAAACATTTCACTAGACAAATAACAAATATTTTTTAAGTACGAGGAAAAAATAATAATGTGCTGCCAGGCTGGCCAATCTTTTCTCATTTTTGACTTAGCATAGATGTAATATAATAGCACAAAGTTGATGTTCTAGAAATGCTAATTTTTGTTATTATTGCTATTAAAATATTATAATGTTCCTGCTCTTGACCCAGTGCTCCTAAGTGGAGCTGGTGAGGTACAGTTACATGATGCTGACTCTAAATCCATAAAAACATTTTCTGTGAGCAAACACTAAATAAAATCATGGGATAATTATGAATCAACCAAGGCACTCGGCATTCTGTATTCTAAAATTTTTTTAGAATACATAAAATTAATGACACAAAGTGACTGGTTACAACTGGTTTACATTTTTTAAAAGACAAAAATGTCAATTTATACTTACTTATTAAAGAGAAAAATACAAAGTCACAACGGCACTTGAGGAAATGAACATATCTTCATTCATCCCAAAGAATCCAGAAGTGAGAGGCATGGCATTCTGGGGCTGCTTTCCAAGCTCCCCTCTCTTTTTTTCACCAAGACTCACACCCCCATTCCTCCCAGCTCTCCCATGGATCCAGCATGGCTGGACGAGAACTGTAACAGCTGAAGGCCCTTTATTGTTCACCACTGACCCAACCAAAGAAATCCTACAGCAAAGCATGACTACCCTCAAGAAAAGTTGACCAAAAGCAACTTGGGAGAATAGGGGAGTAAAAAAGGGACTAGGAAGTGATAGGATTCCATAATCACCTTCACTGGCAGTCGACAAATTAAATGGAAACAATGAGAGTCTACTTGGGACCTATCAAATGGGCAGTTACTCAGAAAAAAATATATACTACCGAGTGATAGTAAGGATGTGCAAAAAGTCTCTAGCTTGACTAGTAGAAGGGTAACTTGTCTTACACTCTCTAGTACTCTTTATTAAAATATGCAACATCTTAGGCCCAGAAATTCCGCTTCTGTAAATTTATCCTACAGATATAATCAGAAAGATGCAGAGTGCTTAGAGGAACACAGGTGTTCCAAACAACAAAAACCATAAAATGGTCTTATAACAGGGAGAAAATGGCAACCATCTAATGATCCCATCATGGCAGAGTGATTCCAAGAAATATACACATACATGAATTTAAGCCCCGGGTTCTTCAAACTTTGATCTTTATCAAATCAGCTCAAGGAGTGGCTGAGTTAGCTAAAGATCTCCTGCAGCAGAGAGCAGGGAGTTCCAGTGGATGTGTCCCTTCCCCATTCATCCCAGATTTACTATGCATTACATACTAGGCATCCACCTAAAATTATATGTAATGAAATTCTTCCATTGCACAGGTGGCAAACAAGGCCCACAGGCCAAATCCAGCCCTCTATCTTGTTTTATCCGGCTCAGCACCTTGTTTCTATCTGGCAGCAGCACCAAGCTCCCGCTTAACTGTTAAGCAGTTACATTTATACAGTCCTAAAATTACATTTGGTCCTCTGAAGGCAACTGCGAGGTTGATGTGGCCCCTGATGATGAGTTTGACACCCCTGTTCTATTGCTTAAGAAACAAAAAATGGTTGGGTACTGAAAACTATTATGCAACTGTTACAAATCATGTACTATAACGACTGAAAAGGGTAATTAGCTACCCAAAGACCTAGTAGATTCCTGTGAAGGGCGGGTCTTTAGTGCCTACCACTTACAGAAACAGATTAAACTCTTAAATATGGTGTAACCTTCTCAATTCCATCTGCATAAAGAAACAATGATAAAATTTCCCTTCTAAGACAGTAATGAAGCTTAATTGAGATAATTCATGTAAAAGTTTTTAACTCATATCTGATACACAATATTCCATAATGGAAGTACTTTCAATATATATCAGCCTAAAGCTTAGAGTTTCACATTTAGCCAGTAGTCAGCCCTACTTCCATTGATGTAACAATGAAACCAACATCAGCTCAGACATCCTTGCAGGCATCCATGACTCCAAGTATTTTATATACATAGTTAAAAATTACTTCTCTTGCCCAAAAGAATCCCTCTTCGAAACGTACAGGCTTTCTGTTCTGTTTTGTTTTGTTTTTGTTCCTAAGGAAGCAGGCACTTCATTTCTTAAGCAACTGAATATCCTCACTAACAACCCCAACAGGTCACCTTTCCCCACAATCACAGAAGTACTCAAAGAACACTCGAGCATCACAGAATGTTACAGATGCCTTTATGGGGAAAAGTAGGGCTGGAGAGTTTTATGTCTTTGAGAAATGACAATAATTCAGGTTTCATTTCTAAAGTAATATGACATGATCATTTTAAAACACAGACATGAAATGGTTCATTTATATAACCAGTTGCTCAGAGTCTTGTCATTTTAATGGGCAGCTTATAAAAACATACCTTTTGAAAGAAAAAGGTATATTTTGAAATAGTGTCTACAGAGAGGAAAAGGATGGATGAAGCTCATAAAATGTAACTGCATTTTAGTTTTGACTTGGGGAAATCAATCCACAGATCCACTGGTACATCGCTACGTCCTACCTGCTACAGTTCCCAGCCAATTGCTGCCATGAGAGCCCCTTTTTAAAAGGGTTCATCCAATAAGCTGCATCAAACAGCAGGAGTTGACATCTGCCCCTTCATCAAACCTCTCTGTGTGACCTCATGGGAGTCTCAGTGACTGTAGGAACTGGAAAGGCAATTCTGATAAGGCTGGGCCCACTGGTCTGAGAATAAGATAGTCTTGCCTAATTCAGGCCAGGGCCAATAACCAGTTGTTGACCACTCTAAGAATGGAGGTGGTACCAGCCCCAGTCATTTCATAAGAGAGAACACCTGTTAAGAGCATTCAGATTCAAACTTGTTCAGCAACTCTACCATGCTAACCAAGAAAGGAGAGAAAGCAACTTGTAGTAAATACAACAGACTCTCTAGAAACCTTCCTGCCCCAAACATCTCCCCATTCATTTAACACTGGTACCCAAATCCCCATCTTGGTTTCCCAGTGCACACAGTAAGGAGAATATTTAAAAGTTCCCTGCCAGGGAGGGCAAAATTCCCTCCCTGGAATTTGTCTCCCCATGAAGACAAATCATGTAGTATTATCTTAGGAAGGATATTATAAATTATATTATAAATATCTTTTAAATATTTTATTCTATGCATCATAAAATATATTTTATTATATGCATAAAATATATTTTATTATAAATATATTAATATTAAGGGCTTATGTGCCAGGAACTGTCACAACTGTTTCATATACCTTATCTTAATTAATCCTCACATGCTGCAAGGCAAGTACTACTATTATGTACATTTTACACATGAAGCAACAAAAGCTCAAACTGGTTAAGTAACTGGCCAAAAGTCACTCAGCTAGTAAGAGCCAGAACCCAGGGTCGCTTGGCTCCCAAGACATTATATTCTATTGTCTCTCTCTAAGCAGGTTCCAAAGGAGGTAGTTTGAAAAAAGACAGGTGCACCAAGTTCAAGAGATAATGATTTGTACATCAAAGAAATAAAGTGCTATCATCTAGAATGGTGTTAGCAGATGAGTGGAATCACTAAGGGAATTTTTTTTAACGTTGGTGCCGGAACTTCACGCCCCCCCCCATGCCCAACACAAACCATTCTGATTTCAATTGGCTTGAGTGCAGGAATTTTTAAACACTACTCAGGAGATGTTTGTGTAGAGTTAGAGACCACACCTGAAAGGATTTGGGGCTGAACTTAAACGTTAATAGAAGAAGCTAAGTGAGCAAATGAACTTTTGGAAATCTCTAGAGCAGCTCTGTCTGAAAACACGTCCTTCAGTAAGGGAAATATCCAAAGCCTGCGCTGTCCAAATGCTAGTCACTAGCTACACTGGCCTGTGTGACTAAGGAAATGGATTTTAAATTTTATTAAATTTTAATGAATTTTAATTTAAAAAGCCCCACAAAGAGTACTATTGTACTGGACATCAGTGTGCCCCACTTCGCTGGTTTGAAATGGGTGAAGAGGGATGCCATCTCCAAGCCAAGAGGCAAAGCTGAGGAGTGCTTACTGTGAGTATTAAACAGGGCTGCTTCTCCAAAAGGGACCTCCATTAATGATTCAGGTACTGTGAGGGGCTAAGAGGGGAAAAAATCACCAATGCCTTTGAAAACAGGTCAAATGTTTCCAGCCAGATATGCTTTGAAGACACAGCTCTTCAGGATCATTCTTAATGTTCTCCGTATAAAGCTAATTCTCCAGATTTAGTACCAGCTGCTCACCACAGCCATCATATATACTGTATCATAATGATAATGCAAAGAAATGAATTTAGGATATGAGAAATTACACACTCATAAATCTGACACTACTTCAATTTTCTAAATATATATTCAATTGATTAATTCAGGGATTTTCAATTGGTGTGCCTAAACAATTTTTAAAACATGCAATACCTGACTATTTAGTCAGGGGAACTAACCTCTTTTCCCTTAGACCACAGGCGGCAAACACTAGGCCCATGGGCTGAATCCCACCCCCACTTTGTTGTATATGGCATGGCACCTTGTTTGTACCTGGTGCCATCACTGAGCTCTTTGCCCCTAGTTAAGGAGTAGTTACATTTATATAGCCCTAAAATGACATTTGGCCCTTTGAAGGCAACCACGAGGCTGACGTGGCCCCCAGTGAAAATGAATTTGACACTCCTGCCTTAGACTGTCAAATAAAAAATAACAGCAGCCAGCAGAACAATAGTCATTTGAGTGAATACCTTGTCTTGAACCATAAATGTATAGGTCATATAATAATGGAGTTGCTTCTTACTGGTCATGTCATATAGTAAGGCTGCATCTGATTGGTTAATTTTTGGTACCAGAAATTCTTATATAGAAGTATAGGCTCCTGATTTTTAAAAAGTCACTTTGGAGCAAAAAGGGTAGGTAATCACTATTATTTTTGTGTGTGTGTATAAATCAAACAAAATTATACCTAATTTTTTTGGGTGGAGGAGCAAAATAAATAATTATTTTTTGGTGTGCTGCAGAATTTTAGTAATTAGTTTATGTGTGCCATGAGATGAAAAAGGTTGAAAATTACTGGATCAGTTAATAATGTAATGACAGAGCAATTATGAATATGTTCATCCAATATCTTTAATATTGTAGCTAACCATACTTGAAGAATATAAGGGCTTAGAGATAAGTTAGCATCTAGAAAAGCTATCAATACATCTCACTTTTATTAGAATAAGAATTTTTTACATTCTCAGGTATATTACATGCCTGTGTGACGAGCTGTGCACTTCATTTGGGCTACAAGACTGCATTTCAGAGGACTAATTCCAGAAATGTGTATGTTTCCCTAAATTTTGCCATAAAATTATATTTTTAAAAGCCTTAGATTTATTGAATTTTGCATCAGATATCTGAATTCAATTTAGAAAAGCCTTAGCTAATTACACATGTGAACACCTCCATAATTTAAAATGACATTATATTCTGAGTAGCACTTTCAAAAAGGAAACATCACCTATGGCTCCACATTTATCTCTACAACATAGTCATGCTAAAACCTGGGCATGGGACCAATTTAAAAGCAAGCAAGAGCTTCATCTGGTAAATTAAATTGTCTGGAGATTGCCCTGGCTGGCGTAGCTCAGTGGATTGAGCGCGGGCTGCGAACCAAAGCATCACAGGTTCGATTCCCAGTCAGGGCACATGCCTGGGTTGCAGGCCACAGCCCCCAGCAACCGCACGTTGATGTTTCTCTCTCTCTCTCTCTTTCTCCCTCCCTTTCCTCTCTAAAAATAAATAAATAAAATCTTTAAAAAATTGTCTGGAGATAAGAAACCAAAAACCTACTGATATACTTCTCATTAACTCAATAATAAAACTGAACTTCCTCCCATTTTCCAAAATGAATCCAGACTAACTACTGAGTGGCTATTAGAAAAGTGAGAGGGAAACTGATCAGTGACACTGAACATGTCACATAGGCTCAGTTCATCAGCTGCTTTGAGGACGCACACTCCTGGACTATGCCTATTCCATTCCATCTCATCTAAGTAATGGTTACTGCTCTGGTCTTGGTAAGTACCATTTTTATGACAGTCATAAAAAGAAAAAGTTTGCCTGTGTTTTTAAGCAAATGACATAGCAAATATATTACAACAAGATACGTGGTCTAATTAAAAAGGAAAGCAAATCCTAAAACAAATTTGGACTGTGATACTGGACTGAAATAGTCATTTGCAATGCAAGAGATCTCATCTTCTAATTGTTCCTTTCTAGTTAGACAGTGAAAACCAAAACATACAACATATTAACTATAATCAGAGAACAACTAAGTGAAATTATGAGCCAATCTCTCTCTCCTTTTCTAAGTAGAATGTAAAAAGAACTGGAGTCTTTTAATTCTTTTAACACTATAGTCTATATTACCCAAACACTGTCCTACTCTAGAAAATGTGGGTTCATGGCCCGGCTGGCGTAGCTCAGTGGATTGAGTGCGGACTGGAAACCAAAGTGTCCCAGGTTCGATTCCCAGTCAGGGTACATGCCTGGGTTGCAGGCCATAACCCCCAGCAACTGCACATTGATCTTTCTCTCTTTCTCTCTCTCTCTCTCTCTCTCTCTCTCTCTCTCTCTCTCTCTCTCTCTCTCTCTCTCTCCCCCTCCCTTCCCTCTCTAAAAATAAATAAATAAAATCTTTTAAAAAAATATTGTTTAAAAAAAAAAAGAAAATGTGGGTTCACTTATCGTCTATGGATTCTCTTATACATTTTTCCACCTCAGAATTTACTGTACTATTTTGTAGTTAGTTTGTACATCTATCCCTAATATTCAATTCCACAAACATTTATTGAGGGACCATTTGTCAAGCACCATACCAGATACTGCAGATCTGGTAATAAACTTGGTAAGTTTTATGGGCTGATGGAACAATACCTAGATTTATGGCTGAATAAGGGCTGATAAAGGCAATAAAGGGAGTAAATACAGGGTGCTGTCAGAACATGCAATGGGGGTCCCACCCAGATGTAGGAGTGAGGAATGACCTTCCAGAACAATGTGACCCACAGCATGAATTTAAGTTGGCCAGGAGAAGGAGCAGAGGGTAAAAAAGTTAAGAACATCACTGGCCCAGAAAATGACACACACTACTACTTGGCAATGAGCACAGCACTAAAATAAGAAGAAAACAAAGTTCAGTAAGCTCAAGGGGAGAGGAGTGTGTTCAAGATGAGGCCAGAGAATGAGCAGAGGTAACCACTGAAGGCCTTGTACTTCCTGTTCAGGCATTTTGACTTTTATCTGGATAGCATGGTGGAACCAGATTTGAGTTTTATGGGACAATTTTTCTGGCAGCTGGAAGAGAGGAGATCAGAGTGGGGAGGAAGCCAGAAAGCAGAAAACTCCTGCAGACTGCCTCCCAGAATGCAGTTTAATGAGCTCAATGTAAAATCAGTAATGTTGATTCAACTTAATTCATGCTGGAAAACATATCCATTTACTAATTCACTCAAATATATATATTTCTATCATTCCTTACTGACAATGTATATGCTCCCCAACCAATGAACATGGGTTTGAGCTACTTTATAATTACTAAATTGGCTGCCCTAAGTTTTATGCACTCTGCCTCCACCCCAGCATCCTCACATTCCTCATTCGAGTGGTCAGCACGTGCTCAGTGGCAGGCCAGAATCAGAGATCCCCTGAACCGAGTTAACTCATTTTTTCACAATGTTAATTCTATCAATGTGAGTCTACCCCAGAATTACACAACAAAAAGCAAAGTTAAAGAATACAAGCAATTTGCCTATACATACAGAAATTGTTTAGCAGATTTATGTATCTTAAGCATACACACAGCATGTGCACAGATATGTCACTCAAGAAGTGTCTCACTGGACCACTCTGGGCACCATCCCTGCAATTTATTAATCAGCTGATTAACCTTTAAACAGACCCACCAGAACATCCAACAATCAGCACCTGAACAGAAACAAATCTTTACTGCTGTACAAGCAAGTAGTTCAAAGTGAGAGGAAAAAACAAAACCCCCACTTGAAGGTAGTGTTATTTACTGTTAGTGTTATTTTATGCAGTGCAAGCTTTCAAGCTTTCAGCTTGCACTGCATAAAATTTCCATTTCTGGGAGATCCTTGGAGATGGGTCTCTGGTGCTCATGCCACAGATGGAACAGGTGTAGAAGCCTGCTCACTGACATGTGAGGTTTGTCCTCCAGTTACATTGTGATGTCATCCTCCATGTCACAGCCGGAACTGGGAAGAAGGGGTAGTGATGGAGTAGTGATCTTTTTCCTTTAAGTCAAGTGTACAGCTTCCATTGTAATTCAGAAACATCATCAGGGGTCCTTAATCTTTTGGAGTCATGAGGCGAGGGGGTCATGCCTCCTGAGTATCACAAAAGCGTGAATGCAATTTCTAAAGCCCATGTATGGACCCCCAAATGCATGCAGATCAGCTGGGATTCTTTGGTTTCTAAGAAACAGGAAATCAAAATCAAACTAACTCAAGCCCTCTAACCCCAGGAACTACATTGTCTTATACAAATAACTAACATGTCACTTAACAGCATGGCACAGCTTGAATCAGGAGGTACAGTTTGCACCAGCAAGACTATCTTGCTTTCATCTCTTTGGGCTCGTTCTCAGGAGCTATATGGTGGTACAAAGGAGTAAGGGGCTCCGGGCCAGCACCATCTCAGGTTCAAAGGAAAGGAGGCAGTATGTTTTTTTCCCCACTGTATCAACAAAACTCACAATAGCTCTAATTGCTTCTGATAGGGTCACAGGCCCATCTCTGAATCAATCACTAGAGTGAAGGAAATGATGTAAGCTCCATACAGGCAACACTCCTGTGTGTGCCACTCCCCAATGTTTACCCCACATCATTCTTCTCAGATGTTATACAATAAGAAGCTTGATTCTTGTATGGAGCTACAACAGGTTATCACTACAACATAAACATGGTATAAACTGTAGTTAATTTACTTGGGAAAAGGGCTTTCTTAGTGCCCCTGTGCCTTAGCAACTTTGGATTGGGGCAAAATTTAAGATAAGCAGCTAGGAGGACAGAGTTGATGGTACATAATAATAAGCAGACTCAAACTTTACTAAGGCATGTGCCAGGGGAATGATGGTTGCAATAAGCTAAAAAACCCTGAGACAAATACTCTGTTTTTAAATTTCATTTTTAGATTTTAAGGGGGTTACCTCAACCTGACCATATCACTCCATTTTCCATTCACTCAAAGAAGGAAGGTAACAAGTGTCTATCTGCACCTACCAACTTACAGGAAACACTGAGAACCAAGGAACATGTGAACTGAAATGGGAGGATGGACCAGCTAGTCCACATTGTGAGAAACTAAACGGCAAACAACCCACATTCTTCAAAACTAAACTGCAGGGAGAGGAAGATTTGGTGGGCAAGGGAAAATGGAGAAGGAACTTAACAAGAAGCATAAAGAACCAGTCATTCAACCACAGAACAGGGATCTTATTTAGACGCTTATTCAATCAAAGAGAAAAAACTATTTTATAACATTTGATAATTAGTCATTTGAACATCAACTGGATATTTGGTGACTAAGGTATTAAGCTAATTTTTTTAACTTTACATTTTTCAAATCCTTCTTTCTTACAAGGACATATTGAAAAATATATGAAGTATAATAATATCCACAAATTGCTCCAAAATAAGAAGGACAATACTGGGGAGAGCTCTTGGGGGTGGGTGGGGTACACAGGGACGGGTTCATTATACTTCTCAGTCTCCTGATGTTCAATTTCATTTTCTGGAGACAGAAAATGGGTTAGACAAAAGCAGGGTCTTAGCCATTTTGTTTTCTGTTACATTCCCAGTTGCAGCACAGTTCCTGACAAAGAAGGGCTTGAGAAACATTTGTTAAATGAAGGCGAGGACATTCCCAGTACTACACATTATCCATTTCACTAGTCCAAGGTCAGCAGCAGCTATGTGGAGGGTCCTATAAATCTAAAGGCTCTCCAGCCTGCTTGTACTAACATAAGCACTGCATACTCTGCTATGGTCGAAAGCATCTTTTTACTCTCACCCTCTTTGTCACTACGGACAGCTTAGTACATAATCTCCATCATTATGTAAATGGAATAAAAGTGGGGGGAAACCCTACCCACAGTGATCAATATATGTTTATACTATACACATACAGTATATATTATATTATACATATATATTCTCAATCTATACTATAAGCCAGAACTAGGTATTGAGGATGCTTCATGGCACTTACATTTCTAATGGTGGACACGCCTGGCACGCCCCTTCTCCAGTGCCCCCCGGGTGAGAGGCAGAAGTGTGCACTGGGCTCCAGAATGTAAATGAGCAGGTATGAGTCTGGTTTGCCATCTACCAGATGGTAGGACATTAGATGAATTGTTTAAACCTTCTTCACCTCTGTGTCTTCACTGGTAAAATGAAGAACATTTAAGTGTTTCTTAGAGTTGGTATTAGAATTAAACATAAAGTGCCTTTCATAATGCCCAGTACAATAGAATCAAAAAAGTTACTATTGTACCAATTTTCTTCCCTGGAAAATTTTAAAGAATTTGTTTTAACTAAATAAGATTACAAGTTATTTAGCTGAGCCACCTATGACTGCTCACCATCACTGCAAATTTGGAACCTGACATGATTTTGACATTCCCTGCCCTGCCTTCACACCAAGCCCTTTCGGGATCTTGAAGGAGAGATATAATTAACTTCCAGAGCTTCAGGCATGCAAATAGTGGGTCTTGTTTGCAAGTCGCATCTGAACAACTTTCCATTTCCTTGCTGGCCAAGAATTCTTTGCAAGTTCCAAAGTGATACATGTCACTTGTACACATGCTACAAGGTATAAATGAACGCATCCAACCGCTGCAGGGATGGAAGAAAAGAAGAGTGGGCAGGTCTAGAGGCCCAAGGTTAATTCCCAAACTTGGAGCTGCTAAAAAACAAATGAATGATCATGAAGACATTAAGAAAGTTGCACGTACAAGCCAAATGGATTGTTGAAACAGTTTTGCATAAGAACCACTGTCCTCAAAAATCAGTCTGCTTCAGTTGACCAACCTCTTTCCACCATTCATTAATTCATGAATAAAGAAATGGCACATCAGCCTTCTATTTCCTCCTGAAAGTGGCCACCTAAATACCTTTCATACCTAATGTAGCATTTAGAGCTTAGGGTTTTTAATCAAGGCAGACAATATTACTAGAGGCCATGTTTTTTTTCTTATCTATCAATAATTTAACCTTGCTGAAAATGCCATGTTTCTTTCCATCTTACCTCTTTTGTTCCCAGACACCGAAGCATCCATGGGAATATTAAAACATATTTTGAGATTAAATGGACACTAAATATTTACAGATGCTTCCTGGGAGAAGCATGTTCTGCAGTCCCTAGCCCATGCCAGCAAATATGCACACACTAACAATCTAAGATAAGATCCATGAAGTAGAGGAGAGAGTAATGTCTTCAAAATGCACAAAGACACAGGAAATGCATTAACTACTTTAAAACATTTTGGTGTCAGACGTTTTAAAAGATTATCTTTAAAAATTGAAGCACAATGTTAGTTTTGAAAAACTAAAAGAAGCAGTGAAAGAAAAAGAGTTTGATAGATTATCTATTAAACATTTTGGCCAATAGTAGGCATGTTTTTCCCCCCTAGCTGACAGTCTCTCTTACCATGCTGAGAATCTGTTTAGCGTCTAAACAATACTTCTCTTCAAGAACTATCCTTAAATCCATTGTTTAAAACTTTAACCTTAGTGGTGTGGTGCTGAAGCTGGCGTGTCCTGGTTCACACAGTAACACCTCTTCACTACTCAATGTTCAGTTACTTCATACTGGTAGCTGGACATCTGCCATGGTGGTGGTATATATACACCATGGAAATCAGGGATCAAATCAAGGCTGTTTTTCCCCCAGAGAACCAGCTGTTGAACATTTACCAGCATGCTACTGAAACTAAATGTCCATCAAAAAGCAATTTTAAAAAAATAAATCACAGCATAATTATACAATGGACTTTGAAAGGTAATATAGAACTATATATTTATCAATGAGGAAAGATGTCCACAGTATTTTAAAGTTAGTATTATATACATATATTCACGTAAGTATTTTATATTATGAGCCCATTTTAGTAATATACACACCCCTATAGAAAAACATCTGAAAAAATATACATTGAAATGGTAAAAACATATTATTGATGTGTGGTAGGATCATGAGTGACTTCTAGTTTCTTCATCCTACTTTTCTGAACATTCCAAAGTTTTTGGAATGAATAACTATGATTTCATAATGGATAGGGGACTGCAACAAAACTTAAATAAGAAGAGATTATCATAATAGCAATGCTAGTATAATGAGCTACTTATACGTGAATGTGACTGGGATAATAAGAAATAGAGGGGAGTATTATTTTTAAAATGTTCTGAAATGGATTTGATATCAGACTTCCCTGTAACTTTTCAAGTCATTTTGGCCCAAAAGAACCTTCATCTGCTCTGGGCCAATTAGGTACGGCTGTTCAGTCTGGTAACACTTTGAAAAAAATCAATAGATAATTAAGAAGAGTATTTTTCTTAGTAATCTTTCCTATCATTAAATACACTGATTACATCCTTCAAGACTTGGATGTGCCCAATTTAGAAGACCAGACCAACCTGACATTTATTAGTGTGGATTTTTTTTAACTCCCTCCCTCTCTAATCACTCTAAGGGCATTGTATTGGGATGCCAACAGTTTCACCATCAGGATGCTCTAAGAAGCTGTTCCTCCAAAAACCCTTTGCTGTAGCTTTTGAAGATAGGACACATGATCAACTTCACATTTCAAATGTTTATTCCCCAAAGCCTTTTAAACATATCACCAATGGTAACATTAGTGAGAGGAATAAGAACATCTTTACAAATAAATGACAGCAGCCCTGGCCAGTGTGGCTCAGTTGCTTGAAGCACTGGCCCACACACCAAAATGTTATGGGTTTGGTTCTGGTCAGGGCGTATGTGAGGCAATCAATGGATGTTTCTCTCCCCCATCCCTCTCCTTCTCCCCTCTCCTTTCTCTCTAAAATCCATAAGTATGTCCTCAGGTGAGGAAATAGATAAATAAATAAACAGAAATTGATCCTTTCTATTAGCACTGCCCTTGGCGACATTCTTCTGTTTCTCCTCACGTTCCCTGACTCACTCTAACCTGACATGAATTTGTGCTGCCACTCCCTGCATCCTGCCCTTTGACAAGGCTTCCTGCTTCTCAAGAAGGTGCCACATTTCCATAATCCTTGAGGGTTCCATAATCCAGGGTAATCACCTGATCAATAAGGAATTGCTTTTTCCCATTCAACTTTCTTATACTGGCCTTGTTTTTCTTGACCTTGACAGTTTTGAAGAATACTGGCCAGGCATTTTGTAGAATGACCTTCCATTTGGGTTTGTCTGATGTTTTTCTCATGATTAGACGACGGTTATGTTTTGGAAAGAATACCAAAGTGTGAGATGTCCTTTTTGTCACATCATATTAGGAGTATGTGCTGTCAGCATGGCCCATTGCTGATGATGCTGACCTTGATCACTTAGTTAAGGTGGTGTCTGCCAGCTTTCTCCACCGTAGAGTCGCAATTTTTCATTCTCCATGTTCTAGTCTTTGCATGGGAGTCACTATGTCCACACCACACTTTAGGAAGCAAATTAAGCTCCCTGTTCTAGAGATGGAAGTATCAACCTATAGTACTTGGAATTATTCTGCAAGGTAGGTTTCTCTCTTCTTCCTCAAACTGGAGGGGGGCGGGTGTGTGTGTCTTATAGTCTGAAAAATACGGTAATACTGAGTTGGGAAGTAAGGCAGCAAACAGGAAAGAGATGAGGGGTGGGGACTACCATATTTTCAGACTATAAGATGCACCCCCCAAATATTGGAGAAAAGGGGGTGTGTCTTATAGTCCAAATGTAGCTTTACATTTACATTGGTGAAATATTATGTTATTTATATTATTAAATATTTTACCACATTTTTTGCTTCAACAATTTTTTACCTATTTCCCTCCTCTAAAACCTAGGTGTGTCTAATGGTCAAAAAAAATACATTTCTTCCATTCATTGATCATACCAGGCATAGTGTAGACAATATTATTTTTTTAAAAAAGGTCTCTTTAGGAGACAACATTATCATTAGAATTTACACAGCAAAATAAGATAATGCAGAAGTGTCACAGAGCTAGTTAACCATGGAGTCAAATCGCCCTTGCTCCAAAGGCCTTCCTCTTAAGCACTGCACTCTTCTGCCTCAAAGCAGGCCTCCATCTAACCCTTCAAATGCCTTTGACCTAGGATGTTGTATCAAGGGGGTCGAATGCAGACATGCAGGTGCATCTTTACTTCAAGGTTTACTCATCTACATTCCCTCCCTGACACACTAAATTTCTGGCTCCCAAGCTGTTCTCTCTTGGAGTGGAGGACATTTCTACGACTGCTGACATAATTACTACACAGGGGGATAAGCTTTCTCCCGTCTCATTTCAATACTCAGAAGTACCGTTCTACTTACATTTATGTAACATATAAGTTAATGTTCCATCAAATCCTTCCCATTGACTACAGTACAACTTTTTTAAAAAAGGATATGTGTACAAATAAGCAGCATCATTACATCTACTCTTAGAATGTGAGGCTTAAATCCATTCCAAAAATTCTCTGAGCACTTCCTCCCAGGTAGAGCAGTAACTACCCACTCATACAAAGTGCATGCTCAACCAGAGTTGGTTTCATACTACATTAATTAACACAGCATCATTCTGCAGCAACAAGGGCCCATCTGCTTTCTTGGCAGCAAAGAAGAGATGGATTTCAAGTCAGCTTAAGGAACGCTGAACCTGGAACATTTCTATCTGCATATTAAGCTGGAACTTCTTATCTAGTTCTAATTCTCAGTGTTAACTCAGCAAATCTTAACAGATTTCTTTAACAGATCACAGGAGGTCGATATTCATCCATCAAATCCCAGCATCATAGGCTAAGTCTGAAGCTGAACTTTGGAGCTGAACTAGGAGGAAGGAGGCCCATCCCACCACGGTAAGATTTTTCACTGCTGAAACTGAAAATAGTAACTTATCTACAGCTAGACCCCCTTTCTGCATTGTTTGTGTTCTCTGGGGGCAGTGTAATCTCAAATCAGCGTCTGGACCTCTTCAAATGGCTCTTCTTGAGTGCCCTGATGGGGGACTAGAAGGAGGGTGTAAGCACTGTTGATGTTGCTGTGTGGTGAGTGATCAATGCTCTGCTCTCCAATTCCAAGGGCAAAAATCTAAGCAAATTAACATGGTTTCAAGTTTAAAAGTCAAATAATGGATAGGCTGTGGTAGGCAGAATAAGGGTGTCCAAAAGATGCCCACATCCCCAGTGAATATGTTACCTTACATTTCAAAAGGACCTCCAGGTGAGGAGATTATCTAGGATTACCCGGTGGGCGCCACCTAATCACAAATCCTTGAAAGCTGTGGACCTTTCCTGGTCAAGAGGTGGGATTGGAGGAGAGATTCCCAGAAGTAAAAGGAACTCAGCCCACTGTGGCTGACTATAAAGATGGACTCACAATGGCCACAACTAAAAGAAAATGGGTTGCCTTGTGCAGCTGAGAACAGCTCTCAGTTGACAGCCAGCAAGGAAACAAAATCTCACTACTCCAGGCACAACTGAATATTGCCAACCACCCAAATGGGTAAAAAAGAGATCTTACCCTACAGCCTCCAAAGAGGAACAGAGACAGCTGACACTTTGATATTAGCCCAGTGAGACCCATGGAAGACCTCTGACCTTCAAAATATAAAATAAATTTTTATTGTTTCAAGCCACTAAATTTGTTGTCATTTGTTCTGGCAGCAATAGAAAACTAGATAGTGTCAGGGTAAATGAACCCATTCCTCAACATATAGGTCCTAGTTTTCAAAATCAAAAGGAACCATAATACTTAAATAGCACTCTACTGTGCTATTTAGTAAGAATTGCTGCAGAACCACATTTGTGATGCCAAAAACAGCTGTTGGTGTTGGGCAGTCTCTGAGAGATCACTACCAAAGATACTGATATTAAATGACCCCAGACCACTCTGAAGGGCAATGATAATTAACACTGACCTGTGATCCCAAGTTTTTCAAGTGCAAGGAGCATTTATAATGGTTTAAAAAAAAAAGGCACAGATCCTACATGGAAGTCGTGCTTTCAGTAATGTGGACTAATAAAATGCATAATCCCCCAAATCTGGTCTGGATTCACCAGTGTTTGTAAGTGAATTGCTATCTTATTAATTACAACAGCATCAACATACAGGTGAAAACTGTACTCCAGACATATGAGGTAATTATTTATGTAGACAAAGTCTGGAACATATATGGGTGCAAGTGTCCCTTTGTGTCCTGACCACCAGCACTATCCAGACCCATAATACAAAAACCAGAGTCATGGACTAAATACACCATCAGCGTCCTGGCACATACGTGGCACAGGGTACCTCAAGGGCATCACAGTTTTTGTCATTTCTATCTAAAGGATGAGTCTGATTTTCTCATAATTACAAATCCACCTGAGGCTATTTATATACTGCTAAAGCCACACTTGGGAAATATATTGTAAAAGGAATGCAAGGAATGACTATTAAAAAAAGTGACTTCCAGATAAAAAAACCTGGGGCCACTATGATTGGTATGGTTTAGTTCATTACCAACCCATGATTGCTTTAACCATGACTCCAGTGAAAACTTATCTCATGGAAAGCATGAGATTAAGTTGTAACAAAGAAAATGGATTCAAATAATCTTCTAAATATTAAATCACAGATAACCAATAAGCTACCACACACATCACCTCTCAGTAGATATTACTTCCACCAGGCTCCCAGTCTGACTTTGTATCACACACCTTCCCAATACCAATTCAACGAGGCTCATATTTGCAATCAATTTCCAGTGTAGTTCATGAGTGACAGTATAATAGTATGCAATCCATTAAAAATAATCAGATGTTTCCATGCGATTGATTCACTGGAACACTTGCCCAAAGCTCCTCAAGAGAACAGTACTTCCAATTCCTTATTATGGGTTAAAAAAATGTATAAAAAGATGACAATACCTCCTTTGTTGATTATAAATCCAACTTGTGACTTCTGATGGAAAAAACAATGAAATGATTACAGTATTAAATTGAAGCCAGTAAGCAGGGAATACTGGAGAGATGTTGACATTAAATGGTTTTAGGAAGGTTATATAGGAACCTTTAAAACCTTTCAAAGTAGCCCTGGCTGGCGTAGCTCAGTGGATTGAGCTCGGGTTGCAAACCAGGCATCGCAGGTTCGATTCCCAGTCAGGGCACATGCCTGGGTTGCAGGCCACAACCCCCAGCAACCACACATTGATGTTTCTCTCTCTCTTTCTCCCTCCCTTCCCTCTCTAAAAATAAATAAGTAAAATTCTTAAAAAAAAAAAAAAAAAACCTTTCAAAGTAAACAGTAGTCTAGCATGTAGAAACTGTCAATACCCAGCTGTGCATCTTTAGGCCAGTAACTGAGCCTCTCTGAACCTGGGATTTTCCCCTCATTTGTAAATTGAGGAGCAACTCCACATCTGATTCTGCATTCTAAATTCATGAATGCTACATGGACTAGCAATATCTCTAACCATGACTTTTGATGCCTGATAATGTTCTTCACTTCTAGCGCAGAACTAGAATCAGCCTGCCCCACTGCTCTGAACACTCCCCCTTATTCCATGGACAACCTTGAGCAAGCGTGGCTTCCGTAGTAAGCCTCAGTTTCTCCTCAGATCTACTTCTGAGGAAGAATAGGGCAACCCAGAGAGAAATTTCTATATAATTTAAGTAGTATTACTGATTACAAAAACTACAAATATGGATTAAAACCCAGAACTAGTGAGTTTAAGTTCGCTCATACTTGTAAGAACAGATTGTATAAAGAAGTGTAGAGATAAAGCACCTCACCATAACCAAGCACACTGATGGATCTGACCATTCTTTTTCCAAAGTACACAAAATGGAACACTTAAGATTGTCCTCTAACTATTGACATGTGGCATACAGCCACAGTAGAGAATGCCAAGATTTTGAACAAAAAAAAAAAAGAACTAAATTACTCCTGCTATTAAGATGTGGGCAGGAAAATCCCAAACAAAGCAAACCAAAGTTCCACAAAGACTTTTGCAAGGCAGAATTTGCAAAGCTCCTACTAGAGAAAGCCTATGTGCATGAATGGAATTTTAGATAAAATGCCCACACTGAACTACAGTGACTTAAAAAAAGATAGAAAGAAAAAAGGAAGGTGGCAGGTATTTTAAGTGTTTGTTGCAGATTTAAATTGAAAAAGGCAAATCTGAAGCGTGTCACCACAGATGTGAGACCCACACTGCAATGAGGAGCACACCATCATTTTCTAATTTATATACTGTATTCACTCCTAGATTATGGGGATGTTGGGTATTAATTGTGGCAGCCTTGCTTATAATATTGTGCCAATACTCTCTTGAGAGACTTCAAACTGTCACTTATCAACAGGTTTTTAACATTTTGTTGTCATCCCTCCTGAGTGCCTTTTTCTCTGTGATGTTCCCAACCTTCTCTCTTTCTGAGCACACCTCTGTCTGCCTGCAGATGAATGTGTAACAGGGCTTCACAGGGAGCGAGGGCTTGGCCACCAGCATAAACCCCCTTGAAGACCCACTCACCACCACACTTAATTGGCAGAAGTGATGTCTGCCATACCAGTTCCTACAAATACAGCTGGTTTTGGTATAGTCCTTGTGTCTTATAATTTGGCTAAGCGTAAAATTGTGCCAAGGGGGGAGCTAAGAGAGAATCTTCAAAATGGCAGTGAGACTGTCAGTGTGCATTTAACACATTTAATAAGACTAAACACAGAAAATGAAACTACTAGGGATCGGCTTACTCATCCCTAGTAGTTTAAAAAATAATAAAAGGCTTAAAGGGAATCCTTTGTAGCCAAACTGCTAGCACTTCTCTGGACAGGGGAGCTTCCATGCCCACCTGCTCTGTACATGTACTCTGCCTGATTGCTTCACCTTGATCAGGGGAACCTCACTCATCCTTCCAGACCCCTGGGTAAAGCTAGATGCTCCCCTCTCTCTCTTTGCCACAAGAGGTTAGACTTTCTGTTCCAGAAATTACCATGTGTTTTGTAGCTGTTCATTTTTCTGGCCATCTCTCTCTGGTATTGAGTAACAAGACCAGAGCTTCTTGTTCATTTCTCTATCTCCACAGGTTGGCCCCACCCAGACACACGGGAGATACTTCATATTTACTGCAATGACTATCAAGCAGACAAAGCATCTGCCTTAAAACGTAACCAGCAGAACCTCTATCTACTTCCATGAAGATATAACTGTTGAGTTTTCAAGTCTGATTATTATTCACTGTGGTGGAAGCTTAAAGCCTACACACAGCTTTCCCCCAGTATATAATTATGTCAAAGAGACAAATTAAACATGCATTACTTTTTTTCTTAAAACCCTCCCAACAACTCTACAGTGGTGCTCTTATCATTCCCATCCTAATGGGTGAGGTGAGTAGGGCTGGTAGGGAACCGACTTTTCCAACATCTCCCAGTAAGAAAGCCAGTGACATAGCCAGGACTAGACCTGTCAAGGTTCCAACACCCATGATTTACAACCTCCCCAACTCACCCAACAGCATATGTTCAACTCCTATTTGAAATAGAAAAACTAAAACCTTGAAGGTAACTTTTCACTTAATGTGCATTTATATGTTCAAATACTTATTTAACAGGGTAACCACTATTTGTTCATCATTTATCTATTTGCAAATTTTTGTTACGCCATATGAACTAAAGAATATCCATTTCTAAATCCCAATGAATTTAAAAGTCACTGGTGTAGATCTTTATTTCATTACTACAACAAACTTTAGGGAACTACATGCCTTTTTCCACAAGTTAAGTTTGCAGACTTCTGAATGCTTTTGAGCATATCCAACCTATTTCAATCCATGCTCCCATGAGAGTGTCCTTTGTTGGGTTATCAAATAAGTGAAACCAAATGTTAGCTAACCAGAGAAACTAGTTCTCTGTGTTTCATTCTCATGCAGGAAAGAGTTTGTTTATTAACTTTCACAAGATGATTCCCTGTGGCTTTCTATAGCAGGAGAATATCTTTAGGTAACTACAGTACACATGACTACCTCGGTGATACAAACCCACCGTCCACTCAGCACCTTCTGCCCTGGGGGCTGGGGATACTGTGTAGCACAGTATTTCCTCCTTTCCTAGAGTTAATATTCTTGTGCATAATTGTGGCCGATAAATAAGTAAATAAATTAAAAAGGTAGCTTCAGATAGCAGTAACAACTGAGAAGAAAATGACAAAGTGATAGAAAAGTAGAGGGGTGGGTGAAGACAGGAAGATGGTAGCAAGAAGGCCATGCAGAAGTTACTTGACATAAGGTATATACAGAACTTTCTGAGGTGGTGTTGAATTTAGTGCTCAGAATCAATAAGCCATGAAAATGTCTAAGGGAAGAACATTCTCGACAGAAACTACAAATGGTGTGAATGTTCATACTATATTCAAGACAATACAGGAAGTCCAAGTAGCTGGAGCTATCTTTCCCTTACTGATTTCCCCTTACTGATTTGATTCCACTGTGATTGGAGGAGATATTCTGTATGATGCAGTTGTTGTTGTTGTTGTTGTTGTTTTTAATTTAGTGAGGTTTGCATTATGGCTTAGGGTATGGACACTCTTGGTATATGACCTGTGAGTGTTTCAAAAAGACTTTTATTGTGTTCTATATAAACCCTCATGGCCGATGATGTTGTTATTCAGTATCAATTCCCTTAAAATCTCTCCGGTTGTTCTATCAGTTGTTGAGAGAGTTGTTGAACTCTCCAACTTTAATTATGTTGGATTTGTCTTTTATTTTTCCATCACATAGTATGCAGACCTGTTGTTTGGTGCATAAACACTTAGGATTGTTATGTCAACTTCATGGAATGACCCTTTTTTATTTTCTCTGAGGTATACTTTATCTGACATTAATATAGCCAATTTTGCTTTCTTTATTTGTGTTTCCAAGATATATCTTTAGCTATCCTTTCACAATGAACCTGGCTATGTCACTTTATTTGTCACAAATGTCTTGAACACCTGTATAGTTCTGTTTTCGTCCACCTGCCAGTCTCTGTCATGAAATTGATCTATGCACGTAGGCCATTTGCATGTAATGAAATTACTGATGTGTTAGGGTTTAAATCTACCATTTTATTTTTCATTTGTTTTTTCTCTCTTCTTTTTCCTGCCTTTCTGTGGGTTACCTGAATATTTTTAGAATTCCATTTTGATATGTCTGTAGTATTTTTAAGGGTATCTCTTTGGTATAATATTTACTTTATTTTTATTCAGGGGCTTATTATGTGTTAGATACTATGTAATTACTTTACTCACATCAAGGAAACAAGAGATTATAGTTACATCATAAGGATATTTTAAAATTCAATGGGTAGATGTGTCTGGAAGGAAGAGAAGTGTCAGAAGGGCCTCTTAGTAGCAACGATAAATGTACCAGCAAGTTAATTTATATCAAGCAATGTAGAAAAGATCCACTTTCAACCCAAAGCCAATGCATTTTCTAATTCTATTCATCTGCATTTGCTGACTTTCTGATTCTTACCATTTTAACAAATAGAATTCATGAATATGATAAAAACCATTCATGGTAAGCCAGTATTTGAAAATAGATGACTGTGTACAAGAAATTAATACACCAGAGTAATAACTCTGGTGTATTTACTTTCACTGCCAAATAAAATCTGCATTAATATTACATTTTTATGGTGAAATACTAAGAAATTTAAAATATTTAAATGTAAATGAGAACATTCTTATTTCACACTAAGTATTTATAGGCCATTATTTGGCAGGTTTAATGATTTATATTTACAATTTTAGCACCCACTGCACCATATATAGACTCTCCTGTCCTGTGCTTGAAACCAGAATTCAGCCCTTCTGTTCAACAGCCCTGTTTCTCCCTTGTGGATTACATTAAGCTTTTAATTTATTCCTCCTTCAATTATAAATTGGCATGATGGAGAAGAGGTGAAAGCAGACCTGAAGTTCCTATCACTACAAACGAGCAAGGCACTGCCTGAGCAACCTGAGGACCAGGATCAGGATACTGTGTTCTGGTGGTGGCTTCTCCCTGTCACCCACATCACCTCAGGCACAGACTGTGGTCTACCAGCTCAATATTGCCAGGAGCAGGGTGTGTGGACCGGAGAGGAATGAGGCATGCCTAGTCCTGAGTAGGAGCACGCAGCACCACAAAGTCGAACGAAGATGATGTATTCACGGAAAAATCTGAAAACTTCACTCCATGAATCAGGAGAGTAAACAGCTCTATTTAGCAGTAGGCTGAATGGTCATGAAAAAGCTGATCTAATTTTGCATGCATGGTGTGATGCTTCTACAGTTTCACTAGTTTCTTAAACTATCTCTAAAACACAGAGGTTGAGGCCCACTGGCTAAGTAACAGGGGAGGCAAAGAAAGGAAAAATATGAGGGAGTCCAGGGAAGACAGAACCAGGTATGTTTCCTTGTGAAGTACTGTGATATCTCAGTTCCATGGAGACACAGGTGGGATCTGGGAGCACTCCTGCTAAAATAATCCCAAGTAAAATGTGGTTTCCCAGGCAGGTGCACACCTCCCTGGCCTTGCACCTCCACGCTGGGCCCTGTCTGTCATCTCTGCAAACAGCTGGCCTACCTTCCAGAGGTAGGACAGGGCTCCTGGATTTCTCCCAGCCACATTCTGCAATGCCCATACACCTGCAATGTCACACAGCCACAACATCCATCCCTGCAGCTCACCAAAAGGCACTACCACGGCCAGTAGATGCCTTAGTCTTTTGCTTATGTCAAACACACAGCCACTGCAAGCAACTGCTCACCCAAGACACAGCCAAGCTCCAGCCAGGCCCCTGCTTCCTGGTAACAGTGTGCATTTTACCCGTGGTGTAAAAAACACATATGAACATAAAGCACGAAGTAACTCAAATTGGCCATTTTCTCTCTTTTATGCAACACTTTACTCTCCTTTAGACTCACAGGGTTTTGTCAGCATTCTAATCTAGGTTGGTCTACTCTGCTCATCTATCAGGTCCTGTCTGATATTATTATCTGATGCCTTAAAGGCATAACCCTGAATTTCATGCTTCCCTAGGGTTTCTCAAACTGAAACTCTTGACACTTAGAGCTGAATGATTCTATATCATTGTGGCTTTGCCATGCACTATAGGACATTTAGCAGCATCCCTGGCCCTCCCCTTGTGACAATCAAAAAGTTCTCCAGACACTTCACAATACCCCCAGCATGGACAGCGGGTCCTCACATTTGGTGAACAAATGATCTAGATCACAACTGACCTAAAATGAGTCAACTCCAACAGCAGGAGGGACATCAGCAGTTCATTTTAAAAACAGGATCATCATTTATGTTGATAATGTAGACACAAGGGAAGCCAGTCCCAGTAATGAAATATTTAGATATCAGTGTAAGCATTTTTATCATTCCACCTTCCCACTTCCTGCTCCAGACCTCCCTACACAGAAATTTTGGTCTCAATGAAAATTTACTGCCATTTTGCTATTATCAAAACAGATGTTCCAGCTCTGAGTTATGGAGCAGTTTCCTAGAGAGCAGGAAGAAGCTGAGTTTCCCTCCCGGGTGCCCTAAGAGACAGCAAATAAACAATATCACCTTCTGTAACACCATAATTTACACTCTGGTAATGGAGGAAGTAGAAAAGGTTTAATCAAGCAAATAAATTCACACCTGTTCTCTCCTCCTTTTTTTCCTTAGTTCTGTCTCCCTTGCATTTTATAAATGTGTGGTTTTAACCTATTACTGTTTCCTGCTAAAAGAAATATTTGGACTATAGCAAAATGCTGCTATGCAATTCCTTCCTTCCTTCCTTCCTTCCTTCCTTCCTTCCTTCCTTCCTTCCTTCCTTCCTTCCTCCCTCCCTCCCTCCCTCCCTCCCTCCCTTCTTTCCTTCCTTCTACTAAGCTTCAGCGCCCACAAGGTTCCTGGGGTGGCAACAGGGGTGCAAAATCATGCTGGCCAATTGTTCCTGATTTATTTCCATATATGCCTTACTATTCTCTGCTTACTCATGGACCATGAAATATGATACAGTGAGAGACAGTAGCTTTTTGTTCAACTGTCTCCTCACCACAAATGAAAACTGAAGCATGTCCCTTCTACCAAGAAAAATGCGTCCCTATTTTCACTTCTGTGGTAAGTTATAAAAGATCGTCTCTTCTGTCTTAGGTTCTCTCCCTCATGCTCTCCCATCCTTCTTCCTGGAAGAAGTCAGGTGCCACATTATGCAGTCACTGTGTGGAGAGGTCCATGTGGCCAGGGACTGAGGTGTGCCAACCATGAGATGATCTTGGAAGGATAGTCCTGAGCCACCACAGTTGGACCTGCCTTAGCTGACACTGCAGCCCCAGCAGACGGTGATGTGACTGCAATCTTAGCAGAAACCTTGAGCCAAGGCAGCAAGTTAAGCTATGCTCAGATCACTAACCCATGGAAACTCTAAAATACAAAATGTTTGTTGTTGTAAGCTGATAAACTTGGGGGTCATTTGTTATACAGAAGTAGGTAACTAATAAACCTGCCCAGCTAGAGGCCTCCACAACCAAAATAAAAGTTAGTCAGCTGTCACTTAACTCACTCATTTCCAAGAGACTCTGTTTGCAGAAGACCCTTCACTTCAGCTCTCCTCAGCAGGTTCCTCATGTAGAAGTCATCGCCATGACTTCTCTCTGTGGAATGTTTTTCACATTTAAGCAACCAAAATGTAATGGAAACAAAAGGAAGTAAAGCTCAAATTTTTCACATGTTTTCAACACTTGTCTCAGAAGAGCTCTGTAAAGAGAGTTTCAGGGTCAAAAATATTTTGACAAGCTATGCACTCTTCCTGGAGAACGCTAGGATTTCTTACCATGTTGAAAGCTCTGAGAATCCTGCAAAGGAGCTCTGCTAAACATCAAAACACTCTCCACACACCAAGTATCTCCTACAAAGGTCCTACTGAACCAGTATAAATGACATACTTGAGGGAGCAGAGGTCCAGGGCAGCAGTTCTCAAAGTGCAGCTTTAAAAGTGAGTGAAAATGCACTTCACACAGGTCTTTGTCTTATTTGACAGGGTGCTTCCCACTGCAGATTGCAGCTTATTCTAAAAGCATGAAAACCAAATGGTGAATGGAGTGATACTGATTATTATTTACCACTCTTTTCTCTAAAGGACACGATGGGGGCCATGAGTCTACTCTCACTTCAGATTTCAAGGTTAGGGAGACATCAGCTTTCTAGGTGGCTGTGTATAAAATTGCTCAGCCCTTTCTTTCTTTCTTCTGCCAATCAAAATCCTTGGGAGCACAGTGCAGTAGTTAAGATGATGGGCCTTGGAGTAACTCTGAACTTTATTTCTGTTCCATCACTTACTATACATGTCAACTAACCCCTTTATCTAATATAAAATATGGATAACAAGACCTGCCTTACTGGATTAGATATTTATGTTTAATTTTGGCACAATGCCTGGCACAGAGTAGGCACTCAATACATGTCACCTACTTGGTACCATTATCATCATGCAATACATCAGATCTTAATTAACCACTCTAACTTTCTAACAGAACCCCAACATCACAACACATCCCAACCACGTCATTCACGACTACACAGGTGCCATGTCCTTGCTGTCTTTGCACTGCCAGATGGAAGAATCTGATGCTTTATCTTCACCCTCATGTGGTAGCTCTTAGCTCCTGACCCTCACCTGTCTCGGCCTTCTCTAGTTTTCAACTGCAGGCAATGCCATAATAACCACCTCAATTTTAGAAGTTTCATAGTCGTTTGCAAAAGGTAAGCTTTGCTGTTTTATTTCCAATATAATTCATAAGGCCACCCAATAGTTTACTGTGGTCTAAAAGACGGATTAACCTGCAAGGCCTATCAGAGCCTTTTGTCCTCCTCATCTGGTTCAGAGATGAAAAGTAGGTAGACGGCCAAGCTTAAAAAGTTAATTCTTTCACTAAATTTAGAGATCAGAGCTACAAACCAGTGGTAACAATGCCACACTCAGCCCCGTGCTTGACCAGCTGAGAACCCAAGGAAACTGAGCAGGTGTGTGGAAGATCAGGTGGCTGCGCACACAGCATTTGCCAGCTCCATGCTACCACTAACAGAAGGCAATGGTTATGTAAAAGTGCTATTTTCATGATGCTCACTAGAAGCTCTAACGCTGACTACAGGCTGTCTGGAATGAGTGTCATTCAGAGATGCAAGCCATGAGGTAATGTGGTCTCCAGTGAATTAACACCTGGAAAGGGAAATTTCACTCTACACTCAGCAACATGGCAAACTCACATCTAGGTTGAGACACACATGCAGCTTGGCCTTTGAGTGACTTTAATAAGGTATGTAAGCTCTCTAAGCAACACTTTCTCCTTTATAAAACCAGAGGCATGGTCTGGACTATGTAGGTTGTCAGTGGTAAATTATGCTCTTCCACTAATGACATATGTAAGGACAGCTCCATAAGGGTCCTTATATTAATCCCAAGTAGTAACTGGCTCAAAGTACCAATATTCATGGTCTCCAACATGTTCCAAGCATTTACTCTGTAAAAACATGTGTGCCATACTTTCGGACTCATCACAACCCTGATGTAGGTCCTGTTATTATTCCCACAACAGATGTGATAACAGCAGGCCTGAGAGGCTAAACAACTTTATTCACCCAGCTAGGAAATGCTGGAGCTAGGATTCAAATCCGAGGTTCTAGCCACTGCAGCACACTGCCTCCCTGAGGAAGCATTTCATACATATTTGTGAAAGAATGGATGAACTGTCAAGGACAATTATTTGGTTTTTATCCTGTAGCACTTTCTTTTTTTCAAAAAAAAAAAAGAAAACATTGATTTGTTCTCCTTGCAGATTAAAAAGAGCAGCAGCTTACTAAACACCAAACACATTTCTTTATACTAATTTTAAGACAATTACTTCCTGAACCAAATTTTTACTACCCAAGAGTGGGTACTTATTTAAACACTGCCAATTAATGACGTGAGGGTCCAAAAAGCAACAGCTGGTCACTACAGGCAATTTTTATTTTGTAAGTCCAAAAATCCCAGAGGCTAAAAGAGTGTAGCATAACGAATCACAAATCAGAGACAGAGCCTTTGACATAAGGATTTAAAGCTCAAGAATTTCAATGTACTTAATAACATGAAATCTGAGACAGATGGCAGAATGCCTTAAGAAACCCCAAATTGTTAAGGTTATCCAGGATGGAAACTACTTAGCTGGGTTTGTATTTCTTCTCCCTTGATCAGAAAATGGCTGGCACCACCTGGTGGTTTTTCCTCTAAAAATCTAAGTCCCCATGAGCCAAAAAACTAAGATCTGAACCATATTCTTGCTGTCAACGAAACTGACCTTCCTGAAGAAAGCAGTCAATCATTAATTTATAGTTTATTCATGTAATTCTAACTGAAGTGTTGAGCAAATTTAGTTTTTATCTAAATAGAAATATTCTCACCTCTACAGTACTCCCTTAAAAATAGAAAATAGATTGTCCTGGCCAGTGTGGCTCAGTTGGTTGGAGCATCATCCCATAACCAAAGGGTTGTGGATTCGATTCACAGTCAGGACACATACCTAGGTTGCAGGTCCAATCCCAAGTCCAGGCACATACAATACCTGGTCTGGGCACATAAGGGATGCAACCAATCGGTGTTTCTCTCACACTGATGTTTCTCCTTCTCCTTCCCTATATTCCTTCCTCTCTCTCTAAAAGCAATGAAAAAAGTATCCTTGGGTGAGGATAAAAAAATAGAAAATGTCCCCAAGACTCATACCCAGGACAGTGTGAATGCTCCTGAACTTACACACAGCCTGGGTACCACCAACATCATGTATTCAATCAGGCTGAGGATGGAAAGATGCTTTCCTGTAAGTTAAACATACTTGCAGCAATGCTACACCGTGGGGTACCAAGCTCTTCACCATTTTACAGATGAGGACACTGAGACTCAGCCTGAATTTGGAACCTGTTCCAGAACTAGGATGGAGTGACAAGTAGCATATTAAGATTTAAGTGCAATTTTGTCTGTTTGCATAGTCCTGGCTATGCTGTGATTTGCTTCACCTTGATGGCCATGATGCCCACTAATCATCACATAGTACATGAAAATGGATGAGTTCTAATGAACGTTTGAACCCCATTAACTAATGGCAGTCATGGTAAAATTCTCCTTTGCTGGCAGTCCTAGTGAGTCAAGGTGCAGTTGTGCTAGACACATACCAGGTGCTCAAACATTGCTGATTTCTTAGTTTAAGCTCGGTTGACCTTGGGTAGCTCTGAAGCACTAAATGTTCTTCCCTTATGGAAGCACAAAGGGATAACTATAGGGTAAGAAGTATCCAAAGGGTAGGAAGGACACTTGTCAAATTTATGACCAGCATCAAGACGAAGATAAAAATTAGAAGAAATCCACTTTTTCAACCACATGTCTCTGAGTTACTAGAAGTATAGTAAACATGGAAACTGTGTTATCCTGAATGAACATTCAAGTAAAGAAAATCAAATGGGAAACAGCAGAGACAGTTAAAGGTGGGCAAAGAGAAGTGACCTAAAATATTTCACAGCCTCTGTTGGTTCTGGACAATCTTAATTAGATGCTCCAATTGATGTCCTATGGACTGGCAACCCACTTCATTACTTCAGTACATTTTCCCTCACCCAGGGACCCATTATTGCTCAGCTTCACCATAACACATTTACAGAGAGCTGACAAGCAATGTTTGAGCAAAATGAACTGGAAATGAATGACTTGCATAAAGAAAATGACAGTTTCTTTGGGAGAGTTACCAAGTTTATGTTGTATCCAGTTTGTGTGTGCATGTTTTCCTTCTAAGCTGAAAGTTTTTATTGAAGGGAAGAAATTGTCGTTGCTGGTGTGTCTCGGTTGGTTAGAGCATCGTCCCATACACCAAAAGGTTAGGGCTTCAACTCCCGGTCAGGGCACATACGTAGGATGCGGGTTTAAAACCCAGCCGGGGCACATTGCAAGGCAAACAATCAATGCTTCTCTCTCACATCGATGTTACCTGCCCACCCCCTCTCTCTGTTCCTCTCTCTCTAAAATCAATAAACATTTTAAAAATAAAGGAAGAAATTAACCTTGAAATTTATTGAGAGAAAAAAGTCTACGGTGGAGAGAATGGGAGGAAAGGCAGCTGGGTAGCTTGTGTTTAAGAGCTTGGCTGCTGGACCAAAGTTTGAGTCCTGAATTTGAGCCCTGCCACCCACACAGGGAATGCTCAGGGCCAAATTACTTAAATCCTCTGAGCATCAGGTTCCCTACCTTAAAATGCAGACTTCCTGTACCCTGGCCCTCTGCCTCTTCCTTCAGGTACAGGGAAGGTAAACACACCCCTGCCTCCTCTCTGATAGGTAAGGTGGGGCTGTATGATTAGTTCTGGTCAATAAGTTGTATGCAGAGGTGTGGTGTGTCCCTTCCAATCTAAACACAGAACCACAGGTTCAAGACCATCCACAGCCTGCTTTTCCCTTGTGCACAGCAATGTTGGAACAGGCCTCTATGTCAGTCAGAGTGACTAGGATGAGCAGGCCTGCTCCCCACCCACTCACATGTTTGATGCACACGCATCTTGACCTAAAAACAGACCTTTTTTTACAACACTGGTATTTGTGGAGTGGCTGTGTCTGTTACTGCACATAATGCTGACTGACTACTTCATAAGCTGCTTGTACGGAGTAAATAAAATAATGCTAAGATGTCTGTAAGTATTCAATGAGTGACCTGTTCTCCTTCCTTCCTCCCATCCTTCCATCTTTCTTTCTTCCTTCCTAAGGAACAAGCACTTCTCCTGGACAGGTACAACATGGTTAGTACTGCAAAGTTACACTGGGGGATATTTTACTTTACACCTAATAGAGAAGGAACTTAACTGAAGTAAAATATAAATCAATAAGCATTTTCTTTCCTTTTTTTCAGGTTCCACTGAAGGTTTAACATTAGTTTTTAGAAAGTATAAAAATTTAACCCCAAGGAAACCAGCTTTCCCTCTCAGGATTCAGCTTCAAACTAGAGCACTTCTTTGCAATATAGATAAATAAGTTACTTTAGTAGTTTGGTACAAAGCAAGAATACACATCAAAAATTAATACACAACAGTTGAGGGCTATGTTATATTTTCCTATGAAATAACTGAAATTAGAAGTGAAGTAAAATATCACCAGCCAAACTCATCTGGATACCCAGTTTCTGTACAAAAATAATGCTAATTTTAATTCACTACTGGGGGAATGCTCTCAGATTTTGAACTAGTGTTCTGTCATGTTCTCCATTACAGTAAACGGCCCCTTCACTGCCCGTTTTAACGGGCAATCAGGATGACCAACTAGTCCCATTTTGTCTGAGACTTACCCAGTTTTAACACCCAAAGTCCTGCAAACCTGGGAGACCACTCAGTCCCAGCAAACCAGACAGTCCGGGACTGTCTCAGTTTTAAGTAAGTCTGCATCCCAGAAGCACCCTCAACCCAGGACGAGCCAGCATGGTCGGCCACCCTTAATGCAGAGACAGCCGTAAGCACAAAATAAGCAAGACACCTCTCCCTGGGGTGTAAGATACAAGGGAGGGGCATTACATTATCTAAAAGAGTTTTACTTTAAAACAAAGATATATAACAGATTACTATACAAATTCTGAGTTAACTTTTAGGAGAAAATTCAGGTGGTCAAATTAAGGTTGAGCATTCTGGCCTGTTTTTACAGGGGCACACAGGTGGAAAAGCCTGATAAGCAAGACAGCAGAAGAAAAGCCACAGACACAGAAACACCCACGGTGCCACGTTTATGCACTCCCTACTTTGCTGCATCAACTTAGCCCTGTCATTTAAGCTCTCTAGGCTTCAATCATGGTTCCTCAATTTTAAAATCCTGCCCAGAAGAAGGCAGGGACTTTGCTTTGTTCATTGCTGCATTTCCAGGACCTGGCACTATGCTTGGCACAGAGGAAATGCTCGTTCTGTAGTGTGTTAATGAGTGCCTACATTTCTACATCAGTGATAAAACTAACACCCATATGAGCATCACTGACATTCTCAAAGATTATATATGCAGAAGTGTTCTGCATGGTAATAAGGGCAGTGTGAAAGTAATTTCTATTACTTCTACAAAGCTCTTTATTATCTTCTTTCTCCATTTAGTGACTCCTGGATTTTGTTGAGTAGCAGTGATGGAGTGTAATTTGCAGACTTCAGTCAGGGAAAATCTGTTAGGCCAAGTTAAACATTACAGTAATCTCTCCTTATCTGCAGTTTCACTTTCAGCAGCTCCAGTTGTCTGTAGTCAACCATAGCCCAAAAATATTAAATGAAAATTTCCAGGAAGAAACAATTCATAAGTGTTAAACTGCACGCCATTATAAGGGGTGTGATGCAATCTCAACACATCCCGCTGTCCCGCCCAGGATGTGAATCATTCCTTTGTCCAGTGTCCCTACACTGTTAATGCTCCCCAACTGTCAGTCATTAGTACCAGTCTCAGTTATCGGTATAACAATCTTGTGTTCAAGTGACCTTTCTTCTACTTCACAATGGCCCAAAGCACAAGAGTAGTGATGCTGGCAATCTGAATTATAGGCCAAAGAAAAGCCAAAATAGCTTCCTTTAAGTGAAAAGGTGAGTGCAGTACAGTATTTTAAAAGAGTGAGAGAGAGAGCACATTCCCAGAACTTTTGTTGTTATAATTGTCCTATTTTATTAGTAGTTATTGTTGCTAGTCTCTTACTATGGCTTATTTATAAATTAAACCTTACAGAGGAATGTATGTATAGGAAAAAGCATAATATGTACAAGTTTCAGTACTCTCTGTGATTTCAGGCACCCACTGGGGGTCTTGAAGCCTTATCTCCCACAGATAAGGCGGGGCTATTGTTAAACTTATGAGGCAATACATGTTTGGAAATACTTTCTAAAATATACTGGAAGAAATCAAATGTTTATACTCAGTAATATCAAAGTTTACTCAAAAAGTTTGAAGACATGTGAATCATAGGGAGGAAGAAACTGCAGTTTGATCTACCAGAAAAGGAGAGAAGAAGAAGAATTCGAGAGGCATGTGAATGAAGGCTGAGGGGGACCACAGTTTACCTCTCCAAAATATGTCTTTGGGATATTCATGGTTGTAAGCTAGTTATTTTTAAGAAATAAAGACTCAGGAAAAAACCTTTGATCTCCTCCCTAAGTGCCTAAAAGGAGTTTAGATAGAGGACCAGCACTAGGAAGGGAGGTATCATCACAGGGAACTACAGTTTAATACCAACTCGTGTGTGATAGTCAAGGAGGAAGTCCTCTCTGTAGCTCCCTGTTCCACATGGCCCAGCAAACACCTACTTAGCAACATGTGCTTTCCACCTCCATGTGAACTGCCTTCCTGCCCTCTGAAGTCCCAGAAAACTTCCCCCCACTTCTCCATAGCTCCAGATGACACATAACCCTCAACAGCCCAATGTGTAAACTGGTCTCATATTCCCATGTTGCCCCCACATGTACATCCACATTAAATTTTGGACATTTTCTCCTGTTAATCTGTCTCATGTTAATTTGATTATTAGCCCAAACAGAAGAACTTAAAAAGGTAAGAGGAAAATTATCTTTTGGCCTCTAAAAGGCCAAAAGCTGAGACAGTGTGAGGAAGGTTTTTCTGTAGGGAAACAAGAGAACACATTGAGCCAAAGTGGGAGGACCCCAGAGCGCCTGGCCCAGGGCAAGATCTCCACTCCTCCACCTGGTGGGGCTAGCACCAGCCTAAACACCAAGCATTCCTGGGTCAATGCTACATACAGCTGCCTTTCTTTTTTGTCCTTCATATAAGGAAAAAATCCTAGGCAAGGTTATTTCACGTAACACAGCATTTAGTAATGGGAACACATGCTGTCTGGGATGGGTATCAGATTTGAGCCTGCCCAGAAAGGGAAGAGGAGAATAATGAGAAAACAAATGTCATGTTTAACCACTGTCCCAGCATTATGTTTGGGACTGTGGATCAAATGTGAAACTCCACCTAACAGGTAAAACCAAACACTAGACATGTGTATATAAACACATCCATTACCATTACCATTTTTTAAAAAAAATTGTTAGAAAACATGTCTGACACACATATTTGAAATTATTGGCAAAGTATTAGAAAATATTTATGGTTGTTATTTTGATACACATCATCAACATCCTGAGTTGATTCATAACTCAAAGTTCAAAAAGGACTCTTTTGAGATTTACGATGTTCTCTCGACAGCCCCACCTGACACGGGTGCAGCAAACAGCTGAATGGAAACTGTAAACATTACCTGGCCTGCGTGATAGAAAGGAACAGGTTCACAAGTGCACTGTGTAATGCTCTGATGAGTGAGCTTCTGGAAGTAATAGGGGACTCAAAAGTTGGAAAAATTTAGTTTAAGATAAAAAGTTACAAGCCTAGTAAGTAATGTATACGTTAAAGCTTTTGTTTCAGAAACTACAGATAGATAAGGGCCATCCTGACTCCTGGGAAAACAGCCGAGCTCCTGGGGCACTGCTGAAGATTACCACCTGGGGATAAGTGGAGGCATTCAGGCCTTTGTGTTCTGGGAAGAGACAGACGACCACCTGCCCCTGGGAGCAGCTAACTACCCAGGACAAGAATGTTGCCCATTTCTTTCACCTAATCCTCCGTGAACTTCAAAGCCCCTCACTGTACCTTGTTTATTCCCGTCTATAAAAACCTTGGCCTGGAAAGAAAAGGGAAGATGGTCTATTAGGGTAGGAACCCACCATCCTCTCAGATCGCCGGCCATCTAAATAAATCGCCCATAAAGATTCAGTCACTGTCATTGCTTACTGGGTTTGGTAGTGACAAGCAGCCCGAACACCCGTGTCTTTTCTGGTTTCAGCAGGGTCAAAATCTTAGCTCATTCTTGTATGGCTACCCTGTGCTGATAAAATTTTTAACACAAGTACCCTCTCCAAAATATCTCAATACCAAAAATCTAAAACACACCACACTTTTCTCAGCTGCTGGGGTGTTCTGATGTGTCTTATTCATTTATCTGCTCTGCCCACACTGCCCTCCCCCCTCAGGTTAATATTAGGGAAATGTAGGCTGCATTTCTCTATCAATAAATGAAACTCAGATTTGTCCAAAAAGGGCAGCTGGATGTCAAAGAAACAAAAGCAGAATCCTTTAAAATACCTGACAAAAATAATTTGGTTGTGTGAAAATTCTAGCCTATTTAAAACTATACATATTTTTAAGTATACAGAAACAAAGAAGCATAAATGCAACACACTTTCTCTTTTCATTCAAAACACACCATTCCTGACAGCTATCAGATAGGAAGGGGATTTCAGAGCAAGGTGGAAAAGGTGAAGGGATTAGTAAAAAACCGCAAACACAAAACCTCATAGACACAGACTACTGTATGGTGATTACCAGGGAGAAAGGAGCTGGGGGAGGCAGAAGAGGGTAAAGGTGGAATAAATGGTGATAGAAAGGGACTTGACTTTGGATGGTGAACACAAAATACAATATACACATGATATATTATAGAATTGTACACCTGAAACCTATATAATTTTATTAACTAATGTCACCCCAATAAATTCAATAAAAAGGAAAATGTAGGCCATTCCAGTAACTCAGTGCTTTATATATAAAAACAACTATTTTTTAAATAAATGAATGAATGAGTGAGTGAGTGATAGGCATCTCTCCCTATTCACAAAGCTCAGGAATCCCTATGCCAGCAGTTTCACGCCACAATTTCCATATAATTTAAATAAAGAGCCTACCAGGTAAATAAAAAGTGGTTTCAAAGGCCAGATTTAGAAGAACCACCCTTTCTGCAAAATGAGTAACTTTCAAATATGGTCACAGAAAACCTCAAAGCTAGTCTTACAAACACCACTTCAGGAAGCCCTGCCCGGGGGAATTTGCACTGGACCTCCTCCCCGAGGGCGCCCAGTGAAGTGCCTTCTGCAAATGAAGCACAGACTTGAAAACAAAGCTAGTCTCTGCCAACTAAATGGGGTGCTATGTCACAGGGCTCGACTGGACCCATAACCCATGGTTCCCACACCTACCAGGACCTCACTACAGAAGAAGGAAATACACAAAGCCCACAACTGAGGGAGAATCTGGCACCTCAACAGTCTGAACAGTAGTACCCTCTGGTCAGGGGCCTGGAAGGGAACATACATAGGTCACCCATCTGCTGGGTATCACACAAGAGGGGACATGCTGGCTGCAGCTGGAGATGAAACTGAGAGTACCTATGACTTTCACTAAATTTAGCTTTAAATCCTAGCTCTAGAAATCAGTTCTCTATGTGTCTAAACCCTTCAGCAACCTAGCCTTTCCCCCAGGTAGTCAGCAACCCCAGAGGCAGGAGAAGACAAGAGCTCAGCCCTGACTAATGGTCACAGGGTCTGGACCTCTGGCACCATAAAGACAACATCTTGACCTAAGTTATGTTTCAGCTCCTGAGCCCTAAGGTGCAACTGACTACTTTCCCATGAGACCAGACAGAGGAAGCTGTCTAGAAATAATTCATTACCCTTCCCTCACATCCCCACTGGTCAGCTCCCAGAACAACCCTGAGCCCCTAACCCACGGTATCTCGTGATTTTACCCTACAAAACCTGTATTTTACACACATTAGCTTAGCCTCTATATTGGCCAATCCAATATTAAACAAGTTTTCTTTCTATACTACAAACTCCTGCCTTTCTTTGAGCCAATGCAAACCCCAAGAAAAAAACTGGGGTTTCAGTAACAGAGAGGATATGCCACACCTGAAGGATAAAAATTAATAGTTAACCTCTGGGCTGACCAAGTAAAACCTGCCCAAATCCACAGGGGTGTGAGTTCCCAGCCTCTAGAAGGAACATATCACCATGAGGTTGTGACAGGCTGTAGGCGCCAACCCAGAATTCACTCTTCTCTCACTGCTCGTGGAGGGAAGCGGAAATTTCATGGGTGGCAGAGTGGCAAGCTAAAAGACTGCATGTCCCAGTGTCCTTCACAATGAGGTGTCCATAGAGCTATAGGGTGAAACTTGAAACAAAGTTCTTTAAAAGACCGTATTCCCTTCCTGTTTCTTTTGTCTTGAACTCCATCCAGGAGCCTCCTGTGAGGTATGGACAAGGGCCTGACAGAGGGACGGCAGGACAGAGAGCAAACGTGGTGACACTGTCATGCACCTGACATTCTGGCCCCTGTCCCCTGGACTCTTCATTTCCTGGGAGAAATGTCAATCTTGTTTAGGCTACTATTTTAGAGTTTTTGTATTATCATCCCAACACAATTTCTAACTGACACGGAGTCCTAGAGGTTTCTAAGGTCAGTCAGAACACTGATTCCCGGGGAAGCAATAAGGACACAGTGAGAGAAAGCTCATCTAGGGACTTTAAAGTTTTGATAAGGATGTGACCACTGGCTCTGCAGCATTTGAGAGCTGGCTCTCCTTAGGCAAATACCTTGACTTAAACAAACCAGCAGGCCCCAGCTTTCCCACCAGGTCCTCCAGTAGCACTACCTTCAGGAAGAACACCTGGGCTGCATTGAATTGTTTACCTGAAGCACTTCCCACACAGTAAAAGGTGTCAAAGGGAGTAGAAGACTGGGAGAGTCCACAAAAGGAAAAGGGCTTCTGAAATGTCGGCTTTGAGATCTGCAGACAAGAGATTAACAGCATCAAACAACTGTGAGGAAATGTAACCCAGTAAATGAAGTCAGGAGGGAGATGGCACAAGTAAACTGGTAAGAACCAGGCATGGACACCTTCACTTGCTCGGGCCACAGACGGTCGCTGGGAGCTTCTCACGTGCCAGGGACTCATGGCTCGGCACCTCAGGCTTGATGGTGAGCACAAACACATGCGTGCACACATAAAGGCTTTGCTCTTCAGGGTGTACTGTCTCTAGTGCAGTACAACAGAACTTTCTGCCATGACAGAAATATTTTAGATCAGCATTGGCCTTTATAGTAGCTATAGAGCACATGAAATTTGGCCATTATGACTGAGAGAATGAGGATTTCTTTATTGCATTTCACTTTCATTTATTGATATTTCAATTTAAATAGCCACATGTAGCTAATGGCTACCACAATTGCCAATGAAGGTCTAGGCAGAGTGTGTAGGAAATAGCCCTCAGCCTGAGGAGAAGGGAGGGAAAAGAGTGAGAGCAGAGGACCCAGAAGAATGGAGTGCAGGTCTTCCCTCAACATCCCTCACATCCTCATAACTTTCTGTACCTATCAGATCCTCATGAGTTCAGCTTTTTCATTCCTAACTCCTCCAACCTTGAAACATGCCTTCCCGGGTAGAAGCTAAAAATGAGTGGCAGATGGTGACAAACACTGAAGGTCCCCCTCTTCAAGGAACTGTCTACCAAAGGACTGAATCGACGAACTCGGGTGCCCCATCCAATTTAGTCCTAACTGCATGCAGCCTGGTGCTGCTCCATTCCCGCACTTCCCTGCAAGAATGACAAGGTCACCTTCCCATCAGGTGACAAAAATGCTGCAGTACTATAGAAAACAAGGAGTCTCCGAAAACATACCAGCCTTTTCTCCTCTCCATTCTGACATGTTTCGGATGAATAAGTGAGGATGTTATATGTTAAGCCTTCATGTCAATAGCACTTTTTCAAGATCAACTTGCCCCCACTGTATCAATGCCTGGAGCACAGGGCAAGGAGTTGATGGTCTCAACAGCTCTGCAAAACTGGAGTCATTCTAGACACAGCCAGCAGCACACCACAGTCAGCAGCATGAAGAAACAGTACCTTCTCCCTCCAGAGGAGCTCAGGGGTGAGCTGGGGTTTCAAGGATGCCTAATGGTAGGGGGCTGCAAATTGCTCAAAGTGATACAGGGTGCAGCTAAGAGGGGGGGTCCCAAAAAGGGATTTGGAATAGAATCCAGAACTCAAGGTGTCTAGAAAATATTAGAAAGACATATAAGATGTCCTCACCCCTTCCCCACCACAGTTGTGAGTTGGGGGAAGGGTCACATGGAGCAGGAACATGCAGGCCTGTTTTGTACAGCCATAGTTTTGCAGCTAATCCACGGCATGGCTATTTAACATATCTATAGCCTTTGGCTAGTCGCTTAAATATGTTAAATAGCTGTGGCCATGCTCTGAGCCAGGGGGATGGAAGGAACTTTCCCCCAAGATGTAACTGGGGGGCAGGTCGCCCTGGTTACAGTGCCTGCATGGGAGCTTGGAGAAGATTGGCGCCATGACATGGGGCCACACCTGCCCAGACTCACAATGGCAGCCTAGTGGACTTGGAATAATACAGGAATGCTGGCAGGTGTAACAGATTGTAGGAGGATTCGGAAATGGGGGTACAGAGGAAGATTGGTGTGGGGATTTAAACCCAGACACAGCAACCATTAGACAGAGAACCACGAAGTTTTGCCAAAGTGGGGACCCCTGCAGCCATGTGAGGGAGAGAGCTACGAGGCTTTGCCAGATTGGAGACCCCCACAGCTTTGGTGGAGAGAAGAACACTGCAGTTTTGGCCAGAGTGCAGCTCTGGTAGAAGAGGACCATGTGGCTTTGGGTTGCTCCCTTTGACTGTGTGTGGCTTGGGAAGCAGAAGAGACTTTGCCTGGAAGAAGGGTGAAGGAACTCTTGCCAGTAGGCCATGAGGTACCACATGGCTTTGGATTAACTGGAGATCCTGCCTGGATGGCAACACAGCTGACAGTGTCAGGAGCCTGAAACATGGGACATTTGCTTCTTTTCCTGAGTTATGGTACCCCAAATTAGGGCAGGGGGAGAAGGAAGTGTTACAGGGTGCAGACAAGAGGGGGGACCCCAAATAGGCATTTGAAATGGGGTCCAGAACTTAAGGTGTCCAGGAGATTTTAAGGTGTCTTCACCCCTTCCCCCACAGGTGTGAGTAGGGGGAAGGGGCACACAGAGCAAGAACATACAGGGCAGCTTTGCAGCTAAATCCATGGCATGGTCATTTGGCATACCTATAGCCTTTGGCTGGTCACTTAGATATGCTAAATAGCTATGGCCATGCTCAAGGCCAGGGGAATGGAAAGGGATCTCCCCACCAAGATGTGACTGGGGGGCAGGTCCCCTGAGTTACAGCGCCTGCGTGGGAGCTGGGAGAAGATTGGCTCCATGACATGGGGTGACACCTGCCCAGACCCACGATGGCGACCAGAAAAGCTGGAGAAGACAGCAGATTGAGGGCAAGTGTGCCCAAGTAGAGGAGGAGTCGGAAATGGGGCTGCAGAAGAAGATTGGTGCGGGGGATTTAAACCCAGACGCGGCAGCCATTGAGGGGGAACCACGCGGCTTTGGACAGAGTGGGGACTCTCCCTTCCCGCAGCCCTGAGGGGGAGAACCACACGGCTTTGGCAGAGTGGGGACTCCCGCATCCCAGAGGAGGAGAACCACGCGGCCTTGACAGAGTGGAGACTCCCATGGCCCTGGGAGAGAGGACCACGTGCCTGTGCCAGAGTGCGGACCCCCACAGCTTTAGAAGGGGGAACCACCACCTGGTTTTAGCAGAGATCCTGGCGACTCAGCCGAGGGTGCTGGGAACCCAGGGAGGTCTCCCAGTCGAGATGGAGGACTAACTAAGAACCAGAGGACTGCCTGAGCCATGGACTTCTATTTCCTTTCCTGAGATACAGTACTCTGGACTGGGCAAAGGGGGAAGGAAGGAAAGGACTGTGTGTTTGTGGGTGTTTTTTAGGGACTTTAGGATTTTTGATAAAGACATTAGGTCACTACTTTAAGTTAGTATAGCATTAAATAAACATTTCCTTTCCTTTTCACGAATCTCTGGCATTGAGATGTCTTTCCTAGGGCGGCGGACATAACGGACCGGGGCCTTCTTTCAATAATAGTATATCGTCCCAGGCCCCCCTTGTTGTGTTCTGTAACAGAAGCACTGTGGGTGTCTGTGGGTATCCTAAAGGACGTTGATATTTTAATGAAGATGTTAAGTTATTACTTTAAGTCTGCATAGTATTAAATAAACATTTCCTTTCCTTTTCACAAATCTCTGGCATTGAGAGATGTCTTTCCTATATGGCAGCGGACATAACAAACCTGGGGGGTTCCTTTCGGTAATATATCATCCTCACTCCCCTTGGCTCCTTGTGTTCTGTAACAAAAGGGCTAGCCTTCCTTCTCTTGAAACCAAGTGATATATTAGAAATTGTCAACTAGTCTACCAAAAATACAGAGCTCACAAGAAAACCAATATAACCTGATTGCTCTGTTCACCTGACAGGAATCAGTGAGCCAAAACAGAGGTGATGGGCTTTGGTGGGGCTCCTGGCCGCTGTACATGCACAAGATGCGCCTGGCAGAAGGGCAGCCCTTATTTCCCAGTGAGAACTGGCCTTAGTTCATTGGGTCAGTGGCGGGAGTCATGGTCAGCAGTGTTCTGAGCTGCAAGTAGAGCAAGTCTGTGTGAGGGCTGGCAAGTAGTTTCTTGTGGGGAGAAAAGTGGAAATATGGCACAGAATCTAAGACTTTTGGAGTTCATGAAACATCAAAATACAAATATGATGCCAAGCAATCTATGATTTCAGATATGTCCTATTTTTCACATTTAACTACTGAAAAATTTATAAAATTATATAATTATCACCCTAAGATTGTTTGCAAATGAGAACACTTTATCAGGGCTATTTTCTAATTTAAACCTCCTAATCCTCGCATGACTTCAGCCAAAGTCAATGTCACCACCCCCAATTCATGTGGGAGAAAGCACTGTTCAGAGTAGAGCGGCTCTGACTTCCCCGCAGGGCTTTCTGATATATCATATATTGTGGGACATTGGTCAGCAAGGCTGTGGTTTTTAGTTCTTTTGTCTAGTATTGTCACCAAGGAAGAACCTGAAAAGAACAGCAGATACCTCCCCAAATACGCCTCTCTGGCACAGAATTATGTTGAACTGGTTATTTTTAAGAAATGACAGACACATAAGAACTCTGAAAACTGAGTAAAAGTTACCCTTTTATAAGAGACATTTATATTTACAAGGGAAATTTCCATTTGTAAGTGTCTCGCTCTGGATACCAGGAAGAGGAAGATGACTAAAACTCTCTATCAGTGGAGGAGCCCAGATGTAAATATTCACACCCTCATCTACTGGACTTCTCCTGGCCACCTCCCATAACTGGCCTTCTCCCCACCCACAGCATCTCTCTTTTGTCTTCAGCTGGAAACAGTTTTTAAAGTGACAGCTTGGGCCATTTCATGGAGTTACTCAGTGTTCCTGGGTATTGCCCACGTATATGAAAGTATTAAACTTGTTTGTTTTTCTTCTACAAATCTGTCTTTTACTACAGGAGGGAGGGTCTTGGCCAAAAATCTAGAAGGGTAGAGGGAAAATTATTTTTCTTCTCCTACAAACCTAAAAAGGCATAAACCCAAAATGCTGCCTTTCATGAAATGGCATGAAAGGGCCCTCTGGGGCAGTGCTTTGCAGTAAGAATCCAGATAGGTAGCGGTACAGTCTGCCACCCACACAGACTGGATGGACACAGGTAGGTCCTGCTTTACCTGCACTGGATTCTTTTCACAAAGGAAACATTGGTAACACCCCTTCAGGCATTTCAGAGCAGACAGAAAGGGAAGAAAGGAACAAATTGGCCTAGCTACACACATTTTGATGATTAAATAAAGGTTCATGAAAATGCAGTGTTTTCAACAGTGTTAATTCTAAAGTGATGATAACAAGTAAAGTATTTTAACAACGGCCTAAGTATAAGTGTGATCATTACCATTGAACAGAAATTCATACCAAAAGCTTCTAGATGATTACAGAAGAAACTCATTGCTCCATGTTCACATGATAAGACGTGATGCTATAAATTATGGAGCTAAACAATGTGATTAGGAAAAATATCCTGGCTCACATACATGACACAAGCCAGTTGCTATGGAGACAATACATCAATGGGTCTCTACTGCATTCAACTAATTTTTAATCTTGTTGATCTGTGAGTCTGCTTGGCTGGGTAATGCTATTAATAAATATGAAATAATGAGAACATGGATTTTCCAGGTTTTAGTGTGAGACAATTAAATAATTGCTTCTTCCCAACAGGAATCAAAAATTCCTTTACTTTGAACTCTACTGTACTCTTATCTCTTCATGGGGCATATTTGAGACTATCTGTTTTTTTGAGAAGAGGAAAAAGGAGGACAATTACATTGCGGCCCTAAGGCTTTACTTTTTAAAACCACCAAAGGCCTGCTTTTCTCATCTCTGCAAGAAAACCCTCACCTGCAATCGGGGGCAAACATGGCAATTTTCAACAATTATTTTATGCAAATATATAATCTCCAATCGCATCTGCACTAAAATAGTTATAAACCAAATCCTATTTTCTCATTGACTTGTACTATTATTTCAGAGTTAACCCATTTTCATTTCTGAATGAGCTAACACCAAGTTTCTCTGCATCTATCACAAATGCAATTGGACTCTTCAAACTTACAGAGCAAGAAATTCATACCAAGGCAAGAAAGGGGAAGAAGAGGAGATCAATTATATGTTGAATGCCTGCCATGTGCCAGCTGCTTACTATGTGCTTTAAGTGTGTCACTTTATTTAGTCCTTGTACCAGAATTGTAGACCAGTGTACTATTGACAGAGCCATCTTTACAGATGGAGACAATGGGGCAGGGTAGAACCAGAAGTCAAGGAGCTGGGCAATGGGCCACCAGTGTACTGATGTACATCCCTCCACACTACCCCAAAACGGGGAGAAGTCCTTGGGGGAGACTACAGGAATCTGGGTCCATTTCTAACAGGAGCTATGGGGATTCACCATGGTGATGGCATCCTCACCTAGGTGTCTTAGGCTAGGGCCCTCTGGGACTGTGCTCGGAGCTGGCCCTCCCTAAGTCCGCTGACACCAGTGAACAGAATGCTCAGGGGAGAAGAGCAGGATGTGTGCGAGTGTGTGTGAGTGTGCCAGACTAACAGAGGGTAATTTTCTCTCTTCTTCCACTAGCATAAGCTGCTTTGAGAGGGGAGCTGTCCTTTATAAATTTGAACTGGGTTTGACATAACAAATATATTGTCTGAGCATTTTCAAAGTATCAAACAATAATCATTACTTTCCCCTCACTTTCTCATTACTTCCAAAGTAGCATACTGAATCCAAGCTCAGGCACCAGTTGTGCTTTCATGAACATCCTCATTTCAGCAGCATTTCCAAGGAGGTGAGAGAGTCAGCCACAGCACTGTGCCCATGGGGCCGGCGCCACCCTCAGATTACAGGTGACAGAAAGCAAGCTCTCCTCTCTCTAGTTTTTCAACTGCGGGGAGATGTGGGGATGCCTATATCCTGTTTATGCTGCTGCTGGTTTTCACAGATTTCTCCAACATGCTATATTCCTTAGTAGAAACTTGGGGCCTGAGCACAGCCCTTGTAAATATTTTGTTTGCCAACACAAAGGGCTTTTTTTAATGGAGTTAACAGTTCCCCAGACCAGGTGTGAACTCATTTGTCTAACCATCACCCCACTTATTCTGACCAATTCTGAGTCAGCCAGGCCAGTGTCACTTTTGTGTCACTTCTCTGACCTCTAAACACTTCGTGTTCGCAAACCCAATTTTGTATATTCAGAGGGGGAAATGATGGACAACTCATCCCCACAGAAAGTATGCATCTATCCTAACCTTTCCTGTATATAAATAAACCCTAGACACTGGGGACTGTTAATACCCTAACTGAGGAAACAGACCCCAGAACAGGCCATAATAAAAAGAGTAAACAGCACAGAATGAACAGAGAGGAGGGAAAACCCCTTCTGACCAGGAGGTTAGGGCAAGTTTCAGAGTGGGGGACCATTTGACCTGGTCTTCAAGGTGATGGGAAGCTTGCTTACAGAGGGGAGGGACACCCTGTGACAAAGATGTTCACACAATGAAGAGTAACATGGCTCAAAGGCTGAGTCACAGGGACTGTGCCTACACTGTCCATGTAAAATGTGCATCCAACTTTCCTTTAACAACCAACACAAAGAAACCAGTGAAAACCCTTATAGAGCAGCATTAACAGGCATGTGCAATTCCTGTGCTAAACCAGGGCCTGGCCTTGTGCGGTGGCAGATGCGGACCTCGGAAAGCCTTGTGCACCAAGTCACACGAACATGCCTTATCTTTCTACCTGGCACCAGCAAGCCCCCAAGCATGACATCTTTTCATCTTTGATTCCTCTCTTCCTCACCTCATTTCATACATGGCTGTCTTTTCACCTTCTCTTTTCTTCTGCATCCCCATAATAACAGCATGGCTAGCTAGCAAGAAGCAGGCAGTAGGTTAAGAGTTCAGGAGCAGCCTGGGTTGGAATCTTGGTTCTTCCAGTTTTCAGCAAATAACCCCCTAGGCTCAAGTTTTCCTTCTGTAAAACAGGGCAAGAGCAGCACCTGTCACATAGGGTTGAAGCCCCTGCCACACAGTGAGTGTTTGATGAATGCTAGCCTTCGTTATTCCTGCCTTCACCAAACAAGCTGTCATATAAATCATGACATAGCCATAGTTATAACCATAAAAGTGGGTATAGTCCCCTCTTTTCCCATCCCAATTCCACCACCACATTTGGTACCTCAGGTCACAGATAAAGTGCCAGCCCTCAGGGATGAAGTCCCCTCTGCTATTCACTCACAGAGCAACTTTCCTGCAGGGCTGGTATGATGCAGTATGATTATTTGATTATTATCTATCTCTCCTACTAATATTAAATGAATGACAGTGGAGTATTTCCTTTTTATTATTAAATAGGTTAGTGAATGAAAAAATGAACAACAGAATATTTACATGAAAAAATAATATATTTGTAATTGAAAAAATTAGGTTACATAGTATCAATAGCATGTTCAGCATAATCCTATTCTGTGGAGGAAAAATGTTGTGCCCGCCTATCAACACACACACACACACACACACACACACACACACACACACTCCTGGACAGTACTACACAAAATATCAACACTGCATTTTTCTAGCCAAAGTTAAAAGTATCTATATGGGGGGCAATTATGACCCCACTCAGAAAATTCCAGGTTCATCTTTCTCCCTGGTACAGTCCAGGGCAGTCCCCAAGCAGTGATGGATAGAATGGACAATTTCTGTGAGCAGGTGGAGGAGGAGCCTGCCTCCCTGCTTTGATGCAGTTGTGATGCCCAAGTGTGGACTGTCCTGGCTGTCCACCAGCCATAGCAAGGTGGGGGAGCCCATGGCAGGGGCCTGTGGCCAGACCAGCCACATCCAGCACTACCCAGCTATGTCAGAACTGTGAAAAACAGCACATTCCACTCCAGTTTCCCAGCATGAGCCAATCCATTATAGAGAAAACCAGGTGGTTTTTCATATCAATCCACTGGAAATATTGGACTAATGCAAAGGTCCTACCTACGCATTCTATTAAAATCCAAACTACATCACAAAATGACAACAATAAAAGAACATATTACTATAATGATGGACATAAGCTCATATCTTCAATGCATCAGATGAAAGTAGCTGTAACTCTGCCACATATACACACACACACATTTAACATACATATATAGAGGGTATAATAATACAGTGGAACCCCAGTTCTCAAAGTTAATTCATTCCATTAAACTGTTCAAGAAGTGATTTATTCAAAAACCATATCTCCCTTGTTTGTTGCCTGAAAGATGCGTGACTGAGTATACACTCAAGAGTGTTGGCTCAAGAGTGTTGTTGGGTTGAGAATCGAGACCCGAAGTTTTGTTAAGACAACCAAGACATTTTTTCCCACGAACAACTTGGTCAAGACTAAATTCTTTAAGAACCAAGACATTTGAAAACTGAGGTTTGACTGTATATAGGCATGTTTATTTAAAAAACAGAAGTTGGGGAAACTGTATACCCTTTGGTGGTACAATTTTCTGCTGTAAATTTACCAAATAAATAACCTAGAATGTGTGCCAATATAGAAATCTGGAAATATCGTAAACAGTTAAAGAAATCATGGTACACCAAAAAGGAAGCACTTCATAAACTTTTAAACCCACAGATGCAACTGCTGACATAGAATAGTGTCCATGATACATTACTGAGAAGAAAATAAGTTTTAAAACACTATATATTGTTTGACTTGAATTTTATAATATAAACATATACCTTATATGTATAAACATGCAAAAATTCTATTAAAATATAAATATTTTACAGAATATAAAACTATATGAGACATGTAAAATGAATATATACCATCTACAAAGAAAGTAGTTCTGGCCCTGGCTGGTGTGGCTCATTGGATTGGGCACCAGACTGCAAACCAAAGGGTCACCAGTTCAGTTCCCAGTCAGGGAACATGCCTGGTTTATGGCCAGGTCCCCCAAAGGGGTCTCCCAAGGGGTATCCACACATTGATGTTTCTCTCCCTCTCTTTCTCCCTCCCTTCTCATCTCTAAAGACAAATGAATAAAATCTTTAAAAAGAAAAAGAAAGTAGTTATGGTTGATATTGTCTATCTTTAAATTTTTATTTCCTTTTTTTCTTTAAGAATGAGGTATGTGATTTAAAAAAAAAAAAACAAAACTCATAGGGTAGAGAAGAGCCAGTTGAGAAAGACCAGGTCACAACAGAATAGCCCATGCAAGTTGGACTCTGGACTTAATAGATGTGGCATCTCGTCTATATGTTTAAGATGCTATTTCCCATGTGGGCACTGCCCACTATATCTGTCCTACATTCCCCATCCTCCCAAGCATCCGAACTTGACTGTTTTCTGAAGTCGACTGTTTTCTAAGGCTGGAGTGCCACCATATTCATCAAATAAACCTTGAAAAGCAAACTAATTCAAGGTTCCTCACTACACGAGAAAGAGGCCAGGTAATCAGCACAGAGAAGACAAAGGCATCACAGAGCAGTTGATGGTGGGGATGGTCAATCAGCAGGAAGAGCAGACACCCAATTGCCACTGGCTATCACCAAGCAGGACCAGAGCCCAGCAGTGTCCATCCACCCTAAAGTCCTTTTAAAAAGAAGCTGAAAACGCAGATGTCTGGGAAATGTCCTGATATTTTAAGTGCTCATTACTACATGGGTTGGCCCTTGGGAGAGTTACACAAGCACTCTCTGCCTTACTCCCCATCTGTAAATTGGAGATAACAGTATCTATCTCACAGGGTTGCTGTAATGTTTAAATGACTTAATCCACACAAAGTGCTTAGAAAGTCACGTGACCAACATAAGCACTTAGTGCTTATCATCATCCAACCGTGAGCTCCCACAGGTCACCCCTGAACTACCACTACCTAATGGCTAGTAGCAACCTGAGGACAGGGCCTCTGCCTGCTTCATTCATCTGAGCACTGTACAGTAGCTGGCACACTGTTGGCAGCAGTGTTTTTTGGTTATGTGAATTCATCATGGGATGATTCCTAAGTTTGATCCATGAAGAACTCTCGCATCACCAGGCCAGACCCATGTGATCTCAAAGGATGTGAGTAGGCTGCACAGTAAGCAGCCTACCTGGAAGACTGCCCACACCCCGGCCCCAAGGACCTCTGCCCTTTATTCCTGTTTTCTGAATTCCACTTAGGGTTGTAGATTCAAGAAATGGCAAGTCTGGGGATGACTGGAACAGATGGCAGTCCCAGGGATGACTCCTGTAACTGCTGATCTACCAGGAACCCACAAGCCACTTTTCCAGGCCCTATCATTTGTTTACACATCCACCTGCTGAGAAAAATCCCTGGGGGTTCTTTCGATCCATATGCTATTCTGGAAAGTTGGCCTGTGTTGGGAGGAGGAAGTAGAAGTGCCGGAGTGTTGCTACTACACTCCTCTCACCTGGCCTCAGCACAGAGGCTTTGTGCCACTAACTGTCACCTGAGGCATCCTGCCAGGAGTAAAACCTCAAATGATCCTGCAGATGAGGACAGACAACAATGACCACTGTTGTGACAACACACGTCAGACTCCACATTCAACACTGCCAACAATCCTTCTGCCAGTGTACCAACAACCCTTTGCACAAGCATTAACATTCCCATTTCACAGAAGAAGAATTCAAAAGGTAGTCTGACTCTGAAGACAAGGCTTTAATCACCTCACTGTACCTCAAGGAGAGGTTCTCAGCGCAATGGGAAAACATCTCAGAATTTCATGTGTCACTGGGCCACTCACAGAGCACGTGCTCAGCATCCATCTCTGGGAGAGTGTTGACTGAGAGTCAGTCCCTCCTCTGAACTCCACAGAAATCTGTCCACACCATTCTCTGAAGTGACTAATTACTTCATAGAAGCTAAATGATCTTCGAAAAACTGTTGATGGATAAGCCGTTCCTATATTACCCAGCTCAACAAAGCCTTGTCAAATGAGGACAGAGTGGTCTTTTCACTACTTTGCACTTTTCACTGGATTCGCCACTTTCCCATGAAGTCACCTGGACTATTCCATTTAATACCATAATCTCCTAAACCCTGGACATTGTTAATCCCCTGACCCTGCTCTACTTTTCTTGATTCCACAGCCCTTACCAACTTCTAACATACTTCTTCATTCACTCACTGATTACTTTATAGTTTATCATCTATCCTATGCCACCCGCCCACCCCCACTAGAATAAACACTGCACAAGGCCAAGACTCTGTTTTCAACTGATGCATTACAAGCTGCCTACAAGACAGTCCTGCACATAGTAGGCACACCACAAATATTTCTAATTGAGCTGAACTGAAATGCAGGTTCTCATTGCTTGGTGTCTCATGTTCCTTACCTACAATCAGCGGTTCCAGTGCTACTTACTCCACACATTGTCACGAGCATACAAGGGCCAGACACAGCGTGGGGCACTTGGTGTGACGGCCGGCACAAGGAAAGCCTTCAGCGCAGCTTCTCTGTTCTTTTTTATTATTGTTGTTGTTGATCAATTACAGTTGTCTGCATTTATCCTTTACCACTCCCCACCAACCCAGCCAAACCCACCTCCATCCTTTGCTTCTACCCACCCCTTGGTTTTATCCATGTGTCTTTTATAGGACAGCTTCCCTGTTCTTTAACCCATAAAATGAAATCCACACTGTAGACTGTACTTGGCTTCATATATTGAGCCATAGACTGCTAACCTTCCAGCAATCAAGCCAAGTTTTCGGTCAGGAAAGCCATTCTTCTTAGACACAATTCCTCTTAGAAGTAGCTATTTATTCTACCAGAAATGCTCAGCATTTCTTTCTTTTACGTAGGAGCCTATAATGGTGACAAATGTCTGAAATTATCAGTAAATAAACACATAAAGGGTAGGAACTGAACTAACTTTAATAGGTTGCCTGAACACTGGGATACATTTTTTTTTTTTAATTCCCAGGAGCCAAGCTCAATTCACTATTAGAGCAACAGGCCTGGGCCTCCAATGACCCTTCTGTTTCACTCTAAGTGAAAGAGGAGGACTGTACAAATGATAAAAACAAAGCAAAACAAACAAAAGAAAACCTTTGTAGCAATTAACAATTCACATCTGACTTCCGCACAAGACCTTGATCTCCCAACATGTAAGGGCAGTATCTTCATGCATCTTCATGTCCCTTGGCCCCAGCACACTGACTGGACCAGACTAGCAATTCACTGAAATGAGAAGGGGTGGAGGGAAGAGAAGAAGGAAAGGAATCAGGAAGTAAGAACAAGTGGGGAAGCCAGTAGGGGTTGCGGGGGAGGAGGGAGGGCAAGCAGAAAAGAGGAGAGAAGAGGAGGGAAGGGACTGTGTGTATAATGACATCATTTTAGGGGAAAAAGGGTTTTAGGCTATGATTGTTACACTTTCATATATTCCTATAGGTGTGAAAAGATACAGTTACCTGACAGTACCTGGGGTGGGACCAAAGGAAGCATTGAGATTTTAAGGGGTGGGAGATGTGTTAACATTTTCTTTGTTGTTTATTTACTTATTTATTTATTTTTAGAGAGAGAGGAAGGGAGGGAAAAAAAGAGGGGGAGAAATGTCAACTGGTTGCCTCTTACTTCCTAACTGGAGATCAGGCCTGTAACCCAGGAATATGCTGTGACTGGTAATCAAACCAGTGACCTTTCGGTTTATGGGATGACTAACCCACTGAGCCACACCAGTCAGGGCATGTTAATATTTTCTTCATGCACCTCTGTAGTGTCTGACTTGCTCTGGTACTGGGTTTGTGTGACCACAGTAGGTCCATCCCAATGAGAGCACAGCACTAAGAGAAGAGACTTGGGGAACTGCTGAAGGGAAAAGAGAAAAATAATTATGGAATCTTGGGTACTTCCTAGGAGGCCAGTACTAGATCTCAGGAGCCAAGTAGTTAGCAGCCAAAGGGTGGTGTGAGACCAGGACAGCCCACAACATGGCAGACAGGGAGAGAAAGGGAAGGGAAAAGAAAAGCACGTTTACCTGGGACCATTCTCAGGAAGCACACTGCAGAAGGAGCAGGCTGGGGGGCTTTAGGCAGAAGTGGCACGAGGCAGGTCTGGACTGTTCAACAACATCTCAATGCAAACTTTTCTAGTGAATGCTGGGAAAGAAACTCAAAACTTGCTCTGGAGATGAGGCTATATACTATGGAAAGAGATTTGCCAACTTTCCTTTCTCCTTCATCTCAACAGTCACCATTCCTTCTTGGACTACTCCAGAAAAGCCTGGATGAATCACCTGGTGATTTATCCTGCCTGTATCCACAATGGTTCTTCACTTGTTCATGTCTCAAAGCAAGTACATGTCAGTCTGCTCCCATGGTCTCTGCAATCAATACATTGATGTCAACCCATCAGAGTTACCACTGCACTAATTTACCAGTTCTGTGACCTGGGGGGCACATTACTGAGCCTCTCAGACCTTTAGCTTCCTAACTGATAACCTGGGAAATAAAAGTCCATAACTCACAGGTTGTTGTGAAGATTAAATTACCTAATTATTCAATACATCAGCACAGTGACTAGCACCTAGGAAGCTCTCAATAAATGTAAGCTTTCACTTTGAGGCGTTGCTCATATTCACCCAATGATACAAGTTCTTATTATTTGCCCCATTTTACATATGAGAACTATATGCCTCAGGTGAATAAGTTTCCTGAAGTTAAACAAGTAGTAAGTGGCAGAGGTCGAATTTAAATCCAGACTGGAAACTTGTATTCTTGACTCATAATTTTTACTGTCTCCAAGTCATTCTCTTCACTCTCTTCCCTTAATACTCTCCCATTTAACATTTTAACTGTCACAGTCTTCTTTAATATTACCTGACCTTCTACCCCTTTCTGCTTCTATCAAATTCTCTTCCTCTTTCCCCTCTGTGACTTACACTTGCCTGGCAACAAACTCATACTCTCAGCCAGAGCTTAGAGAGGGATGTGAACAGGAAAAGAGGATCAAAAACCAGAATCCACTTAGCAGTGTCTTCTAAAGCCAAATGCATACCCATCATCCAACCTAGCTCTTCCATTCCTGTGTAAATGCATAGAAAAAAGGAGTGTTTGTGTCTGCCGGAGTACCAGGACAAGAAGAAATACAGCACTTTAACTGAAAATAGCTCCAAAATACAAGCTACACAGATTCCTATGAGCAGAAGAATAAATATTATGGTATACTCATACAAGGGAATATTAATTACACTGTATGATATAAAATAAAAGCAATAATAAATGAACTACTGGTAGGCACAATAAAATGGATGAGTCTCACAAACATTATATTGAACAAGTTAAGCCAATCATAAAAGAGCACATACTACAGTTTTTATTTATTTGAATTTCAAACGCAGGCAAACAGACATGACCTCTTTGGGAAGGGAGCTTTGAGAAGGAAGAGGCACAAGGGAAGCTTCAGAGGTGCTTACAGTATTCCAGACCTTGATCTGGGCCATGGCAACAGAAGAATGCATAGGTTAAAAGTTTACCAAGTTGTATTGTAATATTAGTGTGCTTTATGTATTCTAGACCTCAATTTTAAAAAGAACAAAGGTAATACAAATATCTAAATCCATTTCATCGCAGAGGTACTGAGGCTTCTGGGCAGTAGCCAAGATGATGGGCTTTGGTGCTGTCCCCAAAGCGCTGACTTGTCCCCTGGCTAAGACCTGAGACAACCCTGTATGCAGGAATGGGAACAGTGTGGGTCAGAACACACCCAATGGAGCCACAGCCAAGTGCATCTGCTGCTCTCTGCATCTCTTAGTCCCTCAGACCTACATAGGTCTGCCACAAAGGCTATAAAGCACAGCCCCTCCACAGCTGGGCAGCTTGTGCTTATGTTGTATCATGTTCTTTTGGAAATCCTCAAAATTGAATCCTAGTTCATATTTTCTGGTACAGTTGATGGTTTTTAGTTGGCATAATATTATACTTTGGTTCTCTGTCTTCCCCTTATTTGACCTAGAATGCTAGAATAACCCAAGATGATTATTCCTTCTGGTCACAGAGATTTCACACAAAGGAGATTGTTAGAATCCATTCATTTTATTATCAGGCACATTATTATATTAGTCACCCAAATTTTGAGGGACAGAAAGATAGTGTAACAGTATGTTAAAACTCCTGCAGATTTAATTTTCAACAAGGGTGCCAAGACAATTCAATGAGAACAGAATAGTCTTTTCGACAAATAGTACTGGGACAATTTCATATCTACATGCAAATAAAACATGGCAAAACCTTTTCCTCACACCATACACAAAAGCTAACTCAAAACAGATCACAGACCTAAGTATTGTATAAGACCTAAAGCTGTAAAACTCTCAGAAGATGATACAGGAGTATATCTTCAGGATTAAGAGCTAGGCAAAGCCTTCTTAGATATGAACCAAAAGTGTCAACACAAAAGAAAAAAATTAGATAAAACATTTGTGCTGCAAATGAAACCAACAAGTAAGTGAAAAGATGCCCCACAGAATAGGAGAAAATATTTGCAAATCATACAACCAACCATTAAGGCATTATGTCCATACAACCAACCATTATGTCCATACAACCAACCATTATGTCCATAATTATATATATATATATATATATATATATATATGTAGATAGATATATATATAAAAACTATACAAAAAAGTCATGAATAGAGACAACACAATTTTAAAATGTGGAAAGCATCTGAATAAATATTTCTCCAAAGAAAATATACAAATAGCCATTAAGCACAAAAAAAGATGCTCAATATCATTAACCACCAGAAAAATACAAACAAAAATCACAAGATACCACTTCAAATGCTTGAAATTGGATCCTTCATACACTGCTGGCAGGAATGTAAAATAGAGCAGCTGCTTCAGAAAACAGTCTGGAAGATCCTCAAAAGGTTAGGTATAGTGTCTATGTGAACCAGCAATTCCATGCCTAGGTGTGTCCCCATGAGAAATGGAAACATATATCCACATAAAACTTGTACATAAATAGTCATAAGAGGCAAAAAGTAGAAATAACCAAAATGTCCATCAACTGATAAATGAACAAAATGTATATCTCTACAATGGGAAACTACTCAGCAATAAAAGGGAATGAAGTACTGATACATGCTACAACACAGATTAGCAATTTTCAATCTGTGTCACAAGAATTTTTCAAACATGCAATACCTGACTATTCAGCCAGGGGGACTGACCTCTTTTGCCTTAAAGCGTCAAATGTAGAAAACAACAACAGTCAACATAACAATAGCCACCCAGTGTAAATGAATCAATATTGTATTTTTTTTTGGTCAGATGGCAAAACATACATTTTTTGGTGTGCCACAGAATTGTAATTTGTTTATATGTGCCATGAGATGAAAAAGACTGAAAATCACTGGCATAGATGAGTCTTTTTAAAAAGATTATTTATTTATTTGTTTGTTTGTTTATAGAAAGAGGGAGGGAGGGGAATGAGAGAAATATCAATGTGTGGTTGCCTCTAGCACACCCCTACTGGGGACCTAGCCCAAAACCCAGACATGTGCCCTGACTGGGAATCAAACTGGTGACCCTCTGGTTTGCAGGCCAGTGCTCAATCCACTGGGCTACCCCAGCCAAGGCTGACACAGATGAGTCTTACAAGCATCATATTAAGTAAAAGAATCTGGTCACAAAAGGCCGGGTTCCATTTAGGTTCCATTTACATGAAATGTCCTCAACAGGTTTGACTGATCTACAGGAAGTAGATTAGTAGTTGCATAGGGATGGGAATTAGAAGAGTAGGAGCAAAAGGGTGCAGGGTGTCTTCTTGAGACGATGAAATGTTAAGTTAGATTTTGGTAATGACTGCAACTCTGTGAATGTATTAAAACTATAGAATTATAAAATTTAAGTGGATGAACAGTATGGTATTTGAATTATAACTCAATGAACCTGTTCTCTATTTTTTAAAAGAAAGAAATTAGGAGAGAAGAAATATCTATGACATTTTTTAAAAATAGAAAGAAAACAAAACAAAACACCCTGCAGGCTACTGAAGTGGCATGAGGAAACGGAAAGAACACCTGACTGTGACTAAAGTAAGAGGGGTAGCAGTCTAGATCTGCTCTACCTCTCTGTGCCAGACTGGCCCCATGACCTTGTCATAGCCACGTATCTCTCCTCTCGGTCTCACTGTAACGTGAAGGGTTATGTTGTAGCTGTCTCCCAACTGTAATATTTCCCGATTATTATAAATATATTGCAGATTGGCGATCACAGTATAACATGATGAAGAAGAGGAGAACAATAAAAAAGAAAAAGAGTAACAGTAACTAATACTGACTGAGCTCTACTTTATGCTACCGGCTTACCTATATCAGCTCATTCAGTTCTCACAATAACTCCCTGAGACAGATGACATCCCTATGGTGCAGATGAGGAATGATGGCTGAGAGGGGTTGAGACCCTTTGCCTTTCAAGGATATTACCAGGGGAAGCTTCAGGGAAACAAGTGTGGAATGGACACAGAAAAAACCCAGTGCGGATTGGAACAAGAGCACAGAAGAAAAGCCTCCAAACATGCTTTGTTTCGTTTTGTGTTGTTTTTTAAAGGAACTGAGGGATTCTTTTATTATTTTTGCTATGTTGGAAGCATTTTTCAGTTCTGCTGTAAAGCATGGGGAAAATTAGAGATGAGCACAAGAAAAACTAAGCAAAAAAGCAAAGAACTTAAATGTCATAAAAAGTCATTATACTATACCATATGGCTGTGAATGTTTACCCAAAAATGCTGATATGCTGATAATGATATGTAGATATTATTAGCAGGGTAGAGAAAGAAAGTGTGAGTTTTAGGTGGAGTAAGAAGATGAAACCTCAACTTCTTACTAGGGACAAGAGTAGGTAATACCTAAATTTGAAACTGGTTTGTAAATCTGGAGGGAAATACCAGAAGCAGCAGCTTACAGAGTTAAAGAGGGCATTCTCTGAGGGGCCCTACTAAAGCGTGCAGAGGAGTGATGTAGGAACTCCTATTTTTTTGTTATAAATCTTAAAAATACTTTTCACGCTTCTTAAAATTATCTACACGCATTACTTAAATTACATTGAGTTAAAACAAAATTAAAACCCTTGTTCAAGTTTGAGCTGGGATTCAAACACGGGACTGAGCACACAATCCACGCCATGGGATCATTATCCCTGAGAGATACATGTAAAATGCTCTCGGAGATGACTTAGAAAATATCCTTCAGCCCTGGCTGGTGTGGCTTAGTGGACTGAACACTGGACTGTGAGGCAAAGGGTCGCCGGTTCGATTCCCAGACAGGGCACATGCCTGGATTTCAGGCCACGTCCCCAGTAGGGGTGCATGGGTGGCAAGCACACATTGATGTTTTAAAAAATAAAAGGAAAGAAAAAAAAATCCTTCAACAAAGGAAGTCATTTTTGACATAATCACCAACATGAGTTACTTCACCCCCCATTAGAGATGAAACCTACACAGCTCAACTCTCTCCACAACACTTAACCCCCACATGGTAATGAAGGCAGAGCCATAAACACTGGCAGCCTTCCTCTAAGTATGAGCAGCTCTCAAAATCTCACAGATATTTTAATGTGCTTTTCTCCACTTCCAACCACAGGAGGGTTCCCAGAGATGCCCTTAGGGTATATCCAGATGCAGAGTGCAGGACTCATTCCTGGAAAAAGTGCCCTAGCTCTCAGGCACAGAATTAGTTAGGTTACAAAAAGAAGGAGAAATATTTTCCCGCAAAAACAGCCACCTGGATTTTCCAGTTAACTACTATTCAGAAGCTTCCCAGTCATCAGAAAAGAATCTGATCTCCTGCAAGAACAGAATCTCTGCTCACAGAACAGGACCACAGCATGCACAAAACCACCTGACTGTGGAGGAAATTCTCCACTAATAGGGTGTTCAGGGTTCGAGGTGACAGATGGGATATAAGACTGTAGGTCCATTCTTTGGTTGCCCAAATAAAGGTAAAATAAATTATTATTCTCTCCAGTCCTCACATAAGTGTTTATTATATCTGCGATTAGAAGGAAGGAAGAAATAAAAGCAATGGACAAGCAACACCAGAGACAAAAGGGAGTTTTCCTGCTGTGGCGGCATAACACATTTGTGACCACTTAAACAGTGTGCTCAGCTTCCACAGTCAGCCTGGTTACAAACAGCCCAGTGCCCTGCTTCTGATCACAACCCAAAGGAACCTGCTGGATTGATTTAATGACCAGCTCTGACTAGAAGCTGCCTTCAATTTATCTATGGAAAAGGTGGAGCAGATGGAGGGGCTGAAGGTGGGAACTGGTTTTTACATTTGGCAGTTTCTTCCTCCAACACTTCACCATTCATCCTATCTGAGCTGCATTTGCCTGCTCCTGTAGCCAGAGCTCCACCAGCTGGGAGCTGGATTGACCAAAGCCAACACAGACCTCACTCAGAATGGATTCGCTGCCATTAATCCACCTTAAAAAGAATAAAAGCTCCTCAGTAAACAAGAGTATCCCCACCAGGCAGGCCCTCAGCCTAATTGGAGGTGAGTCAGCTCACCAATGCACCAGAGACTGGCTGAAACCTCCTTGAACATTTCTCAACTTGTTGATGCAAAGCCAGAAAAATGAGGTGGAAGCACAGAATGAATAGAAGCAATTTAAGTTCACTGGGAGTCCCAGGATCAAGAGTCAAACCCCTAAAAAAGCAATCACTCTACCTTTGCTTCAAGGACTGTAGAAGACCAGATCCATCTCCAGCTGCAGCAGGCAGAATGTCAAAATGGGAATAAAAGTGCTGTGCAGAGAGAAGTCAGGGTGACCTCCACGAAAGAAGAAGCAGGCTTCATTGATGATTAAAGACTAGCTTGTGATTACGTTATTACACTTGGAATAAGTGTTACAATGTGCCAAATGACATCATGCTCAAAGCATCACATGTTATAACCTTGGGCAACCAGACCACCTGTGTCCCAGTCGCAGCTCCCCTGCACACTGGCTGTCCTCAGGTGAAGTTCTTATTCACTGAACTCAGAATCATCTGTAAATTGGGAATGATGATGATTCCCACAGCCCAAAGGAGAATTAAAGGGTTTGAGGTGGACAGTCTGGGTAAATGCCTAGTACATTCTAAGAAGTGAACATCATTACTCCCATCTCACAGATAAGGAAAGCAGCCCAAGAAGGGATCATAATTTTGTCTCAAGTTATACAGAACTAAAGTGGCAGAAATGAGTCTGACTGCAGAGATCACTCTTAATTACTATTATACTCTCTCCTCTCCCATCTACTCTTCCTTTTATAATCCTTAAGGGATACATGAAACCATCTCTTGGCTTGTCTATGTAATAAAAAAGAAAAAAGAAGTCTTGGAAGAAAATTCCTTAAAAACCCATATAGTAGTAATAGTAATAGCAAGAGGGTTGTTGTCATCACCATGGTAGTACTCAATATAGGAGTGGCCCCTGGTTGCCACTATGGGCTGCGGTGTGTACATACACCATCTCATCTCGTCTCCTCTGTTTGAGAGACTGCAATTCAGCTAAAACATCAGGTATTTGGAAGTGGCAGCACAGAAGCAGACAGATATGTTGGCAGGACGATTATAAACAAGAACTATTGCTGAACAATCCCAAAACAAGCACCCTTCTGACAGAAGGGGGAAGAGGACCAGCATAGCCAATGCCCATGTCATAGAAGCAGGCACTACAGACATCACATCTAAGGAACTGATGGACAGCTGGCAACCACAGACCACTGGGAGATGGTCCTGACTAAACAGCAGCCAGGGCAGGAAGAAAGGGCCTGAATTTTTCTGCACCAGAAAAAAATCACAGTGAAGTCATGCTACTGAGAGGAAAATTTAAAAATATAGTTGTAACCTCCTAAACTAAAAATCAAAATAGTACTCTTGGCCAGGGACACTTTTAACAATGACGCATTTTCATCCTCTTTCACATTTTCATGGAAAATGAAACATCTCTGGGTCTCATTTTAACTCCTCTTCTGTACCCTAATCTCTACAAGGGCAAGTACTGGGTGCTGTTCACTGTTGTACACCCAAGTATCCACAACAGTACATGACACAAAGTAAGTATATAATAAATATTTGCTAAATGTGTGAGTGATGTTTCTAAGGCTCTTAACAGGCAAACACTAAGAACTAACTAAATAGGTGCTAATTGATTAGCATTATTTTCTATTTTTCTCTACAGAAGGACCAGTTTACTTCTTTGAATCCCCACAATTCTCAAGCCTTAAATGCAAAGTTCATACTCAACAAGTGCTTCATGAGTACACAGAGAAAAATATGAACATTTGCCACTAAGCAGATCCCTGCCATCATAAATGAGGACTTAAATCAAACCAAAATCATACACACAGAGACATATAAATACACACAAAACCCCTGCAATTTACTGTGTGTATACTGAACACTTCCTTCCTAAGAAGAAAGGAGAATCTACACAGCAGAAAAAGTAATTAACCAAACAGCTGCTTTTTATAACCTGGAAACTCATCACTTTGATCCCTTTCTTCCAACAGAAAGCAAATTCCTTGAGGGCAAAAAGTGAAAAAGAGAAAAATCCAAGATTGCTACTTCAGTTGGCCAGAAAAAGAGACAAATAGTAAAATTAAAAATTTCAGTTTATTACAGACCTCTTTTGAAGGGGAAGATAATAATGTTTTAACAAAAAGGAAATGCTTCCCCATACCAGTGTTTCTGTTACTTATTCACACCTACTCCTACTTTCACTAAAAAATCCGTAACATTTTATAACTAAAAGAAAAAATCAAAGATTATCTAATGACTAAGCTTCTCATTTTCCCAACAGAGAAAGAAAAGAGATGTGGCAATTTCATGAGAAAACTACACTATACTCAGGACATTTAATGTTCTCAGAACATGCTATAATTAAAACAAACTAATTTGAGATCTGTAAAGGCCACTGACACCACTGTAAATATATACATTTTTGTCTCCATTTCTGCCTTGTTCCTTTCTTCATTCCCCAGCTTCTACATATCTTATAACTTGGCATCTCTCCTAGGAACTCATTTATACAAGAAGGTATTTCAGCTGCAGGCCAACAGGCATTCCCAAATCCACATATAGGAAGGGAGAATGAAAACCAAAGCCTCAAGGGCAGATCGATGGGTAAAATGTGGTTATTCACTATGAGTACTCACACAAGTTACGCAGGCCCAACCCACCCTGACGAAGCTTTGGCTTTATGCCACAGGTGACACACCCAGAGCCCAAGAGGTTGTGGTTCCACTACACTCTCTGTGATCTTAGCTCATCCTTCAAGGTCATGTGCAATACCTTCCTGTTACTCATAAACTGAAGTCCAGAGCAGTGAGATACGGAAAAGCAAACTCAGGTTTCCTGGTTCCCAACCCTGTGATCTTTCTATGGCCCTGATTGGACAGAGACCATATGAGAGGGCCGGGGCTGCAAAAACACAAGTGTAATTTGTCATGTTTTGGTACCTTCCCCAGCTCCCACAAACTAAATCAGTTTGTCTTTCTAGGCCAAGCTAAATGTCATCTCCTCTGTGACGTCCACTTCATCTTCCCCTAGCCCAGTTGAGATCAATCACTCCTTAGTCTATGTCATCAACTCAGCCCTTTCCTTGATCTGTCAATTAACCTTCAATTCAGTCAATCCTGTAATGAACTTTATCATTTACCACTTGTCTTGTCCTCTAGACTAGAAGATCCTCATTGGCTGGATTCACCTTTCTATTCTCCTGTTCACCCGCAGTCTTCCCTGCCCTGCACATTTCCATGTACTCATCAAAATGTTAACTTATCTGACACATAGTTACTAAGATCCTACTTCATTCCACACATTACACTAGAGATATAACAATGACCAAGACAGAAACTGAAACTGCCCTCATTCACTCTTCACTCGTAAAAGGAAAGAGTCGCATTAAAGAATCATTTAAATAATACTGAGGGGTAGTACTGACTGATCAGGAAAAAATGCACTGTATTTAAGTGGGAAGGAATGGTGGGGGTAAGTAACAAGCAAGTGAAATGCTACTTGAGAGAGGGTCTGTATGTGGACATGCATATTTGGGGACATTCTGCATATTCTGTACCAGTAGTAGAATGTATTCAATCTGAAATTTTTGGTGATCATGATTACACCAATTAAAAAATGTCTTGGGCAGTAGAGCCAAGAGGAATAATTAAAAGTCGAGTTCTGACCTGTTTGTGACTAAAAAAGGGAGGGAGGAAATGAAGTGGGATTTTGGAAGAAATTTCTGAAGAATACTGCTGAGATCAGATAAGAAAGGATCAGAGTGGTGAAAAGGAGTTTCCCCAAGAGAATGTTTTAAGCTGAGAACTACACTGTAACTAAGACTAAGGTAGGTGGGTTGAGGAGGATGAGAACCAGGAAAGGTATGGATTTTCCCAGGTGGAAGGAATAACAGATTTATATCAAGCCTGAAAATTATAAGTTATCCACACACTATTGGCATCCAATGGCTGTAAAAGTAACCAATCTTTAGGTTCCTTCATCTCTTCTTCCACCACTAGAATCCAAACACAGCAGCCAGATGCTACCAGCCTGACATGTCAATTCCTCCCAAACACCATTTCAAACAGGTTTAATTTCCCAAGAAGCATCACGTATAAGTTCAAAATTGTTCTTGTCTTAAAAGACAAGATGGTCACAGGACAGACATTGCACAGAAGGAGTTGGAAAACTTGGGCTTAAATGCCAATTTGTGGTTAATATACCAGGTGGCCTTTCACAAGTCAATAAACAACCTTCTGCCTTCCATTCTGTGTCTATAAAATGATTATCCAGAATGACCCTGTTTTTTAAAACACTGCAATGTTACACTATCTGCTAAAATATACCACTGAATCTGCTTTAAAATGATTCAGTAATTCAGTCAATTCAAAAAATTGTTTATAAGTATTTAAAAGTTGTTTGTTCTTTTGATGCAGAGGAATTTTATTCCAAAAGATTGTGTTTTTCTAAATTGTTTGAAGTCTACACTACAGCTTTTACATTAATTAGAAAAACAATAGATGGCCCAATTCTTATGCAACAACTGGGAATTTGAAAGTAGACAAACTACAGGCCAAATGTCCATGGCCCCATGTGTTAGCGCTTCAACAGTGCAAAAGGAACAAAAAGCAGGGAGCAACACTTCGAAGATGACAGATGTTAGTTTGGATTCTTCCTCCCTCACCTCACCAGCAAAGTAGCATGACTTTGGGGCTTAACCTTCTAAGACTCATGTTCCTCGTGGAGTAAATGGAGTTCAAGGTTACCTTAACTGGCAGCTATTGCAGAGAACCTACTGCAGAGAATCAACTTCATAATATACCATTAGCAAAATTTAGCACAGTATATGGCACATACCAGGTGCTGAGCAAGTGCTAATCCAACTTAACCTCAGAAATTAGAACAAGGAAGGCCACTTTGATAACCTACAACTACTGATTAAATATCCAGCACATGCATAGCTCTCATTGTGCCAGGTACAACAGTCAAGGCAAATAATAATTAAAACCCTGAAGATGTACAGGGTGGGGCAAAACTAGATTCACAGCTGTAACTATGTGAAACACATAGTTTACTCTTGTACCATTATTAATTACTGCATTATTTTCCTTAAGAACAGAGGTAAACCTACTTTTACCCCACCCTATATCAAGTCACTTAATTCTCTCAATAGCCAAATGTGTACTATTATTGTTTCCCATTTTACAGATGAAATTATGCCACTGAGGGGTAAACAGTTGTCAGCCCAAGCAGTCAAGCTCCAGAGCCTGTGCCACTGACCACTAGGATATGCTGCCCCTTCAGAGAAACAGGGAGTCACTCTCTGTTCTTCACCACAGGAATATTATGATCAAAGAATTTTCTTAGAAAAATTATTCAGGCCATATTAACAAAACTGAATGAGGGAGACTAAAATCAGAGAAACCAGGTAAGCTCATTAGGGTACTCCAGAGGAATGTGAAAATAATAGGAAAGAAAATAAACATCAAGGGACCAGCTTTCCAAAGACTCAGACACATGACATAAAACACATGGGGACATCAAGTCTGGCTGAATTTCTGGGGTAGGCTGGATCCTCTGTCCAACCTCTAGTCTATTACCAGGTATCCTCTAAAATCTTTGCAGAAAAAAAAAATGGGGGAAGGAGCAGGGAATAAAGCTGTTCCTCTTGGCCAAGAGCTATGAAGAGCCATTTTGTAGTGTGAACATGAGGTTGTCTCTAATGTGTACTGGAGAATTCAGAAGCACCCAGGGTCCAACCCAGACAATCTGGTTGTGATCCTAGAAAGTTAGGACTAACATGTGAGTGTAATGAGCTCATCTCACATTTGTAGTAAGCTCATATCAAATGACTGTACTTAGCCTAATGAACGTCTAGGTATATAGGAGAATGTGTTCTCAAATGTATGGTGCAGGGCTTCAGCCCCTGTGTTCTTCTGAATTCATCCAGCTCCATTTCCTAGCAGGTGAGCTGAGTGGGAGAAAAAGCTCAAAATTCTTCTCACCTGAGTAAGCAGTGGTCAAAAAGCCATGAGAGCCTCTGTAGAGGAAAGGGCAGTAGGTGACAGTGCCATCTAAGCACTGGCAAGAGGACACCAGGTTTCAATTGTGGATCATACAAATAACTCATCCTATTCACCAAACAACCTTCTGTTTGGGACAGACTTCCCAACTGGCTTGACAAGAAACAACTTCATTAAAATGCTACAATAAACATTCTAATTTGTGTATCATTCTCTGTCAGGTGAAGTAATGTGAGTTTGCTCCAGGCACCAGAGCGAATACTCCTTCCATGGTCCCTGGCTGCTGCAAAAGCTTCATTGAACCATCATGAGACGTATATTCCAGATAGACTTCTCTGCTGGCAACAGAAACAAACTTATCAAAAAAATAAGTTTCTTATGTGGCCACAAAATAAAAGAAAAAGCTAAAGAAACAGCCTTAGAAAGGATGAGAACCAAAATATTTTTAAAGATCTAGTCAGGAGGAGCTAAGCCTTTTTTCACCTCTAGGTCAGTAGTTTTTACATAACTCAGTTTCATTTCAGTTTCAGGAAGAGTGAGTCTGATTGGCTTAGCTTAAGTCACATGTTCTCCCATCAGAAGACAAAGAACCTTGGCTGACCATCCCATGGAGACTGAAAGGGACTTTTTCCAATAAAAGGGGTGGGGACAGAGGAAGGAAGGGAGAGAGGGAGGGAGGAAGGATGAATAGGAGGGGAAGAGGAGGAAGGAAAGGGAACATGCACTGACCCCTCCATGCAGAAAATGCACACATTCATCGTACAAACATTCAAGGAGTCCACAACAGCAACTTATACAACTGTTTATCCTCCCAATTTCTTTCACGTTCCAGTTATTTAGTGGGTCAAGATATACTAAAAAGATTGAAGTTCAGGTCTGAAATTACAATGGCCTCTCATGAGAAAAACATAGTTAAAATGCATATATCAAAAATGAACCAAGCTCTGGCCAGTGTAGCTCAGTTGGTTGGAGTGTCATTCCATAAACTGAAAGGCTGCGGATTCAAATCCCAGTCAGGGCACACACCTAGGCTGCATGTTTGGTCCTAGTCAGGGAACATATGAGAGACAACTGATAGAGGTTTTTCTCTCACATCAATGTTTCTCTCCCTCTCTCTCTCCCTTCTTCCCCCTCTCTCTAAAATCAATATGCTTATCCTTGGGCAAAGATTAAAAAAAAAGCCAAAAAATCAGTGAGAGCCATAAAAAAGGATTCCGTTAATTCATTGCATAACCTTTATTGAAGATGGATTTGTGATACCTCAATGAGTTGAAAATAATCTTTCAGAAAATATACCCATGCAGGAGTTGCACTTGTCTAAAAGAACAGTAAAAGCAAATAATTCTGAAATGAGACCCAAAGGACAAGACTATCCCTTTCACAAGCCAGGTGGGTCATAGGAAGGAAAAAATTAATACTTGTTAGACAAACAAGTATTTGGAACACTTATAACAAAGATTTATATCTAGAATTCCGCTGAAACTGGCAATTTACTCAAAGATTCTACTGGTAAGACCACTCACTTTAAACGGAATGTGTCAATTACTGAATTGCTAATATTCACACTTTTCAAAAGATATTCTTTGGAAGAGATTCGCTTTGAACACTGGTATTAGAATATCCATTGTAAAACACATGATACATATCAGGACTGCTACTGTTCTAACCTTTTCCATGTTCTTCTTTTCCCTGTCTCCCACCCTCCGACAGAAGGAGAAAGGGTAGCTGCAATTGTAACAACAGTTCATCTTGGGTTTTTTAACACGTAAATCGCCTATGGGCATTTGGTAAAATATGACTTCTCCAAGTAAACCAAGTGGAGACAGTACATCTCTTGTTCATCAAGAAGAAATAAGGCTTTCAGTCTTAATTCCCCAGACTACCAAAAAGAAAGAAGGAAAGAATTCTTTCAAAATTGTTTCTCAAACAAGTGAAAGAAAGAAAATGAGATTATAGTAGGAAGTAAGATAGGAAAAGGGATGAAAATGAAAAGAGGAAGATAAATGGAGAAGACACCAACCAAAGGCTATATTATTAAAGGGATCTAAAATTGATGGTCAACTAATACAATTCCTGAATTCACAATAAAACAGAAAGAGAAAGAGGTACCTGCCCAAATAAAGCCTACCAGCCTCCTCACCCCACCTGCAGCCACTTGCTGTCTACCCTTACATACCATAGGGAGCTAATGACAGAACGTAAGAACATGAGGTATCTGAGTGCAGGCTCATTACCGCCATGGAAGGATACTCTGTATGACACAGAGTGGAAGAACAAAGAGAACTTGACCTCACCACCATCTAGAAACACATGAAAATGGCAAACAATGAACAAAAGTACCTCCCTCAAATACAAAAAGCCATCATTTCAAAGTATGGGATAAAATTAAAGAATAAATTTCAGACAATTTGAATCAATTCCCTATGAAAATACTGAACTATCAAACAATGAATTTTGCTATCAGGTTAACAAAGATTTCAATAAAAAAATAAAACTCCAGGGTTGCAGAGAATGTAAGTAAATTTGTATAAATATGACATGTACCAAAAACTTTTAAAAAATATGAATTCCATCACCAAGCAAAATTGCATGTAATAGCTGTCTCAAGGAAATATTCAGATAAATATACAGCATTGTATATACACATTCACAATGGCATTGTTTATAAAATCGGAAGTTCAACAAAAACCTAAATATTCTCCAATAAAACTCAATAAGTAAATTATAAAACATTGGTAAAATAAGTATCTGAATAATGATGAAAAATTGATGTTTTACATGTACTGTGGACATCATTCCATAGGTCATATGGTTAAAAAATTCAGGCTGTGCAAAAGTTAAAACTTATGGGACAAATGTTCATGTAGTTGTAGGCCATATATGTGTATCTATAAACATAAACACACATTTGCATATACATTTATACACACACATTCATTTATACATATGCTATTTAAAAACCAAACATTTCACAGTGGTTATCTTAGGTAGAGGTATCACAGTTTATTTATCTATATTTTCTAACTAGAGCAAGCAAGTGTGATAAACTAAAGCAAAGATACTTTATAAGGATAATGTGTCATACTTACAAATAGGTTAGAACAGTAACAGGCCAAACTTCAATCAGACTGAGAAATAAACTGCTGTATTCCAAATCTCCCTATTTTTACATACTCTCATTTTTCCTTGCCTAAAAAAAACTTACTTCACATTTATTCTGCAGAGACTATTCACATGTGAAAGTCTCATTATTAGCAAAATTATATTTTTGACAAACTACATAAATTGATGAAAACAAGGACAAATTTAAATAGAAAATCATTTTTTTCACCTCTGGTACATCAATGGAATTTTCACTTAATTGCAAAATGTTAATATTTCAAGATTCCTTGTGAACAAAATTATAAAGTCATACTATTCAGCAAAAACTGTGAGTTGCCATCTAAAATGCATTCCCCCCACCTTCCAAATCCTCAGCTGAGCAAATGGTTGCCCTGATTAAAGTCTTCCACTGCATCTGGTTATGGCCATATGAACAAGGTCTGGCTAATGAGATGTGAGCAGAAGAGATGTGTGTAATTTCCAAGATGTGCCTGTGAAGAGACCTGCCCTCCCTGTTCCCTTTGCCTGAACATGAAGACTAAAAAAGATGGTAGTACTCTCTTAATGGCAGAGCAGAAACTGAATAGAACCCAAGTTCCCATCTCCACAGAACCACCACATTAGCCATGGGCTATTACAGGGCTGGACCATTATATAAAACAGAAGTTGACTTCTCTGATATTAAAGCCACTATAATTTGGGGTCATCTGCTAATGCAGTCAAACCTATATCTTGGCAGATAAACAGAAAACTTGACTACAGTGGAACCAGTCAGCTATTTAATTTCTCCAATCTGATCTCATACATCTCTTCAAAAAAAAAATCTCAAAATGAGTTGTCACTTCTTAATCATGTAATAGAGTACCTAGTTAATGTCAAGGGCGTCTATAACACATAAAAATACTAGGCATACTTACAATAAAATACTGATTAAGGATAGTCTAAGTTGAAAGCAAGATTTTCAGACAAGAGTAAACTATCTGCCATCGAAAGAAAAAAATCCCAAAGAGTATATGTATGTGTATGTGTATGGGTATATGTATAAAAAAGCTGAATAATATATCTTAAATTGTTTACCTCTGTAGGGTTAGAACTTTTGGTTGGGGATAGAGAGAGGTAACGGAAAATGTAGTTTTCTTTTTTATATACCTTTGCAACAAACATGCATTACTCTACTAATATTTTTAAAACTACCAAAAAAGCATATTTCAAAACTCTAAGTTATACTGACATTAAAAATGACTGGGGAAGGGAAGGCAATGAAATTTCTATCTACAAATAAAACCACAACCTTCTGAATTCAGTGGAAAAAATTCATAAACTTGTAACTTCTATACATTAAAAAACTATAGCATACCATAAACTATATTTCTATTTCTTTAACTTCCTTAACTTCAACAAATACCATAATTTCTCTTAGAGATGGTAAACAGGAAAAATGAAAACATGAAAAATTAAAGGGACAGAGAAACAAGCATCCATTGTCTGGTTAAGACATTAAACACAGGATCACAGGGCACCACTGGCATCCAAGGACAGTGTTTTCAAATCAGATGTTAAGTCAGCCTATCTTAAAGCCTCAATCAAGCTCTGATGGCTATCAAGACCTTATTAGGATGTGGCAGGCAGCCCATTTTCAAATTTAGGCATTCATTCATTGCAGAGGACTTACTGCCACAGAAAAGTGCATAACTACACCACACTGAATGATAATGCACATCAAACATACATTAACGTCCTATACACTGAATGTTAGCAACTATGAGAGTTTGCATAACACAGTATCAATAACTGACTATATCCTTCAGGCTGCCATTAGTCCAGTATAGTATATTGTATTTCATGAAAAACACCATCAAATAACACTTCTTTACATCAGCAATACCCAATTTTTATTAAAGGTGCACCCAGTTGATTAGCTAAATCACATTCTCACTAGTGTAATGGTAAAAGAGTAGCCACATAACTGTGTGACATTACCAACTTTACATTTTCCTAGAAAATAGTGCTTCTAATCTTCATGGAACTTATGATCTAAGAAGCCACATTAAGCATCTAGAATTAATCTCAACAACCTTACAAAAGCCCAAGGGTATTCAAAGATAGGCAGAGAAAGGAAGGACTGTATCTTTCATCTCCAAGGGCAGAACCAAGGAAGGTGTTGAGCATATAACGGGGACTTAATACATGTCTAATACTGGCAACCAGAGAATTCAAGAAACCCATTATAACTCTGAAGATCCAAATGAACCCTTAAGAGGCTAAGCTAGTGCACACTGCAAGCTCCTACTGGCAGAAGTTAAGAAAATAAAATCATTCAGGCAGTAAATGGGATAAAATTTCTAATATCAATGAAAGCAGTTTTAAAACCTATCAAAATGAAAAAATTAATTTACAAGCTTTACACACACACATATTTAATTTTTAAATGTTTCCAAAGCTTTTAATTCTCCCATTCTAAAAATAATAGTAATACAAGAGAGCATAAGTTTGCCCAAGATGCACAAGACATTAAAAGTCAATGCTCTCAATAGACTGTGGGTCACAAAATCTGATAGAAAGAACAGTTATTCCAAGGGATATAGGATTCTATATGTCAAAAATTATCTTTATTACTAAACATGTAATGTAATTAAAACATAAATATTATACACACATACATATGTAATAGATATGTGGATGTAATACATAATAGGCATTATTGGATTCAAAGTAATTTTACAGAACTAACAGATTCTGAGAATACAACTAATATTAAGTGAGCATCTGAATTTTGGGGTTTTTTAATATACACTCCATAGACGCTAGAAGACTGGAAACCACTACCTTATCCAGAGTGATCTTTTCATTGACCTAGATAATACAATGCCTGGTAGACTGGGAGAGTAACTAAATTAGCCCTAGGTCAGAGGGAAATGGCTACATTAAGGAAGTACAGAAAACAAGCATCTGATTATGTAATGGAAAATGTGTGAAAGGAGAAGAGAAAGTTCCATCAATGTAAAAAGGCAAACCAGTTTAGAGACACAGTTTCTGCAGATTTTGGATCAGCAGAGACCTTCCATTTTCTTCTGGGCTTAGGGATACCTGCAGCATTTTCAGTGCAAAGTCATAATTTTCTGTCCTCTTGGCTACTCACATACATAATGAGCCACAATAATGACTATGTTTAATACTGCTAGAGACTTTCAACAAATTGTAAGTTTATGCCAACCAATTTTAAATGTAAGTGATACAGAGGAGTAACACCAGGGAGCTGCAACTTGAGACAAACATCATATTTCAATGTCAGGAAAACATAAGAGTTTAACTTGAGAGTCCTTAAAATAACAACAATGCAAAATTATTCAAAACAAGGAAAAGAAAAATAATATTGGCCATCACCATCTTTTGAGAACTAAGGTATTGGGTAAATTTACATTCATCAACTCCACAGGGCAATGGCTCCAAAGGCCAGGAAACCCACCATTGAGCTCTCCGGTTTTTTAATGCATGCCTTGGAATAAGTTGAATGGGCAACATTCTGTTTTCTATGCAATCAGAGGAAAACAAAGGTGTAGGTTATTCAAAGTCACCAGATAACAATTATGGAGTACCACCCCTTTTGAATTCCATCTCATTAAACTGGTAATAAAATAAATATACACTTCTTAACACATACCAAACAGTCAGAAATGACTAAGTAGAATAAATATGTGAGAATTTAATAAATTAACATTGGCATTAAAATACTGTATTACTCACTTTCCTAGTAATACACTATCAAAAAACAATACAACTTTGGACAATTCAAACCATCACATTTACATTTTCCCTTAACTTAATGAAAGGGTATGAGAAATACCTCCCTGAATTTTAACCAACAAGCTGAGGAAAATAAAGCCAGAAAGAGAGAAATATAAACCCCAAGATGAAAGATCCGTGTTCTGATTAAACTTTGTGTTATGAGAGAGAAGGAATAGAGGCAAAGTTAGACACAGAGATTTTGGTGTTAGTAAACGTCCATCTGTCCATCCATCTATACATTCATACACAGGATGTATGAATCACATGAATTACATACAAATGAATTACTATGTACTAATATGTACTGAGCATCTATGATGTGTCATGTGGGGCTATAAATATAAAGGAGGCCATGTTTACCCTCAAAGAAGTCTTGGTGGAGGGCTGGAAAATAAAGTAGACATACTTTAATAAAAATATATGTGGTACAGAAGGAAGCAGGAAAAGAGGCACTTAACCAGGAAGAAAGGAGATGCGGGAGGATCCGGAAGAGGCTGTCAGGTAAGACTGCCTGGAGGAGGTGCCACCAGAGCTAAAACCAAAAGCAAAAGTAGAATGTAAATCTTTGGGCATACAATCACAGGAATAGGTATGAGGATGTTCACACATGTATATGGGTGTGCACTACAGTGTTCCTTCTAAAAGCCAAATGTGCCAATAAGCTTTATAGCTTTCAACAGGTTATAATCTTAATGCCTTTCTTGTGCTGTCCATTAAAAAAGTATGGTAACTATATGCATACACACACACACACACTTATTGTGGTTATCATTTCACGATATATTCAAATATGGAATCATTATGCTGTACACATAAAATTATTATCATATTATGTGTCAATTATACATCAATTATTTTCAAAGACAACCATAATTTTATCTTTCATGACTTCTGACTCAGGATTTTGTACAGAGCACAGTGGAAATGTCTTGTCTCTGCTCCTTGGTGCCTGGAGCATCCACTGTGAAGAAGAGGCAACTCAACAGCCAGGGGCTAGAATTCTCCAGGGCCTTGGCAGGGGATAGCCCATGAAACCGCTCAGTGCTCAGTGGCAGTGTGTTCCATGAGTCTGCTGCAGCTTCCTCACAGCCTGATGACTATGTTCCAAAATCAAATGTCCCAAGACCATCAGGGAGAAGACATGCCCCTTTGTACAATCCTCTCTTAGAATTTTCATAGTGCCACTTCCTCCAGTCATAAACCCCCAGATTCAAAGAGAAAAAACGCAGACACCACCACCCTGTTTATCCCCAGAAGCAGTGCAGTGCCCAAGTCACTCTGTAAGAAGAGTATGTTGTCACTTAACTCAATTTCTGCCATAATCCCTAAAAAAGCAATGAATATCATGATTCCTAAAAATGAATGAAAAAATCTAGTTTCAGAGGCTATGTGAGTTGCCCAAGGTCACACAATTAATAAGCCACAATACTAAGATGCTAAACCAAGCCTGTGTTACTCCAAATCCTGTGGGATTTCCATTACACCATTTGTAAAACATGTCATTGAAAATGTGCTCTACTTCAGTGAAAGCCAGGACACATGTATGTTTTTTAAAAAATAAAGAAAAGTAAATCATCCCACAAAAGTTATGTTAAAAGAATATCCAAATATGAATTACCATATTTTGGAAGGTTAGCAATTAGAAATCCTATTATATACTTAGCTTTACCAGTACTAAGCCTATTTGTTTTTAATTGAGGATTAGTATAAGAAAAGAGAAATAAATACCAAGAGTATTCTGCAACTAAAGTCCTTAAAATGAACAGGAACAACCTAGGACAGTAGTGCCATCATCCAATGAAGCCCAAACAGGATATGCTCGAGCAACCCCATGAGCCAACTCGTCTGATGACAAGTCCAAAAGAGGTATTCTCAGTCATCACCGTTGACAGCCTTGAAAGTGCCAGTCCCAGCTATGAGTGTCTCTTCTGGCACGGGAAATTCTACAACACATCTGTACTGCGAGCCAAGGATGCTTACATCACCCAGATTTTCTGCCTTTTGAAAACCTGCAATGTGAACATTTACTGTTGTTATCGAAACTTCACATGAGGTCAAAATAACACACACCCATTGTTGTAACATTCCCAAATGGGACTAATAATCATAATGATGGGAAATAGAGACATTTGATAATGTATTTATTACAACAAATCAAGATGCCTCTTTTTTAGGTATCTGTGATGTACCTGGGGGAATGAGCAGTATATACACACTCTTTCATAATTTGACAATAAGCCCATCCATCCTTTATTTCACCATCATGGTGAATACCGTGCCAGCGTCGGCTCCGGCTCCCTCGATGGGTTCACAGCAAGTAGAAGAGATAGAATTGCTTATTTAAAAACCCAGTGCCTCTTTTCAATCCCTTTTTTCTCCACCCAACACCTTGGCCAAGATATTAAAGAACACAACATGAAACACACACAGCATTTATGGGTCTGGGTTTGATCAAGTAACATTTTGAGAATTCAGAATAAAATGCCACCTCAGACCCAGAGACGACAATTCTCAAAATCACTATCGTTCATTCCACAAAGCAAGGCATAGTAAATACTCGCTTTGTCTTCAAACACTAATCAGATTTTTCTTTCCAAACCCCTACAAGAATCTTAATATGACTAATGACCACCTATCCTACACCTTTCTTTATGAATGGGAATAACCTAAATTAATTATAGTTTGAAGTGCCAAGTGGGTAGTTAATGACTAAAATCAAAACAAAGTCATCTAGATGGTGAAGCTTCTTCCAAAATTATGCCAAAATTATGCCAAATCTCTTCATGTTAATCTTGAAAAACAATGCCCATCTCTGCTATTAAAACAGTGAACACTTTCATCCTCTGAAAGAGTTCTTCAGTAATAATTGGTACTAAGCCCAAAAGAATATTCAACAATAGCATTGAATATCTCCCTGGAAACCAATTAATTATTCAGCATTCCCTAGCTGCCTTGAAACCCAGAGATGTCCAGGCTGTTCGGGGATGAAAACACTTGCTCAGGACTCCTCTGGGGCAGAGAGGACCACAGGACTCACCCCCATGGCAATACTCATGAACAGATGCTTAGAGGGGATCACATCAATGACACCCAACAGCCTGGCTGAAAGTGGAAGCTGCACACAGATCACATCTCTACCAGCTGTGGTATTTGTCTCCCTAAAGTCAGTGGACAAAAGGCAAATGTTGCAACAGATCTCAAATTCACACATGAGTAATAAACACACTTAGGCACAGAAGGAAACTGATGTTCCAGTCACAAAAGTGAAGCCATCAGGATGTTAAATAATGATGACAACAACAACAACAAGAGTCACTACAGTAAGGAGAACAACTGTGCCCAGTGCCAATAGGAAAGTTATTCACAACAGACACATCAAAGTCTTAGACTCAGGAATTCCGCTTCTGTGAAGCTCTCCCAGGAAAATTATTAATGTGTTGGACAAAGATTTAGGTACAAGGGTGTTCATCACAAAGTTACTGAAAACAGAAAAACCTGAAAGAACTAAGATACCCAGCACTAAGGTAGTAGTTACATAGTATGTGCATACCACAGCACACTAAGCAACCCTTAAAACTGACGGTGTAAAACCACTTGGGTTTCTTTTTTGACAAGGCACATATTCATGATATTAGGAAACAGAAATTCAAGTAGCAACATGTATATATTTCAATTTAAATGTTATACACATATACATAATATATCTAGAATAACATATCCCAAAAGGGTAACACTGGTTATATTTGATTGGTGGAATTACAGGTGATTTTTTTATCTATTCTTTCTAATATTTCTATAGCAAACATGCAGTACATTTTTGCATTAGAAAATTAATAGAAACCATTTAAGCCACAGGTGGCAAACACAAGGCCTTCGGGCCAAATCTGGCCCTCTACCTTGTTTTATCCAAACTGGCACCTTGTTTCTACCCGGTGGCAGCACCAAGCTCTTGCTTAACTGTTAAGGAGTAGTTACATTTATACAGTCCTAAAATTACATTCGGCCCTTTGAAGACAACCATAAGGCTGATGTGGCCCCCAGTGAAAATGAGTTTGACATCTCTGATTTAACTATTTCACCAACATGCTTTCACATAGAGCACTTATAAAAGTGTACTGTTTTCAGGAGCCCAAATCCAAATATTTAACTCAATAAAAAGCCATCAGTAGCTCTCTCTCTATAGAACTCTTAAGAATGAATGCTTCAGATAGCCTAACCATCATCCAGAAAGTTTGATATACCAGTCAGTGCAATGATTCTGTAGAATCCCTGTTCAAAAGGTATCCTCAGAATATCTATTTTTGCCATGTGTTTCTACCCAGAAATCCCATGTTGATTATGCCATACAAATCCTTATTCTTCCCAAATAATAGTCCATTGAAAACTCTTTTTCAAAAAGGGCATGGGGAAAAAAGGTGAGGATAAATATTACTTTACTACACACACCTAAGGAAAAGCAATAAAATAGAAGTTTAGTGTGGCATCATATAACATAGGCATTTACATGTAAAAATTAAATACATTTGTATGTATAAACACATAGGTATACATGTGCATGTGTATGTATGATTATATAACAAAAAGATAACCTGAAATTCAAATTGTTGATAAGTACCGAATATAGGAGTGAGTTGATGGCTCCTTGCTTTGTATGATTCATTTCAACAGAAGTTCCTATTACTATTTTGAAATATTTATTATGCATAGTCCCCCAAAATATATTGACCTAGAACAACAAGTTAAAACAACAGCAGCCAATGACAAAGCTATTCATTGTCAATATGTTTTTCAAAAACAGAAAATGCATTCACGCTGTGAAATCCCTCTGAAAAGATTCACTTCCATGAAAGCATACAAGGCAGGAAGTTCATAATTATTAAGTCCATTTTCTCTCCATAACTCTTACTAATAATATGTACCTTTATGATCATTCATCTGAAGAAATCAGGCTTACCATGAAATGAAAACAGATCACAGGAAGACAGAGAAGGAATGTCAACCTCAGGAAAAAAAGAGATCCTTTCCAAGGTGCTGAGAGATCATGGAAATGTCACCCATGCCAAAACCACCATCCCTTTGACATGACTGGGTTAAAATCCCTTAAAGACAGCAATACCAGAGGAAGGCAATAAAGAAGGCTGGAAAGAGAAGAAACAATTACAAGCTGTCCTTATTTCTTATGTTGGAAAATTAACTTATAGCAAGGACCTTGGCACCAATGTTAATTCTCCTTACACACACCAATTACCCACAGAGATTTTTAATACAATTTATAGTATACTTCACCTAACTTGCTTTCCTTTTGAATTAGACTTCCAAAGGCAGATTAAAGTTAAAACTGGATTAAAAAATACAAACCAAAACAAATTCTCCCTGATGCATTAATTTTCTAGATACCATATAAGGCTTGGTCAAGTCCAAAGACTTCTATGCCCAAAGACTGAAATGGCCATAAAGCCACAGAAATCCACATCTTGCTTTCAAAGAAAAACAAAAAGGGAAGTTTTTCACATATCTTGCAGTTAATCAGTTGTATGCTTACATCAAAGAGAATACTTAAATATAGGTCCAAAAGAATTTCAGATCAGCTTTGTATTCATTAACTATTTAAAAATCATACCCACTACCCAGGAAAAGAAAGTTATAAATCAAATATCACTAACCAACCTGCAAATGACTTCTCATTCACTATAAGTATGGGTGAGAAATAGACAGAAAACACAGGATTATCACTGGGAAGAGGTTATAAAGGGGTGGATGAAAATGAAATGAGGCATGAACTAGTTGTCTAATTTTAGACTTGAAACAGGGTTTAGCATATAGTAGGCACTCAATAAATGCTCACTTAATGATAGTATACTAGACACAATTTATTTGCCATATCTGGTTGGTTGCCAATACCATGCACATAAATACTATTACTTGACTAGGTTCTAAAGTAGGAATTGGGGTGGGAAGGAACTTAATAAGAGGTCCAACAAACAAGGATAAAACCCAACTGTGGAAAACCACAGTGTTCCTAGGCAAATGCCCCTCCCCCAATTTTTTAGCCATTGTCCCACTCCTATCTACTGGCACACTTCCAGACACACTTCCAACAGACACACGCCCAGCCACTATATTTACATGGAACTCACTGTATTGGCAGTTTGTTGATCCTGGCCCTTATGGACCAATCAGAGCCCCTCCCCTGAAATGTACAACAAGGACTAAAAGACTCCAGTCTCAGTCTGGTTGAGACCATGAGAGGAAGAAATGTATGCTGGGAGCTGTGGGCAGCCAGGTGCTGCTACGGTAGGTAGAGCAGTCTATTTTAAGAGAAGAATATTTAACCAATGAATGCATAAATAAGTGGAACAACATACTGATGTTTCTTTCTCTCCCCCTCCTCTCTCTCACCTCTCTCTCCCCCTTTCCTCTCTCTCTGTAAAATCAGTAAATCAAAAAAAATTAAGAGAAAACAATAGAAGAATAAAGCAAGAGCACATTGTGGGGGGAAAGACAGATACCTACAGAAAAAACTGATAAAGTCAAAGTCCTGGGTCCCAGGGTGTTTCTAAGGCTTGACTATATCCCTGAGCTTGGGTATCCGTGAGGTATCATATACCCATAAAATACTCAGATACACCCTCTTTCTATTGGGCTCAAGAGCATTACACAAGTTGCAACTCAGGGTCCTACACAGAAGACTCTATAACAAAAATAATCAACAGAGAAGAAAAAAACAAGATGAGGCCACAGGACGAGGAAGGGCAAATAACCCAGGGTGGCCCCAAACAGATGAGGAACACACCATGCAGGGCCAGAACAGAGAAATGGGAACTCAGAGAGAATGTACAAATAACAATTCTGTTCATCCTGTGGAATGTCAGAGGAGTGACTAAACTGGCGAGAATATCAGTTGTTTTCACAGTGTTTTCATCTCTGCAAATACCACATTCTTTTTCTCCCTTGCACGGTCTTGTTTGAAACTCTGGCAAAATGCTGTACAGGGAAGCAATTGAAAGTTGGCTGAGATAAAGTTCTGAGATTTCAATTAAAAACACTCTCTCACTCACCGCTTGCTAACACCATGGAATGTAAAGAACTGCAAGGGCGAGGTTTTCTTCATTTTGAAAAATATTTCTGTTAAGCTCAGAATGGGGAAAAATCATCTATCTACATACACAAAATAACTGCTGTTCAGGCTATACCAGGGCTCTGGTCCAATCCTCAGTTTCTGGGAAAACTGGTAAATTTTGTATAAACTAATTCTACTGTTTTCATTTCCTAAGCGACCTCCACGAATTTGCATTTATATATCCAAGAATGCCTAAAACGTTCCACATTGCCTGCTATCCCACAGAGTTCCAATTATTATCCCTTTTACTAGTGCCTGCTCATTCTGCTTCAAAAGATATCTACTGAGTTTTAAAAGTCATTCTTACTAATAATAAAAAAAAACTTTTACCACACCGAACACCCAAGACTATTCCCTCCAAAAGGTCAACATCCCAAATTTTTCACGAAGACACTAAATACAAAAGAATACAATACCCTTTTGAGAATTTTCTGATATGAATGAATGACAACTTCTAATATAGTGATAGGGGATGAATATTTAAGTTTGCTTCTGTTACTGAACAATCACACGGGTTGGAATGTTAGTATTATACACACAAAAGGAAGGCATAAAAGCAAAGTTGAAGGAGAGAACTCTCCCACAGCTCTGAGCTGATCTTCCCAGAGTACTGGTCTCCCCAACACTGCTCCAACCCCCAGAGTGCCTAACAAGGACAGGAGCCACAGACTGACACCCTCTAAATGAAGCCCAACTTTAAAAGAATAGAAAAACAACAGAAGGAACCAAGATGACTCCTTCACAATGAAATTCCGAGAATGCAGGGAGTCAGCAGCCCAGACAGAGACTTCAGAAGGCAGGAGTAGACCAGGCCCCTTGACTGAATAAAATAAACCCCCTATGGAGTCATTCATTCCTGCAGGAAGCACCCAAGGCCTGAAGGAATCACAGGCAGAAGGGTCAAGTTTGGCTGTGAAGAAACAGAGGAGCTCAAGCTCCCAGCTCCGAATCTCTTACCTGCACTTGCCTGTGGCTCCCTTCCCCTTATTCCAATTAGGAAGAGGCAGCCATGGCACTTCCAGCAACTCTGTGAAAGGGGCGGGGCTGCCTGAGCTCTGTTGGCACCTGAGTAGAGCAAACTGAGCATGCTCCCCAACCTGGAAGAACCACACTCTCATTTCTAGATTAAGAATAGACCAGACCAGCAGTGTCCACCTTCTAACATTACTAATAACCTAGGAAAATATGAGTAAAAACTAAAATTGCCCTAAGGAGCTTTATGAGAATTAGAAATTAAAGATCAAAGGAAGAGAGCCAAAGGAGTCTTTGGGGTCACTAAATGGGTCCAACAAGGCCACAGGCCAATTGGGTAACAACAGCCATGGAATTTGTCCACATTCAGCCAGGGTCACTTTGACTGAAGTCTAAAGACAGTGCAGGAAGAGTGGATAAGAGTTCGAACTGTGGGACCTGGGTTTGCTTTCTGACTATGCCATTTTCTAGTTGGGTGTGACCTTGGGCAAGTCACTTCTCTCTAGAGTACAGTCTCCTCATCCACAAAATAGGATAATAACAGTGCCCACCTCACAAGGCAAAGTAAGAATTAAATTCCTAGCATAAAGAAAACAGTCATGAAATGTCATTATCAAGCACAATGCAATCTAAAAGAGTCTACACACACATACACACAGACTCACACTCACACACACATACCCTTCCCTGGACATCTGGTACTTCCTGAAAGGTTTTTGTTTTTATTCCGTGCCGATGGGTTTGCTTTATTCAAAGTTCCTAAATGTCTTTTATAAATAGCCTAGCTTTCACTTTGCCTAAAATCAGGCATAGAAAATAATTTAAAATTCTGTGAAACCATGTATATCTAGAAAATTAGAAAAAAGTACAGAGTCTTTGAGAAGTCATCTAGATTGTGCAAGAGTATCTGGATTCAGCTCTCACCTTTCCAACGAATCCCAGACAGCACAGAAACACAATCACATGGATGGCTTTTAGTTCTACAAAGTACACAGCAAAAAGAGCTGGTGAGGGCCCAAGTGACCTGCACGGCTTTATCTTCTATTTAGCCCGCTTGACCTGAAATCAGTCTCAGGATTAGAAGGGCAACAAGGCCACCCAATCTCAAGGCCCTTCTCACCTACGACATCTCCAAAGGGTTATTCAACCTCTGGAGATAACAACCTGGGGGAGGAGAAGCTCACTACCTGCTTAAAGTCCTCCGATGGCTGACCACTGCCCTTGGGACAAATTTCAAATCCTTTAGCATCACGGCCTTCAAGGCCCTGTGGTCTGTCCTCTGCTGCTTTTCCTAATCCAGTTCCCACCATTCTCCCTGGGCCCAACCTCATGAGACATTCCAAAGTCCGTCCACTTCTAGGATTTTGTTCCCACCATCCCTCAGCCCAGTGTTCTTTCTTTCTCATTCCCATCTTTAGCTCTTTTTCATTCTCCAGGTCTTAAACCACCCTGCCTCATACAGGCTCATAGCCATGTGGTTCACACCATACCTGGTTTACAGCCCACCTCCCTATCCCCCTACACCAGAAGCCCCATGAGGGCAGGCACATGAGCTGATTCCCAAGTGTATATGAAGCAGCTGGCACATGATAAGGGTGAAGAGACAGGCAAGGTGGTGGTAACCATCTCCAGAAGCTTCCCATCTCCTCTTTGGATACCATTCTGAGACATAGCTCAAGCAAGTAACAGGAAAAAAAAATTCCATCTTTTATGGAAATCACCAAGAATACACAACCCTAAGCAAAATGTCAGGTACACCATACACAGAACCTCACCCTTGACTGCACATTAGAGTAAGAAGGGGAGCTTGAAAACGATATTTTAAGAGAAAAAAAACTGGTGCCTGGGTTATATATCACCAAGGTTCTGATTTAACTGACATGCAGTAAGTCCCCTGGCACAGGGAGATCCGACAAGCTCCTCCAAGTGGGCCTAAGTGTGCAGCCAGGGTCAAAAACCACCACTTTAGACAACTCCTTCTCAAACTATTGGTGGGGAAGAACCAGTTGTTTCTTGCTTTCAAAAGTATCAATATACAGTAAAAGTGAATTACTAGAAAAATAAAAACATGTACTCATAATTATTTTCTTATTTTTAAGATTTTATTTATTTAGAGAGAGGGGAGGGAGAGGGGGGAGAGAGAGAGAGAGAGAGAGAGAGAGAGAGAGAGAGAGAGAGAGAGAGAGAGAGAGAGAGAGAGAGAGAGAGAGAAACATCAGTGTGCAGTTGCTGGAGGTCATGGCCTGCAACCCAGGCATGTACCTGACTGGGAATCAAACCTGAGACACTTTGGTTCACAGCTTGCGCTCAATCTACTAAGCTACGCCAGCCAGGGCATAATTATTTTCATTATTAAAATCAACAGACATACAATTGCTCTATAAAACTATTATTAAATTTCTAAATTCTGACACTCAATTTCTGTATTTATACCACTGTGCACAGGTAAGAAAAACAGTTGGTGCATGTCTACAGAGCATACTTAGCGCAACACTGCCCAGAGGCTTTAGGGAAAGCACAAAATCTAGTCTACCAACTGCTGCTTCTGGGTACAAGGAAGAGCTCTCTGAGAGCTCATACAATGATGAAATTTCTGGAGTGGTTTGTGCACAAACTATTTCCTGATTAAAAACATAACCTTACCTGTGTTCGCTTGGTTTTTTAATGTCGCTGTACTGAAACAAGCATTTGGTGTTACCTGATAATACAGAGGGGTGTCATTGTCCTCCCTGAAAATTTGCTCTTATCATGAAGGCATGTGTTAACAATGATAGCATCTTACATTAAGAGAAAATATCACTGATGTAGAACTGAGTAGGGAAGGGAGAGGCATGGCCTAAAATAAATTCAAGGATGGGAGTGATCAGGGTGGGTCAGAGGAGCAAAGGAGGGCCTCATGAAGGAGGAAGCTCCAGGGGTAGGCTTAAAGAGGCATTGGGATTGGACATGGAATGAAGGAGAGGTTTCGGCCCAGTCTGAAGGACAGCGAGGAAACCAGAGAGCTGTGGCACAGGGCTCTGCACAGCAAGGGAGAGGGGCAACCGGCAGAGGAACCATATCCCCCAGGCTCCCAGGCCCATGCTGCCTTTTCAGTATCCACAGAAGACAATGCTTTCGTTAAGCTCTCAAAGCAAATACCAAAAACAAAGAAAAGTTTAAGTATGATCTAAGCCAAAGTGGTCTTCCTAATAAGTTTTAAAAAGGAGAACTTGATAATGTACTTCTACACTAGAACTGTGGTGAGAAAAGTGGGATTTCCATATTGTGTCTAGCACTTCAGTACGATGAATCCACAAATTCAGTATGATGAATCTTCCTTCTTGTTTACTTAAAACCAAACCAAACCACAGAAACAGTCTCCACTTGGTGAAGGTTAAGGATTTAAAAAAAAACCAACCAGCTTGATTACAAATAATATTAGTTCTAAGGAGGGCCCTTAATCATGTTTCAAACTGCTAAGAATATTACTACTTATCTCCCTTTGGTTTCCAATATGGCATGTTATGTAATATTGTTAATAATAAACACCTTATATAAGTTATTCTATTTCTCTTTCAGATAACCAGTGTAGGTGGATGGATATCACTATCTTTTTACAGACTGAGGCCTTAGAAAGGTGAAATTACTCATCAGAAGTCCCACAGATCGTCAGTGACAGCAGTCAGACTCCAACCACGGGCTCTGGTGCCAAATCCTTTGAAGGTCACCACCTGCAAACTGCTTTCACTCCGCTGCCTTCCTAGATCTCAGAACAGATCTGCCAGTCACACTTCGGCTAACAAAACATAAGCAAATTTTAAAGCAAAAAGGACATAAAAGCAAGCACAAATACTGTTTTAAAATCTAGACTGCTCTGGTCTGTGGAAATGGTCAACCAAAAAGCTCCGTATTTTTCAGGTTGAAGTCTTCAACGGACCTGGTGTTTTACGTGGTCCAGCCCTGAACCCTCATTCAGCATCACCAGTAATCCTAATGGGTAACTTCTCTTCACTGGCCTTTAAGCCTGTCTCAAGCTATTCTTTCTCCACCACAATTACTTTCCTCAAACATGCAGTGGCTTTTTCAGACTTGTCCCTGTCTCAAAGCTTTGACACTTGTCATTTTCTTTGCATTCACCCTTTCTTCAAATGCCGTGTACCTGGGTTGGATCTATATTTGTGTCTCAGCTCAGAAATTCCACTTCTTCAAAGAGGCCTTCTGGGAATACCCTGCCACCCTCTGCTTTACTTGCTCTTGAGTGTGTACTACTACCTGAAATTCTTAGCCATTGGACATGCAACCTCCACATGAGCCCAACTTAAAGGAAAAAAGAATCAAAATTAACACAACAAATAAACCAGATGCCACACATATCAGAAACAAACATACCCTGAAGGAAATAAAGCTAAAATAAGAGAAGAGACCGAATATTGGTGAGATTGCTAGTGCATGCGTAGCACACAGTAAGAAGCACTCAAAGGCAGCGCACACAGAAAATGTCCTCCAAACAACAAAACACCAGTCCTTCTTCCTACTGTTTAATACTCTTCCCTCAACCAATATTGTCAATGACAAACTTTAATCTTTCTAAAAGGAACAGCTTTTTAACTGTGGCTACAAATTATCTCCAGTACAGCCCCCTCTATGAAATAGGAAAACTGATAACTAAGCTGTCCAACATAAAGTGTATGAGGACTCCCTGTGCAACTTCCCCCTCCAGAAAACTTGGATAAGTCTTTCCAACAGACTCTTCGGGGTCACTTTCCCAGGTGCCTTATCATTAGAAGTTTCTCTCAGTTATCGGCCATAATGACCATTCACAGGCCCCTCATTTCTGTCTGCAACACAAGAGCTGAAATGCAGAGCCTGCTCCTTCCCCAGCATGCTACGCTGATGCACACCAATGTTTTAATAAAAGTGGTAAGTTTACGATTTTAAAATATAGAGGATGACTTCCAGCTTTGACAAAACAACCCATTTTCTAGAAATGGCCCTCTACAATGCCAACCCCATGCACAACTAGAAAGCACGTTCAAATGTGACCATTTCCAAGGAGAGTGTGTGAATTCTTACTGCAGGGTATTTTCTGATGGCTGTGCCTGCCCTCCCTGTGAAACCATCCTATAACTGTATTCACAGGTACAAAATCTAAAATTTCTGTTCTACAATGAAGTGCTAGTGTGGGAATGGTGTTCTACAGCCCACCTCTTCTAAAAGCAGCTGCTGTCAGCTTTATTTCAGAAGTTTGAGGATTCCAAACAATATAAGCAAAGCCGGATAATACCTACACAACACAAACTCATAACCATAGGTCTGTGTTTGAAGAAATTATATACTGAATAACAATATAAAACAATAAATAAATCTGAAGACTTAAGGAGTACTTTTGTCAAGAGATACAACTGGGAATGTCAACGTTGGAAGGAGATTTTATCTTCATGAAAAAAATATACCAGTTATTTCAAAACAAGTAAGTGAAAAAATGACAATATTGTGCTGACAATATACAAATCTGTCAAATGTACTATCCAGGGTAAAAACAAACACCCTTAAAAAAAATCTGTGTAGCCCTAGCTGGGCAGCTCAGTTGGTTGGAATGTTGTCACATCAAAAGTTTGCACACACGTATGCCTCAGTCAAGGCAAACACGTAGGCTGCAGATTTCATCCCCAGCTGGCACATGTGGGAGACTACCATGTTTCCGATGTTTCTCTTTCACATGGATGTTTCCCTTTCTTCCTCTCTCCCTCTCCCCCCCGCCACCTTCCTCTCTCTTAAACAGAACAAAACAAACAAAAAAATCTCAATAAACATATCCTAGAGGATTTTTTAAAAAAGAAATTAATGAAAAGCAGTAAGTAAATCAGCAAAAACTAATATGACAGAGGACATAGAGCTATGAGGTAACTAGGGAAAATGATAACCAATCTAAGAAAAGAATACTGCTTATTAAAACTATTTAAAATAACTTGCTATTAAAAAAAAAACAGAAAATGATCCTTAACTTCCACCAAAGCCCTACAATGGCCTCCCATTACCCTCAGAACATAATCCCAAACTACCTCTCCATCCTCACCATCATCCTCCAGACACAAACATCTTGATCAAGAATGAAATATCTGTGCATCATCTATGCGCCATAGTGGGTGAATCTCACTTTTCAAGTTTCAAAGAAACTTTTAGGTTTCTTTCATACATGGTAGACCACTACTACCCAACATCCATTTCCCCTCTCTCAGTAGGAACATGCCAGTGTTGTTCAAAGAAAATACTGTTTCTTCACTGGCTATGAGTTGTGGGACCAGCAGGCAAGCGGCTCTGAATGGGTATTTTACACAAGCTGAACAATTCGAACATTTGTTCATGTGTTTTTCATCTCAAACAGAAAATGGTTGGCGTATAGTCATCCTCCAGGGGGCACCTGACAGAGATGGTACATCAGCTCCCCTCCGCCCAGCAGGCTGGAGCTGCCCAGTCTCTCTACCTTTCCGTTCCCATTTTTCAGGTGTCCCTCAGATTCTATAATCTATCCTTTGTTCCTGTTATTTGCTTTTAACACATTTATTTATTTATTTGTTTGTTTGTTTGTTTATTTATTTGAAGTAGATTCGGGGTAGATTTTTCAGGGCTGCTTGCAACCAAAGTGTCTAAAACTCACATGCTTACCAAGGTCATTCTTGTACCTAGGTACAAAAGCCCAGCCCCTGATTATTTTCAAGCCCCTCAAATCTACTAACCGACACTATGACCCTCTCCCCTCAAAATTATGTAAGTCCTATCATGGACTCTTACTTTTCATTTACCCCATGTTTCCAAAGAAAATACAAAAGCATAATTTTGTTTTATAGCCCATTGACTTGCGACTTTCCAGCACTGAATTTGCCACCTAGATGGTGATAAAAGTTTTTTTTTTAATTTCTCATTACTAAGTACTTACTATACGTAAGGCACTGTGCTAAGTGGCACACAAGATAGGAAGAGTTGTCCCACTTCACAGGTGAGCACACCAAGGCTGAAAAGAGATTACTTACCCAAGATCAAACATACACAGCTAGTAAATGAACAAACCCCTAAAAAACCTAAATTCCTAAGCACTATAATGATAATACTTGATGCGGAGAGAGGGTAGGGAGGGGAGGGCTGAAAGTAATTGTATCTTGGAAAATTTTATTTCTTGACTGACCATTAATAACCAAATCCATCTCTTGGGTCTGGTTATGAAATTCGGCCTATTTGAATGCCCATGAGCCCTGTCTTAGAAACTATTTAGAGTTAAATGCAACAGTCCATTATTTCAGTTAAACAACAAAAAAAATTTTTTAACTTGTCCTCTTTTAAAAAAGAGAGAGTTGTGCTGCCCGAATCATACACACCATGTTCTTAGATTTTGGGGCTGGGTTATAAACTGCTCTGACCAGGCGGTGGTGGAGTCAGAGAGACAGAAACAGCAGGGAGGGCAGAACCCAGCAGCCAGGCATTAAAAACTACTGCAAGTGGAGAATAATTTGTATTTGATCATTTGGATTTGGGTATGCTTAAAAATAACTTGCATCTGGTTTTAGTCAAGCTCCCTGTTTTGTCTAATAAACAAATGCCAAAAAGTAACAAATTCTGACTTGTGGCTTTTAAAAAATTGGGTAACATAAATGTATTTTTCAACTCAAACAACAAGTTGAGTTAGTTTAGAGAATGGGCACCTGCAGCTAGAAAGCCTAATTCACTGAACTAACATACCAAGTTACTTCATCTTTTTGGACCTGTTTCCTTACAAAATGGGGAAACATTTTTTTTAGTTGCCTCACAGGATTACAATGAGACTCAAAATAAAGTATTTTATGGGGGAAAGATTTACAATCATGAGAACAAATATACCCAGAGGAGGCAGAGAAGGTCCATCTAAGCTGACATTTACACAAGTGTGTCTAACATGCCATAAACTGCAGCATCAACTATAAGTCATTACAAGTCACCAAAAGAGAAACACAGTCCTACATCACCTGATGATGTCACCCACCAGACATCATGAGGGATGATATAAGTTTTTATTTAGCATAGACATTGTGAATACTACCAAGCCTTTAATTTCAATTCTTCATTAATAATTGTTCATATTTTAAACTAAATACCTACAATGCTCCCTTTGAGGTTCAGGAACCACACTGTGAGACTATTTAAAAGCCAGATAAGAGGGGCATGATGGGCAGACAAATCTGACTTAATCTACAAACTAACCCTCGACCTTGATTGAACTTGGACAGGGCCCAGTTGTCCTATAATCCTCAAGAGTGAGGAATGACCAAAAGAAATGGGGCAACTGTACCCATTCAGAAACTCCTTTCTTTAACATGGCTTTTTCTACTTTCTGCTCATCCACTCCATTCCTTAATCATTAAGCCCTTAAGGCATCAGATTCTGATTAGCATCAAACTGTCTTAAGAACAAAGCCTCAGGTACATTTTGACTTTTGTTGTGTTTCAGCCCCAGGACCCAGAAAGCAGAACCACCCTACGGGCCACACACTCACAAAACCAGACAGAACAACGCCATGGCTGACATCAAGACCTAATACAATGATCAACTACTCCCTACCCTGGCCCCAGCCAATCCACAGAGTCCACAACCCTGACTCATTTAGCCACTGTAATTAATGATTTTCCCCTGTATAACTCATCCCCTAGAGGCCATCAAGGAGCCAGGTCTTTGAGTATGAACTCACCTGTGACTCCAGGCATGGCACCATTTCCTTAAAAATAAACCTTCAATTTCTTAGCTGAAAAAAAAAGTCGTTCATATTTGACAAACTTGCACTTCACAAAATAAGTCCATTGAAATGAAACTGGAATTAGGCCACTGCCCCCTCAAAAAAAATGAAGACATGGTTCCATGCTTTCAGGCAATTTCTACAGAGAGGCAATGTCAAAGTACGTACTGTAGAAAGCTAATAGGTACAGGTTGTTTTGTAGGATAGGAGGTGGTGTACAGAAAGTACAGATTCTACGGCGGGTTCTCTGGTCAATTAAGTTTGAGTGACACTGTGTTAGGCAAAACTAAATATGTTCCTTAAATATGCTCCTGCTCAGAGCCTTTAACATCTTATATATTTCAAATTCCTAAGTAGGTGTTAGAATAAAAAGCATTTCCCAAACATATTTGTATAGTGCATCCTATGAACAAGTATTTCACAGGAAACACACTAATAATGCGGCAGAAGATACTTAAAGATGAAAATACAAGGAACAGCCCTGGCTGGTGTGGCTCAGTGGATTGAGCACAGGCCTGTGAACCAAAGAGTCGCCGGTTTGAACCCTGGTCAGGGCACATGCCTGGGTTGCAGGCCACGTCCCCAGTAGGGGGCATGTGAGAGGCAACCACACACTAATGTTTCTCTTCCTCTCTTTCTCCCACCCTTCCCCTCTGTCTAAAAATAAGTAGGTAAAATCCATTTTGTTTTGTTTTTAAAGAAAATACATGGAACAGAAATTTCTTCAAAACATACCACATTTAGAGAAGTCATTGTCCATAAACAGTGGTGTGGGGAGTCATCTACCACCAATCCCATACCCGAGGTTCTCTAGTCCAGGAGTCCCAGAGCCCTTGAAGAATCTTAATAATTTAGAAGATAATCACGTGGGGCCAGAATGGAATTTATTTAAGCTGAACAATCAACTGACAAAGAAATAAAGGCAGGAGGGAAGAGAGAAAAAAATCACAGGCCCTCCTTTTTCTGCTAATGCTTATGAACAGCTTATGAACAAACAACCGACTTGCTTTAGTTTTTTTTCTTCAGTAGATGCCCTTATGATAAGTCACCTCCGGGCACATTATTAGAATGAATCAAACATCAGTCTTCAGGAAATGCACCATATGACTCTATCCACAGGTCAGCAGACAGACACAACAAATTTAAAGAACTTGGAAAATTCTACAAAGGGCCTTCTGTGAAAATGTTAAAAGTGAATTGGTAGTAAAGTCAACCCACTGTTTAACACTGAGTAATGTATTGTGTACTAATAATCAGCAATGATTATTTCAGGACAAAAATTGATTTGTTAATGTTAATGTGAACCAACAAATAAATCTCATTAACTGTTGTATTTCCTGATTTAACGGTTCTGCCATCACATATTCAAATTCCATCATAAGCCATGCAGATAAACTTAGTGAATGAAGTAAGCAGGGCCTAAGAAAATGAGGACTTATGGGGACTAAGGGGGAACTTGAAGGTACAAGCCAAGCCATGAGGCATACATGCTCAATTCAATTAAAACACAGTGCTTTTGTCCTGCACTGCCCCTCCCCAAAAAAACTACAACAGGTACAGTCCAAATTCTGCCCATAGGATGCTAGTTTGAGACTGTGGGAGAGCTACCATCCTTAAGAGGGTTTGAACCTACTTTTCTACAAATGCCTGAAGAGCACACTAAATTTACAAATCACCAAGTTGAGTAGAAAGTATCACCCAGATGTGTCAAATATATTTGCTTATAGTGGATGGATATTTGCAAGGTGTACATGCAAACATAACAGGCTTTCAACACTGCATAACTGAGTTGAATGCCTGCTCAGTGACCTGGAACAAGGCAGGTCACCTCTCTGCGCCTCAGTTTCCTCATCTTAAAAATGAAGATGATACTGCCAGCCTGATCCTTTGGGAAGTAGTGAAGGTTACACAGGAATACATCTGATACACTCTTAGCATATAGCAGGCGCGTCATTAAACAGTAGTTAATCATTGTTTTTACAAGGTATATTTCAGTTACTACTACAAGTGATGTTTAGAACAATTCAGGTGAGGGTAGAGTGAACTTCACAGGCAAACTGTTGGGTAAATGATGCTGAAAACTCCCTTGGAAAAAGCTCCTTACCGTGTGACCAATCTCAGCCACTTTCCAGAAGTAATGAAGAGATGCTGGTGCCATCTCAAGGAAATGCCCAGAGCTCAGAGGAGATAATTTAAAAAACAAAACAAAACAAAAAACTCTTATACTGTTCAAATTTGAACAACAGCTTCAAATTTGATCAATAGCTTGCAAACATTTAGCAGTAAGTCTGTAAAATAAACACTCAAATCAAAAGCATAGATCCAAACACACAGATGCAACATGCCCAGTTACTTGCTCTCCATAATTCACACCCATTAAGGTCACCATTCTCACTTCATCTTCCAGCAGATCATCTGTATTCTTGCCCTTTTTAAGATATGGAATGTTCTCCACTACAGAAAATTTACATTCCAACTTGTTGGGCCTTTTTTTTTTTAATCCCTAAAGAAACTGGACTGGGAAGAGGAAAACTTATCAAGTAAGAACACACAGGTGCTTCCTCCCTAATTAAAAGAGAAGTTTACAGCTGCACTGGCCGTGAATCACCCCTGTGGTTACCCACGTGTGTCCTTCAAGAGGCACGTAGCTCCATCAAGAGCCATATTCCATATGCTTTCCTGAAAACTGCCTTCTCTTCGCTTGGTAAAATAATGACTATCAGGTAACTAATGGTATTTTCTGCTTCCTGTCTTTCCTCCCTATGGATATCCCAGGTCATTTGTTTCCTTAACTCTAAAAATAATTAAGCAACCTGGAAGCAAGAGGCTCAGAGCTTAGCAAATCAAGCTTTGATTTATATTGAATTAAAGTGTGCTGTCAGTTGGGGGAAAAAAAGCTAGTTGCAAAATTATGGATATGTTACCATTTGTTTCAAACGCATGATGCAATATGTATTTTACACATACACAGCCTCCAGAAAAGCCCACTGATAAAAGTGAGGGGAAGCTACCTGGTTGAGGGAGGAACTACTTTCTTTTTATCTTTTTATTTAATACCCTTTTTATCTTTTGAAAATCACATACCTAATGAATACATTAATCACCCTGAAAATTTATCTTTGACTTTAAAAATTTATCTCGACTGCCAAGTGTTTTCTTACATTTCATTACTGTCAAAAGTGTTTAAATTATCTGATTCTTATTTTGTGAACTTAGCCAAAGGTATTTCTTTTTTATATATAAATTAAAAAACAGATAGAAAGATATATATCAGACCACTAACTCTAAGAATGGGGAGGTAAGAGGTTTTGCTTTTTCTCTACCCTTCTGCAATGTTACCACTTTTAAAATTGAAAAATAAAAAGCTACAGAGGAACAACGAGTTACCACTACATATCTATTAGAATGGCCAAAATCCAGAACAGTGACAACACTGAATCATCACAAACAAATTCCTATACTTAAAGCATTTTTATTAAATGCCCAGAAAGACACCGGCAATTTAAAGATAAACTTAAATAATTATATCAGGTTAATTTTCTGTAATCTTTTTTTAACTTAATTTATTAGAGTGATATTGGTTAATAAAATTGTATAGGTTTCAGATGTAGTTCTGTAATACATCAACTGTATATTGTATTGTGTGTTCACCACCCTAAGTCAAGTCAATTTTCGACACTCTTTACTTTTGCTTATCTTGATTAAAAACCTGGGGCTGAAAACGTTCACCTGCTGATTGCTCCCTTTGGAGGATCTATGGAAATATCTAGCTCCACAACAATCTTCAGCTACTCTCTTTTGGCAACAAATGAGTTGCTCTCGTTCTAATTGTTGGTGGCTAAACATGTCAGCTTAAATTTAATTGCTTAAAATCAGAATATTTAATATAGTGTCCCTTTGAAACTGTCCCACATACAAACAAATGTAAGATAAGAACAATGCTTGTAAAGTGCTGAAGTGTTAAACTTTATCACAGGGAGATCTGTTTTTCTTAAGGAATAATAATGCTCCTCATTTTCCAAAATGATCAAACAAAACAAAATGAAAACTAGCTGAAAGGGGATAAAATTGGAGTCCCATATTATTCTGGCAGACAGTTGAGTGTCTACCAGGGCCTTCACTGCACAGGAAACCAGGTAATATGATGGACCCTGATCTGGGAAGACTATCAGTTTTCATGACCCTTGCTTGACAGAATTCCATCAGCTTTTCCTTTGGAGAAGAGTGAATTAATTCACTGAATTTGAAGGAGATTTTATTTTTTGTCCCAGGAGATAAAATGCTGACTTCTCATTCTAAAATTATGTATGTAACAAAAACTTGATTTTCCATTTCTGAACCCCCGTAATTCTTATACAAGAAAAGACATCCAGGAGATAACTTGTATATACTCCCATCCATTCATTCATTCATTCATTCATTCTCATTCTCATTCTCTCTCTCCCCCCACCCCTCCCTCCATGTTTTATTCATTGTGACAAGTTAGAAAAATGCTCCCAACTCCCTAGAGAGAATACATTTAATTATTTTATTTAAAAATGCAATTTCCCACAGTTTTTGGTTTTGTTAACAATGACCATTAAATACTGCTGGAATAATTTGCCCCATACCCACTCTTGACCTCCTCCCTAAAATTCAGCTACTGCTTTGTACATCGAAACTCTACTTCTTAGACAAATACCCCAAAAACCTTCAATCACTGTGCCCCTTTTCACTTTCTCCAGTTGTATCCCATTGGTCATCATCCTGGAAATTCAGTATCTAGGTGTTGGGAACCGCCCTGACTGGTATCAGAGGCTGAAACCCCCGCCTAGCTAAGGCTAAGGGAACGCCCTTGGAACCGTAAGCCAGCAAGGAGACAAAAGCTTATCTCCCTGGCAGGAATGCTGCTTCTGCTGCTGAACCCCCAAAAGCTTGGTCGGTTAGCCAAAGACGGGTAAGATTCCCCACGGGGGGAACGACCTAAGACAGGCACGATCACTTTGGGAGGCCCCCCAAAAGAAGGACTTGGGGGGCTGCAGCAAAAGGGGGTGAAGGACCCTCGCTCCTCGGCTTTGACATAGTCTGAGTTCTCAGCGTCTGGGAAAAAATCTTATCTCTTGGTGACCTAGTTCCCTTGCTCCACCTAAGCCTAAAACAATGACAGGGTGGTACAGCTCAGTACTGAGAAGTGCGGATTTCCTGGGGTGATCAGGCCTAAGAAAGAATATGTAAATTACTGTGAAACCTTCTTTGTTTAGAATGCTCTCAGTTAAATGAGAAGGGTCTTAGGAGGAAGTTAGTTTGTTCCTCAGTCTTACAGCTCTTTGACCCCCAACTCAATAGACGGGCAGAGTTCTTTGTTTTCTGTAGTTTCTTACTTCCCCCTAATGAGTACTGTACTTTACCTAAATTATTATGCAAAATGAGCCTAATAAAAGCAGGTATGGACGGTAAATCAGCGCGCTCCCCACTGGGGGGGTGGCCATTCTGTCCCTACTTCCCCACAGAAACTAGTTTGTCTCTGTGCATGTGTTGTTCTTTCTCGCGTGTGTTTCGGCGAGCCATCCACAGCGTTCCGTGGTCACTGCTGGCCGGTGACCCACGCGCAACATCTAGGTGGTCACCTGGCCCAACTTCGAATCCAATCTTTGGGTCCACTGTAAACTTCCACTTGGAATGACCCAGCCTGGGCTTGGGAAATTCAGTTATCAGTGAAAGAACCACATTTCTAGGCGATCACATGCTCCCTAAAGCTTTTAGGGAGCTTTGCATGTCATCAATTACTCCCCAGAATTCTGTTTATGTCTCTTTGGGCCACAGAGAACAAATTGCACTTCATTTACACATATTGACTCTTCACCCAGTTAGTATTAACCCTCCACCCAAGTCCATTGTGCTGTGTTATTTTCTTCTAACTATGCACTTCAGACCATGCCCTTCATTTCTCTAACACCTCTGTGATAAGTCATTAAAGACAATGATATTCAAGAACAAGAGCTTCCATATTGACCTTCTCTTTAGTTTTAAGCTACATATTGAATCTTCACTCAGATTGTCAGTCACATACAAACACCATATGAATTTCTAATCCTGAACCATCTCTTCTTGAGGCTATAATACCTAGGTCAGGTGAAACCCTAATCTCTGTTCTCCTAGATTCAAGCACCTCAAGCCACTCCATATTTATAAGTTTCATTCTCTCTTGAAACTTAAAAATATTTTTAAAACAATATGGTATAATTAATTTTAGTCCATTTTGCTTCATCTTAAACAGATTCTTAACATGTATTCAGTTTCACATTTCAGAACAAAATGAAAATTAACATTAACTTGAATTATCACAGGTGACACACAGGCTTTAATTTATATTAATTTACTAAGTACAAAATAGAATTGGGCTGCACTTTTATACTTTTAATCTACCCCACTATCAAATGTTCAGTTCAGATTATAATTGCACAGAAAACGCAAACATATTTCTTTGACTTTTATCACCATTTCTACCCACTGCAGAATTATTTAACATGGTTTTACCAAATTGGAAAAACCCAAACACATGATCTCTTGCTCAAGCCAATGGTCAGCCAAAAGAATTTGATGTGAAAAGACAAATTTCTTAAGTCAATCTGTATTTTACCACCGACTTACAATTTTCTTAAAAACTTTACCACCATATTGGAATAACCTCTAATCAACACAGAAACTCTTACCTCTATTGAAATCTTCCTAAAGGAGTGATCAATTTACCAAGTCAAAGAAGAATCAACCAAAATAAGAGATAATTGGCTACAACCTACTAATAAAAGTTAATGGAACAAAAAAGAAAATCAGAATTGATTTGGAAAATCAGTAAAAAGAAAATCAGAAAATATCTTTAGATTTGGCTTCAGATAAAGGAAAGAAATAATAATAAAAGTATATTAAAAGCTTTTCCCACATACTGGTGACATTTTACATGGCTTTCTGCATCACCTCACTTAATCTTCAAAACCTCCTAAAAAACAGGTACTATTACTAGTCCCCTTTTACAGAAACCGAGACTGTAAGAGATGGCATGAATGCACAAGGTCACACAAAAAACAATAGAGCCTTCACCTAAACTCATGGACTAGCCACTATGGAAAAGAGGTGAAACCTGGTGTACTGAATTGAATAGTGTCCCCATCCCCCTAAAATTCATGTCCAACTGGAACCTCAGGTGACCTTAATTAGAAATAGGATCTTTACAGACATTGTTCGTTAAGATGAGGTCCCACTGGATTAGGGTCAGCCTTAAACCCAATGTGACTATTGCTTTTACAAGATGAGAGAAGACACTCAAGAGACCCAGAGGGAAGGCAGCCATGGGCAGAGGGAGACATAATTGGCATGATGAGGCTGCAAACCAAGGAATGCCAAGTACTGCCAGCAACCAGGCTAGGAAGAACTAAGAAAGGGTCTTTACCAGAGCCTTCCAAGGAAGCATGGCCCAGGCAGACACCTTGGTCTGGGTCTTACAGCATTCAGAACTGTGAGAAAATAAATTTCTGTTGTTTTAAGCCACCTGCTTTTTTATGGTAACCCTAGGAAACCAATACACCTGGGAAGAGAATGTAATGATGCGATATAACATTACAGCGTGAATAAAGTCTGTAAACAGCAAGACAGCATTAGTAACCACAAGTCAAAAGATCACCAGGTTAGTGTCAAATAATCACTAGTGTAATCCCAGCTGCTTCCAATAATCATTAGAAGCCCCAGCATGCAAGAGATCTGGTCACACTGCACATAATAATAAAACATAACACTTTTTCTTCCTAGCAGGAACATCTGATTACATTGAACACAAGAGATTAACAACAGAAGAGATTTACAAAATGCAGCCTCCCTGAAGGCTGAGAAGCACTTAGATAAAACTTGATGTCTCCGTACCAGTCTGCAAGTTTGATTTTAAGGTCCTAGGTCCATGTGTCCCAGGCAAAGGATCTCTAATTCTTCAGTGCAAGACCTATGCTTGCTCTCTCCATTCCATTTGTACCCATCCTCCAACCCATGCATACAACTGTCAAGCCTGCATTCAATACACATCATAAACAATAAACATGATAAAGAGCTTACCAGGTGCCCAGTATTTGCCAGTTCTTAGAGATAGAGCAGTCAAGATGACAATATGGGGTTACCCTCCAGCAAGAATGAGACATTCAACAAGTCCTTTTGAGCGTGATGAGAATTACCCAGGGGGCATGAAGGATGTTGTGAGGGATATGAGATGAGGCTGGCCAGTCCTGTGCAGCTGTGCAGGGATGCACTGCACAAGGGCACTTGGCCAAGGAATGTGTTGGGGCAAAGGTGCAGCCCTCTCCATGTGTTATTTTCTCATTATCACAAAGAAGCAATTTGAACTAGCGTCAGCCCTGAAGATACAGAGGCCAGAGGCCAGATATTGCAGACAGCATTAATGAATTTGGATTTTGTATTAAGAGTAATAGGAAATAATTGAAGAGATTTTTAAATATTAGACTCAGCTGTGGAGGGGAGCAAGGCAGTAATTTACTCGACATGATTTCATCACTTGTATAATACCAAAATAATTCAAGGAAATGTATAAATAAATGAAGTTAAGACCATCTGTTAAAATGCCATTTTGGTTCTTGATGAATTAGCATGCATTTAAAACCTGGTGCAGCGTGTAGCATTTTTGCATTCTTTTAACTTAAGGAAAATTTAAATGGTTTATTAATCCAATATCCTTTCCATTAACTTAAGTAGGATCACAGGCCCTATTCAAACCTGTCCTCCCTTTCCACATATCAAGTCCTCACCTTCAAGATGTGCTACTGAAGTTCTCAAATAAAAAAGGGCTGGTCTGCAGAAATGGGATCAGTTCCCCTCATCCAAGAGATTGTCAAGTTGAAAAATTAAACCTGCCACTTTAAGATATATGAGTCCCACTTCAAGAATTTCTAGCATCAAATCAAGCGAGACTATCATGAGAGACAAATCTATGCAGTGCAGGGATTCTAAGACAAGTCCTCATTTCCTGGGCAGAAACCAGAGGCCTAGCACCACGATGAGGTCAGAGTGAGGCCATCCTACATCCAAAATTATCTAAGTGAGAGTCACTTTGCTAGAGCATCAGAGTAGGTTTCCAAGTCTCTAATCTGACAAGGTGCATCACAGAACCTGTCTCTGATCAGGTAGGCTCTGGAAACGCTACGTCCTACACTCCATGCTTCAGTTTACTCATGTATCAGATGAGAATACATACATATGTCTACCTCAGTGGGTTGTTGTGAGGATTTATAAGTCAATACATGTGAACTGCTCAAAACCATGTCTGGCACATACTAAATAAGTGCTAAATTAAAGTTAACTTATTATTATTTAATATTTTAGAGCATTATGGGGATTTTCATACATAAAATCCTGAGAAGATGTGCAAATAGATAAATCTAGTGAGCTTTATGTATTCCAGTCTTTCCCAGACTTGTCTGCCCACCTCCCCACCCCAATCTTGTCACTGTCCCAATAAAATACTATCACTAGAGGACCTCAAGTCCTATACAGCTTACCTTGGGATATGCCACCTCAAGCCTGTGTCTCTCTCCACCTCCTTCCAAGTGCTTATCTAATAATCCAGGAGATTTTATTTTTCATATAAACCATGAGATGGCAGAAGAAGAGAGAGCAGATCCATACTTAAGCCACCTTTAAATTTCCAGTTCCTCATATATTGAGTCACCCTTGAAATTTCCGTTGAAATTTAATCCCAAATTAATAAAAGGCCTCAGTCCAAGGGGTGCTTTTGTGTATTACTTATACATAAAAAATTGGCCTAAAGGTCAAACAAAATGACAGTAAAGGGAACCTTGCCCAGACTTTGTATAAAAAAGCCAACCTTGACCCAATAAGAACAATTAAAAACAACCCAGGGCAATGAAAACATAATTCTCCAATAAGAAACTGGGAAAAAAGCAATGGTAACTTTGTTCATAATATTAACACTTAACACAATATGGCTTATTTCTTTTTCAATTTACATGACCTAGAACACTAAGTAATATACTCCTTAAACAGCTAGGGCATGTTGGTTAGACTGATGAAAATGAATGAAGAACATCATCCCCTTAAAAATTAGAAAAAATAATCATAGCTCACACTTACATAGGTATAACTATCCTTAATACATTAACTCATTTAATCCTCACAATTATCTTTTGAGGTAAATACTTATATCCCTATTTTTCAGATGAACAAACTGAGGCACCAAGTACAATATTAAGTACCTTACCCAAGATCATACAACTAGCAAAGGAGGGATTCAAGCCCTGACGGGTATAGCTCAGTGGGCTAGGCACTGTCCTGCAGACTGAACAGTCACTGGTTCAGTATCTGGTGGGGGCACATGCTTGGGTTGCACGGCCAGCCCCCCCGTGTTGGGGGCATGTGAGAGGCAACAAATGGATGTTTCTCTCCCTCTCTTTCTCCCTCCCTTCCCCTCACTAAAAAAATATATATTTATAAGAATATATATTTTAAATATATATAAATATATATTTTAAATATATTATATATAAATATATAAGGTCTGAAAGGTCTTACATTTTTGAAAGGTCATATATATATATATATATATATATATATATGTCTGAAAGGTCTGGAAGGTCTAAAAGTTTTATACATATAAAATATTTTTTTTTAAAAAAGAGATTCGAATCAAGAGTTTGGCTCCAAAGTTTATGCTCTTAACCACTGTTCCAACTACATGATTATGGTGTGATATTTTTAGATTTTAAAATGTTGTTACTTATCTTTTGACCTGGGCTAGTAAAAAGATTTATGTCTACTTCTGACCCTGCAGCATTAGACAAATATTAACCAAACTTCAGACATTGAAAAGCCAACTTTATAATGTGACATAGTTGAAAAACACCTATCATTTATGCATATTTGCTTAAATGACATATTATAACATGAACAGATCTAATTTTATTTCATTATTGTGAAATGAAAATCAATACCACCTACTCTAACTAAAAGGAAGCCCTAAAAAATACAATGTAAATAAAAGAATGTTATTAATTTCTAGCTAAAAACTGTCATTTGCAGAAGGTCCAAGATTGGCATTCTCTCCATTTCACTGTCTCCCTTTTCTGAACAGGTGGATCAGCAAGGCTTAAAGATACTACAGACCCATGTACACCAAATGAGACAGTCTCAACCTCATCACACCCACTTACAAGGAAAAGTGACCACCTCACTGCAAGATTCAATGCCATTCAATGCCAATCCCTCACGTATAATGGGTAGCTCCACACTTTAGAAAACACTGCTTCAAGGAGCATTAAGAAACAGAGACGTCACAAATGCAAATTTGTTTGCTAATAAATCAAGTTGCCCCTGCAGGTTTTTTATATAATGAGAAACCACAGAGATAAATATAAAGGACTGATTCTAGGTTCACTCAATCAATGATAAAATGACACACTGAGGAAAACAAGGCTTGGCTGGCAGGTGTCCTATTGGAAACAGATGTGTGTTTTAGGCCGACCACAAGATCAATACCAGCCAAGAATGTGACATGGGTCCAAGGATAGGGAAGGGCCTCTACCCATTAAGGACCAAACCAAGGGAAGGAAGGGGAAGGGAGCCCTGCCTGAGGCGAGCCAGGCAGAACACACCTGGTGCTCAGGAAACACAACTAAACACAGCACATCCTTTCCAGGAGAGGCAGTCAGCGAAGGAGGAAGGTCTGAAAATTAAATGATCTAAGGGGGTAGCATCACCGTATTTAAATTTTTTTCACCTCCTAACAGAAACATTCATTACTTTTACATGAATTTGTTGTATAGCTCACCCCGCCAAGATGAGGATATTTTACTGTTTTGGTCCCTGACACACCCCTAGCGCAGAGAACAACAACTGACACCTAACAGATGCTCATTAACCTGAATAAATTAGTGAGTTATTTAATAAGAACGGTGGGTATTTACAACTGGAAAAGAGAAAGCTTATGGGAAATGCAATCAATTTTTAAACATTTAAATAATTATTTATATTTTATAATAATTACAAATGTAGACCCTAGAATCAGAAAGACTCGGGTCTGAATCTCACACATGCCACTGAGAACCAACTTCACTCTGGGGTTTTGGATAACCTCAGATCTTAATGAGATGACTAATGAGAATGAGAATCCAAGTACCTAGAAATAAAGGCTGGGTCTAGTAACAGTGCTTATTTCAGACCGTGCTCCTTAAATAATGTGTGTAAAAGAGCTTTTAAAACTCCTAATCCCAATGAACCATTATCCACCCTCATTTATGGTTATTATATTATCAGTCATCATACTTTACTGAGTATGGAACTCAATGGTGGCAGGAGCCATCTGCATTAACACCAAAGAGCCAACTGTATGCATCTACCCGGCTCTGTGTTCTGTGCCTGTACATTAGTCACTTCATATTGGCCTTTGTGGGAGTATTTACACAAAGGAAATGGGCAAATGTATTTATCAAAACACCACTTCCATTCTTATGTTTTCTTCAACTTCTTTTCAAGTTATATTACAGGGCAAAAACTTACACATTATTCCCAGGGCACAGGGATACCTGCTATTATGTGTGAATTTACACACAATTTTGGGTTCCAGCACAGTGAAAATCTCCACATGTATTTTCTTACAATTGACTCTTCAAAGCCCTATAATTAGCATAGATATACACACATTGAAAAGCCTTATGACAGAAATTAAACCATGTGTTTTAAAATATACTCTCCCCACTGGAATACCATCACATATAACACATATAAAAAGACTTCATTGAAGCTTGGAGTTGCCAAACATTGCAGAAAATAAACCACAGAAATAAATTAAGATATTGGGAATCAGAGTATTTTGGAACCTCACTAAATTACCTGTTTGTGGACAGAAATATTTACAAACACTTCAAAAGCTTTCATTATGTTTATTTTTCAGCATAGAACACTTCGAAACTTGTACATTTTACATCTAATCTATACAACATTTTCTTGCTCATCTTCTCTTCTGTTCTACTTAAAAGAATGCAAAGAAGGCTTTGACAGAGACCTACGGAATTATGCTGTACTGAAAATACTTTGTTGTATTGTTCATGAGGAAGTATTTCAGATATCTTGATCCTAAGTCCTATGTGGCAAATAAACACATCAGAACTGTCTCACGTATTCAGCCCAAACTCCAAGAGATGCTTAAGTTCACAATGACCAGAACAATATTTGTTCTTATTCCCTCTACTCTTTCAAATGCATATTTACAGGTGACAGTTTTGACTAGCCAACAACACTGACTTCCCTTATAAATATCATAAAAGTATATTATCAATATAGCCTTTGATTTTGTCTTTTAGGGTGTGTAGTATTATTTTACCCCCAAATACTAAAGCTCTTGGTTGTAAAAGGTATAAACCCAGGATCTAAGTAGGAAGGAGGAAGTGGGGGAAAAGGATAGGCTTTCTCAGTGGTCACTGCTTTGCATAACAATAGGTTGAGGATCTGCTGCTTTATAAATCTGAGATGGTACATCATGTTTTCTAAACCAAGTTCTCTCCTCTCCTAGCAGATACCTTTTCAAGTGCTTGTCTGTCCCCCAGGCTCCTTCTTTAGAACTTTATCACCTTTACCATCTTCCCCTCAACACACACATTCCATCAACAGGAATGTGCTCCCGGTAGCCCATCCCTCACCCCCAATACCCTCCCATCTCTACATACCCCCACAGGCAATGGCTGACTGGCTCAGTAATGACCATCTGGCTTAGGAGCCACCAAATTCTTTGGGAAAAACTAGAACACAAACTTCTGTGTGACTAAAACTGTCACATAATAAGTTAGGAGGCTGTGGTGCTTCCAAATTCCACCTTGAAGATGGAAAATCAAAGATCTAGAGAGAAATACATGTAAGGCAAAGAGAGAAAGTAGAGTCCTCACAACTTTCTATTCCAGTTCCAGAACCTTCATGAGGCCCTACTCCATCCTTACCCTTGAGTTTCGTGAGCCATTCCTCTTTCTATATAATAAATTCTCCTTCCTTCACATGCATGCTATTAAAACCAAAGTTGATTCATAATTAACTATAGATAAAGCATTATTCTCTACTGTCCTAGAGCAGCTTCATTTACTTAACAATTCTATCTTTTCAAAGTTTTAATCTTATGATGTAGGAATAACATGAGAGATGAGACCATCCTACCTGTCTCTAAGTAGCATCTGACTAAATGTCCCATTGAAAATTGGGCATCCAGGAAAGATTATAGTCACACTTCTCTCCATAATTATTGTGTAAATACCATGGCTGAAGGACCTTTTCCAGGGCTAACCTCAGCCAGCCAATCCAGTTGCAGACAAAAGCTAACTTCTTAAGAGTCCACAGAGAATGCAAAATGGCTGACATATTAGTTCTCTATTGCTGTGTTAACAAATTACTCCAAAGTGTAGTAGCCTAAAACAACAATCTCACTTCACTATCTCACACAGTTTCTGTGGGTCAAGAGCTTGGGAGCAGTGCAGCATGATGGTCCTGGCTCAGGGGCTCTCATGTCATTAAGTCAAGATGCTGGCCAGAGCTACAGTCACCTGAAGGCTTCATCGATGCTAGAGGATCTGCCTTTCAGAAGCTCATAATACAGCTGTTGGCAAGAGACCCGGGCTCCTCACGATGTGGACAAGTCCAAAAGGCTGCTTTCACATCCTCATCCTGTGGAAACTTCATCCTGTGGCTTACCCCAGAGCAAGTGATCCAAAAGAGCAAAGCAGAAGCCAAAATACCTCTAATAACCTAACCTTGGGAGTGACATGCTGTCATTTCCACCATATTTTATTGGCTCAAATGTCTGCCCTCTTATATTGTGGAGATTTTTGTTGTTATTTTTTATTTTGCTTTGAAATTAAAGTATGCAAAATAAAGAAGATGCAGTTTTATTTTAAAAAATCAGTCCTCTTCAGTGTGAGAATGAACTATACAAGGCATGCATACAAGAAGTGAGAAGTGGTGGGGGTGGAGGTGGAGAGCTCTGAGGGCTGGCTACCACAACCAAGTAGACTGGAATATATACTCATTGAGACTCTGAAATAAAACACTAAATACAGTGTTTGGAGTAAAAAAAGAAGGAAGAGCAATCTTGGATGAGCCAGTGTTTACTAACTAATTACAATGGTATGCACTGTGAAGAAATAAATGATGTATAAAACATATTCCTTTTTCTTCAAAGAGTTAAATCTAGGTGAGAAGCTGAGACTTGCTCATGAAATAATTAGAGAGCAATTAGGGTGACAAGCTGACCCTAAATGCAATATAGGTGCAGAAAAGGAGGAAATAATAGGGTGGATGAGCTAAGGGAAAGTCTTTCTTAAATTAGTATCTGTAACCACCTATTTTATAGACTACAAATAAGATTTTTTCTGAAGTCATTTGATATTAGCAAGTGATTTAACAGGTCTAATGGCTTAGTAAGTCTAAGAGAAAGGCTTCTGACCTAATTACATCACCAAGTCCTCTTCTACTAGGCTATTTCTTTGAGCAGAAAGGGATAAAGGGGGATGGCGGAGACAGAATGAGATATTCCAAAAGGGAACATCAAGATCATCTTGAGAGCAAATGCCAATAATGAATCTGCCCCAATTTGATCTGCATTCTACAAGTATTTCTTTCACATCAGCCATTATAAGCCAGTCACTGGGCTGGGTACTACACACACAATAAGAACAAGATAGATGCCAGTCCTGCCTCCTACAGTTTAAAGTTTATCAGGAAAAGATTAAAAATATAATAATAATAGTTATTATTATTAGTATTATTATTACTAGTCTCTTAAAAGAGTGATGAGTGATATTATGACAAGGAAAGCAAAGGGAATCATTAGATCATAGAAGAGGGATTGTATTTCCCTAAACCTAGGGCATGGGCAAGCAAGAGCTCCCTCATTAAGTGACAATGAAGCTGAGATCTTTAGTATGTGTAGCAGTTAGCTGGAAAAAACAGGTGAGAAAGAATATTCCAGGTGGTAAGAAATACTTATTGTCAGGCCAAAAGCTGAAGAACAAGCTCAATTTAAGAAACTGAAAAAATTTAGTGGCTGGAATAGGCAGTGAAAGGGGACATATGGAAAGATCCAGAGGAATGGCTTGGCAGACCAAATTCTCTACAGCAAATACCATCAAGAAGTGGAGTCTGTTTCTTCACCCTTTAAATTTTGGCTGACCTGGGACTTCCTTTAACCAATAAAATGTGGAAAAGGTGAGAGTGTGACTGCCATAGCATGGGCCTCAAGTGACCTTGCTTCTACCTTCACTATTCTACAATGCTGCCCTGACACCATCAAGTAAGAGAGCCAGCCAGTCTAGCCCTAATGAACGTAAAGACACCATGTGGACAAGAACCAAGATAACCCCAGTGGACAGCCAGGACCAACGGCCAGACAGTAAAAAAAACCACCTTGACCATTTGGCTCAGTCACCTTTCCTACTGAACATAAAAGAAGAGTCAGCCCAGGTAAAACAAGCCCAAGAACTATCTGCCAATCCAAAAAATCATTAGAAATAAGAAATTATTGTTTTTATTATTTTTAATATTGTATTTATTTATTTTTAGAGAGAAGGGAAGGGAGGAAGAAAGACAGGGAGAGAAACATCAATGAGTGGTTGCCTCTCAGGCATCCCCTACTGGGGACCTGCCTATAACCCAGGCATGTGCCTTGAATGGGAATCGAACCTGCGACCCTTTGGTTTGCAGGCCTGTACTCAATCCACTAAGCAACAGCAGCCAGGGTTTGTTTTTATTTTTTTAAGCCACAAAGCCTTGGTGGTTTTGTTAGGCAGCCAAACAAAGAGGTCAGATCATACAGAACCAGGTTATGGATGTTGACCTTCACCTGAAAACAATGAAGAGCAATAGAAAGGTTTTAAGAAAAACTATCATAATCCATCAGCACCACAGACATCATGTCTAGGCCAACAAGTTTTCCAAGGGTCTACAAATTTTGTAATTGTTTTTGAGGCAGGACAAAAAGAAGATGGTAATGGTGTTGGTAAAATTGGACAGATACATGCAGGAAAATGAAACTAGACCACCTTCTTATACCACACACAAGAATAAATTCAAAACGGATCAAAGGCTTAAATGTTAGACCCAAAACCATAAATATCCTAGAAGAAAACATAGACAGCAAAATCTCGGGACATTGTTTGTAGGAATTTTTTATTGGATACATCTTCCCAGGCAAGGGAAACAAAAGAAAAAGTAAACACATGGGACTTTGTCAAACTAAAATGTTTTTACACACAAAGGAAATGATCAACAAAATAAAAAGACAATTCACTGAATGGGAGAACATATTCGCCAATATATCTGATAAGGGGTTAATAACCAAAATTTATAAAGTACTTACAAAATGGAACACCGAAAACACAAACAAACCAATTAAAAAATGGGCAAAGGACCTGAATAGATACTTCTCCAAGAGGACATACAAATGGACAATAGACATATGAAAAGATGCTCAAAGTCACTAATCATCAGAGAAATGCAAATAAAAACCATAATGAGATATCATCCCACACCTACCAGAATGGCCATCATCAATAAATCAAAAAACAACAAGTACTGGAGAGAATGTGGAGAAAGGGAAACTCTTGCACTATTGGAATGCAGATGGGTGCAGCCACTGTGGAAAGCAGTATGGAGATCCATCAAAAAAATTAAAGATGGATCTGCCTTTTGACCCAGTGATCCCACTTCTGGGAATATATCCAAAGGAATGTAAAACACTAATTTGAAAGAACATAAGCACCCCTATGTTCACTGCAGCATTATTTACAGTCACCAAGATATGGAAGCAGCCCAAATGTCCATCAATAGATAAGTAGATAAAACAACTATGGGACATTTACACAATGAGATTCTACTCAGCCATAAAAAAAGAAGAAAATTTTATCCTTTGCAACAGTATGGATAGACCTGAAGAACATTATGCTAAATGAAACAAGCCAGTCAGAGAAAGACAAATATGAAATGATTTCACTCATAATGTGGAATCTTAACGAACAATCTGAACTAACAAGCAAAACAGAGATAGACTCATAGATGGAGAGCAGATGACAGTTAATAGACATAGTAGATGGGGGGACTAGGGCGTGGAGGGATTGTGCAAAAAGGGAAAAAGACTTATGCACATGGACAACAGTGTGGTGGGGGGAGGGGGTATAAGGGGACTATATGGTAGTGGAAAAATATAATAAAGATTACATATTTTTTAAAAAGGGCAAAAGTAGCGGTTGGAATTCATCCATGTTTCAGTAGATATCTGCGATCCATAGCAGGTCAACTGTAAATCAATTCTTATGTAGATACATATGCTATCTTTCATCTGAGAAGTCAGTACATTTCAATTAATTTCATTAGTCATGGAGGGAGGATTCTCCAAAATACCCTGTTCCTTGACTGTCTTTAAATGACAAAGGTGGAACAGAGGGGACTCAGAAGTTAGGGTAGCAAGCAAAGAGACCAATGGATACAGCCAACAATATAGGAAAGAAGAATTATGTTTACCTGGCCAACCAAAAATAAAATAAAATTCAGCAAAATTTGAATCGAACTGCTAAATATATATATATATATATATATATATATATATATATATATATATATCTAACTTTCTCTGTGGACAGCATCTTTCATCCTGAAGATGAACAAGTTTGTAGAGCTTACCAAAAGCACAGCCTCTACCAGTGTGGTGATACCACAAAGAGAATATCATCAAGAAAGTAAACCAGTAAGGAGGAGGAAGTTCCATATTCTGCCATCTAAATTCCAATTACAAGGTATTACTGCTTGAGATTTCAAGAGCTGTCAAAAGAATGGCAGGCAGCCTAATACCTTGAAAATGCCTTCAAACTGTCTGCAGATCTCAGCCTGCTTTTCCTGGTCACAACTCCCTTGCCCTTTTCCCACAAATTTCCAAGACTTGCTGTCTTTGTCTGTTTTGAATGACAGTGTTCTGCTGAGGAAATCCCCTCCTTCCCAAGCTGGGTCACCAGGAAATTGTTTGGAAGTCAGTGTCTTCCTGGAGGTGATCTGATTGCCCACAGGGAGAGAAAGAGCTAAGAACACCACCCCACCCCCAGGCCAGTTTCTGGCTGATGGGTGTACACATGGCCACAGGCAGCCATGGCAACCTGAGGCACCTGTGCCCCTGGGTTTCTATATGTTTCTATTTGGCTTGTTCTGGATAAGCACACCCACAACTCACTGTCCCTCACCTGCTAAATACAACTTTTAAGCGACACCTTTATTTGATTTTATTTATTTTTTACTTCTAACTTGATCAACTTCTGGCAAACAAGACAGCTACTGCAAAGGGTAATGTTTAACTCAAAGGAGGGGAAAGAGATAAATAACAAAATTGCATAAAATTGTTAGATGGTTACTTTAGGCCAGAAGTTATTTTACTGAAATCAGGCCTTGTCAATCTAATTTTTTTAAAAATACACACACACACACACACACACACACACACACACACAGAGCAATTCTGTTATTTTTCATTTAATTTTAATTTTATTTTTATTTAGGGTTTTAAAAAAAAGTTGTCAAAATCAAGAGTATGAACAAAGTAATACTCTTCTAAAAATGAAATATTTTACTATGTGCCCTAACCTTAAGAAGTATATTCCATATTAAATGTCAATATAATCACTCTTTCCTCTCAAGTTCACATATGTACAAAGAAGATAAACTTCAAGCTACTGAGCATTTTTTCAATTACCCAAATTAAAAATAAAAACAGTGCTTCCCTGAGAAATGCAGAACTTGATCTGTGGAAAGGAATAATTTCTTTCAATTTACCTTAGTTAACTGAAGTGTTACATGATGATGGGGCACTAGATTTTGAAACTTGGTCTTCTCTAAAAACCTTTAACAAAGGCTCTGTTCTCACTCATCTGCTCAAGGCGATTCAAGTATTACACAGAGCCTGTGACAGGGTGACCAACCTCTGAATGCCACCTTCAGTCTTATGACACTGTCAAAATGACAAGCTCCCTACTAGTTATATTCTGTGAGACTTGATGTTTTTTGCCTTTCTGCATTTAGACAGGCCAATTTAAAGCCTAAAATAAAATAAAATAAAATAAAATAAAATGTATCAAACATGCACCTTTGAAGGCAGACTGCTTGTATTGAATATAGGTGGGACATCCTAATTATCTAATGCCTCAAGATGTACTTGTTCTTCGGTGTAACAGTGACATAAGATTTATTTATAGTTTTCCCAAGACTCATTAAGCGTTTCCTGAAATGAGACTGACTCACTGAAATCACTTTATTGTGGTAAGATGGCAGAGCACAAAGGGACAGCAGTCCTCAAAGACTAGATGGTTCTGCCTGAGTTTTTGGAGCAGAGGGCACGGCATGTTTTTACTGAGGTTGCAGCCATTGTAGGTGAACAGGGAGAACTCTCCCTCTGTTACATCCTGTCCTCTTTAACTCATTAATGCAAGCGACTCTAAGCTGCTGGAGTAAACACCAGCATTAGGAATTCTTTTGTGACTACCCCTCAAATCACTTCATTGACTATGTCGCTAAAGAGAACAACATAAACCCATCTACTTATTCTTTAAACTAACAGATCACACATGCAATGGGCTATTCAGATCACCACTCTTTTGAATTTATTTCCCTCTTTTTAATTGCCTTTTGCAAGTCCTGAATAGTTCCACATTGCTATTATTATGGGCAGGAAGACTAACAGCAAAATGCACAGTCTTTATTATTTAAAAACATGCAAACTGCATTTTACTACCAAGATTGTTTCATACTCTTTCATGTTTATGCTGTGAGGGAAAACAATCAATAACCAGAAAGATTACTGATACTAATTCTGGACAAATTACAAACAGCTAAATGTAGACAACTATAGATGATCCTGAATTCCTTATAGACGCACTGAATCATTTAAAAGTATTCCAAAGAAACACTGTCAAATGGTCTTAAAGATGGTTCGTTTTCTAACTTCACAGAAAATATTTCAACAGTGAATTTTCAATTGTGAGCCCATCTAAATTATTAAGTCGGAGTGATATGGGCTATATAAAATACCAACTCCTACTTCTCCATCACTCAGAGCAGCCCATCTGATGTTCCCTAGAATGTGTCATCTGCATCTAAGACCCTGCAGAAACACAGGATGATGGATTTGGGGAGTAAAAAGATTTAAGCAGTGATGGTGTCAAGTTTGGGGCTAATGAGGATTTGGAAGCAAAGCTGACATTCCTCATATTCTTTGAACATCAGTGAGTATAGTGTGGCCAACTGATAAATGGTTGCTCATAATATTACTTAGTTTCTGGATGATTTTATAGTCTGTGGACATTAAAAAAAAAAAACAAAGAAAGAAAGAAAACTCTTAAGTGACCAAAACAACAACAAAAAAAATCAGAAAGGAATCTTTGAGTATCACAGTGAAAGGCTGCAGATCACCCATTGTCCCTCCTACCCTTTTGGCTCTTAATAACAGAATTCACATCAGTGGCAACCAAATGCCAAGAGCTGGGCTAGGCGACCAGCAGGGAGGAAAGGCCCTACTTCACCAGGATCTCACTTGGAAAAGGAGTTCTGCAAACCTCACTTCTCGTTATTCCAAACAAAGCACAGTTCACAAGGAGAGCAACACTAGGAATGCCCTGTCAAAGAATTTTCTATTTATGCCACACTTCAACAAAGAATTAGGGAGTCTATTGGGATTCTTCCCTCATCTTTAAAACAGGTAAGATTTTGAACTTTATTGGATATTATGAGTAAGCAAAACATATGCAAAGTGCTTATCACACTGCCCAACCTGGGACAACCTGAAATATGTTACCACGATTTAGTTTGTTCATAGCACATGTTTCCCATAAGATCCTTCAACATCTCACAAACTCCAAACTGGAAACAGCCCTGTCCAAATTCAACAATTTTCCTATCTATGGACACCACCTCTCACCTCTTCTCTTCACTGCAGTCCCTGCCCCCAGAAATTTGCAAATGGACATGAAACAATATCCAACCAAGAAGAATTTTAATGAAATCAAGGACGAGATAATCAGAATTCTATCGCTCCTAGTTAAAAAACCAAGACAGTTTACTAAGCCAAAACTACACTGAATTGCTCTGAAGCAAGCTTTCCCAACCTTCTACAATTCGCATAATTCTCTGTTGTGAGGAACTGTATTATGCATTGTAGAATGTTTGGGCAGCATCCCTGGCCTCTACCCTCTGGGTGACAGGAGTACCCTCTGAGTTGTGACAACAAGAAAATGTGTCCAGACATCACCAAATGGCCTCTGGGGACCAAAATAGACCCTGTTGAGAACAACCACTACTCTAACACCAAGGAATGAGAGCCACAACTCTACAGTCAGAAGCTCTTTGGTTTGGCTTCTCTTATAAATGGATAATCTCTTTAGGAATCAACAGTGTTTTTCAGTAGTTATGGGGCATTAAAGGAAGAGCATTAACTTTCTCAGAGAACGCCACTTTCTGTTCTGGTGGAAGGAAAAAAGTATTTTCCTTCTACCCTTCTCAGTTCTCAGCCAGGGAGGGATCTGGATCAAAAGACAGATAAACATTAACAGGAGACAAGCATACAAATTTATTTCATATAAGTTTTTTTATTGATTGATTTTAGAGAGAGAGGAAAGGAAGAAGAGAGAGAAACATTGATTTGTTGTTCCATCTATTTATTCATTCATTGTTTGTTTCTTGCATATGCTGACTGAGGATAGAACCCACAACCTTGGTGAATTGGGAGGATGTTCTAACCAACTAAGCAACCCAGCCAGGGCTCACATAAATTTTAAGTGACATGGGACCCTTCCTAAGGAAATTAAAACCCCAAGGAAGCAGTTCAACCTGAGCTTTTTAAATGCTAGTGTTAGCAAATGCAGCTAGTTAGATATATTAACAAAAGAGAAGGGAACAAAACTGGCTAAGCCTAAACCTGATTATGTCTGAAGTTATAGCTTCAGACACCCCAAGGAAAAGTTTCAGACACCAAGGGGACAGCCACATCCTCCACCAAAGGGGACTTCTCCACCCGAGACCAGTTTTCCAAGCTGGAGTGGAGTGTGGGGAGGCACACTACTAGCCATTAGCAGGGATCACCAAAGGAGTGCAATTCCTGAGTTGGGCACATGCACAGGAGCCAAGATGATGACCATAAAGGGAAGGTATCTAGCCTGGGAAAAGGATCAGATTGGATAAGGAAGATAAGGAACACAGAACCCTGGAAGATCTAAGAAAGGTATTGGCTACAGGGAGGTCTCAGCACAAGCCCTTGAAGGATTGGGAAAGAGATTAGCTAGTTTGAAAGACAGCCAGCTCCTTCCCAAGTTCAAGATAATATAATCAAAATTTAAGAAAGGCCCCTCTCAGTAGCACGTGTTTGTCAGTTAGTTTGTGAGGTTTTACATTCTTTCTCATAGCAGTCGTGAGGCTCCAAGCACGGCCCTGGGTACACAAGAGTGGCACCAGCCAGAACACAGCAGGAAACAGAGACTAAGCTAGCCAGACAGGGAGAGACACCGAGCTGGACTAAGCTTTGGCATGGACTGAACTGAACTACAGCAGCTTCAGATCCCCTGCTGATGCCAGCAACAGTACAGCATCTCTGGACCCTGGCCCTTCTTCTGGGCTTGGTGAAGACAAAGCTGGACTTCTGCTACAGCTGACAGAGCTGAGCTATCTGGTCAAGGATGAGACACTGGGCACCTGGGGACAGTCCTTTGTGTTAGCTTGGGCTCCAAAAAATCTTACTATTACACTTCATCCTCCTATACATGAGTTCCTGAAAAATATTTCTTACAACTCCATGGAAGAACTGCACTTCCACCAACAACACTAGGTTTAATGAAGAGTGGAGTTCTAGAAACTGTGACAGAAGGACATGAGCAAACGGTAGCAAACTAGGGCACATTAGGGCTTGTTCTTTCCTCTCAGTGTCTTCCCCTTCGTCTCAGGAAATAAGGATGCTCCTTTCCCCCAAGTATGGGTCATATGACCTTCTTCAGGGGAAGGGCAGAGAGTCCTTCCTGCAAACACCATTTCCCAAACTCCTTCAACTTGAAATATAAGCCAAGGTGCAATATTTGGGGGTAGTGTCTCCTAAACCCCGTCACCATCATCTCTTGTGGCCAGGAACCTCGCCACTCAGCATGTCACTGTATACACTGTGTTAAAGTTACTGAGAAGTGTCACTTCTACTCTCATCTGCAAGAAAGACAGGTGCAAAATCAACATACGGAGTAACCCTGACACTGATATTATTTACTGAGGATCACTGGCCATCACATGCAGTGGCCAGAAACTAGCAAGCAGTTTTGAAGAAGTTCTAGAGAACTGTCTTCTTTGAAATAGTCCTCCGTTGATTGTTCTAGGGTCTAAACATAATTTGCTTTGTCCCCCAACCCCATTATTAAGGGGCCAGAAAGAACATCACCCATGATCACAACTCTACTGTAACATGGTAGGCTTCTGGTTTTGATTTTTAATTATCATGACTAAATAGGAGGTCAAAGTTATACATACTAGAGTAATTACTACTGTCACTTTCTTATTTTATAGTTAATTATATCATAAAGAATGCTAGCAAGTACTTCACTTTTTTCACCCATAAAATGGGGTTAATAATAAAAGTATGTACACCCTACAGGGTGTACAGGGTTGTACAGGGTTGTTATGCACCCTACAGGGTTGTTATGCAGATCAGATTAGTTAATATTTGTAAAATGCTCACAATGGTGTTGCCACATGGTGAGTACTACATATTTGTTGAATAAATAAAATTAATATTGCTCTGATATTTAAAGAAGAAATTACAGTGTTCATGCTTGCACTCTTCATGTCAAATTGGCTGTATTTTCATGTTGTTTTGTTTTTCTTTTGATGGGAGGAGGTGAAGAAACAGTCTTTGAAATGTCCTCTTCTGTCTCTGAACTCTCAGAACACTCTCACACACCTACAAAACACCTTTTGGGAAACACTACCCTACCATATGTGAGGCACTAATATGTGTGTATGTTTATGTATATGTAAATTCTGGTTGTAACCCACTATATGGATTTCACTACCAGTAATCATGAATCTTGTCCTACAACTGGAAAAATAGCACTTTAGTATTCCCCAAAGAATATTCTATAGAGAAGTGACATCAGGAGATATTAAAGAAAGGGTTCCATAGTCAAATAAGTTTGGGAAACAGTTTATTTCATATACCCCCAAAACAATAAAAGTCTTAAGAAATTCTGTATTTAAGAACTCTAGTAATTCCATATAGCTCCAAAGGCCCAAAACTTACCTGTGACCTGGGAACATTTTTTTTTCCATTACAACAGATTAGCAACACCTAGCTTAAGAAACTATAGCTAAACTTTATTTCTCAAATTAAAAAAAAAAGGAGAAACACTAGTCTTGTCTCAAAGTACCCAACCTAGGCTTAATCCAACAGAAGTGCCTAGGAATCCCTGCTCTACTCCATTGAGCTGTTTTAAAATTTCTTGGTGAACATTAAACAAAAAGAGGTCCCAATTGTTTTTCCCTTAAAAAGAAATGTACTAGTTAAATAAGTAAGACAGTAGGTGTTGAAAGTGCTATATAAATGCTAACAGCTTTAATAGTCTTTCCTGTTTTTGTCCCACTCACCTATTTATTTATTGATCTAGTCAACAAATATTTATTGCCAATCTACTATGTGCCAGACACTGCACTGGATGCCGTGTGTGTGTGAGGGGGGGGGGGGGCCGGTGAGAGGATGTTTGGCATTTCTAACCCCCCCAGTTTTACTGTGATATAATTTACATATAACATTGTATTCATTAAGGTGCACAGTACAATGATTTGATACATGTATATACTGTAAGATGATCACTACAATAAGTTTAGTTAACGGTCATTATCTCACATAGAACTTCAATCGTCTTTTAAATAAATTAAGTACACATTTTAAAACCACAAAGGAAGTCCTTTGGATATTTATATCTCTTTTCTACAAGAAACTTCTAGAAAAATACTACCAGCTCACAAAAAGAAAAGCTCTATGCCTGAATTTCTTATTCTTTGTAGGATTCAAAAAATAACAGAAATTTGGGGGCTATCCAAGAATAGGGAATTGGTTAAATATAGAGAGTGCCAATGTTGTTGGATAATCAAAAGGTATATAATAACTGGGTAAATATTCACAGTGCTGGCATTCAGTTGTTATATTTGGTGTATTCATTACACAACATTACTGGGGTGAGGTAGGGAAAGTGGACTAGGAAATGGGCACTAAGATCTTCACATTACAATACACGTACGAAGAGCAACAGGGAAACTAGAAATGGTGTATTAGGTCATCTGTTCTCAAATTTGGAGACATACTGACTGGAGAAGACTATTTAAAAATGCAGATTCTCTAGCCTCTCTCCTAGGCATTCTGATCCTGCAGGCCCAGGGAGTTCCCGAGAATCTGCATTTGCAATGACCACCCAGAAGCTTCTGAGCCAGTGGACTGTGGACCATACATTCATTCAATGAAAATTTACTGGGTACCTAGTATGTGCCAAGTTCTGCTCTAGGTGCTAAAACAGAGCAGTGAATAAAGCCACACCTGTGAAATAAGCATTAGGGTGATAATTATGTTTTAAAATTCTTTTAAATTAAATTCTATTTCTCACAAAAACTGAAAAAAATCATGGGCCAAAATGCCTCTGCTGTCTAATTTCTTTTTTACATAAGAGGAAAACAGATGCCACAGCTCTCTGGGCTCCCGACCCTCAGGGCAGCCTGTGGCAGGGGGCCCTGGAAGGGAGTGGAATTAGCTGGCTGCAGAGGGCCAGCAGCCACCTAGAGAGGGCTCCAAAAATGAGGCCCCATCATTTCCTGCCAAGCCTGTGTGCCTTCCCAGGGAATTAAGGACAACAACTAGAAGTCAAAAAGGGTGGCGAAAGAACACAAAATGTGTTACCTCACCTTTCCAAAAACACAAGTGAAGGGACATTTAGAAACTGCAGTTCCTCCTCTGCTTCTTTCTGGTTGCTGACATTGACCTCTGAACTCTGTACCAGGTACAATTTGTTCCCTAGCTTTCCTGAATTTCATCATTTATTTCTGGACTTGGAATATTAAAACTTCACTACCTCATGTTTTGGTGTTTGTTTGTTTGTTTGTTTGTTTGTTTGTTTTCTTTTGGATACAAGTTTCAACAAGCTTCTCCAGGGTAGAGAAAGGTAGAGCCAATGGTGGAATGAAATCCAGCACGGGCATAAGCTGCCACCAACGGGGACAACTCAGTCCTATTTGTCTTGGCAAGGTGTTCGGTGAGCTGTTGGTTATGTCATCTGCCCGCAAGTAGGCAGGCCTGGCTGTTTTGCAGTCAGCCACTTCCCAAAATTGGGATGCTGAACACACAGAGCAGTACACCACCCCCTCTGCTCTGACTCCAGAAGCAATAAGACCAGGCACGATCAAATAAAACCCAAAAGATACAAGCCACATAGAGCCAAACACATAAGAATTTTAAATATTAAAATATTTTTTCGCCTACAGAGTAGGGAACTTCAGGAAAAAGTTGATGGCTAGAAAATTTTATCTAGCAAATGAGTTTATACAACACATTTTTGAAGTTAAATCTATAATGACAAAACCATGAAAGCTAAACAATACTCAAAATTCTACCACTAAAGTGTTTCATCTCAGGTATTTTATATGAATTAATTTCAATTTACAATTCAATGTCAAGGTAAATTGGTTCCTTTCTCTATTGTGCTATATTTGGTGCCCTAAGGCCTTTAGGCCCCTCGTAATTTAAACGTAAGTAACATTTTATCCTGATTGTTATGTAAAATAATTCCCCAGCTTTTGCTGCCTTCAGTCCCTAAAGGAAACAGAATCCTACTGTTGCAGGAGAGTTAGAACTACAAGCCACAGCAAACAGTTCCTGAAAGCAAACCAACAGATGGGAAGATAACACTATGTCCCTTCACATTCATGGCTGTATCTATAGGAACTCTGGAACTGGAATTTCTAAAATCCCCAAAAGAACAGCAAATCAGATGATCAAACTAAGATGGGGTAATAGGGTGAATAAACAATAGCATTTCTCTAAATTCAGGCATAAGATGAATTGTAAGGATTAAAAATCCTGTATTTATATTTTAAAAATCATCAAATGAGTACACTGAAATAAACTATCATAAAATTATTGTACTCATATTACATTACTTATAAGTGCACATTTCTGGTGAACTATGGAAGATTTTAAGGGAAAGGTTTAATCAGTGAAACCTTCCTTGAAATCTTTGGCAATGTCGCCCTGACTGTGCTGAGCCTGATCTAAGCCCTGAGCTCCCGCAAAGGAGCCTGCTGGAGACAAGCCCTCCCTTTAGAGACCCTTGTATGTTCAGAGACAGGACTAGCAAAAGGCCACGCTGCCCATCTCCACCATTTCCCAGTGATCCCCTTGTTTCATAAAATTCCACGTTTTCTCTCACTACTTTAAGACTTCCCTCATTAATGAAAGTTCTCCCTATTGCAACAGCCTGAGGAAAATGTCCTCTGCCTTTGCCCTTTCATTACAATAGAATCCAAACTGACCACTGGAGTTTACAGTGCTTTTTGGCCAGCCTCACTAAACTACAGTTTGTGTTAGACTCAAGAGCCTGAAAATTCTTATAAAGTTGGTAGGGCTAACTTAAAAAAAAAGAAAAGAAAAGGAAGAAATCAAATCAAAATCCATTGTTTGAATTTTGGAAATCTTCTCTTTAAAAAATAAGGGCACACTATTCAATATATTTGAAAAACAAATCACTATGCATGCCACAAGCAAAGACATCTATCTCCAGCCACAGTGGCCTTACAAACTCAGAGACCCAAAGTAACCAACCACAGATGGTCTGAAATTAAAATTTTCTAGCTAAAAGCAGGTCACAGGCGTAGTCCTGTCCTAGGCCTGTTGCTCCCTATTCTATTTATTAATAGAATAAATAAATTCTATTTCTGTTGTTATTACTACTAGTTGGATGGAAATTACTAAGTTTCTGTTAGGTGTAGAATTAAGAAAAAAAAAAACCAGAATCCATGGACAAACTTGTCTCAATCAGCATTTAGACTTTTCCAAGTTTACTGCTTTATTTTACAAAGACTATAACTCCTCAAGAGCAGCAAATATGTCTTTTATTCTGTTTATTCTGATTGACAAAGGTCAATCTGTACCTTAACTGAACCTGTCTGCTGTTTTTTAGCATCCACAGTAACATACCTTTGGAATGTCAGGGTAATTTCCTTTTCTTCCCCGACCCCTCAGGGCAAAACCACTAGAGCAAAGAGCACAAATCCCCTCATTATTATTGTTGTCGTGTTAATTGTTGATGGTTAACCATCCAGTACCCACCTCTGTAAAAAAACACACGTGTCTACTCCTTTTACTTTTCACCCAATCCCAGGGGTTTCCCCACTTTGCTTTCTCCCTCCCCTCATCTATCACCAATGGATTTCATGTAACCCCTTATGCTTCCTCCTTTGACTGTAATGTATAAAATAAACTGCAAAACTGCCATTCTCTGGAGCATTTGATCAATCCCTTGAGATTTTGCTTCCCAGAATTATCATCAGTTTGGCTCAAATAAACTCATAAAAATTCTCTACAGGTTTATGGTAGAGAATTTCTTACATTGACAATGCCTGCAAATAATATTTAAGCAACTGTATAAACTGTTTAAATTTTAAGTTGCTTTAAATTGTTTTCACCACTTAAAATCTGTTTTGATTTTAGCTTCATAACATCTCTTAGCAGCCCTTTAATTACAAAGTCTCTGGGGCACAAAATGATGGTATGATAACTACCGATGAATCATGCAGCTGAGTTCTATGTCCCAAAGCAAGTGACTGAACTGTATCATCCAGTCTCCTTTAAGGGCCCAGAAACCATCCCAAGATGACAAGACCAGAATGAATGAAGAAGAGAGAAAAAGGTAAGCAAAGCAGGCCACTGTCACTCCTGCAAGTCTGTCCTCATTGGACCTACCTGTATTCTTCAGAGCACTGATCACTTCCTGAGCATACCTCCTTTGCAGCCATGATAACATACACCTTTAGAGTGTATCCACTCAACTCGTTAACATGCCAGTGTGCAAGTGCCACATCAGATCTGCTCCACACCTGCAGAGGCAAACTGTGTGTGCATTGTGTTGGTTGCTGTAGTCTAGAACAGTGCTTCATACATAGCAGACACCCACTAAACATTTGTGGGAGGAATAAATAAATTCTATTTCTGTTGTTATTACTACTAGTTGGATGGAAATTACTAAGTTTCTGTTAGGTGTAGAATTAAAAAAAAAAAAACAGAATCCATGGACAAACCTGTCTCAATCAGCATTTAGACTTTTCCAAGTTTACTGCTTTATTTTACAAAGACTATAACTCCTCAAGAGCAGCAAATATGTCTTTTATTCTGTTTCAGAAGCCCTACCACAGTATAATACTCAGCTGAGGCATAACACATGTATCCAGGTTTCCAAGGGCCAAAAGTTTTAACATTCTCTCCGAAGTGCAAAATACACCAGGAGTTACTACTGGTGGGCAGAATTCACCTACTGGCAGTATCAGAACACACTCCACATCTTCCTCACCTCAAGTTTTTACACTTTGATATCTAGGAAACTGCAAACTAGATCAGGAGTAGCAGCTTTATGGGTTCATAATTTTTTTCAGAACCTGTCAATTTTATCAAAGGAAATGAAAAAGCCACATCCAGTATCCAAATCTGACCCACACATTAGCAAATGAAAGTAGAGCTCACTGCCCAAGTGACTAATTTATGGTTGGCTGAGATCACCTAGCTTACTTTTGGAAACTCACCCCTGGAAAGGAAAAGGCATTTTAACAACTTTAGCCAGTGGGAAGCATGGAGCGTCACAGAACCTTTGCAGGAAAGGTCCCCCATGCGGATCTGCAGATCCTCTCGAGCCCCTAAAAGGCTATTAAGACCCAGCTCGCACCAGCCCTAGCTAGTGAATGACAGTCAAGGATGGTCAACCTGGAATCCAGAAAAGAGGGCACAAGATGAAATCAAGTCCTGCACGACACCAAGGAGGTGGGGGTGGGGTAACACAAACGAAGCCCTAAAAATTAATGTGTAAACTAAATCCTATTATTATGCCAAAGTTTGCTCAAGAGGAAAAACTAGAATCTTTCCTCTCCAAGAATTTGTAAATCCCTCTTCAAAGGCCAAAATGGAAATTACAAAGTTCCACCCCCTACTGATCTGCAAAAGCCTTCTTTGAGTCACACAAAGCCTCAGCCAGTCTATTTTGTGTTATCTTTATTGAAGTGAGAGTCTGGGGACAGGAAGAATGCTGGGGACACTTTAGGGAGAGGATCCCAACAAGCACCCGCCTCACTAAATGAGGCAACAAAAGATGATGCTGCAATCTCACTGAAGTTCCCCGGAAGCACCTTCCTGTTTTCTCTTGTCAGACTCTGGAGTTCGGCTGCCTGCTGTGGGCCCCATGCAGGGGCCAGGGTAACTGTCAAACTGAATTGTAAATTGTATTTAATTTTTTTTTAAAGATTTTATTTATTTATTTTTAGAGAGGGAAGGGAGGGAGAAAGAGAGAGAGAGAGAAACATCAATGTGCGGTTGCTGGGGGGTCATGGCCTGCAACCCAGGCATGTACCCTGACTGGGAATCGAACCTGCGACGCTTTGACACTTTGGTTCGCAGCCCGCGCTCAATCCACTGAGCTATGCCAGCCAAGGCTTGTATTTAATTTTTTAAAACAATTTTGTCTTGGGGTTTTTTTAAAGGTTTTATTGATTGATTTTGAGAGCAGGGAAGGGTGATAGAAAGAGAGGAAGAGAATCATAGATGTGTGAGAGAAACATCAATTGGTTGCCTCTGGCACACCCCCCCTCCACCCCAGAGAACCTGACCCACAACCCAGGCACGTGCCCTGACCAGGAATAGTTTGCAGGAGGTCGCCCAACCCAACGAGCCACACCACTCAGGGCTTTAAACTTCATTGACTTAAATTTTAATGACTCAAAAGTTAATGGAAAACTTTTCCTTGTATTTGGATATGAATCTACTTTGCCAACAAAATTCTGTTAACTGTAAATACAGACCCAAGTATTATTACCAATGAAACTTACAACATCCAAAATCAGATGTACTCTAAGTAAAAAACACACAGCTAGTTTCAAAGACTTAGTATGAAGAAAAATGTAAAATATCTCATTTGTAGCTTAATTTTGACTACCTCTTAATATGACACTTTGCATAGATTCAGTTGAACTGATTATTAAATTTAATCAATTAAAATTAATTTTATTAAAATTACTAGTATCCATGTGACTTGTTCCATTTATTCTTCTTAAGTAGCTACTAGAAAATTCTCAATTGCATGCCTCTTCCATCATATTTCTATTAGACAGTACCACTTGAAAGATTCAAGCTGCTTGAACTTTCCCCTTAAAACTCCCTATGCAATGTTTTTGTGCCTGTACTCATTTGGCAGCTGGATGAAATCCGTGGGTCTTTCAGAATGATGTTTATAAATGAATAAAATAACATATGTAAGAGTACAAAAGAAACCAATTATACTGAAATACAGTTTAAAAATACTTAAAATTATAACTATGTTTTTTCTAAGTTAAGGCACTGAATATCAATAAACAGTGGTGAATCTAACAACTAGTATAACTGCTAAGTACTGATACACACAGCCAAACTGTAATGCCATGCTAAAATATCTAAGATTTCTATTGATGACAAAGTCCTGGGAATTGCTTATGCTGCTGTGGTTTATTGCCTACATTTATAATTGAAGGAAATGCTCAGGTTCAGTTAAGGGTGAGGGAAAAAGGAGATGTCATTTTTACCCCACACAAATGTATGATGCCCTGACTCTATCCACAGGCCCCCTGGGGGATGCATGGACTCCAGGTTAAGAGCGTTGTTTTAATACCTGGTGAATTCCGGAGTCTGTTTGTCAAAGATGAACCCTGTCCTTGAGGTGTCATTTTACCTTGGCTCATTCCTGTTAATTTGGAGTTCATGACTCACAGTTCCTGTTTTTGACCACAACCAAACCAATACTATGAGGAAGCGCCTGTACTTGTGTTTCCCCCCAATACTTTTGCTCTCCAAAGGGACAGGAACAGCAGTAAGGAACGTACATTTAAAAGGAAAAAGTCTTAACAACATACCAAAAAAAAACACCCCAACTCTCTTAACCTAATGATTAATTTCTGTGTGTCAGAATGATCAGCAATCAGAATGACCACAGAAATTTTGGTGGCACTTCATATAATTTTACAAAGTATTTCCCATTTTATTTTCATTTACAAACACCTCTACAACATTTCTGTGCTAGGTACTATTCTAAGAACTACAAATATTACAGTCTTAATCCTTAATACAACCTATGAGTTCATTACTTTTTTAAAACGTTTTATTTATTTATTTTTAGAGAGGGGAAGGAAGGGAGAAAGAGAGGGAGAGAAATATCAATGTGTGGTTGCCCCTCGAACGCTCCCTACTGGAGACCTGGCTCACAACCTAGGTATGTGCCCTGACTGGGAATCGAACTGGTGACCTTTTGGTTTGCAGTCCAGCCATGGCCATTACTTTTTATTATTATCCCCTTTTTACAAGTGAGAAAACTGAGACCCAGGGAAAAGTTAGGCAACTTGCCCGAGGTCAAGGTGCACTTCCAACAGAGATCAGCTAGCTTGCCTGTGGTGTTCTCCAGGAGCCTGGCAATACCAAACAATGGGACCTCAAGGCTAATTCATTGCAAGTGAGCAAAGGGGATTAGGAACCCCATTCCCTTTCCTAAATTACTTGCTGAAAAATTCAACCTAGATGGGGTAAGGAAGGCCACTTTTATGCCTTCTGGCCTATTCACAAGCAGCTTTCAAAATTAAAACAAATGCCTTTCTTTGTCTGTAAGGAAAAATAAAAGTTCCTCTGTATCTTAGGGCAGCAAATGCTGGGCCTGGCATTTTTCCACTCTTATCTGAAATATGTTGCAGGGGAATCTAGGTCCAGTGATAAGCCAAGTTTCGACCTCACCACACCAGCTTAAGAGAGATTACACACATACTCAGGACTAAACGAGGAAGAGGACACAGAAACCTCTGTTCCTCGATCCAGTCACTGTTGATTCTCTGTTGCCAGGGCCCAGCCAACCACCTGTGTCAAGTGCTGAGCAGTGAGGTTTTATCAGCTAAACCAGCCCTACAGGTGTATCCAGGGAGGCAGGTACACAATGCCACATTCCTTCCTCCCGAGAACAAATGAAGGTTTGTCTTCTTGATGCTTGGGGCAGAGAAGCCTCCCTCTCTCATACAATAATCTCAGCATAGGAACATTTTTGCTAGCTGCCACTCTTAACACTGAAATTAAAATGGCTCTAAATGCCAACCACAGGAAAAAAGAGGCAGATAATATTACAATAACATTTATCTAGAAAGACAATACTCATTAGGTAAAATTTAACTACAGCAAGAATCTTTAGGGCAAATACAATCAATAAATATTGTGGCTCAGAAAATTAGCTGCTACCTTTTAAAAGTCTTTTTGACTAATTTAAAAGCTTTATCTTGGCTGTGTGAACTGCCATCCCCTTTCTGGAATGATAGAGTCCCAGTGGTAGCTATAATATTAAATAAAATGACCTCATTTCCTCCAGAGAAATATTTTTACCTCAACCCCCACGCTCTGGTACTCAAATACAAAAAACTCCAATATCAGGGGCAAAAAGTCAGGGCTAATAGGCCTGGATCGTTCTCAGATTAACAACCTTGGGGAAATAATCCTATAAGAAAATATTTTAAAGATTTTGTGTAATAACATTTTTGGGCCAGATGAAATTTGTTAGAGTTTGCACTTTTGTTTCTAAAAACCTCTGAAGTCATTTGTTTCCCACAGTTTTTCTCAGAAGCTACTTTGTGGGAAAGAAAGCCAGTCCCCAGGCTGCACGCCAGCCAGAACGGGGTTGCTCTGAAAGAAAGCCAGCCCTGCCAAGGCTGGGCCAGATGGCGAGCTCCTGCCAAGGAGGTTAATTTGTTACCTTGGGAGAGCTATAGGTGCTGCCATTGAAGAACGTCTGTGACATAGCATATCATGAAGCAGGCAGATCACATACAGAGTGAGTGGTAGGATCCCAGGTTTGTTTCAAATTACATAGGAAGAGGTCTGGCAAACTGAAATGGTTATCTCTAGAGAGATGGGGGTTTCGTTTGGAGGGACAGTGGGAGAAGAGCAATATGGTGATTAGGGACAGATTCTACAACTAAACTACCTCCCATTCAAATCCCAGCTCTGCCACTTATTACCTGAGTAATCGTAGTCAAATTATGTAAAGACTCTGCCTCAGCTTCCTCATCTATGCATTGGAGAACACGAACAATGGGCTGTCGTGAGGATTAAAAAAACTGATGTGTGCAAGTACTTTAGGTAACCAGCTGTTACTATTTTTGCAATTTTTAAGTGTTGCTTTGTAACATTTGTCATTTTTAACATAACCTTCGGACCTCAGTGTCCCCACAAAGAGATGAAACAAATAAGGCTGAGAGAAATCAAGGAACTTGCCCGAAACCCTGCAGGTAATTAAGAGATGCATGCAGGGAAGCACAACCTGAGTGTAAATTCCAAGGCGGCAGTGCCACCCTCTAGACTCCTGTCTGCCTTTTCTTTCCTTACTTTACTTTCCCTTAAAAAAGAAAGACAAGGGATAAGTAAAGAAAACATACTAGGTATATACTTCTTCAACTAATAAAATTAACCTTAGCTAATTACAAATGAAAGTCCACCAGGTCAAACTCTGGGAAGTTGCACGCTCAGGGCTAGCCCTCTCCTACCCCCCACATGGCCTGCACCTGGATTCAAGCTGAGTGTCCCGGGCAGAGCAGGTGAAGGACAGTGAGGCTGGCAGAGGGAAGCCAGGAACTCAGCCACCTGAACCAAAGCTCCCGTGTCCTTGATGCAGTTTTACTAAGGCTCAGGAGGCCAAATGATAAACCTGGGTACTCAGGGGAGCAAATGTGAACAACCTTTGTGACTCTTCTGTTTTTTCGTCCTTGAAATGCCTCACAATTTCCCTCAAAAGAAAAATTCATCTTGTCGTTCTTATTTCTCTAGGCATCACTTTTTCATTTCTGGAACTGCTACAACTCTCTTTCAAATATCAGAATGACAACCACTGATCTTTTAAAATGCTACCCATGGTCACCACGCAATGGTGAGAGAGGAAAAAACAAGGACACAGGCTGCCAGTCACAATATTTACCGGGGATGGAAAGTTTGTCCTCGGTGGAGGATGCAGAGAATTGACAAAAGAAAAACAAAACTCCTCTGTGTCAAAACACAAGCTGAAGATGACTTCCTTCTCCGTGCAGCCCTGTGTCAGCCGCACACAAATCCAGAGCGGCCCTGGGCTCCGGAAGTGTTTATGGTCCCATGGAGTCATAAACATGCCATCCTTCAAAACAACACAAGAGCCACACGAACATCAAACAAATGGGGCAGTTCCACAAAGGATATATTGGGTTTTGACGTCTAATGCTCTGAGTGCAATAACTGTGTTTGCCCTAAAAATAGATGAACTAAAATAAATATCAGAGTGTTCCAAAGCAGTGCAGCCAGCCACTTCCTCCTGTGACTCACAACAGCCTCATGACTTCTTTTCTATAATGACTATGGGGTAGGAACTCCGTGCTTTTTAGTGGATTGACTTAAATACTCTGTATACCAATTCTGTGAGGAACTTAAAATCATTCCCATTTTGTAGATGAGGAGACTGAGTCTCACAAAGGTTAAATAAGTATGTAAGTTCACATAGTTTGCCACTGGCTTTTGGACCCTGGTCAGATTCTGGAAGCTAAAGTCAAAAAAGACTGCCCTACACTCAGTTAAGATCACAAACAGTACCTGAGTGGTCCTTCAACCAGGGTACATGTGAAATTCATTCAAGGTTTCTGGGCTCTAAACCTCAGCTTCACTTTTTTTCAACAAAATACACAGACACCATAATGATTAATTTTACAGTAGGCGTACTTTTAAATGGCTAAAAATAAAAGATTAGCAGTACTAAGTGCTGATGAGAATTGTTTTGAGATTTAAAAAATTTATTTTGAGAGAGAAGGGAAGGGAGGGAAAAAGAAAGGGAGAGAAACATTGATGTGAAAGAGAAACATCGATGTGCAAGAGAAACATCGATTGGATGCCTCCCACATGCCCCAACTGGGGACCTGGCCACAAGCCAGGTATGTGCCCTGAGTGAATCGAAGCAGCGACCCCTCTGTCTGCAGGACAAGGCCAAACCCACTGAGCCATACCAACCAGGGCTGCTTTTTTCTTTTTTTTAAGATTTGAGAATGTTCAACAATGGAAACATATCCTGCTGGTGCGAATGTAACTGGAGCCACCATCTGGGAACACTCTTTGGAATTATCTACTAGAATTAGATAAATCATACTCTATGACCTGATCCCCAGAGAAATGCAAGTACATTCCATATATATCAAGAGACATGTACAGTCATAATGATAGTAACATTATTCATAATATTCCCAAACTCCAAATAATGCAAGTATCATCAAAAGTAAAACATGTGAGCAAATGTTGCTATATTCATGCTGTAATACTATAAAAATGAAAATGAATGACATATAGCTGTGAACTGTGCAACATAGACAAACCTATGTTGAGCATAACATTGAGGAAGTAAAACCAGTACAAAAGACTAGATAATGAATGAATGAATCCATTTACACCAAGTCCCAAACAAGTAAAACTCCTCAGTGGGAATAGAAGTCAGGGCAGTGATTACTTTGGGGAATGTGGGGAGGGGGGCAAGTAGTGAGCCCTGAGAGGCATTCTTTTTTATTTCCAATGATTTCATTTATTTTTAGAAGAGGGAAAGGGAGAAAGAAAGGGAGAGAAACCTCAATGTGAGAAATAAATATCAATCGCCACTTGTACCCAGTCCCACCAAGGACCAAACCAACAACTCAGACATATATGCTGACCAGGAATCAAACTGGCCACCTCTTGCTTCATGGGACAACGTTGACACAAGAGCCAACCACACCAGCCAGGACCCAAGGGACATTCTTGGTTGCTGTCATGCTCTAGGTCCAGATTGGGTCTGTGTTATCCTGATAGGCTGACACTTTAACATATCCACTGTATACTTATGATTTTTGTGGCTCTCTTTCATATTACAGCAGCCCTCCCTTATCCACAGTTTCACTCTCAGTGGTTCCAGTTTCCCACAGTCAACCATCCAGTTCAAAGACATGAAAGAGAAAATTCCAGAAATAAACAATGTATAAATTTTAAATTGTGTGTCATTCTAACTAGAATGATGAAATCTCACACCACCCCATCTCCATCTCACCTGGGACGTGAAGCATCCCTGTGTCTAGCATATCCACACTGCAGATGCCACCCACACATTAGTCACTTAGTAGCCCTCTTGGTTACCACATTGGTTATCACATCAACTGTCGAGGTATTGCAGTGTTTGTGTTCAAGTCACCATTATTTTACTTAATAACATTCCCAAGTGTAAGAGTAGCGATGCTGGCAATCCAAACATGCCATGAAAGAGCCATAAAATGCTTCTTTTCAGTGAAAAGATGAGTATACTACAGTAAGATATTTTGAGAGAAAGAGGTCACATTCACAGAACTTTTATTACAGCATATTATTAATATAATTGTTGTATTTTATTGTTAACTATTGTTGTTAATCTCATACTGTGACTTATTTATAAGTTAAAATTTATCATAGGTATGTGTGCATAGGAAACAATAATATTTATAGGGCTTGGTACTACAGGCAGTCTCAGGCATCCACTGGGGCTCCTGAATGTATTCCCCATGGATTGGGGGGCACTACTCTACCTCCTCTCTAAAAAATAAGGACATTACTACAACCTGTAAACCTAAACCAAGTTTTAAAGATTTGAACAAAAAAAAGTAGTACAATGACAGACATTCTTATACTAGCTCGATATTCTTAACATGCAGAAACAATTCTACAGAGAAATTACTTCAACAGTATTTTAAACAATGTTTGTATTCAATAAACACCTGCTTCCTGTGGTATCAACACACATGCAATCCATTTCAAGAATAGGCATCCACACACAGTGCCTAGGGTTTGAAAGTATAACTCTTGTTACAATAATGAAGTCATTTAGTGTTCTGGCACAAAATGCACTGAGCCAGTGTAAAACTGAGTATTCTGTGTTCATCACAGTGTTACTTGCAGTAGTCCTACAGGAGATTACAGGGCTCTATACAATATGGCCCACATATTTGAGGTAAAAAGCCAATGCCCATGGTCCTAGTGAACAAAACTACTCATTTTGTCCCCTGACCAGTGTAGAAAGAATTCTAGTGCTTCTTACATTTGCCAAAGCAAAACTCTCCAGAAACCCAAGGGCATGGTAGCTCTGAAAGATACAGACCCTGGGACAGACTAAACTAGCTTGCTTCCTCTCCAGCCCCTTCATTTGGTTAACTCTCAAAAAGACTTCAGACTTACCTCAAGCTCACTGCATCCAAGCTTCCCCTGGCCTCTCTTTCCCCTGTGTTGGGTCCCTCCATCTTCTGCTTCTTTAGACTGTTGATCCTTTCCTATTAACTCTTTACTCAAATTGTCATTATACCCTTACCTGCACAATTATTTGATTCATCACAAAGAGCATCACTTTTCTGCCCATCTTTGATTCTCTACAACAATGGGCAATGTCTGTGCTTAGTAGGTACTTGATAAAGTCTTAATGGACAAGTGAATAATAAATTCTCTCTTAAAACAACAAAAACAACAGAGACAAAGATCTTTCCATTCTTCCCAAACCAACAGCCACAGCGCAGTGCATTTCAGGAGTGATCTGAACTCATTCCAGAGTAGTTTTTGACATGCAAGCTCATTTTTCTGTGAGCCTCATTTCCCAGGTGGAAAAGCTCCTAGAAAGGCTTGCCTAGATAAGGTGAGAGTGATGTCTAGACACTTCTGCTTTAGCCTTCTTCTGGGAAAACCTCCAGCTACTTCACTGAACCTCATACAACCAAGTGAGAGTTTACATTTTACAGATTCCTCATGAGGGTTTTGGCATTTTTGGAGAAGACAGCTGGGGGAAGGGTGGGCAAATATCTGTCTTTAGAGTGGTTTCTAACAAAGTGATGAGTACAAACAATTCTAGGACAACTAGGATGTCACTGATCCCTTTATCAAATGAGGCTGCCAAACAAAAAGCAAGTCTGACCTATGGAATGACACCCAGGAGGAAAAAGTACTTAGTCGGGATTTAATTATAATATTTAATCCGGAAATCATAGAGGAGAAAATTACCCAAGTCTGAAGCTGGAATTGTGGGTCTCATTGTCCATAAAATACAAGATTGCCCTTGAGCAGAACTATGCAGGAAGGTGGTTCTTCATACCCTTCACCCATTTCAATTCTCTCACTTTTCCCTACAATTCCCCACTTTGTTTCCACATCATTTCCCTATCCTTCCTATGTGGCTTCATGAAAAAAATTCTGACAAATGAGCTTAAATGCTCCACTTACATGCACTCCTTTGTTTTCAGTTAATAACCCATCACTCCTGCTGACCTTCTCTATCATGCCTCTACACTCTAAGCTCTTAGTGGGCAGGGTCCACTTTCATATGTCTTTTCCATGTTATAGGCAGCTCAGAGTACATACAGGCCAGCCTGGCAGAGGAGGCATGCAAATAGTGATAGATGGCAAAGAGCTTGATGCTGGGGTGTGGTAGACGGATGAATTAGGTTCCTATTATGCTTTGAAATAACATGAAGTCCTAGAATAACTTTTGAACTTTCATGACACCATGCTTCTAGGGACAAAAACAATGGGGTTACTCCTCTTTCCACCTAGCACACCCCAGCATCAGGCTATTTCCACTTCCTGAGATACATCAGAAAGGAAAAACAGAAAACTAAGTGGTCTCTCTCCAGTCAAAAAATTATTAAACACAGCCCTGGCCAGGCAGCTCAGCTAGTTGAAGCACTGTCCCACACACCAAAATGTCATGGGCTTGATTCCCGGTCAGGGCACATACCTAGGCTGCAGGTTTGATCCCCAGTCAGAGCAAGTACAAGAGGCAACTGATTGATGTTTCTCTCTTGTGTCAATATTTCTTTCTCTCTGTCTCTCCCTTCCCCTCTCTCTCTCCAAAATCAATAAAAACATGTCCTTGGATGAGTATTGAAAAACAAATTATTCAACACAAATGTATATAAATAAAAGTGATCTTGAGCTTGGTACTACTTACCCAGCATGCATTTGCCCTTACCGCTCTGAATTCACTGTGATTCAGCCAATCCCTTCTTGGATGGTAGTTACTAATATGGTTACTCTCAAGTCAAGGTCCTCAAAGAAACACTAAACATGAACACATGGAACTGTACACTGTCAGCACTAGGTATTTCACTAGGATCTTGAAGATTCCTGATATAAGTTAAGGAAAAATACAAAGCACCCCTGGACAGTATGGCCTGGTTAATTAGGCATCATCCTACAAACAGAAAGGTCATGGGTTCAATTTCCAGTCAGGGTACATGGCTGGATTGCAAGTTTGGTCCCTGTCGGGGTGTGCAAGAAGCAGCTGATCAGTGTTTCTCTCACACATCAATGTTTCTCTCCCTCTTTTTCTCTCTCCCTTCCCCTCTCTATAGAATCAGTGAAAGAAAAAATAAAAAATTTTAAAGAAGCAATACAAAACAAAAATTCCACTGAAAACGACTTTGTGGCATTCTGCATGGCTGGCTTTAACAACAAAAATACCTCTGTATATGTACTATGCTGGGTATGCTAGGAAATAATGTTAAAAGGAGCCCTTTTGGAGATCCCAAAGAGATAAGGAAGGTCAAGGGACTAGATAATGCCTCAGAAGGCACTGTGTGGAAACCAGGTATCCCCATCTCCCATACAGTCAGGAGATAAACTGATAACCCAGTACTGCATCCAATCATGTCATTTTACATATTTCAGAAAACAAACTTTCCAATAAGGACAGACTATATCCCTCTTTCCCCTGACCTTCCTGTCAGGCTTCCCTTACTAAAGTTTCTACCTGATAAACACCATGAATGTTCCATTTTGCCAGAAGAAGACTACAGGAAATTGCTGGGTTAGAGCTAAGAGCTTGGGAGGCACCTGAGCAATCAGCTAAGTTAGTTGGAAAAGGTTATTCCTCCAACTGGGACAGTTTCCATGATCTCAATTAGCATAATATTCATCAAAGGGTTGTTTTTCTTCTATCTTTCCCATATCGGTAGTTTCAGGATAAGAAATAAGCACATGTGGCTTGTTTGTTCTTATGGATACTACTCTGAACTACATTATTCAAGTGTACTCCAGTTTTCCCAGGAGATACATGCATTCATACACACACACACAAATGTACTTTTCAACTCAGTTATTTAGGAAGATGAGCTTTGTTATATCAAAACATTGATTAAAGAATCATGACACAATGGGCAGTGAAATTATATTTCATCTTTTGAGCAGGCAAAAAAAGAACATTAAAAGAATATCAGTTTTTAAAACACTGTGTATAGTCTTTCTAGACTTCCAGCCAAGATGGAGGCATAGGTAGACACACTGTGCCTCCTCACACAACCAAAACAAGGACAACAACAAATTTAAAAACAAATAGCAACTAGAACTAACAGTAAATCAAACCATATGGAAGTCCGACAACCAAGGAGTTAAAGAAGAAACATTCATCCAGACCGGTAGGAGGGGCGGACACAGGTAGCCAGGCGGAGAGGACTAGAGACAAGGCAGCAGCTGGAGGACCAGAGCAGGCAAGGCAGCGGCTGGCAAACCAGGCGAGGCTGCAGCTGGCAGACTGGGCGGTCCTCCATTCGAAAGATAAACCAGGAGGAACAACTGGGGAGAGAGACAGAACTCGCAACCCAGGGTTCCAGCCCAGGGAAATAAAGCCTCAAAGCCTCTGACTGAAAACACCTGTGGGGGTTGAGGCAGCAGTGGGAGAAACTCCCAGCCTCACAGAAGAGTTTACTGGAGAGACCCACAGGGTCCTAAAATATACACAAACCTGCCCACCTGGGAATCAGCACCAGAAGAGCCCAATTTGCTTGTGGATAGTGGGGGAAGTGACTGAAAACCGACAGAGAGTGGAGCAAGCGACACTGTTCCCTCTCAGACCCCAACCCCACACACAGCATGACAAGGCAGTGATGCTGGTTGCCCTGCCCTGGTGAACACCTAAGGCTCCACCCCTTACTACATAACAGGCATGCCGAGACAAAAAGGGCCCAAATGAAAGAACAGTTCAAAGCTCCAGAAAAAATACAACTAAGCAACAAAGAGATAGCCAACCTATCAGATGCACAGTTCAAAACACTGGTTATCAGGATGCTCCAGGAACTCACTGGGTACTTCAACAGCATAAAAAAGACCCAGGCAGCAACGAAGGTTACATTATGTGAAATAAAGAAAAATCTACAGGTAACCAACAGTTATGGGAAGGAAACCAGGACTCAAATCAATGGCTTGGCTGAAAAGGAAGAAAGAAACATTCAACCAGAACACAATGAAGAAATAAGAATTCAAAAAAATGAGGAGAGACTTAGGAACTTCCAGGACATCTTTAAATGTTCGAACATCCAAATCATAGGAGTTTCAGAAGGAGAAGAGGAAAATTTCAAGAAATTGGAAACTCATTTGAACAAATATTGAAGAAAAATTTTCCCAATCTGGCAAAAGAAATAGACTTTCAGGAAGTCCAGGAAGCTCAGAGAGTCCCAAAGAAGTTGGACCCAAGGAGGAACACACCCAGGCACATCATAATTCCATTGGCCAAGATTAAAGATAAGGAGAGAATCTTCAAAGCAGCAAGAGAAAAGGAGACAGTTACCTTCCAAAGGAGTTCCCATGAGACTGTCAGCTGATTTCTCAAAAGAAACCTTATAGGCAAAAAGGGGCTGGAAAGAATTTTTCAAAGTCATGAAAAGCAAGGACCTACATCCAAGATTACTCTATCCAGCAAAGCTTTCATTTAGAATGGAAGGGCAGATAAAGTGCTTCCCACATAAGGTTCAGTTAAAGGAGTTCATCACCACCAAGCCCTTATTATATGAAATGTTAAAGGGACTTAACTAAGAAAAAGAAGATACAAAATATGAACAATATGAACACTAAAATAACAACAAACTCACAGCTATCAACGACTGAACCTAACAAAACCAGAAAAACCCTAAGCAAACAACTAGAACAGGAACAGAATCACAAAATGGAGAACACAAGGAGGGTTATCAGAAGAAGAGTAGGAGGGAGAGAGAGGGGGAAAGGCACAGAGAATAAGAAGCATAAATGGTAGGTAGAAGATAGAGGGAAGTTAAGAATAGTATGAAAAATATAGAAGCCAAAGAACTTATATGTACAAACCATGGACATGAACTAAATGGGGGGAATGTGGGTGGGAGGGGGTATGCAGAGCAGGGAGGAATAAAGGGGCGAAAATGGGATGACTGTAATAGCATAATCAATAAAATATATTTTAAAAATTAGTAAAAGAAAACATAAAATAAAATAAAATAAAATAAAATAAAATAAAATAGATAAAACACTATGTACAAAATAAGTAATTTGTTCCGAGTTCTGTTATTAAAATAACAACTCAAGGTAGAATGAGCAGTTCAAAACTTTTCCAAAATGACTATTTTATCATTTTAAGAAGAGCTCTATGCCAAGCTCTTTACAGGCACTATTTTATTTAAATCTCAGAGTCATCCTAGATGAGAGGGGAAAAGACCACAAGGGCGGGAACTCTGCCCACCTTTTTCACCCATTTATCTCAAGATCTGGTACAGTGCCATGCATACAGTAGGTACTTAATAAAATTTGTTAACTCAAGGTCAAGATTTTTTACATGTTAGACAAATGCACCCCCTCCCATTTGCTCCCACTCTTAAGAGGCTCCATGAATTGACAACAATTTCATACCAGTGAGTATCTGGTTCTCCTTCCAAGGCAAGGATCTTCCCCTTACCTTTCCTCCTTTCCAAACTTCAGGTTATTTAGCACTAACTCAGCTCAGACAGATTTTCTGAGTAGCAGCACACCTTTATCTCCCTAAATGGAATCCCTGAGAACAGTGCACATCCTCAGGCTTATCCTGGATTCTCTTTCAGGGGACTCCCTGAGGATGTCACTCTTTTATTTTCACGTGCATTCTGAAGCCACCGGAGCCTAGTAGATTTATAGTACCCATTTCTTGGATGTATGGCCAAGTAAAAAAAAAATGCAAAGAATTTCACTAAGAAGTGAGAAACATCTGCATCCAACTCACTTATTCTGGGTGCTGATTATACCAAGGACTGTGTCATGAAAATAAGCCTGCTTGGCCAAAGCCCGAGGGCATAATTATCCTTGCTCTAAAACCTTCCACCAAGGAGGCCAGAACTTACTGCATATATTTTCCTTAGCCAAGAAATAGAGGCAGGGTATAATGATTTTCAACTGAGCATCTCCCAAACAGATGCAACTATGAGGGGGGGGACCCCCCAAAAACAGAATTTATTTATAAAAATTGTGTATTTATTCTTACATGTTTTAATTTCAGTCATCTTCAAAGTATTCTCCATTTGATGCAATACACCTATTGAGACATTCTTTTCCACTGCTGAAAACAGTTTTTGAACTCATCAATTTTAATGCCTTTTAGTTCTGCCATTTACCACCTCTTCCATGTTTCTCTTTGAGGGCTTTTTTCATCTGGTAAAACAAAAAAAGTCACTGGGGAGAGGTTGGGTGAATAGGGAGGTTGGGGCATGGGGGTCATGCCGTATTTGGTCAAAAACTGCTGAACACTGAGCAAGATATGAGCAAGTGCATTGAAAGAGTCTTCAAAACAATTCACTGAAGCCAAACACAGCCTCTCACAATAACACCAGCTGGTGCACTGATACACATGGGTTCCTAGAACGGTCACCTAGCAGGAGAAGCCTGTAACACAAGGGGCCGGCCCTCCAGAAGATAATTCAGTTTTGGGGGGTATCCCCCCTCATATCTCTGATAAATGTTCCCTCTGTCCAAAGCATCCAGTCAGTGGAAACTAGACAGACAACCTTGAGGATCATTCAGTGCAGGGGTGTCCAACCTTTGGGCGTCTCTGGGCCACACTGGAAGAAGACTTGTCTTGGGCCACACATTAAATATATTGTGACATGTAATCACACAAAAAATTCACAATGTTTTAAGTAAATTTACAATTTTGTGTTGGGCCATATTCATAGCCATCCTGGGCCCCATGTGGCCCACAGGCCCCAGGTTAGACACCCTTGATTAGTGTTCAAAAACTTCCATCATTTGCACCTCATCCTCATGACTTTTGCCGTATCTCAGTACTAACTACTATTTTATCTTAACTTTTAAAAAAGTTTCTTTTATGTAATTAAATGAGCTCTAAATTAAAACCTTATATCATCTCTAAGGAGACATAGAGAATTAGCTGCCATAAAAATAATGTTAACTCAAAGAAAATACAGTGAAAGCCAAATGATATTAAGACCTATAGCCTCTCAATTCTTAAGGGAAGTTAGTAAACATTAAGGAGTGTTAAAGACACACTGGCACCTGGAATCAATGGGAAAGGGCAAAGGCCTGAATCTGAATTGAGGCAGGAACTCCAGTGAGAAGACAAAATGCGAGGGCTTTATTTCACTCTCCTCTTCACTGTGGATGTATACGCTTAACATAGCTTACAGTGGACCACTTCTCAGAGACACTGATGTTACTTACCAAGGCCAAAACTTTCACCCTAACGCAGGGGTTTCAAACCCATTTTCACGGGGGTGGGGGGGACATCAGCCTCGTGGTTGCCCTAAAAGAGCTGAAATAATTTTAGGACTATATAACTGTAACTACTCCTTAACTGTTAAGAAGTTGAAATTGCATTCGGCCCTTTGAAGGCAACCGTGAGGCTGATGTGCCCCTCCCCCCCGCCCCGGAAAAATGAGTTTGACACCCCTGCCCTAAAGTAACAAACTGGGGCAAGGCTTCTCCTCAAAACATCCAGGTCTATGAGAGAGTCAGTAGGGATATTATTTTTCCATTTCCTATTTTCAACAAAAGAGTTTGGAGAGCAAACTAGCAGTAATTTTCTAGCATCTGAGACATTAAACAGTTGACAGATGAAGGCACTGCCAAACGCCCCAAGAAAATTCCGATTGGTTAGGTCAGCCAGAACTCCAGACAGCAGGACCTGGAACTGGAAATGCTAATGGAAGGGAAAGTGTGTTAGCGAGATACAAAAACAGCAAGGTGTTCTTTCTTCAGCAGTATTGACCTTCAAGGTCACAGCAAAGTAGTAAAACCTTGGGTGCTTGTACCTGTTTCCCAGAGTTCAGATGAAAGGTTTCTTTTTTTTTCCAAGCACAGAAATCATGGCCACCTTACACAATTCCTGAAATGTCTCCATGGTGAGGCTAAAAGACAAAGGGAAAAACCTGGAGATTATGGCTGAAGTGCAACAGATCTGTGACTGAATCCCAGTGCTGCCACTAGCAAGGTCTCAGTTTGCTCATCTGAAAATGGAGATAATTTGAGAATCAAATGAAACAATGGACTTAAAATATTGGACATAGTATCAAACACACAGTGGCTTCTTCCCTAAAATCCATAAAAACCCACAAAAATCCTTGAAATTAATATTAATTTAGCACTTACTTTATGGCATGTACTACATGGTTAATGTAAGTAGCCTCTGTTCTAAGTGTTACAAACATACCAATTCATTTAATCTCACAAAACCCCATGAAGTTGGCACTAGTATTACCATTTAACAGATGAAAACACTGAGGCACAAAGAGGTTTGGTAACTTGCCCAAGATCACAGGATTAAACAGTGGAGACAGGAATCAAACCTAGGCAGTCTGCCTCCACAGCTCACACTCCCCCCGTATCACAATGCCTGTGAAATGCCAGAGAAGGAACACTAAAAGAGCCCAAAATACTGACTAGAGGGTTAGCTGCATAATAAAGCAAGTATAGTAAAATATTCATGGCAGAATCTATTAGCAGGCATATGGTTGTTCATTACAAAATTATTTCAACTTTCCTGTACATTTAAAATTTTTCATAATAAAATATTGGGAGGACAGCAAGGAAGAGCCCAGAATGTCACTTCGTGCTCAAAAATGGTAGACCGCTCAAGAGAGGCTCTCTGCCAATAATGTCAGGGTGAGAGGATTAAAAAGACCATGTCCCAGTTAAACTCTACAGGCCACAGAATCAAGTTACAGGTGACTCCAATTGGGGTCAAGGGCTAGGAAAGATAGAGAACCATGTGGGCTGGAAACCTGGGTCCCCTGCCAGCTTAGCGAGAGAAACCATCTCCCCCATGAAAATGCTAATGGAAATGCTGGGCCAAAGCAATCATCTGGAAACCGTGTCTTGACACTGTATAAGCAAACAGACACTGCTTCTTCTGAAATGGCTAAGAATGCAGTGGTCCAACCATGCCTATCTTCACTGCTGGCAAATACCCAAGACAAGTGAAAAGATTTCAACTTCTCAGGTGCTAGAGATAAATACCAGCTCTTAAATGCCTCCTGGGGAATGAAAGGGAGGGAAGGGTGAGGAAGCAGCTTCACCCAGATACAGTTGAGCTGGCAATTAACAGGGAGAACAGAAGCGAGTGTCCAAAGAAGAAGTCCTAGCACTGCTCAAAAAGTGGACAGATTTGTGTCTTTCCATAATGTGCCCTCGACTTGTGTTCAAATACTTCATTGAGGAAAACCTTCTACTGAAGGCCTCCCACCTTCTCGACTGGGTCTGGGGCTTGGAAGGGCAGACAGACATGGGAAGGAAAGGATTATAAGGAATAAGGGGATGAAGTTTTAGGCATGTCCATATATATTAGTAAAAGTAGAAAATGGTTTATTTTAGAAGGGCAATTTGGCAATGTAATAAAACCATAAAATGAATTTGCATTTTGAACCAGAAAGTCTCCTACTGGAATTTTCCTTTATAAATACAATTATATGTGCATAAAGATCAAGGTACAAGAATATATTACCCATTGCCATATTATTTGTTAAAAACAAAAGGCTGGAAAGGACCTTAATGCTCATCAGCAGGGGACTGGTTAAATGAATTGTGTACGGAACGGTGACACAAAGGGACACTCTAAGTCACTGAAAAGAATGAAGCCAATCTCAGTGCTAATGAAAAAAGGGCTCCAAAACAGAGCTGTAAATATTAACTGAAAATAATGAGTGGAAACTGATATATACATATCATCAAAAGATACATAATGTATATATGCATATATACACAAATATACATATACACACATGTATTCTGCTTTCTATCTTTTTCTGTGTACTTTATTACAAGAAAGGAGGGAAAGGAAAGAGGAAAAGAATATACTTATAATAGCATGAACAATTTCTAGAGAAAAAACCATCATCTAGGAGAAGTCAGGGGATCAAAGACTTTTCACCCTTTTGTACCATTTGAATTTTTTTTCTACATCTATACTCCCTTTTTTACTTTAAATAAAAGTAATTACATATGGATATTCCCAATCAGCCCACTGAAAAGATATTTCACATAGCTTCACAGTGCATTTATGGTATTGTTTGTGAGTTTGTACTGAATTATTTTCTAAGGGGCTGTGACAATTAGTGGTATACCATAAAATACTGTACATCAGTTGTAGGACTTTAAAGCTCACTTTCATATATATTAACTACTCTTGATTAAAATCTCCAGAAAAAAAAAATGTGTCACTTCCATGGACATTCTATCAAGGAACTCTTCAGTGATAAAAAACAAAGTCTCAAGCTGTTGATTTTTGGAAATCAAGTTGATTCAGTTTCCAAATGGTTAAAACTCAGTCTTCTTTAAAACCATAAATCATAGGTCTCCCTTTAAATACATATAGATCTTTCAAGTGATGCAATGCAGAAATTCCTCAGATACTGCATCTACATGCTGAGATGGTAAGATTCTGAAAAGACATTTTCTGATGCCCTTTGGTTACCAGTAAAAACATGCGGGACTAAGATCATCACTAGCCAACAGACCACTATTAAGATACCATGAGGCCCCACTGTTTGTTTTTTAAATATTTGATTCATATAGAATCTAACAGTTTATTTGATATTTAGTCAAAACATCTCTGTGAGCCTACTGCAATGAAATGCCCACTCCCATAAATCTAATACTCAATTTACACAGGATGTAACTAAAGAACAGAACTGCTAAATAACTTGTTCTATTTGAACCATTTAGCAAAAGGCTAAAACAAACCCAATTCAAAATACTTCAAGTGAAACAGTAAAGGTTCATGACACTAAGGTTCTTGACAGAACCCCAGCAAAAGACAGTGGCTTATCTCAGGAAAAGACAAGTGGAGACTGGAACCTGGTCAGGAGTCTCTCTAGCCCTGTGGCTTCATTTTCTCTCACTGCACACCAGCTTCTTCTACATACCAAAAGCATGGCTCTCAGTCCCCTATCTTTATTTGTAACCATTTCATCAGGAGCAGGGACATATCTTGTGTTTAAAATTAGGAGCCTTTGGAGCCACAGAGTTCTTTGCTGTGGGGGGGCTGTCCTATGCATTGTAGAATATTTAGGTGAGATGCCCAGTGGACCTCCCTCTTGCCCCAGGTATGAAAATCACATCCTCTCCAGCCACTGCCAAATGTCTCTAGAAAGTAAAGTTGCCAATGACCTACAGAAGCCCACCTACCTGCTCAGTTTGCCTTCTGAATTGCTGAGGGAGGGCAAGTGCTGATTGGCTGGCTTGTTGACAAATAAACTATGGCAAGCTAGAACTCACAAGGTGACACCTTGATAGACTTGTGGGTTTAAGGGAAAAGTTTTCAGAAGTAGAGAGTTGTCATTCTACCATTGCTAAATGGCTTTCCCTAAAACTTTTCCATCAGCACTGTCCAATACAATAGGCACTAGCCACAGATGGCTATGATCACTTGAATAGCAGCTACTGCCATTGAAAAAATGCATTTTAAATTTTATCTCACTTTCATTAAGTTATATTTAAATAACCACATGTAACTACTGGCTACCAAATAGGGCAACACAACTTGAAGTATTGAGAGAGTTCAGCTTCCTTTAGAGTAGCTACTGGGACATACAGGGTCTGGCAGAAGTAACGCCTGCTTGAGTGTAGTTGGTACAGTAATAATATGGATGTAATAATTTAGTTTTAATTTGAATATTTCACCTAAAATGTCATATGGTGTGCTTGAGTGTGATATATTTATGTTACAGAATTACATGCTTATGACTTCGTAATAAAGACAGAATTTCAGGCTTATGATTTTGTAAAAAAGAAGGGCATTATTTGTGCCAGACCCTGTGATAGGTACTAAATAAGTATTTGCTGATTTAATGGATACATGAGTGGACAAGGCTGGACCCAGAATGCAACAAGGAAAAGATCATTAAACAAAGGCAGATGGCTCCAGTCTAGGTAGAATGAGAACTCAACAACAAATAATAGGAAAGTAGCCAGTCAAGAAGGAGAGTAGGTAAACACTGTGCCCACCTCCTCCCACAACTATACCAAAATTACAACTACAGTATTTTGCTGTGCACAATGCACGCCTTGTTACCCAAATTTTTTAGGGAAAAATAAGGATGTGCATTATACATGGGTAGTACTAATTCCATATCTATATAAATGTTTTTAATTCTTTTATTTATGCTTATGGGTTAAAAGTATAACTCTAGATAGCAATAATGATATCCATATCCAAAATAATACCCTGGAATATGAAAAGCAGAGAGTTACCTATAAAGGAGTTCCCATAGGACTGTCAGCTGATTTTTCAAAAGATACTTTTCAGGCTAGAAGGGACTGGTAAGAAATATTTAAAGTTATAAAAAGCAGGGGCCTAGATTACTCTGTCCCACAGAGCTATCATTTAGAATGGAAAGGTATAAAGTGCTTCTCAGACAAGGTAAAGCTAAAGGAGTTCACCATCACCAAGCCATTATTATTGAAATATTAAAAGGACTTATCTAAGAAAAAGAAGATCAAAACTATGAACTTTAAAATGGCAATGAAAGCCCTGGCTGGTGTAGCTCAGTGGATTGAGCGCGGGCTGCGAACCAAAGTGTCGCAAGTTCGATTCCCAGTCAGGGTACATGCCTGGGTTGTAAGGCCATGACTCCCAGCAACCACACATTGATGTTTCTCTCTCTCTACCTCCCTCCCCTCCCTCTCTAAAAATAAATAAATAAAATCTTTTTTTAAAAGGCAATGAATTCACAACTATCAACAATAGAATCTAAAAAACAAACTAAGCAAACAAGCAGAGCAGAAACAGAATAATAAATATGGAGATTATTTGGAGGGTTACCAATTGGGACAAGGAAGTGGGAGAATGGAGGAAAAGGTGCAAGGATTAAGAAGTAAACTTGGTAGGTACAAAATAGACAGGGGGATGTTAAAAACAGTATAGGAAATTAAGAAGCCAAAGAACTTACATGCATGACCCATGGACATGAACTAAGGGAGGAATTGATGGAGGGAATTGGGGTACTGGATAGAAGGGGACAAAGGGGGAAAAAATTGGGACAACTGTAATAGTATAACCAATAAAATATATTTTAAAAAAACAAAGGCTATAACAAGAGACAAAGAAGGACTCAGCAATTCCACTTCTGGGTATTTATCTGAAGAAATCCAAAATACTAATTCAAAAAGGTGTATGCATCCATATGTTCACTTCAACATTATTTACAATAGCCAAGATATAGAAGCAACCTGAGTCCCTCAAAAGATGAATGAATAAAGATATGCGTGTATGTATAAATGGAATATGATTCAACCATAAAAAATAGAATGAAATCTTACCATCTGCAACAACATGAATGAACCTAGTAGCAGTATTGTGCTAAGTGTAGTAAGTCAGACAGAGAAAGACCACATAATTTCACTTAAATGTAGAATCTAAAAAATAAAATAAACAAAACAGAAACAAACTCATAGATACAGAGAACATTTTGATGGTTGCTGCATGAGAGGAGGGTTGTGGGGATGGGTGAAAAAGGTGAAGGGATTAAGAAGTACAAATAGGCACTTACGAAATAGTCAATGGGGATATTAAATACACCACAGGGAAAATGGTCAACAATATTGTAGTACTGGCTGGGTAGCTCAGTTAGTTATAGCATTGTCCCAATATGCCATGGTTATAGGTTTGATCCTGACTTCTTCTATGTGATCTTGGTCAGGGCACATAGAAGCAGCACACAATAATTGCATAAATAAGTGAAACAACAAACTGATGTTTCTCTCTCCCCTTCTCTCTCTCTAAAATCAATAAATATAGTAATGATATTATAATAACTATGTAGAGTATCAGAAGTATAATATATTTACTGTGGTGATCACTTCTTAAGTAATATAAATACCTAATCACTATGTTACATACCTGAACCTAATATAATATTGTATGTCAACTGTAACTGAAAAATAAAAAAAGGATTTAAAATATTTTTAAAAAGGAAGAATCAGGAAAATGTAAGTAACCCAAGTGCCCACTGACATAGACTTACAATGAAATATTATTCAGCTCTAAAGGGAAGGAAATTTTGACACATGCTACAACATGGATAAATCTTGAAGACATTACATTAAGTGAAATAGGTTAGTCAAAAGATAAATATTATATGAGTCAACTTACATGCGGTAACTAGACTAGTCAGATTCGTTGAGGCATAAAGCAGAATGGCAGTTGCTAAGGGCTGAGGGAGCAAGAAATAGGGAGCTAGTGTTTGGGTACACAGTATCAGTCTAAAAAATTGAACAAGTTCTAGAGATGGATGATGGTGATGGTTGCAAAACAATGTGAATGCAATTAATGCCACAGAAAGAACTGTGCACTCAGAAATACTTAAAATGGCCATTTTAATATTATGTGTATTTTACTATAAAGGAGGAAGAAAGAAAAGGATGGAGTATGAGGGAAGGATGGAGAAGAAACAAACTGGGAAAGCCTAACACAGTACAGTAAACAGAACCTCACAGTTCTTCATGCCTTCCCTGTATTAAAATTATACGTCCATGCCCTCTGCCATGCAACTTCTCAGGTCTTTCTGAGATGGAGGGAGTACACTTCTCTGCACCATGAATCCCAGGATTGACGTGCATTCTGGGATTCTGTTTTGGCCAATGGAACGTTCCTGGGCATGACAAGACACAAGCAGAGGCTTCAAATGTGCTTTTGCAGTCTGCTAGTCCTCTTTCACTCTGGTGATTCACCATGAGCAGAATATATCAGAGTAGCTACTAATTAGAGAAGAAAGAAGAAACAAATAGAGCAGACCCCAACCCAACCCCACACTCTAGAGCAAAGACCAGCCTAACCTAGAGTCGCCCACAAAGTTATGACTGAGAGAAAGACATCTTTGTAGGCTATGGGTTTGGGAAGCAGTTTATTGCACAGCAAGTTTATAGCAAGAGCTACCTGATACAATGAGTTTCAATGGTTGTGGCTTTGCCACCAAAAGAACGATCAAAGAATAATGAATATTTGCCACAAGGGCAGTTAAAAATCAGGCATATTCTAGAATTACAGATATATCAGTTATTTTAAATACAATGCCCTGAACCATGTACTTTTATGAATCATAATTTAGAAGGCCTGCTAGGCCTCAGAGCCTTAAAGATGGTAGGTCCAACATAGAACTGTACTTCATTCTTAGGGGGCTGTGGCTTACAGTTGTAAGTGGTGTTGAACCTGAGGAAAACACATCCTGGAACCCCTCAAAACTCATTATCATCCCTGGAGACAATCTGATTGTAAAAGGATCCAATTTGAAATGCTCCCTGAAGCACTTCAGGCCTCACTCAACATTCTCCTCTTAAAATTTCTCCTTTCAGCAGCCCCTGGCAATCACTCGCAGCTGGCAGCCAACATATTCTACTATCTGAGGCCCTTCACCCAGAAAGGAAATTAAATTTGCATCCAAGTCAAGCACGTGTTTGTATGCAGTTCAAAAACATCAAACCAGGGAAACTCGGCGGGCTCACAGGAGCTCTGTCATCACGCACAGCGATTTGTGAAGCTGATCCTCTGTGAAGCTGACTCCGGGCACCCTCACTTCCACATGACAGTATGCCTCCCTGCAACCTGCTAGGGGGAGCCCTGCCCAACTTCCTGACAGTTCGCTTCCCTGGGCTTTAAACAGCTACACACGCAGTCCCAGCTTCCCTACCCCTCTGCACCAAGTGGCCAAGGAGGGAGATGGTTTGGAATTTTATTCCCCCCAGGGAATAAACTTCCTACCCTACTATGGCCCAAGCTCAACGCAGGTTCCTCTTGAGCACACTCAATAATCATGCTGTACCCAGAAAGAAGGAGCAGAAGGAAAATCCAGGGGCAAATGGGAAAACATCTTATGGGTCTGAGAAGGAGAGCACTTCAGAAAACACTGACTCAAGGGAATAAGGGCAAGGGGGTCAGTTAAGGCTCTCTCAGTCCCACTGCCTACATCCCAGCAGCCTGACTGATCTCTAAATCTGCCACATCACATGGCAAAGTGGATCCATCACTTGTTTGGAAAACCAACAGAACATGAGGCAGCAGGTAGTGGGAACACATACAATAGCAGTAGAGAAAGAAGTGAAAGACAGAAGACCATTAAAAGAGTGAGATTTATGACAAACCCATTGTTGTAAATTTAAATGGTTAACTATTATGGAAAAAAAATTCAAATTGCCTCACTATTGTTAGAAAGACATTCACCAGCCCTGGCCTGTGTAGCTCAGTTGGTTGTAGCATCATCCCACAGACCAAAGGGTCACAGATTAAATTCCCCATCAGGGCACACAACCAGGTCGCAGGTTTGTTCCCCTGGTCGGGACGCATATGAGAAGGCAACTGATGGATGTTTCTCTCTCGTATCAATGTCTGTCTGCCTGCCTGTCTGTCTGTTTCTCCCTCTCTCTCTCTCTCTCCCTGAAAGCAATAAAAAAAAAAAAGTCCTCCAGTGAAGATTTTTTTAAAAGTGATCACCAAATGATGAAATTTTGCTGATTACACCTTAGCAATTTTAAACATTTTCTGATGCAGTAACATTCCATTCCCCAATGTGTATGTCATATGCACATAACAAACACATTTGTTTCTTCTTTTATTTAAACTGTAATTTAATTAATTAAGTAGTTATTCCTTCTAAGTTACTTTCTGTTATATATCCCCCTGGGTGGTCAGCACTGTCTGAACTTTACTTGCCCAGAACCATTTGTTCCCTGATTTTTATTTAAAGTTTCTATTCAGCCGGACATTTCATGTATTTCTGTTAAAATGGTTATGACCCCTTTGAAGGGTTAGGATTGGGTGAGAGAGACTGCTCATGATGAAAATAATGAAGAGGAAGAGAGGAAAAATCAGACAAGAAAGGGATCTTATATTCAACTATTAATGGTTAACATTTATTAAGTACATACAAGTATATGTATAAACTCAATCCTCAAAACAACATAAGCATGTTAAATTATTCTAATTTCATATATGGGAAAATAAACTCAAAAGTGCTTAGGCTTCTTGACTCAAGTCACATATATGGTGAAGAGTGGTGCTCGGATTAAAGTCCTGTTCTCTGAACAACGTCACTAGTGTCCTGCCCTCCAGGTAGGTGCCAAATACCTTGATGAAGACAAGAAAGAGGTAATGGCCTTGGTACCCTTCCAGGAGACATCAGCCTACTTGACTCGGCCCCTTGTCTTAACAATGATTAAAATTTAATAAGATGAAGTACATTTTCCTGATGCCTCTAATCTGGTATTTTCTCTTCCTGTCCCCTCACTTCCTCTTCCTCCTCTTCCTTTTTTTCATCTTCAGCACCTTCATAAATAAAGTACCAAAAAGTTCCTTTGTGTCACCCATAATTTTATAAGACACTCCATTTAAAGTTCTGACTATTGCAGCCTGCCTGATATTCTGATACCAATTTGGCAGAACCGTGTTGTAAGGGCTCTGTTTACACAGAGCAAACAATGAAACTAAATGTGTCCTGGTAAAACTATAAAACTGCAGAAACATGCAGCATGATATTATGCAACTGTACACAAGTATATACACATTTATGAATAGCAGAGTAACTAAGACCTTGAGATCTGGGTTTGAAACTCACCTCTAATCCTCATGGATTTCTGGATTTTGTGCTTAATCTTACTTTCATTAAAAGTAAAATAGGGATGATCATTCTATCACCTTGTGAGAATTAACAGGAGAAACATATATAAATTGGTGATCATTTTGCAATGTACACAAATACCACATTGTTATAGTGTACACTTGAAATTAATAAGCATATAATGTTGTATGTCAATTGTATCTCAATTTTTTAAATTTTAAAAAAGTATTATTTCACAGTTTCTGTGGGTCAGGAATCCAAGACAGGCTCAGATGGGTTGTTCTGGGTCAGATCTCTCACACCTTTCCCAAGTGTCGGTGGGAATGTGGTCAGCTGCATCTGACAGGGTCTGGAGAATACCCTTCCAAGCTCACTCACAAGGCTGTTGACAGGGCTTCATTCAATTCCTCACTACATGGGCCTCTCCACTAGGATGCTCACAACACAGCTACCCCCAACCGGAGGGACCTAAAAGAGGGGGCAAGGGAAAAATTGCCCAGGACAAAAAGCAGTCTTTTATAACAATCTCAGAAGTGGCATACTATCACTTCTGCCTGTCACTACACTACAGGTCACAAGGACCATTTAGGAAAGACTGTATAAGGGTGTGAATCACAGGAAGCAGGAATCATGGGGAACATCTTTGCAGGCTGTAAAGTTTGAAATCATCAAATCTTCTAAATCCTAGAGCCAAACTCAGACAATGAAAAATTGACACAGCACCACAGGCAGAGTTGTTTTTGCTCAACTGCAAAAACTTAAACCATTCATGTTATATTGCAAAGGTAAAAGTAGAAATATCTATGAAAAAAATTATCCATGAGAAATATCAACTTTTTTTTTCCTATACCAAAAATGATCGAAATGCTCTTGCTACCTAACTTCTACTCATGGTAATCTTGATTCCCATGCTAAAAATGCAGCACTTGGCTCAGCAAACACACCAGTGTCCAGACAGTAAATTCCCCAAATTGTGTCTCTCATTCTGGAGCAAAGCCTAGGCCTAAATGAAAAAAAGAGTTTAGACCACAAAATGGTCTGTCACCTCTAGCCTGTGTATACATTTTAGTAAGGTGAGAACATTTTAGTAAGGCATAAAATAAAAGGAAACACTTTTCTGAAACACCATATTATCCAAGTCTGAATTGGAAGATGGATTTTATACCATGAAAAGCTTTGCAATGATTTCTCTCTTTTCCTTCATTTGTAATTAAATGTCACTCAGACTTGGACTAAATTCAAGTCCTAGGTGATAGATGTTGATTCCCCTGAGTCGGAGCTCTTGCTCGACTGGATCAAGCCCATGCGTAACTTTACTTGGCACATTCTTCTTCGTTTTAAATATTTCCGGAGGATGGTAAAAATGGGCAGCATGGATTAATACAAAATACCTCAAATTATATTTTTGAACTAGAATTAAGGAGAAACAAATGCCAGGCTGAACACACTGCAGCTGAATGATGGATAGGGCCTCTGCTGCAAAGGGCAGACTTTTTTTTATGGCTGCTTCCCTTCCTGGTTCCTTCAAAATTGCCCTTTGCAAGTGTTTCATCATAGCTCTACTCTGAGTGCTAAGAAGCCAGAGTGTTTGGTGAACTCAACCGCATCTTTCTGTGTGGGCTGCCTACCTCTGGCTGGCCCTCCCTAGTCAGCCCATATGTGATCATGTAAGAGCTGCTGAGTCATAGTTATTCACAATTAAAGCAAATTATCACTAGGCCCTGGCCGGGTAGCTCAGTCAGTTAGAGCACTCCCCCCCCCTTTGCCCCCCACCACAACCCCTGATCCCCTGATACACCAAGGCTGAGGGTTTGATCCCTGCTCAGGGCACATACAAGATACAACCAATGAACACATAAGTAAGTAGAACAACAAATTGATGTCTCTCATTCACTTTCTCTCCCCCTACACCACCTTCCTTTCTCTATAAAATTAATTTTTTAAAAAACAAATCATTACTAACACCTTCAAATAATGGAATTTATTTGTACATGACTACCTTTAAACAGAGTATGTGTATGTGTGTGGGGGAGGGCAGTGTTAAAATGTAGACCCTACAAAATTTACTTTAAAAATCTTTCTTACTGATGAGCTTATTGATGGTAAAAAAATAAATTATCATGAACTACAGTTAATTATTCTTGTACTTGACTGTTACTCTTTTAAACCAAACTTAATTACATACAAGAATCAATCAAAACACACTTAGCTTAAAGGACAGGTAACCATGAAGAAGTATTAGAAGTTGTGCAGCATGCCCTGACTGGTACAGTTCAATGGGTTGGGTGTTGTCTCACAAACCAAAAGGTCACCAGTTCAATTCCCATTCAGGGCACACGCCTAGGTTGAGGGTCAGGTACACAGTTGTGGGTATTTGAGAGGCAACCCGTCAATGTTTCTCTCCCTCTCTTTCTCCCTCTCTTCCCCTCTCTCTAAAAGTAAATAAATAAAATCTTTGAGGAAGACATAAGAAATTGTACAGCATGATCCTAAATTAGCAGAAGCTTTATTAACTGCCCTAATCAAATCACACACTTTCACACTTGCATTGTTAAAAAGAAACAACAGGTAGAGGGCATCCTCAAACATTCTCAGCAGTATCTCTTACAGGTATTTTCAAGTAGAAATCAATTGCACATTTCAAGTTAACAAGAAATGGAAAGCACTCTGAGGCAGGAGGTAGTCAGGAAGGAAGCTCCCGAGGCCCCGCAGGGCTGAGGTAGAAAACACCTATACATGACAAAGACCCCCTAAGACGGGTTGTTCCTGTTTTCTGGGATAACTCTGAATCATAGAATGCGCCTGCGCGCTACCCCTGATTCATCATAATATCATTATAATGAAATAACATTGTGGGACTCCCTTCTCCAGAAGCCAATCAAGAAAGTCATGGGAAACCACGCATGCGCAGTAGCTTTGAAATCCAACTCCTTGTACCTGCGCAGGAAAAGCCCGCCAAAGACTAGCAAGGGGGCTTCTGCCCCTATAAGAATAGAATCCTCCAGCCCACGTGCCCTTTTTTTTCCTCTGCTCAGAGCTGGCTCACTCCCGTGTCCTGTGGTGTGTACTATCACTTAATAAACCTCCCCTCTTTCTTTATGCTATAAACTTTGTGTGTTCGGTTCAATTCTTTGTTCTCGATCACTAAGAACCTGGTTACCTGTGCACACCTGTGCACACCTGTGACAACTCCAACAGGCAATATTCCAATATTTCAAATTCCAATTCTAGGAAACCAAAATGTCAATTAAAGCACCTAACCTTGGACCTTTTTAGAGATGCTCAATACTTATTTATAAGTTGTGGTGGTGTTACAGGGTCTGCTTCCATTTAATCTGTGCTTTAGGCATCTCAGCATTGGAAAGGAACCCAAAGTTCACCAGAGTCTAACCCTGTGGTGTGCAGACATGCCTTGCCCCAATACTATACATGGAAGGATGTTACCCTCAGCCTGCTAGCACTCCACCTGACTTCATCCTGAGACCACACTCAGGCATGGGTTCCAAAGTAGCTTTTTCAAAACCAGATCACTGCTCAGCTCAAGACCCACCATCCTTACAATAAATTACAGCTTCATCTCCACAATCCACAAAGCCAAGCATGATCTGGTCATGGCCTTGTCTTGAAGCCATTGCCCATTTTTGTGCCACTGGAGCCACATTGGTCCTCTGGCTCTTCTTCACTCACTGAGTTCTTTTCTGCCTCAGGGACTCTGTTGGTGCTGCTCCCTCTGCCCCACATCTTCATAGGGCAAATCCTTGGAATCCAGGTCCTGTCTCAAATATCAGCTTCTCTAGGCCTTCCCTGACCATCTTATCTAATATTTCACCCCCCACTATCCCTATTGCCAGTTGCTATTTTTACCTGTATTTATTCATTAACATGCCTATTATCTATCACATGGGTATGCATGAGAAGGTAAGCTCCATAATAATAGCAGTTAATAAAAACTAAGACTTATATTTTATAGATGACTTATTGGGTGCCAGGAACAGTTCCAAGCACCTTAGTTCTCATAACAACCCAACAAGGCAGGTAAAAGCATTAACCCCATCTTACAAATGAGAACACTAAAGCCCACAGAGGTTAAGTAATTTGCTGAACACACAGCTACTAGGTAGTAAAACTGGGATGTAAATCCAAAGTGTGTGACCCAGAATCTGTGCTCTTAACTACCACCTCCTGCTGCCTTCCCCATCAAAGCAGGAACCTTCTCTGTTCTGCTCAGCTGCATCTCTCAGAACTCAGCACTTGGAAGAATAGCAAGAGGAAGTAGCTCACTCATCTCGTACACTAGGCCCACTTCCTTCCCTCCTATCACCCCAAAATACCTCCAGCTCAGGGACCCTATTCTCCACCCCCGCTCCTCTAGTGTTCTCAACTTCTTCACTGCAAGAATAATCTGAAGTCATCCCGCAGTGACTCAGCCCTACATCACTTCATTCACAGAGCAATGATGGTAAGGATCCAAAAAGCACCTCTTTCTTCATTCAAATATCCGTTTCACTGAGTCATTCATTTTCTTAAATTCCAGAAAAAGGAGTCAGGTTAGAGAGAGTAGCCAGTTTTTTATTTGTTTGTTTTTTACCACAGCTAAATACAAAAATCTCAAGATCTCTGGAACAATAAATAAGAATTGAACATTAAACCCAGATCAGTTTTCTTACAGTAATTTACCTAGCAAGGCACAACCTCAATTTACAAAGCCCTTCCTGCTATTCCAGCTTCTATTTGGGCCATAATATTTCTGTCTTCAAGAGATCACATTCCCAGGGCTGGGAAGCAGCCTGTTGCTTAATCAAACCGCTATCCAACAAAAACCTTCCTAGCAGCTGAGAAAGGGTTCCTCCAGGAGCAGTTGGCTGAGAGCTCAATAGGATGTGTGGTTTCAGCTATTCTTACTCTTCAGGATAATACTACTTTCCTCAAAGCAACGTAACCCAGCAACCCCATGGAAACCTGAGTAACTTCTTTGGTGATACGTTCCTAAAACTCATAACTCTCTTCACTTCAGGGAATTTTAATGACACACCTCTATTTCATGACAGACAGCCTTACAACATCCACAGGAATATGAGCAAAAATTGATACCTCTTCTGGAATAGTCTTTCTCTCTCCTTGGTCCTTATTTTGTTTTCAGAACACAGGTCAGCTTAGGAACTGAAAGCTATACCTTACCTTGATGATGCAGGGTTCAAGAAGTTCTTAATAAGTGAATAGCTTATGTGTTAATAGGACATGCCAATTTCTCCACTGTCTGGGGCAGCCCAGCTTTGATGGTTCTGGCAGTAGGCCATGAAACCAGGGATTCAGAAGCAGTCTCCTTACAAACTGTGGGCTCAGCAATATTCCAGGGTTCAACTGCACTCCTGGTCCCAGACAGTCATCTTGAAAGTATGTGCTGGTGACTCAAGATTAACTGGCCTACAAAGTGGGTCAGTACAAACTGATCACTATTTCTAAAAAAGGCTGCCAAGCCCTTGGCTCTGAACAAGAGCATTCCTGAGCAACACCACGACTGAGATTACAGTGTGAAGAGTAAGGCAGGGATGAACAAATGCAGGGCTGAATCCTGATTGTATTAAAAACTTGACATTTTGTTCATCATAAACTTTTCCATTAATTCTGAGTTTTAAAATATTACCTTGAGCCCTGACTGGTGTGGTTCAGTGGTGTGGGCATCGTCCCACAAACTGAAAGTTCGCCAGTTCAATTCCTGGTCAGGGCATATGCCTGGGTTGTGGGCCAAGTCCCCACTTAGGAGCAAATGATTGATGTTTCTCTCCTTCTCTTTCTCCCTCCCTTCCCATCTCTCTCTAAAAATAATATATAAACTCTTTCAAAATATGTTACCTTGAATATTGGAGTTGTTGGTGCCCCTTAACTTTTGCACCCAAGACAAGTGCCTTACCTGCCATACACTAGTCCCTGCCCTGACACCCCAGCTCTTTGGATTAATTGCTCACATCCTAAGTTTCATGCGGCAGTTGATTTATTCATCTCTGCTATGTTATTCAATCTTCATGACAACCTTATGAGGTAGGCATCTGCTATTATCTCCACTTTGCTCAGGACACTAAAGCATAAGGCAGGCTGCATGCTAGTGACAGCAGGGGCTCTCAGGGATCCATCCCAAAGCAGCCAGAGTGGAATTCGTAGCTGTGCTGGTATTCCTTGACAGGTAAGCTTAAAACCCTTACCTGCATTGCCTACTTTCACATAAAGAAAGGGCAGCTGATGAATACAACATAATACTCAAAGTGTAAACCCAAAAACAGCTGGAAAGAAGAAACAGCTTGTTGGGCTATCATAAGCTAAATAAAAATAATGTAACACATACCCTTAAAAGACTATCTAAACAAACAAGCTTCTAAGTTTCCAACTGACATTTCAAATATGGCTAATGAAGCACAGGAGAAAACAATCTCAATTCCTGAATCTGAGCCAGAACCAAACTCGCTGAAATCCTGGTAAGGGATACACATACCTCAGAAAAAGAAATCAAGTACATGCAAGGTGGAAGGACCAAGGATGTGTGCATTTGCACCTGGGGAGCATCAAAGCAAGATCTAATTTTAGGACTGGCTATCCTGTTAGAATCCCTTTACCTTAATTATATACTTCTGCTAACAGAGCTTAGAGAGTCACTCAGATTCAAATGAAAGAGTCAAATTCAGGCACCCCCAAATCATCTATGGATAAAATTAGTATAGATTATACATGTATTTATAGGACCTTTTCAGCTGAACCTAAGGATCTCTGCAAATATTAATTCCTCTACTAAGGCAATAATTTTTTAAAGATTTTACTTATTTTTAGAGAGAGGAGAAGGGATGGAGAAACATAGATGTGTGAGAAAAACATCAACTGGTTGCCTCTTGCACATACTCCAACTGGGGGACCAAACCAACAACCTGGGTATGTGCCCTCACCAGGAATTGAACCTGCAACCTTTCAGTTTGCAGAAGGACACCCAGCCAACTGAGCCACACTGGCCAAGGTAGGCAATAATTTTTTTAAGTTAATTTAATATCCCTGGCCAGATGGCTCAGTTGGTTGGAGAATTGTCCTGTACACTAAAAGGTTGTGGGTTTGAACTTCAGTCAGGACACATAAAAATCAACCAATGAGTGCATAAATAAATGGAACAACAAATTAATCTCAATCTCTCTCTCTCTCTCTCTCTCTCTCTCTCTCTCTCTCTCTCCCCCCTTCTCTGTCTCTCCCCTTCCTCTCTCTCTAAAATAAACAAACATATCCTCAGGTGAGGATTTAAAAAGTTTATTTAATATAGGTAAAATCTGGACCACATCATTAAAAAAATGATATGTCATAAACAGCATCAGTTTGCATTTCATGTGCCAATTCCAATACATTGAGAATAACTTTGCAAACAAATTTACCTTTGGTGGGAAAAGGTACCGTGACTGAACAGCTATATCTGCCCAGGATGCGGAGTCAATGACCAATGATGTATGTTCATTTAACATATTTGCTCCCCCTCTCCTATACCCTTGCCCTTGAGCTGGTTATCCAAAAGCCAATGAAGAATAAAGAATCTATGAACCAGGGTAGATATCTTTACAAAATACATGCAACATTTACTACATTCTTCTTGACTAAGGTTCTAAGTCAAGTCACAGAGCATGTTCAAATGGGCACTATTTTAACTGTTTTAGTTTTAATTTTTCAACTTTCCATTTCACCCTTTTTTGGTTTTTCCAGAATGTCACTATCCTTTTCACCTCAACTCAGAGATGCAGAAAATGTGAGCTAAATTGGGTCCATCCCAACTCACTGTCTGAACTCACTGCCTTCTTATGACCATAGCTCCTGTTGTTTTGAGACAATAGGACGTTTTCTCCAAAGTGAGAGTTAGTAAACAATCAGTCAAATACTGGGATTGAAGTTTACTTTAGCTTCCCAAGTACCAAGGAGGAAAAAAATAAGAGATTCCTACTTAAGACAGTTTATTAGTCATACTACTGTAATTCTGATTCTACTGAGCCCTTCAGAATATACTATCTACAGGAATTTTCCAAGAGACTCGAGAAAGATATGCATTTTCAACTTTACCAAATAGCATATCATGTACATTTCCAACAAGGAGGTACCTGAATACCAGTTGGCTCCAACTAGGCACTGCGAATATCCCTGCATATGACCAAATGATCAGGCTACCAAAATGGGCACTATGGCCATTTTGTCCATCCTTAGAAGAGATTACATTCATGAACAAAGTCTCAACTTGAATGCTTCCTTGACCTGCCACCTGCAATACAGATAATGTTAAGAACAACCCGTCCTATGTTCCTAAAACACTCTCAGCATTCCTCTAGTTACATGCTCAGGATAAGAGTATGGCAATCCAATTCATCACAGAACTCAAGGGGCTCACAAAGCATCTCAAAAGTGACACCTGCCCAGGAAATGGGGAAACACCAAGGTTGCCATCAGCACCAAAAATGAGGTTGGAAGGGCTATTGCAGAGAACTGGACTCAGAGGTGGAAGGCCTGGGCCTCCGCCCCACTCTGACCCTAACTGTGAACCACAGTTCTGTCCTCAAGTTGCTCTATTTGCAAAACAAGGGAAAACACCTCCTCCTCTCCATGGTACATTAATCTGAGAACAAAATGGCATATTTTGAAAAAACTATTTTAAAATTTTTAAAAAGAGGGTAAAGGAGATATAAACATGAAAATTGGCCATTGCAGTTTCAATAAACACTTCCCATCTTAGTACAGAAAACTTTCAAAAAGTAAAGAAAACTTTTTTAAAAATAAGTAAATGCTAGGTTCAGAATCCATGAATGCAGAACCACCTTTCTATTAACCACCAGACTCCCAATATTCAGCACACTGCCTTTTAAAAAGGGATTTAATTACTGTTTGATGAATAAGGGAGCAAGTGGATGAAAGAATGAGGATGATAATAACAGAAAATAATAATGACAACATATTGAGTACTTCCTCAATGGGTACTACTCAAAGCACCTTCTATGCATTAACATATTTAAATCTCCCACCACCTTCTAAACTCTACCTGTGGCACTTACCTTCTGGGTTTAGCACTAACAAATACTCTCATTTTACAAATCAGAAAACAGAGAGGTTAAGTAATTCATCAAAGGTACCCATGTGGGAAGTGGTTGCTCTCAACTATCATTTCCAGCCACGCCAGGCATGCTGAGTGACTTCAAGAAAGAGGACCTGAGGAATAATAAGATAACTGGGAGGAGGGACAGGGAAATAATTTATTTAAAAGACTGTCCACCAAACCCTTCAGTTTGATTTTTTAAAACACAGTATTTATCTAAAAAGAAAATGTATTTAGAGAAGCAGATTCAAATTTGGAATCATGCTATCTAAGTCTAGTTGTCCGTTCAAATTCTTTTAATCCAAATTATGTGAGTAATTTAAGAGACAGCAAAGTCCCAAATTTCAGTGGCATAACAGTCATTTCACAGAGAGAGACCTTGGAGAGCCACATTATATTCTACATTCTTTGGATAAAAGGACTTCATTTAATTTTCACAGCTTCAAAGAAGAGACAAGCAGACAACAAGTGGTCCATAAGTAAGTGACTACTGAAGCTGATGAGAGAAATCACCAGTCCACATAACAAAGGGAAGGGAAGGAAGTATAGGAGTGGGCAAAAGTAGGGTTACAGTTGTTCCTATGGAAAAAGATATGCAAGTTCTGATTATTAATTACAATAGCTTTGTTAACTCAAAAGGACAATACAATAATAAACTCTGCTTCACATACTTACAACTTGAAACCCTACTTTTGCCAACTCTGTGTCCATGTCAGGAAGCAAGTAGCTTTTTTTATGATGCTTCCTGACCCCTACTTCTTTATGAAACCCCATACGTGAAAATATCCATGTTCCTGACTGTTAAAATTTTTTTACAAAATATTTTATAATATAAAACTTGCATTCACAAGGCCAATCATGAGAGCTTCTGAGAGCTTTTAGTCCTGGGGCCTCTCAGTCACAGACTTCTGGCAAATTCTCATACTGAGCTTTAGACACTGGGACTCTGACCTACTGACTAGATTGAAATTACACTGCAGTCATGACAACTTTACACACGAGCCCCATTACTGGACTATACATGCTCCAAGACATTGATAATTAATACTGTTTATGAAGTCATAACTATCCAATAATGGTGATCAGTCCACATGGCATATTATGTATGCACTGAAAGTACTAATTTATTTGACATAAATATTTAAAATATACCATCATTTTTATAGCCATGTTTTGGCATGTCTTCCCTGTATGAATACACCATGGAAATTTCCCAAGTGTCTCAAACCCTGCCCATGACTGGTGGTGAACTATCTCACCGGTGAAGAGGAGAAGGGTAACAGAAAAGAAATTTGCCTTTTTTCTGAAGCTGTACCTTGCATACAAAATATCACACAAGACAAAGAGCATGTCACTTGCCCAAGTTTAGCCAAGTTTAATCCTTGAGATAAACAGAGGGTGGGAATTAACCCGCAGGCTGCCCTCAGGCTGAAGTGGTCGTGGAAACCCTCTCCCTAAATCAAGACCTCCTCCCAAAGCCACTCAGAAAGGGCCAGATGCCCAGGGAAGTGGGCCAAGAAGTGCAGGCACTTGTCTGTTGATTCAACCCAGCTCCAGCCAAAACGGCACTGCAGAAAAAATATCCTTTACTTGCTTGTTTTGAATGGCATAATTAAGGTCTCCATTTTTGCAAGGTCAGGAGGTGCTGCAATGCAGTAGTATTTAAAGAGCTAGGACTCTTAAGGCAGACCTAGAGGCTCCACCTACAAGACCTGGGGCAAGTGCTAAACTATACATAAAAGATATATACCATCTTTTGATCAGTTAGTATACACAATATCTCATATAAGATTTACAATAAGTCTGTAAGGGGGCTATTATTGTCAATCAGATAATTTGTGGAAAAGCCAAGATCAGAACCATTAGTCAGCATAATTCCAAGATCATCTGCTTCGTGGCCCTATTTTACCAAATCCCCCAAAAGGCAAACTGTGGGCCACATGGTTCTCCTACCTGCTAGAGCAACACCATCCAGTAACACTTCCAGTGACGAATGTGTTCTAGTCAAGCTATCTGATGCAGTAGCCATCAGCCACATGTGGCTGCTGAGCTCTTGACATGTGGCTAACGTGACTACGGAATTAAATTTATTATTTTATTTCATTTTAATTCCTATAACTTTAATCATTTAAATTTAAGTATAAACTTAAGAGAGGGTAAGCAGGGGCGCACATGGATGACCCACGGCAGGGCTGGTGCTAATCAGCAAGCAAGCTCTCAGGCGGGCGGGTGCCCTTCCACAGTATCAGACAGCAGGAGTCCCATGGGCCAGTCTTCCACACACGTCATTTAACCAGTCTGAGCCTCAGCTATTAACTAGCAACTCTGTGCTAAGTTGTCAGGCTTTCCACATGTTACCCTTTTATTCATGGACCCATGAACTATATTATTAGAGTCCATGAAAATGTGGCTCAGAGATTCTAAGTAATTTGCCCCATGTCACATAGCTAACAAATGGCAGGAGCCAGGACTCAAAACATTTACCTTCCGGCTCCCTTCCTTAAAGCTGAACCCTAGCTGCCACCACCATTTACTTGTATAAAATGAGGAAAATTCCTTTCCCAATTACCTCATATCATTATAAAAATGAAATGAGATCATGGATCTGAAAGTGCACTGACGACATAAGACAGGTGTAAGTTATTATCTGGACACTTTTTTTAAAGTTTGAAAAATGAAACCAAAAACTTCTCAACTTTTCAGCTTACTATTGTGAACTTATGACATTCCAATCAAATAAAAAACCTAGGTCAGTAAGCATTGGAAATATTCAGAAATCTCTCCAAGTCACTCAAGTCTACATTCATTCCAAAGTTCAACATATTCATTTATGTTTGTGAGATGACTGCTTTTTTTTTTCTTGTCAGCCTATGGTTCCCAAAGCCAAAGTGGCCAGCTATTTTCAAGTTGAAGGTTAAATCAGGCATAACTGTGTTCTGAACAATGTTAGCAATGGGCCATGGTATAAGGGGGATCCAGACTGCCCCTAAGTCCAGTGGGAGATGGAGAGTGTGATGTCTCTCTTCACCCCATCACTCCATCTGAACCAGCATCTGCTGCAAAGCAAGATTTCTATCAATAACGTGGAAACATGCAACTTCCAAGGACTCCACCCACAAATGAGGGCAAATCCAGGGCCAACTAACCCACCCTGGTAAAGACAAATAAACACATGGAAACAACAGTGAAAGGGACTCTAACCTCTAGATATTGCAGTCAAGCTGTGTTTTTGTTTTAGTTGTAGTCAGCAGCTGCTGTTCAACAAGCATTCAGACAAGCCCAGCTGTCCTTTTCTGAGGACTGTGAGCAGTCCAAGAGTGAAAAAATGGGCTATATTCTATAATTATAAGCAGTAAGAAGTCATTTTTTAAGTCATCACCACTAGCGTGAAATATATTCTCAAGTCCTTCCCTATTGTTTAATCTTCCCCGAGCCTTAATTAATAATAGTTATATGCCATGATACCCTTAAGAAAGTTGACAGAACATTCTGAAAATACATTTTCTCATTTGACCCATACTCAACTCTGGGAAATATTGATGGTATACATTAATCTCTCCATTTGACAACAGACTTAACAACGGCTCAGAAATGTGTAGTCATTGCCAAGTTAATAAGTGGCAGAACTAAGCCTGGAACCCAAGTCTCCTCACTTTCATTCCAATGCTGTTTCACAAAACTATACATTTAAAATGTCCCTGGTAGTGGCACTATTCAGAGCACCATGACAATTTCTACCTAACCAGTAAGTCTTGAAAAAGATACTTTTAAGAGGATTAATAGAGAAATAGAGTAAAACATGCATTAAAATGGGTAGAGACTAAAGATAGTAGGACTATTTGACCATATTCTGGGCTCAGTGTTTTTCAGTTTTGGTTGTACATTAGAATCTCCCAAGAAACTTTTTAGAAAAACTCTCTATACCTATATCCCATTCCCAGAAATTCTGACCTAACTGGTGTAGCTTCATACATCGAGATTTTTTCATCTTTTCCCCAGATGACTCTAATGTTACATTTTAGCTAAGAACCACTGCTAGAGGTCAATAGTACATGGGCAAGGTACAATTTTTTTTAATGTTAACAGTTATGTGTTCATTTTAATGATTATTTGAAAAAAGGTAGCTGTCTTATAAAACTGATAATTTTATTTATGTTTACAGACTGAACTTTAAAAGGTGTTTGGTTCAAAGAAAAAAGTAGAAAATAGTGCAGGTGGTCCACAGACTAGTTCAAGGATGACCCAAGTCTAGCTATCTAATGAGGAAAGCTGCAAGGGTTCCAGGGGAGGGGGAGCAGACACAGTGGGCAGAAGCATCAGGACCTTCACAGTGACCTGAGTGAGGCAGGGAAGAGAAAGAAAGAGCAAGAGCCAACCAGGACAAAGCCAAGTTCTGCATCTTGTTCCAAGTACTACCAACACCTCGTAAGTAGGAAATAAGCATTGCACCAAAGGCAGAAATGGAAAGGTTAAAGGCCAAGGAGGTTATAGATGCAAGACCAACAATGAAACCAACTGCTCAGGATTGTTTCATTAGACAGACGTACAAGTTGCTTATAAATGGTGCCCCCTACAATGGTTGCCTGCCAAATAATGGCCCGTGGTAAGGGAGACTCCTCTTATTTAGCTGAAAACTCCTAGGACAGGGATATCAAACTCATTTTCACTGGGGACCACATTAGCCTCACAGTTGCCTTCAAAGGGCCAAAATAATTTTAGGGCTGTATAAACTGTTACATTTATACAACTGTTAAGGAGTTGAAATTATATTTGCTCCTTAGAAGGCAACCACGAGGATGATGCGGTCCCCAGTGAGAATGAGTTTGACACCCCTGTCCTAGACCCATAAGAACATAACTGTCAGACCATTTTCGGGTACATGCTTCACGTTTCGTTCTTCAAATTTGGGGCCTGCTAGGGCACTATGGATCTTTGAGCCAGTTTGCCTCCTAACACAGGCACCTGATAAATGTGAACTTTAGTACAGTAAACTCTCCTGAAGCCCAAGTGTTGTCATCTGGACAACTTGCTCAGAGATGGTTTTAGACAGAGAATTCCACCCTGGCTGGTGTGGCTCAGTGGACCGAGTGGCAGCCTGAGGACAGAAAGGTTGCTGGTTCAATTCCTAGTCAAGGCACATGCCTGGGTTGTAGGTCAGGACCCCCCAGTTGGGGGCGTGCAAGAGGCAATGGATTAATATATCTCTCACACATCGAAGTTTCTCTCCCTTTCTTTCTCCCTTCTTTCCCTTCTCTCTAAAAATAAATAAACAATTTTCTTTTTTTTAACTTTTTAAAAAAGATTTCTTTCTTTCTTTATTTATTTATTTTAGAGAGGGAAGGGAGGGAGAAAGAGGGAGAGATAGAAGGATCAATGTGCCGTTGCTGAGGGTCATGGCCTGCAACCCAGGCATGTACCCTGACTGGGAATTGAACCTGCGATACTTTGGTTCGCAGCCCGCGCTCAATCCACTGAGCTACGCCAGCCTGGGCAATAAACTATTTTCTAAAAAAAAACTAAAAATGAAAGAATTTCAGCAGTGTAAACTTATTTATCTTCAGTCATATTCACCCATGTGCAGAAGAATTTAGATGATATACAGACCCAGAAAAAAGTAACAGTAAATTACATTTTGAGAAAATTATTTCCTTTCTAATTCTCTTTCTACCCTTCTAGTTTTGGACCTCATAAGGTCACAGTTTGGAACTGTAGGGGTTTTGTCACCTACCACTGTTGGTTAACTGCACACTTTAATGAGGAGACAATGGGATTCAGGCTCAGAAGCCTGGACTCACGTGTGTTACACTCAAGGCAAACAGTGTAGGTTCCCATTTATGACTGTGATATAAAGTTTGCTCTTAAAACTTAATTTTTAAGTGACTCAGTCACAGAAAAACAAATCAATACTATAGAAATAATATGCAAATGTGGCAAAAAGTTGTTAAGGTGGTTTCCAAGTGACTCATATTTGAGGCCTTTGCTTCAGATGCCATGTTTTACTGTTCTTCAGTGATATTGTAAAAGTGTTTCTCTGCAGCTTCACTGTATTTATGAAATGCAGGTGTTGGAAATGCCGAATGAGATACCACTTTTTCTCGTCCCCAGGAAATTGAAGAAATAGCCTGGAAGAGCTCACTCTAGCAGACTGCCTCAGGGCCTGCTTCTGATGCAATGAAATTCAAATATTTACCAACCACTACATTTCAGACTTTGCTCTGATGGACCAAATGTGAGTTTTGGTGTAGACTCTTTTCTTGCTTAGATTCTTCCCTAAATTGTATATTGATACCAGTTTTAAAAATCACTCCCAATGCCATGAAAAAGAAGTGTGCAGGAGGGGTTGGATGCCACAGAGATGTGGCATTTGACCACAGGCAAGTTAACCCCATAAAACATCCATGTCCTCATGAAGCTATAAGAAGACTGAATGAAACCATGTACAGAAGGTGTCTCATACATTAACTGACATTTAACAGGCACTTCATAAATGTCATTTTTGGAATAACCCAGCCAGTTATGCAGTTAAGGAAACACTACCTCATCAGTGTCCTGACAGAGACATTCATCCCATGAGTAACTCAGCACAAGTATTTGTTCTCCATCCCCAGGAACTGAGTACTATCCTTGAGTACCTATAATGAAATAACATGGGCCAGGTACTGGAGAAAACCTGAGCCAAAACAACAAACAGCTCTGTGATCAAAGTCCATTGTGTAGTAGTGATTATATCTCACCTGCCTACAAGCAACACTTTCTCTTTAACAGTCATCACGTTTCTTCCAGGATCATCTAACCAAACCTTCCCAATCACCCTCCCAACCATAAGTTTACTGCCTCAAGGTAGTACCTGGGGATCTTGATAAAACGCAAATTCTCATCTAATAGGTCTGGGAAGAGGACTGAGATTCTATATTTAATAAGCTCTCAGGAGCCCTGCCTGGTGCAGCTCAGTGAATTGAGTGCCAGCCTGTGAACCAAAAGGTCACAGGTTCAATTCCCAGTCAGGGCACATGCCTGGGTCAAGTCCCCAGTAGGGGGCACTTGAGAGGCAACCACACATTAATGTTTCTCTCCCTCTCTCCCTCCCTTCCTCTCTAAAAATAAATAAATAAAATAAAATAATAGCTCCTAGGAGATGCTGACGCTGCTGGTCAGTCAATGGACCACTTTTTAAATAGCAAAACCCTAACCAACGACAACGCCTTGCAGGCCAGCAAGGGGACCAATGGAAGGAAGGACATAGTCCTTATCAGGTTTTCACAAATCCTCTTCTTTTTCCAAGGGTCTGACCATCATTTCAGTTTATTCCTGGATGCTCCAGGAAGGAAATGAGATGTCTAACTGAAAATCCCATTTAATGAAGCGTCACTGCAACAGACCATATGGAACTGGTTATAATGACACATTACTATTTTGCTTACTTCACACAATGTTACCGACAACCCACCTGATGTCAGTTTCCCCATGACACTTGGAAATGACAGTTCTGCCTGTTATCCCGCAGGATGTGGGTCTACCTTGGTAGAACAAGAACCCAGGTAGCTAGAGGCCGGTGCGTCATGGTAATGACCCACCGGCAATTAGAAGAACCAATGAGCCCTGACTGAACACCTACTGACCAAGAATAAGTCACGTCCAAATAGACCACACATTAGTCATCATTCAGCAAATGCTTGTGGGGCATTAACCAGTGCCCACTACTCTTCTAGGTTCCACCGCCTGACCCCAAACACTGTTCACCACTGCAGCCTCTACTCCTTTGGGAGACACTTCATTGTTCTAATCAAATTTAATGAAAGTTGATCACAGCAAGCCTGTGAGTTACTAAGTTCAAATATAATTTCATCAGTCCTGGCTGGTGTGGCTCAGTAGATTGAGTGCCGGCCTACAAACCGAAGGGTCACAGATTTCATTCCCAGTCAGGACACACACCTGGCTAAGAGCCAGGACTCCAGCTGGGGGCATATGAGAGGCAAGTGATTGATGGATCTCTTGCACATCCATGTTTCTCTTTCTTTCTTTCTCCCTTTCCCTCTCTCTAAAAATAAATAAAATATTTTAAAAAAACAAATATGGCCTCATCAGACCCTACGCTACATCATCTTACATACTTTTCAGACGCCATGTGGTAAACATTATCTGTAGCTTACATACACACACACACCCCCTTCTTGAGGTGGTTAAGTAAAATTCTCCCAAATAACACAACTAGTAAATGCCAATCAAATCCCACCTGAGTGCAAGATCCATGGTCTTAGTTTCCAGTCTGTGCTCCCTTCTCAGGGGACAATGGCAACTCCCTACCTGTTCTCCAGAAGTTTATCATCGTGTAAAAGAAAGAGAACAGCCCATAGCTGGGAGGGAGTCAAACAAACAAAATAGTAAGTGGTAAGCAAAATGAACATTCCAACACAAAACACTCTAGAACTCAGCATCCAGTGAGAGCCCATTACCCTTCCCAAAATACTTTTAACTAGGAAAAATGTATCAAATATCTTTCTTCCTACCCATACACTAAGCTCCCTGAAGGAGAGAGACCAGCCCAGTGATGGGCCCACACTTGGTGCTGGCTAAACGTCCCCCATATACATTTTTGTTATCTTTTTTATACCAAACTATGCAAAGCTAAGTGACTTAGAACACACAACAACCATTTAATTATTTCTCACAATTCTCAAAATTCTCAGTGAGGAATTTGGACAGAAAATAGCAGGATGCTTGGTCTTAGCTCCCTATGCTATCTACTAGGCTGGAGCATCCAAGCAAAATAAAATGCCTTCCACACGCACAAGTCTGGGGTCCCAGCTAGAATGGCTTGCACAGCTGAAGCTGATGAGTAATGCTTACAAAGGGTTCAACGACCAGGTGCTAAATGTGAGGGGCATGGAGTTCTTGGACAGGAAGCTGCTTCACTAACATACAATAGTCCCTTCTTATCCACGGTTTCAGGTACTTATGGTTACCATGGTCCGAAAACACTCAATGGAAAATTCCAGAAATAAACAATTCATAGGTTTTAAATTGCTTGCCTTTTTGAGTATCTCACTTCATCACATCACACAGGCATGGTATTATCTCACATCATCACAAGGGCAAGTACATTGCAATAAGATGTTTAGAGAGAGATCACATTCACATAACTTTTATTCCAGTATACTGTTATAGTTGTTCTGTTTTATTTTTACTTACTGTTGTTCATCTTTTACTGTGCCTAACTTACAAACTAAAATTTAAAATAGGTATGTATGTATGCATGTATAGGAAGAAACATTATATATATATATATTTATTTATATATATATATATATATATATATGGTTTAGTACTATCTATGGTTTCAAGCATCCACTGGGGGTCTTGAGGATGGACAAGGAAGGACTATTGATTGTATAAGCTTCTGGGGGGCAAGAATATTGCCTTGTTCCCCACGGATCCCCAATGCTTACACACTGCAGGCCCCAGACAAACACGGAAGGAACCATGACCCTCTGATGAGTCACTTAGCTTTGGCTTTTCCCTAGTGCAGACAGACAATAAGAAACACATTTCCATAAAGGAGCTGAGATAAGCAGCAACATAAATAACAAACGCAATATGGTCTCGGATGGCCTGGCTACCTGACAGGGCCCGTCCAGAGGGGTTCAGCAATAGCCAATAATTACAATGAGTCATTAGTAGGTAAGTAGCTAGAGCTGTCCCAACACAGGGGAACCAAGAAATAAAAAACAGATTTGGTCCCAGTGAAAGGTCAAGTTAATTAGAAATTAAAAATACTTTTAAACAGTATCACTGATAGAAACAAGACGACACACTGTTCACCCACTTTCCAAGTAGGGATTTATAGCTCCCTTAAGGTTTTCTAAAGATGGGGGTCAGATCCAAAGTCTGTTACCAGGCCCCAAACAATTAATTCAAATCCTACTCCAGCTACAGTCAGGAAAGGAGAGAAAATAAAAGAACCAGCAAGCACATTCCTAAAACAGCAAACTTAACCTCCAATAATTTCTTCCAGCTGAGAACGCACTACACAGCTGGGCCTTCCTATTCCCATTTGTAATTATTCAGGTGCGAGCGTTTCCATAGTACTCAAGTCTACCTAGGTCCATGCTCTGGGAAGCCTGAGAATAGATTCTTTCAGATAAAAGATTGTGCACCAATTCAAAAGGCTCTTCTTCTGTCAAAAAAATAAAATAAAATAACCAGAGTTCTAAAAATTTGGGCCCCAGAATATGCAGTGGTGGCTTATAATCTGGGACCTTCCACTCACTAGCTAGGTAACTTTGGGCAACTGCTGAACTTCTCTGAGCTTCAGCTTCCTCATTTATACTATGAGAATTACAATGGTGCTCAACTAATAGGGTGGTTAGAAGGATAGAAAAAAAAGGATACTATGTCTATCAAGTGCTTCTTCCAGGACAAGGCACCCAATAAGCTCTCAATAATTGCTAGCTACTATTATAACTTGTCTTTTTATACTACAGCTAACCCTAAATTAACAGTGAGACAACTTTGTTTTAAGTCTCATAATTCCACTCCATTCAAATCTTACTGAATTTAAAATATACACCAAAAAAAAAAACCTTAAAAAAAGATACAGGCACAGCTGCCAAATGGCAAGTAAAAAGCCATAATTTTCCATCATTTGAATATATTTAGTGATAACTATAAATGAAAAACTAAGGGAAAAAAATCCCCAACTTAAAGTTACCCTCCCAGTCTGACAGTCTAGAAACCAAAAATGAAGTTAGACTTCCACCAGCTTTGCTCCTTTTCACTCCCGTCTGTCAAGGTTGGGTGGAGAACTCCCACATTTCCTGTTCTGAGCCAGAAGCACTCTGCCAGGTAAAGCAAGAAACACTCCAGCTTGCATTGCACAGCTGGGACCTTCAGAGCGCTGGGAACTCAGGAAGCTTTCTCCCATTATTTCTGGGTTATTTCTGATGGTATCAGCAACCCTGAACTGTGAGAGGGCCCCAGCCAGCCAGGGTAAAAGTTCACTCATCAAGTGCCTAGCATGCCTACATCCTAACAAGCAACTCCTGTTTTACCATACAGTTCCAATGACATCATCTCTGATACACACCTTGTGGGCTATTCTAGTCCCAATTTCTCACAGCTGAAAAGCCACTAGCCTTTTGGCTCCTCATTTTGCTTAATAGAAGAAATTTAATTGTGGTATGTATGATTTCTTAGATTTTCTTCTGCAGATTATGTAGCCTGCAGCACTTTACACACTCTAGGTCACAGTGTCTGATCTAGGGGTACTTAAAATGTGTATTTGTACAGATCTACCCCTTGATGGACATCAGACATCCTCACTTACATTAATCAGCATGTACAAAACTTCACAGAAAATTCCAACCACCAAAACCTCCACCACCTAACCCACAGATCAAAATTCAGATTTGCCAAAAATTATATAAAACTATAGCAATGTCATACTAGAAAGGAAAGAATATCAGCCCTAAATCACTCAATAAAAATGACAAAATATGATATGACTACATTTTACCCAGTCATGTTCTACCACACCACCCAGCCTCTATCTGAAATTATCTTGTCCAACTAATGTGTTTTTGCTAATGTGTTTAACTCTTTTTTCTCTCCACCCAACTCTCCAAAATGAGAATATAAGATCCGTAAGAGGAAGGACTTTTTCAATTTTGTTCACCACTGTAACTCTAGACTCACAAGAAATGGCAAATACTAATTGTGGTGAATTAGATTATTTTTGACAAATATTCTCTCCTTCCTTCTCCAACCTCTATGGAAGCAATATACATCACTGATGTGCTTTGGACATGAGCTGAAATGGCAGCATCTTGTCAGCTCGAAGCCCAGGCTTTACTGTCCACCTGCTTTCCTCTATGGGAGCTTTGCATTGGGGCACCAGAAGCAGCTGCCCCACATACCACTGTCCAGTCCAGCCTGGGCCCCAGAATGAGACAGAACAGAGCTCCCTAACCAATCTGTAGACCCAGGAGTGTGAGAGTAATTACTTAATGCTCAATGCCATGAGTTTTGGTGATTTGTTACAAAACATTATGCCAATAGATGACTGATACAGCAAGCTCTCAATGAATACCTGCTAAACAACTGAAACAAATTCATTTGTTATTAACAAATTAATAAAGGAATTAACAATGAAAAAATTCACTAAGCATTTCTAAAATCCATTAACTGTGAAATTCTGCCATATTTTAAGTTTTAAGCCTGGTTTCTGCTTTGGAATACACCCCTTTGTGTAATAAAGAACACAATCAGAAACTGAAGCCAAAAGCTAATAACCACTTCCTCCATTTGTAGACTATACTAAAACCAATGATGGTTGGATTTTTGTTTGGGGTTTTTTTTTTTACCCTCTCCTTTCCTAAAATGCTGGTGAAAGTTTTAAGCTCATAAGATACCAATTTTTATAGGGTAGCATTCCTTTCATCTAGTGCAAAAAGCCTTGAAGCTCATAAAAATGAGGCTATAAACTTTTCAGGCATATAGCTTCATAGGATCACTGTTGATGTGTTCTCAGTACTTGAAACATTTAATGGAAGTAGGTCTATAGTTCACTTACATCTCATATTTACAATTATTTCATTTCTTACCAGAGAATAGAATCACATCTAAATGGGGTAAAACCAAGTTACAGTTCATAAGTAGCTTTTCATTCTCACCCTTTATTATTCAAGGCAGTGGCTATAAAAGAACCTCTTTTTAATGAAATTATAACTGGGGCAAGACAGAGATTGGGGGGGTGGATTGACAGACAGACAGAAAGGGGATAGGACCAGTAAATATAAGACCAATATGCTTCCCATCTATGGAATTGATATTCTTAATCTGAATGTGCTAAACATATGAAATACCAAAATTTCATGTGAGCAGATGGTTATAATCTATCAATGCCTTCCGCTCCTCCAAGTGTGAAAAAATATGGAAGCACCTAACAGAGTACCCAGAAACTTATGGTGAAATATTCAGTGAATAAAACAAGTCTATTTTAATACATATTTTAATGACCTAAAATCAGATTAATTCAAAATGCTTTCCAGGCCACATGGAAAGTCCATAATTTCCCTATGTCAAAAAGCTCAAATCATTTCTTGATGTATGCAATAATGTTGGCTTACTCCTTTCTTTACAACCAAGTTTTTAAGTTCCCTTTTAAGACATGACAGGATATGCCAGTGGTCCACAATCCTTTTGCTATCAAGAACTAATTGCATCATGTTTCAAAAATACAACCCAGTTGTGAGAAGTCTGAGCTCCCCACTGCACTAATGAACGAATGAGTAACTTATCTGCCCCTGAGATAGCCAGTGTAACCAACAGAGTGGGGATAATTTCAACAAAAAGTAAAGAAACTTGACTTTTTAGTTAACCTAAGTAACCATATCTTTAGAATATGTACTCTTGTCCAGTGGGCTTTGTTCTCTCTTAGTAATGAAAACAGCTTGAGATTCTTTCCCCAAAAGCCTTTTAAGGACTCCAAAGAGTGAGGGAATGAGGCTGGGAGGTAATGTTCAGTTTTAATCCCTATTTTCCCTTCTCTCTCTTCCTACACCAACTAAATTTTCTTACTGAAATAAAAGTAGGCTAAAAAAAACCCTAATATGACTAAGGCAAAAATACCCTCTGTACACACACTCTGATACTTCTAAATAAAAGCACATGATGGGCTTTGTGGGGGATAAAACCTAAGACATCCAAAGGCAGACAAGATGAAAGGTGTTCAAATTGGAGTATTACAATTAGGAAGCAGGTGGGCTGAGAACTTGGCTCACATCCCAGGCCTCCTCTGGAGGGGCTAAACGGCACAAGGGCCTGGCATGCACTGGGCTCTTGATGAACGTCACTCCCTGTCAGCAACAGGACAATACTTCATCTCATGGGCTAAACCTTCCACATCAGGCTCTATAAAAAGTCAGCAAATATTTATTCTCTCAGTTCACCAACCTCAATGAGAATCCAGTACATGCTAGGCCCTGTCTAAAGGGCTGCACACCCTTTACTTCATTTACTCATCCCAATGGTCCAGTGAGCAAGAAGGAAACTGAGGCTCCAAGAATTGCAGTCAGCATGGGTAAGACATGAAGATGACTCGTCCTAGTGCTGGATGACTTATACAATCAGCACCTTCAAGACTGCTCCTACCTGCCCTTCAGATTCTGTTTCCTGTCCATTTCATAATAATGTGTTTGCCTAATCAAAAACAAGTAGTCTGAAGAACAATGGAAAATTTTGGACACCTGTGCCAATTTTAATAAAATAATCACTTGCCCACAGGCCAAGCTGTGAAAGCTCATAGAAAAAGATGGACATTGAAACCACTTGCAAACATCAAACAAAAAGCTACCTAGAGATGACTGTTAAGGTCCAGACCTTCCCCAGCCTCTGTCCTTGTTCTCAACAGAAAGCCCAGGTTTACTGAACCACTTCCTGCCTCATCCTTCCTGTGAGTCCCAGGGTGCTCAGACCCTCACAAGCCATTTGTGAGGCTGCTGCCTCCATTTTGTAGAGTGAGTCTCATAAAGAAATACAAGGAGCTTACCAGTAAAGGGACTCCCATTAGTTCACCTCAGACAACTATGAACTTTAATAAAACATTTGTAATTAGCATTTTTGGAAACAAAGAGCAAACTGGCAAGAAAAAAATGTCTTGATTGGTGAGGTGAGACCTCACTATGTTAAATGTCTCTATAATAAAGAATCCCCTAAGCTATCAATTTTAATCACTTGATATTTTGCTTCCTTTTAATGCAAATATACAGAAGACAACACTACATCTCTAATTTTATTTGTAAGGATATAGGTCTTAGGCAAGAATTAGGGCCTATTTTTAAGATATTTTGAAAGGCAGGAAGACCTGTGTCTTCTCCAAAATGATTGGGTACTACTCACCTGTCCACTGAAACCATGCATAAGGTCTTGCTTTATGCTCCCCAAAAGCAAATTGGGGTGGGGGATCCCATTCAGATTTCATTTGAAGGAAATGCCTTTTTCTATCCTCTCTCTCTCTCTCTCTCTCTCTCTCTCTCTCTCTCTCTCTCTCTCTCTCCCCTCCCTCCCTCCCTCCCTCTCTCTCATTAGTAATACTCCAAAACAAACCACTGCAAAACTTTGGGGTATAAAACTACCATTTTATTAATCTGGGGTTTAGGAATTCAGGGGGGTGCAATGGAAAAGGTTGGACTCTATGGTGTCTCTGGCTTCAGCTAGGGATGCCCTGACATCTGGGCACTGGAATATCAGGAAGCATCTTCACTCACATGCCTAGAGGTTGACACTGGCTATCAGCTGCAACACCTACAAAAAGACCCTCCGTATGGTCTCTGCATGGTCTAGTTTGGACTTCCTCACAGCGTAGAGGCTGGGTTCCAAGAATAATATAATACCCCAAGAGAGCAATGCAGATATACATGGCATTTTTATGGTCTTGCTTCAAATGTTATACAGTGTGAATGAATTTTGTCATGCTCTGTTGGTTGAGACAATCACAAAGGTCTGCCCAGACTCAAGAGGAGGGATATGTGGGGAGGACAGTCAAGGTCATGTTGTAAGATGAGCATGTGGGATGAGAGATAGTTTTGCAGCCATCTTTGGAAAGTGCAATCTGCCACATGGCACCACCACAGACAAAGAACCCCACAAATAAGGTTCACTGCAAAAATCTGAGTCTCGGGCATCTTTGACTATTACAGATTTAAAGCAAACACTTTGGTAAGCAAAAGATCACAGCCCAGAGCTAGGAGAATGAGAAATCCACCAAGCTGCCTTTGAAGTGATGATTACAAACACTAGTCCTGGTAACAACTAGAAGGGTCCTCGACTCACATACCTTCGTTGTTTTATTACAGCTTAGTTCCGTCTGTACCCCATTGACATTTGATTTAAATGTACAAGGGTATTAAAACATCTGCTGAATTATAATTCCAAAGTTCAGAAGACAGTGAGATGAAATCTATGAAACTATGAATTCATCATGTTAAATAGTTTTTTTTATTTTTAATGGAATACAGAGAGCAGCTGTTTATAAAGCAGCCCCATATGCAAAGCCATGGATTTGGTTTAATTTGCAGCTGATGTGACCCATGACTTTTGGATATGTTGCAGAAGAGACTTCAGTCTTCAATAATGCAGCATGTCATAGCAGTCCTGCTCTTGGGGACAGGAGGGGAGGGGAGACAGAGAAGGTGGTCAGCACTGAGCATCCCATACCTTGGTTTTCAGTACCTTTTTTCCCCTTCTTAAACCTAAAAACCATGCCCCAGCCTCTTCTTCTATTTTAAGGATGTAACAGGACCATCTTTTAGGTTTCCAATTCCATCACTAACCAGGGTTACCATCAGATATTAAGCTAATATCCTTATTTTATAAGTAAGAGTCCCACTATTTTATAAGTCCTTATTTTATAAGTAAGAGTCCTATTGTTCAAGAATCAAATCTTCACAACCTCCTTGCCTTTCCTCACCTGCTAAGAAAATATTTGGCCTTGCCCACTCAGCATCAGCCCCATTCCTAACTGCTTTCCCCTTCTCCTACTCCTTCCCCTGTGTCTTACTCTGCAGATAGAGGTGATCTATGTGTGAGGGTGGAGGAGGGGAAAGCAAAGGGACATAAGAGCAGGTGAAGCATGAAGAAAAAGAGAAGGAAGAAAAGACACAGGAAGGGTGCCAGGAAAGATCTGGTAGAGGGAGGAACACACAATGAGATTTTCCAGGCATATACCAAGTACCAAGAACTGAACTGAAGACAAATAGGCAGAGTAGGAAAATATTGCGGAAGGCATTCACCTGAGTTCCTCAAAATGTTCTTTGAGAGGCAGAAGATGGGAATCTCTTCTGCTGGCTCCTGGACTTTATTTCTTTGAATGAGAAATGTTCCAAGAGTCAGTCAGTTAGGATACTTAGATATCCATGGGTTCTATGCAGGTGATGAAAATGAGGCTCAGAGAGATCAGTAACTGGGAAAGTAACTGCTCAATTCTACTTGTCACAAAGGCTAGTGACTTACCACTATCACACTGCCAGTAAACAAAAATCTACAGTCATTCAGCCATTATCACCAACTGGTCATAAGAATCAGCTATGCAGCAGGCCAAAACCCACAACCAATATAAAGCATTTATGTTGCTACTACACAAAAAATACCAGCCAATGAAAATTAACTCGCAAGACACTGGAAAACTGTTAGTGCCATTGATGGATGCGAAATAACACAAACTTCCACTTTCTAAGAAAGAAAATTGCCAAGGATTTTATTCGGAGTTTTAAAGTCTTTAAAAGTTCTCATAAAGTCAAACAAGTAATTTTGTTTCAATAAAAGAGAGATGAATTTCACCCAGCACTGTGGTTCTCAACCTGTCCTCATGAGAATATTAGCTCTTGAAGCTAAAAAAAACTTTTATTAAATAAGAATAATCATTGGCATGCAATGATGCTAAGCCCTCTCCTCACATTTACTATTTTGTTAAGTCGTCACAGTAACTCTGTGAAGTTAGTGCCACTATTAACTCCAGTTTACAACAAAGGACAAGGAGGATCAGTCACTCGCTCAGGCTCTAATTGTGTGTCCGGCTCTAAGCAGGCTTCTGACTCCTCAGGACCCCAGTGGGCATCACCCTACACAGCAAGCTGGCAGTTCCCAAAGGGCTCCCCCACTCACCTTGAGCTCTTGTGACAGCAATATCATGGTGATGTTCACGGATTCCCAACAAGGCCTGGTACACTCAAATGCTCACTGAGTTAAAGCTTGAATGAAGGAACCCACCCCTAGACCAAGAGTAGAAGCAGGTAAAGGGTAAGAAAGATTAAAACAGGTGGACTTCATAAAAGTGCCCCACTTACATATGACTTGGCTGGAATGCAGTGTCCTTAGTAGGCTACCTACCTTAAAATCCCTAAGGACTAAATTTTGGTAAAATGTACAGTAACTTCCTCTTCCAAATTTCCTGTTTGGACTCCTTGAAGGAATTGCCTAATCCCTGCTTTATTCAGCCACTAACTGTCTTTATCCTTCTGCACACCACAGACACCACCAACTTGGTATTTACTAAACATCTTTGCCCTCAGGATTTCCAGGCAGTGATAAAAGCACCAAGGAAACAGTTTGTGGTGTAGGGGGTGTGCACAATGGCAGCAAGCTGTAAAGCACAGGACCAGGAGTAAGCTTTCTAGGAGGAAGCCAAGTGTTAGCAGTGGCATTTAAATGGTAAAGGGTCTTGAGTCAAGTGTTTCCCCAGGGAACTGGAGAGACACCAATTTGCTCAAAGTCACCCCTGGCTGGGGAATATAATAGAGGGCCAGAGTTCAGACTTTTATTCCAGCTGATGACTCATTTAGGACAAATGATTTTACCTTTCCTTTCATACCCATGACAAAAGGTATTTTGGAGAAAGCCAATTCAGCAAACTTCAAGGGTGTCCACACTGCAGCCAGACGTAAAGCCACATGGAAAATGAAAGGACCTGCCCAAAGTATTCTTTTCTATGGCAGCTAACATTCCAACAGTCATACAGCAGCAGAAGCAGAGGTCTAGGGACTAGTCAAATGTGAATTGAAAATGAAACACATCCACTTCCCAGATGTGTGTCTTCAGCTAAGTTACTGAAGACAGTGTCAATTAAATTAATACAAACACTCACACGCACACCTGCATTATGTGCTCATATGCAATGAACACTGCGCTACGCTTCCAGGGTCCCCAGCAATGACTGCAAAGAGCTGCCTCCTCCTCCTAGGTCACATGCCCATCCTAAAAGAGTCCACACCCAGGGGTTAGCTGACCTGACAAGTCAGCCCTCTCATCTCAACTCAGGACAATGCTGCAGAACCATCTCAACTCCCAAGCTTCCTGTGGGTTGGCCTGGGGTTCTGCTGAGCTCTCTCACAATTCAACCAGCCCCTCTGTACAGGCCGACTTGTAGGCATTCCCTAACAAATGTCCTGTCTGCAAATCTCCATCTCAGTTTGCTTTCCAGTGAAACAAATCATATACTTCACCAAAATACTGGAAAAAGAAATAGTACTAATACCACTTGGCTTGTCATTTTTCTAAGTAATATGCAAATCTGAAAAAAAACTAACTTAACTCTTTACAGAGCTGATATGATACCCAATAGACACTCAACCTTTCCTTTTTTCTTAGCTCTAATTCTCCCTACGTCATACAAACTGGTCTATACCAGATTTGTTTTTGTTTTAATTAAGTGGGTATTTGAAAGTTTTATCTTTGAAATTAAAAAGAATGACAGCTAATGAAACAATAGGCTAACCTGAAACACCCAACTTTAAAATGCATAAAGGCTTTAATTTCTCAAAAGCTTAACTAAAACTTTTCTTGGACAGGTAATATATTAGAAACTATTTTTTAGCTTGGGGCAAACAAATTACTCCATAATCCACTAAATTTGAATAATACACACTATACTTTAGGAAACATTCATTCCAAGTTATTCTTACAAATATAAATATAGAAAAAGATAGCATTAGAAGTCACCAATCACCAGCCTTTCCTTGAAACACAAAGAAAAGATATTAAAGCTCAGTAATAATCAGTTATTTGCAGAAAAGCAGAGGTGGGAATGGATGAGGGATAAAAAGCAAATGGTGAGCCTTTGTTAACCAGTTTAATTCACTTAAAAGGGATTTCCCGGGAATGAGCCTTGAAGTGGCTAAGAAACAGACCAATGTGTGGCATAATGGCTAAATACCACTAATACATCGCCAAATGTTCTAAGCAGCATTTTTAAAGCCTCTTGCCATAACTCTGAATGGAGTCCTATGGTTACGGCACATCCCTGACTGACCAGGGCAAAGAGAATATAATATCTGACAAAGGAGGGACAAGATTAATAAATTAAGAAATGTCTTTTTGGTTTAGCACTTTTAACCTCTTCAACATTTGCCAAGCACCATTTATCGACTAATAGGATTTTCAGGTACTTTTTTCTACTTTCCCAGGAACTGAAAATGAGAAGCAAGAAAATTAGACCTGGAGGAGAACACAAACTGCCAAGCATAAAGGTCTGTCTCACTTTGCCTGACTACTCTTAAATCTTGATTTGTCTGGATTCCACAACATTCTTCAATGTTGGTATGGTAAAGTCATTCTGAACCAGGGACTACTCTGTCTTCCTCTCCCCAGGGACTTCTAGCAATGTCTAAAGAAATTATTTGGTTGTTACAACTTGGTGGAGATGGGGGGTGGCATTTTACAACACCCACCACAGCCCCCAACAATAAAAAAGAACCCAGTACACAATGCCAACAGTGCTGAGGTTGAGAAACACGAGTGGAGTGAACAGAATGCTAAAATTCCAAATTGAAGAAGCCTGATTTGATTCCCAAATACCAGGGTCAAGTACTTAGCTTTGCTGAGCCTCAGTTTCCATATGTATAAAATGGTACTCATAATACTCTTCAAGAGTTCTAGTAAAGAATAAATAGGATTACAGATAAGAAATCACCCACATAGTGCCTGGCACATCAAAGTTGTCTATGAAGTCTGGTGAGTCTGAATCACTGCTGTTTTTTAACTGCCACTACTTCCCGCCCACCCCCATTTCCTCCAGGGTTTTACTGGGAAGCAGAGAAACGGGGAACCCAGCCAATTCTAAAGCCCAATCTAAGTCAATAGTTTGCATGTAGCTCATTTAATAATTTTGACTCCCATTGTGTCTAAATTTATGTTTGAGGAACCTGGGGGTGGGGAAGGCCACAATTTCTACATTTTTTTAAAAGGTGTGTTGTTTTTCTAAAGAAGAATTTCAATTCAATGACCTGGGAGCCAAAGAAAGAAGGAAATACAAAAATCCCCACTAGATCTTTAAAAAAGCACAGTAATGTGGAATGCTAAGTACTTTTCTCAGACAATAAATATCTTTAATGAATTAACTGAAGACATTTAAATAGAATGAAGTAGATGCTCAGATATCTGATGCCCCCCACTCCAAAATGGTAAGTTCTTCCTTATTAATGACCATATAGGGTGGCTCAGTGGTGAACCACTACATAATGTATCAGGGCCCTAATATTCAGTTCACCTTATAAAAATAATATGTACCTGCTGTAAACTATACCAACAAGTCACATGTGTAATAGTCAGTTTCCATTACTTTGGCCCCAATCCCAATCCTCAGAGGAAGGCCAGGTAACCATATGATTCATCATCCAAACTAAGACACTGAAGACTGAAAGGGGCACTATTAATAATTAGGCCAGGTGTAAACTGGGTATTTCTCAAGCAAACTAGGACATATGTCCACTCTACTCAGAGGCTGCCAAGGGCACAGTTCTCTACACACAAAAATGTACCCACCTAGCTCAGTGAACAGTTACACAAGTGCAATTATTCTATAGATGCAGCCCTATCTCTAGCTTTTTTAATTTAATACATATACCAAGAGATGTTTACATGATTAACCTCACTCTTTTTAATTCACAGCAGAATATGCCACTATAGGGAGATACCATAATTTTTAATCACCCATAGCACATACAAGGTCTGTCTGGAAAAAGTCCAGCCATTGTTAATATAATGAGAGTTGTTTGCACAACATGAGATCAATGTAACCTGGCAGCCAAGGAGAGTGGACTAGAATACAAATGCATGAACAATGATGACTTCACTGTACTAGTCAGTGGGGGCAGTAGATGCCTCTGAGTGAGCATGTGTACCGTGTGGCCATCACATTCAAAATGACTAAGTGAGTAGAGCAATGAATCTGCATCAAATTTTGCTTTAAGCTTCAACATCCCTTCACGGAAACTATCTGGATAATTCCGAAGGGTGTAGCTATGGGCAACTGGTGATTGGCAGCTTCATCATGACAATGTACCCGCTCATGCATCACCTCTCATGAAGAATTTTTTGGCCAAACATAAAATCACCCAGGTGACTCAAATTCCTACAGCAAAGATTTGGCATCATGCAACTTCTGGCTTTTCCCAAAACTAAAATCACCTTTGAAAGGAAAGAGATTTCAGACCATCGATGAGATTCAGGAAAATACGATAGAGCAGCTGATGGCAATTGGGAGAACTGTGTGAGGTGCCTACTTTGAAGGGGACTGAGGTGTCATTATCCTGTGTACAATGTTTCTCGTATCTTGTATCTTCAATAAATGTCCCTATTTTTCATATTACCTGGCTGCATATCTTCTAGACAGACCTCATATAAGTCAGCTTTCTATTTTGTGTCATTATGAGCAATGCTATAGAGAACACAGCACTACACCCACCTTCTACAGGCTTGAGTATTTCCAGAGAACAGATTTCCAGTGATGGCAATATAAGGTGAAAATGTTACCATTTATGATGGATTCTTACCAAATGTTCTCCAAAAAGGCTTTACAAGTCATATCAAGAACAAGAGTTAATAAATACTTCTGAAATTCTGCAAAGCTGATAAAGGGAGCATGTTATCTCATTCCATTCCTTTTTGGCATGTTCCCTCATCTCCAAATAGTGTGAGCTGTGGGTGTACTAGGAATTTTCCTGCCTCTAGGTCTGTGTTCATGTTTGTTAAATGGAGCCTCTAATTACCATTGCTCACTGGATCAAATAATAATAATAATGATGATAGTTAATAGGCACTGAGCACTCAGTATGTACTATGCACTCTGATGAATATTTCTCATGCATCATCTTACGTAATCCTCACAAACATTCTTTGAGGTAGGTACTTTACAGATAAGAAAACTGAGACTTGAAGAAGTTGTAAATCTCACCAATGCCACAGATGAAGAGGGGATTCAGAACCACAACTGCCTGACTCCAGAGGCCCCTTAACACATTCCAGAGTATGAGCACCTTAGAGAGAGAAATCAGCAGAGTCCCCAAACCTCCTAGTCTTACTTACATACAGATTCTTTCATAAAATATACATTCCTTTATATGCATGCAGACTGGATTTTCAGAGGCAAAAAATCCTGTGACGTAGTGCAATCACTACTCAGGTATGCCTGTCCCTTCTCCACCCAGCTCCCCACCAATGAAACCAGATACAGGGTGGGGCAAGGTAGGTTTACAGTTGTGAGCACATGCAACATAGTTTACTCTTGTATTATTATTTATTAATTATTGTATTATTTTTCTATATGAACAACTGTAAATCTACTTTTGCCTCACTCTGTATTTACTTTAAAAATAAAATGAGCCCCAAGGGCAAGGACAAATGAAACAACCCTATAGAGGGCAAATTTCAGGTCTCCAAGGCCAGGCTCAGCCGATATCCTTCCAGTCAAGAGGATCCTATACTTGACCTGCACTGTAGCCTTCAGGTCCAAAAACATACTCCTGCAGCTCTACGGCAGCACACTGCCCTGAGAGAGGAAACATGGCCAGCACTCCAACAGTCTGGGCAGTGAGTCAAAGTGAGTTTTGAATATGCCCACCCTGTCAGGAATTTCCAGCCCCACAGTGGGTTACTGTGAATACTCAGTCCTCAGGGACATAATGAGCAGAGACACCACATCCTCACGATGGTTGGAATTTTGTAACTTCACTGAATCCAGCAGTGTGTCTTCACATCTATGAATATGGCACAGTATTCTTTCTACAGATGAAGAAACTGAGGCATGGTCCTGGGTCATTTGAAACTAGAAATAAAATGGGACTGCCAGTAAGCACAATATTTCCCCACAAAAGCCACACTGATTTGCTGCATCATTTGCAGGACTTCTCCTAAATGGTTTGGGAGAATGTAAAAGGAAAGATGTACTCGACATGTACTAAGTGATACAATGAAGATGGTTGTGGTAAATCAAAATCAGCTTGGGGTATGGCATCAAAGACCTGGGCAGAAGGTTCTGGCTCTGCTGATCTCAAAGAAGTCCACTTACTCATTGATTAGTGAAGACACAGTCAACCACCTCCCTGCGCTGATAAGTGTATCCATCATTCCTGCATCGGAACATGGTTTGCATCTCAGTTCTGCCATTAACAGCAGGGGCAGAAAACATCTTAACTTTTCTTTTTTTTTCTTTTTTTTTCTTTTAATCATTGTTCAAGTACAGTTTTCTCCCAACTACTCCCATTCCAGCCCACCCACCACATCTTAACTTTTCTGAGCCTCAATTTCATCTGCAAAATGAGGATGACTACAGGACCTATACTTCATAGAGTTGTTTGAGGACCAACTGAGATAATATGGAGCACTTACAGCAAAGTACAGCATACATTAAGGATTAAATGAGATTAAAGCATACATAAATTTTTATAAGCAATAAATGTCTACTTGTTCCCTTTTAATCTCATTCACAGCTGAAAGAATCAATTAAAAAAAGAACTGACCCAATCACGCATCTTGTTTATTGCAAAACGCCTGTGTGCATTTGCTCCCCTTCTATCTTGACCCCAATCACTCTACAATTCTAAAGACTCCAAAATCATTTAATTGTGCACTAATCATTTAAATTTAGTGGTAACTAAATTCAGACTTCAGGAAAGAGAACTAAAGGAAATAACATGAAGACATACAGATAGTACACTTAGAATGTGTTTCTATCAAATCTGCTCCATATAATTGGGTCCAACAAATTCAACTGCATAAAATCTAAAAGGAGGTGACAGTGCCAGGAAAGAAGATAAAGTCCCAGCGTATTAAACAGAACTGTTCTGAGTCCATTACATAGTCAGTTCAGTGCCTCCACAAACCTAAAATCAAAAGTTATCAGATTCAGTTGGTTAGCATGCTGTCCCGATATACTAAGGTTGTGGGGTTAATCCCCAGCCAGGGAACATACAAAATTCAACCAATAAATGCCTAAATAAGTGGAACAACAAATCAATGCTTCTCTCCCCCCGCCAGCCCCTCTTTCCTGTCTCTCTCTAAAACCAATAAATAAACAAAAATTGAAGTTATCAGATTCAAAAGAGGAAAACTGACCAATGGACTATCATAAATATCATTTATTCGACACTGCCTCTGCTCTATGTTCCATGCTGAGAGTTTCACTGTAACACTTCCTTAATCCATACAAGGTGTGTTATCACTGTGTCACAGGAAAATCACACTCCAAAGGTCACAGAGCAGGTGAGCAGTGGGACTGGGCTTGAGCCCAGCTACTTGAAATGCAAGCCTGTGAGCATAACTACTGATCATAAGTCTCAGACCCAGCAAGGTGGACTACTGGCCAGGTCAAAGCTGATGGAAGAATTAAAGCCCCTAAGACCAGATGACCAACATACATACCCTTACCAAACTGCTCTAAGTTCCAAAGAGATGACATGGAAACATTACCCATCCTCACAACTAGCGACACCAGGCAATAGGTGGCCCTGAGAGACCTGGGAAGGGCAGGCACAGCAATGCAAGAGGGAGAAAAGCAGAAGGGAAGCCAAGGCATGGAGAAAATCAAACTTCACCTGCTTCTGAGGGCAGAAAGATTAAATCAAACAGAAAAGGTCAAAACTCCAATGTCCACTGGCAGATCAATGGATAAGCAAATACCACCCATACATAGGATGGAATATTATTCAGCCTTTAGAAAGAAGGATATCCAGACACATGTGACAAAATGGATGAGCCCTGAAGACATATATTAAGTGAAATAATAGGCCAGAAGAGGACAAGTGTTGTATGATCCACTTACATGGGTACCTAGAGTAGTCTGAATTACAGAGAGTAGGATGGTGATTGCCAGGGACAGGGGGAGGGGAGTTGGTGTTTACTGGGTACAAAGTTTGCAATGATGAAAATGTTCTGGAGATGGATGGTTGTGATGGTTGTACAACCCGGTGAATATACTTAATGCCACTGAACTATACAATTAAAAATAGTATAAGTAGTAAATTTTGTTATGCATATTTTGCCACAATTTTTTAAAAAGTCAAATCGAGCCATGATGGGTGTTGCTCAGTGGACTGAGTGCTGGCCTGCAAACCAAAAGGTCGCTGGTTCAATTCCCCATCAGAGCACCAGTCTGGGTTGTGGGCCAAGTTGCCAGGTGGGGGGTGTGAAAGAGGCAATTGATAGATGTTTCTGTCTTGCACACTGATGTTTTTCTCACTCTCTCCCTCCCTCTGTCTAAAAATAAGTAAACAAAATCTTTTAAAAAGTCAAATAGAACCTTGCTATGTCCATGAAGTACAAGTTCCATGGCCTCGGACTATGTCCGAAGAGACAGCTGCAATCATCACTGTGGAGGACACTGGCACTGTGTCTGGACCTGCACAGGGCACAGCTGCAGATGGACAAACAGAAGCTGTGAGGTGTGAATATCCACACCCAACACCAAGGCACACACATTTCCTTCCCTTCAGAAGGCACAAGGACTGTGGCCCACCCCAGTGCAAGGAAGGGTGGCTAGCTGCTGGACCACACCTGGAACTTTCTGCACCCTAAATTCACAAGATGGTGTGGTACAGTCTGAGGAGATCCCACCACGTGCCATGAGGCAATAATGCAGCTTCTGCTGACAGCCCAGAGGGTCTCCAGGCATGAGAAAACCCATCATTGTCACTTCATCAGCTGAGTACCTGGGACTCCTTAAAAGCCTCAGTGTCCTGACCTCTACAATGGGAGGATGGTGCATATTCTTCACAACTGAGCTGAGGATGAAAGATTATCTCCTGTGGTGTTCAGAGCAAGGCCTGACCTGACAAGCACTGAATTGAGTTCCACTATTGCTGGCATCATCCATATTTGTCTTCTCCCCCAGGTTTTTACTCCCACACTTGAAGCTCAACAGGCAGATGACACAACAAGGTGAGGAGGTGGGAGCTGGAAAGCTGCCCACTTTTGGCAAGAAAGAAGGACTTTTAGGCCCACACAATAGAGGAGAAAGCCAGTGAGCAAACAGTGAGGATGCCGGGAAACAATGCTAAAAGAAAAAGCAAAAATCTTTACTCTTCTTTGGGAGTTAATATCTATAAATTGCTGTATTATATTGCATTCATTTATTTTTCCTTCTTCCACCTTGGTCAGAGATGGGGTCCCTAATTACTACTGGCTGTATTCTCTTTCTCACACACACACACAACCATGAAGCAAAGATTAGGACACTGGTGTGTGTGTGCATATACATTTCATGTTGTTATATTTCACAAGTCCAGAACAAAATATCTTTAACCACCACACACACACACACACACACACACACACACACACACACACAGAGCTCCTGCATATTTCCACATTTGTAACTTTCTGCTATCATCAGTTGGGGGATGTAAAAGCAGACAGTTTTCCTCCACAGACTGTATACCTGGTTAACAGCATTTGGCTCTCTTTCCCAAAAGACAGCATCCATTCCCCTCTCCAACCACGAGAGTATTATAGCCAGGATTTCAACTTCATCTATACTTCTAAAACTTTAAAGCAATGAGCTGTGTGGCCTCCAGCCAGACACTATTATTATCACTTTTTATAGGTGAAGAAACTGAGGCACAGAAAGACTAAGTAAAGTGCTCAAGGTTGCACATCTGGTAAGGGGTGGAGCTGGAATTAAAATCAGGGCAGCCCACTGTAACCACTTAGCTAACCTGGCTCACATGGATCATGGTCCCTTGTGGCCAGGTTTCCAGGTGTACCTGCCGAAGCCTTTGGTGGCCACTGATGAGATAGTGATGTTCTTTGCATCCCCCTGCATTCTGAGCATCTAGGCTCTAATCAGCCGCCCAAGCTCAATCTCTCACCTCACTCTGCACAACACAGGTTGTTCTGGTTACTTATCTCCCTTTCTCCTCTTCACATCACTGCTTCTCAAGTTTGACCAGCAGAACAAAACCTTGTCTGCTCTTCTCTCACTCTGCCCTTCAGGAATACAGTGTGTCTCCAAAGATAACCAACACTGTTCAAAGCTTCTGGCTAACTGTTGTATCTTTCCTGAATCATGTCCATATCTGAAAGTACCTACCCACCACAAGAAGGAAGCCATTTGGGTTGGTTCATTCACTCATTCATTCATTCACTCATTATGCTGCTCATTTGCCAGGTGCCAGGTACTGCATAGTTATAATAACAATAGAGTATAGGACTCAGGTTCCTGCCCTCAAGGTAATTACACCCCAATGGTACAGAAGAAATAATCTCAGATGGTGAAGAGTGTTAAGATGAAAGTAGAGTGGTGAGTGACTACAGGGAGAGATTCTATGAGAAGGTAACAGGATTCTAGACCAAAATGTCTAGGTCTTGGTTGGTATTTGGTGTTTGGGGCTAGGTAATTCTTTGTTGCAGGGGACTGTCCTATGCACTGTGGGATGTTTAGCAGCCTCTCTAGTCTCTATCCACTATATGCTAGTAAGTCTTCCTCAGCTGTAACAACCAAAATTGTCTTCACACATTGCCTGATCAGGATGGGAGCAAAACCACCTGAGTTGGAAACCACTGATCTTAAATGATGTTTAACAGCACCAGTTCTAGAATGAGAACCAGACTAGGATCGCTGCTTATTAGCTCTTGAGCTGAGGCAAATTACTTAATCTAAGCTTCAGTTTCTTTATCAGTAAAATAGGTAAACTAATATCCATATTAAAAGTTACTGTGAAGAAAAATAATACCTGTTGTCATAGACTGAATATTGGTGGCCCCTCCACCCCAAATTCACATATTGAATCTCTAACCCCCAGTGTGGCTATATTTGGAGATGGGACTCTTAAGGAAGTAATTAGGGTTGAATGAAACGATAGGATGGGCCCCTAAACCAAAAAGATTAGCGCACTTATAAAAAAGGGACACCAAAGGTAAGAAGGTAGCCATCTGCAAACCAGGAAGAGAGCCCTCACCAGAAACTAAAATTTGTCCTTACCTTGATCATGAACTTCTAGCCCAGAACTGTGAGAAAAAAAAAAATCTGTTGTTTAAACTACCCAATCTGTGACATTTTGTTACAGCAGCCCAGGCAGGATAATACATATTTTCTTTTAAAGAGCCCATAGCAGAGCTACAATAACAAAAGGTGAATAAATGGAGCTCTTCTTGAATCCACCAGCTGAACTCATATCCAAGGACTCCTTTCTTGCCTCATCTATACTCAGTTACAATTGAATTTCCCATGGCATTTGTCCAATTTGACTCCCTCTAAATTCACCATCCTGTTGGGGGCAGGTGCAACAATTAGGTATCAGGCCCTGACGAGCGTGGCTCACTGGGTTGGGCGTCATCCACAAAGTGAAAGATCACCGGTTGATTCCTGTTCTGGGCCTATGCCTGGGTTGCTGCTTCAGTCTGCAGTCAGAGTTCATACAGGAGGCAACCAATTGATGTTTCTCTCCCTCTCTTTCTTCCTCCCTCACACTCTTTCTAAAAATAAATAAATAACATATTTTTAAAATAAAAAGAACTAGGTTTCAGTTACTAACATCCATCCCATGTCTTCTCCCTTCTTAACAGATCCTACTTGTTTCCCCCACTGTAACAGTCACAGGGCCCAGGTGAGAATTGACTTTACCCCTACCACAAATGAGCACTGATTTGCATAAGCTTTAATGATTGGTGTAGAGATTGCAGGCCTAAGCCACTAGCACACAGCGTGTGACATTACTCTAGGCCTCCCTGTAAATAAGCAAACACATCACCCCCATTTGCCAGTTACCCTTCTGCAAACAAGAGAAGCTGTCCTAAGGCCAAAGCCAGCACAGTGCAGAGTGCAGCACTGAGAGAATCCAGAATGTCCTTGACAATATCTGGGTTGTGTTCTCACAGGTAATGAGTATGGGCTGATATCCAGTTCTACTGAGATGTGTATGCCCAGAAAATATATGAGAGGTACTGTCTAGTTTGAACAATGGCGCCATATGGGCTAATTGCAGTTCTAAAGCAAACCAGAAACATGACCCATGTCCTGATCAAACCCTACCTGAAGCTCCCTCTTTTTTCTAAAAGTCTTAGTTTCAGGCATTAGCTAATCCCCTCTGTTCTTTAAGCCAGTTGTTTTTTTTTTATTACTTTTAACCAAAAGCATCAAGGTGATTAAAATAGTTTATGCAACCAAAAGGTACCATATTTTTCAGACCTTACGACACACCTAGGTTTTAGAGGAGGAAAATAGGAAAAAAAATTTGAAGCAAAAAATGTGGTAAAATATTTAATAACATAAATAACATAATATTTCACCAATGTAAATGTAACCAGAGCTGAACAGCAGCATTAACAACCATTATTGTCCGAAAAATATGGTAATTTAGAATCTCCCCCTCTGTACAAAATACTCAAACTAGAAGTATTTATGCAATTGTCCATTATATCAGCTGCTGGAGACACAGCAATCCCCAGAAACGTCATGCTGACCCACATAGAACATATCTGTTCTGAATAAGCTACTTCACTTGGGAGAATCAGCACACTCTACACGCTGAGCTTCCTCAAGAAAACTGTCATCAGTAAACACATTGATAAAAAAAGTTAAAATGAACACTCAAAAACTACCTATCCCAAGTTTTCACATTTAACAAGCATCAACCCAAAGTGTGTCACTCCAGCCTCTTCTTCATGGAGAAGGTAAATATGACATCAAAGAATGTGCCTGTCCTCACCATTTGTAATGGCACTGTGTCCTGTGCTGTTCAGTTTGGCAGACACTAGACAGTCACATGTGGCTACTTAGAGTTAAATTTAAATTCATTTTATGCAAATAAAATGAAAATATTCATTTCTGTATTGTGACTAATGAAATGTGGCCACACTAGCCGCATTAAAAATACACAATCTCAACCAAAGCATCGTAGGTTCGATTCCCAGCCAGGGCACATGCCTGGGTTGCAGGCCATAGTCCCCAGCAACCACACATTGATGTTTCTCTCTCTCTCTCTCCCTTCCCTCTCTAAAAATAAATAAATAAATCTTTTTTTAAAAAGTACACAATCTCTACATGTAGCTAGTGGATGAAACACTGGACAGAGGAGATGAAGAACATTTCCATTACTGCAGAATGTTTTATTGGATAGTACAGTTTTTCCTCCAGAGTCCCTTTGCTATTTTAAAACGGCAAGTGTGGTGCTGAGGAACAGGTCCCTCTAAATCAACAGACTAATGCCAGGATCCAGAAGCAAGAAACTGATCTTCCACCTACACATATGCACACACCTGGTATTTGCCACCCTAGAACTAGTAGCTCAAATCACTCAATTAGTGTTTCTCTTCTTTACAGTCACCCTCAATCAGTGGTCATTTGAATAAAAGGTATGTCTCTTACCATCATTTATTAGGTAGCTGGAATTGAAAAGGCCAATATTTTAGGGCCTGGAGCCTCAAACTTAGGACTTCCCCTAATCAGCCAGAACTGTTTTAAACAATGGGTTCACAGGGCCCATCGCCCAGGATTCTGATTCCATAGGTCTGGGAGGGGGCCTGGTGACCCCCATATTCAATAAACACCCTGGATGATTTTGAGTCAGTGGCTGCTTGTGGATCATTCTCTGGAATTGGGGCACCAAGCAGTGCAGGGCAGGTATACATGACTCCACACCACTCATAAAATCACCCCCTGAACTCCCACAGCTTGAAAACTCCCAGGTAGTAATTCTGGTGCACTTTCCTTTCATGCAAACCCAATTTGTGGGCCACCATTTCTGAAGTTGACCTTTGCCAAGTACCTCTGCCTGCAATCTGCTAGCAGCCACCAGGTAAATAGAAGTGCCTGGTAACAGGTACACAGGGTCACAAAGTTCTCCACACCTTTTTAGAATATCTCTTTCCCCTCAGGAAGTCAGGCAACAGGGTGACTCATCATGTTTTATTAAACCCCATGGATAGGCTCCTTCCACCAAAAAAAGACTTCAATAGTAACCAGCTCTCATATCCCCATTAATGCCTCCTTCCCACAATCATCTTCCTCAAGATAATTATTTCACAAAGAATTGCTTGAGCTTCCACTTTAAGGTGAAATGAGCCTCAGAAATAGATTCACACTGCTTATGAAAGCCAGGCCTTTTCTTACTTACAGCAGTATTTTCCCACAGGTTTAGAGAGGCAGAAATAGACAACAGCTACATGATTTTTTTTCCTTGCTGGGCATCCTATCTCTCTGACTTCTTTCTTCTAAATAATTAGATATGTACAATATGTCAATATGGAAAGAAACAATCTGTGCTTTCTAAAGAATTTTTAGCCCTGGCTGGCATAGCTCAGTGGATTGAGCGCGGGCTGGGAATCAAAGTGTCCCAGGTTCGATTCCCAGCCAGGGTACATTCCTGGGTTGCAGGCCAGAACCCCCAGCAACCGCACATGGATGTCTCTCTCTCTCTCTCTCTCTCTCTCTCTCTCTCTCTCTCTCTCTCTCTCTCAAAATACATAAAATCTTTTTAAAAAACAGAATTTTTATATGCACATGGAAGGGCCTAACTATGGCTTTGCACTACAGCATGACTCACTGTGGCTAGACTCTAATCTTTACCAAAGACCAAAGCTCAAGAATTTTATCAGGGATCACCTATACTAAAACACCATGGAATATAAGCTTTGCCTGCTATATCTTATCCTTCATCATTTTAGAGAAACAAAAGCCAAAGTTCATGCCAACTTAAGGGAATTGTGGGTACTCCAAAAGCAATTATAATAAAGGAAGTGGATCCAGGTATACAGTAATCGAAACTTGAAAATTGTCCTCAGCTCTCACATTCAAAGTCCTACATTGCACACAGAATATCCTATCTAAACTTTGAGTTCCTAGACAGACCATTGGAATGTTCTTATTCTGTCTGATATGGCTATGGAGAGAGGGAAGGAGAATAGAAACACAATACAAATCCAAACCAAGCAAAACTGAAACTCCATGTTGGGCTTTTGCTGCCAACTGTATAGTTTTCATTTTATAGAGGCCCTTCCTTGCTTGGCTCCTTGACAGACAAACTGCAGTGACTAAACTCAAGTCTGAATTACCTGAGTGCCTTTTGCCATCCCACTGCTGCAGACCCAGTGCCCAACATGAAAAATGCAGGACAGTCCAGTACACAGGCAGTGAAGCAAAAAGGGCTGTATCGGTTTTCAAGGGACAAAACTCTACCATATAAAGCACTCCCTGAAAAACAGACACCCACTGATAATAGAGGTTAATCAAGTTCTGAAAACATCCACTCCTGGAATGAAGGTTAGAGACCTTATTTATCTGTAGAATGTCCAAACAAGTCGTTACTAGGAACTTTCCGACTATATTTAAAACCAGACTTCCCTAAAAGGTGTACATAAAATTCATTGATTCTTTTATTTGTAAGGTCACATACTTCACAGTAAAATCACTTAAGAGCAGAGAAAATACAAAATACACACACACACGCACACATATCTATGTATTTCCAGTACATAGTCATATAAATGTCATCATCAGGATACTATTTTTGCACTCTGTTTTAAGAGTCAGCAGACCAGAACCATGAGATAAAGTATTCCAAGAATTATGATCAGCTGTCAAAATATACCCTCTCCCCAGCTCCTCACAATTAAGGAGGAGGAGCTGTCACCAGGTGGGCCCCAAATAAACTTCCGTGGACTAGACTGACAAACTAGACCACTTCTGGAACTTAACATCCACTCTGACGCACACTTACTGACCCTCACTGCAAGTTGGCAGCTCTCCTGAGCCCCGAGAATACAGACAAGGGTAGGAAATGTGATCACTGCTCTTAAAGAGAAGAAGTGTGAGAGACGTCAAATAAGAGAGACAAATACATAAACAAGAGGTTTCAAGTTTGTCGCCTGAGGAGCAAATATGGCTCCCAGATGTGTTTTGTTTGGTTCATCCATGCTTTTGAAATAACTTTGAACCAGCCTTTAGAAATTGGCGAAGTTAGTTTTTTTAACAAATTCAAGTTCCTGGGTTCTCTTGAAAACTTGAAAAAGCTGGCAACACTGGGCCAGTGTTCCCACATGACAGCAATAAGCTGAAGCTAAATGGCAACTGCTCCCTTTGAACAAAACATGACCTTCCAGTCCCACACATCTGATATGGATGTGTCTCCCTAATGTCTTTTAACATACCCACTCAGTATTTGAGTTTGTGATGACTATTATTAGGTAGAATCTGTTATAACTAAGATTAGTGAAGAAATACAAGACTCTCACAAACTCAAATTGGCGTGCTTTCTGAAGAGCACTATAATGTTAGGAATTTAAGTCTTAAAAAGATAAAATTCATGTGGACCAAGAATTCTAGATATCTATCTGAAGAAAATCTCTAAAGAACTCACTAAAATATACATATGGATATTCATCAATGTTTGTGAAAAATAGGGAACTGAAAATAGCCTAGGTGTTCATCATTTAATATATAATATAGTAAATATAATGGTTTAATATATTATAATGCAACCAAAACATGGTTTAATATGTCATCATACAACCAAAAATTGATTCCACAGTCACCGTAATGATAAAGCAGCTATATAGGTAGTGAATAAAAAATATCCATGCTACACTGTTAGGCACAAAGAAAAATCCCACTTAAAAAAACATATATTGTATGATCCAATTTTCATAAGAAAAAGACCCTGAAAAAGTCTATCAAAAAACCATATCTAATATATGTTTGTGAGTGTTTTACATATGTGTGTGTTTGTGTGTGTATAAATAGTGTTAACACATTGTACTTCTCTGCAGTGGATGAGCAATGTGTATACAGTTTTCTTTCATATTCTCATCTTTCTATATTGCACACCTTGTTTAAATGAGGGGACAAAATTAAATTTCACCAGAAAAAACATAACCTGTAGAAGCACAGACCAACTATGGGTAGTGATTGACAGCCACACAAGATCACAATACTATTTGAGTTTTTAAAAGATTAGAAACTGCCCTGGCCAATGTAATGTAGCTCAGTGGATTGAGTGCAGGGTGTGAACCAAAGAGTCTCCAGTTCAATTCCCAGTCAGGGCACATGCCTGGGTTGCAAGCTAATTCCCTAGTGTGAGCCACATGAGAGGTAACCACACATTGATGTTTCTCTCCCTCTCTTTCTCCCTCCCTTCCCCTCTCTCTAAAAAATAAATAAATTAAGTCTTAAAAAGTTTTAAAACAAAAGGATTAGAAGCTATAATCTAGATGCCTCTGCTTTAATTTAAAAAAATAAAAATAAAAACTCACATGTTCCAAAGTAAGTTCTTTTTTAACAACTTGATCTTGAGTTTTGAATTTTTAACCAAGTCACACAGACTTCAACAGGCTAATAGAGGAGGAAACAAATAGGCTTTCCATATCAGATGTAAATCATAAAGCTTGGCCAAGAATTCAGGTGGTAAAGTACTGACTCTACTTAAATCAAGCCAAAAAGTGATGCCTTCTGTGGCCACATTACATAAGCAATAGGTTCAATCACTGAACACATCTGGCCAGAATAAAGGCCCTCTGCGACCTTCAACACAATTAATTCAATATTTTCTATATAGTTCAAAATGCTACAACTGGCAGACAACCTCTTAAATCTTCACAGGAAAGTCAGACATATGGCTAAGTATATTTAATATGCCTTAAAAATAAGCCATGGATTTTCTAGCCAACAAAATCTTAGGGAAGAATTTTTTTTTTAATTTAAAAGTTATGCCTACTTGTTACCCTCAAAAGAATTCAATTCAACAAATAGTCATTGAGCTCCTACTGAGGACAGAGATGACAAGGAGCTCGAAAACAGGGATGCTGGCTTCAAGAATTCAAGAAACTTATAATCCAGTACAGAAGAGTGGCAAGTCTGCAATTATATCCAAGACCCTACTGTGAGTCTTGAAATCAAATGTTTATGAGGGAAAAAGAGAGAGGAAGGAATCAGCAGGATTGTGAGGGAGATCAGGGAAAACAGAAGATGGTAAATGAGCAGAATTGCTTGAAAGTAGGTAGCAGCATGCTGTGTGTTCCAGCAGACAAATACTTCAGGAATCAATGTTGTACTTCTAACAGTCTTTGGTGGGGCCACCTGGCATGTTGTACTCATGCAACAACAAGGAGACGGCCTCTAAGAAGTGCATCCACACTGACTGCAACAGTCAAAGGACATGGAGTCAACACATTTCTGACGTAGAAACTTAACAGAGAAAAATTCTGAAATGTCCTATACTAAATTACAGCAGGCTGAAGGTAGGAAGAAGAAATAAGGAGAGTTAATCAGTTAACAGCCACAGGGCCAAAACCAACAGACTGCTCACATACTTGAATGTATATTAAAATGTTGAGTCAACTCCCAGGCAGCTACTTCAGTTCTTATCTAACAGGATTAGGTGACCACCAGATGACACCACATCTTGCTTATGCATGAACTTCCCAGACGGTTGCCCACAACCAATCCAGAAGCAGCAAATACTTCATTACTATGCATCTGGCCCAGAACTTTCTCTGCTTCACCTTCTCTCACCCCAACACAAATTCTTTCAAAACAACTTATGTCTTCTTTCTCCAAACTCATTATAAAAGAACCCAGGATGGTGGACATGTTTGTCTTCTCCATCTGGACCTGCCGCTGGTGGTCTAGACTACATGCCCCGGGACCTGGTCCTTTTCCTAGACAAAACCAAGGATAAGAATTTTAGAACCAGGAATCTCACCTATGTCAGCTACCAGGGGGCCAGGATATATCACTGACCTCTCCAGCTAATTTTCTCATGGCTAAAATGAGACCGACCTCATGTACCCAAGTTAAACCCTAACTGGATGTCAATGACATATTAGAAGATCGGGGGCAGGAGGGTGATTGGGGGACTGGATATAAAAGGTGAAGGGATTGAGAAATACAGATTAGTGATTACAAAATAGGAATATATAAGGTACAGAACAGGAAACACAGTCAATAATATTGAAATAACTATGCATAGTTCCAGGTAGGTACTAGAAATACCGGGGGGAACATTTTGTAAAGTATATGGATTGTCTAACCACTGAGCTGTACACCTAATACAAAATAATATTGAAGGTAAACCATAATTGAAAAAAACTTCAACTGAAAAAAAAAATGTTTAGCCCTGGCTGGCGTGGCTCTGTGGATTGAGTGCTGGCCTGTGAATCAAAGTGTCGCCGGTTCAATTCCCAGTCAGGGTACATGCCTGGGTTGTGGGCCATGTCCCCAGCAGGGGACGCACAAGAAGCAACCACACACTGATGTTTCTCTCCCTCTCTTTCTCCCTCCCTTCCCCTCTCTCTAAAATAAATACATAAATAGAGAGATAGAGGGATAGATAGTAAATTTATTTATTTTTAAATTTTTAAATTAAAAAAGGAAGATCAACAAATAATAGTTTGATTATTAGTTTACGACTCCTAAATCAGATCTCCAGTCTTAACCATGAAGCTTTACCATAGAGCAGGTTTCTTAGCCTCAGCCTTATTGTCATTTGGGGCTAATTCTCTGGTGTGAGGCTGTATGTGCACAGTAGCACGGTTAGCAGCATCCCTGGCCTCTACTCCCTAAATGCCAGTAGCACGTCCCACCCTTGGTTGTTAACAACCAAAAATGTTTCCAGACATTGCTAAAAGTCCCCTGGGGGCAAAATTTCCCCTAGTGAGAACACTGCTTTAGAGCAACTCACTGATGAGTCTCTATCTCACAGATGAAAATTATCACAGCTGTTAGTTACTATGAAGGTTATTTCAGCAAGCACTCCTTAGGTGCCAAGCAAAGGACTGTTTTGCACACATTTTCTCATTGAATCCTCACAACCATCCAATGAAGTAGACAGTATTCTCACTTTCAACTGAAAGAACTGAGGTCCTGGAAGGTTAATGTGTCCACGGTAACTCAGCTGGAAAATGGCAGAGCCTGAACTTGAACCCAGCCAGTCCAATCAATTCCAAACTCTTGTAACACCAAGCTCCCCTGTCTCCCCAGCCATTCCTTAGACTCTGGGAACCTAGGTATGATGCCAGAAAGAACAAGGGACATTCTCACAGATCATCTAGGGGTTACTGCCCAGGACCCCCAGAAAATAGGGAGAACTTGTCCCTCCTTTATGCCTTACCTCAACCTGAGGCCTGATGAGAATCATTAGAATCAACTGTCACCAGTGACAATGTGGGAGAAGTTCAGGCAGCTCAGAACTCCACCTATGCTTGATGAGGAGTAGGGGTTTCCTTCTTACTTGTCTGAACTACTCCAGCCTCAGCCTTTTAAAAAAACAGCATCTGAATCATGTGGAAAAATGAGGGTTTTTTCTACACTTGAAATGCTCTCCAGAGAACTGTGTACCACAATCTCCATCTCTTAAGAAATTCTTCTCTTCCAAATGCTTTCAGACAGGGAACATTCAAATAATAATGGAAGCCAACATTTACTGAGAACTCACTATGTGCCGGGCCCTGCACCAGGTGGTTTACTTAAATCTCATGTTATTCTTCCATCAGCCCAAGGAAGTAGGTATCATTATTTTCCCTATTTTCAGAGGGAGAAATCCTTGTACAAAGAGGTGAGGACTCTCACTCTGGGTCACTGAGCTAATGAATGGAAAAGCCTGCCTTCTAACCTTGGCCAGCCTGAGCCCAAAATCTGTGAATCTACAACACGTTGAGAAATTGATATTTGTGGATTACCTTACAGTCCTATTAACTGTACTGCAGTCCTTTTAACACTGTATGTTGCAATAATTTTGAAACATGGCTTATAATCAGGGCATAATTTCCGCTTAATTGCACCATCAAGTCACTGTCCATAAAGAGAGTTTCCAATCTTGTCTCATAATGGTCTGAAAGATTTGCCTTATTGTGGAAAACATAACTGCATCCCATTAAATACACACCAAATGCCTCCATTAGCAATAAAGACACCTTAGATGCAAGAATGTAATTCTCTTACGTACTTTGTTCTCACAACACTGGAGATGAAAAGTCTATACACACAGCTGCTGACAGTCCCAGGAGAACCTCTCACAGTCCATTTAAGGTTGACAGAGTTTGCAAAGTCCCCTGACACTCAGCACATGGGGCCAGCGATGCTCATTGTCTTCAAGAATATTCAAGTCCTCATTGTCTATATTAATCAGCTAAGCTCTAGCTCCAGTCAGAGGCTGCAAATGCTAAACCCTTAGCAAGTTGAACATGATCCATTACGAATCACCTAAGTTGTCAGAGACTTTCAAATATTGGAAATTTTTAGAGGCAACTGAGCTCAGCAAAGATTTATTCTAGTTCTAAATTTGACAGTGGAAGTCAGGAAATAGTTGTACAACTACTCTGCACTAGGCACTATTCTCGGTGTTGGGAGGCAGCAGGGAAGAGAATCAAACACATCCCTGCTCTCTCAGAGCTTGTTTTCGAAGGCACAGACAAAACAAGGAACTTACCTATTTTGAAATTATTTACAAATATACAGTAAAACAAAGCAGAGAAAGGGAATAGGGAATGACAAGTGGCACTGGACTTACAGTTTTAAATAATGAGGTCAGAGGAGGCGTCACTGAGAAGGTGACATTTGAAAAGGACTTGAAGTTCATGAGGAAGCAAACCTTCGACATGTCTGAGTGGGTAAAAGCAGGCCACGGACAGGACAGAGAAGGAATGTCATGGGCCACATCATGGGGAGGAGGGGGCCCATTAGTCCCTGTAAGGAATTGGGCTTTCACTCTGAGATAGGGACTATAGAAATGACTAAAAATAATGGGTTATTCCATTATTTAATTACTTAGCTATAAAAAGAAAAGATTTAATCATAGAAGACATTGTTTAAATTACATTTTCTAATTTTGCTACATGCCCCCAGAAAAGCTGACATCCAAAACACATTGGACCTCACCCAGGACACTTGCCTATAAAGCAGAAGTCAACATGACAGGCGTGTACTGTGGAAACACCATCACAAATTCACAAGAAATACTACATGAATGCAGACATCCATAAGATGCAGTATAGCAAAGCTCCAGTATTTACTAGGGATTTTTCAAGGTTATGGATCTCACATATGAGCTGCATGAAGACAGACAGGAACACAGTAACCTACTTTTTTAGGATGTGAATGTCAGCTCTTAACAAATTTGACAGCCTTTATTCTCAGTGTATACAAAATCAGTATATCCTGTTACACATATATACAAACTCAAGGAAGAGACCACTAACATCACAGATGGGTGTTTTGCATTAAATAACCATCGTTTATAAAGCAACATCCTTCGCATAAACCCTTGTGGTAAGGAGATGTCAGAATGTTTTTGCTTATAAACCACTTAATTCCCCTTGGTGGATATCATCAATTCTGCCATCTAAAACTAGCTGAGGAACAAATGCCAACAAATGCAGTGAACCAACTGCATGCCATTGCATCATAAAGTCAAGTTAATCTATTTTTAAGTAACACAGCCATTGGCCAAGGGTGGCCCCTGGAAACAACGCACAAGTGGGGATGCCTGTCCTTGCATTATTTTTTGTAAAAGCTGTGGAATGTTTCAAAGTATAACCCAAAAATATCCTTCAGAGAGTGGTCTTTTGGCACCAAGAACAAAAACGGATTGATTTTTGAAAGTTTAAGTTAAAAAAAAAAGACAAAGCAATTTAAGAGCAGGAAGGGAAAAAAATCAGACTTTCTGTACCAAAGATCTGATTTGCTCTTGGTTGGGAAAATTGTACAGAGAGACAGCGCTACAAGGAAACAAAGGTACAGTGTCATTCTTATGGATCTTAACATAGAACCAATCCCACATCATCAGAAAATAGAAAAAGCCCTCATCATCCTGCCTGCTGGACATCTGAATTTTCACTTCATAAAGTCCAGTAACAGTCAACACAGAAATACTTAAATGTAATTCATTAAGCCTATCAGTCATTTATTTATTTATAGCGCAGTCTAAATTATTAGACACAGGAAACCAGCTAAATGGAAGATCTGGTGATGAGAAAATTAACATATTGTGTTCCTAAATGAGAAGAAATAAAAGATAAATAGGGAGAAAAATAGGAAATATGTTGTAGATGGTCTAGCCTGCACGTACTTACCTAAGAAGCAACACTGGAAAATTCATTCACGCAACCAAGAAATTTTAGTGAGCAACTATGATTTGATGGGTACTATTTTGGCAATGGGAAATAGAGGGGTGAACAAGCGAGTAAAGCTACTTGTTGTCATGGACCTTACATTCCAATGGGAGGGGAGACAGACAATAGAGAAGAAACAGAAGACTCTGTGAAATTTTGGCAAGGCTATAAAGACACAAACAGGAAGAGGAATGGCACGGGGTTCCAGGAGCTGTCTTCCAAGGGGTCAGTAGAATGCTGACTCTCACAGAACTGATTACTCTCAGCTCTTCCCAACTCAGTGATGCCACAGAGCAGGGCCTCCCCTTTACCAGAGCTGGCTGGTAGGCATTTAGCAGCACAGCTTAGGAGAAGGAGCTCAATGAAGGTCTCTCTGAAGGGACACCAGGAGAGGAGTCAATTTTGTGACACTCTGGAGGGAAGAAAAAGCAAGCCCAGAGACACTGAAGCAGAATTTGTGGGAAACCAAGAAAGACAAAGCATTGTGTTTTAAGATAAGAACAGAATTTTGTTATAGAACTATTATAATATATTCCAATGAGTCAAAATAAACACATAACATCAAAACAAAACAAAAAAAAGCACAAAGAACTATATTCAATTGTGTGTGGTCATCATTCCCTCATTATGGCGAGGGAAGGGCCAGGTGGTGGTGTTATGGTTTTCAAATTTTATCTTATTTATTTTCTCCATTCTGTCTCAGGAAAAAGTAGAGAGACCATTTTTGTTCCAGGGTAATTTGCAAAACCACAAAATTCACCTATAAAAATATGTAAGCATGACCTATAATATTACCAGTTTGGGAAACTACAATCACACTATCTTAAACTCCTCAAGTCTGAGTTATTCATAGAATTGCTGCATTTTGAATGCAAAAGACAAAAAGGAGCAAACCCACTTCTTTCTGGCAAGAAGAAACTTAGGCCCAAAGAGGGTGACTTGCCAGAGTTACAGTGCTAGCTGGCGAGCCTGAAAGCCAGGTCATCTGCCTCAGATGATGTCATTTTCTCACTGTCAGTCTGTCACTCTAGATCAATAGTACTCAAAATTGAGCATACATCAGAATCACCCAAGGGCTCATTTAAAACACCCTACAGGCTGCACCCCCATGAGCTTCAGAATCAGTGAGGATGTGGTGAGGCCAGGAAATGTGCACTTCTAACCAGTTCCCAGATGATATTGGGTTGGCCAAAAAGTTCATTACATTTTTTCCATACGATGGCTCTAGTAGTGCTCAGTTGTAACTTCATTTGAAACAATTTTGATTGATTATTGTGACAGCTGTCATATCAGTATGCATTTTTTAAAATAAACTTATCAAAACTGGTGAATTTTTGTGCAGCCATTTTACTATTGAAGATGGAAGAAAATATGCAACATTTTTGGTGTATTATGATTTAGTATTTCAAGAAAGGGAAAAAACACAACTGAAATGCAAAAAAAAAAAGATTTGTGCAGTATAGGGAGAAGGTGCTGTGACTGAACGAACGTGTCAAAAGTGATTTGCAAAGTTTCTTGGTTCTACTGACATTTCGGCCAAATAATTCTTTGCTATGGGGCTCTCTTATGCATTGGAAGACGTTTAGCAGCACCCCTGCCCCCTACCCACTGGAGGCCAATAGCAAGAGATAGCCGACATACTCAAAATATCCAAATCAATAAAGTTATTGGTGAAAATGAAAAATTTGTCTTTTATTTTACAGAAAAATCTAAACAGACTTTTTGGCCAACCCTATAACAATGCCATTGGTCTGGGGACCATACTTTGAGACCCACTGACCCAGTAATTTAGGAGTATGGGTGTTTGAATCCAACACAGCTGAGTTCCAGCTCTAGTTCTGCCACTTGTATGACCCATGAAAAAGCCACCCAAACTCTCTGGACCTTAGTTTGCAACATCTAAGTTATGAGGAAAAAAGAACCAAATACCCCTCCAGCATTAGTTTAGCCAAGGACCTGGCACATTCTAAAGCAAGTGCTTAGTAAAAACTAGCTACATCCTATACCAAAGTTTCCTTAGTTTTTTTTCTTTTTCCACATACATTAGAATGGCTAAAATTCAAAAAAAATCAGACAAGATCAAAGATTAGCAAAGATGTGGAGCAAACGGAACATTTATAGCAGCTTTATTCATCTAGCTATTATTCAACAGCCAAAGTATGATAAACGGTCCAAATGTCCATTGATGAGCAAAAACATAAACAAACTGCCCTGACTGGTATGGCTCAGTGCGTTGGGTGCCATCCCGCAAAGCAGAAAGTCATTGGTCAGAGCACATGCTTGGGTTGCAGGCCATGTGACCTGACAGAGAAAACCAATCCATGTTTCCTTTACATATCAATGTTTCTCTTCCTCTCTCTCTAAATAATAAATAAATAAAAATCTTTAAACACACACACACACACACACACCCTGACTGGTATGGTTCAGTGGGTTGGGCATCGTCCCACAAACTGAAAAGTCCCCAGTTAGACTCTGGGTCAGAGCATATGCCTGGGTTGTGGGCTGGGACCTTGGTTATGAGTGTGAGGAGCAACAGATCAATATTTCTTTCATACATCAATGTTTCTGTCCCACACTCAATAAATAAATAAAGTCTGTAAAATATATATATATACATATACAAATTGGTATGCATATATAAGGGAATACTACTTGATAATAAAAAAGAACAATGATGCACACAACCATATGAAATCTCCAAAAATATTTTGCTGAGTGAAAAAAGCCAGACACAAAGAGTACATGCACACTACATTATTTCATTTGCATGACTTTCAATAATGAATGAAAGTAATTCATAAGTGGGGAAAATATGTTGATGGAAGGAAATGTGACTTGGAGTGGTGGACACACAATACAATATACAGATGATGTATTATAGAATTGTTTCTCTGAAACCTATATAATTTTTTTAAAATTTTTATTTACTTTTAGAGAGAACGGAAGAGAGGGACAGAAACATTGATGTGATGTTGCCTTTCACAGGCCCCTAACTGGGGACCTGGCCCACAACCAAGGCATGTGCTCGGACCAGGAATCCAACCAGCGACCCTTCTGTTCACAGGCTGGCTCTCGATCTGCTGAGCCACACCAGCCAGGGCCAAAACCTATACAATTTTATTAACAAAGGCCACCCCCAATAACTTCAACTTAAAAAAATAAAAAATAATATCAAAAACAAGTAACTGATGGTGGAAGAAATCAAACAGCCTTTTCCTCTCGAGGACGTGGGGGGAACTGACTGGAGAAGAACATGAGGGAAATTTCTGGGGTTCTATATCCTAACCTGGGTGAGTGTAACATGAGCATATAAATGGGCAAAATTCAGCAAATCATATACTTAAGATTGTGCATTTACCATAAGTAAATATATAAAGTATGCATATATGCTTTATTATATGTAAAATAACATTTATATAGCATATATACACACACACATATATATAAATTGTTGTAGGTACTTTGTGACAAAAGCCTATCTTCTCCCTTTAAAATGAATCAACTCCAACCTGGTGGATCCATTTAGCTTGACTCCTTCACAATCCAATCGTGCTTCATGTAATACCATTTCCTATAGATTATTTTGGTGTGTGCATCATTCCAGAGGCCTGTCATTACACAGAAACAGCAGAATTTTCTCCCAGAAGAAGACCATGACATTTCAATACAGATAGCACCCACAGTGACCCATGTCCCTGGGAGTAGCTAGCTCAGGAGGCAGACAACACCAAAGTAACATTTTCTTTTACTATGTACCAAGTAAGAGTCTATCTAACATGATTAAAACACAGTAATGACACAGTAAGAGCAATGCTGTCATAATTTAAATTATATTGTCAATGTAAAAGAGGGAACAGAAGACCAGTGAAATGCTTTCTAGTGCCATGTTTCTGTAATGAAAATGTTAAAGAGCTAACTATGTCCATGTAATTATCATGTGAAATAGTAGCTTTCATTTTGTAGTGGATTCCAGGCCGTTGGAGTGTCTCCATCCACATCTTTATTCTATCCCACTACAAACAGGTCAAGTTGATTTACACACACACACCTGATGTGAACACTCCTGTGCAGCACAAAGGTTCTGAGGAAGGGAAATAACATAACACTTGGAGACACTACCATTTCCTTCTGGCCCAGAGATGTCTGACTCCAAAAGCACTTGATTATCTGACCAACGCTTCCTAAGTTCATTGACAAGGCAGCCCTGGGACAATGCCTCTGAGATCTTTGATAACTGGTGGAAGAGGCTCAGCACATGTAGCATCTTGATGTGGAACACCAGCTCCCACACAAAACCCAATGGACACATGGAGTCCCCCACTAGATGGTACCCCTGGCTGTCTTTCCTCCAGCCCTTTCTCCAGAAATGGCTCTGAACTGAGACCTATAGCTGCTCTCATCAAATGATTTTACAAAGTATTTCCTCTAAAGTTCCAACAAGAAACTCATAAGCCAGGTTTCTAACACTGAAAGCTAGGCTTAGAAATAAATAACTGCTCAAATTCAATTTAAATATAACAATAACAGCTAATTTTTATTGAGCACTTACTACGTGCCAGGCACTGTTCTGCATACTTTCCACTTATTAGTTTATGAAACAACCTCAAGAAAGCCAGTTTACAGCTGGCTATGAGGACACAATCTCTAGTGAGGCAAGGGACTGGCCCTTAAGCAAAGTCTGGGGAGATAACCAATGAATGAAGCACTCTTTCCTTTGGTGAACTTACTACCTTGTATGCAACTGAGGCAAGAGGAGATCTAACTCACCGTTTAGAATAAAGAAAAACTACAAGATACACATTTATGGGACCCCAGAGAAAGAAGGATTTGTTCACCCCAGCTGGCTGCTCTAGGGCTCCTTCTTAAAGGAGGTGTCCAAGTGGAAACTGAGGACATAAATGGAAGGAGCTTTCCGTAGCTAAGTGTCAGCCCCTCAGCTCCCAAAGCTAAAAAGCCAGGTCTACTCCACCTGGTCTCCTCTGTCACCTGCAACAGGCCAGTTTCCAAGGCAGGACCAGCCAGCCCTTTTTCCCTTAGACATGTTCCTCCAGCTGCTGTTGCCCCTGCAGACCAGGCACACATGGGAACTTTTCACCACATTCTGTCACCTCCGCCAGAGCTTTTAAGGAGAGGAACTGCGTCATGGCACTGGATAGTACCAGGCAGGCCTTTACTGCTGATACAGGGTCAACCCCCTGCCTGCACCAACTGAGATGTAAAGGACTCCCCATGACCCTCAGCCATCAAAGAGGCAATCACTCCACTACACACTTGAGAGGAATTTGCTTCCACTCCCTCCTCACAAGTCACCCCCTCCCCTCCCCAAAGGTCAGCTCCCCACCTTTTCCTCCTCAGTGCTTAAGGCTATGCAGCAGGGCTCAAACCCTCATTTCGGTGTCTGTGTGATGTTAGACAAGTAACCTAACCACTGTCAGTCCCAGTTTCTTTATCTGGAATATGGGATTTATAAGAACAACTCGCCCTCAGGATTCTTGTGACTCAGAACAAGATAATGCAAGAAACGACTTTTACAGTCTAGTATGCAGTAAGTTAACAATAAAATAGTGATTACCCTTATCACCATCATTGATGGTGACGACGGTGCTTGGTGCCTATAGTAGTGGTAGCATCGACTGGGGCTTGGTTCGAGCTAAGTAAGAAATACCCCTCCTCTCCCTCCCCCAGTCCACCGCCCCCCTGCCCCCCCCCCCCCGCGCCTTGGTGCTGAACTGCACCGAGGAGACACATGCGTCATCCAGCTGTGGGGTGAGTGCAGTATCTTCAGGAGGCTGGCTCAGGAACATCCGGTACCCCGACCCACCTGGAGGGTTGCAGGGTAAAAACGATTTTCTAATGGAGGAGGTACAACAATCATAGATCCTCTCCTCGTGCATACCCATTCTCTAGGTATGGACACAGACAATTGGCAAAAGAACGCAGCACTGCGCCTGCTGCAGCGCTCCCCCCGCAAAGGAGCCAGGAGAGCCTCCACTCTGCCCCAGCCTCAGTTCCCCAACTCTCCTCCAGGCGCAGGCGTAGCTGCGCTACACTTGGTGGCTGAGATAACAGGTTGGCAAAACGGCCGAGGAAAAGTGCCCCCGCTCCCCAGCACAAATCCAACCTTTTCTTCCCAACACAGGTGGGCAAACTACCAGCAACCTCTCCACAACTTTGTGTATTTAACCTACCATCGGGTGCGCAGCCTCAATTTCCCCCCTAAGCTGCGCTCGGAGGAGCGAAGAGGGAAATCGAAATGGGGGTTGGGAGGAGGGAGATACTCTGCAGGCCGCTCCCCTTTTCTGGAAGCAAACCTGAGGTGCGTCCCGTCTTACCTTGTCTGACGGCTTTGAAGGTGACGGACTCCTTGCAGCTGTCGATGACTCCCAGCACGTCATAGCGGGGCAAGCCGGAGACCCGGATCCCCTGCACTTCCAGAATCAGCTCCCCCTCGCCCAGCCGGGGGCCCTCGCCGCTGCCTGGAAGCCCTGCCGCCTCGGCCGCTGCTACCGCTCCAACATACAGAAACTCCCCATTCTCCGCGCCCCCCAACACCGTTACCCCCAGCTCGCCCTGAGGTCCCAGCTTCACGGTGCATTCGTGAACCTTACTAGTCCAGTGGTTCTTCTTCTGGATCACTTTCGACATGACGAGTTATATCCCTCCTCCCCCCCCAAAAAAAATAATAATAAAATGAGAGACAGGTGTCCCCCAACAGCGCAGCCCCCAAACCCCCGCTGGTTCATGGGAGAGACATCTTCCTCCAAATAACGCAAAGAGAGAGAGAAACTTGGCAGCCTTTCTCCCCTGCACACGCTCGCGCACTCAAGCCATCATAAAACAAACTTTCTGGGCTTCCTCGCGAGCCCTGCACCGGCGCCCGCGAGCTTTGTTTGCATTCCGGTGCTTCTCGGTCCACGTTCTGGCGCCGGATCGTGCTCCTCGGGACCAGAGTCCACTCTGCGCCGCTTGTGTTATATTTTTTTCCTTCCTTCTTTTCTTTCTTGCCTCTTAAAAATGCAAAGGCTCCTCTTTACCTCCAGCCTGGCTCTCCTGTCCTCGCTGGCAAGCTGTTCCCGAGGGTGAGGGAAGCCCTTCCAGCCAGTTGCTGGGAGCCCTGGAGACGCTGTTGCAGAGTGGGGGTGGGGGTGGGGGACAGGAGGGAAGTGCCTGCGGCCCCTTTAAGCAGATACAAAGGCTGGGCTTGTTTTGTTACAATTCATTCTATTCCGCGCCGCTGAGCGCAGCGGCCGGCCACAGGAGACGCGCGCGCATGCGCCCCGCGACTGCCTGCCGGCCAGCCCGCCCGCCCCACCCCTTCTTCCCAAAGAGCTAGATTCCAATGTGCTTCCCTTTGGGTCCTAAAACCGACCCTCCAGAGGAAGGCTAGTTACCTTCTCTCTCACACCCCGCTTATTCCTCCCTTTCTTTCAGTGCCCTGGACGCAGCAAGTCCCTCTGGAGCTAGGAAGACGAGCACGTGTTTTACTCCAGCTATTTGCAACTTTTGAAACAGGTTAATCTGGCTTTGGCATTTTAAAACCATTTCAAACAGGTGGGGGTTGGGGGAGGTTTACACCTTACCCTCACACTCACTCACTGTCCCCGGCTAAGCCTCCTAATCGCCTTCGGCCTGTAGGCTGGCCCTGCTTGTCCGCCGCCCCGCCCCCACACGCACCCCACGCCCCCGCCACATTTCCCTCCAATACCCCTGTGCCCTACTTGGAGGCCTGCGTGTGCTCGTGCCGATGCAGCGCAGGAGGGTTCGGGTCCTGGAATTGGGTCTTGCCCGTGTCTACGGCTAGAGGAAGTGGGGGTTGCGGGGGTCCTCTGGAACCGCGTCGCACAATACCACACACAGATATCCGCACCCTTAAACTCTGGGGTCAACTTTTTAAGACAGGGAAAACTATAGACGAGGGAAATAAGCCAGATGGTGATAGTGGGTTGGGGGCTTTTTAAATGCCCTTCCAGAAAAGACTTCTGAAGTCAGTCATCTCTACCCCCAAGTTAAGTTTCTGGCTGACTCTGAAAGGCTGCGGACCCGCTCCAGGGCCAGGAGATAAAGATCACCCCCGGGCTTGGGATCTGCACCCACCTCCTGGCTCCCGCGGGGGCGGGGGCGTGTCAACCACCTCTTGAAATTTGCAGCCCCGGGGTGGGTATCGCCTTGGGGCGGCGGGGAGGTGGGGAGGGGTACAGTGAGAGTCTGTCCAGAGCTGGGGAGCTGCCGGCAAAGAATACCCTGCCCCCGAAGTATTCGGGGAGACCCGAATACTCCCCAAATCGGCCTGGGCGGTACATTTTCCCAAGCAAAATTTTTCCTCAGTGATTTATAAGTTATTTATTTATGTTTGGTAACAGGAGAGAGTCCAAGTGCTCAATAAAGGAAGTGAGTGGAATGGACTCTTAGAAGGGTGGGATGCTGCAGCAGCCGGGGTTGAGATCTGAGTTTAGGTTCTCACTGGTCCAATCTCTCTGTGTCCTTGAGGGAGATCCTTAACCCCGGGAGCCTTCGTTTCTTACGTTAAGTGAGCATAACAAAACCTCACATGGTTTCTAGTAGTATACATGCGTGAACATTTGTAAAGTGCCCAGCATGTAAAGTGAATACTTTTTAAGTGGTATATAATAAAAACTGATACTATTAGTAGTAGTATCACAATATATGGAAAGTGAATTGGAAAATCACTTGGGGTTTCAAATTAGATGATGATGATAATTCTTCCTCTCCTTTCTAAAGCTTAAATTAGTATTTAGAAATACATTTAAATATTTTTAAAGCACTGGTTGGAGGGTACTACCTAAGCTAATCAATAGAAGGGAAGAATGTTGCTGTTTCTCTCAAGATATCCAGAACTGAAAATTCCCTTCCTTTGTAGTATTTGTCAAAGGAGGATCTGGCCAGTTTTTCTTGGCTCTTCTTGGTCAGGAAAATATTTCCATCCTCTTCTCAGAAGCAATCAGTTTATCTCACACCTGACTGGATCAAAATGAGTGGGAGCTTCAAAATATTCCTTCCCAAGCCCAAACAACCGTCCAGCTCATCAGAAACTGAGGACTTTTAACGTTCCCCTTACGTGGTGCTGATACACAACATTGAGGACCACAGATCTAGCATTTTGATTCCTGAATGTTATTTACATCACAGATGCTTTTGGAGAATAAACCTGTTGCACATCTTCCTCTAGAGTGTAAGTTCCAGGAGGGCAGGGAACATTGGCAATCTGGTTTATTGATATATTCCTATTTCCTGGAACTGTGCTTGGTATCTAGTTAATGAACAATTTTGTTGAATCGAACCCCCCACAAAAAAAGCACATTTTTGCATACCACCTGAGAGTGGAGTCATAGATTCCTCTACAAATCACTAGTAAACATGAAAGCTTACTTCTCCACCACTCCATATTCTAGTAGTCTGATTGCTTGCCAAGGAATCCCCCACCTGCCTAGAACTGGTGGTCTCCTCTCTGTTTCCCCAGTATACTCTTGCTCCCACCAGCAGGAGTCCAAAGGATGGGTGAGACCAAGTGTTCTGTGATTCCTCCCACTGCACAACATCATCTTCCCTCTCTAGGACTGCAGCTGTCCTGTAGCTGAAAAGGAGAAAAAACTTGGTATTTGTCAGAGTTCAGATTTTAGATGTGGAATAACCCCAAGAAGGAATATCTGAGGGTACAAGGGCAGGACAGAGAGATACACAGAGAGACATATTAGAATCCAAGAACATAAGTATGTTGATGTTCCAAAGCAGCTAAGACTGCCAATGTTCAGGTACTAAGTTTTTGAAAACTCCCCTCCTCTGACCTTTTCTGTCTACTCTGTTTCACCTGGTCTATTTCCTGTGTCCCATTATCCAAAGCAACTTCAGGGCAGAAATATATGTCCAATTCAACCTTTCAATTCTTAGCACCTAAACCCATGCTTTGTGTGGAGTGTGCACCATACGTATTTGTTGAATGAATACATGAGGACATAGATGAAGAGTGACATTACACTTCAGAATATGTGGCCTTTGATACAAAGCCTAGTTAGATTTGGTGGCTAGATCCAAAGGTATTTACAGATTGTTTTCTTGAAAGAACTTACAGTTATCTCATTTTTAAGTAGATTGTTCTTGAAAAGATGTGAAGTGGGATCCTAGTGCTCTGGCTTCTCTCACTTAGTCTATGACTTTGGTAATACATTCCAATGGGGAAAATAATGCCATAAAATACCAAACTTTGAAGCTTACCATGTGTGCCAGGGTAGTTATGTGAATTATTTCATTTAATCATCACAACAACTGTGTAAAGTAGGTATGACCTTGATCTTACATAAATGACCTTGATTTTACAATTGAGGAAAGTCAAGCTAGGGAAATGAAAAAACTTGCCCAAGAGCTTGGAAGTAACAAAGCTAGGACGTCAACCCAGAGGCATGACCCAAAACCTGTGCCCAGAACACTGTACTATGAGAGTGTTGGATGTGGCCTGCTGCCATGTAGCATATTTGGCTAATAGTATTTCTTTGATTCTTGAATGTGTCACAGTGTGGGCACATTAAGTTTCTTTCCTATCTCTTCCCTTTAATGTGAACGAATACAGTGTTCCACTCAGGAATCCAATCTCCTGTTCCCCACCTGTGGGCTCTGAAGATTGAATAATTTACTGGAATGTAAGTGGGATTAATTTACAAACATTTCTAAAGTGTTTGGAGATCTATAGGATGTGGTACTGGTGATGTGCTAAACATTCTTATACTCATGACATTAGCATTTCAACAATGAACTTTCAATAAGCACGGTAGATTGAGATAAGAACTAAACCATATAACTCTACACATAAAACCTTATTTTCATATAGCCAGTTTCACTAAGGGGAAGAGAAAAACCCATGAATATAAACTGTGCATTTCTTCTCTTTTCCCAAATACGTTTCTTCTCAAAGTTCTCCATTTGTGATTAAAGAAATTTATATTTGCAGTCTTAAGTGGTGGTTTTACCTCATTTTTCTGAAAATGTGAGTATGGAAAATAAGTTGGTGAGCTGTGAGGCAAAGAAGAACACATAAATTGGTTATCATTTCATGATTTTTCTGGAAAATGACATTAAAAGGCATATATTATAGATATCAATGAAAGTATGTTGTACGGTAACTAACTCCAAACTGGTAATTTAGAAAAAGAGGAGCCTGATGTCATTAGTTCAGATAGAAGGTAAACGACAGGCAGTGAGGGCATTTTTATGATTCACTTGGTAATTTGTTCTGTACCTCACAAGAGGCAGATGGGTAGTTTTCTCTGACTACAGTATTTCTTTCTCCTTTTAGTACTTTCAGCTAGGCAAGAATAAATAAGATCTTAATTCTTATGACCTTCCTAGACAATACATGTACACTATTATTTTAATACCCCCGAGAAGGAACTCCAAGAAGAGAATTTAATCGTGACTTATGTTCTGTTTCACTTCCATGGGAGAAATGAATATTGGTAACTAGAAGATTTGAAATTTTAGAAACCCAAGAATTTATTATGAGAATCTCTCCTAAAATTTCCCAAATGATTAAGCTGCATAAAATACTATGTATTCCATCCTGGCCTGGTAGCTCAGTTGGTCGGAGGACTGTCTAGATGCACCAGGGTTGCAGTCAATTCCAGGCCAGGCACATCAAGAGTCAATCAGTGAGTGCATGGATGCCTGTATCAATGGATCCATACTTCTCTGTCTCTCTAACTCAATCAATAAAAAATAAAAAACCCTCAGGGGAAAAGGGAAAGGGTTTGCAGGAACAAGTATAAAGGACACATGGACAAAAACTAGGAGTGGGTGGAAATAGGAGGGAGATGGGGAGGGATGGGTGGGTGGGCTGGGATGGGAGTAAAGGACAGAAAACTGTACTTGAACAATGATTAAAATAAAATTTAAATTTTTTTAAAAAGTTAAAGCAAAAAAACACAATGAAACCTATGTATCCCATATTAGTTATCCTGTGTAATTCTACTGAAAATGTATTTATTAATCTTGTTAATTTTCTTGAGAACGGGACATTTGTTTTTTCTTGATCATAGACTTTTGTATCCCTTTTATTCCATTTCTCACCAACTCTATGACAATACAGTCATTTGAACATGATAGGTGCTTAAAGAATACAGGATTTTCACCCTGGCTGGTGTAGCTTGGTGGATTGAGCATAGGCTGCAAATTAAAGGGTCACTCATTCAATTCCCAGTCAGGGCACATGCCTAGGTTGCAGGCCAGGTCCCCAGTGGGAGCCATGTGAGAGGAAATCACACATTGATGTTTCTGTCCCTCTCTTCTCCTTCCCTCCCCCTCTCTCTAAAAATAAATAAATAAAATTTTAAAAAGAATGTAGGATTTTATTTTTGAAAGTATCTCTCTTCTTCCTTATTGTATATCTTGAACAATTTATTGCACCAAAACAGAACCGAATGAATTCACACTGAAACCAAGCGTGGAATACGCATACTTTTTTTAAAAAACCCTACTGATATATTTTTAAAATATTTTCTTAACTTTCTCATGTTTTTTTAAATATTTTATTTATTTATTTTTAGAGTTGGGAAGGGAGGGAGAGAGAGAGAAACATCAATGTGTGGTTGCCTCTCATGTGGCCCCCACTGGGGACCTGGCCTGCAACCCAAGCATGTGCCCTGACTAGGAATCAAACCTGTGATGCTTTGGTTCGCAGCCCATGCTCAATCCACTGAGCTACACCAGCCAGGACTAAAAAACCCTACTGATATGTTTTTGTCACACAATTTTAAAATGGGTAAATAAAAGGCAGCATTAAATCAAGATATTAGAAATTCTATTAGCTAGAGATATCTACTTTTTACATTTGGTTATATCCTGATATATACTTTTTACATCCTGGACTTTGGCCAAAACAAACACACACACACAGATCTCTCTCTCTCTGTCTCTCTCTCTACACACATATACACCTTTTGAGATTTATAGCTAATATATGGAATGAAATCATGCTTTTCATTCCCCAATATATTATCAGTTTTCCTATTTGTAAATATAAACCTATATTTATCATTTTCTATGGCTCAACAATATTCCATTCTTTGAATATTTCAAAGTGTGTTTAACCAATGTGCTAGTAATGATCATTTAGGATTCTGAATGGGGCTAAAGTAATTATTTGTATTAGGATGTTTTGGTTACCAGTGACAGAACCCCAGTTGAACCAGCTTAAGCAAAAAAGGAAATGTATTACCCTGTATAACTGGCAACATTAGAAGTGAAACTAGTTTTCAGCATGGCTCTGCCCTCTGCTCTCTAACTCTTGTCTCTGCTTTGCTCTGTCACTCTCATCCGCTCCTACTACATCCAGATTGGCCTTATCCAGGCAACTGGAATAGATAGTCACAAGCAGCTTGCATCATCCAGATTTAACAATGTCAGAAGAAAGAAGATTGTCACGAACAGAAAAAAGCAATAAAGAAATCTCAGTTTATATTACAGCTTTCAGTTTTAATTGTTGAGGGTAGAGGTAGAATCTGCCTACTTTTCAGTGGCTTTGACAATAAACACATGTCACAAACAAGCTGCCTGATCAAGCCTGGCAGAGTATGTGTGGACTTAGGAGACTCAGGGAAACCCCAGCAAGGTGGGTCCTCTGTAGGCTCTTATCATGGTCACCTTTCCTATAGTTAAAGAGTTCCAGGAATTCTAATGTAGTGACAGTTTGATTTCAATCAAAGCTGCAGTGGTTGGGCCGCATTTTGGTAGATATGTTGAAGATATGCTGAGGCTGGCAACTGTTCAGGTTCAAACCCTTTACAAAGGGGGCCAGTCAAGTGTTTTACTTGTTTAACACAGATGCTGTGTTAAATTACATAAGACTGATTTCAAATGTTTTGAAATAAATTTTAGTTTCTCTGAGGCTATACCAAAAAAGAAAATTAGATATTCCAAGATGGCACATGACAATGATATTCATTCATTCAACATATTATTTTCATTCATTCAACTAATGTTGATTAAATTCTTAATTTTGCCAGTTCCTAGTAGATATTGATAGTTCAAGACTAAAGGACACACTTTTTTTTCTGGAGGCAGTTTACCTCCTAATTGGATACTCAGACAAGAAAACAATTGTGTTTGGTAAGTTCAATGACAGGGAGCCTGGGGTGATCCTGCAGGGTATCTCATTAGGGAGGATTGTAATGTGCAAACATGGCTTCAGAAATTAAAGGTACCATTATTAAGAGAAAATCTTGCCTCCTCCCACTCTAATTTATTTTAATAGTATTTTAAGAAGTTGGGGAGAGCTGGGGGGTAGGCTGGGATGGAGGTAAAAGGGAGAAAACTGTACTTGAACAACAATTAAAATAAAATAAATTTTTTTTAAAAAAATGAAAGACACCTGGCTGGTGTAGCTCAGTGGATTGAGCTCGGGTTGTGAACCAAAGTGTCGCTGGTTCGATTCCCAGTCAGGGTACATGCCTGGGTTGCAGGCCATGACCCCCAGCAACCACACATTGATGTTTCTCTCTCTCTCTATCTCCCTTCCTTCCCTCTCTAAAAATAAATTAATAAAATCTTTAAAAAAGTGAAAGACAAATTCCAGTTTTATGATCACATTATGGTACTCAAAGGTGTGTTTTATTGGAGCCATTCACAGAGTTCTCAGTCACCTACAGTACAAGTACATGGCTCCATAAAGCACAACACTTTCTTGACATAAAGCTGATCCAGCAAATACTAGGTAGAGTTTTGGAAAATGACTTAGGATCATTATTTAATCTGGAACCTGCACAACCTTGATCCTTGAACTGTGCCATCTTTGGAAAATTGTTCCCCACAAAATCTAATAGACAGATACATGAGGAACCTCCAAAAGTGTATAATTCATTTTCCAGATTTAGCACATTCCTAGAATTTTAAACCTGTTTTTATAGCCCATTGCCCAGGTGAGGGGAGGCTTAGGCAAACCAAAAGTGGTTAAGAGCAAAATCCCCATAGAGTCAATGCCCAAATTTAGTGTCTTTGTGTTCTGAACACTCCTGACCCTCCTGGCTGAGAAATTCAGCATGCTGAGTTTGGGTACCCCAAAGATTATACATGCAGCAGAGAACTGCTGAATTAAGCTAAGTATTGGAAGACACCGCAGTTTTAATTATTAAGCTAGCCCTCTGCCTTAGTGAATACACAAGCTGGCATAGGCTTGGGAATGTTTCTGCTTCCAAACTCATAGGATCTGCATTTTTTAGATATTTGACCTTATTCTTTTGACTTTTCCTCTACAGTCCTGAGAGTGCTGGGATCACTCACAGCTGAGTGGTGGGGGCAAATATTGGAGAGACAGCAATTTTTTTTTCAACTTAAATCCTAGGCTACTCTGTTTTAGACTAGACTCAATTTCCCTTTCAGTTATTAATTTTATTTTGACATTAATTTTGTCATGACTTTACTTTTTGAACTGACACCACTAGAACCTAAAACAACCAAAGCTATGTAATTCCCTTGCTAAGGCAAACTGTAGTTTCCTGACACTGCTCTCCAGATAGCTAAGATCCTTCTCTAGGTTAGTGTTTTCAAATTTTTGTTCTCGTTGTTCAGAATAAGAAAAGCACTTTGTTTCTCTACCCAGCATACTTACACAGCTATACATATTATGGAAACAAAAGTTTCATGAACCCATATTTGTTCTTTCTGTGGCACACACTGTGCCAGGTGTTATGGTCCACAGTGAAATCCATTCCTTAACCTTTCTCTTTGTGACTGACCAATTAGCTAAGAATGATTTTACATTTCAAATGGTTGAAAAACAAATCAAAAGAAGAATAACATATTATAATATTTACTTACAATATGTCATGCACTCTTAAATCTTTGCATTTATCATCTCATTAAATCTTTATAATAATTTATATTTGTCTTAATAAAAATCATGATCATAATAGAAAATGATGGCTAACACTTTTTGGGTGAATGGTCATTGTGTCAGGTGCTCTGGTGAATGCTTTAGATGATGCATTTATTTAATCCTCTCTATGAGACAGGGAGTATTAATATTTCCATTTTACAGATGAGGAAACCAAGACTCTGTGGAAACACAGACAAATTAAGTTATTGCTCTTTTCTTTAAAAAGTAAGCAATCAGCCCTGGCTCATGTGGCTCATTTGGTTGGGGCATGGTCCTATAGACCAAAGGGTTGAAGGTTCAATTCCCAGTCAGGGCACATGCCTCAGTTGTGAGTTTAGTCCCGGGTCTGGGCATGTATGAGAGGCAACCAACCCGTTTCTCTCTCTCTCACATTGATGTACTCCCCCAACCCCACTCTCTCTAAAATCAATAAGCATGTCCTCAGGTGAAGATTAAAAAAAAAGGAAACAAATATATGTCTCATTTATTGAGTGCTAAACACTGCAGGTAAATACTCTCAACAAGTTTTCTCGTTTGATCCTCATAATGACACTGTCAGATAGATGCTATTCCTATTTTTCAGAATGTCAAAGACATAAAGTACCTTGTCTGAGGTGATATACCAGTATTCAGACCTATGTGATTAAGAACATGTTAAGCTATGTAGCTTGCTTAATTAATTTCTAATGTCACTATAATACTATCTATCCCATTTGTAGGCAAAATAAACAGTGTATCAGAGCCTTCATTAATAACTATAATGTTTCCCAATGACACATTTCTCTATCAGAAAGTTCAAAATCTCTTGGAAGAAGTAAAGAAGTACTAGAGATGCCTTCTGGTACATTTGATAGAGAGATTGTGTTCTTAAAATGTTGTTATGTAATCTTCGCTATTTTTCCATAAACCTAAAATTAAGTTTATTTAAAAACACTTTGAAGAACGTATGGGATCTAGGAGTTAATAAGAAATACTTTATTAATTAATAAAAAAGATACCTACTCTACCCTTTCCCTTGAGGATAACTCAGCTGTTGCCACAAATATCCAGACTGCTATTTCTTCTGGTATTTGCATATGGCATACTCCCAGTTAATTTATGGAGCAAATCTTAACACAGCTCCAAAAGAAACCATGAAGCTGCTTTAGTATCATTAGTTACCAAAAGGCCAAAATGTTTAAAGAGGCAAGTGAAATTCATCTTCCAAAAGGCTGACACAGGATTCTCCCTCCACTCTATACTATATATGGTTCTTCCCCCCTCCCATCCCCATGCAATTCAGCCTTTGTAAGTAAGAGAACACTTCTAGAACTCAGCCCTCTAACCCTGCTCCTTGTCCTCTCTAGCTCTCCTGGGAGTTGAGGAATGCTGAGAAACAGCTTTGGAGTCTGGCTTCTAGTTGGTCAATCCTGACACTAATTTCTGGATGGGACACTTTTAATCTCTGTTCTTGGCAAGAAACTGCAGGATGACAAAGGCTGCCAGCTGAGTGAACAGATATTTGTTGAAGAACAGCAGAATGGGTCAGGTGCAGATCTGGGGAGTGCACGTTTTTACAAGAGTTCCCATCCCTGCTCATGCATTCTAGTCTTACCACAACTGTAACAAAGTTTGACTGATGTTTGGCGCATTGGATTAACACAATCAAAATGACTGAAAGCCCCTTATTCTTCTAGGTACTTTGTGTGACTCCTCCAACTAGGGTAAAGGCCCTGTATTTTTTAGTAGTATATGTATGTCTTCATTCAGGCATTCATTCATTCAAAAATATTTACTGAGTGCTTGCTATGTGCTAACCAATTGCCAAGCACTAGATACTAATTCATCCAGCCTTTCACTGAATAAATATTTATTGAACATCTAATACCTGTTGGGCATTTGAGCTACTAGAGAAAAAAAATTGAGAGAGGTTTGTTCTCACAGAGCTTACATTTTAGTGTTGTAATGCGCAAATGAGAAAAGAGTCTTTAAATAGCATAGGTGTTATGAAGGGGGAAAAGGGAATTGTGATGCCCAAAGTGGGATTTGCTCTTATGTGTAAGGAGGTCAGGGAAAGAAAGTGAGCCGGGTGGCTCTCTGAGAGACAGTGCTCCGGGCAGAGGGAACAGCAAAGGCCAAGGCCCTGCAGCAGGAGTGTGCTTGGTGTGGCATGGGAACACAAGGGTGAAAACAACAGACAACACTCTCTCCTTGGCAGATCATGCAGTCTGCTTGGGGAGCCAAATGGTAATCAAATATCTCCCAAATGGATATCTAGTTCTGAAAGGTCTAGATACCAAGAGAGAAATACAGTTGAGGCTGAAGCCCCAAAAAGGATATCTGATCCAATCTCCTGAAACATAGTTTAAAACTGAAATCCAAAGAAGAAGAGATTAATCTGGTGAAGGAGAATGAAACAGTGGGGTATTTCCTGTAAAGGGGACAGTGTGTGTTTAAAGGGGTGGAAAGAAATAGAGCTGGTTCTGAAAAATAAAAGATCCAGGCATCTGCCTTGTAGGGAATGAGGGGGAAGCAACCTTGATAAGCCAGAAGATATGAGTAGGGGACACATCCCACAGGGACTCCACAGTTTGTATTTATGTAACTGTTTAAGTAAATATGTCTACAGTCTATCTTCTGTGCTGGAGCAGGCCTCTTGGGGTTAGGCCCCTGCCTTGGTCACCACTTCATCCCTCCTGCCCAGAGTGCATGAGGTCCACAGCAATAGCTCAGCCTGGTGCATTTACCTGCCTGGTGTAAATCTCAAGCCACCTAACATCCATCTGAAACCCTAATAATGAAACTGCAACTTGGGTTTTATAAATAGTTAGCTCTGCCAAATTCTGGATTTAGAAAAAGTCAGGGCCCTGGCCAAGAAGCTCAATTGGTTAGTGCCTACCCATACACCAAGGTTGCAGATTCAGTCTCTGGTCAGGGCACACACAAGAAGCAACCAGTGAATGCATAAATAAATGAAACAAGTTGATGTTTCTCTCTCTCTCTCTCTCCTCCTTCCTGTATTTTTCTAAAATCAATTTTTAAAAAATTTTTAAAGAAAAGGCCAGTAGACTCAGCAGTATTCAAAGCTGTATTTTCTCTTTCAAAACTATAGATAGCCCTGCATGCGTGGCTCAGTTGGTTGGAGTATCATCCCATGCACCAAAAAGTTGTGGGTTTGATTTCCAGATGCGGCACATACCCATCCCTCATGGGTTATGGGTTCCATCACTGGTCAGGGTACATACAAGAAGAAACCAATTAATGTTTCTCTTTCAATCACTCTCTCTTTCTCTCTCTCTCAAATCAATACATATCCTCAGGTGAGGATTTTATAAGTAAATAAATAAATACATAAACTAAAAGAACCATAGATGAAAGCTGACTGTGACCATGGAGAACTCCTCCCACTAAGAAGCAGCATCTACATGGCACCTTGAAACCTTGGCTGTACTGATATGGAGCAGAGTTCTCATCATTACCAGGCAACAGTGCCCTTCTTGGATGGGTGCTCATGTACACAGTAGTAAAGAGTAAAACTGTCAGATATGAAAACAACATTGTTCTTTCATTTCCAGAGCATGTGTGGTGTTACCTAAGATACCTGTTGTCCACCTAGTAGACTGATTGCCTAGCCATCTTCACTGTGAGAGAAATAAAGAAAGTATAACATAGCTCTGGGACAAAGTGCAGAGATTAGGCAAGTCCTCATTTTGTAGGATGAAAGATCAGCCTTTTGGGCATCATGTATGTCTTTTGGGACTAGGGTAACAGACTTAACACTTGTCTTCAGACCTCCACTTCCCCCTTCCTCCTTCTCTACGGCCCTCAGTTTCCATTTGAAGATACCTATGGTTCTGGGGAAGCAAGTCTTTCCTCCCCAAAACAGAAGCAGGTTATCCCAGGTGCAGCTTCTAAGCTCATTTTATTCACCTGGTCCTAGTCACGGATTCAGCCCTGCACAGGTGACCTAGGCTGGTTCATTGGTATGAACCTTGGTTGTTGCACTTGGAATGCTGGGACAAATGTTCCCTTCATTCTAGACTGTTATAGGGCCTGAAGCAGAGGTGGCTATTTTTGCCACCAATACTGTAGGCCAGCCTGGGACCATCGTGAATTCAAAAGAGGCCTAAGTTAAGAGAATTAAAGGGAAAGAGTGGTGAAATCCCCAAAACACTGTGAACCTCATGATTAAATGACACCTGGTTCCTACCCTGCTTCTGGACTCCTTCATTAAGCCCAGACATTCTGTTCATTGTTTAAATTGAAACTTCTGTAATTGGTGGTCAAATCATCCTCGATGGTAAGGGTGATAACAATTCAGAAAAATTTTCTGTTCTCTAAAAATACAGCAGGTCACCCCAGTAAATTCCATTATAAATAAATATAAATATAAATATAAATAAATATAAATATATAGCAGCACATACAGGAAATCAGAATGTGGATGGAGTTGCTCCATGACATCTTCTCTTAAATTTCATAAGTGAAATCTACCTAGAGTTAATTTCTTAAATATATTAATGAAATTTTACATAAAAATATATATATTTTTTAAATGCCAAGAGTCAAAAGGGGCACACAGCGAGAAGAGGGTCTCCATCCCACTCTTCAACACTCTTCAACGTTCCCTCCCAAAGGCAACATTTTAACTACTTTACACAGTTTCACATGTATACTTCCTAAAATATTCTGTACATTTTCTCTCTTTTTTTATCCTCACCAGATAATATGTTTATTGATTTTAGAGAGGAAGGGGGAGAGAGAGAAAAAAAAATCTATCAGGCGCCTCCCATACCCACTCCAACTGGGGATCAAATCTACAACCTAGGCATGTGGCCTGACCAAGAATCGAACCCACAACTTTTTTGTGTAGGGGACAATGCTCCAATCAACTGAGCCACCTGGCCAGGGAAGATTTCTCTTTTAATTTGCTGTTAGCCCCTTGATTTTTTTGCTTAGAAATAAATCTCAGAGGCTGATCCATATCAGAAAATATTTAGCTGCTTCCTAAATATAGCAACATGGCTGAAATTTTTAATTCTTCATTTCATTGCTACCTGCCAACAGGGGCCAGAAATAGTTTGTTTAACCAGTAAAATGAAGCAACATTAGTCAAACCTTCACAGACTTCTGTGAAAAGTCATTTAAAATTATGAAGTAGCTCCAGACCATCCCATTTTTGGTTCTGTAATTTATTTATTCAAGATTCTATGGAGCTCTGGCCTGGTAGCTCAGTTGGTTGGAGTATTGTCCTCACATGCGAGGGTGTGGGTTCAATTCCCAGTCAAGGCACATGCAAAAGTCAACCAATGAATGTATAAATAAATGGAATAACAACTCTCTCTCTCCCTGCCCCCCAAATTAACAAATTAAAAAAACTCTATGGAAAGTCATTTAGGCTACCACTTTTAGCAATTACATACGAAGCTACAACAAGTGTTGTCTATGCTCCTTTGTTTGAGAGCTGAATAACATGTTCTCAACAATAGTCTATATAAATATAGGCTGTGGAAACAAAAGTATTAAATCTCAGACCCTGAGGAAAATAATTAAAAAATTGAGTGGTGTTTTTTTTTTCTTTTGGCATTTAAACCTCTTTCCCCCTACAAATAGATGGACTCCTTTTTCTCATTCATGAACCCATCCATTTATTTATTCAAAAAATATTTATTTGGCACCCACTATGTGCCAGGGAACATCTGGGTGCTGATTCTTACCTTGAGAGCCTAACATTGCATGTTTATTTGAGAAGGTAATAGGACTTCTAATAAGAAGGACTATTCCATCCTCTGTGGGTATTTACACACATTAGTAGTCAAAGGATTTTAACTGTAACAGCTTTATAGTTGTTTCAGTGCAAACCAGCTATTCTTGGACTGTCTTAGAAGGGGTCATATCTGTTTTCTGTAATTAAAATACTTTAACAGGAGGAAATAAAAGTTTAATACATGCACATGGGGAATTCACATAGACATGAAAATTCCATGAAAATTCCAAAGACAGTGAGCCAACATTGGGTATATAAGGTATTTTTTAACAAAGAGGAAGGGGAGGGAAGAGGGTATCAGATTTTAGACATGAGAATGAGTGATTTGCAGGTAGTTGAGGAAGAGCAGAACATATATTGGCAGAAAAATCCTTTTTAGATAGCTCAGGAACAATGGGACATGGTTGGGGGCAGAGGGGAGGATGTTGTGTCTAGGTAACAGATACATGCCTGACTTCCTCTTGCTTACCATACTTAATTCAAATTAGACTAAAGCAAAATGCTAACATCTCTTTCCTGAAGCAGGTTTCTCTGTTTGGATCTCTTGGACAAGAAAGGGGGAAGATCAAAAGTCCTTTCTGAGTTGGACAGGATCATTTAATATTTGTAAGCAAAAAAACACAAGGGACCAATAGTCCTTTTCAAGGGAGAACCTTCACCACAATCTCTTACTGCAAGACACAGCTCCAGGTCATTCACCCAGTGTCCATGCCCATGCAGGTTTCCTGCAGCCCTAGTTGTCTGGATATGGCTGACTAGACCAGACATGGGCATGGGACCTAAAGGCAGCCACTTTATAGGTTGGCTAGTGGCCTATCAGCAGGCCTGGCTCCAGAGCTTTGTCCAATAGGAATGATGGTAACAACATTTCACCAATCAGATTCTTTCTTTGAATTGACATACAGAGAAAACAGATACATGGCAGCTAAGGAAGAAAAACCAAAGGAGAGTAGTAGCTGAGTCATGTAACCATTGAACACCTAGTCAAGGTTTTCAAATCCAGTGGCTACCCAGGTCAGGGAGTGGCCTTCATTCTAGGGTATTTGTTCTCAGACTTGAACAGATGCTGGTCTCACCACCAGAGTTTCTGATTCATTGGAGATGGGGTGGTAGGAGGTGAGAATGTGTACTTCTAATAAGTTCCCAGATGATTTTGATGCTGGTGATCATAAGACCACACTTTGAGAACTACTACTCTAGAGAAATCTTCCATTCATTCAAGTCCAAGTCTTTATGGGTCCTGTTCTTACCTTTAGAGCTGAGTATTCTGTTTGTTGGATCCCTTTGAGATCACTCTTCCACACAGCAAAAATTCTTGATTGCCAAATTTCTCTGCAGGGCCTTAGAACACCTCCACATTATTTGAACTAATCGGAGTAAGTCCTTACCACAATATAAGCCCAACAAATAGGACATACTAATAAGTACCTATATATAGAAAGCATTCAATAAATAACTAGATTTTCTCTTAGGGACTACAGTAGGTCTTATACTTTGTCACTAAATTCATTACTGTAGGGTTGTTTATTTTTCTTTTGAAAAATGTTTAATTTCCTCTTGAATCTTACCAATGAAGTATTTAAGAACCAATTTTGGCTCCGCATTTGCATTTTTTCTACAGTTGCACTGTTCAATCCCATCATATTCTCAAAAATATTAAAACACTAGACTTCTGGCCAAGAAGGAGGCATAGATAGACATGCTTCACCTCTTCACACAACCATAAAAAGGATAACAACCAATCTAAAAACAAAAAACAACCAGAACAACCAGAAAATCAAACTGTATGGAAAACCAGCAACCAAGGAATTAAAGAAGAAACATTCATCCAGATAGGTAGGAGGGGCAGAGATGGGCAGCCAGGGCAGAGAGGATACAGTGTGGTGTGGCAAGGCAGCCAGTGAAATGGGTAGTCTCACATTCATGTGTAGCAGATAAAAACTGGGAGGGACAATTTGGGAACAAGTGATCTGAGCCCCAGGCCAGACTGTCAGTCCCAGAGTACCAGGGAAAATAAAACCTAATAACTCTGGCTGTAAAAGTCAGTTGAGGTTGGGGCAGTGGAAGAAACTGCCAATCTCTCAGGAGAGACCTTTTAAAGGTCCCACAGGGTCCTAAAACATACACAAATGCACCAACTCAAGGAATTGCCACCAGGGAAGGAGCTAGAAGTGTTCTAGTCACTTGTGGGAAGTGGGGGAAGTGACTGAAAATGGGTGAGAGCTGAGCAAGGGACATGGTTCCCTCTCCTCCTCCACATACAGCACCACAAAGTGAGGGAGCCAGTTGTCCTGCCCTGGTGAATACCTGAAGCTCCACCCCTTACAACATAACAGGTGTGTCACTTGGGAAGTCAAAGCAGCTCTACCTAATACATGGAAACTAACCCAGGGAAGATACCAAATTGAGGAGACAAAGAAACATGGCCCAAATGAAGGAACAGATCAAAACTCCAGAAAAAGAACTAAACAAAACAGAGATAACCAACCTATCAGATGCAAAGTTCAAAATACTGGTGATCAGGATGCTCACAGAAATGGTTGAGTATGGCCACAAAAGAAAGGAAGAAGTGGAGGCTACACAAAGTGAAATAAAGAAAAATATACAGGGAACCAACAGTGAAGGGAAGGAAGCCGGGATTCAAATCAACAATTTGGAACAAAAGGAAGAAATAAACATTCAACCAGAACAGAAAGAAGACACGAGAATACAAAAAAGATGAGGAGAGGCTTAGGAACTTCTGGGAAAACTTTAAACTTACCAATATCCGAATCATAAGGGTGCCAGAAGAAGAGGAAGAACAAGAAATAGAAAACTTATTTGAAAAAATAATGAAAGAAAACTTCCCTAATTTGGTAAAGGAAATAGACATGAAAGTCCAGGAGGCTCAGAGAGTCCCAAACAAGTTGGACCTAAAAAGAACCATACCAAGACACATCAAAATTAAAATGCCAAGGGTTAAAGATGAAGAATCTTAAAAGCAGCAACAGAAAAGCAGACAGTTACCTACAAAGGAGTTCCCATAAGACACTCAGCTGATTTCTCAAAAGAAATCTTACAGGCAAGAAGGGACTGGTAAGAATTATTCAAAGTGATGAAAAGCAAGGACCTACCTCCAAGATGACTCTATCCAGAAAAGCTATCATTTAGAATGGAAGGGCAGATAAAGTGCTTCCCAGATAAGGTCCAGTTAAAGGAGTTCATCATCACCAAGCCCTTATTATATGAAATGTTAAAGATACTTCTCTAACAAAAAGAAGATAAAAAATAGGAACAGTAAAATGAGAACAAACTCACAACTATCAACAACCAAACCTAAAAAAAACAAACAAAAGCAAACTGAGTAAACTGGAACAGACACAAACTCACAGAAATGGAGATCACATGGAGGGTTATCAGTGGGGGAGGGGAAGGGGAAAATGGGGGAAAAGGTGCAGGGATTATGAAGCATAACTGGTAAATACAAAATAGAGAGGGGGAGGTTAAGAATAGTATAGGAAATGGAGAAGCTGAAGAACTTATATGTACTATCTACGGACATGAACTAAGGGGGTGGGCACTGCTGGAGGGAACAGGGGTACTGGGCAGAGGGGGGCAAAGGGGAAAAAGTGGGACAACTGTAATAGCATAATCACTAAAATACACTTAATTTAAAAAGTTAAAACTTTAAGAAAATAACAGTTACTAACAAAATGAGACTGAACTTTTTCTGTGGCCTAGACACATTGCTTCTGACAATGTGTGTGTTATTAGAATGTTTACCTATGAGGAAATCTGATCACATTTATTATAAACAGAACTAGAAAGATTTCACAGAAGTTCATTGCTGTCAGGTACCATCTTTATAATCTCATGTCTTTTCTTTTACTTCTTATTTGTCTTATGTCAAACTTTAAAATGTAATATTTATTATATTATTATTTCTTGTCTTTCTTCTCCACTGGATTGATTATAAGCTTCATGAGATCAATGACTAGGTCTATTTATCATGCAACTTTCAAGGACTAGCACATGACAGGTCCTCAGTAAATATTAGTGGATGTTTTGGACTAAATGTTTAAGTCCCCCCAAATCCTAACGCCCATAGCATTTGGAGGTAGAGGCTTTGCAAGGTAAACAGGTCATGAGGGTGGAGCCCTCATGAATGGGATGGGTGACCTTATAGAAAGGCTCCAGAGAGCTCTCTCCTCTCTTTCTGCTCTGCAAGGGCACAGCCAGAAGAGGGTCCTCACGGAAATTAACCATACTGGTCCCCTGGTCTCAGACTCCCAGGCTCCAGAAGTTTGAGAAATAACTTTCTGTTGTTTATAAGCTACCCAGTCTATAGTATTTTATAGCAGCCTGAGCAAACTAAGACAGTAGAATTGAATTTACTGGGCAATGCTCTTATTATTGAAATGTACTAAAGCAAGAGTAGTTTGCATAATAAAATTAAAATAGCAATATGAGGGTAAAAGTAAAATAGTAAAGTGAAGTTAACGTAGTTCATTTGGTCAACCAATTAGTAGGACCATGGCTAGGAATTTGTTCCCTCTACTGAGAGAAACACCACCTGTGGCCAAGGACAAGTGGATTTGCTTAACTGATGAAATGAGGCAACCACCTTCACAGGATTCTAAGAAAACACTTCATTTAAAATGACTGTGCTCTATATCCTATAAAAGAAATGTAAGCCATAATACAAATCACAGTCTGAAACACCAAACTGGCCCTTTCATCTCAAGACCTTGAGGCATTTTGCAAATGATAATTATTTCTTACCTCATCCCCTCTGAGGTAAGAATTATTTTCCCCATTTATAATGGAGCCTATGAAAAATTATCTCACAAAGTCCCAAGTCATGACTGCTCTTTGAAACCCTTACCTGCTGAGATATGTGTGTGAGTGAGCACATAAATCACATTGTTAAAGAAAAACTTTAAATCAGGGCAGTTATGTTTGAGCTATCAAAAGACTAAGCTCATTAGGGATTTCAGATATCAAATAAAAATTTCCCAGTGATGAGTGGAAATGGAAATGGAATGAAAGAATTTCAAGACAAAAATCTTTTCAGTTCTACTTCATAATTTAATGACATTTTCATTATTTGGATGGGCTAAGAGATGAATGGATTTCAAAACACATTCTGAAATTACAGGTGACCTGAAGCCAAAATAAAGAATATCTGACCAAGCATACATTCTCAGAGGAATGATAATAAAATCCTAGACTGGAAGAATGTTTCATTTTATTGCCCAGATCCATAGAAATTCACCATAGCAGAGCAAACTTTTAATATCTGGTCACAACAGGATATCATCCTTAATGATACCCAGCTGCAGAGAGTGTATGCTTGGAATTTTCTGCCCTACCTTTGTGCTATGAGGGACTCTACATTTTAAATTTACAAAATTTTAGAACTTTTATTTGTAAATAAACAGAAGTATCCAGAAACCTCACAAAGATAGTACAAAAAAGTATCATATAGCTCTGCCTAGATTCACCAATTGCAAACATTTTGCTCCTTTCATGTATCTTATATAAATTTTGTTCCTAAACCATTTGCAATCAAGTTGTATTCACCATGCCACCTTTCTCTTAAATTCTCCAGTGTTTCTTCCCTAAGCACCAGGACATCCTCTTACATAACTGCTGCACATACACCGACTTCACATAATTAAACATTGATTGATACTTTTATTTCATCTACTGGCCATATTCCAATTTTGTTGACTGATCCAATAAGGACCTTCATTGCATTTTTTTCCTCCAATATGGGTTTCAGACCAAGATTGCATATTTTATTTCATCATTACATCCCCTTTAATTTTGAATCAGTCCTTTACCCTTTCTGTATTTCATGACATCAACATTTTTGGAGAACACAGGTCCATTTTTAAACAGATTACATGGAAAAAAATTTTGAGAAATGTAAATGCTATGTTTGTTGTTATTGTTTTCCAATGAACAACTTTTGATGGTGACCAAAAGAAAAGGAGAGATGAGGATTGCATGGTGTCTGACTCAGCACCACGGGGAAGTCCACGCACATGTAATGTGTGCAAGCAGTGCCTGGCATCCGCTGCTGCCCAAGAAATGACCTCAAAAGCACTTTTTCTGCCCCCCACACACATGTAGGCCCCATGTAAGTGAGGGCCAGAGATGAATCTTGTTGGTCATTGTATTCTCACAGAAATGTCCAACCACTGGCCCGCAGACCTTATGTAACCCAGGAAGGCTGTGAATGTGGCCCAACACAAAATTGTAAATTTACTTAAAACACTGATATTTTTGTGTGTGTGATTATGTGTCACAATGTATCTAATGTGTGTACCAAGACAACTCTTCTTCCAGTATGGCCCGGAGATGCCAAAAGTTTGGACACCCCTGGTTCTAACACAATGGGCTGGTATTCAGTATATTCAGCAAAGAGTTTGTTAAATAAATGACTATCACAGGGGATAGGAAGTGTACTCAGGTGTGTTAAATGACAGCATCTCCTTTTTCCCCCCTTTTAATCCTCTCAATGTAGTGACAAGGTATGAAATCATCGAGCAGTTGACAGCCTTCACCTTTGCAAGAAAGTAGGTTTTCCCAGAGGGTATCAAGCGTACTCCTGGAAAGAACATTTTGTTTACTTCCCAAATGCTTAAAATCCACAGACATGATATTATGTTCCATTATTTTTAACGATTGTCACATAAAATTTTGTTTTTTATTCATTCCTTCTCTCCACACTTTGGGATATCAAAAACTCATGAACTTAAAATCTGCTGAATTGAAATTTGTGAAGTTTTTAAAAGTTCTGTCATCTGCCCTGGCTGGCATAGCTCAGTGGATTGAGCACGGGCTGCGAACCAAAGCATAGCAGGTTCGATTCCCAGTCAGGGCACATGCCTGGGTTGCAGGCCATGGCCCTCAGCAACCGCACATTGATGTTTCTCTCTCTCTCTCTTTCTCCCTCCCTTCCCTCTCTAAAAATAAGTAAATAAAATCTTAAAAAAAAATAAAAGTTCTCTGTCATCCGAACATGCTAAGCAACTTTTCACAAAATAAACTGTTGTAAGGGTGCCTGTTTTGTCTGCTTAAGGAAATCAATAGTAGTTTGCTTAGGCATCATTTACATACAGGCGATGAGTTAATTGCAAAGAGATGTATACTATTATTTAGTTACCAAATTTAGGGGACACTTACTATGTTTCTGTTCACTGTTTTAATCCCCACATAACCACATTTCAACCACAAACAAGATGATTGACAGAGATTAGGAACTAACCTAGTATTACACAGCTGGTAAATGACTCAGCTGGGATTTGAATCCTGGTCTGGCCTGTAACAGATTTGTTTTAGAGGTGCAGTTCCTTACAGCTGTGATTCCCTAGTAGGAAGACCAAATGTGCTTAGGCACCAGCAAAGCAGACTCACTAAAACTTTTTTTGAAAAATTATTAAATGTATAATATTTGGAAAAAATCAATAATGTAGCATTTGTGGGGAAAGCAAACTTTGGTCTTCTTTTTATTTACTTGTTTTTATTTTTTTAATATATTTTATTTATTATGCTATTACAGTTGTCCCATTTCCCCCTTCATTCCCCTTCACCCTGCATACCCCCTCCCACCCATATTCCCCCCTTTAGTTCATGTCCATGTGTCATAAGTTCTTTAGCTTCTACATTTCCATACTGTTCTTGTCCTCCCCCTGTCTATTTTCTACCTACCATCTATGCTACTTATTCTCTGTACCTTTTCCCCCCTCTCTCCTCCTCCCACTCCCCTGTTGCTAACCCTCCATGTGATCTCCATTTCTGTGAATCTGTTCCTGTTCTAGTTGTTTGCTTAGTTTGTTCTTGTTTTTGTTTTTTTTTAGGTTCTGTTGTTGATAGTTGTGAGTTTGTTGTCACTTTACTGTTCATATTTTTTATCTTCTTTTTCTTAGGTAAGTCCCTTTAACATTTCATATAATAAGGGCTTGGTGATGATGAACTTCGTTAACTTGACCTTATCTGAGAAGCACTTTATCTGCCCTTCCATTCTAAATGAAAGCTTTACTGGATAGAGCAATCGTGGATGTAGGTCCTTGCCTTCCATGACTTGAAATACTTCTTTTCAGCCCCTTCTTCCCTGTAAGGTCTCTTTTGAGAAATCAGCTCACAGTCTTATGGAAACTCCTTCCTGGGTAACTGTCTCCTTACCTCTTATTGCTTCTAGGATTCTCTCCTTCATTTTTATCTTTGCTAATGTAATTATGATGTACCTTGGTGTGTTCCTCCTTGCATCCAACTTCTTTGGGACTCTTTGAGCTTCCTGAAAGTCTATTTCCTTTGCCAGATTGGGGAAGTTCTCCTTTATTATTTGTTCAAATAACTTTTCCACTTGTTGCTCTTCCTCTTCCTCTTCTGGTACCCCTATAATTCAAGATGTCCTGGAGGTTCCTAAGCCTCTCCTCATTTTTTTGAATTCTTGTTTCTTCATTCTTTTCTATTTGGTTGTTTCTTTCTTACTTCTGTTCCACTCCATTGATTTGAGACCCAGTTTTCTTCCCATCACTATTGGTTCCCTGTGCATTTTCCTTCACTTCACTTAGCTTAGCCTTAATTTTTTCATCTAATTTGTGACCAAATTTAACCAATTCTGTGAGCATCCTGATCACTAGTGCTTTGAACTGTGCATCTGATAGGTTGGCTATCTCTTGGTTGCTTAGTTGTATTTGTTCTGTACCTTTGACCTGTTCTTTCAGTTGGACCTTTTTTTTTTTTTTTTTGTCTTGTTGCTCCTGTTATGTATGAGGGGCAGAGCCTTAGGTGTTCACCAGGGCAGGGCAACCCAGTTGCTGGACTGTGACACTATGTGGGGGCGGGGTCCGAGAGGGAACAATGGCACTTGTTCTGCTCTTTGTTGGATTTCAGTCCCTTCCACCGCTTCCTCCAAACAAACTGGGCCCTTTTAGTTCTAATTCCCATGTGGCTGGGCTTGTGTGCATTCTAGGACCCTGTGGGTCTCTCCAATGAACTCTCCTGTGAGGCTGAGAGTCTTTCCCTGCGCCTCAACCCTTACAGGTGTTTTTAATCAGTGCCCCAAGGCTCTATTTCCCTAGTGCTGGGACCCTGGGACTGCCCAGTCAGCCAGTCACCTTGTGCACAGTGCCTCGCTTCACAATCACCGCCTCGCTGGGTCTGCCCGTTGCCACACCAAGACCAGGATCTGCTAGCCGCTGCCTGCGTGCCCAGTGCCACCGCTTTTTGTGCCACGATCCCTCTCCGCCCAGCTGCCTGACTCTGCCCTTCCTACTGGTCTGGATGAATGTGTCTATTCTAACTCCTTGGTTGTCTGACTTCCATACAGTTCAATTTTCTGTCAGTACTGGTTGTTATCTTGTTTCTGAATTGTTGCCGTCCTTATTTTGGTTGTGCAAGGAGGCACAGTGTGTATACCTACACCTCCATCTTGGCTGGAAGTTTTTTTTGTTTGTTTTGTTTTGTTTTGTTTTGTTTTGAAATACAAGATTGAATGGGGGGAGTAGCCATCATAATCTCTTCAGTCCTTTGAGTTTTTTAAAATTTTAACTCCAGGTCTGGGTTCTTTAAAAGTAATAAAATGATGTTTCATTTAAAAATATTCTTTACTTTGGCCCTGACTGATGTGGCTTAATGGGTTGGGTGTCATCCCACAACCCATTACCTTTGACCTGTTCTTTCCTCTGGGGGCTTGTGAGAGGCAACCAATCAATGTTTCTCTACCTCTCTTTCTCCCTCCCTTCCTCTTTCTCTAAAAATAAATAAAATCTTCTTTTTTAAAGTGGGGAGTTAATAGTTTAAAAAACAAAATATTCTTTACTTTGGACAAAGCTTCCCTCACATTGATTTAATGAGGTTTTCCTGCAAAATATGATTCTGAGACACTTTGCTTTATTTTAATTTTTAAATTCTAATATCTTTTATTGATTATGCTGTTATAGTTGTCCCATTTTTTTCCTCCCTTTTCTTCTCCTCCACCCTGTACCACCCCTCTTACCATCATTCGCCCACCTTAGTTCATGTCCATGGGTCATACATATTTCTTTGGTTTCTCCATTTCCCACACTATTCTTAATCTCCCCCTCTCTGTTTTGTACCTACCATTTACACTTCTTATTCCCTGTACCTTTTCCCCCATTCTACTCCCTCCCTCTCACCACTGATAACCCTCCATGTAATCTCCATTTCTGTGAATCTGTTCCTGTTCTAGTTGTTTGCTTAGTTTGCTTTTACGTTTGGTTGTTGATAGTTGTGAGTTTGTTCTCATTTTACTGTTCCTATTTTTTATCTTCTTTTTCTTAGGTAAGTCCCTTTAACATTTCATATAACAAGGGCTTGGTGATGATGAACTCCTTTAACTGGACCTTATCTGGGAAGCACTTTATCTGCCCTTCCATTCTAAATGAGAGCTTTGCTGGATAGAGTAATCTTAGATGTAGGTCCTTGCCTTTCATGACTTCAAATACTTTCTTCCAGCCCCTTCTTGCCTGTAAGGTTTCTTTTGAGAAATCAGATGATAGTCTTATGGGAACTCCTTTGTAGGTAACTATCTCCTTTTGTCTTGCTGCTTTTAAGATACTCTCCTTATCTTTAGTCTTGGGTGATGTGATAATGATGTTTCTTGGTGTGTACTTCCTTGGGTCCAACTTCTTTGGGACTCTCTGGGCTTCCTGGACTTCCTGGAAATCCATTTCCTTTGCCATATTAGGGAAGTTGTCCTTCATTATTTTTTCAAATAAGTTTTCCTTTTCTTGCTCTTCCTCTTCTTCTGACACCCTTATGATTCAGATGTTGGAATGTTTAAAGTTGTCCTGGAGGTTCCTAAAACTCTCCTCATTTTTTTGAATTCTTGTTCATTCTGTTCTGGTTGAATGTTTATTTCTTCCTTCTGGTCCAAACCGTTGATTTGAGTCTTGGTTTCCTTTCCTTCATTGTTGGTTCCCTGCACATTTTCCTTTATTTCACTTTCCATAGCTTTCACCTTTTCCTCTATTTTGTTACCATACTCAACCATTTCTGTGAGCATCCTGATTACCAGTGTTTGGAACTCTGCATTTGATAGATTGGTCATCTCTTCATCACGTAGTTGTATTTTTTCTGGAGCTTTAATCTGTTCTTTCACTTGGTCCATATTTGTTTGTCTTGGTGCATATGTTTTGTAGTAAAGGGTGGAGCCTTAGGTATTTGCCAGGTGGAGAAACCCACATTGCTTCATTGTGGCCTGAATGTGGGGGAGCAGTTGGAGAAGGAACAATGCTGCTAACTCAGCTGTGGGCCAGCTTTCAGTCACTTCCTCCATTACCTACAAGTGAATTGGGTCTTTCTGATGTTGATTCCCAAGTGGGTGGGTTTATGTACATTCTAGGACCCTGTGGGTTTCTCCAATGAAGTCTGCTGTGAGGCTGGGAGTTTCTCCTCAACCCCCAGAGGTTTTTTCATTCAGAGGTTTTGAGTCTTTGTTTCCTCATGCTAGAACCCTGGGTTGCATGGTTTGTCTCGTCCCCAGTTGTGCCTCCCTATTTATCTGTATGCAAATGTAGGACTGCCCTCTCAGCCAGCTGCTGCTTTGCCTACCCCTGTCCTCTATCCGAGGACTTGCCACAAGTCCTCTCCATCCTGGCTGGTGCTCGTCTCCACCCCTCCTACTTGTCTGGATGAATGTTTCTTTTTTAACTCCTTGGTTGTCCAACTTCCATACAGTTTGATTTTCTGGCAGTTTTGGTTATATTATGTTTTGAAATTTGTCATTGTCCTTCTTTTGGTTGTATGAGTAGGCAAATTGTATCTATGTATGCCTCCATCTTGGCCAGAAGTCTGAGACTTTGCTTTTGAATTACTCAACTTGAAGCACATTTTGAGTGATTAGAACTGCTGTGAGATAAAGGCATGCATTTGTGTTTAGAGAGAGTTAATGGAGACTTCAGGGTAGGCATTACTTTTTGACTTTTCATTGTTTATATCTGGTTAGCTAAAAATTAAATTCTTTCACCCTGGCTGATATGGCTCAGTGGATTGAGTACTGGCCTGAGAACCAAAGGGTCGCCGGTTCAATTCCCAGTTGGGGCACATGCCTAGGCTGCGGGCCAGGTCCTGAGTAGGGGTTGTGCAGGATGCAACCACACATTAATGTTTCCCTCCCTTTCTTTGTCCTTCCCCTCCCTAAAAATAAATAAATAAAACCTTTAAAAAAATTAAATTCTTTCTTCACATTCTGATTAAGTGCTCTTCTGAATATTTAATAGGCCACTCTATATACAGTTGAATTTTTATTTATTTTTTTTTAACTAGGGCCATAGAATAAGTGGAATACGAACAGTATGTTAGATGTATGAAAGAAATTTCATTAACTTCCTTAAAGAAAGAATCTTTTAAATGTTTTACTTATTGATCCTAGAGAGAAAGAGATGAAGGTAGAGGGAAAGAGAAGGAAACATCAACCCACTGTTCCACCCATTGAAGCACTCACTGGTTGAGTCCCCTATGTGCCCTGACCAGGAATGGAACCTACAACCCGGTCCAAGCAATTCAGCCACCCAGCCAGAGCTAAAGAAAGAATCTTGAAATGGTCCACTTACCCTTATTTTAAATGCTGTTTTTATATATGTGATTTAGACTGGTTATAATATAATTGGTTCCATCTACTCATGATCGTGCTAGCCTCAAAAATTATGGGAAAACAAAGAAGACACAAACCTCCTTTTGCATTTTACCTACACAAAAAGATGAATGAGTATTGTATAGTAAACCTGCATATGTTTATAATCACTGGGGTGAGATTGTCCTAATTCACTGGCTGGTACACAAACCAAGTAGTAATAGTAACCACACCTGGTATTTACTGAGTATTGTTATTTGCAGATACCAAGGGAAGCACTTCACTTTCACTTAATCCTCACCTGAAACCTCAGAGGTAGTGATTGTTATCAGTTTTGTAGGTGAAGACAATGAGGCTCAGAGAGACTATGGCTGAGCTAAAGCCCCTATATAGCTAACAAACCCATTCAGTGTGACTCTAGTCTAGCAGTTACAGCTTGTTTGGATAAACCTCACTGGAAGCTGTCAGAAAGCTGAATTACAAGGCATCCAATGGAGTCAGGAAACCAGAGAAGAAACAGTTTCAGGTGTAGTTTCTTCACCTGTGGCCTCTCCAGGTAATGGTTAATGGTAGCTTGGAGTAGAATTTTGAAGGTGGCATTAAAGGAAAGTGGATGGAGTGGTCAGGTCTTGGTGATGGATTGGATTGGGAAATGGGAGACAGGTGGTTTTGAGGATCAGCCCTGGGTTTTCCTTGATAAAGTATGAAATATATGTTTGATCTTAGTCCTTACTTCCTATACAGAGCTTCTAAAACTTTGGTGCCTTTATTATGTTAATAAGGTGATTTGGGGGCCCCAAGTAAGGATGAAGGAGCTGGTTGCCAGGGGAGCCAACCATGTGATTCAAGGGTTGGAACTTTCAGTCCCGCTCATGACCTCTATAGAGGGGAGGAGGGTAGAGATTGGGGGTTGAATCATTTTCCAATGGCCAATGATTTAATCAAACATGCCTAAGTCATGAAGCTTCCATAAAGCCCCCAAGAGGGCAGGGTCCAGAGACCCTCCAGGGTGGCAAACATGGGAGGGTACTCAAAAGAGTGACCCACTTGCAGAGGGTGCAGAGGTTCCATGCCCCTTCCCCATGCTTGGTCTACCCATCTCTTCCATCTGGCTATTCCTGAGTTATACCCTTTTATAATAATCCAATAATCTAGTAAGTAATATATTTCTCTGAGTTCTTGAGCCACTGTAAAAAATTAATCAGATTCAAGGAGGAGGATGTGGGAAACACTGATTTACAGCTGGTCAGTAAGAAGCACAGGTAACAATTTGGGCTTGTGACTGGTATCTGAAGAGGAATGGGGGCAAACTAGTGGGACTGAAACCTTAACTTGTGAACCTGATGGTATCTCCAGGCAGATACTGTCAAAAATGAGTTGAATTGTAGAACACCCAACTGGTGTCCTGAGACTGCTTGGTGATGTAGGGAAACCCCTCTCCCTCACACATACATCCATGCATTGGAACTGGGTTTGGGAACTCCAAAATACATGGCAAGGGTAGATGGTGAGGGAGCAGCTCTGAAGAAAAAATCCATCAAAGCCTAGTTGTCTGACACCTTGTTAGAGGAAAGCCAGCCAGGATCAGTGGAAGGTTAGAATACTAAAATATTTTAACAGAAACAGTTTTATTATTTCCAGGAAGTAGAACCAAGCTATAAAAGCACTTCCTGGTCTGCCCCAGCACTTGTTTGATAAAGAATTAGAATGACTTGCAATTCACAAATAAGTTGGACTGCAAATAGTGCTTATCAAGTGTTTGAAGGTGATTAAAAGCAGTTTGTTTTTCTTAGCAGCTTAAATATTCCCTCTGGTAATCTTGTTAAACTCTTCATTTGCTTCCCAAACTCTTTCTCCTTATAAAGAGGAAAACATAAATTTGAGTTGAGCCTCTGTCACAATTAGTGAGGCTTTACTCATTTAGGAAATATTGACCGCTGCATTAGTCTGTGTCTTTTTCTGCAGCTAACTGAGGCACCTTTTTATAAGGCACTTAAACCTGAGCTGATGTTAGTGGTTATTTTAACGACAATATTGGCATCAGCAGCAACCACCCATGGTTAGAAATCTATACTCATTTAAAATTTTTTTTCATTTATTGATTTTAGAGAGACGGAAAGGTGGAGGGAAAGAGAAAAACATCAATCTATTGTTCCACTTATTTATACATTCATTGATTGCTTCTTGTATGTGCCATGCCATGACCTGGGACCGAACCTGCAATCTTGACCTGTGGGAATGATGCACTAACCAACTGTGCTACCCAGCCAGGGCCATACACTCATTCTTGATTCCTCCTCTTCTCTCTTACTCTTTTTTTCTACCTTGCATAGCTAATAAAGTGCTAAAATTTAATGGTTTCACTCCTACATATTTTTGTATTAGTTTGTTAAAATCCTCTATATTAGTTTTGTATGGCTGCTGTGAAAAATAATCAAAAGTGTAATGACTTAAAACAACACAGATTTATTCTCTTACAATTCTAGAAGCCAGAAATCTGAAACGAGTCTGATAGGTCTGACATCAAGGTATGAGAAGGGCGAGTTCCTTCTTTAGGCTATAGGGTAGAATCCATTTCTTCATCCTCTACAGTTTCTGGAAGCTGTCTGTATTTTGTTGTTCATGGCTGCTTCCTCCAACCACATCACCTTTTCTCTGCCCCCCACCCCACTACATCCCCAGTCATATCATCTTCTTCCTCTTCTGCATTCAAACCTCCCTTTCCTTCAGTCTTATAAGGATACAGTGATTACAATTTGGGCCCACCTATATAATGCAGGACAGCCTCTGCCTCTCAGGATCCTTAATTACATCTGCAGGGGCCTTTCTACCATACCAAGTAACATTCACACATTCAAGGGATTGGAATGTGGACATCCTGGGGGCGATGTTTCTGTTCACCACACATTCCTGGCCTGGCTCTATCCTCATCCCTTACTTCCCAGCTTGTCTCCCTGTCTTTAGTTGAATCTATCCTCCCTCACTGCCACCTGTTACTCAGAGCAGTGGTCCTTGAAAGCAAGTTCATAGGTTGAACTCTGGGAAGGTTGTTAAGGATACAGATGCCCACCTCCTAGCATACTGGCACACATTTGACATTCAATTAATGTACAGTCAACCCTTGAGTAATTTGGGCTTCAGTTGAAAATCCATATATAACTTTTGGTTCCCCAAAACTTAACTACTAATAGCCTATGGTTAACCAGAAGCCTTAACAGTAACATAAAAAGTCCATTAACACATGTTTTGTGACCCTGGCTGGGTTTCTCTGTTGGTTGGAGTGTCATCCTGATGCACTGAGGTTGTAGAATCAACCAGTGAATGTGTGGGTGGGGGAAGCAACCAATGTTGCTTTCTCTCCCTTCCTCTCTCTCTAAAAATCAATTTTTAAAAAAGCCCATATTTTGCATGTTATATCTATTATATACTGTATTCTTACACTAAAGTAAGCTATAGAAAAGAAAATATTAAGAAAATTGTTAGGAGGAGGAAATATTTATAGTATGTAAAGAAAGAAATCCCATATAGAAGTGGATCATGCAGTTCAAATCCATATTGTTCAAAGGTCAAGTGCATAGAAATGTATGATTCAATGAATTAATGAATAAATTAATAGAATTAATGCTAGTACAAAAGAGTTTGTTGAGTTGTTACTAAAAGAAAACCTATTTTGATGAGAATCTGAGGTAACAGATTAAAGAATCTGTTGGGAGAAGCACAGACAACCAGGTTGTTCAGAGATGAAGGTGACCACTTGATGTTGAGGAGTGTTACCAATGCTGGCTGGTGATGATGCATGTCTAAAATGAACATAAACACTTCTGGGAAGTAAAAAGCAAAGCAGATGTATGTTATTTGTATCTGTCTAGATATGGGGCATACAGATAATAGCTGACACCTACATAGCACTTACTATGGGTGAGACACTCTTCTAAACACTGTGTGTGTGTATTGGCATGTGGGGGGTAACTGAGGGCATGGCCCCTCCACCTCAGAGAACAGGTGGCTGCCTGCCCAGCTGCCATTAGGAACAAGGAAAACAGTCTGTATTTGGATGTCCTGGCTCCCTCAAGGCCCCTGTGCCTCAAGGCTCCTGTGTTTATCACAAAAGCATAGAATTTTCACATGCTACTCCCTCCCTAACCCTATAAGTAGCACCAAGACTGGAAGTGGGACACAGTCCCTCTGGCACTGATCTGCTGCCATTGGTGCACTGCCCTGTAATGTGAGTAATAAATGGCACATGCACAGTATGTCAACATCTGCTGGTCCCCCAGGTGGTTTTTTTGGGATATCATGAACACAAATGCAGCTCCCTGATGTGGAGCTCCTGCATTACATCATATATGTACATCATCTCTTTTAATTTTCACAAAAACCTTCATATCCCCCCACCACACACACACACACACACACACACACACACAATCATTTTCCAATGCTGAAACAGTGTGTTTAAATAACTTGCCAATGGTTCCACAGCTGGGGAGCAGATTCAAACCTGAGCACCCTGGCTTCAGAGTTCTCACCGCTATGCTGCACTGCCCACAGATCTGTGCTGTCACACTGGGCAGGAGGAATTAAAGAACAGGTCCCAAGTGTGTGATGTGGTCAGGTAGAAAGAATATGAACATAGACAACATTTTGAGACTATGGAAAATAATTTAATACTGATATACTTGTTTCCTGAAGTCATAAAAACTTAAAGGAAGGAAAGCAGCTTGTCCAAGATTGTGCTAGTAAGTGGCACAGCTGAGACTAGAATCCACCTGTGTCTGAGACCAAATCCAAATACTGTGAAGTGTAATGAATCTTTCTAAAGTAGGTCCCAAAGGAAGGAATAGCCAGGGCATTTTATTTAATCAGAGGCTAAGAAGGACCGGGCATTGTTATTATTATTATATAATTTAGTAATTTTTATTAAATTTACTGAGTTAAATGACTACCTCTAAAATCCAGTTTCAGAACATTTTCATAAACCCAATAAGATCTCTCATTCCCATTTAGAGTGAATTTCTGTTTCTACCTCCAGCCATGAGCAACCACTAATCTACTTTTGTCTCCTTTTTATTGAATTTATTGGGGTGACACTGGTTAATGAAATTAGGTACACAATTTCACATTTGTTGGCTTTTTCATGTAGCATAATTTGTTTTTAAAGTTTCATGCATGTTATAGTGTTGGCAGTGGAAAGATGGCACCAGGCATTAACCTCAGTTCAGCAACCTCAGTTGTTCAGTTCTGTCTCAGAGCTGAGACTCAAACTGTAAGAGAAAGTTTATTTAGGAAGTTACAGAGGTAGAATAAGTGAGCCATAGAAGGAATGGGCTCAGGAAACAAGTTATAGCAAAAGAAAGGCCTTTGGAGGGAGAGCAAGAGAGAATGAGAATGCCCTGGGAAAGAAGTGGGTGAGGAAAGTTGTGCTCTATAGAGAGAGTTCCTCCAGGTACTCTGTCGCACATCTGTGGGCTTTTATCTGGAGGTCTCGGGGAAGATCTCAATAGAAGATTCACCAGCTTTCGAGGTGTGTCCTTTCAGGGTCATGGTCTCTACTGATTGGTTGATGCCAAGGTAGAGTGTCATTAGTCACCACAGCTGGCTCATGTTAGCCACATCTGTTGCTCTGCCTGGTTTTGCTGATTTTCTGGGCCTGAAGCTGAAACACAGCTGAGGCCTCACTGTCATCTCCAGGGACTGATGCTTAAGGGAGTGGTCATGTAAGGGCTTGTAGTTCTGCCTGTTGCTAGACACCTAGGGCTCTCACCTTGGTGACCCTCTGCACCTGGGCCATCTTTCCTGCTCTGTTCATACCTATCTAACTGCCTACTCCAGTAGCATCTATGTGTACTTCTTTCCTTTTTATGGCCAAATAATATTCCATCATATGGCTATATCGCATTTTTTTAAAGATTTTAACTATTTATTTTTAGAGAGAGAGGAAGGAAGGGTGAAAGAGAGGGAGAGAAACATTGATGTGTGAGAGAAACATCAATCCATTGCCTCTTGCGTGCACCCAACTGGGGACCTGGCCCGCAACCCAGGCATGTGCTGTGACTGGGAATCTAACCAGCAACTTTTGGATTTGCAGGCCAGCACTCAGTCCACTGAGCCACACCAGCATCATTTTTTCATCCAGACCTTTGGATATTTTCCAGTTTGGGCTGTCATGAATAATGTTGCTGTGAACATTCATGTACAAGATTTTATGTGGACATACATTTTTATTTCTCTTGGGCACATGCCTAAAAATGAAATTGCTTGGTTGTATGGTAACTTTGTTTACTTTTGCTTATGTTTAATTTTTAAGGAATTATGATCTGACATTTAAGCCAAGATGTGAAGGCTGAAAAAAGTAAGAAGCCAAAGAGAAGGAAGGGGCAATGTTCTCAAAAGTGGGAAAAGCACTAGTTTCTTTGTTTCATATGTAGCACCAATAAAGTGATAATTATTGCATTTTGTATTTTAAACCCAAGGCAAAACAATGTTGTCAAATCAAACTTGTCAATTTCTGGGAGGTGATAAATGCGCTCATTCTATAGCAAGGCTGCCTTATCTCAGTTGGCACTGAAGTATTCTATGAGAAATAACAAAAAAAAAACCCCACAAAACCAACCAAACAAAAAAACCCCACAGCTACTCCAAGCTAACTAGAAGGAAAATAAAGAGCAAGCAAACAAACAAAAGCCAAAACTCTGGCCCTGAGGGTCTGGTCTAAGAAGGGAATATGCCAAAAGGAAGAGGCTATCCTACTGCTTATATTGTCTTTTTCTGTGTTTCAGCAAGTTAATCTCCTCACATGCACAGCCATGATGTCTGCAGAGTCCAGAAGCCACAGCTTTGTTTGCACTGTTTCCCAGAAGACAAATGGTAGTCAGCAAAATGCAGAAAAGTAATCACACCCAAGTCATCTTTCTCCAATGTGTTTTCTTCCTTTCTGTCAGATTTAGTCAAAGTTGTTTTGTGTGCGTGTGTTTTCCCTCTGCATGTTTTGCAGTGCAAGACTCCAGCAGCTCAGCCAATCAGTTGAAAATACAACACATTGGTTAATCCAAGGTGACCTGCACATTTAAGCTGTGTTTGCAGAGGCAGCTGCATTACAACCATGAAGGCAATTACGGCATTATAAACCATGGACATGAAGTTGGAGAGATGATTTCTAAAGACCCATAGAGAGTTTTTACTTCTTAGGCCAATGACCAGAAGTTCATGGCACATTAAGTTTTCCATTTGAAAACTAAGAGAATCCCTTGTGACAGCTTCTAACTTCTGAAAGTGATTGGAGAGAAAAAATATCAGGATTTCTCTTGATGAAAAGTATTCTCTAAGTGCAGTGGTAGAAGGCCAGTTTCTTCTCTGTGCTTTAAGGCTGAGTAGGAGATTGAGATTGGTGGTATGCGTAGGTAGAGATCAGCAGTGGCCATTTTTTAAAATTATCCACTTAAAATTCTTGTCCCTAACTTTTGGAAAAGGCCCCTTGATTTTTGGGGCGGGGGGGTTGCCATTCTCAAGTTCATGCAGTTTGGTTGATCTGACAATATCACAGTGTCCCTGGGGTTCGCACATGACCCCTACTTGACTAGTTGGGAAGATGTCTTATCCTGGTCACTGTGATTGTTTCAGGAATAAGCATGTAACCCAAGCTGGGATAACAAGGATCCTGGAGCCTTTGCTGAAACAATCAGGAGAGAGGTGTTTTTTTCTTTGGGACAGTAGGCTAGAAGAATGGAAAGTTAGAGCTGCTAATGAATATCTTCTCAGGCCACACAGAGGGCACCAGTCTGTAACAGAAGAGACTGAAGGCAGCAGAGCGGAAAGTAGAGCCCAGAGGTGGAAGATGATGGGTTAGCACGGCATCATCTCAGCATTTTGAGCCAACTGTGCTGGAGCTGCCTCAGCCTGCAGACCAGGCCTCTTTTTGAACCAGTAATTTCTTGTGTGCGTATTTGAGTGGCAGCGGGGTTTTGTTACACACAACCAAAAAGAGGGAATTGGTTTGGTTTAGGGTCCACCCAAAGCTGTGTTCAGTACTGAAGGGAAATGACCTTTCTCCCTACTTTTATCCCCAACTTTGAATCAACATAGAAATAGCAAAATAGTCTTAGCACATGAAGATGGTTTCAGCATATTTTTGCTTTATCTAGATACAGGTATCACATGTCAAAATCTCAGCCAGTTAAAACTGAAAGAATCCAAGTTTATGACCTAGTAAGGTGAAGTGGCTGTCCTAGGGTCATAAGATGTGGGATAATTGAAGTGCTATGGTGTCTGAGTCTTTCCCTTTCACTATCTTTTAGTGAAATATCTTTCAAAATTTAAAACCCTACACATAAGTTGGTTGTAAAATCAACATATTGGATCATGGTTAGCTTTTTAAAATAAGTGAAATTAAATAGATAACTTCAGACTATATCACCTATGAGGGTAAGTAATATTTTGTGAAGTTTTATTTCAGTTGTGTATGAAAGTAAATGTATATCCACATATACTTAGATATCACTGCAGTGAGTCTGACATGAACTCTGTACTTCTTTTCATCTGAAAAGTAAAAATATACATATATTTGTTGTAACAGGGAAGAGTCACCCGGCATTCTAGTCAAGCTAGCCCATTTTGGATGGCATGGACTGTAATGAAGCTTCAAAGCCTGAGCTATGGACACAAGACATCCCCCTGTTTGTCTTCCACATCACTGAGTTGCCAGTAAAGAGCATTCTTTTGGAACACTTTCAGAATTCTTTGGGGATTGAAAGTGCTGCATAAAATCAAGTCCTGTCTGTTTATGGATGTGATTCCCTGTGCTGAGAGATCAGAATGAGCACTGTGGCATGAATTACATGCATCTGACTCTCAGGCCATCTCCCCTTGGACGGGGTGCCTCTGCCCTTTCTGAATCCCTGTGCAGTGGCCAGCTCCTGCAGGCTGTTCAGCCTTGGTCAGCTGCAATCGAGTCTACTGCTCTGTTACAACCCACACTGCAATTTGAGCAGACCCATATCAAGAGTGTTTTGGACATAAAAATTCTGTTTAATGACTAAAGAAATTCCCTGAGCTAAATGTTGCTGACTTTACTAAGTTTATTACCCAGTGCTGTGGAAGAGAAGGGGGGGATTTGATTTCTCAGGCCTGTAGAAAAAAATTGGACAATAAATGTTTATTACCAAAACTTGGACAGCAAGCAAGGCCTGTCTCAATCACTTTTTAGTGCCAAAAGAGTGTTCCCAACTTTTTCTTAACCTAATAAGTGCTCATGTCATGCCTACTATGTGTCATGCATAGTCTCAATGCTTAACAATTATTTACTTACGAAATCTGCATAACAACACTCAATCAGGGTGAGCTAAGTTATGCTCAGTAACAAATAATCCCCAAATTTTAGTGTTTAAATCTGTAGGTGTTCATTTCTTCTTCATACCATGTCTTCCTTGGGTCAGTGTGTGTGTGTGTTTGTGGGGGGGGGGGGCGCTCCTTTCCATGTTGTCAACTCTCAGGTACCCTGGCTGCACCAGGAAAATAGCAAGCCACTGTGGCAGAGGAATAAACAGCTGCACGTTGTGACTGGTTCTTAAAGACTCTACCTAGAAGTGACATATTCCTTCTGCTCACTTTCCATTGGCTAAAGCAATTCACAGGCCTCACCTAACTAACTGCATGGAAAAGAAAAGGCTGTCCTACCATGTTCCTGGAAGGAAGAGAAGCAGACATATTTTATTGAACAATACAAGTACTACTACAGCTATTCCACGAAGAATGTGCTTTAACTATTCCTTTTTTTTTACACAGATGAGGGAACTAAAACACAGAGTTTGTGTAACTTGCTCTAGTTCACAAAACTAGTAACTGGAGGAACATTACTGGGTTTAGCAAATAAAGTATAGGACACTCAGTTAAATTTGAGTTTCAGATAAACAACTAATCATTTGTTAGCACAAATATATCTCATATGCAAGTTTGGGACATAGTTTTGCTAAAAATGTATTTATTGTTCATATGAAATTTAAATTTAACTGGGTGTCTTGTAGTTTACTTGGCAACCCAGTAGCAAATTTGAAGACTTCTTCATCAAAGAATAGCATTCTGGAAATGTTTTCTCACTAATAGTCTCATGTAGAGTCCTAGGAACTAGGGAGTGGGGTGGGGACAGGAGGTGGAGGAGTAGGAGAACAGAAGAGAATGAGAATCTTTGCTGTAAAAATGGAAGTCTCCTTTCAGATGTGTCTAGTGATCTGCTTCCTAATGTTCTTAACTAATGAAAGGGAAAATGCAGGGCAGAAAATCAAAATGACAGTTAATTCCTAAAACTGTCCCCTGATTTTGAAATGTGACATATTTGGCTTCCTAATTAGGAAGTACTTACGCTGATCATAAAATTAGTTTGCATTCTCTGACCACAATAATTGAGGACATAGGCTTGAGCAGTTGGATTCACACCAGGGGTAGTCAGTGGGTATGTTTGTGTGTGTGTGTGGGTGTGAGCTTGAGAGGGGGAATATGAAGGAAGCCTAAGACTCCAAATCTTACAGATACTTTCCCACAAAGTGGATAGTTGATATGTAAATAATTTAGTGTTGAAAATAATGACAGCTGATACATGATACATGTAATAAATATTTATTAATTGCTTGACTCAGAGCCTGGCAGTGTTAGGAATTGAATATTTGTTAAATCAATGAATGTTGGAACCCTGTAAGATAGGTGCCATTATTTGCCCTATTTTACAAAGGAGGAACTATAAGTTTAAAGGGGCTCAACTGACCCTGGATTAAAGTCTGGCCAACTTCTGAAGAGCTTTCGTCTATTCTAGAACTTCAGTTTAGCAAATGGATGATTTTGCAGAGTTCCACAATGCTACTGCCTTTGATTTGACTTGACCTCCTTAGGACTTGCAGTAAGCAGCTGAACCTGGTGACTCATCACCCTTATTAGGAATAATGACAAACAGTTATGAAGAGTTGATTAGCATGCCTGAACTCTTGAATAAGAAAATAAACTAAGTACAAAAAATATTTTTACTTTTCTTCTTTCTTTTCTTTTTAGCTATACAAGATGGATGTTAGTTAACTTACTGTATTAATCAATTTACAATATATGTAAAGCCATCATGCTGTATGTCTTAACCTTTTTTTATTGATTTTTAGAGAGATAAACATCCATTTGTTTCTTTAAAATATATTTTATTGATTATGCTATTACAATTGTCCCAATTTTCCCCTCCCCCCCACCCAGTACCTCATTCCATCCAGCATTCCCCTCACCCCACCTTAGTTCATGTCCATGGCTCATGAATATCAGTTCTTTGGCTTCTCCATTTCCTATACTATTCTTAACCTCCCCCTCTCTATTTTGTACTTTCCAGTTATGCTTCATAATCCCTGCACCTTTTCCCCATTCCCCTCCCAACTCCTTGATAACCCTCCAAATGATCTCTCTATCTATGATTCTGTTTCTGTTCTGCTTGTTTGCTTAGCTTGTTTTTTCAGATTCATTTGTCAATAATTGTGAATTTGTTGCCACTGTAAGGTTCATAGTTTTGATCTTCTTTTTCTTAAATAAGTCCCTATAATATTTCATGTAATAATAGCTTGGTGATGATGAACTCTTTTAACTGGACCTTATCTGGGAAGCACTTTATCTGCCCTTCCATTCTAAATGATAGCTTTTCTGGATAGAGTCATCTTGGAGGTAGGTCCTTGCTTTTCATCACTTTGAATAATTCTTACCAGTCTCTTCTTGCCTGTAAGATTTCTTTTGAGAAATCAGCTGAGTGTCTTATGGGAACTCCTTTGTAGGTAACTGTCTGCTTTCCTCTTGCTGCTTTTAAGATTCTCTTTTTATCTTTAACCTTTGGAATTTTGATTATGATGTGTCTTGGTGTGGTCCTCTTTGGGTCAGCTTGTTTGGGACTCTCTGAGCCTCCTGGACTTTCATGTCTATTTCCTTTACCAAATTAGGGAAGTTTTCTTTCATTATTTTTTCAAATAAGTTTTCTATTTCTTGTTCTTCCTCTTCTTCTGGCACCCTTATGATTCGGATATTGGTAAGTTTAAAGTTTTCCCAGAAGTTCCTAAGCCTCTCCTCATCTTTTTGAATTCTCGTGTCTTCTTTCTGTTCTGGTCGAATGTTTATTTCTTCCTTTTGTTCCAAATTGTTGATTTGAATCCCGGCTTCCTTCCCTTCACTGTTGGTTCCCTGTATATTTTTCTTTATTTCACTTTGTGTAGCCTCCACTTCTTCCTTTCTTTTGGTGGCCATACTCAACCATTTCTGTGAGCATCCTGATCACCAGTATTTTGAACTTTGCATCTGATAGGTTGGTTATCTCTGTTTTGTTTAGTTCTTTTTCTGGAGTTTTGATCTGTTCCTTCATTTGGGCCATGTTTCTTTGTCTCCTCAATTTGGTATCTTCCCTGGGTTAGTTTCCATGTATTAGGTAGAGCTGCTTTTATTCCCTGTCTTAGTAGTGTTGCCTACTGTAGAAAAGACACCTGTAAATTATGTGGCGTAGAGTATTAGATAATTGCCAGGGCAGGGCAACCCACTTCATTGCTTTGTGGTTCTGTATGGGGTGAGGGTTCAGAGAGGGAAAAATGCTGCTGCCTGGCTCCTGGAGTTTTTCCCAACACTTTCCCCATTTCTAGTTACTTCATCCATTTATCGTATGTGACTGGAGCCCTTCCAGTTGTTGCTCCGTTGCTAAATCCCAGAGTTTGCATACCTTCTAAGTCCATGCAGGCCCTTTAAATGGAGTATCTGAAAATCCATCAGTTTCTTTTGCTGCCCTGACTCCCACTGGTTTTCACTGCCAGTAGTTATGGGAATTTATCTTCCCAGCACTGGAACTCTGGGATGTTTGGTCTGGCCTGGGGCTGGGATGACTGACTCCCAAGGTATGCCTTCTGATTTTTATCCACCACATGTGAATGTGGGACCATCTGTTCCACCATTGCTGCTTCTCTGTGCCACATTACAACTCTGTGTCCTTCCACCTAACTCCACAACTCTGCCTGTCCTACCCATGTGGATGGATGTGTCTTCTTTAAATCCTTGACTGTTGGATTCCCATACAGTTCAATTTTCTGATGGTTCTGGGTGTTATTTGTTTTTAGATCTAGTTGTAATTCTTTCTGTGTTTGTGTAAGGAGGTGGAGCATGTCTACCTATACCTCCATCTTGACAAGAAGTTTAGTTTTTCCACTTATTTATGTATTTATTGGTTGATTCTTGTATGTGCTCTGACTGGGGAGTGAATCCACAACTGTGGCATATGGGGATGATGCTTTAACCAACTGAGCTACCTGGCCAAAGCCATGCCTTAACCTTAGACAGTGATATATGCCAATTATTTCTCAATAAAACTGGAGGATAAAAGAAGCTGTGGAAAAATTGAAACTAAGGTGATAAGGCTAAAAAATGAGGAATTTACCATCAAAACTAAGATAAGAAGTGTGAAAGACAGTAATAAGGTTGAAAGAAATAAAGAAAGCCCTGACCAGTGTGAGTAAGTTAGTTGGGCATAATCCTGTGAAGCAAAGTGTCACCAGTTTGATCCTTGGTCACGGCACATACCTGGGTTGCAGGCCAGGTCCCATGTCAGGGTCCATACAAGAGTCAACTGATCAATGTTTCTCTCACATGGATATTTCTCTCCCTTTCTTTCTCCCTTCCTTCCCGGTCTCTCTAAAAAGAAATAAATAAAATCTTTTTTAAAAAGATGATAGATAGATAGATAGATAGAATCTCATAACCAGAAAGCAAAGTTCTATGGGAGTTATATGGTTGTGTGAATATCACCCAAAAAATGAGACATAAAGCACTCTAGGGGGAAGGCGCAGCAAGAAGGCTGGTGGCATGCCTGCATTTGATACTCTGTATGATGCTATGTATTTAAATAGGTTACCTGTTTAGATTTAAGGGATGCTATTGATTTGGTTTCCTTACTTAGCATGCTAGAAATTGGATGACTACCATTAAAACTATTTTCCACTTTGCAAACAGATTTTCTTGTTCATCTTTTTATCTCTAGTGACTACCACAAAAATCACTGTTCATTTTGGTTGTTTTTCTCTACAGTAAAAAAGTTCCAGTTAGCCCTGGCTGGGTAGCTAAGTTGGTGAGCCCATCATCCTGATACCCCAAGATTGTGTGTTTGATGCCCAGTCACAGTACATACAAGAATTAGCCAATAAATGCATGAATAAGTGGAACAACAAAAGTCAGTCTTTCTCTCATCAATAAAAAAAATAAGAAAAAATGCTTTAAAATCCATTTATACACCTTTTTATGTATTTATTCACTGACATTTGGTGTATGAACTACATTAATATTGAATTTAATACAAGATTAACTAATAATAAAAAAAGATAAGTAAGTACAGAAGATTAGCATTTCCTTGCTGCTAAGTGGCCTGAGTTTCCTGTCTTAATTAAGACAACAATCTTACCCTAGGCAAGATTTTTAAAGATTTTACTTATTTATTTTTTTGAGGGGTGGGGAAGGAGGGAGAAACAGAAGGAGAGAAACATGTGAGAAGGAAATATAGATCGGCTGCCTCTCACAAGTCGCTGACTTGGAGACCTGGCCCACAATCTGGGCCTGTGCCCAGCAACCGTTCAGTCTACTGGCCAGCGCTTAGTCCACTGAGTCACACCAGCCAGGGTCCTAGATAAGGTTTTAAAGCAAAGTATTTCCTGTGCTTTGATGATTCCACCAACAGAACTACATGTCTTTAAATCTCTTCCTGCAAAGACACAACCTGTGTATTTTTGTTCCAGAAATAGCTATTGTATGCAAAAGCACTGTGATGCTTTGTTTTAATCTTGTCAGCTTGCTTGTTGTTCAAAGAAACTTCCTCCTCAGTGAGGCCTATGCAGACTATGTAAGTTCTGAGCAATGGGGATCCCTCAGAACCCTCTTATGTACCTCAGTGCCAGGGCCAGAAAAAGGAAAGTTAATGCAAGTCTGAAGAAGCTGTTCTTGATCAGGAAGCTATTCAACATTGATGTATTTCTTGGGCTACTTAATACGTTTTGGTGAGGCACTAGGGTGTATCAATAAACCACATATACATACCTTGAAGACTTTAATAGTGTAGCGGAAGAGAACACTCAGCATTAATTAATTAGTATTGAGAAAACTAATTTTTATTTAGTTGTTACTATATCCTATGTCCTCTCCTATGTTCTTTACCATGATCTTATTTTATAATCCTCAAAACAGCCTTACTGGTGGTTATACAGCTTGGTAAAGCCACTTTGGAATACTGTTTGGCAGTTTCCAAGCCATCCATTCCTCAATATACATCCAACAGAGATGTGTGCTGGTGCTTATGGAAAGAACAGTAACATTGTTGGTGATAGGAACAACCCCAAAGCCCATCAACTTTATACAGGTAAGTAAACTGTGGTATATTCGCATTTGTAGCAATGTAAATAAACCGTCTGCAATTACATGAAGAAGAATGAGTATACTTCCACAAACATAATGCTGAACCAAAGAAGGCAGACACAAATGGAAAACTGTATGATTCCATTTTATAAAGTTGAAAAATTGCTAAAAATTCCTGTGTTAGACATCAGATAGTGGTTACTTTTAGAGGATGGAGTGGCGACAGAACTCTAAGGTGGCCACATGATCTTTGCCAGTAGTGTTACTCACTTGTTTAATCCGTGACCCTTGAATATAGGTGGAACCTGTGATTTGACGGGATGTCACTGATTTTATTAAGATCCCTAAATACGTAGGAGATTTTTCTGGGTGGGCCTGACTTGATCAGGCAAGTTCTCAGAAAAGCATTTCAAGTCAGAAACAGAAGTCAGAGAGGCAAGCTACTGCTGGCCTGGAAGAAAGCAACAGTGTGAACTAGCTGTAGAGGTCATGTGGCAAGAACTGTAGGCAGCCTATAGGGGCTGAGAGTAATCTCCAGCCAACAGCTAGGAAGAAAACAGAAACTGCGGTCACACAGCCATGAGGAATGAAATTCTGCCAACAAACTGAACGAGTCAAGCCTAGATGAGACCCAAGCCTTGGCTCACACCTCAATTGCCACCTCATGAGCAGAGGATCTAGCTCAGCCATGCCCAGAATCCTATGGACACTGAGATAACAAATTTGTGTTGTTTTAATACACTAAGCTTGTTTGTTACACAGCAAGAGAAAACTAATCTTGGTGGTAGAGACTGAAAGGGAGCTCCTGGGGCTCCACTGAAAGCATTGCTTCCTGATTTAGGTGATTGTCACATGAGTATATTTTTAATTTCTGAAGATTCATTGCGCTTTGCACTTAGTATGGGTGTACTTTCCTCTATGTATAAGATACTTGATACAAAATATCAGTACAATAATACAAAGTATTCATAAAATTAAGATATGATCTTATGAAGTAAATTGTATATTATAATCTCTAATTTACAGCAGGGAACATGGAAGCCCATAGACAGAAAACCCAGGCCCACCTGTTACACTGTACTGTGAGTCCACATTACACCATCCCTCTTGTTCCTGGTCATGCAATAAATATATCCTCTGGGAGGTACTACTGTGCGGTGGTGGGAGCGGGGGAAGAAAGAGAAAGAGAGGAGTAACCCTAGAATGATTCACACCTTTGAGATATGTCATTATGATTATTTGGAGAAGCTTGATAATAATTCTGGTCATTCATCAAGGGTGCAGTAAGTGAGCTCTGATACATGCAAACTTTTATTGCTGTCTCAGTGTCATTGCTTCCAAAGACCAGCCAGAACTGTAGCTACTGAAGATTCTGACTTTTGACTCAACAAGAGAGAACGAAATTAGCAATAAGAATAAGAGGTAAGGGTTTGCCCAAGGTGTGTTTATCCAGGGAAAAGCACTGTTGGAGCCACAGTTTTTTTTAAATAAACAAAAACTGAACAACAATGGTCTTTTAAAGATTTCTGAACACACAACCACTTCAATAGAATCAAACAACTTTAGAAATTAAAAACCTGCAAACTAAAGACTCTTCAAAAATAATTGCTGTTAACTTGTGGGCATGTCTTTCTTTTGTTTGTTTATGTTTTAATGATTTTGCTGTCTGTTTGAAGTATAAAAGTGAGTGAATAGAAAGGTTCCAGAGAACAGAATTGGCTGTCCTGTTATTATGTAGCACAACAACACAAGCATATGTAAGACTTAGGGAAAAAAATGAATGTAAATACATCAGTGGTATTTTATTGATCATATATTAAAATGATAGTCTTTGGGTATATTGGGTTGAGTATTTATTACCAGAATAAGATTTTACCTGTGACTCACATAATATTTCCATTGGATAGGGTGATAGTGCAGATTCTCAGAAACACACCTACAAAGGAAAAAACTGGAGATTTAATCCCATGGCATCATTATTTGTTTCTTACTCATCTTTTTTTCTGATTATAAATGTATTATAATATAGTTTTTCTTTGTTTTTTGTTTTTTTTTTTAAGATTTTATTTATTTATTTTTAGAGAGGGAAGGGGGGGGAGAGAGAGAGAGAGAGAGAGAGAGAAACATCAATGTGTGGTTGCTGGGGAATGTGGCCTGCAACCCAGGCATGTGCCCTGACTGGGAATCAAACCTGCGATGCTTTGGTTCACAGCCCGCGCTCAATCCACTGAGCTATGCCAGCCAGGGCATAATATAGTTTTTTAAAAAACCAGAAATACAGGAAAGAATAAATTAGTAAGCAAAATCTCTCCCATAATCAGAATCATCATTTTTGTTAACATTATGGCTTATACTCTTACAAATGATATATATACATACATACTGTATATAATCTCTTCTATAAACATTTTTCACTAAATGTATTACGGACTTCTTTCTGTAATCATATATAAGTTGATGTTTTACTATATGAATGGCCCATACGATTAATGTTCCATAAAATACATTTTTTCATGGAAAAAAATCAAAATGTTACCTACTAAAATTCCAATAGTACTTTTATTATTAATTCATAGCAATTTTAGGGTATTAACTCTTCAGGGAGTGCCTGGATATTAGTGGGTGCTCAATTGCTATAATTAACCAAATTGGAAAAATCATTCAATTCTATCTACCCAAACTTTACGCCAGTAAGATTAGCAATAATTTATTGGAAATATAAAACCATTCTGTTCTCAGGAAACATGCTTCAGTCTAAAATACATACCTCTAGGGATTTAAGACCTATAGATTAACATTCTATACTATATAGTTCTTCAGGTGATTTTCTTTTTTCTAAAAAAGGCAAAAATGTCACCTACTGGAGTGTAATGTACTTAGAACAACTTGACTAGTTTCACCTGGAGATGGGGGTGGGGATGGGGGATAGAACCTGACTTACATGGAAAAACCTTAAGGTGAGAGGCCATCCCTTCTGGCAGATACAGAGTGAGCTGTGAGCCAGGAGCATGGATGCCCACAGGCATTGGTAACCTTGTTTGAATCTCATTAAAGAACCCCCCACCAAAGAAGAATGTGGCAGAATGCACAGTATGGGCTGTACCCCAGAGCAGACCAGGAGAGGACACACAAGCTCTTGGTGAAAGAATGCTGTGACTAAGAAAATAGGGTGCTGTCAGAGTCCCTAGTTCTAGGGTGGTGAGGGAGGCAGTGAATCGCTAAGGAACATAAAACTGTCCCAGAAAGGAAGAGGCCAGTGTTGGAGATTGTACGCCACCAGTTCAGGAAGAAAATATTGTCCCCATTTGATAAACTCTTCTCCCTTTCAGCGCCCCAACTCTGTGTGATCCAATAGCTGAGAGTGATTAGAACTGGAGGCCCAGCAAGGAGAGAAACAAAAATTCTGCTTTCCCATCTGGAGTTACAACTCATCTACTGCAGAGAAAAGCTTACATTGGATGAGACACTGAAGTTCTGACATTAAAACTGTATCGGACATTTTAATACCTGGATATGACATGGGTTAATACTTGACTGTTACTGAACAGGCTATGGAATCTGCCGTAGATGTTGACCTGGGGTAGGAGAGAAGAACTCAGTGAATAAGGTTTGAAAACAGCAGTGGGAGAAATGAATTTGCTTCCTTCTGTATCTCGTCAAGTCCAGTTCATTTAAGTAGCCAGCTTCTCCTGTAGGTCTTCATTGTTATGTAAACAATATCCCAGCCCTGGCTGAGTAGCTTAATTGGTTAAGAGTATTGTCCCAATATGCCAGGGCTGTGGGTTTTATTCCTGGTCAGGGCACATGTAAGAAGCAACCAATGAACGTGTAAATAGGTAGAACAAACTGATCTTCCCTTCCCTTCCCTTCCCTTCCCTCTTCCCTTCCCTCTTCCCTTCCCTCTTCCCTTCCCTCTTCCCTTCCCTCTTTCCTTCCCTCTTTCCTTCCCTCTTTCCTTTCCTCTTTCCTTCCTTCTCTCCTTCCTTCTCTCCTTCCTTCTCTCTCTCTCTCCCTTCTTCTTCTTCCTCTTCCTCCTCCTCTTTTCTTTCTCCTCCTTCTCCTCCTTCTGCTCCTTGTCCTTCTTCTTCTTCATCTCTAACAAGCAATAATAATAATAAATAAAAATTTGTATACCAGTTTTTAACAGCCTGAGATAACCTGACTGACACCATGATCATATGTGATTATTAGTTTGGGATCTGATCAAGAGTCTCTACTAAAAGCAGATGGTTCTCTTTTGACTAAACAGAGACTGATTGCCAGCATTTGCATCACCCAGGAGCCGTTAGAAATGCAGAATCCCCAGTTTGATTCACATGCACATAATAGTATGAGAAGCTTGATTAGTGAACTGGGTGTGTTTTGGATTATCAGCTAGACAGAGAATTGCTCATTTTGATTTCAGGGTTGTGGGATGCTGAGTTAGAAGGAGCTGAGAATTATGAGACCTGGGACCTCTCTGTTACCTTGGGCAAATCATTTCCAGGACTGTCCTGCTCTCTCATTGTTGGTTAATTAGGTGAATTGTAAGGTCCCATCTGGTTCTGACATTCTATAATTCTATGAAATTTTGCAGAAGCAAAAGAAAAAATAAAACCCTGTTAAAATGTAGTAAACACTGTAATAAATTGATTGAAGAGCCACTGTGGCTTTACCATGTCATTGTGCAGCTGTAATGGAGGGTATTGTTCATGTGTTCAAGCTCATCACACAGTCCTGTGTCAGCCCAGGTGAGAAGTAATTTCCTGTTTAATAACAATTACCTCTTCTCCACTGAGGAGTAAGCACATTTAATGGGAAAAGATTATCATTATCACTAAAACAAAAATATATTTAATATAGCAGATGTGAGGAACTTCTGAATCATTTCTATTGGAATCATTAGCAAATTCTTTATTTCAAAAACAGTTAATCAGGGTCATTTTGATGTTCAAGAATTTTTTTAAGGAAAAAGAGAGCTCTGTTGAAAAACAAAAGAAAACCACACAAATATAATAAACTCATAAATGATCTTCTGAGTGCAAGTCATGTGTTGGTGTAGATAAAGGGCAGTACAGAGGAACATGTTTCAGGTGCATCCCTGACCCACTGTGTGACCATGGCCAAGTCTCTTTCCCTCTGTGACTCAGTTGTATTGTTTTAAAAGTGATAGGATTGGGCTATCGCATCCTGCATGTTTGTTGCTGCTCCTTAATAGAGGTCACCTGAAACTTTGGACTGAGAAGTACGACAGGACTTCAAGCAAGCTCAAAGGGAAAGAGTTGATCGACTAGTAATGCCTGTTCTGGGTAAGATAACAAGGGGTCATCACATCCAGTCCATTTGTTTGCCAATTCCTGGGCTAGAGGCTCTCTGAAGACATTGGCTACTTTAAATATTTCCTCCTGAAAACATTTATGAAAGGGTATTATAGGATGAAATGAGAGAGTAGACTGATTACTAGGTTTATTATGGCTATTTTGGAGTCTTTTGGTAGTATACATTTATTTTTCTGGTCTTGATAGCAACAAGAAGGACAAGCTCTCTGGGAAGAGAAAAATGTGCCTGGATTTAAAAGAAATTCAGTATGAGGTATCTGATAGGTTGAAAGTGATTTATGCAAGGACTCTTCTATTTGGTTAGAACACAGATTGCTATTCTATTTGGGCCTTTTATTTGAAACAGGTGCCCAGTCTTTCAGGCAGGCACCCTGTGCTAAGGTACATGGCATTTTGTATAAATTATTGTAGACCAAGGAAGTAAAATTGTGGATGAACACATTGTTATTGGTTTCTTGACATAGAAGTCATTTTATCAGTCATTTGTTTGGGGCAATCTTTTCCCCTTTCCTCCTAGGGGATTGATTGGTTATGAGGAAAGTGTGGAACGTTCTGTAGAGAAACAAGTTCTTTAACCTAACAGGTTTCCCCTCAGATTTAACATGATGGGGGAGGTAAGTGCCTCCTTCCCAGCCTGTTGAGAGAGCTTGTTTCAGTTTCAAATGTAAATCCCTAAAAGGAAGTGGCACTAAAGTAACCCACAGAGTTCACAGAGCAATACATTTATAGTTTTCTTTTTTCCCTTTAGGTCACTGAGCTCTTATTTCAGTGGTCAACTTTCTACTTCTTGTTTTAAAAATAAAAATGTCACTGTTTTCATGTTATTCCTTGGTTCCTTGTTTTTAATAGTCAACTAATGATCATTCTCTTCATACTTGAAATTAACAAGATCATTCCTTTATTTATTCATTGGTTCAGTATGCATTTAATTACCTGACTGAGAGTGAGACAGGCAGCTGGCCACCCAGGTTACAGTGTTGCACAGGACATGCCCTGTCTTCAAGGTTTACCACCCATAATGGGACCAGAAATATGTTCAAAATTAAACAAAGTTTAAGTATAGTGTCTGATTTTGGAAGTCCTTATTTATTTTAGACATTGTTAAATGTTTTCTTAAATGTTTAAATTACAATTTTGATTGTAATATTTGAGTTGGTGATATAGTCACATGATTGAAAATAAAAATAAAATCACAAGAAGTTTTAGTCTAACTTTTGACCCCCACCTACCCGATTTCCCACTGTTAGCTTCTTATTCATAACCATTCCTCTGATTTGCATAGCTTCCTGTTGTTAATTTTTATGCATATATAAACAAATACAAATATATTCACTAAATTTTTTAAAATTTATTGATTTGAGAGAGAGAAACATTGATCTACCATTCCACTCATCTATTCATTCATTGGTTGGTTCTTGCATGTGCCCTGACCCGGGATTGAACCCACAACCCCTGTGCAACAGGACAATGCCTCAATCAACCGAGCCACCCGGCCAGGGCTATAAATATATTATTTTCCCTTCTGTACATTGAAATGAGGATACTATGTGGATTATTTTTGCATCCTGCCTTTTTCATGTACTAGCTGTCCTGAGATACTTTCACAGGGCATGGAGAACTGCATTCTCTTTTTCACAGCTGTGTAATACTGTGTAAAAATGCCATGGTTTATTTATCTGCTCCTCTCCACATGGACTCTTGGATGTTTCCAGCCTCTTGTTCACACATGCACACAACTCTACAATCAATAATGGAGTTTATCTGTCACTTTACTGCATGCTAGTTTAAGTATAGCTGTAAAAGATAAATCTCAGGAGTGAAATCACTGAGTAAAAAAGTAAATGAATTTTTAATTTTGATAGGATTTGCTGATGAGCTTCCCAAACAGTTGTACCATTTTGCTTTCTTGCCAGCAATGTATGAAAGTGCCTAATTCCACTATTTATTACAGAACACATTGTATAATTTTTGAACTGTATTTTTGCAAACTTAATAGGTGAAAAATGATATCCTCGTATAGTTTTGACTTGCATTATTCTTATTATAAGTGAGATCAAACATCTTTTTACTTGGGTAAGAGACATTTATTTTTTTGTGAGCTGTCTGTTAATGTTTCTTGCTCATATTTCTATTGCTTTGTTGATATTATTTTCTTCACAGTTCTAGGGAGAAACTTTATTCTCATTTATGAACATTTATTCTAAGGATCTTAGCTAAGTCCTCTTTATATGTGCATTTCTTTAATTCTTGCAGCAAGCCTAGGAGGAGGGTATTGCTACCTCATTTTAATAATGAGAAAACAGTTTCAGAGCAGTAAAGTAACTGACTGCAGGCCACATAGCCAGTAAGAGGCAAAACTGATGCTCAGATCCAAGTTTGTCTTGTTCCTAAAAACTTTCTTCTTAATCACCTGTTATTATTCTTTTTCTTAGGCAGAGAACAGAGTTAACTAATTCAAACTGGCTTTCATTTCCCAAGCACACAAGATGACAGAGAAGAGTTTTGCTGAGATCATGCTGGGTGGCATTCGGAAGCCCAGCTGGGATTAGAAACATGCCTCGCATGATCCACCCAGTGAATAATTCACAGGAGATTGATGATGTATACCCTAGGAAAGTTTCTCCACCACACAACTGAAGCCAATAGGAAACAAATGACAAGTGGCTGAAATTACCCAGGAAAAGGATTACACAGAGTCAGGCATCACAGTGTGTGGCCACCATGAACCAATGCAGAAACCAAACTTTACCCAAAAGTGGCTCCCCAGAAAAACATTAAATGTTGCAGCTCCTTCGGCTTCTGCTGTCTTGAAGGAGGTTTCAGGGAAATCCTGGTTGTGGGCAGCATCTGGAATCCCTTACCTAGTTATTTTTTAAATAGTGTGGGCCAGCACCCAGAGCTCAGGGTTCTTGGGAAGGATCATTTCCCCTCCCAGCTGTGCTCTCTGTTTCAAGTTGCTTGTCCTGTGGATGAAAAATAAGAGCTGGCCCCAAATAGAAAAAGAGATAAAACTGCAGTTCATTTATGGCCTTTGACAAATCTGAAAGATTTGATGCAAATACATTACCAGATGATTAAAACCCTGGGTTCCCCCTCCAAGAGTAAATGTGTGAGACCATTGCTCTGAATAATGGAATCACTGTACTTTCCTGTTGGTTCAAAAGTAGAGCTGAGATGCCCTTTCCACTCTATTTACCAATTGCATTCTAAAAGCCATCTTCCTTACAGCAAGTTGCTCCATTTTCTTTCACTTTAGTTTATTGTGACTCAGTAAAGTATGAATCCAGTGGATTTAAACTTAATTAAAGCTACAGTCATATTTTAAGCAACATAGCAGGCATGTTCAAGGGCATGTGCTAACAAGATCCTTGGTGGTGTCTCCTGGTGTATAGACTGATCACTCATAACAGGAGGGGAAGTCCGGTTTAGTTTAGCTGAGCATTTAAAGTTTTCTTTAGCATACAGAGGTTCAGCATTTCCCCTGAATGTATATGTTCAGAAATAGAAAAAAATATTGGAAATGGATTTTTAGTATTGTTCCCAGTGCTTTAGCTTGATGGCATAGGGGAGCTGCTATAGTAGAATCAGGAACATTTTTAAGCTGTAGCCACACCACAGAGCTGAGGTTGGCAAATTTTTCTGTAAAGGGCCAGAAAGTAAATCTATAAGGCTTTTAAGGTTTCTGCTCCCCTCTGCCATTCTAGTGCAGCAGTAGCAAACACATAAATGAATGGGAATGGCTTTGTGCCAATAAAGCTTTATTTAAAATAGTAACAGCAGTGGTTAGACTTGGGCAGACTTGGTCAGAAAGCCATACAGCAAAGCATGAGAGCTTTCTTCTCTAGGTAAGGAATCCTGCTCTGGGCAGTGCCTCCACCCACAAAAATAGAACTAGACACCACCAAAAGGATCATGGAGGTGGGGCTTCCACCAACTTTTTATTTTCATCATTCTTGCTTTTATCTCCTTTTAATCATAAACTACTTATTTAATACTTTTCCTATCATGTGACATGGTTCTCTTTTCTATTCTGTTCACTTTCTCCACCTTCCTGCTGACTCTCGAGATACTATGGAGAGGGGAAGGAGCAGGCTTGAGGCTTTCTCACACACGGGTTAAAGCTCAGCACAGCCACACATTTAAGAAGCTGCTTGACTACTGGGACTGTGATTTTTCATCTTTTGAATGAGGTTTGAAGTAGATAATCCATAAAGTTACATTGATGTTTATGAATAGGAATAAAGATTCACAGGTTACTATAAGTATAAAAATGTATATACAAAATAGGTCTAAACTGTTACTACTAGTTTGTACTTTATGGCATTCTCTCTACTTTTATGAGTTTTTGTTCCAGATTTCCATATTTAATAAGGTTGGAAGCAGAGAAGTCCTCAGAAGAGAATAAGTAATTGTTTTGGATATTGTTAAGCTTGGCTGTGAGTAACTAAAACACAAAAAAGCAGTGGCTAGGACAAGAGAAGCTGGGCAACATGGTACCAGGATGGAGGCCCCTCCACCTTGCGCCTTCCACATCCATATTTTGTCCGAAGTGGCTTCTCTGGCTCTGTGGGTACATAAGCAATCAGACAGATCAGAGCAGAAAGAAAGGGCAAGGAGCAGAAGGCTGTGCCAGATCAACCAGTGGTTTCCTCAGGTACTCTCTGTCACACAAACCTGCTTCACTTGCTGCACTAACTGGAATCTTCTTGTGTCTTTCTTTATATGTCTATTGTCTGTTTCTTCCCAATAGAATATTAAGTTTCAGGAGTGTGGGGACTTTTATATGCCACTGTTTCCCTCAAATCTGATACAATGGCTGGCACATTGTAGATACACATCAAGTACCTTTAGAATGAATTCCAGAGTAAAATCATTTCACTTTGACACAATGAAAGAATTATTCCTTGTGTCCCTCAGAGTGCTTTGTGCATTGTAGGTTCTCAATACAATTACCTGGGTGAGCACTAGAACACTGAGTAGAATATCAGTTAGCTTGAATTAGTGCCATCAATCAATAATAGTTAACAACGATTACATGCCAAAGAATATGCAAAGTACTTTACGTGCTTTACCTTGTTTACCACTCCTACAACTCAAGATCGATAGCTTGTAGTAGCATGACTACTAGTAGTAGCAATACTAGTGGTAGTTGTAGAAGTGACAATACTAGTGGTAATAGTAGTGGCAGTACTAGCAATGGTAGTATTAGCAGTACTAGCGGTAGTACTAGTGGTAGCAGTACTAGTAGTAGCAGTACTAGTGGTAGTAGGAGCAGTAGCTGCAGCAGTCATCTCATTTTAATGATAAGGACACTAGACTTGAGGGAACTGAAATAACTTGCCCAAGGTCATACCACTGAAAGAATGAGAAAATTAGGACTTGACCTAGGTGTTTCAGATTTAAGGTCTGTTGTCTTAAATACCAGATTGTATTGCCCACAGTGACCCCACTAAACAATGTGGCTCGATTGAGATGATTTCAGGATTCCTGGACTAACTGGAATAAGAGATGTTTGAGGTGCAATAGGCCAGTCTCCAATATGTGTGGGAAAGAGATACAAAGAAGTACTCTGCAAAGGAACTACTTTGTCATCAGCCATTGACTTGACAGTGAGTCTGTCTGAACTTGTTCTATTATTTTATTATGATTAGTGATAGTCATTCAACTTAAATTCAAGGGAAAGTTAATGAAGTGAAATTTAAAAGTTAGCAAAAGAAGAAAAATAAATCAAGCTGATAAAAAACTAAACTTAAAGACTTTTTCCAAACATTTGAAATCACATTTCTTTATAAAGAGCCAAGTGCCCAAACTTTTCTTTAATTAGGCTTTTCTTTTTTGGATGTAGTACAGCTAAATATCATGAAATCATGACCATAATACAGGTTGAGCAACTATAACCATGAAAATGATTTGAAATTCATTTTTTAAAAATACAAGTCAAAATCATCATGTTTGAGGCAGTGTGGGATAGCAGGAAGCATCCAGGACCAAGAAGCAAACACATCTGACTTTAAATGCTGGCTTTGCCAGCTCCTGCCTGGGTAGTCAATGTCTTCTCACGTCTGACACTTGGTTTCCTCATCTTAAAAAGTGGGGGTGGGGGGATGGGGGATTGGGGTGGGTACTAAAATCTTCATTGTTTTGTCATGAAAAATCAATGAAATAAAAAAATCACTTCACACAGTGTGCCAATTGTAAGCACTCTTGAAATGCTGCATGGGCTCTGAATGTAACATCTGAGGTCTGTCCTGGGGAATTGCAATATGCACTGACAGCACCATGACTGTAAATAGTACATTTCTGGATTTTTATGAGGAGCCTAGTCAATGCAAATCACTGAGCTTGTTCATCAGTTTTTCTTGATCAAAGTTGATTTCGTTCTTTTCTTTTAGACACTTTTTTTTTTAATTTGAGGAATAACATTCTCACAGCAAAGTGCACAAATGTTAACCACAGTGCTCACTGGAATTTAAATGTGCATGTGCCAATGTACTCCAAGCTAGATCAAGATAGAGAATATTTCCAGTACCCCAGGTTTCCTCCCATGCCTTCCAGTTGGTACCCAAGGGGAACCAGTATTCTTTTCTGTTTTTTGTAACTTTTCATTTTTAAATAATCTCAACCTTACCAAAAAAATTGTGAAAGTTGAACAAAAAATTCCTGCTTAACAACTTCACCCACTTTTCCCAAGTGTTAACATAATATTTTCTAATTATAGAACAATTGTCAAAACCCAGAAATTAAAATTGATAAAATACTACCAACTATCCTACGGACTTTATCTCAATTATTCCACTAATGTTCTTTTTCTAGTCCAGGATCCAAGCGAGGTTCATATACTGTATCCTGTTGTCGTATCTCTTTAGTCTGAACCCCATTCTGGCACAGTTCCTCTATCTTTCCTACCCTTCATAACATTTTAAGGGGCTAGTCCATTGTTTTGTATAATGTTCCTCAATTTAGGTTAGTGTGGTGTTCCCTCATGATTAAATTCAGGTCATGCCTTTTTTACAAGGATGCCACAGAAATGATATTGTGCCCTTCTCGATGCCACATATCTGGAGATATATGATAATTACTGATAGTCATGAACATATGATAAAGGTGCTGTCTGCCAGATTTCTCAACTATAAAGCTATTATTTTCTCTTTTCTAATTAATAAATATCTAGTTAGTAGATATTTTGAGACTATGCCACTATATCATTACTCATCATACATTTACCTGCTAATTTTAGCATCCATTGTTACTGTTTGACAAAGGTGGTTGTCTAATTTCATCATTCCTTCTCCATTTATGAATTGGAATTCTGCTATAAGGAAGAAGTGCCCCTTCCCCATATTTCTTTAATTTTTAATTAATAACAGTTTATATATTAATGGGAGTTTACTTTATTCTATGTGTTATAATGCATTACCATCTGTATTTATTTTACAGCTCAAATTGTCCCAGCTTTGTCTACTGGAGGTGCCTTCATATTGGCTCCTGTGCCCATTCAAGGTGCCCCATCACCTTTTTTGAGCAGTTCCAAGCTCATCTCATGCTTTCTCTCCTCCAGCCCTGGAATCAACCATTGTTTTAAAAAGTCCTGCTTCCATTTGTTGGGGAATGGCATAGAGACCATGATCTGTGAATGACATACACTCATTGCCACTAGAACATCATTCTTTCCTTTTTTTGGTCTTTCTTTTTATTTATTTCTTAACTTTTAATTTTAATTTTTTATTTTAATATGTTTTATTGGTTTTGCTATTACAGTTGTCCAATTTTTTGCTTCCCTTTATTCCCCTCCACCCTATACCTTTCTTCCCACCATAATTCTCACACCTTAGTTCATGTCCACAGGTCATCTATGTAAGTTCTTTGGCTTCTCCATTTCCCACACTATTCTTAACCTCCCCCTGTCTATTTTCTACCTACCATTTATGTATGCTTCTTATTCTCTGTACCTTTTCCCCCATTCACCCACCCCCCAAACCCCCACCACTGATAACTATCTATGTAATCTTCATTTCTGTGAATCTGTTCTAGCTGTTTGCTCAGTTCATTTATGTTTTTGTTTTTTTAGGTTTGTTTCTGATAGTTGTGAGTTTGTTGTCATTTTACTGTTCATAATTTTGATCTTCTCCTTTTTCTTAGAGAAGTCCCTTTAACATTTCATACAATAAGGGTTTGATGATGATGAACTCCTTTAACTGGACCTTATCTGGGAAGCACTTTACCTGCTCTTCCATTCTAAATGACAGCTTTGCTGGATAGAGTCATCTTGGATGTAGGTCCTTGTCTTTCATGATGTCAAATACTTCTTCCCAGCCCCTTCTTACCTATAAGGTTTCTTTTGAGAAATCAGCTGATAGTCTTATGGGAACTCCTTTGGAGATAACTGTCTCCTTTTCTCTTGCTGCTTTGAAGATTCTCTCCTTATCTTTAACCTTGGGTATTGTAATTATGATGTACCTTAGTGTGTGCTTCCTTGGGTCCAACTTCTTTGGGACTCTCTGGGCTTCCTAGACTTCCTGGAAGTCCATTTCCTTTGCCAGATTGAGAAAGTTGTCCTTCATTATTTTTTCAAATAAGTTTTCCTTTTCTTGCTCTTCCTCTTCCCCTTCTGGTACTCCTTTGATTCAGATGTTGAAATGTTTCAAGTTGTCCCAGAGGTTCCTAAACCTCTCCTCATTTTTTTGAATTCTTATTTCTTCATTGTGTTCTGGTTGAATGTTTATTTCCTCCTTCTGGTCCAAACCGTTGATTTGAGTCTTGGTTTCCTTTCCTTCCCTGTTGGTTCCCTGTACATTTTCCTTTATTTCACATTTCATAGCTTTCACTTTGTCCTGTTTTGTGACCATACTCAACCATTTCTGTGAGCATTCTGATTACCAGTGTTTCTGAATTCTGTATCTGATAGGTTGGCTATCTCTTTATCAATTAGTTGTATTTTTTCTGGAGCTTTGATCTATTCTTTCATGTGGGCCGTATTTCTTTGTCTGGACATACCCATTATGTATTAAGGGGCGGAGCCTTAGGTATTCTCTAGGGTGAGGCAACCCACATTGCTTCATTGTGACCCTGAATGTGGGGGAGGGTTTGGAGAGGGAACAATGCTGCTTGCTTGGCTCTCAGCCAGCTTCCAGTCACTGTGTCTGCTACCCACAAGCAAATTGGGCCTTTCTGGTGCTGATTCCCAGGTGGGTGGTTTTGTATATGTTCTCAGAACCTGTGGGTCTCTTCAAGGAACTCTCCTGTGAGGCTGAGAGTTTCTCCTGCCACATAAACCTCCAGAGGTTTTTTAGTCAGAGGCTTTGAGGCTTTATTTCCCCATGCTGGAACTCTGGGTTGCATGGTCTGCCTCGCTCCCCAGTTGTTCCTCCTGGTTTATGTGCATACAAATGTAGAATAACCCACTCCACCAGCTGCTGCTTCATTCAGTCCTCCAGCCGTCTCCTTGTCGTGAGTCCTTTCCACTCCAGCTGCCTGTCTCTGTCTGTCTTAGTAGTTTGAATGAATATTTCTTCTTTAACTCCTTGGTTGTTGGACTTCTATACAGTTCCATTTTCTGATAGTTCTGGCTAATTTTTGTTTTTAAATTTTTTGTTTTTCTTCTTTGGCTATGAGAGGAGGCCAAGTATATCTACATATACTTCCATCTTGGCTGGAAGGCTCCCTTTCTTTTTAAATTACAGTTGACTTACAATATTATATTAGTTTTAGGTGTACAGCATAGTGATGAGACAATTTATGTAACTTACAAAGTGATCCCTTGATAACTCTAGTACCCACCTGATACCACACACAGTTATTACAATATTATTGACTCTATTCCCTACACTGTACTTTTGTCATTGTTTTCATTGCTATGGATCCTCTCACCAGAATGCACTAGGAAATATATACATGTATACTAACACACATCTACATTTATTTCTACATCTATCTGTGTGTGTAGCTTTGTGTGTGTGTGTGTGTAAATATAATACATAATCATGGGTTCATACTGATGATTCTAATGCCAATCCAATACCACAAAGCTTATTCTGTTCTTCCTCATTTCCCTTTTTCTTTAAAGATTTTATTTATTTATTTTTAGAGAGGGGAAGGGATGGAGAGAAGGAGAGAAGCATCAATGTGTAGTTGCCTTTCATGCATCTCCCACTGGGGACTGGGCTTGTGCCTGGCTTGGGAATCAAACTGGTGTCCCTTTGGTTCACAGGGCACTCAATCCACTGAATCACACCAGCCAGGGCCTCATTTTCTTATTTATAACTCTTTTCTCTGACAGTGAGAAACCCATATCTCTTCTATAGTATATTGCTCTTGAACACATATAAGATAGCCTCCAAATTGCTAACCCGTGTTTAAAATAGTTCATTATTGTTATAACACATAGTGAAAATACTGTTCTCTAGAAGTTACTTTGAAAAAAAAGTTGGTGCACATCTCACCTCCAGTCATTCTGTTATTCAGTAGTAATACAAGTTCATTTGTTACTATTTGTATTCTACTAGCTTCCCTCTACATCCTTGTTGATTTCAATTATGTATTTACATTTTGAGAATGCAAACACTAAAATGGTTCTAGACTCCAGCGCTCTTCTCAGAAGGGTCACTCCCTCTGCATTTGTTCCAGCCCTACCCCATTTCTCCATTCTTTCCACCCCATGCATGGGCATCTCCTGCAGGGTGCTATTTTCATTAGTTTCCATTTTACCTGTCATGTATTTCCTTTTGTAGAAGTGAGCAGATGCACATATATTTTCTTCCATCTTCTTCTTTCTTACATGAAAGATGGCATATACAGATATTCTTTTGTACTTTGCTCTTTTCACTGAAAACATACTCTGGAAATCACTTTTTATCTGTTCATTAAGATTTTCTTCATTCTTTCTTTCTTTTTTTTTTTAACAGCAACATAGCACTCCACCTTGTGATGCACCCTGGTTACTCAACCATTTTATATTTGGGCATGTAAATAATTCGCCAGTATTTTGCAACTACAAACAGTGATGTAAAAATGTGCATGTGTATTTTTGTATTGCTGAAGATGTGTCTTCAGTACAAATTCCTAGAAAAAAGACTGTTGGGTCAAAAGGTAAGGGCATACGGAGTTTTGTTAGATATTTCCAAAGTCCCATATGTAGGGCTTGCACCAGTATGCACTTCCATCAGCAATGTATGGGAGTAGCCATTGTCCCCACAGTCTTGCTAACAGAATGAGTTATCATAATTTTTAATGTTCACAAATTGATAGGTAAGAAAGAGTATTTCAATGTTGTTTTAATTCACATTTCTCTAATTACCTAATTATGAGGGAGTTTGCACATTTTTTCATAAGGTTAAAGGCTATTTGTGTGTGTGGTCTGTTCATGTGGTCTTTCACCTTCTTTTGTTATATTATTCTGAAGTGAATTGTTAAATGTTCTTTATGTTTTAGTAGTATTGAGTTATGTGATATGTGTTGAGAGTATCTTCTTCCAGTTTTTCAGTTGTCTTTTTGACTCTGTTTATCATGGTTTTGGTCATGAAAATTTAAAATGTTTATATAGTCAAATATATTTATGTTTATATTTACATTTACTGATACTGCTTTTATTGCCTCTAGATTTTGAGTCATTGTTAGAAAGCCTTTTCTTACACTATGGTTAATGAAGAATTCAAACATGTTTTCTTCTAGTGCTTGTATGGTTTCATTTTTCCATTTTCTATTTGGCTGCCTAATCTACTTGGAGATTATTCTTGTGTATGGTATGAATTATGCATTTAATTTTATCTTTTACAATTGGCTAGCCAGTTATCTCAGCACCATTTATTAAAATTCTTTCTTCTGGCCCTGGCCGGGTTGTTTAGTTGGTTGGGGCATCATCTAGATAATCCAAGGTTGGAAGTTCAATCCCCAGTCAAGGGACATGCAACAATTAACCAATGAATACATAAATAAGTGGGAAAACACATCAATGTGTTTTTCTCAATAAATAAAACAACTTAAATATTTTAAAAATTAAAAAATAAATAAATATTTTTAAAAGTATTTTTCCCTAGTGATTTGAGATGCCACCTTTATCACATGCTAACTTTTCATATATACTTGAGTCTGTATTTAGGCTCTATTCTATTCTATGCATGTGCTTTTCTTTTTATTTGAAAATACTATACTGTTCCAATTCTATTTGCCTGGTAGAATGATGAAGTTTTTCTTTTTCAGTGTAGATAAAAACTATTTTGACTTCTCTCACTGTAGATTAATTTTGGCTGTCTTTGATCTTCATATAAATGGAACTATATTTTCTGTCCAGCTGCTTTCATTTAATCTTTTATCTGTGAGGTATATTCATGAAGTAGGAAGTATCAGGAGCTTGCTATTTTCACTGCTGTGTAGTATTCATTAATGTGCATATGCTGCAAATTCTTTGTCCATTCTTCTGTTGTTAGACATATGGATTGCTTCCAGTTTGAGCTGCTCATAAGACAAGCGTATGCTTAGCTTTAGTAGATACTACCAAATGATGTTTCAAAGTGTTTGTACCAATTTATACTCCTACCAGCAATGATTGATATTTCCAGTTACTCCAGAGTCTTGTCAGCACTCAATATTGTCAGTCTTTTAAGGAAAAAACTTCTGCCTGAAAGGAAGAAAGTAGAAGAGATTGATGAAATGGACCAGGCAGAACTGGTGGACTTGGATCCAAATCAAAAAGGATAGCAACATTCCAATGGAGAAGCATATGAAGATGATGAACATCATCCTAGGGGTGGTGGTCAGTGTCAGACCTCTTAATGGGGCCAGTGAATGTCACTCACTGTTGGCATTTTATATACAGTAGTAAAAGAGAGGAGGACTATAATCATAATATGCTCACTACATGCTATTGTTTTGTTTCAATATTCAGCTATAACAGTGTTTTAAAAGTTAAAGGAGGAATAAATTCAAAATACTAAAAAAAGAAAGAAAAACCTCACATGACAACAATTCTTCTTCCTCTTGAGACTCAGAAGCCATTTCCAAAGCAAGGAATACCCTTGAAAAAAAAACACAAACAAACCACAGTAGGCCCCATTTCCAACACATCTAATAAATTACTCATGGCAGTAATGAATAATTCCATTTTATAGAAAAGTGTAAAAAGTGGTTATTAGCCTAGATTCAGTGTAGCAGTTTGTTGCCTATTCATAAGTCATTTCCTCTCTTCTTTATCAGCAGGACCTCAATTTTGTTCAGCCCCCATCCTACAGGGACGGTGAACCTACCTTCAGCTCGGGGGGAATCCTGATTAATGTAAGCTAATCATGGCTTTCCTATTCCTGTCACAGTAATTAGCTGAGGAATGATCATGGACCCAGGTCTAGCCAGTGAGAAATGAGGAAGGACTGCTAGGGGCTAGGAGGCTTCTAGAAAAGATTTTCTTACTGCAGAGACAAGATTCCAGAGAAAATGGCCCTTTTTGCCTCTGATGTGTTGTATCTGGATATGATCCATAGAACAGCAACAGCCACCTGATGGCCAGGCTGAAAACACAGCACATCCAAGAAAGAATCACAAAACGTGGTGATCAAGCCTTTACCATAGGTCCTGGAAACTGCCCTATCCAAGTTTCTGAGAATTAATAGTAGCTAATTGCCTAAGACCACTATGGCTGGGTTTTTCTATTACTGGCCAACTCTAAACTAATAACCCTGGACTGTGTTAGAATAACAAAGGGGAAACATTGCTCTTATGTATGCTTTATAAATATGCATAGCAACTTTCTGCATCTTTTAGATCAGTGGTTCTCAGACTTTAGCATGCATTAGAATCTCCTGGAATGCTTATTGCAACAGGTTAATGGAATCTACTATAAGAGTTTCTGATTAATAGGTCTTGCTGTGTTAGAGTCCAGAATTTGCACTTTCCCAAGTGATGCTAATGCTGTTGGTCCAGGGACCACTATCGGAGAACAAGTGTTCTAGAGTATAGACACTGTATTATTGTTTTTATCAACATGCTTTTTAAAAATTCATATATTTTTAAAGATTTTATTTATTTTTTAGAGAGGGGAAGTGAAGGAGGAAGAGAGGGAGAAAAACATCAACGTGTGGTTGCTTCTCTCACGTTCCCTACTGGGGACCTTGTCTGCAACCCAGGCATGTGCTCTGACTGGGAATTGAATCAGTGACCCTTTGGTTCATAGGCCGCTGCTCAATCCACTGAGCCACACCAGCCAGGGCCAGGATTTTTCCTTCTTATATCAGCTCCATAATCCCTCTAGTCCAGGGTGTCAAAACTCATTTTTACCAGGGGCCATGTTGTAATTTCAGGAACCAAATGTAATTTCAACTCCTTAACAGTTAAGGAGTAGTTACATTTATACAGTCCTAAAATTATTTCAGCCCTTTGAAGGTAACCATGAAGCTGATGTGGCCCCCCGATGAAAATGAGTTTGATACCCCTGTATACTCCCAGATATATTGTCCTTAGGTTTTGGTATTTTGCCAGAGGACTTTAGGTTGATCCTGCTCAGCAGGCCAAGACCTTGACCATTTGTCTTACTGTGGTCTTTCTTTCATATTAAAAGAGTTGAACACAGAAGACCACAGCACTGCCAGGCATAGGCTAGTCCATTCCAAAGAGTTCATTTAGTCACTTTTATTAGAGGAAATGAATGGATGCCTGAAAGCTTCTTACGTCTGTGTTTCTCTATAGCATGAGAATTTGAGCATGCTTTTTATCTTTGTCACATTTTCTTTGAAAATAAAGAAAACCAACTCCTCAGTGCTCCAAAGATCAATGCTTGCATTTAAATGTCATCTGTCAATCATCTCAGATATAAAAGAAAGTCACTCTGCAGAGAAAAAGCTGAGTCTGAGTTACAGCTATGGTCTTTGACCCATGAAAGCATGGGTTTTCCAGCCCCTTCTGGCCTGTAATGTTTCTTCTGAGAAATCACCTGATAGTCTCATGGACACTCCTTTGTAAGTAACTGTTTCCTTTCCTCTTACTGCTTTTAAGATATCTCTTTATCTTTAATCTTGGCTAATGTAATTATGATATGCCTTGTTGTGTTCCTCCTTCTGTCCAACTTCTTTGGGACTTTCTGAGCTTCCTGGACTTCCTGGAAGTCTATTTCCATTGCCAGATTGGGGAAGTTCACCTTCATTATTTGTTCAATGCTGGAGGGTTGGGGGGTGCAGAGTGAAGGGGGGATAAAAGGGAAAAATTGGGAAAACTGTAATAGCATAATCAATAAAATAGACTTCAAAAAAGAATTGGTTTTCAGATGTATCTACACTCCTAATGTAACAGTGGAAAATTGTAATGGTGGGAAATTGTAACCCATCCCACCATTCTTTTGATATTATTTCTGTAAGTGCTGACTCTGACTAATATGTATCCTGTAGATGAATAGCATGTTTGTATAAAAATCCTGGGAACTAACTTCAAAAGATATAGATCCTGACCTTCAGGCATCCCAACTCTGAAAGATTTTCTGACTTTCAACCATGGAACCAGGATGATGTGAAGTCATGATGACAGGAAGCCAGGATGACTAAATGAGGATGATACACACGAGACCATCACTTGCTTAATCAGAATGGACTATGCTTGTCTGCATGTAGAGAATTTTGCAACTCCCTAAGGCAGAGTAGCACCTTCTGTTCAGTCAGGGCATTTAGTATAATTTAAGGGGAAAATGTTCATAAGAAGAAAGCTGACACACAAAATGTAGATGATACCCAATTATCACTGGTCTTGGCTTGAATTCTTTAGGCAGCCTGAGGCAAAGTTTGGGGCACCCAATTCATTTTCATTGTAAATATGAAAGTTTATTTCTCTTTCACTTAAACCCCCAGTGATGAATGGTCCAATACTGGCTTAACAGCTCAGCCATCACTGATTTGTATATTCCCAAACCATTTGAATTGCTGCTGCTTCCCAGACAGTGGGGAGTGGGTGATGGAGAGAGAGAAAAGGAAGAGAGGCAGGAGGGTGAAAGGAAAATGTATACTAAATTGTTTTTAAGAACAAGACTTTAGAATGTGTATATACCACTTCTGCTCACATCCCCTTGGCAAGAACTTAGTCAAATAGCTACACCTAGCTCCAATGGTTTGGTCTCTAGCTGGGCAGCCATGTGTAAGGCACTAAAACTTTGATTCAGAAGGTGCAAACTCAGGAGGTTATGCTGAGGGAAAAGCGAGGCCAGGCAAGGAAAGATGTGAAACACTGTGATGCCTTGCACTATAAGCCAGTCATGAAGAGTAGTGTGGATCACTCATCAGACCTGTTGGCTTTGCACACAGTACTTTTCTGCAAGAGTTACATGGAGGCAATGTGCTTAGAAGTAGTAGCAAGGAAAAAGAGGGAAAGTTATTTGTTTCTCTGCCACCAAGTCCTATTTCTCACTGGCCAAGGTCCACAGTCATGGGGAACTAATTCTCTCTTCCTTTTGTAAAATCTAACCCCTTGGCATCTGCTCAGAAGTGATCCCCTCTCTAAAAGTGGAAGAATAACCCCATGTGAATGAGGCATTAATGAGGAGAGGGGAAGGGGCAGTTAGAAGACTCTGAGAAGGTATATAAGATCTATGTTTCAATACATTACTTACTGTCACTTTGAGAGGAAAATAAAAGGGATGTTTTTATAAACTGCTCTAACAAAAACTATTTCTCATAGTTCCGAGTCTGTTGCTTGGTATTTTACAAAGGGAGCTAATTGATCAAAAAAGCCAATGGGGGAGAAAGGAGCCTTCTTTTACCTTTGACCAAGAGCTCTCCTAACATAGGGATATTTTCCTCATCTCAGAAACTTAAATGATGATTTCCTTTTTCTGCTCTCTCCCCATTGGATGTCAATCAGAATGCTCTGAGAAGTTATCCTTTGTCCTATCCATCATCCATTCTTTCTTTCTTCCTACCTCCCTTTTTTTCATCCACCAATCCAAAAAGATTTATGTGTGATTATTTTTGCTTTGTTAAAAAGGTTAAACCCCATCATGGCATTAAAAAAAAAAAAGCAATGTGCAAATCAACTGCTCCAAATGGCACAGAACATGATCATTAGGCAACCAAATATGATTTAGGTGGTCTTTGACTGAGCTTGACATATTTGTTTACTCTGAGTCTGTGAATTTGGAATTAAACCAAATCAAAACATAACTAAAAGACTCGTCTCCAATGAGAAACAGCCTCAGTGGATTTTGAAACATCTAACTCTGTTTCCAAAGAATCTTTAAAAACAGAAATATAATCATATTGACACAAATTATATCAATTGGCTGTACAGATTCTAGAATGTAAGAGCAGGAAGATCTGTCAAGATACAGTCACATGATTTTTAGACTTGGTTGTCTGAAGTTCTGTGGTCTTCTCAGAGGCCCCCTTGGGGTCTCATTGTGGTTGGGGCAACAGTGAAGAAAGGGGAGGCTGAGTGAACAGGAATCATGCCCCCTGCCTCCTGTAATTCAGTCCAATCAGCTCCATTTTGTGCTTCTCACATTGTTTCAGAAGCTAAGTATTCATTGCTCAATATTTATCCCCCAATTTTTCCTTCCTCTACCCTGATGTTGTGTGCAATGGTAATGGCCCACCTTCGAGCTATGGAGTATGTTCATTCATGACAATTCTGTTCCCCAGTTTCTCAGTCTTGCTGGCAGGTAATGGATTGGCATATGACCCAGCATTGTCCCATGAAACATGGGAAGTCTTTGATGTTAAAGTTTTTGTGAAATGCTGACTTCCTTATTAAAAAGGGACACCTGTGGCTGATACTGACCTTGCCTTTCTTCTTCCCTCCTCCTTTCAATGCCAGCGTTATGTGCATCACTACTGTACATAAGTAACCCTGTGAGCATGTGACCATAAGCATGAAATGAATGCCTGGAGTCACAACAACATTGATTCTGACCTCAATGAGCCACTAAACTAATTTCAGCAAACTTCTGACTCCACACTTCTTGCCTTGTGAGGAAACGAACCACTCTTGCCTAAATTATTTCAGTTGGATTTTTGTCAGTTGCATCCAAAAAAAGCATTCTTATCAGATACACACATATTGTGCTTCCAGATAAGATTTTGTTTTGATCAACGATTCTGAAGTTAAGAATTTGAGATATCACAATCTTGCCCCATCTTCTCATTTTAAAGATAAAGAAGTTTTATTTGTCTATTGCTGTGTAACAAACTACCTCAAAACTTAGTGGCTTAAACAACAGCCTTTAAAAAAAATCTCTTACAGTTCTGTGAGCTGACTGCATCCAGCTGGGCAGTTCTGCTCCGTGACATCCACTGAGCTGGTTATTTGGGTGCTCAGCTGGCTCACTTGGCTAATGTCTTAACCAGAACAGGATCCCTTAGCTCAGTGGGGCACTAAGTATCTCTCTGCCCTTCCCTTCAGAGTGGCAAAGCTCTCTGTCCACATGGCCTCTCTATGGAAGCCTCTCTGTTTGGTTTCCTTAGCCAGGAGTCTGGGCTTCTTACATGGCACCTTACTCAGGCCAAACCAGGTCTTCCTGTGCCATAGGCCTGAGTCTAGCACAGTGTCACTTTTGTGATATTCTTCTGGTTAAAGTAAGTCATGGAACATTTAGATTGAAGAGCAGAGGGCTATGCAAATGTATGAATACCAGATGGTGTGCTTTATCAGGGGCAGTCTTTGCAGATTAACTCCTACAGAAACTGAGACCCAGACTGAAAGCTTGTTGTAGCAGCTACTAGCATCTTGACTGTGTCATTTAGAAGGCCACTGAAGGAATAAGAGCTCCATTCATGGGATGGAGAGTGCTGGAGGAAGAAGACAAGGTACTTATCCCTGGCTCAGGGTTTTTAAACCTCAGCAATCTTGACATTTGGGGTCAGTTATCTCTGTGTTGCTGGGGACTGTCCTGTGCATTTTAGGATATTTAGGCCAGCATCGCTGGCCTCTACCCAATACAAGGCAGTGAAAGTTCCCCTCCAGCTGTAAGGATGAAACATGTCTCTGGGCATTGCCAAATATTTCCTGGAGACAAAAGAGTTCTAGCTGAGAACAACAGCTCTAGACTGAGAAGTATTTAAAGGTTGTGTTACTTTACAGAAGCCCAAGAGGGCTAGAGAGCCTTATCTTACATGTGGGCCAGTGGAGCACATTTATATTTCTTAATTCTTCCCATGGGAAATGTCTCTATGTAATAGAAAAAGATGGGATAATCAATTTGTTACCCTGGACCACTTACTTGATGTCGAGCCTTTACTTTGGATAAGGGCTTTTTAATTTCTGCTCTAAGTTTATGAATGAGACTGTACCCTCAAGTGGAATCTGAATTGATATTCTCCTTCTCTTCTAGAATGTAGAACTAAGTGATTTCACTACCATTTTTCCTTTTTTGTTTTTACCAAGAGCTGTCCACAAATAAGTAAGTGGATTTTAAAGTCATGAGATACAGTGAAATCAGCCAGAGAAATAAGCAGATGAAGAAAGAAAATGTGGTAACCTATGACAGGCTCCACCCTGAGTCTCTTCAACACTTAAAAGTGGGATAGAAAAGAAAGAAAACCAGAAACATATTCATGTATATTTATTTACACAGACATACACTTATATGCATATATACATATGTGTAAATACATATATATACATATATACATATATGTATACAAGGTCTATCTAGAAGGTATCCAGTCATGTGCTATGAAAAACTGAGACATTTATTGAAGAAGATAGAAGAAACATTGTACGTAGGACAATGATGCCTCAGTCCCCTGCAAAGTAGGCACCTTGGGACCTCACATAGTTCTCCCAATTGCCATCAGCTGCCCCATCGTATTTTCCTGAATCTCGTCGATGGTCTGAAATCTCTTCCCTTTCAAAGGTGATTTTAGTTTTGGGAAAAGCCAAAAATTGCAGAGTGCCAAATCTGGGCTGTAGCAGGGCAGAGTCACTTGGGTGACTTGATGTTTTGCCAAAAAACTCTTCACAAGATGTGATGCATGAGTGGGTGCATTGTCATGATGAAGCTGCCAGTCACCAGTTGGCCATAGCTGCAGCATTTTGAATCATACAAATAGTTTCCATGGAGAAATGTTCAAGCTTAAGGCAAAATTTGATGCAGATTCTTTGGTCAGTCATTTTGAATGTGATGGCCACACAGTACACATGCACACTCAACAGCATCTACTACCCCCATTGACTAGTACAATGAAGTCATCATTGTTTACACATATGCATTTCAACCCACTCTCCTTGGCTGCCAAGTTGCATCAATATTGTGCAAACTATTCTTGTTGTATTAACAATGACTGGACTTTTTTCAGACAGACCTCATATACATATATGTATATATTTATATTTTGTGAGATAATACAAAATATATATTGGTCTCTGCCCCCAGTTCCTGGCACAGATCTCTTAAAACCCTTGTGATTTCCTAAGTGATAAGAACACTAAAAGCATCTGTTATTGTAATATTTGGGCTTTGACCCTGGTTCCTGACACAGGGCTCCTGAAACCCTTGTAATTTCCTGGAGGAAAGATGTATCTTTTGTTTCAGTGAGGGGACTCTGGGTGCATTCTTGGTGAGGGTTGGTCACCAGAAAGACAAGCCATCATTAGAAACTTGGGTCTTTCTGTCCACCCTCATTCTTCTGAGAAGGGAGAAGCACTGAAAATAGAGTTAATGATCAATCGTGTCTACATGATGAAACTTCTATAAAGTCCTGAAAATATGGGGTTTGTAGAGCTTCCAAGCTGGTAAATGTGGAGATGCTGGGAGAGTGATAAACCAGGACAGGACAGAAGAGCTCCATGCCCCTTCCCACATAACTTGTCCTGTGCATCTCTTCCACCTGGATATACCCTCATCATATTCCTTTATAATAAGCCAGTGATCTAGGAAGGAAAATGTTTCTCTTGAGTTCTATATGCCTCTCTTGCAAATTAATCAAACCTAATGAGGGCATTATGGGAATGTTTTAAAATAGAAAGAAAGAATTTAAAACAATTTTTAGTCACACTTGCTTAATGCAAAGAATTGATCTGGTCACTGCCAATTCCAGGCTTATCACAGCCCTGTCTAAATTATGAGGGGAGCATATTCATGAGTTCCATGAAAGTAGCCTGCTTGCTCACCCCTGTGTCCACAATGCCTGGAAAAGTGCATGGCATGGAGTAGGTGCTCAAGTTAAGTTTGTTGAATGAGTGGGTAGTCTGTGCTGCAAGGGAAAGGACTTCAACATGTGCAGTCAGATGACATGGGTGATAGGTGCAACTCTGTGTGAAGTCACTGTGATTGGTGCTATTGGTACCCTGCCCAGTTCCCATTTACTTAGAGGGGCATCCATCCTCCAGGGACTCCAAGTATTGGCTTAATCCATGTAAGTGATAATGATGATGTGGACCATGGTATTGTCAGTAGAAGTATTAGAATTGATTAGAGTCTGGATTGTATTATTTATATGTTTTATTTTCTGAAAGCTATGATGATAAAAAACAATCTTTCTGGCCCAGAGGTACTGCTCCTTTTAGGCTAATCAATTCTTAGAGATAGTAAAGGGTTCAACATGCCATTGATGTAAACTAACTAATCCAGAGGCATACTTTCTCCTTACCTAGCTGGCCCTTGCACCCCAGGAGGCAATATTCCTCTGCCTTAATCATACCAAGGCTGCCTTGGCTGAATAGCTGATTTGGTTAGAGAGTTGTCCCGATATGCCAAGATTGTGGGTTCAATCCCCAGTCAGGGCACATAAAAGAATCAACTGATGAATGCATAGATGAGTGGAATAAACTGATGTTTCTCTCTCTCTCTCTTTCTCTCCCCCCTCCACTTCCTTTCTCTTTCTAAAATCAATAAATAGAAAAACTAAAAATAAATCATCCCAAGACCAGATACCTGGCAACTAGAGACTACCTTTATAGTTTAAAGCCTGAAAAAATTGTTCAAACTGTTTACCCTTCCCTGCCTTTCATCTCCTGCAGACACCCTAATAAAGGCTCTGGCGTAGGTGTTTCCCCTATACTCCTGTCCTCAGCCCCCAGACCAGAACCTGGTTCCTCACAGGGTCTGTGTGGTGTGTCATGCCTCGTACTCCTAGGACCTTCACTATATTAAACCTTGTGTTTCTGAACCTTTCCTGTGTCTCTTTTAGTGGCCACTCCTGCCTGACCATCACATAAAAGAACACAGACCATGGATACATTTTGGCAGTAGAGCCAACAGATTTCCTGGTGGATAGGATATGGACAGTATCCATGGATAAAAAGAGCAGGCAAGGATGATCCCAAAGTTTCTGACTAGAAAAACTGGCTAGAGGAAGTGGGAATTTGCTGAGATGTGGAAGACTGCATATGCAAGCAGTGAGGGGTAGAGGGGAGGAACGGTAGTGGTTATGCCTTGTTAATGTTCATATTTCTATTAGACATCAGACAGAAGAAATTGAGGAGGTAGTCGAAAAGTGAGTTTGGGCTTTAAGAGAAAGGTCTTGGCTAGAGATACATGCATAATTTGAGAGTTATTGGCATATAGATGTCTGAAGCCATGAAATTGAAAAAAAAAAAAGTCACTAAGGGAGTGAGTGTTTAAAGAAGAACAGAGGACCAAAGACTGAGGACCAAGGACTGAGCCCCAGGATCACCAAAGTTTAAAGTTAAATGTTTATCCTCATGGTTCTTTATGATTCATTTTCATTATCTTATTCAGTAAGCCTCCTGAGGGTAATAAATTTCTCAGTCTTTTCCCAAATCTATAAATTCAGTGTATTTCCTTTCAATTATTCACCACTTGAATCAAATTGTTATTGTTTACCAAAACATAGGGACATAAAACACCAACTTTTTATTATATCTCATAATATAATATGAGATATTATATTTATATTATATAAATATAAATATATCAATATATTAATAAAATATATTATATTATAATAGATAATATATTGTATCTATTATAATATATTATCTATTATAATATATAATGTATTGTATATTATAACATATATGATATATTATATTATATTATATTATATTATATTATATTATATTATATTATATTATATTTGTGGGTACAGAATGTGAGCTGGGCTGGGTGACTCTTCTGATCCCTTTGGTGTAGCTGGAGGTCTGTTGATGGTATTCAGCTGGTGGATGAACTGATACAGACAATATGGAGAGATGTAAACCTATTGTTGCAGCCACACAGGTAAGAGCTGATGAAAAGAAGTTACTGTGTCATGGGAAGAGGGGGTTGGGCCTTTCTGAAGAAGAATTCAGTCTTCTCAACCCTAGGGCTGTTACAGAGCTGGGGGAAATGACCAGAAGTTTGGTAAATCAAAGTATAAATAATTAGACAACTTTACTCATGTTCAGGGTAACAGAATCCTATCAGAGTGTGAGTTCTCCTCTAGTTCATCACTGTCACTTCATCTAATAACCAACCCCCTGAACTATGGGTCCCTGTACTGGAAACCACTACCCTCACACTTCACAGTGAATGACCTCCAGACCCCCCCAGGCAGCAGGGGTTGTTTCTTCTGCCGTGTTCCTGCAGTGGTTTGCACCGCCAGGGTCCTCATTGTCTGAGGGGCACACTTCAGTGCACAGTGTGGATGTGTGTTTCTGGGGAGGGCAGGTTTAATGGAAAGAAAATGAGAATAAAGTAATTATTTCCTATTCAATATTATTTCTGATTGCAAATACATGCAGAATTCAAAGAAGAAATCACCTGTTGATTGTTTTGCTTGGCATAAAGTTTTAATAGACAAAATTTCATAATAAATGGCATAATCCAGCTGTCACTTTTTTGCCTAATACAAAATCAGTTTTGCATTTATATATGCATACTTAGGTGTGTGTATAAATGTTCTAGAGCTTCAAAATTTGGAACATTTTTGATATATACTTGCAGAGAAGTGCACAACTCGAAAGTGCACAGCTCAGTGAATTTTCGTTCTCATAACATGTTCACACCCAGGTAGTCAGCACCTAGGCCTGGAAACAGACCTTACTAGCACCTGAGTGCTCCTCTCTTGCTCAAATAGTTATTATCCAAGAAAGAATTCTCCTTACTTAGAACAGCATAGATGAGTGTTGCAGGTTCTTAAATGTCATATAAATGGAATTATGTTTTGTATCTGGCTTCTTTTTCTGCACATTATGCCTGTGAGATTTATATATGCTATTGTTTACAGTAGTTTATTCAATCTCATCAGTATGTATTCCATAGTATGCACATGCTAAAATTTATTCATTTTGCTACTGATGGATATTTGGGAAGTTTTCAGTTTTAGGCTCTGAGTAATAGGGTTAGTCTGAACACTTTAGCACAAGAGTTTTGGTTCACATGTGTGAACCAAATGTCATTGGTTCCCAGTGTACTTCCTCTTCCCTTACAAATCTGTTTACTTGGTTATATCTGTTCAAAATTGTAGCTTCATCGATGTTTTGCACATTGTTGGCACCATACATATTGAATTCAACTGATGTTTAATATACTTTACAGAAGATTACACAATGATTCAGATGCTCTCTCTGGAGGACAAACTCATCTGAGGTGTGGAGGGACAGGAAGACCATTCTGGCTTCATGTCTAGGCAGTGTTCTGTCCAGTTTCACAGCCGTGAACCACCACTGCAGTACAAGCCCTCATTATCTATTACCTGTATCACTTGTGATAATTTCCTTAGAAACCTTTCTGCTTCCAACACTACCACTGTTTACAAACTGTTCTCAGCACAGCAGCTAGAATGAGCATTGAAAACATGACAGGACATGTCATTGCAAACGTGCAGTAGCTTCCCATCCCACCTTCCCATCCCACCTGGTGTCCAGTCTGAGCATCCCACAGACCTGTGCCCTGTGACCTTCTTACTTTCTGACATCCTCTCTTACCACTCTTTTCCCTCCCCTCCTCCCTCCTCAGCTACAGCTGTACTGACCTTCTTGCATGCCAAAATTTGGGGCCTTTCTCGGTTTGTCCCTCCAGGAACACACTTGGAGACAAGGACTGGAGCATAAATCCTTTATTTGAAAAGTGAAGGAAATGCTCTAACAGGGGTATACAAACTTTTGGTGTCTCTGGGCCTCACTGGAAGAACTGTCTTGGGCCACACATTAAATACAGAAACACTAACAAAAACTAATGAGCAAAACAAAGGTTTTAAGTAAATTTATGATTTTGTGTAGGGCTGAATTTAGAGCCATCCTGGGCCACATGCAGCTCGTGGGCTACGGGTTGGACACCCCTGACTAAGACATTGGGAAGGGAGCTAGGACAGGGAAGGTGGCTAATAAAATTGTGCTACATGCCAGCTCCCTCTGTGGGAGGCTGACCTCATCCACTGGCAAAATCTGGGAGTCAGCATGCAATAGGCTCCTCGGTGTTAGTCCTCCAGAGAGTCAGCACAGAGAGTGTGTGCACAGAGGGACTATGTGGAGGAGCAAAGCAGGCACCAAGGCCCAGAAAAAGCCCTCAGGCAAAAAGGATTCAGATGCTGACAATTTGACTTCAGACTGTCATTAAAATGGTAACCTGAGGCATATAGGCTTGCTGTTTGCTCTGCCTAGAGCACTCTGTCCTCTGATATTGGCACATCACCCTTTCAGATCTATACTCAGATGACGCCTTAGGAAGGCCCTTTCTAATTGCCTTCTTTAAATTGCCACCCGACTTCTAACACACACAGGTATCTTGTTTATTGCCTTTCCTCCCTCACTAAAGGGAGGCACCAGGAGCACAGGAACTTGAGTCTGTATGTGTGTTGTTTTATGTCCACTCCCCAGCTTGGTGCCTGGTACATAATAGGAGTTCATTGAACACTAAAGGAATGAATGAAAGCTCATTTTTAAAATGGACTTTTTTCATTTTTCTCCTATGTCTTTGTCAATAGATTTATAATCCTTAGAGATGAAAAATATGATTGGCATCTACAAGCACCAACATGTACCTATTGGGACTTGATTATGAATGGCCTTAAATGGCTCTCCTCTTGCTCTCATACAGGTTGAACATCTACTGTGTGCTGGGAACTGTTCAAAGGACTAGGAATATTGCTATATAATGGCTAGGAATGACTTGGTAGCAGGAGACAGAAACGCCAAAAGCAATGGCTTTAACCAAATAACGGTTTTATTTTTCTCATCTAATTAGCCATCTAGATGCAGGCAGTCCTGTATACATACAGTGGCTCCAAGGACTCTTCAGGGACCCGTCTGATTCTACCTTCCCCTGTGGTTCCAGGCTTGTTGCTCCCCCTCCAGCAGTGTCTGCATTCCAGGCAGAAAGGGACAACACATGTTCCAGAGGATACCTTACTCTATGATCTGCTTTCCTGAAAAGTCCACCCAACAATTCCTGCTTGTATCTTCTTACACATCTCTTGGCCCCCTAGCAGTAAGGGAGCTAAGAAATGTAGCATTTTTGTGATTAGTTTGTTTCCTTTAGTGGGCTACTTGCTTGTGGAAATAAAATTGGGGACAATTAAATGCATCCCTCAGTAAGCCACTAGCAATACCTGCTGTCCCACTGTTGCCGTGAGACTGACAAGCACCATGCTCTCTTGAAGCTGTCCTTGGTGAGCAGGCAAACAGAAAACCAGAAAGCAAGCATATACCCACTTACACATACATACCCACTTGCAGAAAGTGCCAGCTAGCCATGAGAGCTGTGCAAGTAGTAAAATGAGGGGAGTGGTTATAGTAATTCAGATTCTAGTTACATCTAGAAGCCAGAGGCTGCTCTCTGACATTGATGCTGAAGTGACATTGATGCTGAAATCTGAATGACAAACAGAGGCAACCTTGCCAAGATCAATAGCAATTTTACTGATCCTTTGTTGGTTATAACTTAATCTGGGAAAAGAGAGCAGTGTCTGCCTAGTTTTACAAAATCCAGCTTTCTAGATGTGAAATAAAGCATCCTTATTTTTGCTAAACATTTTCTCAAAGTTGTGATGGGGCCTTTTCTCCTTCTCAGGCTCCTCTCTCTCTTTTTCTCTCCTCTCTCTTAAACACACAGCAAAAGTTGATGTTGTTCCTTGGCAATAATGGGGACATGATACAGGGTAAAGGGGTGGAGAGGCGTTTTGGTTATTTTTTTAAAGCATGTCAAAGCATGAGCGCGGGCTGTGAAACAAAGTGTCATAGGTTCATTCCCAGTCAGGGTACATGCCTGGGTTGCAGGCCATGACCCCCAGCAACTGCACATTGATGTTTCTCTCTCTCTCTCTTTCTCCCTCCCTTCCCTCTCTAAAAAATAAATAAATAAAATCTTTTTTAAAAAGCCTAATGAAAAAAAATTCAGGGAAAATAACCAGATGAGGGCAATTTATAACAGAGGGAGAAATTGTAGAGATGGTCTGTTCACACCATATGCCAGTCCAGTGAGGGTAGGTTTTATTAAAGAAGATGCATTGTAAGAGCTTGATGTTTTGGCTTTGAGAGCTTGTCAGTGGCATTGGATGACACAGTCTGCCTGTGGGTTACATCCTAATTCACACACAGTGTTGGCATGATTTTCAAGTGTTCATGGATCGTAAGTTAGCTATTACAGAGAAATGTGGTTTTTACATCTATGAGGTTTGTTAGCCACAATAAGGGTTCAGATGTCACTGCATTTATTTTTTCTTGAGACCGCTGAGAACTTGCTGCCAGTTCTTTTCTCCCAATGCTTTTATGCCACAATTTGTTATCCTTTTTCTAATAGCCACAGACAGAAACACCTTCGTGCAAGTTGGCAACCTTGTGGCTCCTCAAAATCCTGGTTAGACTGGAAACAGCAGGTGACTTCAAGTCCGCTTTCATGAGAATCAACAGAGAGGAGAGTGGCAAAATGTCAGTGAGTGCTGTGAGTCTCACATGTCTATCACAGACCACTTCATGTTACACGTACCGGTGATTTTTTACACTTTGTGTAGAAACATTTGAAACATCTTTCATCGCATATCATTTTAAGGTTACAATGTTGTGGGACTGTTTTTTCCTTTTACTTTGGAGATGGAGTGCTCTGAGCCCAGATCACCAATGCTCAAACTCAACACCGTATGGACGGCCACATCCAAATGAGGTGACTTTCTGTTTTTCATCTGGATGTTCAGTACAGTGTAAATGTTGCCTCAGTGGAATATTTTTCTTTTTAATTGTAAGAAACCTATATTATAATGGACTCAGATAATGTTAATGTCTTTATTACATATAACTTTTTTAGTAATTATCTTCTCTGTATAAGGAGTGCCTGCTGTTTATACTGTTCCTTTTGTAACTGCTAATAATTAAACCCTATGTCCTTAATTTCTGGATTCCATATCTTGTTCATTTAATAATTCTACTTATGGAATAAATATATAAGATAAAAGATATTGATAATCAAGATTGTTTTAAAATGTCACTTGAGTGGTTTAAATAAACTCATACATTATTATAGAGGAATTGTTTACAATGATTAGTAACCATATTATTAAAGTATTTAATAAAAATGGTGACAATATCATGTTAAATAAACATAAAAAGATATAGAATAATGTAATTACTGGATGATTACAATTTTGTAAGATGCATTAAAAAACTAGAAAATAATACCTCTGAGTATTAGTCACTGTATGGTGGGAATTCGAGTAAGTTTTCTTTGTTATTTTGCATTTTCCTGCATAGTTTGCATTATTTTTTCAATGAACATGTAACATCATTTTAAACTTTTTTATTTTTAGAGAGGGGGAGGGAAGGAGGAAGAGAGAGAGAGAAACATCGATGTGTGGTTGCCTCTCACATGCCCCCCACCAGTGACCTGGCCTGCAACCCAGGCATGTGCCCTAAACCGGGAATCAAACCAGCAACTCTTTGCTTCGCAGGCTGGCACCCAATCTACAGAGACACACCAGCCAGGGCAAAAATCAGTTTTAAAAAGACTACCAATTTATTTTTCAGTGAGGAGGTAATTTATGAGGAAAAAAGAGCACTGGCTCAGAAACTTAGTAAATGTGAGTTCAAATTCAATTGACTGTTTACTACATATGCAACCTAAACCTCTCTAAGCTCCAATATCTTTTTTTTCTGTAAGGGAGAGGGATAAGTAGTTCTCCAAAGCCATACCTTTTCCAATAAATACAAAGACAAGGGTTGAAATGACAGTGCTAGAATCATAATGAGAATGTGACAGAGGAGCCTGTGAGAAAGAAAGGTCATGAGATGGTACACACTGAGAAGGTGTTCAAAGTGAAGCCCTGATGTCACCCATGCTCCCAAACTACCATCAACACAGGCTCACACTCCAGTGTCGGAGCACTTCCAGACACTAGCTACCCTCTTCCTGTAAGACGGGAAGCAAAATCCATATGTGTAGTGTGATCATAAAAAGATGCCAGTAAGATCCCACACATTGTGGGCACTCAGAATTGTTATATTCTAATGTTTGCTTTTGTCACCCACAGTAGAAAGGAAAGAAGGGCTAGAACATGAAAATCACGATTTGTGCTGAGGGCTGCTTTAGATACTTAGAAGTCTATTTTAGCAGGCTTCCCTCCAGTTGGAAAACAAAACCTCTATCTTTTTCCATTTAAACACAGATATCCTGTTCTGATGACCTTCGACACTTTATTACATGACTGTAGTAAATAACAACTTCCCCATTTCAGACTCCAGTCCTGGTTAAACACTGCCATTAATTGCTGTACATAAAAATTGAAGTTTTTGTGAATAGAAGGAAATGTCATTTAGATTCCTTTGCTTTGTTTGCTAAATTTATTGGAGGGCTTGGGTGGTGTCAGCAGCTAAGACAGTATCACTGAGTTGTTGGTCTGTCACTGGGAACTGCCCTACACAGATGCTAAACACCAGCCAGCTTAGGGGCAGTGCTGACATGTTAGGAGAATTATAGAGCTTCATTGGAAATCTGAGTGCAAAATGAAATTGAGAAATCAACTTCCAAACACTCACAAACAGATTTAGTTGCTTAGAAAATGCACTTTCAGTTACCTTAGTTACTGTATAAAATGACACTCTTTAAGAACTTGCAAAGAAATTAGTTAAAAATCATGTAGGTAGCTTTGAAGAAATTCTCAGAAATTGCTTTACCATAAATTTCTGTATTGATCAGGACATTGGGTTAAAGCTTTTGTCATCTTTCACCTTTGGTTGTGTCATTCTTTGTCAGCATTTCTTAAATAAAGAAAGCCTGGGATTATATAATTCAAATTTTACTGAAAAATTGGTTTGCTTCTAGTTTTCTATTATCAACTCATTTTTTATTGCAGTTTAATTTCAGAAATTATTTTTATTACAGATTGATTTTCAATTTACTTCTAATGTTTTGAAACTAAGCTTTAGTAAAATAGAAATAACATTATAATCTGCTAGATGATAGAATCTTACAATTTTAAAATTAGAAGAGGCTTTTCCTGCCCCATCATTTCCATTATTGAGATGATTACTAGAGAATCATCAACACTGGTAATATTTTAAAGGAGAATAATTTGTTCTAGTTTGCTTATCTTGTATTATAAATCTCCTATTCAAAAATGGTGTTAATTTCTGCAGACTGGGTCTTGATGTAAGTATAAGGAAAAATTAAGACTTTGGAGTAAACAAAAGGAATGACTGGCTATTCTCTCAGTGGAACACAGGTCTCTGGGGATCATGTAATTCTACAGGAATATACACCTTTATCTTTCACTAACCTATTTTATAAGTCACTGAAATAAAAGCTAACTTGAAAACTATTTTACTATAAATTTCTAAATTGACCAGAAAAGTTCAGAAGTTGATGAGAAAACTACAGTAATGCAAATAAATCTTGTCCTGTGGGTAGTCAATGAATTTCCCCTTCCCATTGTGCAAGAGGACAGTTTTTGTCTATTTGTAAATTTATTCCAGCATTCCCATTTATCTATGTTTCTGTTCTTTGAATTCTTCTTTGAGTTGTAATTTTTACTAATAAATTAAATAAAACATTCACCAGGTATTCATTTTTATTTATATAGGAGTCATTATTTTACCTTTTTGATAAAATTATCCTTTAACCTAAGATACTATGCAAATGACCATTGTGTGATAGAAAGCCAGTCACACCTTTTTCCAAGCTTATGGATGAAACAAATGGAAGCCCAGAGAAACTCAGCATGCATGATGTACATGTAATGAACTGCTGAGTACCTGTGAGTAAATGTCTACTTGGTGCCTAAATTGATGTTCTTTCTCTCTCGATGCACTGTCTTCTCATGGAGTGCTTCTCAAACATGAGAAATACTTCTTTATTCTCAAGAAAACTGCTTTTAGTTTCATGTTCCAGTTAATGCTGATGTTTCCAAGTATTTATTTGGTACTAAAAAAAAAAGGGTACTCCTATAATCTTGAGATTCATGGCAGTGAAATTTGATTTACATAGTCTTTGAACTCAGTCTTGTCTTTCTGACTGCTAGGTTTCTTTGTTCTGCTTTGGCTGAGATATTTTTCTTGGCTTTGCATCAAATACCAAATTTCTTGAAGCCATAGTTGGTATAAATTAAGGTATGCATTAAATTGCACGCAAAGCTCCTCCCTTCCAGCACTTGTCAGACCTTCTGATTATGTCTAGGAGAAAGCTTCAGTAGGGCGGTAGTGTGTCTTTAACTTCTCTCTTGAACTTGCCACTTGCTATTTTATAACAAAGAGGGAGCTTCAGAGCCTCCCAGAAGGGTCAGTATATAATTTTCTTTTTATTTTGTTTTGCTTATTTCATGATTATCTTTTATTTATGGAACATAATTCTGTTTTGTATTTACATTAGAAGGAAAAAGCTTCTTTTAAAATAAATTTTAGTTAAAAATAGGTTGAAATAAAGAACATCATTATTTAAATAACCCAGGTAATAGTTATAAGGTAGGAGATGGCAAAAATTATGATTCTTATGATTACTCAAATTTGGGAAGGAGGAGAATCTTTGGAGGTGAAAATCCAGGGCTACTCCAGTGAACCATGTAATGGTTAAGTGGCCCTGGGTCACTTACCTATAAGAATCTGCCTGTCAAACTGAGAATTTTGTAGACAGTACCAAATAAAGACATTTTGGTCAGTGAGGAGCCACGTATACAACAGTGGCCCCTAAGATTACAATGAAGCTGAAAAATTCCTATCACCTGGTGACATGACAGCCACAGTGCAATGAGTTACTCATGTGTTTGTGGTGATGCTGGTGTAAACAAGCCTTCTGCACTGTGAGTCATATAAAAGTATAGCCCATACAATTATAGTAGTAGGCTATGCCATTTAGGGTTTTGTACATGGACTCTAAGCTCTTCACACAAAAACAAAATTGCCTAATGATGCATATCTCAGAAGTATCTCCACTATTCAGTGGTGCATGACTGCGCTATCTACTTCATGGAGCCATTGTGACAAGGTAAATGACTGTAGGTTTTCTGATGTCACAGAGTCTGTCTAATTTATCTGTTTATTCCTCAGCTTCTAGTACAGTCCTTAGCACACAGGACTCAATAAGAGCTCATTTTCTTTCTTCCCTTCTGTGGTTCTCCCTAGTATGGTCACCTGAACTTCCCTATGGTGTTTTAAAGCAGAGAGTATTGCATAATAATACATGAAATATACACAAGCACTTATAATCTTTTATTTTTCCCTGTGATTATCAAAGCTGTGTACAGTGACTGCATACAGTGTGTGTGTATGGGGGGTACACACACATATATATGAAATACAGAATGAAGCAAAAAAAAATTCCTGAAATGCCATCCCTATACACACACATCACACCTCAAAGTCAACCACCTTTAATTTGATAAATTTTTATTTTTGCTGTAATTAAAAAATTCTTTATACATTGAGATGCTACCATTACCAGTTTTATAACCTGTTATTTTTATTTAACATTAGATCATAGATTTTTTTTGACTTGGCATTTAAAATTCTTTCATTCAACATAATTTTTTTATTTTAAAGATTATATTTATTTTTAAAGAGAGTGGAAAGGAAGGAGAAAGAGAGGGAGAGAAACATCAGTGTGTGATTGCCTCTCACACAACCCCCACCAGGGACCCTAAACCACAACCCCGGCATGTGCTCTGACTGGGAATCGAACCAGTGACCCTTTGGTTTGCAGCCCACACTCAATCCACTGAGCTACACCTGCCAGGGCTCACTCAACATAATATCTAATCCTTGATCCACACTGGGGCCTTTCTTTCCCTTCCATCATGGGATCTACCAAAAGAACGTGATCCTGTGAACCCTTTGGTAAAGGACCAATCAGACTATTTGGATTTGGGGAGTAAGGCAAGGGAAAAAGAGAGAGAAAAAGGGAGGTGGGTGGGGGGTGAGTAATGGAGAAAGAGCTTCACCAACACAAACTGGGTTGGGAGGTCTAGGTCAGGGAAGAGGTTGCCTTGCAAAGCTTGAAACCCACCCATTAATCTTGCGCTCCCCCTGCTGGCCTCGCAAGCACATCCACGGGGCGAGGTATGACTAAGCAGGAACCAAGTCCATTGAAATCACCGATGATGGAGCTAAAGAAAAACAGCCAGCTTTGTGCAATTTTTAAACATCAAAGTTTACATCAACATCGATGGATTGACTGTGCTTATTTAGTTGAAACAAATTAGAATCCGATATCCCTACCCCTTCCTGGTCTCTTTCTCTTTTTCTCTGCCCCAGGGAAATGAAATTTTAAAGGTCTCAGCTTTCCTTTTCAAGATTCTTATTCTCTGGCCAGGTCTCCGTGATCTTGTTGGTTGTTTCTCTTAACTGTATTTTGCTGTTGCTTTTTTTTCCTCTCTCTCTCTCTTGCCATTTTTTTTAACTGTCTTTGCCATCCTCCACCCCTTGCTGGTGCATTTGTGAATAAAAAGGAAACAGTGAAACCCTGCCTTTGCCTTGCAAAGCAGAGCTCCATTAGCTCCTATAATTATGCAACCTCTTATCTCTCCATTTGCACTTAATTTGAAGATGTAAAAAGCTTTTCAACAATAGGTGTAGGCTCAACATGACAGTTGTGATAAAACAATGCCTCCAATAAAGAGAAAGGCACATTTGTAATTTCCTTTTCCATAATTTATAGTGATTTAGTGCCCTCCATCCCAATCAGGAGATAAGAATTTCTTTGGAAACAATTTTCTTTTAATAGTACCATATTAAGCCGCAAACACTTTTTTTTGCAGCCATTAGAGCTCCTAGTTTACAAAACAGTGACTAGAGATTGAATTAGGATTTAGAGAAAGGCTGTCTGCATCACATAAATAAACAATGAAGGCCTGGGCCACTTCATCACAGAACTTAAATAAGCAGTAGAGATGGTCACCTGCTGTGCTACGCACGCATAACCTATTTAAAAGATGGCAATGGTAATGAAAAAAATATAATAAAGATAAATATTATGATCAGAAAAAAAAGATGACAGTACAGGGTCAGAAGCATTAATGGACTCACAGTACCATTCATTTACTCTACCTGAGTATTTTTTTTTACACTAACGCCAAAGCCATGGGTCAGGTAAATTATTGCTGGCAGTAATGCAGACAGATGAGAAGACAAGGGGATTGTTGAATGATGAGAGGAAAAATACTAAATTAACTTAAGGATTTGTAGCCCTAAGCTTAACCTAATAAATGTTATTTGCCACTGATCCTTCTCACTGAGTTGTGACAAGAAAAAAAATCAATTCATGTTTAAGCACACACAAAAAGGTAGTTTATTACCGTGTTGGCTCATGTAACAGAAATTTAGAGCTTTAGGTATAGCTGGTTCTAGAAGCTGTTAAAAAACAAAATTCGGTTTTGTTTTGCCGTGTAGAAAGGTCAAATAAGGGGGGTGAAAGATGACGGCTTTGCTCCAGGCAGCATGATTCTGGGCTTCTGTGAAGAGGAGGGAAACTCGCGAATCAGTGGAGGAACAGAGCAAGTGGCCTAGGTTACTGAAACATTTTTGAAAACAGGACATCAAAATTTATAGCGATCATTGAAAAACCAGATGGTAAGGTGACTGCTTCAGGACAAAAGGGACCCAGGGATCAGCGCAGGGACCAGGGGGGTTGTGGGTCTGCCTCAGAGCACCCAGGAGAGCAGAGTCGCTGCTCCCTCCCTGGACTACAGGGGTTGAGCAACACAGGGGGAGACCCTGTGGCTTGAGAGGGCAGTTGGACTGGGAGACAATTGCTCAGGGGCTGCAAGCACCCACCCATAGCCCTGGGAGAAGTGAGTGCCTCCAGCCGGCTGGACCAGGGGTCCCAGCCCTGTGGGAGTGTGGATAGGTGGAAAACCCAGACCTCGCAGCCCCGATCCAGGAAAGGGCGAGGGCATTCTCACGTTCCGGAAGCCTGCAGTGCTGAACTGTGGAGGCGCATGCCCCATTGGGAGTCCTGACTCTCACGCTGTGATCCCGGAAGAGACGCGGTGCTTAGTGTGTTCCCAGAGCCCAAAACTCAAAAATTTCCAGCCAGCCCGACCAGGGACGGCCTGTAAATGCGCCTGCACCCCTAGCCCGGTGGGAGTGTGGATCAGTTGAAAACCCAGACATTGAAACCCCGATCCAGGAAAGGGTGAGGCGTTCTCAGGTTTCTGGAGCCTGCAGTGCGGAACTGTGGAGGCATGTGCCCCAGCAGGAATCCTGACTCTCCCACGGTGAACCTTGAAGGGACACGGAGCTTAGGGCATTCCTAGAGCCCGAAACTCAAAAATTTGGTGGAGGGGCGCACCCTTTTACGATTCCCAGGGAGGGCACAGTGAATCCCAAAATGTCTTGGGTGCCTCCTGAGATCATAGAACTGGAACCCTGCAGGGACCCCGGAGTCCAGAAGAACATGGCAGTGAGCTCCGGAGAGCAAGTGTGCTCAGGAGTGCCCAGGGTACCTGAGAGACTTGCTGAGATTTGGCTGGGAAGAGTGATAAGCATTTCAAAGATCCCTCAGCCAGCTGAAGCCAGCAAGATCAGAAAACCTGGTCTGGCCAGTTAGAAACCAACAAGAGGATTTTTTTTTGTTTGGTTTGGTTTGGTTTGGTTTGGTTTGGTTTTTATGGCTGTTGTTGGTTGATTGATTTTATCTTGTGTTTTAAGTGACATTTTATTTCTCAATTCTTATTATTTTTATATCTCGCAATCCTTTATATTTCTTTTCCATTCATCCTAGTATTATTCTTTCCACTCCAAATTTATCTCTCCTGCACTCCATCTTCTGCTTTTTTTCCTTTTTTTTGATCTTGCAAGTTACTGTAAATTTGTATTATCTTTTTCTCACTTTTCCAACATTTTTTATTTTAATAGTATTTTCGTATTCTTTTTCTTTCTGTATACTCTTCTTTGCTTGGCTGGTTATACTGTCATTTGATAGGTTCCTCCTGTTATCTCAGTCACAGTGTGTTGATAATTTACTATCCTTCATCTGTGTTCCATTAGTACACCTCTCAAGGTTCTATACTCCTTACTCTTGTTATCTAGATCTCATAGATTCTGCCACAAGATTGTTGCTTTAGTATTACTGTAAATAAGACATAGTTCATACAATTGTAAATACTACTCAACACCCCTCCCTGATCTCAGCCCACTTCACAATTTCCTGAACTATATTATTGTGGGGGTTGTCTCTATTCTTTTACACACTACTCCTATTTACTAATCTTTATTCCCACCCTAACTCAGAATCTGACCACCCACAGCCTCACAGCTATCTAGATCCAACTAACAATCCTCTCGTCCCCAATAAGAGTCTTACCTTCTTTCCATCCTTTCTAAAATGTGGATAGTGGGGTGGAGGATCACAGTTAACACTATAAGTAGCCAAAGGATATCCCATCTCTTCTCTACTGGCTGCTAATGTAAATATCATAGTATACTCTCTTGCTGTCTTGAACCATTTTGCCTTACTCCTCCAACTGATCACAAAAAAGACTAGGGAGAAGTTGTGAACACCAGGATACACGAAGGAGACTGCACCACTGAATCTCACAGGTATTCTAGCACAGAAGTTCACACCATAATCACAGGGATCCAGAACAGATCAATTTAAGAAACAGAGGCTAACAAGAAGAATCCCACGAACAATGAGAAAACAAAGAAACAATCTCCAATTGAAGGGAAAGGAGGAAGACTCAGAAAAAATGCTAAATGAAATAGAGGCAACTCAACTATCAGATATTGAGTTCAAAACAATGATTATCAGGAAGCTAAATGAACTCACAATGAACTACTAGAAACTAGAGGGAAGCTACAACGATCTCACTGCAAACTATATAAACATGGAAAAGGAAAGAGAAACTATCAACAAGGGCCAAGAGGAAATGAAGAATGCCATTTCTGAACTGAGGAACACAGCAGAAGGAATGAAAAGCAGGATTGATGAAGCAGAAGATCAGATTAGCGACCTAGAGGACAAAGTAGAAAACAACACCCAGAAAGAGCAAGAAAAGGAAAAGAGGCTCAGAAAGAATGAAGAGGGATTAAGAGAAATGCAAGACAATATGAAACGTAATAATATCCGTATAATAGTGATACCAGAAGGAGAAGAAGAAGAGCAAGGGATAGAAAACCTATTTGAAAAAGTAATGAAGGAAAACTTCCCTAATTTGATGAGAGAAAAAGTCACACAAATCCAGGAAACACAGAGAGTCCCAGTCAAGAGGAACCCAAAGAGGCCCACCTCAAGACACATCATAATTAAAATGGCAAAATTTCAAGACAAAGAGAGAATCTTAAAGGCAGCAAGGGAGAAAGGCTAACAGCTGGCTTCCAATGGAAACACTCCAAGCCAGAAGAGAATGGCAAGAAATATTCCAAGTAATGAGAACCAGAGGTCTGCAACCAAGGCTACTTTATCCAGCAAGGCTCTCAATCAAGATAGAAGGCCAAATAAGAAGCTTCCCAGACAAAAGAAGTCTGAAAGAATACACCTCCACCAAACCAGTTCTGCAAGAGATTCTAAAGGGACTGCTTTAAGAAAGGGAAGGAAAAGAGAGAGAGAGAGAGGAACACACATACATAAAATACAACAAATAAGTACCTATCAATAATAACCTTAAACGTAAATGGAATAAATGCTCCAATCAAAAGACATAGAATAGCTGAAAGGATAAGAAAAAATGACCCACACATATGCTGCCTACAAGAGACCCAACTCAGAATAAAAGACCTGCACAGGCTGAAAGTGAAGAGATGGAAACAAATCTTCTAAGCAAATGGACAAGAAAAAAAAGCCGGAGTAGCAATACTCATAGCAGACAAAATAGACTTCAAAAAAAGGTCCATAAAGAGAGACCCAAAGGTCACTTCATAATACTCAAGGGAAGAATCCACCAAGAAGACATAAATATCGTAAATATATATGCACCCAACATAGGAGCACCCAAATACATAAAGAAAATCTTAGAGGACTTCAAGAAAGATATGGACAGCAACACAATTATAGTGGGGGATTTTAACACCCCACTATCAAAAATGGACAGATCTTCCAAACAAACTATCAACAAAGATATTGTGGCATTGAACAATACCCTTGATGAAATGGACTTTACTGATATATACAGAGCCCTCCATCCAAAAGAAGCTAAATACACATTCTTTTCAAATGTACACGGAACATTTTCAAAGACTGACCACATGATAGGACACAAAACAAGCCTTAACAATTTCAAGAAAATTGAAATCATACCAAGCATTTTCTTGGATCACAAGGGACTGAAGCTAGAAACCAACCCCAAGGAAAAAAAACCCAAAACACTCAAAATCATGGAGATTAAATAGCATGCTATTAAACAATGAATGGGTCAAGAATATTAGGGAAGAAATCAAAAGGTTTCTTGAAACAAATGAAAACGAACTCACAACAACCCAAAACTTATGGGACACAATAAAGGCAGTCCTGAGAGTGAACTTCATAGCAATACAGGCCCACCTAAAAAAGAAACATTCCAAACAAACAACCTAACCCTACATCTACAAGAACTCGAGGAACAACAACAAAGACAGCCCAGAGCAAGCAGAAGTAAGGAAATGACCAAGATCAGAGCAGAATTACATGAAATAGAGACTAAAAGCACAATTCTAAGAATCAATGAATCCAGGAGTTGGTTCTTTGAAAAGATAAATAAAATCGACAAGCCTTTAAGCAGACTCATCAAGAAAAAAAGAGAAAAGACCCAAATAAACACAATCAGAAATGAAAGAGGAGAGATTACAACAGATACCACAGAAATACAAAGGATTGTAAGAAATTACTATGAAGAACTGTATGCCAAGAAATTTGAAAACCTAGGTGAAATGGACAAATTTCTAGAAAAATATAATCTTCCAAAACTCAATGGAAAAGAAACAAAAAGCCTGAACAAACCAATAACAGCAAAAAAAAATTGAATCAGTAATCAAAAAACTCCCAACGCACAAAAGCCCTGGACCAGATGGTTTCACAGGAGAATTCTACAAAGCATTTAAGGAAGAGCTAACCCCTATCCTTCACAGACTATTCCAAAAAGTCCAAAAAGATGGGAGACTCCCAAACTCTTTTTATGAGGCCAACATCATCCTAATTCCAAAACCAGATAAAGACACAAAAAAGAAAGAAAACTTCAGGCCAATGTCGCTGATGAACATTGATGCTAAAATCCTCAACAAAATACTGACAAACTGCATCCAACAATACATTAAAAAGATCATACACCACGACCAAGTGGGATTCATCCCAGAGATGCAAGGATGGTACAATATTCACAAATCAGTAAATGTAATACATCGCATAAACAAAAGCAAAGACAAAAACCACATGATCATATCAATATGTGGAAAAAGCATTTGATAAGGTACAGCACCCATTTATGATAAAAACACTCAGCAAAGTGGGAATAGAGGGAGCATTCCCCAACACAATAAAGGCCATATATGAGAGACCTACAGCCAGCATCATACTCAGTGGGCAAAAATTAAAATCTTTTCCACTAAGATCAGGAACAAGACAAGGCTGTCCACTTTCACCACTTCTATTCAATATAGTACTGGAAGATTTATCCACAGTGATCAGACAAGAGAATGAAATAAAAGGCATCCAAATCAGAAAGGAGGAAACAAAACTCACTGTTTGCAGATGACATGATAGTGTACATAGAAAATCCTACAGATTTCACCAAAAAACTGTTTGACCTAATAAATGAATTTGGCAAAACAGTGGTATACAAACTCAATATCCAGAAATCAAAGGCATTTCTGTACACCAACAATAAAACAGCAGAAGCAGAAATCAAGGAAAAAATCCCATTTGAAACAGCAAAAAGAAAAATAAAATATCTAGGAATAAACCTAACCAAAGAGGTAAAAGACCTGTATTCAGAAAACTACACAACACTGAAGAAAGAAATCAAGGAAGACACAAACAAATGGAAACATATACCGTGTTCATGGATTGGAAGAATTAATATCATCAAAATGTCCATACTACCCAAAGCAATTTACACATTCAATGTAATACCTATTAAAGTACCAATGGCTTATTTCACAGACATAGAACAAACACTTCAAAAATTTATATGGAATTATAAACAACCCCGAATAGCTGCTGCAATTTTGAGAAAGAAGAGTAAAGTAGGAGGGATCACAATACTTGACACTAAACTATATAATACAAGGCCACTGTAATCAAAACAGCCTGGTATTGGCATAAAAACAGGCACATGGACCAATGGAACAGAACAGAGAGCCCAGAAATAAACCCAAGCCTCTATGGTCAATTAATATTTGACAAAGGAGGCAGCGACATAAAATGGAATAAAAATAGCCTCTTCAACAAATGGTGTTGGGAGAACTGGACAGCTACGTGCAAAAAAATGAAACTTGAGCACCAACTTACACCTTATACAAAAATAAATTCAAGGTGGATAAAAGACTTAAATATAAAACGTGACACCATTAAAGTCCTAGAGGAGAATGTAGGTAGGAAAATCTCAGATATTTCACGTAGAAACTTTTTTACCGACATGTCCCCTAGAGCAAGGGACATAAAGGAAAGAATAAACAAATGGGACCTCATCAAAATTAAAAGCTTCTGCACAGCTAAAGAAAACAGTATCAAAATTAAGAGAGAACCAACTGTATGGGAAAACATATTTTCCAATGATGCCTCAGACAAGGGTTTAATCTCCAAAACATATAAAGACTACACTCTAAGAAGACAAGGAATCCAATTAAAAAAATGGGCAAAGGATTTGAACAGACACTTCTCCAAGGAGGACATACAGACAATCCAAAGACACATGAAACAATGTTCAATATCGCTAGCTATCAGAAAGATGCAAATTAAAACCACAATGAGATACCACTTCATACCAGTCAGAATGGCCATCATAAACAGAGCAACAAACAACAAGTGTTGGAGAGGTTGTGGAGAAAAGGGGTCCCTAGTGCACTGCTGGTGGGACTGCAGACTGGTACAACCACTATGGAAAGCAGCATGGAACTTCCTCAGAAAACTAAAAATGGATCTGCCTTTTGACCCAGCGATTCCACTCCTGGGACTTTATCCTAAGAACACTAAAACACCAATCCAAAAGAACCTATGCACCCCAATGTTCATAGAGGCACAATTTACAATAGCTAGATGCTGGAAGCAATCTAGATGCCCATCAGTAAATGAATGGATCAGAAAACTATGGTACATTTACACAATGGAATTCTATGCAGCAGAAAGAAAGAAGGAGCTCCTACCCTTTGCCACAGCATGGATGGAACTGGAAAGCATTATGCTAAGCGAAACAAGCCAGGTGGTGAAAGACAAATACCATATGATCTCACCTTTAATAGGAACCTAAACAACAAAACAAAGAAACAAGCAAAATATAACCAAAGACACTGAAATAGAGGACAGGCTGACAGTGACCACAGGGGAGAGAAGAGGGAATTTCAGGGGACAATGGAAGGGTTTACAGGAACAAATTTAAAGGACACATGTACAAAAACTAGGGGTGGGGGTGGTAATGGGAGGGAAGAGGGGAGGGTTGGGTGGGTGGGCTGGATTGGGAGTAAAAGGGAGAAAACTGTACTTGAATAATGATTAAAATTTAAAAAAAAGAAAGGTAAAAAAAATTCTACTGGGTAAATTTAAAGATCTAATTGGCTTTGTTTAATCCATGAATCAGTTAACATCCCTTCTAGCAAACAGGAAAGAGCTCCAAAGGCCTGAACAAAATAAGAGAGGGTGGAAAAAGGAAATTTCCATTTAAGAACGGATTGTTTCAAGCAGTGGTGTATCAGGCAGATTGCCTCACCAGGCTGACCAGGTAATTTCAGATTGACTGGTTAAAGGTTACATCCCTGAGAGAGGCTAAAGCTGCAGTTAGATTAGGTATTAAGTCTTGGTTTGATGACATGGGCCTAGCATCAGTGACTCCATTTTGGGCCAGTTGTCACTTTTTCAACAATGCTCAGGGAGGGTTGTCAGGTCTGCTTTCTTCCCTGTTGGCTTCATTTACAGTGTGCTGTCCCTGCTGGTGTTCACTGATGTTCTATGTGTACATATTAACACAATCAAGTCCACCAAAAGAGATTCTTTCCTAATCATCCTAGCAAAACATCAGGGATTATATCTCTTTGACTTCTTTCAGATAATGTGCATTTGTAACTGAGCAACCCAGGGTCTCCCATGAGACCCAGTACTTCTCTTGCTCCCCACATGGCTATAAACCAAAACCAAGGCCAATAGTTCCCCATCTCCTTATCTGTTCTTAAGCTGGCTGCACAAACATTTCTCCCATCCTCTCTGGAAAGAACACTGGTGGGTTTCAAAATCTCCATCCTCTTGCAGCAGCTCTCTCCTTCAGGACCTGGGGTACGTTGTCCTCAACCTCCATGTAATAATCCAGGTAAACATGTGCTGTGTTACACTGGATCATGATGAAGTCTGGGAAGGCACATGTTCCAAGAAAGCAGCTTCTCTGTACATCTTTCAGAGAAGCAAAAGTCTACAATCTCAGCATCCTGGCCACAGTTCAGCATTCCAGCCATCTCCCATGAATCTGTGCTTGGTTTGGCTGGTTTTTTCACAGTTCCATCAGCTCTGCTGCTGGACTCTCCCAGCAGGTCTCCCATGGCTCTCCTCTTTCTTACTCCAGCTCCTTCCTTATTACAGACCATATGGCTGCTTCTTACATTACAGCCTGCATAGCTATGTCTCCTCATGGCTACCTCCCTTTCAAACCACATGGCTGCATCTTTTTCTCTCCCCATGGAGGACCAGCTCTTATGGTGGAATTCTCAGAGAAGCAGAAGAAGCTCCTCTCTCACTGCAGGCAGCATGGCAGAATCTCTTTTTCTTTTAGACCGCCCTTATTTTAAATCCTGACCCAAAGCTTTCTATGTGACCTCCTATCCAGCTGCTCCCATAGTGTGCTACATTTGCCAGTTCCCCCGTATCATTTATATTCTTTCAGCTTCCATCTTTAGTCAGGGCAAGAGTGACCCAGTGAGACACTCAGGCCTCCACCTCCGTGCCTCTCAGGCAGGCACTGTACAACACCCCTGGCTAAGTCAAGAGTCTTTGAATATTCTCTGGAAGTCACATATGCCTTTTGCCTGGGACAGTAGCCTGCTTCCCTTCAGGAAAGGCACTGCTATCACCTTTTCATTGTTATGAAAAGTATCTTAAGCCATATCATCTGCTTTTCCCCTTCTCCCAACCATGAGCTGTGGGGAATATCTCCTATTTTGGGGTCCACTTGCTTTGCACCCTTTTTCACATTTTCTGAACCAGTCATTGTGTACTGAAGAATGGAATGTGTTGATTGAGTCATGCACCATGCTCTGAGCCATGAGTGTGTGTGTGAGGGGGAAGAGACAAGGGGCGTGTGGATAGCATCATCAAAACAGCTAGACTAAGACTAAAATCTACATGCCATTAGCAGAAGATTGTGGAATAGATGCCAAATAAGGTAAGGAAGGCCTAATCCTTCAATGAATGCAGTTTAGAAAGGAGCGGTCTCTAGAACCTTCTAATGAATTCATTTAACACATAGGATGGACCCTACAGTAAACACTGGAAAGTGTCTTCAAGTTTGTTTGTTCACCTGAGGGTCCAGTTCTAAGTTAAATTTATTAGGAGGCTGTATGAGCAAGTGCTCTTAGTAAGTAAAAACTAAGTAAAAACTATTTTAGTAGTACCCTTAGATGCTACCACTCTATGTTTACCAAATTTCAAGTTTCCCATTTTCTCAAGTGACAGGAGAAAATGTTACTGTATCACATCCTTCAGTGTATTGAATTAAACAAAATGCTGGGCACTAATCTGAGAATTGTGGCACTGAAAGGGTCAAGGGAGTGTAAGAGGCCTAACTGGTTCCTGACTGCTAAACCCCTCTCACTATTTTAGAACTGTTTCTTTAACTTGTACTTGGGTCCATTTACTTGTGGTTACTCTTGATCTCTCTGGAATTTTCACTATTCAACAGACTATAATACCAAGAGGAACTGTTGTTATACTTCAATACAGAAACAGGACACCCCTCGAACACACACACAGATGAATATGTATGATACCGCTGACGTTTGAATGAGATATAGATGGTGTCAATGTCAGTTTCCTGTTTGCATTATTATTCTATAGTTTTTCAAGATGTTTTCAACTGTGGTAATTGGGTAATGGGGACATAGATCTCTCTGTATAACTTTTAAAACTGCATATGCATCTAAAATAATCTCACATTTTACTGTAAAATAGCGTAAGACCAACAAACAAAAACAGCCAAAAAGTAGTTCTAGGATTGGCATTGTGATGGTAACAATGACCTGTGTCATCTCAGTGGAAGCAAATGTTTGAAATGTTTTTCCAGATAATGGTTGAACATACTCTTATTCATGCTGACTCAAAAGCTTTGGGCTGAAGTTGCTGAAGACCTGGGCTGGGGGAAGAACACTCTGCACTAAGCTGTGGGAAGAGTGTTGAAACAAGTTCTCAGTAAGTATTCATTCAACAAATATTTATTTTTTAAAAACCAAAGTAAAGTTCACATAACACATAATTCATTACTTTAAAACACAACATGAACCACTTAAAGTGAGCAATTCGGCAGCATTCAGTATATTCAGAATATTGTGCAACTGCTATCTCTCTCCAGTATCATGCCCCAGAAATAAAACCCTGTACCCAACAAGCGGCTTCTTGCTATCTCTCCCCTCCCCTCATCTCCTCTGGCAACCATTAACCTGCTCCCTATCTATATAGATTTACCTGCTCTGGATATTTCATATAAGTAGAATCATATAATATATGACTTTCTATGTCTGGCTTCTAAAATTTAGCATAGTATTTTGCTAAGGAAAATGTTCATCCATGTTGAGCATATATCAGCTCTTCCTTCTTTCCCATGGCTGCATAATACTGTTACTTAATATAGCATATTTTGTTTATCCATTTATTGGTTGATATATTTGGGTTGTTTCTTCATTTTGTTACAATGCTACTATAATGTTTGTACAAGTATACAAATATTTGTTTGAATATATGTTTCAATTCTTTTGGGAGTATACCTAGAAGTGAAATTACTGGGTCATATGATAATCCTATATTTAACTTACCAAATATTTGTTGAGAACCCACAATATCCCGTAGAGTGTTCTCAGTGCCAACAACACAATATTGAACCAAAGAGATGAAAATTCCTGCTCTTCTGGGCCTTATGCTCTAATAGCAAAGAGAAAAGAAACATTAAGCAGGCGTAGCACCTAACTTGTGATAGAAAATGAAAATGTGGATCTCTGTGGGAAAGCATTATTATTCTAAACTTTAAGATGACAATAACAGGACATTAAAGCACATGGAATGCCCTTCTGGAGAGACTGTGTATCACCCATCCTATAGTGCCCCAGATGACAAGAACATAAACACAGTACTTGCAGGTGCCTGGCACCTGCAAGGACACAGAATGAGGTAACATGACAGAACCCTGGGACTGGATGAGCTATTTGGGAAAAGGCTCTGAGAAGGTCATGTTCAAGTTGAGACCTGGATGATTAAAAAAAAAAACAGCTTTATCAAGATCTAGGGGCAGAGTACACAAACACAGGGAACAGTTTGAGCAAGGGCCCCCAGGTGTAAATGTGTTTGGTGTGGTTAGGGAACCAAAACAACCAATCACAGCCAGATCCTGGCCAGAATGTGGCTAATTCTGGCTGTCTTCAGCCTGGGTCCAAGTATGACTTCTAACAATATGCTCCTTGAAGAAGGCACCCAAGCCTTTACATTTCCAATCAGTGAATATGGGGGCCTGTTCTTCTGAATGAAGCCAGTGAAGTTGTCTTGGTCACTTCAGGCTCTGGACCCATGGTTCTCAATGAGCAGAACACCAGTGTTCCCAGGTACTTTCTAGGTGGACCCCAGATTTTGGTGAATATGTAATATTTACTGTGCTTTAACAAAGAACACCCAGTATCTTAGGCATGCTGGGCTGAGGGCTGGCTGGAGGTGGTACATGTGGACTACAACATGAACCTTCTGAATGATGGGAAACACATCATGGTGTCAGCACAGTGCTGAAGGCTGTCTACTGGGATGCACAGAGAAGGTGGGATTCTGGGAGCATGAAGGGTAGGAGGTGGAACTGAGGCCAAGAGAACAGAGGAAGTTTGGGGCACACTATCATAGACACCACCAGATATTGTTAAGCTGAAGCAGACACTGCTTCGTAATCACTGCTGATGTCTCTGTGTCTTTTTATCTCTTTAAGCAAGTCTCCTAAAGTCTTACTATTGATCAAGTTCTGGGAACTGGAACAATATGGAGAGCATGGCTCCAGACAACATTGACAAAGACTGTGTAAGGTGGAAGGGTCCAGTCCAAGAAGTAGGGTATACACCCAGGCCAAGACTTTTCTGGGGCAATGAGGCCAAAGGTGGATCAGTCAAAGAGATGATGTAATCCAGAAGGAATCTCTTAAGAATCACTGTAAAATCAATGGTTTAAAAAATGGAACTAATGGGATTGGAGACTATATATTAGCAAGGGGGAGAATCTACATTCACCATGTCTTCCCCAAACAGTATTAGAAACTATGAGGTGGGCAATGTGTGTCATCTGAAAGGAGAAAGTGAAGAAAACAGATCACAGAAATAATTGCATGGGAGTCTAAATGCTCCACAAGCTTTGCATAAATAAATCTTTCCCAGTTCTTTTTGGTGGATAAACACTTCATCTTAGATCATAACTTGGATCTATAAATGTGGTCATATTCATTTTAAAGGACATCGTCTTAGTCACTTGGGGCTTCTGCAACAAACCATCATAGACCGGGTGGCTCAAGCAACAAACATTAATTTTTCACAGTATGAAGGCTGGAAGTCTGCAATCAGGCTGCCACATGGTCAGGTTCCGGTGAAAACCTCTTCCAGCTTGTAGACAGCCACTTTCTCATTGTACCCTCACGTGACAGAGAGTGGGAGAGAATTCTGAGGTATCTTTTTATTAGGGTGCTAATCCCACTTGTCTCTGCTCTACCTCATAAATTAATTACCTCCTAAGTCTCTTCGCCCATTACACTGAGGGTAGAACTTCACTATGTATATTGGGCAGACACAAGTATTCAGTCCACACCAGAATCTAAAGTGGCCTTCATAGTCGTTGACTTTGTGGAACTACTGATTGCTGAGAACATTGTGAGTGGTTCCAGCCATGTTTGGGGGTCAGTTATAAGACAATTCGTGCCAGGGTACAGAGTCCCCAATCCTTTTTCCTTGTTAACAGGCATAGATGAATCAGTATTCTATTCAGTGTGCAATACATAATTTTTGTGTTTTTAAAAATACTCATCATCACTTGGCAAAGTTCTTTTAAAAAATTCTTTCAAAGTGAAATACCTAGGGAAAATGCTATATTCTCATTTATAGCTAAATATAACACTTCCAGATAGGAGTAGAAATTAGAAAATGTTCCATCTCATTTCAATTCTCTTTTTTTCTCTAGTATGATAGTAAAAGGAATTCATGGAAAACCGGTCAAGTCAGAAAAATTCCCCACATTGATTTTTTCTAGCCTGAGTAAAATGTGAAAGGTAAATCACTTCTTTATGAGAGAACTCTTAAAATAATTATTGGTAATTGTTTGGAAAAAGGTGAAGTTATAATAACCCTAATAATAATGTTCTACAAACATAAAGTAATTTTTATATGATTGAGGTTGAATCTGAAAACATTAGCTTCCTGTTACCTATTTTTTTCAGGAATAGTAAACTATTTTTACACACTGTCCATTTAAAAACCTAATAATTACACTGGCTGGTGTGGCTCAGGTGATTGAGTGCCAGCCTGTGAACCAAAGGGTCACCAGTTCAATTCCCAGTCAGGGAACATGCCTGGCTTGCGGCCCAGGTCCCCAGTTGGGGGCATGAGAGAGGCATCCACACATTGATGTTTCTCACCCCTTCTCCCTCCCCACCCCTTTGTCTAAAAATAAATAAATGAAATCTTTAAAAAAATTTTTAAAACCTAATAATTATTCCACTTTTGTTCTATTTTTTAAAAATCTGTGTATGTATACAGAGTGGGGCAAAAGTAAGTTTACACTTATTCATATGGAAAATAATATAATTAATAAATAATAATACAAGAATAAACACTGTTTCATGTACACATGACTGTAAACCTACTTCCCCCCCACTCTGTATATATTTATATGCAAAGAATAAAATATAGAAGGGCATAGTTCAAAATGTAAGTAATTATCACATCTAGGAGTAAGATTAGGTATGATTTTTCTTTTCTTTTTGAATTTACATGTTTTTCTACAATGATATGTATTATTTTTATAACTGGGGAAAAATAGAAAACTAACATAGGCAAACTATGGGTTCGAATCTTGGCCATAAAGAGATGGCATACTCAAGAATTTGAACAAGAAGAGTGGAGTTGAGTTAATGCCTTCGTGGAGAGAAGCAGTCAAGAGTTAAGGAAGCAACAGGGCATAATGAAGTTCCCAAAAATTAGTGGGATGAGAACATGATTCCAGAGCTTGGAGAGCTTGAGACTGACAGGACCTTGGTAAGGCAGAGTCTGGGTATATTACCTAGCTTTGCTTTCTTGCCCCTGATCTGAACCCAGTGGAACCCAGGTTCAGCACTCCTAAGAGATCAGTCTCAAGGCCCCAAGCAAGGCAGAGAGCAGAGGATGAGGGATGCACTGGACAAATGGAGAAGCAGCAGCAAGAGCAACCAGGTTATAAAGATACATTGTCTGCTACGGGCTACATTCTCTTGCATGTTTTCACTATTTTGAACAAAATTACTTTTTTAAATCCATTATTTTCTTCATTTTGCTCTTTATGGAATTGAAATAAATTCTATGTGTCTATATCAGAGACTACTCTCTCAACACCCATTAGGGATTGAGTGCAATTTAACAACCTCTGTTAAAGATATGTGTGGTAGGCATCTGTTTTTTTGTCTATCTTCCATTCCTTCTGGGGAACATTTTCTCTCCAACTCTGCATGATGAACGAATTAATCAATGGCATCCATTTCCTTTGCCATGTGATGGGCACATAACCCAGGCTGGTCAATTGGCATGCTCCATCTCCCTGGATATGGGGTTAAGTGAATACAGGACCCCCATGGGAACCACCTGATGGGAACCATGGGAATCAGTCCTCTTTTCTAAGGACTGAGATGAATAGTTGGAAATAAAGGCTCTTTCTAAAAGAAGGCTCCTTCTTTCTAGAAGGCTCCTTCTAAAATCAGGAACTCTAAACACCAGATCTGGAGCTCTCAGCAGCTACTTGTTCTACCATCTAGTGAGCCTTTGGTGACATTGCCAACATGCAGGAAAAGAGAACTAAAAGATGGAGGAAGAACACAAATTCCTTATGACATCATTTAGCATCTGAGCCTTGCAGCACGTAAAGCTAGCAAAAGCCCTGGACATCTGTGTTATGTTTAAATGTTCTTTTCTGCTTATGTGACTTTGAGGTCCATTTCTCACACTAAAACTGAAAGAGTACTGAAGACTAGTCTCCAATGGGAGAATGAGGGTGGTAACAACTACTGTTCCCTGTGTTCTTACTTATATTGTTTTCGTTTCTATAATAACCTTTAATGAAAGTAATATTACTATCGCTATCTTCCAGATAAACAAACTGAAGTAGAGAGATGTTAGGTTACTTGCTAACAACCCTAAGGGACTAAATTGTCATTCAAATCTTAGTTGGCTCAACTGCAACTTAGTTGGCTTTGCTTTTTAAATGTTTTTTTTTTTTTGAGAGAGAGAGAGAAGGAGAAAGAGAAGGAGAGAAACACTGGTGTGAGAGAGAAACATCAATCAGTAGCCTCTTGTATGCACCCAACCAGGGACTGAACCTGCAACCCAGGCATTTGCCCTCACTGGGTATTGAACCCAGTTCAAATACCCAGTGAGCAGTTATTTTGCTTTGCGGGATGATGTCCAACCAATTGAGCCATGCCAGTCTGGGCAAAAACCTGTGCTCTTAATAAAATAACTATGTAATTTATCTGCTAGGCCAGAACACTTTTATAGTGACACTGGAATAATAGACACAAGCCAGGACTGTCCAAACTCAACTGGGGTCCACCTGTCTGTCTGTTTACCATTCTACCATAATTCTCATGATTGATGTTTTACTGTTTGAAGAACTGAAATGTGGAACAAAGCCAAAATAAGTTGAGTAACTTATCCAAGGTCACATGCTAGCACACGTCAGAGCTCTATGGTTAGGGAGGAAGAGGATTAAGAGAGTGACCATCAGCCATATCTGTGTCCTGCCTATACACAACCCAAGGCTTTTCAAGATTCATAGGTTCCTCATTGATGGATCCATACAGAGGCACTGGAGATCAAAGTTCAGGCTATGACAAAGGCTTATCTACAAGTCAAAGGAACTTGAAGTACAAAGATAAATTTATTAAGAGGTAGTTTTTGAGCTGCTAGAATGACAGAAGTACAAATTTTAAAAAATATATGCTATGGCACCTAGAAGAGCAGCTATTAACAGGCTGGATTTGAGACTGAGTCAGAGACTATGAGATAGTAGTAAGTTAGGACATCTTTTCATCTACTCACAAAACCATCTGGATTATCCAAAAGTTATTGGATAATATTTAATAGGCTCTCTGTTTTAGATCACAGTAGCTGGTGGTGGGAATTAGCTGGTCATCCTATCTTTCCTTTGGGATCCCCTGTATGTGTATGTGCGCGTGCATGCACACTCAAGAGCATGTATTTGTGTATGGTGTGGGGAAAATGTGGCATGTGCCTTGCACTGTGCTGTATACTCACACAGTCACCTCTATAACACAACCTAGGACTCAGATACTATTATTATCCTATTTTATAGACAAGGAAACTGAAGCTCACTGTGGTTAAGGAACCTGACCAAGGTTATTCAGCCAACAGATACTAATTATAACCTCCTTTGGGCCAAGATGTGTGGCCCAAAGTGCTGAGAGTCAAGTAGTAATGATGTTACCTTCAGTGGCCCTCGCAGGAATGATGTTGAGACTGCTTCAGTCCAGGTCAGCCTGATGGACTGCCTCATTTTGCCTGTCAGCCCCAAGTAACAGGAATGCTGTGAACATGCTAAACTATGCTGGTGTACTCTGCTTTGTTGAGAAAAGAGGGAGAAAGATAAGATCACAGATGTTGAGGGAAGGGCTCAGGTTTTGCACCATTCTCAGTGAATAAGCTGTGCATGCTGGAAGAGGCTGTATCAAATGCATCAATGACTTTCTGCACAACAAAGGAAGAAATCAACAGTGAAAAGGAATTCTATGGGAAGGGAGAAAATATTTGCAAACCATCTATCTGATAAGAGAATAAGCTCCAAAATATATAAGGAGCTCCTACAACTTCAGTAGTAGTAGTAGTAGTAGTACTAGTAGTGGTGGTGGTAGTAGTAGTTGTGATCTGATAATTGGGTTAAAGACTCAGTTAGGCATTTCTCCAAAGACATACATAAATAGCCAACAGGTATATGAAAAAAATGTTCAGCATCACAAGTCATCAGGAAAATGCAAATCAAAACCACAATACGATATTACCTCACATGTGTCAAGGTAGCTATTATCAAAAAAGACCCCCCAAAACAAGGGATAGCAAGGATGTGGAGATATTGGAACCCTTGCACACTATTGGTGGGAATGTAAAATGGTGTAACCACTATGGGAGACACTGTAGCTGTTCCTCAAAAAGTTAAAGGTAGAACTAACCTGTGATCTAACAATCCACTTCTAAGTATTTAGCCAAAAGAATTACAACCATGATTTGGCAAGACATTAGCGCTCCCATGTTCATGGCAGCACCATTCACAATAGCCAATTTGTGGAAAAAACTTAAATGTCCATTGACAGATGAATGGGTAAAGAAAATGTCTGTATGCACACATATATATTTATATACACTCACATATACACAATGGAGTACTATTTAGCTTTAAAAAAGAAATCTGCAAAATGCAACAACATGGATGAACCTTGAGGACATTGTGCTAAGTGAAATAAGCCAGTTACAGGAAGACAAATATTACCTGATTCTGCTTATTTGAAGTAACTAAATAGTCAAATTCACAGAATCAAAGTGGAATGGTAGTCTCTAGGAGCTGAGGAAGGAAAAATGGGGAATTACTAATCAACCAGAATAAGGTTTCCTTTAAGTTGAATAAGCTCTACAGATCTGCTTTACAACATTGTCAACCTACAGTCAACAGTAATGCATTGTATATGCAGGCATTTGTGGAGAGGGTAGATCTGATATTAACTGTTCTTTACAAAATAAAATAAAATTTAAAATGTAATGCATCGACAGTTTTATGACCGTTTAAGGATTAAAGGGGAAATCTTCTTAAGATGAATTTTATTTTTTTCTAACATGGATCTTAAAGTGCTATAAGGCTTGGCTCTTGACCATCCCTCCAAACCCATTGGGAACCTCCCCATCCCCAGTTCAGCTTTCTGCATCCCAAACTCCCTGTCCTCTTGAGGCTGATTGAGTTGGCCCTTTTTCTCTCTGAATGGGAATGACTTCTGTGTCATCCTTTCTTCTGCCTTGAGTATTCTCCTCTCCACCTGTTCCAGTTTTCTTTACTCAAACTTCAGATCTCATCAGGACAGGCTTGCCTAACCACCCAGATCACATCAAATCTCCTCCATGGCTCCAAGCACCTCTCCACAGTAGCACTTATGTAACTGGCACCTTAACATTTGTTTGTGATTAAGCACTATCTGTTTCCTTCAAATAGACAGTAAACTTTTGAAAGAAAAATACTGCCCCTTTTCTCTTCTTTGCTTACTTTTCAATATTTTTTTAATTTTATTGAATGTATAAGTGTCGTGCTAATTACATATCTGCTGAATGAGTGAAATAATGAATGAATTGATGAAAATGAGGTGTTGCCAAGTATAAAATAGGGCATCTAACAAGTGAGAGAAGCCAAATAATCATGTCTGTTTTTTGTTTATCATTGTCTCCTGATCACCTAGTCCAGGACTTGACAGATCGGTTATCTAAGCCACTGCTTCAGAAACTTGAATGTTCACACTAGTCACTCAGGCATCTTGTTACCATGCAGCTTCTGAGTCAGTAGATCTTGAGAGGAGCTTGAGATTCTGCATTTCTAGTGAAGACCGTACTTTAAGGAGGAGCAAGTCTCCAAGCAACATCATGCTGCAAGAGGATATTGGCTTAGAGTGGTATACTAGTTAGGATGCTTTAGTTGCAAGTAACAGAAAACCCAGTTCAAACTGGTTTACTTAAAAATAAAGATGAACCAAAGTGTTGCAGTTTCAATTCCCAGTCAGGGCACATGCCTGGGTTGCAGGCCATGGCCCCCAGCAACCGCACATTGATGTTTCCTCTCTCTCTCTCTTTCTCCCTTCCTTCCCTCTCTAAAAATAAATAAATAAAATATTTAAAAAATAAATAAATAAAGTATTTAAAAAATAAATAAAGATGATTTACTTTGTCACATAACTGAAAAGGCCAGTGACAGGGTGGCATTCATGCACAAGTGGATCAAGGCTCCCATTCTCTCTCGTGTGACTCTCATGTTGCTCTCCTCTGAGTGCCCTTTCGTTCCTTTAGCTGACTTCCTTTTCCTTGGTGCTGCCAAAATGACTGCTGCTTCTTCAGCTGTAATATCTCTGTACCATACTATTTAGTAGAAAAGAGGTTATCTGTTTCTGCAGCCATCAGGAAAAATTCTACTTTTAAGCTTGTTTTGACCAAGTTTGTTTATAAATGGGGTGAGGTGGGAGGAATTTAGAATGTATTTGGCTGAAGTTGTCCATTTGCTAGCTTCAGAAGAGGTGGCTCCTATTGTCCTATCTGCACGTCTGGTCCTGATGGCATGTAGGCCTTCAAATATTTCCCTCTGTGCTTCATAACAGAATAGGCCCTTGCCTCCAAGTGTCTAAGTAGTTCTCAGATCTGACACATTAGAATTACTTGGGAAACTTTGAAAATATAGGTGCCTAACTTCTACCTTAATCAAACAAATTAGAGTTTTGGGGGGTATGGTGCAATAATCTAACTTTTAGAAAGATAAGATCCCTGAGTAATTCTAACTGGCAGCCAGGATTGGGAACCACTTACCTAGAGCAGTGCTTCTCAGTGGGGAACAGGGGGGACTTGCCTTGAGGGAACATTTGTCAATGTTTGGAGCCATTTTTTGGTTGTCACAACTGGAAGGTAGTTATTACCTGTGTCTTGTGGGATGGTGCTAAATGTCTTATAATGTCCGGTGAGGGCACAGGACAACCCCCTGCCCTCATATGAAAATTACCTGGCTCTAATGTTGATAGTATCAAGTTAGAGACCAACTGACCTAGAAGGACAGATGTTCGAGCCACTGACTTATCTGCAGCATACAGCACACTGGCAGGGGAACATACAGGGCAGAATAGTGGTTTTCAAACTTTATTGTACTTAAGAATTAGTAGAAGTGTATGCTTAAAAGGAAGGTTCCTGGGGCCCTTGCCCAGAAGTATTGATTTATCCAGTCACCTTGATGTCTACTCTGATGAAGTTGACTTGAAGGCAGGTGTTCCACAGATCATGCTGTGAGAAACAGTGACAGAATATAACTTACATTTCACAGGGTGCTCTCAGGGACCAGCCCAGCCTGACCCCAGAAGTAGTGTCATGGAAGGTGGCATTGGGCTGGAATGCATCTCCTGGTGCGAGTTAAGGGGCCGCAGTGGATGAGAGGTCCTGGGGAGACCTGGCAGCAGCTCTCATTCTTCTCTGCTGGGCTTGACCTGAAAAAGTCAAATGAAAACCCAGTTAGTTCATGATCTCATCTTCCTCTGAGAAAAGATTGTCTGAAGACAGGGTTACGGCTTCCACTGAGCTCTGAGGGTTTTTATTGACATTTGTTTTTATAGCTCTGAGGAGGTTATTTTTATCCTTCTGTCAGCAATGTGAGGTAAGCATGGAGGAAAATGAAATTCCCCAGGAGCACACGATTTTGTGGAGCATTGTAATGTAATTATGATGAGCCAGTGTGAGCCTCATGGAAGCTCTGACCAGCTTGCTCGTCGTCTCACTGCAGTGCCGGTGCCTGGGTCTGCAGCCCAGGCCCCAGAGCCTGGCTGTCAGAAGATTTGGGGAAGGGATGGCAGCCTGGCAAACTTCAGCCTTCTGCATTGCCCCCCAGGAAGACCCTGGGCCTCCATCAGAGCCCCAGCACAGTTGGGAGTCTCACTAAGACCACATGGCTGTGCTTCAGCAGAGAGAGCTGACTAAATGTCTCTTCCTTGTGCTGCCTACATTATTTTGGGAGAGTTTATCCTAAAAATAGGATAGCCAAATCCTGCCTGGATGCCCTCTGCAAGGTTATACAGTGTTTATGGTTTGTACATACTTGGAGTCTCACAGAAGAGTCAACATTTTGTAGGAGGAAAAGGAAAAACAGTGGGCTTTGGAGACAGGATACAGCAGCTAAGTTCTGGTTCTGCCTCTGACCAGCCTCAGTGACTTTAGATAAGTCACTTAACATTTGTGGGGCTCAGTTTCACTGCAAGTTTTCAACTTGCTTATAAAATGGGCATCTTCTAAGACTGATCTCTTAGAGTTAATCTAAGGAGAAAATCAGATAAAATATGTATCAGTTATTTGGTAAAAAACAATATGAGTGTTCCTATTCTGAGCAGACTGTGGTCCCCTTAATATTGAGGATGATATAGGTGTCTGTGTATAGCCCACCACCATCCTAGGAACAGAGCAAGCAGTGTGTGATACAAAGTGAAATTCACTATTCCTCTTCTTGTATTTATTTAATTAATGACTCTCACCCTGCCAGAATGTCATGACAGCAGAGATGGTGTCTACTTCCTCTTCTCCTTCTGGCACTCCTATGATTCACATGTTGGTACATTTGGAGATATCCCAGAGGCTCCTTATTCTATCATCCTTTTTTGAATTCTTGTTTCTTCTTGCTGTTCTGATTAAGTGCTTTTTCTTCCTTATGTTCCAAATCATTGCTTTGAATCTTTGTTTCATCCCCTCCACTGTTGGTTCCCTGTAGATTTTTCTTTATTTCACTTAATGTAACCTTCATTTCTGCTTGGATCTTTTTTATTCTGTTGCAGTATCCAATGATCTTTGAGCATCCTGATCACCAGTGTTTTGAACTCTGCATCTGATAGGCTGGCTACCTCTGTTTTGTTTAGTTCTTTTCCTGGGGTTTTGTTCTGTTCTTTCATTTGGGTCATATTTCTGTGTCTCCTCAACTTGGCAGCCTCCCTGTGTTTGATTCTGTGTATTAGGTAGAGCTGCTTTGACTCCCTGTCTTAGTATGGTGGCCTATTGTAGAAAAGGCACCTGTAAAGTGTGTGTGGTGGAGACTTAACCTTAGGTAGTTGCCATGGCAGGGCAACCTATTTCACCACTTTGTGGCTCTGCCATGAGGGAAGGCTCAGAAATAGGAAAATTCTGCTGCCTGGCCTCTGGAGATTGCCTGGGAGGGAGCCATCTTCTGGCACTCACTCCCTTGCCAGTCACTTCACTTTCTTCCCTTTCGTTTGTGCCCTTGTATGTGGTATACCACTGTGCCCTTCCAGCTGTTGCCCTGGGCTGAATCCTAGAGCGGATAGTCTGTGTGAGTCCTAAGTCTGTTGCGAGCCCTTTAAGAGAGGTCTCTTGAGAATCCTGCAGTTTCTTCCACTCCCCCAACCCCCATTGGTATTTACAGCCAGAAATTACATGGACTTATTTTCCTGGTGCTGGAACCCTGGACTGAGTGGTATGGTCTGAGCCTGGGACTACTTGATCCTGAGGTATCCCTCCAAATTTTTATCATCAATACATGAATGTGGGACTGACTGTTCTGCCACCTTTCCGTGCCTCTCCATGCCTCCTTGTCTCCACCCCTCCTACCCATCTGGATGAATGTGTCTTCTTTAAATCATTGGTTGTACAACTTCCAAACAGCTTGATTTTCTGATGGTCCTGGATGATATTTGTTTTGTAGTCTATTGTAATTTTTGCTGTAGTTGTGCACAGAGGCAAAGTGTGTTTACCTACACCTCCATCTTGACCCTAAGTGTAAACTCTTATTAACCACAGTCTCTGACTACCAAACCTAAACTTCCAAGAAAGAAATTATGAATATCTTAGCTAAGGGAAGGAGTCTACTCCAGGTCCAATCAGTTATGATGTCATGCATTTGTGCTGTGTGTGGGTAGGGGAGAGCCTCTAACATGCCCCTTACTTTGAAGAATAATCTTGGATGTTGGGAGGGTGTGGAGTAATTCTGAGAGGTGATCATTGGTAGAGACCTGTCTAGAACACAGACACAGTGCTGGGCACTGGGGTGAGCATTCATTCATTCCAGAAATAGTCACTGGATGCCTACTTTGTGCCAGCCACTGTTCCAGGTGCTGGGGATACAGTGGTGACAAGAAAGACAGGCAAGAGCCATGCCCTCCTGGAACCCTCATTCTGAAATGCCAGTGGTTCTACATTATAGCAAACAAGAACATCAGGAAGACAACTTCATACAGTGGTAACTGCATTAAGAAATGGCAGTACAATTCAGGATGATAGGGCAAGGGGTGGGGAGATTATTTTCAGTTGCCCCTTAGAGTGTCCTATTCTGTTATACTGCCAAAAAAAAATCAACAATAGTGCCATGATCTGATTGTTCTGATCATAAAAAAGCAGTAAAAGTCATGTTCAGAATGTTTTCCACAATTCTTCCTTTGCTTTTCATGATGTGTGTGTGGGGGGGCAATTGGGTGGGGGCAGAACACTTAGCAAGGGATGGATTTGGGACAACCAGGCCATGGAGCCACCTCTTGAACCCTCTTTTGGAAACATTTAAAGCAGCTCTAAGTGGCCCAGGGCAAAGCACAGTCCAGGAGCCACCTGCCTCTGCTTGCTTTGGGGGCCTGCCTAATAATGTATGCAGCCTTCAGGCAAATAGAGGAAATGTTATGGGAGAGGGGAGGTCATTTGTTCTCCTCAACTTCAGGCCTCTTGGGCTTTCTCCAACAGTCTTCCATAGAAAAGTACAGCAAAGGTCAGGCTTTTCTCTAGCTATCCTCTGAGATAACAATAGTTAAGGGATGAATAGCTATATGTTATTGAATGCTTAACACAGGCCAGGCACCATTCTAAAATCTCTGTATGTATTGTTATTTAATTTAACATATACAGTTATAATATGTATTAATTTATTTAATTTCCCTATATTGTGAGGTAGATATGATAATATTCCCATTTTACAGTTGTGGAAATCAAGGCACAGAAAGCTTATATACACCTTGGCCAAGATAGAGGCATAGGTAGATACACTTTCTCCTCCTCGTACAACCAAAAGAAGGACAACAACAAATTTAAAAACACAATATAATCAGAACTTTCAGAAAATTTAACTGTATGGAAATCTGGCAACCAAGGAGTTAAAGAAGAAATATTCATCAAGACCAGTAGGATGGGTGGAGATAGGAAACCGAGGTGGAGAAGACTCAAGTCAAGGTGGCTGGTGGAGTGGGTGGTCCCACATTTGCCTGTGAATAAACCAAAAGGGACAACTGGGGAGTGAGACAGACCATGCAACCCAGGGTTCCAGCGCAGGGAAATAAAGCCTCAAAATCTCTGACTAAAAAAACCTGTGCAGAGCTGAGGCAGCGGGAGAAACTCCCAGGCTCACATGAGTGTTTATTGGAGAGACCATCAGGGTCCTTGAATGTACACAAAACCACCCACCCAGGAATCAGCACTAGAAGGGCCCAATTTGCTATTGGGTAGCAAGGGAAGTGGCTGCAAGTTGGCTGAGAGACAAGCAAGCAGCATTGTTCCCTCTCTGATCCCCTTCCAACATATAGGGCTACAACGCAGCAACCTGGGTTGCCCCGCCCTGTCGAATACCTAAGGCTCCGCCCCTTGCTACATAACAGGTACACCCAGACAAAAAAATATGGCCCAAATGAAAGAACAGATCAAAGCTCCAGAAAAAAAAATATATCTAAGCAATGAAAAGATAGCCAACCTATCAGATGCAGAAGTAAAAACACTGGTAATCAGGATGCCCACAGAAATGGTTGAGTATGGTTGCAAAATAGAGGAAAAAGTGAAGGCTATGAAAAGTGAAATAAAGGAAAACCTACAGGGAACCAACAGTGAAGGAAAGGAAACTGGGACTCAAATCAACGGTTTGGAACAGAAGAAAGAAATAAACATCTGACCAGGACAGAACGAAGAAACAAGAATTCAAAAAAATGAGGAGAGGCTTAGGAGCCTCTGGGACAACTTTAAACATTTCAACATCTGAATCATAGGAGTGCCAGAAGGAGAAGAGGAAGAGCAAGAAAAGGAAATCTTATTTGAACAAATAATGAAGGACAACTTCCCTAATCTATCAAAGGACATAGACTTCCAGGAAATTCAGGAAGCTCAGAGTCCCAAAAAGTTGGACCCAAGGAAGCACACACTAAGGCACATCATAATTACAATACCCAAGATTAAAGATAAGGGGAGTATCTTAAAAGCAGCAAGAGAAAAGGATATAGTAACCTACAAAGGAGTTCCCATAAGACTGTCAGCTGATTTTTCAAAAGAACCTTGCAGGCAAGAAGGAGCTGGAAGGAAGTATTTGAAGTCATGAAAGGCAAGGACCTACATCCAAGATTACTCTATCCATCAAAGCTATCATTTATAATGGAAAGGCAGATAAAGCTCTTCCCAGATAAGTTCAAGTTAAAGGAGTTCATCATCACCAAGCCCTTATTATATGAAATGTTAAAGGGACTTATCTAAGAAAAAGAAGATAAAAAATATGAGCAGTGAAATGACAACAAACTCGACTATCAACAACTGAACCAAGAAAAACAAAATGAACTAAGCAAACAACTAGAACAGGAACAGAATCACAGAAATGGAGATCACACAGAGGGTTTTCAGTGGGGAGGGGTAGAGGGTTGAATGGGGAAAAGTTACAGAGAATAAGAAGCGTAAATGGTAGGTAGAAAATAGACAGGGGGCGGTTAAGAATAGTATGACAAATGGAGAAGCCAAAGAACTTATATGTACGACACATGGACATGAACTAAGGTGGGAGAATGATGGTGGAAGGGGGCTACAGGGTGGAGGAGAATAAAGGGGAGTAAAAAATAGGAGAATTGAAATAGTATAATCAATAAAATATATTAATATTTAAAACATAAATGCTTATATAATTTGCTTAAAGCCATATGATAAAACTAGACTTCAAATCTAAGCATTATGGTGACAAAATGCATGAGTGTTTGTTTGTTTTTATGAGTAATTCCTGGTTCCAGTTGACTCAGACCCTGGTCTCTGGCTTTCCTCAAAGTAAGTATTAAACCACTAAATGACTACATCATGCTTTCTATGTTCACCAGATATTTCACTAAATGAGGGCCATTATGCAAGGCCAATATCTTTCAAAGTTCCTACAGAAATAAGAGAGTCAAAGAGATGAAATCCTTGAATTTCAGATTAGATGCAGAATGATTCATTTTTGCAACCCTTCCATCAAACCATGGTAATCAGACACCCATCGAGGGCAGAAAGAGTTATATTATTCCTGTCTTCATTTAGAGAACAGATTGGTACCAGACATTGCTCCATACATTTGTAGAGTAAGAGCAAAGTATTAAAACACTTAGACTAGCCCTGGCCAATGTGGCTCAGTTGGTGGGAGTGTCATCCCATAACCAAAGGGTTGCAGGTTCAATTTCTGGTCAGGGCACATACAATAGGTTGTGGATTTGGTTTCTGGTTGGGATGCCTAAGGGAGGCAACCAATTAATAGTCTCTCTCACATCAATGTTTCCCTCTTTTCCTCCCCCTGTCTCTAAAAGCAATAAAATGTATCCTCAGGTAATGATTTAAAACAAACAAGCAAACAAACAAACAAACAAACAAACAAACATACACCCTTAGACTAGAACATGACTCCACAGGAGAGGTTCAGGAATCAGTGAGTAGGCAATGAAAGGTTTGGGGTCAGGGCAGCCATCTTTATGCTGCCCTCGTCACTGCTGTCTTTGGGAGGGAAGTGTAGCAGAATGGATTTGTTGAACCCAAGTCTGGTTTTGTTAGAAGGAATTAGAGAGAGCTAGAGATTCTTTTCCCCCATTTTTCACTTAAATTTAATTTTTTGAAAGACTTTATTTATTTATTTATTTATTTATTTATTTATTTATTTATTTATTTAACTAAGGGGAAAAAACCACAATTTATTGGCTCATGTACCTGAATAGCCTAGGGGGATAAATTTCAGACATGGCTGGATGCAAGTGTTCATAACATGTCAGGAGGTATGTCTTTCTGACTGTCTCTCATCCCTGGTCATGGTTTGCCTCTGTGCTGCCTTCATTCTTTAAAAAAATTTTTTTTTATTCATTATGCTACTGCCATTGTCCAAATTTTTTTCCATTTATCCCCCTCCACCCAGCACCCCCCACACCCTCAGGCAATCCCCACACCATGTTTGTGTCCATGGGTCATGAGTATACGTGCTTTAGCTACTCCATTTCTTATACTGTACTTTATATCCCCATGGCTATTCTGTAACTACCTACTGTATTTTGCTGTGTATAATGTGCATCTAAGTTTTGGCACTGATTCCCATGTATGATGTGAATTATTAGTGGGAATTTGTACTATCCATGTATAATGTGCATCCTTACTTTTCCCTCCAAAATTTGGACAAAAAAGTGCATAGTATACACAGCAAAATATGGTATTTGTACTTCTTAATTCCTTTGCTTCTTCACCCATTCCCCTATATCCCCCTCCCATCTGGCAACTATCAAAACACTCTCCATAACCATGATTTTATCTCTGTTCTTCTTGTTTGCTTGGTTTGTTTTCTAGATTTAATTGTTGATAGGTGTGTATTTATTGCCATTTTATTGTTGACAGTTTTGATCTCCTTTTTTTGTTTAAATAAGTCCCTTTAATATTTCATATAATAATGGTTTGGTGATGATGAACTTCTTTAGTTTTTTTTCTTGTCTGAGAAGCTCTTTATCTGCCTTTATCTGATTGTAAATGACATCTTTGCTGGGTAGAGCAATCTTGGCTGTAGGTCCCTGCTTTTCATGACTTTGAATATTTCTTACCAGTCCCTTCTCACCTGCAAAGTTTCTTTTGAGAAATCAGCTAACAGGAATTCCCCTGTAGGTAACTCTCTATTTTTCTCTTGCTGCTTTTAAGATTTTCTCTTTATCTTAAACATTGGCTTTTTAATTATGATGTGTTTTGGAGTGAGCCTCTTTGCATCCATTTTGTGTGGGATTTTCTGTGCTTCTTGGAATTGCTCTTCTATTTCCTTCACCAAATAAGGAAGTTTTCTTTTATTTTTTTTTTAAGATTTTATTTATTTACTTTTAGAGAGAGGGGATGGGAGGGCAGAGAAATATCAATGTGGGAGAGATACATTGATCATCAGTTTCCTCTCATATGTCCCCAATGAGGGACCTGGCCCACAACCCAGGTGTGTGCCCTGACCTGGAACCTTTTGGTTCAAAAGCCAGCACCCAATCCACTGAGCCACACTAGCCAGGGCAGGAAGCTTTCTTTCATTATTTTTTCTAATAGATTTCCATTTTATTGCTTTGTTTTATCCCTCTGGGACCCCTATGATGCAAAAGTTGAAATGCTTGAAGTTGTCCCAGAGGTCATTTATACTACCCCCATTTTTGTTTTTTGTTTTTGGATTCTATTTTCTTCTTGTTATTCTGATTGGTTGTTTTTTGCTTCCTTATGACTGAAATCATTGATTTGATTCTCAGCTTCCTTCACTCTACTGTTGTTTCCCTGTAAACTGTTCTTTATTTCAGTTAGGGTATCCTTTGTTTTTGACTGGATCTTTTTTATGCTGTTGAGGTCCTGACTAAGTTCCTTGAGCATTCTTATAATCAGTGTTTTTAACTCTGCATGTGACAGATTGCTTATCTCCATTTTGTTTAGTTCCTTTTTTGGAGTTTTAACTTGTTCTTCAACTTGGGACATATTTCTTTGTCTCCTCAGTTTGGCAGCCTCCCTGTGTTTGTTTTTATGTAATAGGTAGAGCTGCTATGACTCTCTGTCTTGATAGTATGACCTAATGTAGTAGGCGTCCTATAGGGTACAGTGGCATGCCTCCTATATCATCCAAGCTGGGATGTGCCCTTCTTGTGGGCTGAGAACACCCTCCTCTTATAGTTGAGCCTTGGTTGCTATTTGCAGGTCAATGGAAGGGATTTATCCAGGCAAGTCAGTTGCAAGGCTAGGCTGTGACCACTGCCCACCAGCCTTAGCCCTCTGTGGAGGACCAGCTGTGCAGGGGAAGGGTAGTGGTGCTCTGATGTGGTCTGTAGTTGTCCACTGGCTGCATAGACCCTGGAGTTTCCCAGGTGATGCAGACCAAATTCAGCCCCACCTGTGTTTTGTCCAAGGTTACCATGCCTAAGCTACAGAGCAATCTGAGATGGCTGCTACTTATGCTTGGCTTGGAGATTCCCAGGTGAAGCCAACCTATGAATTCAGGCTGGCTGCTGCTAGGGCTGGGCCTGGGGCCACTTAACAAGAGGCATGGGGGCTGACAGCTCACTGAGGCTAGCTGTTGCTTGTGTGAGGAGATTTAGGAAGTTGTGAAGCATGAGCCAAGACCAACCATTCATATGGAAAAGCCACTGTTAACAGCTACAGTTTGGGTGTGATAAAACCTCAAGGGATCTCCAGCACAGTGCAAACAGAGTTAGTCGTGTTGATGGAATCTCAGATATGTTACCTGCCTGCTGTCTCTGGGGCTCTTCCCATCTTTCTGCCTGGGAGAAAGCTGTTCCCCAACTCTCTGATTGATGCCAGCCATTGCAGTTTCTACTGGTATGTCTCTGGTGCCTTTCAAACTGCAACCCTGGTGCTGAAGTTCAGAGGGAGTGAGTCTGAGTAAGTTTGTGTGTGGGTTCTTTAAGAGGAACTGCTTGGGACTCCAGAACTTTCTTTTACTGACTCAATCACTGCTGGTTTTTGCAGTCGGAAGTTATGGGGACTCATCTTGTTGGCACTGGTAATCTGGACTGGGGGGCCTTGTGTAGGGCTGGTACTCCTTGCTCTGGAGATACCCCTCCTGAATTTTTATCCACTGAGCATGTTTGTGGGACCAGTCTGTTCTGCATCTCTGCCCCTCTTACCAGTTTGGATAGATGTAGTTTCTTTAATTCCATAGTTGTCAGACTTCCATTGAAGTTGAATGCTGCTGGTTCTGAGTGATGGTTGTTCTATAATTTAGCTGTAATTTTGATGTGGTTGTGTGAGGAGGTGAGCTGTGTTTACCTATGCTGCCATCTTCTATTTGTTTTTAGAGAGAGGGGAAGGAGTGGAGAAATAGAGGGAGAGAAACATGAATGTGAGAGAAATATCAATCATTTGCCTTTCACATATGACTTGACCAGGGACTGAACCTGCAACCTAATTATGTGCTATGGCTGCGAATCAAACCGGTGACCTATAGCTTTGCAAGACAATGCCCAACCAACTGAACCACATTGGTCAGGGCTCACTTACATTAAAAAAAAATTTGAGTCTAGCTCTGGCCAGCGTGGCTTGGTTGGTTGGTTGTCATCCTGTAAACTGAAATGTTGCAGGTTCTAATCTGGTCAGAGCACATGCCTAGGTTGTGAGTTTGGTCCATGGTTGGGTGCATATGAGAAGGAACCCATCAATATTTATCTCTCACATTGATATTTCTCTTCCTCTCTCCTTTCCATACCCTTTCCCTAAGGTCATGTTCTTGGGTGAGGATAAAAAAAAGATTGAGATCTAATTCACCTACCATACAATTAACCTTTTAAAGGTTAAGTCTAGTGTATTCACAGAATCATACAACTGTCACAGGTGGGCACAGGTAGCCAGGTTCTTGGTGATTGAGACAAAGAATTGAACCAAACACCCAGAGTTTATAGCAGAGAACATGGGAGCAGGCCAACTCCAGGCAGAGATTGACCTCATGGGCTAGAGGGACTCTATTCTTACAGGGTGGATTATTCCTGGCTACTTTTGGGGGGCTTTTACTGCATATGCGCAAGTAGTTGTGTTACTTTAAAGCTACTATGCATGTGGTCTCCCATGATTTTCCCTGATTAGCCACCACAGAAAGGGGTCCCACAATGTTACTGAATTGATCACCCCTTCTCCTGGGGTCCCCCTGTACTAGGTTTGTCTTACCCATTGCCAGATAATTATAGCTCTCCATGTTAGAGATTAGTGAAAAGGAAAGGAATTATTTATTCAAGTTATACAGACTTAAGAGTAATGACTTAATGTCTTCATCAAAATCCCAAAGTCCCTTAAAACACCCACAAACACACACAGTCCTTCCTTCCCCTCTTTGCCTGGTTTGGGGTACCATATCTCAGGAAAAGAAATAAAAGTCTGTGGCTCAGGCAGCCCCTGGTTCTTCTCAGTAGTCTATGCTCGGCTGGTAGGCCTCCCTCCTCCTCCATTCCTGGCACCATCAGCTATGTCCTGGGATCTCCAGTTCTTATTCCAAAATCACATGGCACCTTCTCACAGCCCACCAGCAGGAGTCCTTTCACCCCTTTCCTTCCTGCAGCATCTCTCCTGCATTCTTCCGAACTGCTGAGAGAGAGAGCTTTGTATCACTGCTACATCTTCCTTCCCAGCTTCCTAAGCTCTGTGGCAAAGGGAGACCCAAAGCCATGTGATTCTTCCCTCCCAAAGCCACGTGGTGGTTCTCTGCCAAAGCTGAGTGGTGGTTCTTTGCTAAAGTTGCATGGTGATTCTTGTCATGGCTGCTTCACCTTGGTTTAAATCCCAGTGCTAATCTTCCTCTGCAACCCCATATCCAACTCCTCCCACAGTCAGCTACACTTGCCAGCACTTCTGAATTTTCCAGCTTTTCTGGGCTGCCATAGTAAGTCTGGGCAGGCATGGCCCTGTGGGGTGGAGCCAATCACCTCCAAGCTCTCATGCAGGCTCTATAACCAGGGGGAGTTGCCTCCCAGTTACATCTTGGGTGGAAGTCACTCTCTTCTCCCTGGCTCAAAGCATGGCCACAGCTATTTAACATATCTGTGAAACCAGTTAAAGGTTATAGATATGTTAAATGACTGTTCTAGAGGTTATCTGCAAAACTGTTGCTATGTGAAACAACTCAATGGCCCTGTTCCATGTGACCCACCCCCAGCTCAGACTTCTGGGGGTGAGGACATCCCATATTTTTAATATTTCCTGGACACCCTGAGTGCTGGACCTCATTACAAATCCTTCTTTCGGGTGCCCCCTGGCTTCACTCTCTTACACAATCATCACCACATTCTAATTCCAGAATGTTCTTTTTACTCCACAAGATACCACATGCCTATTAGCAGTCACTCCTCATTCCTCACTGCCCCTAGATAACCACCAGTTTCCTTTCTTTTTTTTGTGAATTTACCTATTCTGGACATTTCATATTAATGGAATCAGACAATATGTGATCATTGTATCTAGCTTTTTCACTTAGCATGCTATGTTGAAGATTTATCCATGTTGTGGCATGTATCTGCATTTCTTCCTTTTTGTAACTTAATAATATTCTATCATTTGAATATGCCCCATGTTATTTATCCACTCACCTACTGAAAGGCATTTGGGTTCCTTTCATTTTGGGGTGTTATGAATAATATGGTTCTCAACAAGTATGTACCAGTTTTTATGTAGATGTTTTATTTTAATTACCATAAGTAAATACCTAGATGATATTGCTCCTCTTTTCCATTATCAGTTGTTGATTCTTGTAGGTCTTTTGTTCACAAATTATTCTACAAGGTGGCTTTTGTTTTGCTGGCTATAGGAAAGTAAGGATTTATTTAGCTATTTATGTGTATAGGGGTTGGGTGCAGTAGGGACAGTAGAGAATTTTGTTACCCACCCTTGCCAATAAGTTTATCTTGAGTTTCAGGGAAGACAGGAGGTACCTCAGAGTACAAGAAGTTCCTCAAAGACCTGGGAAGATTCTGTGCACCAGCAGGGTGCTTTGGAAGCCAGGAGACCAGGTTCAACGGTATAGGGACCCTTTCCCCATACTGATGCTGGAATATGGGGCAGCATGGAGGGGTGCTGAGGGACCTGAGCACTGTAGTGGCACAGCTGCTCCATGTTCATTGAGGGCACTGGGAGGAACATGTCGTGTGATCCCTCCTTGAATGGCTGGTGGTCAGTGGCTTCACAGGGAGGCTGGGCTGCAAGAGTATATAGTGACACACTGAGCAAATTCTGCTTCAGGAGCTAAAATCAGCACAGTTTGGGAGTGAACCTTTGACCCACTGGCTGGCAAATGCTGGTGCCATGTACATGCGGCCCCACCTCAGAGGCCCCATGCAAACCTGAGTTCTTTTGCTTTTTACCTTCTAGGGAATTTGGGCCTGACAAGTGTAAGTAGCTTTGAGCCTAATGAAGAAATGAAGATAGAAGCCCCTGCATCCTTTCAATTCCTCATGTTTTCACCCAGCATGCTGTTTCTCATTATTGTTTTACAGAATGGAAGAAATAGATTTTGTACCATGTAAATTATTTTCAGTTTATGGTCTCTGGAGAAAAAGCCAGGGCTGATTCTCCAGAGGATGTTTTATGCTAGTTTGTTAGCAGGAGCTCCTTACTGATGAACCAATAAAGCACACTCTGCTTGAACTAGATCAGAATCTCCTAATTCCTAATTAACACTCAGGGAAAGGGCCTCTACATTCATCTGAGTTCCGTCCTGTGGTAATAGATGTTTAATTTCCATTGTATTGGCCAGGGTTGGTAAATCCTGGAAGATTCTGGTTCCAGACATTTATTCTGAGAGGCTTCTGTGTCCTTTGTTGTTTTTAATTTAATTATTCCTTTTGGGAAACAAGAAAGCCTGTAATGTCTTAGCTTTTTGTGAACTTTAAACTACAAGAAACTCTTCTGTGATTTCGTTTAGGCTCTGTGCCAGCTTCAAAAGGTAGGATGAGGTAGGTATCACAAAGCGTCATTTGAACTTACGAACTGAAGCTAGAAATGGGTTTTAAGTGGCAAAAACTGAGTCTTGACCCGGATTCTCTCGACTTTATGCAAGTCCTGTGCTCCATTTATAAAATGTTACTAATGAAACTTATAAAATTTGCTTTATTGTCTTTATCTACAGATCAGTCTGTCTCCCATTTCTCCACCATCCCAAAAAGCCAAGGTGCTTGGAGCCAACACACTGTCAGGATGACTGATCGATTCAGTTAAAATAAAATAAAATGTGCCCAAGCAAAATAATTTTAAATATTATGAATGTATTCCCAATACACTGGCTTCTCCTCCCCTGCAATACTTTAAGAGAAATTATTCTATATGCACAATAATCTGTGACAAACCTGAATTGACACATAGGGTTAAAAAACTATTATGAAAAGCAATAGTAAATGGCCAGAAATCCCACTGCTACTAATCACTTTTGCTGCCTCTAAAATCAGCCTGTGATTTATAGCTTGTTAAAGTGAGTTTCAAAATCAAAGGGAACTCTCTTTAGGGTAGGCATGTATTTGATTTAGGGTGTATTGATTTGCATAATTTAGCAAATAAAGTACTATGCAGTTAAGGGTCTGGAGATATTTACTCTTACCTAAGTTAAAAAAAAATCCTATCTTGTGGCCTAGGTTAGTTACATGAGCACCATCCTGTAAAATGGAAACTGTGCAGGTAGAAATTATTCCAGCCACACCTTGAGAAGCCTTTCACCAGGTAGCTTGGTTATTATCAGGCCTACATATAAGAAAGTAGGATTATATAGAGAAATAAAAAAAGACACCTGAAAAAGAAGGGAATGTAATAAATGTAATAGCCAGAGATTTTATTACAAATACAATACAGAAAATTTTCAAGAACAGAAAAAAATCAATAGTAATTAAAGGGAACACTTAGCTGACAAAGTTGATAGAACTGAAGTACTTGCAAGCTCTTAACTTTCTTTTACCCCGCAATTGCTCCCTCTGGCTTTTCATGTCTTTCTATTGTTTGTTAATATCAAAAAGATGAATTAGCCTGCATGCTACTGGGTGGTTTCAATTACTAAAAGCATAAACTAGGATCCCATTTTGAAAGAACTTCTCTAATCATGGACTTATTCCTTTAAACTCTGTCAATGTGCACCCTAATCAATGGTTACATGAAAAACAGTGGCCCATTGCTTTCCCATGCCCATCAGTATAAATGAATTTGAACTTTAGCAGGAGGTACTAAGATCAGATATTTGTGGATTCCCAAATACACAAGAATTTTTGTTTTTGCTTCCATAGTCTCTTTCCATCATCTTCTCCTGACTCTTATGGGAATTGGGATACAGAAATGGCAAGACCCAGAACCAAGATAAATAATGGAAAACCCACCAGAAATTTTTCTTTGACTGCTAATGATTCTAGGACCAAAGTTAAGGGATATTTAAAATCTGTAACTTCATAGGTCTAGTGAGTTATGGATACTTTTATTAGAAGTTAGTGAACTTAGGTAAACTAACTAGTAAAATGATGCTTCAAGTCCATGTTTCTTCAGTGAAAGAGTTTATATTTGCCAAAATTATCTGGATAACTGACATGATATTTCTTCATTCATATCTATCCATCCATCTATGGAAAATATACTGCATGCATTCTATATGTCCATAGATATTTAGGCAGGTCTTGATGGTGCAGAAACAGACAATTCCTGGCCTCAAGACCTTTAGTCACCTATCCCTCAAGCCGTTCCATCATTCTGCATACACCTACACACTAAGAAGGAGACAGAACATAAAGCAGACAATTCTACCTGATATTTTTTGAAAAGAAAAATAAAGCATGGTATGAGAACATCATGGTTGGTCTCCAGGAAGTCACTGAAGGTTTCCTGAGGTATATTAGTTAGGGCTGCCATAACAAAGTACCACCATCTGAGCAGCTTAAACAACAGAAATTTATTTCCTCACAGTTCTGTGAGGCTTAAAGTCCAAGATCAAGGTCACAGGAGGGTTGTGGGGGCAGCACACACTTGTCTTTACCCTCAAGGTTCTTTTGGCTGGTCTAATAATCAAATAGATATGTGACAGATTAGCGAGAGAAAAATAACCAAATTTAATACATGTGTATGTATGGGAACCCTGCATTCATGAGAGAGTCAGAGATCCCACATGAGGGAGAGGTTTAGAGATAGAAAGGGAGATTGAGGTGTGTAAAACATCTTGAGCTAGGCAAGTGGTAATACACCTTGGGGGCTTCAAAGAATCACTGCAGGATGATAAAAAGAACAGGTGTTTGGTAAATACAAGATTTTCCCTGCCATATAAGTGATAATCTCTTATTACGGGCTAGGTCTCTAATCAAGTTCTTCTAAGGGTTAAGGGAGGGGCATAAATTTCTCTTGAGCCTACAGATATTAAAGTTGCCTTTAGTGCAAAACAATCTGTACATTTTGGGGCAAGTTGTTCTGAATCCCCACAATTTCTTCAGAGGCCTCTCTACTTAGCTTTCACACAGCCACCTTCACATGGTCCTCCTTCTTGTGTATGTTTGTGTCCTAATCTCTTATAAGAACACCAGTCATATTGGATTAGGGTCTACTCATATGACTTCATTTCACCTTAATTACCACTTTAAAGGCTCAACCTCTAGACCCTGACCAAGTAGCTCAGTTGATTAGAGCATCTTCCCAATATTCCAACAGTGCTGGTTCAATCCTCTGTCAGGGAACATACAAGAATCAACCAATGAGTGCATAAATATGTGGAACAACAAATTGATGTTTCTCTCTCTCACTCTCCCTTCCTCTCTCTATCTCTAAAATCATTTTTTTTAAAAAGCTCTATCTCCAAGTAGGTGCTATTGGTTAGGACTTGAACATGTGAATGAGGGGGACACAATTTTCACCCTATAACATAGGGAAACTGACTTTTAAACTGGGTCTTGAAGAAAAAGTAGGATTTAGTCAGGTCAAGAACTAGGGAAGAGGGCATGAAAAGTGAAATAAAATGATGTCATTTATGTCAAGGGTTTTTAAATGGAGCCAGGAGGTCATTTAGGAGATGGACCTTATGCACATCTTCGCCAAATGGAAACACGAACTTCTGAACTGGGCTGAATTGCAACTCTTACAAGAACACCTAGACTCTATGAAGAACACCCGCAACTTGCTACAGTAGCACTTTTACTTAGTCCCCTAAAGCACTCATGTTTTCCCCAAACTAGCTTTCTTCCAGCATAATCATAACTCTTTGTAAACAACTTCTGCAAACATTGATTTTTTTCCCCTGAAAAAATTCTCTGACTTTTGTTCCCTAGTGGGTCACTATTTGGATGGCTACCCAAATCTGAGCATCCAGAACTGTAATTCTTTGATCCCAAATAAACACTTTTGCTAGATTATTGCAGTTAAGAAAGCTGTTTCATGTAGACATTCTAGTTTAATACTCCTAATTCACAGCTAAGAACACCAGGTCATAGAGTGATGGAGCAATTTGCCTAACCAAGGTCACAAAGCTAGCACCTGGTAAGCCTGAATTGGAACTCCAGCCTTTCACCTCCTTGCTCCAGGCTCCTTTTAGGAAATCAGCCTCCAGAGTGGTGAACTGCATTCTCTAACTTCTCTTTCAAGAAGCCCTGCAGCACATGTTTCTTTGTGGGCTACTCCACATTCTTGTTAAAATGTTTACTCTTTTAAGGAGGAAAAAAGTTGTCATTTGTGAAGCATTTACTGACATAATTACAGCCACCATTTGGTGAAGTTGAGTGAAAAGACTCCAAAGATAAACCACACTGCGTATGCCGCAATCTGTCAGGGGCCAGAATTGACAGAAAACAGTTTGATGGAAACTTTTCTGTTGTATTTTCAAAAGAGACAGACACATTGCAGAGAACCACATTGCTATACTGATGTATTTTTCTCATTATCATATTGTGATTTTCCAACCATTTTTGTGAGCTATCTTCTTCTTCTTCTCTTATTTTTAGATTTTATTCATTTATTTACTTTTAGAGAGAGGGGAAGGGAGGGAGAAACAAAGGGATAGAAACATCGATTGGTTGCCTCCCATACACACCCCAGGCATGGATGAAACCCAGGCATGTGCCCTTACTGTGAATTGAACCAGCAGCCCTTGGTTTTGCAGAAGGATGTCCAACCTGCTGACCCACACAGGTCAGCGCTGTGTGCTATCTTCTAATCTTCCTCTCCTCCACCCATCCTTTATCAAAACCTTCACCCCAAAGGGCTGCAGTCTCCCTGAACTTTCTGGACATCATTAGTAAGATCACATTTCTTTTCATCTGGCCCTTTGTGGTCCCCAGGACTATTGTAAGACATAGACCAAGAAACTTTTCTCATTATGTTCCAGTAAGTTCTACATAGTAGAAAGGACCAGAAGAAGAGCTAGCAGTAGTGATCTCTGAGCCCTGCTGGCCTGAGACATCGCTGAGATTACACTGTCCCCTCCCACTCTTCCCTTGTCTTTGTGGTCCCAATTAGCCCTCCCAATTGTACCCCTTGTCTCCAAGGCCTCTATGCCTTCACTGCAGTTTGACTGAACCTCATGTTTAATCTGAAGTTTTGCATAATAATTTATGATAGAAATTAATATCCTAAGAATCATTCATTTAGACCAGTGGTTCTCAGTTGGGAGTGATTTTGCCCCACAAAAGACATTTGAAAATATCTGGGAACATTTTATTAATAGCATCTAGTGGGTAGCAACAGAGAAGCTGCTACCTTCTATACTGTACAGGACAATTCTCACCACTGAGAATTACCTGGGTCCAAATGTCAGTAGTGCTGACAATGAGAAACTATGATTTAGACAATACTTAAAACTTTATTCTATGCCAGGCCTTACTGTAGAAATGAGGGATTCTGTGATCAACATACATTTTGCCCTCTAAAGTTCACTGTCTACAGGGGAGTATGTATAATTTAGAATGTTTTCAGTGGCAAGTAACAAAATTCCCAAATAATGGCTTAAAGATAGTTTTAATTTTCTCATATAACAAAAATCTGGAAGTAGGGTGTTTTAGGATTGGTTAACTGAGTAACTTAATGTCAGGTATCTAGGTCTGATGCTCTAGAATATAATATTTTATGCCTTTCCCTTCACAGTTTCAAGACAACTGCCACAGTTCCATTCTCACCAGACAACCCCCATAGCAGGATGGACAAAAAGCATAAGGAATATCCTCTCATGTATCTGTTTTGTTCTTTTTAATGAGGTAGAAAACTCCTTTCCAGAAGAACCTCAGTGTCTGGTAGGCTTTCCCTTATCTCTTTCATGCCAAAATTAGGACAATTGGGAATGGGATTATCATCAGGGACTTAGACCAGGCATGAGTAAACTTCATTTATAAAGAGACATGCAGAAAAAATTTTAGGCTTTATGTGCACTCTATGGTCTGTGTTGCACATTCTTCTTCTTTCAATTTTTACATTTTAAAAATGTTAGAACTATACTTAGCTCATGGGTTGTACAAAAACAGGCCATGGGCCATAGTTTGCTGACCCCTGGGAAAAAGTGCTTTCTAATACCTGAACAAAAGCAGGTTCTGCAGCCAGGAGAATGGGGATAATGACTGTTGGTAGGCAGACAACTATGTCTGCCACAGAAAGGTGTGCAACTGAAATATAATTATAATATGGTGGGTTGAGACTATAATAAAAGTGCATAAAAGAAGCTGTGGTAGCCAGCCTCCAAGATGCTCCCAAAGAGCCTCCTAGTGTTCATACCTTTGTATCAGGTTGGTTTGTTGGGCTAGTGGAAGTGACAGTATATGACTTTAGAAGCTAGGTCATAAAGGACATGGTTACTTCTACTTCAGTCTCTTGAAGTGCCCATTCTGGGGGAAGCCAGCTGTTACACTGTGAGAACACTCAAGTAAACTTTTGAGAGGCTCACACAGTGAAGAGCTGACACTTTCCACCCACCAGGCTGCCAGCCAAAAGAATAAACCACCTTGGAAACAGCTTGTCCAGCTCCAGAACAAGCCTTCAGTTGGCTGAAGCTCAGGCTGATAGCTTGACTGCAACCTCATGAGATATCCTCAGCTAGAATGTTTCAGCTAAGCTTCTGAATTACTGACTGACCCACAGAAACTGTAAGATAATATACATTTGTTGTCATAAGTCCCTTAGTTTGGGGGTGATTTGTTATGCAGCCATAGGTAATTAACATGCAGGTATCTAAGGCAGGTGGCGATGCCTTAGTTTTAAGACTTTTGGAATATAATTTTTAGATATTAGTGAAATAGTAAAGTGTGGTAGTGGGTAGTAGGGAACCCAACAGAGGGTTCAGGAGTCCTGGGACCTCTAGTTCATTTATGAGCTTGGGGTGAATTGATTTACTTTGGATGACATAAGCAGTTCCTGGGGATGAGAGAGTGAATAATTGTCAGAAAAGTGCAGAAACTATCAAAGATTTGTGGAATAACCTATATATTGTAATACAAGGCTCAATTATCTTTTCTAGAAGGTAGCAAATAATGTATACTTCCCCTCATTTATCTGGAAACAAAAATACATAAAAACTCAGTACCAGGAGAGGTTGAACAGGAAGGAGTACAAGTATCAGATACTAGAAAAAGCTCTGCATGGAGGAGTGGTTCAGAACCAAGGACAGCAACCCACATACTTCTACCTTTTCCCCCCACAGAAAATTTGGGACTTGATATGCATTTTCTGGCATCCATTCCCTGATATATAAAATTAGGGGAGTTGAATCATATGCTATGTAAAACTCAGCTCTAATCTGTAAATTCATGATTCTAGGTTATTTGCACTGCTCTCAAATCTCCACCAAACACCTTCAGTTTCTGCCAGTGCAGAAGGTCAGTCTTGTCCATCAGTGGACAAAGCACTGAAGGTGATACATAAACTTGTGTCCATTTACCAAGGAAAAGAGGACAAGCACAGGTTGCTCGTGTTTTTCTCTTGACTTGGCTCACGTTTACTGCTGTTTGCTATCAGTGCCAAGCTCTGCAGGCTACAACAGAGGGAATCACAGATTCTTTCTTTAAAAAGTCTGCAGTCTATATGGAAAACAGTATGGAACTTCCTCAGAAAACTAAAAATGGATCTGCCTTTTGACTCAGCAATTCCACTGCTAGGATTATATCCTAAGAACCCTGAAACACCAATCCAAAGGAACCTACACACCCCAATGTTCATAGCAGCATAATTTACAATAGCTAAGTGTTGGAAGCAACCTAGGTGCCCATCAGTAAATGAATGGATCAGAAAACTATGGTACATTTACACAATGGAATTCTATGCAGCAGAAAGAAAGAAGGAGCTCCTACCCTTTGCCACAGCATGGATGGAACTGGAAAGCATTATGCTGAGTGAAATAAGCCAGGTGTTGAAAGACAGATACCATATGATCTCACCTTTAACAGGAACCTAAACAAAACAAACAAACAAGCAAAATATAACCAAAGACACTGAAATAGAGAACAGGCTGCCCAGAGGGGAGAGGGGAGGGAATTTCAGGGGAAAAGGGGAAGGGTTTACAGGAACAAGTATAAAGGGCACATGGACAAAAACTAGGGGAGGTAGAAATGGGAGGGATGTGGGGAGGGCTGGGAGGGTTGGCTGATATGGGAGTAAAAGTCAGAAAACTATACTTGAACAACAATTAAATTTAAAAAAAGTCTGCAGTCTAGAGGGGAAATGAAAAGGATTCAAATTACTCTACTCCCTGCATATACCCTTCCTCCTTAATACACATTGCACTCATCTGTTGGGAACCGCCCTGACTGGTATCAGAAAACTGAAACCCCCGCCTAGGCTAGGCTAAGGGAACGCCCTTGGAACCGTGAGCCGGCAAGGAGACAAAAGCTTATCTTCCTGGCAGGAATGCTGTTTCTGCTGCTTTGTTCATAACTGAACCCCCCAAAAAGCTTGGTCGGTTAGCCAAAGACGGGTAAGATTCCCCACGGGGGAACAACCCAAGCCAGGCACGATCACTTTTGGGAGGCCCCCCAAAAGAAGGACTTGGGGGGCTGCAGCAAAAAGGGGGTGATGGACCCTCACTCCTCGGCTTTGACAAAGTCTGAGTTCTCAGCGTCCGGAAGAAAATCTCCTTATCTCTCGGTGGCTTTAGTTCCCGAGCTCCACCTAAGCCTGAAACAATGACGGGGAAGTACAGCTCGGTACTGGGAAGTGCGGATTTCCCGGGGTGATCAGGCCTAAGAAAGAACATGTAAATTACTGTGAAACCTTCTTTGTTCAAGAATGCTCTCAGTTGAATGAGGAGGGTCTTAGGAGGAAGCTAGTTTGTTCCTCAGCCTTACAGCTCTTTGACCCCCCAACTCAATAGACCGGCAGAGTTCTTTGTTTTATATATTCCTTACTTCCCCTAATGAGTATTGTACGTTACCTGAGTTATTATGTAGCATGAGCCCAATAAAAGCAGGTATGGACTGTAAATCGCGCGCTCCTCACTAGAAGGGGTGGCCATTTCGTCCCTACTTCTCCACAGAAACTAGTTTGTCTCTGTGCATGTTTTTTCTCGCGTGTTTATCGTCGAGCCATCCACAGTGTGCCGTGGTCACTGCTAGCCGGTGACCCATGCGCAACACTCATCTCCCTAAATAAGACTGATTCTCAGTGAAATATCTTGTAACAGATATTTACTTTGATGTGAGTTTAATACACTGTGTTACTGTGTACTTGAAACTTCATTTATCTTAGAGAATGGAAGGTTTAATCTTCTGTTAAAGAAATTTCAGGCCATCATTAACTGACACTTTTAATTTGGGCAAGTCTAATGTTAAATTTTTTTTAATCTAAAAAATGGGGCGACCAGTATTGGCACTGCCTGTTTGTAGCTTTTGTTACTCAGCACTCCTCTTTTATTACTGAAATAGTACCCCCAACCCTAATACCATGTGGCTCTGATTGGGCTGTCAGTCACACCCACTACCCATAGACCTGAGCCTGGCCTATGACAATAAACTGTTCCATTGTCCATAGAGATTGGTTCAAGGAATGAGTCCAGGGCCAAAGCAAGGCCACTTAGAATCTTTCACACAATTTGATTTCTGCTTCATCTTGTCACAGGTGGGCACAGGTAACCAGGTTCTTAGTGATAAGGACAAAGAATTGAACCGAACACCCAGAGTTCATAGAAGAGAACATGGGAGCAGGCCAACTCCAAGCAGAGATTGACCTCATGGGCTGGAGTGACTTTATTCTTATAGGGTGGATCCTTCCTGGCTAGTTTTGGTGGGCTTTTACTGAGTATATATAAGTAGTTGCATTACTTTAAAGCTACTGCACATGTGGTCTCCCATGATTTTCCCTGATTGGCCACCAGGGAAGAGGGTCCCACAATGCTACCGAATTGACCCCCATTTCTCCTGGGGTCCCCCTGTACTAGGTTCACCTTTCCCTAAGCCAGAGAATTATAGCTCTCCATGCTAGAGATTGGTGAAAAAAGAAAAGAGTTATTTATTCAAGTTATACAGACTAAAAGTAATGACTTAATGTCTTTGTCAAAATCCCAAAGTCCCTTGAAACACCCACAAACACACACAGTCCTTCCTTCCCCCCTTTGCCCAGTCTGGGGTACCGTATCTCAGGAGAAGAAATAGAAGTCTGTGGCTTAGGCAGCTCTTGGTTTCTCCTAGTAATTTGTGCTCAGCTGGCAGGCCTTCCTTAGTTCCCAGCACCACTGGTTGTGTTGCCCGGATCTCCAGCTAAAGCCTCGAGGTGATTCTTCCCATGGCTGGGGGGGTGGGCGGTGAGCCCCCTTTCTGGGAGAGCGACGGTGGCAGTGGCGGCGGCAGCAGCAGCACCGAGAGGGCTAGCGCAGAGCTCATTGTGTCCTGGCCAGAGCAGGTGGCTGCAAGGTTAGCTGAGCCTGAGAGCCTTGAGAGCAAGCGGGGGTGGGGGTGGGGGGTGCAGCTTGCGGAGGCCTGGCGGTGGCTGCGGCGGGGGGGGCAGTGATCCGGTGCTCCCGAGTCACTTACTGGTGGCCCCTTCTCACGGCCCGGCTGCAGAGCCGGCTGGGGCTCGGAGCTGGGTGGTAGAGGAGCCGCAGGCGGCTGCATCCCAGACCGTGTCTGCAGGGCTGCGGGAGTCCCCACTCAGCTAAAGCTGCATGGTTCTCTCCTCAATAGCCGCCAAGTCTGGGTTTTAAATCCCGCGCCAATCTTCTTCTGCAGCCCCATTTCCGACTCCTCCTACACTCGGCCTCACAGGCCAGAACTCTCAAAGCTTTCCAGCTTTACTGGACTGCCATTGTGGGTCTGGGCAGGTGCGGCACCATGTCATGGAACCAATCATTTCCAAGTTCTCACGCAGGTACAGGTGCGGTAACCAGGGGGAGTTGCCTCCCAGGCTCCATAACTAGGGAAAGTTACTTCCATTTCCCTGGCTTAGAGCTTGGCCAGAGCTATTTAACATATCTATGTAACCAGCCAAAGGCCATAGATATGTTGAAAGACCACTCCAGAGGGTAGCTGCAAGGCTGTTGCTATGGGAAACAGCTCTCAATGGCCCTGCTCCATTTGTCCCTTCCCCTGGGGTGGAGGGTGAGGACATTCTATATATTTTTCTAATATTTCCTGGACACCTTGAGTTCTGAACCCCACTCCAAATCTCTATTTGGGGACCCTTTGGCTGCACCCTCCTACAATCTGGAACTGAAATCTACAAGATTGATGTTGGCTTTAGCTGCCTATAGTAAGCCATCCACAATAGGAAAAGATTACATTAATGTGTTATAAAAAATGAAGTCAAGCCCTGACCGGTGTGGCTCCATTGGTTAGGAGTCATCCCATAAAGCAACAGGTCATGGGTTAGATTCCTGGTCAGGGTGCATGCCTGGATTGTGGGTTCTGTCCCTGATAGGGGCACATAGGAGGGGCAACTGATCAGTGTTTCTCTCTCATATTGATGTTTCTCTCTCCTTTCCCCTCTAAAAATAAACAAATATAATCTTTTAAAAAAGGCCCTGGCTGGTGTGGCTCAGTGGATTGAGTGCTGGCTTGCAAATCAAAGAGCTGCCAGTTCAATTCCCAGTCAGGGCACATATGTAGGTTGCTGGCCAGGTCCCCAGTGGAGGGCACACAAGATGCAACCACACACTGATGTTTTTCTCTCTTTCTCCCTCCCTCCTCCCTCTCTAAAAATAAATAAATAAAATCTTTGGCTGGGATGGGAGTAAAAGGCAGAAAACTGTACTTGAACAACAATTAAAACAAAAATAAAATAAAATAAAATAAAATATAAAATAATGAAGCCAAGATACTGAGAAGGTTGGAGAAAGACAGAAAGAGAGAGAGGTAGAGAGGTAGTTTGGCCTCTGAATCTAGCCAGGTCTGAATGTAACACATTTTATATAAGCCAACATATTCTTTTTTATGCTTATACATGCTTGAGATAAGTTTACATATCTTTTTTTTAAAGATTTTATTTATTTATTTTTAGAGAGGGAAGGGAGGGAGAAAGAGAGAGAGAGAGAAACATTAATGTGCGGTTGCTGGGGGCCGTGGCCTGCAATCCAGGCATGTGCCCTGACTGGGAATCGAACCTCTGACACTGGTTCACAGCCCACGCTCAATCCACTGAGCTGTGCCAGCCAGGGCTAAGTTTACATATCTTACACTTACAACCTAAGAGTCTCCTCATTAACATGCTAACTATAAGGGTTATTGTGAGGACCAAATAAAATATATGAAAGCCCTTTGTCAAACACTCAATATAAAGACTGCACTAATGTTCTTCGGAGGTAACCCTTTAATCTCTCCATATGTCTCTAAGAGCATAATAAAAATTATTCACTTCTGTCTTGCAGCCTTGATGTTTTGATAGTGGGGAATACCTTCAAACTTTCTTCCTTTGATATTAAGCTAATATGTTTATTAAATTTCCCAGTGAACTAAATAATAACCTGAAAGACCTCTGTATTCTTTCAGTATGGGTTAAAAAAATGCATAGCTACTCAGAGTTAAGTGCAACCAGCTTTTTGTTTTACTTTATAGCTAGAACTTTGACGGAACCACTGCCCCTTGATGTTTTCTTTAAATTGCAGTTAAATAGTTGCTGTTTGGGATGACAGACACTTCACTATTCACTGCCCCTGATTTTATCTGCACTAAGATAAATCCATTATAGTGACATCCCTTAAATTCTGAGGCAGGGCAAAATGCTTGCAGGTGTTTTCTCAAGTTGATTTTTCTCTTTGTATGGGAGTGGTGGTATCTTTAGAAAACCCTACCTTTAAAAGGCATCTTTAGGAAGTCTTTTTGGAGCTTTGACTTATAGTCAAAATTGTAATTAGTCTTATTTTTCCCCCAAACATGAAATATGGGAAACACGGGATTTTGACTTCCCTCCCAAAGTAGGCACATGTTTGGAAAATACTTTAGAGATGTTGAAGATCTGATGGTTCAAGTGAAGGCAGGGGCTGACGTGGGGGTGAAAAGCTTGGTGGATCTAAGCTTCTGGCTGATAGAGGTGGTTTTGAGCTTTAAAAAGTCAGGTAGCTCAACGATTCCTAAAAATTGATCTATAGCCCATAGATCTTCCTGATAAGGTATTTAATAATTGAAGAAGTGTTGGTCCTTTCTTGATTTTTTGCAAGGACTTTTGGTTTCTTAGATTTCCATTATACAAAGCCTAGTCCTAAAAACCTATTAAATAGTTACCAAGTAGTCATTAATGCTCATTCGGATTTGGCATTCAGAAATTAACTTAGTGCACTACAGACCTTACTAGTGCCTTACTAAGGCCTCACATTCAGTATTAATTTTCTATGTGCCAGCTAAGTGGGTCCTGTCTCTATTCCTCAGTGAGGCCAAGTACATTACCTACTTGGTGCTTTTGTGCTTACTGTTTCTTGTACCTTGGAATGCAGTTTCTTATATCTTCATATTTGCCTCCATCTTGCCACTAGGTGTCAGCTCAAATGACTCCTCAGGATGCCTGCCCTGCTCACTTCATTAAAATAGCCACCCACCAGTTACTTTTGGTGACCTTCTCCTACTTTGTTTTGTATACTGCTTTTTGTGTTTATTATCAGATTTGCCTCTGGAATTTCTACTCCATGAGAACTAGAGCCTAGTTCATCTCATTTACTTCTATATCATCAACTTCTAGAAACTGCCAAATGCCTATTTCACACTCAATAAATATTGCTGGATGAAAGAAAATCTAGGGTTCATGTACCTTTACACACTGGCTTGTGCATATTAGATTTCTCTTGGACACTGGAAGAGAGTGCATAGGTGGACTATGGTGTTTTTATAGCACTAAAACAAAATGATTGCAGGCTTTTAAAAAGTTTTAGAGTCACTAATCAAGGAGAAGGTTCTTCACCTGAAACTCACAAATAGGTTGTAGAGGTCCATGAACCCTCTGAAATTTTATGCATGTTTTTTTGGGGAGAAGGACAATAATGTTAATGAGAGAAACCTGGTTCTTTTTGCCAATGCTATAAAAAATTACTGATCAGCAAATCTATTAGCATGCAAGCAAGATTTATTGATGGGCCTTGCTGAGGTGTGGGCGGTGAAAGGCTAGGTTCAGGGCAAAGCGGGGTAAGGGTGACCAAAGCAAGGGTGGCCAAAGGCCAGGGTGGCAAATGCCCCTGGTCCTTCATTCTGAGGACGTATATAGTTGGTAGGATGGCAGGTGAACGGGTTAAATATTGATTTACAGGTAAAAGTGGTGCCTGCTCTGGGGAGGGGCTGGTTGTGAATACCCAAAGGTGTTAATGGGCTTCTTCCTTTGGGCACTGTGAGTGCTTTCTAGCCTTTCAGGTCTTGGGATAAAAGCAGATTCAAAAGCTTTCTTTCCCAGATAGTGGAACAGATACATAGAATTTCAAGGGCTTCCCTCCTTCCTGCCTTGGTTTACTCTTCATCCTCCCTAAGTGCCAAAAGGCATTTCCTGGTAACCAGGACCAGGTCAGCAACAGAAGTGCAGTCTCAGAGTTCTTCCTATGCTATCTCCAGCCTCAGGGATATTCCTCATTTCCTACTGGGATGGTCAGCACTGGCTGAGGCCCACTTGTTGCTGATCTAGACCAAGCTGAAACCAACTCTACTGCACTGAAGTTCATACCTAGGCAACCCACATTTCCTCCTTTCCAGCCTGGGAACCTGCCTTCAGGTTCAAAGAAGATGCTAATGAAGTGCTTTTATTTGCCTATATTTTTTTTTAAATCAATTGTTTTAAACTATTGAAGTTCCTAAGACATTTGTGTAAGCATATACAAATATAGAGCAGAAAAAAATATTTTAAAAACTTTGGTAATTTGTTGCCTAAAACTCCCCATGGTTTTTATACCTCAGGTATGACTGAAGCATTTCAACACAGCTTGCTACTCCTGTCAATCTTGCTGATGTCCAAGATTTCAGCCTCTGGTGTCAGATGGATTTATGTTAGAATCCAAGCCCAACCACTCTATGACCATGCACAGGTTGCTTTTACTCTCTGCATTGCAAAACGGTGCACTAGCCTTGAGGATTGTGATGAGGAGCACATGGTACTATATGCTGAGCACCTCCCAGCTACTTCATATATATTAACTCAGTAATACAGGGGGACCCCCCAAAAAGGGAATTATCTTCTAGAAGATGGGCCCCTTGTAGTACAGGCTTTCCCCACTAGATGAGTGTTCTAGGAACCCATCTCTATTCGTGAACTAGCTAGTGTTGCTGTGAGAGGCTACACTCAGCTTCAGTGAAATTTTTTTGAAACTCCTTTTAATGCATTTGCCCATTTCATGATGGGTGATTTACAAGTGCACCTGCCCACACTGTACTGAGTGTTCAGCAGTTTTTGACCAAAAACAGCATGACTCCCATACCCCACCCTCCCTATTCACCCAATCTTGCCCTGAGTTACTTCTTTTTGTTTTTCCATATAAAAAAGTCCTCAAAAGGGAAATGGTTCACCAATGCAGAAGAGGTGAAACAAAAAATGGCAGAAGCACTAAATGGCATCAAAATTGACAAGTTCAAAAATATTTTGAGCAGTGAAAAAAGATCTTGATAGGTATATTGCATCAAATGGAAAGCACTTTGAAGGTGACTGAAGTTTAAACATAAGAATAAATATACAATTTTAAATAAATAAATCTGAATTTTGAGGGGTACCCCCTCATATAGTCTTCATACAAATCTATGAGGTAGGTAATTTAATAGTCATTGCAGTCTATAGACTGGGAAATGGAGGCACAAAGGAATTACGTAACTTGACCAAGGTTATTAAATGTCCCTGAAATAAATAAATAAGTAAATAAGTAAATAAATAAATAAATAAATGTCCCTGCAGAATTCAGTGTCTATACATACACCATTCCACAGGGCCTGACACATAGTGGGCATATCACATGGCCTTGGAGTTGTTGGAATGACTAAACGGGAAGATAATTTAGTACGTAGAGCCCAGCACTGAGCAAGCATTTCATAGATGTTATTGCTTCATTGAAAGCAGTCCTTCCTGTCAGAACAGTTGGTGGCAGAAGTAACCCAAATGTAGCCTAATCCCCCAAAACATGAATATTTTATTTTTTGGACCAGAAGGTTGTTATGGGTAAACCAAACTCAGACTACAAAGTGTTTGTAAAACATTTCTCTCCTTCACTAGTGACAATGACAAATGCAACCCAAAGTGAGATGTTTAGTGTTCAGGTGCAGTGGTGAGGTAGGAGGTAGTCAGGAAGGAAGCTCCAGAGGCCCCGCAGGGCTGAGGTAGAAAACACCTATACATGACAAAGACCCCCTAAGACGGGTTGTTCCTGTTTTCTGGGATAACTCTGAATCATAGAATGTGCCTGCGCACTACCCCTGATTCATTATAATATCATTATAATGAAATAACATTGTGGGACTCCCTTCTCCAGTAGCCAATCAAGAAAGTCATGGGAAACCACGCATGCGCAGTAGCTTTGAAATCCAACTCCTTGTACCTGCGCAGGAAAAGCCCGCCAAAGACTAGCAAGGGGGCTTCTGCCCCTATAAGAATAGAATTCCCCAGTCCACGTGCCCTTTTTTTCCTCTGCTCAGAGCTGGCTCACTCCCATGTCCTGTGGTATGTACTATCACTTAATAAACCTCCCCTCTTTCTTTATGCTATAAACTTTGTGTGTTCGGTTCAATTCTTTGTCCTCGATCACTAAGAACCTGGTTACCTGTGCACACCTGTGCACACCTGTGACAGTGGCAGTGGAGTCCCCACAACCAGTTTTGTGGCATGATTTTGATTATGGTCCTTGTAGCATCCAGCAAACTCGAGAACAAATATCGGAGACTTTCAGGGTATCGAAGATGTTACTTTATTGGCCAAGTTTAACCTGCGCAGGGGCAAACTCTTAAAGTGTCCAGCGACACAGTGCCCACAGGAGCTGCAAACGAGAGCCACGCCGAGCGCTTACAACTACGTTCTTATATATGGGGAGGCAAGCAAGCGTTATACAGAAGCAGACATGGCAGTTAGTAATTCGCTTACAAAGACCGTGCGCGGGAATTTCAAACCAAGCATTCTTTCATAAGGCGGAAAGGCAGGATGTTTGTTCATTAACCTAGTAATCTCCTGGCTCTAGCTAGCTAGTTTTCTATTTTCTCATTAAAAACTACAAAGCACTGCTTATCTAGCCTACCCAGGGGAGAGTGTCTGCTAGACACAGGATGTTTGCTTTGACTGTACTTTGTCTCTTTTATCATTTCTTTTCAGCTACAATGTGGTTCTTGTCTATTAAGGTTAAAATTTAGTTCTTAATTTCCTTGTTCCCAACAGTCCTGGCTGTGTATGCCAGTCAAGTTCTCTAGTCATCTCTGCAATTATTTGGTTTACTCAATATCTTTTTAATACATCCCCACCTTATTTTTGTTAAAGAAGCTCTACAGCTTCCGCCTAAGGACTCTGAAATTTTTCATTTCATTTGTTTATTAACTATTTACAGACCAACTGTTATGTGATAAGCACTAGAGATACAGCAGGGAACCACAGAGAAATGTTCCTGCTCTCACAGAGCTTATGTGAGGAGTTTCTGGGACAACTGTCTTACTCCTGTTGGATTCCTGCCTTTGAGTTGTCATTCAACTGGTTAAATATTCCCAGATCCCTTGCCCTCTCCTGATACAGGGTACAGCCAAGAAGGGAGGCCCCAAAAAGGGATTTGGAATGGGATCCAGAACTCAAAGTGTCTAGGAAAAATTAGAAAGACATATAAGATATCCTCACCCCTTCCCCCTCAGGTGTGAGTTAGGGGAAGGGACACATGGAGCAGGGCCATTGACAGCTGTTTTGTATAGCAACAGCTTTACAGCTAACCTCTGGTGTGGTCATTTAACATATCTATAACCTTTAACTGGTTGCATAGATATGTTAAATAGCTGTGGCCATGCTCTGAGCCAGGGGGATGGAAGGAACTTCCCCCTGCCCCCAAGATGTAACTGCGGGGTAGGTCTTCCTAGTTACAGGGCCTGCCTGGAAGCTTGGTGAAGATTGGCTCCATGACATGGGACTACCCCTGCCCAGACTCACGATAGCAGCCCAGTGTATTTGGAATAATATAAGAATGCTGGCAGGTGTAACTGATTGTAGGAGGAGTCAGAAATGGGGGTACAGAAGAAGATTGGCATGGGTATTTAAACCCAGACATGGCAGCCATTGGGAGAGAGAGCCATGAGATTCTGGCAGAGTGGGGACCCCTGCAGCCATGTGAGAGAGAGAGCCATGCACTTTTGCCAGAGTGGGGATCCCGTAGCTTTAGTAGGGGGAACCATCATGAGGCTTTATCAGAGAATCACCACTCGGCTTTGGCAGAGTGGCAACCCCCTCATCCCTGCAGCTTTGTGGAAAGATCCACATGGTTTTCCCAGAGTGCAGACTCCTGCAGCTTTGGTAGAAGAGGACCATGCAGCTTTGGGGTGCTCCCTTTGGCCACATGGCCTAGAAAGCAAGAGAGACTTTGCCTGGAAGAAGGGTGAAAGAACTTTTGCCAATAGGCCATGAAAAGGTGTCACATGGCTTTGAATTAATTGGAGATCCTGCCTGGACGGTGACACAGCTGACAATGTCAGAAGCCTGGATTCCGAACATTTGCTTCTTTTCCTGAGATACGGTACCCCCAATTAAGGCAGGGGGAGAAGGAAGCACTGTGGATGTCTGTGGGTATCCTAAAAGACTTTGATATTTTAATGAAGACATTAGGTCACTACTTTAAGTCTGTATAGCATTAAATAAACATTTCCTTTCCTTTTCACGAATCTCTGGCATTGAGAATTGTCTTTCCTATAAGGCAGCGCACATAATGAACCTATTGGGGGTACTTTCGGTAATAGTATATCGTCCTCACCACCCTTGGCCCCTTTGTTCTATAACACTCCCAGGTAACATAGTTGTGGTTTTTTTTACTTTTTTAAATTTTAAAAAATTTATTTATATTTTTTTTATTTTAATTGCTGTTCAAGTACAGTTTTCTGTCTTTTACTCCCATCCCAGTCCCCCCCCCCCCCGCCAGTGCTCCCCACCTCCCTCCCATTTCCACCCCCCTCGTTTTTGTCCATGTTTCCTTTTGTTACGGAGCACAACAAGACAGGGGTGGGGGGGACAAAGGCAGGCCGAGGGCAATATACTATTGCCTGAAAAGAACCCCGCAGGTTCATTATTTCCACCACCAGAGGAAAGACATCTCTCAATGCCAGAGATTCATGAAAAGGAAAGGAAATGTTTATTTAATGCTATACAAACTTAAAGTAGTGACCTAATGTCTTCACCAAAATCCCAAAGTCCCTTAAAACACCCACAAACACACACAGTCCTTCCCCCTTTGCCCAGTCTGGGGTATCGTGTCTCAGGAAAAGAAATAGAAGTCTGTGCCTCAGGCAGCTCCTAGCTCTTCTCAGTAATCCGTCTCAGCTGGTAGGCCTCCCTTGGTTCCTGGCACCATTAGCTGTGTCCCTGGGATCTCTGCTAAAGCTGAGTGGTGGTTCCCCCTTCTAAAGCTGCGGGGGTCCTCACTCTGGCAAAGCTGCGAGTTTCTCTCTCCACTGCTTCAGCTGCATGGTCCTCTCTCTCCCAGGGCCGCAGGATTCCCCACTCTGCCATAACCTCATGATTCTCCCTCCAATGGCTGCAAGGAGGGGGCTTGCCACTCTGCCAGAGCTGAGTGGCGGTTCTCTGCTAAAGCCTCATGGTGATTCTCTCTCACAAGGCCATGGGAGTCCCAGCTCTGGCAAAGCTTCGTGGTCCTCCCCTCTATGGCTGCAGCATCAGGGTTTAAATCCCCACACCAATCTTCTTCTACAGCCCCATTTCCAATTCCTCCCACACTTGACCACACTTGCCAGCACTCCCATATCCTTTAAGCTTTACTGGGCTGCCATCATGAGTCTGGGCAGGTGTGGCCCCATGTCATGGAGCCAATCATTTCCAAGCTCCCACGCAGGTGCTGTAACTCGGGGGACCTGCCCCCCAGTTATGACTTGGTGGGGAAGTTACTTCCATTCCCCTGGCTCAGAGTGTGGCCACAGTTATTTAACATATCTGTGTAACCAGGTAAAGGTTATAGATATGTTAAATGACCACACCAGAGGTTAGCTGCAAAGCTGTTGCTATACAAAACAGCTCTCAATGGCCCTGCTCCATGTGTCCCTTCCCCCAACTCATACCTATGGGGGGGGTGGTGAGGACATGTTAATATTTCCTGAACCCCTTGACTTCTGGACCCCATTCCAAATCCCTATTTGGGCCCCCCCATCTTGGCTGCATCCTGTTACACTTTATATTTGTTCCTGTAAACCCTTCCCTTTTTTCCCCTGAAATCCCCTCCCCTTTCCCCTCTGGTCATTATCAACCTGTTCTCTATTTCAGTGTTTTTGGTTATATTTTGCTTGTTTGTTGGTTTTGATGTTTAGGTTCCTGTTAAAGGTGAGATCATATGGTATTGTCTTTCACTGACTGGCTTGTTTCATTCAGCATAATGCTTTCCAGTTCCATCCATGCTGTGGCAAAGGGTAGGAGCTCCTTCTTTCTTTCTGCTGCATAGAATTCCATTGTGTAAATGTGCCATAGTTTTCTGATCCATTCATTTACTGATGGGCACCTAGGTTGCTTCCAACACTTGGCTATTGTAAATTATGCTGCTATGAACATTGGGGTGCATAGGTTCCTTTGGATTGGTGTTTCAGGGTTCTTAGGATATAATCCTAGCAGTGGAATTGCTGGGTCAAAAGGCAGATCCATTTTTAGTTTTCTGAGAAAATTCCATAGTGTTTTCTATAGTGGTTATACCAGACTGCAGTCCCACCAATAGTGCACTAGGGTCCCCTTTTCTCCACAACCTCTCCGACACTTGCTGTTTCTTGCTTTGTTTATGATGGCCATTCTGACAGGTGTAAAGTGATATCTCATTGTGGTTTTAATTTGCAGCTCTCTGATAGCTAGTAATATTGAACAACTGTTTTTCATGTGTCTCTGGATCCTCTGTATGTCCTCCTTGGAGAAGTGTTTGTTCAAGTCCTTTGCCCATTTTTTAATTAGGTTGTTTGTCTTCTTAAAGTGGAGTCGTATAAGGTTCTTTATATATTTTGGAGATTAAACACTTATCTGAGGTATCATTGGCAAATGTTTTTCCATAGAGTTGGTTCTCTTTTTATTTTAATAGTATTTTCTTTTTTAAAATATATTTTATTGATTATGCTATTACAATCATCCCATTTCCACCCTTCACTCCCCTCCACCCTGTACACCCTCTCCCACCCACATTCCCCCCCCTTTAGTTCATGTCCATGTGTCATACTTATGAGTTTTTTAGCTTCTACATTTCCCGTACTATTCTTGCCCTCCTTCTATCTATTTTCAACCTACATTCTATGCTACTTACTCTCTGTACCTTTTCCCCCTCTCTCCTCCTCCCACCTCCCTGTTGCTAACCCTCCATGTGACCTCCATTTCTGTGGTTCTGTTTCTGTTCTAGTTGTTTGCTTAGTTTCTTTTGGTTTTGCTTTAGGTGTGGTTGTTAATAATTGTGAGTATGCTATCCTTTTACTATACATGCTTTTTATCTTCTTTTCTTAGATAAGTCCCTTTAGCATTTCATAAAATAAGGGCTTGGTGATGATGAACTCCTTTAACTTGACCTTATCTGAGAAGCACTTTATCTGCCCTTCCATTCTAAATGAGAGCTTTGCTGGATAGAGCAATCTGGGATGTAGGTCCTTGTCTTTCATGACTTGGAATACTTCTTTTCAGCCCCTTCTTGCCTGCAAGGTCTCTTTGGAGAAATCAGCTGACAGTCTGATGGGAACTCCTTTGTAGGTTACTGTCCCCTTATCTTTTGCTGCTTCTAGGATTCTCTCCTTTGTTTTTACCTTGGCTAATGTAATTATGATGTGCCTTGGTGTGTTTCTTCTTGGGTCCAAATCCTTTGGGGCTCTCTGAGCTTTCTGGATTTCTTGGAGGACTATTTCCTTTGCCAGATTGGGGAAGTTCTTCTTTTTTATTTGTTCAAATACATGCTCAATCTGTTGCTCTTCCTCTTCCCCTTCTGGTACCCCTATAATTCGGATGTTGGAACGTTTACAGATGTCCTGGATGCTCTTAAGCTTTTCCTCATTTTTTTGAATTATTATTTCTTCATGCCTTTCTGCTTGGTTGATTCTATCTTCCTTCTGGTCCACTGTATTGTTTTGAGACCCAGTTTCCTTCCCTCCACTATTGACTCTTCTCCGTGTATCTTCCTTCATCTCTTTTATGGTAACCTGCATCCTTTCATCTAATTTGCACCCAAAATCAACCAATTCCATGAGCTTTCTGATCACCAGTGTTTTGAACTGTGCATCTGATAGATTGGCTATTTCTTGGTCGCTCAAAAGGATGAGTCCTGGGGGACTGATCTGTTCTTCTGTTGGAAACAAGTCTCTCACTGTCTCTCCTTTTTTTCTTTCTTTTTTTTCCGGTCTGGTCGCTCTTGTTACGGTGGGGGGCAGAACCTTGGGTGTTCACCGGAGCTGGGCACCCCAGGCGCTAGATTGTGACATTATATGTTGGGGTGGGGGCGGGGGCGGGAGCGGGGATGGGAGGGAAAAATGGCGGTAGTTCCATTCTCCTGGGATCTCTTCTCTGGGATCCTGTGCTGTGACCTCTGCCCTGGTCCACAATCGCCGCCTCACTGGGTTGGCCAGCTGCAGCTTGCGTGCTCAGAGTCCACCGCTGCATTCTTGCATGCCCCTGGATGGCTTTTGTGCCAAGTTCACACCAAGTTTTCCCTGACCTCCATGCACCGCCGACCAGTGCCCTCCCAGCTCATCCTCTCGGCCCCTCCTACCAGACTGGAGGTACTCGTCTACTTCAACTTCTTGGCTGTCCGACTTCCATTCAGAAAAAGCCATTGTCAGTTCTGGGTATTATTCTAGCTCTAAATTGTTGTTGTTCTAATCTTGGTTGTGCTTGGAGGTACGGTGCGTCCACCTATTCCTCCATCTTGCCGGAAGTCTAATAGTGTTTTCTTTAGCCATGCACAAGCTTTTTATTTTGATGAGATCCCATTTGTTTATTCTTTCTTCTATGTCCCTTGCTCTAGGGGACATATCAGTAAAAATGTTGCTGCATGAAATATCTGAGATTTTTCTGCCTATGCTCTCCTCTAGGACTTTAATGGTGTCACGGCTTACATTTAAATCTTTTATACACCTTGAATTTATTTTTGTGTATGGTGTAAGTTGGTGCTAGAGTTTCATTTTTTTGCATGTAGCTGTCCAGTTCTCCCAACACCATTTGTTGAAGCAGATATTTTTACTTCATTTTATGTTGCTGCCCCCTTTGTTGAATATTAATTGAGCACAGAGACTTGGGTTTATTTCTGGGCTCTCTGTTCTGTTCCACTGGTCCATGTGCTTGTTTTTATGCCAGTACCAGGCAGTTTTGATTACAGTGGCCTTGTAATAGAGATTTTGTGATCCCTCCTACTTTGCTCTTCTTTCTCAAAATTGCAGCAGCTATTCGGGGTCCTTTCTGGTTCCATATAAATTTTTGAAGTGTTTGTTCTATGTGTGTAAAATATGCCATTGGTACTTTAATTGGTATTGCACTGAATCTGTATATTGCTTTGGGTAATATGGACATTTTGATGATGTTAATTCTTCCGATCCATGAACACAGTATATGTTTCCGTTTCTTTGTGTCTTCCTTGATTTCTTTTTTCAGTGTTGTGTAGTTTTCCACATACAGGTGTTTTACCTCCTTGGTTAAGTTTATTCCTAGGTATTTTATTTTTCTTTTTGCTATACCAAATGAGATTTTTTTCTTGATTTCTACTTCTGGTGTTTCATTGATGGTATACAAAAATGCCTTTGATTTCTGGATATTGACTTTGTATCCTACTGTTTTGCCAAATTCATTTATTAGGTCAAACAGTTTTTTGGTGGAGTCTATAGGATTTTCTATGTATACTATCATGACATCTGCAAATAGTGAGTTTTGTTTCCTCCTTTCCAATTTGGATGCCTTTTATTTCCTTTTCTTGTCTGATCACTGTGGCTAAAACTTCCAATACTATATTGAATAGAAGTGGTGAAAGTGGACAACCTTGTCTTGTCCTGATCTTAGTGGAAAAGATTTTAGATTTTGCCCATTGAGTATGATGTTGGCTTGTAGGCCTCTCATATATGGCCTTTATTATGTTGGGGAATGCTCCCTCTATTCCCACTTTGCTGAGTGTTTTTATCATAAATGGGTGCTGTGCCTTATCAAATGCTTTTTCTGCATCTATTGATATGATCATATGATTTTTCTCTTTGCTTTTGTTTATGTGATGGATTACATTTACTGATTTGCGAATATTGAACCATCCTTGAATCCCTGGGATGAATCCCATTTGGTCATGTTGTATGATCTTTTTAATGTATTGTTGGATGCGGTTTGTCAATATTTTATTGAGGATTTTAGTGTCTATGTTCATCAGTGATATTGGCCTAAAGTTTTATTTCTTTATTGTGTCTTTATCTGGTTTGGGGATTAGGATGATGCTGGCCTCATAAAAAGAGTTTGGGAGTCTTCCATCTCCCTGGATTTTTTGGAATAGTCTGTGAAGGATAGGGGCTAGCTCTTCCTTAAATGCTTTGTAAAATTCTCCTTTGAAACCATCTGGTCCAGGGCTTTTGTGTGTTGGGAGTTTTTTGATTACTGCTTCAATTTCGTCATCTGTTATTGGTCTATTCAGGCTTTCTGCTTCTTCATTGAGTTTGGAAGATTATATTTTTCTAGAAATTTGTCTATTTCACCCAGGTTTTCAAATTTCTTGGCATGTAGTTCTTTGTAGTAACTTCTTACAATCCTTTGCATTTTTGTGGTATTAGTTGTAATCTCTCCTCTTTCATTTCTGATTGTGTTTATTTGGGTCCTCTCTCTTTTTTTCCTGATGAGTCTGCTTAAAGGTTTGCTGATTTTATTTAAAAAAAAAAACAGCTGCTGGATTCATTGAGCCTTAGAATTGTGATTTTAGTCTCTGTGTCATTTAATTCTGCTGTGATCTTGGTTGTTTCTTTCCTTCTACTTGCTCTGGGCTGTCTTTTTTGTTCCTACTCAAGTTCTTGTAGGCATAGGGTTAGGCTGTTTGTTTGAAAAATTTCTGTCTTTTTTAGGAAGGCCTGTATCACTATGAACTTCCCTCTCAGGACTGCCTTTGCTTTGTCCCATAAGTTTTGGTTTCTTGTGAGTTCATTTTCATTTGTTTCCAGAAACTTTTTGATTTCTTCCCTAATTTCATTCTTGACCCATTCATTGTTTAATAGCATGCTATTCAATCTCCATGATTTTGAGTGTTTTGGGTTTTTTCCCTTGGGTTTGGTTTCTAGTTTCAGTCCCTTGTGGTCAGAGAACATGCTTGGTATAATTTCAATTTTCTTGACTTTGTTGAGGCTTGTTTTGTGTCCTATCATGTGGTCTATCTTTGAAAATGTTTCATGTGCATTTGAAAAGAATGCGTATTTTGCTTCTTTGGGATGAAGGGCTCTATACACGTCAGTTAAGTCCATTTCATCTAGGGCTTTGTTCAATGCCACAATATCTTTGTTGATATTTAGTTTGGAAGATCTGACCATTTTTGACAGTGGGGTGTTAAAATTCCTTACTATAATTGTGTTGCTGTCAATATCTTTCTTGAAGTCCTCTAAGATTTTCTTTATGTATTTGAGTGCTCCTATGTTGGGTACATATATATTTACAATGTTTCCATGTTTTATTTCTATCACCACTTTGGTCCCCTCTTCTGGTGCTCCATGGGTTGATAGAGCATTTGTGAAGAATGTTACATAGGGAGTGCTAGAAAGTCCATCAAATTAAGAAGAAAAAAATTATTGGTTCAGGAAATTAAAAATTCTAGGGCAGGTCAACTTCAGGCAAGCCTACATTGGCTCTAGATTACTGTGCTAGGGCTGCCATGGTAAAGTACTGCCTACAGAGTGGCTTAATGACAGATATTTCTTGTCTCACTTTCAGATCCTAGAAGTATAAGATTAGGGTATGGGCAGGGTCAGTGCCTTCTGAGGCTGTGAGGGAGAATCTGTTCCCTGCCAATTTCCTAGCTTCTGCTGGTTTGCTGGCAACCTTTGGCACTCCTTGGAATAAATCTGCTTAAAATATTAATCAGCAGAAAACAGACAGGATGCCCCTGTTCACAAAATGAGAGTTATTTAATTCTTCCATGATAGGAAGTTTCTGGCTGACAAACAGCTCTCCCCAGAAAATTCAGGGTCTCCCCAAACTCTCAGAGATAGGAGTAGTTTCGGAAGTTGTACCTAAGTTACCGAGCCCCAAGTACATGTGTTTCCTCACTACTGCATTAATACCAACATTTCCATTTTGAACCAAACTTTCTACAAGCTCACTCATTCTTGTGACAAGGCTCTCAGAAAAGACACTGTGCCTGGAGCACTTATTAATATTCATCATTATCTGTAAATGAGGACCAAAACCACATTGTGTTGTCAGGCTTATGAAAATGCATTATGAAAAGTCACTAAATATTGCTCTGCAGAGAATGGCACTGAGAATGGCGCTTTAAAGATGTAGTCTGTACCTCTCCATCTACCTACCCTCATATTACAGTTAGCCCAGGAAGTGAGTGGATTCTCATCTTGGCTTATTTGTTAAATGAGGCAGAATTGATACACTGAGAACAAAATTTATTTGCAAACCTGGCTCTTGGTTCATAATGGATCTGGTTCTACCCCCAAGGTCCAGCCCCTCTACTCTCTGGGAAAGTTACTGAACTGCTCCAGGCATGTTTCCTCATCTGCAATATAGAAATAAATGCACACTTATAGGATTATTTCAGGATTAATTTATTTAATTCTGAAAATAGTTTTCAGGATTAAATAAGTTAACTTATGAAATTAGGTGGTCTAATACCTGTCTACAGAAAGCATTGATCACAATGGCAACCATGGCAAAGTTAAACACACACACACACACACAAAACCTTTGTTCTTTAATAATCAGAAACCATAAGTGTCTTTGATCCTTTTGCTTGAACATGGTGTTTAGATAAATGGAATCTTTGAAAAAACACACCTGAATAATATTTTTGATCTTGAAAGAAATACCTATCAAGTTGCAAAAGTAGTGTTTCATTGTGTATTTACTGTTGTATAAGAGTAAGTTATACCTTTAAATAATTGTTTTGAAAAGCTATCTATGCATACACACAGTACACAGTTCTTTAAGAAACAAACTGGAGCAAATATTCTGGCATCTTACACTGAACCTGAGAAAAGTGTTGAGATGTTACATGAGAATAATAGATAAGGAATGATGACCATTTTTACAGCCAGAAGGGTGAGTATGGAGGGAGTCTATAGATGGTGGCATCCTTTATAAGTGACAGTCAGAGTTTCCTATAACATGCCGCTCTTTTATAAAATAAATTCAGAGAATGCCCCAGAGCCTAATAAAACACAAGTGCATTTGAACCTTATTGATTGAATAAGAAATCAAATTAATCTTCTTCTGAAATCTACTTGCAGTTACAGAATATTACCTGAAATTTTAGAGTATTGAGGAAACTCTACCAGCCAAAAATTGCCAGCCAAAAACCAGGTTTTTAGAGTTTAGAAGATATCAGACTTTTATTTTTTAAAACATGTGTATTGATTTTACCGAGAGAGGAAGTGGGGAGAAGGAGAGAGAGAGAGAAAAAAAAAACCACATTGATTGGTTGCCTCCCATACATGCCCTTACCTGAGACCAAACCCACAACCTTTTCTTGTACAGCACAATGCTCCAACTAACTGAGTCATGCCAGCAAGGGCAGATCTCTCACTTTTGTATTTACTTGACTCAAAATCTAACATCAGATTATATCCAAATAAAATAAGTGATATCATTGCAGACAAAAATCCAAGGGTGGACTTCCAGCCAAGATGGAGGCATAGGTGGACATGCTGTGCCTGCTCGCACAAACAAAATTAAGGACAATAAAAATTTAGAAATAAAAAAACAACCAGAACAGACAGAAAATTCAACTGTACAGAAGTCTGGACCACCATTCATCCAGACTGGTAAGAGGGGCGGAATCAGTAGCCAGCTCAGAGGGGTCGTGGCAGGAAAAAGCAGTAGCTGGCAGATCTGGGTATGCAGGGTGCAGGCGGTGGCTAGTAGAGCAGAGTGGCAGACCCCAGGCATGGGCTCAGGGAGGCAACAAACAGACCTAGTGAGGTGCACAAGGCAGCTGGCTGTCTACAGTCACACATCTGTGTGCAGATAAACCAGGTGAAAATATGCAGTCAGACAGACCAAGCAACCCAGGGCCCCAGCGCCAAGAAATAAAGCCTAAAAGCACTGATTGAAAACACTTCTGAAGGTTGAGGTGCTAGGAGAGACTCCCAGCCTCACAGGAGAGTTCATTGGCGAGACCCATAGGGTCCTAGAATCTACACAAGCCCACTTACCCGGGAACCAGCACCAGAAGGGCCCAATTTGCTTGTGGGAAGTGGCAGAGGGGACTGAAATCTGGCAGAGAGCGGAGCAAGCACCATTGTTCTCTCTCTGACCCCACCCCCGCATACAGCATCACAACCCAACAACTGTGTTGCCCCGCCTGGGTGAACACCTAAGGCTCCGCTCCTGACTATGTAACAGGCACAACCAGACCCCCCCCCCCAAAAAAAAAAAAAGCTTGAATGGAATGAAAGCCCCAGAGCCAATACTTTTAAGCGACCAAGAGATAGTCAACCTATCAGATGCACAGTTCGAAGCACTGGTGATCAAAATGCTCACAGAATTGGTTGACTTTGGTCACAAATTAGATGAAAAAATGAATGCTAATGCTACACTAAGTGAAATGAAGAAAAATACACAGGGAACCAATAGTGATGGAAAGAAAACTGGGTCTCAAATCAATGGAGTGGAAGGAAGAAAAAAAATACAATCAGAAAAGAATGAAGAAATAAGAATTCAAAAAATTGAGGAGAGGCTTAGGAACCTCCAGGATATCTTGAAATGTTCCAACATCCAAATTATGGGGGTACCAGAAGGGGAAGAGGAAGAGCAACAAGTGGAAAAGTTATTTGAACAAATAATAAAGGAGAACTTCCCCAATCTGGCAAAGGGAATAGACTTCCAGGAAGTCCAGGAAGCTCAGAGAGTCCCAAAGAGGTTGGATACAAGGAGGAACACACCAAGGCACATCATAATTACATTAGCCAAGATTAAAATGAAGGAGAGAATTCTAGAAACAGCAAGAGAAAAGGAGACAGTTACCTACAAAGGAGTTCCCATCAGAATGTCAGCTGGTTTCTCAAAAGAGACCTTGCAGGCAAGAAGGGGCTGAAAAGAAGTATTCCAAGTCATGAAAGGCAAGGACCTACATCCAAGATTTCTCTATCCAGTAAAGCTTTCATTTAGAATGGAAGGGCAGATAAAGTGCTTCTCAGATAAGGTCAAGTTAATGGAGTTCATCATCACCAAGCCCTTATTATATGAAATGTTAAAGGGACTTATCTAGGAAAAAGAAGATAAAAATATGAACAGTAAAAAGATAGCAAACTCATAGTTATTAACAACCACACCTAAAACAAAAGCAAACTAAGCAAACAACTAGAACAGGAACAGAACCACAGAAATGGAGATCACATGGAGGGATAGGAACAGGAGAGTGGGAGGAGGAGAGAGGGGGAAAAGTTACAGAGAATAAGTAACATAGATTGTGGGGAGAAAATAGACAGGGGGAGGGCAAGAATAGTATGGGAAGTGTAGAAGCTAAAGAACTTACGACACATGGACACAAACTAAAGGGGGGTAATAAGGGGGGATAATGTAGGAGGGGGTGTGCAGGGGGAGGGGAGTGAAGGGGGGAAATGGGACAACTGTAATGGCATAATCAATAAAATATATTTTTAAAAATGGAATCCAAGTGTAGGAGGGTGCAGCCAGAGGGTCCCCAAAAGAAGGGTTTGTAATGGGGTTCAGAACTCAAGGTGTCCAGGAAATATTAGAAAGATATATAGGATGTCCTCACCCTCCACCACAGGTGTGAGTTGGGGGAAGGGACTCATGGAGCAGGGCCATTGAGAGCTGTTTTGCATAGCAACTAACCTTTGCAGCTAACCTCTGGCATGGTCATTTAACATATCTATAACCTTTAACTGGTTGCAAAGATATGTTAAATAGCTGTGGCCATGCTCTGTGCCAGGGGGATGGAAGGAACTTCCCCACAAGATGTAACTGGGAGGCAACTCCCCCTAGTTATAGCACCTGCATGAGAGCTTGGAGATGATTGGCTCCACAACATGGGGCCACCCCTGTGTAGACTCATGATGGAGCCCAGTAAAGCTGTAAGGATATTTAAACCCAGACTCGGCAGCCATTGAAGAGAAGCATGCGGCTGCAAGCATGTAAGGAGGACCATGCACTTTTGACACAGGGGGACCCCAACCCCTGCCGTGGATATGAGAAGAATCACCACGTGGCTTCAGCAGAGAACCAACACGCAGCTTTAGTTGGAGATCCCGGCAACACAGCTGATGGTGCTGAGAATGGAGGAAGGCCTACCAGCTGAGCATGGATAACTGGGAAGAACCCGAAGCTGCCTGAGCCATGGACTTTTACTTCTTTTCCTGAGATACAGTACCCCAGACTGGGCAAAGGGGGGAAGGAAGGACTGTGTGTGTTTGTGGGTGTTTTAAGGGACTTTGGGATTTTGACGAAGACATTAAGTCATTACTTTTAGTCTGTATAACTTGAATAAATAACTCCTTTCTTTTTCACCAATCTCTAACATGGAGAGCTATAATTTTCTGGCTTAGGGAAAGGTGAACCTAGTACAGGGGGACCCCAGGAGAAACAGGGGTCAATTTGGTAGCATTGTGGGACCCTCTTCCCTGGTGGCCAGTTGGGGAGGATCATGGGAGACCACATGCGCAGTAGCTTTAAAATAATACAACCACTTGTACATACTCAGGAAAAGCCCACCAAAACTAGCCAGGAAGGATCCGCCCTATAAGAATAGAGTCCCTCCAGCCCATGAGGCCAATCTCTGCTTGGAGCTGGCCTGCTCCCATGTTCTCTGCTATAAACTCTGGGTGTTCAGTTCAATTCTTTGTCCCAATCACTAAGAACCTGGTTACCTGTGCCCACCTGTGACACAAAGCACTTTATATTTTTTTTTCCTTAAGGGACCCCTCCTAATTTTGTAGGATCTGATAAGAATTTTATTTTTTGTTGCCTTAATTGTGGAAGGAGTATAAGTGATAAGGTGAAGAGAGGGGGAAGATCCCAAGAAATCTACTCTCTTGCCCATTAAACAAGAAAGCTTAGATGATGTGAACCCCAGCCCACGGGGTCCACAGTGTTAGAGATGAGATATGAGACAAATTCACATGGATGAGGAGTCCTGTGGAGGAAAATGGACGGCATGACCACTCTCTCAAGACGAGAGTGCCCTGACCCTTGCTTTGACAAGATTTTATTGCTTTTCTGGGGCACATTACATTGAGGAGGGTCCTCATTTACCATGTACAGGTTCACTTTAGGTGGTTACCTTTTATAGAAAACAAAGCAAAAAATGTTGCTAATTACTTCAAAGAGAAGGATGTTGCAGACCAAGGGGAAAAGTGGTTGGACTAGTTATGCCCCATACTGGGGAGGTTTAGCACAGACATTAGGAAGTTACAGTAAGCACTTGCTGCCTCAGTCCAGGGTGAGGGAGTTTTATGAAAAGTAAGTTTAATAGCAGCTTAGGTACAATGCAGGACTGTTTCCCTTCGGGGGAACCTATCCATGGGCGTGGGCCCCGTGCATTGGACCTTGCTTTCCACTGGCCGTCCAAGTGGGAGCCGGTCCCATGGCACACAGAACAGTCTCCTATACTTAGAGGTATCTGGTCCCTTTTTTTACCACATAACTAAGACTATTATTCTGATGATAAATGACCTTAGATCTCTTTTTCATCCTATAATTTTTGAATTCCAAGAATAAAGCATCCCTTTGGCTATTAAGGTAATTAAGGAAAAGATCACACTTAGGCAAAAGTTAGATTATGGCCCAAGTCATCCAGATAATTGCTACAGTCCTCTGCTATCCTTTGGCTTTGGAAGCCTGTCATGTTGTATCAAAAGAAATGCCCTCTTGATTGAGGGAAAGAGATGGTTAACTGGGTTCATCGAGAACTGCAAACACTCATATGCCTGGTATCACAGTGAATGTCAACTCATATGATCTCTGCTTTGCAGAATTTTGGAACTGCTGATGGAGCTAGACTGAACACAGATTGTCTTATAGATCTGAACAATTTTAGTGATAATGGTAAGTAACAAAAAGACTTTCCCCAAAGGCCACTAGACTAAATAACTTTTGCACTTAAGGACCCTAAGCAAAATTGTGAAGATACTAAAACTTTTTCCAGGAACAATTCAGAACATATTCTAGTTTCACCCTCTCATCATTTGACCTCTTACCCTTTCTTGCCAACATCTCTTGTGCCCTCCATATTGAATCCCCACAGTTGCCCTTTGCTCCAAATGGAACCTTTGCTATGAACACCTTTATTTCTCACAATGTACCCATCTTCTGCCCTGATTGCCCAAAGATGGGAAAGAACAAGATCTGTGGGTGACCTGGATGGTGCATGAAACCCCCCTCAGGCTGTGCACTCACCCCTTGAAGAGTAATGCTAAGTAAAGTTGGCATTTTAGATACTAACTGAGCTCAGTAGTTCACTACTATGAATATCTACTATGTGCTGGAGTTTTAGAAATAGCTGTGGTTCATTCCCTTTAACTGCAGTCTAGTAGAGGCCAGCGAGGAAGATATTGTTCCTTTCTTACACTACTGGGCAGCTTCTCTTTCATTCTACTTATGGGAAAGCAAGTGGCAACATGAGTGGACTGAACAGAATTGAGTTTTCAAATTGGCATTTCAGCTAGCAGAGGTGGGTCACTTCAAAGATGGACCCTTGTTTGGAATTTTCCAACTGAGAGAGCTCCTAAGAATTGGACACTTGATCTGCCTGGCATTTGCTGAATTTGAGGAAGCAGGGCAGGCTGCTCCTGTGTAGGCAAATGGGAATCATCTATAAGGAAGGAGTCTTGCCATGACCTGTTGTCCAGCCTTAGTGACCCCAGTTGGGGGCTGGGTTCCAAAGGCCCATCTGCTCTGGGTGAGCTCAGAGTGACCCTGCTGGCCACATCCCACTGACAGACACATGTAGCATGCTAATAAACAATGAATGGGTCAAGAATAAGATCAAGGAAAAAAATGAAAAAGTTTCTGGAAACAAATGAAAATGAACTCACAACAAACCAAAACTTATGGGACACAGTGAAGGCAGTCCCGAGAGGGAAGTGCATAGCAATAGAGACCTACCTAAAACAGATAGAAAAATTTCAAATACACAGCCTAACCCTATGCCTACAAGAATTTGAGGAACAACAACCGCCCAGAGCAAGTAGAAGGAAAGAAATAACCAAGATCACAGCAGAATTAAATGACACAGAGACTATAATCACAATTCTAAGGATGAATAAATACAGGAGCTGGTTCTTCAAAAAGATAAACAAAATCAATAAATCTTTATGCAGACTCATCAAGAAAAAAAGAGAGAAGACCCAAATAAACACAATCAGAAATGAAAGAGGAGAGATTACAGCTAATACCACAAAAATGCAAAGGATTGTAAGAAGTTACTACAAAGAACTACATGCCAAGAAATTTGAAAACCTGGGTGAAATAGACAAATTACTAGAAAAATATAATCTTCCAAACTCAATGAAGAAGCAGAAAGCCTGAATAGACCAATAACAGCTGACGAAATTGAATCAGTAATCAAAAAACTCCCAATACGCAAAAGCCCTGAAGCAGATGGTTTCAAAGGAGAATTTTACAAAGCATTTAAGGAAGAGCTAGCCCCTGTCCTTTACAGACTATTCCAAAAAACCCAGGGAGATGGAAGACTCCCAAACTCTTTTTATGAGGCCAGCATCATCCTAATCCCCAAACCAGATAAAGACATAATAAAGAGAGAAAACTTCAGGCCAATATCATTGATGAATATAGACGCTAAAATCCTCAACAAAATATTGGCAAACTGCATCTAGCAATACATTAAAAAGATTATACACCATAATCAAGTGGGATTCATCCCAGGGATGCGAGGATGATACAATATTCACAAATCAATAAATGTAATACATCATAGAAAAGCAAAGACAAAAACCACATGATCATATCAATAGATGCAGAAAAAGCATTTGATAAGGCACAGCACCCATTTATGATAAAAACACTCAGCAAAGTGGGAATAGAGGGAGCATACCTCCACGTTATAAAGGCCACACAGAAGAGACCTACAGTCAACATCATACTTAATGAGCAAAAACTTTAAGCTTTTTCACTAAGGTCAGAAATAAGACAAGGATGTCCGCTTTCACCACTCCTATGCAAGATAGTATTGGAAGTCTTATACATAGCAATCAGACAAGAAGAAGAAATAAAAGGCATCCAAATTGGAAAGGAGGAAACAAAAGTGTCATTGTTTGCAGATGACATAATAGTGTACATAGTAAATCCTATAGACTGCACCAAAAAACTACTTGATCTAATAAATGAATTTGGCAAAACAGCAGGATACAAAGTCAATACTCAGAAATCGAAGTCATTTTTGTACACCAACAATGAAATATAAGAAAGAGAAATCAGGAAAAAAACCCCATTTGATATAGCAACAAGAAAAACAAAGTACCTAGGAATAAACCTAACCAAGGATATAAAAGACCTATACTCTGAAAACTACACAACACTGAAGAAAGAAATTAAGGAAGATACTAACAAATGGAAGCATGTACCATGCTCATGGATCAGAAGAATTAACATTATCAAAATGTCCATACTACCCAAAGCAATTTATAGATTCAGCACAATTCCTATCACAGTACCAATGACATGGTTCACAGATATAGAGCAAACATTTCAAAAATTTATATGGAACCATAAATGACCCCAAATAGCTGCAGCAATTTTGAGAAAGAACAAAGTAGGAGGAATCACAATACCTGATATCAAACTGTATTACAGGGCCACTGTTATCAAAACAGCCTGGTAGTGGCATAAGAACAGAACTTATTTGCCAATGATACCTTGGACAAGGGTTTGATCTCCAAAATATATAAAGAACTCATATGACTCCACTTCAGGAAGACAAACAACCCAATAAAAAATGAGCAAAAGACTTAAACAGACACTTCTCCAAGGAGGACATACAGAAGGCCCAGAGACATATGAAAAGATGCTCAGCTTCACTAGCCATCAGACAGATGCAAATTAAAACCACAATGAAATAACACTTCACACTGGTGAGAATAGCCATCATAAACAAATCAACATACAAGTGTTGGAGAGGATGTGGGGAAAAGGGAACCCTAGTGCACTGTTGGTGGGAAAACAGACTGGTGTAGCCACTACGGAAAACAGTATGGAATTTCCTCAGAAAACTAAAAATAGATCTGCCTTTTGACCCAGAAATCCCACTGCTGGGATAATATCGTAAGAATCCTGAAACACCAATCCAAAAGAACCTATGCACCCCAATGTTCATAGCAGCACAATTTACAATAGCCAAGTGCTGGAAGCAACCTAGGTGCCCATCAGTAAATGAATGGATCAAAAAACTGTGGTACATTTACACATGGAATTCTATGCAGCAGAAAGAAAGAAGGAGCTACTACCCTTTGCAACAGCATGGATGGATCTGGAGAGCATTATGCTAAGTAAGATAAGCCAGGCAGTGAAAGACAAATACCATATCATCTCCCCTTTAAGTGGAATCTAGTCAACAAAACAAACAAACAAGCAAAATATAACCAGAGACATTGAAATTAAGAACATTCTGACAGTAACCAGAGGGGAGGTGGGAGGGAATAATGGGGGGAAATTGGGGAAGGGTTTTCAGGAACAACTATAAAGGACACATGGACAAAACCAATGGGGGTGGAAGCAAGGGAGGGAAGTGGGGATGGCTGGAGTTTGGGGGGTGGTGGGGGGTAAATGTAGACAAACTGTGCTTGATCAACAATGAAAAACTTTTTTAAAAAATTTAATACATATTTTTCAATGCCAGCAAGTAACATAGAAGAAAAGCCTTTAAGAAAGCATAATGAGAATGAAAAATTAAGTTGAAAAGTTATACACTAAGATGTTTATATACCTGTTTAAAGACATACCAAGCAACATCTTACATAATTGGTTACTACATATATTTGTGATCAAAGAGTTACAGAACACAACAAGGGGGGCCTGGGACGATATACTATTATTGAAAGAAGGCCCCGGTCCATTATGTCTGCCGTCCTAGGAAAGACGTCTCTCAATGCCAGAGATTCGTGAAAAGGAAAGGAAATGTTTATTTAATGCTATACTAAAAGTAGTGACCTAATATCTTTATCAAAAATCCTAAAGTCTCTAAAAACACCCACAAACACACAGTCTTTCCTTCCTTCCCCCTTTGCCCAGTCCAGAGTACTGTGTCTCAGGAAAGGAAACAGAAGTCCATGGCTCAGGCAGTCCTCTGGTTCTTAGTTAGTCCTCCATCTCGACTGGGAGACCTCCCTTGGTTCCCGGCACCCTCGGCTGAGTAGCCAGGATCTCTGCTAAAACCAGGTGGTGGTTCCCCCTTCTAAAGCTGTGGGGGTCCCCACTCTGGCACAGGCACGTGGTCCTCTCTCCCAGGGCCACGGGAGTCTCCACTTTGTCAAGGCCGCGTGGTTCTCCTTCCTCAGGGCTGCAGGAAGGGGAGAGTCCCCACTCTGTCCAAAGCCGCGTGGTTCCCCCTCCTCAGGGCTGCGGGAAGGGGAGAGTCCCCACTCTGTCCAAAGCCGCGTGGTTCCCCCTCCTCAGGGCTGCGGGAAGGGAGAGTCCCCACTCTGTCCAAAGCCACGTGGTTCTCCCTCAATGGCTGCCCTGTCTGGGTTTAAATCCCCCGCGCCAATCTTCTTCTGCAGCCCCATTTCCGACTCCTCCTACACTTGGGCACACTTGCCCTCAATCTGCTGTCTTCTCCAGCTTTTCTGGTCACCATCGTGGGTCTGGGCAGGTGTCACCCCATGTCATGGAGCCAATCTTCTCCCAGCTCCCACGCAGGCGCTGTAACTCAGGGGACCTGCCTCCTAGTCACATCTTGGTGGGGAGATCCCTTTCCATCCCCCTGGCCTTGAGCATGGCCATAGCTATTTAGCATATCTAAGTGACCAGCCAAAGGCTATAGGTATGCTAAATGACCATGCCATCGATTAGCTGCAAAGCTGCCCTGTGTGTTCTTGCTCTGTGTGCCCCTTCCCCCAACTCACACCTGTGGGGGAAGGGGTGAAGACACCTTAAAATCTCCTGGACACCTTGAGTTCTGGACCCCATTTCAAATGCCTATTTGGGGTCCCCCCTCTTGGCTGCACCCTGTAACAAAAGGATGCATTCCAAATTCAGTGTTAGTCACCTCAGGGCAGGCAGGCAGTGGGGGAGACAGACTAGCAAATGGGGCTTGCAAGGGACACAGAAGGAATTTCAACTTTATCTCCAACTTTTGTCATGTATTTTATAGAAAAAAATTCAAGAAAAGTTGACAAAATGTTATCATTTATTTATTTTGGTTGGAAAGGATGCATGCATTTGTTATATATTTCTGCTATGTATTTTAACATTTTCCCCAAATTGAAAAGTGGAAGCAATTTGATGTTTTCTAATAAAATTCAGTGAATTCAAAACTTTGAAAAGGAATTATGATGACCTGTACAAACTTGGCCCCAACCAATAACCATACTGGCAGTTTAATACATACTCCTTCAGCTTTTTTTTTCTACCTTAGTATTTGTTGACTTGAAATGCAACTCTAAGTCTTGGCTGTCTTAGAAGCTCATAACTTCTGTTGTTGATTATGACAACCAGGGTGGAAGTATTAGTAACAGAAATTTTAAAAATATATTAATTTTTTTTCAGAAAATGTAAAATTAGCACTATGAGTAAATATGGGGTGTGAGTTATTTCATAGTCACACAGAGAAAGTTCCCAAAGTAAAGAATATTTGTTCATGTCCCAGATGGCTGAACACCCATCTAGAATTTTTATCAGAAATAAATCAAGTTCAACCACATTTCTATCTTTCTTCTACCATTCAGCTATAAAAACTAAAACATACAAGCTTTATTCTATCTTCCAGAGAACTCTTGGTTACTGGGCTAGTTTTTCCTTTTTATGGTTACAAATAGCCATGATTAAACTTGCAAACTAAACCTACAGTTTAGAATCTTGTGCATGGCTGCAACATGGTATTACTCAGTATTATTAATATATTGATTTAATATATATGTTGGGAGACAAAAGTATATTTTGATAAATGCTTGTGAAATTTACCAGATCAATATGCACACTTAGAGTCTCTATTTGCACAAAACAATGATGTGAACATATGGTTCCCAAATTCTGAAGCCTGATACTGCTCGATAGATTGATGCTGGTAATTTATCATTACTTGCTATGAGTGGAGAGATGAATTGTAAAATGCTTTAATGGTTTCTGGCAGGCAACAAACCTGACTGGCTTCTGGGTCTTTGCCCTTAGTCTCATCCGCACCTTTGTGAAGCAGGGCTCAAGAATGAAGGTCAATGGGACATTTTTTTGCTAAGTTTTCAGGAAAAGACCAGGAAGGCTTGGTTAGGAGCAAAACTCAGCAGGAAACACTACAGAGATAAAACCACAATTTATTTTCCTTTGAGGCTTAAAAAAATCCTGCAGTTTTGCATGCTATAAATCTTTCTCTTTGTTTCCCTTTTCTCGCTCACTCTCCAACCCCATGGGAACCAGGAATAATAGTTTCTAACGACTGACTGTGTGGGGTGGGGGGCGGGTGCAGGGGTAGCATGCTGCAAAGCCCTGTAAGGGATTTGAGAACTCTTGACTCCTCGGACCACTAAGTGCCCGAAACTATAAAGAGTAATCCTTGGCAAGAGGGGCAGAAGGGACAGGCCTTTCACTTCTGAATGCTTTCAAGCAGGAGAGAGAGAATATTCATTCCTTTAGAACTTGGCCTTATGGGACAGCAGATATTTGGGCAGGTTTGAGAGCTGAAGAATTTTGCTGCTGTTGACCTGGTGGATTTTAGAAAATCCCTCTTTGGGGGGAAAAGTAGACAAACTTCTTATTTTTCAGGGTATTTTTCTATTACATGTTTGTTATGGACTGAGTTGTATTCCCCTCCACCTTTCCCCCTAAATTCATATTTCGGAACTCTAACCCCCAATGTGATGTATTTGGAGATAGGGCCATTAGGGAGGTGACTGAGGTTAAGTGAGGTTATAAAGGTGGGCCCTAATTTGACTGGATTTGTGTCCTTATAAGAAGAGGAAGAGATACCAGGAGACTATATGCACAGAGAAAGGCCATGTGAGGTCACAGCAAGAAGGCAGCCATCTGCAAGCCAGGAAGAGTGTCCTCACCAGAAACTAACCCTGTGAGCACTTGATCTTGAATTTCTATTCTGCAGAACTGTGAGAAAATAAATCTCTGCTGCTTAAGTCACCCAGTCTGTTATGTCACGTATTCTGTTATGGCAGCTCAAGCTGACTGATACAACGTTGTTTAACACAGAGAGAAGATTTCATTTCATTTGTGTACATGTAAAGGCACTGGATACAAATTAAGTGGTAGAATGGCTAAGGAAATTGGCTATTGGACTTCAGCAGGCCATGTTCAAGTCCAAGTTGACCACTTACTGGATGTATGACCTTCAGCAAATTACCATGCCTCTGTGTGTTTCTTCGTATGGAGAACAGGAATAATAGTTTATACCTGCAAAACTGTTGTGAGATTAAATGCTTTAATATAAGTATGGCAAGTCCTAGTGGCTATAAATAGCACTCTACAAAATGCTAGCTCTTGTAATGATGCTGGGCTTTAATGTTTATAGCATTTTCAGTTCACAAAGTACTTCCATAACTATCATTTTACTTGATTTTTACAGTGATCTTATGAGATTAGTTGGGAAGGAAATATTACACCCACTCAAGGGGAAAGGAAACCAAAATTCGGAGAGGCCAAGCTCAAATTTCTACTAAGTTAAATAAATCAAGCAGAGCCAGGCTTCAGTTTAAGGTCCCTGACTCCAACTTCAGTGCTTTTCCTCCTCATTTCCTCCCTTCTTATTGTCTTCTCTCCCCACTCCCCAGTGTGTGCTGAGTATCTATCATGTTCCAGGCATTTCTCCTTCTTTCCCTGGACCTCTGTATTTCTTTTTATTTGTTTTGACCTGGATGCTATGTGTGTGCATGTGTGCACATGTGTGTGTGTGCATGTGCATGTTCCAGCATGCCCATGCTCAAGCATCCTGAGATGTGTTACTCTCACTGAGGATGACTCTCTGCCTTGTCTCTTCTCTTTTCTGCCAGTTTATTTTGTTTTAGCTCAAAGAAGTCAACCTCCACTTTCAAGGACCTATTATAAATAGAGCCTTAACAGCAACTCTTATTCTCATCTGAAAATTGACACCAAGCACAGACAAGCAGGGCAAAAAGAAAGAGAACAGGATCAGTGGTAGAGCAGATTATCAGTATCTTTAAATGACATGACAGCAGAGATGCCCAAAAGAGAAGTGAGAGGAGACCTGAAAGGTACAGCCTGAGAGAGCTTGCTGGGTTATAAAAGCAGATTTCTTATTACAATTTTTATATTTTGAAAAATGTTAAAAATTTTATTCTCATAGTACAAACCATGGAAATTAATGCTCTGCAGAATGTCCCTGACCCTAGAAGGTAAGCAAGAGTTGAATTTGGTCCCCAGGACATAGGTGCCTAGATGGGAGATGAGATCATGACCTGCATTTTAGGCCATATGAGACATGAATTTTATTTTATTTTTAAAATGTATTTTATTGATTATGCTATTAGAGTTGTCCCAATAATTCCCCCTTTATCCCCCTCCAGCCAGTACTCCCATTCCCTCCACCAATCCCTCCCTTAGTTCATATCCATGGGTCATGCATATAAGTTCTTTGGCTTCTCCATTTCCTATACTGTTTTTAACACCATCCCCCTGTCTATTTTGTGCCTACCAATTTGTACTTAATCCCTGCACATTTTCCCCCATTCTCCCCTTTCTCCCTTCCAGCTGATAAACCCTCCAAATGATCTCCACATCTATGATTCTGTTCCTGTTCTGCTTGTTTACTTAGTTTATTTTTTAAATTCAACTGTTGATAGTTGTGAATTTATTGCCATTTTAATGTTCATAGTTTTGATCTTCTTTTTCTTATATATCCCTTTAACATTTCATATAATACTGGTTTAGTGATGATGAACTTCTGTAGCTCTACCTTGTCTGGGAAGCACTTTATCTGCTCTTCAGTTCTAAACAATAGCTTTGCTGCATAGAGTAATCTAGATTGTAGGTCCTTGCTTTTCATCACTTTGAATACTTCTTGCTAGTCCCTTCTAGCCTGCAAAGGTTCTTTTGAGAAATCAGCTGACAGTCTTATGGGAACTCCTTTGTAGGTAACTGTCTCCTTTCCTCTTGCTGCTTTTAAGATTCTCTTTTTATCTTTAACCTTTGGAATTTTGATTATGATGTGTCTTGGTGTGGTCCTCTTTGGGTCAGCTTGTTTGGGACACTCTGTGATTTCTGGACTTGTATGTCTATTTCCTTCACCAAATTAGGGAAGTTTTCTTTCATTATTTTTTCAAGTAAATTTTCAATTTCTTGCTCTTTCTCTTCTTCTGGCACCCCTATGATTCAGATGTTAGTACACTTGGAGATGTCCCAGGAGCTCCTTATTCTATCCTCACTTTTTTAAAAAATTCTTTTTTCTTGTTGTTCTGGTTGAGTGCTTTTTCTTCCTTATGTTCCAAAGCATTGGTTTGAATTCTGGCTTCCTACCCTCCACTGATGGTTCCCTGTTGATTTTTCTTCATTTCATTTAGTGTAACCTTCATTTCTGCCTGGGTCTTTTAAGGCTGTTGAAGTACCCAGTGAGTTCCTTGAGCATCCTAATAACCAGTGTTTTGAACTCTGCATTTGATAGAGTGCTTATTTCCATTCTCTTTAGTCCTTTTTCTAGAGTTTTGTTCTGTTCTTTCATTTGGCGATATTTCTTCATTACCTCATTTTGGCAGCCTCCCTGTGTTTGTTTCTTTGTATTAGGTAGAGCTACTTTGACTCTGTCTGAGTAGCTCGGATGACCTACTGTAGAAAAGTGCACCAGTAAGTTGGATGGGGTAGAGACTTAGGTAATCTCCTAGGTGGGGCAACCTGTGTCAACCAGGTTGAGGAAGTCTCAGATATGGTGTTGCCGTTCTGTGGCTCTGTGTGGGAGAGGACTCAGAAAGGGGACAATGCCACTGCCTGACCTCTGAAGCTTTGTCCAGGAGGAAGGTGTTCCCCAGCACTCATCCTGATGCCAGATACTTCAATTTCTCCCCATATGCCACTAGTGCCCTTCCAGCTGTTGCCCCGGTGCTAAAACCCAGAGGGAGGGAGTCTGCGTAAGTCCTAAGTCTGCTGCAGGCCTTTTAAGAGGAGACTCCTGGGAATCCCACAGTTTCTCCAGCTGCCGCAAATCCCACTGGTTTTTACAGCTAGAAGTTATAGGGTCTTATATTCCTGGTACTGGAACCCTGGGCTGGACAGTCTGGTTTGGGGCTGGAATCCCTCACTCCTGAGGTATTGTTCCCAATTTTTATCCACCACATGTTGGTGTGGGACCACCTATTCAGTATCTCCATGTCTCCACACCTCTGTGCACCTCTGCCCCTCCTACCCATCTGGATGAATGTGACTTCTTTAATTCCTTGGTTGTCAGGCTTCCATACAGCTTAATTTTCTGACAATTTGGGTGATAGTTGTTTTGTTGTCTAGTTGTAATTTTTGTTGTGGTTGTGTGAGGAGGTGAGCCATGTTCACCAATACCTCCAGCTTGACCAGAAGTGGGAAACACTATTCTACAATCTGCATGAGAAGCATGGCCTGAGATTTGGGAGGGTAAGTGCCTAAAATGATTCCACAGAGTTTGAAAGGACCATTGAATCCAATTGTCCTGTTTTATATATGAGGCAACTGATGCACAGAGAGAAGTCACTGCATGGGGGTAATAGTTATGGCCAGATGTGTCATGCACAGTACTGCTTCACCCTGAAGATGAGGGGATATTCTGAAAGACCAAGGAAGCTCTGAGTAGTTATTCTCTTCTAATATAGAGAATGAAGAGGTGGCTTTAAGAAGGTGGGCCCAAGCCCAGGGCATTGGCTCAATAGAGATGAAGGAAGAGCTGGGAGGGCTGCAGGAACACAAAAGTGGATGCTGTTCTAGGTAGTTCTGAGATCACAGTTCATTCTCACACAGATTCATATCCTGAACCTGACCATTACCAAGATCCTAATCTTGACCTTGACCCAGACACTCAACGTGATTGAATTCTGACCATTAAATTGAACCTCACACTGACTCTATCCATAATGCTCAGTCTGAGTCTTAATTCAATGCTGAATAAGCTCCTGACCCTGAACCTGACTCTCAACCTGACCCTACCTTCATTTAGACCCTTACCCTGACCTTTATTTGACCCTTACCTTCATTCTGTCCCTGAACCTTACTTTGAACCTTACACTAATCTAACCTTGACCTTGCCTTTCCTTTGGACCCCAATCCTTATGCATGTCCTACCTCAATTCTTATCTTGACTCAGATCCTTATACTCACCCTAACTCTGACACTGACCTTCATCCTAACTCTGACCCTGATTTTGACCCATACCCTTATCATGACCCTCATTCTAACTTTCTCACTGACCTTGAACCTGACCATGAATCTTATCCTCACTCTGATGCTAACATTGACCCTGAACCTCACCCTTCACAAGACCCTGAGCCACACCCCGGCCATGTCTAGAACATTGAATGTGATTGCTGATCCTGAATTTGACCCTCATCCTGGTTTTCACCACAGCTCTGATGCTTACCCTGACCCTTATTCTCACCTTTACTTTGTACCTGACACTTAAGCTGACCCTGACAACCTCATCTTAAACCTCACCCTAACTCTGTCACATAGATTACCCTACTCTGACCATGTTCCTGACCCTGATCCTGACAATGAACATATCACCCTGAACTTTATCCTTACCCTGAACCTCACCTCAGTCTTGACACTCTTCCTTATCCTGATCACAATCTTCACCCTTACCATGAGTGACTGTGAAGCTTATTTGATCATGTCTTTTATCCTGACCTTAACATTGATCCTCAACCTAGTCCTTAGACTACCCTACACCTTGAAACTAACCATCACATTAACCCTAACTATGACAATGTCATTGATCTTCATCATGTCTCAACTCTACTCTGAGCTTGACCATCAACTTCACATTGACCCTGTCTCTGAATCTCGTACATACTATTACATTCATCCTGACTTTTACCTGCCTCTGACCATGATGTAGACTCTGAAGTTTATCTTCATCGTATGCCTAAATGTGAACAGGGCTTTTACTATGACCCTCTTCAGACCCTCACACTGAACCCCATCCCAACTTGACCCCTAACCTGAACATGACTTTCAATTTCACATTCACCTGAAACTTACCCTCACTCTAACCCTAAACTTAACTCTGAATCTAAAGTTTACCCTAATCCTCACACAGAACATGACCATGACCCTGTCCATGACACTGACCCTGATGCTTATCTTAACACTGAATCTGATGCTCATTCACACAGTAACCCTGATACTGACCAAGATCCTGATGCTTAACTGACACTATCCTTCACCCTATCAACCTGATACTTAAACCAATTCTTCACCCAAAACCGACCCTCACCACGATACTGACCCTAAATCTTGCCATGTCCCTGATTTTGACCCAAACTGAAACAATTACATTGTCACTGATTCTCTTCCTTTCACATAACTTAACCTGACCTTTAGCCTGTTCCTTATTCTCATATTCCCAGTACCCTGACCCCCACACTTATCCTCTTCTGAACACATACTAAACCTTGCTCTTACTTTCACCCTAATCCTGAGCCTCACACTGACCTTGTCCCAAAAGCTGTCATGACACTGACCCTCAAACTGACCCCCACCATGACTCTTACATTCTCTATGACCATTTACCCAAACTGATTCTGGTGATTCAGAGCTAATACTGGCTCTGACTTTCCTACTCACAAGCCTTACCTGAACTTGATTCTCAACTTGCCTTACCTTTACCCTGACCCTGATTATCACCCTACCATGAAAACCTTGACCCTGATCCTGAAGCAGACCCTGACCCAGACACTACTCTCATGCTGACCCAGATCCTGAGCTTGACCCTGAACCTTACCTGATCCTAAACTTTACGTTAAATATCACCATGTCCCACAAGATGATATTGACCATGACCATAAAACTAACCTTTACCCTTACCCTTTACCTTTCTCTAACAGTAATTTGACCTTTACCCTTACTATGACTCTCATGCTGACTCTGACATAACCCTCTCCCTGAACTTCACCCTTACTCTCACCATGTCTCTGACCTTGATCCTTACACATACATGTTCATGTGTTAACAAGATATGCAATTACCTTTGGTTAGTAATACATATGCTTGTATTTGCCTTATCAAAGCTTTTATTAATATGAGATAAATACTCAAATTATCTGGGCAATTTTCAACTTTCTGTATTCTAGGTATCTCTTATATCTAAGAAAAAATACAGTATTAAAGATAGTATGTAGCATAGATAGTTGATTGTACTGGTACAATCATTGCAGAGATATACAGGTGTGTGTATGCATGGGATATGAATTTTTGTTTACTTTTGAAAGTTGTACAGTTCATTCACATAATAAATTTAAGATGATATATTGCTTTATTTAGTATACTGACAACTATATTTTAAAGCTGCCATTTAAATTTTTAAATTATTACCTAACATATGTTTTACATCTACAAAAAGGTATGTATTCTTTTTCAAAAGATTTTATTTATTTATTTTTAGAGAGAGGGGAAGGGAAGGAGAAATAGAGGGAGAGAAACATTAATATGTGGTTATCCCTCACATGCCCCATACTGGGCACCTGGCCTGCAACCCAGGCATGTGCCCTAAACTGGGAATCAAACCAGTGACCCCTTGGTTCATAGGCTTGTGCTCAATCCACTGAGCTATGCCAGCCAGGGCAAAGGTATGTATTCTTTATTACAATTTGTACATATGTACCAAAAAAGTTGTTAGAATTTAAAATTAGAATTGGGTCCTTTTCTGTAAAATGACTTGTTATTTTATACTCAGATTCACAGAAGTTACTTTTTGTCACAGTTAACAGTTGGTAAACTATAAATGCTCATATTTTTGCATACTCTTCAACCATATGCTTAGTGATACCAAGGATACCCTTAAGGTAATTTTTTTTGTTTAATGTTAAAAATGCTACCATGGGAGCTATGGGTTAAGATGGTGACATAGGCAGACATGGTTTGCCTACTCCCACAATCACATCAGAACAACCATCATTCGGGAACATCAGAAATAGAGTTGAATGGAAGTCTGACAACTATGGAATTGAAGAAATCACATCCATCCAGACTGGTAGGAGGGGTGGAATGGGCTGGCCCTATACCCATGTGGATAAAAATTTAGGTGGGATATCTTGGGAGCAAGGAATCCCAGACCCCCCAGGTCGCCCAGGCCAGGATTCCAGTGTCAGGAAGATAAGTCCCCACAACTTCTGGCTGCAAAAACCAGTGGAGATTGAGTTGGTGCAGGAGGCTGCTTAAGCCCTAAGCAATTCCTATTAGGGACCCCACACACAGACTCACCTACTCAGACTCACTCCCTCTAAGCTCCAGCACTGGGGTGGCAGCTTGAAGTGGTAGTGGTATACAGGGAGAAACTGAAGTGTCTGGCATCAGGGTGAGCAGAAGCCATTGACCCTTTGCTGGGCCCTCCCCCAACAGAGCTGGTAGGCTGGTACCATATCTGAGACTCCATCAACCTGGCTAACACTGTGTGATGCACATTAGAGACCCATGGAAACTCTTCCCCACCCAATTTATGGGCCCACCCAAGCTGCTTTCCTATAAGAATGACTGTTCTTGGCTCCCAAACCTACCAAATAAGCAACAGCTGGCTTCAGTGATCCCTAGCAGCAGACAGATTAGAATCACAGCTTGCTTCACCTGGGAATCTCCAGGCCCAGCAACACAAGTAGCAGCTGTCTCAGATTGCTTTACAGCTCAGGCAGGGTGCCTTGGGCGAACCACAGGTGGGGGCCGAACTTAGTCTGCACCACCCAGGAAACCCTAGGGTCAATGCACCCAGTGGAGACCTACAAATCACACCAGAGCACCACCACCCTGCCCCTGCACAGCTGATCCTCCACAAAGGGTGGAGGTTGGCGGTCAGTGGTCACAGTCAGACCTTGCAGCTGACTGGCCTGGGTAAATCCCTCCCATTGATCTGCCAACAGCAACCAAGGCTCAACTATGAGAGTAGGGTGTACTTAAGCCCCCACAAAGGGTGTACCTTGAGTACCCAGTTTGGGTGATAGGGGAGGCTGTGCTACTGGACCCTACAGGACTCCTACTCTTGTAGGCCACACTACCAAGACACATGGTCAAAGCAGCTCTACCTAATACATCGAAACAAACACAGGGAAGCTGCCAAAATGAGCAGACAAAGAAACATGACCCAAATGAAATAACAGATCAAAATTTCAGAAAAAGAGCTACACAAAAAGGAGATAAGCAATCTCTCAGATGCAGAATTCCAAACACTGATTATAAGATTGCTCAAGGAACTTAGTGAGGACCTCAGCAACATAAAAAAGACCCAGACAGAAATGAAGGATACACTAATTAAATAAAGAACAATTTACAGGGAAACAACAGTAAAATGGATGAGGCCAAGAATCAAATCAATGATTTGGAACATAAGGAAGCAAAAAACAACCATGTAGAACAACTGTTGGGGACCACCCTACCTGGTCTCAGGAAGCTGTAACCCCCTGTGACTTAGGCTGAGTGAAAGACCTCTGGACCAGAAGCCACTAAGGAGACAAAACTTATTTCCCTGGCATGATCGGCAGTAGATGACAGGTAACAATTCTCTAAGAAAGAGAATGAATCTAAGACAGACGCGACCACCTAAGAATGCCCTAAGGGAAGAGACTCACGGGGCTGTGGAAAGGAAGGGGTGATCGACACCAACCCCTGCCCCTCAGCTTTGTTAAAGTCTGAGTCTTTGTTCTTGGATGTGAGAAATCCAAGTCTCCTGGTTGCCTTTGTCTTCTCTGTTAACTCAGGCCTGCAGGAAATAGCAGGGGTGGTGCAGCCCAGACCAGAAACAGCAGACCCCCAGGGTGATCAGGCCTGGGACATAGAATATGCAAGATCCTGTGAGATCTGTTTGCTGGAGGATGTTATTAACTTGGAATTTAAAGGCACAGACAGGAAACCTTTGGAACCTGTAGTCCTTTCATATGTTAAAACTCCAAACTTTGCCCAGAATCACAGTGGGGGTTCTGTCCGTACCTTTGTAAGTCACCTACTTCTTTTGATCTTTTCTGCCAGACTGTGAATCCACAAACTAAGTCTGTATTCTTAATAAAAATCTGCTTGGGAATAGACATAGGATGCTCTCCACTAGAGAGAGTGGCCGTTCTGTTCCTATTTCCCCACAGGACCTGGTTGTCTCTGTGTATGTTTTTTCTCATGTTTTGATGAGCATCCACAGCCGAGATGGATACTGCTGGATGGTATCATCCACAAACAACAAGAAAAAAAAAGAATCTAAAAAAATAAGAATAGTATAAATAGCCTCTGGGACAACTTTAAGAGGTCCAACATTCACCTGATATTGGGTGCCAGAAGGAGAAGAGAAAGAGCAAGAAATTGGAAATCTATCTGAAAAAATAGTGAATGAAAACTTCCCTAATTTGGTGAAGGAAATAGACATGCAAGTATAGGAAGCGTGGAGAGTCCCAATTATGATGGAGGAAAAGAAGCTCACTCCAAGACACACCATTATTAAAAGGCCAAAGGTTAAAGATAAAGAGAGACTCTTCAAAGCAGGAGAAAAGTTAGTTAGTTACCAGAAGGTTGCCAGATGGGAAAGGGGTGTGGAGGAATGGGTGAAGAGGTGAGGGGTTTAAGAAGCACAAATACATAGTTACAGAATAGCTATGGGGATATACAGTATAGGAAATGAAATAGCAAAGAACTTATATGCATGACCCATGAGCAATGGTGGGAGGATTGCCTGAGGGATTAGGGGGTGCTGGGTGGAGGGAGGCAAGGGGGAAAACTCAGGACAACTGTAATAGCATAATCAATATAATATGATTCAAAAATAAAAAATAAATGCTATCAGTGTTAAATTTACCCTTTAGACATAGACAACTTCCAGAAATTAAATCAGTTCAGGTGTCTAGCATAATTGTTCTTACACAGGCTTGCCAACTAACAAAATAATGAAAGTTCAAATATTTATACTGATAGTAAATGTACTTTTGGGTTAGTCCACAAATTCACCATTCACAATCATTTAGAAACAAAGCTGTTTCTAACCTTGAAAAACCTGGACAACACATTAAATAACTCTTAGATGCTTTGCTGTTATCTAAGAACATAGCTATAATGAAAATTCAAAAATCAAAGATGAAGATCCAGAGGCTCACAGTAATGCTTTGGCTCACCACTATGTTAAACAACATTAACTTGGATAAATACTCTTAAGAGTCACACAGACAAAAGTCTTGGAGAAATTCAAAGAGGCTGTTGTTAACTGTCAGAAAAAAAGTCTAATTTAACTGAAGATGCTTATTACTGGTACATCTTGAGGTGACTTGCTGATTACACTGAAACACTTGAAAATGGCATTTAACAAAAATTCTTCAAGTATGAAGCAAAGATAAATCAGCAACAATATTAAGTCAGCCATGACCAGTGTAGCTCAGTTAGCTGGTGTCATCCCTTAAAGTGAAAGGTAGCAGCATTGGATTCCCAGTAAGCGTACATGCCTGGATTGCAGTTTAGATCCGGAGTCTGAGCGAAAGCAATAGGCAACCTATTGATGTTTCTCTCACATCATTGTTTCTCTTCCTCTCTATTTCTCTCCCTTCTCCTCTCTCTAAAAATAAATATGATATTTTTAAAAATAATATTAAACTAACACTGGGGTCTTAATTTAAGATGTAGAGGATGGTTGCCAAGCAAGTCTTATCTAGCAACCACAAAATGCTGATAAAAAGGTCAAGATGGGTCACGGACAGGAACTAAGGGCCCTAGGGCTCTTTAAACACCTCCAAATGTCCTTCATTCAAATACATTTTGCATTAAATAGAAATATGTTCAATTTATTGTGTAATTATTCTCAGGGTGCATTGAAGTTTTTCCTTGATGAAGAACTGTGCTCATACCTGGGGGAAGACGAAGGTGGCTTGGTTTTGTTTTCACGTCTGGGAAATTCTCAGTTACCTTTCTAATGACAGAGACACTGATTTAACTAGTACTGCTATTAAATAGTACTTTTACACAGAAGCTTCACTGTCCTTGACTATAAGTCCTCAAGAACAATAGAACTAATGGAGTTCTAAAACTAAAATGAACAAAGTTCTCAGAAACCCTTGAGTCTCTGCCACCCAAACTACCATTGTCCTTCAAATCTGCATTCTTTCTGGGGCCCACGCGTTTTCTCCTTATTCCGCAAAGGTGAAACTTGCGTAAAAGGGCAGGACTCAGTGTTCTACCTGGGGTCCACACTCTGCCTCCCGCACCTTCCAGAAGGGAGATTGCTGTAACAGATCTGACCACAACAGGTTTTACACTACCCAGCGTCCTTTTGCATTTCAATTTGTTTGTCATAAATCGCCCTCCCACTGCTTCTCAAAGCAAGCTCGCGGACAGACGGTTTTCGACTCCTGGCAAAGTTGGTAGAGAGGAGCCTCTGCCCTTGGACATTCCTCCCAGAACCTGGGGCAGTCAAGAGTCACTGGGGCTAGGAAACTCCTTGTGCGATCCCCTTAATCCTGCCCAAACCTACTGACCTTTCGGGAAAATGCCCCTGTCCGACTACTGACCACGGTGGGACTGGACGATTCCAGGTGCGTTGTCGACCGAACAGTTCTCAGGAGGCGAGCGCGAGGTAGCCCTGCCTAGCCCCAGCAGCAGCAGTCCGGCAAGGATGGGGGTTACCGAGATGTATTGCCTGTTCCCTCCCCGTCTTTTCTCAAAAGAAAGAACCACAGGACGGAATGTCGGAATGTCGCGGCTCAGATAAACAGCGGGTCCCAAGCCCCTGTTCACATGAAAGTGCAGTTGCGCTGGGCAGGTCGGAGGGCGTGTTTCTGGAGGGGTGGTGCTGCTCCGCCAGCACAAGCACTTAGCGTCTCTACCTGCAGGTAATGTCAGTTATTTTTAGGGCTGAATTAAAAAGCGGTGACATTTTAAAATATGAACAAATAAAGTTAGGTCAGGGCTGTCCAAGAGAGTCTTAAAAGAATGGTTGAAGGGCATGTAAAAAGTATTGAAAATTAACAATAATTTGTGACAAAAGGAGTCAATTGATCTGGGCATAAAATAACTCTAATTTTTACACGAAAGACCTAAATCTTCCTTCCTTCCTTCCTTCCTTCCTCCCTTCCTTCCTTCCTTCCTTCCTTCCTTCCTTCCTTCCTTCCTTCCTTCCTTCCTTTCCCCTTTTTCCTCTAGGTATAAAAGACACTCAGAGGACAGAAAGTTTAAAATCATCCAACTTTTTTAAAAAAATAAATAAGCCTTGCCCTGACCAGTGTGGCTGATTTGGTGGGAGCTTCGTCCTGTAAAATGAAGTGTCACATGTTTGATTTCAGTCAGGGCACATGCCTAGGTGGCCCTTTGGTTGGGGTACTTATGAGAGGCAACCCATCGATGTTTCTTGCCAGAGTCCAGCTCCAGCAGGTCCAGAGATTCCCAGTGGAGGGACGGCTTCGGTGGAGGAATGACACGAGAGGTGCAGTTTCAAGCTCAACAGCCAGGCATCTCTGCTGGGCTCTTGAGTTCTTTATTTTTATACAGTTGGGTGTGTACATGTGGCATATGTGAAAGCAAACAAAATGCGGTTCTTAGGGCATATTTGCTTTGTCATTGTTCTGCAGAAAATATGACACAGGCATAATAGGAAGTAGCTGTCCATTGCATATTATTGTGCAAGCTTTTAGCTCCCAATCTTCGCAATTAATCAGTAACATGTTTTACCATGTTATATAAACCTTAATTTCCTAAAGCTTAATTGAATTTGAATCTATATATTCTAAAGCTGTAAGCTGGGCACGTAAATGGGCACAGGATTGTTTTAGCTCACTGGCAAAGGCCATGTGGAAGGCTTTCGTGGTCAATGTGGTAGTTCCTGTCTCTCACTTCTCACTTCAGCACCAGAGCCCTGTCTTTCTATGCAAGTAATAATCTTCGTGTTGCTCAGTCCATTCGGCTGCCTCCCATTCACATCGGTGTTGATGCATTTCTATTATTTGTTTCCATCTTTGATGTCTGACCTCTTTTGGCAACAAACACCATGGGGGCCCTGATCGCTTAAGTGCCTCATAGAAGGGGAGTGTATAATAATCTTTCCAATATCCATTTATATTTACCCATCACGTCCCTTTATGATAGATTCCAGTATAGGGTAAAGGGGAATCAGTGGGCCTAGGAGTTAGAAGGGGAACAGACCATGGATACTGGTACAATGCTGACCAAATGTGTTTTTGAATCTACTTCTAGTTCCCAGAGCCCTGGTTTTAAGGAATTGTGTAATAAGGTTGGGTATCGGGGCTTTTGTAGGGAGTAATCCTAGGAGTCTTTTCCATTCCCATTCTTTGAACTCCCTAACCCACTTAGGAGGACAGTCTGGTGGGGAGTCACTCTCCAATGAGCTGTCATTTTCTTGCTTACTTCTGAAGAACTGTATTTCTTCTGTGGAATTGCCATTTGTCCCAGTCCTATGGTAAATCACATAGACCCCAAGCACAGGTAGTAATACAGTGATTAAGCAGAGGAGTGCCAGGTACTTTCCCCCACCATGTCTGCTGTGTGGACGCGAGGCTCCCTCTGTGACTGTGTCAGACAGCAGGGCTAGGCTGGCTCCAGGCAGTTTTTCTCCCTCTCTGTCCCTCCCTTTCCGTCTCTCTAAAATCATTAAGCATGTCTTTGAGTGAGGATAAAAAAACTAAAATTAGCCTTTATCTCCTACTATTTTAAAAAATTGGAAAGACAAAATAAAAGATATTCTAACCCTGACCACTGACTCCACAGCTCCTGTGCCCATGAGTGCATTCAACTTGTCAGTGCCATTGAGTCAAAAAACCCTAAGCTCATACCTGTAATTGAATTTGGCTTATTACTCATTGCATTGAAGGAAAAATGCACACCCTGAGAACTATATGATGTCTCAGTAAGATGGTGTTTAGAAAGTACCTATTATAGAATTGGACCCTTTGTTGGATGATTTGGGGAAGGTCTGAGGAAGTGAGGGTTTGCTTTAATTTCGGTGCTGTTAGAAAGTGGGCCAATTCTATGACTGGATGCTTTGTGGATACACCAACAAATCATTAGGTAATAATTTAAAGTTGTTTAACTATAGATTTAAAATACATTTAATTATCAGTGTGTTAAATAAAACAACATATATCATATTGAATTTATTATATGAATGAACTGCAATAACTTTAAAAAATAAACACATAGAAAATCATGTATGTGCTCTCTTTGTAATTTTGTACCCAATATAATCAATTACCTACATTATTATCTTTCACTTAAGTACTGTTGTCTTTTCTTTCTTTTTCTGTAGACATTAGCGACACCTAGAGGACAGGAAGTTAAAAATGGTCCTGGTAATTTTTTATGAGCATTAAAAATTTCATATTAAAAAATTTCAAGGGGGCAAATACAAACATATATATATATATTACAATACAAAGGAATTCACTGATATTTTAAGAAATAAGGGGTCAATTAAAATATGGTTTATAAACAGTGTTTTATATATATATTTCTTTACTTAAGATGTGTTTTTGTAATGAATGTGTTTTGCTGTTTTATGTTTATCTCAGTTTACTCTAAGGAGCAATAAGAACTTCATTATGAAAGGAATGTCTGAGGCTGAGGAGGTTTACACCAATAGGAATTTTTTTCAATACTACTTCTTGTTTCTCTAAAATGAGAATTATGTAAGATTTATGTGTGAGTGAAAAAAAACAGAACTCAAAAAAATTTTATCTCAATTGCTCATACTTCCTATGAGTTAGAAGGTAAGGGTAAGAGTAATATAAGTCATATATGTGGAAATGAGCTCCTATTTACACATTGTTCTCTACTGCAGCTTCTTAGGAGTTCAAGCATATATAGTTGCAAATTACATGTATCTTTATAGACAAGGATGCATGTGTATAGACATGTATGTATGTGTAAAGAATAAATGATGCTCAGGATCAGGCATTTGTCTCTAAAGAAATTCTTTTTAAATTATATTTTATTGATTAAGCTATTACAGTTGTCCCAACTTTTTCCCTTTTGCCCCCTCCACATGGTACCCCCATTCCCTCCAGTAATCACCCCCTTACTTAGTTCATGTTCATGTTTGTGCCTGTAAGTTATTTGGATTCTCCATTTCCTATACTGTTCTTAACCTCCCCCTGTCTATTTTTTACCTACCATTTATGCTACTTATTCCTTGACCTTTTCACCCATCCTCCCCACACCCTCCCCGCTGATAACCCTCCATGTGATCTCCATATCTATGAATCTGTTACTGTTCTGGTTGTTTGCTTAGTTTGGTTTTGTTTTTTAGATTCAGTTGTTGATAATTGTGAGTTTGTTACAATGTTAATGTTCATAGTTTTGACCTTCTTTTTCTTAAATAAGACCCTTAATATTTCATGTAATGATGAATTACATGATGAATTTCTTGTAATGATGCATTGAATGATGGTGAATTCCCTTAGCTTTACCTTGTCTGGGAAGCACTTTATCTGCCCTTCTATTCTAAATGATAGCTTTGCTGGCTAGAGTATTCTTGGTGGTAGGTCCTTGCTTTTTCATCACTTTGAATACTTTTTGCCAGTCCCTTCTTGCCTGCAAAGTTTCATTTGAGAAATCAGCTGAGTCTTACGGGCACTCCTTTGTAGGTAACTCTCTGCTTTTCTCTTGCTGCTTTTAAGATTCTCTCTTTATCTTTAATCTTTGGCATTTTAACTGTGATATGTATTGGTGTGGTTCTCTTCAGGTCCAACTTGTTTGGGACTCTCTGTGCTTCCTGGACTTGTGTGTCTATTTTCCTCACCAGATTAAGGAAGTTTTCTTTTATTATTTATTTCAAATAAGTTTTTAATTTTTTGCTTTTCCTCTTCTCATTCTGGCACCCCTATAATTCAGATGTTGGTACATTTAAGTTGTCCCAGAGGCTACGAAGACACTCCTTGTTTTTTTGAATTCTTATTTCTTCTTTTTGTTCTGGCTGAATGTTTATTTCTTCCTTTTGTTCCAAATCATTGATTTGAATCTGGCTTCCTTCCCTTCACTATTGGTTCCCTGTATATTTTTCTTTATTTACTTAGTATATTCTTCGTTTCTTCCTCTATTTTGTGGCCCTACTCAACGAGTTCTCTGAGCAATCTGATCACCAGTGTTTTTTCAACTCTGCATCTAATAGGTTGACTATCTCTATTTTGTTTAGTTCTTATTCTGCGGTTTTGTTCTGTTCTTTCGTTTGGGCCATATTTCTTTGTCTCCTCAGTTTGGCAGACTCTCTGTGTTCATTTCTATTAGATAGAGCTACTTTGACTCTCTGTCTTAATCACATGGCCTATTGTAGAAAAGGCATCTGCAAATTGTGTGGGGTGGAGCCTTAGGAAATTGCCAGGGCAGGGCAATCTTCTCCACCATTTTGTGGCTCTGTGTGTGGAGCAGTTGGAAGCTCCAAGAGGGGACAATGCCACTTCCTGGCTTCTGGAAACCTGCCCAGCACTTGCCCTGCTTCCAGTCACCTCCTCCAGCTCCTGTATGTGATTAGCGCCCTTCCATCTGTATGTAGGAAAGACAATATCGCAAATCATGGAGAAGACCAAATTGGTTTTTGTCTTGGTATTCTCTAGTATTTACCACTGATTTTTCTTTCTAGATCTGCCTCTGGTGATGTCAGATGTTTAACCCATCTGAATTTAGGCAGCCTGTTTGAGACTTCCAGGGATCTACTGTCTGTGGCTGACTCCATCAGTTGTTAATCTAGTCACTGTGCATTCAGCAGCCAGGCTTAAGCACCACAGGACCAGGGCAGAGTCCTTCCTGGGATTGGGGCTATTGTTTCTGCTTAGACTGCTGCAGCTAGGAGGTGAATGGTCCGCCTGAGCACGTTGGCTGCTGCCATATGAGGGATGACTCAGCACCAGGATCCCTGTACCTATCTCTCAGTTTTCTCCCCAAAGCTTCCATTCCCAGTCTCTTATCAAGCATCTCTGTCTCTGCCTCTGCCAGAGCCCTGGGTAAGTGACTGCAAATGAAAATCTGTGCATTGGCCCTCTAAACGGCTCTTTGTGTTTTCAGCCATCCACCTCTGCCAGAGAGCAACCCTCCTGCTTTCTGCTCTAGGTTGTTATCTATGTACTTTTTGGGCTCTGGTGCTCTAGCCTGGGAGTCCCAGCTTAGGGTTTAGATGTCATTCTTCTTGGGGGGATCCAATTGGCCTTTTAATTATCCCACCTGTGCTGTTGCCTGCGGGCACCCAGCCAGGCTTCTTGAGTCTTCACAGCATTCCTTACCAGTCAGGTTGTGCTGAAATTGATTCTTCTTTCTGTCTGAGGTTATAAGTTTTCTCTCTCACTATTATTGTTCAGTTGTCTGTTCCTGGTGTTTACGCCACAATTTAGTTGTAATTCCAGATTAGTCCTGGGAGGAGGTTAGTGTGACTTCCATTCACTCCTCTGCCATCTTGCCAAATTCCTGGGAATCTCTTTTCAATGTGTCTTCTTTAAATCCTTGGTTGTCAGACTTTCATACAGCTTGATTTTCTGATGGTTCTGGGTGTTATTTGTTTTTGAGATCTGGTTGTAATCCTTTCTGTGGTTGTGTGAAGGGGCAAAGCAGTCTACCTACATTTCCATCTTGACCAGAAGTCCTCTAAAGAAAATCTTTAATGACTATTAGAATTAACGGAATTGAACCCATGTTTTAATTGAGGAAAATTGATGAGAAACACATAGTCTTCCCAGCTGCACATTCTTACTTTGAAGTAGAACATAGCAAAACAAATCAAAGCAGCATATTTGAAACACGTGGTAGAAGCATAAGTAAGCAAGTTTAGAGTTATACATCATTCTCAAAAGTACATTCATAGGAATTAAGAATCTAGAAAAGGAATCTAGAAAAACTAGAAAAACTAGAATCTAGAAAAACTAGAGTGTAACTGTGCAAGATTTCATGTTCAAACTCAACTTGCTGATGGAAAGGCTCACTTCAGGGCCAGGGTCACATTTTAAAACTGACATTACCTTGACTCTCACCTTACTCTGACCCTCATACTCATTTTGAACCAGATTCTTTCCCTGACTGTGATCCTTACTTTCATACTTATCTGAACCTGATCATCACCCTGATTATGACCCTGAGCTGACTTGACACTTGCCTTGATCAAGATTTGACTTTTACCATGACTGTGACAGTGCATCAGATCTTTACCCTGATCGTGACCCTCAACTATACCCTCTCCATGACACTTATCCTCAATCTGACTTTGACCCTGATACTATATCCCTGAACTTCCCACTCCTTGTACCCTACTTGACACTCAACCTGACCCTGACCCTGACCCTGACCAATTCCCAGATCCTTATACTACCCTCACCTGGGCCTGACCCTCTCTCTACCTTGACTCTGATCATGACTCTGACTGACCTTAATCATACTTTGACTATTCTCACACTGATACTGAATCTGACCCTCATCCAGACTCTGACCATCACCCTGACCATCCCCTAGGAAAGTGACTCCACATTCTCGCTTTCCCATGATGTTAATCTTTACCCTGTTTCTGAAACTGACACTAAGCCTCCTGTATAATTTCACCCTTACTTGGCCCTCACTCTGACCCTGACTCTTACAATGACTGTAAGAGTAACCTTCTCAACCTGATCCTGACTATCACCCTCATACTGACCATAATAGTACACTCATTCTCATCCTGACTCTGTCCTCTAACTTCACTCTGACACTAACCCTGACACTGTACCTGACCATCCCTGGATCCTACTCTGAAAATAAACCCTTCACTAACTGTGACCATTATGTTGCCCCTGACATACACTATGACCCTGATGTTAACCCTTTCTATGACTCTGAATCTTATTCTCACCATGACTTTGATCTTGACCCTCACTCTCACCCTCTCCCTGACACAAAACTTGGTTCTAATCATAATCAAACCCTGACCTTGACCAGAGCCTGACACTGAGCTTGACCTCTATCAGGATCCTGGCCCTAAAACTGACTCTGACACTGTGTACCCATCATTCATGGTGACCCTCACCAGTATCATGACCTTGATTCTAACCTTGAACTTTACTATAACATTCACCCTGACCTTGTACTTAGCCTTAAAGCTCACCTGACCCTCACCTCCATCTGGACCCTCTTCTTTACCACTACCTATCCACATCCTCAGCTTTATTATGACCCTCACAATGTCCCTAACCCTGCATTTGATCTTAACTCTCACTTTTAGCTTGATCATTTACCTGTCCTAATCCATGTTGGTGACCTTCACACTGATCTTTTACCAGGTTGCTAACATTGATGCTAAACTGCAGCATGATGCAGATCCTGGCCAGCAGGATCTGTGTGTTGTGGCTGCGAGAGACGAATTCACAGGGACTACAGAAGTCCTGTGGAGAAAAAGGGACAGCATGGCCAGTCTCTAAGTGAGAGAGAGGGCCCCTGCCCCTGCCTGGACAGGCTTTTATTGTTTTTCTGGGTATATTACATTGAGGATAGTCCTCATTTACTATGCACAGGTTTGCTGCAGGTGATTACCTTTTACAGATAACAAAAGAAAGAATGCTGCTAATCACTTCAAAGAGAAGGATGTTACAGATGAAGAGGAAAAGTGATTGAACTGGTCACACTCCATACTTGGGAAGTTTAGCACAGACTTTAGGAAGTTACAGTAACCCCTTGCTGCCTCAATCCAGGGTGAGGGAGTTTTAGCAAAAGCAAGTCTCATAGCAGCCTAGGTACAATGCAGGCCTGATTCCCCATGGGAGAACCTATCTGTGGGCGTGGCTCCTGTGTGCTGGACCCTTGCTACCCACTGGACTTTCTGAGTGGGGGCTGGGCTACATTCCCACACCATGTGAAAAGGTTTCCTATAGGAATATATTCCACACTATGACACCAACAATTCTTATTTTTACGATGAACCTCTACCTAGACTCTGACATTCCTGCTGACTGACTGGCTTTGACCTTGAATTTGACCCTCACTCACACTTTTTCTGTCCTATTACCCTATGACTCATTCTTTCTCTAATCCTCATCTTACTTTAAAAAATACATTTTATTTTTAGAGAAGGGGAAGGGAGGGAAAAAGAGAAGGAGAGAAACATCAATGTGAGAGAAAAGCATTGATCTGTTTCCTCTCACATGCCCCCAACTGGGGACCTGGCCCACAACCCAGGCATGTGCCCTAACCCTAATAGGGAAATTGAACCAGTGCCCTTTCTGTTTGCAGGCCCTTGCTAAATCTGCTGAGGCATACTACCTAGGGCTTCTCATCTTACTCTTTGGTAACTCTCATGCTGGCTCTCATCATGACCCTGACACTCATCATAATGACATATACATTCACACTAACTGTGAATCTGACTCTAACCCTCAACTGACCCTGACACTAAGCCTGAGTTAGGCCCTGATCCTCACAATCATACAGTAGAGAATCTGAATGTTAACCCTATCCCTTCCTGACCCTGACTCTGAATCTGATTCTGACACATTGACTCTGTCCTTGATGCTCACGCTTATCCTTACTCCTCTGATTCATTCTGACCCTGTTCATGAAGTAGACCTAGACCCTGACCCTGACCCTGATGCTCCCCTTGCCCTGATCTTACCTTCATACTGACACTGACTGTGATTATTATGCTGATCCTGAGCCTGAATCAGATTCTGAACCTGACCCTACCCTGTCCCTGGCTCTCATGTTTACACTCTTAAAAAACCTGCCCCTCAAACTCACTCTGATGTCACCCTGCCACCATCTCTGATCTTCCATTCATTAGAAGTTACCCTGAAATTGACCTTCATCCTGACCCAAACAATGACCCTGATCTAATCTGTGACCATGATCAACACCCTGAACTTGACTCTAAAGTTGCCCTTAACTTTTATACTTCTCTAACTTTGACTCTATTCCTGAAACTTACCCACATCCTGACCCTAAATTTTCACCTAATTCTTACTCTGAAACCTTAAACTACCCTGACCCACACTAGAATCCTCACTTTTATCTTTAACCTGATTTGACTGTCATCCTGAACTTTAGCCTGAAGCTGATAGTTACTCTGACCCTCATATGAATGTGACCTTGATACTCACCTCAAACTGTACAATCACCCTGACTCTCACCCTGAACCAGACTTTTACCTTGTGCCTGATTCTGACCCTCACCCTGAACCTGGCTTGTGCCCAACACTAACACTACCCTGCCCTGATTTGTTGTACATACTGCCTTTACACTTATCTGAATTTTGAAGCTGAACTGACCTTCAGGTGACTCTGACTCTCAACTTGACACTGACCTGGACCATCAACCTGACCCTTTATCTGAAATGTACACTCACCCTTACCTTGACACTGACCATCATTTCTCTCTGACTCTGACCCTATTCATGGTCATCACCAATCTTGACCCTTGTTTGAACTTCACTCTCATCCTACCCTCACCATTTCTACAACCTTGATCTTTACTCACACATTTACATTAACCCTGAGCCACTTCCATCTCAAAATGCATCTTGCACTTGCCCCTCACCTACAACCTCATACTAATCTTATCTACCATCATGAACCTGATGTTAGCCTTCACCTATTCCCTGATTCTCACCCTTACCCTCACCCTCACTGAGACCATTTCCTTCACCCTGCACTTGACTCTCTGACCCTCACCATAGTTTAAATTTCATCCTCATGTGGACCTGACACTGACCCTAATATTCATCTTGACACTGCTTCCAACCCTTACCTTTATCCTTAAGCTGATACTGACCCTGAAGTCTGCCTGACATTGTCACATTCACCTGACATTCATCCTGATCCTGACTCTGACCATGACTCTGACCCAGATCCTTCCTGACTCTGACTTGAAGTTTTCTCTGATCCTGACCTTGATGCTGTCCTGATACTGACATTCATATAGATTCTGACCCTTACTTTGACTCTCTACTTAATTTTTACCTTCACATTGAAGTGGACCCTGACTTTAAATCTAAACCTAACTTAAACTTCACTATGACCAAACCCTGACACTCATTCTCATGGACATTCAGATCTACCCTATTCCTCATTATGTCCCTGATATCCACCCTCACACTGACCCTGACACTGAACTTTACTGTGAATCTGACTCTGACCTTAAGGTATACCTGACTTTCACAGGGATTCTCATTATCATGACCTTGACTCTGACTTAGAACTTTACCTTCCCACTCATCGTGACCCTGCACTTGACACTGAAACTCACCTGACACTAATGCGTTAACTTTCATCCTGGCTCTATTCCTCTCCATGATTCTGATCCTGACCTCACACCATCAAACTCATTCTGACCCAGACCCTCATCTTCACCGTGTCCCTGATACTTCACTTGATCCTCATCAACATCCTAATGCTGACTAATGCTCACCCTGACTCTTAATCTGTCCTAATCTTCATGCTTCCTATTAACCTGACTTTGATATTAAATGTGACATTAACACTTATCCTTACTTTCACAATAGCATGCTTTGACACTGATCCTTACTTTAATTCTTCCCTCACTCTTACTCTTAAACTCATTTTGATCCTGACCCCCTCCCTGACCATGAGTTTACCTTGATCCTCATCTGAATCTTATCATCACCTGATTTTGAACTGATCCTGGAGCTGACTTGAAACTGACCTTTAAATGTGACCCTTATCCTTACCATGACTCTGATCTTCCCCTTGACCATAGCACTAAATCACACCCCTCACCTGATCTTTATATTCATCCTTACTCTTTTCATGATCCTTACCCTCAAATCTGACTTTCACCCTCATGCCTGATTCTCTCTGACTCCTTTACCTCTCCCACCCTTACAATGATCTGTACTTGACACTGAACTTGACCCTGCCCCTGACCATCACCCTGAACCTGAACAATGTCCTGACTTCAACCCTAATGCTCACTCTAACCCTGATACTGCCCTCATTATGAACCTGAATCTTACCCTACCTTTACCCTGATCCTTACAATGACCCCAAGTGTGAAGTAAATCATTCATTAACTCTTACTTTACACTGACACTGAACTTGACCTTGACCCTCACCCTGACTCTATCCTTTCCTCCTACCTGACCTGAACAATGACTCTTATACTAAATCTGGCCCTTGCTATCACTTTGACTCTGATCCTGACCCTCATTCTGACTCTGAAAATGATCTTGAATATCATCCACACTTTACTGGACTATCATTCTGACCCTGACCCTCTCCATGACCTTGACCCATAACCTGACCCTGTCCCTGTCACTGACATAGACCCTGAAATGTACACTCACTCTCACTTTGACTCTGACCTTCATCCTCATTCTGTTGCTGACCCTGAATCGATACCTGACCCTTCTTCATCTTTTTTTTCTGACACTAAACCCTTTACTTACCCAGATCTTAACCCTGATACTGATTTCAACCCTTACCCTGATTCTTACCTGACTTTGAATCTGAGCTCTACCATTACATTGACTCTGACTCCCATCTTCACTTTGTCATGACACTGAGCTGAAACTTACCCTTACCCTAATCCTGACTTTCATTATCATCCTGAAGTTGATTCTAACCATCACTGGATCCACACAGTTACCCTAATCCTGTCCTTCCTCTCAACCACACCTGGAATCTGACATGAACCATCATCACCAAATTGAATTTGAGCACAATATCTTCTTTTTTAAAACATTTTTATTGTATTTTTTCACTACCATTTAACCACCTTATATCCCCTTCCCTTGATATGATATCTTCTTGTCTGCACACATAGTCTAGTTTCATCTGGACCATATTAACATGAACAAAATATACTGCTTTTGTTCATGTTAATAGGGTCCAATACAATAAGGTTTTACAAAAACAAATATATAGTGGCAAATATATTCTCATTTGCTACTATGGTAAATTATTCCAGTGGTAACTTGAGGGTTGGAGGGCTGAAAATGGTTCTAAACTTTTTCAGGGTTCCAAACAAATTCAAACCCTCTAAGAAGGTCACCTGGATAGCTAGGGACCACTGTCTTTCTTGGCCCTAACTACTGTCCATGGTCTTCAATACCTTTCCCCTGGCAGGTGCTGGTGGAGCAGATTGCTGGCACAGTCCAGGCAGCAAGGGAGGGTTGAACAGGACACAGGACTCAGTTTCTGGCATGGCTGGTGGCTTGCAGTTGCAGGCCTAAGTGTTATGGCCATGGAAATGGATTCTTTAGCATCCTTTTATTAAATAAAACATATTACCAAGGTATAAGCAGTGGGTACTCCACAAATGCACTTCAACTTGCCTAAGGAGATCAATGGTTAGTGTACTTGCTGATCTCCACAGAAGGAAAAAACAACCTGTGCTTATGTTTTCAGAAGCTATTTTTTTATAAAAGCTATTTTAAAAAATTGAAAAAAATGACTTGGCAGGGCACAAAACTATGCATGTTATAAAATCAAAATCAGAAATTACTTTTAGATATAGCATAAACTTTGGAGAGTTCATCCTGGAGATGGTTTCCTTTGAGAACTTTCTTAGTTAAACAATGCCACTGAACTAGTATAGAGCAATTGACAAAGTGGGGAAGATATCTTAAGACTACAGAATACTTTCTATGTGCCAGACACAGCCCAAGATTTTCATAAATGAGAGAAGACAGTAAAAAGACAGTACTCTCCTTCACAGACAGTAACCCAGCAGATCCCTAGACCATCCTGTGGTCATGGTGGAAGGAAGACAACTGATTGTTCATGGTTTTAATCATATTTTTTGACTGTGCTACCTTTCCTCCTTACTAGAGGGAAGTAGATCAGTAAGAAAAGCTAAAGTCCTGATATGAGGAAAAGAGGAAGAAAGGAGCATAACATTTAAAAAATGGAAGCTTTTCTTGATCAAATAGAATCTGTTTTCAACGTGCCAAGTGAGTGAATGTTTTTTAATTCTTCAGTATAAATATTGTTCCTTCACATTACATATCAGGTACTGATCTTGTCATGCCATTTCTGACTTGGTTGTAAGCCCAATCAACTTGAGTAATGAGTATTTCTTATGTAGACACAGGCACCATAGCCTCGAACAGGCAAGGCAGATAGCAGCAGTATGAAACTGCCAAAATCTAAGGAACAGAGGCCCAATACAGAGTATTTTATATTACATAGGACAGGAGATTAAAGCAGAAGAAGCAAATGATAACTGCTGTACAGCTCTGAAAGCAGGGGAGCTTCCTATAAAAGCTCATGTAAGGAAGAAAAAAAATCCTATTGTTAAGTTTACCTCAAGAAGGGTGTTTAGATGTCTCAAAATTGTGGCATCATAGGAATCACCTGAGAAACTTGCTAACCATCAGGACTCTCCACCTTTTGTACAGCTCTAATTTCACCCCCATGTGGTCCTACACATCAGTAGCCTTCTGAAAAGTCATTAAGAAACCCCACTTCAAAAAGAAAAAAGATACAAAAAAAGGAAGGAATTCTCTTTTCCCCCCAGAAGTTATGTGGATCTCTATTTAAATAACTCTAATGGTCAGTGTTTGGCAATCCTAAAGCTTCAGACATCATTCAGTCTCTAGCAAGTACTTTACCATGAAAAATTTAGCACAATGTTTCACTTGGTTGGAGACCAAGGGTAAATTTACAATTAAAAATGATGTATGTTAAATTGTATTTAACTAAATAATGTAATGGTGGATGTCTTTTTAAATGGCTTATTTTATAAAACTCTTGCAGTAATACAATTCATAAAAATCTAATATGTGGACTAAATTGTAATTTTTACATTTTTAACCAACTTTAAAAACTTAGACTAAGTTTAATTAATAAGTTATCTTTAAATGCCTATTTCTTTTTTAAAAGATTTTATTTATTTATTTTTAGAGAGGGAAGGGAGGGAGAGAGAGAGAGAAACATCAATGTGCAGTTGTTGGTGGCCGTGGCCTGCAACCCAGGCATGTGCCCTGACTGGGAATCGAACCTGTGACACCTTGGTTTGCAGCCTGCGCTCAATCCACTGAGGTATGCCAGCTAGGGCTCTAAATGCCTATTTCTTTAAGAAATGACAAAAACCACTGAATAGAATTTTTAATTTTAATTTACCTTTTTTAAACCAAGCTCTGCCCAGTTTTATTAAAGAAAAATTATGCAAGATTTCCTTTTCACCAGTGTGTTCTGGCATGCTTCTAATGATACCAGAATCACCTGGATTGCATGGTAGCCAATGTGAACACTCTAGTATTTTCCACACACTGTGTCCTATTCAATATCCTTGCCAATGTAGTGATGGACACCAGTCTCGGCCAACATGGCATAGTGCTCTATTTCCGATCTCCTCAGGGCGGGACAGTTGTTGGTGAGGATGGCCAGTTTCACTTTGCCTTATTTGATCATTCTGAGTCTGTTTGTACCCAGCATATACTTCTCACCTTTCAAAACAAGTAGGAACCTAGAGTTGATTGACACCAGTGACTTTTTCATCTTCTTTACAGCCATCGTCCTCCTGCCTTAGGTGCAGGACCACCCCCAACAGCTGCCAAAATGGCCAGCAAGCAAGAAAGCTAATTTACCCATATGTCTTTAAAATATTTTTATTGATTGATTTTGAGAGAGAGAGAGAGAGAGAGATGGTGTTCTAATTATTTATGCATTCATTGGTTGATTCTTGTATGTGTCCTGACCTGGGATCAAACCCACAATCTTGGTGTGTCCGACATATCAGGTTGATGCTCTAACCAACTGTACTACATGGCCAGGGCCTTACTTCTTGAAATGTCAGTAGAGTAATAAAGTATAAGAATGCCTTTAGATGACAATATATATCTTTGGCTTTCCTTTAAAATATATAAATGATAAGAGATAAATGCTCCTCAAAAATTACCAATTTTCAGGATGGGTTTTAACTTTCTGGCCTCTGGGCATCTAGAGAAAGAAAGAAAAGATGGATTACTTTAAATATGGTAATTTTCTGTGGTATAGTTCATAAAAGTAGTGTATTACTTCTAGGACATTTACAGCAGAAGGTCTTCAGTGGAATGATTACATTCAAGGATCAGCTTGTTCAGCTGACACAGTGAGCCCAGCCCTGAGTACTCCACAGTACTACTCTGAGTTCACCTGTTTATGATCCCACATTCCTCATTACACTGTGAGCATTACAACAGCAGAGAATGAAACTCAATCAGCTTTGCATCCCCACACCTAATTTAGCACCTGACACACAGTAGGCAGACAGCAAGTTGGAATGGAGAGGAAAGAAATACTCTATCAGTTTATTTACCCTTTTCCTCTGTATCTGAATTGTTTTCAGTAAATGAGTTAATTGACCTAGTGAAGCAATGGTAGAATTGCTGGCCTTAGAGGTGGAAGCTTGAATAAAAATATCAGTAATAGTTTTTATATGGAGCGTGCAGCCAAAAATACCTATACCATTTACTTCTGGAGGGTTATTTTGGATTTTCAGTTTTCTGTTTTCAAAAGCACTTATTAAAATGCTGAGACCCTAGGAAAAGCAAAGATATCATCTGTTTTGTTTACCACTATATCATGTTATCAAGAACATTGTTTTTTCATCACCATATTCCTAGTCAGAACAGTGACTAGAACAGTAAATATTAGTTGAAAGAATGACTTTCTTGTACCAACTCTGCTGGCTGCTGGCTGCACTTTGTTGGATAAATGTGGTGTTGTTTTAGGAATTGATTAGTGATGTCTGCCATGTGCACAATAATGTAAAGTGGGGATATTTGGAACATGGTTGCTATGAATGTGTCAAACCACTCCCCTCACTACATATTTTAGACAGTTAGTTGAGAGTAAAGAGGAAGACTACAGTACTGGGGGGTAGGGGAAGGGTATTGAGCAGGATGACTAAAGTGGCTGTGAGATGAAAATCAGAATTCCAGAAAGCAGATTCTTGCTATTTCCATGTTTAGTTGAGTACTTAAATGAAAAAGGAAAAATTTCAAGCTTTACTATTATTCATTAATGCTAGTTTTTGTTTGTTTATTTAGTTTTCCCACAAATTAAAAGGCTATATTGTGCAATGCAACAGTTTTTTTAACTTTTCTCTAATTGAAGGAAGGTATGATGTACAATGAAAGGTTTTCATATTTATTTATTGAGATTGTGCATGCACTGTGTTAATTTCACACTCTGCACATGTATTCCTCTTCAAATTAGAGAAAGAGCATTGTTGAGGCTCAGAGATAAAGGAATGATTTTAAAGAACAAAGAAATGGATTTATAATTCCCTGTCCCAGAGTCTTACATCTTTTTCTGGTTAGGAAGCAGATGTACTCATGATCATTCCAAAGCTAGGTTATTTCAAGGCTTTGCATTCAAGATCAGAATGGGATTGTTTGCAGGTATTTTATTAAGAGCTTGAAGGAAATTTGAGGGGTGGAGGAGAACATTTTATAGCATAAATACAAAGGGTCATATACTTCCCCCAACTCAAAAATTACAATAGGAGGCAGTGCTATATAAAGCAGCATTCATTTGCATCTGGAACTGAGCATGTTTTATTGCACCCATGAGTGACAGTTGAGTTTTGTGTCACATTGTCACATATGCAGTTTGAGGTATGAAACTTAATAATGAACTCTTTCTTCTTGCTTCCTACCTTCCTGATCAGTGGAAGTGGCCCATTGTCCCACTGAAGAATTATTTGTCTGTTTATTTAATAAATACTTAGACCTGACCAGCACGTAGTTACAGAATCAACTAGGGTCATTTGTTTTCCACGGCATCTGTTTTAATTTGGGTTTCTTCTAAAATAGACCCTGAGGCAAAGACTTGGGTGCAGGTAGTTTTTTGGGGGGAGGGAGAAGACAATCCCTAGAACTGCAAATAAGAAAGTACAAAAACTAAGACAGGAAAGGGGGAAAAGGTGATAAATTATGCATAAAATAGCAAATTAGTGCTGCAGGCAAGGAGGGCTCAATTCTCCTATGTAACCTGTGAGAAATTATGTGGAATCTCCCTACCAGAGCAAAGATTGGGACATTTATTTACCCATGTATCTCTTGATAGGTTATGCCTGCAAAGCTCCCATGGTGCAGGAGAGAGCACCCAACTAGAGGAGGAGAGACACTCCCAACTTGAGTTGTTGTCAGTGTGCCAGAGCCTGTTTATCAAGAGACACTGGTAAACTCAGGTGAGCCAGGGAGGTATGGGGCAGTGCATCAGTAGCATCTTGAAATTCTTGTTTTCTTTACTCAAGGTAGGATTCATGTTGAAGCTAGTAAAACTCACACTGAAGTAGATCCAGGGCTACCATATATGGCTGTGTAGGCTGTGCACTGTACAATTCTAGGGATTGCTACTTGTACAGCCTGCAAAGTAATTATTGTCCCTGAACACTGTGCAGTGAACGATCTGTAAAACATTCACATGGACTACATTGCATTCCTTGGAGCTATGCCATGCACAATCTGCAAAACTGTACACATACTTTCTCTTTATAAGAAAATCATCCCCTGAAGAGTAGATGTTATTTTTGGAAGAGTGAACAAATTATAATAAAGCATGAGGGGACATTTTAAAACAAAAGAGACTTTAGTTTATATATCTGCATTAGCCCTGCTATTGGTACTGGTTCTTTCTAAATGGCAATCAGACTCAGGAGATCCAGTAGACTTTAACCTAACACCACATTTTCTTACCTTTTTAGATAGATAAAGGACCACATGCACAGCACCTGGGCCTCATTGGGAGGCCAAACTGCTACCTGAATTCCCAGCCTTTTGGCTTTCTTCAGCCATACAGAACATGAATAGCTGCCACATATATACAGTATAGGTGTGTCATCTTAGCACAGAAAGGCTGCAACCTCAGTTTCCCAATGCTTTACACCATTCTAGTGCAGTCCAAGGCTGTTCCATTCTCACTGTGGGACCAACAATTAGAGGTTTTACAGCAAACAAGGCAGATACTACCTTCCATATATATCTTAATTTGTGATTTCTAATGAGACAGTATTATAAGAGACAGACTCTGAATTTCTTTCAAAGGTAGGTCTTGATTTCAGCCCAGGGCTTGATGTTAACATTTTACTCACAGCCCTGACTAGTGTGGCTCAGTAGGCTGAGCATTGTCCTGCAAACTGAGGGGCCGCTGGTTTGATTCCTAGTCAAGTCACATGCCTGGGTTGCAGCCCAGAACCCTGGTTGGGGTCTTGTAGGAGGCAACCAATCAATGTTTCCCTCATACACTGATGTTTCTCTCTCTCCCTTTCTTCCTCCCTTCCCTCTAAGAATAAATAAAATATTTTTTAAAAACCATTTTAATCACAGTAGTCTGCATGATTCTTTGATGAATAAGAACACAATGCATATAAAACAATGGCCCCATCTGACTTGTGTGGCTCAGTTGTAGAATATTTGGAACAGGAGATATAGGCATACAACATGTATTTTAGAATGACATTTATCAACTTCCTTTAAAATTTTTTCCTGTCCCAATTTTCTTGTCTAAGCATTCTTTAAGAGCAGCAAGAATTTTTAAAACATAGAGTACCTGACTATTTAGTCAGGGGCACTGACCTCTTTTCCCTTAGATTGTCAAATAAAAAAATGACAACAGCCAACACAACAATAGCCATCCAGCGTGATTGAATCAAAATTATACCTTTTTGTCAAATTGGCAAAAAATATAATAAATTGTTGTGTGCCACAGAATTTCAGTAATCATTAGTTTATGCATGCCATGAGATGAAAACAGTTGGTATAAGTAGAATCACAAAGTATGTAGTTTTTTATCTGGCTTTTTAAATTTAGCATTAGGCTTTGAGATTATTCCATGTTGTTGCATGTGCCAGTAATTCATTTGTTTTTATAACTAGGTCATATTCCATTGTATGGCTATTCCATAAAATGTTTATCTGCTTACTAATGGATGGACATTTGGGTTGTTTCCAGTTTTTGCTATTATAGATAAATCTGAACAATAACATGAAAGTCTTTGTATGAACACATTTTCACTTCTCTTGGGTAAATATCTAAGAGGTTCATTGGCAATCTGGGAGGGGGAATGAAGCATTTGGGGGAGGATATAACAGTAGAACATTTTTCTTTTAAAAAGATAGTAAAAACACATATACAAAAATAAAGTCATTGGTTTCCATATTTGTACCATATTACATTCCCAATAGCAATGCATGAGTGTTCCAGTTGCTCTTCAAAAAATTATTTATTTATTTATTTACTTTTAGAGAGAGGGGAAGGGAGAAAGAAAGGAAGAGAAACAGTGATTGGTTGCTTCTCCCACAGTTCCAAACCCACAACCCAGGCATGTTCCCTGAGTGGGGATTGAACTGGTGACCTTTTGCTTTGTGGGTTGATGCCCAACAAACAGAGCCACACCAGTCAGGGAGGTTCCATTTGCTCTTTGTCCTTGCCAGCAATATTTGTTCTTTTTGGTCTTTTTAATTGTAGTCACTTTAGTGAGTATATAGTTGTAACTCATTGTGGTTTTTACTGGCATTTCTCTGATATGATAGTTTCCAATATGGCACCCAAATGATCCTAACCTCTTGGTATTTATGCCTTTGCATAGTCCCATCCCATAATAAATAGGAATGACCTGTGTAACAAATACGCTGTTGTAGAAATGACAACTGAGTGACGTCTGAGGGCAGGTCATAAAAGATACTGTGGTTTCTTTCTTGTTCTCTTAGATCATTTACTCTGGGGGAAAACCTGCTACCATTTCAAGAGGGCACTCAAGCAACACTATGGAAAGGTCTCTGTGGCGAGGAACTGGGGCTACCCACCAACAGTTAGCACTAATTTCCCAGTCATGGAGTGAGCCATTTTTTAAGTGGATCCTCCAGTCCCAGTCAAGTCTTTGGATATAGCCCTAGCTGATGCCTTGACTGCAGTCTCATGAGAGAGACCCTGAGACTAAACCACTCAGCTAAGCCACTCTTAAATTCTGACCCACAGAAAGTGTGTGAAGTAATAAAAGTTTATTGTTGTTCTAAGTTTTGGGGTAATTTGTTACTCAGCAATGGATAACCAATAGAGATTTTGGTACTTGGAAATTGGATACTGCTGTAACAAACATCTAACCTGTGGGAGTGCCTTTGGCATCAGGTAGCAGCTGAAAGATGGAATAACTTTGAGGGGGGTTTTAGTGAAAGCCTATTGACAGAAACTTGATGGCCTTTGAGAAGGCTACCGGCAAGGGCTTGTGGGAAAGTATGGTAGGCAGAATTCTCAAATGGCTCTCAAGATTCCTGCCCCTTAATGTATGTGTTTAGCATAATTGCTCCCCTTGAGTGTGAGTAGAACCTGTTAGTATACTACAACCAGGATTATGTTGCACTCTATGGCAAAAGGGAATTTGCAGATGTAATTAAGGTCTCTCATCATTTGACTTAGAGATATTCAAAAGGAATACTCTAATACTCTAATACTTCTGGCTAGGCCTGGCCTAGTAATACAAGCCCTCCAGATAGACAAACAACAGCATAAGAAATTCTTTTGGCTTTGAGAAAGTGAACTAGCATGTTTTGAGATGACCATTGGAGGTTGCCATGTGGCAAACAGAAGGGGATCAATGCTCTGCAGGCAGCATAGGGAAAGGTGTTCTTGGTCGAAGGAACAACATGGGTAAAACGAGGAGACTTGAAAGTGTAGTCTGTGAGCAGTCCAGTCAGTGGGAACAGTGACAGGAGACACCAGCTCAGAGGTGTCTCATGTTAAGGAGCTGGACTGTCTCACATGGGCAGCAAAGGGCATCATTCAAAACTGGGAAGTGACATCACCATTATCTTTAGAGAGCACTTCCAATCAGCCAGGAACTAAGTTAATGTGAATGTGTTATCTCACTTAATCTGTATTAGTACTAAAGATGTTACTCTCATTATCTCCACTTTACAAAGGAGGAAACTCAATCTTAGAGAAGTTTTACCTTAGGGAAGGAAATAAATAGCTCAGAATTTGAAACTCTAAAGGTATTCTGCTAATCATTTCTAGATCAGCTAGTCCATAGAGAATGAAGATTCTAGCAGTGGTATGAAAGATTGAACAAGGGCAGACAGGGAGGCTGCTAAAGCTGTTACACAGGCTTTGAAGAAAAATGAAAGCACTAAGTAAAATTGCAAGCCACTCTACTATGTTCTCTGTAGTTTCTGGTTGGCTACTGAACCTCTTGGAGCATCCCCATCCTCTGTAAAATGTGGTTGGTAATAGTTTATAACTTACAATGTGACTGTATTATGTGAGAAACTGTTCCTCAATCTTCTAGTACCACATCCAAGATGTAGTTGGCTCTTAATATACGGTAATTTTGAAGGAATTTATTGAATAAATGTAAGGGCAAGTCCACTTCAAGAAACCTTTATTAAGTACTTAATAAAATGGTATTCAAGGTGTGCACACTGGTCGCAATGAACAAAATGAGCAATAACTGAACAATAACTTTATTTTTAAAAAGAGGAGAAGGGAGGGAGAAAGAGAGGGAGAGAAACATCCATGTGTGAGAGATATATCAATCAGCTGCCTCTCACATGCCCCCACCTGGGGACCAGGCCTGCAATCCAGGCCTGTGCTCTGACTGGGAGTCTAACCCGCAACCTTTCAGTTCGCAGGCCCTCACTCAATCCACTGAACTGCACTAGCCAGGGCACCAGTAAATAACTTTAAATGCAGTAACTGCCAGTGAGAAATGGAGGATATGAAGTGTTTTTCTACAGCTTTAATAATCTTCCATACTGAGTCTGTTTTATAGTAATTCGGACACTTGCCAGCAATATTTGTTCTTTGCAGATAAAACCAAGACAGAAGCCAAAAAGAAATGACGGATTACAAACACAAACCTTGCCTCCCCCCAAACACTTCTCTGCCCTTCCATGCATTAAGCAAAACAAACAAATCCCCCAAAAGCCTTCACACAAACCATCAGTGTAGTCGTTATCAGAGGGACTTAGGTGTGGGGGTGGCACGAGAGGGGAATGGGGGGGCGGAAATAAACAGCAATAATAGGAGACAAGACTCCGTGTGCACACACAATACAATACACAGATGATGTATTATAGAATTATACACCTTAAACCTATAAAATATTTTTAACCAACGCAACCCCAATAAATTTAATAAAAAAACACAATAAAACGCAAACCTCTTCCTCTGAAACTAGTTCTGCCCTTCCAAGGCCCCTCCCTCCGCTCTACCCTCTGCGGGTTACACTTTTGCTCCACCCTGACCTCAATGGCGGACTCCCTACTCTTGCATCCCACGGAGGCTTCTTCGCTCCGCAGAGTTCCTCCATCTAGTCCAAATATTTGGCTTAATCACACTTTCCTGACCCCGCCCCCCCAACTCCGACTTCCTCCCGTCCCAGGTTGTGAGTTGCACTCGTAGTTTTTAAGGTTCGCCTCACCGACACAGCGGAAACGCAACACTTCAGGCACCGCCTCCAAGATGGCGGCGCCCAGTGGTTAGAGCTGTGACTTGCCTCTGCTGGGCTTCGAAATAAAGCGTTGCTAGTATTTTCGGACTATGGATCCGCCTGGGTTTACGGCCTCTCTGGTGGTGAGTGCGGGGCGGTACAGTGCGGTGCTCGGAGCGCCGTAATCCAGCACTGGCGCCGGTGGTGCTTCTCTGCACTAGCAGTTTTTTCGGGTGTTGTGTGAGGTGTGGGAGCGAGCGCGGGGATTCTGCGCCCCCGCCCGGTCCCTTGTCAAGGCCACGTCTTTCCTACCAGGACTTCAGAAAGAGTCGGACGGTGTGGGGGTGGCTACTTACCTCATTGTCTTCCGCGCGAAGACAAGTTTTCTCTACTTAAGAGCTTCCGTTGATATAACCACATTGGAAAACTTAGACATTTTATATAGGAACATGTGTAACAAAACAAAACACGTTGACTCGAGTCATTCAGAGCCCTCTTGTCCAAGTATGGTCATTTTGCGGTATCGTTTTCAGTCTTGGAAAATGAAATTCCCATTCATCAGTATATAATTAATCTGCTCCTCCTTCAAAGCATTCTTCTAGCCTTTGGGTATATTGATGCTATGCCATAGGACCAATAAGACTGGTGCTTAATTCCTTAGAAAACAACTAGAATCAACACTTTTTAACACTAAAAGACCAGTTTTTTAGTAAATATTTTAAAACTTTATGGCAGGGGATACTAGATAAGGCAGTGGATCAGACAGAGATTTGCTTGTGTGGGGGAGTGGGCAGAACAGGCAAAACAAATAACTTCTAAAAAGCTTCTCACCAAATGTTAATTATCAAATGCTTGTTGTTGCAGGTGTTAGAGATAAGGTGGTGAGCAAGATAAACCTGCCCACATGGGCCAGGTGGCAGAGAAAGAATAGTGAAATCATTGTTGGGAAAAATGGCATCAAGGCTAGTTTCAGAGCGTTATGGAGAAATGTGGAAGGGGCACCTTAGCCAGACTTGTGGGATGATGGTTTTCAATCTAGATTGTTGAGGCTTGTATAAGCTAGGTTTTAGAGATGCAGGCAAAAAAATATGTTAGCACTTTCAAGGAGTTATTCTGTCTAGCCGTTGAGGTAGCAGTAGTAGTTTTGATAGATAACATTGTTGTGCCAGGAACTGGGGTGAACTTTTTACCTACACCATCTCATTTAATTCTGTCAAACAATTGAAGGCTTGTTTTATTTTTCCAAATGAGGGAACTGAGCTACAGAGTTACCTTATGTAACTTGTCTAGAATCACACAAGTGAGATCCATTTCATGTGTCTATTGGAGATCACATTTCAACCCAGGCAATGTAACATGGGACCCCATGCCCCTAACTGCTCCTTGTGAATTCTAACTCAAGTCAATACCAGTTGCTAAAATCATGAGTGCTCAAGTTAACACAATAACAATGGTTTTAAAATTCATTTAAAGTGTAGTACACATGGTGAAAGTTATACTTGTATTTTTTAAATGTAGTTACAGAGGGTAGAATTTGAGTCAAAGGGTACAAGTTTCAAGGAAGTTAGATTTCATTCCAGCTAAAGACAAATATTTTATTCATTCTGCACACAGTTTATCTGTCATGTGTTCTGCCCACTGGCCACTCTGATTACCCTTGGAGATATGATGGCAAACAAACCAAACTAAAAAAAAAAAAAATACTCTGAAAGAAATGAACTGAGGTAGGATAGTGACAGAATAATATTGCAGAACCTTCTTTAGATGGAGTGATCAAGGAAGGCTCTGAGGAGGTGACATTTAAACTAAGATCTAAAGGATAGGAAGGGCAAGACATTTTGAGGGGATGTGGGGCAAAGTTCAGATCAAGCAGTGCTTCGAGAAAACCGTAGGTGGAAAGAGTAAACTTTAAAGTGTTAAAGTGGTGGCTGAGGCCTAGTGGGTAAGAGTAGTATAGGGTGGATGAAACTGGAGAGGGGCACAAAACCAGCAGAGGTGAGTCTTTGTGGGCTGTGGGAAGGAATTTGGATTTTATTTGAAGCATAATGGAAGCCATTAGAAGGGTTTATTATCAAAGTGGTATACATATAGAGTGGCCATTTTTTAAGGTTGGTAGCATTTTTGAAAAGGGTGAGTACTCCTGAGGAAGTACTGTTTTGCTTACTACTGTGTTAGCAGTACCTTACACTTTGTAGGAACTCAACATAACTTGTGAATGAATGAATGAATGAGTGAATGAATGAAAAGAAAGGTGCAGAGCCTGGCATGTGGTAGACATTTTTTTATTATTAGTCTCAGGTGCACACCCCAGTGATTAGACATTATAGACTGAGTGATCATCCTGATAAATCTCATACCCATTTGATACCATACACAGTTTTTGAAATATTATTGACTATATTCTATATGCTGTACTTTACATCCCCATGACTGTTCTGTAACTACTAAGTTGTATTTCTAAAATCTTTTTTTTTTTTTTTTTACCTATCCCCGCAAACTCATTCCAGTCTGGCAACTGTCAAAATGTTCTTTGTATCTATGAGGCTTTTCCTGTTCTGCTTGTTTGTTTATTTGGAAAAATATGGAATACTTCATGAATTTGTCATCCTTGAGCAGGGGCCATGCTAATTTTCTCTGTATATTTCCAGTTTTAGTATATGTGCTGCCGAAGCAAGCCCTGCAGCAAGCAGACACTGTATTCAAAGAGAGCATTGACTGGTGCATGCTTTTAGGAAGGTAATTTGGGACAAAGTATTAGCAACCTAAAGATGTCCATAACATTTAACTTAGCAAAGACAATAGGAAGCCACTTACATATTAAACAGAAGAGGAATGGTTAGGTAAATGATGGTGGATGCATTTTATGGACTATTCAGTGGCTCTTGGCATTAGTGCTTATGAAGAAGAACATGTGCTATCATAACATGGAAAATGCTTATGAGATTAAAAAAATAAAAAATATAACAGTACATATGTGCATCTGTTCATGGCTAATTAAAATGATTAAAATAGTATTCCTAATTAAAAATAGTATTCCATTCATTTTTTTAAAAGCTGCTTTGAAATTCTCCAAGGTAATACAAAATAATTTGAAAAAATTGTTTATTGAGAGAGAGAGAGAGAGAGAGAGATCAATTTGTTATTCCATTTATTTATGTATTCATGATTGCTTCTTGTATGTGCCCTGACTAGGAATTGAACCTAAAACCTTGGCATGTTGGGATCATGCTCTAACCAACTGAGCTACCTGGCAAGGGAATACAAAATAATTTTGATAATAACATTACAGGCATACCTCAGAGAAACTACCATTTGATTCCAGACCACTGTAATAAAACGAGAATTGCAGTAAAGTGACTCTGGTGGAGGATCTTGCCTTCCATTTAATGTAATAAACAAACAAACAAACAAACAAAACACCTGTGAAGCTCAATAAAGCAAAGCACAGTAAAATGATGTATTCTTATGCATTTTTCTTCTGGTTGTGTTTTAAATACAAAAAAGTACTAAAGGTTTTTTAAAAAATAGCACACCCTTTCTCCCAATCCTTTTTCATCCTGCCTGATTCTTCTCTCCTCTCCCCTTTAGTACCTTACTATTCCATTGACCTTGTAGTCTTTCTACTCACATGGCTTGTTCTGGAATGAAACTGAAAACATCCCTGCTGCAGTTATTTTTTAACCAGTCCTAAGTTGCAATTACATAGTTGCAACTCTTTAATTTGTTGTAGTAGGAAGGACTTTGGCAAATGCGGGGACTGTGCAGTGAAAAATACAGGCCATCCTTTGCATGGTAGTATAGGGCTGTAAAAATGAATGTGGAAATCACACAGAGTGGTCTTGATGAAAAAAATTAATGATAATTTAATGATCTTTAAAAATTCTTGACAGTGTTAAAAATTAAAAACTCAACTGTTGACTGCAAATGTATAGAGAAATGAAAAATAGTCAACTAATATTGAGGACATTGTAATTTAAAACATTGGAACCACTAAGAATGTATTTCTTTGTAATAAAAAAGTATAAAAAATAATTTGAATACTTGTCGTGGAGTCATATAACTTACAATATAGAACAAACATCTTTTTTTTAAAGATTTTATTTATTTATTTTTAGAGAGGGAAGGGAGGGAGATAGAGAGAGAGAAACATCAATGTCCGGTTGCTGGGGGTCATGGCCTGCAACCTAGGCATGTACCCTGACTGGGAATCGAACCTGCGACACTTTGGTTCGCAGCCTGCGCTCAATCCACTGAGCTACACCAGCCAGGGCACAAACATCTTTTTTTATGCCTTAGCAAAGTGTCTACTGCTTTCTAAGTTTGGATCAACTTCCATCATTTTATGCTGTGTGCTTTCAATATTGGAAAGTATTTCCCAGAGTTCCTTTATTTGTGAAGATTTTCACTGACTTAACTTCCTCTGGGAGTCTCCATCCTTTTCATCACAAACACTTTCCTCATTATGTTGATGAGTTTTCCTTCTCTAATTTTTTCTGGCTGCATATCTATGGTCTCAAATGACAATATTCCCTCAGCCAGCTATTTCTACTATAACTCCATTTATACCTGTATGGACTTGAGTATCACTTACATTGTTACCACTTTTCATGTATTTGCTGTACTTTCATCTTTGTTGACCAGTTCCCTCCTTTGATTACTGGATTTTGTAAAATGTTGCTCTGGTACTGTAATTTGAACCATGGTGTCAGAGGACTTGTGTGACTTGTAACTGACATTTATGTGTGTCAGTACTGTGCAAAGTCCAAGGACTGCTTGTATTTTTCTTTTCTTACTTTAGTGAGGTGCTTCTGAAAAAGCTTTTACATTATACTCATGTTGTATCTGCTCACTGGGCCTGCCCCTATGCATGGGTGTGTTGCCAGGGTTTCTTAGATGGAGTGAGTAAACAGAAGAAAAGGATGAAGTTATTGGGCACATTGTTAAGGGAAGTTTTCAATGTCCTTGACCCCAAATCTTTCTTTCTGGAAGGTAGCCCTTTAGTCTTCAATCTGGAGTAAAAGGAAATTAATATCTGATAATGAAGCATTATCTCCAAATCTGTAAGGAATTGGAAATGAGGCTTCATGTTCTCAAGGTTGCCTTTATGAGGGGAACCCCCCCAAAACTGGAATTTATTTATAAAAAAATGTGTATTTGTTCGTACTTCAGTCATCTTCAAAGTACTCTGCATTTGATGCAGTATACCTATGGAGACGTTTTTTTCAACTGGTCAAACCAGTTTTTGAACTTGTCAGTTTTGATGCCTTTTAGTGCCTCTGCCATTTTTTTGTTTCACCTCTTTCATATTAGCAGAATGTTTCCCTTTGAGGACTTTTTCATCCTGGGAGACAAAAATTGAACGGAAAGAGACCAGATTAATTGGGAGGGTGAGGCATGGGGGGGCACGCCATTTTTGGTTAAAAACTGTTGACTACTCAGTGTGGTGTGTGCAGGTGCGCTGGTAAATCACCCATCATGAAATGGGCAAATGTGTTGAGTCTTCAAAAAAATTCACTGGAGCAGAATGCAGCCTCTCACAACAATGCTAGTTGGTACACTGATACAGATGGGTTCCTAGACACTCACCCAGCAGAGTGGTACACTGATACAGATGGGTTCCTAGACACTCACCCAGCAGAGGAAGCCTGTACTGTAAGGGCCCACCCTCCAGAAGATAATTCTGGTTGTTTTTTGGTTCCCCCTTGTATGTGACTTGTTTTATTTTGGCACTTAAGTCAGAGGAAGCAGATCTACCATCTTTGCTTGTTTTTGTGTTTAGCAGGCAGTCACCTTAGACACAGGTATATTCTGAATTTTTATCAGTTAGTGGAGCACATGAGGCACCCTTGGAGACAGACCTAGGACCATAGCTATGATGGAGGAGTTTCTTCTGCATCTCAAGTACTGAGAGATGGGACTACCTTCCTTTATTTTTTCTTTCAGCATAAGAGAAGTACTGGGAAAGTTTCAATATGTGACAATTTAGCTGGAAACCCCTTGTTAATGTGCTTTTGTTATCATTTCCAAACCAAATAGTATGTGTCCAGATATAAGTTTTAAATACTAATTTTTTATGGCACAGACAGTTTGAGTAACATTAATGAAATGTCTAGAGAAAATTTAAAGTTTGGGGAAGATAAAGTTACACCCATAGTTTTTCAACCTCACAAGTCAGGTATCTTTTATCTGTTTAGCCAAACATTTGTTAGCTTTTGCTCTGGTACTTGGGAAAAGTGCCTCAAAGCTACAGTCCCTGCCCTCATGGGGTTTATAGTCAAGTAGGAGCAGACATTAAACAGTAAATAAAATAAAAAATAACTATGTAATTGCAAATGGTGACATAAAGTAACCATTTACTCATCACTTTAATGTGCTTATACAATTTTTTTCATATCTAAAATCCTATCATTACAATTTTGTATTCTGCTTGTTTTTGGTAGTCTTTTAAAAAAATTAACCCATAAACTTAAATCCAAGGGTTATAATGAAGTTTGAACTTCCCTTCCTGTAGGGAAGTAACCCTTCCTATATTCATTAATTCATACATAATTCAAATAGTTGAGTGTCTGCTGTGTACTGGTGCTGGGAACATATTGGTGAACACAATAGGTATGGATTGTACAATCTAGTCATCATCTTTATGAGCATCTTCCTCATCTAGTGGTGAGATGCTCAGTTATAGAACTGAAGTTATCAGTGTGTGGAAACAAGAGGATCTAATTCTAGACTTGGGGATTAGAGAATAGTTGCACAAAGTCCTGGAAATGAGGAAGATCAGATGTGGAGGAAACGAGAGCTCAAAGTGGCAAGAAGGGCAAATGGTGGAGTTGAGAGTGGAGAGGTAGAACTTCCAGAGCCTTAAAAGGATTTTGTTCTTCATCCCAGGGGCTGCTGGAACTTTGGGGGACTCATAAGCTGGAGAGTGGCTAGATGAAATTGAAGTTTGCATTTTACAAAAGTGACTCTGCCATCAGTGTAGAAGTGGCAAGGAGCACTGCAGGACAGGTGAGCGGGGAATGGGGAGAAGAGAAGTATCCTGGGAGTAGGAACAGCACTTCACTTAACAAGGAACTGCTCCATTGTGGAGAACACGGAGACTGTCAAGGAGGGATGTTCCTTGAGGAGCCATGTTAGTATTCTGGGTGGATCTTCTCAGCTATGGTTCAGGCCAGTGGCTGTGATGAGTTTGCATAGTTAAATTGGGTGGTTTCATCCTGTAGTTGAGCAGCAGTGATTTATTTTCTGTTATTGTGCAGCCTTCTTTTGAGAAATAAAGGCTTTATAGCATGTGATCTTGATGTTTTTCAACTCTTAGAGTAATTTCAAAGCACTAATTAGGCACTTCTCCATAGCCCACCAGTATTTTTTACACTTTTTAACTTAAGGTAGAGGAGTGCATGTACACACACACACTCACGTGTGCGCGCACACACACACACACACACACACACACACTCTTTACCCAAGGACTTTTTTTTTTCCATTGCTTTTAAACAGAGAGGGAGGAAAGGTGGGAGGGAGAAAGAGAGAAAGAGGTAGAGAGACACTGATCAGTTGCCTCCCATACCTATTGGACTGGGAATTGAACCCATAAGCTAGATATGTGCCCTGACTGAGAACTGAGCCCACAGCATTTCGGGGGTACAAGATGACGTTCCAACCAACTGAGCCACCTGGCCAGGGTAGTAGAGCTGTGTATTCTATTTGTAGTATGTCAGCGTTGCAATAAATTGTTATTGCTGTAGTAAGGCTTGCTGGTTGCCTGGGTTATATTCTATATCTTTGGATTTTATTTAGTTTTTTTGTTTTTTTTTTTAAGATTTTTACCTGTTTTTTTAGAGAGAGGGAAGGGAAGGAGAAAGAGAGGGAGAGAAACATCAGTGTGTGGTTGCCTCTCATGTGTCCCCTACTGGGGACCTGGCCTGCTACCCAGGCATGTACCCTGAGCGGGAAACAAACTGGTGACACTTTGATTTGCAGGCCCAAGCTTAATCCACTGAGCTATGCTAGCCAGGGTGGATTTTGTTTAGTTCTTAACTTACCATTTTCAATTGAAGCTACCATAAATCTTTAATCATTTGCCTGATAACCTTTTTGATAAATGATCATAAAACAAATTTCTCCAACTAAAAAAAAATAAAAGTTTGGTAAAGTTTCTTGCAATTCCACTGATGTTGGCTTGTATATTTTGTACATAATTATGAACAAAACAACACTGATGTAAAATAATAAGCACTTCTTAAAGTTTTTATTTAAATCTTGAATATGATGCTTTGTGGATATATATATATATATATATATATGTATTCTTATTCTTCTTCCTACTCTGTTACCTGTTTTTTTTTCAGTGTCATGAATTTAAATGACATTTGAGTCACAGAAGTTTAAAATCTGCAGAAGCAATTAGTAACTTCTCATTTATATTTTACTAGATAAATAGATTGAATCTGGTCATTTTATTCTTAGGAGATAAGAATTCAAAGGATTAGAAACTCAATGCGTGCAACGTAGTCAAAGAGATTGAAAGTGTAATTAACTTATTGGTTAAAATTTAGGAATAGATTGCAAGCACTTTCTGAACCCTCCCCTAAGATTAGAGCAAGAATTATAATGAAATGCTGCTTGTTGTAAAGGAATCCAATTATATTAGACATTCTTAGCAGAATTTTAGTTCTCTTTAAGGTTTGAGGAAAAGAAGAGACAGGCAAAATATTTTATTTACATAGTTTTTGTAAAAATCTATTAAAAATAAGTGAGAAAATACTAAAAAAGGTTGACTTTTAAAAATTTTTCTACATTACTTACGAACCTTTTCCCATGAGTTAGGAAAGGTCATCTTTCTATCCAGAGAGAAATCCCACATGATGTGGCATTCTCTATCTACTACGGTGTGTGGTTCTCTACTGGTGCGTTTCTGTTCTTTTGGTGACATCTTTTTAGGTCCTTTGCAGAGTGAGCCTTTTTGGTTTCTGAAGTTCCGTGTGTCTTTCAGGCTTTGATCATGTCAAAAACCATGATCATATAGTATAATAGTATTAATGTTTATAGTAATGAGATTTTCTAGTGTAATTTTAAATAATTTACCCATGTTAGTTAATTATTGGATTTCTCATCAGAGTAGTTTTATTTTTCCATTGAATGCTTGCAGTGGTTTTATTGTGAGTGGTAAGTAGAGCAGAGAGTGTTTGCTAGGTAATAAGCTTCGTACCCCTTGAGCATTTTGTAAATTTAAAGGGTGGAAACAGCTAGTTGATCATTTCTTTCTTTCTTTAATTGTTCAATTACGGTTGTCTCAGTGATGATCATTTTGAATTTTGCTTGTATGGTTGAATAATACTAATTCTTTTTTTCCTACATTTTGGAATGTATAGTTTTTAATGTGTATATTTAACCTCTTGAATAGGTAATAAAGTCATGTGGTTCAAAATTCAAAAGATAGCGGAAGTTGATAATTCAGTTTAAGAATACCTAAATAGGAACCACAGTGAGAGTTTCCTCTTTGTCATTCTTACATCTGTGTACAGTAAACTGGTTTTGATTTCGCATCTTTCTATGATGCTTTAAGACCTTGTGTTTGACCTTTTTTTTTGACACTGTTTGAATTCATATTTTTTCTGAGTAGCTTTACTTTGACTAAGGTGTAACCAGTTTTAAAATATTCTCCATATTCTGCAAGTACTCATGAGGTTTAAACTTTTTAAAGTGCAGCTTTCCAAAGCAATGTAGTGTCTCTTGGGAGGTGACGGTAGTTTGGGCCAGGTTTTAATGTCCTCTAGGAATTTAGCTCTTATTTTTTTCCATTGTTTTCACTTAATGAAAGCATTTATCAAGGGATTTTCAGATACAGAAAATAGGAATCCTTATGTACATGATTCTTAAAATGCAGATCTAGATTCAGAAGGATCATTACCTGTTTAAAAACAGAATTCTCCCCACCCCAAAAATGTCTTACTGCAGATTCACCACTCATTAGTGAAAAAGATAAAAATGCAACATTTGGTCTGACATGGAAATATTAACAAGATAAATTAAGTGAAAAAAAATAAGGTTCAGCTTGGTGAACCTTATACACCTTTTATTTTTAAAGAGGAAAATAAAATGCATAGTCATATTTGCTTATATATGCTCAAAGTAACTTTGGAAGGAAACAGTAAGAAAGCAGTCAAACTGGTTACCTGATTACTGCAAACTGGTTACCTGATTACTGCAAACAAGGAAGGAGACTTGGAACTCTTTACCTTTCTGAATTTGCTTGTTTACTTTTACTTTTTTGAACCATGTGACAGTATTAAAAATGAATTTAAAATTTATTTAAAGATAAATTCAAAATTCACTTTAAAAATTATTTTAAAATTTACACTTTGAAAATATAGCACAATAATGTCGGTTTTCCTATTGTTTAGTTAGCAGGCCTTTTGACTATGCCACATGGTCCATGGACTGAGAGGGATGAGACATGCTTTAAAGATTACCTTCTTATTCTTACCCCAAATGGCAGAGAGCTTATTTTATTGTGACCTGTTTTCCCTTTTCTTATCCCCTCCTTTTTTTTAAAGGCTGGTGGGGTAGCAGGTGTCTCTGTTGACTTGATATTATTTCCTCTGGATACCATTAAAACGAGGCTGCAGAGTCCGCAAGGATTTAATAAGGCTGGTGGTTTTCGTGGAATATATGCTGGCATTCCTTCTGCTGCTATTGGATCCTTTCCTAATGGTAAAAATTTTATTTATATTCTCCCTGTTATAAAGCCAAGATCATGGAATTTATTTTCAGAATGATATGTGTTGTTACCCCATATAGAATTTTTTATGTGTTGTGGCTTTATCTTCTGAATTTGTTTTCTATTCATTAACCCATTACTTTTGAATCAGCTGTAGATCCTATTCCACTGTATTTTTAATAGAAAAAAATATGAGCAATCTTTTAAAAAAGATTTTTATTTATTTACTTTTGGAGAAAGGGGAAGGATGGCAGAAAGAGAGGGAGAGTATCATTGATGTGTGTGATTGGTAGCACCTCGCATGCCCCTGTCCCGGGACCTAGCCCGCAACCCAGGCAAGTGCCCTGACCGGGAATCGAACCGTCAGTCAGTGTTTCAGTTCACAGGCCAGTGCTCAATCCACTGAACCACACCAACCAGGACTGAGTAATCTTTTAAAAATGATTTTGTTACTAAAATTCCCAGTTAGAAGCCTTAATGTGTTATTCTGACATTGATTATGATGTCTTAGAACAGAGTTTCTCAACCATGTCTGCAAATTGGAATTTCTTGGAAAGCTTTAAAAATTACTGATGCTTGAGTCACACATAGACGTTTAATTGGTCTGAGCTTTGTCTGAGTATTGGCGGGGGGTATGAGCTTCCCAGGTGATTCCAATGTGAAGCTGAGTTTAATAACTACTGCCCCAGAGAGTCTTCTGGAGCAGATGAATCTAAGAGGCATTAAATCTTTCTGTCTTTACTAAATTACTTTTAGATGATGAAACAATTTGCACTAATTTCTCCTTCCAGTGTCTTGCTTTTGTTTTGGGTTTGAAGTCACATTATGTGATTAGTGGCCCTCTTATTCTAGAATCAGTATCATCTGTTTTACTTAATTCACTTGTTGGTATATTTTTTTCAGATATTTACCTCACTTTAATTGTTTACTGATGCTTTGAGTGGCATTGAAAAGAAAATGAAAAAATTATGACCATCACACACACAGTTATAGAACCTCTGCTCTAGGAGATTATTAAATCCTATAGTTTGATTTCTTTTTTTCCTGAGATAGTTCATGAGAAATTCTTTTGTGTTAACTTGACATTTACCTGTCCATTTATGTCCGCATGTGAGTGCAGCATTCACGTAAAGATTCATAGCACATGGAGACCAACAGTGTTTTGGTCCCTTTGTTTCCTTCTCTCTTCTTCCTCTGCTCTAGCAGTCCTGAGAATAGCAAACTGTTTTGAGGTTATCCTTGAATTTTCATTTGTCTCCCTACTTTCAGTAATTGATTAATTGATTATAGCATGTTTTCATTGAGCACCCACTCAGTGCCACCAGGTACAGCTCTGTGTGGGAGAGGGGCAGTGTTTCCTGAATTTGACCATGTTGCAATCACTTGATCACCTGATCAGATTTTAAGAAGCACTGATGCCCTTGTCCCACTTCCAGAGATTGTGATTTAATTCTTTTGGGCTATGGCCTGGGAGCTGGAAGTTAAAAAACAAAATCCTCAGGTGATTTAATTTGCAGACAAATTTGGGAACCTTTGAATGAAGGAATTGAAAGGATTATGTTACTAGGTTCCTATCTTTTGGCCATCAGTTTTTATGGTGTCTCCCTCATTGTCCTAAACATCTTTTTGTTCTTACATATAGCACCTAGGAATTACTGTTGGTAGGTGTGGTATTAGTGCAGGTCTGAGGGTACATGGTGCTTCATTCAGCTCACAGGACTGGTTTAGATTCTTTTTTTAAAAAATAGCTTATTTTGTTGTTGTTTTTTTCCCCATTATCATTTATCTGCCCCTCCCATTTAGATTCTTGCCAGCAGGAGTTTACATACAGAATATGGTTTTGAATTTTTTGTGTGTGTGATAAAGTGGCATTTTCACCAGCCTTGTTTCTTCTCCCCCCATCCCCCGTTCACAGCACATCATTGGATTGGAGTTGCTGGAAAATAGTGACAGGGTTTCAGAAATGGTCTTTTTGTTTTTCTGTAAATTTTTTGTGAATTGAAATTTTCTGTGTGGCACTTTTTTTTTTTTTATTGCTGTTCAAGTCCTACTCTGAGTACGATATACCAGTGTAACATTCACAGGCCAGTGCTCAGTCCACTGAGCCACACCAACCAGGACTGAGCAATCTTTTCAAAATGATTTTGAGATTATGTTCTCTTTTTGAGAACATAGTCTGTAGGGGTGAGTAGTTGGGGATGGAGGAAATTGAAAGTTGAAAGAGGAGGCAGGAAGACTTACTCTGTTTTTATAAGGGACTGTAGAAAAACCATAGTTTTTTTTTTCCTTAAGAGTTATAAGAGACTAGTCTATGGCCATACCACCCTGAACACCTAGATCTTGTCTGATCTTGGAAGCTAAGCTGGGTGGGGCCTGGTTAGTACTTGGATGGGAGTAAGAAAAGACTATAGGTGTCAGATAGCCCACCCCCTCTTTGTTATAACTTGCCTAGAGCTTCATTTGGAACCTTATTGTGCCATCACTTCCAATTAGCAAGGGCTTTCTTGGGTGTCACCCAGGAGAGTTTTGGGGGCTTACATTTCTAAAGAACTTTCTTTGTCTTATAAAATTAGCAATAAGGTCTGACCAGGTTGAAGTGGTTAACCATGAGAACCTAGAAACTTTTAGCAGTCTTTCTTCCTTCCCCTAGCAGGTGGGGGTGGGAGGGTGGATTGTGTAGCAGGCAGAACTTAGCTGAAGCAACTGGAGATAGCCCAGCTGTATGGTGAGTGGGCTAACGTTGGAAAATCCTTGTTGGCAACCACAGATATGGGAATAAGGACTTGTGTTAACTACATGAAACTGCTCACACAGGTCCTTACTCTTCTGGAGACTCCCTCCTCGTTGATGTTTGTTTGTTAGCAGCCTGAGGAGTGTTCATAACAACAAAGCCTACCAATTTTAATTGCGGAGAACTGATTTTTCACTGTCAAACTCTTCCTATGTATTTCAGACTTTAGTGTGATGTGTTCAGATGTCTTTCAAAAGATGAATTTGTCTTTCATTGATCTTTTATGCCTTATCTCTTATGGAGGTGATAAACATCTTTTGTTAATAGTAAATGGCAGGTCTTAAAATCCTCTTGTGCAACTTAAATTAGCTCATGGTGGCAGGGTTTTGAGATTTTGGTTTCCAGTTTTAATTGTTGATTGTTTTCTTGATGTAAAGGTGTGTTGATGTAGTAAAAAGTATCCATGGTTATTTTGACAAACAGCAATAAAATATCATTTGATGTTTTATTTAGTTAAGGTATATGTTTGCAGTTTTAACCTGTCTATGCTGATTATTTTACGACTGTATAAGGAAATTTATATCACATTTCTAGAAAGATTTCTAAGAAACATTAAGTGATTTGATGAGTTAGCTGCTAGGCTCCTTTGGTGCAGGAGTAATGTCTTCTGCCTTTTCGTAGGTCCAGGTCGGGCATATCATATGGGCTTGGTAAATTCTGCAAGAGTGAGTGGGGTGGGGAAAGAGTATGTGTTTATTATCTTTATCTGTTATGTCATATTTTATTAACTAGTTTTGTAATTTTTTTGACAAACATATTTCTTAACCTTGTGAAAGGCTGGCTTGTTTAAATTTCAGCTTCTGCCTTTTTTATCACCTATGAATATGTGAAATGGTTCTTGCACGCTGATTCATCTTCGTATCTGATGCCTGTGAAACATATGTTGGCTGCCTCTGCTGGAGAAGTGGTAAGTAACTAGTTGTATATATAAAACACTTCAGAAATACAAATCATGCAAGTCTTTGTTGCACTTTTTAATGATAAAGTATTTTTTAAGTTATGAGAGTTAGAAATCCCAATAAATGTGAATCAATTAGACAAGATAATTAAAAGGCAGGGTCTAGATAGGATGAAAGAAAAATCCAGCTATGTGCTATATGCAAGAGACAGACCTAAAACAATTATACGGAAAGAATAAATTTAAAGAGATGGAAGAGAATACTCATGCAAAATTGGAAAGGCTTTGTATTATGTCAGCATATCTGAGCTAAGACTCCTTTTCCTAGAACTCGCTTTCCAGGATGGTTACAGGTTAGGCTGACCAGGAGACATTTGTACAAGTTGTGTTATATTGGAAGTGAAGCAGATGTTATGTTTATGCTCAGCAGACTGGTGTAGGGTCAGGCATGCTCGTAGTTCATACCCTGCATCACTGCCCTGGGGACTCAGGCAGCTTCTCCAGCTCCCACCGGATCATCTCCTTCAGCTTCTCTACATTCTGAGTCTAGATGTACAGGCACTGTGGTGAAGGGTGTCAGCTTATACCGCAGGTCACCCACATCATCAAGGTTGGTGGGAGATAACGTGAGTTCCTGTTTGTCCTGGCTTTCACCATATCATATCCATCTTTCCTTCCTGATCCCCTGACTTCTGTCCCAGCCCTGGACACAGAAGTTACAGTTCTACATAAGCTGCTTAATCAGCTCCCACAATTACTTTTCACATTCCTATAATAACTTTTTATTCTTACTATTCACAGTAGTTCTACAACTCTGATCAACCCTACTTTATACAGAAATACTAATTGAAAGACTAATAAAATAATGTTAATATCAGACAAAAAAAAGAAAGCAAAAACCAAAGAGAACAATGTGTAAATGATACAGAGAATAATTCTCCTGAGATACATAATGAACCTGAACCTGGACTAAATAATATAGTCTCAAAATATAAAACAAAAATTTCCAGAATTATAAGGAGAAGTGAATAAAAATACAATTTTCATTGTAGATACTCATGATCTATCTGTAAAAGTCTTTAGGACCAGATAGTCATTAAATTAAAAACTAATAGAGGGTCATTTTTTACTAAACTAACATAGAGAAGGGTACCGATAAACATTTCCCCACACCCCTCACTCACTTAACTCTCACTTGGCTTCTGCTCGGTACTAAGGGACATTCTCTGTTAGAATTATTTGTGTGTCTCCATTTAGAGATGTGTGTTCTTTACTGCTGTTATCTGCAGTCTGGTGGTTACGCAGTCTTACTAAGCCTCTCCAGTCTTATTATGGGCAGGAGTGCATAACAAAGTGAAAAGAAAGGGTCTCCTTTTATGAACCTTTTATTATTTTATCAAGTAATATTTTTTTCCCTGTTTTGGGAAGTGGTTGTATATATTAACATTAGGAAATATGGAAAGCAAATCAGTTTTTTTAACATTTACATAAAAAATATATATTGTGATTTTGTTTTCTGTGCACTATGTTTTGTGTAGAAAATTTGGATGAAAATCTACAAGCTTAAGTAATCAAATTTTCTTCATTTGAGAATATAGAGAATGGGGATGATGAAGAGAGAGAGATCCTGACAGAAAAGTAAAAGTAAATACTAATTTTAAGAAGACAATTAAAAATAACTTTATTGAGGTGCAATGTAAAGTGTATAAATCAGTGGTTTTTAATATAATTGCAGAGTCGTGCAACCAACATTGCAGTCAGTTCCAGAACATCTTGATCACCCCAAAAGGAAACCCTGTACTCCTGAACAGTTACTCTCCTTTTCCCCGATTCCCAGCCCTGGGCAACCAGTCAACTGCTTTTTGTCTTTCTGGACTTACCTATTTAGGGCATTTTATATTAATGGAATCCTGCAGTATTCACAAGTTTTCTGTTTTTTCCATAGCTTCACCAACACTTATTATTTCTTTTCTTTCTGTTAGTAGCTGTGAAATGGATTTCTTGACTAAGAAATCAGTTGTATGGGTCCTTGAAGACAATGTTGAAAGAAATTAGCATGAAAGACATTAAAATCACTGTAGTGCTTTAAATAAACTTCTTGTTTGCCATTGGTTTAAAAATGATTTTTCAGAATCCAAGTTAACCCTGGATTGAAAATAATTGCCTTTGTAATTAAGTGTTGTTATATTAATTTTTTAATAACAAAGAACATAGAGTAATAGTTCCTTTTATGAACTAGAAACCCCTTTAGGAATCTAATGAAAACCCTATGTCTATTTCTTCAGTAAAATATGGACATTTACATAAAATTTCTTGGGGATTTTAATTCTTTATATTCTTAACTCAATATAAGAACTCCAGTGCTTCAATTCTACCTGAAAATTAGCTTAACCTGCATTAGAAAGCAATTTATACTTAATATAAAAAATCTTTTGACCTGTTATCCTTGATTTAGATTTTTTTGGTGATATTCTGAAATTAGAATCTTATTGCATGCAGTTATTTTTGAGTATATGTACTAAGGAATTACAATTCATGGATGAACATTTCATGTGTCTCAGGTTGTGCAAATTCTGTGTGATAGCTTTTGCCTCTATTTTAGAAATGCGTGTTGCTTTTGGTTAAATGAGGTTAAATATATTCTCAAATTCAGTATGTGGCTTACATTTTCTAATATGTTGCTGAAATCAATCAAGAAAAAGAACTTGGCTACTTATGTCCTTTCACATAGAACCATCTTGTGTGAAAGCTGGTGTGAGGTGTTCAAAGATAGGCTTTCTTCAGTTTGTAAACTTCCTCTTCGAATTACAAAATAAAGTATTTAAACAGACATGATGAGGTAGGGCAAATGAGAGCTGTTAGATTACTCATGTTAATGATACATCTTTTCATTTGTAGAAAATTCTGTATATTCTGTATTTTAATATCTGTAACTGACATTTTAAAAATACAGAAGCCCTTGTAATGTAGTATTCTTTGTGTGAACTGTTGCACATAGGTGGCGCTGTAGGTAAATGTCAGTTAGGAAACAAGTATGTAAGAGTGGAAATATATGATTCTAGGACATTCTTACCTTTATTGGGTTTTTTAGGGTTTCTATAGTCCCTTAGGTCGTAAGACATGATGTAATGTCTGTTTTAGTTTTCATGATGTCTGGAGGAATTTTATTTATCAGCAGTGGGTACATGGATTGATGTCACAGATAAAACAACTCTTGATGTGGACTTTCAATCGATTTTATATATTTATTCATTATTATTATTTTTAGAGAGGGGGGAGGGAGGGAAAAAGAGAGGGAGAGAAACATCGACGTGTGAGAGGTATGTTGACTGGTTGACTCTCACATGCCCCCAGGTGAGGACCTGGCCTGCAACCCAGGCATGTACCCTGACCAGGAATCAAACCAATGACCTTTTGGTTTTGCAGGACAGCACTCAATCCACTGAGTCGCACCAGCCAGGGTGAGGACTTCTCATATGTTTTAAATGCAATTATGGTTTAGAAAAAACAAACAAACAAACAAACAAACAAACAAATTCAAGTATGGATTAGTATACTAAAAACCATTGTCAAGTGTAGGAAGTTTGTAGAAATGTTGGTTCTGATGCTTCAATTGTCTTTGAATTTTCTTTAAAAATTTCCCAAAGCCATTCAATACCAGTTTTCTCAGCAAATGCTTAAGAAATGTGTGTACTATTTTAGTAGTACATACTAAATGCCCTAAATAGGTAAATAACTGTTTTAATAACTTATTTCAGTTTCATAGAGCATAAGCTTTTGGTTTCAGATTCATACAAGCATGGTTGCTAAAAGCAAGAGAAAGAAATGGGTGAATTTAGGAGAAACACATTTTTATAGGTAAAATAAAATGGAGTAGAAAACAAAAACACATATGGCTGTCAATAGTCAGTTATAGAGACCTAAAAAAAAATAATAGTTGAGTCATTGCCGCATAAACCATGTACTTTGGTATAAGATTGTTATGTTACAGATTTCTTAGAAACAATGCCTTAAGAATGTGTCCACAATTACTTTATTGTAGCAACTGTAAATGTATGAAAGAAACTTAGAAGCAGAACCCTACCATAATAATCATTCCCTGTAGCAGCATCTTGATTAAAATGTGATGACCAATCAATAAAACTGTAATTACAACCTTCTACCTGATGTTTGTAATTAGGAATACAGAAAAATGGATCAAATAAGATTTAATATGTAACAACAGTAAGAAGAGTCCTGTTTGTACCATTTTTATGAAGATGTTTGCCGTACCAAATCTCTAAATCCTTACCTCAATTATTTTACAGCTCAGTTTTCATCAGATACGATAAAGCCCTGTGAGAAGTAGAATTTGTAATTAGATCAGATGTTTGGGGTATGTTTACTTTAACACAACAGATGCTATAAAATTACAGTGGTAGTGATTTTTTTTTAAGGTTTTAAGGTTTGACTTTTCCTGGGTCTTATCCAACTTTTGGTCTTAGTTCATGTTGTTTTGAGAAATGAAAGAACATTGACATTTCTTCACAGCCAAAAGCAAGCCACTGTGAATTTACTCTGCATGGATGACATGTGTGGATGCCCTCACATACATAGATGCTGGTAGATGATTCCTTCCAACCCCATTCTAATTCATGTACGAGAAAGCTAGGAAGTAAATTATTGGGTTGGCCAAAAGTCTGCATATTTTTTTTTCTGTAAAATAAAAGACACATTTTTCATGTTCATCAATAACTTTATTGATTTGGCTATTTTGAGTATGTCGGTTATTTTTCACGTGGTAGAATGTTGATTGTTCTCAGTTAATGTCTTTATTTTGTTGCGCTCAGCTTCAGCTTGTCTGCCTGACTGTGGAGCATCGTCCAGCGAAAAATCTCCAGCATGAGACTCCGAAAACCACTTTTGATATGTTCGATGAGTCACAGCACCTTCTCAGTACACTGCACAAATCTTTCTTTGTGTTTCAGTTGTGTTTTACCTTTCTTTATATAATAAAGTATAGTATGCCAAAAATGTTGCTTATTTTCTTCCATCTTCAATATTAAAATGGCTACACAAAAATTCAACAATTTTGATACATTTTTTAATGAATGCTGATATGACAGGTGTCGCAATACAGTCTAACAGAATTGTTTCCAATGAAGTAAAAGACAACTAAGTGCTAGTAGAGCCATCTTACAGAAAAAAATGAACTTTTTGGCCAACCCAATATATCATGTGTTTTAAATGCTTTTCCGACAGCTTCTAACAGTAGTTCTGTTAGAAGTATAATCCAAGGAGCACCTACTTCAGATTCAATTGCCTGGACAGCTGATAACAAATGAAGATTTTTGGAGATGGCACCAGGGGCCCTGCATTTTAAAGAAGATTCCTACATGGTTCTAGTTCTCACTGATACTTAAGTACTACTGATTTAGGATTATAAAACAATGTAACATATCCCAGTAGTAAGTATTTGCATGGAATTGGCTCAGCACTCTAGTACATAAACATATTTTGGTAGGTACAGCACAAGAGCAGTGCCACACACTGATCAGAAGTGTGATTCGTCTTGTCGTCCTCAGAATTACATTCTTTAGACCTGTTACACTCCCTACTCCCATAAACTGGCTAGTTTTGAGGGTGGCAGTGTACCAAGAAATGGAGATTGGGTTTTGGAGACAGAGTGTGGGTTGCACCAGCTCTGATGCTTTCTTCAAGGCCATGCTGTTGAAGAAAGAGCCTTGAGGCTGAAGGCAACTTGTGCTACAGTTTAGCTGCTCTAGCAACTGACAAGGTCGCTGGGCCTCCTTTGTCCTGCAGTCAGTCCCAGGGCCTGCTGGATATCAGCGCATTGTTCCCTCTCCTCCCAGGACTGGTTGCCTGGAGCACTGGATGCACTGATGTTGCCTGCCAGGAGCATTTGCCAGGTGTGAGGTACAGTGCACAGCTCACTCTTCATTGAGGCCTCCCTAGTGAGGGCTTTAGCTAGTTTTTATTTTGCTGTTATATCATGTTTTAAAATGTATTTATAGTATTTTTCATGATCTTTACTGGCTTTTTCTAAGAACCACAGAGCAAGATGATAGAAGATTAACAACTTTTGAAATGTGTTACAGCTTTTGAAGTAATCGTATTAGATTTTGAAATACACATTAACATAGATTAACTTTGACTTGCAGTTGTGATCATTCTTGGCTGAACCCTTGTTTGTACAGTCAAGTCCCAGGAGATTACGTGGAAAAGATATGCTGGCTGCCATAAGGTGGAAATTCCTCGTGTTTAAAGATGGATGGAAGCAGAAGTTTTTTGTTTATTTTTCAGTGGCCTGGGAACCTTTTTCACCTCTGGATATTGAGTATGTAAGGCAGATGGACCTTTTGTTTTTTTTTCCTTTTAAATTTTTATTCATAGATTTGAGAGAGAGACAGAGAAACATCAATTTGTTGTTCCACTTATTTATTCGTTCATTGGCTAATTTTTGCATGTGCCCTGACTGGGGATAGAAGCTGTAGCCTCGATGTACTCTAACCAACTGAACTACCCAGCCAGGTCCAGACTTTTAAATTTCTTACTAAAACCTCAAAGTGAGAATTACACAAACATTTATCTCAGAAAGAACAAAAACCCACTTTCTGTTGCTGTCTTTACAACCTTTAATTGTGTATACTCTCCTCACTCAGACCCCTTTGATTCCTTTTATGCTGACTGCGCTGTTCACCTCCACAGTTCCATCCACCCTGTCTGCTGCCCATCACCGGAGGTGTTCTGGGCATTGAGATAAAAATTACAAGACATTGCCTTAAAGAGGCTTGTAGTCTAGAGGTGGAGATGGACGTGTAAATCTGTTCAGTACATCAGAGTGTTGCAGGTATTTTAATAGTAAGGACAAGGTACAGTGAGAGCCTGCAGGTAAAGGAATGGCCAGTTGTCTAGATTGAAGTAGGCACAGTGTCATCTTGGGAAGGGCCTCATAGAACAGCTAATCGGTGGGTTGCATTTTACAATATCATTGTTAGGTGTGTTGGTGCAGAGGAGTACTGAGAATATGGAAAGCCCTTGTTAGACACTTTGAGGTCCCAAATGGAGCCCAGGTGTGGCTGGGTCATTGTGAAATGAGGTGGAGAGGGGTGTGGTTGGGCATAGCTGGAGGTCCCTAACTGCTATGGTGAAAAGTTGGGCTGTTAGCCTTTGAAGAGGTGAGCAAAAGAGCACCATTGGTTGGCATTTTAGGACCCCTCTGGCAGCAGTGTGGAGGTAGAGGGAAGAGATTGTCAGAAATCCCAGGATAGACAGATGACCAGGGCCCCTGCCAGGGCAGGGGCAAGGGGATGCAGAGGCAGCAGGTGAGTTTAGGAGGTGTTGAACAGCAGGAAATCTAAAGATTTTTGTTGTTGTATGAATTCTTTGTATATTTTTGATATCAACCCATTATCAAAGGTATCATTTACAAGTATCTTCTCCCATTCAGTTGGTTGCCTTTTTGTTTTGTTGTTGTTTTTTAAAGATATTTATTTATTTTTAGAGAGAAGGGAAGGGAGGGAGAGAGGGAGAGAAACTGATGTGCAAGAGAAGCATTGATTGGTTACCTCTCACATGCCTCCAACTGGGGAGCTGGCCTGCACCCTCAGCATGTGCCGACTGGGAATTGAACGAGCGACCTTTCGGTTTGCCAGAAGATGCCCAACTCACTGAGCCACACCAGTCAGGGATGTTGTTTCTTTTGCTGTGCAGAAACTTTTTAGTTTGGTGTAGTCTCATTCATTTATTTTTGCTTTTACTTCTCTTGCCTTTGGGGTCAAATTCATGGCTCATTTCTATTAAGGAAAGGTACAAAAATAAAGCCATTTGAGGCTTCCTTTGAGATGTGTAAAATTATGTGAACAACTTCAGACATATGACCTAATAGATATAATTATTTTTGTTGAGAAGATAACTCTCTTTGGATTATTAAGACATTAGTTTTGTCAGACAAAACTAATACCTACAAAACTATTTTTTCTTATTTCTATTGGTTATTTGTATACATGGAAATAGTCTTGTCAGGAAGAAAGGTGTGATGAACTTATATCCCAGTATCAGCGGATAAAATTTAAACCTTAAGGAGGGTGGGTACGTTAGGATAAATTGCTATTTCTAGATTTATCAACAGCTGTGGTTCCATTTGTAACCAGAAGATGGCAGAATTGACACACAGATGAGTTACAGGGTTTCAATTTTTAATGGAGGTGTAGAAAGATGTTTCAGGTATTCTTAATTTGGGAACTCGTCTTCTAGAAAGAATTTTGGGAATTACACAAAGAATGTGGAATAAATTACAAGTAAGTAAAATGCATTTCAAAAATCTTCAGCTCTCTCTCCCTTTCATTAATTTGTCACATTGAGTTTGCAAAGTCTAAAGCAGCTTCTTTGCTTTTACCTTGATTGGCATTATTCAACTTAAGTTTCTGTTGACTTCTTTTTTAAAGATTTATTCATTTATTTATAGAGAGGGGATGGGAGGGAGAACGAGAGGGAAACATCAATGTGTGGTGCCTCTCGTGTGCCCCCTACTGGGGATCAGGCCTGCAACCCAGGCATATGCCCTGACTGGGAATTGAACCAGTGACCCTTTTGTTCGCAGGCTGGCATTCAATCCACTCAGCCATACCAACCAGGGCTCTGTTGACTTTATTATAGATTTACCTATTTAGTCATTAGGAATTGGCTGATCTTAAACCTTGAATCTTTAAATTCATTAGATGTGTGTAAATATGATACACCTTTTATTGAAAATAATTTTGGAGGTGATAATCAAAGATTTGTATTTTATCCTTGCTCCCTAAGCCAAGAAGCTCTTTGACTTCACTAACTTCTACAATCTTAGATTGATTTGCTTATAAAATGCTGATATGCTTAGCTTCTAATATAAAAAACATTTACAGGTTCTTAGTTTCTTAGAGAAAAAGCTTATATCAGTAATTTTTTGTGAACTATGATGAAGTGGTTGGGAAAAAAGATGTAATGTTAAGATAAGGTACTCTGGTAATGCCTAGGGACTTTGAAGAGCATTTTTCAAGAGCACAAGGCTGGAAGTGAGGCTGTCATGCTGGCAGATGTGGGAGGTGTGGAATTTAGTTGTGGCTGTGAAAGAACAAGGGATTTGTCTCTTCCTCATTCCTTTCTCTCTCTGCCTGCATTCATTAACCTAATGTGAGGCTGTAGTTTGCTGTGACTTTTCCCTTCAAACACTTAGTCTTAGGACTTGTAATTTTGCACTTTGGTGCTTAATAAATATTAAAGGCAATGTTCAGCTCTCTATTGAAAAAAGTAATATCATATTAGAAAAGTATTTGCTGTGTCAAAGAAAGAAAAATGTTGGTAGCATCTTCATTTTTATAAATAATTTTTAATCTAAAGCTCACTAAGTATTTGGTAAGTTTAAATCTAATGAGTCTTGCATTTCAGTGTTGATAAAAGATGGTGACACATGTATTTTCTTTATGGAAAACCTTAGTTTTCTTGTCCTTTGATAGAACTTTAACATATAAAGCACTCTTGGGTTTAATGAAAATGCTACCATTCCTGTGTGATGGATTCATACCAAACTCCAGATTTATGAGGAAAGAATGCTGTAGAGAATGGATTGACCAAGAGACCCACAGATGACATTACCTTTATTTCCTTTCATAGAACTAAGGTATTGGTTCTATGTATTGAAACATGTTTTTGTTCTTGTGCAGTGAAATGCTCTGTTGTAGCTCAAATTCAAATCTAAGACAGATCGGAGTTAATAGAAAACCAAATGGAAGGCAGTGGAGTTACTGGAGGAAATAGAGGCATTGCTTTGTGGCCTCTCTCTCATGCCCCGGAAGTCAGGAAGCCATGCGGGGTGCTTTATGCCCCTTCTGTTAGTCAGATTGCTTTTCATCTGAGAACCTTTTCAAAGTTTCCCCTGTTTCTGCATTTTTAAGAAATAAAAACAGTAATGCAAGAACATGGAAGGTTATGAGGCATGGAGTTCCATAAATATTTATGCCAACTCACAAAAGCAGACAATTCCTGTTTTCTTGACATATGGGGGTCATTTTTCACTCTTGACCTCTTGAATTGAAAAATACGAGGAATTAGTATACTCTTTATTTTTTCTTTTCTTTTTTATTTATTTTCTTTAAAGAGTTTTAGATGCTGGGAACTATCCTGTTAGGTTCATGTAAATTTCACAGGATTTTATTTTCTGTCCTAGTTTTATAAGGATGAATTTAAAAGTTCACTCTTATCAAAAGTAACAATTTATTCTCAATTTTAGGCCTTAGTGGTTAGCTGTTTAATCTGTTTTTATGTGTGTTATTGTTATTGAATTAAAAATAAATGTTTTCTCAAGGATAATAAGTAGGATTGCATAGAAAAACATATTTAAAAGTAGCTCTTTCATTTTTTTTTTAATTTATTTTTAGAGGGAGAGAAACATCATTGTGTGGTTGCTTCTTGCGCACCCCTACTGGGAACTTGGCCTGCAACCCAGTCATGTGCTCTAACTTAGAATCGAACCAGCGACCTTTTGGTTCACAGGCCAATGCTCAGTCCTCTGAGCCACACCGGCCAGGCCTCATTTACTGTTTGGTTCATAGCAGATATTTTTGCCCTTGAAAGTATGTTGAAAAATCTTAGGAAGTAATAATACATGTTCTTTGTAGAGAATTTAGAAAATACAAGTCAGCAGAAAAGGAGAAGCATTACCTGTAATCCCACTCTATTTTTCCTTGTCTTTATATAACTATATATATGCATACTACTCAACACAAAGAAAAACAAAATTAAAAAAATTCTAGAGTATTGGTAAGGTCATTTCAGTGGAAATGATTGATTTTTGGTGTTATTTTCATTTGGGTAGTTTCATTTGCTTTCTACATAAAATAATACAAAAATAATGCATACTATTTATTTGTCAAGTATGCCTAAATAAAGCTGAGGGGAAATACAGTGCAGAGATTCCCTGCCTCTGTCTACGGCCATACCACCCTGAATGTGCCAGTCTCATCAGAGATTCCTTGACTCCCTTCCCAGTGGTTTAGTAAGGTTGATGTCTATTTTCTTCTTGCCCTCATAATGTTTATGGTTTAGTAGAAGAGAGAATATATTTGAAAAACTAGGTGATAGTAAAAAATGTCAGGTAAGGTAGTTTATTTTGGGAAATAAGAATAAGGAAGAAATAGTTTGGAGAATAAAGAAGAAATCTTTTGAACTTAAGGAGAAAGGATATGATTGGAGAAAATTAATTACAGAAATCAGTACTTAAAAGGATACCATAAAGATTTCTGGTTCAAGTCAAGTAAGAAAACTTGGACCCAGGAAGGCAAACGGAATGCTTGAGAATTCATTTTCAGAGCTGGGGCCACAGTCTAGGTCTGAATATGCTCAACTAGACCACTGCTCATCTCCTGCTGGAGGTGAGCCCTGAAGGAAAGGTCCAGTCGTGATGCGGACTGCCACAGTTGTGTAGGCATGTGCCAGGGACCCCTGACTCTGCCTTTTTTCATAGCCTCTGGGGTCTTCATGTACTTTCCCTTCTCTTTTCCATATTTTTTAAAAAAGATTTTATTTATTTATTTTTAGAAGAGGGAAGGGAGGGAGATAGAGAGAAACATCAATGTGCGGTTGCTGGGGGTCATGGCCCGCAACTCAGGAATGTACCCTGACTGGAAATCTAGAAAATCTCTTTTCTAGATTTTTAACATCTGCTTTGCTATTATCACTTTCCCCATGCTACATGCAGATATTAACTATCTTAAAGACAAAGAACTGCCTTCAATTCTGAATCAGTCTGCTGATGTGTTAGCCTACCTCCTGGAGTAGTAGTCTACATTTGCCCATCTCTGTCTTGAAATTACTTATGAATTCTCTGCATGGGTCTGCTGCCCTAGCCCTCCATTGAACCAATTTTGACGAATGCTGTTAACTCTCATATGTGCATTACTTGAGACTCTTGATTCGTTGCTCTGCAAATCTCCATTTGATACTTGTCTGTCATGAATATCAAGTACCATTCTTGGTTGCATGCAGTTGAAATTGGTCTTGGTAAGTATGGAAAAAAGATCTTTCTGGAGAAGTTGAGAGACACTAGTAACTTGCCTTCCCCTTCTAACTTGCCAACAGAATGGTGATTTGGTTTGGGTGTCAGTGTCCCTAACCCTTTGCCAAATCTACATACTCTCAGCTGTCCTAACAGGGTGGCCATGGCACATGTGCAAGTAAATACTGCTGGGGGCGCATCAAAGAAAAAAAAGAAGGCTCATTCTTCTTGGGCCCAGTTGTGTGACAAATTGTGAGTGAGGGGTGGCATATACATCTCCCTGGTATATCATGAAGGCTGATGTTAAAATTGGTCAGGTGTGAGGATGGACCAACCAGGACCTGTGTCATGTTGAATGCTGGAGCAGGTCTGAGAGTACCTGGCGTTACTCCTCTGTTGTGGGAGATAATGGTGTGCTGGAGCTGGGAGCTGGTTGAGGCTGCAGGGGGTGAGATGGAAGGGTAGGAGTAACTTGTTAAGGAATAGTCCTGCTTCTATCAATGTGTGCATTGCTCCCAGTAAAGCAAAGTCATGATTGATTAGTTCAGTCTTTTGTCACACATGTTTGAAATGACTGTCATGTGAACACCAGATGCTGTTCAACAGGTGTGAGGGGTTCACCATGAGTAAATGTGCTTGTTGCTACCCAGGGGCTTATAGACAGATATGATTGGAACAGTGTGGTGGGAGGTGGGAGGCTCTATATGGAAAATGGGAGGGAAGGTTTTGAGCCGATAAAACAGTGTATGTTCATTAAGGGTTCTAAGTGTTTTGTGTTAAAAAAAAAACAACCTTCTGACATCTTGCACTAGGCCTTCTACATTATACTTCCTTATTCCATAATTTTTACTTATGAAAAAATTTCAATTTTCTTGGCAGTTACTTCTTTTTTTAGGATGTACTTAAATTTATATATTTTAGGTTGCCTGCCTGATTCGAGTTCCTTCTGAAGTAGTTAAGCAGAGGGCACAGGTTTCTGCTTCTTCAAGAACATTTCAGATTTTCTCACACATTTTATATCAAGAGGTAAGATGTGTTTTCAAGTTCTTTTTTCTTTATTAAAAAGACTTTATATCATCTGATATGAACACTGTGAGTCTCATATCAGGAGTCCTAGAAGAGACCTTAAAGCTATATTTAATGTAGTGTTATAGTAACTTTTCATGCTAAGATTATCATTATCATTCCTTTATTTGTTTTTAAAATTTTATTTTCATTTTTATTTCTTTTCAAAATTTCTAAACAAACACATAGTAAGTGCCACTACTGTGTATGAATCCTACATTGTAACCCTTCCACAGTTTTTTTGGAATCAGACATGGAATAAGTAGTAAATGTGTAAAATGGATGAAGAGCTATTAAAACATTACTATAGAATTCGAGGGCCATGGAAGAGAAGTCTACTAATGGACGGATATCAGTCACCAACATCGTAATGTTTATATCAAAGTGTAATTCCTCTTTTCCTGGTTAGTGTTAAGCTGTGGGTCAGAAATCATTCCTGCTGGCCATGGGACTAAGAACCACTGAGCTCTTTTTCATTATAGTTTTACAGAAACCTTTAAACAATTCATTTTTTTTTAAACAAAAGTCAATCACATGGAAATTTCAGTCAGTGTGGGTTTTAGAAAAAGTTGTTCTCAATGGTCCCCCTGTGTCACCTTGGTGAGGGGACACTGAGTCTTTAATTGTATGAATGAGGTCAGCCCAGTAGAGGGTCTCTGTTGACCCATGTGGATGGTGGAACAGATAAGCCAAAGCTTGTCCAGAGGTTTTCTCACTAGTGAGAGGTTATTAATGAATATATGATATCTTCTGACTGAAACTTTGAAGCATAATTCTGTTTTCATATGAAAAGATATTCAACATTCTGTGTGCATTTGCTTTTGGAAATATTTTTATTTAAAACATCTCAGGTATTATTTTCACAAGAAGAAATATAGAAAGCACCTGAAGCTCAATTTGTATGTAGTCAGTTTTATTATTAGAGATGTTTTCATTTCAAAGGGAGCTGACCTGAGCTTTATATACCTTGGGCCAGTTAGAACCTTTAACTTCTGAGAGAACTGTGGTCTTTACGGTGTTTTAAAGCTCAGATTTTAGGAGCAGTTCATGCACTTTATTGAATGTCCTTCTGGAACCTCTGCTCTTCTTTCCTGTTGTTTCAGGGCATCCGAGGACTGTATCGAGGCTACACAAGCACAGTTTTGAGAGAGGTAATGAACTTAATTTCCAGTATTGAAATCCAAAAAGCAATATGTTTTGTTCAGTAAATTTATTTAGAGAAACTGGTTTAAAAAGTTATAAAGGAAATTATGATCACTTTTTAAAATACTCTTTAGTCTTGTGTTGGTTTTACATCTAGTAAATGGGTCAAATGAATGAGTTGGCAGAATGAGCAATCCTGTAGCTTCATTGTAATTCTACAGTGATAAGTGTTTGTTGTAGCTGAAATATTGGGAAATAACTAAAAAGAGTAAGATATTAAGTTAATTACTCTAATACACAGAATTTTTGAAAAATTGGTCATGAAAGAAGTACTCTAAGAGGCGGGTATCTCAAAAATCTGTATGATGCAGTTAACTCTTGTTTTCCTAAAAGCAGTGTGGTGGGCTGAGGAGTCCAGTCTGTCCTGGAGTTCTGGCCCACAAGCTGTTTTACCTCCTGTGCCTTCCAACTCCAAACCCCATGACTCAGTGTGATCCATTTCTTCTTCTTTTTTGAGGGTGGGGTTTAAAAAGCAGAGTGACCTCAGTATATGACTGTAAGAAGCATATTTTATTTAATTTTTGCCTCACATAAAAGGGGCTGTATTAAAGTTTAAAAGTTGATATACAGATATGTGAGATATTAAGTCTTTCGTTTGGGACATAATTTTCTTTTTCTTTTTTAATGAGTTTAAATCCTAGAGGTTCCCCCCCAGTTTTATTGAGATATAATTGACAAAGTTATAAAGGACTTGAGATATACCATGAAGGTCTGATAGATGTATAATTGTGAAAAGGACTGGAACAGAATCTTGTGTTAAAGAAAACACAGAAGAGCATCTGCGTACATCTGCTCCGTCCTTGCTTTCTGTTTGGTGTTCTTTGGGTGCTGAAATTTTTTTACTTATGAAAATGTTTTTACTTTGAATAAATATTGTCATCATCAACAGAATATTGAAATTCTTTGGTATTCCTAACATACTACTAGGTTTTTTTTTTTTTTGGTTTGTTTGTTTTATACTATAGATCAGCAATTTCCAACCTTTTTGGCATCTGATTTCATGGCACATATAAACTAATTACTAAAATTCTGCAGCATACCAAAAATATATTTTTTGCTGATCTGAGAAAAATATGTATAATTTTGATTCATTCACACCTGATGGCTATTATTGTGTTGGCTGTTGTCATTTTTTAATTTGACAATGTAAGGGAAAAAAGATCAGTGCCCCTGACTAAAATAGTCAGGTATTGCATGTTTTAAAACTTCTCATAGCACACTGGTTGAAAATTGCTGCATTAGATTAGTTTTCTTTATAAAACACCTATACTGTTATTTAAAGCTTTGTTTCGCACAAGGTAATGACCTTTCATGTGGTATGGTGTAGGTGATATTTCTTTGAAAAACTTGTTTTGCAGGCAAACAATGCGTCAAAATTAGTCGTTTGTGGGAAGATGACTTCTGCCTTTCAAAAATACCACCTGTGCTATAGCTTGATTCTGCACTTATATTCTGATTTACTAAACATGCATTAGTTACTCAGATTTCACCTGGGTACAGGGAAGAGGCAGGGAGACCAATGAACCTTTTTTAGTTTTCTGAGAGATGCTGAATAAATGAATATATTTACATGCCAGAGAATACTGGTTTTGCATTTAAACAAATAAATAAAACACATGGTTACAACTGCATTCTATTCTTTTAAAATTTGTTTTGACACGTGTCATAACAAATGTGATTAATTTTTTAGGTAATTAATTTCTAGCCTGCAATTCTTGCAAATAGCATGACCCTACTGAGATGACTTTGTTTACTCAAAATGGCATACTTTGTTGGAAATTTAATTGGGGTCTTTGCATTATGCGTATTCATAAAAGGGCTTTCAGAACTTATTTTAGTTGAAATATTACTTTTGTACAGATTTTCGGATGAAATGAGAGAAGAATTATTGCTGAAAGAAACATAGCTTCTTTTCAAAATAAGAAAAATAAGAAGTGATGTATCTGCTTTAAACAAAATTTTTGCATTATAAGTAGTTTCAGTTCTTACACTGTTCTGACACCAATTTCAAATCTTTTTTTTTCTGCCAAGAGTGTGTTTGATTGTTTCAATAAGAAAATACATTGAAACCTTAATGAGAATCACCAGGAAACTTATACATTTATTCTGTGTATAATTTTTCCTTTAAAGTAGTTTTATCTCCCTAGCAGTAGTCCATTAGAATGAGATTGAAGTTTAAATCCATGCATTTTAAAATAGATTGTGTGTTCTTTAGATTTTATGAATGCTATCACCTTTTTTTTTTTTAACTACATCTGATATTTGTGGAGATTGCAGGCTTATCCCTATGTTCTCCTAAATTATTTTAGTTACTGTGAATTTTAGATTGAATCTAAGCAAGGTCAACAGATTATGCCATTTCCCTCACCCTTTCAGTATTTGTTTTCCTCATGATCTTGGCCAAGCACTGCGATGCAGTGGTGTCACTGTAGTAAGATGGAAGTGTGGAGCAGAGTCACAGCTGCTTCAGAGCCTGGCTGATTTGAGATGGTCCATTGTCCTGAGAGTTCTGTGGAGAGTAGCTTCACGATCGTGGATGTGAATTAGGACGTCTATGGAAGAAGAAAGCAGAGAAGGGCAAGTTGTTTCAAAAGAAGTAGGACCAAATTAAGCTCAGCAAATGTGTTTTATCCACAATTTCTATTCAGCAATCATTTAAAAAGTGTCTGCTGTGTGTTGGGCACCACATAGAAAGAAATAATTAGGGCAGTGGACATGTTACCGTGCAGTATAGGAGTGCTGTAATGATGTGGGTATAATAAGATGCAGCTAAAGTTCTAGAAGCAGTGCTTGAGTGGCACTCATAGTATTTGTTGCATTAATAAAAATTAGTTTTGACTTAATTCTTGAAGGAGTGATTAGAAGTAGTCAAGGGGATAAGCAGATGTAACAGCATGAGTAAAGGCACAAGGCTGTGAAAGAACTCATGTACCTTGCTTATCAAGCAGAATTGGGGTTTTCACACCTGTAGAAGAGGCAAGAGTGATTTCCCTCTACCTGAAACCTAGTGAGGGCACTTCAGGAAAGCACTTGACCAAGTAGGGTATTTACTAGGAGGAGAGGTTGAATATTTCACCCCAGCTGGATGTTTGCCGGGAGACTCTCGTGGAGCACAGGGGAAGATCCCTTGGAAGAGCCTGACATAATGTCCCCTGGAGTTTGTAGGATAAATTACTGGTGTTTGACTCATGTCTGCACAAATATGACAGTGATATGCTGGTTGTAGCTGCTTCGTGGCAGGATGTTGCCATTTTGGTGATGAATAACTCCTGGCTTCTTTTCAGTAGGTAAGTTTGGCTGCTAAAGAGATTTGAGATAGATGAGGGTTATCTCCCCAGCTCTCCCTAATTTTCTTACCAGGCTTCAATGAAAGTGAATCTCCCTCCAAATTCTATTACACATGCAATCAAACACATGCATTCAAAGTCAAGCAGGCCAAAATAAATCATTCAATATATTCTTTAATTTCATTGAGGCCTTCAGTCTATCTCTTTAGGCACAAGAATGAACACTGATTGAAAAGTTAACTTGCAAGTAGATAGGGTAGCTTTCCAAAGTTAGTTATGCTTATTTTATTGATTATGCTATTACAGTTGTTGCAATGTTTTCCCCTTTGCCCCCCCTCCACCCAGTACCCCTCACTCCCTCAGGCAATTCCCACCCCTTTGTTCATGTCCATGGGTCATACATGTAAGTTATTTGGCTACTCCAATTTTTATATAGTACTTGATATCCCTGTGGCTATTCTGTAACTACCAATCTGTACTTCTGAATCCCATTACCACTTCAGTAATTTCCCCAGACTCCCTTCCCATTTGGCAACCATCAAAACTTTCTACATATCCATGATTCTGTCTCTGTTCTTCTTTTTTGTTTAGTTTGTTTTTTAGATTCAGTTGTTGATAGATATGTATGTACTTATTGCCTGGTGTGGGGCTGGGACCCCTCGCTTCTGAGATACCCCTTCCAAATTTTTACCCAACACACATGGGCATGAGACCAGCCTGTTCTGCATTTACATGTCTCCGATCCTCCTACCAGTCTGGAATGGATGGGATTTCTTTAATTCTGTAGTTGACAGACTTCCATTCAACTCAATTTCTGACCATTCTGAGTGATGGTTGATCTATAGTTTAGTTGTAATTTTGATCTGGTTGTGCAAGGAGGTGAACTGTGTTCACCTATGCCTCCATCTTGACTGGAAATCTCCCAAAATTCATCATGCTTAATATCTACTTCAGGCAGTGGTAATTCCTCTGATCTAGAGGCTGGAAACAGGAATCTTTTGGAATCAAGCCTCAAGGATTGTCCTTCCATATCTGTTTTCCAGTTCTGTTGTCTGTACCAAGTTCATTTTCCCCAAACTCTTCACATTACACAGGGTAGGACAAAGGTAGGTTTACAGTTGTTCATATGATAAGTAATATAATAATAAACATTACAAGAATAAACTGTTTCACATATTCACAGCTGTTAACCTACCCTTGTCCCACCCTGTATAAATCTCGTGTATTGTTCAAGAACCCCTCTCTTCTGGGTGGTCTGCATCTTGTCTGTTTTCTTAGCCAAAATACTTGGAGATCAATTTATATCACTTCATAAAGAGCCCCTTCTCTCTTTTGTGATTGCATAATACTCCACTGTACAATTGAGCCATTGTTTATTTAACCAGTTTCTCATTGGTGGATATTGAAAACATGCAACAATGAATAATATTGTTCCTGTGTCATTGTTGAGGATGTTTTTGGTTATATGCCAAAAAGTGGAATTGCTTGCTTAAAGGTGTATAGGCATTTGTAATTTTGATACTTACAACCAAATTGCTCTCTGTGGAAGCACCAGTTGACACTTTGGCCAACATTGTGGGAGCTCTCTGTTTTCTTTTACTTCACTAAGGGTACTAGCAATCTAAGATGTGAAAATGATCTCACTGTAGTTTTAATTTTAAGTGAGCCTGGTCATTTTAACATATATCTGAGAACTATTTTATTCCTTTACTGTAAACTGATTATTTAAATGTGTGCTAGAGTTAGAATTAAATGAGAAGATCCTTATTAAGTGCTTTTCTTCAGAGCCTGTCACATAACAGGTGTTTAAGGAATGTTAGCTATGGTTATTAGTATTTTTGGTGAATGAAAGAGTTTTTGACAGGAAGTGACACCTAAGTGTGAAATGCAGTTCTGCTCTTGGCAAGTTACTAAATTTCTCTGAGCCCAGGTTTGCCCATCTGTGCTAAGAATGTTGCATAGACTTTTTTTTTTTTTTAGAGAGAGAGAGAGAGAAACATCAATGTGCGGTTGCTGGGGGTTGTGACCTGCACCCAGGCATGTGCCCTGACTGGGAATCGAACCTGCGATGCTTTGGTTTGTAGCCTGCGCTCAATCCACTGAGCTATGCCAGCCAGGGCAGAATGTTGCATAGACTTTTCATGTTGAAATCTCACAGCAGGCTCAGGAAGGAAAAATAACAGCAACATGGTCTGTGAGGAGACTCAGAAATAAAGGAATCTGAGTTCGGGCTGAGAAGGTGGATTAGGTAGAAACCCTTTGCTTCTTTGCACAACCAAAAGGAAGATAACAACCAATCTAAAGACAATTAACAACCTTAAGTGCCAGAAATTCAAACTGCATGGAACTGGGACAACCAAGGAATTAAAGAATCATTCATCAGATCAGTAGGAGGGATGGAGGGCAGTTGGGAGGGTGGAGAGGACCCATGGCAAGGTGGAGGACCATGTGAGCAAGGTGGCAGACTGTTGGAGCAAGGTGAGGCTGGCTGAACAGGAAGCCAAAGACTCAAGCTAGCTGTAAACTACTTTAGGGGTTGCCACTCGGGAGAAACTCCCAGTCTCACATGACAGGGTTCATTGGAAAATGGGGCTGGAATGGAGCAAGCAAGCCACATTGTTCCTTCTCTGACCCCTCTACCATAGACAGCACCACAAGGCAGCAAAGAGAGTTGCCTCGCCCAGATAAATACCTAAGACCCTGCTCCTCTACAATATAACAGGTACACTGAGACAAAGAAATACGACCCAAATGAAAGGACAGATCAAAACTCCAGAATAAGAGCTAAGCGATGAGGAGATAGCCAACCCATCTGATGCAGAGTTCAAAACACTGGTAATCAAGATGCTCACAGAACTGATTGAGCTCAGTCACAAAATGAAGGAACAAATGGAAGCTACCCAAAGTGAAATAGAACAAAATATACAGGGAACTAACAGTAACGGGAAGGAAACTGGTTTGGAGCAGAAGAAATAAACATCCAACCAGAACAGAATGAAGAAACAAGAATTCAAAAAAATGAGGAGAGGCTTAGGAACCTCTAGGACAACTTTAAACGTTCTAACATCTGAATCATAGGGGTGTCAGAAGGAGAACAAGAAGAAGTTAAAAACTTATTTAAACAAATAATGAAGGAAAACTTCCCCAATCTGGCAAAGGAAATAGACTTCCAGGAAGTCCAGGAAACCCAGAGAGTCCCAAAGAAGTTGAACCCAAAGAGGAACACACCAAGGCACATCATCATTAAGTTACTCAAGATTAAAGATAAGGAGAGAATCTCAAAAGCAGCAAGAGAAAAAGGGACAATTACCTACAAAGGAGTTCCCATCAGAATATCACCTGATTTCTCAAAAGAAATCTGACAGGCAAGAAGGGGCTGGAAGGAAGTATTTGAAGTCATGAAAGGCAAGAACTTACATCCAAGATTACTCTATCCAGCAAAGCTATCATTTAGAATGGAAGGGCAGATAAAGTGCTTCCCAGATAAGGTTGAGTTAAAGGAGTTCATCATCACCAAGCCCTTATTATAGGAAATGTTAAAGGGGTTTATCTAAGAAATAGAAGAAGATCAAAAACTATGAACAGTAAAATGACAACAAACTCACAACCAGCAACAACTGAACCTAAAAAAAAGAACAAAACTAAGCAAACAAGTAGAACAGAAACAGAATCAGAAAAATGGACATCATGTGGAGGATTTTCGGGGGGAGGGGAGGAATGGTGGGGGAAAAGTACAGGAAATAAGCATAATTGGTAGACATAAAATAGATGGGGAGATGTTAAGAATGGTAGAGGAAACAGAGAAGTCAAAGAACTTATATGTACAAACCATGGACATGAACTACGGGGGCAGGGGATGCTGGAAGGATGGGTAGTGCAGGGTGGAGAGGGGATAAAGGGGAAAAATGGGGATAGGGATTGTAATAGCATAATCATTAAAATATACTTAAAGAAAGAAATAAAGGAATATGCCTCCAGGTTCTTAGGTTCTTGAACAGGGATGCAACCTTGATCTCTCTGCGTTTAAACATGTGAATGCCATTTCATGATGATGGGTAACAATAGTTGTATTTGAACTAGAGGCCAGCTAACTGTCATTACTTGTAAAGCTTTCTTAACTGCAATTGGAGAGTGTTGATGGTTGAGCAGATCAAAATTACTAATGCAGTTGGGTTGGAAAATTCTTATGATTATCTTCATTTGGGACAGATTGATAATTTACTGGAATTTATTTGCCACATAATATTATCCATCTAGAGGAAGGCTTTCTAACTGAGAATGCAACACTTGAATGTTTCCTGTTGAAAAATGTTTTGAAGCAACTATAGCTAGAACTCTTCTTAATTATTTAATATCCTTAAGCCTGTGTACTAGTTTCTGCTTCCATGACAGTAAAAAGGCAAAAAAAGAAAAAGTAAGATGAGATTATTTTATGATAATATTTTTTCTCCTTGTATCAAAGTGCTGTGTATCTGTCTGTGTGTTTCTATGAAATTTTCTTTGATTCACCTCTTCCCCTCTTTTTTGGTTTGTCTTTACTTTTCAGTTCTTTATGGCTACATACATATTTCTGCCTTTTCTTCTCAGCATGAATGTTCCTCTTGAAAACAGCAGCTGGAGTTTTACCTCTTCATAGCATGCACGGGCTCTAGCATAATGCCTTCCACAAAGTCAACACTCAGTAAATATTTGTGGTTTTTTGATTCCTTTGAGTTTGATTACTTTTTTGTTCAGATGCTTCTAGATACCATGACCATTTCAGAATGCTGAGGGATCTGTGAGGGAACTTGAAATTATGCAAGTTGGTGGTTCAGCCTTTGGATACACTACATTATAAGATCTTTGCATTAGTTAGGTGGTGGAATACCAAACAGTATATAATTTTCAGTTTTCTTAAACCTTAAAAAAATAATTTTTATAAGCCTGCTTTTATTAGAAGTATAGTGAGTGCTATAATTAATTCACTTATATTCTACATCTTAGTAATTCCACAGAAAAAGAAAAAAGTGATTATAAATCTTTTGAAACTTTTAATGTGAAATTGTTTTTCAGTTAAAATCCAAGGCAAACATATTGAACCCTATTTTAATCCTACATAATTCATTTTATTAACTATGACCAAATAGAACATCTGTTAAAATTCCATACTGTTAGCTTCATGGGAAAAGAAAATCCATTTGCTTTTGGAATTTGTCCACTGTTTTATTGTTCTGGGTTTCAGTCAGTGTAGTGAGACATTCTTATTAATATGAATATTAAACAAAGGAAAATGAAATATCCTTTTTCATCACAAAGGTTTATAAAATGAGTCAATTGCATTTACATTTCAACTTTACTGTAGAGATGTTCTATGAAGAAGGAACCATAGTTCATTTAGTTCACTCTTTAATTCAAGAACCCCAAATTATTACTCTTCAAATGTGGTTCTTAGCCTACAGTTTTTTCATCTCTTAAATAAACACACACTTTTAGAAGGAACAACTTAGTAAAATTATCTTAATGTAGAAAAATTACTTTAGCCCTTTTGTGCATATTTTCTCATGTTTTGTTTACATGAAACCAGCTGCTATTCACTTTTCTCATTCTTCAAATGGACTTGATTTGCACTGTGCAGTTTTGAACAGGCTGCATATTTCTGTTGCTGCACATTGGCCATGTCATCCTGAAGGCATAGTAGTTCCTGTGTGCAGGTTTTGCTGGGGTGTAAATGTGGTAATGTGACTGCATTGTAAACAGATAAGAAAGCTGCTCGATGAAGGTGGAATTTGATTCTTCATTTTAAATTTCATTTTAAATGTTAGTATCATAAACCATAACATTGAAGTAGCTCCGTGTATGGTGTTCATTTGTGTTTTTCATCCCATGTGAAATAGCCTCTTCCTTCATCTTTGCGTTTCAGTTTAGATTGCACTTAGGCTGCAAATAACAGAAAATTGGACTACCGTGACTGCCTGCACCAAATAAGGTGTTTTTTTCCCTTCTCTAACAAGAATTCTGGAGATGGTTACCCTAAGTTTGGTGTGCTAGTTAAATGAGGGCATCGAGAACCCAGGCGTGTTCATTTTGCTTGGCTCCCTTTAGTATGTTGGCTAATTTACTCATGGTCACACAATGGGTATCTCACTTTTAGGTATTGTGGCTCCTTTCCATGCATGTGGAAATGGCAGGGGCAGGAGGAAGTACTAGCCTTACTCGAGAACAAAAACTTTTTTGAGCCTAGTTGTCTTAGGGACACCCTAAGTTGCATGGGGACTGGAAGTTGAGTATGTATGTAGCTTTTCAGTGTCATGGGTAAAGGCAGGCAAAGGGAAGCTTAGGACTACTGGGACTGAGTCACCCTGCAGTGTCTGCGATGTTCTGTCTGTTCAGGTCCTAGCTCAAGTTCCATCCCTTGCACTTTCTTGCACCTCTGGCTTCAGCTGCACAGTTGGTACCCTGTTGCTCACATCCACAACACTTCTCTAGATCACAGTTTTTTGGACATTAAATCTATTCTCTAAACTGTGATGTCTTTTTATTCTTTTTCTGCCACCTTTGTTCTTTTGGGCACACATGCAAGCTCTTTAAAAATCATTTGGTGTTCTCTCTACAATTATTCTGAAAACATGAATTTACTCCAAAGTTGCTTATTTTTACACAATTCTGATTTTAAAATTAAGATTTCAGAATACCTGTGTTGATGTAGTCATATGTAGACACTTTCCTTGAAAAATAGGTAAATCACAACTGAAATAGTAGCTAATGTTTACTAAGTACTTACAGTGTTCCAGTCATTGTGCTAAATTCTTTGCATGCATTATTTCATAAAATCATCACAATGACCCCAAAACAGGATCCCTGCTTTATAGAAACTGAGGCTTAATAAGGTTGTTGTCTGCCCAAAGTCTGACATCCAGTAAGGGAGAGAATGGAGAACATGAGAGCTGCAAGATCTTAACTGCTATGGTGAACTGTATATTTTGCACTTTATAGGCAGATACATTTTCCTGGCGAGAAAAATATATACATTTAAAATTAGTAGTCCACATTTATATCTTTCTTCAGTCTTTAAACCTTTAGGTGGGCATTAGTACCAGGAGTTTGGGGAAAGTAAGTTCTCAGCAACTGGAATTCATCTATATGACATTAAAATAAAATGAATCAGAGGGCAAACTTTAGAGAATCTGCTTGATGGAAATGTTCATGAAGAAGAATGGCTTGTTAGTGCACATTATCCCACATACTTGCATGATTTGCTCTTATTATTCAGGTGTCAGTCATACATCCCTTCTCTGAGGGGCTTCCTGTGACCACTGTAGTCAAAATAAACTTGCCTGACCCTGATCACTCCCTAACGTGGTGCCCTAGCTTGCACCATTATCTGAAATTATCTTCATTTCTTGTTAACAAATTTGTTACCTGCCTACCTCCGCCTATAGAATATACACCACACCGTGAGGTACCTACTGTTTGTTTTGTTCCCTACTATTAATCCAACACCTAGCAGAGTACCTGACACACAGCATACTTAGAAAATATTTGATGACTAAACCAGTGATTTTATTATACTTGCTTCTCAGTTCTAAGTACCTAGATATTTCAAATCTTTAACACATGCTCAGGCTAAGATGCATTTGACAAGAATTATGGCTTCCTCACTTAATTCTCAGGCAAGTTAGTGGTCTTTTGCCATATAAACTTTCTGCACTCCCAGTGAAGTTAATTTTTTCCTTGTCTTTTCTTTTTTGTATTTCCTGGTATTCTTATGCCTTCCACAAATAGCCCTTATTTTAATTTTGTCAGGTAAGGATTGCTCCTGTGAATATTTTATATATAAAACATTTTTTGAAATCACATATGAAAATAGTAAACAACTTACTCATGATGAATATTCTTCATCAAATATATTGCAAATTATGTACAATGAATACTGTGTGGATCAAAAATTACCCTTGAGATTATAAGTACTGTATACTGTCTCATAAGGAGTATTAAGAAAGAAACTATTTTGTTTATTAAGAAAACCAAGTGTGAAGATAAGATCTGAATTTTTTTGCAGTGCACTTCAGTTTATTTTACTTTTTAAAGTATATTTTATTGATTACACTATTACAGTTGTCGCAATTTTATGGCCCCTGCCCTCCCCTACCTGAAACTCCTTCCCTCCAGCAATCCCCCCACTTGGTTCATATCCATGGGTCATGCATATAAGTTCTTTGGCTTCTCCATTTCCTACACTATTCTTAACCTCCCCCTGTCTACTTTGTACCTGCCAATTCTGCTTCTTGATCCCTACACTTTTCCCCCTATTCTCCCCCTTCCTTCTTGCAGATGATAACCCTCCAAATGATCTCCATTTCTATGATTCTGTTCCGGTTGTTTGCTTAGTTTGTTTTTGTTTTTTTTAGATTCAGATGTTGATAGTTGTGAGTCTGTTGTCATTTTAATGTTCCTAGTTCTATCTTCTTTTTCTTAGATAAGTCCCTTTAACATTTCATATAATAAGGGCTTGGTGATGATGAATTCCTTTAGCTTTGCCTTGCCTGGGAAGACTTTCTCTGCCCTTCTATTCTAAATGATAGCTTTGCTGGCTAGAGTATTCTTGGTGGTAGGTCCTTGCTTTTCATCACTTTGAATACTTCTTGCCAGTCCCTTCTTACCTGCAGAGTTTCTTTTGAGAAATCAGCTGACAGTCTTATCAGAACTTCTTTGTAGGTAACTATTCTTTGTAGGTAAGCTTTTCTCTTGCTGCTTTTAAGATTCTCTCTTTATCGTTAACCTTTGACATTTTAATTATAATGTGTCTCAGTGTGACCCTCTTTGGGTCCAACTTGTCAGGCACTGTCTGTGCTTCCTGGACATGTATGTCTCTCTCCTTCACCAAATTAGAGGAGTTTTCTTTCATTATTTTTTCAAAAAAGTTTTCAATTTCTTGCTTTTCCTCTTCTCCTTCTGGCAACCCTATGATTCGAATGTCGGTACGTTTAAAGTTGTCCCAGAGGTTTCTAAGCCTCTCCTTGTTTTTTTTTTTTTTTTTTAATTCTTGTTTCTTCTTTCTGTTCTGGTTGAATGCTTATTTCTTCCTTGTATTGCAAATTGTTGATTTGAATCCAGCCTTCCCTCCTTTCACTGTTGGTTTCCTGTGAATTTTTCTTTATTTCACTTAGGGTAGCTTTCATTTCTTCCCTTATGCTTTTGCCCTACTCAGTGATTTCTCTGAGCATTCTGATCACCAGTGCTTTGAACTCTGCATCTGATAGGTTGACTCTCTCCGTTTCATTTAGTTCTTTTTCTGGGATTTTATTCTGTTCTTTTACTTGGGCCTTATTTTTCAGTCTCCTCAACTTGGCAGCCTCCCTGTGTTTATTTCTGTGTATTAGGTAGTGCTGCTTTGATTCCCTGTCTTAGCACATCTGTAAAGTTATATGGGGCAGAGCCCTAGGTATTTGCCAGAACAGGGCAACCCACTTCACCACTGTGTGGCTCTGTGTGGGGGGTAGGGCTCGGAGAGGAGACAGTGCTGCTGCCTGGCTTCTGGAGATCTGCTTGTCACTCGCCCCATTTCTAGTCACTTCACCCACTTCCCAGATACGACTGGAGCCCCTCCAGCTCTTGCCCTGGTGGTAGCCCCCAGAGTGGGTAGATTTGCATACATTTTAGGTCTATTGGCCTTTTAAATGGATTCTTCTAAGAAATCAGCAGTTTCGTGCACTGCACCAACCCCCCACTAGCCCTTACTGCCAGAAGTTATGAGGCTTTATTATCCTGGTACTGCAACCCTGGGCTGTGCGATCTGGCCTGGGGCTGGGATTGCTAGCTCCCAAGGTATCCCTCCTGATCGTTATCCTCCACATGTGAATGTGGGAGCTGCCCTTTATGCCAGTGTCACCTTTCTGGTGCCACAGCACATCTTCTGTGCCCTGTCTCCCTGTCTCTGCCTCTCCTACCCGTCTGGATGAATGTGGCTTCTTTAAATCCTCGGTTGTCAGACTTCCATACAATTTGATTTTCTGGCAGCCTGAGTGTGTTTTGTTTTGAGGTTAGTTGTGAATCTTGTGGTTGTACAAAGAGGCAAAGCATGTCTACCTATGTCTCCATCTTGACTGGAAGTCAAAATCTGGTTTTGTTTGTGCATCTTAAGGATTATGGTTGAAGGGAGTCATTTAAAGGAACTATTGAAAATGTTTACCTGAAGGTTTGACTACTTGGTTATATATTACCTTGGGGTTATATAATGATAATAATTACAATTTAAAGTCTGACCATGTGCTTTGCATATATTTTTCTAATCTTTAGATAAAATTGTAAGATATTAACTTTTTTTTTTTTTTGCACAGATCAGTAGCCTGAAGCTTATAAAAGTTAAGCAGGTAGCTAGCATATGGCAGGACTGGAAAACAGAGGCTAACCCTCTGTGATTCCTAAGTTTATGTTGCTTATTATACTTTGCTTCCTCTATGTCTTACAGAGAAATGCACAGTTCACTTCTAGAATTTTGCAGTAAGTCATAGGAAAATTAAGTGGTAGTTCATTTTTAAGACTAAATCATATAGAGTATTCAAAAAGATAGAAATGGAGTAATCAACTTGGCCAAACACATGCTTATAAGTGAGACAGTAACATTAATCCTCCTTCATTTAGCCTTTGTTGAGGTTCTTAAACATGCTTTGACTGATTTTAGCCTACTTACCCCCTTTTCTTCCCTGGACTTTAGCATATGTTCTGAGAAAGAGCACACTAGGTGGGGAAAAGTTGATAATGTTTGGCATTGAAATGGTTGTTGTACCTAACAAAGTAATTAACAGATAACTTATCAACTAGTGGAGAATCAGAAGTTGGGGAGAGAGAAGGGTGTTTCTTTTGTAAGAATATTCTGCTTTCTGTTACTGATCTTGTTGATGCAAAAGTTGTGTTACAGAATTGCACACTAGAGGGCGCACAATGCCTGTTTTAATTGTTGGTGGCAGAAACTTCAGTATACATGAATCCTGAAGTTCTTGAGTTGATTGCGTGGCACCTTTAGAAGTGATTCAAATTAAGAATGGAAATCCAAGCATAATAAATAGTGTTTTCCAAGCCAGTATTACTGAATAACGTCTTATTTAATCCAGAAGTACTTCATTATGCATCTCTAAAAGATAAAAACTGGTAAGTATATGTAACTTATCAAAAAATGAATGTCACAGTCTCAAAGTATCTCCCAAGCTCTTTTTCAATTACAAATGGAAAAGCAATAATTTTACAGTTGGAAAAACTGGCAGATACTGCCTTATTAAAGTGATGAAGGTCATCATCAGTAATAATATCTATTGATATCATACACTCTCGATAGGATGCACTGAGAAGGACACAATATCACTTCTTTGGTCATCTTGCAAAAAGTGCATAATCTCAATTTGATCATGAGAAAACATGAGACAAACTCAAACTGAGAGACATTGTACAAAATAGCCAGGGTTAGGAAAAACAAAGATAAAATTAGTCACATGTAAGGGGACACTTAGGAGACACAACAAGTAAATGCAGTGAGGGATCTTGGAACATAAAAAAGATATTAGGAGGGGAACTGGTTAAATTCAGATAAGGTCCAATTTAGCTGTTAGTATTGTGTTAGTACTAATAGCTGGTTTTGATAATCATACTCTGGTTATTTGAGTTATTAGGAAAGCTTGGATGTAGAGTACATGTGAACTCCCTGTATAAGCAGCTTTTAAGAAAGTCTATAAATTGTTTCAAAAATTAAAAACCTGAAAAAAATGCCAGATTTGGACATTATATGAAATAATTTATTTTTAAAAAGGTCTTCTAAAATAATGATAATTTAACTTGAAGTCTGATTTGTTCAAATGTTTTTTTATCAAAGTAATACATGCAGTTGGCAACAATTCAACTAATAGAGAAGAATTTGATGAAGAGTAAGTCTTTTGTCCTGTCCTTCTCCATTCTAGTCCCATTCTCTAGAGGTGACCTCTTCTAACCATTTCTATTTTTAGTTCCTATTACATCCAGATTGTTGGATAATATAAGAGTGGGCAAAATAGGTTTACAGCTGTGAGTATGCAAGTTTATTCTTGCATTATTTATTAATTGTTATTATTTATTTTTATTACAACTATAGGCTTACTTTTGCCCACCTGTATATGTAAATACCCATTTCTTAATTTGTCAATTGTAGGTATAATTACTGAGTCTCTGGAGTGGGAGAAGGTCACATCATGCTTCTCCCTAACCCTGTCTCATTCCAGCATTCCAGTTATATAAATTTCATGTCTCTGATTATTTTATTAGAAACTTTGTCATGTATCTGTGTCTTTATTTCTTATTCCACAATCTTTCAGCATCTTACAACTTTCTCTTTACAAGTTAAAGCTGTTACTTCCTTTTTTTCCCCTTACCTTTCAAATTCCCCCTTTTTGGAATGACTTTTTCTTAGCTGCAGTTTGGTCCTAGATTGTCAAGGTGGCTGACAGTTTCATCCTGTTCTTCACTCACAATCACTTCTTCCATGGTTTTTCTGGATTGATCCTAAAAGTTGAACACCAGTGACCTGGTGTTTGTATATTTTTGCATTCATGAGACTTCAGCAGGCCAAGTAGTATGCTAGAGTACACTTCCTTTTGTGTTGGTCCTGCATCATCACCCTGACAGACAGTTTTCAAACATCAGATCAAATGGACTGTCTTCCTGCACCCAATCAGTTGCCAGAACTCACTCAATATTTGAATTTGCTGGACATATGGAGAATGAACCTTCTTATTTTTTTTCCTGGAGTTTCTAATTGCCCTTTGTGAGGTGCATTTGACTTTTTCACACGTTTAAGTGTGACAATCTCAAAATCATGTTTTGTTGTATTGAGTTCTTTTTCCCTTGGGAATCCTGGACTCTTCCATCCTCCTATTCTAATCTGGAGTGATCATTCACTGTGTCTGGACTTCTCACTGCCTTCCTGGGTTGGAGTTGCTGCATCTTGGATGTCCTGGAGCACAGTAGTTCAGATGGTGGATTTGCAGCCAGACTGCCTGAGCCCAACCACAGCTCTGCCTCTGACAGAGCTCTTACACCTTTGGTGCCTTACTGTCCTCATCTAACTAAAAACATTTTAAGGCATAATAAATATAAGTATATGGCTGATTTGTTTGAAGGCTTTTCTTTTATCCTGATTTTTTTGTCAGGTAGTTATCTTTCCCTAGTGCCTAATATAATTTATGGAAGTTCTTACTAGTGACACTTGATAACCATTCATAATGATTCTTTGGCCTCAAGTATGTGTCACTGACTGTTTTTTTAAGTAACAAGGAATTATGTTAGTAAATTGTGGTTCTTAGAGAAGCATTTTGGTATTAATCAGTTTAGTGTACATCCTAATTATATTTGGGAAATAAGTGATTAAGTTTGTGTATATAAGAGCCTTTTAAACTTATCCAAGTTTTCTAATAAAGCTCTCACATACCTTGAACCACATGTTATGAGTCTTCCCTGTTGTTTAGCCATGAATTATTTCATACTTTTGTTTGGAAAATGGAATGATGACCAAGTTAAAAATCACTTTGGGAGGAAGTTTATTTTTTTAATAGGGTAAATTGTCAGTATACACAATGATATGTCTTTTATTGAGCAACCAAGATTTTGTGGAAGTTACACTTTCTACTGACATATCTGTTGGTTCACACAATTGTTAATTGATCTTAATCATCATGTTTTGGACATGTTTTGAAAAGTGAAAACACCAAAGGGTGGTAACCTCTTGGTAAGTTCTCATCACATTGTTTTCTGTTTTTGAAGGAGGGAGTAGATTGAATTCATCCAGCACCTGCAGTTCACCAGACAAGATTCGCCAGACTTTTCATATGTTTTTCATTTCATCTGTAATAATCTGAAAAGAATCATTATTGCCAACTGAGTACTTGGAATGTATGCGTTTCCTACATATCTAGTCATGATTCCCAAGCAATCTGTAATGTTTGTCTATCTTGTAAATCATTTTATGAATTAAGAGATATTTGCCTATTTAGTAACAGAAAACTGACATTCACTGGTATAACTTGATAACATTCAGAAATAGTTAATAGAGGGCAGAGTTGGGCTCTGAAATCTTTTCTATTTTACATAGCAATGCATATATTTCCTGTCCCATGTTGTGTGAATAGGTTTTAAAATGCCTAGTAACACCTTTTCATTTCCTTTTTTTCTCCAACTTTTTATTTTGAAAAATGGCAATTTATAGAAAAGTTAAAACATATTCTTTTCCAAGATTCAGACATTAACATTTTGCTTTATTTGCTTTCTCTCTCTCCCATGTGTATTTATATATATACTTATATATATGTTATATATAATGTGTGTGTATGTATCTATATTCCTGAAACACTTTAAGTAGGTAGCAGACATACTGACACTTCATCATTAAATACTGAGCATATGTCTCCAAAGAACAGAGTCATGCTTCTCATCACAATACCATTATCATATCCAGGAAATTGACACATTAATATTATCTAATATATGGTCATTTTTATCATCTTCCTATTATCCCAATAATAAAAGCTTTGTAACTTCTTTCTATCTGAAGGATTTAGTAAAGTCTTACACACTGCATTTAGTTTAGTTTTCACTAACCTTTATTCCCTGTGGCCTTGACATTTTTGTAGAGTCTAGGGTAGTTGTTCTATCAACAGTCCCATAATCTAGATGATCTGATTTCCTTATGATTATATTCAAATTAAATGTGTATATGTGCACATGAATACTGCATGTGTGATGTTGGGTACTTGTGTTGTATTGTACTAGGGGTGTATAATGTCCCATACGTGGTAGAGTTCAGTTTAATCATCTGATTAAGTTGGTGTTCTCTGAGTTTTCTGAACTCTAACAGTTTAATTCTCCTTTGTTATTAAGAAGTAATCTATGGGGTAATATTCTGAGACCACGTGATTATCCTGTTCCCCAATAATCTTTCACCCAGTAGTTTTAACATCTGTGGGTGCTTCTTGCCTGAAGCATGTATTTCACTGGTGATTACAAAACATTGGTTTTCCTAATACTGTCATTTTTCTCTGAATTTATTAGCTTACATTCTTTGGTAAAGAAGAGCTTTTCTCCTCTACCATTCCTCCAACTCCCTTTTTAGTATCCCTTTGGATTCATGGATTCTTTTTTTTTTTTCTCCAAAAAACTTCATGTACCATACAGCTTATTCATTTAAAGTGACAATAGGTTTAAGTATGTTCAGAGATATGTGTAACTATCACCACAGTTTTGGGCTTTTTTAATTCAATAATTGTAATCCATTACCATTATTATTATTTTTGATGTTCAGACTGACCCAAAAGTGGCCACTGGGGGCCCATTCAAGCCTACTTCTCTGTTCTTACATTTCCCCATTAGTCTTTGAGAGCTTCCTTGGTGGTATGACAAGGAAGTCATACTTACTTTGTACTTCTCCTGCCCCTGTTCTGTAATTTGCCACCTCTCCAAGGAGCCCCTGATTCCTTTTTGGGAGTGGTGGTTCCAGCTCTGGAGTCTAGGTGTATTATTGCCTCTAGGCTTTTTCATTATGTAGGAAAGATTTTAAAAATACATTGTTTTTATTCTTGTTCTCCGTTTTCCTATATTTATCTCAGGCAAGAACAAGAAGTAAATACTATTTATTTATTTTTTAAGGTATTATACTGTAAAATAGACTTTTTATACAACTATAAGTATTAATGCATGTGGATTTGTTAACCTGCACACTATATGTACAAAACATTTACATCTTCCCCTAACTTCTGTGCCTTCCCTTTGTAGTCATATCAGTTACCTGACTTCTAACCCCTGGCAACCACTGAGCTGTTCTCTATCACTGTGGTGTTTTTTTTTTTTCTGAGGACACCATTTAAATGGAATCACACAATAAGCAAACTTTTGGACTAGTTTCTGTGATCACAATGCGTTTTTAGATTCATTATACCGATTGGCTATACTGCACTTATTGAAGGATGCTTGATACTTTTCAGTTTGGTGTCATTTTGAAGAGAATTATTGTAAATATTCATGTACAGGTTGTTGTTTGTACATAAATTTTCATTTCTCTGAGGTACAGAGCAAGAAAATGGATTGCTGGGTTATATGGTAAGCTTATGATAACTTTTTAAAAGTACATTTTATTGATTATGCTATTATAGTTGTCACAATTTTCCCCCTTCGCTCACCTCTGCCTGGTATCCCCATTCCCTCAAGCAGTCCCCCCACTTCGTTCATGTCCATGGATCATACAAATACGTTCTTCAGCTTCCCCACTTCCTATACTGTTATTAACACCCCCCTGTCTATCTTGTACCTGCCAATTATGCTTCTTAATCCCTGCACCTTTCCCTCTATTCTTCCTCTTCCCCCTCCCAGCTGATTACCCTCCAAATGATCACCATATCTATGATTCTGTTCTGTTTTGGGTGTTTGCTTTGTTTTTATTTTTATTTTTATTTTTTAGATTCAGTTGATAGTTGTGAGTCTGTTGTCATTTTAATGTTCATAGTTTTGATTTTCTTCTTTTTATTAAATAAGTCCCTTAAACATTTCATGTAATAATGGCTTGGTGGTGATGAACTCCTTTAGCTTTTGCCTTGCCTGGGAAGCACTTTCTCTACCCTTCTATTCTAAATGATTGCTTTGCTGTCTAGAGTACTCTTGGTGGTAGGTCCTTGCTTTTCATCACTCTGAATACTTCTTGCCATCCCCTTCTTACCTGCAAAGTTTCTTTTGAGAAATTAGCTGACAGTCTTATCAGAACTCCTTTGTAGGTAATTCTGCTTTTCTCTTGCTGCTTTTAAGATTCTCTCTTTATCTTTAACATTTGGAATTTTAATTATGGTGTGTCTTGGTGTGGTCCTGTTTGGGTCCAACTTGTTTGGGACTCTCTGCTTCCTGGACTCGTATGCCTATTTCCTTCGCCAAATTAGGGAAGTTTTCTTTCATTGTTTTTTCAAAGAAATTTTTAATTTCTTGCTTTTCCTCTACTCCTTCTGGCAACCCTGTGATTTGAATGTTGGTACGTTTAAAGTTGTCCAGAGGTTTCTAAGCCTCTCCTTGTTTTTTTTTTTTTAACTCTTGTTTCTTCTTTCTGTTCTGATTGAATGTTTATTTCTTGCTTTTGTTCCAAATTGTTGATTTGAATCATGCTTCCTTCTCTTCATTTTTGGTTCCCTGTATATTTTTCTTTATTTCACTTAGAGTAACCTTTATTTCTTCCCTTATGTCTTCCCTTTTTTGCCGTACTCAGTGATTTCTCTGAGCATTCTGATCACCAATGTTTTGAACTCTGCATCTGATAGGTTGGCTCTCTCCATTTCATTTAGTTCTTTTTCTTGGGTTTTTCGTTCTGTTCTTTCATTCAGGACATATTTCTTTGCCTCCTCAATTTGGCAGCCTCTCTCTGTTTGTTTCCGTGTTGTAGGTAGAGCTGCTTTGACTCCCTGTCTTAGTAGCATGGCCTATGTAGATAAAGCACCTGTCTGGATGAATATGGCTATTTTATTTTATTTTATTTTATTTTATTTTATTTTATTTTATTTTATTTTTTAACACTGTGAAAGTTATTTATTCAATATTCACTTGATATTTGCTTACCAAATACTGTAGTAAATACTGGGATTCACATATAAATACATCTTCTGGTGCAAAATAGGAGCTGGTCATGCAGACCTTAAAGGTAAACAATCTTAAGCTACTGCCAAGATCCTAGGAATGCAGAATAAAATGATTCCATGAAATGGGTCCATTATGAAAGTTTATTTTAAGCAGATAATCTGAAGCTGGAGAGGATTTTTCCATAGATACCGTGTCATTTATGCTGGTGACCTTCGCAATCTACTCTTTACTGATTCAAACTAGTGTACATTACTTTTAATCCTGCTGCAGGGCATCTGAAAGGTCCTACCTGTTTTCACTTTTCCAACCATTCATGTCCCAGTGTTGATGGGAGAGACCTGGTTCTTCTTACTGACTCATGTAAAGAATTGCAGATCAGCAAATCTATTAGTGTACATTCTGAGTTCATTAGAGATCGTTTCCCATGGATGAGACTGGGCCTACCTTTTTTCTGTGGGCAACATGGAAAGGCCAATCTAGTTTCCTGAATATGGCCATTTTAAATCCTTGGTTGTTGGACTTCCATACAGCTTGATCTTCTGAAGGTTCTGGGTGTTACTTGTTTTTGAGATCTCGTCGTAATTCTTTCTATGGTTGTGTGAAGAGGTGAAGCATGTCTACCTAGGCTTCCATTTTGACCAGAAGGCAGCTTATGGTAACTTCATAAGAAATTTTCAAACTCTTTTCTATAGTGGCTGTACAATTTTGTATTCCTATTAGCAATGTATGCACTGAGTCCTCATTGGAATTTGGTTTTTGCAGGACTTTTATTTTAGTCATTCTGATAGGTGTGTAATGATATCTCATAGAGGTTTTAATTTTCATTTTTCATAGGAAATGATATTGAATGTCTTTTCATGCACTTATTTGCCATCCATAGATGTTCTTTGGCAAAGTGTCTTTTGCCTATTTTTTTAAAAATTATTTTATTGTTGTTCAATTACAGTTGTCTGAATTTACCACCTGCCCCAGCCATCCTCACCTCCCTCACCTGCTTCCAGTGCACCTTTGGCTTTGCCCATGTGTCCTTTATACATGTTCCTGAAAACCGTTCCCCCTACCCCCATTATCCTCACTCACCTCCCTTCTGGTTACTGTCAGATTGTTCTTAATTTCAATGTTTCTGGTTATATTTTGCTTGCTTGTTTGTTTTGTTGATTAGGTTCCATATAAAGAGGAGATCATATGGTATTTGTCCCTCACCTCCTGGCTTATTTCACTTAGCATAATACTCTTCAGTACCATCCATGCTGTCATGAAGGGTAGGAGCTCCTTCTTTCTTTCTGTTGCATAGTATACCATTGTGTAAATGTATCATAGCTTTTTGATCCATTCATTTACTGATGGGCACTTCAGTTGCTTCTAGCACTTGGCTATTGTAAATAGTGCTGCTATGAACATTGGGGTACATAGGTTCTTTTGGATTGATGTTTCAGGGTTCTTAGGATATTATCCTAGCAGTGGAATTGCTGGGTCAAAAGGCAGACCCATTTTTAGTTTTCTGAGGAAATTCCATACTGTTTTCCACAGTGGCTACACCAGTCTTCATTCCCACCAACAGTGCACTGTTTTTTTTTTGTTGGGTTGTTTGTTCCTTACTATAGTGTGTTTGAAAGTTCTTTATATGTTTGAAATACTAGTCCTTTGTCACTTATTTGATTTGCAGGTAATTTCTGATGATCTATAGCATGTATTTTCATTCTCTGAACAGTATTAGTTATAAAATAAAAGTTTTAATTTTGTCAAAGTCCAATTTATTTCCCTTTTGTTTTATGAATAGCACTTTAAGTGTCATGTCTAGGAACTCCACTTAACTCCAAGTCATTAAGGTGTTTTTCTGATGCTTTTATTGGCTTATGTTTGACATTTATATCTGTGATCCATTTAACTTAATTTTTGTTTAAAGGATAAGGTTTAGGCCAAGGTTTGCTTTTTGTATATGAATGTCTGGTTGTTCCAACAGCACTTGTTGAAAAGACTATCTTTTCTCCATTGAAATGCTTCAACACCTTTTGTTACAGATCAGTGGGTCATATTTGTGTGGGTCTCTATCTGGAACAAATTTGTATTATTATGTACCAAGCAATGTGTTTGTTTTTCTTTTCCTACTCAGACATTTGAGTTCACATTTTTTGGACATCCATGTATACTCAAAGATGATGTTTAAAGATTAAAAGATGGTGTTTTGATTTTCTAAGACATTTCCCTTTTATTTAAAAAAAATTTTTTTAATCCTCACCCAAGGACATGATTATTGATTTTAGGGAGAGGGGAAAGGAGGGAGAGAGAGAGAGAGAAATATCTGTGTGAGAAAGAAACATTTCAACAAAACATTTATTGCCTTTTGTATGTAGCCTTACTCGGACCAAACCCACAACTCAGGTATGTACCCTGACCGGGAATCAAACCTGTGAACTTTTGGTTCATAGGATGATACCCACTAACTAAGCCATACTAGCCAATACTCCCTTTTTTTATTTTTTAATTGATAGTAAGGGCTGTCTAATAAGACCCCCAAACTTATATCTGTCATCTTTTTTTCCTAAATCACCTCTTAAAAACAAAGAGCTGATAGTAAATATTGACTAAAAAAATCCAAAACTTATGTATCTTGTATCTTTTCTTCCTTCTATTTTTGTAAAAATGACCTATTTTCTCTTGAATTACTCTGCCTTTAATATGTATATATCAGTGTATCCATCAGTGGGTTAAAAATCTTAATTCTTCAGCTAACTTTGATTCAGCATAGTTAGTAGTATTTTCCTGTCCAGATTGCGCCACTCACTTTTTTTGTTATTGGTGTTTTGTTGCCATATAGTATATGTAATCCTGACATTCACTTATTTCAAGAAGGAAAAGGTGTTATTTGTGTTTTATTTTCTTTAGGCATGAAGCATGTTTTCTTTGAGAGTTATCCTCTTCACAATATTCTGTAATAAAACACAAGATCTGAGATGACTACCAAGATCACTCTGCTAGTTTGTGGTGAAGATAAACCAAGAACTCAGATTATTTGACTCTTAATCCAGCACTGACTTCCTAGACTGGAAAGTCTACAAACCACAGAATTAATGTGAAGCTTTTATGTAAAAGATAGATTATGGAAATTTTTATTGCTCCCTGCAGCCCAAAAGAATTTTCACTGTGATTGTGAGAAAAATATTGGTACTGAGATGGTAACCCAGTTGTTTTTAGCTCACCCAAAACCTTTATGGAATATAGTAAAGAGCTATGGAGTTAGCAATGTGTGGATCAAAACATTTACTCTCAGAGGGCATCTGTAATTTGTGGTTGGAAGGGCACCTATATGCTTTGTGAAGCAGTTCATCAGTAGTTGAAAATAATAGTGAAAGTGCTAAAGTGCTGCCAAGTATCAGAAATAAGCAGTGAGTCTGGGGGTAAATCCTTACCTCTGGATGAGTTGAATTTTGGGTAATCCTTTTATAAAATAGAAGAAGGTAGTGAAGATTAATGGAATTGATATGTCAATCTTGGGAAATATGCTTAAAAAAAAGCATACTAACTGCCTTCTAGTGAATATCTTTTACCTTATATTGGGTTGGCTAAAAAGTTCATTTGTTTTTTTCCCTAAGATGGCTCTAGTAGCATGTAGTTTTCTTTAACTTCATTTGAAACATTTTTGTTAGATTGTGTTGTGACAGCTACCATATCAGTGTGCATTTAAAAAAGAACTTACCAAACTTGGTGAATTTTTATGTAGCCATTTTAATATTGAAGACAGAATAAGCAACATTTTCAACATATTATGCTTTATTATTTCAAGAACGGTAAAAATGCAACTGAAACGCAGAAAAAGGATTTGTACAGTGTATGGAGAAGGTGCTGTGACTGATCAAATGTGTCAAAAGTGGCTTGCGAAGTTTTGTGTTGGAGATTTCTGGGTGGATGATCGTCCATGGTTGGGTAGACCAGTAGAAGTTGATAGCGATCAAATCGAGACATTAATTGAGAACAATCAATATTATACCACACAGAGATGGCCAACATATTCAAAATATCCAAATCAATAAAGTTATTCATAAAAATGAAAAATATCGTTTATTAAAAAAAAGTTACTTTGTGGCTTCCCATGGTACTGAAACACTAAGCTTGTACTTCCTGCCTATAATCACATGTACCAAAACCCCTTTGTGGTTGGGGCTTTTGTTAACCTTTTTTTTTTAAGTGCTTAACTCTTGCCTCAAATTAGAAGGAAAAATAAAAATTGCAAGCCATGGTGAAATTTGCTTGGAAGGCTCTATGTAATGTTCTCATGTAAATTATAGGAAAGTATCTTCTTAGAATATCAGTTCTAAGAAGAATTTAATAGAAGAGCTTTTAAAATATCCATCTGGTAGGAGGCCCCCAAAATTATGGAGATGTTTGCTAATTAACATTCTCTGTTTAGTACTTAATAACCTATTTACAGTGGGTTTCTGATTGATTACTGCAAATAAGTATTAGGAAGATCTTTATAGCAAATGTGTCCAGCAAGCTCAAATGTGTGAATAGTAAAGGCATACCCTTTGTTCTTGGCTCTTACATGTGGGATTTCACTTAAAAGAATGAACTGATTGTTATTGCAACTAAAAAAACAAAATGTTAACTTCTTCTCAGGCAGTTTATTTTGACTCCTAATGTTGAAGTAAATGTAGATGTATGTTAAATCTCATAAAAATTGACTGCAGAGAGAAAAAAAATTTTATTCATTTTATACAAAGCAAAACCACCAAATATTTATGACCCATTTTATAGCTTAGCATTAAATAGGTATCACTCATATTTTGGGACTTGTTGAGGCATTATTCAACATATGTGACTTTGTCAACTTGGACTAGTTCTTTCATTTTCTAAAATTTGCTTGTGTGTGTTTTTAACACTATTTTTAAATTCTTTTTCTTGAAGTAAAGAATCAGAGCCGTCAAAGTTGGCAAGTATTAAGCATACTAATTAGTTCAACATACTGATCAGTTCTTTAAATTATTAGTTCAAAGAGGCATGTAGACAGGGATGAAATCAGATTTGGGCATTTTTCACTCTAGTTGTTTTAGGATATTCAGGGTTCCTTTGATGTGTAAATAACAGATGCTCTTTCAAGCATGGCTCAGGATACATCACACATGTCTAAAACTTTGTCTCAGATTTAGGACCCTTCATTCTTATTGAATTACTTGTAACTGTACAGTAATTTTAGAGAAATCTTTTTAGAGTTTGTGTTTGACTGTTCAAGTTAGGGTATTTTATTTTTCATAATATGTTTTCACAGGCTTATTATTTTTTAATATATTGGCATAAATAGTTACAAGGCAACAAAATTTTACTTTATCAGTTATATTCACTTATTCCATTGTCAGTTTTAAAACTAAAAGCTTAGGCAGGTATGAATGCATAAAGATTATGTGTTTACATGGGTGCGTATACATACACACACATACAACTTCTTATGTGTATATATGTGCATGTGTATAATCACACTTAGCTATCTGTGTGGTAAAAGATAACATATTTGTTTTATTTTTATTAGCTAAGTACTCTCTTTAACTTAATAATTATCTAATAAGTAGAATTAAGAACAAACCTAGTAGTCTGTACTAAACATTATTTTTGATTTTTTAATAATAGTTTATTGATTATACTGTTACAATTTCCCAATTTATCTCCCTTTGTCCCTCTCCACCTGGTACTCCCTTTCCCTGCAGCATTCCTCCACCTCAGTTCATATACATATAAGTTCTTAGGCTCCTTCATTTCTGTATTGTTCTTAACATCCCCCTGTCTATTTTGTACCTACCAATTATGCATCTTAATTTCTGCACATATTCCTCCATTCTCACCCTTTTCTCTGCCAACTGATAGCCCTCTAAATGATTTCCATATCTATGATTCTGTTCCTGTTCTTCTATTCACTTTGGTTGTTTTTTTAGATTCAGTTGCTAATAGTTATGAATTTATTGCCATTTTAATGTTCCTAGTTTTGAGCTTCTTTTTCTTAAATAAGTCCCTTTAACATTTTTCATAGTAAGGGCTTGGTGATGATGAACTCCTTTAACTTGACCTTGTTTGGGAAGCACTTTCTCTGCCCTTCAATTCTAAATAACAGTTTTGCTGAATAGAGTAATCTTGATTGTAGGTCCTTGCTTTTTATCACTTTGAATACTTCTTGCCAGTCCCTTCTTGCCTGCAAAGTTTGTTTTGAGAAATTAGCTGACAGTTTTATCAGACCTCCTTTGTAGGTAACTCTGCTTTTCTCTTACTGCTTTTAAGATGCTCTGTCTTTAACCTTTGGAATTTTAATTATGGTATGTCTTGGTGGGGTCCTGTTTGGGTCCAACTTGTTTGGGACTCTCTGCTTCCTGGATTCGTATGCCTATTTCCTTCGCCAAATTGGGGAAGTTTTCTTTCACTATTTTTTCATATAAACTTTCAATTTCTTGCTCTTCCTCTTCTTCTGGTACCTCTGTGATTCGGATGTTGGAACATTTAAAGTTGTCCAGGTGTTCCTAAGCCTCTCCTCATTTTTTTGAGTTTTTGTTTCATCATTCTGTGCTGGTTGAATGTTTATTTCTTCTTTATGTTACAAATCATTGATTTGAGTTTCACTTCTTCCCCTCCACTGATGGTTCTGTGTATATTTTTCTTATTTCACTTACTGTAACCTTCATTTCTTCCTTTATGTTGTGGCCATACTCAGTGAATTCTCTGAGCATCCTGATCACCAGTGCTTTGAACTCTGTATATGATAGGTTGGTTATTTCCATTTCATTTAGTTATTTTCCTGGATTTTTGTTCTGTTCTTTCATTTGGGTCATATTTGTCTCCTCAATTTGGCAGCCCCGCTGTGTTTGTTTCCATGTATTAGGTAGAGTTGCTTTGACTCCTTGTCTTAGTAGGGTGGTCCGTTATAGAAAATGCACATATAAATCATGTGGGGCAGAGCCCTAGGTATTCATCAGAACAGGGCAACCCACTTTACTTCTTTGTGGCTCTGTTTTCCAGGAGGGCTCAGAAAGGGACCAGTGCTACTTTCTGGCTTCTGGAGGCTTGCCCAGCACTCATCCCATCTCCATTCATTTCACCCACTTCCTGTATGCTACTGGTGCCCTTCCAGCTTTTGCCCTGGTGTTGAATCCCATAGTAGGTGAGTTTGTATATGTTTTAAGACCTGCAGGCCCTTTAAGCAAGTTTCCTGAAAATCTGGCCATTTTTTCCACTGCCCCAACCTCCACTGGTTTTTATAGCCAGAAGTAAAGGGGATTTATCTTCTTGGGGCTGGAACCCTGGGTCATGTGGTCTGGCCTGGGGCTGGGATCATTTGTCCCCAAGGTATCCCTTTCAATTTTTATCTACCACACGTGAATGTGGGATTGCTTGTTCTACAGTCTCAGCTGCTTTGTGCAGCACTGCATGTCTGCTCTCTCCACAGCTCCACCCCTCCTACCCATCTGGAGGAATGTGGCTTCTTTAAATCCTTGGTTGTCAGACTTCCATACAGCTTGATTTTCTGATGGTTCTGGGTGTTATGTGTTCTGAGATCTAGTTGTAATTCTTTCCATGGTTGCCTGAGGAGGCAAAGTGTGTCTACCTATGCCTCCGTCTTGACCAGAAGTCCTGTTTTTAATTTAAGTGTCACAATTTACTGGCTCCTCTGATTTTCATGTGGGAAAACTTTAGTATTGTTGGGAACCCTTTTTGTAAGGAGAGGCATTGAATGGATGGTGGATTGGATGTGAAAGGTGAAAATCCATCGTCCCTGATCAGAGTGCTCCATTGCAGGTCCTGCTTCAACCAAGTGCAAGGTGCGGGACCTCCTTGTGACAGTAGTCCAGGCAGAGTCCTGTACTATGTTGCCTCCTATTTAGAAATAGTATTGGAAATATGAAATAACAATGTCTTGTATTAATTAAAGAGTACTAAGTATACTCTTTAAGTCACAGGTGGCAAACACAAAGCCTGTGCAGGCCGAATCCAGCCCTCCACCTTGTTTTATTTGGCCTAGCACCTTGTTTCTACCCAGTAGCAGCACTGAGCACTTGCTTAACTGTTAAGGAGTAGTTACATTTATACAGTTTTAAAATTACATTTGGCCCTTTGATTGAAGGCAACCACAAGGCTGATGTGGCCCCCGGTGAAAATGAGTTTGACACTCCTGCTTTAAATAAAATCGTCTTTTTTTTGACAGGTCATTAAATTACATGAGCTTTTATAGCAAATTTCATTTTATAGCTCTTCTTTATCAAAATATTACCACAACAGCCCTGGCTGGTGTGGCTCAGTGGATTGAGTCTGGCCTGTGAACCAAAGGGTCTCCAGTTCAATCCCTAGTCAGGGCACACGCCTGCATTGCTGGCCGGGTCCCCAGTAGGGAGCGTGGGAGGCAACCACACATTGATGTTTATCTCCCTCTCTTTCTACCCACCTTCCCCTCTCTAAAAATAACTAAATAAAATCTTTAGAAAAATACTACCATAACAGAAGCTTCTTTACTATATTATGCATTAAGATACTGAATTTCTGGTTGTGATTATGTAGCTTGCTGTCTTATGCCTTTTAAAGTTGTTTACTCTCCCTTGACTTTGGTTTTCACTTTTTTAAAATGAACATAAGGGCCTTGCTAAACCACAGGCTGTTTTTATATAAAGTTTTATTGGCACACACCCACTCATTTATGTACATGTTGTCTCTGGCTGCTTTCGCACAGCATGGCATAGTTGGGTAATTGTGACAGACACTTGTATGGCCTGCAAAACCTCAAATATTTATTATCCAGCTCTTCACAGAAAATATTTGCTAAATCTTGGACTAGATCATATCTAATGCCTACCCTTTGACTGTCCTAGACTCTTTATGTCAACATCTTAATTATAAGGATCAGAATTCTTTATTTCTGCTAAGGATAGTATACCATATACCATGTTGCAGCATTCATTTTTCCCAGTTACCAGCTTTGCTAATATAAAGAGAAAGAAAATATTGATTAGGTCCTTGGTTCTCTACGTATGGTGTGGTCTGTGGACCAGCTGCATCAGCATTACCTGGGAATTGTCTGCAAATGCAAACTTGCAGGGGCCCACCCCAGACCTCCTGAATTGGAAACTGGGGGTGAGTGGTGGCAGTGGTACCCACAACTGTGTTTTATGAGCATCCCATGTGATTCTGATGTTCACTGAAGTCTGAGAACCATTGGGCTAGATGACACCAAGTTCAGTTAAAAGATTTCTATTTTATTTTATAATAAAGGAAAAAGTTAAATTCTATAGTTGTTTGGTAAATCAGGAGAATCGTGAATTGTTGGATAGTATTATAGAAACCAGAGAAATTAATATTTTTTCCTCTCCAGTAAAACTTTTTGTCATAAATTGTATAATAACATTTTGATGTAATGAGAAATTCCTGAAGGATACATTTATGTCACTTTCAGCATAGTTTGTGTGTGTGTGTGTGTGTGTGTGTGTGGACAAAAAGAAAAGTAAATAATATGAATGATTTTTTTCATGGGATTTTCTTTTTCTTGGTCGGGGGTTAGAGTTATTTTAAAACTAAAGATTTGAAATAAACTGTTTTCACAATAAAAGAATCACACCAATAATTATTTTGCTTATAAAATTAAGCCTTTAAGAAAAGAATATTTAGAGGGTACAGTAGCTTGTCTGCTGTGGCTGCCTTCCTACCCATTTTAAGGGAGATCACTGTTGAATTTTCAATGCTGACAACCCCTAGAAATGTGCACCAATCAGACTACTCATCTGTTAGGAAAGATCACTAGCATAGTGCTTTGAATTAAGTATCAGAGAGGAATAGCAAAGTTGTACATGTCAAGAAAGCATTACTCGATGATGTTATTTGGAGAATTGCTTTCATCTTTGCTATATCTCACACCTGCTTCATTTGGCACAGGCTGTTTCCATCTCTTGAAAAAACAGTCTTGCCCTTCCACAATTCCTAAGTACTGGGTTGGCCATAAAGTCTGTATGGTTTTTCCATAAAATAAAAGACACAGTTTTCATTTTCTCCAGTAACTTTATTGATTTGGATATTTTAACCAAGTCAGCTATCTACCACATGGTAGGTATAACATTAATTGTTCTCAGTTAATATATTGATTTGATTGCCATCAACTTCAACAGATTTACCCAACTGTGGACCGTCATCCACTGAGAAGTCTCCTGTACGAAACTTCGTAAACCATTTTTGACATGTTTGATCAGTCACAGCCCCTTCTCCGTACACTGCACAAACCATTCCCTGTGTGTCAGTTGCATTTTTACCTTTCTTGAAATAATAAAGCATAATATGCTAAAAATATTGCTTATTTTCTTTTGTCTTCAATAATAAAATGGCTGCATAAAATTTCACCAATTTTGGTACCTTTTTTTAAATGCACGCTGATATGACAGCTGTCCCAATACAATCTAACAAAAATGTTTTGAATGAAGTTAAAGACAATTAAGTGTTACTAGAGCCATCTTATGGAAAAAACTAAATGAACTTTTTGGCTAACCCAATGTATAGATAACAGCATAATAATCAAAGAAAATTTCTAACATAAAAATTCATCTTAAAATATAGAGATGTAAGCTGAATTAACTAACTTCATTTTGTTGGAAAGGGACTCTTGGTATGTGTGTATGTGTACATATAATAAAGCATACACATGTATACACTTGTATTATTGTATGTACACTTATATATGTATATATACAGTTCATTTGATATGTATGTAAATATGTATTGACAAATTTCAATATATGTATTTTTAAAAATGAATAGCAACAAGCTTTCATATATAAAATCCTGTAATGCTATTTTTTTAACTGCTTCTGAAATCTGTGTTAACCCTCAGCACAACGTATTATGCTGGTTACTTCTACTGTCTCTTTTTTAATTTTTAAAAATATTTCTTCTTTTTTTTAATCCTTACCCAAGAATATGTTTATTGATTTTAAAGAGAAAGGGAGAGGGACAGGGAGTGAGGAAGAACAAGAGAGAGTGAAAGAGATAGATATTGATCAGTTGCCACCTCTATGTGCCCTGACTGGGGATCAAACCTGCAACCTAGGTATGTACCTTGACCCAGAATTGAACCTGCTGTATTTGGGTGTATGGGAGGATGCCCCAACCATCTGAGCCACATGGCCAGGAACCTTTTTTTTTTAATGCAGCCAAAATAGAATTAATTCAAGGGGAACAAAAACTTGCATTTGCACATGTGCACGTGTAACAGGTTATCCTTTATTATAAAGTAATAGTTAAATATCTCCAAATAATAATATAAATTCTGTGGTGTCTTCTTTTCTTCAGATAAACAGGTTTGACTTTTTAGCTTATCGGTGCTCTTTTTAAGTTAACATCGTGGTTGTTTGAATATAACTCTCTGGGAATCTTCCTCATTGTAGAAATTTTTGAAAAAGAGGATATATGTTTGCCTCAGTTTTTCACATTTTATAGATGACATATTTGGATATATCTGGGGAAAATCCAGTTAAAAATAATAGTATTTAATATTTAATAAGTGACCAGACTTTTTGAACCATCTAGAATTTCACTTTCTCTGCACATGGCATGTGAGTTTCAGCTGTTAGCACTTCTTTGCTCTGGGGAGGGTCGCTTGCTTTTCAGTCTTTGATGCTTGCTGTGTCAGCCTTTTTCATATTTTCAAAATGCCCATGTAAAAGGGCTTTTCATCCACTCATGCTGATAATTCTTTTGAACTTGAGGTTTTAACCAATCAAATCAAATTTAATTATACCTCAAATCTCATTACAGTGAATTCCAGTAGACTTCTAGGCTAAGTTATTATTATTATTATTTTTGTTATACTGGAATGCAGCCATTACCAATATTACTTGAAGTGAGTGGGCCATTGACTGCTGTTTGGGACATGTTTTGTAATGCCCAGATTTCTTACATTGACATTGGTAAATAGTGAATTTTATTCTTTTCTAAGGAAATGCTGAATTAGTCTAAAGTAAAATTCCATTTATTTCCATATATTTTAGGTGATGTTTTCCTATTCATCTCTAACAGCTTGAACGATTAAATTCCACAAACTATATCCTTAAAGAATCCTTCAGTTTTGTCATTGCTGATTCTTGTTTTTTGTTTCAAAGATATAAGACTGAGTGGGCATTTAAATACTCTTGGAAGCATCACCTGGGGTGGTTTAATGCATATTTGCCTGGTGTTCTGAGAGTGTATTTTTCCTTTTTGCTTCATTAAAAAAAAGTTTGAACAGTTTATTTACTGGAGAGAAAATAGGAAATATAAACATTTTCGACTGCAGCATGTATTAAAGGAAGGTGGACTAGTACTGACATTTTTTAGCACTTTCTTCAAAATGATTGTTAACACATGTATGTTATATGTTAGCATCTCGTTAAATTCACTTGTTAATCTGTATTTATGTTTCTGTGTGTGCAGAATTCTTTTTCCCAGCAGTTTAAGTTTCTGTTTACTTTAAAGTAAGATTTTATTTGGATTTCTAAGCAGATTTAGAAGTAATGATATTTAAAATACTAAAAGTTTCTTTTCATCTCTAACATGTTTAATGTTAGACCAATTTTTTTTATCTGCAAGAACAAAATACAGAACTCCTTTCTTTGGAGCCTTTGCTTCTGAAATGGAAAATAGGGTTCACGAAAAGCAGTTAATCACAGAGCTCTTATTAAAGGTGAAAATTGTATTTTCTTTTTTAAGTTCAACTAAAAACTGCCAGTTCCCCTGAATTTATTATAGCAAGGGCTCTAGTTTTAAAATGAAGTGAAATGTAAAGTTAATTTACATACTAGGTACTTTGAAGTTAAATTTTGTTTGGTAAGTCATTAGGGATTTCAAGTACATATGTTTAAAGCAGTTTTAATAATTTTAGTAATGAAGCTGCCATGCATGGTGTGTCTGCAATTTCCATGTGTAGGACAACTTGATGCCATAAATTGGTGGGTTTTAGAATTTTTGCAGTAGTTTTTCCCACTATAGTCAGAGGGCATAGCCAATTCTTGTATCTCTTTTGACTTAAGTGCAAGAGAGCATGACACGTACACATGGTTGTCAGTATTCTTTTGTAAGCAGAAGCCCAAACTATCATTAGGTAAATAAAACTTTAGCTAACAAGGACTGTAGCCTGCTAGACCAATATAATTTGAGAGAGCAGAGGGTTAACTTTTTCCTTTAGAAAAAAATACTTCCAATTCCATACATGTTTAGACAGAGTACACTGAATATTGCTTTAGCCTTTTATTGAAGTGTTGCTATTGGGAACTTAGATTGATGAAATATATTTTATCTGTAGTTACAGATGATGAGAGATGTGGAACTTCATGCCTACAGACAAAAGCACAAGAATCTTGAGAGCTGGTGGTTAGGGCATGGCCTCTGAGGGGAGCTATGGCCCTAGGGGTTCAGATCTCAAGCCAGTACTTACTAGTTGTGTGTCCTTAGGCAAGTTATTTAATCTCACTTATCTCATTTTTTTCATCTATACCATGAGAGTCTCATAAGGTTGCTGGGAAGATTAAATATGTTCATGTATGGGGGGGCAAAAGTAGATTTGCAGTTGTAACAAATAATACAGTAATACAAGAGTAAACTCTGTGTTTACCCTTCTTTAACTCTAAACCTGCTTTTGCCCACCCCTGTATATAAAGTGCCTAGCACAGTGCCTGAAATATAGTCCTATAGGAGTATTTGTTAGGAGCTGTTGTTGTTACAATATCATCACCATTATTAGAGACACCCCGAAGCTCGCTGGCCTCATCCAAGAACCTTACTATTTAGCTTCATTCTGAGTGTCCCTAGTACTCTATTGGATGTACTGAGCATACCCTGAATTTGGTGTGTTTCGAACCTCTTCATTCATCTTTATTATAATTTCCAGACCATAAAGTTCAAAGAGGTGGTCCAGAATGTTGGACCCATACAGTTTTTAACATCGTAAGCCAATATGTTAAAACTGAGTGGTTCCAAATACAAGTCCAGACATTCAAATTTTCTTGGAAAATCAGAATATCTGGCAGTATTGAGCCCACATTACTGTGTGGCAACAGTTGGTTTGAGCTGAGTAGCAGCTGGCTCTTGAGACAGGGCTGTGCTCTCCAGATCACCAGAATCTCTGCCACTGCAGTTGCTTTGACCCCTTCCTCCATCAGCCATTTGTATCATTTGCTTGGGCTGTGTAGTATTTATTTGCTGCCAGCAGTTTAGACTAAGCAGTGCTCCTCAACTGTGTGTTGTGCACAATCACATTCCACAGTCCTGTGCTGGTAGGTCGCCAGATTTTGATCAGTGTGTAAAACCTGTTTGTTAACTCCAGTACACACAGTAGTGCTTTGACTTTGTCTGTCAGAAGGAACAGTGAGCTGTGCAGATGGGTCTGTGCTGTCTAAGCAGGATACAATCTGCTGAAAATAAGGGGTAAAAAATTTAGTCTTTGTTGAAAGCTCAAGTCCCAAAAAAAAATCAATGAAAGCCCATGGCAAAGAAAAAGGGGATGTGGGAGAGCTTTGCTTTCTGAGAGTGTCGAAGCACAGTTGAGGCAGGTCAAAGTGCTATGCGGGGTCGACAGGGGAAAAAAGGGATAACTGTGTCCTTCACAGCAGCTTTTCTCAACCTCAGCACTGCTGACGTTTGGGGCCCAATAATTCTGTGCTGTGGGCGCTGTCCTGTGCTTTACGGGATGTTCAGCAGCATCTGTGGCCTCTGTGTCCTAGAAGCGAGAAACACTTATCTTCCTCTCCTGGTAGTGAAAACCAAATGTCCCCTGGGTGGCAGAATTATCCTTGGCTGAGGACCACTACTCTATAAAGATATGGAAGACATTTGTAATGTAGTAGTTGTGCTTTAGTAACCATTGCCATCTTTAGTACTCCTTTTAGTCTTAGCATTTTTTCCTTTCTAATACTTGCTTCATAACCTATTTTTCTAAAGCATGCAGTATTTATTTCACAAACATTTTAATGCAATAAGAGAGATGAGATATTCATTCTCTTTCTCTTTCTCTACAGTGAAGCCCAGCTACTAATATCTTTCAGTAGAGGCCAACTGACCTCCTGAGGAGACAGCTCAGTGTGCTGGGGACCTGGGCTTTCGCTCCTCCTGCACTGCTCATTAGCTTTGCAAGCCTGGGCAAGTCAGCATTATGTATGTGGCTTGTCTAGAAAATGGGCTGCTTGTATCAGATATGATCACCATGACTTCTAGGTAAAGTGTAGGCTCTGAGTCAGAAAATACTGTAAGATTTCTGAAGCCTGAAAGGCATCTATATATACCCCCCTCCCTTACACACATATGTTACGTTGGTTTTTTCCTTGCCTGAGGTCAAACTTTTAATAGTCAAGATCATTTAACCAGAGTATCTCATATTTTTTCACCCTGTTAAAATGAATAACTTTAATAAAGTGTCATGTAATGCTAGGTTTTAACTTTGGGGAACATGTAAAGGTGCCTTAGATGACTGTGTTAGTTATCTATAACTATACAATGAATTACCACAAACTTAGTGGTTATAACCACATGTATTTATCATCCCACAGCTCTCTAGTCCAGCCTCTGGCCGGTGTGGCTGGTTCTCTGCTCAGAGGTTCAGCAGGCAGCAGGTGAGGTGTCAGCCAGGGCTGTGATCTTGTCTGAGGCTCTGGCCTCTGCCAAGGCTATTGGCATATTTTTTTCCTGTGGTTGTATTGCTACATTAGTATCAAGGAGGTGATTTATGACATGTATTACCTAGTAACTCACCAGCGTTTTACTGAATAATGTGAACAAACTTGAAACATTTTGTCACTGAAAAGTACATTTTGTGGTTTTTAGAACACAGTGGTATTAGTTGATAGGATCCTGGGACTTACATTAAGCAACTATTTCCTAGAAACTAAAATTTTACACTTGCAGCTGTCAAAAGCCACAGCTATTTCCAAATGATCTTTTCCCCCAACCCCCAAAAGAATAATTCATAAGATCAGTAAGTATCCTGGGCTAGCATGCATATCTTTGGTGTTCTCACAGATGTAAGAAGTTTGAAGCAGCAGTGTCTGAATTTCAGGGCAGAGTTGTTACATTATTAAGTTATTGCTGTAATTTAGACACACAGGACAGCTTGTCTTTCCCCCCCCCCAAGTGGATCTGCATTGTTTTCTTCCAAGGTGGTTCTCTAAGAGTCACCCAATGGGATAACTAATCTGTTGTGTAAAAAATGAACTGGTTAGCCCCGGCTGGTGTAGCTCACTGGATAGAGCATGGGCCTGTGAGGCAAAAAGGTTGCCGGTTTGATTCCCAGTCAGGGTACATACCTGGGTTGCAGGCGAGGTCCCTAGTAAGGAGCACATGAGAGGTAACCACACATTGATGTTTCTCTCCCTGTCTTTCTCCCTCCCTTCCCTTCTCTCTACCAATAAATACATAAAATCTACCAAAAAATGAATTGGTTAGGATTTTAAGATTATATTAACAGACTCCAAGTTTATGCATTAAGGACAGAAAGATTTTTAGATTCATAAATTCGAGTGACCCTTAGTCCTGCCTGTGTGATTTATGCTATACTTACATGGATTTTCACTTAACGCTGATAGACTTCATATGTGAGGGAGTCTGTAAATACAAAGAGTGAAGGTGGAGTCATAGCTGACCTCAGGGAACTTACAGTTTTGAGGTAGGAAGTCAAGAGTCAAGTTAGAGGTTGTAGAATAGGAAAGTGTATCAGATGAGGACCTCATTACAAATTTCGTATATATCAGGGACCTCATTTTATAATTTCAGTCTAATATAATTTTTATGGTCAGTGATAGTAATCTGATATGTGATGTGTGCCACCAGTCTGTCTGTTGGAACACTTCATGTGCTTTCACCAGGCAGTTTGTTTTTTATATAATTTGGAAGAAAATGAAATTAGATACTTTTTCTTTGAAACAAGACTACTTATGTCGTCTTCATGTACCTTCCTGGTCTCTGATTAGTTTTTGTAACTCTTCTGTCTTTCACAGCTGATTTGACTAAATTGGGTTAAAACTGTTGTCTAATTTCCCATAAGTGGGTTTTCTTTGTGAGCATATAAATACTGTAGACTAAACAGGACCAATATGACATGTCTTTATAATATAAGGGCTCAGTTAAACTGATTTCAAAGTACTGATATCAGCAATTTAATCTATAGTGGGCTATTAGAACAAATATTTGAAACTAAACCATTTGAACTTTTATGGGGTGGTAAAATATATGTAATATAACAGTTGCCATTTTAACCATTTTTAAGTCTGTAATTCCGTAGTGTTCATTATATTCATGGTGTTGTGCAACCATCACCACTATTTATTTCAAAAACTTTTTCATCACCTCACATACAAACTCTGTAATGATTAAGCAATTCCCCCCTCACTCCAAACCCTCATAACCTCTAATGTATTTCTTTCTGTTTCTATGAATTCACTTATTGTAGATATTTCATATAAGAGAATTATCATATATTTGTTCTTCTGTGTTTTCACTTAGTACAATGTTTTTTCAGGGTTTATCCATGTTGCAGCTTGTATCAGAACTTTACTTTTTATGGCTGAATAATATTCCATTGTATATACCACATTTTGTTTATCCACTCATCTGCTGTTGAACACTTGGGTTGTTTGCACCTTTTGGCTATTTGGAATAATGCTGCAGTGTGTTAGTTCATGCTGCATAACAAAATACCACAGACTGGATGGATTAGGAACAGCAGAGATTTATTGCTCACAGTTGTGGAAGCTGGAAATTCAAGTTCAGGATGCCAGCATGATCTGGTGAGGGTCTTTATTGGGGTTGCAGATATCTCATTGAATCATCACTTGGCTGAGGTAGCTAGGGAGCTCTGTGGCCTCTTTTATAAAGAGCGCTGATCCTGTTCATAGGGGCTCCACTCTCATGATCTAATCCCCTCCCCAAAGCCTCTTCTAACATATTGCACTGGGCGTTAGAGTCTTACCATGTGAATTCTAAGTGGACACAAACATTCTGACTGTAGCATGCAGTGAATGTTGATATAGAGTATCTGTTTGAGACTCTGCTTTCTATTCTTTTAGGTATATACCTAGAAATGGAATTTCTGAGCCATATAGTAAGTCCATTTTTAGCTTTTTGAGGAACTATCAAACTTTTCCACAGTGGCTGCACTATTTTCTCACCAGCACTGTATGTGGGTTCTGATTTATCTCTAATGCTTGTTATTTTCCATTTTTGATTATAGCCATCCTAGGAGGTATGAAGTGGTATAAACCACTTGAATTTTTAAAAGTAAATTTAAGATGGTTTATGAAAGCTTTAAACTTTATTTTAAAATGCCCTGAATTCAACAGTTTTTAAAAATTACTGTATTTTAAAATATTTTACATGAAAAATTGTTAAACCCTCTAATTCTTTTATATATTAACATTGCCCACTTTTATCCCTGTTGTCATAATTTTTAAAGTGTATGTATCATAACTAAAGTAAACTAAAGAAATGGAAACTTTTTTTTGAAAAAAAAAAAGGAACTTCTTATAAATTAATGCCAAACTGATTTCTAACCATAGGAACTAATTGGGATTCTCCAAACAGGTCATGCATTTCTTCTTATACCAGTCATTCTCAAAGTGTGGTCTGTGGACCAACAGCATTGCATCAGCATTACCTGGGAATTGGATATAAATGCAAATTCTCAGGCCCTACCAAAGTCAGAAATTGAGGGATACAGCCCAGAGTTATAACTGTGTTATAACAAGTCCTCCACATGATGTATACCAAAGTCCATGCCATTCTCTCCATTGGGTGCATCCTCTCGTCCTTTACAGCATGGTGAGGGACCATACGCCTTGGCCCAGCTGTAGTGACACCCCTTACAGGACGGCTTCCCTCCCCCTACCCAGGCAGTTCCTGCTCAGGGCTCCCTGAGTGCTCTGCTGTGGAGTGCTGATACTTTGTTAGGTATTCCCTCCAGTTCAGAAGCCCTTCAGTGTAGGAATTTCCATTTCTTTCCATTCTTCATCTTTCATAATGCTTAGCAAGTTATAGAAATTCTTTGAAGATTTGTTCATCTGCACTATATTCCCAGTAAGTAGGGAGAGGGTACATGAATAATTACAGGGAAGGAGAGAGGAAACCAGCTGTTATTTAATCTGTGGGATACTGGAAACCATGGCAAAGGTGGTTTTAAGTTAAAATTTTTTTTTCTTGTGGGATTTTATATATTCCTATTTCATTGTTTTTTTCCCCTCATTTGAACAGTGGTATGATGTTAAGAATACAGAGTTAAGAATCAGAGGAAGTTGCCTTAAAATACAAGGTTGTCTGAACTGAACTTCGAAGATATATGGGAGGTGGCTTCTGAGATTATTTGAGAGTATAACAAAGTGTTCTTAAAAACAGTTGTCCTTTCTGTTAATTTTATTTCACTATTCACTAGTTCAATACATACTTTAGATTTTTCTTTTTCTTTTTAAAAATTTTTAAAGTTTATTTTATTGATTATGCTGATATAGTTGTCCCAATTTTTTTACTTTGCCCCCTCGTGGTACCCACCTTTCCACCAGCTATACCCCCTCCTTAGTAAATGCCCATGGGTCATGCATGTACGTTCTTTGGCTTCTCCCTTTTCTATACTATTATTAACATCCCCCTGTCTATTTTGTTCCTACCAATTATGCTTCTTGATCCCTGCACCATTTCCCCCTTTCTCGCCCTTTACCCTCCCAGCTGATAACCCTCCAAATGATCCTCATACTTAGGATTCTGTTCCTGTACTAGTTGTTTGCTTAGTTTGTTTTTGTTTTTATTTTTTGGATTTAGTTATTGATATTTGTGAGTTTGTTGTCATTTTAATGTTCATAGTTTTGATCATCTTTTTCTTAAAAAAGTCCCTTTAACATTTCTCATAGTAAGGGCTTGGTGATGATGAACTCCTTTAGCTTTACCTTGTCTGTTAAGCACTTTATGTGCCCTTCCATTCTAAACAATAGCTTTGCTGGATAGAGTAATTTTGGATGTAGGTTCTTGCCTTTCATGACTTTGAATACTTCTTGCCAGTCCCTTCTTGCCTGCAAAGTTTCCTTTGAAAAATCAGCTGACAGTCTTATGGGAACTCCTTTGTAGGTAACTGTCTCTTTTTCTTTAAAGATAAAGAGGGAATCTTTAACCTTTGGCATTTTAATTATGGTGTGTTTTGGTGTGGTCCTCTTTGTATTCAACTTGTTTTGGACTCCCTATGCTTCCTGGACTTGTATGTCTATTTTCTTAACCACATTAGGGGAGTTTTCTTTCATCATTTTTTCAAATAATGAATTTCTCATTTTGACATTAAAATGACAACAAACTCACAAATATCAATAACTAAATCTAAAAAAATAAAAACAAAAACAAACTAAACAAACAACTAGTACAGGAACAGAATCATAGGTATGAGGATCATTTGGAGGATTATCAGCTAGGAGGGGGAAGGGCAAGAAAAGGGGAAATGGTGCAGGGATCAAGAAGCATAATTGGTAGGAACAAAATAAACAGGGGGATGTTAATAATAGTATAGAAAAGGGAGAAGCCAAAGAACGTACATGCATGACCCATGGGCATTTACTAAGGAGGGGGTATCGCTGGTGGGAAGGTGGGTACCAGGAGGAGGGGGCAAAGTAAAAAAAATTGGGACAACTATATCAGCATAATCAATAAAATTGATTGATTTGGAAATTTTTCAAATTTCCAATTTCTTGCTCTTCTTCTTCTCTTTCTGGCACCTTTGTGATGAGAATGTTGGACCTGTAGAAGTTGTTCTAGAAGCTGCATATACTACTACCATTTTTTTCAATTTTTTTTCTTCATCTGGTTCTAACTGGCTGTTTTTTTTTGTTTGTTTTTTGTTTGCTTCCTTATGTTCTAAATCACAGATTTGATGCTCAGCTTCACCTACTCTACTTTTGTTTCCCTGTAAATTGTTCTTTATTTCGATTAGTAAATCCTTCATTTCTGACTGGATTTTTTTATGCTGCTGAGGCCTTCACTAAGTTCCTTGAACATTCTTATGACATTCTTGAACATTCAGTGTTTTGAACTCTGCATCTGATAGATTGCTTATCTCCATTTCGCTTAGCTCTTTTTCTGGAGTTTTAATCTATTCTTTCACTTGGGCCATGTTTCTTTGTCTCCTCATTTTGGCAGCCTCCCTGTGTTGATTTCTATGTATTAGATAGAGCTTCTTTGACTCCGTGTCTTGGTAGTATGCTCTGATGTAGTAGGTGTCTTATAGGGTCCAATGGCACAGCCTCCCCTATTACTCAAGCTGGCTATTCAAGGTGTGTGCCCTTCTTGTGGGCTGAGTACATCCACCTCTTGTAGTTGAGTCTTGGTTGCTATTGGCACATCGGTGGCAGCCAGTCAGCTGCAAGGATTGGCTATGACCACTTACCATCAGCCTCCACCCTCCATGGAGGATCAGCTGTGTAGGAACAGGGTGTCAGTGCTCCAAACTGGTCTGTAGCTGTTCACTGATGCACTAGCCCTGGGGTTTCCTGGGTGCTACAGGCTAAGGTCAGCCCCCACCTGTGCTTTGCCTGGGGCCACCCTCCCTGAGCTCTAAAGCAATCTGGGATGGCTGCTACCTGTGCTGGGCTTGGAGATTCCCAGGCAAAGACAAGCTGTGAAGCTAATCTGAATGCTGCTAGTGTCCAGCCTGGAGCTCACTGAGGCCAGCTGGTGCTTGTTTGAGAGGATTTTGGAAGTTGTAAAGCAGGGACCAAGACCAGTTATTCATATGGGAAAGCAGCTTGGGTGGACCCATAAGTTGAGTGGGGCACAGTCTCTGCAGATCTCCAAGGTGGACACTCAAACAGTGTTAGCCTGATAAATGGAGTCTCAAATATGGCACCAGCCTGATGACTCCATGGCTCTGCAGGGAGAGGGCTTAGAAAAGGGACAGTGGCCTCTGCTTGCTTTGATGCCAGATACTTCAGCCTCTCCCTTCAAGCTGCCATTCTGGTGATGGAGCTCAGAGGGAATGAATCTGAGTAGGTGAGTCTGTGTATGGGTTTTTTAAGAGGAACTGCTTGGGACTCCAGAAGTTTCTTCCACTGACTCAATGCCTGCTGGTTTTTGCAGCCAAAAGTTGTGGGGATTTATCTTCCTGGCACTGGAAACCTGGCCTGGGGGGCCTGGTGTGGTGCTGGGCCTGCTTGATTCTGATATATCCCCCTGAATTTTTATCTACCACATGTGGGTGAGAGACCAGCCTGTTCTGCATTTGTGCCCTTCCTCCCAGTCTTAATGTATGTGGTTTCTTTAATTCTGTAGTTGTCAGACTTCCATTCAACTCAAATTCTGGCATTTCTGAGTGATGATAGTTCTGTATTTTAGTTGTAATATTGATGTGGTCATGTGAAGAGGCAAACCATGTCTGCCAATGCTGCCATCTTTACCCGAAGCCTCTAGATTTTTTAAATTGTACACTTTTACCCTGCAAAATTTAAATATTCTATAGTTGAAGATATCATCTAAGTTTTTGCACACATTCTATTGTAAAATAAGTAATGGGATCTGTTGAGGTGGAAAATTTTTTTCTTTTATCCTCTAGGTTCTTTGGTGTAAAAATCAAATTAACATCTCAGATTAACAGAAGAAAAAAACAAATTTAAATATGTACATACAGGGGCCCCATAAGAATATGAAACCAATAGGCATTCAGGCCAAGAAAGGCTATGTTGGGAATCTCCCTGCCTGGTTTCAGAAGCTGTATCCCCCACCAAGGCTAAGGCTGAGGTAGCGACCTTGGACTGTAAGCCACCAAGGAGACAAAAGCTTATCTCCCTGGCGTAGGAACATCAATTCTGCTCCTTTTACTTCATCCATAACTGGCCCCCAATGCTTGGTTGGTTAGCCAATGATGTGTAAGATTCCTCAAGGGGGGAACAACTTAAGACAGGCACAATCACGTGGGAGGCCCCCAAGGAAGGACTTTGGGGACTACAGCAAAAGGGAGTGATGGACCCTCCCCCCTCGGCTTTGACAAAGCCTGAGTCCTCATTCTGTCTGTGAGAAATCTCTTAATCTCTTGGCTGCCTTAATTCCCGTGCTCCACCTAAGCCTGAAACAATGACAGAGGGTGGTGCAGCCCTGTGCTGGAAAGGGTGGGTTCCCTGGGCAATCAGGCCTAAGAAAGAATATGCAAAATCCTGTGAAAACTGCTTTGTTTAGAATGCTCTCAATTAAATGATAAAGGTCCAAACAAGAAGTAAGTTTGTTCCTCAAAGTTTTACAGCTCTTTACCTATCTGGTCCTGACTCAAAATAGGCCCTCAGAGTTCTTTGTTATCCATTGTTTGATCCTTACTGCCTGGCAATGATTAATGAGCTTTACCTGAATTCCTGTGTAAATGAATCCAATAAAAGCCCATTGAGTAAAAGGCTCTTGATCCTTCTCCTTTGAGAGATTGGCCGCCTTCCTCCCCAAGCAGATCATGTCTTGGTAGACTTATTTTCATCTGTGGCTGCTGGGGTGGGGGGCCTGTGGGCGGAGTACCCCCCCCACAAGGCTAAGGAGGAGGTGATAGGGTTCTGGGACTTCAAAGGGAGGGAGGACAATTCATAGGGAGTTGGTAGGAGCAGATGTTTGGTAAACAATGTTTGCTGTGCCATGAGTAAAGAGACAATGGACACAGAGAGGACTTTGATCTCCAGGCCTGGCCTAGGTCCCCTCAGATCACCACACCCCATATAGTCCACATTCTTTTTAGTTATCTCTGGTGAGATTGGTTCCTTTCTGGGCCAGACCCTCTGTCTAAATTCTTTTAGTCAGTTAAAGGGGAGGCAGTAAGCCCTTCCCTGAGTCCTCTCGGGGCTGATTGTTTTAGCTCAAAAGAGTCCACGTGCCAAAGTGGCACATTCTGGGTAGACGTGCTCTGAACCCCTACTGATCCATGTTTTTCAGTTCCTGGGATAAAAATTGAAACTTGGTTAGTGGTTGCTACAGTTCAATCCCATTATAGCTGCAATGAAGTTTTCTTTAGGAAAAACCTTTCTTCAACTACATACACCTTTTTTAGCTTAGGCTTCATAAAGCCTCATAATTGAGGCTGCATTGGAGTTGAGTATCTCACATTTGACAGACTTCTAGTGCTCCATTTATTTCCCACAATTTTCTGCATGTTTGTCTCAAATGAACCATAAAATGATTCAGTGCCAACATGTGGTTTTAATAAGAAAGAAGCATGGGCAAATGAATGTTGTATTAGAATCTGAATTAGAATGTTGAATTAGAATTGAAGTTTTATACAGTTACTATATTACATTTTTTATTCTGTGCAACAATTGTGTATATTAATGATTGAAAATCATACATTTGTTGAGAAATAATTTTCTGCAAGTTTTTTATAGTAAATTTCTAGTTAGGTTTTATAAGTTAAGTAGGAACAACTTTCTCCCAGAGCTCTTTTTTATCTCCTTAGCTTTTAAATATTATGGTTAATATTAAATAAGATGACTGTTTCAAAATTAATTTGGTATTATTGAACTCACTTGTTTGTAAAATTCCTATTGCAAATAAAGCCTTTGAAGCAAGAATTTACTCTGTAGCTGCTCTGAGCACTAGGATTAGGCACAAGTGAAAATTCCTTCTCTTCTTCCCTTTCTGTAGTGGAATAGCATGAGGTTATAGAAATGTGTCTGTTTCCTCAGGTGGGTCTTGGGGTGAGAGGTGAGGGGGGCTGGGAGAGGTAATGAGAAAAAGAACAGTAACAGAGGCCACATGGCCCTATCTTGCCCTTAACAGGTATTGCCTAATCCAAAATCATATTTTCAATCAGCTTTACAACAATAAAAATGATATTCTTTCTTCCTATCTATCATCTATCTATCTATCCTCTGTCTATTTAATCTTTTTTTAAAGATTTTATTTATTTTTAGAGAAAGAAGGGAGGGAGAAAGAGAGAGAGAGAGAGAGAGAGAGAGAGAAACATCAATGTGCGGTTGCTGGGGGCCGTGGCCTGCAACCCAGGCATGTGCCCTGACTGGGAATCAAACCTGCGACACTTTGGTTCTCAGCTCATGCTCAATCCACTGAGCTATGCCAGCCAGGGCCTAAATATTAAAGTACAATTTATTAATTCTTCCTTTTATAGATCATGCTGCTGGTGTCAAGACTTAAGAATTCTCTTTTTCTTAAGTATATTTTATCGATGATGCTATTACAGTTGTCCCATTTTTTTCCTCCCCTTTATCCCTTTTGCCCTGCATTCCTTCTCTCTCCAGGATCCCCCTCCCTTAGTTCATGTGCATGGGTTGTACATATAAGTTCCTTGGCTCCTCCATTTCCTATACTATTCTTAACCTCCCTTCTGTGTATTTTGTATAATTGGTACCTACCAATTATGCACCAGTTATACTTCTTATTCCCAGTACCTTTTCTCCCATTCTCCCCCTTCCTTTCCCTGCTGAAATAAAAAAAAATGAGGAGAGGCTGAGAAACCTGTGGGACAACTTTGAACATTCCAACATCTGAAATATAGGGGTGCCAGAAGGAGAAGAGGAAGAGCAAGAAATTGAAAACTTATTTGAAAAAATAATGAAAGAAAACTTACCCAATGTGGGGAAGGAACTAGACATGCAAGTCCAGGACACTTAGAGCCCAGCACAAGTTGGATCCAAGAAGAAATACACCAAGACACATCATAATTAAATTATCCAAGATTAAAGATGAGAGAATCTTAAAAGCAGTAAGAGAAAAGGAGACAGTTACCTCCAAAGGAGTTCCTGTGAGATTGTCAGCTGATTTCTCAAAAGAAACCTTATAAGCAGGAAGGGGTTGGAAAGAAGTATTCAAAGTGATGAAAAGGAAGCACCTACATCCAAGAATACTCTAGCCAGCAAAGCTATCATTTAGAATGGAAGGGCACATGAAGTGCTTCCTAGAGAAGGTAAAGTTAAATGAGTTCATCATCACCAAGCCCTTTTCATTATATGAAATGTTAAAGGGACTTATCTAAGAAAAAGGAAAGGATAAAATATATGAACAGTAAAATCACAACAAACTTACAACTATCAACAACTGAACCCACAAAAAACAAAAACAAAAACTAAGCAAACAACTAAAAAAGGAACAGAACCACAGAAATGGAGATAACATGGAGGATGTTCTATTTTAAAAATAAAGAAATAATAATGCTTTATATGTAAAGAAGATGGTTTTGTAGAAGTTCATTTATAAGCCCAATTTTGTTTCTTTCGCTCTATATTTTGTCTTTGCTTTTTAGAAAAACTAATTGGACTGATGTGTTGCTTTTACATCATGATGTATCCTCTTCAAAGTATTTGTTCCTTTTAGATTAGTTTTATTGAGGTATAATGTACCTAAAATGTATTCATTTTAAACATACCAGCCTGTAGATTTTGACATATTCATACAACCTTGTAACCCCATCATCTCAAGGAAGACAGAGATAAGGAACAGGTGTCAACAAATTAGTAAATGTCTTAGACTTTTTGTTATTACATTAAGAATTTATTAGGGGAATTTACATAGGATATGCATCCTGGGCAGTGGCGAGACACCATGAATATCCTCCTTCAGCATAGCAGATGCTAAAGGCTTATATAGGACAGAGCAGGATGGTTGGGGTACTGGGGTATGACCTGCCCCAGAATAGGGGAAAAACACTTGTCACACTTGCCTGGGGTTGGACAACAGCCCCTTCCAGGAACCAGCACAGACCAGCATGCTGTGGAGCATGTGTAGAAGTGGAATAGGTGGGCCACATGGTGTGACTTTAACTTTTGAGAAACAGCCAAACTTTGTCCAAAGTGATTGTACCATTCACACACTTCTACCACTGAGCTATGTGTGAGTTCTAGTTGCTTTATATCCTTGTCAACTCTTGGTATTGTCTGTCTTTTTACTTTTCTGTATATATATATATACACACACACACACTTTTTTTTTCTTTTTCTTGCCTTATGATTATTGGCTAGTCCCTCCAGCAAAATGTTAAATAAGGTGGCAACTGTGGACATCCTTGCCATTTTCCCAGTCTTGGGGCAAGCATGCAGTCTTTTACCACTAAATGTGGTGTCAATGGTATGCTTCTTATAGATGTTCTTTATGAGGTTAGAATAGTTCTCTGCTATTCCTAGTTTGTTTATTATAATGGGTGTTTAGGTTTTTGAAATACTTTTCTGGCATTTATTGAAATGATCATGTGGCTTTTCCTTTTTATTCTGTTGATATCAAAGTATATTGAATTTAGACTGATGAAACAACTTTGTATGTCTGAGGTAAACCTCACTTGCTTGTGATGCATTATCCTTTTTATTATTTCTGGATTCAACTTAGTAATATTTTGTTAAAGTTTTTTACATCTATGTTCATGAGCAATATTGATGCATAGATTTTCTTGGAATATCTTTGGTTTTGGTATCAGGGTAGTATAGGCTTCATAAAATGTATTAGGAAATATTCATCTCTCTTTTATTTTCTAAAAGTGTTTGTGTAAGGTTGGTAATGATTCTTCGTTATTGTTTGATAGAGTTCACCAGTGAACCCATCTGGGTTTAGATTTTCTTTGTGAGAAAGCTTGTGATAAATTCAATGTATTTGATAAATGTAGAGCTATTAAGGTATTTCTCTTGTGTCTATTTCTCTTGTGTCAGTTTTGTAAGTTGTATTTTTTAAAGGAATTCTGTCCATTTCATCAAAGTTGTTTGTCTTATTCTTTTAATGTGATGTCCCCTCTTTCATTTTCAATTTCAGTAATTTGTATCTACACTTTTTTCTTCTTGGTCAGTATAGGTTTGTGAATTTATTGATCTGGTCAAAGAAACAATTTTTTAAAAGCTTTTATTTATTTTTAGAGAGAAGGGAAGGAAGAGAGAAAGGAAAGGAGAGAGAAGGATGGGGAGAGAAATATCAATGTGTGCCTGCTTTTCTCATGCCCTCCTACTGGGGACCTGGCCCACAACCCAGGCATGTGCCCAAGAATCAAACCGGTGACCCTTTGGTTCACAGGCTGGCACTCAATCTACTGAGCCACACCAGACAGGGCCAAAGAAACAATTTTTGAAAATTAATTCTGTCTATTTTTGGTTTGTTTTCTATTTCACTAAACTGCTTTTATGTTTATTATTTCCCTTACCACTTTGGGTTTACTTTGCTGGTCTTTTTCCAGCTTCTTAAGATGAAAGCTTGGATGAATGATGTGTAGATCTTCCTACTTTTTCCTTATCCATTTAAATTTATAAATTTTCCTCTAAGCGCCAAATTAGCTGTATCTCCAAAACTCTGATATGTTGTGTTTTCATTTTAATTCATTTCACAGTATTTTCTGAAGCACCCTGTCACTTAGGATATATGAAGCCACATGGAGGAAAGGGACAGGTAATGTGTAAAATCATAGTTATTTTTCTTGAGACCATCATAGAGCTAAGATTGCAAGGCAGCCAGGCAAACAAGGGAACCAGATAACAAAGGGTCATAAGTCCATCCAAAGAAATACTGGACACATGAACTGTCTGTCACCTTTGGAAGATAGGAAGAGGTAGGTGGCAGCCATAAGAAGGGGTAAAAGCCTCTCACAACAATGCCAGCTGGTGCACTGATATAGATGGGTTCCTAGAATGCTTTCCTAGTGGGGGAAGCCTGTACTATAAGGGGCCTGCCCTCCAGAAGATAATTCTGTTTTTTTTGGGGGGGGTCTTCTTTCATATGCCCAGTTGTGTCGATTGATTTTTAATTTTCTACAAGACTGTTGTCTTCCACATGGAAGTTTTACATTTTTGGATAGACAAATACATCATTTTCCTTTCATCATGATTTGCTTTATGAAAAGCAAAGGCCTATAGTGATTTTTTTTCCTGAGATACAACTTACATACAGGGTAGGCAAAAGTAGGTTTATAGTTGTTCATATTGGAAAAACACAAATAATAATACAAGAAAAAACATGTTTTGCATATTCACAACTATTAACCTACTTTTGCCCGTCCCTATATTTCAAAGTGCACAGGTCTCCAGTGTACAGCCTGGTGTGCTATACTTAGGGTGCACATCCCTGTGACTGCCATCCAGATCAAGGCACAAAACTTCTTATCACCCAGAGGCTCTATGAGCCCCTTCCTATTTCATGTTCACAACCCAGTCCTCACGAGTTAACCTCTGTTTTGACTTTCATCATCATAGACGTTTTCATATAAGCAGCATCAATCACTGTGTGTGCTTTGGTGTCAGTCTCCTTTCACTCTAAGATTCAGCCATGTTATAGAAATAGTAGTACTTTTTTATTGTTTTATTTTATAGTAGTCTAATATATGAGTTGCCACAATGTACAGTACATCCATTGCTTCTGCTATTGATAGATACTTGGGTTGTTGGCAGTTTTTGGATACTGTGTGATATTTTTGTGAGTTTAAGTACTTGGGTGTATACATAAGGGTAGAAATGCTGTGTCATAGGATAAGATGTATATTTAACTTAATAGAAACTGCCAAACTCTTATCCAAAGTGGTTGAACCAATGTAAAACTCCCCCAGAAGGCATGTACTCATTAGTCTTCCCTTGTTGGAGAGATTATTTTTATGTGTTTTTAACAAAAATTCTATTTAGTTCATTTTCAAATTATAACATCAAGTGTGAGAAATATTATTTTGTATAATTGAGTGACAAAGCACAACTCTGTGGAATATGACAGTAGGTCAAGGCCTAGTATCCCTAGCTGATCCCAGTATTTAAAAGAAATATTATTGTTTAGAAAAAGCAGTTATCCAGGTCAGTACATTCTTTTTCCATCTATTTCCATCTATTTCCAGGTCAGTACATTCTTTTAACAATGTCATTTCAGAACATGTAAACTCTTTAGGTGAGTAGAGAGTGTTGTTAGGTTAATTTTTTTTAATATATTTTATTGATTATGATACTACAGTTCTCTCATTTTCCCCCCTGCACTCCCCTCCATCCTGCACACCCCCTCCCACCCACATCCCTCCCCTTTAGTTCATGTCCATGGGTTGTACATATAAGTTCTTTGGCTTCTATATTTCCTATACTACTCTTACCTTCCCCTTTTCTATTTTCTACCTACCATCTATGCTACTTATTCTTTGGAGCTTTTCCCTGTCTCTCCCCTTCCCACTCCCCTGTTGATAACCCTCCATGTGATTGATCTTCATTTCTGTGGTTATGTTCCTGTTCTAGTCATTTGCTTAGTTTGCTTTTGTTTTTGTTTTAGGTGTGGTTGTTAATGATTGTGAATTTGCTGTCATTTTACTGTTCATATTTTTTATCTTCTTTTTCTTAGATAAACCCCTTTAAGATTTCCTATAATAAGGGCTTGGTGATGATGAACTCCTTTAACTTGACCTTATCTGAGAAGCACTTTATCTGCCCTTGCATTCTAAATGATAACTTTGCTGAATAGAGCAATCTTGGATGTAGGTCTTTGCCTTTCATGACTTGGAATACTTCTTTCCAGCCGCTTCTTGCCTGCAAGGTCTCTTTTGAGAAATCAGCTGACAGTTTTATGGGAACTCCTTTGTAGGTAACTGTTTCCTTTTCTCTTGCTGCTCCTAGGATTCTCTCCTTCATTTTAATCTTGGTTAATGTAATGATGATGTGTGTTGGTGTGTTCCTCCTTGGGTCCAACTTCTTTGGGACTCTCTGAGCTTCCTGGACTTCCTGGAAGTCTATTTTCTTTGCCAGACTGGGGAAGTTCTCCTTTGGTAGCGCTATTATTCAGATGTTGGAACGTTTAAAGATGTCCTGGAGGTTCCTAAGCCTCTCATTTTTTTTGAATTCTTGTTTCTTCATTCTTTTCCTGTTGGATGTTTCTTTTTTCCTTATGGTCCACTCCATTGATTTGAGTTTCAGTTTCCTTCCCATCACTACTGGTTCCCTGTACATTTTCCTTTATTTCACTTAGCATAGCCTTCATTTTTTCATCTAATTTGTGACCAAATTCAACCAATTCTGTGAGCATCCTGATCACCAGTGTTTTGAGCTGTGCATCTAATAGGTTGGCTATGTCTTCATTGCTTAGTTGTGTTTTTTTCTGGAGCTTTGATCTGTTCTTTCATTTGGGCCTTTTCTTTTTCTTTTTCTTTTTTTTTTTGTCTTGATTGTGCCTGTTACATAGTAAGAGGCAGAGCCTTATGTGTTCACTCAGGTGGGGCAACTTACACCACTGTGTTGTGATGCTGTATATGGAGGAGGGGTCAGAGAAGGAACAATCGTGCTTGCTTCACTTCCTGCCAGATTTCAGTCACTTCCTCCTCTTTCCACAAGCATTTTGGGCCCTTCTGGTGTTGATTCCTGTGTGGTTGGGTTTGTGTACATTCTAGGACCCTGTGGGTCTCTCCAACGAACTCTCCTGTGAGGCTGGGAGTCTCTCCCACTGCTGCCTCAACTCCCACAGGTGTTTACCATCAGTGGTTTGAGGCTTTATTTCCCCACTTTGGGACCCTGAGTTGTGTGGCCGGTCCTGCTCCCCAGATGTTTCTCCTGGTTTATCTGCATGCAAATGTGGGACCACCCAGTCTGCAATCTGCCACCACTGCTGCCTTGCTGGCCGGCCACAACTTTGCATGGCCTGCTCCACAATCCACTGCCTCACTGGGTCCACCAACCACCACCTTGCCATGAGTCCTCTCTGCCCGGCCTGTCTCCGCCCCTCCTGTGATCTGGATGAATGTGTCTTCTTTAACTCCTTGGTTGTTGGACTTCTATACAGTTCAATTTTCTATCAGTTCTGGTTGTTTTTTGTTTTTAAATTGTTGTTCTTCTTTTGGTTGTTCAAGGAGGCATAGTGTGTCTACCTATGCCTCCATCTTGGCCGGAAGTTAGGTTTTTATTGTGATTTTATTTCTGTCCAGGCATAGAGAGGACTCTTTTGTGTCTTAATTTAGTTAGTTATATGTAAGTGAAAAAGAAAAAAGTTTGCCCTTCCTTTAAGGGATATGGGAAAATAGTGGTATTTTGTATCTAAGTTTCTTTTTTACATGAAAATCTACAAATCACATCTTTAATGTATGTTAGACCCTCACCTGTTTGAGTTTTCTACTCATCCCTCTAAACAGTGCTCACATCATTTGTAGCTAGCTTCATAAGTGAACTGGTATGATTATAGAGAATAGTTTAGAAAATTATGTTGCCCCAGAGAAAGGGATTTGGATGTTATCATTTGCTGAATAGTTGAAGTGCTGAGGATGTTTTAAAAGTCAAATATTGTATCATAAAGGTGTGACCACTGTCTTTGTTCCTTTATCCTGGGGCGTTTTCCCCCTGGCTTAGACTCTAAGTAAGTTAGCCCCACTGTGGGGATCAGTCCCCAGTTTCTCATTTTGTTCAGTGGCTTCTATGGTTTTACACTTGTTCATAAGGACATTTTGTGTGCCAGTGTCTCATTTTTACTGTCCTGCACTTGGACATGCTGGCGTTGATCACCTACCAAATGAAGTGGCAAGAAAAACAAGGAGCATGCTCTTCTGTTACTGCTTAATGGTGTGCTCACCTGTACCTGGCCCGCAAGCAGGTGCTGGGGTGTGCCCCTGCTCCCTGACCACAATCCAGCTTGCTTGTTCTCTTCTGGTTTAGTTGCTTTGGTTCTGGCAAGATGTCCCTCCACATAAAGTGTGGTCTTTTTTTTTTTAATATATTTTATTGATTATGCTATTACAGTTGTCCCATTTCCCTCCTTCTCTCCCCTCCACCCTGTACCCCCTCTCCCACCCATGTTCCTCCCCTTTAGTTCATGTCTATGTGTCATACTTATGAGTTCTTTAGCTTCTACATTTCCTGTACTATTCTTGCCCTCCCCCTATCTATTTTCAACGTACATTCTATGCTACTTATTCTCTATACCTTTTCCCCCTCTCTCCTCCTCCCACCCCCCCTGCTGCTAGCCCTCCATGTGCCCTCCATTTCTGTGGTTCTGTTCCTGTTCTAGTTGTTTACTTAGTTTCTTTTGGTTTTGCTTTAGGTGTGGTTGTTAATAATTGTGAGTTTGCTGTCCTTTTACTATACATGTCTTTTTCTTTATCTTCTTTTCTTAGATAAGTCCCTTTAGCATTTCATAAAATAAGGGCTTGGTGATGATGAACTCCTTTAACTTGACCGTATCTGAAAAGCACTTTATCTTCCCTTCCATTCTAAATGAGAGCTTTGCTGGATAGAGCAATCTGGGATGTAGGTCCTTGTCTTTCATGACTTGGAATATTTCTTTCCAGCCCCTTCTTGCCTGTAAGGTCTCTTTGGAGAAATCAGCTGACAGTCTGATGGGAACTCCTTTGTAGGTGACTGTCCCCTTATCTCTTGCTGCTTCTAGGATTCTCTCCTTTGTTTTTACCTTGGCTAATGTAATTATGATGTGCCTTGGTGTGTTTCTTCTTGGGTCCTACTTCTTTGGGGCTCTCTGAGCTTCTTGGATTTCTTGGAAGACTGTTCCCTTTGCCAGATTGGGGAAGTTCTCCTTTATTATTTGTTCAAATATGTGCTCAATTTGATGCTTTTCCCCTTCCTATTCTGGTACCCCTGTAATTCGGATGTTGTAATGTTTAAAGGTGTCCTGGATGCTCTTAAGCTTTTCCTCGATTTTTTGAATTCTTATTTCATCATGCTTTCCTGCTTGGTTGATTCTATCTTCCTTCTGGTCCACTGTATTGTTTTGAGACTCAGATTCCTTCCTTTCACTATTGGCTCTCCCCCGCGTATCTTCCTGCATCTCTTTTATGGTAACCTGCATCCTTTTATCTAAATTGCACCCAAAATCAACCAATTCCGTGAGCTTTCTGATCACCAGTGTTTTGAACTGTGCATCTGATAGATTGGCTATTTCTTGGTCACTCAAAAGGATGACTCCTGGGGGACTGATCTGTTCTGTTGGAAACATGTCTTATGTCTTTCCCTCCCCCCCCCCTTTTTTTTTTCCAGTCTGGTCGCTCTTGTTATGGTGAGGGGCGGAGCCTTAGGTGTTCACCGGGGCTGGGCACCCCAGTCGCTAGATTGTGACGTTATATGTGGGGACGGGAGGGAACAATGGCGGTAGTTCCGTTCTCCTGGGCTCAGACCCTTCTCTGGGATCCTGGGCTGCGAGCTCTGCCCTGGTCCACAATCGCTGCCTCACTGGGACCGTCAGCCGCAGCTTGTGTACTCAGGGATCACCGCTGTGTTCTTGCACCCCAGATGGCTGTCGTGCCCATTTTGCGCCAAATTTTCCCCGACCTCTGCGCGCCACCAACCCGCGCCAGCCCCGCGCCCACCCGGCTCGTCGTCTCCTACCACTCTGGATGTACGGGTCTACTTCAACTTCTTGGCTGTCCGACTTCCATTCAGATAAATCCTCTGTCAGTTCTGAGTGTTATTCTGTCTGTAAATTATTGTTGTTCTAATCTTGGTTGTGCAAGGAGGTACGGTGTGTCCACCTATGCCTCCATCTTGCCGGAAGTCTCAAAGTGTGGTCTTTAAATGCACTTAAAGACCTAGGGAGCCTAAAGCCATGTGAAACCAGACTGCCCTGGGAGAATCCAAATGCATATGAGTCATGGCTGCTTAGTGGGGCTGTTGTGAGAAAATGCCAACCCAGAAAGACCAGAGCAATGAGCTGTGTTCTTTTCTTCAGCATTCTAAAGAATAGCATTTACGTGGCTTTGATCTAGCAAACCATGGATTTAAATCCAACACCTACTATGTGCAAGGCCCAATGCTACACGTTATAACAAACACATATCACAGTGAGCATATATTAAGGTTGAAGAGTTTATTAATAATAAAATAACTCTCACAGACAAGCTGGCCACTTTAGAAGACTGATCTAGCTTCCTTTCACCTAGAAATTGGATAACATCTTAAAGGCAGAATGGCTTGAATTCTCAAAGATCTGCACATTGCTCTGTTCTTTTCTATGCTTCATCTTAGTGGTTGTCAAACTGTGGTGTGCACACATTACTTTGTAAGGTTGGTTATATAAAACCAGGTATCCTAAATTTTAAGAGCAAGTAAAGAGGAATTTATGGTAATTTGGAGCCGATTTGAGTACTTTCCTCCTTTCCTATATATTGCTCAGCTTAATAGTTTGATCCCCACCCTCTTTCCCCTTTCATTGGGGTTTCTCTTTTTTTACACCAGAGGATTGTCTTGGCCAGCCCTGCCTTATCTTGGTCTTGTTTGGTGTTTTCAAAATTCCAGTACAAACATTTCTTTCAGAACACTCATAAGGTCTAGTTTGTGGGAGACTTAAGGCATATATTCAACAAAAAAAGAAAAGATAATCAGATTAAAAGGTAAAGATTCTAAGGAAAGGTGAGATGATGCACACTACCCTGCTTGTATATCAAGAGTCGGGTCCAACTACATGAGGTTTTACAAATCGTTGGATGAATGGATGGTTAGTTCATTGATTTATTTATAAAAATGTACAATGAGTCTTTTTTATGTGCAAGGCACTCTGCTTGGGGGAACACCTATTAACAAGACACATATGGTTCCTGCCCTTTGCTCTTGCCTTGCTCATGGTCTGGTACATGAAACAGACACTATTTAATTTGACTATAATGAGTATTTCAAAGGAGCAGCATAGGGAATGTCAGAGCAGAGCACCTGATATAATCTGGGATTGGTTCATGCCATTTTCCTGGAAGCTGCTTTTGTGTCTGAGTTCCAAGGTGTGAATGATAATTAACTAGGCGAAAAGGGGTTCAATTAAGGCTGAATAGTCTAAGCAGAGGTAATCGTATGAAGGCCTTGGGGGTAAGGCTAGTAGCTGAGAGCATGGAGGAGGATCAGATGGCTCAAAATGGGCCTGTTTATGCAGAACCTTGAAAACCATGAGTGATGTTTTACTTTATTCTAAGAGTAGTATCAACATCATGGAAAGCTTCTGAAGCTGCCCCTGGCTTCTCTGTGGAATGGATGGGGGTGGGTGGGTGGAGGGAATGGAAAGGAGGGAAGGCAGAGATGAGTCTGGCTGTTGCTGTTTTCCAGATGAAAGTTAATGGCAGCTTAGACTAGGGTAGACTGGAGAGAAATAGATTAAAGAGAGCAGACAGATTTCAATGGACAGGATAGGATTGTTCAGTAGCATTTGAAGAAAAAGGAGGTGCCAAGGAATACCTACAGTTCTCTGACACAGTCACCTGGGTGTATTGTGCCCACATTGATTGAGATAGAGAACTGAGGAGAGAATGGACATGGGAGCGTGGGCCATTGGACTGTGAGATAGATTGCAGGACATACTGAGGTTGAGTGAGTGGACTGTGAGATACATAGTCTAGCAAGATACTGAGTGGATAGTTAAATGTATGGATCAGGAGCTAGAGAAGGAAATTGCAGATGGATTTTTAAAGAAAACATGTTTGGGTTGGAACAGCTTTGTGAGTCCTATAATTGTTATTGGAATGTCTAACATTATAGAAATTTGCAAATGCTACAGATTATGCTAATAAAACATTTTATTTATTGAATGAAATATCTTAAATGACAGCAGCAGTGCAGTGGAAAGATAAAAACCATAACATAAGGTCATCTGTGGAACTATTTTGGGCAAGCTACCATTCATTGAATATCTGCTGGCAGTCAGCCCTTTATATCTCTAATCCTCCTTCATAGTGCCCCTCTTTTATGCATAAATAATGAGAATTAGGGACATTAAGTAACTTGCTCAAATTCATTTGGCCTATCTGGATTTTAACAAGAGTCTGTTTGGCTTCATAGTTTTTGCTCTTTACATTAATCCTGTTGCAATCCAGAAAACAAACTGAGATAATAATTTACAGTCAATATGAAATCATTTTTGGAGAATCTGTGATCCACAGGTACACGAGATGTCCCATGTTGCAGTGGTATACTTCTTGGCTTCCCTGTCTTTTTCTTGTACCATTCTTCTCTCAGCTAACAAAACGTAAAACCTTGGAACCTTAGAATTTCTAAACTTTAACATGGGAAAGGACTGGTGAAATCTCCTGGTCTAGTGGCCTTGCTTTACAGTTAAGAAAGACATCAAGGTCACAGGCCCTATAAATGCAAAAAACATGCCGTAGCCTAAGCATCAAAGTCCTGGTCTCCCCTTTTCTTAGTCCCCTGCTTTCTTCATCTTTGCCTTCACTTTCCCAACTCACATTTTGTCACCGGAGCTTCATCAATTGTTCTTCTATGATACCTTTCATACTGTTCCTATCTCTGCTTCTTACTTTCTCTAGCCTAGTTCAGTCTCCCTTCGAGTCTGCATGTTGCCATAACCTCCTAACTGGTCTTTTCCTAAAGCAAGACTGTGTGCCAGTTCTCTCTCTAGCTATACCCACTGAATTCTCCATGGAGCCTCCTGTTTTACATCAGAACTTCAGACTGTCACTCATGGGAACCTACGGCAGGCTCCAGCCCCCATATTCTCCTTCTGTATACCCCACTGGTCCTAATCTTTTGTATGCCAGCCAACCATGCATTACTGCTCCTTAATGGCTTTTCCTTAGCTGTACTTTTCTACGTATTTGTTCCTCTGCCAAAAGCTCCCACTATCCGTTTTGTTCAAGCTTGGAACACACCTTCCATCAGTTGATACAGAAGATCATTCCCACCTGCAGTCTCCTCTTATCCTACTCACCCCTTTGTTTCCACTGAGGGCCCTTAAATCTTGCAGGAAGGTATAAATATTTGTTAAATAAATGCTGTGTGATTCTCCCTTTTTGGGGTCAAAGTTGTACTTTCTTAAGAGAACATAAAATTTGTATTGGTCATTTGGATTTTAACACTGTAAATGTCTTGGAATTTCTGATAACTTTCCCATTATGTACATGTGTTTGCTGTACTATTCGTGTCTGATTTCTGGTTTTTACATCACTTTTGACACTGTTCCTGGGTGCTGTGGGGTGAAATCATACAGAACAGTGGCTGGAGTCACAAGGACTTGGTGGAAAGGGTCTGATTTGAAAACTGAAATTAAATCATTGGTAATTTATTAGTTTGTAGGTACTGCTATTTCTATAGTTTAAGTTATTTTGCAGAGAGCATTACTTGAGTATTGTATTATCTGCAATTTATTGAAAAATACTTCTAAATCCCATAATATATATATATATATATATATATGAGTTAACTGACACCACATTGTAGGTTGGTTAGGAAAACCTGACAATAGTAGTTTGCATTTGAAGGACCCTTATAGAGTCTACATTACAGAAGTAGCTATGGTAAGGACTTAGATATTACCATCTAAACTTGTTCTAGAGGATTCCTTAATTGACATAAAGAACCTTTACTGGTTCTGTAATCACCACTGAAAGGAGGATTCTATTGCCTGAAGGCCATGATTGGACATTGTTGCTTTCTCCTAGGACTGGACATACCCAGCTGCCTAAAACAGCAGAGACCAGAGACTTTACCAAGCTTAAAAATTCAGTTTTTTTCAACCATTCTTAAATCACAGATTGTTTATAAATATCTGTTTTAAATTCCATCTGAGGTGTCTTTTCACTGTAAATACCACCTGAGAGAGAGGTTGGTGGGTAGGAGACTATTGCACTTACCCCTGCCTACTTCAGTGTTTTAGAAACAATTAGTTTTTAAAATACTAATTAGTGCTGCCAGTATTTTAAAAACAAACAAACAGACAAACACATCTAGTCAGATTGTTTTGCTCAGATCACAAGAGTAGTTAGACAAATATTAAAGCCCCCACTAATAACCACCTCTTCCTTTCTCACCCCATGCGCACCACGAGTTATGATGGTTGGGGCAGATCAAGTGGCCTTAACATTCTAGAATGATAGGTTTAAAGCTTCTCACTTCTTCCCAGCTTAGTTTTGCTATGTCATAATGGAGGTTCCAAAGTTCCTGCCTATGTTATGTGAACTGTTGGGTTTCATTCCCTGTGTGTTTCTTAAACAATCAGGGGTCTTTTTTTCTTTACACTGAAAAGATTATAAAAGGGTTTCAACTGATTTTTTTTAATTTAAAAAATAAAACAAGCAAATTCTTGGTTAGTCCTGCAGATTAAACATAGCTTTGTAGCTTATACAAGTAGAAAATGGATGTATCCTTCTGCCTACATTATAGCAATGTGTATTAAAGAGTTTTGAGGAAGGTAATTGGAGTTCTGGCCAAGATGGAGGCATAGATAGAAACGCTTTGCTTCCTCCTACAACTGAAAGAGGGATAGCAACCAATCTAAAAACAATAAATAACCAGAAGTGCCACAAAATCAAACTGCATGGAACTCCAACAACCAAGGAGTTAAAGAAACATTCAACCAGACCAGTAGGAGGGGCAGAGACAGGCAGCCTGAGAGGAAAGGACGGGCAGCAAGGTGGAGGACTGGGAAGTTAAGGCAGGGCTGGCTGAATGAGAAACTGAAGACTCAAGCTAACTGCAAACTACTGTGGGGGTTGCCACAGCGGGAGAAACTCCCAGTCTCACACAAGAGTTCGTTGGAAATGGGGCTAGAGCAGAGCAAGTGAGCCACATTGTTCCCTCTCTGACCCCTCCACCACAGACAGTGCCACAAGGCAGCAGAGAATTGCCTCACCTAGGTAAATATCTAAGGTCCCACCCTGTTACAACATAACAGGTGCAACTAGACAAAGAAATATAGTCCAAGTGAAAGAATAGATTAAAACTCCAGAAAAAGAGCTAGGTGATGGGGAGATAGCCACCCCATCTGATGCAGAGTTCAAAAACACTGGTAATCAGGATGCTCACAGAACTGATTGAGCTGGGTCGCAAAATGAAGAAAGAAATGAAGGCTACACAAAATGAAATAAAGCAAAATATACAGGGAACCAACAGTTAACAGCAAGGAACCAGGACTCAAATCAATGATTTGTAACAATAGGAAGAAACAAACACCCAACTGGAACAGAATGAAGAAACAAGAATTCATAAAAATGAGTAGAGGCTGAGGAAAGTGTGGGACAATTTTAAACACTCCAACGTCAGAATCAGAAGGGTGCCAGAAGGAGAAGAACAAGAGTAAGAAGTTGAAAACTTATTTGAACAAATAATGAAGGAAAACTACCCCAATCTGGCAAAGGAAATACACTTCCAGGAAGTCCAGGAAGCTCAGAGAGTCCTAAAGAAATTGGTCTCAGGGAGGAACCACCAAGACACATAATTATCAAAGATTAAAGATAAGGAGAGGATCTTAAAAGCAGCAAGAGGAAGGGACAGAATTATCTACAAATGAGTTCCCATAAGACTATCAGGTGATTTCTCAAAAGCAACCTTATAGGCAAGAAGAGGTTAAGATTGGTATAGGAAACAGAGAAGTCAAAGAACTTATATGTACGACCCACGGACATGAACTAAGGGGTGGGATGCTGAAGGGTTGGGGGGGTGCAGGGTGGAGGGAGGTATAGGGGGAAAAATTGGGAAAACTGTAATAGCATAATCAATCAAATATACTTTTAAAAAGTTTTGAACTTTTGGCAATTGACACTATTATTCTCAAATAATTATATGTCTTTGATATATGTGTTTGTATGTATGTATTTCCATACACACACTCTCAGCCTATATGTACTCCCCCCCCCCGCCCTATACACACTCATTCCCTTTCCTTGTTTCTGTAATTTTTTTGTAAAATTATTAGTTTGCAATTTTTTTCCTATTTTTTTTGACCAAAATTGAAATGGAGTTACTTGGCAAACCCACAATGCCAACTGTCTGTCTTATTTTCCTGGTATACAGATAACAATTGCAAATATAGAGGAAGACCAGTTCTCATCTTTGTTATTAAACTAATAGTTGAACTAGGCTGGTTATACATCCCGGGCTCCTGAATGGGACTCATCTTCTCAAGGAGTACCAAAGAACTGGTGTTCTGGGAAGGGCTTTGTTGAAATAAGGAGTTGCTTCTGAAGCTATTTAGTTGGGGGAAGGGAGACAGGTGAAGAGGATACACAAAACTTCAACATCCATTTTATTGTTTCTCACCTTGTTATTTGAAGCAACTAATTAACATGTGGTTGAACTTCCAGTACCCCTTTCTTCTATGCTGTCATTCAGTTCAGCTGCTTCAGTGATCATTTGGGAAGTGCTTACAGGGGCCATGCCCTGTGATTGTCATGAATATGGAGCCAGTAACTTTTATTTAGTGGAGTAACATTTGTTAAAGTTAGCTCTTACAAAATTTTAAAATACCATTAGATTATAGGCTCCTTGAAGCTAAAGGCCTTGTTCTAATTATCCTTTACCCCTAGGTTTACCTTAGTACTGGATGCTTAATGGGCCTTCAGTATATGTTCATAGTGTTAATGGAGATTGAATTAAACTAAGTCTTTTTGAACTTTCATATTGAGTTTTACTTAAAGGTTTTTTTTCATAAAAAAACTTGTACATTTTAAAGGGGTCTTAGGTTTTTTTTTGTTGTTCATTCTGTCATGAGTATTCTTTCCATTCATTTCTTTCGTATCTAATTTAATGATGAGAAGGCAAGTAATAGTTTAGTCATAAAGAAAATAAAGGTAGCCATGGCTGGGTGCCTCAGTTGGTTGGATTGTCATCCCGTACACCAAAAGGTTGGGGGTTTGATTCCTAGTCAGGGACATATGTACCTTGGTTGCATGTTCAATTGCCAGTCAGGGCATCTGTGGGAGGCAACCAATCAATGTTTCTCTCTCTCTGAAATCAATAAACATATCCTCAGGTGAGTATTAAAAAAAGAAAAGAAAGTAAATATATTAACATGTAATAAAATCTTTCATTGTGTCAAATTAATAAATATACTGTGTTTTATTAGGAATTTGATTGAAACAATAAATATTTTATGAAAGTACATTTTATTATTTGTAGTATTTGGTTACTCCTTGTCTCTTATTAACAATTTTAATTAGGAAGAAAAGTTCTTCACATATTTTCAAAATTATGTTGATCTTTCTTGGTATTGTGATGAGGTTGCAATCCTTCCACAATGGAATGGAAAGAATAAAAGTCCTACTAAGATGCAGATTCAAAGACTGTTACTTCATAGCAAAGGTTTGTCTTTATAGCTAGACTTCAACCTTTTTACTCTAAACTTTTATTTAATATGAAAAGCTAATTCTAGGAGGCACTCCTCAACTCCTCACGTGAATCAGTGTTAGACTGTCAAGGTCTTAAACTCGGTGCTTGTGGTCTAACACACCACCTACCAGTAAGTAGATCAGCTATGGTGCTTGTGTATATATATTTGTGAAAAGCTTTCAGGTGGTTCATTGTTATTTTTTCCCTTTAACAATGAAACTGTGAAAGACTTGCTTTCTGTCACACTTCTATTTCTTATTTAACACACCTCCATTCATCTGCTCATGCTCAAATCATCTATCTTACATTTTTACCTGAAAGAAAACTTAGTTTTTAACGAATGGCTTACTTATTTTAAGGGTATTATACATTCTTCAGCCAATAAAAAATTGTTTCAATAAAACACCTTTGTTACTGGAGGAGGACCTGTCTGGAAATAGGTTCTTTCATGATGTTGCAGGAAAGGAATTTCAGGGACACACGTGTAGGAATATTTTAAGTGATTGTGGTAAAATTTACTAGAGCACCCTTGAAAACTCTGCTTCACTTTGATGAGTCACTTCCCTGGCAATTCCAGCAGCAGAAGCTGGTCGACATTGTTGATCTGCCCCTAGATACACCATGCCCAGCACCTCATCCATGACCAAGTGCATTAGCCCTGTCTTGTGAGAGAAGTCCAGTGTCCAGGGCTGCAGGGCTGCCCTTATCCCCATTAAGCCCAGGAGGAGGGCCAGGGCCCCGAACTGCCATGGTATTACTCCAGCATCCAAGGCTTCATCAGTCTAGCTTAGTCTCTGTTCCCATCTGGCTCATGGTCAGTGCTGTACTTCAGCCTACATGGCTGTGAAAGAGACTGGGGCCTTTGTTAAGCTTCCCTTATTTCCTCGGGCTTGGGAGAGAGCAGGCTTTCTCTCAAACTATCCAGTCTTGAAAAGCCAGGGTAAGGATTTGCTTCCTTATCCTATCCTATATTTTTCCCAGATTTTTCCAGGTTTGTCTTCTACCATTTATGATCTCTATTTTGGCTCCCACTCTGCATATACCTGGTGGAAGGCCTTTCCCCTTAACTGTTTTTCCTTTCCCCTATTAATCCAGGGCAACTCCCCAGAGTGACTGTTGTGTCTGTTCTGCCTACTGGAATGCCCAGAGTGACTGTAAAATTGTTCTTTCCTATTAATCGGGTTGGTTATGTTTGCTCCTTCCTTTTTGTTAATATCTAACTAACTACCTACTGTAATATTTCTCTCCTGAAGAACTTTGGGCCCTTGTATCTTACAAGGGTAAATGGGTGGAGGTCTTGTTTTCTGTAGTTTCTTCCAGCTATAAAGACACAGTCCCGCCTATCTGTGGGCCCAGAGATTCTTGTTACCTGCCCAAAAGAGGAAGTGAAACAAGAGGAGGGGTGCTTTTACTCAGGGGAGAGGGCTTTTGTAAAGTCTGAGTGACTTTGTTGCTGTTCTTGGAAGGCATCATATGTGGTGTCTAGAAGATGGAACTATTGGACAAGTTGGCATCCTTGTGGAGGCATCTGTAACATGACAGCTTCTAGACAGGAAGCTTTGATTTTGCTGGCTGTTGACTCCACACTTTCTTATTTTAAAAAGAAATTTTAAGTCCTCAAGGGGTTGGCAGTCATAGGTGTGCTTGTTGTGGACTATCTTATCTGGATTCTTCTGGGAAAGAAAACAGTTTAACTCTAGTCAGATGGACCCAGCTAATAATCCCCTGGAGTTTCACAGCTGTTTCATTGCCTCAATTATTTAGTCCTGAAAATAAGTTCAGTTAAATTGTTGAGTCTCATCTCAGGAGGTGGTAATGCAGATGGGCTCCCAAAGTGAGACCAATATAGTATAAATAAGCAATTGGGTATTTAATAAGGTGTATGCCTATGAAAACAGAAGGAAAAAACACAAAGGTTAATGATCACAGCAGATTATAAGCCAGTTTCTCAGTGTAAAGTGAGAAGATTTTTAGATGTAAAGGCTCAAATTTCTTTTGCTGGAATGAAAGCAAGCAGTGAAAACCTAAGTATCTCTGGTGATATCATCAAGTGTTCAGGTAAATTCTGTATGGTGTACACAGCTTTATGGAAAAAAGTTTTAGTTTTTAATAATTCCAAGTCAAAGGATGGAAGAAAAATGAGGATTGAAGAAAATCAGAATTCAGGATCCAGATTAGTTTATAGGTGAAAAATAAAACTTTGAGGACAACTAACTGAACTGGAGTCTAATATCCACAACTGGATATTAGATAACTATTGAAACACAATTTCCACCTTATGATATCCATTGAAACACAATTTCTCTCCCTAAAATCACCCTTGTTTTTATCAAAGAACCAAATTAAGACCAATTTATTTACTACTTTAAGTCCAGTTTCAATTTGGCCTGATTATTTGCATAAACACAACAAGAATAGCAATCAGTCACATAGGCTGTTTACATGTGATTTGCTGGAATCTCATAAGGAATTTCCAGATGGAAGGCTTTAATTAGCCCCCCAGGGCAAAGAAGCCAAGCCACACAGTTGCCATCAGGCTTTGGGGGACCTCAAGTTGAGGCCCAAAATGTCTTGAGGTACTTTTTGCCATCTCTCAGGAAAGCAGTCTTGATTCCTTACCTGAAAAGACTGTCATGAATGGTGTAAATAAACAAGATTCCAGGCTGTTCCTCCAAGGGGTTTAATCGGCTTCCAAAGTCACTCTTTATTCCTTAAGGATTTCTAATGACATCCAGAGTCTAGGCATATCTCTCTCAGACACGATATTCCAAAGTTTAGGTTAATAAAACTACAGCTGAAATCTGGTCTTATGTGTAAAGAGAACAGATTCTTATTGGATTCATGCAGACAAACATGTTGCATGACTCACTGGTTAAGAGTTGCCACTTCTGGAGGTATCAGGCAGGGAGAAAAATATAAAGCATAAGGAAAATTCCTGTTCTTTTAAAAGAGTAGAAAAGAATCAAACTCCAACTCAATAAACAACTAAAAAGTAAGCAATTAGCTTTCTTTAGATTGGCAAACACATTTCATAACTTCTAGAAATAAAAGTTTCTCTATTGGCAAACATACACTTTTAAGAGACATAGGTTGCCACCCAAATATTGGCAAATGACTGACAGATTTATCTACCCATTTTTGGAATGTTTCTATCTGGGTATGTTTTTCTAGTTTTCAGGCAGTAAATACATAGCTTAGGGTCATTTCTGAGAGCAAAAAAGTCTTAGGTATGTGGAACCTTAATTTTTTTCCTTGAGACTGACAAAACAGGTCTAGCTGTAAGATAGTATTAACAGTAATGGTGTTATGCTGTGACTATGTGACTCAGCGGGTTAGGTATCATCCTACCAACTGAAAGGTTCCCTGTTTGAATCCCAATCAGGGCACATGCCTGGGATGTGGTCCAGGCTCCCCTGCCAAATCATCCTCCCCAATCTCTGTTGGGGCACATGTGAAAAGCAACTGAGAGATGTTTCTCTTCCTCATCGATGTTTCTTTCCCTCTTTCTCCCTCCCTTCTCCTCTCTCAAATAAATAAATAAATAAATTTATTTTTTTTTTAAATAAAAAAAAGAAAAAAAAAAGGAAAAAAAAAAGGGGGCAAAGGAAATAAACTTCCAGGAAGTCCAGGAAGCTCAGAGAGTCCTAAAGTGTGTATATACATATATACACACACATACACACACATATATACTATTAAAATAAATTAATTGTGTTTTTAACTGGCCATACTTCTTCATTGCCCAGTTTATATTAGAGCTAGGCTGTGTTGCAAAACAAGATTCGAGACTTGGGGTCAAATTTCTCCCAGTTGATGAGCATGCACCTCGAAAGTGGTCTCTTGAGGCATTGTGGATGGACATGGTATTGCCCTTTTTCTTTGAGGAGAGAGTTATCCTTCCTTGTAAAAGATGAAGTAATAGGACAGCTAAGGAAATCATTGGCATCTTTAGTTCTTCCCTAGCTGTGCATCATATAGCCAGAACCTAGGATGGTATGCAACCCACTTGCTGGCCTTGATGTCCCAAGCCTGACCCTTGTTTTTATCCCAATGGGTCAAGTCCTTCCCTAAGATGGAGATATGGTTTATGTCTGGGTGTGGAGTGTTACTGCATCTTCCAACAGTCACAGTGGTCATCAGACACTGCTTAGTCAGGTGGCCTTAGTTCCACACAGATGATAAGTATGGAGCTGTGATCTTTTAAGAGGCCAGTAGGGAGAAGATAGCCAGTCCTAGAAGGGAAGGGAGAGTCTCTGTTAAGTCCTCCCTGAGGCTCTCATAGAAAAGGTATTTTTTAAAGACAGAGGACCTGGGAGGGATCAGAGAAGATCCCTAGTGTCCTAGGTATGGTATTGAGGATGGCCAGACAGAGACAGCACCCCAGACAGGGATTATAACATATTTTCTTTGACATGAATTTCAATTCCTCTCAAAAAGATTCCCAGACTTCCAGCCAAGATGGAGACATAAGTAGATATACTTCACTTCCTTGCACAATGAAAAGAAGAATAACAGCCGATTTAAAAACAAAAAATAACCAGAATTGCCAGATAATTGAACTGTATGGAAGTCCAACAACAAAGGAGGTAAGGAAGAAACATTCATCCAGACTGATAGGAGGGGTAAAGACAGGAAGCCAGTGTGGAGAGGACCCGTGTGGTAAGGTAGTGGCTGGTAGACTGACATTCCAATATTCACCTGCTGATAAGTTGGGAGCAAGACTGCGCATCCCAGGGTTCCAGTGTGGTGAAATAAAGCCTCAACACCTCTGGCTGTAGAAACCTGTGGGGCTTGTGGCAGTGAGAGAAACTGCCAGTCTCACAGGACAATCTGTTGGAAAGGCCCACGGGGTCCTAAAATGTACACAAACCCACCCACCTGGAAATCAGCACCAGAAAGACCCAATTCACTTGAGGGTAACGAGGGTAACGAGGGTAATGAGGGTACCTTTTCAGGGTATCACCCTGAAAGCAGGGTGATACCTGAGCAAGTGGTATTGTTTCCTCTGTAACACCTTTCCCACATACAGTACCACAACAGAGAGATGTGAGTTGCTATGCCCTGGTGAATACCTAATGTTCCTCCCCTTACAACATAACAAGTGCACTGAGACAAAGAAATATGTGCCAAATGAAAGAACAGATCAAAACTCCAGAAAAAGAACTAAGTAATGAGGAGATAGTCAGCCTATCAGATGCAGAGCTCAAAACACTGGTAATCAGGATGCTCACAGAAATGACTGAATATGATCTCAAAATAGAGGAAGAAGTGAAGGCTATGCAAAGTGAAGTGAAGGCTATGCAAAGTGAAGTGAAGGCTATGCAAAGTGAAATAAAGAAAAAATATATAGGGAACCAACAGTGAAGGGAAGGAAACTGGGACTCAAATCAATGGTTTGTAACAGAAGGAAGAAATAAACATTAAGCTGGAACAGAATGAAGAAACAAGAATTCAAAAAAAAAAAAATGAGAGGCTTAGGAATCTCTGGGACAACTTTGAACATTCCAACATCTGGAACATAGGAGTGCCAGAAGGAGAAGACAAAGAGCAAGAAATTGAAAATTTATTTGAAAACACGATGAAGGACAACTTCCCCAATCTGGCAAAGGAAATAAACTTCCAGGAAGTCCAGGAAGCTCAGAGAGTCCTAAAGAAATTGGACCTAGGGCGGAATACACCAAGACACATCATAATTAAATTATCCAAGGTTAAATATAAGGAAAGAATCTTAAAAGCAGAAAGAGAAAAGGAGATAGTTACCTCCAAAGTAGTTCCCATGAGACTGTCAGCTGATTTCTCAAAAGAAACCTTAAGGCAAGAAGGGACTGGAAAGAAGTATCCCAAGTCTTGAAAGGCAAGGACCTACATCCAAGATTGCTCTATCCAGCAAAGCTATCATTTAGAATGGAAGGACAGATGAAGTGCTTCTCAGATCATCGAGTTAAAGGAGTTCATCATCACTAAGCCCTTATCACATGAAATGTTAAAGGGACTTATCTAAGAAAAAGAAGAAGATCAAAACTATAAACAGTAAAATGACAACAAACTCATAACTGTTAACAACTGGACCTTAAAAAAAACAACAAAAAACAATGAACTAAGCAAACAACTAAAACAGGAACAGATTCACAGAAATGGAGATCACATGGAGGGTTATCAGTGGGGAGGGGAAGAAGGGAAAAATGGGGGAAAATGTACAGGGAATAAGAAGCATAAATTGTAGGTACAAAATAGACAGGGGGAGGTTAAGAATAGTATGGGAAATGGAGAAGCCAGAGAACTTGTATGTGTGACCCATAAACATGAACTTAGGTGGGGGAGAATGCTGAAGAGAGGGTAGGGTGCAGGGCAGAGGAGATAAAGAGGAAGGAAAAGGACAACTGTAATAGCATAATCAGTAAAATATACTTAAAAAATTCCTATTTCTGTGCCTGTTGTTTTGAGCATTTCCTTATTTTGTCTTAAACATAATATTTGTTTTACACAGAATATATCCAGGTCTTTTAATGGAACAATTTTCTTTTTTCACAAACTATTGCATAAGTAATTTTTCTTTTAACTTGCTTTGTTATATATTTTTATTTGTGGTTTCTTACCATTTTTCTTTTTCTTTTTTAATTTTGCTGGTTTGATCAAGTTGTTTTGGATTGTATTTTAAATGCAGTTACTTTGGAAACTCTACTAGGCATTTTCATTCAATTAATGATGAGCTTCTCTTTCTCTGTACTTTTAATTAATAATATGAATTTGCTATTTTTTGGAAAATGAGATAGTGATTTTTCCTCAGCAACTTAACTTGGCTATGATTGGTTCATTTTTCTACCTCTTCCTTCTACCCTCTTCAGCAAAGTGAGAACTTTATAATACTTTACTTCCTTCCCCTTCTATGTCTCTCAAGTCCAGCTGAGAACTTCGGGATAGAAACTTTATTCCTCCTTTCTTTAGCCCATTCTGAACTCCTAGATTTTCCTGAAACAATTTAGTGCTGTTAGTTCAACTTTTACTAGATATTGCTTTGCTATAGCTCTGTTTTAAGAGTTCTGATTTAGAATTTATTACATTACTAGATAGTTATTCATTACTCATTTAGATTAAACTGTATATAAAACTATCATGTTTCATGATTCTAAAGGCATTTTTTTCACATTTTAGCAGTTCTGAAATTAGGAAATGTCTATAATTGATAGAATTAGATTTACAATAGAATTGGCAGCATTTTTTTTTTTATAGTTTGTAGAGTGACTGGAATTGATACAATACATGAAACTCTATGGAGGGGAAGCAAATGCAAATACAAAGTTTATTTCTTATTGCTATTATCTCATCCCTTCTTTCCTTGAGAGTCTCTGTCTGATTTGTTCTCTAGTCAGAATTCTTTCACAGATATTTTGTTGCATGAGGTTTGTGAGTAGTACATTTTGTGAGTTTCCACGCATTTTATTTTTCCTGCCAGGTGCCAGGTGTAGTGTTTGGCTACTGGCTTTCTCTCAGTAGTCTGTTATCTGCTATCATGTCCTCGAAGGCTCTTATCTTTTTCTGTCATGTTTCTGTTTTGCTGCTTTGAGCCATTTTTTCCATTTGATCCTACAGACCTTGAATTTGGACCTTTGCCACGACTCATTCTTCTGTTCAGTTATCTACTATATACTTTATTTGGAGAATCATGTTTTTAGATCCAGAAAGACTTCTCTCTGTTGTAGTTAAATGTAAGTTCCCTTGTTTTTGTGACCCATATGACCTCTCTGTCTTCAAGCAGCTCTGTTTGGTTGTGGGTTTTCTCGCTTTGTCTTGACTGATCACTGTGTTTTTGGGTGCCCAGCCTCCTTATATGTTATCATAATTTCCTTTTTAGCTCCTCAGGGCACAGTTCTGGTCTTGGCAATTTATGATTCAGGGAGATAAGCTTCCCACTCAAGTGTCCTCTGATCCCCGCAGTCCAGGCTTTTTCTAGAATCTTTAATTTAAAGTCATTTATCCTGGGTGCCAAGAAGCTGGTCTCAAGGCACTTGCCCAGCTTCCAGAAAGACTAACTTGCAGGTCTCAGTTCCCACCTCTGCACTCCACAGAGCCCAAGCCTTAAATTCCATGGACTGTCTGTAGGCTCTAGGCCTGTGTCTGTTGCAGCAGAGAGATCAAAAAATGATAGTGGAGGTAAAGAGGCATGAGTTCATGTCATCATCTTCTGGGATCATCGTCAGGCCTGGACTTTTGTTTTTTTTCATTCCCTTAATGATTGTGGATGTGTGTTTTGGTCCAGACTTACCAACAGTGAGGAGAAAAAGCATTAGGCATGGAAGTTGTACAATGTGTGGTATAAATAATATTATAGTTCTTATCTTCTTGCTTTTCCTGTGAGAGGATCGATTTTACTTCCCTGACTGCTGTTAAATGATTTGCAATTCCTCCCTGGCCCATGGTCACGCTTGGCATTAATGACTTGTTGTGGCAAGTGGAGTATATGCGTGACAGAATTCTAGTTCTGAACAAAGCTTTAACAGACTAACAAGTTTTTGTTAGTCCTTTTTCTTCTGCCTTTTGTCTTGAGAATGGCATGTCTCAGATTTGGTCTGTTCCTTCTGATTGGGTCTGGAAATGTGAGGACACCAGAGCACAGGCCACCACCTGAGGGCAGCCATGCCTGCCCAAGGCTGATGTGTGCTTGAGTGGCAAAGCATGTGTGTGAGGTGCCACTGAGCCCAGAGGGTGGCTTGGGTAGTGTAGCATTACCGACTGAGAAACTGCAGCTTAATTTCTTTTTTTAAAATTATTATTTTTTGTTTTAATTGTTGTTCAAGTACAGTTTTCTGCCTTTACCCCCAATCCCAGCCCACCCCCCTCCACCGTCCTCCCCATCTCCCTCCCGTTTCCAACACCCCTTGTTATTTTCCATGTGTCCTTTATACTTGTTCCTACAAACCCTTCAACCTTTTCCCCTGAAATTCCCTCCCCTCTCCCCTCTGGTCACTGTCAACCTGTTCTCAATTTCAGTATCTTTGGTTATATTTTGCTTGTTTGTTTGTTTTGTTGATTAGGTTCCTGTTAAAGGTGAGATCATATGGTATTTGTCTTTCACTGCCTGGCTTATCTCACTTAGCATAATGCTTTCTAGCTCCATCTATGCTGTCGCAAACTGTAGCAGCTCCTTCTTTCTTTCTGCTGCATAGAATGCCATTGTGTAAATGTACTACAGTTTTTTTGATCCATTCATTTACTGATGGGCACCTAGGTTGCTTCCAGCACTTGGCTATTGTAAATTGTGCTGCTATGAACATTGGGGTGCATAGGTTCTTTTGGATTGGTGTTTCAGGATTCTTAGGGTGTGATCCCAGCAGTAGAATTGCTGGGTCAAAAGGCAGATCCATTTTTAGTTTTCTGAGGAAATTCCATACTGTTTTCCATAGTGGTTGTACCAGTCTGCAATCCCACCAGCAGTGCACTAAGGTTCCCTCTTCTCCACAACCTCTCCAACACTTGTTGTTTATTGATTTGTTTATGTTGGCCATTCTGACCTGTGTGAAGTAGTATCTCATTGTGGTTTTAATTTGCATCTTTCTGATAGCTAGCAATACTGAGCATCTTTTCATGTGTCTCTGGACGCTCTGTATGTCCTCCTTGGAGAAGTATCTGTTAAAGTCCTTTGCCCATTTTTTTAATTGGGCTGCTTGTCTTCTTAGTGGCTTAATTTCTTGTTTCCCCCTTTATCAGTAAATATTTTCCCATTAAAATCTGTATCAGGCCCTAAAGTTTGTTTCCTTTCTTTTCTACTTGACTGATAGGCATAATGAACTAGTATTGTTGTTATGGTCAAACACTAATTAGCTGTGGTAGAGTGTTCACAAATTATATAGTAAGACCCAACCTATGTAGCAGAACTGAAGAAAGGATAACCATTAAACTGGGGGCAATGTCTTGTAGCAATTTATCCCATTCATTTATCTAATGCCATAAGCTTGACCCGAAATTATTCTTCTGAAGGTGTGGCTTATCTCTAATTGTACCAAATAATCACTGGTAGTTCTTGACAACTGGGCTTTAATGCTTTTTTTTCCTATTATCATAAATGAATAAGAGGTAATTAGAGAAGCATTTATACAGTTGCTTTCCAAAGCTTCTGTTTCCTGGAATGAATGAATGAGTGAATAAAGAAACACATACACACATACATACATACATACATACTTATCTGACTTGTTGACTTAACTAACAGAAGTAACAAGTGAGACCTATATTTGTATTTTATTCATTTTCTGTATAATTCATATTTTTTCTTTTTTAAAAATATATTTTATTGATTATGATATTATAGTGGTCCAATGTTTTCCTCCCCTTTATTCCCCTTCACCCTGTACCCCCCTCCCACCATCATTCCCCCACCTTAGTTCATGTCCATAGGTCGTACATATAAGTCCTTTGGCTTCTCCATGTCCCATATTGTTCTCAACCTGCCCCTGTCTATTTTGTATCTACCATTTATGCTACTTATTCTCTGTAACTTTTCCCCCTTCCCCTCCTCACTGATAACCCTCCATGTGATCTCCATTTCTGTGAATCTTTTGCAGTTGTAGTTGTTTCCTTAGTTCATTTTTGTTTGTTTTTTCGGTTTAGTTGTTGATAGTTCTGAGTTTGTTACCATTTTAATGTTCATAGTTTTGATCTTCTTTCTCTTAGATAATTCACTTTAACATTTCATGTGATAAGGGCTTGGTGATGATGAACTCCTTTAACTGGACCTTATCTGGGAAGCACTTTATCTGCCCTTTCATTCTAAATGATAGCTTTGCTGGATAGAGTAATCTTGGATGTAGGTCCTTGCCTTTTATGACTTCAAATACTTCCTTCCAGCCCCTTCTTGCCTTAAGGTTTCTTTTAAGAAATCAGGTGATAGTCTTATGGGAACTCCTTTGGAGGTAACTGTCTCCTTTTGTCTAGCTGCTTTGAAGATTCTCTTCTTATCTCTAATCTTGGGTAGTGTAATTATGATGTGCCTTGGTGTATGCTTCCTTCAGTCCAACTTTTTTGTGAGACTGAGCTTCTTGGACTTCCTGGAAGTCTTTTTCCTTTGCCAGATGATGAAAGTTGTCCTTTATTATGTTTTCAGATAAATTTTCAATTTCTTGCTCTTCCTCTTCTCTTTCTGGCACCCCTATGATTCATATATTGGAATGTTTGAAGTTGTCCCAGAGGTTCCTAAGCCTCTCCTCATTTTTTTGAATTCTTGTTTCTTCATTCTGTTCCAGCTTAACGTTTATTTCTTCCTTCTGTTACAAACCGTTGATTTGAGTCCCAGTTTCCTTCCCTTCTCTGTTGGTTCCCTGTACCTTTTCCTTTATTTCATTTTTCATAGCCTTTGCTTTTTCCTCTGTTTGCGACTATATTCAACCATTTCTGTGAGCATCCTGATTACCAGTGTTTTGAACTGTGCATTTGATCAGTTGTCTCTCTCTTCATTGCTTAGTTGTATTTTTTTGGAGCTTTGACCTGTTCTTTCATTTGGGCCATATTTTTTTGTCTTGGCTCAATGTAGTAAGGGGCAGAGCCTTACGTGTTCACTGGGGTGGGGAAACTCATGTCTCTGTGCTGAGATCCTGTATGTAGGGGAGGGGTCTGAGAGGGAATAATACCACTTACTCAGCTGTCTGCTACCTTTTAGTCACTTCCTCCACTACCCACAACCAAATTGGGCCTTCTGGTGCTGATTCCCAGGTGGGTGGTTTTGAGTACATTCTAGGAGCCTGTGGGTCTCTCCAGCAAACTCTCCTGTGAGGCTGGGAGTTTTTTCTGCCTTCTCAACCTGCACAGGTTATTTTTCAGTCACAGGTTTTGAGGCTTTATTTCACCACACTGGAACCCTGGGTTGTGTGATCTGTCTCACTACTCAGTTGTTTCTCCCAGTTTATCCCCATGCAAATGTGAGACCACCCACTCTACCAGCCACCATCTTGCTGGTTCACCAGACGCTACCTTGTTGGGAGTCCTTTCCAACCCAGCTGTCCATCTCCACCGCTTCTGCCAGTCTGGATGAATGTTCCTTCTTTAACTCCTTGGTTGTTGGGCTTCCATACATTCCAATTTTCTGTCAGTCCTGGTTATTTTTGTTTTTAAATTGGTTGTTGTCCTCCTTTTGGTTGTGTAAGGAAGTGCAGTGTATCTACCTATGCCTTCATCTTGGCCAGAAGTCTCACTTTTTTCTTGTTAAGTTCTCAGAACATTATTTTGAGAAGTATTTATAAATCAGTTGTTGTTGAGTGGAAAGAGTATTCATTGGATCATAAGCCAAAAGACCTTTGTTCTTCCTTAATTTTCTACTAGTCTTCTTCCCAACCTTCTCTTCTTTCATTCTTTTGCCTTTCTTCCTTCACTCTTGTAATAAATAGTTACCGAGCAATTGGGTATGCCAAGCACTGAGATGTAATGATGTGCAAACCAGACACGGCTACCTTCCAGCCCTTATCAAGTTTACTGTCTTTTTTCTGCTCCTCCAACCCCTTCTTTTTCTTCTTTCTTCTGACCATACTATAAATTGGTCAGGGCCACATTGCTGCTCATTCTATTTGTTGTTTTATATTAGTGGGGCTGCTTTCTTTATTTTTTATCCTCAACCAAGGACATTTTGCTTTGCTTTGGAAAGAGAAGAAGGGGTGGGACATAGAGAGAGAGGGAGAAAGAGAGAAACATTAATTGGCTGCCTCTCGTACACTCCCTGGCCAGAGATCGAACACCCTACCTACGTATGTGCCCAGACTGGGTATTGACCCCACAACCTCTTGGTGTACAGGATGATGCCCCAACCAGCCGAGCCCCACTAGCCAGGAAATGGTTACTTTCTAATATGTTTTTCCTACCAATGGATTTTGTGGGGAGGTTGGAGTGGTGCTGAGAGAGAAAGGAAAGTGTGAGGGCATGAGGAAACAGGTGAGCTGTTCACATGGCCTAACCAGCATACAAACATATTTTTATTTTTCATGATTCTTTTCAAGTTGTAATTTTGCACAAATACTCAAAGGGTGTATCTCTATAAATGATTGGAACATTAGGTATTATTGCTCCTGGTTATTCTAAATTTAATTACTTTTATTTTTATTTTTTTAGAGTTTGGGAAACCATGAATTAGAACATCTTCATTACTAAAAAACCAGTTCCTTCAGAATTGAGGAAAACCTGAAAATTAAGCATGTGTCTTAGTTTACAAGAGCAATTGGTAGAAAAAAAAGTAACATAATCTACTTTGTACTGTAGGACTTCCTGAGGGATTGGTTACTATTTTTCCTCACCCTTATTTTTTGCTTTCTGAGTAAAGAGTTAAATGTGCCAGCTTGCCAGGGGGCAGTGGGAAGATGGGGTCAGTGGTTGGAGGAGAGAAGGAGTTGTAGGTGGGAATAACAACTGAACTATGCATGCTAATGTTATTCTCAGCTGCAGATGAAAATCTTAAGAATAACCTCATTATATTTTGTAAGGGATTAGAGTTTGCATGCAGATTCCAACTGAAAACATCTGTTTCCTGACCCTGTGCCACAATTCTCACATCTTGACAGGAATTCTGGTTTTGACATTTCTGTCTCCAGCACCTCCCTCTATTACTCTGGCTGTTTTCTTAGAAGGCTTCAATCAGTACTGCTTAACATCTTGGGAATGACGCTGAAGAACTGAAAATGAACTTCTTCATTGGCTTCTTATCCAAAAAAGGACAATTTCAGGTTTGATTAGCAAGAATCATCCTAACTGCTGAGTAGCTGTTTTAAGAATTAGTGGGGTGCCCCATAGTTCCTTAAAGAAGCCAATAAACTGTGAGTCTGTTCTTTGTATCTGTGAATCTGTTTCTATTTTGTTTGTTCATTTATTTTGTTCTTTTGTAAACTGAATTGAAAGATATGTTAAAAAAAAACCAACGAAAGCCAATGAACATAAATGGACCACTGAGGGATTAGTGTATATGTGTATGTGTATCTCTGTATGTATATTTATACAAAGATATGTGTTTTTTCAGCCTCATAGGTACAGAAAACATTTTTTTCTCTTTTTTGTTGTTCAAGTACAGTTTCCATTTCTCCCACCACCACTCACCCCCACTGCAGCCATTCCCACCACAGCCATCCCCACCTCCCACCCTCGATCCTACCCCTTTTTGACTTTATCCATGGGTTCTTTATACATGTTCCTTGATGGACCTTCATTCTTTTTCTCCCATTATCCCCTCCCACCTCCTCTTGGGTTACTGTCAGTTTGTCAGTTTATTTATATGTCTCTGGTTATATTTTGCTTGCTTGCTTGTTTTATTGATTAGGTTCTACTTATAAGTGAGATCATATGGTATTTCTCTTTCACTGTCTGGCTTATCTCACTTAGCATAATGCTCTCCAGATCTATCCACACTGTTGTGAAGGGTAGGAGCTCCTTTTTTCTTTCTGCTGCATAGTATTCCATTGTGTAAATGTACCATAGTGTTTTGATCTACTCATTTACTGATGAGCACCTAGGTTGCTTCTAGCACTTGGCTCTTATAAATTGTGCCGCTATGAACATTGGGATGCATGGTTCTTTTGAATTGGTGTTTCAGGATTCTTAGGGTATAATCCCATCAGTGGAATTGCTGGGTCAAAAGGCAGTTCCATTTTTAGTTTTTTGAGGAAATTCCATACTTTCTGCCACAGTGGCTACACTAGTTTGCATTCACACCAAGAGTGTACTAGGGTTCTCTTTTCTCTAGAACCTTTCCAGCACTTGTTTGTTTATTTATTTATGATGGCCATTCTCACTGGTGTGAGGTGGCATGTCATTGTGGTTTTAATTTGCATCTTTCTGATGGCTACTGTTGTTGAGCATCCTTTCATATGTCTCTGGGCCCTCTGTATGTTCTCCTTGGAGAGGTATCTATTCAGGTCCTTTGCCCATCTTTTAATTGGATTATTTGTCTTCCTAGAGTGGAATCGTGAGTTCTTTATATATTTTGGAGATCAAACCCTTGTCTGAGGTGTCATATGCAGATATTTTTTCCCATATGGTTGATTCCCTATTCATTTTGCTGATGTTTTCTTTAGCCATGCAGAAGCTTTTTATTTTGATGAAGTTCCATTTGTTTATTTTTTCCTTTCTGTCCCTTGCTCTAGAGGATATATTGGTGAAAACATTACTGCATGGAATATCTGAGATTTTCCTCTGTATGTTCTCCTCTGGGACTTTTATTGTGAACTTATATTTAAGTCTTTAATTCATCTCAAGTTTAGTTTTGTGTATGGTGTAAATTGGTGGCTGAGTTTCATTTTTTTGCATGTAGCTGTCCAGATCTCCCAGCACCATTTGTTGAACAGGCTATTTTTAATTCATTTTATGCTTCTGCCCCCTTTGTTGAATATTTGACCATAAAGACTTGAGTTTATTTCTCTGTTCTGTTCCATTGATCTATGTGTCTGTTCTTATGCCCGTACCAGACTGTTTTGATTACAGTGGCCTTGTAGTAATAGTTTGATATTAGGTATTGTGATCCCTCCTACTTTGTTCTTCTTTCTCAAAATTGCTGCAGCTATTTGGGGTCATTTATGGTTCCACATAAATGTTTGAAATGTTTGTTCTATATCTGTGAAATACGTCATTGGTATTTTAATAGGGATTGCATTGAATCTGTAAATTGCTTTGAGTAGTATGGCCATTTTGATAATGTTAATTCTTCCAATCCGTGAGCATGGTACATGCTTTCATTTGTTTGTGTCTTCCTTGATTTCTTTCTTCACTGATGTGTAGTTTTCTGAGTACAGGTCTTTTACCTCCTTAGTTAGGTTTATTCCTAGATACTTTGTTTTTCTTGTTGCTATATCAAATAAGATTATTTTCTTGATTTCTGTTTCTGATATTTCATTACTGGTATACAAAAATGCCTTCAATTTCTGAATATTGACTTTGTATCCCACTGTTTTTCAAATTCACTTACTAGGTCAAGTACTTTTGCCTCATTGAAAATGATGTTGGCTGTAGGTTTCTTGTATGTGGCCTTTATTATGTTGAGGTATGCTGTTTCCATTCCCACTTTGCTGAGTGTTTGTATCATAAATGGATGCTGTATGTTATCAAATGCTTTTTCCACATCTATTGATAAGATCACGTGATTTTTGTCTTTCCTTTTGTTTATGGGATGTATTATTACGTTTACTGATTTCAAATATTGTACCATCCTTACATCCCTGGGATGAATCCCTCTTGATCGTGGTGTATGATCTTTTTAATATATTGTTGGATGTGGTTTGCCAGTATTTTGTTGAGGAGTTTAATATGTATGTTCATCAGTGTTGTTGGCCTGTAGTTTTCTTTCTTTGTTATGTTTTTATCTGGTTTGGGGATTAGGGTGATTCTGGCTTCATAAAAACAGTTTGGAAGTCTTCCCTGTTCTTGGATTTTTTGGAATAGTTTCAAAACAATAGGGGTTAGCTTTTCCTTACATGTTTTGTAAAATTCTCCTGTGAAACTGTCCAGTCAAGGGCTTTTGTGTGCCAGGAGTGTTTTGTTTACTGCTTCAGTTTCACCAGATGTTATTGGTCTGTTCAGGCTTTTTGCTTCTTCTTCATTCAGTTTTGGAAGATTACATTTTTCTAGAAATTTGTCCGTTTCACCCAGGTTTTCAAATTTCTTGGCATGTAGTTGTTCATAGTAATTTCTTACAACCCTTTGTACTTGTGTGGTATCAGTTGTAATCTTGCCTCTTTCATTTCTGATTTTGTTTGTTTTGTCCTCTGTTTTTTCTTATTGAGTCTGGTTAAAGGCTTGTCGATTTTGTTTATCTTTTCAAAGAACCAGCTCCTGGATTTATTGATCCTTAGAATTGTTCTCTTAGATGCTTATGTCACTTAATTCTGCTCTGATCTTGGTTATTTCCTTCCTTGTACTTGCTCTGGGCTTTATTATTGTTTCTCCAGTTCTTAGCTGTAAGGCTAGGTCGTTTATTTGAAATGTATTTATCTGTTTTAGGTAAGCCTGAGATACAGAGAACATTTTGACAGTTGCCAGATAGTAGGGGGTTAGGGGTAGGGTGAATAAGATGATGGGATTAAGAAGTATTACAAATTGGTAGTTATAGAGAATAGTCATGGGGGTATAAAGTACTGCATAGGGAATATCATCAATAATATTGTAATAACTGTATGCTGTCAAATGGGTATTAGATTTATTGGAGTGATCACTTAGTTATATAATGTCTAATCATAGGGTTGTACACCTGAAACTAATATTTTATGTCAACTCTAATTGAATTAAAAAGATAGGGTTTTATTTTAAACTTTCCTGAATTAAGTGGAAAACTTTAAAAGTATTTGTAATTTTATTTCTTAAGACTCTCAACTACCAAAAATAGTTCCTTTTTTTTTTTTTTGGTAGAATACAAGTTGTATCTACTTGTGACCTCATATTTACATTCTGCTCAGTTAGGCATAGGATGGTAGTTCTTGATACTATAATTCCTCTGCGTAAGTAATGTTTACAGATCCATTGAAACAGGTCTAATGCAAGTATTGAACATTTGCTAGGAGTCAGTTAATATTGAACAGTGTATTAAAATCTGTCACTTGACATATGAAAACCAGTGTGACTTTCTTATTTTCAATTTGATTCATTTCTTAAATTAAATCATGAAGACACCTAAAAGAGGATTTCTGTTTGCTTTGATATTCCCAAATGTTAACATTTTTAAGGATAATTATGCTAACAAATGTTTAATATTGGGCCTTAGCCTTCTGTGTTACTCAGTATGTTCAGAGATTATGTATTTATACTCTGTATACTATATTGGAATCTCATGTGAATCTCAATCTCAATCTAATTAGAATCTCAGTTAGAATCTCAATCTAATAATAAATAATTAGTTAAAGGAAAAATAGTGTTTAATGGGGGAATTGGAAATAAATCATTAAAGGATAAATATTATGAGATACTATGCAGTGGTCAGAAATAACAGGTCTATATTAATCGACATAGAAATATCTCTAAAAGGTTGTTTAGGGAAAAAAAAGTTTTGGAATTATATGTATACTAACTAATGTCTAATTTTAAAAAAAGGTTGAAACTAAATATGTTGAGATAAATGAGAAGCTGTATCCCATACTATTAATGTCAGTTAACTTTGGTTAACTGACCAAGTGAGGTATGGAGCTCACTTGGACCTTTAGTTCCAGGCTTCTATATATGAATTTTAACAATGGGAATGTGGTCATGCTTTACTTGTACATTTATTTTTTATTAAGAAAAAATTAAAACATAAATAAGGTAAGCAATGGTATAACACACCCCAAAGTACTCACCACTAAGTTTCAATCAACAGTTATCAATATTCTTCCACTTAATCATCTATACCTCTGCCCACACTTTACCTTGAGCATTTTTATAAAAGGTATAAAACTATACCTTTTATAATTATATTTGTCGATAAAATCTTTATACATTGAATCACAAATCATAGGTGTACTGTTTTGAAGAATGAATATAGTCTTGTAAGCCACATCCCTATTATGATTTTAAAGATTTCCATATCCCCAGAACATGCTCTGATGTTGTATCCCTGTTAGTCTGCCCACTCAGATAGTTGTGACTTTCCTTAGAACTTTATATAAATAGAATCATACAGTATAAACTCTTTGTGTGTCTGACATTTTTTGCTTGATGTGATGTGTGTGAGAATCATTCATGTTATAGCATGTATCAGTAGTTCTTCCCATTTTATCCCTAATATTCCACTATATGAATATGCCACACTTTATATAGCCTTTCTCCTGTTCATGGACACTAACTACTGTGATTAAAGCTGCTGTAACATTCATGTACAGATTTTATTGTTGACATATATTGTCACTGCTATATGTATTGATTTTGAATACATACCTAGGGGTGGAATTTCTGGATCAAATGAAAACTTACCAAACCCATTTTGAAAGTGACTGTTTTGTTTTAAATTCCTACCAGCAGAATAGGAGAGTTGTGGTTGCTCCACATGTGTATCTTTATTGGTTTTGTCAGTCTTGCTCACTTCAGCTTTTTTAGTGGTTCTATAGAGGCACCTCAAATTGTGCTTTTTAAAAGTATTTTTAAATTTGTGGTAAAATAATATAACATAAAATTTGCTATTTTAATCACTTTAAGTGCACACTTCAGTATCAGTCATAACGTAGTACAATGATCACTACTCTGTACTCCTGAAATTATTCCATCACCTCAGACAGAAAAAACTCTACTCATTAAGCAGTGACTCCCTACTCCCCCTCTTCCTTGAACCCCAGGGAACATTTAATCTGGTGTCTTTCTCTATTAGAGAATTTCTCTAATAGAATTTTAGATTCTCTCTTAGAATTTTACATTCCCACCAATTTCTTCACATCCTCTCCCCTATTTATTATATTCAGGGTTTTTTTGATAATAACTTCCTAATATCTCATGCCTCGTCTAGCTGTGTCATGTAGTTGGAATGGTACAATGTTTGTCCTTTTCTATCTGGCTTAATGTTTTCTAGGTTCATCCATATTGTAGCATATATCAAAGTTTCATTTCCTCTTATGACTGAATAATATTCCATTGTATGGATATACCACATTTTGTTTATCTGTTAATTTGTTGATGGACACTTGTATTGTTTGGCTATTGTGAAGAATGATGTAATGAAGGTTTGTGTGCAAGTATCTGTGTGAGTCCCTGTTTTTAACTATTTTGGCTATATAACTAAGAGTGGAATAACTATGCTGCATGGTGATTCCATGTTTAACTTTCTGAAGAAACGCCAGACTGTTTTCTCAGTGTGTTTTAACTAACATTTCCCTGGTGGCTTATGATGTTGATTATCTTTTCATGTGTTTATATTAGTGATGTGAATATCTTTCTTTGTGAAATGTTTGTCAAGTCTTTCATGCATTTTAAAAATTGGGTTATTAGTTTTTCTTTCTTTTTATTAAGTTTTGAAAGTTCTTTATTCTGAATAGAAGTTCTTTGTCAGATATGTTTTTCTAGTATTTTCTTCTAGTCTGTAGCTTGCCTTTTTTAAAAGTATCTTTTTAAAAGTTAAAAATATTTTTAAATGGTAAAAATACACATAACACCATTTTAACCATTTTTAAATGTACAATTCAGTTGTATTAAGCATTTTTACATTGTTGTGCAACCAGTCTCCCAAACTCTTTTCATTTTGCAAAAGTGAAACTCCGTATCCATTAAACTGTAACTGCACATTCCTGTGTTCTCCCAGCCTTCATTCTGCTTTCTGTTTCTATCAATTTACTCTAGATACCTCATATAAATGTAATCATATAATTTTGTCTTTTTGTGACTAGCCTGTTTCATTTACCGTAATGTACTCAAAGTTCATCCATTCTGTAGCAAGTCAGAATTTTCTTTTTAAGGCTGAGTAATATTCCATTGTGCATTTATAGCACATTTTTGGTATCCATTTCATCCATCAATGGATTCTTGGGTTACTTCCATTTTGGTTATTGTGAGTAAATGCTGCTACGAACATGAATGTACAAAAATCTCTCTGAGACCTTGCCTTCGATTCTTTAGCGTGTACACCCAGAAGTGGAATTGCTGGATCGTATGGCAATTCTACTTTTAATTTTTCAAGGAACTTCCGTACTGTTTTCCAAGTGGCTGCACCATTTTACATTCCCACCAATTTCTTCACATCCTCTCCCCTACTTGTTATATTCAGGGTTTTTTTGATAATAATTTCCTAATGTCTCATTGTGGTTTGGATTGCTTCTCTCTAATGATTAGTAATTTTGAGTATCTTTTCATATGTTTGATGGCTATTTGTATATCTTTTTTTTTTGAGAAATGTCTATTCAGATTCTTTGCCCATTTAAAAATTTAGTTTCTTTTGTTGTTGAGTCGTAGGAGTTATTTATATATTCTGAATACTAACTCCTTATCTGACATATGATTTGCAAATATTTTCTTCTGTTTCTTTCTGTTTGTGTCCTTTGATACACAGAAGTTTTACATTTTGATGTAATCCCATTTGTCTAGCTTTGCTTTTGTTTCCTGTGGATTGGTGTTACACCCAAGAAACCATTGCCAAACCTAATGTCATGAAGGTTTTCCTCTGAATTTTGTTGGTTTAGTTCCTATATTTAAATCTTTGATCCATTTTCAGTTGATTTTTGGATATGGTATACGGTAGGGGTCCAACTTAATTCCTCTGCATATGAATATCTAGTTTGCCTGGCACCATTTATCCTTTCCCCACTGAATGGTTTTGTTGATGATCATTTGATCATATATGTGGGGGTTTATTTCTGAGCTCTCTATTTTACTTCATTGGTCTATATGCCTTTGTTGATGCCACTATTGCACTGTGTTGCTTACTACAGCTTTGTAGTAAGTTTTGATACTCTGAATGCTCCTGCCTTTGAGATCTAATAGATGTACTTAAGAATACAACTACTCACATTCATCTCCTTTTCAGTATTTGATTTCAAAGTCTTGTGTCCATATTCACTTTCTGTGCAAAGATGCTTTAGGAATTTTAGTATGTTTTAGAAATATTAGGAATAATTCAGTTTTAATTGTTCCTACTTTTAGTTTAGTGGGTAATTTCCTTCATTATTGAATACACTATTTTCTCTATATGTATATAAATGGGTTACAGTTGCTAAATTTAAAAATAATATATACTTATTATGCATACATTTTTTGGTATGGCATATGCTAGCAGATCAGATTTGAATGGTTCTCATCACTTTTTTATTTTTTAATTTCATGACAAGTTACATTGAGACAAAAGGTTTCAAGTTCTTCAGCTTTGTTTGCCCATGGTGACCACTGGGGTTGGATGGAAAAGGCCCAGAGCGCTAAGGAGAAACAGCTTTGTTGTTGGTGACACTAGGATGTAAAACCCTAAATCAAGCACAGAGATTCTAACACAGTCCTGCAACAAAAAGGTGATTCCTGGTGGGATCTCTTGAAAATTGCAATGGCCAGTGCTTGGACCCACCCAAATATCCATGCTGTTCTTCAGACCCCTTCTGATTTGAGGTCTTAGCAGATTCTGTGATTTTTTGTTTGTTTGTTTTATTGCTAGAAAATTTTGGGATTATGTCTGAAAGTCTGATAGCTTTCACAGCTTTTTATATATACTTTCTTATTCGTTAGGCTTCCTTGATCACTCATAGTAGTAGTATGCTCATTGCAGATTACAATCAAGTCTTTTTTTTTAAATGAATTGGTATTTTACTTTGACCTTTCCAATGAAAAATATAGTTATAGAGCTAAATGATACAACTCTTATGTTCATATCCCCTCAATTATATTATAAATTATATCATTATTTGTCAAAGGACTTATGAGGTTACAGACATTTATTTTTAAATCACAGCATTATAAGTATTTATTGGTTTCAAGGATGATTCTAGTCCATACCTGGTGAAAGGTAAAGTGTGCTTGTAATGTGATTTTGTGCATTCTTTATGTCTTTAGTAACACCCAGCACTTCCTTCCCCTGTTTACCACACCCAAGATTTCATTTTATCTATTTCACACGGAATCCTCACACGCCCTTGCATAGAATTGTTGCTATGCTTATTACTAGTGGAATCCATGTTAAATTTTAGCAGGTTTTTTTCCTTCTACATCTGCCTCTTTGATGGTAGCTGGGTTTACTGCCACTCACTTATTAGGGCTCTGGGCCTTAATAACCTTATTCAAACAAAACATCTTAAATGGAGGCATTAAAAAGGTCAAAACAGTGAGCCATTTTGTAACATTTAGTGCAATAAAATGGATATGTTATGTTTGGAATATAAGACCTCTGAGTATAGTTATGCATTTTCTTCATCTATAAAACATTTTAGAATAACAGCTTACATCTGTTTGGGGTTTTAAATTCTACATTTTGAAGAAACTTCACTGTTACATAACTCCAAACCAGACATAGGGAGGGCGCTAGCTTTCTGATAGGCCTTGCTGGGAACTGTGGGACTTGGGAGAAGTGTTGGTTTTCGCTGTGGAGCTGTGTTTGCTCCACGTGGGGAACACATTCCATTATTGTTTTTTCATATGGTGAATGACAAGATGCATGTAATACGATTTTGACTTGAAGATTATTTTTAAAATTTTCACACATCAGGAGTTTATCTTAGGAGGGATATTTCACTATCAGAAACCAGAAATAAATTTAATTATTTAAACATTTATAGCACATTTAATTACCTTAGACTGTCAGTTAATCTTGTTTTAGAGAATAAAGTTGGGATTTACTGCCAATTCACTCTTAAAAATAAATACCCAATGGGATAGTTTGGGTGTTTCAAATGTGTGATTTTAAGATTACTTCTTTAAAGGAACAATTTAACAAATAATATTTAATAGAGGAAAGTGGGTAAAATCCAATACAGGGTGAGGCAAAGGTAGGTTTATGGTTATGAGTACATGAAACAGAGTTTATACTTGTATTATTATTTATTAATTATTGTATTATTTTCCATATAAATAACTGTAAACCTATATTCCCCCCATATTAAGAAAAAGTGCAGATAACACACAACTAATTTATGGGTTATTTTAATCAAGAAGTGAAAAATGCTGTCATGGGAAGTTACAATAAGTTATAAGGCCTTTTTCATCTTATAAGTGTGAAATACATTCTTGTTAAAGTGTGATATGTTTACATTTGGGAGGAAAGAGTACAAAGAAGAACATTAAAGTAATCTCTAATCCTACTTCCTGTTCTCCTCTTGGGTATTTTATTAAATACTGGGTAGTGGTAAAAATTTTGGTTTTAATAATTAATTTAACTGCAAATAGAGCATTTTAGTTTCTTAATGGACAGTGTCAGATGCTTTCATGATTTTATGACAAAAAAACCCTGAACTAAATTGGACTTCTGTTGTAGCACTTTGACACATGGAGTAGGATGTTGCCTGTTTTGAAGATGATGATCTTCTCTGAGATTCTGCTTAAACCAATCTATTGACATGGAATTTTTTTTTCCTCACTGCCATTTCCTGTCTGAATGGAAGACAGATTTTCTTTCTGTGGCCCTTGTCTAGCCCGGGGCTATCATTGTTCTAGCATAGTAAGAGAGATTATGTTAGATTCTTAATTTCTGAATAAATATAAATATTTTAGAAGTAATTTAATACCTTATTTCATGGGCCATTAATTCCTTCAGAATTGCAGTCACACACACTCACACTCACAAATTCACACCCACCCACACTATTAATGTTCAAAGTGTGCATTTACTTTTCAGCAGTGAGCCGAGTACAAGATAACAGTACTAGGGCCATGGCCGGCTTGTGAGCAGTGTTGTCCCCAGCACAGGCCTCTATGGGTCAGAGGGTGGATACTACGTAGCTTGGTGGGTGAGTTCCACTGGGGTTCAGGTACTTGCAAGTGTAGGGTTCTATTTTTAGAATTTTTGAAAGTTTAATTAAAAGCTAATAGATTATACTGAAGGTGAATGTACTCTATGCATTAAGTGCACTTAGATGTATTTTAGGTAGAGTACTACATATCACTGGAGTCAGATGGTCTGAGCTTCTTAATTCTAACTGTGCCTTTAGGCTAGTTACACAGCTTATCTGAACCTCCACGCCCTCATCTCTAAAATGGGCTGGTAATGATACCTCTCTTGTAGGATTGTGAGGACTCAGCAAAATAAAACCTATGAAGTGCTTATACACAGTGCCTGAAACATGAAAAGTGCCTGTTAATTCCAACTCTTACGGTTATACAACTAATCGTTAGTTCTTCTTATGTAAGGGTGGTGTTTAAGACACCATTCATACTTCATTATTACAAATTTCACTTCTCTTTGCTGCTCTTGTGTCTAAATCAGGCACTAAGGAGCCCTCTACTCTGCCAGCGTTGATCAGCTGTTCCTTCTTTGAGGGGTGCAGACTTGCCACACCCATGCTTAGTCCCTTTGGTCCCACGGCTCAGCTTCCTCTTGCCAGTAGCTCTGTCTGTCTCTTCTCTTCCTTCTCCACTCCTTTTCTCCACCTGCCTTACCTTCTCTACCTTTCCTCACTAATCTTCCTCTGGTTTCCCTCTTCTTTCCTCCTCTCTCCCTTTCTTTCTCCCCAACTCCTCCCTCTCTCCAACTTCTCCCCTCCTTTCTCTATCTGTCCCCCTGCTTTCCCTTCTCTCTCACCCCCTCCTTCTCTTCCTCTTTGCCTCTCCTCTTTCTTTTTCACTCCTTTTCCCCTCGGCTCTTTCTTCTTTCCCTTCCCCTACTTTCCTTCCCCCTTCCTTTGTGGCCCTTTCCCTTCTACTGCCTCTTTACTCCCAGCTCTTTCTCCCTCCTTGGTCCTCTACCCCTCGGTCCCCCTCTCCCCTATCTCTTCTTCTCTTTTAAACCCTAACAGTTGGCCTGCCAAGGAGCAGACAGTTCTAGCTTATAAGCAGAAATATGCCAGGTCTTCATTATATGTGATAGGAAATACTGATTTTGTCATTTTAGTAGCTGAGCCTCTCCATATTGTGCTTTTCTTCCACTTGAAAAGAGCATCAAGCATCATTTTCTGCCCCATGAGCTCAAAGAGTTAGAGGAATGCTCATAGTTAACTTGTTTTCTAAAACCTGTATATATATAGTAAACCTATACATTTGTTTAATGTTAGCTTTACTATATACATAGTTCAAGTGAAATAATGTTCTCAGTAATAATTATGGGTTTGTGTAGTCATGCTAGGCAAAATCTCATATTCTCTGCCCAATTTATTTGATTTTTTTTTCTCTCTTCAGATTCCTTTCTCATTGGTCCAGTTTCCCTTATGGGAGTCCTTAAAAGTAAGTTTTTAAATCTTCATATAAAATTCCTCTCTAATTATTATAAATACCCAAAAGTGTCCATGTGTAATAGTAGAATGTAATATTGAGTGCCAGTTTAAAAAACTCAAAATTATGAAGAGCTGAAAATATTTTTTGTGTGTGATCTACATGACAATTAAGTCTTTTAAACTTGTTCAGGTGTCTCATGGTCCTGAGAAATAATCATAACTTATACATCTGAAGACTCAAATGTTAAAAAAAAACGTGCTTCACTTTCTTCTGTTTTGCAGCTGTTTTCTACCCAGTTGACTTTTATTTCAGTTCACTCTGTGTGTATGTATGTGTGTGTAGAAGTTAAGGAATGACAATGAGGGTAAATGAAAAGGGAAAGAAGCAAGGCTCTGACTATTCAGCCAGGCCTCCCCCACCCACTGTCCCTTCTGCTGCTGCTCGCCCACTGGACCTGGCAACCGTCACTGAGATGGAAGGAGCAGTCTGCTGCCTTGTAAGTCAGCCTCAGTGAAGGTTATTCGTGTGTTTAAAAACTAACAAATGAATTTTTAAAAACCTGTTTTCAAATACACAGAAACATTTGTATTTGTTTTTTGCCATGATTTTTAAAATTATGGGTCATCATATGAATTGCGTGAGTGTTTGCCAGCATTTTAAAGACTGAAAAAAAAAAGAAAATTATTAATAGAGAGCATCTTATGTGGTGAGGATAAGTCCTGTTTTGTAAAACTTCGGTGCTGTGCATATGTGCATACACAGCTCTGTACTAGGTTTCATTGTAAACGCATTTCTCACTGTAGATGATCATCAAAAGAATTTGAAGGCCCTTGTTCAAATGAAAGTGGTTGACAAATCACCAAACTGTAAAATGGTAAAGTATCTAGGTAGGCACTGATAACACAGAAAATAAAGAGATGACTCCCATTGTTGTTGTGGACTTAGTAATCGTGTGGTGTGCTTGTGCAAAATGTCTGTTGAAGAGTAACAAAGATTATCTGTACTCTAAAAATACATTCTATTGTAGTTATAATATGAAGATAATAACATGAGACAGAACATTAATCATAAAAAACAAACTCTGGAATAGTAAGTGTTGAGAAATAGTACTTACAAGTGATCTGATTTAAGGAGTAGCACAGTTTATTTAATAAGGGTTTCGGGTCTTTTATTGCTGTTGTTTTGTTTGTTTTTACCATTTTCTCTGTGCTGCTTGGCGAATGGATCTCTCAGGCAGGGTTTCCTGACGTGATGTAACAGCTATACAACGAGAAGGTCACATTCCATGAGCATAACAGCGCCCCCTTTTTTGTGAGTGACAAAGGAACAATGGAGCCAGCAGCTGTCCAGCAAACAAGACTCACTTCATTAGTGCCTCAATAACCAGCATTCACGCTGCTTCTGCACTCCAACATCCTGTGCCCTGTCTCTGCACAGGAATGTTTTGAGGCCCAAAAAGGGAAAAAACACATGGTTTATTTCTTTCCAGTATTAAGGACATTTGTAATATTCTAGCTAGTTAAGAAATGTATAGAACTTCACAGAGTAATCATAGATAACAATGTTGAGTTTTAACAGTTTTCTTTGAGCAATTATTAAGATGCTATAGTGTTTTTTTAAAGTTGGGTTTATTGAGGAATAATTTTCTGACAGGAAAATTCAACCTTTATAAGTGTACAGTTTTAGAGTTTTGATAAATGTTTATTACTGCCATCATAACCATAATGTCTATAGAATATTTGTAATTTTTCCTTTTTCTAGACTACCGTATAAATAGAACCACATACTATTAAGCATTTTGTGCCTGTTTTTTTCCCCCATGTACATTCATGTTTTTGCCTGTAGCAGCAAAATGTTGCTAAATAGTGTGCCATGGTATGGAGGTAGTAGTTTATCTGTTCACTAGTTTGTGCACATTTGAGTTCTTTGATGATTATGAATAAAGCTGCTATAAATATTTGCATGTAGGTATTTGTAAGGATGTATGTTTTTGTTTCTCTTGGGTAAGTATCTAGGAGTGGGATTGCTGGTTCATAGGGAAAGTGTAAGTTTAGTTTTGTAATTAACTGAAGTGTTTTCCAAAGTGGCTGGGTCATTTCACAACAATATATGAGAGTTCCAGTTGCTTTGCATTCACATTGTTGCTTGTTGTTATTAGATTCTTAAAAAATTTAGCCATTCTGATAGTTGTATACTGCCATCTCATTGTGGTATGAATTTACAGTTCTCTCATGGTTAAATAATAATGAGCATCTTTTCATATAGTAGTGTTTTAAAAAATCTAAATGTGAAATCACAATGCTTTTTAGAAGCAATTTTTGGCCCTTATTTTTGTGTTTATGATTTTATCCATTTCACTTTGCTTTTCAAACACAGAGATTGTATTATATGGAAGGGTTTTTCTATTATGTTTATATGGAAATACTACTTGGTGAGATTTTTCTGGGCAAGGACTTGAGAGGATAGCATGCTATTGTACTGTAAGGAGTGGGCATCAGGAGGCGGGGGTGGCCACTTTCAGCTTAAACTTACTCTGCGTGAAATGGAAGGTACCAGCTCTCTTTTAAAATCACTTTCTACTGCCCTCTCTCTGATTTCCATCAACCATGCTGAGTGCTTGGTCTCAAACCCCAAATTAAAATCTGAGTCTCTCTTTTGTTCTCCTCTGTATCTTATCACTCATGAAGTTTGGTTGACTTGGATTTTTTGGAACCTGTGGCCTCCTTTTTATCAGATTCTTATTAACTTATGCCTGGACTAAGTTAACAGAGTTGCTGTGCTTTCTCATCCACTCTACATGCTGAGTTTGTGTGATCTTTCTTAAACATCTTTGAAGTTCTTAGAAATGTGTAACTTTCTAAAACTCTAAATCATAAAGTTGTGGCCTTTAAGGATGTCCACATTGTGTTCCCACTAGTTTTTCCATTTTCCCTCTCCTTATGCATTTTTTTACAAAGTCATTTCCCTCCAGCCAGAATATTATGGAGCTTCAGGCTCCCTCCTGGATGCTGTGCATGGAGCCAGGATGGCCATGACCATGATACGTCTAGGGCTGCAAGGTTGTGTGCTCCTGGATGGGAGAGCATGCAAACATACCAGCAAATGCTTCAGCAGGTCAGCAAGAGAGAGACTCCCTCCTGAAGGTCATGGGCCACATGACTGATAAGATCACATGGCCCATGGAGAGGACAGGTCAATGCACCATCTAAGTGCAGCAAATGATGCACTTACAATGAACAAGAGCAGAGCCAGTCCTGAACAGCAAGCCAAGAGCAAGAGCAGAATTGGTCCTGAGGAGTGACCTACAGGTAGGAGCAAAGCTGGCCCACATCAGTGAGCCACAAACAAGAGAGAGGGTTTCTTTGTTTTGCTGGGGCTATATCCATTTTGGGTATGGGAGGGGCTAAATGCTTTCTCCCAGAGAAAGACCGATTAAGTTCCTAAACTTTCGTGTGCTTTGAGTGGGTCCACCCCGTAACCAATCCCTTTTTTCCCCAGGCTAGACTGATAGGCCTCTTTGGTCCAGGACCTCCTGATGCCACCATTCTGACTTCTGATTTCTAGGGCACATGTGCCTGCCACCTGTGGTCCCACCCCCAGTCTGGTATGGGAAGGGCAGGGCAAGGGCTTTTCCTCTTACCCAATTATCTTTCTAGCTTTTGGTGTCCTCTGGCCCCCTCCATTTGTTTTTGCAGCTTTCTGCGGGCCTGGGTCTTTACCATTCATATTTTCAGCCTTCAGCCCCCTCAGTTTAAGAATCGCCCCCTGCTGCCATGTCACTGGTGGAGACTCCCCTGCCTCCACGGGTTCCCAGGTCCCGAGTCTGCCCAGCTTCCCTGCCCTTGGGGCCTTGTGGCATGTCTGGTCACGGTGGCTGCAGTGGCTCTGCCATCTCTGGGCAAGTGCTGTGCTGCAGCTGGGCCCAATCACCGCTCCCATGGGGGGAGGCAGTGCCTTGCCCCAGGAGGTGTCTGCCATGGTTCCCACCACCTCTGGGCTGGGCAGTTGGGCGGCTAAACTGCCACGATCATCCAAGCCTCTGCACTACTCGCCTCACCTGCAGAGGGACACTCCCTCCTCCCTGCAGCTCAGCACAGTCCTCCAGGCATTGGGTGCCTCAGCTCACTGAGAAGGGGCAGGCTAAAGGTATGGGCTCATCCACTGGTAACAAGAATAGGAGCCTTATTGCCCCTGTTCTGTGGCTCCTTTTTGCAGTGTGCATCCGCAGGTCTAAGTACCATGCACCTTTTTAGCCACTTCAGGTTTTTTTTCCTTCTGGGTGAAGTATTTCAATCCAGGATTGGAAAATTTACTTTTACTAACCAAGCATTTGTCTATATTGCTGATTGGTATGTAATCATGCACTATATTGTGTTTAAAACATCTTGGAACTAAGCCTTATATTGGAACAAGGCCTCAATCACTTTCATTTACAGACATGTGACGCACACCATCAGTGTACACGTACTGTCTGCCTGCTCTGGGCTAGGCATTGTTCCATTTCACAGTAATGCAAAGATAAGACATAATTCATGCCCTTAGGAGGCTTCTAATCTACCAGAGACACCACAGATCACTTCAAGGTACTGTGTCAGTCGTTGAAGACCAGGCAAGATAATGTGGGAGCCAGCCTGCCAGACTCCCCAAATCATGTCACTGCAGTACCTCATTTCATGCATATATATGTACATATATGTAATAATACATATACTTAAAAAAGAGTTTAGATAAAAGACTAGATACCATAAAGAGGAGGGGAAGTAAGAGGAGTATATTATCATATGCAGAATTTCTGAGACGATAATTGTTCTTTATGTTGAGTTTGGAGCTTTCTGGCAGCCAAGCAGGAAGAGAAATGTGATAGATTACATGTTTCTTATTTTCTGATAAAGACTCATACATAGCTTCTTAGTTGATCTTGTCACTGACTTTGGATGACTTGACATGTGTAGCTTAGCCGTGGACCACCTCCTCACAGTTATAGCCTAATTTGACCAGCTTGCTAGTAGGCATCCTTACTCATATGTCTTAGGGGAATCAGTTCAGAACAGAACAGAACTGGTGTTTATTCTCCTCCTCACCTGCTCCTTCCCAGTTGTTCCCATCTTGGTAAATAGCATATTCATCTGTGCTTGCTAAAGTAGAAACCCAAGAATTATTCCATTTCTGTTTTTCCCTTGTCCCTCACCATCCAGCCCATCAACAAGTCTGCTGTTCTGACTGAAACCTCCAACTCATCTCTTGATTGATACAGTGGCCTCTCAGATGGCCTCCTGATTCCATTCTTGCTTATCTAAAACAGCTTCTCTTCACAGCAGCCATAGTGATCTTTTAAAGAAATGAACCAGGTTATACCACTCTCTGCTTAAACTCTTCAGTGATATCTTTTTGAAAGGTAAATAAAATTGAGTTTAAACTATGACTGATAGGGTCATCTGTCATTTGGCCCCTCCTGCCTCACTGCTGCCATCTGTCACACTCCAGCTACAGTGTGTCCACTTACTGCACTGAGCCCTACAGCCTCCCCTCTGTTCTTTTTGACCACACCAAACTGGTACTTACCCCAGGACCTTTGAATTTGTGGTGCCCTCTGCTGGAAATATACTTTCTTCATTCATTCTATATGTCATTAGTGAGTGCCTACTATGATGGGCCAGGCATTTTTCCAGGGTCTGGAGATATAGTGGTGAAGAGGAGTAACAAATATTTCTTCCCCCATCGAGCTTTCATTCCAGCACTTTCCCTAGGTCTTTCTCATGTCCAACTCTTTTTCATTACCCAGAGCTTAGATCATGTCACCTCAGAGAGCATTCCTTGTCCTTCCCTCTTGAGAGTAGGACCTTTCCTTCTTTCCTCCTCAATAATCACTGCACTTGCTTACTTTCCCCCTAGCATTTTAATAGAAGTTTATTTAGTTATGCATATATCATCACTTGAATACTTAATTTAAAAATATCAGTTGTGTCTTAAGCTATATGCCAGCCACTGCTCTAAGAACTATACAGCTGACCCTTGAATAGCACAGAAATTAGGGGTGCTGACCCCCACCGAGTTGAATAACTGTGTATAACTTAAGTTGTCCCTTCACAAACATGGGTTGAAAATACTGTTTGTTTTTTCAGTCCTCACCCGAGGTTATGTTTATTGATTTTAGAGAGAGAGGCAAGGAGAGAGAGAGAGAGAGAAAAAAAAAACAATGATGTGAAAAACACCAGTGGTTTACCTCCTGTACACGCCCCAGCTGGGGATCAAACCTGTAGCCTTTTGGTGTACAGAATGGTACTCTGACCAACTGAGCCATGTGGCCAGGGCTGAAAATACTGTTTTTGATCTGAGGTTTGTTGAATCTGTGAGTGGGAGATTGGGGATACAGAGGGCTGACTATATGTTTATTGAAAAAGAACCATGTATAAGTGGACCTGCACAGTTGAAACCCATGTTGTTCAAGGGTCAGTTGTACATTCATTAGCATCTCATTCACATCACACACAACCCCGGGGAGATCAGCCTTGTGTTTATCCCCACTGAACAGGGAAACAAGGCTTGGAGAGGTTGTCTTCATCTAGTGACCCAAGTCCTTAATTTCCTGTTTGGCACCCTTTTTCTATTTTAAAATTGTTAATGATAACCATAGTAATTAAAAAAACAACTAGAATACCTAACTAACATTTCTCTAAGTTACAATGTGCCGGATAGTATGATAATCACTTTCCATGTATTATTTCCTATTAGTCTTCATGACAGTCCTGTGAGGTAGGTGCCACATGGTCTTTCATAGATGAGGAAACTGAAGAAGAATTTGAGTGCCTTGTCCAAGGCTCAGGATATTAAATGTCGTAAGGGTACAGCCAAAATCTGAACCCAGGCAGTCTGATTCAGAGTTGAAGTTCTTAATAACTCTGCACAAAGCATGTGATGTCTTTAACAATGCCTTGGCTGTTTCATATGCACAAAGTGTGCTAAAAAGTTCAGGTCATATTATATCACATCAGCTTATTTAAGATGTTTCTACAAATTGTGTTGATTTCTTAACTTGCTGACATAAAGCCCAAACAGCCTGGCCACAACATTTCTTAGACCAGCTCTCCCAAACACCCCTGGTTCTGCTGCACTTGGGCAGGGATTGAACAGTGTTCACTTCATAAGTCAGCCCTCCGTGACCCACCATGGGGAACATGCATGGTTTATGGTGATGAGTGGACCCAGACCACATTCTTCCACGTGTTTTGTTTAATTCCTCATGGGACTTTGCTTATTAGAGGAAGGAACTTTGTCTTCTGATTGTTTATGTTTATATTCCTTACGGTCTGTCTGTTACACAGCCAGTTTTATAACTATTGGTTAATTGAAGGTTAGCATTTTTTTCCAAGTTGGATAACTGTAGACATTAACTGTTTTATTTCTAATTAGCTTCTTTTAGAAATATGTTCAAAGCTATAACATACAGATTTACTGTTACTAAACTTTACATAAATAATAAGCATATTTTAAAAGGATATGAAAAAATTTCTTGTAAGAATGTCAGTTTTTTTTCTATTGTCTGGATATTCAACATCAGTGTATAGTATAGTGTAAAGGGTTAGGAAGGATGCTGTTAGGTCTAAGTAGTTTTGCATCTAGCCACAAGATATAAAGTTGCCAATCAGTAACTAGTATTGCATTGGCCCAAAAGTCCATATGTTTTTTTTTCCCTAAAATAAAAGACACATCTTTTCATTTTCACCAATAACTTTATAGACTTGGATATTTTGAATATGTTGGCTGTGTCCCATGTGGTATAATATTGACTGTTCTCAATGTCTCAATTTGATTGCTATAAACTTCAACTAGTCTACCCAACCATGGAGGATTGTCCAGCAAGAAACCTCCAGCACAAAACTTCACAAACTACTTCTGAAACATTCCATCAGTCACAGCACCTTCTTCATACACTGCACAAATCTTTTCTTTTGCATTTCAGTTGCATTTTTACCTTTCTTGAAATAATAAAGCATGATGTGGCAAAATGTTGCATTTTTCTTCTATCTTCAGTATTAAAATGGCTACATAAAAATTCTTGAATTTTGATTTTTTTAAGTGCATGCTTATATGACAACTGTCACAATACAATTTGATGGAAAAAAAAAACCATCTTACAGAAAAAAACAAACAAACTTTTTGACCAATGCAATAGGAATGCAAGCTTTAAGTTCAGATGCAACTTTGAAGCAAAATGAAAATAAAACCAGTTTGGATTATGACATCATGCTGATGATTTTCTAAGATTAAATCATAGCTTTGCAATAGAAATCAGGGGGCATTGGGTTATCATTTCAGTTATATTCTAGTGTATAAAATAATTGGATTTTTCCTTTACATTTTATGAATATTTTAAACAGCCAGTACCTTATAAAAGCTATGTTGTGTTCATGTTGAAGAGTAAATAACTTATTATTGTTGATTTCTATTTCTTAATTGTTAAAATGTCACCACCTGACAAAATTCTCACCCCAAACAAAATTCTCCCATACTGTTAGTAATGTAATAAAAATAATAGTAATCAGAGGGTGCTCACTGCTCAGGGTCTCCGCATACACCATGTCAGGAGCCTGGGGCCCTCTGGTGTCTGCACAGACATGTTTGGTCAGAACTTAGATTTCTGTAAAGATTGAGGAGGAAATGAGTAAAAATATGTGTATGATTTCTGCTGCACTAAGTTTGTGCCCTAAATTAAATATAATTTGTTAATGTGGAAGAAAACAATTGAAAAGAAGGGCAAAGTATTATATGTCCAGGTCACCAGTGAAGCCAGAGTCCATGATGCCAATTAGGATTTTAGTAAAATCACATAATGAACAGGCATCTTTTAACAATCCAAAAACTGCAAGGACATTCGAATTCTTAATTTGCATCCTGGAAAATATGGGATACTTCATGAAAAAGGAAAAGAAATTAAAATCCCAAAATATTCTTTTACTCAATTCATAAAAATAATGGGTAACACTTACTTGGCTGTTTCTAAGGCTGTTGAGGGAGAAAGATTCAATCAGTAAACAAAATGCTTAGAAAATGCTTGCATTTTATAGTTTGGCCAATTAAAAGGTAGACAGATGGTGAAAAGGAGATGCCGATAGAAACTGAGTCGGGAAGGAGAAGCGTCTTGTCAGCCAAGGCTTGATAGGACACGTGCGCATGGCAAGCTGATCCTCCCCCAGCTCCTCAGGCAGCCTGTGTATAGCCATATCCATGAAGCCAAAGGAATAACAGCACCCTTCCCATTCCTTTTACCTGAAGGTCAGATTTAACCTTCATCCCTCATGAGTGCTGCAGCTAAGAAGGTAGTGGGTTAGGGTCCTTTGTCAAAAGACAGTAAAAAGCACTTTTTGTCTTTGGCCTTCTTTCCTCTTTTTTCTTCTTTCTCTTAAGCATTTCTCTCCTTTTATGCAAATTTGTGACTAAAATAAGATAAATATGGTCATAGATAGAAAATTCCTATGATGAGTCATATTGATGTTGTTGGCTGAGACAAAGTGACAGCAGGGGAGAGTTTACTGCCTTAGTTTAATTCGATTATGAAACAAAAGTATGTTTTGAAATGCACCTTGATGATGCCTACAATGATTCCCAGTTCCTTTGGTGATACAAAACCCTGGGTTCTATTTCAGAGAACCCATCTTTGGATGTGTATGTAACCCCCTTGGAAAAACAAGGAAAAACGGATTTAGCTTTGTTTTTACTTGTCCTTTAGACTTGCTTCCTGGTTATTCATGGGCATTTTGGGTATTTGATTAATATGTTTGGTTTAAATGTGTGACGTGGCTCTGCTGAGAATACAGCAAGGCTAGAGCCGCACAGTGCCAGGTGATCCCAGCCCTCCTTCCAGCTGAGCCAAAATGAAACCTTGGGCTTTCTGGGCACAGCTCACCAGGAAGCCCTCTCCAGCGACATGAATGGTGGTCCTTGATGTGGCACCCATTGTCATTTCAGAATTACATGGTTCTCTGCTGAGCCAAGAATCAATGAAAATTTGGAACGATTATGTTTGGCCAGTTCATATCTTCCCTCATTGTTTACACAAGGTAAAATGATCAAACACTATGTACACGGCAAGTAGTTGTTCAGGATCAAAGATTTGGCTGCCTTGTATGTACAAGGAACTCTGCAAGGCCTGTGGGACTCCAGACCTGAAAGGAACGAGGGTCTCTCCTGTAGAGTCAAGGGTGAGGTGGGAGAGCTTTTGAAGGTGAGTGAAAGCGAGTGACTCATATTTTTTTTTTGGTGTTGTTGAGGATAGTGTCTTGTCAATATATCTGTTCCTAGATAAATGGGGTTCGTCAGTGTAAGTCCCTCAATTCTTTCATTTTAACCATTTTTTATAAAAAACTTTAAGAAGATCGTTCCATATTTAAACATGTCAAACCAGGTGTGCCTTTGTAGGTTGAAGCATTAAAAGTAATACCTTGTTGATTCATGGGAACATCATAAACATGGGTTACAATGATCTATTTCATTGTAACTGTTAGTGAAATATTTTGATATTGTTATTGAATAACATGAATGGGAACTTTTTTTTTCTACCCCAAACTCACAAGACATCAAACCACAGATGTAGGAAGCTCGAAGAACCTCTAATCAGCGTAAATACCCTTCCAGGAAAACCTACCCACGCACATGCCAAAATAATTACTTTCTGACTATAAAACCTAAATATCACTAAGCAAACTTGGCCCATCTTGCTTATGCTCAAGAATAATAAATAAAATTTCTTTAATTATCAGCACAATCATTTGTTATATACCCTCCTATAAATTCTTATTATCTTTACCACTTACTTACCTAGAAGGCAAGTATTAAGCCAAAATATAGTTTAACAACAACAAAAAAGGTACAAATCAACCCCAACAAAGTTGGTGCTGCTTAAAAATTTCAGAATAGTTTCAGTCCAGTTGCCATTGTAATCAAGATTGGCATGTGCATTTCAAATGATCTGCAGTTATCAGGTATATTCCATTTTAATTATGGAAACTAGCTCTATAGAAGAAATCTATTTTTACCTTTCAGCCATTTGATTCTATTGCTAGAGCCTCTGTGTGGCAGAAGTGAGCTTAATCGTGGTTCCAAAGTATATTTCATATTCTTTTTGGTTTAAAACTGTGCATGAGAAATATCTTTTTATGACATATTAGTATATGAGTTCTTTGCAGAGAGACCATTCACCGAATTGAATACAAAACTTTAGGCAGATATTGCTTTAGTTTTTAAAGTACGTGTGCGATGGCCACATGGCAGCTTGCTTGGTGGTGGTGTGGAGAATGTTTGCCCGATGTTGCCTGCTATCCTCAGTGTATTGGAAGATTCTGCGGGTAGGTTGGCAGCAGTGAGACCTATATAGAAGATTGTCATTCTGTTAAATAAATTACCATCTGATGTTATTCCTGTGGAATTGAGTAGGTGATTCTGTGGTTAGACATCTTGTACCACAAAAAGCATTTGGTAAAGTTTCGTAATCTTGCAAAATGAAAAACACATAACTACTTTTGAATACAACAGGTGAAGAAGTACCAAATATAAGTTTTCCTGCACTAAAGCCACAACATTTATTTTAATTGTTATTCATTCATAAGACAATAATGCACATTTGGGTGGGTGTTTTGAAGTGAAAAACAAAGCCTTTTCTTTATGCTATACTTTAATAGAACACACCTGACCCAGCCTCAGCCTCCTAAGCTATTTTGTAGTGTTGTGCCTGGTTGTTTGCTCTCTCGGCCTGCAGGAATCCGGGTACTAATAGCTGTTACCCTGGGACCTGGGGGCAGCTGGGGCATGTTCTTCCTCTGGTAGGCCTTCAGTAATGAGTGAAGAATCACTTGGGAAATTAGAACATCCTGATTACTTTTGTAGTGATACCACTAAGTATTCAAGATTTCTCATAATATCCTAATGGATAATATAAATATCATTAATTGAAAAAAAAACAGGAAAAATCACATACCTTGAAAATTTAAAGTAGTGGTATGGGGAAATTCAATTAAGGTATGTATTTTAGTAGTATTACACCTACCTTAGTCTTCTGTTTTGATCTTGTACTGTAGTTATATAAGATGTGAACATTAGGGGAGACTGGGTGAAAGGTATATGGGAACTGTACTATTTTTGCAACTTTTCTGTAAGTCTAAAATCATTTTGAAATGAAATTTTCTATATGAGCTCTTAGAAATATTTTCCAATCAACCTATGTTAAGGAAACTTAAGAAAAACTGTAGACACTAAGCTATGACCCAGATGCCAGGCAGTTACTAAGGACAGGATTGTGAGCACCATAGAGGTCTCTCTCATGTCTAGGGACATGCAGCTCTGCCGTGCTCATCCCTGTCTGTTGTCACTTAGTAGTTGACATTCCCAGTCAAAAGAGAAAAAAACAAAAAAACAAAACTAAACCACAGAAGCAAAAATTAAGGACATTTCTGACTGTCAGCCTTATTACTTCAACTTGAAATTTCTCATTAATATGAGATACAAACACATGCTGTGAATTCATCTGAAAAATATATTCTTTAGTTGAAAAGAAAAAGGAAACAGGACATCAAATTGGATAAATAAGAAAATATGCCAACCTGCTTTTTTGTTCATATTGTTTTTGGTGCACAACCTGCACAATATCATTCTTCATATGTAGGCCCACTCTCTGCCCCTCATCTCTGTGCCCGGTCATTTGTCTGCCTTTACCGGAATGGTCAGTAGACCTCTTTGGCAATGGAAATACGTAGGTTGATAAATTATGGCAATTTGAAAAATGTCTGATGTTCAGATAGACCCTTAAAAATCCTCCATTACAAACCCACATTATTTAAACAACTTTTATTAATATCAAAATATTTTGTTGAATAACTTGCATATTATCATGTAACTCTACTGGATGTTAAGCTGTATATGGTAATGAGGAATCTTATAATGATGCCACATGAATACTGTTCTGTCTGTGAGACTCGTGGCTTTGGGGGTGGGAGCCAGACAACCAGCTTTAGTCTTAAATTATCTGAGAGTCACGAACAGTATTTACAATTGCAGTGAGTAACCTTTCCTGTCTTTCCAGCCAGTGTTTTTGTTGATCACAACCCTCTGATCTTTCCACACATGTGGGCAACTGTATTTTTAGAATATGATACATAATCCATATGTAGTACTTTTTACCAGTCAGATTCTTGTTATTGGTGGTGCTTAATGAATTTAAAGTTGTTCCCAAATGAATCATTTGTATTTAACACTTGTCTTTTTAGTATGGTCTCAATATTATTTTCTAGTTTCTATATTTGGAAAATTCCTCATTTAAATTCCTAATATTATTTAAGGCAGGTTGCTTTGGGCATTGATGTAGTTTGTTCATCTACTTGAATATTTTAATAATATTTCAGTAAAATTTATGACCCATATGTGTAAGTAAATACCATTCTATTTGCTATGAAGACAATGATAACTTACAGACGCAAGTTCACGTGTTCTTGTGCTCTATACCGATTGTCTCATTCAGATCCCAGTTGTTATTAACTACCTCTTTAAACTTCAGCAAGTTACTTAACTTCTCTCAGCCTCAACATCCTTGTCTATAAAATGAGGATAAAACGGCACGTCCTCAGAAGATTGTGGTTAGGATTATACGAGTCAATGTGTATAGTGTTTAGTGCCTGGAATGTAGGAAGTCCTGTGTGTGTGTTTATTGTGGTTACTGTTATATTTGTTGTTTCTTTCAAGATCTGTGTTTGCCACTGAAATTTGTCACCTGATTCTAAACCATGTGGTTCTAGAGATTTTTTAAAGGTATTTTTTAGTATCCTCTTCAAATATAAAATGATTTTTTTCTTTGTCCTTAGACTAAATTATTCTGGCCAGGAGATAGTGGAAAATTAAGGTTATCTATAGAGATTCTATTTTTAAACTGTGTTTTCAGCCATCTGAACCTGTTTTGATTAAGTGTTCCCCCCCCCCACCCCCACCCCTTGCAACCAGTTTGTTTTTGTCCTAGATCACAGCAGGCACCTCTGTGAAGCCTTCACCATAACCTCCCTTCTCTCTGTTCAAACCCTCTTCTACTCCCTCCATACCCCCCATCAGATATTTGACCTCTAGGAACTGGTGGTTTGTTTCCTTGAATCTGTAGTACCTGGCACCTAGTTAGATACTCAGTAAATAATTGAATTTATGAATTACATAGCATCTTTGTTTCCTCTTGTAAGCTATGTAATTCACGTTTTGTTATTTGTTCTTTATTGTTTATAAACTCTGCATTGTTAGTAATATTTTAAGTCTGTTTGGAGTAAACTTTTGCTCTTTGGAACCCTTCAGTAGATTAACTGAAGATGACCTTTAGTCATCATCGAAAGTCTAGTTTATGTTCCATATTCCTTTTCTAAAATGTTGGCAAAGTAAATAATGGTGCTATAACTGGAATTAGCCTGATAAAATACACATTTTGCTACCTTAAAAGTAAAAGGATGTTGCTCCACCGTCTTTTTTCTTATTCTTATAAAATTTGTTTGCAGTGCTTATAAGACCTCAGGAGAAAATGTTTGCTACAAAAGCACAGATGTATTTGCAAAACTAGTGTATTTACTAAAGAAATACCGAGTACTACACTTAATGGCAAGGCTATGTTTAGAAAGCTGTTTTTTTTTTAAAGATTTTATTTATTTATTTTTAGAGAGGGAAGGGAGGGAGAAAAAGAGAGAAACATCAATGTGCGGTTGCTGGGGGCCATGGCCTGCAACCTAGGCATGTGCCCTGACTGGGAATCGAACCTGCGATGCCTGGTTTGCAGCCCGCGCTCAATCCACTGAGCTATGCCAGCCAGGGCAGGAAGCTGTTTTTAAGAAAATATTTTTTTAGCTTATCTACTTCAGGTTACAAATATCCATTTGATAGCTGCACTCATAGTCCAATGAATTTAATAAATATACTTCTACAGTCACCGTTCTCATCAGTTAGGTGGAAGAAAATGTCAGAGTCTCATACCACACATGACTGTATGTCTGATTTGCTGGGTAGTTTACATAGCTAGGTATCTACTTAAGAAGAGCTGTTCCCTGGTATTGGTGTAAAAACAGACACAAAGATCAATGGAATAGAATACTCAGCCCAGAAATAAACCACACATACATGGTCAATTAATTTATGACAAAGCAGCTGAGTCTATACAATAGGGAAATGACAGTCTTTTTAATAAACAGTGTTGGGAAAGCTAGACAGCCACATGCAAAAGAATTAAACTTGGCCACTATCATATACTGTACACAAAAATTAATTTAAAATGGATTAAATGATCTGAAGTAAGATCTAAACCCCTACAACTCCTTGAAGAAAATGTAGGTGGTAATCTCCTTGGCATTGGTCTTGGTGATGATTTTTTGACTCTGACACCAAAAACAAAAGCAAAAGCTTCTACACAGCGAAGGAGAGCAACAAAATGAGAAGATAGCCTACTGAATGGGTAAAAAGTATTTGCAAATCATATATCTGATAAGGGGCTCATATTCAAAATACATAACACACAACTCAGTAGCAAATCTCCCCCCACAAACAATCCAATTAAAAAATGGGCAAAGATTTGTATAGATATTTTTCTAAAGATACACAGATGGCCAACAGGTACAAGAAAAGATTCTCAACATCATTAATAATAAAAAAAATGCAAATCAAAACCACAATGAGATATCATTTCATACCTGTTAGAAGGGCTGTTATCAAAAAGACAAGAAATAATAAGTGTTAGCAAGTGCACGGAGAAAAGGGAACCCATGTGCATTCTTGTTGATAATATAAATTGGTGTAGCCACTGTGGAAAATGGTCTGGAGGTTCTTCAAATATTCAAAATAGAACTACTATGTGATCCAGCAATTCTACTTCTGTGTATTTATGCAAAGGAAACAAAGAAAAAAAGCTAAAAGGATATCTGTACCTCTATGTTCATTGCAGCATTACTTTTTTTATTTTAAAATTTTTAAAAAGATTTTATTTATTTTTTTTAGAGAGGGAAGGGAGGGAGAAAGAGAGAGAGAAACATCAATGTGCGGTTGCTGGGGGCCGTGGCTTGCAACCCAGGCATGTGCCCTGACTGGGAATCGAACCTGCGATGCTTTGGTTTGCAGCCCGCGCTCAATCCACTGAGCTATGCTAGCCAGGAATTCATTGCAGCATTATTTACAATATCTAAGATATGGGTGAATGGAAAAAGAAATTGTATATGCACACAATGGAAGATTTTTCAGCCATTAAATAGAATGAAATTTTGCCATTTGCAACAAAATACATGGACCTTGGGGGCATTATGCTAAGTGAAATATGACAGAGAAAGACAGATACTGTATGATCTCTCTTCTATGTGTAATCTTGTTAAAAATATATCAAACTCATAGATACAGATAAGAGATTGGTGGTTGCCCAAGGCAGGGGATGGGGAATGGAGTGAGTGGTGAAGGGGATCAAAGAGTAAAAAGGAAATAAAATAAAACCAGTAAATAACACACACAAAAAGTTGTTAAAATTGACGATAAATAGGGCCCTGTGTCCTTTTTCATGGCAACCTTCTCAACCTCACAGGTATATTTTCAGTGGGGAAGTATTGAAAGTGGGAAATTAGTATCAACTTTGCTGTTCTTTCAGTTGTGGTATATTTGATCATCCCTAAAACTGTCATTCCATCATAAATAGGTCATTACACTGTTCTAACCACTGTAATTAATATATTTGAGGTTTTTGTAATTTTTTCATCAATACTGTAGCACATACCATTATGCTAGAGGTCCTTTCCAGTGCAGTAAGGCAAGAAAAAAGAAATAAAAGGCAATAATCTGATTGGAAAGGAAGAAACTCTTTATTCAGAGACAGTATGAATAAAGAAAAGAAATAAAAGGCAATAAGCTAGTTGGAAAGAAAAAAACTGTGTTTATTCATAGACAGTTTGATCATTGATATAGAAAATTTGATGGAATCTACAAAGAAGCTATTAAAGCTGTTAAGTTGAGCAGGGTTGCAGGATACAAGATCAGTGTATGAAAATTAATTGTACTTGTAGATATTAGCAACAAACAGAAAGTGAAATTAAAAAACAAGCACTACTACTCACAGTAACATCAAAACATGAAACAGATAAATCTGACAATGAAGCACAAGACCTGTACTGAAAACCACAGAACACCGTTGAGAGAAAATAATGGAGGCATAAGTGACTGGAGAAAAGTGCCGTGTTTATGGTTCAGAAAATTCAATGTTAGCACCTCTGTTTTCTCCAGAATGATTTATAGATTCAGTGCAATTCAGATAAAAATCTTGGCAGGCTGTTTTGTGGAAGTTGATAAACTGATTCTAAAATCCATTTGAAAGTGCAAAGAACCTAGAGTAGTAAAAGCAACTTTGAAAAAAAGAACAGAGCTGGAGAACTGACACTACTTGATCTCAAGATATTATAGAGCTATAGTAGTCAAGAATTAGTACTGAATTTCTATCAAGATGGATATGTGGAGTAGAGCAGAGAGTCCACAGAGACCCACACATACATGGGCAATTGATTTTTGACAAAATTGAGAAGGCAGTTCATTGGAGAAAGGATAGTCTTTTTCAATTGCTGTAACAATTAATACCCATATGAAAAAACAAAAGAACTTTAATCCATAACTTGTGGCATACAGAAAAATGAACACAAAATGGAAGATAGGTCTAAATGTCAACCTAAAGACATAACATTTCTGGAAGAAAATAGAAAAATCTTTGTGGCCTGAGTTAGGTAAAGGTTTCTTGGATATGTCATGAAAAGTAAGATCTGTAACAGGATAATTTAGACTTCATCAAAATTAAATACTTTTGTCCTTTGATAGACACTGTTAACGGAATGAAAAGGAAGCCACAGATTAGGAATATTTTCCAATGACTTTTATCTAGAATACATAAAGAGCTCTCAAACCTCAATACTTAAGGAAACAGACAACCAAATAAAAATGCAAAACATTTGAACAGACACTTAAGAAAATACATGGATGCCCTGGCTGGGTGGCTCCCATCCCATACACCGAAAGGTTGCTGGATTTTGTTTTTTTGTTTTTTTGTTTTTTTAATTTTATTTTAATAGTTGTTCAAGTACAGTTTCATGTCCTTTACTCCTATCCCAGCCCACCCACCCATTTCTCCCCACCTCCCTCCCATTTCCATGCCCCCCCCTAGTTTTGTCCATGTGTCCTTTATATTTGTTCCTGTAAACCCTTCCCATTCTCGCCTGAAATTCCCCTGAAATTCCCTCCCCTCTCCCCTCTGGTCACTGTCAGCCTGTTCTCTATTTCATTGTCTTTGGCTATAAGGTTACTGGTTTGATCCCTGGTCAGGGCAGGTACGGGAGGCAATTGATTGGTGTTTCTCACACCAATGTTTCTCTCTCTTGCTCTCATTTTCTCTCTCTCTAAAATCAATAAACATATCCTCAGGTGAGAATTTTTTAAAAAGAGGAAATATATGGATGGAAAAAGTACATAAAAAAGCTCAATATTATTAGTCATTAGGGAAATACAAATTAAATGGCACAGTGAAATGCTACGTATATACTCCTATAGAATAATAAAATTTTTAAAAATACAATGCCAAGTGTTTGGAAGGATGTAGAGAAACTGGAACTGGTTAGAATGTAAAATGGTACAACCACTTTAGAAAATAGTTTGGAGGTTTTTAAAAAAGTTAAACATATTCCTACCATGCAATATAGCTATTTCACACTTAGGTATTTCCACAAGAGAAATGAAGGCACACATCCATATGCTTCAGCGGTCCCCAGCCTTTCTGGCCCCAGGGCCCAGTTTCATGGAAGACAATTTTTCCACAGACTGGGGAGGGGGTGATGATTTCGGGAAGATTCAAGCTCAGTACATTCAAGCTCAGCTCCTGCTGTGCAGCCAGGCTGCCAACAGGCCATGGTACCAGTCTGTGGCCCCGAGGTTGGGGACCCCAGCATATGAAGGCAGGAATATAAATGTTCATAGCAGCTTTATTTGTAATAGTCAGAAACTGGAAGAATCCCAAATGTCCATCAACAGTTGAGTACATAAATTATATATTTACACTATGGAATACTGTTTACCAATTAAAGGGCAATGAACTGTTGATATCCACAATAACATGTCCTTCAGACAAAATTTCTGAAGGAAAGAATCCAGGTTTTAGAAAATGAATGTATAATTTGTTTATATAAAATTCTAGATAAGGCAAACTAACCCAGAGTGACAAAGATTGTTTGAGGGCTGTCAAGGAAGGACAGGAAAGAGAGAGGAATGGCAGGGACACAGCAAACTCTGGGGTGGTGAGTATGTTCCTATCTTAATTGTGGCAGTGATTTCATGTCAAAACTTAACAAGTGGCATACTTCAAATAAATGTACCTCATTGCACATCACTTACATACACCTCAGTAAAACTAAAAAGAGTGAACAAGCAGGCTCTGCTGTTATTAGAAAGCCCAGGTAAAAGGTAGATAATAACAGGACCCAACTCTTAGGGTGGTTATGAGGACCATGAGTTTTCATCTATGTTCAGAGATTAGACCAGGCCTGACTCAGCACTGTTCACCACTTGTTGTGAATGTATCTTGTCTTCTACTGTACCGTAAATGCTTGGTGAGCAGGGCACCATGTCTCAGTCATCATTTTGTCTAGTGTGAAACTCGCCATGGGTATTTAATTGTATAATCCTCAACATCATGAACAGTGCAAAAAAGTTTTTGACAAATTTCAGATTGATACTTAAGTAGCAGAATCAACATCCTTCACACATGCAACATGGATAAAAGATTGAAAAAAGAACTGAAGAATTGTGACATACACTGTTCTGAACTAACTTGTGAATTATAGAAAGTTCAGATTTATATGGGAAATTTTTGCAATGCCATATTGTCTTAAAGATGCATCTTTGTTTTATTTACACACATGCACAGTGTGTGTGTCTGTGTATCACACACACTGACTAGAAATTGTGTCCTCTGAGCACTCCGATGCAGCCCTCACCCTGGTTTCTTTCACTTATTTTAGAATGCAGTTAAGTCCTTGGGAAAATCACTTAGGTCATCACTGAGGAATGCCACCAAAATAGCTTCTCACTTAAGTTCCCATCCCTAGAGCTCACCCATAGGAGTTTCCGATAAATTCAAATATTTAATAACTTGTATTTTTTTCTTTCTCCTTAAACACAGGCCCTCTGGTCCTGGAGGCAGGATCGCATGGTGGATTCTTGGCAGTCAGCAGTCTGTGGAGCTTTTGCAGGTGCAGAGGATTATATTATACTGGGAAAGACCAAAGTGGGGTGGGGGGGGGGAATGTGAAAATACTCACGATGCAAAAACAACATTCTTCAGAAATTCCAGATTGTTTAGATGAAGAGAGTTCCACTAGTTGTTTGAGAAAAGAAAGTGTCTTAGGAAAAGGAAAAACCTAGAAAGGTGTCCACTTGAAAAACAACCAGTTTGTTTTCAACAAATTTTTCTCTTTATCTTTATTAAAGCCTTCACTCAGACCCTTTGGATTATTTTAAAGATGATTTATAAAGCCCTGTGTAGGCAGGGACTTGTTGTGGGTGCAGGGCTGACTCTGCAGCTGTCTGCCCTGAGCACTGCTTTGGGGGTTTAAGTGATTTCTGTAGCAGGCTGTGATTCACGGTTCCTGTGACACGTTTGACAGCACTGTGGATTAACTACTGTCAGGAGAACGGAGGCTGCCCCACAGTTTACTGAAGGCTAAACTGCTCCGTGTAGAAAATATGGAGATCTAAACATCTGGGCATTTTGTAGACATTAAACCAAGAGCAAAGTGACAATATGTGGTATTGTGTTATCCCTCACTGAGTCATATGAAATTTCCAGTGAGGTTCTAATGAGAACTCAGATGCTTTATGGAACTTAATAAATCATAGGTTTAACATTCTGAGAGAGAAATAGAGTTTGTTGTTGCAAACAAAGGTAATTAGAATTACAGTTGAAAGAAATTGAAGTAGAGATTTGCCAGAAAGTTGTCAATTGCTGGTTTAGATGTGAAGCCAGTAAGTTGACAGATATGTAGGGTTAGATGTCGACTTGATTAGAAACACATTGTTTCAATTTCTTCAGTGGTTGCTGGATTGGGTGTTGTAGTGATTAGGAAAATAGAAAACATACATGTTATAGGATTCTGCATTAATAATTGGACCCATTTGACTTGTAGAATTGATAATCAAAAATAAGAATGTTGCCTCTAGACATGAAGCCAGCTCAGACTGATTGTGATGGGCAATTGTTTCCACATGACACCACCATTAACTGTGTTAAATAAGTAGGTGGTCTTGATTCATTTTCCAGAAGTCAGGTATCTTTATTGCCCAGTCCTTAAATGTGAAAATGTGTACTTTTGTGACTCCCTCCTGGGCCCTGGGGATGAAGTGAGCATTGGGGAAATCTGGTCTCCTGGACAAGGCAAGGCCACTTTCTTAGGCTCACAGTGCCACGCAACACAGTGCACAGATGATGTGTTGTAGAATTGTGATCCTGCAACCTGCATGTTTTCGTTAGCCAGTGTCACCCCAATCAATTCAATAAAAAAGGGAAAACATAAAGTTAATAATACCATGAAACTCTCATGTGTTGAAATGAGAAGTATATATTCTCTGGGCCCATTCTTTAAGTAGCAGATACATTCAAAGCCAATGCATTGGATCTGTTAAGGAAATTTGCATCCATTACAGTCCCTTTTTCTGAGTAATGCTTTGTAATAGGCACTAAGCACTTGTATTAGTCAGAATAGGGGAAGAAACTTTTTATCAGATGGCTGCCCATTGATCATGGGATCCTGTGGGCCAGGCTCTCCCATTAAGGTGGCTCACTGTGTCCAGTGACAGCAGAGAAGCTGGGACGTGAGCAGGGAAGGGCTTTGCCCAGAGCCACACATCTAGTCCTGGCCAATTGGTTGGATTTCAAAAAAGCTGTCAAGTCTCAGTTCTGCTAAGGAATGAGGTTTTGGGGCCTTCCTGGGCACCAGCTTCCTTACCTGTAACATAGCAGCAGCCCTCCCTACCTAAAGGCATTATAGTGCTTTAGGATATATATTAATACTTTGTAACTGATAAAACTTATGTAAGGAATTATTACTATTTTGATAAAAACAACCAACACCTGGAAAATGAAAAGCTGTTATCATCACAATAATTTCAATTACATTGATAGAATAATATTAATAAAGTTACTGTACAAAAACTTCTCCTCCCATACAGTCACCTTATTTTTTCACCTGAGGTTCTGATATGTGAAGAAGTTTGTCCAAGATCTGCAAAAATCCCCAGATATTTAGTAAAAGATTAAATACATTTCTTGTTTATATCCCTTTTGTCTTGAAATTTTAATTTATGATAGTGTTGATCCTGAGGAATTACATTACTACTTTTAAATGTTTCTGAAAGATAAATAATCACTGGAAAATACTCCAGATTGTGAAAAAGTGATACTCTGCAAGAGTCTGTTGCAACATTGTCCATCACACACTATAGAGAAGTGAACGAGGACTCACCGCAGGGAGCAGCCCTCTGCGGTCCCACATGCTCACGCACACTGTCAGACTCAGGCTTATGTGGCTGTAGAGGTAGTGATAAAACTTGCCCTCATGTCAGAAATCAGAGTTCTCATTCCTGTGTGCTTGAACACAGTCTGTGCCATCTTCTGTTCCCATGCTTGTTTTATAAAGTACTTGACACACATATGCAAAAATGGCCCTTGAGAATGGAGGTGTTGAAGGCTTGTCATGCTCAGCAATTTCCTGGGCTGCTGGTGAGGGGTTAAACTAGGAAGAGAAGGGACTTTGCCAACTGTCTCACTTCAAATTGACTTCTAAACATAAAATTGTAATTCTGTCTGAGTAATTAATGACATCTGCTACTAAAGTGATATTTGCCATTCCATAGTGTTTTTTGATCAGTTTCTTGTAACTAACACCTATTTACATTCTCCAAGAGCAGAATGATAGAGATGTATATATAGATAGATAGACAGACAGACAGATCTTCCCCTGACTTGAAATTCTAGAATAGGGTGAAGGGTTACCTGGGTACAAATGAGAAGGCGTAACACAATCTTTAACAGAAAAAATACGTTTATTGTTGTTGAAGCCCTACCTGTCCGGACACTGTTTGGAGATTATGTGGAAAATGTACCTGAAGACCCTGTTCTGGCTGCCAGGCTAATCTGAGAGGCCCTGGAGGGCCTATGAGGGACAGTGCTGCCCGCTGTAGCCCCCACCATGCTCACAGCTGCTACTAGGAGGTGACAGCTGCAGAACCTGTTGAAGGAAGGTGGCCCCTTTGTCTGGAGAACGTAAATAACCAGCATTTGTTTCCTAAGGACCTGAGTAACATCTAGTTTCCCCTAAATCTGGTCCTGAAAGCAGTTCTCCTAACATTCAGTCAAGTAAAAACCTACTGTGGTAGGGCCCATAGTAAATTGTTTCTTGTGTGATTTGAACACAAAAGCAGCCTACAGTGGCTGTACCAAAGAATTGTTTCCTGTCCAATATGTTAGCAGGTTCCCTGTATTTATTACTGGCAGTTTACAATTCCCTTGAGTAAAATGTAGAAAATAATGACATTTTAACTGAAAGTACCAGTCCTCTGCCCCCTCCCTATTATGACCAGTTACTCTGTTACATGACCTTCACAAGCCCTTCCTGCAGCCTCGTAAAAAACATTGTGGGGTCTGTGAATTAGAGCAATCTTTGATATTTGAAGATACTCAAATTGACTTAGTAACTTTCATAAAATACAGTATTCCTTATGGTAGTAAAATTAGGACCTATTTAAGCATATGCATCCTTGTCTTTCATGCTTCCTCATATCATTTTGATGAACCGAAATCTCTAAGAGAATACTGGCAGGTGTCCACAGTAAAGGAATGGGGAACTTCCGCTAATGGCTAAAATTAGTTTGATTTGCAGCACCCGGTTTTATTAGAAGGCACATACTTTTCAACATAGGTGGCTCATAAAAGCTTGAGTAGACCAACGGGACAGATGTTCTTGCTAATTTTCAAGTTGTCATAGTTGGTTTAGGACAGTTTGTGAACATTTTCAAACAAGAAAAATGCACTCAGAGTGCATAAAACTCAGTATGCACTTCTGAGTTTTAATGAACGGATAAATTTTAATGTCTTTTTATATATCAAAGTCAATATAGTGAAGGAGCTAAGATACATGTGACTTTGAGTCCCCACTCCTTATTATCTGTGTGTCCCTGGGCAAGTTGTCTGTCAAGTGCAATGAGATAAAATAATCCGTGAAAATACCTAGTACAGTCCCAGTGCACCAGATATAAAATAAGCACAGGATTAGCTTGGGGCTTCCCCCTCCTCCTTCCCTTTTGAGAACAAATTGAAATCTTCAGTTTGTAAAAACTGCAGCACTTGTCCAGGGTACCCCGTAAGCATGTTTGAGCCCCTACTGTGCGTGCTGGGCTACAGACATGAAGAAAATGGCTAGAGACATGAAGAAAACACACATCTCTGCCCACCCAGAAAAGAGCTAATTACCTGGAGCACAAATATGAGCCAGGGACTACTCTAGACCCTTTGCAGAGACTCATTTCATTTCTGTGTCATATTGCTGTTGGCATTTTATAGATGAAAAACTGAGCCCACTGGAAGACCCAGAGGCCAAAAGCCTCTGAGTCTGGAAGTGAGAACAGTTTGTCTCAGCTCTTTATTAGGAAAACCTGCTGTGATTTAATGTCTGTGAGCTCCAGATTCCGCCCCCCCCCGCCCCCCCCATAGCCTGGCATAACCGGAATGCCTGTCTCATAGGGTTTTTTACTGAGGCCAGTCAGCGAGGAGAGCAGGAGTGAGGCCTGGGTCTTCCCAACTCTGAGGGAGGGTTGCTTCAGGCCAGACCCTGTAGCTAGTAAGGTCAACAAAACCGAGTATGAGATTGGAGTGCTACAGGTTCATTGCCTTTTTCTTCCTTTGTCCTTTTTATTCCTTCTTAAGGATTTTTTTAATGGATGTGAAGCCTTCCTGGACCCTTTTCTGTAGTTACATTTACTCTTAGTACAGAATGTGTGGTTTAAAAACATTGAAATGGTTGGATTTCAGGACTGAGTCCACCAAATTTTAACATACTTGAGGTTTAGCCAAGTCTCTGAATATCAAGCAACTTCTGAATTTGGAGGGAAAATATTCCACATGTTCATAACACAAAAAGTGGCTTAGAAAGGGCACTTGCATTCATGTTATTGATCCTTATTAACCCTAAGTGTGTCATCTGTGGGTAACCAAAAATGGAACACAGAAGCATAAATGGGTGCATCTTTCTAAAAGTCATTGTCATGAGGTTAGCGATTGGAGGAGCTTCAGTGTAATGCTCGTTCTTCAGCAACACATTTAGAAAGAGATTTGGCGAAGTTCAAATGACCTTCTTGTCCACACGCCACACAACTTGGAGGGAGAGTGTTGCTATTTTTGGAGTATCCTTCCCACATGTGTTCTGTTCAGCCCTTTTACAAAACTGTCCACTTCATCTGAGCTCACGGACGCTGAATCCTTTTAGAAAGTCCTTTGAGTTTATTATTTTACCTCCTTAGGGCCTCTTGAGGTTGAAATGATATCTTTGTATCATATTACATAGAATATTTGCACCATATAATATGGTTTCTGTTAGAAAAAATGTTTGGATTTCTCTGTCTGTAGATATAGCTCCCTTTAAAATATGTGCATTTTTTAAGTATCTGTTGTGCAGTCACAGCATTTCCATGGGAGAGAAGGTAGGAGGGAAACCATGAGGAGCATGCTCCTTAGACAACACAGACTAACGAGATGCAGAAGGAAGCTTAGAAATGTTGTTTCTTCAACTGGCTTGTTATCAGAAGCCTGGAAATACAGACAGCTTTTCTCTTTCAGTGTTTTTAACTTGAAGAATCCAGGCATTTGTACCCAAAACCCCACTGTGATATACATTTCTCTTGGCCCACTCTGCCTCAGAGCAGAAATGATAGAAGCATTTTGGAGTCAGATGAGAGACCAGTGGCCGATGGAAGGCGTGGCCCTCTGAGAATCAATGGGAGCCCCCTGCCTCTCTGAGTAGGTGACTGCTATAGACACGTAGCCCAGTACACATTCAGCTCAGTTCACTGTGCCACAGAGAGCAAGAGGTGGGGATGGGGCCCGGTTAGCCTGAGGAGGTAAAGCATTATTACCTTGTCATCTTGTCATATGTGGTGCGGTGTCATTGCAAAAGCTGTGGCATGCAGGTAAAGGTTTTGTATGTGTGCATATAGTTCTTGAACCGATCAAGGGAATATAATGATAAAGAACTGATTTTTGCAGACTTATGTGGAATTATAAAATAAACATTATAAAACACTGTGTAACACCATAAACAACACTGTATTGGGGTTTATATACACAGGTGGATTCGCAGCTATGGTCACCACACCTCTGGATGTGGCGAAAACAAGAATCATGTTGGCGAAGGTAAGTGGTAAAATAACATAATGTGGACATAACAGATGCTCCTATATACTAGCACTGGGGCTTATGTGTACATAAAGTGAAGAAAAGTGGAAAACACTTCCCTGTAGGAGAAGCCTTATACCGCTGTCAAACCACCAGTGAAACTGATGTTGATGAAACAATCTGTATTGCTGTCACTGTGTGCAATGTTTGTGTAATCATTTTCAACTACGCTATGTAAGTGAGTAGGGCTGGTAGGGTCTCTGTGTGGTACAACTATATTCGAATTAACTCTGTTTTTACCATTGACAGACCTGAGGCTCAGAGTCAGCTTGCTTCATGCCACACAACAGGTGAATTAACAGGCTCTTGAACTTAGGTCATGCTTGGTCTTAACTGGATAAATTAGGAGAGTTGTCAGAATTCTTACAATTTTTTCCTTAAAAAGAAATATTGTTAAAAAAAAACTACAGACTTCATGGATGCCATACATACAACGTAGCTGGAGACTAAAACAATACAAAATAAAGTCATATGCTTGTGGAAAAGTATATGACTTTTCCTAAGAGGTCAACCATGTTTAAATTGAATATATTAATAGTACCCTTCAATAAATGTGTTTATTAGCTACTTAGGTGAGTTTCATAATTGTACCATCTGTACTGACTATCCCCCATTTTTCTCAGCTCAGTTGATACTGCTTTCCATGGCTCTCCACCCCTCCCTCTACCCCGTAGTTGTATATGAACTATCTAGATGTGCATTTCCTGTCAGTAGTTGTATGTCAGTATCTGGGTGTGATTTTCCTATTTAGTAGTGTGTGTGAATTATCTGAGTATGGATTTCATAGTTAGTAGTTATACGTGAATTACCTGGTTGTGGTTTTCCTGTTCAGTGGTTGTATGTGAATTACCAGGGTATGATTTCCCTACTCAGTAGTGTAAGTGAAATATCTGGCTATGGCTATCTTGGTCATTAATTGTATGTGAATTATCTGGGTGTAGTTTTCTTGTTTCATGGTTTTATGTGAATTATCTGGGTGTTATTTTCCTGTTTCGGTAGTTGTACAGGAATTATATTGTTGCAATTATCTTGTTCAGTGGCTGTTTGTGAATTACTTGGGTGTGATTTTCCTGTTAACACAGTAGTTGTATGTGAATAATCTGGGTGAGCTCTACTCATCTTTTGATAATAAGACCAGGAAAAGTGGCTTTCTGTGGCTTTAAGCCAAATCAGCGCTTGCTTGTGGGTTTGAAGATAAAGCCCTCTGGTGCAGTGAGATCCAGGGCTCCTGATTCCTCAGAAACTCCCCAGTCTATTTGAAACTATCTTAGATGAAGGCATTAGGGAGCTGTGTACCCAAGGATATCATCTGTAAGTTGGAGACTTTCATAAGATAACGGTTTTCTCTTTTGTCCTTTCATGCAGGCTGGTTCCAGCACCGCTAGTGGGAATGTCCTCTCTGTCCTGCATGAGGTCTGGCGGATGCAGGGATTGTCAGGGTAAGAATGAGAAAGAATGTTCACCTATCTCACTCTCTCCACTGGTTTGTCCTCTTCTGGCCTGATGTAGGACAAACCCTTTTCTTTCTTCTGCTTATGCCCTGGCTGGGGGTCTCTTTGTTTTAATGTATTGGACCAAACATTACATTTGATTTTGGTTATGTGAGATAATATCACACAATCAAGGTGATACAGTCTTCTAGCAAGGTGATTCCCAGCCTTGTTAATCTTGATGTGAGATGCTGCCCATATGTGTAGCTCTTGCTACCTTCTGGGCTGCAGCATTAAGACAGGCTTCCAGTTATGTGATGCAGGAACTCGGTGAGTGAGGGTAACATTATCAGGAGAAAGCATTTGTGGTCTGGGGTACTGTTCACTATTACTAGCCACAAATGACGGCCAGCACCCTGTAGTGCATGACCCCTACTTGAAGGCACTGCTCTGTATTATCAGTAAAGTGCCTCAAACCTTTAGCATCATATCCCCAGAAGCTGTCTTCAAAATGTTATTTCAGGACTTCCGGCCAAGATGGAGGCATAGGTAGACACATTGTGCCTCCTCACACAACCAAAATAAGGACAACAAAAATTTAGAAACAAAAAAACAACCAGTACTGACAGAAAATTGAACTGTATGGAAGTCCAACAACCAAGGAGTTAAAGAAGAAACACTCATCCACACCAGTAGGAGGGGTGGAGTCGGGTGGCCGAACAGAGAGGGCCTGCTTCACTCGAGTTGGTGAGTGAAGGTGGTGGATTGTGGAGGGATGCCATGCACAAGGTGGCCCCACGTTTGTGTGCAGATAAACCAGGTGAAACTGGGGAGTGAGACAGACCACACAACCCAGGGTTCCAGTTCAGGGAAATAAAGCCTCAAAATAGCTATTGAAAACACCTGTGGGGGTTGAGGTTCTAGGAGAGACTTCCAGCCTCACAGGAGAATTCGTTGGAGAGACACACAGGGTCCCAGGATGTACACAAACCCACCCACATGAGAATCAGCACCAGAGGGGCCCAGTTTGCTTGGGGGAAGCAGGGAAAGTGACTGAAATCCGGCAGAGAGTGGAGCAAGTGCCATTGTTCCCTCTCGGACCCCTCTCCCACATACTGTGTCACAACCCAGCAACTGGGTCGCCCCACCCTGGTGGACACTTAAGGCTCTGCCCCTCACTAGGTAACAGGCGCATCAAGACAAAAAAAAAATATGGCCCAAACAAAAGAACAGATCAAAGCCCCAGAAATAATACAACTAAGCGATGAAGAGATAGCCAACCAATCAGATGCACAGTTCAAAGCACTGGTGATCAGGATGCTCACAGAATTGGTTGAATTTGGTTGTAAATTAGATGAAAAATGAAGGCTACGCTAAGTGAAATGAAGGAAAATGCACAGGGAACCAATAGTGATGGGAAGGAAACTGGGACTCAAATCAATGGAGTGGACCAGAAGGAAGAAAGAAACAACCAAACAGAAAAGAATGAAGAAATAAGAATTCAAAATAATGAGGAAAGGCTTAGGAACCTCCAGGACATCTTTACACATTCCAACATCTGAATTATAGGGGTACCACAAGGGGAATAGGAAGACCAACAAGTGAAAAAGTTATTTGAACAAATAATAAAGAAGAACTTCCCCAATCTGGCAAAGGAAATAGACTTCCAGGAAGTCCAGGAAGCTCAGAGAATCCCAAGAAGTTGGACCCAAGGAGGAACACACGAAGGCACATCATCATTACATAACCAAGATTAAAATGGAGAGAATCCTAGAAGCAGCAAGACATAAGGAAACAGTTACCTACAAAGGAGTACCCATCAGACTGTCAGCTGATTTCTCAAAAGAGACCTTACAGGGAAGAAGGGGCTGGAAAGAAGTATTTCAAGTCATGAAAGGCGAGGACCTACACCCAAGGTTGCTCTATCCAGCAAAGCTTTCATTTAGAATGGAAGGGCAGATAAAGTGCTTCTCAGATAAGGTCAAGTTAAATGAGTTCATCATCACCAACCCCTTATTTTATGAAATGTTAAAGGGACTTATCTAAGAAAAAGAAAATAAAAAAACATGTATAGTAAAATGACAGCAAACTCACAATTATTAACAACCACACCTAAAACAAAAAGAACAAACTAAACTAGAACAGGAACAGAACCACAGAAATGGAAATCACATGGAGGGTTAGCAACAGGGGAGTGGGAGGAGGCGAGAGGGGGTAAAGGTACAGAGAATAAGTAGCATAGATGGTAGGCAGAAAATAGACAGGGGGATGGCAAGAATGGTGTGGGAAATGTAGAAGCTAAAGAACTTATGACACATGGACATGAACTAAAGGGGGAGAATGTGGGTGGGAGAGGGTGTACAGGGTAGAGGGGAATGAAGGGGGGAAAATGGGACAACCATAATAGTATAATCAATAAACTATACTTAAAAATGTTATTTTCAGTGTTGCTTTTAAGCAGAAATTTACAAAGCTGTCTGAATGCTGGGGTCTGTACAGATATGTGAAATTACAATTTTCTCTTTGGAATCATCTACCAGGGATTTTCCTAAGCAGCAGCCTCCTTTGGGGAGGTCATGACTGAGCCTCATGACAGGGTTGATTGGTACGGACACAGAGGGTGGTGGTGCCATCTCCTCATTTATTTGACAACAGTTTATTTTAGTTGGCTGATGGTTTGGGGATCATGAAGCATGTTGGTCAGGCTTCAGGTAAGATTTTTTAAGAATGGCCTCATCATCCATTCAGAGTTTCCATCTGGAAGTTTGAAAAGTAGGTAGTGTTGGATGCTTATGTGCATATGACCACTCTGATGGACTGATGCTGGTTGCCTGAAGGATGTAAGGATTCTGATACAAGAACTGAGATTAACAGAGAGGACCAGTCAAGCATGGGAAGGGCAGAGTGGTGGCTTCTGTGCCTGGTCAGCCATTTATGGATAGCACACTGGGAGGAAATAAGAATCTGGTTGCTCAGAGCTGAGGCATATTGATTTGGACAACAATTCCACACTGAACGAAGACATGGTGTGAGAAGAAAGTGAGGGCTAAAGCAGCTTAGTAACAGGAAAAGGACCCTTACTGTTCCAGTTAGTTTGGGGCTACACAGAGGCATGACACATAGTTGCATTTCTAGATCATAAGATCAGGCTGCCGAATCTCAGTGTCTTATTCATTTCAATATAATTCATATTTGATTCTATGGCAACTCTTGGTCAAAGCTCTGCTTCTGACCTTAGTTCTGTGGATTTGGTGTCAAGCTGTGACCCACCTGCCTGTCTTGAGAAAGTGGTGATAGGTGGATCATAAGAAGTTTGACTGGCCAAACAGTGGCCACTGAGAGCTTCTAGAGAAGGGATTTCCTTGAGTAGCTGACATGAAACCTTCCCTGTTCCAGTTGTGATGTGAACTTGATGTTACATAACTAGGCAGAGCAGAATCATGGGCAGAGGACGGGGGTCAGAGACATGCGAAGGGCCTCTGTCTCCACTGTCAGCCCTGAAAAGGTAATTTGGAGTTTTGCTTAATTCTGGAAGCTCCTTAAGTCTTGACTCTTATTAGTATCAACAGACCTCAGAGTTGGGCGGGTTCAGTTCCAGGCACCACAAGGAAGTAAATTACGATCTTTTTGCTGGTGGAGAGTCTTACTTTCAATTTGTAAAAAAAAAAAAAAAAAGCAACATCTGTGAAGGACAGTAAAACAAAATGTAATAAAGCACAATGTACCTGTATGCATAGTATTCCAGGAGCCAAGCTTGTCACTTAGGGAATGACAGTTTTCACTAGCTTCCTATTAAAATGATAAAAGACAATAATTTGACAAAAGAATTATAACCAAAAGCAGGGAAAACAAACAAAAAACTCCAACAATTGTGCACACTGTTCTGATGACGGGTCCTACACATGCTCAGCCCTGCAGGCGTCTCAGTGGCTCCATCAGTCCTGCTTCCACACACTGCGGACTCCTACCACCACCCTGAATGCACCTGCCAGCATCACCAGCTCCTTGGGTGCCCAGCAGGTTCAGGGTCCATGTCAGAGTGGAATGGCGCTAATCTCTCGGAGAATGAAAGGGGTGACACTTTGGTGTCGTGTTGGTTTGCTTCATGTTTTGGCACACCTTTGGTTTCTCCAAAATAAAACTGTGGTGTGCTCATTGGTCCAGCATTCAGAAAACCGGCAGGAAACTGCTTGCCCTGCAGCGCTCCTTCCTGCTTTTGTGTTTTTCTCGACTGTGCCCTGTACGTGAGAACTGCCACTGCCATGTGTGCCCTCCGCTAAACGCTCTACATCTGCCGTCTTGTTTGATCTGTGCTCACTCAGAACAGCCCTGCTCTACTTGTCTGCCTTGCTGTACAAATGCCTACTTTAAGGCTATGCGTTATATTAAACAATTTGACTGTCATCTATTGAAACCATAAACTGCTTCCTTCTGCCTCTTGCCAGGAGCAGCTGAGCTCATTAGATGCAAAAGCTGAACCAAGACCCTGGCTTTAAAGAGAAGTCAGATAGAAAGGAGCAGGGAGGGTGGCTTTGTGGCCAGCGTGGTCTCCCAACTCAGCCTCTGCTGGCCTCCTTCCCACACCCTTCCCTTTGTGGGATATGGCAAGGTGATTAATCTGTTTTTCAAGCCATAAGGACAGAGTGGCCTCAGAGTGGTAATTTATGAGTTTTTTTGTCCTCACCAACCACCTCAGGCAAAAACAATTTGCATGATACTGAGATGAACAACTTTTTTTCTTACAAGTGTATTTTGGTCTTCCATAAAATATTCATGGTTATTTCTAGACAAGAAAAAGAGGTTATAATTTTATCTGTAGTATTTTACCTAATGATTTAAATCCTTACTTAGCTAATTAAAATCAGGATGCCCTAACACTACCCTCCAATCTGCTTTCCTCAAAAGTGCTAAGCGCTGCACACTAAGGGGCAAGCTGACCTCGTCTTACATGGTGCACAAAGGAGGTGGCCAGAGCTGCCTCAACTTGGACAGCAGGGCTTTCTTCCTGGCATTTCTTAGCAAGCCACCGTTTACTTATTGTGGAGGCTTTTCTCTTATCTGAAAAGATACACAAACTACTATTGGCATAACCTGACCATTTTCAGTTTTCTTCTGTAGACCTGATGTTTTCACTAGTAGACTCACTACTTCTTTGTAATTTTGTTTTTGTGCTTACAAAACTAATACTCTTGGTTAAAAAATAAAGTTGTTATTACAGAAATACAAGGTCTTTTCTGTAATGCCATGCCCCCGTGCAGTTTAGGACACATGCCTACCATATGTGTTACACATACATTCATGTTACACAAGCAGCTTTGGGACTTGACTTTTTCAGAATCCATTGTGCATACTTTCTATGTTGGTATCTCCTGCCTGCCCCATTCTTTGCAACTTCAGTTTCCCCTGTGTGTAGACACTACACCAGAATTTGTGTAACCAGATGGGGTTATTTGCAGTTTTTTTCTTTTTAAATTAGCAATGTCATGATGAACATCTTTGAGCAGGTACCTGCGCATAGCTATGGGAGGGTTTTTAAAGAATGAATTCTGCCCTGGCCGGGTGACTTAGTTGGCTGGAGTGTCACCCCATACACCAAAATGTTTTGGGTTAGATCCCCAGTCTGGGCACATGTAGATGGCAACTGATTGATGTTTCTCTATCCCCTCCTCCTCTAAAATCAATAAATATATCCTCAGGTGAGGATTTTTTTTTAAATGAGTGAAATCTCCAATATACATCCATAGTTACATTGTTCTTTTACTTTGCATTTCCTCAATTATTCCAAGTTGCAACTTTGACAGTAAGTCATCTTCTGAGGTGCTTGGGCACAAAGCTACTACTACTTTCCCTGCCATAGCCCTGTTCGCCTTTCTTCTCCTTCATCAGAGGAGAAAGAAAACAGAATCCATGGAGATTTGCCTCCCACTGTGGCATCTCATTTGTGGGTCTCCAAGGACAAAATGTGCCTGAGTCAATGGGAGGAATAGCAGAGTTGTCCAAAAATCTCTAACACCCTCTGCGTTAGACCACTGCGGGCTTCCAGGGTGGGCTGTGCCCCTTGACCCCTTGCCGATTCCATCATCTCTAAAAGACAGAAAGAGTTTGAAAGTTTTAAACAGGACTATTGTGCAGACAGAGTTACTATTTCTTGACTAATTATTTGACTTAATTGTGAGTGCTCACAAGTAAGCTGTCTGGTATGTAGCCACTTTCGCCAGCCAACAGCTGGGCTCAGATTTTAGCAAGTCTACTTGGGAATGTAATTTAGTGCCATTATAAAAGGAAAAAACACACATTTAAGTACTGTGTGGGGTTTAATGAGCATGGAGTGTTGAGTTGAGCAAGCTGTGGGTGTTGGAATTTAACCTTTTTTACACACAAAATATTTTTAAAAATCTTTGTTTTGTTGCCCCTAGATTATTTGCAGGTGTCTTCCCTCGAATGGCAGCCATCAGTCTGGGAGGTTTCATCTTTCTTGGTGCTTATGACCAAACTCGCAGCTTGCTGTTGAAACTTGGCAAAGAGAGCCCATGAATCCCACGGCCCTCCATCCCCTTCTTTCATGAAGGGGCCATGCTGTGAGAGCTGATCCAGTCCAGCGAGCAGCTGTTCAGCCATCTAAACCACAGAACACAGTGCTGAAATCCAGCTCTGCAGAATACGACATGGAGAACTTGTTTTCTGTGCTATAGGCTGGCTGGAATGAGGTCATCAGCCTATTTGCCAGAAAGAGAGAAAACAATGTCCATAGAGGTACTCTGAATAATTTTCTCAGAACCACTTAATAAATAAGTTTGGTGATGCTGAGTCCTGGCCTCTGAGAGCTTTCATTTGGTTGTATCTGACCTTTTGTTTCCTGCCCCATGATAGCAGATTCGACAGAGATGGCTATAATTTTAAAAGAATGGCTAGACTGGGGAAGGGAAGAGCCAGGGAAACAGTGGTACATGAGAGTGCGTTTCTCTCCTGGATTAATCACTACTGTGTAAGCTTACAGCTTTGTTGGAAAGAATGAACTACAGGTGCATGTGAGCATTCTTGCTAGGTAACCAGGCTGGGCCCTCAAATTTAACCTGTAAAAGTACACAATTGTATTTGACAGAGAAGTGTCCAGCGGCCCATGTGGTGTGTGAAAGAAAGCAAACAGTTGCAGGTCCATGACCAGGCAGGCCTCCTGGGCTTGGGGGCAGAAGGCGTCTGGGGGCCTTGGTGGTAGCTGGGCTGCACTCCACTCTTTTCCATTTCAGACCAAAGGATGGGCCAGGCCAGCTTTGCAGACAGTGTTATTTCTTGGTTCCTAATCAGTAAACTTTTCCTGAAGTTTTAAGCTCAACACTGGAAATGGAAGGGATGAAATGGGAAGGTAACCATTCTAGAGTTTGACTAATAAGCTCCAGGTGTTGGAAAAATTCAGAATCTCAGAAATCTAATGCTGCTATGTCTTCCCTAGTGCCACAGTACACCATTCTGTTCTGCCTAAGTTTTTTTGGGGGGGGCGGGGGGCAGGGCAGGAGGGCAGATGATAATTAAAGGCAGAATGACTGCATTTATCAGGGCATCTCTGGAATTAAATGGGGTGAAGTGATGCTGGTTAATGTACACAGAAGAATGACCCAAGCTACACACTGATGCGGACCCCGGCTTATGGGGTCCACATCATTATGGATGAAAATGAGACATTCACAGGGATTACCGAATGTGGGGGAGGAAAGAGGCAGCATGGCTTTTCTCTCAAGGGAAGCAAAAGCCCCAGCCCTTGCTCCAATGAGCTTTTATTGTCTCCCTGGGCACATTACAGGAAGGTCCTCATCTACTATGCACAGGCTCCCTTTAGGTGGTTACCTTTTACAGAAAACAAAGGAGCCAATGCTGCTAATCACATCACAGAAGAGGGATATTTGCAAATGAAAAGGCAAAAGTAGTTGGACAGGTTACACTCAGCCCTGGAAGGTTTAGCATGAATTTTAGGAAGTTGCTTTGCAGTAAATGTCCTTAATTCAGGGTGAGGGAGTTTTAGCTAAAAGCAAGACTCATAGTGGCCTAGGTACATTGCAGGCCTGATTCCCCACGGGAAAACCTATCCGTGGGCGTGGGTCCTGTGCATCTCCAAGTGGGAGCTGGGCCCACACCATGCAGAATAGTCTACTACAACACACTTAACATTTATAAATGAAACTTTATTAAAGACACTTCAATGCCATTTGTTAGACACTTCAATATTTTACATGTTTTTCAATGTACATTGTACCAAAATTTCTATAAATAAATAACTTTGTACATGAAAGTAATACTTCCTCTTTCACATTGCCTCTCAGAAGCAGCAAATTCACATATGTTGTGGAAGTAATATTAATCAGTTCACTGTTAACAAAATTCTAAATGTGCTTACCTTTTGGAACAGTGATGACATTTGACAGTAAAATTTAACAAAGTAACCATTTTGTCAGTATACCTTCAGCTTTTTGGCTCAAGGACCTTGCTTTCTGAGCTTTTAAGGACCTTGTTAGTTTCAATGTACTTTTTCCTGAACTATACATTGGCACTCACAAGATGTTTAGCTACCGGTCTCAAAAGTGCAAATATACCCAGAACCCAGGTCAAGGGCTAAAGCTTGCAAGTCCAAGCCTGGGTCCCTGCGCAAGGGAAGGTGTGGACAGGCCTGCTCCCAATCCTCAGTCAAGATAAGCTAGCCCTGGAAAGGAAGGACTTGATCCTTTTTCTCCCCTAAGATCAATATAATATTAGTCATATTGGCAGTCTAAAACATCACTGAAAAATCCACAGGTATCAACAGCAGCAACTTCTTTCTCATTAGAAAGCCTCAAATGATACTGACAAGACCACATTTGCTTTTATCATAGAAGAAAGGCTTAATGGTTTGGACCAAATGCTGGTGGTGGATTAAGGAACCCCCCCCCCCTTCATGTTTGTTAAAGAACTCAAAACTACGAGAAAGTCACTCACTGCAGAGGTCCATGAACCCCGTGGGTCTGGGCTCCACAGGGGGGTCTGCGGCAGGAGGCACCACAGAAGTTACATGAGCAACACTGACATGAAGTTACTTCCAATGCAAACCAAGTTTCTGCCTATAAAGCATCCTAGGGGCCTGTCCTATGATGTGCAACTCAGGTAGGACTTTCCATCCTTCCCACCCACTAAAACTCCTCAGAGCAAATGTGGTTTTTAGCTTCTATAAATTCTATCCATACATTAAGGCACCAGAACTATCCCCGCTCCTTCCAAAATTAAACAGCAACCTGGTATGAAAAATAATATTGTTAAAATTGTACAATTTTTTTTTCTGTTAACCATGCACTAAAGATTAAAATATCCTCTGTAAAAGATATATAATATATATGAAATCTCTGAAAACTCTTATGTACAATGGTATCAAATACTTTTTTGCCTTTTGTACACAATAGCCTCCTGCATTCTGTGATTTCAGCTGCAAGTCCTTTAAACTACTGACACTCCACATGGAAGTTAAAACTGTACAGATCAGTGACGCTTGAACCCAAGCTTCCTCACAGCCTCTCCTACCTCTCTTTCCCATAGAGATTGCCACAAGAGCTGAGGTAGACAACGCCTAGATCTGTGGTGCAAACAGCAGCGGCCCACTCCGTTTCCCAGGGAGCTGTCCTGTCAGTGATGTGGACTCAGTACCAGAGTCACATGCTCTGGGGAGTTGTCCGTTGGAAAGAAGCAAGTGCTGGCCTTCGCTGGGGATGTCGGGAAAGCCCGAAGGGGCTCGTGTGAGCTCAGAACTGCCAGGAGTTAATGTAGAGGAAGGCTGGAGGTCTATGGAGTCTGGCTCACACAACCTTGCTAACGTCCACGAAGAGGCCCCTAACGAGAAAGGAGAGGGCACGTCAGACCCTCTAGCTTGGCTGTTTCCATGCCCACCCCAGATGCTGGTGACTCCTGGGATGAAAGTAAACATTTACCTTTGCCATCTGGGGGTGCCCCAGACTTTTTCTTCAAGGACATCAGCATTCTGTCGTGGTTACTGGGGTAGAGGGACTCCCTGTAGTCAGTGTGGGGCCTGTCCAGAGTCCCACTGGGCAGATGTGGAGAATGTTCTTGGTCACTGTGACTGGGCTCCTGGCTGCTTGGTGTACCTGGTTGTGTACTGTCTCTGGACACAGGCCGAGGACAGAAGGCTTGTTCCTTGGAGTGACTGTCCATATCAGTGTTGCAGTCACTGCATACAACTGGGTCACTGTGCTCTGCAACACACAGCCGGAGACAACGAGAACCATCAACTGAGGCCTCCACCCCCACACAGAGGCTGCTGCACTCCACCTCTGTGAGGCCAGAGCCCCACTCATCAACTCTACAACCCCCCATGCTCCCAGTATTTTCATATAAAAACTACTGGGCAAATATCGTGCCATTAAGAATGGGTCTTCCATATTTAAACATTTCAGATTAAATTTTTTATCAGACAACTTTGGTCACAGAAAGGAATCCCATTTGAAGAGACCACATAGTTCAGAAGCCAGGAATCTTCTGAACAATTAGAAACATAATCTCCAGAGCCCTGGTGAAAAGGTCCTTTTGTTTGGGCTTTGCCTTTATTTCGGTTGCTTATAAATTTGGAAAGTCCACGTCCAGACTCACCACACCATCAGTTTATTTTAGAGACACCCTGCTCGAACTCAGAGAGAGCCAGGCCCCACAGAACTTCCACTGAATACCAACTTCTGAGATAATCTTAGACAATAATGTGTCCCCCTGCACTCTGTTATCGAGGTCAGCCCAGATTTGGATTTCAAGAACAAAATACCTCCTGACATACCCATCTTCTGTTGACCAGGTGTGCCATCGGCTTTCTCCATCACTTTCCACGGCTCCTTATTATACCCAACACAGAGCTTGGGCTGCCTGCAGGTAACCACATGAGCATCTGCCTCTGGATAGAGACCTGCATCTCTTGGACAAATACCTGCAATAGAGCCCCACACTGTTGGATATGCTGGGCCTAGCACGTCGCAGAAAGCCTAATGGAAAGAATGGACAACACTGCTAGGACAGCCATTTCTAAAGTGTTCTCTAGCGTGATGGTTCACAGGCCCCTTTTCTAAGACTGCCTTCCTGGTGGGCAGACCTTTCAGCACTCAGCCCTGGGAACAAGTTCCTGTAAGGATCAACTTGCCCTGAGCATGTGCTCTGTCTCCCCCACTGAAGTCACTGAGCCTTGTGAGAGTTTTGAGTATGAGAGGAATTGAAACGCTTAGTAAAAGATGCTAAGCCCAATATAGTGATTTCCTAGGGGATGAGGTTTTAAAACTTTGTAGAACTTGCATAGGGAGGTCCAAAAACCCAACAGGCTTCCGTTACCAGCCTTCCAAGTCAAATACACTGGATGTAATGCCATGTGCCTGCCCTGGGAGAGGGCTGGAGGCCACCTCCTGCTCATGGGAACAGTCATATCAAACTTGGAGGCCTTACCATTGCTCTCAATGTGTCCATTGGCCTGATGGCCACCCTCAGTCCTGAGCACAGTTTCCTGTCGGTCAGAGAGCGTCCCCTGAGAGGAGAGGTAGCTTGGAACATCTGGAGGCACGACAGTCTCATCTACAAGGAGACAGGACAGTCACCCACCAGGTGTCCCAGTCCTTCGTGGTAACAAGGATATAGACACAGACACAGGATCCCTCAATGGTAGCTGTCAAGGCCGTGCAGAGATTGTGTGGAGACTTGCACTCAAGAGGCCCTCCCAGAATGTGCTGAGCCTTACTTTATACCCAGGTGTAAAAAATGTGGCAATCAGATGCCCAAGTGCACAAAAGAGAGGAAGTAGTGATGCGAAGGGACCGAGCTACAGAAACACAACACTGAGATCACTGTGGCAACAAAGCATGTGCCCAGGATGCCTCTGAATTACCAAAGAGACAGAAAATTGCAGAGTTCATAATTGGAGACTATTCCCACTTAATGCTAAATTCCTGGAAGTTAAAGGAGTATCAATGACACTAAAGCCTCAGCTGTCCAGAATGGCTCCATATTCCCATATGTTCTAGAGTTTTAAATACACTGAAATCCTTCAAGGGCCTCTGGACCTGGCCTACCCCCCAAACGTCACTGCTCTCCTTCTCCCTGAAAACCGACTTGGCCAGTGGGGACTCACCTGTGTTGGTGACACTGTACTCCTCACTCTTCTTCCTAGTCTGGTAGATGATGCACACCCAGACCAAGGATGTCAGGACGATGCTGCACACCACGGCGATGGTGAAGATGCCTGCAGTGGTGCCGTCCCTCCTGCAGCCGGGGCTGGGCAGGACGCTCAGCTGGCTGTGAGCCCGCTCCGTGCCCAGGGCGTTAGACATTTCACAGGTGTACTGGCCTGCGTCCTCAGCCACCACATTCTGTACAACCAGCAGCTGGTTGCCAGGGGTGAAGTGGTGCCGCTCAGTGAGGCTCAGAGGGCGGTCCCCCTTGAGCCAGGTGATGCGGGGTGGAGGGCTCCCAGCTGCCTTGCACTGAAGAGCCACCGTGTCTCCCATGGACACCACACGGTCTTCCAAGGGCACCGCCAGGGATGGGGTTTCTGCAAGGCAGAGGAAATCTTACAGTTATTCCGGGTGTCCCAATGGCTTCTGGACAAAGGACAAACCACCACATGAGTGAAATGCCATATGAGATCTTCTACTGGAGTGGCAAGCTTTTCAGAACCCCTTCTAACACACTGACTGAGTCACTGCCATGCTGGGGGTGGCTCCTACAAGGAGAATGAACTGGCCTGCTCCCCAACTGTCCTGTGTTTCTACACCTATCCTGCCCCATTCAGAGGTGGTTCTCATCTACAGTGTTTTATGCCTAAGCCTTTTCTTTTTAAAGATGAAATCACTTGTTCAAAAAAATCTTAGAAAGTAGCCTAGAATGTTTTCAGAAACAGCTTACCACATTTCTGAACCTCAAGGCTCAAAGATGGTTTCAGAACCTTGCCTCTAGGTATCTGTGATATTTAAGAAAACCTCTGTCATATACACACACAAACACATGTAAACACCCAGTGTAGCAACAGTCGAACCTAAGACAGTCAGGGTGGCGTTCGCTGAAATGGAGCCGGCAGAGTTCTGGGCGGTACAGCTATAAACCCCCATGTCGTCTATTTTCACATCAGTGATGAAAAACACGTCATCGTCGGGCATGACATGCATGCGTCGCTCACGAGCAGCAGGGAAATCTGTGCCTCCATCCTTCTGCCAGGCTATCTGGGGGTTAGGGTGGCCAGTGGCAGCACATTCAAGGCGGGCCATGGTGCCAGTCCGGATAGCGATGTCATGGGGCATTTTGGTGAATGACGGCAACACTGTAAAACACAATCCGGTTGGGTTATGGGATGCAAAGGCCAGCATAACCCTCTGGCAACCAGCCCTCCCACCGTTCCTGGGTGTCAGCTCACTACCTCACCACCCTGCATGCCAAGGTCTGCCTACAGCCACTACGCTCACCTCTGAAAGAGTAGTAATATGTCCCCAAGGCTGCCCAGCTGCCCACGGCCACAGTGGAGCACTTCCATCCATCTCTCTGTACCACTGAGACTGGCGGCACCCCCTCAAACCAAGGCTTTCAATGAAACATTTCCCTTGTCTCTCACATGGTGACACCCCATGAATGCCAGGGCCTAGTGCTGGCCCACCGTGAGTACCAACAGAGAGCCTGGGAAACATAAACATCTGCTGCAGCAAGAAGCAACTACAGAGGGAGGGTGACGTGCCCGCACCCAGAGAAGGCAGTGGGTGAGCTCTCCTTCCTGAAGAAACCCGTTTGGAGAGGGACTGTCAGGCCATGTTACTGTGTACATGCAAGCTGAAAGCACTTATCCCGCATTCTTACCCCAAATATTCCCTGATACACTGGGAAGTGGTCAGCCACATATTCCAGTCAAGGTTACTTTGGTGGGGAGTCTAACAGTTCACTGAGTTTTTGAGAAACAATGAGGAGTCCCTCAGAAAAGCCAAAAGAACCAGCCAAAGTGTGGTAAAGAATATGTTTTTCTGTGGTCTGCAAGGGCTCAAGAACACATTAATTCTAGTGCTTTTATATTAGAGGTTTAATAATCAGGAAAATCTTGTTAGGTTACAGGGGCGGGTGGTTAACTACTAAAGCTTTATACCTCTCTCCTTCTGTTCTAAACTCACTACAACAAACAGCAGTCTTAAAGGAAGCCACCTCAACATGCTCCAAAGCTGTTTGCAGAGTAACAATTGCCTGTCAAACATCCATAGGACCATTTGCTCTCAGGCTAGCACTCACGCCAGCTTTGCACGCCACAGCCTCTGAGAAGTGTGCCTGGCTGCCCCCACCACTAAATAAAAGGCTTGGGCTCACAATTTCAGTTAACATAATAACTGCATTAAAAAATCCCTCAAAACAAAGACTCCGTTGAAAATAACCCTTTAATCTTCAAAACTTGTTCTGGGGCTAACGAAGGCAATAGTGTGAAATAGGACTGTCCCAATGATGCTGTTACTGCTGTCTCAATCATCCCCACAGGGATAACTGACTGAACAGTCGCACTCGGACTCCTAGGAGCCAAACACCAGGATAATGAGATGGCACCTCCATACCGTTCACGGTGAGCCTGGCCTTGTGAGAGTAGGTGGAGCCAAAGTGGTTGGTGATGACACACTGGTATCGGCCCTCGTGCCTGAAAGTGACATGGCGGAGGTGCAGGATGGTGGTATACTCCATCACTTCCCCGTCCTGTGCCCGGACGTGGGCGAAGTTCTCCATGTCGGCGTTGACCAGGACCTCATTGTCCTTCTTCCAGGCGAAGGTCATAGGGGAGCTGCTACTGCTGGCTGCCGAGCATGTGAACCGGATGTCCTTGCCCACCACAGCCATGGTCGTCTCTGGCTGGATGATAATCTGTGGCTTTGGTAAGTCATCTGGGAAGAGAAGAGCCAACTCTAAGTCCCCCAGGCACCGAGGACACAGAGGAACCAGCTGCTGTTCCAGATCCAGACACAGCAGGACCTCACATCCTTGGATGTGGGAAGGAGGACTTTGGCAGGCACACTGGCTATGGCTATACCCAAAAAGTAGGAGCATAGGAGCTCCCATATCCCTAGAGGCACTCTTGGTCAGGACCATCAGAGCAGGCACCGCAGAGCTCGGGTCAGACCAGGAGGCAGCAGGACTCACACCAGTCTGGCAGTTCCAGGTAGGCCTGGGAATCCCACTCTGGCTCCTGCTCAGAGCACAAACCAGGAACAACCCAAATTCATTGTTCTGTGACCGCATCTTACTGACCACAAGGCTGCATTATTCCTATCTGAGCTAGTGCACTGGACTTCAGCCAGCCCTGGGCAAAAGATGGCAAGACCTACATTCCAACAATCAGAAGAAAAAAGAATTTCAAGCTACAAGTACAGATTTCAGTGGTTTGAGAAACAGCAAGAGGGCAAGTCAACATTAAGAAATTATTTTTACGCAGCTATTCTCCTGAGACTAGTTCTTCCTGTATTTAACCTTTCAATCTTGGGGTTGGAAAGAAACACATTAATACCCCAGCCTCACACACGGGGCAAATTCACAGCTAAACCTGGTCTCCAGCACACTCTTGAAACAACACAAACTATCTTCCCGTAACTGATTATTCTGATTTGTAACTGAACCAATCCCTGCTCCTTTCTCATTAAACACGTGGATGCCAAGAACCACATAACGAGGCAACTATGCAGTAAATACTATGTGTGGTTTCAGTGGAAAATAAATTGCATCCAGCAGCTGATTGGTAACCACGGGCTGGGGTTTAACTCTGATCATAGGAATCACTCCCATAATGAAGAGCTCCTCCTGGCTCCTTGCCCTTCATGGAAAATAATCAAGAAGACAGTCTTACCACACACGAAACTCTCTGGCAGAACAGAGAAAATGCTCTGGCCCTTCAGTGATTCCGGGTGGGCACAGGTGGCTGTCACAAAGGCCTGCAGCGTCCTGCCCAGTAACCACGGGGGCAGCCACTTCAGCTGGCAGTCACACAGGAAGCTATCACTGCTGATGCGGCTGCAAGAAAAACAAAAGGGGTGTTTGAGGTGTGACTGAAAAAAGGAATATTCTCTCAGACAATGATCCTCCACCTCTGATCAGCTTCTGCCATTCACACCCACGAACTGGAAAGGGAAATGATTCTTCTCCCATTTCCTCTTCAATCACATAGAATCTACCTGGAGATTCTGATAAAATGTAGCTTCTGGTTTACTCAGTAGGTTGGGGCTGGATCCAAGACTCTGCATTTCTATCAAGTTCCCAGGTGACGCTGATATGCTGGCCTAAGCACAAACCTGAATAACACCAAGCTGGAGTTCACACATGTTCTGGGACAGACACTGCTTTCACCGGAACCTTGGGGTGGCCAGGTCACCTCTCCTGGTCTCTGACCATCCAGTGGGGAGGGATGATGCTCTCCTCTTTAACCACTGGGAGTTTCCAACTTCAATCAGAGACTTTGATCTAAATTCTGAAACAAGTTCTGAGAAGGGCTCTATTTCTATATGACTGTTATCTTTTTATTTGGCAAAGCTGTATGTTTTCTTCCAACTCTAAGCCTGGCTGACGGCTTCTGTCTTGTTTGTGTATTTATCTCTACACCAGCCCTATCGGGAGGCCGGCAGAAGTTGCCTCCACTCCCTAAATAGCGCTTGTTAGTTAACTGCCACTGCCCGGGGAGCATGAGAATGCACAACTTTGGTTTTGTGAGGCTCCAACCAAAACAGAGAATATTTTCTTCTTCATTTCTCAGCAACTGAGGATCAGCTTTTTAAACAGAAATCTGAGTCGCCACCTCAGTGGACATTCTTTCCTGAGGAGTCACTCGAAGATAAGCCAACCAAAGAGCCTTGCAGCCCTGTTCCTGGAAGACCTGAAGGCCACGTGTACAGAACAGGGTCCGGCCCACAGCAAGGATGCAGACCGAGAAAGAAGACACACAGGCTTCCCTGTCATCACCTGTCTCTAGGACGTGTGCCTAGAAATTCCAAAATGTCACATGGGCCAATATTATGGCAATAGCCTCCTTCTCCACCCACCATTTTCCTCAGACATCAAACAAAGCAACCAAATGGACAGTTTTTGTGTTTTCTTCCATTTCACTTTGGCCTTCTAATACGCAGAGAAACTTGCCCTAGTACACAGCATGGGAAAATGAAACAAAAGCCCGAGAACCCAAGGCTGACTAAATTTTGTAAAATCTACTCTTCCCTCCTGCTCCTCATCATTCCCAGATTAGTCAGGCCTCTTAACGTATTAAACTTATTCCAGGAAGTGCTTTTTTAAAGACCCAAATAACTGCTCTCACAGCCATTATAAGCTAGATACTTGCCCATATTAGATCTTAAAACCAGCATTAGATTTTGAATCTATTTTTTGGTGGGCAGGTAACTCTACTTCAAGACAACTCTACTTCGGGGGTACTGTTCTGCCACGGAGTTACTGTAGGGGCAGGGAGGCTGTCACAGCGAACCATGAGGACACAGCCAAGTCCTGCTCAGCAACTGAGGAGCTTCCCAGCATGGGCGTGTGTGTGGAGGGAAAGGCTGCCACCTGGACTGGAAACCTCATCGCCTTGGTGAAGAGCAAGAAAAAAAATGTAATGGGTGAAGAGCTCCCCATTACAGGGCATTTGGCAAGACTGTCCCTTTCTACATAGTCAACAGGAAAGCCTGGGTGTTACTGCACGCAAAAGTCTAGAGGAAGACACTGGGACTTCACTGTGAGGCTTCAGGCACTTAAGTGGGGGACAGGGACATATTTCATTCAAGCCACGAGAACACATTGGGGAAAACAGACTTGCCATTTGTTCTTGATCAGAAATAGTGTAGAAGGGTCAAGCCTCACACCACACAGTTAGTCTGTTGGCCCGAGGACTTCCTTTTTCCTCCACAATGACAGCCACCTCAAACAGATGTCCAGACCTCAGAAGCCACTGGGCACTTGGGGTTGAGAGAAAGATTTCCTAAATAATAAGTTCGGACCAATAGGATAGACAAAGAAGAAAGGGAGCCAGACACTGACCCCTGACCTCCCATCTACATACACACATTGCTTTAAAGACAAAGGCTGAGCTGAGAGACTAGACAAGGGCATGGCTAGCAACCCCAAGGCTCTGCAGACCACTGTCACTCCTCCCTCACCACCTAAAAGCACAGCTTTGCCAACTTCCTCAGCTGCCACTGCCAGCCATCCCAGCCCTCTGCTGGCTTCCACCATGCACTGTCATGATTCCAGTTCTGAGTGTGTTTCTAATCATCACATGTGGAAATTTACCCAGAGGGTGACTAAGCACATAGTACAACCTGCTGTGATCGGATGGGGGAAGAAAATGACCAAGTGGCATTAACTGTTTCTCTCATCAGAAGGCTGGGACCAGGGCCAGCCACAGCTGGGTACATGCAGTGACTGATGGGAAACTCAGGTAGAGGGCCAAGGTGGAGTTTCCAGAATCTCGCAGATGTGTGGGGGGTAGGGGGTGTCCAAGCACCTGGAAGGGTCCAGTTAATCCCAACTAGAAACTGGAATTTTTAGGAGGCCAAAAGGAAAATCTTGTCTCTGTGTCCTTCCCGCTTTCTCTCAAAATACTCTCTTCCCATTTAATTAGACTTTTCCAACTTACATTGTATTTGAAAAGTTTCAAAAACAGAAACATTGATGGAAACATAAATACTCATGTCCTCACCACTTAGATAATACAATAAATGCTTTGTTATGCATGCTTCATCACCTATCTATCCATGTAGCTATCTTTCTATGAACTCCCAATCTAAAATCATGACCCTTCTACAAAAAAGCATCTACTCAACAGACTGGAATCTCACAGCAAAGAAAAGGTGCCACCTAGAGGAGTGTCATCAGGGACCTGCTTCTGCTTTGGTTTCCAACTATGGGGACTACAGCTCCCTATTTCCCCATTCCTACTCCCACCCCCTACAATCTACTGTCCACCCGGCACAGCCTCAGGAGATAAGTCAGGGTGCAAAGATGCCCACCCTTGGCCTCTCCACTCCATCAGCGCACCTTGAGGGAACTAGTATTATAGCTAGGACTCACTGGCTGCAGGATCAGACTTATGTATAGGAATAATAAAGGAAACTTGAGTATCACCAGTTGAATACCTAGATTAGCTCCTCTTCCACAGACAAGGACACAGGTAAGCTCTTCTAATTCTTGTCACCCAAGAGCCTATACGGTGACAGTCTACAGTGGCAGCACTACCACCATGAACTCCAAGGGGACCTTCAAAACAGATACGGGCTTGGCACCACTTCCCTGTCCCACAGACATATGTGGCCATGCCATAGATATGTCTGTTCTGCTCACAGCCCACCAAGTTCTTTAAAGAAGCCCCTCTCAACACAGGCCCTTCATTTTAAAATTCCAAACGTGAAAACTTGTCCCTGACACAACTGCAGGGATGCCTGTACCTGTTCTGGAGCATTCACTGCACATCATTCAGAACAGTGGGAGTAAACCACAGTGTGCAGCCCACTGTCTCTGCAAACAAACTTACTGGTGCACAGCTTGCCTGTCCCTTTATGTATTATCGATGGCTGCTTTCTGCTACAATAAGAATTATCAACACAGAGACCCTATGGCCCACAAAGTTGAAAATATTTATAATATGGCCCTTCAAGGAAAAGTGAACTTACCCCTGATCCAGAATAAGCCCCACAGGGAACTTTTTTTAAAGACAATTTAACTTGCACACAATGATAAATGATCACACCTATTACATAAGATGAGACACAATCCAGGTAAGGCGTTTCTTACTCTGAAATTTTCTACTCATGTTAACCGTGGTCTTGGAGTCCCAGGTACTTACAGCTCTTTGAGATTCTTCATCTTCACAAAGGCATCAAACTGGACAGATCTGATAGCATTCTCGCCAAGGTTCCTGCAAAAAAGAATACTCTTTACTTATGCAAAGGACTCTGGGTACCCTTCAAGTCAGCCCCATGTTTGAGCTAAGAGGCTCAGGCATTTTTCAGGACAGCCTTGGCTTTGCGAATGAGCCACAGGTACCAGGCAGATGCTTGTGTCCTTCTGTTAATTCCAGTGTAAATGGCTATTATTTCACATGTGTTGATGTAAGCATATGGAATAACTCTGGAACCAAGCCAGCCTTAAGAGTAGCATCAAAGCTAGGTTAAAGCCTGCTCAACAAGTCAACAGGCAAACCTTTCCCAACAGAAATCAAACTTGACTCAAGGACAAAATAAACTAAGAATCAAGTACTGGAGTCATCTGCCCCAGAACCACCACACAGGAGAAAAATCACTCAGCAAAGCTCAGCAAGTACTCAGCACTGTTAAGCTGTTCTAGTGGAGGTACAGGCCTCGGCCAGGACAAAATACCCTTGCCAAAGTGGGAAGGAGACCAGGACCTGTGGAGGAGCTGGTGCAGGGGTACAGCAGGACAGGAAAAGGAGGAGTGGATTTATCCAAACACCAATGGCATTAATTGGGAGCTCACAGACTGACCATATATTCTGTAACTGTCCCCAGCACAGGCAAAATAAAGGCCAAAGTTGAAGCTGATTTATAATGAGAAGGAAGCAGCTGGTGTTTCCATATTGCCTGTTTCTCAGTTTACAAAGATGTGATTAAATTGCTTGCAGGCATCCCTAGCCCTGCATTTGGCAGCCCTGGGGTCAGGGAGGGTCTGGCAAGATACTCACAGGTGCTCCAAGCCTTCCAGCCCCGAGAATGCTCTCTTAGCTACGGACTTGATCTTGTTTCCAAACAGAGTCCTGCAGTTTCCAAACATCCAAAAATGGGGGGTTGGGGGGCGGGGGGAGGAGACAAGGGATGGTTAGAGAGAGAAAATACACAATTAGGGTCGTGCTATCTGATAAGTCTGTCCAGTGAGAGGCAGGTGGAAATCTGACCTGTGCTGAGCTTACAGGTCTGAAAAACACAGGCCTTCCCCTTTCTGAAATAAAATACTTTTATCTTTATTAGAATTTAACAGTGATGACAGGTTGGAATTGCATGCACTGTCTCGCCTAAAAAGGCCCCTTGCGATGTTAAGTGGAAATCTGCTCATCTAGCCCTGGCTGTTTTCCTCTGAGGACCACCCAAGGGTGAAGGTTGAAGTTCAGCTATGGTCTCAGAGGAGACAGGGGGGTGATCACTGTGTCAATGAGAGGAAACAGAGTCATAGAAGGGAAGGAAAACTCCAGAACCAAAAACTACCACCCACCTCTGAAAGCTGCATTCTGGGATCAAGGTTCCCACAGGAGGCAAGAAGAGGGCAGGAGTCCATCGGGATGACTCTCCAGCTCTTGTCTTGGCCTCTTTAGCAAGAACCCAGACTATCAATGATGACAACGGGCCCAGGCTCACTAAGTCTCAGACAGTCATGTTATCAAAGATCAACCACCACCCACCCACCCATGAGAAGAGGCTCCTGATTCCAAGCAATTCCAATCTCAACCTTAGCAGTAACTGTTGAGTTTTCTTAGGAACCAAAATTTGCCCGTGCCCAGCACACAAAGAAGAAATGGGTCTTCTTCCACTAGGCTGTGTAGTGCAAAGAAAAGTTTCTGGACAGAAGAGGAGGGACAGCAGCTAGAATATGCTGGACATTGGGAATGAAAAGAATCAAGTTTCAGTTTTTCCCTCCTCATTTTCAGGTACTCTGATGAGAGCCCACCAAGGTGTTCCCTCTGCCTCCTGTTAGCACGGGAACTATCTGTCAGTGGACACCTGAAGGGAATGCGGCAGTCAGCTATATGGGCTCTGCAACTCTGACGCATACGAGGATAATCTCCAGGGCTTGTTAAAAATCGACTGCTGGGAGTCAGCTCCCAGGTAGTCTCAGAATCACCAGATCAGGGACAGCGACTCCTAGGCACCCCGTGCAGGTGGTTAGGGCAGAAAGCCAGTATATAAAGCCAGCCTGGTTCAGCCCCTCATGCCGGGTGGGGGTGTCCTCATCCAGGGTCCACTGAGAAGCAGGAAAAAGATTTCAACTAACAGCCAGTTCCACCTTCAGACCTGCATTAAGACTGGGACCCAAAAGAAAAACCAGCAAGCACCAGACCTCCCTGAATAAACAATGGAAAGGAAATATACACTTGAAAAAATGGCAGGGTAAAGGAAATATACCCTTTAAAGATGGCAGGGTAGCCTCCATGGTCCTAGCTTTAACCTAATTGTAAAAGGCCCCAGGGCCACCCAGGCAAATATGGAATGCTGCCTTGAGGAAGACAGGATCAAATGTGGACTGAGCCAGGCAGTGCCAGGAGCACTGGTGGAGGGGCTTTCTCAGCCTGCTCCCTGGGCACCACGAGCCCATGTGACTACTTCTGAGGGGCTTCCCGATGCCCCCACTTCATCAGGAACAGACTCTTCTCTCAGGGCCTCCAGTTAAGCAGCCTCACCAGTAACTCTGAGTTCAGCCTTCAGACAAAGCCAGCTCTGTTTCCTGCCTCTGGAGGTGAAGGGGAGCTCGAAGGCCCAAGATCCCTTTGCCTTTTCTCTCAAAGGCAGTCTGCATGGACGTGAAAACAATCTCATCCTGAGTTTCTAAAACCTCTCTTAATCTGAAGCTTTTATTTTAGAACAAATAAACCAAGCACACAGATACTGGTGGTCATGCTAACTAGCCCCCACCCCTGCCCCTTTCCCAGCAGACAGGGCATAAACCCCACTCCCAGAATGCTGCCCACCTCACATTACTCAGGTCCCCAGGACGAGGCAGGTCCTATTAAACGTTTTGAACTATAGTGAAGTCTCCCGTAAACTAGAGCCAGGAAAATGCTGTGCTTTATTTCACCCATTAAATATGAGCCACACTGACTTCTTTTACAATGAGGGCAGGCTGTTATTTCTAATGATGACAATAGCAATAAAACAAATTCTCAATTAGGCAGAGACTGATCACCCTGGTGGTAGATAAAAACAGGTCGTTACAGTTTCCCAGCAAACACCTGAGGGGTGTGGGGGCTAGGGCTCAGCCAGCAGATGGTGAGCCCCTGATACAGGTTGCTGTGTGGAGGAAGAGCTGGACTCTGAGCTAGGAGGATGCTCATGCTGTCCCATGTGGTTGTGGACCACTGAGACTGGGTCCACCTGATCTGAGGCTCCCAGAGAAGGGACAGCTGACCAATTTCTCCATACCACCAACTCAGAGCAGACAGTCACCCTGGGAAGCCACCCTTCAAGTCCTCTCATGCATCTCCTGGCCGACCCAGCCAAGGGCTCCCACAGGTCTTTGAGCTCTTGCTAAAGCAATCCTGCAGATCCTGGGGGTGGGCAATGCTAAGATGGTGCCTGTGATGACTGAGAGTAGCCTCTCCCCCCACCGCCCCCGCTGACTCGTCAACAATGAACACTGTTGTGTAAAGACTGGGAGATCTCCCTCAACACTCAACCAGGGACAGTACCTACCAGGGCCCTCTCCAACCTGCAGAAATCAAGAAACTTGGCCCTATAATCCAATGCTCCATATTGTTCCCAAAACTACCATTCGCACATGCTACCCACCCCTGTGTACCTCCCGAGGAATGCCATGAGGAGCACTCCACACACAGGGCAGGCCCCTGCATCCCTCACTGCACACAAGAGACTGAGTGTCCCTAGTTTATGCCCCAGAAACACCCTCTTCCCCCTCACATCCTAGGACACTGCAGGCCCCCAGCAGGCTCCACAAACATTTGGAAAGCAGGGCATTGAGTTGGTGAGTATAATGATCACAGGCAAATAAGGGAGAAGGACCTCTAGGAACATTCTTGCCTTGCCAGGGGCTCCAGTCTGAAGAACCATCCAAAATGGCTGTTCAGCAGCTGCAGAACTTACAGGCATTACCACATCCACCCAATCTTCACAGACAGAAGCCTCTTATGGCTCTGCTGCTTACTGGTCTTTTTTGGAAAACATTAAATTTAGGTCTGGCCTCTGGCATGGTAGGAAGGACACGAGATCCTTGAATAACTGAGTGAATACCAGAGAGTTTCTAACTTCCCATTCTAAGGTAGATCCCTGGAACATCATCCCTCAGGTACTTCAAAGGTGAATCCACACCAGGTCCACAGGATACAGCACTGACTACAGCCCACATGGGTCAGAACCATTCTCTGTGCCAACATGCTCCTTACATCTAATGGACCCAACAGACTGCCACCAGGCCACTGAGAGGTGGCAATGTGGTGTCACTCACAGACACATCTCCCAGCCATGGCCATGCCACAGAGCTTCCAGGCAGTGCTCTAAGTGGAGATGAGATCAAAGCCTGCCCTCCCTCCTATAATGTTTACTCCAAACCTTCCATATGCCAGGCACAGTGGCTTTAACCAGAACCGGGCACCAGAATCACAAAGAAGCACTTGCTTTCCTTTTTCCCATTTAATTTGAAAGACCCTGCACACCTTCATGGCAGATGAAAGAGTGCCACCTACCCCATGTGTCTATCACACAGCTGCAACCACCTCTAATCCTGCCAGCCTTACTTCATCTTCCCATTCCCAGCTGGGCCAGACGACTGGGAATCCAAATTAGAGGCATCACACTATGTTTTTTAAATTTAAGAAGAGGAGGATTCTTTCTTCTGTTTTTGTTTTTTGTTTTTTTGCAACATAACTATGATACCATCTCACCTAAGTAACTGACTGCATATACTTAATCATATGAAACAATTATTGTCATTGTCTCAATTTCCCCTACTTATGTGCATCTCTGTTTTTCCATGCACCAAGATTCTGATCAGTGGGGCTAGGTCAGGGGAGGCAGGAGACTCTGTTTTAAAAAGTTCTCTGGGGTCTCAGCACCAGGTCAGTTGGAGCCCACTGCTTTGGGGATCCCTTGCTAAAAAAGCACAGTGCAAGTGAGGAACATGGGGGCTTGTGCTAACTTCTTGGGGCTTTAGACAGAACTGTGGGGCCTGGTCCAGCAGGATGAAATACAGAAAACGCTGGGAAAGAGAGCAGGCAGTTTGGTTAGGAAGGCAGTCTGGGCTGTGGACACAGCCTGGTTTATCCAGAACCAGAGGCCCTAGAGTACCAGCCACACTTCACATGGGAGGGAAAGCCTTCTGGAAGCCATGATACCCAGCAATGGCTCGGTTCCTCTGAGGGACATGACCTGCAAGGACCCGAGGGTGCCAGCCCCTGTCCCACCCACACCTCTGTCAGTTACAGCTAAGGCCCTCACAGTGAGGCTTGTGCTCAGTGGCTGGCCAGGTGCCCCTCACCAGTTGCCAAATTCCCAGTTCCAGGCTCCTTCACCCCACTCACTGCACTATCCTGGGCAAAGGGGTCAGGAGGCAGGGAGGAGGGAGCATTTTTTTAGGGAAGAAAAGGAAAACTGACAGACATTTTTGACATACTGTTAGAATATAGGATGCTCAAGAGAAACAATCCTCAGAGATCCCAGCTTCTTTTTACTCAGGACTGAGAGACAAGAGGTATGAAAAGTCTACTTTTCAAAACAAATCAGAAACAGTGACTATACAGATTCTTCCCACCACAGGCTTTCCCTAGGGCCCTGTGCTGCTGCTTCCAAATGTTTACTTTATATTTTCTACCCAGCTTGCTGTCAGGGATGGGACAGGAGCAGTGGCTGTCTTCTCTGTCTCCTCCAACCCCCGCTCTGAGAGGTTAGTGAACAGTAATAACTGCTCCAATCTCTGCTCCTGCATGTTGCTTGGGCAGCATCTGCAGAAAGTGCTGGTGAGATGCAGAGAAAGCGTGGGACAAGGGAGACCCAACCCAGGCTCTGGGGCCACACAGGCAAATTCTGACCCTGCCACCTACAAGCTGTGTGGTCTTGGGCAAAATCCCTTCAGTTATGTTTCTTCAACTACAAAAAGGTTGCATAACAGCCTGCCCTCATGAGACTGTTCTATATAACACGTGTGCCTCAGAGAGTAACTGGCAAATCCTAAGAACTTAGAAAAACAAAAATACCAGACATTTTGAAAAAAAAAATAGCTACCACATTACCCATAGTAAATTATTATTTCTGTTTAAAGTTACTATCTATGACAAAAACACCAACTGAAAACTCACAATGTTCAAGAGGTACTCGCCTTTAGACATTTCACACAATTTCTAGAAACTGAGCAAGAGGGCAAGACTTGTTTGTATAAAAAATTTGGCTGTTTTCACATCAGTCAAAAATGAAATGGTAGAGAAGCTCCAACAGGCCTCCAGACACCAGGTCTTAAGCCCTAAGGAAATTAATGCCCACAGTATTATGACACCACAGGCCAGAGAGAAGCTGGTATGTCTCTCACTCTCTTATTCATATTTTTCTTCCCAAACAAAAGAAGATAAATACCAGCGAGCTCTCCTCTAGCAGGCCTAGAACAAAGGAGACCTGGCGGGAGCCAAGAACTGTCTTCACATGCAGGAGCTCCCACAACTTCAAAGGGGAGATACTCACAGCTTGCTGAGGCTGTCAAGCCCCATAAAAGCGCCACTGGTATCTTCTATTGTGCCCGAAATCTCGTTATGGTCCAGATCCCTGGGGAGAAGACAGAAAGACAGCTCACCATCCAGTTCTCAACTTGTTCTTCAACATGAAGGGGAGGATAAACTGACACCCAAACTGCCACACTGAAGCGGAAACATTGAGAAACATTCTAGGTGCCCAGCTGTGATGTACAGTCAAGAGAAGCGTGACCACTGAGCCACAGGAAGCCCAGGTTTGAACCCCATGTGGCGCAGCCTGGCTTTCTCAGACTTCCCACAAAGCTGACACACACTTTGAACAAGCAGCTTCCCTAGCTCTGTGCACTGGTCCCGAGTCGGCTGAGGCCAAGGCTGGGGAAGGAGGGTGTGCAAACAGCACACGAGAAAGCCTAGTTTGTATTCCACCCCAGAGAGCAGATGTCTGGCCACTGGCACCAAGAATCAGACTATGCCCAGAACCCTTTTTTCTGGACTTGACCAAGAAACTGCAAAGAGCATGTGGAAGGAAAGGGACAGTGAAGAAAGGGGCCTGGGCATGGGGCCCTCCTAGGGGTCACCTCCATGCTGACAAGTGGTTTTGGAGCCCGGAGCCTCCGTCTTTTTACAGGACCTGCACAGACCTTGACTCTGAGCCAGGGATGACATCTGGGGGCTGAGTCAGACTTGTATTCCATTTTCCAGGATCAAAGGATAAGGCCAACTTCTTAACCCAGGCTCCTCCAGCAATGCAAATCACAAGGCCCATGATTTAGCTTCCTCCCCCAGCTTCTAAGGCAGGTCATGGGCCCAGGAGAGAAGTTCCACCTGGCAACTGGGCCCCCATCTGCCAGATGGTTGGCCCTCCCCAACTCTCCACAAGGTTCTCAGTACCTACACCCTGTTCTTCCAAGCCCTTGCAGATGAGGGCCAGGAACAGAGAAGATGCTACACTTGGCTCCCGTGAACCTTTAGAAGGACTCCACAGTGCCAGTAGAGAGGGATCTCTGACCACAAAGTGAAATGCTTCCTCTGACCTTTATTTTACAGTAAGGTGCTCAAAGAGCTGAGATTTTGCTGCTGGCAGCAACTTCTTTCAATGCGGTTCCTCCCTATTATCTACAAGCTAAAAAACTGGGAACTGGGGCTGCAGCTTTGTGTGCCTGTCTACCCGCTCCCAGCCCTGGCTGCCAAATCTTTTCTCTTCTTCCTGGCCTACTCAGTCAGAATATTCCTAGCCTTGTTATTTGGGCTTTGCCAGGGCTCCAGGCTGACCTCAGCTTGAATGGCCTAGCATATGGGCTATTTCACACGCCCCAACAATGGCTCAGCATCAAAGCCCACTCTGCCCTTCCACCAGGTGCAAGTGCAAAGGCCTTCCTCCCGGACACGGGAACAGGCCCTCTTTCTGTAGTGGGCTGGGCTGGAAGGAGGTCTTAGAACCTACCACTACTGTTGAAACCATACTGCCATCTTTGGGGACATTATGCCAATAGTTGCCTGGAAGTTCTCTAAAGCCAACAACTAAAAAATTTTAAGTCCCAGAAAAGGATCCTGTGGCAACTTTTGGCAACTACATCTAATTAGAAGTTTAGAGAGAAATGACATTCTTGCCTCCATTTAGGCTGAAGGAAAAATACAGGATCCTCTAATTCCCTGTCTTGGAAATGGGGCCTCCTAGACACAGGGTCCCCAAGAGGTGAGCTGCAGCATTCCCTTGGTCCACACAGAAAGCATTCAGAACTTAAAATGGAAGTGGCAGAGAGAGGACTCGAGATTGAAAGACTGACCACACAGCCACTGTCCTGGAGACTGCTCCAGCACTCAGCACAGGAAGCTTCTCACAACCATAGGACCCCTGTACCCCGCAGGTGGCTGTGGGAATTAGTGCTCATTAACCTTGAGTCATCATCACTCCATAGCACCACCCTGGGGAAGTGAGGGGCATTTTTTTGCTCAACCAGTTCTTTTTTGGCTGATTACATGTAAAAAAGTGTGAGACTATACCCATAACAGGTCAGTTTTAGACCCAATTCTAACCGGCAGCCAATGTAAAGGTACTTTAACAAAGCAGCTAGCTGGCCCATACTGCCTCCCAGCCAGGATCCCTTCATTCTATCAACCCCACAGTGACAGACGTACAAGATGCGCAGGTTTTTGAGTCCCTTGAAGGCACCTTCCGCGATGTGGCTGATGGAATTGTGGCTGAGACGCAAGATGCTTAAGCTACTGAGGTCAGCCAGGCTCTCCTCATCCAGCCGGGTGAGATTGTTGTAGGACAGAATCCTGAAGAAGGAAAGGGGAAAACAAATGTCACCTTCAGGTTGCAAGAAGTCACCCTCTTCTGATCAGCAAACCATAGCCTGCTGGGTCTCAGTGGGAAGGAACACGCACACAAGAATCCTGAGGGCAAGACTGGTCAGACAGCTGGAAACCCATTGGGACTATGACTGCTGGAATGTTCCTAGAGACCAGGAAGTATGAGGACTACACGAGGACATGCAACTCAAGAATGCTCAAGGTTCCAACCCCTTTGTCTCAGCACCCATGGCCTATCCTGATCCAGGCTACGAAGGACTTTTCATATCAAGGGCCTGAGTCTCTGGACGGGACACCAGGGTGTGCCCAAAGTGAGCAGGGAAGCTCAGTTAGGCTCCCCACATTGACCAGCAGAGGGCACCACTAACTACCACCTGGAACAAGCCTTCCTCACAGCACTTCATGCCTTTACCTGGGCACCATCCATGGCACCAGAGTCTCCTGTCCAAACTTCTAGGATGACATCAATCCTCCACCCCTCTATAAGCAGGACACCTTCCCTAAGCATCAAAATCAAACTTTCCTTTCTCTTGGTGTGCCTCCTGCCCCTCTGAGGAGGCCCTGCCTGGGTTAGTTACTTGGAATGTTAAGTCATCTATTGTTGAAAAATTAGAAATTTGGTCTGGGACAGGAATATAGAAAATAAATTCTGAGAAGATTAATATGTTTTTAAAGGCAGCAGGGAGTAACATTCTTTCCCTCCTGGAGCAATAAGTCATGGTGCCTGTCAGTTGCAAAGACTTGGCAGGAGATCAATATTACATCCTCACCTGCAATTAAAGAATTTAGCTGAAAGGAGGGGCGGGAATGTGCTGGAAAGCAGACCTGAACCAGGACCCAAGGTTCTCTGGGTGTCGGGCAAACTGCCAGGCTGCTGAGGGCACACTGCTATGACCTCCTCTGCTCCTTCTAAAGGGTACAGAAAAATTCTCACACTGACCACTAGCCCTTCACCACCACTGCCTCAACCCCAGGGCTCACACCCCCTCCAGTGATCAGAGGACTGTCCTTCACCTTAGCAGTTGGGCTGGCTCAGGTCTGGAGGACTTAGAAGACCCCTCCTGCTTCCCAGGATCCTGGGCCTGGATGACAGAGAACCATGGGTCCCGGGAGTTCCTGAGTCAGGTCACGGCCCAAGCAAACAGCCTGTTAGGAGTCACCCAATGCCACATGAGAAGACTATGCAACAACACTGCCATGAAGGGTTCCAAAACTAAACCCAAAGGGTTAACATTCACACGCACACTCACAGAATCCAAAGAAAGTGAAAGGGAAAAGGAAAGAGGCAGGACCATTGACTGCTGCTTTAGGGAATGATGGATTCGCTGATATATAAACTCCAGGTCAGTGCAGGGTATGTGGGGGAGGGAAGTGGAGGAAGGGACATGGAAGCCCAGATGAAAATACCAGCTGCAAGACTCAACAGTACATTTAAACATCCCCCGAAGTTTGCCTGGTGAGGTCAAGAGAGACCAGACACACAGAGGATTGGCACTCATAACAATTATTTGCTTCAGTGGCTGAAATCTTTTCCAACAGTCAAGTCTAGGGGGAAAAAACCCACCAAACCTTTTTCAAAAAAGTAAAAAAAAAACACTGGACTAATTCGAATTGAGAAACCTTGAACATATTAAACTGAAATAACAAATACAATGAGAATCTACTTTCTTCCTCCAAAACAACTACTCTTCTAGACAAGGGGCATGAACAAAGGGACATGGCTATGTCCACTGAGTCCCTGGCAATGCTGCTTCCATCACTAGTCACTGACCCTGCCATGGCAGCCAACCATGCCCAGAGCAGTCCAACACCGCTGGTCTCAGGGACCTTGGACACCAGCTCAGAAGGTCCCAGTCCCAGCTGAGGCTCATCTGGGAGTCCCCGAAAGGGATGAAGGGCTGTCCATCTAAGTGAAGTGTGAGCAGTCACATCAGCACAGAAGCTTCATCACAAGGCCAGGGGAACACTGGGTGGGGAAGGGGGAGGAGCCACTGTGGCCAACTGTCTAAGGGCAGTAAGGCAAGACTGCAAGGCCGTGTGAATCTTCCACTGTTGGCGTGTCACCATCTCTCAAATTTACTGTCTTTTATGTATTTGAGCCCAAATAAGTCCTTCACTAAAGAAGTCCATGTTACTTGTAGCCTTTAAAGTATAATAGCTGCAAAGAGAACATGCCAGCAGGCTGCCCTGCGACACCAGAGGACTCTGCCCCAGGGGCTTTCTCCAAGCCCAAGGAGGCCCTAGGACCATCCGTAGGGGATGCAGAAAAGAATCAAGAAGAAATCAGGAAGCAGTTAAGCTCAAATCACTGAGGTCTGCCCAGTCTCAGGGTCCTGCTCTGGGCCTGGTGGTGGGGCCCTGGCTTCCCTCTAGAATAGGCAGTGCCTGCCTCTGAGCCTTCCCACCTGAGCCCACCCCAGTTCACTGTGCTGTGGGACAAGCCAGGCCTCCAGCTTCCTGGGCTCTGGAGGGTCGCCTAGGCAGTGTCTCTCCACAGCATGACACAGAGAAAAGTGGGACAAAACTCACAGTTCATGTAGCTTTTGGCAGAAGCTCCAGCCATCCCGGCTAATATGGGAGATGGAGTTGTTGCTGAGGTGCAGCTGGTGCAGGGCCGTGAGGCCATAGAGTGAGCCACTGTTCACTTCTACCAGGCTATTGTACTCCAGGTGCCTGCAAAGATAGATACACACAGGATGAAGGGGAAGGTCCTCTGGTTCTCATTCACCCCATTGCATAGGCAGCAGAGCTGGAACTGAGGGTAAAACACCAAAGATCCACTGGCTGGCACCAAGTATCTAACAACAGTGCATGAGAGTATCATGTATGTGCAGGAGTAGGACAAGACAGGCAAACCAAAACAGATGGTAGTGAGTGTCCAGGCCAACCTAGAGAGCTCAGAAGGCAAGGGGAAGCTTTGTTTTCAACTGAACACAAGGCGAACCAAGCACAAACATGGGCAGAAGAGTTGAAAGCAGAGGGCAGAGCCCACGAAAGAAACAGAAAGGAGAGAGAACAGGAAGCGGCTTTCATCATCATTATCCCTGTTTTACAGATGAGTAGTCAGATTACTTGGATTTAAATACTAATTTTGTTACTCTGTGGGTTGAATGAACCTGAACACGTAGAAAATGGAGATATCCAAGAGTACTAACCTCATAGGGCTGTTATGAGAAGGAAATAAAAAAATAAATGTCAAAATTTCATCATAGTGCTGAGAACTTGGCTCCTACCAAGTGTATTAAGTAAGAAAGTTGCTACCCAGGTTCTTGACCCTGAACACCTGGCTGGGGATGGCTCCAACCTTGAGAATGAAAGTTGGTCATTCAAATACTGCCCCCATTCAGTATTACAAGGGCTTTGGGCAACTATGTTTTACTGTTATCCATTTCACTCTCTGGTGCTGCACAAAAAGCAAGCACTAAATTTATAACCAACCTCTAAGTTGGTTATAATCACCTCCAATTTATCACCTCCAATTTATATGAATTTGTTCAACATAAAAACTATATGGTAGATACTGCTAACTGCATTTTCTTCACAAATTCTCTTTTTATCTCAGCCCACCCAACACACAACCACTTAGATTTCAAAGTCTAAAGTTATAGTTTTAAGGATGTCAAGTAAAAGTGTTCTTAAATATGAAAAAAAAGTATATTATCTGTGTGTTACAATGGTTTTGGAATTTAAAAAAAAAAAGAAAAAAAAAGAAAAAAAAAGTATAGCCAGTCAGAGGGGGACATCAAAAACAGGGAGAAGTAAAACCGTAGTGCTAAGGCCCTTACTTCTGTGTGTACATGTGTGTGAGCATGTGTGTGAAAGAGGCATGGTCCATGAGACATAGCAGAGAGAGCCGATGGAATGGGACCTAGAATTTTTTTTTGTTTAGGTTGCAAAGATAACAAACAAAAGATAAATGCAGTGACATCACTCACAGAGACTGGAAGGGAGCAGAGAAGGGTGTCTTGACAAGTTAAACTGCTGACTATAAAGCAAGAAATCTCAAGTCAACTGATCAAGACAGTGATATAAGTGTATTAACTACAAACAGAAAACACAAGAGAGAAATGAGAAGTGACTGCCTCTTAGAAGCGCACTGGGGGAAGAGGGCGGGCAACCACTGCTTTTCCTCACCATTTAAGTATGTTTACAACCACGAGTAGAATTTACTTTGGATTAACAATAAACAAATTTAAATGTTTGAAAACAGAAGACGAACACTGCCTTTTCTGCCCTTCTCTGTGCATTCTTGCTGCTTTGTGCTACTCTGTCAGGCAGACAAGTTCTGCGATGTACACATCTGCTCCCGGGATAAAGGGGACATGCCGCCAAAGGCAATTAACTCAGCAAGCAGAATAAATCTCCCAGGATGAACTACACATTTTTGGCCCACCTGAACATCAAGACTGTCAAAGCTCAAACAGGAGAGAGGGAACCTCCCCTAGGGTGTGGGCCAGAGGAGAGGACATGGGAAGGGCACCTGCTCCACAGTCCGTGAAATGCAGGAAAGGAGGGAAGAGCAGCCCCCCAAAAATGGTTCCCTCTTCCATCTTCGCTAACCAAATTACACCACTGAATCTACTATAACTCCCCACAAGAGGTTTTCTTAACCTTCAAGGAAAAGACTCTTATCTGGCAAAGTCCCCAAAGACACTGAGTTAGGCCTAACTTAAGTCCAAAGGACTGGGGGCTGGTTTGGGCTGAAGTCCTAAATGATCCTTGGGGCAGGGCACTTGATGAACACGTACATGTGACTCAAAGAGACCACACACAAGTCCCTGGTGCCCAAACACAGCCCTGTACTCACAGCACATGCATCTTGGACAGCCCCCAGAAGGCTCCGTCGGTCAGCTTGCTGATGTTGTTTCGCTGAAGCTTCAGCACCTCCAAACTGTCAAGCCCCTGGAACGTCAGGCCCTCGATCAGCCGGATACGATTCCGATTAAGGTCCCTAAAGATATAAAGCTGGTGGGTTCAGAGTGTCTGCACACACACCTCACCTACAACTATTCCCACACAGTCCCTGCTGCGTTTCTGAAGCAGCAGGGGAAATCCCAGTGAGGGGGTCCCAGTGGAGCTGGTCATGCAGTGGGAGCCCACCATGCAGACAACAGCACTGACCAAGATGTGGCTAATGAATGAAAGAGGAGTAGAGAGCTCCTGAGCAAGTGAGCATGCCCATTTCCTCCTGGATACCCATGACTCTGCAGTGAGGAGGTGGGTATGACTCAGGATGTGGATGTCTGAGGTAAGCTGTCTCTTAGCTCAGCAACAGAAATCCACACCAGATGCCTCAATCCAGGAAAATCTAACTACTGGGTATCAGATGGCAATGGCACTTTCCAGTTGAGCATTAATAGGATCTCTACAGAGAGGAGTTATTGCCTTTGGGTGTGAGGGGAACTAGACAAACCACAAAGCACACATATTTGGCTTCTAGCCCCGTGTGATAGAACCTCAGTTAACCAAAAGATTTCAGGAATCTGGGTGGGCTGGACCCATTAGTAACACTAGGGGAAGAGATGGGGAACACTGGGCTAGTCAGAAAGCTCTTGGTTTTCCCCCAAATACTTCCATAGTGCCTCACAGCCCTGCCTCCCACAAACCTCCTGGGCATGAAGAGCCCAGGTTGCAGACGGCAAAAGCTGGACTGCTGTGAGGGCTGCGTGTGTGAAGCACAGGCAGAGACAACACTTGCCCTGAACAACTGTTTTGTTCTGTTTAAACCAAATCTCCAATAATGGCTTCTTTTCCTGAGATGCAAACTTCCGTAACAAAGAGGATACAGAAAAAAGAGAAAACAACAAAAAAATAAAAACAAAAACAGGGAACAAATATTCCATCAGGTTCTGAAAATAGAGGTTTTCTTGAATCTAAACCTTGTGCCATTCCTGAAGGGTACTCAACCGTGGTCATCAAAAAACTAAACAAAGAAATCCTTTCTTTAAAAAAAAATAAATCAACAAATTTATAAAACATAGGAGATGAAGATGATGACCCATCTCTTGTTTTCTACTGTCTGGCTACACTAATTTCTTCTCAAACTGCTCAAGAAGCACTGAACACCATAGTGTTCATGGAACAGATTTTATAGCTCCCTTAAAAAACAAAAAAACCTTGAGGAACAATAAAGAATCTAATCACAGCTGAAGCCTAAGCTTTAACAGGTTCAGCTAACTAGCAGGATTCCTCATTTCATTCTGGAAAGTGCCATCAAAGATAAGCATATATATCCTCAGTGGATCTTTTTCTCAGCAACCTAAGGCAGCCCACAGGCACCAGACCCAGATTCTAATTTGCTTTTATTAGGTGTTACCATAGGGTCATTAATGATAGTTTATGCAGGGCTTGACTGAGGAGAAATGAGGAAAGGGCTGCATATGGTACAGGGTCCTTGGGGAAATATAGCCTCCATAAAGTTTGGCTAACCTTAATTAACATGCAGGTTTCTAATACTCACAGCTGTGTCAACCTAGGTAACTTGAATGCTTTCACAGGAAGCTGGGTGATCCTGTTTTTGCTCAGGCGAAGCGTTAGCAGTGACCGTGAAAGACCATCAAATGCTCCTGACTCTAGGGTACTGATCCGGTTGCTGACCAGGTTGCTGGAATGATTCAGGAGAGAAAATGCAGTGGTCAGTAGGAGTCCTTCCTCATTTTGTTATAGACACCAGGCCCAGCAAAGTTGGGAAAATAAGCCAAAACACATCCAGAGACACAGATTTCCCATGAGACATTTGTCATCCTGAGGCTGCAAAGCACATCTTCACTTCAGATGTAGGAGCCAGGGAAACGCAGGTTTCAGGACCATCCACTTCAGGCCTGCACAGAAGCCTTGTTTCAGCCTAGAGCAAACTGTGCTTATGGCCACTGGGCAACCCAGGAGGATGAGAGAGAAAGTCAATTACCTCCACCCCAAGAGCCACCTGCAGGATTCCTTCTCAACACCCATCACTCAAGGATTAGGGTTCAAGGTTGGTGAGAAAAGCTCTGGGAAGCAGAAAGACAATTTCGAGGCAAGGTCAGAGTAGATGTAATTTGGGGACAGCTTTTAATTTTGCAGTGTACAAAGCTGTCATTGTACAGCTTGTAATAAATGTGCATACACCAATGCTCTGTAATAACTGTAAATGTGTCAAAGAAAACACTCTAGAGAGCCTTGCACAGTCCCCTTAGAAAATAAGCAATACTTCAATGGGAGCTCCACTTACAGGATTATGCATGTAAGGGGCATTCCCCTTGAAACACACTGCAGTACACAGCTCAGATCTGTGCATTCTATTGTACATAATGATATCAAATAATAAGAAAGAGAAAAGGCAGAAAAGGGAGGAACACTATGATATTCCTATGAGAAGTCACCCCAATGCCTCTGCTCTTCCCCAAACAAATGCTGTTTATATGGGGCTTAAGCAAAAAGGGAGAAAGAATAGAGAGAATTTTCTACAAAAAAGAGGGGAAGGGAATAAGGCATTTTCTGTCTCTGCATCAGGCAGTGGCCCAGGGCAGGGGACAGCAGGATTCTTTGCAAATAAGGCTGGACTGTTTGTTCTTTTTTCTTTTTTTTAAAGATTTTATTTATTTTTAGAGAGGGAAGGGAGAGAGATAGAGATAGAGAGAGAGAGAGAAACATCATTGTGTGGTTGCTGGGGGTTATGGCCTGCAACCCAGGCATGTACCCTGGCTGGAAATCGAACCTGCGACACTTTGGTTCTCAGCCCGAGCTCAATCCACTGAGCTATGCCAGCCAGGGCTTCTGTTTGTTCTTAATACTCCAGATTAAAGGAGAATGATCTGTGTAATGAAGATATACTGGCTCATATCTGCCAAAACAGAAAGTCCTTCCCGCTCTCATGCACAGAGAGAAGGTAACTGCAATTCATTTTTAGCAGTTGGTGGTTTCTTTGTTCCCACCAAGGAGATGCCAGGTGGCAGGGGACACCTTTGGAAGGTCCACAGGGGGGCCTGAGCACTGCTGCACTGGACACAGCCCGAGTTTCCCTTTTCCAATTTGGTGCCTTGATGCTGCCTAAGAAAGAAACCACTCCTCTACTTGTGGGTCTTGGAAAATCCACACGCCAAGCCTTGGCCTCCCTGAACAGATGGGTCACAATGATCCCTCCTTTCAATGATCCAGCCTTTCAAATGATCTCCAAAATTAGTCAGGAACGTTAATAATGCAGAGAATGCAAACTCACACGTCATTTGAACACATCTCTGTAGCTTGGGGTTTCAGTTTCTTCCCCAAAGCAACATTTTCCTACCATCGGTTACATTGGTTTTAACCTTTTCCTCCTATCTACCGTCTGATGTGTGTAAGATGGGGCATTAAGATGGGTAAAAGCAAAACAGACCAATGACAAAATTTAGAAGGTTCTGAGAACCTGCAGAATGGAGTCACTGTCCCCTCAAGTATACCAAGGCACTGTTTCAACAGTGCATGATTAAAAAGATAAGCAGTGACAGGTTAAACCTTTGCAAAGGCCTCCCCCCACTACCATGACTCCAACTATCCTGAGTCTTTCCTCTCTGGCTTCCTGGGAGGCAGCCCAGTAAATGGGGAAGAAAGCAGGCTTTGTAGCTAAGACAGACCTGTATCTGAGGGCTAGAATCTCTTTAAGTGGTGAGTCTATTAGACTAATCCTCACTTTCCCTGACTCAAGCTGCCCCACTGTCTGTAAATCTCTACAAATAGAAGACATGGCCACAGGTCCCCTGCCCTTGGCCCTGCAGAGGACAGCCCTAGGAGCTCTGTCCGCCTATCCCCATGAAGTCAGCCAGGCCATGCTGAGAAAAGGAAAATGCCCACCCTACATCCAGACCTGGGTGCCAAGAGTAGAGCAGAGGCACTTACAGCTCCTTTATGGGTGGTCCGTACAAGAAGCAGGTGCTCCGCATCTCCGTGATGTTGTTCCAACTCAGGTCCAGCACTTCCAAGGACAGGTAAGCCTTCAGCCGGCTCCCTTCCACATTGCGAATCTTATTGTGTTGACTAAAACAAACAAAGGGTGGTGGATTCCAGAATGTCTTTTTGCAAAGAAAGAGTTATTTTCCCCCTTACTTCTTTAGACACATTTTCCCCTAGTTGTGTTGCTCTTCAGAAAATTACAAATGCAGTGACCCTCAAAGTGACATCTCCTGTTCTCCCATCAAGGTATTACCTGCTGCATGGGTGCTAGACAGAATACTCAAGTCTGTCTGGGACAAGTCTGTCCAAGTTGTAAGCCTAAGCTGCTCTCCCCAAAGCAAGAACACAGGGGTGAGGTTTCAGAAATGCAGAGAGCAGCATGACATGACCAGGACCAGAACTCACTGATGCACCTCCCATCAATGGTGTGCCCTGATGCGGCTGTCACCTCAAACCTTCAGAACCTTGTCCAACCCCTATGAGACTTTAGGCACCAGTGCCCACAGCTCGATTTAATCCATCCTAACACATCATTACATAAACTCCTTACATTTTACCGACACCTACGATGCCAGTCATGGAGACAGGCAATATGGACTTTAAAATAGATAAATGCCCAACAACTTAACAAGGGAAATCAGGAATTCAGTGCTGGATCTAACTGGCATCCAATCCCCTGAACATCTGACTCCAGCCCTTGATAACCCTTGAGAACTTTATTCTTCACTTTTCTCATTTAGAAATGTCATCTTAACATTTCCAAATGGGAATATATAGGATCTCCTTTTGATACACCTCCAGCTGTCCTCTTGGGATTCTGTGGGTCCTTCCCTTATTCTCCTGTTGCATCTGTCTCTGTGTTGCCACCACCTTTCACCTTGCCCACTGTGACATGATTCCCTACTCATTTTAGGATATGGATAATCCAATCTGAAACCATCAAAAGTGTGCAGTAGATGTTAGCCTAAGAGTTTGGTGGTGTACCTCCCTCCAAGAAAGACATTCCACCACCGTGATTATGGGTACCTTTGATCCTCTTTCTGACAAATCCAGTCTAATCAACTAACCACAGAAAGATAACACATGCTGTCCAAGGCTAGAGCGAACAGCCCATGCATGGGTTTGGGGCAGCCTGGCAGATTCTCACCACTGCAGCCCTGATCCCAACGTTCAGAGATGAAATCATGTGCTGGGTGGCAGTGCTGGGTTTCTTGGGTTCCAGGCACTCACTCAGCCAGTTTCTGAGTAAACAGTGTCAAGGTCTCTGGCCAATCAAAGCATTCTTGAACACAACACAAGTAAGCCAGGCGTCGCTTACCAAGTGGCATCTCTTTTAAACAAACACTTGACCAAATCAGTTCCAACAGGCATAAACAAGGCCCTCTTTCCCAGAGGCTCTAGGCTTCTCATGGAGTCCTTTGTTGTTTTTTGTTTGTTTGTTTTGTTCCCCCCCTCACAACTCTCCCAGGCCCCAAAATCCATTTATAAGGGCACAACTCCACATACAGAGAAATCTCTCTAGAATGAAAGACCACTTTTTCCCTTCACTTCCCCTCCTCACCCCCAAAGCTATTTCCTTTGAGTTCTTTATTAAGTTCTTAATAAAGATAATCTCTTCAGTTTTCTGACTCCAAAAGAAAAAGAAAGGAAAAAGGAAAATAAAAGAAAACCTTTATTATGTAAAGTATGGGAAAAGAAGAACAAGAAATAAAGGCAACAGAGCTGAGCTTATCCAGGAAGTCTGAATGCAGTGCAGGGAGCCAGGAAGAGTCTGAAAAGACGGGAAAGGGCACCACAGGCCTGCAGTCGCAGAGAGGCACACAGTAGAGGGGCCACAGGACAGCTGCTACAAACCCCCAGCACTTCCCCTGTTCCTCATCTCTCCTCTTTCATCTTACACATTTCTTCTTTCTCATCAGTCTACTTTTTCATTGAACCAAACACATTCTGGGCCCCTGCTCTGCGCCTGGCCTACTCTGGAGGAAGGGCTCTGGAATAAAGACAGGTCTTTTTCACACACTGGAAGAGATCCCAACTTAGCAGAAGCAGCCATGGAGATGAGAAATGACGGGGCCTGGGACGGGACAGGGTTACAGAGGCAGATGGATGAACTGTGCTGGGTCGTACCCCCTCTCCCCCACCCCCGTTCCAGCAGGCAGGATGCTGATGTGGGGGAGACTGCAGAGCAGCAGCAGGGCTGGAGCGCGGAGCTGGGAGGGCAGGCAGGACCATAATGAACAATGCCTCACAAGCCAAGCTGAGAAATAGGGACTCATGTCACAGTAGGCCAGGTGAGACAGACACAGGAAGAGAATAAGGGGAAGACCCACAGTACTGAAAGTTGATAGCTGTAGCAACTCAGGCCTGGGCCCTTGACCCTGCCCATCAAACCCCACCCTATGGCACCAAGGGCAGCAGGCCTGCCCTAGACATCTCCTCCAAATAGCCATCCATCTGGGTTAGAGCAAATAGCCCGTATTCTGGAAGCCCTCCCACCTCCTTAAGAGTAGATGGCTCTGCAAATGTGTATGCTGCTCTGATTCAATCCAACATGCCACTTTCCTAAAACTGTGCATGTTTTAATGTCATGTGCAACATGGGGGGTCATGATATCACTCCTTTAATGTAACTAAGCAGCTTAATTCAGAAGAAGGTCCACACTCATATTTACTGATTCTTGTCTAAGTTCTTTTTAACAATAGCTGACCAATTAGTGAACACTGCTGTGCACAGGCCCTGGGTGAAGCCTCAGTGAAATCTCACATGAGGCAGGTACTATTCTTATCCCTAACTTCATAGGTGGAAAAATTGAAGCTCAGACATCTGCTGGAATTTTCCCAAGGTCTCAGCTGGGAAGTGAAGGAGCCAGCATGCAAACCCAGGGCAGCAGGCCTACCCACCAGCCCATCTGAGAAGCTCCCCCATCTGAATTTTATGGATACTGCATCAGATTTGACCTGTAAACCTTCCCTCAGAGCTTGCCTAGACCTGAATGCTAGCTATTTCCTGGGCAACCAGACTGGTCTTCGTAACTGTCCTCAGCTGGTCCGTGCTTTTCTACCAGCCTCCCAGTCCTGTGTGAGCAGCAAATCTGCAGAGGGATTTATGCAGCTCATTTCAGCAAATATGGTAGATGGAACTAAAGTTCTTACTCATGGATACTCTGGATGAAAAGAAAAGTTCCACTGAGATCATGTCTTTTTACAGACCTATATTTGAGGGGGGACCAACACCCTTTATTCTTCAGGAAGAGAAAGCCACAAAGGGGCACCCCTAGACTTACAAAAAAAGAAAGGAGAGGAAAGGGAAGAGGATAGTACTGTGGAAGAAATACTACCAACTGGCCTCATCAAAGGGGCACTTCAGACTTTCTCTGCCACCAAACAAAATTAGAAGGATTCTGCAGTGACAGGGCTGGGAGAAGTGTGTGATGGTCAGATCGCATGGCATCCACCTCCACCCAGTGTAGGTTTACTCCATGGGCTGCCCTCTCGGGCAAGGAGAACTTAATACAGCAGAAGTCTATTAAACCAACACCTGTTAAAGGCTTCAAAAATAAAATCAGTCTTCAAAGGCAGAGAGTAGGCAGGATAAGCTGTAGCCACTTGGCTACATTTTCTGAGCTGATGTTAAATGAGACAGTAAAACAGACAGATGCATTTGAAATCAACATTTAAAACTTATCATAAGTGATTGTTCCACAATAGCTCTGTGAAACCCTGGTTTACAAGGTATTCCCTTTAGTAGGGAAAAGATCCCATGTCACAGAAAACAGCCAGGAAGAAAAGGCAGGGGATCAAAGGATGCAGGGTCAAGGTGGATCAAATAGATTACAGCTGGTTCCTGAAATTATGCACTTATTGCCTACACCAGTCAGGGATGAGCAACTGTATTTTATAATGGGTCAGATAGTAAATTTTTTAGGCTTCGTGAGTCATTTGGGTATGTCATAATTACTAAACTCTGACATTGGAGCATAAAAGCACCACAGACAATATATAAATGAATGAGTGTGGATATGTTCAAGTAAAATTTTATTTTCAAAAACAAGCTGTGGGTCAGATTTGGCTCACTGCCTGTGGTTTACTGACCCCTGGTCCATACTGTAGCAACCAATTTGGGTTTCTGGAAAACAGAGACCCAGATTCTAATTCTAGCTCTAATGCAGCTTTGGAACTGTGTAACTCACTTTCTGTATCTAGTTTAACCATCTGCAAAATGGGGCTAAATGCCTCTCTCTACAGCAACAGAACCCTCCCATCTTCCCAATAGTGCCCATATCCAACACCACTAATTCCACACTTTCCCACTGATGTCTTTCCTCCCTCTTCAGGAAGCGAAAAATAGAATATAAGTCTCTATCATTATTACACTCCTCATAAGATGATCCAGGCTCCTTACAGAGCTGGTGGTCAGGCAGGCATTCACACTCTATATCCTTCTCTTTCTAGTTCTTCCAATTAGGCAGAGATTGAAGCCAGCCAAAGCATTGGTCCTAATACCAAAACAGGCTTTGGCTCTTCCGGACAATTATGGTGACTCAGGAGTCCACACTGTCAGCCCCCGGAGCACTGACTCTTAATAGAAACAGCAACTCTTCCATAATACTACCTCAACATCAAACTTCTAAAATGTCTTGCTTAACAAATCAACAAAATTCAAATAATGGCTCTTTCCCGGCTGGAACCTCTGGCTAAGAAACAGTGTCATCAATCTAGCCCTGAAATGAGAAAAGATTGTAATATACCTGCCAATACTCCTTACTCTCCCCCTGCTCCCGCTCCCCACAGTGATCCTGGTAGACATAGTTCCTCCAATTCCACAGTGGGCAGCCTCTGAACAGCAGCAGCACTTTGCACCTGGCCCATCAATATGCTGCCCCATAATTCTCATTATGGTTCTGGACCATAGTGTCTAACCCACTGTCCCCCAAAGCAGGCAGTCCAAGGTCTGATCAAAACAAATGGGAGGATGCATGCATCCTTGAGTGTCACCTGGGGCTACAGTATAATTTTATATCCCATATGTGGAATCTACATAGTGTGAGACAATTTGTGACCCTGATATTCATTAGTGTAAAACTCAGTGCAGGGCAGAGTGGCCCTGTTGCCTGCCTAACAGGGTTTCTGTATTACTGCAAATGCCAAAAGATGTTAATGATTTTGAGAGCACATGTGAAGATAGCAATTTTTCTTTTGTTGAATAGTAAAGTTCTACCAAACAGGCCATGAGGTCCATAGTTGTTCTGTTTGTTTGTACATGTTCTTAATGAAATAACAAAGGCAAACTGAGAAGTGCATAAATGATAAGTACAGAGATCAGTGCATTTTTATAAAATGTATTGCACCCATGTATCCACCACTCAGATCAAAGTACAGAACATTTTCCCCCTGGCCAGTATGGTCGAGTTAGTTGGAGTGTTGTCTGTCGAAGGAAGGTCACAGGTTCAATTCCTGGTCAGGGCACATAACCAAGTTGCAGGTTCTATCCCTGGTAAGGGTGCTTACGAGAAGGCAACCAATCAATGTTTCTCTCTCATATCAGTGAGTTTTTTCTTCCTCTCTCACCCTTCCTGTCTCTAAAAAAGTAATGAAAAGAAAAGGTCTTCAGGTGAGGATAAAAAAAAATAGATACAGGACACCTTCAGCATCCCAGCAGCCTCCCTCCTCTCATTTTCCTATTGTTATTCTTAAAGGGAACGTCTAATTTCTACCACTTAATTTTGCCTATATTTGTGCTTTATATGCATGGAATTGTTCCATATAAATTCTTTTGCACCTGGCTACTTTCACTCAATATTATGAGTGTCAGATCCAGCCACGCTGCTGCATTAACAGTAGTTAATTCTTTTTCATTGTTCTATAATATGTCTATTGAGGGAATATACAGCAATTTGTTTTTTCATTTTACTCTTCATAGACAGTGAGCTATCTCCAGTTTGGGTTATTGCAAAAATCACAGCTATCAACACAGACATGTCTCCTGCACATACCTTTGGTGCATATTTACATTCTGGCAGGTGACAAGGTCCAGGTGCAGCATTGCTATAGTGTGGCCTTAGCTGACACTGGATAGTTTTCTTTCAAACCAAATTCCCCAGAGTTTAACTGATCTGAAAAACCATTTGCCATGTTTCATGCTACTTCATTCACCTGCATTCCATTCCTGCACCCCTCCCTCACAAAAAGCATTAGGAATATATAGCCTGGGGCCGCAGAGCTACAAGAGGAAAAAATAGAATAATTCTAAGTCCCAAATTGGCAAACAATAAGGTGAATGTACCTGATGTGAGGACCAGTGCCAATATTTAACTTGAAAGTGAAGATAAAGGGGTTTAAAAAGAGCAAGTCCAGAAGAGCTTTCCTAGGCCAACTTGGAAGAAAGTTTTCTTTTCAGAATGAAAGTTGAAAGCATCACCCTCTCACTAGCCTGCTCTATGTTCATCTTCTTAAAAAAACAAAAACAAAAACAAAAATCTGTTATATTGCATACATTTATAATTTGCTCCAAGAAACCGGTGCCTCACAGGAACAGCCCAGCCTGGGTTAGTTGCTGAACAGGAAATGAGAATCAGAATAAGCAGAACAGGAAATGAGGATCGGAATAAGCAGGTCTCTTTCTCTCTCAATTGCTCACTCCCTCTGCCTCCTCCCACTGCTGGTGAATCACTAGGTCCCTGGGGAATTTTGGCAGATTCTCAGTCTGGCTGCAGATAACATTCTGGATCTGTTTATTCAGGTGGAGATCGGATAAAAAACAAGAGTGGCCCAGTGGCGGAATAAACAGCCTTGGCCAGGCAGGGTCACCCCCTCCAAAGTTAGGACTGGGCTATGTCAACCAACCTCCCAACTGCTAACTTCCTTTAGCTTCACCCTCCCCTTGGTGTCTTCAATGAACCCTCCTGATTAACTACTTGCAAAGGGAACACGATGTCTTCATGGGAGTGTATGGCCCAGGCAGCTTGATGTACAACCTGGCTTAGCCCTCCTACCCATTGGCTTATATACACTCAGCCCAAGATCCAGAATGACAAAACCTGCATGGTGAAGAGTCAGTCACCAGGGGCCTGTGAAGCCTGCAGTGACTCAAACCAGTAATTGCTACAAATCATCAGCATTTGGTCCAAACTATTAGGGGTCTGCATTCTGTTTTAAGATGCACAAACAAAAAACAATAACAAAACCTACTAAGGAACTGGGGTTTGGGGGCAGAGAGGGCTGAAGAGCACAGGGGATCTTTAGGGCAGTGAAATAATTGTGTGACACTCTAACGGCGGATATGTGTCATTAAAATTTGTGGAAACCCACAGAATGTACAACACAAACAGTGAACCCTAGTGTAAACTGTGAGTTTAGTTAATAATATTGTAATATTGGCTTATCTACTGTAACAAATGCACCACACTAATGCAAAATGTTAGTAAGACTAGGAACTAGAGGAGGAGGGAAGTCTCTGTACTTTCTGCTAAATTTTTCTGTAAACCCCCAAACTGCTCTGAAATTCTATTAATTATAAACAGAACAAAACAAAATCTCCTCTGATATTAAGTAGTCCTGAGGTCATTATACCATTAGAATGTAAGCTGCACAGGGCCTGGGACTTTAGCTGATCTGTGCTAAATTCTTAGCACCTAAGACTACACACAGAACATAAAAGGCATCCAATAAATATTTGCTGAATAAACTCATGAATTACACTTTAGAATTACACTCATGAATGTCGGTCTCCTACATTCACCACCACAAACGCGAACAAAGGAATGTTATTCAGAAAAAAAAGAAAAACACTGACACAAGAGCAACCATCCTATTAAAAAATTTTTTTAAAAGGTATACAATTAACTGTTTTAGGTAGAAAAGCTGACAGACATGTTTAAAAGAAAATGTCAAAATAAATTTTCAGGTTAATTGTACATTTCCCAAGTTCAATTTAACCCCAAACACAGACATTCATTGATTATCCAGGGTTGGCAAAGGTGTGAGGGCTCTCTCGTCATGCAGTAGACAACACTTTCTCCGTCCCTGCCCACCTCTCAGCCTCGAGGGACAGTGAAGAGCAGCCCGGCCTGAGTCTACATCTGTACAGACACCTCCCCAGCTCCTGCCTTGGCCCCAGAAGAGAAGGATAACAAGGAATTCAGCTGGGAGTGTTCTGATCATATACCACGGACCGGACCGGAGGGAGCCCTTGAGCCTCATCTGAACTGCACTCCCCAGGGAGAAAGGCTGTGCCTGTTAACACTGGCAGGGACTTCTGAGGGCTGGCTGATGCAGCAGGTGAGGGGAGTGATGTCAGTTCTGTGACAGTGAGAGGTAACTTGTCCTGACCTCTGGGTAGGACAGAGTGGCACCAAGTCAGGCCAGGAGATGGAAAGCCAGGAATAAGGAGCTCCTTGCACCTGAACTGCCATCCATATATGGGCAACCCTGGGTCAGAAAAGCCAATGTTTCTCTGCTCTGGTAAAGGCTGACATGGCCACTCTGTTTTTTCTCTTGACTTTCTCTTCTGAATAAGTCAGTACATCCCTGCATTCTCCTTTTCTCCCCTTCCCTCTAGCACCCTGCTGGCCCGCACACCCAGGACACAGGTGATGGTCCTCTCCACCACACTGGAACCCCCATGACCCAAGAGTTACGGCACCATGCTGTGAGGCCATTATGTGAAATCACAACCCCAGCACCAGCACTGGCCTATGGGTGCACGGCAGCTGACCTGGACTCACCTGATTGTTTCTCAGTGAGTTTTCAAGTTCCACATATTTGTTCTCATTTGGTTCTGACGGGAAGCAGGGAGGAAAGTCTGCATGCCTAACACCGTATCTAGTGCACAAAATGACCCATATTCATGGGGCTGAGCTACTACTGTTCCTGGCAAAGAACAGTGGGCCAGGTGGAGACAAAGCAGCAATCAGCAACAGGGTGGTAAGAGAACACCTTAAGGCTCAAACCCTAGAAATTATCAGCAGTAGTGTACACAAGGGAGGTGTGAAGAAGCTGCAATGGATAATTCTCAAACTGATGGCTCTGCCCAAGCATGGGTCTGATGGGAGAGCCCCCAACCCCTCACCGTGAGCCATAATAGCAAGCACGTCTCTCCCAGTCCATAAACACTGTTGGCAGCTGGGGTGAGGCTGGGCTGGTACAGAGGGTCAGCCAGGAGTTCAAGACCAACAGGCTTTGTCATCAGCTATAGTGGTTTCTATTCCTCATAGATTTCACCAACCAGGACTTGAATAAATGGAATCACCAATGAGAAACAACTTGGTGACCTTACTCAAAATTTCCAAGTGAAACAGCCTCCTTCTCACATCACCCTCCCACGTCAGCCTCAGACACCAAGCGCCTGTAAGCGGCCCAGCACTCATGTGCTCAGGAGACTGTCCCACACCACCATGCTCAAGCGAAAAGCAGGACGGATAGTTGATCTCACATGACTGCTACCCTCTCAAAGATGTTGGCAGAAAAAAGGCAGGCAATACTATACACTGCTTTCCAACACAGTATGATGATGACAAAATTTTTTTCCCCTCCTCTTTTTGGCATATTATTTTAATGTGTTTATCAAATAGGTAAACAAATTAAATTGATATTTTACAAAGCAGTTAATACAACCTTGGACACTGACCTTTGGGACCTGATCCTTATGTTTAGAAATGCCTGGCATGCATGACAGTTGCAAGGCAGAGGGCCTCCCCAGCAGGCACAGCCAACAGGGCCTTTCCTCAAGGACTGCCAGTGGAGCAGGGCCTCAGGGCCACCACACAGAGTTCCTGTACTCCCTCACCAAGTAGGTTAGTGCTGGGTTCCAGAGACTCCTCTTGAGTACAGGGTGCTCCCCCCACACCCTAACACTCTCATGCACTCAGACAGCTCCAGGAGGTGAGGACATCAAAGGGCCTTTGTAGCCAGAGTTTAGAGTGGAGGCCCAGGGTCTCTGCAGCAGCCTGAAGTAGTTCCAGCACCCAAGTCGTCTGCATGGGGGCAGTGAACCCTACACCGAGGAGCTCCAACTTGCCACTCAGCCCCCTAGGAGGCACACCACATTTCTTTCTTAGCAGACATGGTAGCTGGAGTAGCAGGAGCCATAACAGCAAGAACAGTGGTCTCAAATCTAACATGGTAGTGCTTACCAAGAGCCTGGCTCTGGCTTAGTTCATTTAATCCTCATGACAACCTGAGAGAAGTGCATCATTACTATGCCCATTTCACAGACAGGGATGCTGAAGCACTGGCAAGTTAATGTAGCAGAAAGCAGTGGCTGGGACTGGAGCCCAGATGTGAATCCTTACCCCACACGCCTACTTGGGGTGTGGAATGCCTCACAGTAGAAGTGGGCAGAAGAACCCTTAGGGAAGAGAGCTTCTCTGAATAGCACCCTGTGCCTCTCCCTCTTTTTGGCATCCACTAGGATCCCCACCACTGGAATCTATGGCTCAAATGAAGGCAGGACCCAACTCTGCACATACAGAGGGCACAAATCCTCCTAGGGCCACTGCACAAGCCCCCTACCCCCACACCTACACATGTGCACATGGGCCTCACAAGCTTTCAGATGTTGCACACAGTGGATGCAGAGCATAACCAGACTGCTCCTACTTATATTTAAGATCACTGGTGCAGTGTCTAAATAGGAGTGGGTATGACAGAAGAGAACTGGGCTTTCTCCAGGGAGCAAAGAAACTGTTCACTCATCACTCTCTACCATGCCAGAGAAGGCACCTGTTGACTCAGGATCAGAGAAGGTAAGGCCCTGATCTGGGGTCACCCAACTAACCTGCATGCAAGGCCAGGCACCCTCTGACTTTAGGGTGTACCACTCTCTGGAGGGACAGAGACAATGGTTATGAAGACAGAGACGGGACAGTGGGTGCCAGGATGCCCCTGATATGCCCTTGGGGTGAGGAGAGGGCCACTGGCACATTCCCTGTGCACCCAGGCAAGCTTCCCTCTGAAGTTTTAACAGAGAAGGAAGCTGCTTCAGTACTTGGCTGCAGCCTCCAAGACAAGATCCTTTCCCTCCGGGGAGAGATATCACTTGTGTGCCTTTAAAAATAAAACCAGGCCAGCTTCCTGCCCCATCTGGAAGACTTCTGATCTCCTGATCATATGATTTAGAATATCTCTTAACCACCTAAATTCCCAAGCCTTCAGCATATGCTCTCACTGCTCTCTGAGAGGGTTAAGGATGTGTACAGCTGGGATTAGGGAGTCAGCCCTTTAATGCAGTCCTTCTTATCCACCCTGAAGATGGTAAGACCTGCTACAAAATCAAAGTGGCACCATCTCCAGCACCTCAGCTGCCACCCAGAATCACACCCTCCCCTCGTGTTGCCAGTTCTGGGTCCCTGTAGGACCCAGCACTTGCTCTGTTTCTTTCTTGAAACCACAAACTTTGATTTTCTTCTTGGCTTTTAGTTCCTATTATCATGGACCTAAGTGTATAGACTTTTAGAAAATACATGGGAGAAAACTAAAGGTAAGCAAAGTTCTTAGACTTGACACTAAAAGCACAATGCATAAAAGACTTCATGAATTAAAAACGTTTCCGCTGTGAAAGATCCTGTTAAGATAAAAGGGCAAGCTTCAGGCTGGAAGAAAATATTTTCAAATTACATATCCAACAAGAAGTAGTATTTAGAATATATAAAGAAAGAACTTTCAAAACTTAGCCAAAACTGAATAATCCAGTTAGAAAATGGGCAAAAGACTTAAACAGACATTTCAACAAAAAGAATATGCAGATGGCAAATAAGCACATGAAAAGATGCTCATCATTAGCCATTAGGAAGATATAAATTAAACCCACAATGAGATGTCAATACACAGCTATGAGAAAGGCTAAGATTTTAAAAAACTGACACCACCAGATGCTGGCTAGGATGTGGAGAATCAGGTCACTCACATATTTCCAGTGGGAACATAAGATGGTATACAGCCACTTGGAAAAGTTTGGCAGTTTCTTAAAAACCTAAACATATAACTACCATACAATGCAGCAATTATACTCCAGGGCATTTATCCCAGATAACTGAAAATTTATAGTCCACACAAAAACCCATACATGAATGCTCACGGAAGCTCTGTTTATAATAGCCAAACTCCGGGAACACCCAGATGTCCTTCAACAGGCAAATGATTAAACCAAGTGTGGTGCATACATACCACAACCCCAAAAGCCAACCCTAAAAGCCAATCCTGAAAGGTTACATGCTGCATGACTTCATTTACACAACATTCTTTAAGTGAAAAAACTGCAAATATGGAGAGGATATTAGAGATTGCCAAGGGTGAGGGGCAGGAAGGAAATGGGTGTAGCTATAAAAAGGCAACAGTAAGGATCCTTGTGGGATGGAAATGTTCTGTATCTTGAGTGTATCAAGGTCAATACCTGGGTTATAAAAAGTTCTACAAGATGTTACCATTGTAGGAAACAGGGCTAAGGGTACTCAGATCTCTCTGCATTATTTTTTACAGTTGCATGTGAATCTACGACTAGCTCAAAGTAAGTTTAATTAAACCAACAAAAAACATATCACGGTGGACTCAAATAAAGGATTTGGTGGAATTTGGGGTGAAATCAGACAGCCAATATGCTACATCATTTGGTTTCCAGCATCTCCTTCAAATCTGCAGGAATTTACCCCTTATGACTCACTGCGAAGGACCAAGCACCAAACACTGCTGGGCTCTGTGAGGTTTCTGAAATCTAGAGATATGCATGCACTGTTTACTTCCTTTCCACCATTTGGGAGCAGGGGCGGGGGGAGGTCCTGGTGAGGAAGATATTGCTGATAAAGCTTATTATACCAGTGTGGCCCCTGCCTGGTATGTCAGAAGTCACCATTCAGTTCTGTGTCCTGTAACAGCCAAGCCCAGTAGTACCTGGCCAAGCAGGAGGGCTTGCTGGGCATCCAAGCTCAGATGGTAGACACAGGTTAGATTTGAACTGCCAGACACAACACTCCCAAAGTGCCACCCCTGGAACACTAGCAATGGGCATAGTTCCTTGAAAAGGTTCTGGAACTCTGTTCCTGGGAGGTATATATCCTCCCTTGTGGGCTGGTACAGATGCCCAAAGCAGGTCAGCCAAAGAAAAGTGTTGATGAGGGCTCTAATATAGATATCTTTCCTTCTGTTCAATTCTGTATTTGCTCAACAAGGCTCCCTTTTCATGAAGTAACTGTTAACATCTCACAGAACAAGAGCTCCATGTAGCTCATTTTATGTGGGAACACCATGCTTCATCCCTCATTATCAAAGTCCCTGACATGTCCTATAGCAAAGACAGCTGCTTATCTTTAATTCAGTTTTTCTGAACTATTTGACTACACTGGAGAAGTAGCCAGGGTGGTCTGGACACGCAGAGGGACCTACAGTGATTATTCATCTTCGCTTCAGAGAAAACCTTCCCCCAAACCACCTGCTGGCCCCTCACAGGTGAGCAGACACACCCATGCCACTGGAAGGGCAAGCCAGGGCTTAGAGAGATGCTCCAAGGAAGTAGCAGGATAGGGGTCAAACCTGGATAATGGGAACCCCTGCCTGCCATGGGGCAGTTTCTACTGCTTTCTCTATCAGCATCTGCCCAGCTTTTCAATAAATCAAGAAAGCAAGTCCCATGGGACTTTCAGCCAAGTCTTGGCTGAAAAGGAGCCATGCCCTCTAGGAGCCCCCAACAGATGATTTATGCTAATATTCGTCCCAAGTTTCTCTCTAAACCTTGATGATAAATGTCTAGAATGATCCACTTTCTGCCCTATACTCCACAATCACTTATACTTGGATTGACCCATCTATTTAGTGAATTTACTTATTCTTTCAAACGGGTATGGGATGTGTTATGTGTAGCTGCTGTAAGAAAAAGTAAACTTGCCTGCAGTATGGTTATCCCCCTAACCCTATGCCCCAGTGCCCCCAAATGTACACACGAGTCAAGGATACAGGAAAAGACAGATGTGATGGGTGCACTGATAGATGTGGACACAATGTTGTGGAGGAAGCAGGTTAGGAGGACAGCCACTCCAGACCAAAGTGACAACATGAACAAGGCATGGAATTTACAGACACAGTCAGTATGGGCTTTCATTCTATGTAGTTTGATGTCAAGTTCAAGGCAGGAGGTAAAAAGAGGTCAAGAAAATGGAAGCAGAGACCAACTCTAAAAGAGCTGAAAATTCATCTCACAGATGATAAAGAAGCCACAAAAGACACATGTCCTTCATTCATTTCTTCACCAAACACTAACTGTGGGGCAACCATGAGGCAGGTACTTACTTCCCTGGGGGAGGTGTGAAACAGGACGGGATCAGGTTACAGGTCTCTGGGAGACACATGGGGAAGAAAAGGAAGGCCAAGTCTGGGTGCCTTTGGAGCCAAGGCCATGAGCAACCCCATTAGAAAAATGACGTGCATGTCTCCGGTATGCAGTGGACCAGAAGAGCAGGACACGATACTATCTCCCTGCATCATTTACCCAAACTTCTCAACACCAGTGCACATAACACAACTGGCCCACTAGACAGAACTCACAAACATCTGAGCCTCTACTGGGAACCCAGGGTTTCAGAGCCAGTGGGTCCCCCACAGCAGCCATCTCAACTAGAGGTAGACACACACCCCAGGCCTCACCTGGTCTACAGGAGGGGCAGTAGCCCTGTGTATTCTTGACCCTGGTTAAGTGTGGCTGATGGAGAACCAGACTCATTCCTTGGAGTTGAGATAACAGATGTGCAAACAGGAAAGGTGACTTGTGGAAGGTCCTATAGTGGATGCCTGGCAGAGTCAAGGTTAGAAGCTGACTTGCCAATCTGGTTCCTCTCTGAACACTGGTGTGCTGACAAGATAGAGGCCGTACACAGTGAGGAACAGATGCTTCCTCCTATGCCCTAGCACCCGCACCACACTGCAGAATGACCTGCATTCTGGGACCAACGATTAGGATGTACTTGCTGGGTGATGTCCTGAGAAGAGGATGGCGAGTCACCAAATATACCCCAACATCCAGCTAGAGTGGACAAAGAATGGACCATAGTTCTCTCCTAACCCCTTGACCCCCACAAATGAGCAGCCACATGAGAGGCAAGGAGAGCATGAACCTTGACCTTGCCAGGAAACTGATCTGATGATGCCCACAGTAGCACTCTGGTTCCTGAATCCATTTCCCTGGACAATTTATTGAGTTTTCAGGAGCTAGAGCTCTTTTTCAGGGAATAGGAGAAAGTGAAGACAGGCATTAAGACTCTTATTTGGAACCACATAATTGATGGAGAATCACCAAATCAGGGCTCTTGTTAATACACTAGAGAATGAGGGAGGGGATGGGGCCAGCCTGATCTACAAGGAGCCCCAGGTGGTAAAAGGGTTGGGGGGCAGGGAGGGGCAGCCAGTCCTCACTCTGACTCCCAGAACCAAGCAACAGTTACCAAGCAGATAACCACTGTTCTTCCACTTATAAAAAAGAGCACAATTTGGAAAAAACATCACGTTCTAAAAAGTCCAAAGGCATTTTTTTCCCCTCATTTCCAAAATTCTACTTATCCTTTGCAACTCATCTAAGGGTCCAATTCTAAACACAAGCCTCACAAAATTATCTAAATCAATGTTAGTACTAGAATTTTGCTACATCACAATATAACTTTGGGTGGGATCAGAGGGGACCTTTACTTTCTACAGCATATATTTACATACTTTTTTAAAAGAAGAAAGTTGAGTTAAATCTTACTTTCAAAATTATTTTTAAAAAAAGGTTTTGAAAGAGCCTGAAGTTAGTAAGTTTTGCCTATTGTTTTACTATAGAGGGGTTTTGTTTTTGTTTCTGCTTTTTTTTTCCCCACCATCATAACAGGACTTCTCTGATTTATAGGTAGACTGCATGTGAGAGCTGGGTGGGCTGACTTTCAGGGAAAATAAGTGACCCAGATTAGATGCCAAATCCACAGTCACATTCTGTGATCATCAAATGAGGTGGTCATGTCTAATCAGACCAAATGCCACAAAGGCAAAAGCAGTTTCCTAGTACTTAAAGTGGCTAACATCACAGTGCCCTCCCATTAAATCAATGGTGAAAGAGGTAATTCAAACCCATAAAGGGACCCTCAGAATCATCAGGGTTAAAATGAAGGCCAACTTTGGTATTTACTTTTCCTCTACCTGGATAGAAAAAGAAAGATAGAAATGAACCAGGGCAACATTTTAAGTGACAGGTATGAGAGGTAAAGGAAAGAACTGGAGGACAATACCTTGTACTTGCAATAACCCAACTGAGGATCATTAAAAATTTTTGGCTGCACATTGAAATGACCTGGACAGCTTTGAAAAACAAAAAACATCAATGCCTATGTCCAATGTCCTTCATGCCAAAAATTGGCGTGGTATATGGCCAGGGCATCTTGGCTTTTTAAAGCCCTCAGGTCATTGGCCTAGGCAACCAAGGATGAGAGCCACTACTTCATACATGCTTAGTGTTTTGCTGCTTGCTGCACCTACGCTAGGTACAGGCAATGAGAAAAGAGGAAAGAAACAAACCCCACTGCTCTATGCAAAGCCCTCACAACAGGAATTAATGTATACTCACAAACACGGGGGTTACCCACAAGCTTCAGCTAGTTCACAGATGAGTCACAGGGGAATCTGTAAGGAAGGTCTGTTTCCAGAGGGTGTAAATAGCCTCCTGGTTCCATGTAGAGACCACCAAACTCCTCGGAACATTGCAGCCACAATGGGTCAGCCCTGCCACACCCAGAAAGTGCTTAGGAGAGAGCTGTCAGTGATAAAAAATGTGTCTACTACTTGGGACACGTTCACTAGAACCCCATACATGGTACTGAGGACATACAGTACTTAGTGAATCCTCCTCATATCCCATTATTATCAATAAATAAGAGAACTCAGCAAGGGTGATGACGGCAAGACTCAAACCCAGATCTGTTTGATCCAGAACCTCCATTTAACCATTTTGCTGTACTGCCCCCTCTACATAAAGCCCAATGATGCAGAAATCAATAGGGTGAACAGACCCCTTTGTACCTACATTTTTCCTATGGCTACTTAGTCTTTACAAATTAATTCCATAGCAGCCTCCCAACCACAGACTATTTCTGAGCCCTCAAAGATTATGTGGAGACTGATGAGCAGAGGCCATGGGAGCTGAGAATCCATGCCCCTGCCATTCTTTCCATCATACATTTCCATCTACTGGCTGAAGAAGTTGGGAAGAAAGAAACTCCCACAAATTGATACCTTTATCTCAGCTCTTTGCGTTTGAAAGGCATCAGGAAGTGAGGAAACCATGAAGGAATTCACCTTGAAGTGATTATGTTGGAAGGTACATGGCCTATGTCAGAAGCTGATGGCACCATCGAACAAGTCTGGGCTCTGTATAAACCGCAACAAGATGATTTCCCTCACTATGCCCTTAACAGATGGATGATCACACCACCTCAGAGTAACTTAGTGGGTGTGACTAGGAGGCCAGGGGAACAGCTGGTCAACCTCATGTTCAGGGGCTTGAGAAGCACTTGCTATTACTCTGCATCAGTTAAAGACAATCCTACTGAGGCTGCCCACGGTAAGTTTATGTAAGGCCAACCTTACAAAAGTGCACACAACTTTAAGAGACACATGCTGCCCTTACCGGGAAGGAACCTCTCAGGCCTGCCCCAGGGCAACCTATAGTCTTTTGGTCACAATCCTGAGGCTTCCCCCTCCTAACAAAATTTGATATGTCATCTCTTGAAAAAAAACAATACCCTCCCAGGCTCCCAGACCATACACTTCCAATTATACAGAGAAATGAGATCAAGACTCACCTTTGTTACTTCCTATGTGACCTCTAGCAAGTTTCTTGCCCTCTCTGTGCATCAGGTGCCTCATCTGTAAAATGTGCTCTACAGAGGCCTGGGACTACAGAGGTGATCAGTACAGTGGGGCCCAGGAAGGCACGTGGAGCAGTGCCTGCCAACTGTCAGTATATCACGTATGCTGACCATTGCAATTTTCATCACAAAAGACTGAACCATATGAGACTGCCAACGTTTTGACCCTTTTTGAGCTATAAAAAAACCAGACAATTTTGTATGACTCATCTTAATACACTGAGTAGACTATTCTATCTTTGAAGGCCCTTGCCTTTGAACAAGCAGGGTGAATCTAATACTCCCTTCGATCACCTAATAATGACAGGCCTTACGAAAGGAAGGCCGGATATAAATGCAAACACATTTCTTCCACTTGGGCTATAAAAGCTGAAAATGGCTCCCAGGTGTGAGCAGACATAATGGGCTCTGCCTTCTTTGCAAGGTTACCATGGGGGTCAAAGTCAAGCTAGCCATTTTCGGATTAGGTGCACAGACTCACAAGGCTTCCCCAGAGGTAAATGGATTAGAGAAACCACCTGCAGGAAGTGGGCCAGGGGGAGGAGGAGGAAATGGTCCCAGTTGGAAGGAGACTGTTGATATGGGCAGGGGCCAGCTCCTTTCACACAGGAGATTGTGCAACTGACAGAACAGCTCTGCCTGCCGGCCACAGTCCCATTGCCCTGGGGGTGTCGGCACCGCAGCTGGTAGCAGACACCTCCCTCCAGACCACACGCGCTTTGCCAGCATCCTATTCCCACTGGATCTTGGACTGTATTTAAAGCTTACATGGTCATCAGAAAAAATGAAGGAGGAGTGGCAAACACAAGACAAAAGCCAATCTCACCAACAGAACCTAAGCTACAAGTTCCCAAAAAAGGCAGTGACCATGGCTGAGCTCCTATTCCACCACACTCCCCTTCCTTGGCTCTGAGACCCTACAGCTGGTGTTCGCTTCATTTCTGCAGCAAATGACTTGCAGATGTACCGCTCATGTGGCTGCCTCATCACCCCTAACCCTAACCTCTCCCCACTCTCAAAGAAGTAAAGAAAAAGTAAAGAAAAAAATGACAAGTCACGATTGTGTGTAACTTGGCAGGCTCACAACAAAGGCCACAGTGGCTCCTTTCCTAGTGAACAACTCAGACTCAGGCAAGAGGCAATCTGCACTCTAGAACCCCTGAGAAGTTCCTGGGACAGAGAAAGCTGCTTTCTTTGTAAACTGGGTGCTTAATTTTCTATTTTGAGGCTCATGGGTAGTATCCAGCATCTGATGAGGCTAGAGTTCTAAGAACCAGGGGTCTTGCTCTGCCTTCCAACAGAAGCCGGCTGGCTCTTCCTACCAGCCTGCTCATCAACAAGGGAGAGAATTGGGAGGGGGAATCTGAGCTGAAGATGGGCTGAGGACTAAGACTCAAATCTTAGGTGAGGGCAAAGATTTATCTGATAATGGTGATTGATCAGCAGCAGGGAGGTGAACGGTGTGCTGGTCCCCCTCCCCCATCCAGGTAGGTGGGGCTATAAGGAGAGTCTTTAATACTCCTAGGTTGAGATAACAATGGGTCAGCTAGGCTGCACAGCAAGTCTCGCTCCTCTGCAAGAAATGGTAAAGGGCTGCAGGGGAGACTTCTTGTTCACCAATAAATAGCGAATTCTGCAGAGACAAATTTACAACCACCTTGGACCACTAACCCGCAGCCACAGCCAGGTCTGTTCTCTCCATACTCAATAAGTGTCCTCTATCCCCAGCTCTTTTGGGACCCACCAGCCCAAACAATGCCTGTTGCTACATCAGTGACATTGGGAATTTGTCTAAATAATTTACTGCCCCCCAAATGCTAATCAGCTTGGTAGAAACTTGACACATGAACCTTGTCCCCCAGCCCCCAGCTCTGTATGTGCCCAGGCAGTGGTTCTCAAATGGGGGTTCCCAGAGCAGCAGCATCACCTGGGAAAATGTGAACAAAGAAAATTCTTGAGTCACACCCCAAACCTACTGGATCAGAAATTGGGGCTGAGTCCAGCCATCACGTGCTCCTGATGGGTGTTCCAATGTAAGAACGACACAGGTGATTGAGAAGCCACGGTCTCTCATAGGAATGGGTGGCATGTTTTATCCAGAGGACAGAATTCATTCACACCACCAAAAATCTGGGCAAAAAATGCAAAAGTGAGCATGTCTCTGAAGACACAGGGAAGCAGCTGCAGCCTCCACTTGACATACTTTCTCCCCAGTTGTGCTGTTTCCTGACTAGGGCCACATCTGGGAACCCAACCAGTCACTGGCTGCCCAAAAAACAAGGGCATTCACTTAAACCTGACTTGGGGCTTTTGAAACACAACTTTGATCACAGTTTCTTCCTAAAGTGTTTCAGTCACTATTACCTCCTCACTGTTGATGAAAACGTATAAGACCCAGAGCATAGAAGGCACCAACAGCCCAGGTGCAAACACTGGCCTTCCTTCACCAGCAGGGCTAAATTCAGTTCTTAGGTGGAGGATGCCTCTCTGAAACAGAGTGGGGTAAGGGCCATTACCCATTTCTACATTTTCTACCCATTAAAATGACTCAGTCCACTCTTAAACTGATGATTTGTGGGAGGTCCACCAAATTCCCCCAGAGGAAAAATGAATGGTCTGTCACCTTAAGAACTGCTATGTCCACCTCACCTTGTACGTACACCTACAGTCTCCACAGGTGCAGCTATGTTTCAGTAGGCAAAGAGCTTCACTAAGATCACCATTAAACATTTTAAGACAAATTATTTCATACTTCTGGAAATAAATATCATGTGTAAAAAAATATTTCAATGTCTACACTCTATTATGTCTGCAAATTATGACCTTCCTCTAGAGAAGGCGATATGGAGAAAGTCTGAATGTCAGCTAATTGAAGAGACAGGCGAGAGACCCCACACCAACTCCTTAGGGCACAGGTGGCAAACACAGGGCCTGTGGGCTGAATCCCGCCCGGCACCTTGTTTCTACCCAGCGGCAGCACCAAGCTCCTTGCCCCTAGTTAAGGAGTAGTTACATTTATACAGTCCTAAAATTACATACGGCGCTTTGAAGGCAACTGCAAGGCTGATGTGGCCCCCAGTGAAAATGAGTTTGACACCCCTGCCTTATATCTGCCCTCCACACCTTCCCAACACATACACACAGTTTCAGGAATGCCCACCAATTATTTGTTATTCAATGTAATTTCACCTGTGCTTTACTCCTAATTATTAACAACCTTAGCTCAGGTCCTGAAGACAACCCTAATTTTCTGCAGTGGATTCTGGATCCTTCCCTTTCTCTCTGGCTCCCTGTTTGGGTCCTATAAGATCTTAATTCCTCTCCCAATCCCTTAGCAGGCAGGCAGATCATCACTGCCTCCCCTGAAGGCGTTGCTCTGTAATTACACTTTAATGTGAAGTGATCTTCGCATTAATGAGCCTAAAAGAAGACTGATTTAGCCCCTCTTTCTCACAGGGCTTTGGAGGCACACAGAGAGTTAAGTATTGTTATTAATTTTATTTCCCCAGCAGATCTATCTAAGAAGAGCCTCCATCCTTCAAGGCCTCAGGGTCAACCAGCTCCACTCAGGGCTCCTGACACTTAACTCCCTCTGAATGGGGTCACAGACAGAACACCAGGTTTTATTCCTTCAAGGTTTTATTCTCTGGAAGTTAGAATGAAGAGATATCAAATATTCCATGACTTTTATTTAATCAGTTTTTCTTCAGCTAAGAGGTCATAGCAAAATATATAAGTAGTCAAAACTACTTCTGATATTTTTATTTAAATTATTCATATTCTAAGTTTTCCAGGTCCATTTGCTAACACAAGAGAAAAATACTTTCGTTAAAAGTATTGGTTTTCAGCCCTGGCTGGTGTGGCTCAGTGGATTGAGTGCCAGCCTGAGAATTGGAGGGTCAGTGGTTCGATTCCAGGTCCAGGCATACACCTGCGTTGTGGGCCGGGTCCCCAGTGGGGGTGCGCATGAGAGGCAACCACACATTGATGTTTCCCTCTCCTTCTCCTTCCCTTTCTCTCTCTCTAAAAATAAATAAAATATTTTTTTAAAAGTTAGTTTTCAGATTATTGGTTGCCAGGGTACTGGAGGGAAGGGGATAGGGGAAGTGATTCCTTAAAGGGTATGTATGGGGTATGTTTTGATGTGATGACAACGTTCTGGAATTAGATAGTGGTGATGGTTGTACAACCTTGAAAGTGTACAAAAAGTGGTGGAACTGTACACTTTAAAATGTTTAAAATAATGAGTTTTAGGTTATGTTAGTTTTACCTCAATAAAAAAATTATTTTCAAAAATTTTCTGAAGATCAGAAGCAAAAGGTACTTTGATGTGCTTTCATATTCAACATAACCTAAGGGATTTTAACAGTACTCTTGCAAAGTCACAGTATTTGTGTGCAACTGCTCTTTGCCTAAATCCCTTAAATTGATCTAGGCCAAAGGCAGGAGACAGGGAAGATGGTTAAGAAAAAGCCTGAAATGTATCAGTAACTGGAAAAGAAGTTACATGGACAAAGCACAACACCATATGGGAAAAAGGCTCCAGCCAATGTGCCAGCGACAAATGTCGCCCTGCTTTAAAACTAAAGTCCATTTCACAGCATGCTTTTGACTCCTAGGACAGAAAAAAAATCCAACCATTTCCACTGTAAGCAATCTTCTCAATGATACAAGTGCAGCAACACTACAGGAAAAGTGGAAATTTTTCTTCACCAGAAATGTCACTTATGTACCACACAAAATTACTAATGCCCTGGGAATCATAACTTGAATTTCCTGGACTTTATATTTTAAAAAAAAACTCTCAAAATGAAAATTTAATGGCAGACCTTGCTCCCATTTGACAAAAGTCTATTGCTTTTTCTGAGAATTATTTCATGAAACTAGTTACCTTACTCTAACCCAATCCTATTAAAAGCTTTCCTTCAGTTTAGTGCTTTTTTGTTAAGAACAAATTGCTTCAGCATTATCCTCAGAATATGATGCAAATAAATCTGCTCTGTGACAAATACTTTAATTGAATTTGATTCCTTTAATCAGAAAGTATTAATCAACTGAAATTCTACTGAATGACTCCAGTTCCCCCAAATCGTGAAAAACTGTTCTGAAACCAAAGAGTAATGCCAGAGGTGAACCATTTTATCATGAGGCCCTCCCAACTGTGACCCAGCAGAGGAGGACCCTGTGTCTGGAGCTCTCAGAGCACGTGAGCATGGAGCCAGGACACTGACACGGACTTGGGGGATAGGAACCTAACACAGAGATGAAGAGTTGACTTCCAGAGACCAAAGTCCACAATTCCAGGTGTCTGAGCTGAAAACCACAAACCTGCTGCTTCTGCGAAGTGACAAAAAGCAGTAATAGGTGTTACAGGACATCAGGCTCAGTAATATCTTTTTTGTGATATTATTGCCTATCTTAGTTTCTGAGTCACAGAAGGAATATGAAAGCTGTCTTTTATTCTTCACTCAACAAATGATATAAAACATCACCTGAGACAGCTGGATATATGCCTAGTCCACCTTTTCCCTATTGCACCTGCCTGTACAGCTGACTTTTGAACAACGCAGGGGTAGGGGTGCCAAACTCCACCCCCGTGCAGTTGAAAATCCACATACAATTATAGTAGTCCCTCAGTAACCAAAGGGGATTGGTTCCAGGACTCCCCTCAGATACCAAAATCCAAAGATGCTCAAGTCCCTTAAATAAAATGGCAGAGGTCAATACATAATCAGCCCTCCACATTCTCGGATACCCAACAGTGAATCGAAAATATTGTTTCTGATCTGTAGTTAGCTGAATTCATGTATGAGAAACCCATGAGTACGAGGCCTGACTGTTTATTGAAAAAAAATCTACACGTGCCCTGGCCAGTGTGGTTCAGTTGGTTGGGTGTTGTCCCTCAAAGCAAAAGGTCACTGGTTCAATTCCTAATCAGGGCCCATGCCTGGGTTGCAGGTTCAGCCCCCAGTAGGGGCATGAAAGAGAGAGGCAACAATCGATGTTGCTCTCCCTCTCTCTCTCCCTCTTTCCTCTCTCTTTAAAAAAAAATAAATAAATAAAATCTAAAAAAAGTGGAATTTCTACACATAAGTGGAACTGCACAGTTCAAACCTGCCCTGGCTGGTATGGCTCAGTGGATTGAGAGCCGGCCTGAGAACCAAAGGGTCGCTGGTTCGTTTCCCAATCAGGGCATATGCCTGGGTTGTGGGCCAGGTCCCAAGTAGGGGGCATGTTAGAAGCAACCACACGCTGATGTTTCCCTCTCTTTCTCCCTCCCTTCCCCTCTCTAAAAATAAAAAATAAATAAAATCTTTAAAAAATATCCTATATTGTTCAAGGGTCAACTGTATTATCAATGTGAACATTTACTGAGCTGACCAACCACATTTTCAGACAACATGTCAGAGGCTTCCCACATCTGATGACACTGAATACTCTTGAGGTCACCCTGGGAAGGCCCCAGGCCTCAACTGCAGAGGCACAGGAGGTGCCAACTAAATAATTGTTCAAGATATGACACCTTTTAGTTCTATGGTTCTGAAAAAACAGACACATCAGTACAACATGCTCTTTGAAGCCTGAATGGGTGAAGTCATCACATGGCTGGAGATGCTAAGTGCGTCACCTTCACACATCAGGTGGGAAAGTATTGCCCATCATCTGCTGCCATGTCCTCTGCAAAAGTCCACTTGGGAAATACAGAAAGGCTTGAAGATGACAGCAAGTTACCTATAATCCTGCTACCCAGACGTCATAGTGCCAACCTAACTTTGCAGGATGACATCCAGGCATCTGGTCCAAGATTAGGAGACACAGGACCCACAGAGAAAAGGAAGGTAAGGACTCTTCTGTTCCTGTAATTTCAGAGAAATCACTGACCAAGTGAGATGGAGACCAGCTTCAAGCCAAAGAGGTAGCTGTCAACGCTAACCTGCATTTTCCAAACTCATTCAAAACCAGAGCGGGAGTCTTCTCTTCTGCTCTCCTTCTGCCACTTTACGTATTTTAACACAGTCTTAATGGAAAAGCAGGAACAAGGCCAACCAGCCCCACTGCTCCAGGCACTTGGGCCAAGGCACAGAAATGTATTTTTAGTCAACAGAGCAGAGCAGGGTTCAAAGTACATAGGTCCCTGGGGGCAAGCTGGGGGTCCTGCCTATCTCTGGCACAGGGTCGCTCAGAGTCATCTGCCACCACACTCTTGTGTCAGTGCACAGGGGCAGATAAAGGGGAGATGCACAGGCATTTATGAGCAGTGTCAGTTCATCTCAATTTTACAATTTACAGGGACTCAGGGAGCCTGCTGGTAATATAAAGATGTTCTCTATGGCCCTGGCTTCCCAACCAAGCCTGGAGCAAGGGGAGTGAAGGCAGTGCTTCTGAATTTAAATGAAAGGGCAAATGACCAGGGGAACTTAAAGTAGCTTCTGACCCAGTAGGACTGGGATGAGGCCTGAGATTCTGGATTTCTAAGGAGCTCAGCACCGATAACACTGTTGGTCTAGGAACCATACTTTTAAGTAGTAAGGCGTTAAGAGCATCTTCCATTGCTTCGCTCTGTGAACATATGAAGGATTATCACATCTGTAATCAATCACAGGTAGGGGTAACTCATTTAATTTAGCTAGTAATTATACACATCCCAGTTGCTGGGCACACAGGCTGAATAGGCACAAAAAGTCAGTCAGACCTGCCTGGGACAAAAGGCCACAGCCTTCACTCCAACACTTCACAGGAACACAAACTGAATCACACCTCCTGTGGCCCTAAATGTGAGATCATACCAGGCACAAGGAGTTATGTGACAACTACCCACCAGCCAGAAGCAGCAGCCACCATCTTTAAAACACCTACTATGTGCTAAGCACAATACAGGAGTTTCATAGATATCCCATTACCCTCAAACTCAGCCTCACTTTCCCTGCACATAAAACAGGTCAAGAACACATTCTGTAAATAAGATTCAAAGAGATGAAGTTGTTTGTCCAAGACACAGAGCTGGGCCAACATTCTAACCTCTGTCTCCTACCCCTACAAGTGCCTTGAAAGAGTTAAGCCTGAAACATTGTCTTACAAGGACGAGCATCTCCTGAACATAGCCTGTTGGTAGAAAAACCCAGAGATCTTCACGCTGCACCAGCAGTCTTATAATACAAAGATGGATGGCACCTTGCTGCCAAGTCCCTGTGCTCAGCCTGCCCAGCCTCAGTGTCAAGAATAGATATATACAGGTGAGCAAATAAGTTACAACACCAGCAAAATAGAAGTCAAATAAAAGTATGCAGGGCTGGAGTGGCAACAGGAAATTCATCATGGAATGCAAGGTGCTCTGCTGAAGAACCTCCCAATAGAATCTATTGAGAGAGTTACTAGACTCATGACTGGTTTATCTGGAAAGACTGGGTAACTTCAAAACAAGCAAGCACCTCCACCTGACTACTGGAGCAGGCTCTCACTTGCTCCAACAATAACATCCTCATGGTTTGTTTCCTTCCTTCCTTCCTTCCTTCCTTCCTTCCTTCCTTCCTTCCTTCCTTCCCTCCTTCCCTCCCTCCCTCCCTCCCTTCCTCCCTCCCTCCTTCCTTCCTTCCTTCCTCATTTAAGTCCCTCTGCATTCACACTTTTCCATTTCCAGAGTGTTGCCTATAATAATCAGCAGATTGCCTACTATCTCACAGTTGACCATGACAACTAATTCCTTACTTTTATGCTGATTTTGGAAGACTGGGATATTTCCTTTTTTAAAAAAAATTATTTTTATTTAGTTTTAGATAGAGGGGAAGGAGAAAGAAAGAGAGGAAACATCAATCAGTTGCCTCTCACACACCCCCAACTGGGGACCTGGGCTGCAACCCAGGCATGTGGCCCAACTGGGAATCAAACCAGTGACCCTTCTGGTTCGTGGGCCAGCACACAATCCACTGAGCCATACCAGCCACGGTTGGGGTATTTTCTTTTTTAAAACCAAAATAGGAGACCGAATCATGTTACCAAGTTCACTGGCACAAAGATGAACTTGCAGTCTTATAATTCAGACAGTTTTCTTTAACTCCAGTTTATTCACCTAAGAAATTTAATTCTATATGTATCTCTGGGTATTAAAAAGACCAGTTTCTCCCCAAATCAGAGAGGAGGCAAAACTTCCAGGTTTTAATTCTTAAAAACCCCAAAACAGCACGTAAGACATTTGTCATGATCATTAGGACTACATGAAGAAAGGCTGTTCTACACCACTAAGTACAGGAACAGTTTCCTACCACCAAATGTCAGTATGGTAATACCGTAGCCTTATCACCCAGCCCAGGGTCCCCAAATGCACCACTTACAGGAAGAGAGAGACGATGTGAGATGAAGCAACACCCAGGGATGGTATAGCTGTCAACTCATTGTTGTTAAGATACCTGTAACAACACAAAGAATTAATCACCTACATGGTTTAAATTAGTAGTTTGAAATCATATACTAATAAGGGAAATCAGAAAAACAGTGCTGAGTTGGACATGGTAATACTGAATAAAACATGAAGTTAAAAGTGAGTTTTTAAGGGGAAAGAAGTCAGGTGAGGTCACAAAAACTACCTATCACATCCACAGTTTGGAAATTAACACTCAGGGAGTGTCTCTTGTCTTCCAAGAACTTCCAACCTAAATCAGAAATCAACACTAACAATCAAGGAACAGTGACGACATGCCAAGATGCACAGTGCAGAACAAAGTGTCCCAAGATCACCCAAGAGAGTGCTCCTTATGGGCTGAAAGAGTCAGAAAAGGATCTGAGGAAGAAAGAGCATTCCCTTCTAGATGTTTTCACACAGTTGGACACAGTGGTCTGCAAACTGCTGCTCTGTCCTCACCAGAAGATGACACGCTGGGACACAAAGCTTAGACAGACGTGCGGGAGGTTCCCAGGGGCTTGGACATGCGGGGCAATTATTCTGATGCCTCATCTGTGCAATAACAAGAGAGTTGGACTGGAGACTCTCATTTATTTGAGATTCTAGATTCTTTGAACTCTGATGGACCTTCCAGACACATTTTCCAGGCATACATATAGACACATTTTTGCACATAGACATTTTGAAAATTCTCTGCAGACCAGAGATACCCTCTCTCCAAGCTCACTTCCTGCCGGAAAACTCTACATCTGTGTTTCTAGAGTTCACATCTTTTAGTGGAAGGGGAAACCTGTAAACTAAAACACTGTCACCCGGGCTGCCCCCAGAGGCTCTGTAATCCAGCCTCCTTACATGGACATGTATTTCCAAATCTGGGAAGAGAATCCAAAATCAGGCTTGTGAAGTAAGCCCAAAAATCCTTAAGAAAGCCAAAGCACAGTGTTTAGGCTTTCTGCCAAGTGACGGGCTGAAAAGAAATTGTATCTGAGATGCAGAATTAAGGGGGTAAAGCTAGGCTATCTTAGTCTCCTTTTTTTAAGGGAGTAGGTCTTACCTAGATCACTGTTTGAAGACAAGGCCATGAAAATGACAGCTGTATTCAGGTATGCATACAACTAGCATTTGCTTGAATAGAATAATCTGATTGCCATCTTTTGTAGAAACGAATAGGAAAAAAGAAAAAACAAAGGCTTTGAAATATCCCATTTGCTTTGTTTGGTGCCACAGCCAGTTGGAGATGAAGTTTGGCAATTACTAGGCTAAGGGACACAGAATGTCTGTTTCACAGTTTCATGACTACAGCATCTGGCAGAGAGAAAGCAGATCCTTATCATGTGGCAAATCCTTTCTCCACTTAAAGGGCCCTTGTTTGTGTGCTGAAGTAGACAATTAATTACTTTAACAGTCTCTTATCTGACTTCCCCTAAACCAGATTGTTTTTGCTTCACCTTTTCTCCTCAGCCCTGCAGTGATCCATTTCACATCTTGGTACAGAGATACTGAAAACTCTACGTCAGTCTGAATCTACTAATAAATTTTCATAGTACTATCAATGTACTTATTACTAAAAAAGACCCTCCGATCTTATCAGAGTAAGCTTGCTTAAGAACTCTTCATTTCCTAGATATTTATTCTAAAACAGGCGATGGTGATAATAGTAATAATTTAATAGCACCAGCCAACTTATTGAGGGCCTATTATATGCTAGGCACAGCTCTGAGAGCTTTTCAATGTATCAGGTTGGCCAAAAAATTTGTTTTGTTTTTTTCTGTAAGATGGTTCTAACAGCACTTAGTTATCTTTAACTTCATTTGAAACAATTTTGTTAGGTTGTACTGTGTCAGCTGTCACATCAATGTGCATTTTTTTAAAAACTTACCAAAATTGGTGAATTTTTGTGCCATTTTCATACTGAAGATGGCAGAAAATACATAACATTTTCAGCATATTATGCTTTATTATTTCAAGAAAGGTAAAACGCAACTGAAATACAAAAAAACGATTTGTGTAGTGTATGGAGAAGGTGCTGTGACTGATGAAATGTGTCAAAAGTGGTTCGTAAAGTTTTGTGCTGGAGATTTCTTCTTACTGGATGATGCTCCACAGTTGGGTAGACCAGTTGAAGTTGACAGTGATCAATTTCAGACACTGAGAGCAATCAATGTTATACTATGCAGGAGATAGCCGACATACTCAAAATATCCAAAGCAATAAAGTTATTGGTGAATATGAAAAATGTATATTTTATTTTACAGAAAAATCAATTTGGATTTTTTGGCCAAATCATTATTAACTCACCTTTAGGCCCCTAGAAGGTAGATCCCATGAACTTTTCCATGTACCAATGAGGACACTGAAACACTGACAGGTTAAATAATTTGATGATGGGTACTAGCAGTAAGTGGCAGTGGCCCTGGGAATCCAGCCCCAAAGTCTAGATTCTTCTAGAATCTAACCACCACACTCTATTTCTTTACAACTATCATAACCACTCGACATGTATTATGTAACTTCATCATCACAACCCTGAGTAAGGTACCAGATACTACTACTGTTCCCTGCCTTAAAGGTAAGCTGTCTAACTGAAGTTTCACTTCAAGTCACTACCCCAGAGTTATAGATGAGAACTGAACCCAAATGCAATTGCAAGTCAAGAGACCAACAAGTGAAAAGGTCTGCAAGCGCAAAGCTCCTACCCCTAGGTAACATGGTAGCTGTGTTTCAGCCTGCTTAGGATCTGACTTGACTTTAAACCTGAAACACGCAGTATGGACTCTCTGCAGGGGAACCTTTGCTAAATGAACCTGGTCTTAGGCCAGCCCTCCTGCACACGTGACAAGTTACTCCATCCAAATTCACAGAAATCAATGAATAAGGAAAGAGGCATCATCAATAACAGCTCAAGTCTTGACAAAACTGCTGGAAGTGGAGAGTACAGGTGCAGTGAACCAGTACTCAAGACAAACAGGGCATTTTGTCTGGAGCAGCAGCCCCAAATCAATAGGTGGAGGCAGAAATCACAGGCTCTGCACATGGCTACTCAATTTACAGAGAGGACAGGTGGAGAACAAAGGAGGATTGCATGGCCAGTTCTCTCTAGATCACGTCTATGAAAAAAGAACTGCTAGCTAAATGTATGTCTGTTAGCTCCACAGTGTAGCTTTCTTTGTTTGCCCCATTCCCTGCTGAAATAAGAATACTATCCTCAGAAGGCAGTGGAAGCCAAACTGGCTCTGCGACATTACCAACTTGCCAGACTGAAATAGAGACTGGTCAAAAATAGCACAACCAGAGCTAGAGGGAAAGGGCTCTAGGGAAGTTTGCAGTCTCCACAAGTAAGAAAATGGCAGGAACTTAAGACTTGTATTTAATGAAATCTAACCTTCACACTCTCCCCATACCTGCTTCCATCTAAGACCCTAAAAATCCTTTCGATGTCTGGCTTCTATAACTGAATCTTTTCCTGATGATTCCTGACCAAGAAGTGCCTGGCACAACAGATCATGAGTCAGAATCGTGACCCACCTGATCTGGAAGAGGTGTGAATAAGACAAATGGGCAGCATAGACCAACTGAACCCAGGGCAGAGCCTGGACATGGGCCTTTCCCAGTTCAGCCTTCAGGGACCTCAGCTCTCTCCGAAACTTCCATTTACTTGGCTTAATTAAAGGAAGTGTTTACATTTTGCAAGATGCAAAATGTTAAAAATAAAAAAGCCACTTCGAAGTACTTTATTATTACCCAGTCAAATTAGGCTTTAACAAACAATAAAAAACAAACCCAAGGAGTAATTTTGGATTATGGAGATTTAGGGTTTTTTGTTTGCTTTTTTTGCTTACTTACTTACTTTATTTATTTGCTAATTAGCTGATACTAGCACACAGTAAAATTTTCAAAGCCTTTCAAAAGAGAATACCAAGAATATACAGTGAAAAATAAAGCTTTCTTGCACTTTGGCTCTCTGGTCTGCCTCCAAGCAGAGGCTCCTGTTGCCAGCTACTAGAAATGCATGTGTTGCTCTTTTACACAAATGCTTGTGTGTCATACAGACTGTTTTGTTACACTATTTTCCCCTTAGTAATACATCTCAAAGTTTTCTATAATTCTTTTAACCTGCTGCAGAGTACTCCTCTGCTGGCATGAACAGTATGATTGAAGCATAATTTATTCAGCCATTCCGCTATTCCTAGACACTTCAGTTGTTTCCAAACACAAAGAGAACTGCAATTAATAGTCAAAGTTGGGTAGGGAGTTGGGACTTTGGTTAGTTTTGTTTCTTAAAAGGGAGCAAGTCACCAATAACAAATAAGTAGGAGCACAGGCTTTGGAGTTAGGGCCACTTAATAACTATTATTAGCACTATTAGGCACTTGAGAATAGGGCATACTAAATAACTGGCAAGACTTTATGACATACAGTTTGTATACCAGATGGCCAGGTATAGATGTTTTAGTGCAGTGATACTTCAATCAGAAGCAATAATAATAAGAGCAAATGTTTCCTCTGTGCCAGGCTCTGAACTGAGTGCTTACATGTAGGTGTCTCAACGAATGACATGTCAACCTTTGAGGAAGGCACTAAACTAAATGATCACCCTGCCTTAAAAGAAGAAACTGAGGCACTGTTACAGAGCACTATGAATTATTAGGGGGGGGGTTTACAGATCAAATTTTTAAATCAGATACACCTGAGTGCATTCAACCCCAATCCTATCCCTTATCCATAGAAAGGCCTTCAGCATGTCACATAACCTTACTGTGCCTAGTTTCCTTTTCCAAAAAATGTAAATAATGTAAGTACCAACTTCATAGTTTTTTCGCAGGATCCAGCTGAAATAATTAAACCTAACAGTTTAGGATATAGCTAGATACAAAGTAAATGCTTAGAAGGTGGTGGTAATTCACAGCCAAAAAAGTGGTGCCTCAAAATGACACCCCTCGTTATTCCAGGCCTCCCTTAACCTACAACACACACACACACACACACACACACACACACACACACCCAGGAGAGCACAGGCCTGAGACACAGAGGGTGAGCCATAAATACCCAGAGGCAAGGCCTAGTCAGGCTTCCTCACTGCCAACAGGAACATTTTAGGTCAATGGCCCTGGGAAGCACATGGCAGCACCCACATTAAGTATTCTTGGGCCAGGCAGCAGTAACATGATCCCAGGGCGGTTTTTAAAGAGGATGGTATAAATAGCCCCTCTTATTAATAGAGGAGCCTGGCCATCCAGGACCCTGGCTGGAGGCCCTCCTGGTGGGCTTTCCTCAGCTGTGGGCAGTGAAGCTTGTGGGGCCTGGCAGCAGCTGCACAAATGTCCTCGTATCCTCCAGGGGCCTCCAGCGGGCTCACTTCTCTTCAACCAGCCCACACTGTTCTGTAGTCCCAGCCTCCAAAATAAAACCACCACTAAAACACCACCACCTGCTGCTTGCCAGCCTGTGGTTCCCCTTGCTGAGGTTTCCAGACTTGCATGGCTCTGCAGAGTTCAGAAGAACTGACAGGTCCTGGGAAAACCTGAGCCCAGTTAATTTAGAAGCAGCTGTGTGTCAACTATCATTTTTTTTTCTTCAATATACTTCTTCACCCCTCACTCTTGACAGCTTCTTTCTGTGTCCACCAGATATAGACTTCCTATCAGTGGCAAGTTCCACTACTCTGGGCACCAGGGAATTTGTCTCACCTTCAGCCCCATGGTGTGACACCAGGGACTGTAGGCAGTCACAGCGGTAAAAAGTTCAACCTATCAGCCCTCAAGGATTTGTTCTTTAACAATGCATCCAGCCTGGGTGCCTATGCAATTAGAAAGTACTAGAAGAAAAGAGAAGTAACCTTTAGTGAGTCATTCCCATGTATAAGGCATGGGTGTCATGTCTAATTAACAACTATAGCAATAATAATAATGTGTTATTATGTCCACTCTGTAGAAGAGCAAAGGAAGGCACTGAGGCACTAAGTAACTAGTCCAAGGACAGAATCCCATAAGGGACAGAATCAGACCTCAACCCAGGTCTATCTGCTACCACAAAGTGTGTTTTTCCCACTACACTGTGTTGTAACCAAACAATGCAATCCCTGCCCTTATATCTCCCCCACACAGGAAGGTTGTATTGCCATAGAGGACACTGGATAGGAGTGAGTTTGGAGATGCAGGCTCAAGTCTACCACTCACAAGCCATGCAGTTCTGGCTAATTCTCTACACCTTGATTCCCTCAAGTGTCTGAAAAAAGTATGAGTGACTAAAGGAGTGCAGTGTTTAACACAATGACTGGCCATGGTCAACCTTCCTGAGGGCATTAGCAGAGACAGAAGAGAAGTCCTACCTGAAAGAGAAGGAGCACGGGATGGGCTCAGGCCTCATCCACCCTGTAAGTGCAACAGGAGCTCAGAGGAGGGAGAAAAGCCAAGCTGTGAGGGGAGAAAAGAGGCTTAACTTGGAGGACTGCATGGGTTTGGAAAAGAGGTCTAAAGGAGTAAGAGGAAATACTCTGCACCTAGAAAGAGCAGACTGGTGTAGAAACAGTGATACAAGTTGATAAACACTGGATTTTCTGTGTTTAAAAACTCTTCAGTTGAATGTTGTACGTTAAGATGAGGGATGTAGGAACCTAGGGCAGTGCAGCTTCAGGGTTAAATGCTTAAGACTTGGAATTAAATAGATTTAGTTCAACTCTCAGGTCTACCAACTGTGTAACACTGCATAAGTGTACCTAACTTCTCCTAGCTTCCGTTTCCTTTTCTGTCCAGTGGGGAAAATTATTGTAATGAAAAAAATTTATATGAATCATAGTGTCAATGTGAGGATCGAACAAGGTAGTATTCACCAACAACTTAGCAGGGTGCTACTATGATTGCTATTATCTACAGTCTGATCCCAAAGTTACATGTGTAGAGATACATGTTTTTCACTAAGTGTTCACAGTGGTTTTGTCTGGGTGATAAGAGTGTTGATTTTAATTAATTTGTCTTTACATATTTCTATAGTTTTCAAATTTTCTGCGGTGGGCCTACATCATCTATGGCGGCAAACACAAGGCCCACGGGCCAAATTCGGCCCTCCACCTTGTTTTATCTGGCCCAGCACCTTGTTTCTACCTGGCAGCAGTGCCAAGCTCTCGCTTAACTGTTAAGGAGTAGTTATATTTATACAGTCCTAAAATTATATTCAGCCCTTTGGAGGCAAACACAAGGCTGATGTGGCCCCTGGTGAAAATGACTTTGACACCCCTGATTACAGTAAAGTGTCCTAAAGTCTCTGTGGAACTAATATTCCTGATAATACTAACATCCATTTTAAAAGCAGAATTCTTTACATGGAAAAGGAGGAAAGGTTGAGGCCTGATTTAAAGGACACTGCAAAGGAAGCCAACTTGGGTTCCAAAGGAAACAATGCCTAGCTCTGTTTGGAGATAGGATAGGAAACATAAACCTTTACTGTCCACTTTTCCGTATCTTTGTTTCCTGGGAAATAGTTGGGTGGGGCTGGTTCCCTGGGAATTGTGGGAAGTACCAGCCAGGTGTGTTAACCTAGCTGGTCCACAGGACTTCCCACAAAGGAGGGGATTCTGTTATACCTACCATGTTCCTGGAATTTCCAGTAAGTCCATACCTACCTGACTATAACACACCCATCACTGAGGCCTAGGAAGAAGAGATGGGCTGCAACGAGGGAGAGCTTAGTGAGCAGTACATTTGTCACCGACAATATGAACACAAATGTTCCTTCTAACAAGCTTAGACTGGTGATCCAGGGGTGATACTCCTGCACTAGGAGAGGGTTTCCCCCAGGAGCTCTCCATCCCTCCAAACCCCCAGGGGCTTGGGGAAAAGCACTCACACTTCTTGTAGATTCGGCAAGTCCTCAAAACCCGAAGGGTCAATCTCAGAAAGTCTGTTGTAACTCAGGTTTCTGGTAAAGGAAGGGGGGGAAAAAAAAGTTGAATCAACATTTCAAAACACCCAACATTCAGGAAATTTCTATTCCCTGCCCCCCCAAAAATAATGACTGCCCTAACCCATGCATTATTTTAAGTAACCTTACTGACATTGAGATTTACAGACATACCTCCTGGCTTTGCATCCATCAACAAGTCACTGTGAAAATCTCAAATCACCTGAGGACTGCTGAACTCAAATGAATTTTACTCAATACCATTTCAGCACTTAGCAACTTGAAAGAAATTCTAAGGTACGTCAGTCCTCTACCTGCATTAGAGTGTCCTATTCTAAAGGTTTCGCACCATATCAAGTCCAAGTCCATTTTAAAAGACACTTTTTAATAATGTCTTACTAAAACATCAAACAACATCAAGCAGGAATACAGAAAAAGAGCAGGGTAGGGGACTAACCCTTCATTGTCTAAAAAAAATCAGTGGTTCTCAATCAGTGATGACATTTGGCAATGTCTGGAGACATTTTTAGTTGTCACAACTGTAGGGAAGGGGGTGAGTGGCTACTGGCATCTGGTGAGTAGAGACCAGGACACTGCTAACATCCTATAATGCAGGGGTGTCAAACTCATTTTCACTGGGGGCCATATCAGGCTTGTGGTTGCCTTCAAAAGGCCAAAATAATTTTAGGACTGTACAAATATTACTACTCCTTAACTGTAAAGGAGGTGAAATTACATCCAGTTAGGTTATGTTACATTAGCTTAATTAATTCACAGGAACAGAATACACACAGATGTGGTCCACTGGACCCTAACTTCTTGCACACTGGCTGATCCGTGCCACCGAAATATATCCCAGCCCTAAGGAAGCTGAAAAGGTTAACAATTTTCACTTTATCTATTAATTTCACTGACATTACTGCCAATTAACAGTGCTACTGATCATGAATTTAAAGTCTAGTTCTTAAGGGCACAGTGTCACATAAGTGGCAGCTACCTTTTAAACTTACTCCAGAGATATTCCAGTCAATCCTAACCTACAGCTGACAGTCATTTCACTGTCAACTCAAGACATTCATCTAAATAAAAGTCAAACTACACTTGCACTTAACAGTATATCTGTATTCAGGGCATAGCCTAAATAAAAAGCAATTTGTCCAGAAATTATGTTACTACAAAAAATTGAGGATGGTAATTTTTAAAACCACATTACCGAAGCCAAATGTGAGCCTGTCTGCACTTAGGGCTACACAGAAATCAACAGGCTAGACTCGGAAAAGAAAATTCACAAATGAAGAGAATTTACCCACATCAGAAAAAGGACCAGGCAGACTGAAATTGTCTAGTTTGAGCACAGTTTCTTAAAAGGGAGAACTGAAATATCATTTCTGGGTCTAGAGATACTGTGAGTTTACACTGACTATACATTTATATCATCAGAGGTAATGGAAGGTGTTGAGCTGGAGGAGACATCAGAGAAAGACTTAGACACCACACAGACAAGAGCCTGGAAGGCAGGCAAGGAATGTGGATGGTCACCCTGCAGGTGTGGGATGGGGCCAACACAGGAGTGCCTGCCCATCTAATGGGCATCTGCTCCTGTGTCTCCAGAAACAAGGCCAGTGCAGACCAGTCTTCTTCACTGTCAAGGAAGCTCAAACTCTGAATTCTTACATGAAATCTTTCCAATTCTTTAAAAAAAAACTAACCCTAGATGGGCCAAACAATATGTATCTGCAGACTGCATCTGGCTTGAGAACCACCAGTTTTCAATCTCTCATCTAGACCACTGACTCTTGTGGCTACAGGTACAAAATGAATGACTTGTTTCAGGCTTAAATATGTAGCCTGGGGTGGAGCTGGGGTCATGGGATCTGGGTCTTAGGCAATTAACTGGCAGCCTCATTTTAAACTATCTGGAATGAAACCACTTAAGGCTACTTTAAAAAGGGTCTTCCATAAACTGGTCTTAACAAGAAGCCAAACAATATCAGGACCTAACATTGAGATCCCAGTAAGTAGAAATGAAGTTGAATATATTGGGTTGGCCAAAAAGTCTGTATGATTTTTCCTGTAAAATAAAAATTTTTCATTTTCACCAATAACTTTATTGATTTGGATATTTTGAATATGTTGGCTATCTCCCGCATGGTACAACATTGACTGTTCTCAATTAATGTCTCAATTTGATTGCTATCAACTTCAACTGGTCTATCTGACCATGGAGCATCATCCAGTGAGAAATCTCCAGCATAAAACTTCACAAACCACTTTTGACTGAATTGATCAGTCATAGCACCATCTGCATACACTGCACAAATCTTTTTTTTTTCATTTCAGTTGAGTTTTTACCTTTCTTAAAATAATAAAACATAATATGCCAAAAATGTTGCTTATTTTATTACATCTTCAATATTAAAATGACTACACATAATTTACCAACTTTTTTTATGCATGTTGATATGACAGCTACCATAATACAACCTAACAAAATTGTTTCACATGAAGTAAAGACAACTAAGCACTACTATAGCCATCTTATGAAAAAAAGCAAACAAACTTTTTGGCTAACCCAATGTTTGTAAGTGGAAATTTAAAGCTCTCACTGGGTCAGCCTGGATGTGGTAATGTTTCGACATTCAATGAACAGCCACATACCAACAAATGAGGGCCAAGCAGACTGGCTCTCAAGGCTTAATTCTCCCCTGGGAGCATCTACAGCAATTACATAGAAAAGACAGAGGCTAAAGCTTGGGTCCCCTGCAACAACTTCTACTTCTTAGCCAGAGCTTTTAAGTCTAAGAAGTGACTAGTCCTGCAACCTGAGACAAGCTGTTGATCATCAACTGCTTTACCAGGAAATGGGGAAAATATTTACTGTATTCTCCCACATGAATATATTCTGAAGTAAAATCCTTAGAGATATTTTCTTATTTGCTCATTTCAGGGAGATACACTGCCAAGCATAACTTTTTTTTTGTGGTAAAATATAGATAACATAAAATTTACCATCTTTATCATTTTTAAGTGTACAATCCAATACACATTCACACTGTTATGCAACCATCACCATCACCCATCACTAGATCTTTTTCATCTTCTCCCTGAAATTCAGTACCTGTAAACACTAACTTCCCATCTTCCCCTATCACCCACCCCACAGGCCTGGCAACCACCAACTCTACTTTCTGTCTTTATAAAATGTGACAACTCTAGATATTTTCTATAAGTGAAAGCATACAATATTTGTCCTTTAGGGTCTGGCTTCTTTCACATAATGCCCTCAAGGTTCATCCATGTTGTAGCACATGTGAGAATTCCTTCCTTTTCAGGGCTGAATAACATTCCTCTGTGTGTGAACATGTGTGTACATGTGCACACACATTGTGTGTATCCATTCAATAGTTGATGGGCATTTGGATTTCCCCATCTTTTTGGTATTGTGAATCATGCTGCTATTAACATTGGTTTAATTTTTCCAGCAGAATGCTAAATAAAGTTTTTTTAACCCTTTGACTGCTATACCTACTGATATTCATTTTTCAATGATTAAGGAACTACATTTACTCAGCCCAAGTACTGTATACAGAGGGATATGAATTCTCATCTTTGTGCTCAATGATAATTAAATGGTTAATCAGTGAAAAACCTTTAATGAGGACTTTCTTTCAGGTGGCAGCTGACATGCACACAAATCTAAAGCATCTTACTTATTTCTACAAACATGATCACCCCTTACCCAGCTGGACATCTGAATGTGTCTTAAGTTGAAGGTTTCAAATTCTCCTGTCAAAACAATTCATCTGTCAGCAGGACAGATGCTGTCAAAAGTATTTCTGCACCTTTCAGTAGCAAAGAGGAGTGAAAAGAAACCTCAGGGAATTTAGTTACTGCCAATTGCAGCTTTCATTAAACATTTTGTCAGCCATTGTCATAACACAAATTTTCCCTGTTCTTGTACAAAGGGTGCACAAATCTTTGAACAATTGAGCCCAAACACAGATATTCTTTCAGCTAATCTGCTGAAAGATGACCATCAGCCCACCCTTTGCAGCACATACAAGAGGCACCTCTGCTGAGAACAGCTCAAGTTTTATCCAGGTTTTATCTGTCTGAAAAGCAAACTGTTTAACAGTGCACAACACAATCTGCCTGCTGATCATTTTTCCTAACAAGGCCCCTACGCCAAACCCACAGAACTAGAAGAGCTAAAGCTTTAAATCGCTGAGAAATCCCCACCATTAAGTAAACCTGTGGTGTCCAAGTCAGTAGTTACTAGCCACAGCTACCCACGTCTGTATTTAAACTAATTAAAATTACATAAAATTAAGGATTCAAAAGTGTTCCACAGGCATATGTGAGAGGGACTAGCCCAGTGCACAATGCAAAGAGCACCTCTGTCATCACTGAAATGTCTAGTAAACTGTGCTGTATCTAAGTCATGGGGTAATCAACAAATATTTCTAAATCATGAAATCATTAACAAATACAGGGTCCAGCACAAGTAACTCCCCTTTTTTATTACAAAATCTTTTATTACATAATTATAAGCATGTGATTCTGTAACATCCCAATATCACACTTAAGCACAGCATATGACATTTTAGGTGAAATGTTGAAATTAACACTATAAACTATTACACCCATATTATTACCCTACCAACCACACTCAAGCAGGCCTTACTTCCACCAGACCCTGTAGTTAAAGTGAAATGGCACCTATATGAAAACCTTGGATTTTAACAATACATTTGAATTTCTGAAGAATTCCAGAGCTTTGTTAAAAAAATGTGGTAGGGGATGAACATGGATATTAACCCACATCTTTCAGGAGCATCAAAGTTCTTAACCATCCCAACAGTGCAAAGGGCCTTGGAAAACTCAATTCACTAGGAAGAAACTCTTAATTAAAAAAAAAATGCCCTGTGAGTGTAACTTTATAGGCTTAATCAATAGTTACATAATCTGACCAGTATCTTCCTGGATTACAATCAGAACCACATATTATAAACTTGGCAAAGCCTACTCAAGGCTGGCAAACAATAATTCATTGACTCTTTGGAAGCTGAGGGATAAAAAGTTCCATTTGCCTTCGAGTAAGTTGTAGTGAGAAAATAACCCCAGTGTCCTTGGACAACATAATTAGCACTCATCCTCAAAATCAGGGTCACTGACAACACAGACAAAACCTCTAGCTGAGAAGGGTGGCACAGCACGTGGTTATATCTTCAACATTAACAGGAATCATCCTTCAGAGTGGAAAGAACTGGCCCTAAATCTATGACAAGCATTCCCTAGGGAAGGAGGTTTCCATATGCATTTGGGTTTCCAGGCCAGGCTATTTCCCATTACTCAGCCTTGTCAGGACTCCTAAACGTCACCACACTTTGCATATTTTTAAGCTTTCAGATGCCTGCTAAACTGAGTAATACAGCTGGAAAGAAAAGTGTGAAACAATCCAATGACCCAACTATTGAGCACTACTGAGGTGGCCCAGGACTACCCCAGGAACTTCTTGTTTCTCTGATGATGGACATCTCTTCTGAACCTCAGAAACTGCATTGTTTGCCACCCATTTTAAAAAGGAGTCACCTGCTTAGAACCAACTGAGCAGTTCTTTCAAATTTCAAGGGGTGTGACTGAGGAAGAACATATAATTCTGTAAAAGTTATTTAATCCCTTACACTTTGAAGGTTCTTTCTGCTGAATTTTACCTTCTGAGGAATTACGTGCAACACATATCAAGTTCTAATAAAATCATCACATTATGTTCCACAGACACACATTATAAGGCTTTATGAGAATAAAGGATTTCTTTTAACACCTAGAATATCAGATGGCCTTTTCGTTTTTCTGCTGCAATGTTTCCCCTCATTAACAAGTGCCACAACAGCCTAATAATGCACATAAAATGCTTATATTAAGAATATAATTGTACCTTAAACTGGAATCAACCCTCTGGCCTCCTCAACCCAGATTCTCACTCAGGAGAAGTTTCTGAGTGTGCTGCCGTCTCTCTTCAGTAAGCTAGGCAAGCAACATACTCCCTAAACTGAGGCTTGGAAAAAGAAACACTTGCTGCAAATAATAAAAGGCAAAAATCACCCAGATATTAACTAGATACACACAGCTCATTTTGTAAGCTTTTGGTCAGTTACATTTAAGAAGAAGTCAGTAATGAATCATAGTTACTTCAATTTTTGAAAATGTTTCATACCTAATTCTCTATGCAAATGAGGTGTACAAATAACTCAAGAGAAGAGATCGTACATACCAGCCACATAAGGACTCCAGAGTCACTGCCTACTTTTACTCCTTAAAATCAACTACAGAAATCAGTGTGGGCCTCTGAATTCTGACGCTTAACACGTTATATAAGAGCAGTCACCATGCCTGCTTCCATAATCCCATGGGTCTCAAATGTGCGCTTCTACCTTAATAGTTCATCACATACCTTACCCCAGCCCATGGTTAATTTGAATACAGGTCTAAGTTTTGTCCTTTAGCACCCAACAGCTATCAAATTCAACAAGCAGTAATTGGGGGCTTTTCTACAAAGTATACTGTACTAAGTTCTGACAAAAATCAGGATAAGATCTAGTCTGTGACATTAAGTTTATCACCTATGATCAGATAAGCCTCTGGACCAAATCATGATAGCCAAAGGGTCTAATATGGCAAGCATATGTGAATGGCAGGCCAGCAGTTGCAAATTGGTGGCTCTTGGGCCAAAGCTGGGCTTTAGGGAAATGTGTTTGTTTTGGGACGGAACAGTGTCTGGAGAAACATAAGATTTTCTAATAATAATAATAATAATAATAATAATAATAATAATAATAATAATAATAATAATAATAATAAAAGTTTCAGTTTCTCTTGCAAGTAATCACCGGGTCAGCATTCCTGATAGCAGCAACCATTCTGCAAGCACTCCGTAGGAGCACAGACCTCTCCACATACTGGCCCACCAGGCCCTCTTCAGTCAGTTGCAGCATCTGTGTGGTCCCTGGACACTTCTGAGTTTGTCATTCCTGATATGGATACCACTGAGTCCAGATGGTGTTCAGAGCAGGTAAGATCAGTTGTGATAAGAAAGATGTATCAGAAAAACACAAAACCTTAGCTAAAAATGGAAGAAGACTAGGAAAAGAACATGGTTTTTCAGGAAGAGTACCAGGAAATAAGGCTAGAAATGTTAAATGAGGTGTAGAGGTTTTTAAACAAAACAAACAAAAACAAAAACAAAACCCCAAGAAGTTAGGATCTCCTAGAAAGGAAAGGGGAGAGACAAGAGCAGTTTTAGGGCTAAGTCAAGAAGAGTAGCCTGAGACGTGTGTTGTCAGATCCACAGCTTACCAGTAAGTTAAGTTTCAGTGCCAGGCCCCTCATAAATGTTAATCTTCTGAGCCATTAAAGTTGATTTCCACAGAAACAGAATATCTCTTTGTTCAACTACTTAAAACTTTGACTATAACAGTCCAGAGGTCCACCACTGAAGGCAATCAGCATTTTCTTTTTATAACATCCCTTAAAATAGGATATTCTAGGATTTATTTTTCCTAACAAACTAAAATTTTGACCAAAGAAAGACAGAGCAATTGGGTGTGATGTAATCTTGTTATTTAAGCACTCTCATACTTAGTTGTGGGGTGGTCCGGGGGAGTCCACAAATTTCCTATAACAGTCTCTCGTTAACTATGGTACATGCATCATTAACCCCTAAAGATGAATTAATTTAATTAGGAGGAGGCACTGGAGCCATAGCAGCTCTGCAGTTGGTGGGGAGTCTGCACAGGTAATAGTTGCTGGCCACAGGCTAACCCTGCCACAGGTTAACCTTCCCACAGGCCTGCCACAAAGGGAACACCACCATGACCACCTCAGCAGGGAAGAGATACCTACAGGCACCAACTGGTATGACTGTTAGAGAAGTGGCTTTGTGGGAGACTTGGGAATGAGCAGGAAGAGGAGGGGGTCAGTGGTCTGGTCCCTATTCTGTACTTTATCACCTCTAAAAAGGGATCACAAATCTTCCATTTCAAAGTCCTCAAGCTCACAGAGGTGTCCAACCTTTTGGAATCTCTGGGCCACACTGGAAGAACAAAAGTTGTTTTGGGCCACATATTAAATACATTGCAACACATAATTACAAAAACATCTCGTAAAGTTTTAAGTAAATTTATGATTTTATGTTGGACCACATTCACAGCCACTCTGGGCTGCATGTGAGCTGCCAGCTGCAGGTTGGACACCCCAGGACTTTCCAGACTCATTACCTCCACAACAGAACCCTTTCACCCTTGCCAGACACCATCTAGCACATAGCTCATCTTGACCTGAAGGCCTGGCCATTATGCAGAACTGAGGGGATGTGGTTCCTGGGAACAGTCTCTTCCCCAAAAGGCCCTCATGTCCCATCCCGAGAAGCAAGGTGCTTCAGTGAGAGCAGAGAGCAGAAGGTTTAACACTCATGACCTGGAGGGGATGGAAAGTGCAGCAAGAACCAGTGCTCACCTCTAGGGACACACTGAGAGGCTGGAGTTTCTTCAGTGAAAGAGTGAAGAAGGATTCCCCTAACTGAAAACCTTGCTCTATTAAAGCAGGAAACAGTGACTCTTGCTTCTGTAGCAGTTAAAACAAGTCAGGCAAACAGGACAGGAAATGAGGAATAAATTTGGAATCCTCAGTGCACCAAGTGCTTTGTAAAGTCCATCATTGCCCTTCTGCTCACAGAATGTTTTCCTTTCTCAACACCTTCATCCATACCCCTCTGCCCCTATAAATGTCCATGTGGAGATCAGCCTCCTGTAAAAACCACCACTGTAAAATAAAGGGTGTCTATTAAAAGCATGATGCAGCTTTAAAATTCATTAACTTCGGATTTACATATGAAAGCTGCAAACTAACAATACCTTATGAACATGTCTTTGGCTGCATGTGTCACCCAACAAAATTTGTGTAGAAGATGACACAGTTGACAACCATCAGTCATACTGTGTTCAATTTCCTGTTCCAACACACTGAAATGATTCTCCATTTCACACCGTGATTTCACACACTTTGCACCCACAATTAAAAGCCCTGACAGGAACATTGCTATGGGAGGGGAAAATAACTATTTTAACACAACCCCATAAAAAGTACTCCTGGTCACAAGAACGGGGTGGCCAAATCCCAAGCCTGTCTTTTTTAGCACAAGGGACAACAACCAAGGATTTCAGTGATTAACTGGGTAAGGAAACTACACCAGCAATGCTGGATTTTCAGAAATGAACCCTCCAATAGTGTATCACTTCCTTTAAGTACAGACACACATTAAAATATTAAAAACAAATAACAACCCCCACCCCCCCCATCTGACTCCTTATACACCATTCTAACACTCTCATCTAGATGTTTACTAGAACCAGGAAACGATCAAGCCATTTTGAGGCTTTTTTTACCCCTCATTTTCAACAACTCCCTCTCTAACATAATCCAATCAATGAAAATGATAGTATGCAAATCTCATGTTACAGAAATGTATGCCAAAGGATTAAAAAACTGTGTTAACTCAGTTCTGGATGTGTAATGATCCAGGCTTGTCATTGTTAAAGAAAGTGTTTAGAAGGACAATTTTAGGCAAATACACTTTTGGGTTACAAAAGAGCAATATATAGTAAGTTGCCTAGTTGTCCTTTATAGGGGAGGAAGAAGGAAATGAAAGTGCTTTTTTTAAGCAAATACATCTGTACAAACAAAAGCTAACTTCACTGTTATCGGCATCTCTCTCCTCCCTTCCTCCCCACACAAAAATTTTAAGGGACAAATGACATAAGTGGGTGTAACTACCTTCCCAGGCTAGATCTGCTCATAAGCAAAATCTGTCCTGGGCAGCCTGGGGTTCCTGGAGGTGTGTACTGGTGTCCCTTTGTCAGCTTCCAGGGGGCTTATATGCACGTTTCATTTTTCCAACTGAAATCACATCCACTACTCACTGCTCTTTAACATCTTTGTGCCTAGATGAAGCCCAAGCATCTGAAATCTAGGAAGCTGACACAAAAATACTCTGTATTTTAATATATTAAGTGCAAGATTCTTCCAAATGTTATCATGTGTTCTCAATACTGCCTTCTCTTCTAGGTTTTCAATGTCATTTTCTAGGTTTCAAACACTAAATATTACCTCCTAGGTTTATCTTACCTTCCTTTCCCAGCTACCTCAACCCTCAAAAATGAAGATCACTCAAATATACAGAACAGGTCTCTGCTATGAAAATTCAATTCCAAAACTGAATTTTACCCACAATTTTTCAAGAATACATTTGGCCTGTTATAGGAAGGTACACAAGTGTCTCTAGCTATTTTTTTAAAACAAAATGTGCAGTTTTAAAAAGGTTAGCCTTCTGACTAACAGTTAAGGCCCTGACTTTATTCACTAGCTTATTGACACATGATTTCGTTCTGTCAACTTTTCCATTGGGTTTTTTAAGTTTATGTGTGTCATCAAATACTTAGCTAAACCCAAAAGGCAACATTTTTTTTCCTATAATATGAGGCATCATGAAACACCGTAACTTAACATAAAAGTTTGTCTCCACCATTTTCTCAGGGCCACAGCCGCTTCTCTGGCTCTGGTTATTTAAATGGCTGAAGTGACACTAAGTCAAGGTGCAACAACCACAGAGTATTTAGCATGCATTATTTCATAGACTGCTTTCTGCTATTACAACATGGAAGCTCCTTTTCATTGAAATTATAAGCACAAAGAATCACAAGATGCATGTGACCTCCATCCTTGAACAGATTAAAATTTTACTATTTCAAATGGAAAACTGGCCATGAAAATGACTGAACCACAATGTATGTTCATTTCCTTCTTTAAAAAAAATCATTTACCAAGTCCTTTCAAAATGATGCCTCAACTTTTCCACATCTACTTTAACCCAGGGCCAGGGCAGCCCAAAGCCAAGAGCTCATGCCTTCTCTCTCTCTCTCTCTCTCTCTCTCTCTCTCTCTCTCTCTCTCTCACACACACACACACACACACACACACACACCCCACTCTTGAGAGTTTGCAGTTCCAGGTCATTTACTTCCAAAGATGCATCTCCAAGGGTGGATCCTAGCAGCAAATTCTACTTGCTAAACTATACCTTACCCCAATACAGGTACCTACAGCACGTCAGTCAGTTTTTAAAGTAAACACCAGCAACTTCTGGACAAGGTGGAGACATAGGTAGACACACTATGCCTCCTCACAGAACCAAATGAAGGAAAACAACAATTTAAAAACAAAAAATAACCAGAACTGATGGAAAATCTAACTGTATGGAAGTCCAACAAACAAGGAGTTAAAGAAGACACATTCATCCAGACTGGTAGGAGGGGCAGAGTTGAGCAACCAGGCAGAGAGGGCTTGCAGCAAAGTGGCGGCTGGTGGAGCGGGCACTCCCACATTCACTCGCAGATAAACCAGGTGAAACAAAGGGGCAGTGGGAACTCCCAGCCTCACAGGAGAGTCCATTGAAGAGACACACAGGGTCCTAGTACATACACAAACCCACCCACATGAGAATCAGCACCAGAAAGGCCCAATTTGCTTGTGGGAAGTGGGGGAAGTGACTGAAATCTGGCAGAGAGTGGAGCAAGCACCACTGTTCCCTCTAGGACCCCTTCCCCACATACAGTGTCACAACCCAGTGATATGAGTTACCCCGCCCTGGTGAACACCTGAATCTCCGCCCCTCACTATGTAACAGCCACATAAAGACAAAAAAAAATGGCCAAAACAAAAGAACAGATCAAAGCTCCAGAAATAATACAACTAAGCAATGAAGATATAGCTAACCTATCAGATGCACAGTTCAAAACTTCGGTAATCAGGATGCTCACAGAATTGGTTGAATGTGGCCGCAAATTAGATGAAAATATGAAGGCTATGTTAAGTGAAATAAAGGAAAATGTACAGGGAATCAATAGTGATGGGAAGGAAACTGGGACTCAAATCAATAGTGTGGACCAGAAGGAAGAAAGAAACATTCAATCAGAAAAGAATGAAGAAACAAGAATTCAAAAAAGTGAGGAGAGGCTTAGGAACCTCCAGGACATCTTTAAACATTCCAACATCCGAATTATAGGGGTGCCAGAAGGGGAAGAGGAAGAGCAACAAACTGAAAAACTTATTTGAACAAATAATGAAGGAGAACTCCTCCAATCTGGCAAAGGAAATAGACTTCCAGGAAGTCCAGGAAGCTCAGAGAGTCCCAAAGAAGTTGGACAGAAGGAGGAACACAACAAGGCACATCATAATTACATTAGCCAAGATTAAAAATAAGCAGAGAATCTTGGAAACAGCAAGAGAAAAGGAGACAGTTACCCAGGAAGGAGTTTCCATAAGACAGTCAGCTGATTTTTCAAAAGAGACCTTACAGGGAAGAAGGGGCTGGAAAGAAGTATTTCAAGTTATGAAAGGCAAGAACCTTCATCCAAGATTGCTCTATCCAGCAAAGCTTTCATTTAGAATGGAAGGGCAGATAAAATGCTTCTCAGATAAGGTCAAGTTAAAGGAGTTCAGCATCACCAAGTCCTTATTATACAAAATGTTAAAGGTATTTATCTAAGAAAAAGATAAAAAATATGTATAGTAAGATGACAGCAAACTCACAATTATTAACAACCACACCTAGAACAAAAACAAAAACAAACTAAGCAAACAACTAGAACAGGAACAGAACCACAGAAATGGAGATCGCGTGGAGGGTTATCAACAGGGGAGTGAGAAGAGGAGAGAGGGGGAAAAGGTACAGAGAATAAGTGGCATAGATGGTAGGTAGAAAATAGGAGGAGTATAAGAATAGTATGGGAAATGTAGAAGCTAAAGAACTTATATGTATGACACATGTATGAACTAAAGTGGGGGAATGTGGGTAGGAGGGGGTATGCGGGGTCGAGGGGAGTGAAGGTGGGAAAATGGGATAACTGTAATAGCATAATCAATAAAATATATTTAAAAATAAAATAAACACCAGCAAAAAGTAATTAAAAGCTCTACAAAACTCAATCATAAGTGACTCCTTTTGGAGTCTCAGTTACAGGGTGCAGAGACCTCAACAACACCACATGGATTTCTAGATACTCCATATCCTCTTTGTGTGCCAGGAGAGACAAGAGCCACCCACTTCCCACCTCAGGAGGAAATCAAGGCCCATCCATGGTTCAAACCAAACCCAAACATCAGATGAGCTCAGCTACATCATGGCAGCTTTCCTATGAAGAGCAATCACTTCTTTGCCTAGCACTTTATCTGATAACCCACCACCCACCCCTGCTCCCAGCTTCCACCATCAGTCCTTGTTGAAGGTATTGTGATGAAACTAGTTGGTTACAATTTCTGTTCAGATTGTCTGAGTCAAGTAAGTCCATCAGGACTTCCTTCTAATAAGCACACTACCTTGGGGAGAGAAGAAAGTTTGACTTGTTCCTGCATACTTCACATTAACAGAACTGGCATCATAAAGCCCTCCTCAATTAGAGGGCAGGTGAATACTAAGCCCAGAGATACAGGGGATCAAACAAAGTATAGTTCAGGATGGGACACAGTTGGCTCGATATGGCATTCAGGTCTGACATCCAGCTAAAATCCCCAGGCTGGCTTTTCTTTCTCCCCAACCTCCCACACTCAGTTCTGAAATACTATCAAAGCAAACAAAGGTGCTCCAACCCCAGGTCTGGTCCACATGACCACACAAGCATGACTCTGCAAAACTGTGCTGGCAACCACATTTACTTGCAGCAAACTCAAATGGGATTGATAAACCAAAGCAGGTTGGGATTTGATTAGGTTTAAGCTTGCACTGGCACAAAGAGAAAACCACCCACTCTCAAATGCAAAAAGCTACTGCAGAAGACACCTGCACAAACTAGTCAGGGTGGTTTACAGGGTTCCAGCACCTCAGAAAAACTCTTTCATTCCTAGGGGCATGAGACAAATGGTAGGCCTGTCACAATGCTGGGGTCAATATTTACCTAAGGCCTAGATATTCATGATGGTATTAACAAGGCACTTCTTCAATTCACTCATACACATAATTTGCCACTACAAAGCCCCCAAACAGATTCATTTACAGCTTGAATTTCTTTTCTTCCATTCCATACAGGAGTCTGGCCGTGGGGCCTACATTCTATGTCAGCAATAATCCTGGTGGCTTGAGAATAAAGTGGACCACATAACACAGAACTACCAATATCAAGTGGCCTGCACCCAATGATAACAACAAGATGGGGAAGGGAATAAAGCTCCTGCTTTCTCCATGCCTATGGCATGCATGTTGTCTGCACTGGAAATGACCAAAGCTCAGACCTTGCAGTAAAGTAATTGAACCCCTAGCACCACACCCAGGCATTTCTAACTGACTTGCTCACAGAAGAGGGTTAATCCAGCAACCAATACCCAAAGGTATGTGAGGCTCAGATGGAGACTAACTATTCAAGTCATTTTATCAGCTCCAATTCTCCCAAACTCCCTCTTCCTTCACCCTGTACGTAGTCTTCCTCCCTCAGTCTCTCCCTCCATCTAAATAAAGAGCTCTATGCAATTCCCCTCCCCAGGTTAAAAGTCATGATAGATAACTAGTCCATTAATATAAACTTTAGGAGGCCCTTGGGGCCTCTGAAGAGAGGTGAGAGGAAACCAGGGGCACAAGCAGATTCCTCCAGGTCTCTTGCCATCACTCAAAGTCCTCAGTCCCTTTTGCCATGGGTGCTGAAATGCAGCCCACTCAGTGGGTTGTGTTGGCTTCTTTCAAGGGGATAGCCTGTGGTGGCCTGCTTAGGAGGCCAATGCTAGGTTTTCATGCATAGGAAATTGAGGTTATAAAGAAAGATGGCCCTTTCTCCAGTAACAAATGAAAGAACTTTAAAGCCCTCTTGGCAAAGTTGATGGGAAATAACTCTTCAGCCAGCTTCCTATGCTTCACTAAATCTACTTTTCTGATCTCATACTCACAATTCTTCCCAACTAGATAGGCATCCCTACCAAACTCCTCATTCAGATTCTGGATACTCCATGCAGCCTGGGAAGGATCATCACACTTATATCTGCCAACAGGCTGCAAATCACTCTGCTTCCTTCCTAAGCAGAATGCAATGGTGATTGAGCTATGATATATAGTACACATGTGGTCTGTGAGGGACCAGCATTCCTACCTCTGCTTTAAATATACCTGCTGAGTGAAAACAGGCAAGTACAGAGCCCCAAATGGTAGCAGCTGAGGGTGTGGTCAGTTTTATTTTTTGTTACATAAAAAAATATACATGACACTTAAGCAGTCAATATTTCCTCATGCACATTGAAGTTAATAATTCACAAACCAACTGACATTCATCAAGGATCAGAAAACTTTAAGGTGGTTTGTGCAAACACTTCTGTTCTTGCTCTTACTTAACAGCTGGTGTATTTAACTGATGGCTTCTGTTGCCATTAGGGGAAGGTAGCACTTCAAAATGTTATTTGTTAAGCCAGATATACTACTACTACCCAAGTCACCTAGCCTCTGGATGTTATGCTATCCAAATTCCAGCATTTTTTTTTCTCATATGGAACAGTTAGGCAATTCTAAGATAGCAAAATTATTCTAACTTGCTGGTAAGATTTTTATTATAATCATGCTCTCTCATTTCTAATCTGTTCCCTCTACATGGACAATCCCCAAAGACACCAATGCATGAAAGAGCTACACATACAATGGAAATAGCACTCATCCAAGAAGCAAGCTGCCTGGATCTCAAACCATCCTGTCTTGCCCACATGAGGAAGACATGCCTCTCCACCTTGGTTACTCCTCACCCCAGAAACAGAGGGCCTAAATTCCCTCTCCCCTCCACCCTTCCGCTCTCCATCTCTTTCTTCATCTCACTTAACTTCACTCTCTCTAAAACTGTATGTGTGCTAAGAATGGGCTAAGGAAGAGGGGATCTATAGAAGTCTTCTTCAGCCATTATTTGGGTGTGTCCAATCGGTTGCAAGAGAGGATTACCAGTTGGTGGTGGTGCTTGTTTTCAACCAAAGGAAATTAAACCTTGGAGTATGAGTTACCTGAAAAGCCATGCTCCACAGCATGGGTTTATGAGCCTGTGATAGCTGCAATGCCACAGGCAGCCTTATTAAAGAGGTTACACATTAACCACTACACATCTCAAGGTAGATCCTATCACCTCCACCATCTCTACACCTTCTATACCCTGCCTTTGAAAGGGCTTCCTGGAAGTTGCTACCATGGCATTTGAAATAAATGCAGATGGGTCCATTTTTTAGTTTTTGTTTTTAATAAACTAATTTCAGTGCATGTAGCTGGTCCTTAAAAGGCATCTAACTAACCCCCACTGGGCAGAAAATAAGCAGTCCCAGGAGACCAGAGGTTTGGATGGCCAATCTGTGGTTACTTCTACAGGTGTATGTAGGCTGTATCAGACACAGGAAACAATGCCTGGGACCATACAACACAGCAGAAAAGCCAATGGTCACCCACATGTGGTTAGGAAATTAATGAACACAAAATGCTTATTAAACACCTTCCATGTGCCAGGAGTGGCACTGTACTCCATCCAGGACCACACTGCAGTAAGGTAGTCTCTAACCTCACTGAATTTACAATCAGGAAAGGACACAGACGTTGAGCAAGGAATCAGAGCCATGCCCCTAAGGCTTTCCTTGAAGAAGGTAGAGGCCCACCCCAACTTGGTGCTCTGGGAAAACCTCTCTGAGGAAATGTTTAACCTGAGACCAGAAGGATAAGTCATGCAGAAGGAGGCAGAGTGGCAAGGGCACAGTGGCGAGAGCACAGGCAAAGGTACTGAGGGCGGTAAAGGCTTCACTACCAAAGAAGACTCAGTCCTGTATCACCCAAAATCAGAAAGCCACAGTATCAGGCGACTGCAGAGGATGGTGGAAGGCAGGGGAACAGGGACTTGGAGCCACAAGGACTTGTAGCTGAGCCTAAGGGAGCCCACCATCTAGGGCAGTGGGTCTCACACATAAACCTCCAAAGCAGTGTCCCACCGAGAGCCTGATGAACAGGCAGACTCCCAGGCCTTGGCACCACAAATTCAGACTCCAAGGTCTATGGAGGAGTTTGAAAATGCCTACTGACTGCCTAAAGGACTAACAGAAAGCCACTATGTAATTACTATTTCATTTGTTTAGAGATCTGCCCACTGCCCACTCTACCTAAAAGGATCACCAAGGTGGGCTATCAATGTGTTTTCAAAGTGTACCTGTAAGTGTTCTCTCAAGCTCCCCACCACCACCCGGAATCCCTGCCTCCATCCACTCAGTTCATCCAGAATGGGACTGAGCAGCAAATTAAAAACAAACAAAGAAAACAGAAGATCAGATCCTCTACACCCAGGCCCAAGGTTCTAAATGCTGGCAGTTTCTGTACAGACCCCCTGAGGAGCATAGCGAGCCATTCTCCCTCTGGTTTCTTGCTGTAAAGGAAATCGCTGCAAGGCCTCGGCTTCCTTTCCCATTAAAAGCCACAAGGGCCATACTTTTCAATTAGCTGTGTCAGCCTACCACCCTGAAGCAGCCCAAGTTCAATATGTCTTCCTCCCTCCCAACCCCCCTCCCAGGCTTCCGGTCTCCACCAAACATTTCACACCTCCTTATTGTAAACCTGTCCAAAGCAATTACCCCTCCTGAGTTTGGACAGCCTCAGTACTGCATTTCTCTGTAATTTATAGCTGCAGTTCTCTTCGGCAACACAGGCTTGCCCTGGAGCAGAGGAAATACACAGAAAATGGTCAGACCTGGCTATAAATGCATACGCACAATAAATTTCCTTTGATTACAGGAGGGCAAATTCTCCCACTCTAGCAAAAAACACTGTGTGATGAGCTGCCCCAAAGGGTCTGAAATCTGTACTCACTGCAAGAATAACTATTGTTCTTTTCTGCCACATTCCCTCCTTCACCTGGGATTACAAACAGGAGACAAGAAAATCGAATAAACCAGGCAAGTATTGTCCATTATATTTCTACCTAAAGATGTTAAAAGTCTTCAAAACCTTAAAAATAAAATTCTGTTCATCTAAGGAATGTAAGACAAAGAAAAGTATTGGGCAATAACCAAAACCAATGAAAACTGTATAACCCAATTTAAAAAATGAGCAAAAAAACTGAATTGACATTTCTCTGAAGACATAAATGACCAGCAAGCACACAAAACCACAAGTCATCACAGGTGCTCAGCATCACAAGTCATTACCGAAATTCAAATAAAAACCACAATGAGATACACTTCACATGCACTTGGATGGATAAAATTAAAAAGACAGACAATAATAATAATCATTGGAGAGATTGTGCAGTAATAGGAACCTTCATAAGCTGCTGATGGAAGTCAAAAGTGTGTAACACAGGCTGTATGGAAAATAGTCTAGCTGTTCCTCAAAAACTTAAACAGAGTTATAATATGATCCAGCAATTCTATGCCTAGATACCTACCCAAGAGAAATAAAAACATACATTTGTATAAAAGTTTGTATGCCATGTTCGTAACAGCATTATTCATAATGCCAAAAAGTGGAAACAACTTAAAAAGTCCATCCACTGATGAATAAACAAAAGTTGATATATTCATTACAGTGGAATATTATTTAGTCATAAAAGGAAAGAACCCTGAAAACATTATGCTAAGTGAAAGAAACCAGATACAAAAGGTCCCATACTGTATGATTCCACTTATATAAAATGTCCAGAATAGGCACATCTAGAGAGAACAAGGACAGGTTGCCAGAGAATGGGAGGTAGGAAGAATGGGGAGGGACTGTGAATGGGTGATAAAAATGTTCTAGAATTAGTAGTGATGCTTGTATAACTCTGTGAACATACTAAAAATCCTGAATCACATAGTGTAAAAGGATGACTTTTATGGCATTTAAATTACATTTCAATACAGTTTTAGCAGACTTTTAAAATTCCAGATTAAAAATGCCACCTATTTCTGTATCATAAAAATGCAGAAATAACCTTTATCTTCTAGTTGCTAGTAGATAAATGAAGTTGGGAGCAGGCAAAATATCCACACTTCGGATGCTAAAGCCATGACACAACCTTCAAAAATGCTGCCCTCCCAGCCAGCACCTTCCTGCTTCCTAAACTGTACTGCACGCATACCACAGCTCTGCCCATGAATCTGTTAGCAGTGAAAAACCTCAGTTGGAGTCTATCCTCTCACAGAAAACAAAATTCTCAGCATTTTGAAATAGCGTTTTTTCTTCTTTTGACTAATTATTTAGTAAGGCTCTGAAAAGCAGGGTTCCCAATGGCTAGTCATTCAAAAATTAAGAACAAGCCATAAGGCAGGAGGAAATGTCACCACAATGGGGAAAAATAAATTAGATTAAGACTAAGGTCTGACTAATTAAGATATAACCCCTTTCAGTGGTTGCGGCAGGCAAATTTTAGAATAAAAGCCAGCTATTCCGGAAAAAATCCCTCCAGAGGAAAGGCTGGGAAGGTGAGGCTCTGAGACTATATGTTTCCATTTTAGAGTGAAGTGTGTTGAAGTGGAATGAAAGCACACATAAATGGTCAATGCCCCACTCCCAATCCCACGGGTATGTTGGTCCTTCCTGGACCAGAGCAGGTCCCCCCAGACTTCAGGTACCACACCAAGGTGCTGCCCTCACCAGCAAAGACTTAGTTAACTGGGAAGTCTGAAAGTCTAATGGGGCCAGGATGCTAACAAACATCAAAGGGATTCCAGGTGCTCCCCTTATGCAAAAAAAACTTCTTTCACCCAGCATCATTCACACTTTCAGAGTGCAAAGTTCACTCTGATACTAGTGGCTTTCTCACTTTGTAGCTTTCTTGGCAAGTGTCCCTTGTCCTGGTTGTTCATTAATACACAATAAGAACATTAATGGCATTGTTTTGCCTTGGGCAGGGGGGCTGCGACCAATTTAATAAAGCCAGCATTGTCCCTAGGGTGGGGGAACCCCACCTTGCAACTGACAGAGGATTCCAAGATACACAGATCAGAGGGTATGTTCATGTCCATACTCACACAGAGTTAAGTATTTCACAAGATGTTTTTTATATGCCTCCATGGCAAAGTAGGTTAAGATTAAAATGTTTATCTTACCACAGAAATTGACTGGCACTTTTTCCTTTTAACCCTTTCAACCTCAAGTTACATCTCACCTTTAAAATCTTTACAGAAGTACTGACATTTGCAGCAGGAAGACAAATGAAGGAACATCTTGAGCCAATCAGACTCTAAGAGAACACTGGACAGTTTGCTACTCTTACTTTTCAAATCAGACAAACACAATGACAACTTACTTTCAAGACCATGTTTACATTGTTGAAAGCCACATTCCAAACAGGCCGGTTGGTAGAGGGAAGCAGCTCACAGGCCAACCTTGTTTATGCTCCAAGTAGGTTTGACAGAAAAACCGCATCAATTTGTTTTAAAATAATTTCCATTTGCTGGAAACTGTTCCTGAAGGGTTCTCCACCATGCTAATCTGCTCTGATTCCTACCAGCTGTAAGTAGCAGGCAGCTAGGGCAACTGCAGGCTGACTCAGCTGACTCTGCAGGGACGGAGTGGCTGCATCTAGAGGTCTGCAAAGCCACTGCCACCTTCCCCTCCAGGACACACAATCAACTTCCATTTAAGAAGAAAACAAAAACACCTCCTAGTTTATAGTCACAATCTATGACACGCCCATACAGAACACAGTTTGTTATGCAATGACACCTGAGGAAAGAGGCTTTTCCTACTCACAAAAACATATAATCTCTTGTGCCCTGGCTGGCGTAGCTCAGTGGATTGAGCGCAGGCTGCAAACCAAAGCATTGCAGGTTCGATTCCCAGTCAGGGCACATGCCTGGGTTGCAGGCCATGACCCCCAGCAACCACACATTGATGTTTCTCTCTCTCTCTCTCTCTTTCTCCCTCCCTTCCCTCTGTAAAAGTAAATAAATAAAATCTTTAAAAAAAAGAATTTTTTAAGGAAATGCAGATAAAAATAACTGCAATTTTCATGTATTAAACTGGTGTATGGTTACAGAAAAAAAAGTAATGTTTGTGAGGGTGTGGAGGAAATGGGCACAATTTCAACATAAATTGGTAGCCTCTTAGGAGCAGTGGTGCCAAATCTTAAGAATTTGCAATATCCAAAGCAATTTGGATTCAGTAACTCATCTAAGGAAATAAGAAATGTATAAACATGTATGTATAAGGATATTCACCACAGTTTAGGAAAAAACCTAAATGCCCAATGTCAGGGCAAGTTTAATTATAACTTACACCGTAGTTTTTAGAAAATGCCTAAATCAAAGAAAATATTCATGCTATTAGGTCTTTATTTAAAAAAAAGCAGACATGATGTACACCTGAAACTAATATAATGTTATATATCAATCATGCCTCAATTAAAAATTTTAAAGTAGAATTACAAATAAATAGCAACCCTAAATTTGTTTTTAAAATGTTAACTCAAAACAGGTATTCAATGACAGACATTGCTGGAAATGTATACAACAAAGTGGTAATATTTATCACTAAATATGAGATCAATTGTTCTTTTTCCTTTTGTAGTTTCCTCTTTATTCAATAAACACACCTACCAGAAAATTTAAAGTAATTAAAATAAAGGCATGGTCACCAGGCAAACAGGTCAACAGCACAAAATCCCTTTAACATAAAGTCACCCTCCCCAACCATCACAGCTTACTAGGTACACAAGGTCCTTCCCACAGAATCACAGCCCAAGACCTCAATACCATTAAAATACACATGAGGCAGAACTCGCTGGGCAGAACACAGCTTTCCCACTGCCTCTCATTAGCATTGCGGGAAGACTGCCCACACCTGAGGTCCACGCCAAAAGGGGCCAGATTTAGAGGTCCATCCGCCCAAACGCTCCTGCTTAGAAGCCTCTGTAAATCTAAGTTGCTAGTTTGAATTGAACCTGTGAGGGTATGGTATTCTAACCTTAATATTCTTATAGCTTGCTCTGGTCAAGGAGAGAAGCCTTTCCCATTGCCAGGGAAGAGGGAGAAAAACAACCTTGGCCTGGTCACCTTTTTTGTCAAAGTAGAGGACTTAGCAAAATAACAAAGAGCCAAGCAAACCAAACCAGCTGCCTGGCCAGGGCTCAGCATAAACTGAGCAGAATAACCACAAGGGAAGGGCGTCTAGACAGCCTCAGTCTGTGCAAGAAGCAACTCTCCCCTGCAGTGTCAACTCTGAAAAAGCAGACTCCAAACATCAGCTCCAGCAAGGAGCAGATGAGAGCCATGTCACAACTGGGAAATGCACTGAGGGCTCCCTGGCCAAATGCAACACAGAGGAGCTGCCCGCCAGCCCACCTGCCAAGGACAGCTACCAGAGGTCCAGAGGGAAAACGATACTGGGACCCTACATGGGATACAGATCGCATGCTTTAACTGAAAAGGAGTTCCGGTAACAATACTTAGATTCAGGATTTTAAAGCCACCTTCCTACAACAGAAGGACTAAAAAGACCATCTATTTTTAATATGGCATGTAAATTACCTATCTGTCATCCTTCAACTTCGGTTCTCTTTGAGGCTTCTTCCTTACCTTTCTTCTAGTTTCCCAACTAGTTTCTCAATTAGTATTTGGTGGCAGGTGGAGACAACTATCAACTAGATGAGGCATAGTTAGGAAATGTACAAAGAGATGAGCCCTTAGGAGGCCAGAGTTATACTAAGTGTCTGGGAGAGGTATTTCTCTAGAACTTGTAGGAACACACAGAACGAGTAAATACCAAGAGCTCTATCTACTTCAATATCTGTACTGGCAACAAACGTGTCCCAGGCTTTGTGCTAAATTCTGAGAATACAACAGTGGATCAGAAACAAAGCCAGTCCCTGCCTTTAAGGAGTTCACAGATTAATGGGGGCGAGAGACAGTAATCAAATATTACATGAAACTTCTGTATAAAGTACTTCAGAGTCCTCAAGTAAGAATCTAACCCAGAAGGAAAGTCAGCAGTGGTTTCCAGGGGAAGAGACATTTAAGGGGGATGAGTAGGAGGCTTGCAAGTCAAAGAAGGAAAAATATTTCTTCAGGCAGAGGGAACAAAATATTAAGAGCTTAGAAAAAGTTCCATGTGATTGCCAGGACACATGGAGGACACATAAGACACATAAGAAAGGCAGGACACATAAGAAAGAATGATGAAGGTGGAGAGGTAGATGGACAGCCAGAGCTTTACCCATTGGGAGTCGTGTGTTCTAACCTACGATTCTGCAAAAACTCCTGTGGCTTAGAGGGGGACAAACCAGATTTGAGTAAAAAGATCTCTATTTCCCTGAAGCAGGGGTGTCCAATCTTTTGGCAACTCTGGACCACACTGGAAGAAGAAGAGTTGTTTTGGGCCACACATTAAATACATTGAGACAGGTAATCACAAAAAAAATCTCATAATGCTTTAAGTGAATTTATGACTTCATGTTGGGCTGCATTTACAGCCATCCTGGGCTGCATACAGCCCATGGGCCCCAGGTTGAACACACCTGCAAAAGTCTGCATAACACACAGACATAGTGTAGAAGAAAAGTGGAACATAAAATTTATCATACAAAATCATTGATGTATTCCAATGTGCTTCCATCTCTCTCTCTGCTATGGTCCTTTTTTAAATGAAATGTCGGGGGCAGTGGGTCACTGCCATAGCAGTCTCCCAGGATCACATACATCTCACAGAGCCACACAACCCAAGGCACGTCAAGGATTTCTGGCAGCATATAACCTCCATTAGCAGGCTAAACTGTTTATATGTTCTGGAGTTAAAAATACACCAGTCAGGTCAGTGTTAACACCAAGGCCTTATCACCCAGGCTGTTTGTAAGCTGGTTACACAGGCCGGCCTCGGACTTGCCCATCTTCTAACTGTGCCTCAATCTTCAAATTATCTAAGGCTACATCAGTAAGATTATAATAAAGCCACCAAATATACAGGCATTTAAGAAAAACACTTTCCAAACCCAAGGATACTTTACTGTTTATAAATAGTTTACTTTTTTTGATCCCTGAGTATATAATATTCTCAGTTGCTCCAGAAACCAAAGAAATATGGAACAGGAACAAAAACCACAACCTAACAGAAACAATAAACAACAGATGGCGAGACATATGCTAGCATCCCCTTCACCAAAGGGGCACACCAAAAATGGACTCTACACACCAGCCTACCAATAAGAAGCGTGCTGTTCAAGGTCACATTCAGACACCATTCCAGAGCACTAGCTCTACATGTAGGCCCCAGAAGGGTTGAAGGGCCACTCACTGGCTTCAAGGAACTCACAGACTTGGAGGGGCAAGACAAACACAAGAAGACAGACAGGACTAGTCTTATAGTATTTTTTTTGAATACAATCATGGAGAGTCAGGTTTGAGTTCCAACTCCAGCAAGTGTGAGACCCTGGACAAGTCAGTCAACTACTCTGGGCCTCATGCATAATATGGAGGTAATGTATTTCACAGAGTTAAGATGATAATTAAATTAGTTAATGTACATAGGTTCTGCTGCAAAAATGTGAACTTCTCTTACTGCTATAGTTATAATAATAATGACTAACCTTCCTCAGGTTCTTACTGTGTGTTAAGCCCTCTTCTAAAAATTATAAAATATTTCAATTTTTCCTCATTTCAAGTTTAGTGAGCTAGACACTACACTTATCCTTTTAACAGAAGAGGATACTGACTCAGGGGGAAGCTGAGTAAACTGCCCCAGGTCACCCAGGAAGCTGGTCTGCCACCTAACAATATGGCTGTTTCACCCCCACTGCCACCACCCCTCAAAACCACACCTGTGGAAGGAGGCAGAGCTTTGCAGAGGACAAGGACACCACAGCCTTATCTTCCCTAGAAGACCCTTTAACACTTCACTCTTCTGGGCTTTTCACTGGTTAACATGGCTTGAAATTATTTGAAGAGTTGAAGACAAATGCTAAAATAAATTCAGACTCACAAGTCATATTTGCCTTAACTAGTGATTCTGATTATTTGGTATTTATGAAAAAATGTTAAATATCATCCATCTCAAAGCAAAGGGGAGGGGTCCCAATAATAAGTGTGGCTGTCATACTGCTTTCCATATACAGGCATGTCTATTTTAGGTATCACAATCTCAAGTCTAATTATCTGGCCAATTTTACCTCAATGTTCATTTTTTAAAACTTTGACTAGAATTTTCCAACTGCACTGTAACTTTAAGCTTTTGTGTTTCTTCTACATTTAAAAAGAAAGACATTTCCCAACATATAACTCCCAGATGGAGAATTCACAGATGATTCATCTCACAGAACAAGTGTTCAGAGACATCAGCGCCAAATAGAGGAAAAACTTGGAATCCCCTTCTCTCTCAAAGTAAGAACTCGCCTAGATCTGCTTTGCTCAACAAAGTTTGTTTTCAATTATACTTCCAAATTCTTTTAACAATGACTGCATGGCGTCGGATACCAACACATCTGATTCTTTGAAGTGGTTCTCAAACAGAAAGTAGAAAATCAGGAGAAAGGGGAAAAAGAAAGAAGGGCCATCTATAATTGTTGTTTTAGGTCAAATATTCTCTCCAAAACTTCTCTTGGACATATAATATCAGAAAATCCACACACCGTACTTCTCACTTTTGAAAGCCTGCTCTGCAAGGAGCACTGGTGACTGGAGAAAGCCTCTGAATTCATCCCTTAACCACCCCTCCCTGCCCCTCTCTCCAAGGGAACACAGATCCTCAGCAGAAAATACTCTTTACTTCTACCTCAGTTCCAAAACACTTTTGTTAAGTCCTCCACACAGGTCAATTAGAAGGAATCTTCCAGAATAAATCTCAGAACCCCTTTGGGAAACAATGAAAATGTGTGAGATCATTTCTGCCCAGAAAAAAGGTACCAAGCCCCATGAAGGAAAGTCATAGGGCAATAAGTAGGGAGGGAGTCCTAGGTACATGAAATTGAACAATCCCTGTTACTTTCAAGTCTAAGTAGAGAAAAAAGACAGGGATCTGTGAAAACTTAATTAACCAGACAGACTGAGAATCCTCTAAGAGAGAATTAGATTTAAAAAAATACATTCACCAGAATGAAGGCAAGTAAATAAGAGAGACTGCCTGACATTGACAAAAGTCTAGTGGAAGGGTAGGAGGATTATTTTCCCTATTTTGATCCCAGAAAGCACATGGGAAAAATGCCATCTTTAGATCTTAAAGGAGAATTTTTAAAAGGAAAAAAAGTCTAGTTCTTCGGACTATTTGCTTTAAACCTAAATTAGTCCCTAATTCCTGTTAAACTTCCTGTCAAGAAGTTCCAAACCACTAACTGTGCCTCCAATTTTACAGCATTTTAGTTGTATCCCCAAACAAGTTTCCAAATTCCAAGAATTTGTTCTAAAGAAAAAGAAAAAATCCAAAGTTTTCTCCTTATGAAAATTTACATGACAAAGAATGAGTGGAAGAGAAAAAGCCCAGGAATTTCCACTCAAGGAATTAACAAACTCCATGTAGAAGAAAGGTGAATATTCAAAACAGAGAAAATAAAATTTCTGTATTATTTAGTAGGACAAATAAAAGTCTTTTAAGGAGTCCAATTTTAATAAGGATCGTGATTTTCAAGAATAGTGTTTGTCTAGGCCAAAACCAATGAAAACCTAGTCAGATGGATAGATGTGGTATAAATTTGACCCTCCCCTCTTTAAAAGACCACAGTTGGATAAATCAAGCCACTCAACTGTATATACTAAGCTGTTGAGTTTCCATCTTGAAAGGTGTACACTAACTCTCTGGTAAAAAGGTGGAAAGTGCCCTGGCTGGTGTGGTTCAGTGGATTGAGTGCCAGCCTGTAAACCACAGGGTCACGGTTTCAATTACCAGTCAGGGCACATGCCTGGGTTGTGGCAGGTTCCCAGGGGGCGTGCATAAGAGGCAATTACACATTGATGTTTTTCTCCCTCTCTTCCTCCCTCCCTTCCCTTCTTTCTAAAAAATAAATAAACAAAATCTTAATAATTAAAAAAACAGGTGGAAAGCTACTCTGATATATATGTTCCTTACACATAGTCAATGGTGAGCCAGCTTAGAAAGGATAGACAGGGAGTATAGCTGCCCATCCTTTGGCAATAGTCATTTAAAGCAGTTTACCGGCAATGCCTACAACTACACTCATCCCAACTATGCACTAAAGGCCTACTTAAGAAGGATGCTACCTACAGTGGCCCTAAGAAAGGCAGAGATAGGCAACTCTTTGAGAAAATGTGCCCTTAATTTATTTGCTGTTTCTAATCTAAGTGTTCAAAAGCAAAATGCAGGATCTTAAGTAGGTCTGTACCAGCTCCCACAGTTCTCTCTGGGCCAGAGGGAAAAAGGTGGCAGCATCAAAGAAAGAAATACCAAGGAGTCCTTTCTCCCCTTCTACAACACAAAAGGTTCCCTCATTGCAAGATCCCAAGCACACCCTATTTCCCTGTGCTAAGCAGGTTACACACCTGAAGATTCCACTCAGAAGTACTGACCCTGCTAACATTATTTTTAAGTAAGTATCCTAGACATGCAGATGGATTTACTAATTCCTACCATCCGATGAGTAGTAAGTTTATTCCCTCTTTGTTTCAAGTGGGATAAAATCATAAAACCTGAAATTGACAAGTTTTTAAAGTCATACATCCCTTTATATAAAGGAAATTAATTGATTAATCCAAGGTCACACTGCCAAGCAGGGTCAGGGCCAGGACAAAACCCCAAGGTCTCCTGACCCAGCCATGGACTATTTTCCCATCCTACCACATTCCTGCCTTCACAGCTTTAAGAAAATTAATTTTTTCCTGTTAAGTCAGTAGTTTTATTCCTGTTTGGTCAAGAACCTCTTAAGGAAGCTTAAAGAAAATGTGGGCTCCTTTCTGCCCAGAAAGATGTACTGTGCTCTAAGACTTCACATACAATAAAGCTCCCTAGACCCACTCCCCTCAAAATATTTGCCACTCTTTAAGTCAATCTGGAGTTCAGTATAATGTAATCATTTCTAAGTACTGTTCTTTCAAGTAAACTTGTGAAAGAATCCAAAAATCTCCACAGAAGAGTTCCTGATTTTTCTCTTGGGCAAAGCACACACCTTGATGAGGCCAAACCACCCATGGCCAACAGAGCCCTCACGGACACCAAATCTGAGAAAACATTCAGAGGAATTTGGGCTGAGGCAAACCTTAATAGATGAAAAACATTTCAGTTTGCTTTCTGGATCTCCTCCCTTCCAAATTCGGAAGGAACACTGTCCCACTCAGGCTGCGTCTGCATCCATCACTCTGTTTCATCAACAACCAACTTCCTGGGAGCAATGAGCTCTTCTGGCTGTTTACAAGTTCTGCAAGCACTGAGAGTTTTTGTGCCAGAAACTTACACTAGCCCAGGTGGAAGGAGCAAATCATAGGCAAATTTTTTTAATTGAAAATAAAATAACGAAAATATAGGTAAGATGCACAGTGGTGGACCAAGGCACGTGCACTGCTGAATCAAATGAAAAATGAAGTTCTCTCAATTTGCAAAATAGAAATTAAATTCCTAGTTGGAATTTCTCAATTGTAAGTATTTTCTCCCATAAATTTTTAAAAACCCTTTGGCATGTGCTTCCACTTTTCTAAACATAGAATCCACTGTAAGATGGTATCTAATTAAATATCATATAAATTTAATTAAGCTGAATATATCCATGAGTTTAACCTGACCATGTTGGACAGCGTTTAAAACCTTTGAACACTCCATAATCCATGTAAAGTTATATTTTCACAAGTAGAATATAGAAATCATTCCATAAACTATGACCAAGTGAATGGAGCTTGGATGACTACGTGACTGACCCCCATTCAGATTCCTAATTAAGCTGTAGCCATCATGAAATCTATTCTAAAAAGGGCTCCAAACCAACCAAGTAACAGGCTATGGAGAAATTAAACTATGGACTTCCATAAAACAGAACAAAACCGTTCTGCAATTACTTGGAGAAAAGCATTCTGAATCTGTATGAAGCTTAAATCAAGCACAGAGGGTTCCAGGAACCTAGTTCTTTGCTTTCTGAGGATTTTCTTACAGGGTACCCTAAACTCTATTTAAAGCAGCCTCAAGTAGCCGCAGCTGGAGGGTCCGGCCTTACAGAGTAAACAATAGTTAACTCAATTCAGACTCAGGACTTAACTATAACCAATGGTTAATTATCCTTCTATTAAGTAACAATATCTGAAAAGTCAGTTTTTAAACGACCCATTTGTAATTATGTTTGCTCACTAATGGATTCCAATCAACAATTAAATAGCACAGTAGAAACTTCCCCATTGAGAACTACAGGGGGAGAGAGGAGAGTTCTGGGAAAGCCTCCAGGAAAAAGCACTTTTGAAGCCCCTCCCGAAAGAGAACAGAAAAATCCTGTATTCTGAAAACACAAATTAATAATGCACACTGTATATGCTCAATAAACATTCCATAAATACAGAGCTTACCAAAAAAATAAAAATAAAAAACCCACAAAATAAAAGCTGAAATTTTTCAAGTTGTTCAAATCCACATTTCTTAAAACATACTTTAGTAAATTGTATGATATGTGAATTATATCTCAATAAAGCTATTTTTAAAAACCATACACATTTACCAATGAAATGATAGGCCTGGACTTGCTTCCCAAAAACATGGAGAAGTGCATTGGGAAGTAGATCAAAGAGCTGGGGGATGGTACATAGAGTTCATTACATTATTTGTCCACTTCCATTAGATATCTGTTATCCCCATAGTAAAGGGTAAGAAAAAACACCTTACACCAACAGAAGGGAATTAGTTTATTTAAAGTACCTGGCTGCATATTCAATGTTCCTTTAATTCAGAATTTTGTTTTAAATAAGACTTTTCAGCTCTGGCTGGTGTGGCTCAGTGGACTGAGTGCCAGCCTGCAAACCAAAGGCTTGCTTGTTTGATTCCCAGTCAGGGCACATGTCTGGGTTGCAATCCAGGTCCCCAGTAGGGGGCACCTGAAAGGCACCACACATTGATGTTTCTCTCCCTCTCTTCCCTTCAAAAAATAAGTAAATTAAAATCTTAAAAACAACAAAAAAAGACTTTTCAGATCTTCTCACAAGAAAAAGATGCTCTATCCCCAACTACCAACTTCCCAAACAGTTATAGTTGTCACTGCCCACACAGAGCCCAGCCTGTCAATTTCTTTGCACCCAGCCCAAAGTGCTAAGACTCAGAGGTACATGCAAATGATTCCATACAAAGAATGCTACAACTACAACATTTGGAACTAAAGTGAGATGATCTGTCCCCAGTTCAAAAGTGCTCAGTCCTTTTCATTGTATCTAATAGGCACCATCAAGTAGGTGGGAATTTATCAGTGTAACGTATGCTCTGACTGAGATAAGCAGCAAATTATTTGAACAGCAAATTATAAATTGGTGGAAGGAGCAAAGGACAGGAAGTGAGGGTGGAGGGACATCTGCTAAATGCTACAAAGAAAAGTCTTAGATGATTACATTATAAGAAAAAAACTACTATCTATATCTCCACCTTGTTTCTCAACATGGAGCTAATTCTACTTGAGACAGACCCTCACTCACTTCATTCATTTCTTCCTTATGATACCTTGAGATCTAAAAGATTACAGACCTGTGCATGACAAAAGTTTAAAGGACAATCTATGTAAATCGCTTAAAAAGAGACAGATCATACTTTCTTTAAACTCTCTAAATGGCACCTTTTGCCAAAATAAACTAAACAAGCAGTGATTGGAACCTGCATCCTGGTTCATAAGGAAACCAAGACATATTAGACTTGCGGGGATGAACGGATTGGTTGTTCGCACAATAGGCTTTACCGGTTGTGGTAGATTAAACAGTAAAGAAGCAAATAATTGTAGTGGGCAAGGCTGTCAATTGTGGCCACTCACTGGGGAAGGGACATGGGTAGGGTACAGGTGCAAAGAAGCCACCACACATGGTTCTTCAGATGGCACCCTTAACAGATTCCTCAGGTGACTGTGATCACTGCCCAAGGTCCCCTATAAAGTTACTTTAGGATGGCAAGCAAACCAAACCAAATGAAAAATGTCAGAGCTCTCCAGCTTTCTGCATAGAACCCAACGATTACCTCCCCTCTACACCTCCTCCTTCAACTATTTCCAAAGAAAAGTGGGTACAGTACAGGGCTCAGCTGGCCCCATAGTCTGTAACATAACCCGTGTTTTGAGGAGCACACCTGCATTTTTCCAAGCTATTGACCAAGAGGAGTTAGTTACATCTCGGTCAGGCTCAATTTCAATGAAACCCTGGGAAATAACAGGATAAAATTATTAGTTTAAGGTCCTCTCATTTCCCTGCCTCCTTCCCACATCTCACCTCCCAAAGGGATAATGCTAATAGAAGTAGTTGCACAACTGGAGTACATTGTTAAACCACCTCGATAATTTTTGCTAATTGTATAATTTGTTGCAACTGTTCATAGCTTCCTGCCTGTACATCTGAGCTTCCCAAGGGCACATGAAGTTTCACTGTTTCTCTCTATACCCTAACCCTAACCCTAACCCTAACCCTATCACCAAAAACTATGGGAGAAAGCTGCTTGGGTATAAGCCCTGCCGTCCTGCCCAATCCAAAAGAAGCCTTCATACCAAAAAAGTAAACTTTTCCCAGGAGGGCCTTTGTCACTAGGAAATGTGACTTGCAGAACCTTTGTGTGAGAGGATGCAAAATTTGATGTACTGAGGCCTTAATTTTCAAATTGTGTTCTGGAATCATCAGCAAGCTGATCAACCCACATTGTGAAATTACACTAAAACAAATATGTCATCTAACTTTGTCCTCACAGCAGCCATAAGATAGAATATTATGATCCCTTTTAAGAAATCAAGGAAAAAGGTTTGCCCCAAATCACACACATAGCTACAGAGCAGTGGAGGCAGGAAATAGACCCCAGAAATAATTTTCCATCTCTTCATCACTATTCATCAGTGAAGGGTGTGTACTCCGTGTGATCACCAGATGAGAACTTCCCCAATTTCACAGAATAAAACCGAAGAAGGCTTTACCCTCACCCATTTTTTCCCCATCAGTAACCCAAACCAAGATTTGGGGTTCAACTGGGTAGCAATTGCCCATTTAAAGAGCATCAAAAAGAACTGAAGGCAAGACACCAAAAGCATGAAACCCATGGAAATAAAGAAATAACTGTTTTTAAAATAGAGAGACTTTTATAAACAGACTGGGTTTATAGCTTGTGTTTCAGAAGACAATGTATAAAGTACTTGGATAGAAAGTACATATAAAGTATTAAATTATATAAAACATAATAGTATGTAAGTATATAATGCATAAGGCTTTTGCATAAGAAAAATACATAAGCACATCCACTCCCCAAAAGACAGAATACAAATTAGCAACTTCCAATGGGACTGGACACAAACCACAATTTTCTTTTTGATATACAATCTCCATCCATTCATTTTGCTTTAATGACAACAATGGATGTACCAAATTCTTCATTAGAAAATTTCTCAGCCCTAGGCATGTAACTGGCTAATTAACTGGTCTGTTTGGGCAGTATTCTAAACACTGCAGTTGTATAAAAAAATAAGTGCAGGTTCCAAGGGGATAAACTACTGTGGAAACTTTAACCTCTGGTCTTCAAAGTCCTACTTCTTTGCATGGAGAGCTAAGAACATATCTGACCTTCTTACCAACTCCCACACTTTCTCTTGAAATAAAAGCAGGAGACGAGCACATTACTGACATACAACATGAACGGAACTAGGAGGTAGATGGAATGGACCTCACTGCCTCAACATCATGCTTAAGTCATTAAAAAAATTAAAAAACAAAAACAAAAAACAAAACAAAACAAAAAACACTAACAGCCCTGAATTTCCCACAGGCCAAGAAACACTGGGGAGTTTTAGATATTTCTCCTCTGCCTGGGAATGTCTCCTCCTCCCCTCCACCCTCCTATCTAAAGACAATGCCTTCAGCCTTTGAAACTGCAACCACTGTAAACAGCTCTGAATATTAACACAGCCTAGAGTCCCATTGCTTTTAAAAGACCCCTAGGGTTTCAAATTGCAGTCCTGAGGAGGGGGAAGGTCCCTAGTGAGTAAATGTCACCAAGCTCATTCAAAAAGAGTTGAAAGTTAGGCTTGCTCATGAAACTTCAATCTATGGGTATGTCAGAGAAATCCCTTTCAGTTTTAAACAAGTAAGAAAAAAAATTAGAAAGACCTGGGACAACCAACATTCTTTATTGCTTAGAGTGACTTTCAACTCAATGAACCCCTTTTCTAGATTCCTCTGCCTGTGGATGTCACTTTTAAAATAACCATAGGCTATTTTAAATAACCTCCTTCCGCCTTCCTTCCCACTAACAGATCTTCAGGGCTTTAGCAGGTGCACAAAATGGGCCCAGGTGCATTGTTAAGTCACACAAAACCCTGCTGTTCTCTTGCATTCCTGTCCAGCCTGAAAGAGAGGATGCTGAAAAGACTCTGCACCAAGGAGACACCTCTGCAGAATGGGGGAGAGGCCCTTTCATTGTGAGCATGTGTCTGAGGGAGAGAAAGGTCAGCCAGGGGCCATCCCAATGTGCTCAGGGAAAGCTGCCTGGGGAACCCAGGCAAAGGAATTAACACTGCAGGGACGGAAATCTTCAGCTCCAGGAGCAGAGCTCAGATGCTGGACATTGGGATGTGTCCCCTAGGATCCAGTTCTCATTATACTGCACTGAATCATCTTCATCTTTCTGGAGACGAAGAATTATTGTTGATAATATATTCCAAAGTTCAAAGTTTGTGAAATCTACTGACCAAATGTAATTATGGAAAGAGATGAACACACTTCTTTTTTAAACGGTCCCTTGAAAAAGGAGGCAAGAACAGCTCTGACATACCCTAAAGGCAAGAGGAACACTGTGCCAACATAGCTCACTGGGCCTTGGGCAGGGGTCTCTAAGCACTGAAAAATTAGATTTTATGTCCATAATTTCATATTAGGGGTCTTTCTCTCAAGGCAACCAATTCTATTTGCCAGAGGCTTCCTCTTACTCAAAAAAGGTGTGGGAGAACTAGTAAGAGACAAGGGCCCCAGCCTGGAGGGAAGCAAGGCCATGCCTCTGACATTAGTTGCCACAAGTCCTCTGAGTTCCAGCTAAAGCAAAACTCTGAAAGCCCTCACACCTTTCAGGTTTTCTCTCCCCATTTCCCGGTGGGTAAAATACTCGCTATTCCAAATCACCCTTTGCCCTTCCTGACAAGTAGGAAAATGTCAATGTCTCCTGTGTCCTTGATAAGTGATATAGGGACATAAAACAGAAATGGGCAGAAGTCAGAACCTCAGGACAATTTGGACAACAATCTATTTCTTAAAACAAACAAACAAACAAACAACAACAACAACAACAACAAACCATGCAGAATCCCAAGTTGGGTTCCTAAACAATTTGGTCACCTACACTTTAAATCTAATTTGCATAAACAGGATGGGAGGTATTTTCCAAATTCTTAATTCACAGCACCCTGCACACCTGGACCCCAGCACAACTGTAAAATTTGAAGACAAAAGCACCCTTTGCTTCACAACTACAACAGCAACCGCATTTTGTTTTTATTTTCTAAAGTAATCATAAGCATCACTTACATGCCCAAACCAACGATTCAAGGCACCCAGGTTTGGTACTGGAAACACATAAGGACATATAATCCAAGGAAGCCCAACCAACACATTCCTCTTTGTGTGGCACAGGAGAATCACATCTGGTGTCCCTTGGTGAATGTCTTTGCTTTCGAATGCCACGTCGTCTTCCCTCCACACTGAGAATGAGAATCAGGGTTTGTGCTTCCTCCCTATCGTGATCCCACTGGGCCATCATTTAGCTCCCAGAGAGGTTAAGCTAGCAACGCTGTGCTCTACATTACACCACAGATTAAAAGTCTACAGTATGTTCAACATACTGTAGTATGAAGTACGGTTTCTGAAGTCTTGCTCTCAAAAATAATTTCAAAGAAGGCAAACATCTGAGTTCTAAGAAGTTCAATTTCTAAGGTTCTGGGAAGTTAGAATAAGGCTTGGCAGTGCTTGGTGCTATTTATGAATGTGCTGGTTGGACTATGCCAATCTCACCTACGTAATGGGATGGCAGACTCAGTTACTGCTTGACTACTACAAGTTATTGTGCTAAATAATTGTCCTCAGACTCTAGGAATGAACGCCACGCCAGTCCTTCTATTCAAACTGTATGTACATTCACCACTAAAAAGTATTAATTTCCTTATGCTAGGCCTAAGAACAGCTCCAAAATTAGATATACTGTTTACAAAAGCAAAAAAAAAAAAAAATTCCATAAAGCCACAGGTCTCTTTCTATCTTAAACCCACAGCCTGAAATTGATTGAACTAGCTGCAGTAAATCTCATTCACGGGATTGTAACTTAGATGAAATAATTCTCTAGATACAATATAGACTCACATGGTATAATCTTGGTGAAATTACAACATATTTTTTATATATACAGAGACTTTCTCCCTAAAGTCTTGCTGAATCATAGCCAGAAATATAAACTTTATAAATATTCTAATGGAAAATTCAGAGTAAGAGTAATGATTTAAATGGGGAAACTGAAGTCTAAAGAAAAAAAAAAACAACATCAGCTTGATTTTTCTTTAACCAGAAAGAAAATAATTTCCCAATGTTTTTGTACTGAACACTGTATAGCCAGAAGTCACACTCTTCACATCTTAAAATCTAATCAGTTAACACTATAATCAGTACAATCAAGTCTACTGAAGGTCAAAACGCCCAGTTTGGTATTTACTGATCATCAAATGTTGAGTAAGGAAGACTAATTTTAAAGGTATTTTGTGCCACATGAAACATCACTCCTAGGTAACAGAATGCTCAAAAAACAACCAGTAGTTCTGCTCCAAAAATTAAAAGGCAAGGTAAAGTGGATCTTGTGATAACAGGAAAAATGTAAATAAGAGGACACTCTGTCCTCTCGGGTAGGTCACCACTTCTGAACTAAGCGCCTTTCCACAATGCCACTGACACATGGCATTGGGAATCATTTTCCCAACAGGTGAACAATGAAGAAGTTATTCAGATTCAGCTCACATGACTTTATTTTTTATTTTTTAAAAAAACTATCTTAAGACTATATAAAAGAAAAAAAATAAAACGCAATACTCCAGACTGTCCCAACTAAATAACATACCACCTTAAAGGCAATGTTTGGCTCCTAGTGTTTGATACAACCACTGCCCGTGTTAAACAACTATGACCACTGTTTTTCACGGAGTCAGTGAATTCCATGGAAGCAGCAGAATATGAAGAGAAAACCTCATCATAACTAAAGGGTCCCACTTCAGAACTCTGTAGTACTTGATCATCCAACAATATGTGTTGTGGTCCAAGTTAAATCTGGGCCCCATCTTCGGAGGTGCAAGACCTTCACGTGAAAACAGAATTAACTTCTTCCCTACCATGGCAGTCAGATATCCAGACCACATTTTCTTAGATCAGGCCATACTTGTGTCACTGGTTTTCCCTTTTTTAAACAGCGAATGTCTTGCCTGAGGTTATTACTGTGCCCCTTCTATGTTCTAGGAAAGAAGTCCAGTTACTCAACTGAAAAGTATACTCAAGCTAGGCCTTTTCTGGAAGGCACTAATAGTTCTGCAGAGATGCTAATTACCCATAACTGAACAGGATTTTGACTAATGGACCAAATTGTTCAGAAGTTTAGGAAAGCTGTTATATTCTACCATGTTTACAAAAGACTATTGTATTTTTTTCCTCCCAAATTTCTTGCAATAAGTGTTCTACTAAGTCCTATAGGCCAAAATCCTGACAACACAAAAAAGAGCCTCTTTTGGCTGAAACAAACTCTGCTTAAATCAACCAAGTCCCTGGCACTCTCTCCTGAAGTAGCACTGCTCCAAAACTAATTGGCACCATTTGTAAAGGAGAAATGCTAGAGGGTGGGCCCCACCCCAGTGGATCATATGCCCACGGGCCCTCCCAGCGAACAGAGAGGTCTGGACCACAGTTCCCTATAATGCCAACCAGCGTACATGGACAAACTCCTAGCAGTCACAGATTTCCAGGAACTCTCAAAGCCCCCTTACTGGAGGGCCCTCCAGGGAAGGCTGCCTTCTGCCCTGACAAGAGCCAAATCAGGCCAACATGGTCCTGGGGGATGAAAAGGCGGCTACACACACACTTTCACTCATAAATAATGTAAATGCAAAACTGGAGACAAGAGTCACCTTCATTCATTACCCAGTGGAAGGCCAAGGAGCTCAGACACCAAAGAGCTGGGTTAAAGGAGAGGAAAAAAGAAACACTTAACCACATACCCCAGACAGACATCCTCACATTCTCTCCTCCAGATGTTTCCCACTCTCCACCCACAAACACCTCACCTCCAAACTTCCCTTCACATTCTCTCACCTCCAAACACCAGCTCACCTTCAAGACCCAGTCACACTCACCTCCACACCCCCAAGAGACGCACGCTTCTCTCCTCCAGACTCACACTCGCTCACCTCCAGACCCTGACGAGGCACATGCTTCTCTCCAGCAGACTTCTCACGCCCACCCTCTCTCCTCCAGACCCCCGCGCATGATCTCATCACTTCAATCCACAATAACAGTTTTCCAGGCCATACAACTTCACACGCACACAACTGAACCCGCATACCCTTCTGGGAGTAGCACCCCAGCCACCCCAGCCGCCCCAGCCCCTAGTGACAGTGCCCAGCATGCGGGGAGCGCGGAGAAAGCTGCACTCACAGGCTCCGCGTCCAGGCAGGCAAGTCTTGAGGCAGTGCCGCCAGTCCGCGCCCACCACAGTCCAGCGAGTCCCCAGCGCAAGAGCAGGCGGCGGCGCAGGGCACCCGCGGGACAGATGCAGCCGTTGCGGGCTCCAGCCAAAGTAGCAGCAGCAGCAACAGCCACAGAAGACATGGCGAGCGGAGTGGGGCTCTGAGCGATTCCCAGACCGGCCGCGCCATCTTGTCTGAAGCGCGCAGCAAACGAACTCCAGGCGCAGGGGCTGCGAGGTTCGGGACAACCACAGCACCGGCTGGCCCGCAGTTTCTCTCCGCACTAGGCTCTGCGCCAAGGCATGGCCGCAGGCACAAGTTCTCTACGCTGCTGCGACTCTGGCGCTCAGCGGGCCCCCAGTGCCCGGGTCGCCCTGGAGCGCCCGGAGGGGGCCGCGAACTCTGTGTCCATACGGGCCGACCAGCCTGTGCTCACTGCGAACCCCACGGATCTGGGCAAGGGGTGCTCAGTGGACACTCCTCGTTCTCTGGCCACACTCTTGGCTGGCTCTGGAGCTCCGGCACACCAAGTGCTGGGGCCGCAGCAAGGACTGTGCTCAGCCTTGCAGCCTGATCTCCGCACCCGTGGGCATCCTCCTCGAGGTTCCGAAAGCCCGACAAGCAGACCCGGGGCTGGACAGCGCGGCCACCCCCACAATCCTCCAAGCGCCCTGTGCGCCTTGCTATTCCAGTGCTCACAGCAGAGCGCGCGCACAGCCCAAGACTACGCTAGGCTCCTCAGCTAAGCCGACCTCGCCTGGAACAATCGTCCCAGTTTGGGCCAGTACCGAGGCCCCGCCCCCGGGCCGCTAGCCTTCACACACGCAAGGCTCTGTGCTCCACGGCCTTCTGAAGGCCCACGTTGGCTGCTTTGCAACTGTGCCTCGCCACACCCCCCGCCTTCTGCTCATTGGTTGCCAGAGACCACAGCCTCCAGCCTGTACGACCATTGGAGTGTTCACCATGATCCCGCCCCTCGGGCCTCTCGGGCTACCCCGCCCCACTCTCTTTTCCCACCCAAGGTGTGAAAGGCCGGTTGGGAGGGGTGTTGGGTTAGGGGGCCACTGGGAGGGGCTAGGGAGCGATGTCCTCCAGCCCTTAAAGGGGACGTGGAGACCATTGGTGGAGAAGGGGAATGCAGCCCAACAGGACAGAAAGAGTAAAGATTTTTCCCTATAGGTCTAGGGTAGGGGAGAAGAAAAAATTGGTTAAGAACATATCGCCCCTCCACCCATCCTTTGGAGCTGTCTGGCCCCAAGGTTTCTTTGCTCATGCCTAAGGCTGCTGCCAACAGGACCAAAGATTTATATTTAGAGCAAATCTGTACAGTTTGCCCCGTATCTTGCAGGAGCAAAGGCACAGATTTAAAACTTTACAAATTCCCTACTGATTGAAGCATCTTTAGTTATTTCTTTAGGGGTGATAGCCTTCTCCGCACAACAAGGAGCTCCTTTTTGCTCCTGACTTGTTGTTGACCTCTTAAATCCAGCAAAATGTCTTTGATTTTCAAAATGAATGTGTACTACAGAAACCAAGTCTCAAATGTGCACACACTACAACCCCCACCCCCACCCCCACCCACTCCACCCTAGTTAGTTGAATAATACTTTTGGAAATGCTCCAGCCTTCCCCAAAGGGGTTACCGTACTTGATTTGCATACTTGTTTAAATCAAAGGGGTTTCTATTTTTTAAGCCAGTTTTCAACAAGGCATAGATGGAGTACTCCTAAGAGAGTAGAAAAAGAAATAATAATTGTTCCAAAGCTTCTAACTTTGACTGTTACAATAAGGTTAAACATAATAACTAATGTTATGACAGTGCATTGAAACAGCAAGCCAGTCACCCACGGGGAGGATGTACATACACATTCACACACATGGCACAAACATATACTGTGAAAAAGGGAAAAAATTAGCATAGTAATATATATAGCTGCCCCCTCTGGGTGTTTTGGTTTACTGGTGTCTCATGTCACTTTCCAAGAGTATGCAAGTTTCTAACATAACTGCACACATTGTCAGAAAAATTAAGCAAGTGGAGTCTGTTGAAAAACATTTGCTCCAGCAAATGAATTCTAATTTCTGTTCTATGAAAATGAAGGGGAGGAGATGTTTCTCAGGAAGAAAAAGCAAAAAACGTTTAAAGGGTTTTGTTCCATTTTGACCCATTCCAAGGAGTTGGCTTTAACAGAGGTGTTAAGATTTCCCTCAGCCATAAAACCACCTCTTTTTTTTTTATTTTAATTGTTGTTCAAGTACAGTTTTCTGTCTTCTGAAGACCACCTCTTTCTTTAACCAAACTTGCTTTTGGGCTTGGTGGTCAAGTGGTTTCTGGTTTCTTGTTATTCTTCCTCCCCTTTTTTTCCTCCTCCCCCTTATTCTAATTCCTTATGCTACCAGATAATGATACCGATTCTCAGTCTGTCTGTCTGTCTGTCTCTCATTCTCTATCATCATCATCATCTCAGTGCTGATGCCCAAAGCAATTCTCAAATATATGTATAAATAGCTATCTGAAAAATGCTGCACCCCACCCAGTCTTCTCAGGGCTTTAACCAGCTTTATGTTTCATTGTAATCTACACAAACACATATCTCCCAACTGGACAAAAAGAAATACATCTCTTTTTTGCAGTGCCTTTGGTAAAGTAATAATAATAAGCATAGGAATGGAATTTAAGAGACTTCATATTTATGCCATTCTCTATGTCAACATTTTTTAAATTTTCCCAGACCAAAGAACACCAAACGTTAATTTAAAGCCAAATAGCCATGAACATGACTCTAAACAAAACTGTCAGATTCTCTTGGCCCCTCCCCCAATGAAACAACATATGCAGCAAAAAGAAGTCGAACACACTGAACTTGAGCTGCTGACCTAAAATTATCTTTCAGGTTTGTGCCATTATTGATATTATAAAATGGGTATTTATTGTCAAATGTTTTCCCAGTGCTTGGAGGTGCAACTGTATCATGTTTTTTAGGGATGTGAGAGTTCTGGAGGACAAGATTTGAGAATCTGCAAGATAAAGGTGTGCCTACAAATCTCATGCATCCCCTGTGGTCTGGTTATACCACACAGCCAGAGAGGATTCCAAAACCAAGAAACTTTTAGGGGACTGGGTGCCTGAGCCTTGGCAGTTCCTCTCGTCTACAGCAGAGCATGAAGTCATGTCTGCTCGCCATACTGTGTATGGAAGTTTGCCCACACACTAGCAACCTGCTTGTCATGGAAAGGAGTGTGGGCTTCATGTAGTGATGTGGAGCTCAGGGGAGAATTCATCTGCAGCAAGAAACTAAGATCAGAAAGACCTGAACAACAACAGCCACTTTCTAAAGACATCCATGTCCCTGCTTACAGAAGAACAAGTCTTAGTCTATTCAGCACAGAGCAACCATTCATTTGGGCACTCCAAGTCCTCATTTTCCTCCACTGCCATTTTCACAATTTCAAATACTTATTCCTTGAGAGTCACCCAGGGACTTTAAGTTTTCCAGTTTGTTTTAATCTACCAGTGACCAAACTACAGGGACAGCATCAAATCAAATCCCTAATGAGAACTGTAGGTCTCTTAAATACAGAAGCCCTAGCAGTTAAACATCTTAAACCCAATGCAAGAGAGGAACTCAATATTTAGATAGCCTGAAATCACCAAGTGGAGAGAGAAGCAAATGACAAAATAATAAGAAAGCCGGTTGATCATATATATATATTTTTAAAGAATACAAATTCTAGGGGACTAAATCGTGGCTGTTGTAGGTGGTGATAACTGACGGGTTTTACAGAATGCTGGGGTTCAGAGGTGCCTTCCTACTGGTACAGATTTTTATTAGAAGAACACCAGGCCAGCGTTCAGAGGACCTGGATTCTAGCCAGGCCATATTACCCATGAAACCTGTGCCCACTCATTTCCTTTCTTTAAGCCTCATTTTCTTAAATGGAAACAAGGATAGTGGTACTTCTGACCTGAGTGCTAAGATAGTTACGGGAGGATCCATTGTGATATACAATGCAAGGGTGTTTATAAACTGTTCAGGGCTGAACACATCTAAGGCTTATTTTATAGTGTTAATGAATTTGAACTCTGAAAAGTTGAAAGTTCATATACATACCATAGGTGGAAAATCTTAGTAGGTGCTTTTAGCAGAGAGTTTTTTTGTTTTTCTCCAGGAATGCCACAAAGAGTTAATAATTACCTATAAAACCCTGGAGACTTACAGGGTGATGACAGCCCTGCTTTGAGCCTGTTTTGTATTTCTCTTCCAAGAAAAATAAAACTGTAACTCATTAACTCCTCCCTTGCATATCTTGTCAAGTAGAAGGATCAGTGGAAAAGGTAAAGGGGGAAGCTAATGAGTCCAGAGATAGAACATAAGAGATAATTTTGAGATTTCTCTATTCCCCATTACAAGATTTTCCTTTGGTGGGGGGTCTAAAGAGGTGTGTTTTGTTGTGTACTTGCTGGCTATTGGAATACTGGTTGATGCCCAAAAGTGCCAAGTGTAGTTGCTGCATTTCTACAGAGAGGTTGGCTGATGCCTGGAGCTCAGCTGTGACCTGACACCTGGCACGTGTTCCTGCCCTCCTCTTCCATGCATCATCAGCCAGAGGCCAAAACCATCAGAGTCCACCTTCTAACACAAACCAGGACCTGCACACTTGTCTTTCCCTTTTGAATTTGCAGTTTTAACTGGTTCACTGAAAGGATAAAGAAATTTTTATGAACATTTCAAATTTCTGAGATTCCGGATTATGGTCCAAGCAAGAGGCAGCCTTTTAGCTCCAGTGATGGAGGGAGGAGCTGATTACATGGTCGCCAGAGGCTGCATCCCTCACCCCCAATCTGCTGCTGCCTTTGCTATTGTCACTTAGAGTAGCATGTGGAAGAGGAGGGGAAGGGAAACAAGGTTTATGCCTTACTGCCAGCAACTGACAAGCAACACTTCAATGTAACAGCACATTTATCACAACTTATAATAATTTTCATGAAGTCACATACCTTATAGTTTTTTTCTATTGACTTTATTGGGGTGGCACTGATTAATAAAATTATATAGGTTTCAGGTGTATGATTCTATAATATATTATCTGTATATTGTATTGTGTGTTCACCAACACCCCAAGTCAAGTTTCCTGCCATCACCATTTATCTCCCTTATACCCTCTTCTACCTTCCCCAATCCCCCTTTTCCTCTGGTAAGACACTGTTGTCTATCAGTTGTATTTCTTTTTTGCTTAATCCCCTCACCTCTTTCACCCAGCCTCTTGAACTCCCTCCCCTCTGACAGCTGTCAATCTGTTCTCTATCAGTATGTTTCTATTTTCTCTGTTAGTTAATTTTGTTCATTAGATTTCACGTATAAGTGAGATCATATGCTACTTATCTTCTTCTGACTGCCTTATTTCACTTAGCATAATCTCTCTAGATCAATCCATGCTATTGCAAAAGGTTCATCCTTTTTTATAGCTGAGTGGTATTCCACTGTATAAATGTATCATAGCTGTTTTTAACCATTCATCTGCTGATGGACACTCGGGCTGCTTCCAAACCTTGGCTATTCTAAGTAATACTGCAATACATAGGAGTGTATATATTCTTTTGAATTAGTGTTTCAGGTTTCTTTGGATATATTCTCAGAAGTGTAATCACTGAGTCATAAGGAAGTTTCATTTATAATTTTTCTGAGGAAATTTCATAGTTTTCCACAGTGGCTGCATCAATCTGCATTCCCACCAACAGTTCATGAGGGTTCCCTTTTCTCCACATACTTCCAATACTTGTTTGTTGATTTACTGATGATAGCCATTCTGACAAGTGTGAGGTGATATCTCATTGTGGTTTTAATTTGCATTTCTGATGATTAGTCACATTGAGCATCTTTTCATATGTCTATTGGCCATCTGTATGTCTTCTTCAGACAAGTGTCTATTCATGTACTTTGCCCAATTCTTTGTGGTGTTTTTTGGTGTTGGATTTTGTAAGTTTCTTAATAAATTTTGGATATTAACTCCTTGTCAGATGTATCATTGGTGAATATATCCTCCCACTTTTCAAGTTGTTTGTTTTGTGGTTTCCTTTGCTGTGCAAAAAACCTTATAGTTTAATGTACACTCATTTATTAATATATATATTAATATATTAATATATATATATGAGGTGACATATTTCCCTTGCATGAGGTGATATATCAGAAAAATATGTCTATGAGAAATATCTGAGATTTTACTGCCTATGTTTCCTTCTAGAATTTTTATGGTTTTGAGTCCAACATTTAAATCTTTAATTCCTTTTGAGTTTATTCTTGTATACGGTGTGAGAAGGTACTCTAGTTTCATTTTTTTGCACATATCTATCCAATTTTCCCACCACCATTAATGAATAGACTGTCTTTACCCATTAATTGTTTTTGCCCCCTTTTTCAAATATTAATTAACTATAAATTATTTTCAGGCTCTCTATTCTGTTCCATTGACATATACGTCTGTTTTTATGCCAGTACCTTGCTGTTTTGATTTCTATGGCCTTGTAGTATAGTTTTATATCAGGTAGCATTATTCCTCTGAATTTGTTCTTCTTTCACAGGATTGCTGTGGCTATTTGGGGGTCTGTGGTTCCATAGAAATTTTTGGAATATTTGTTCTAGTTCTGTGAAATATGGCATTGGTATCTGGATAGGATTGCATTGAATCTGTAGATTGCTTTGGGCAGTATGGACATTTTAATGATGTTAATTCCTCTTATCTGGTAACATGGTATATCCTGTATTTTGCTGTGTATAATGCATACCTACACTTTTCTATGCATTATACATGAGGATTATTATACCTGTGGTATGTAATCATTATACCCATGTATAATGAGCATCCTTATTTTTCCCTCAAAAATGTGAGCAAAAAATTGTGCATTATACATGGCAAAATACAGTATTTCCACTTATTTGTATCTTTTGCAATTTCTTTCTTCAGTGTCTTATAATTTTATGAGTCTTTTACATCCTTGGTTAAATTTATTCCTAGGGCATACCTTATATTATTCAAAGCAGTGTCACATCACAACAACAGTTCTATCATTTACTGAACACTTATGTACCTGTCACTTGGCTGAGTCCTTTATATGTTTTTTTTTTTTTCATTGAGGTAGAAGTTGAAAAAAGTGTTCAAGGCCACACAAGCTAGCTAGTAAGTGACAAGGTCAAGATTCCCGGTTAGCTCTATTGACATCAAAAATCCATTATGGCATTTGAGCCAAACAAACTTTGAATATGACAACTGTTATCATTCCCATTTTATAGATGAGAAAACTAATGTTAAACACTCATGTCAAGGTCACATAAGGTCAAGAACAAATAGACCCTTAAATCAAAGTTCCACTTCAACCATTGTTACACATACTTTATATTCAGTGTACATCTTATGAGATGTGTCATGCTTGTTTCTCAAGAATAATGTGAGAATGGATATATTTTCTTTTTTTCCATACTTGCTAATAGTTTTCCAGAAATTGCTCTATGATTACTATGCAAAATATTTTAAGATAAATGTATTAGCCTTTCCCTGTAACACATACAGCAACATTTGTGTAATAAGAAGAGTTAATAACTACTAAGCACTTACTGTGTGCTAGCATTATTTCACATTATGGCTTAATTTCACTGAACTTGCTTAAGAATTCTATGAGATAGACACCATAAGATCATCTTATAGATGAAGATACTGAGACTGGTCAATCAGCTTGCCAAACCTACATCCTAGTTAGAGGTTGAGTCAGGAACCCAAAGACTGTATTAACAGTTAACCCACCACAATCACGATTAACCCCAAAACTCTCTTATCACTCTGAATTATTTTTGTGTTGATCTCTCCTTCTAGGCTCATTAAGTTGAGTCTGAGTCTTAGCCCTGTCTTGGTATTCCTGTTGCCTAGCACAGTTTCAGGTATATGGTAGGCATAGAGGCAACATTTGCTGCCTCGGGAAGGAGGCTTATGAAGTTTAAATCCATGCACCTGTGGCATTAATAAATATCACCTGAAGCTTGTCAGAAATATGAATCTCATCCTCCACCCCAGACCCACTGGATCAGGATCAACCTCTTCTTAAGACCTAGTCTTTCAGTGATCTCTTTGCACACTTAGAGATTAAGAAGCAATAGCTCACCATATTATACCCTACATACACACCTCCTATGACTGTCTCCCCCATTACTGCCATGAGTACAGATCATACTCTGTGCTCTACATATTTTTGTGTGCTTGCATTTGTGTTTACATTTTACATATTTCACAAGCTCTTAATATAATAATTTCACAAATATAGGCAAACATGTTGTTGGCATTATTGCCCTTTAACTGAAGAGCATTCAAAACATCTGCTGCCTGCGAGATTTTGAAAAAAATCCTCTCATGCTGATCAACTCTTTTTCTTTGAGATGCATTCAGACTAATAAGAAGCATTTGAGAATTTTATGTCCTATTCTGTTTGTTTCCAAAAGGACAGTTGGGTTTTTTGACACATTTCAAATTTATTATAAACATATAAACATACACACATTGTATGCTTTCCACTGTCATTCTTATCCATAGCTACATTCTTTAGATAATCATTTAAATGTCCTTATTTCCCTGGGGGTTTCTGATACTCTTCTTGGATTTAGATGCTATAAATCAAAGAAAAACTTTTGCCTTGTCAACAGATCCCCTGACCACCACCTAAAAAAACACTATTCTTTCTTATTTGAAGTTCATTGACAAAGATTGAGAAAAAACAAGTATGTAGATTGACTGCAAAGATGGTCACCACTAATTTCTGTCATCAACAGGGGAATTATATGTCCCCTATCTCCTTGAATCAGGGATGTCCTGTAACTTGCTTTGATCAATAGAATTTGGTCGAAGTGACAATGTGCCAGTTCTGAGCCTGGTGGTTTCAACTCTCACCCTCTTCTTACCTAAGCTGCATGGAAAGAAGTCGAGGTTCTGCTAGACATGAATGCCCCAGAGGATAAGAGACAATGAGGAAAAAGAGGCTATGTGGAGGAAAGCTCTGCAGCTTAGAGAACAGCCAGCACCATAACCTCAAACGTGAGAATAAAGCCATTTGGGACCTGTCAGCCCAGTATAGCCACCAGCTAAATGAAACTGCATGGATGAGCTTAGCCAGCCCCACATGAATAGAGATAAGCCATCCCACTGAACCTTGTCCAAATTCCTAAACCACAAAAGGTGACCAGTAAAAATTTTGGGGTGATTTGTTATGCAGCCATAGATAACTGAGACAACAAGTATGGTTAAGTGGACATGCAGTAAAACATGAATAGACTGGGGAGGGGATAAAGTCTAATCAAATAAACCTGTCATTAGGACTGTCAAAAAATAGTGTTATCTGTTGAACTTCCAGCCATGTTTGTCAGGATCATTGATTGAATGCAACATGCCAATGGACTGATGTGGATTTTGTGACCAGAACTTCTTATGTAACAAATATTCTCATTCTTCCACAGTCCCCAAAAATTAGCTCCCTCCCTCCTTCCAATGGCATAGGTATGAAAGAAATGCAGAGCACCTGCTTTCTTATCCAAGGTAGGTTCTCTCATGTAGCTGGCAGCAAAATAACTGAAATAATTGTCATCCTATTATATTCTTCTTGGAATGGCCAGATAAGTCTCCAAGTGTTTATATTATTTTTCATAAAAGACAAATGGATGAATCTCAAAAAATGGAATCCCAGCCATAAAACTGACATTGAGATACGGAGTTTGGGTGTGTGTTTGGTAGGGAGTGAGAGTGTAAGGGTTACATCTCTTGGGCATAGCTTAACTCACCTACCCAGTAGTTATCTGGGTGTAAGTTCTACAGGCACAGCTTACTACTTCTGTATGCTCTTCTCCAGCTCTTATTTGCTAAGTGGCTTCACTGTGCATGGTATGATGGAGGGGTATGACAGGGTACAGAGCCAAGTTAGCTCTGTCCCTCCCATCAGGGAATTTGTCATTTTACAGTTTTGTTGACTGCTAGCTTCCCAGTATCTAGAATATTGTTTGGCAAATAGCAGGTGTTCAATAAATAGTATCATATGAATACTTGATTGAATGAGTAAGTGGCTTTCTATATATGAACCCCATTTTTGTGTAAAGGCTGTAAGTAGGTCATAGTAAGTAGTCCTAAAATCAAGGACTCTTAAAGGACAAATGGGCCTTTGTGATAATCTAGTGCAGTGGGTCAGGCCCCGCCTGCCCCCAGACCTGCTGGACCGGAAACCCTGGGGTGAGGCCCAGCATTCCATGTTTTAACAGCAGGAGATTTTCATGCGTCTGTTTCAGAGACACCCACCTAGTCTGAATTCCTCACTTTACAGATCTGGAGAAGGAATAAGGTGGTCTCAACACAGTTACTTAACAGCTGGAAGTAGCACTGGGGTGACCAACCATCTAGACATGCCTAGAACTAAGGTGTTTCCCACGTCACACAACTTCCAGCAGCAATATAGGGCAAATTCTGTGTAAATCGGGACAAGGCAGTCACCTCCATTAGAACCCTAGTTACCAAATTCACATTTAAGCCCTTTGCCTGTCTTATAGCTTACCTCTATGACCACAAAATGGGGAATGACTTGAGTGACTTAAGTACATTAACTCCTTTAATCCTCTCAATAGCCCTAGGAAGTGGGAGCAATATTATCTTTATGTCACAGAGCCAGGAAATTAGATTCCAGAACCAGAGTTATTAACCATCACTCTGAAATACCTTCTTTTTATTATAATGAATTCCCAGCTCCTCTTCCACTTAAAAAACAAAACAAAACAAAACAAAACAAAACAAAACAAAACAAAACCCTTCATTCCTTTGTCTTCATAACACTTTTTACTGTTCGCAGTTGTTTTCACAATCTCTCTGCCTGTTTTAGGAAATAGACCTAGAGGGTGGAAAACACTACTCTGTCTCACACAGCACTTTGTATGGAGGGGTTCAGGACAGACATGTATGAATGTCACAGGCATGAAAGCAGTAGTCATTGACTGGTGGACTAACTCACCGAGGTGGGACTTCCAAAATAAATTTAGTATTAACCAAATACCTACTATGTTTCAGCCACCATCCAGGAAACAAAGGTGGGTCAAACTTGGCCTTCAGTTAGGGTTCATTTGGCCCAATGTGTTTATTTTTCAAAAATTGAACTTGACCCATTTTTAAGAGTTAGGCATCTGTTTACTGTTTTAATTTGTATTTTCCACCTGTGCACCCTGGTAGGCATTTGAGTTTGCAACTATGATTTCAGGATCTCTCTAACATTAATTCATTTTTTTTCTTTACAATAAGCCTATGCAGTAGGCATTCCCATCTACATTTAAATAATAATAATAATAATAATAATAATAACCCAAACAAACAAACAAACAAACAAAAAAACACCCAAGGCTTGGAAAGTATAGGCAACCCCGCCAAGTTCACAGCTTGTAAATCAGGAAAAAGGATTCAACTCAGGGCTAACTCTTTTCTTTACCTCTACCCCTCTATCCTACCTTTCCCTCAGCCACTAGGCTTCTCTAGGCATCACAGGAATGAGGGACCATCTCATCTCAGTTGAACTGTGTGTTTTACATAGGTGAGGCTTCTACAAAAAGGAGTCTTCTGCGTTCAACACAATCAGCCCAAATGTGCTCAGGGTCTCCTAGATGATTCTTTCCTCTGACTCTAGTCCCTCATTCCCTTGAAGAACATGCTAAGTGGGAGGGACAATCAACTATTTCAAAACACTTTTTTTCTAAATCCTCATCCAAAGGTATGTTTATTGTGTTTTTAGAGAGAGAGAAGGATGGGAGGTTAGAGAGAGAGAGAACATCAATATGAGAGAGAAACATTAATCAGTTGCATCCATACACACCCTGACCAGGGGTCGAACCTGCAACCTAGGTATGTGCCCCGACTGGGGGTTTAATCCTCAAACTTTTGGTGTATGGGATGATGCTCCAACCAACTGAGCCACTGGTCAGGACTCAAAACATTTTTGGATGGTCACTGTGGGATTAAGAACTAACCTCTGGATTAAGCAATATAGATGTCATTTGTGACTTTGACAAGAGAACTTTTGGTGAAGTAAAGGTAAAAGCATGATTTCAGTGTTAAAGAGAGAATAGAAAATAAATGTTGGGCACACTGAGAATAGAGAGCACTTAAAAATTTTAAGAAAAGAGAGAGAGAGAAACATTAGGATGAGAGAGAAACATTGATCAGTTGCCTCTTGCTTGTGCTCCAACGGGGGACTGAACCCATAACCCAGGCATGTGACCAGGAATCAAACTTGCAAACTTTTGGTTTGCAGGACAACACCCAACCAACTAAGCCACACTGGCCAGGGCCAGAGAGCATTTTTGAAGAGTTGTTCTTTAAAGGGGAACAGAGAAATGGGGAGGTAGCTGGAGAGGGAAATGGAGTCAAGGGTTCGTTTTGTTTTGAAATGAGAGAAATAACGTATTTGTAATAATGAAAATATTCTTGTAGAAAATGGGAAGAACAAATAAGGTACTAAGGGAAGAAGAGAAGTGTGAAAGCAATATTCCTGGATGGGTAAGACGGGACAGTCCAGTTGGTAAATGAAGACGTTGGTCTTAGCTGGGAACACAGAACCTTACACAAGCTGGAAGGCAGATTATATGCAAAGAAGCATGTAGCTATGATGGTGGGAGTTGGTGGATATTCACTTCTGATTGCTTCTTTTCCTTGGTAAAATAGGAGGCAAGATCATTAAGAAAGAGGATAGGGTGGAGGTACTGGAGGTTTAATGAGCAATGAGAAGGTATAAAATAATCATCCATGGGAGTTGGTGTGAGGAAAATGGAGTAAGATTAGCAGGCAGCATAAATGTTCATTTGAGGTTAGAGGACATGAATTAAAGTGAGGCTAGTGAGCCTTACTTTATATGTTTTTCAGCCTCAAGGTCATATGTTTTTCTTTAGTTAAGTTCTTGTGCTCAGGTGCAAGTTTAGTCCAGTACTAGGCATAACCAGGACTGAGGTTTTGCCAGAAGAGCAACGAAGGGGAAAGAGGTCTTGGGGACTCAGGCTAGGGAGTAATTATAGCAAAAGGCCATGAAATTTAAGCTAGGCAGCAAGGGACATGAAGGTAGAAATGGGTCAGGGACAGTCAAAAGGCAATGGGATCAAGGGAATAGGTCCCACGGGGGTTGGCAGTCATTGAAGTCAAAGCTACAGAAAGTAAGTGGAGCGGCCTGACTGGGCAATGGTGGTTCTAATCGGCAAAGATGAGGTTGGGGATGACTGTGGAAGGAAGTAGCTAAAAGACTGGAAGAGGGAGGTTTGGCATTCAATAAGCAGTTGTTGAATGTTCAATGAAAGTGAAATCACTGATATGATCTGATTCAAGACCTGAGGGACCAGGATAATGGAAAGATCACTTATGAAAATAGTTATGAAAATTACCAGGAATTATGATGGGAAAATTATTGAAATAATGTTAGAGAGCTAGGAGCTAAAATTCTCAGGGATCAGTAAATGACTGCCACAGGGATGGAGGATTGAATGGGAGAAAGTAAAATCATGAAATTCAGAGCTTCAGGGATTTGAGGGAGGAGGATGGAGAAGAGCCTAGAATTGGCAGTGAAGACCAGGAAAAACATCTACCCCACCTCCTGGCCCAGTGATATGAGAGGTGGGGTAGATATTTTTCCTGGACTTTACTGCCAATTCTAGGCTTTTCCCAGTGAGGCGGGTGGGGGGAACAAACAGCAAAGAAATAGGCATCATCCTGTTTCTCTGGAATTAAAATAAAGGGCTAGATAGTCATCAATATCAGGGTTCAACAAACTTTCTTGGTAAAGGGCCAAATAGTAAATATTTTCAGCTTTTTGGACCATAGAGTCTTTGTTGCTACTACTCTGCTGTGCCACAAAAAAAAGGAGTTGTAGACAATACGTAAATGAATGGGTATAACTGCATTCCAATAAAATCTTATTTGCAAAAACAGGCTGCAGATCACATTAGATCTGTAGGTAGAAATCTGCTAACCCCTAATCAATACCAATGAAAAAGCCCAACTAGGAGAAGGTCTAAAGAACAAAAATAGAGTATGTTCATCTGAGGACAAAGATTAAAAAGGATTTAAGTTTAGGATACTGGTTGCAAGCAGGGCAGCCATGTTTAGTTATGAAGGTTGTATACTGCACAACTCCTGGGGACAATGATCACACAGACTTCAATGTCAGCAGCTGTGCATGGCATAAGCTGAATGGCTACACGTGACAGTCCTTGATGCAAAAGTAGTAACTGCAAGGATTTAATATCCATTACTATCCATGTTGCTATAATGATATAGTTGAGAGGATATCCCTGTTACTTCTAGAAAAACAAGAACTACTTCTATTGAACACCTCCTATGCATCATGTATACTACTTAGAGATATATAAATATTATCTCATATAAGCCCCCTAGCAATCCTGGAAGGTATATATTTTCCTTTAAAGTCAAGAAAGGCTGAACAATTTGCCCAGAGTACCCAGCTAGTAAATATATAAACCAAGTTTTGCCTGACTTCCTTCTACTCCCCACTCCTCTCATATTGGTTATAAGGTTCTTTAATGATGACCTAACAAAACATGTGTGAAGAAAATGTCTTATGGAGACCTAATGAAAAATAATTACATATCTTAAAACACACTAAAAATATGGCAGGCACACCAACAAGGAAGACAGTTCTTGCATTTATCAGTGTCTTTATGGATTTGGATTATGTTCAGAAAAGCTCAGACTCAAAAGGTAATTACTGGCAGCATGCAAAACCCATCAACCCATAATTAACAAAAGACAGTTATTCTAATTGCCTCAGACAACATTGCTATGTTTTAAATTGTAGTGCAATTTGCCATTTACATCATTAATTGGCAGTTCACATTTTAAACATGTGAAAGACAATGGGTCTTTATTTCCTCTGAGGCAACTGAACACATTCATTGAATTTTAAAAATACATTTTCTTCTTTTTTTTTGACCATAGGACCCCCTTCAGATGGTTCTGATTGCAGTTTCTTCTGGCCAAGTTATATTTTCTCTGGGTAACTTAATCTTACTTTAGCACTTTAATACATTTTGCTAACAATTCATTTAGACCAGGTGCTCATTTCTCTAGACACCCTGAGTGGGGCTCCTGTTGACTTCAAAGGGAGGATCATGGGTACAGAAAAACTAGGAATCTGGTTTTTCAAAACACCCCCACCCCCAATAATAAAAACTCATTGTTGTCTTCCTGTGTGTTAAGGTCCAATTAATATATGTGAGTGAAGGCTTTATGTAGAACCACTCTGGTACTTAGGAACTACCTGGAAAGCCCAGCAGCTTTAAAAGTTTAGTGGACGCAGGTCCCACACGGACTCCTCATTTGCTCATCAGGAGGGAGCAAGAAGAGTAAAAAATGGCCTCAAAAAGCAGAAGGACAGTAAGGACAACTACTAACTTCAATCTCAATCTCTCTCTCTCTCTCTCTTTCTCAGTTCCTTCACCACAAATCTATAGCACACTATGGACCAAACAAACACTGGGGTAAGTATCAAAGATTAAAAAGGAATTCATCATCAAGTGTCAAGCCCTTACTCTGGCTTTAGGAGTCACTTTGGCCTGGAATGTTAACTCTGCCACTGAGGCAGCCTGCCAGCTCCCCTGTGTTGCAGACTTTTCCTGTTGGGCTGCTGTAGGTCACCTGGACTCCAGACATCAGCCATGTCAGGGGGCTGCAGCTTCTCTGTGAAGGCTTTAGTGGAGAACAGCAGGAGGAGCCTTCACGTTGTTCCTTATTTCCCCCAACAAAACCATGACCTGACCACCATCACTACTACCTCATAAGCTGTACTTAGCTGTGACAATTTAGTGATGGCCTGGAGGTATATGATGGACACTGGAAAACAAAATTTTCAATAATGTCAATCCTTTTGCAACTATTTATGTGACTGTTCTGCATTGATTAGGGGAGAGCACAGAAAGTTAATACTTTGAGAGGAGTTGCTAGCCTGGCCTTCAGGGCATTCTCTTCCCAAGATCATCTCCTTCACCAAACACACCCATTTAGTCTTGACCTTGAACAGTGGAGCTCAACTCTGGCTGCATATTCTCTAGGAGCTCTACCTGGATTGATTAATTCAGAAGCTCTGACATGAAGCCTGGATATCAGTATATAATCTCTCTCCCCAGGTAATTTTAATGTGTAGCTAAGGTTGAGAACCACTGCCTTAGAGTAGATCCTATTCCTCTACCAGGCCATGTGGGTAGGTAGGGGACTCAGGTCCCAAACCTTTAAATATACAACCTCAACCAAGATCTGCAAATTGGAGGCCCACCCGCAGGCTGCATCCGGCCAGCAGATGTGGGGTTGTTTTTTTTTTTTTTGGCCCAAATAGGGTTTAAAAAAATTGAATTACTTGCCAACATATTTGGGTATCTGGCTTCTCTTGGAAAATACGAGTACCTGGTCATTCTCTATCTGTATTCCTATGTGACCACAATTGGCTGGAGAAGAGGAGCTGCTAGCCTGTAGGTACAGCATGTGCTCTCTTGTTCACCAGAGTCCTCACCACTCCCTATTGCTTTACATCAGTCCTGCCTCACTCGCTCACCTTCCTGGCCCCCATGGCTCTGGCTAAAGGGGGCGGGGGTGAGGAAGAGGTGAGAAACCCTGTCTCCCTCTATAATAGCTCCCTAATGAAGTGCAATACAAAGACTCTAACAGTCATCCACAGGACAAGGATGAAAGTAAACACACAGAATTCTTTTTCTATACACAGCTTCATCTGCAGAGGGACTTGTCTACAATGAAAGAGGACTTAATATTGTTCTTGAGGAATGGCATATATTTGAGGCCCACTGCATTGCCATCATTTCCTCTACCTCCATTTCTTTGTTCAATCTCAAACTTGGCTTGCATTAAAAAAAAAATCCCACCTTAGACTCTTTAACCATTCTAAGATAACAGAGTTACTGTTTATTGATGCCTTAGGCCAGGTCACATTGCCAGGCCAAAAGGCCCCACACCTGTTTTCCTGAGGCACTATTTCTCAATGTGTGGCTCATATACTTTGTGGCAGATTCCTGTACCCCACCCTAGACTTATGGAATCTAGATTTCTGGGGGTGGGGCCAAGTATCCACATTTGCCAAGTAACATTTTTGCTCAATAATAATATTAACAGCAGGTAATCATAGCACTTATTAGGGTTTATGTGTAGTATTGCATTTAATAGAAATACTTAGGTTGGGTAGTAGTAGCCCTACTTTACAAATGAGGAAACTGCAGCACAGAGAGGTTAAGTAACCTGCTCAGGGTCACATAGCAAGTAGCAGACATGGGATTCTGGTCATCTGTTCTAGTTGGTAAATTACTGTTTCGAGCCAAAGGGAGGCGAGAGGAAGATTCATGATCTCCCAGGCCAAGCTGGTCAAGGAGGATGTGGTAAATTTTGTCCATTACAATGAGTAAACATTGGCCTTGCTTTTAGTAACTTGAACTGTTTGAGGTAGAGACTAGACAAAAGTATGTGGTAGCATATGAGTAGATGACAAAAATATCCTGTGTCCACAGGATCTGGACTCTTCTTGTCTCTCAGATGTTATCTTTATCCCCTTAATTCAGCCTTCCTGCTGTCTTCCAAATCTTCATATTGTGACTTGTCATGTCCCTTTGTGTAAGTGTTCTCTTAGACAAGGGGTCAGTACACTTTCTCTTAACAGGCTACATAGTAAATATTTTAGGCTTTGGGCTCCATATGGTCTCTATTGCAACTACTGATCTCAATCACTGTAGCCTGAAACTGGCTGTAGAAAGTGTGGAAGTAAGTGTATGCGGCTTTTTTCCAAAGAACTATGATGGACACTGAAATTTGAATTTCATATTCTTTTTATGTGCCACAAAATATTTTTAACTTTAGATTTGTTTTCAACCATTTAAAAATGTAAGACCTGCTTTCCTCCCCCATCTGCGCTACTAAATAAAAATAAAAATGTACAACCCACTTTTAGTTGGCTGGCCACACAAAAACTGATGCCAGGTGGGATTTGGCAATGGGCCATGGATGGCTATCCTCTGCCTTAGGTCTGCTCAGGGGAGCACTTTATGTCTCAAGCTCAGCTCAGCTCTGGCATCTCAGGGGCCTTTCCTGACTCCTCTAGCCAAAGTGGCCCCTACCCCAACCCTTTTCTCTCTCTCCTGTCACCTTTTAAGATTACCCAATAATGCTATTACTATTTTAAGATGTTCTTGTTCATTAATTAATTTGTAACAGGTGTCCCTCTGCTAGAATATAAGTTCCATGAGAGCTGGTAGCTTGTCAGTGCTGTTATTTGCTGTTCCTTCAGAGCCTAAAGAGTAAGTGCCATGTCATAGAATTACTAGTAGGATAAATAACTGGAAAAAACTCTCCAGTAGTATAACTTACATTTCATTCTATAGATTAATCTCTTTAAGACTTTTATTATGTTATTATGTACCTAGCTACTGCCCAAAAGAATTTTAAGTGACAGGCAGAAAAAAGAACAAAAAGTAAACCAAAAACTCAAGAATTACCTGATTTTTCTTGTCTAGAATAGAATAGAATTTCTAAAATATCAATGACTTGAAAGGAATAGGAATTGGGATCTTCCTTTCTCTTTACTCATCTTGGGGGACAGAAGGTGGCAGCGAGATAGCTAGGAGTGGAGCCTACTTCCCTCAGCATACGGGTGAAACACCTAGCCAATATTCTGAGGAACAAAGCAAACAGCCAACAGTATCCCAGCATATATGAAGATTGGAGAACAAAAATTGTAGAGTACATTGAAAAATCAGATGAGTAGATGGAAGCTGTGAAAACCAGGATACCTGCTGAAAGAAGAACCCACCAACAAAGGAACCACCAACAGATAACAACAGAAGAAGTTAAAGGAGGGAGTAGAAGCCACACTAATTCAACCCAGGACCTATCTAGAAATACTACTAAATGGTGGGGAAACTACTCAGAACAAAAAGCTGAACAAGAGCAAGAGAGAATCCTCAAAACCTTATACACACAGAAAACCAGCTTCAGCACAACCTGCCCACATCCGCACAACAGAATACAAGATGTGGTGGGTGTAGTGACCAGCTAGAGGGAAGGACCCACCAAAGAAAGACCCAACAACAATCAAAACCCAAAGACATACAGCGAACCAATATAAATGACAGCCCAAGACCATTGAGCTCAGGAGATCAAGGAGACTGCACCACTGAATCTCACAGGTCTTCTACCATAGTTCACCCCATAAAGCCAGGGAGTCAGAACAGATCAATTTAAAAAGCAGAGGCTAACAAGAAGAGTCTCACAAGCAATGGGAAGACAAAGAAACGATCCCCAAATGAAAGGAAAAGAGGAAGCCTCAGAAAGAATGCTAAATGAAATAGAGGCAAGTCAACTATCAGATATTGAGTTCAAAGCAATGGTTATAAGGAAGCTCAATGAGCTCACAGAGAATTACCAAAAACTACAGGGAAATTATAATGAACTCACTACAAACTATATAAACATGAAAAAGGAAATAGAAACTATCAACAAGGGCCAAAATGAAATGAAGAATACAATTTCTGAACTGAAGAACACAGTAGAAGGAATCAAAAACAGGCTAGATGAAGCAGAGGATTGGGTCAGCAAGCGGGAGGACAAGGTAGGAAAACACACCCAGAAAGAGCAAGAAAAGGAAAAGAGGCTCAGAAAGAATGAAGAGGGATTGAGAGAAATGCAGGACAACATGCAATGTAATAATGTGCATATAATAGGGATACCAGAAGGAGAAGGAGAAGAGCAAGGGATAGAACACCTGTTTGAAAAAGTGATGATGGAAAACTTCCCTAATTTAATGAGAGAAAAACTCACACAAATCCAGAAAACACAGAGAGTCCCAATCAAGAGGGACCCAAAGAGGCCCACTTCAAGACACATCATAAATAAAATGGCAAAATTCCAAGACAAAGAGAGAATCTTAAAGTCAGCAAGGGAAAACCAGAAGTAACATACAAGGGAGCCCCTTGTATGGGCTAGCAGCTGACTTCTCAATGGAAATGCTCCAAGCCAGAAGGGAATGGCAGGAAATATTCCAAGTAATGAGAACCAGAGGCCTGCAACCAAGACTACTTTATCCAGCAAGGCTCTCAATGAAAGTGGAAGGCCAGATAAGGAGCTTCCTGGACAAAAGAAGCCTCCAAGAATATACCTCCTCTAAAAGAGCTCTGCAAGAGATGATAAAGGGTTTGCTTTAAGAACAGGAAGAAAAACAGTGAGAGAGAGAGCAACACAGGTACAAAAAAATGGCAATGAATAAGTACTTATCGATAATAACTTTAAATATAAATGGATTAAATGCCCCAAGAAAAGACACAGAATAGCTGAATGGATAAGAAAACATGATATGCTGACTATAAGAGAACCACCACAGAACAAAAGACCTACACAGACTGAAAGTGAAGAGGTAGAAACAAATATCTCAAGAAAATGGACAGGAAAAAAAAAGCTGGAGCAGCAACACTTATATCAGATAAAATAGACTTTAAAAAAAAGTCATAAAAAGAGACCCAGAGGTCACTTCATAATACTCATGAAAGAATCCATCGAGTAGACATAAACATTGTAAATATATATGCACCCAACACAGGAGCACCCAAATACAAAAAGAAAATCTTGGAGGACTTCAAGAAAGATATTGACAGCAACACAATTATAGTAGGGGATTTTAATACCCCACTGTCAAAAATGGACAGATCTCCCAAACAAAATATCGACAAAGATATTGTGGCATTGAACAATGCCCTAGATGAAATGGACTTAACTGATATATATAGAGCCCTTCATCCCAAAGAAGCTAAATACTCATTCTTTTCAAATGCACATGGAACGTTTTCAAAGACAAACCACATGACAGGTCACAAAACAAGCCTCAACAAATTCAGGAAAATTTAAATCATATCAAGCATTTTTTCTGACCACAAGGGACTGAAACTAGAAACCATCTTAAGAAAAAAACCCCAAACACTCAAACTAATAGAGATTGAATACCATGCTATTAAAAAATGAATGGGTAAAGAATGAGATTAGGGAAGAAATCAAAAAGTTTTTAGAAACAAATGAAAATGAACTCACAACAAACTAAAACTTATGGAACACAGCAAAGGCAGTCCTGAGAGGGAAGTTCATAGTGATACAGGCCTTCCTTAAAAAGATAGAAACATTTCAAATAAACAACCTAACCCTATGCCTACGAGAACTCGAGGAACAACAACAAAGGCAGCCCAGAGCAAGTAGAAGGAAGGAAATAACCAAGATCAGAGCAGAATTAAATTACATAGAGACTAACAGCACAATTCTAAGGATCAATACATCCAGGAGCTGGTTCTTTGAAAATAAAATAAAATTGACAAGCCTTTAAGCAGGCTCATCAAAAAAAAAAAAAAGAGAGAGGAGCCAAATAAACATGATCAGAAATGAAAGAGGAGAGGTTACAAATGATACCACAGAAATACAAAGGATTGTAAGAAATTACTATGAAGAACTATATGCCAAGAAATTTGAAAACCTAGGGGAAATGGACAAATTTCTAAAAAAATATAATCTTCCAAAACTGAATGAAGAAGAAGCAGAAAGCCTGAACAGACCAATAATAGCTGATGAAATTGAAACAGTAATCAAAAAGCTTCCAACACACAAAAGCCCTGGACCAGACAGTTTCACAGGAGAATTTTACAAAGCATTTCAGGAAGGGCTAACCCCCATCCTCCACAGATAATTCCAAAAAATTCAAGAAGAGGGAAGACTCCCAAACTCTTTTTATGAAGCCAGCATCATCCTAACTCCAAAGCCAGATAAAGACACAACAAAGAAAGAAAACTTCAGGCCAATATTGCTGATGAACATAGATGCTAAAATTCTCAACAAAATATTGGCAAATTGCATCCAGCAATACATGAAAAAGATCATTCATCATGATCAAGTAGGATTCATCCCAGGGATGCAAGGATAGTACAAAATCCACAAATCAATAAATGTAATACACCACATAAACAAAACGAAAGACAAAAATCACATGTTCATATCAATAGATGCAGAAAAAGCATTTGATAAGACACAGCACTTATTTATGATAAAAACATGTAGCAAAGCGGGAATAGAGGGAGCATTCCTCAACATAATAAAGGCCATTTATGAGAGACCTACAGCCAACATCATACTCAATGAGAAAAAACTTAGAACTTTCCCACTAAGATCAGGAAAAAGACAAGGATGTCTGCTTTCACCACTCCTATTCAACACCGTACTGGAAGTCCTAGCCACAGTGATCAGACAAGAAAAAGAAATAAAAGGCATCCAAATTGGAAAGGAGGAAGTAAAACTGTCATTGTTTGCAGATGACATGATAGTGTACATAGGAAATCCTATAGACTCCACCAAAAAACTACTCAACCTAATAAATGAATTTGGCAAAACAGTGGGATACAAAGTCAATACTCAGAAATCAAAGGCATTTTTGTACACTAACACTGAAACATAAGAAACACAAGTCGGGAAAAAAAATCCCATTTGCTATAGCAGCAAGAAAAATAAAGTACCTAGGAACAAACCTAACCAAGGAGGTAAAAGATCTGTACTCAGAAAACTATACAACACTGAGGAAAGAAATTAAGGAAGACACAAACAAGTGGAAGCATATACCATGCTCATGGGTTGGAAGAATTAACATCATCAAAATGGCCATACTACCCAAAGCAATGTACAGATTCAATGCAATCCCTATTAAAGTACCAACGACATATTTCACAGATATAGAACAAACATTTCAGAAATTGATATGGAAGCATAAATGACCCCAAATAGCTGCAGCAATTTTGAGAAAGAAGAACAAAACAGGAGGGATTGCAATACCTGATATCAAACTGTATTACAAGGCAACTGTAATCAAAGCAGCCTGGTATTGGCATAAAAATAGGCACATAAACCAATGGAACAGAACAGAGAGCCCAGGAATAAACCCAAGTCTCTATGGTCAATTAATATTTGACAAAGAGGGAAGAAGCATAAAATGGAGTAAAAATAGCCTCTTCAACAAATGGTGTTAGGAGATCTAGACAGCTACATGCAAAAAAAAAAAATGAAACTTGATCACCAACTTACCCATACACAAAATAAATTCAAGGTGGATAAAAGGCTTAAATATAAGTTGTGACACCATAAAAGTCCTAGAGGAAAACATTGGCAGGAGAATCTCAGATATTTCATGCAGCACCATCTTCACTGATATGTCCCCTAAAGCAAGGGACATAAAGGAAAGAATTAACAAATGGGAGTTCATCAGAAGAAAAACTTCTGCATGGCTAAAGAAAACAGCATTAAAATGAAGAGAACCAACTATATGGGAAAACATATTTGCCAATGATACCTTGGACAAGGGTTTGATCCAAAAATATATAAAGAACTCACACAACTCCACTCCAGGAAGACAAAAAACCCAATTAAAAAATGGGCAAAAGACTTGAACAGACACTTCTCCAAGGAGGACATACAGAGGGCTCAGAGACATGAAAAGGTGCTCAGCATCACTAGCAGTCAGAGAGATGCAAATTAAAAGCACATTGAGATCCCACTTCCCACCAGTGAGAATGGCCATCATCAACAAATCAACAAAGAAATCTTGGAGAGGATGCGGAGAAAAGGGAACCCTAGTGCAATGTTGGCGGGAATGCAGACTGGCATAGCCACTGTGGAAAACAGTATGGAATTCCCTTAGAAAACTAAAAATGGAACTGCCTTTTGACCCAGTAATTTCACTGCTGGGGTTATACCCTAAGAGTCCTGAAACACCAATCCAAAAGAATCTATGCACTCTAATGTTCATAGCAGCAAAATTTACAATAGCCAAGTGTGGAAGTAACCTAAGTGCCCATCAATAAATGAGTGAATCAAAAAACTATGGTACATTTACACAATGGAATTCTTCATAGCAGGGAGAAAGGAGCTCCTACCCTTTGCTACAGCATGGATGGAACTGGAGAGTTTTATGTTAAGTGAAATACGCCAGGCAGTGAGGGACAAATACCATATGATCTTACCTTTAACTGGAACATAATCAATTAAAAAAAACAAAATATAAGCAGAGATATTGAAATTAAGAACAATCTAACAATAGCAAGAGGGGCAGAGGGAGGGAACATTGGGAGAAGGGTTTTCAGGAACCCTTGGACACATGGACATATGTGTCCAGTAAAGGAAACATGGACAAAACCAAGGAGGAGGGTGGAAGCAAGGGAGGGAGGTCAGTTTGGCTGGGGTGGGGGTGGAGTGGTGGGGAGAAAATGCAGATAACTGTAACTGAACAACAATGAAGTAATAAAAAAAAGAAATAGGAATTGGGATGGCTACAATTGAATAATGCACAGAATTCTTAAGAGTTAGGCATGCTTATTATTCAGATAGCAAAAAATTTCATCTTGGGCTAAACTAAGGGTTTCTACATTTCCTTATGAAAAGCTTAAACAACCAGGTTCATTATGTTCTCTTACGTAAATTAACTAGACATCGAAGCAGCTCTGAAGTGCTGTCCACATCAGGGTATGAAGAAAACTGACTCCTGAACAGACCTGCATTGGCATCTACACAAGAGAACAAATGGAGGCCCTTCAGACCTTGGTCAGCCATGGCCATCAGGCCCTCTAATCACAAGAGAAGTTTCTCCTAGGGTGCTCAGGGTCAGCCAAGGGGCACAGATGGGGAAAACACTGTGGTGGTCATCATTTGGTGGAATTTTTCCTAGAGCAGCACAATTTTTCATTCCCACTGAGGACCTTTGGGAGGGGCTTCTGCCCCCCAGTACAGATGGAAGGTCGAAGGAGCATGGATCTGAGTATTTCAGCATGGGCGGCCCTGTGAAGACTAAACATGTGACTGTTTTTCTGAGTGGTCACCAGGCCCCAGACGGTTTTAGTCTCATGTGCACTTCACCACACCACCCTCTCAGACTGAGGAGAGTTTTGTTAAAACAAACAAGCAAACAAACAAAAAAACAAAACAAAACAAAAAAAACAGGCACAGTTCTACCCTAGAGGCCCGAATCCCGAGGCAGAATGATGTATGCTGTGTTCTTTGTAAGTCTATTTTAGACAAGAAAGTCCCAAAGGATCCTGTAAGTATTAGGGCAAAAGCAGCAATGTCTAAATTCAGGATCTCAAAGTTAGGATCTGCTTGTCTCTGACAGAGCTCTGCTTTCCTTCAAAGCATTAACTATGTTTTATTCATCACATTAATTATAAGTCTTTAAAATAATTCAAGGATCACTTACTTCTTAGCACTTGGAGCTTTATGCTTCTGTTGGGCACTTACTACACACAAAGCAATAGGCTGGTGGATGAGGGGAGAGGGTGGGAAGAATACAAAGATGAAGAAACGAGGGTCCTGCCGTGCTGGAGTTCCCAATTGAACAATAGGATGTATATGTTGGACAATATAATTAGATTTTTACATACTTTGAATTGGAGATTTTTAAAATTAAGTTCCATCATCACTGCAAAAAAACAAGCAACTTTTACTTGTTACCAATGACTGTCACTTACTGAGTGCATAATTTGTGTCTTACCTCATTTAATTCTCAAGACAACTAATAAAGTAAGTTCTATTTTGCCCCATATTATAGAATGAGGCAACCAAGGACCAGAAATGTTAAAGAAATATGTGCTAGTTCATATAGCTGGTAAAAATGGCTAAGCTGGGGGTCACCAAATACCTGACTATTATGCCTCTTCTGATAGTGCCCTCTTGGTTTGGCCTGCCTCTTAGGTACTGGATGAATGTCTTTACTTGCTATGATTAAAAGGGGCCTCCCTGGAGCATCTTCTTCCCTAATTCTACCTCATAGTCTTACTTTTGAGACCTGTGACTTTACCACTAGAGATTCATTCCATTGGGGGAAATCAAGATATCTTAAATACTTGGTATTTAAATACTTGGTATACTTAAATACCCCCTCAGAGGAATAATGCATTATGCCTTTATCCTTCATGAACTGCTCAGTGTCATACTGACAAGGGGAAGCATGGAAAAGTTGGTCTAGGAGGTAGTTACCATTTAGAGGGTGGCCTTCAGAAGCTAGAGTCCCTCAGGCAACTACCAGTTTTGGGTACATCTGGCTGCAGGAGAGGGGAGGGATGTGTGAACAGAGGAGATGAGCCTTTCCCTTCTCTGCAATTCAGTTTCAGGCTACCATGAATATGTGTTCTGTTCTTCCTGGGTACCCAGCTATGCCACATCACCCTGCCTCTCAGAATAGGTGTGATCTCACTGAGTTCAGGCCAACAAACATGAGTAGAAGTGAAATGAGCCCATAATGGAGAAGCCTGAGTTCCTAAATAAGTCACCACCTGGCCCTGACTCGTATGGCTCAGGGGGTTCAGCATCCTCCCAAAAACCGAAAGGTCACCGGTTTGACCTGCTCAGGGCACATGCCTGGGTTGTGGGCAGCTGATGGATGTTTCTCTCACACGTTGATGTTTCTCTCCCTTTCTTCCTCCCTTCCCCTCTCTCTAAAAATAAATAAGTAAAATCTTAAAAAATAAAAGTCACCACTTGAACACTGAACAAGGAATGAATTTAGTGCATTAAGGCCTGTTTGTTACAGCAGATAGCTTACTCTGCTACATATCCTATGCTTTTCCTACTGTTTTGCTTCCTCAACTTGCCAACGCTTTGCTACTGTTTTCCCAAGAACAGTAGCAAATGGTTGGAAACACATGGTTATTTGTATCAAAGTAGACTGGGTTATACAGCATGATTTTATTTGGAAACAGGGTCCTAGCAGAGTAACAAGTTAAGGTAAAGTCATATTGGAGTAGGATTGGGCCTTAATCCAACATGACCAGTGTCCTTATAAGAAGAGTAGAGATCTGACAGAGACACATGGGGGGAATACTGCACGATGATGGGGACAGAGATTGGAGTGTTGCATGTACAAGTCAAGCTGCAGCAAAGATTGGCAGTAACACTGGACATTAAGAGAAGCCAGCCAAGAGAGTATGGTCTTGCCAGCACCTCAATTTCAGGTTTCTAGTCTTCAAAACTGAGAGAATAAGTTTGTTGTTTTAAGCCCCCAAGTTGGTGGTCATTTGTTTTGGCAACCCTACAACACTAATACACAAGAGAGTCAGCCACTATCACTTACGTTTGGCAGAGACTCAATGGCTGTCAGGAGAGTGGGAAAGCTTTGTAGTGAGAAAAAGGGAAGGTTTCATGTGTGCTCTGATTGGAAGCTGTTGATGTGAGAAGGCTGGAGTCAGGCTAACTATTGAAATAGAAGCTGGGCATCTTCTGTGATTGGTTCAGGGAGTATCTGGCTTTCTCTGATTAGGTCTTAGCTGGGAATGAGGAAAAACAATAGAGATGTTGGCAGTCATTGACTGAGTCTTAATTGCTTTTGGCCAAAGACTGCAGAGACTGTGGTTTGGCTTCCCAGGGTGGTTGCTGCAGAGATTGTCAGCATTCTACTGACATGTATGTTCTTGCCTTTGTCCATTTGCATATTCAGTCTCAGTCAAAACCATTCAGGGCCAATGCATCTCCACTGAAGTCCTTCACCCTCCCTAGTCTCTTCTGAATCTTTCATGATTTTATGCCTTCCTCCTCCTCCTCTTTCTCTTCCCCCTCCTCTTCCTTCTTTTTGCTCAATCTCCTTCTCCTTCCCCTCTGTCTTCTTTTTCTTCATGCCTTTGTATTTCTTTATTTCCAGAATGGGAGTTCTTTAGGAATGTTGTCCTTACTAAGAAACCATTAAAAAATAATAAAAATGATAATATATTTTCTGAGTACTCAAGAGGTGCCAGAAATGTACAATGTCCATTTAATCCTTTCAACAGCCCTATGAGTTAGATATTATTAGTTTTGCTTTGCAGATGAGGAAAAAAAACTCAGTAATTGGGCAATTTGCTAGAAAGTGGAAGAGTCAGGATTTGTACCTAGGAGTACATTCTTTTGACCCATGCTTGCTTGCTTTCTTTTTAAAGATTATATATATTTATTTTCAGAAATAAAGGAAGGGAGGGAGTAAGAGAGAGAGAAAAAGATGTATGTGTGAGAGAAACATCCATCAGCTGCCTCTCGCACATACCCCAACAGGGGACTGCCCTCAACCCAGGCATGTGCCCTGACTGGGAATCTACCCAACAACCTCTTGTCTTGAAGCATGACACCCAACCAACTGAGCCATGCCAGTCAGGGCTCAGCCTGTGCTTTCTTACTCTTCACTCTGCCTTCTAATCATTTTGTCTTTATAAAACTATAATTTTCTTATTATTGTGATTATTATCTTTTTACTATTATTAAATATTTTTACTTCTGAAAAACTTTTTAAATATTCTTCTTACAAAAAAGAAAGGTAGTTTTTATGACAGAAATGGTTAAAATTAAAAGAGGTGCTGCAATTTGGAAGGAAAATTGGATAATGAAAGAAGGGGTTTTAATTTCTAAAAGTTGATACTATATATCCTCAGAGCAGAGAGCTGATAAAGGCCAGTATTATGGCAGGCACTTTAACTATTTGGTTATTACAGGTTTAAATTTTGATTGAATCAGCAAAACAAACAATTAGCACTGAAAATCGATGTGAAATGGGTTTCTGTGTGACTTGCCCACTCATAAGCTGGAGTTCAACAGAAAGCAGATGTTTTATTGGAATTCAATTAGAAAGATTGGGCCAAAACAATCCCAAATTGTTTATCTGTAATTCCCATTATAAATGCTGTAGTCATGTCCACAGTCTGCCCTCCATAGAACATGGTCATCTATTTTACATATATACATTTAATAAACATTTTAGATGACCTTAAAAAATGTCTAGCCCTCCCCACCCCCATTCTTTTTACTCTGGAGAATTAAAGTCACATGTGGTTATCTTTGGCAAGAAGAACCTGCTAAACATGTTTATTTATTAATACAACAAATCACTGAGTTCCCATTATGGGCCAAGCATTGTGCTAGGCACCATGGGAGATACTAAATTAATCATACTCCAGAGTTCAATAATGGAGATACAATCAGGCACATATTAAAGTACCTGGAAAATGATTCGTGTTATTTGAAAGATGCTATCAAATATTTGGATACTCTTCCCATGGAATAAAGGGGTCTAATTCTTCCCCTGAAGCTGTTGCATCTGCTCTGGGCAATAAAGTGAGGCAGAAGCAATGGGAGGTCCAGACCCATCCTTGAAAGGAGTGCAGCTTCCTGTTTGCTATTTTGCAGCCCTGAGTGTCTATGTAACATTTGCTATCCAGAGGCCAGAACACTGCAGGGAAGTCTGTGAGAGGTGTGTGGCAAACTCTGTGCAGAGAGTGAACAAGAGACACACTTCAGTCAAATTTGCTGAGACTCCAGAAATCAAGAAACAAAGATGTGCCATCCTTACTGTGCCTTGACCAAATTTTTGACCCAGAGAATCATGAACTATAATAATAAATTGTAGCTTCAAGCCACTAAGTGTTGGCATAATTTGTTCTATAGCAACAGATAGCAAGAACATGCTAGTGTTACTAAAAAGGGATATATGAGAGCCATAGGGATTGGCATAAAAATGGTTTTCTAGGCTTAATTATGGCAAGAAACAGAGAAGACTTTAAGGAAGTGGTGACATTTGAGTTGAGTTTGGAAAACTTTAGAATTTGGAAATTCAGTGATGAGGAGTTAAGGACAGTACAGGCAGGAGGATAATGTGGGTCCAGGTACAGAGGTGAGAAAGTGTCTGCTGGATTGAGAGCTCCATTTGACAGAAGAAAATGGTTTGCGAGAAAGAATTGTGGTGACATGAACAAAAGAAAGCCAGGAACCAAATATCATATCACTGAAGGCCTTGAATGCCAGAGTGAGGAGTTGTATTCAGTTAAGTAGACAACAAGGAGCCATCCACTATTTTGAACAGAGAAGTGCTGTGGGCCTCTAAGGAAGTTGTCCAGTGGGACTGAAAGTGCAAGTGAATGTGAGGAAGGAGGCCTGTGATGAAGGTGGAGCAGTTGGAGAGCTAGAGGGTCACACTGACATCTCTCTAGGGTAGAAATGGGGTACTAGCCTGGCACATAAGATAGTGGCCCACAGCAACGCCACATCTAAATCCCTGGAACCTGTGACATTCTACTTTACAGGGCAAGAGGGGCTTTGCAGATTCTATTAATGGTAAGGACTTTGAGATGGGAAGGTTATCCTGGTTTATCCAGATGGTCCCAGCTTAATCACACGCAGCCTTAAAATGTAGAACCTTTCCCAGTTGTGGTCAGAGAGCCATGTGACTGTGGAAGAAGGGTCAGAGTGACACGATATGACAAAGACTTGACTTGACATTGCTTTGCAGATAGAGGACAGGATGATAAGCGAAGGAATGCAGTGTCTTTAGCAGCTGCTAAGGGCACTCCATGTGCAGTCAGCAAAAATCTGGAATCTTGGTCTTAAAACTGAAAAACTGAATTTTGCCAACAACCTGAAAGCTCAAGAGAACAGACCCTCCCCTAGAACCTCCCCTAGGACTGCAGGAGAAATGCAGTCCTGCCACCACCATGGATTTAGCCTGGAGAAACGTGTCAGATTCCTGATCTCCAGAATGATAAGATAATAAATTTGTGTTATTTAAGCCACTAAACTTGTGGCAATTGGTTGTGGCAGCAATAGAAAATGAGTACAGGTCTCAATTAGTGACTGATATTTACTGAGTTGCACTGCTCAGTGCATTAGAAACCAGAGTTTGACAGATTTCTCCTGAGCTTTTGCTCTCTTTGGGCTATCATTCTATTTTCATGCTACCTAGAAACATTGGCTTTATGTCCTGGTTTGATCTGCACCAAGTTGGGTGACCTTGGTCAGTTTACTTAACCTCTCTGAGCTTTTAGTTTCCTCATCTGTTAAATAAGGAAACTGAGCAAGAACTGTGGTTCTGAGCTTTATTATTTTTTCACCATCATATGTTTGATAGAGAATGTCCCCATCTGCCAAGTTATCAATAGGCATAATCTAGGTTTGGAGAAATGTCCAAGGTTCTAGCAATAGCACTGTTTTCTCTCCTCATCAAGAAATTATCTCAGAATATAAGTGATGTTTTGACAGTGATAACCTTATGTTTATTCCAATTTATTGAGCTTAGATGCAGGGTTTATAAATTTATATATATATATACCTAATATTTTATAAAAGAGACACAGAATTTCAATAACATAATGCATGACAAGAAATATATATTATAAATATCTACAGTGAATTATTACTATTAGTGTAGCCATACTCATAGCAGTGAAAATGCTAAACTAGATGCTGGTAACCTTCTTCCTAGTATTAAACTTGAACAGTTTTGGGAATTGAAGAATAGTCTGAATTAGTTAAAGGTGAATCACTTGCAGCTGGAAAGGTGGAAAGAGCATGAGAGGGAAAAGGTTTTCTAAACCTTAAAGAAACCAGTCTCTCCTGAGACAACCCTCCCCCCCGATATAAACAAGCTGGACAAACCCTTAATATGATAATATATTATAGTACTTGTAATTATTTTATTAGGAAATGACACACAAAATTCAATTCTAACTTTGTGGAGGGAATAAAGGCCAAGGAAGGATCTTCTAGTAACTCTTAATGAATTTGCTATTGAATGAGAAAGATCAGAAAAAGGTTAACAAGGAAACTGATCAATATTGACAACAGGCCCACCTGAGTGCAGTCTATTTAATGACTCAGGAGCTGTTTTGTGTTGAACAGCTGTGCCATAAATAGTTCTAAATCTGAGTATTTCAATATTTTCAAGGCAATTTAATTTGAGTTAGGGGTCCTGACACAAAGCATGTGAATTCCTAGAAATTTCTTATGGGGAGGGATGGGGGTGGGCGTCCTTATGTTGGGTCAATGTAATAGTGTGGTTAAGATTGTAGGTTCTGGGGTCAGATCTCAGTTCTGCCACTTACATTAAACCTGACTTTGGGCAAGTTACTTATGTCCCCCATCCTGAATCACTCCAGGACTGGGTATTAGACAACTAGAGACTCCACTATTGCCTAGAACCCACTGAAATCATTCAAACTATCCAACCCTACACCTGCACAGTTTGCCTACCCTGACTTCCCATTTCTTGTGGGGAAAACCACAGTGAAGGCTCTGGCCCATCTTTCCCCTCAATTTCTGCCTTTTGATCCACACTGGTGTTTTCCTATATGATCCTGCATGTCTGATATGCCCCTCCTCCCTGCAACTGTCAGCAGCAAACTTGATTTTCAGTAGTATTTGTCTCTGGATCTGTTGCCCTTACTGTAGCAGAGTGAAAAGCCTGGTCTCTCTAACCTCGTCTCTTCAAGCCTGTGCTGTTCCCACAGCCCCCAGGCTAATAGCTTCTGCTTTATCTTGCATGTAGATATGCTAATCATCATGGGATTCTGCTAGTGGCCTGAGTTTTATAAAAATGGCCCCTTCCATTTTCCATTCCCTTAACATAAAAGAAGTCTGAATTCTACACTTTCTTATAATGGATTATTTGTAGATTAGGTCTCCCATCTTCTGGATTGGCGACCCCCAAGACAATAAATCTTTCCTTATTACAAACTAACATTTTGAGTTTTGGCCTTTTGAAATGTCAGGCACACAGACTGGTAACATCATCGTACCTGAGTAAAAATGAAAACCCAGTACATTTTAAAACATGGTAAAAGGATACCTTTGTTCTACTCTGACTAGTTCTGAAGAACTTTCACCTCATCACCCAGCAGTCTGGCTCTTTCTCTGTCTTAAAAATTGCCGTTACAGAAAGTAGGTGAGTTGCCAGGGGCTGGGGGAGAGGGAATGGGAGTGACTATTAATGGGTACTGAGATTCTTTCTGGGGTGGTGAATGTTGTGAAATTAGATAATGGTGATGGTTGCACAACTTTATTAATATACTAAAAACCACTGGACTGTATGCTTTGAAAGAGTTACTTTGATGGTATGTGAATTATAGCTCGTTTTAAAAATAGCCCTCTTTTTCTCTCATTCATATTTCTCTAATTGATATTGTCCTGCACGATTCAGTTCAGATGCCTCCTCTTTCCCTAAAGCTCTTTCATACACTGCCTCAATTACTATAGTTCGCCTTTCTGTGTATTAAGTACCTGTCTTATCGGGGGTGAGGGGCGGGGCTAAGAAAAAGAAACATTTTTGGAGCTCCTGCTCTACTGCTTGTGGAACTTGTCCTTGAACACCGCTTCTCCACCTCTCTCCCTTGATCTAAGCAGTTCCTGGGAAAGTCCTAGTTTGACTTATGCAAAACAGAATCTGGAATGTGTGACTTTCTGGTGTGACTTTTCCTACAGTTTCCCTGGGATTTCCAAATTAAAAATTGAAAGAAGGTACTCTTTGTTTTCCAGTTGGAGGCACTGCTTTTCAAAGATTTGGGGGCAGATGAATTTGGCAGTCGAGTGAGGTCTGTCTTATCTTTTCCATTAATTTATACCAGAAAGATGATTTTTTTCTCATAAAGAACCTCTGATTTTGGAAAGAGCCCCAGCCCACAAATACCCATCAGAAAAGCCATGTTTCATGTTTTAGCAGTTTTAGCTGACGTTGACTCCCTAAAAGATTAACTGAGAGCTTTGATATCTGGTTTTGCCAGCCCATTAATTGGTTCCTGGGGAAGGGAAAACCAACCTTTCTACTTCCACTTATCTGTCCATACCTCATCAATGCTAACAGTTTGTTATCTTTTTCCTTGAAAGAGTACAGAGACCTCCCTCATGACTGAGCCTTCTAGAAATGCTGACTAACTATAATGGTACCTCTAAGATAAGACAGGACTCTCCCTAGCCTCATGTACTCAGGTGAAGAAAGCCATGGTCAAACCATGGTCTTCTTGAGGAGCCCCTGTTAAATGAAGGAAGGATTATTTGGTAGTCAAATGTTGGTGAAGGTGAAGGAGGTTAAACAGTAGGCCATGGTGCTCACTCCTCCCCCCAGGCTGGGAAGATTCTTGTGTTTTTCAAATTGTAAGTATATACAAAACACATGGACACCTTGATAAAATTTAGACCCTATATCAGCAGGTCTAGGTGGAACCTAAGGTTCTGCATTTCTAACAACCATCCAGGTGATGTAGATGTTGTTAGTTTAGGGACCACACTGAACAGCAAGGAATATCTTTGATTTCCAAATAAGTTTGACATTTTGGGGTTCCTTCTTGCTGGTCCTAGTTAAGTATTAATGATAGCAATAATAATTATAACAACAGTGATGGTCAACAACTATGGAAGGCTTAGAATGTGCAAAGCAAGCCTGGCCTAACTATAACTGTTGTCATTTTATAAATGTACCTCTGGTTTAGAGACACTGAAGAACTTGCCTGAACTCTTTTTGTTGGTGTCAGAACAATAATTCAAACACTATCTGGCTCTATAGATGGGCTCTTAAATATCATTGTCTCTCATTTTCTATTGTGCTACTTTAGGTTCAGTGGGGCTGTGCATGCTTTTAAAAAGGAGAATTTTCCTTGTGCTACAGAACTAAGCCAATGGTGCAAAGTTATCCATGAAGTCAGATGGCAGTTATAGACAGACAGTGATGGATACTCATAGGCAAAGCTCAACTGATAATGACCTATGGGCTGAGGGTACACTGATAACAAAATATTTTCCCCAGCAACTTATGTTTTACCCTGCAAAGTACATAATACTGTAGAAGAATGTTACCACCATAATAAAAGAGTTATTAAAAATTGGTGAGGCGGTAAGAAAAAAAAGCACAATTTGTAAAATAAATGATAAATTGGATTTCATCAAAATGAAAACTTTCTACATTTCAAATGACACCAGTAAGAAAGTGAACAGAGATGTCCAAGATGGTGAAGGAGTGAGTAGAAATTACACTAACCTCCCCCAGGACCAATCTTTAATTACAACTAAATTGTGGGGAAATCATTTGGAACAAACAGCTGAACAATAGCAAGAGAGGAGCCTTATAACCATGGACAGACAGAAGAAACAGCTTCAGCACAACCTGATGGGTAAGGAGTGTAGTGTAGACACGAGAAGGCTGGCTGGGCACCCACAGGCAGCAGCTGAAGTGCTGGAGGGATATTTAAGTGGCCAGTGGGATCACCCTGGGAAGGGTTGGGTCTAAACCCTAAGCTGGGATCCCCAGCCAAGAACAGCCTAGCCCAAAAAGTACACAGATAACATCCAGCTGCAAAAACTGACAGGGTTTCTCTGTGCCAGAGACAGATGGCTGGAGATGCAAAGAACTGTTTGAAGGGCCAATGCTTAAAATTCTGTTGCAGCCACTTACCCTGGACTCTGGCAAAGGGGCAGGCAGAGTGGACTAGAAATGCCTGAGGAGATACTGGGGACAGAAGCTTTAGGAAGAGAACTGAGAGAGTAGCCCCAGGATCCGGGTGCTGAGTCATCTCCCATACAGCAGCAACCATCTTGCTCAGGCAGACCACTCCCCTCCTAGTGGAAGCAACCTGAGGGGAAATAATAGCCCCGCCCCAGGAGGGATTCTGCCCAGCTCTCTGGTTCTTAAGCCTGATTGCTAGAGTAACAACTAAAGGAATCAGCCACAGACAGAACGTCCCTGCTAGTCTCGAACAGGCTGCCTAAGGCCAGACAGGGTCACCATCTGACATTACCAGAGGCAGATCCAGAAAGAAAAAGCAGTGGTGAATACTAAATGCTACCAAGATGAAATCCATCATGATTTTCTCCATGATTTGTGATATTTTCTTTCCTGCATAGCTTTTAAACATTCATTTCTTGTCCTTCAAGTTTGTGCATATTAAGTAACTAGATTTTATATTATAGTTTATTTCAATTCACATATTTTGCTTCTCCTTTCTCTTACCCTGTTTTACCATCTTCTTTTCTCTTACCATTTTCATTTTAAATTGTGTTTTCTCTCTTGCTACAACTTATGTCCATTCCACACTCTTACTATATCTCCCCCATCCAGCCTCTCAAAACCAATTTTCTTGTCAATGGTCATCTCACATTCATTTCCCTAATCTTAAAATACCTGCATTCTCCCTTCACCTTTAGCAATATTTGCTCATTGGTTGTACATAGGGTAGTTGTTGTTGCATTTTTTCAATTTTATCTCTAGACCTTCACTATTTTGTATTTCAAATCTAAAATTTCACCATTTCTGTCTTCTACTCATTTTTTATCTCAAATTTTAATTTCTCCGTGCCTTATTTTTCATGTTCTTTTTTCCTTTTTCTTTTCTTTTTTTCTCTTCTTTTTTTCTCTTTCATCTTGCCCTTTGTTTTCTTCTTGTCTCAAATTTTAATTTTTCCCAGTCTTAGCCTGGTTTTCATTACTCACTCTAAGAATTCCCTCTCCCTCTATCATCTCAAAATCAGTTCCCTTTCTTCTAGACATCTCTTAAGCCTTTCTTTCTTTCTTTTTTCCCTCTTATTTCCATCCCACTTATATTATTTTTGGCTTATTGGTTATTGATTGTACCATGGTGGATCTTTTTCTCCAATTTGGTTCCTATTTTTTATTACTTATTTATTTTTTTCTCTCTCTTTATTAAAAAAAATTTCTGTTTACACCTAATATTATACACTTCCCTTTTCTTACTCCATTCCACCTTCTTCATTCTACTTTTTATTTATGATATAAATTTTACTTTTTTTCTTCTCATTGCTCTGATTCCCAGCTCTTATTAGTGTTCTTCCCTCTACCGTCTCAAAATCATTTTTTTTTCAGTAGGTCATCTCATATTCACTCTCCTTTCTTATAATAGTCTTAATTTATTTACACCCTTACTAATACTGGTTCATTTGCTGTTGATAGTGGGATGGTGGGTGGGAATTATTTTTGCAGATGTGGGTTTGTTTCCTGGGCTTTGTGGTTTTGTTCTGGCACCATGCGCTCAATAGGTTGTAAGATGTGGTGGGTGGGGTGACCTTCACTCAACCAGCTGGAGGGAAGAACCCACCAAACAATGACTTAACAATAATCAAAAGCCAGTTACATCCAGAGAGCCAACATAAATGGCATAAAGGGCATCCCAAGAGCACCATGTTCAGAAGAACAAAGAGATTGCACCACTGAATCACATAGGTCCCGTACCACAGAAGTTTACACCACAAAGACAGGGAGTTAAAACAGATCAATTTAAGGAACAAACAAGAAGCAGAAGCAAACATAAAGCAAACAAAAAAAATTTGAAATGGACAAATTTCTAGAAACATATAATCTTCCAAAACTGAATTAAGAAGTAGAAAGCCTCAACAGACTGATAACAGCCAGTGAAATGGAAGCAATAACCAAAAAATTTTCAGCACCCAAAAGCCCTGGATCAGGTGGTTTCACAGGAGAATTTTACAAAACATGTAAGGAAAAGCTAACCCCTTTCTTTTTGAAACTATTCCAATAAATCCTAGAAGAGGGAAGACTCCCAAACTCTTTTTATGAAGCTAGCATCACCCTAATCCCAAAATCAGATAAAGATATAACAAAGAAATAAAGCTACAGACCAATATCACTGATGAACATAGATGCTAAAATCCCCAATAAGATATTGAAAAACTGCATCCAGCAATACATTAAAAAGATTATACACCATGGTCAAGTGGGATTCATGCCAGACATGCAAGAATGGTACAATATTCACAAATCAATAAACATAATACATCATGTGAACAGAAAGAAAGACAAAAATCATATAATCATATCGATAGATGTGGAAAAAGCATTTGATAACATACAGCACCCATTTACGATAAAAACACTCATCAAAATGGGAGTAAAGGGAGCATACCTCAACATAATAGAGACAAAATATGAGAAACCTACAGCCAATATCATAATGGGAAAAAAAATAAAAGCTTTCCCACTAAGATCAGGAACAAGACAAGGATGTCCACTTTCACAATTTCTATTCAGCATATTATTGGAAGTTCTAGCCATAGTGATCAGACAAGAAAAAGAAATAAAAGGTATCCAAATTGGAAAGGAGGAAGTAAAACTGTCATTGTTTGCAGATGACATGATAGTGTTCATAGAAAATCCTAGAGACTCCACCAAAAAACTACTTGATCTAATAAGTGAATTTGGCAAAACAGCGGAATACAAGGTCAATATTCAGAAATCGAAGGCTTCTTTTGTGCACCAACAATGAAACATCAGAAACAGAAGTCAGGAATAAAATCCAATTTGCTATAGCAACAAGGACAATAAATTACCTAGGAATAAACCTAACCGAGGACATAAAAGACCTACACAATAGGACAGAAAACTACACAATACCGAAGAAAGAATTAAGGAAGACACAAATAAATGGAAACATATACCATGTGCATGGATTGGAAGAATTAACATCATCAAAATGTTCATACTACCCAAAGCTATTTATAGATTTGATGCCATCCCTATTAAAATACCAATTACATATTTCACAGATTAGAAAAAAATAGTTCAAAACTTTAGACTCCAAATAGCTGCAGCAGTTTTGAGAAAGAAGAACAAAACAGGAGGGATCACAATACCTGATATCAAACTGTATTACAAGGACATAGTAGTCAACATAGCTTGTTACTGGCAAAGGAACAGATGCATAGATCAATGGGACAGAATAGAGAGCCCAGAAATAAACCCAAGTCTCTATGGTCAATTAATATTCAACAAAGGGAGCAGAAGCATAGAATGGAGTAAAAATGTCCTCTGCACCAAATGGTGTTGGGATATCTGGACAGCTACATGCATAAAAATGAAACTCAACTACCAATTTATACCATACACAAAAATAAACTCAAGGTGAATAAAAGATACCATAAAAGTCCTAGAGGAGAACATAGGCAGGAAAATCTCAGATATTCCATGCAGCAATATTTTCACTGATATGTCCCCTAGAGCAAGGGACATAAAGGAAAGAATAAACAAATGGGACTTCATCAAAAGAAAAAGCTTTTGCCTGGCTAAAGAAAACATCAGCAAAATGAGAAGGGATCCAACCATATGTGAAAATATTTGTCAATGATACTTCAGACAAGGGTTTGATCTGAAAAATATATAAAGAACTTACATGACTCCACTCTGGGAAGACAAACAACCCAATTAGAAAATGGGCAAAGGACCTGAACAGTTCCATATGAAATGGAACTGTCATATGATGCAATGAATCCACTTCTGGGAATATATCCAAAAAATTCTGAAACAACAATTGAAAAGAATATATATACCCCTGTGTTCATAGCAGTGTTATGTACAATAGCCAAGATGTGGAAACAGCCTAAGTGCCCATCAGTAGATGAGTGGTTAAAAATGCTATGGTACAGTTACAAAGTAGAATATTACACAACAGTAAAAAGGAATTCTTACCTTTTGTGACAGCATAGATGGAACTGGAGACTATTATGCTAAGTGAAATAAGCCAGTAAATGAAAAACAAATGCCATATGATCTCACTAATAACTGGAATCTAATGAACAAAATAAACTAACAAGCAAAACAGAATCAGAGGCAGAGAACTATGAAAGAGACTGACAGCTATAAGAGGGGAGCAGGGAAGTGGGGACTGATTGAAAGAAGGTGAAGGGATTAGACAAGTAACATATATGCATGATCCATGGATATGAACAATGGTATATGGGAATGAGGGGCTGGAAGGGGGAATGAGACAAAGTGGGAAAAATTGGGACAACTATCATAGCATAAACAATAAAAAAAGGAAATCCACCATTTTATAAACTGATATAGATGACATGATTATAGGAATTTTATTTGACATAATTTAAACCTCACATTACCATTATTGCTTTACATGATCAAGGTTTCTTTCTTTCTTTCTTTCTTTAGATTTTTAAAATATATTTTATTATGCTATTACAGTTGTCCCATTACCCACCCTTCATTCCCCTCCACCCTGCACACCCTCTCTCACCCACATTCACCCCTTTAGTTCATGTCCATGTGTCATAAGTTCTTTAGCTTATGCATTTCCCATACCATTCTTGCCCTCTCCTTGCCTATTTTTCCACCTACCATCTATGCTACTTATTCTCTGTACGTTTTCCCCCTCTCTTCTCCTCCCACTCCCCTGTTGCTAACCCTCCATGTGATCTCCTTTCTATCATTCTGTTCCTGTTCTAGTTGTTTGCTTAGTTTGTTTTTGTTTTTGTTCTAGGTGTGGTTGTTAATAATTGTGAGTTTGCTGTCATTTTACTATACATGTTTTTTATCTTCTTTTTCTTAGATAAGTCTCTTCAACATTTCATAAAATAAGGGCTTGGTGATGATGAACTCATTTAACTTGACCTTATCTGAGAAGCACTTTATTCGACCTTCCATTCTAAATGAAAGCTTTGCTAGATAGAGCAATCTTGGATGTAGGTCCTTGCCTTTCATGACTTGAAATACTTCTTTCCAGCCCCTTCTTGCCTGCAAAATCTCTTTGGAGAAATCAGCTGATAGTCTGATGGGAACTCCTTTGTAGGTGACTGTCTCCTTATCTCTTGCTGCTTCTAGGATTCTCTCCTTCATTTTTACCTTGGTTAATATATTTATGATGTGCCTTGGTGTGTTCCTTCTTGGGTCCAACTTCTGTGGGACTCTGAGCTTCCTGAACTTCCTGGAAGTCTATTTCCTTTGCCAGATTGGGGAAGTTCTCCTTTATTACTTGTTCAAATAACTTCCACTTGTTGCTCTTCCTCTTCCCCTTCTGGTACCCTTATAATTCAGTTGTTGTAATGTTTCACGATATCCTGGAGGTTCCTAAGCCTCTCCTCACTTTTTTGAATTCTTGTTTCTTCATTCTTTTCTGTTTGGTTGTTTCTTTCTTCCTTCTGGTCCACTCTATTGATCTGAGTCCCAATTTTCTTCCCATCACTATTGGTTCCCTGTGCATTTTCCTCTACTTCACTTAGTGTAGCCTTCATTTTCTCATCTACTTTGTGACCAAATTCAACCAATTTTGTGAGCATCCTGATCACCAATGCTTTGAATTGTGCATCTAATAGGTTGGCTATCTTTTGGTCCCTTAGTAGTATTTGCTGTGAAGCTTTGATCTGTTCTTCTGTTTGAGCCATTTTTTTTGATTTGTCATGCCTGTCATGTATGAGGGACAGAGCCTTAGGTGTTCATCAGGGTGGGGCAACCCACATTGCTGGGTTGTGATGCTGTATGTGGGGGAGGGGTCTAAGAGGGAACAATGGTGCTTGCTCTGCTCTCCCTTGGACTTTGATCCCTTCTGCCACTTCCTCCAAGCAAACTGGGCCTTTCTGGTGCTAATTCCCATGTGGGTGGGCTTGTGCACGTTCTAGGACCCCATCGGTCTCTCCAATAAACTCTCCTGTAAGGTTGGGAGTATTTCCCTGCACCTCAACCTTCACAGGTATTTTCAATCAGTGCCCTGAGGCTCTATTTCCCAGTGCTGGGACCCTGGGTTGTGTGAAGTGTCTTGCTCCACAATCGCCACCTTGCTGGGTCTGCCAGTTGCCACCCTTTGCCTGGGGTCTCCTGGCTGCCAGCTGTGTACCCAGGGTTCACCCGCCGTGGTCTTGAGAGCTCGGGATGCCTTACTGCCCAGTCCCACAACTCTTTGTGCTTTAACCTCTCTCCACAGGGCTTCCCGACTCTGCTCCTTCTACTGGTCTGGATAAACATGTCTATTTAACTCCTTGGTTGTCCAACTTCCTTACAGCTCAGCTTTCTGTCAGTTCTGGTTGTTATTCTGTTTCTAAATTGTTGTCCCTATCTTGGTTGTACGAGGAGGCACAGTGTGTCTACCTATGCCTCCATCTTGGTCGGAGGTCCCAAAATATTTAAAAAATGTGATATATTAATAAATTTTTCTTTTTAAAGTCATAAGTAAAGACATATAGTAGAAGATCTAGTGGTTGTAATTTTGAAGTAGTGGTAAATATAAATACATCAAAATCTATTACAGATCAAGAAAAATATATATGTACAACTAACATGATCATGATTTACTGCCCAGAATTGGGAGAAATGTTAAATTGCAGCTAGAATCAATGCAAATAAAGATGCAATCTTTTTCCCAACCCAAATTTATAACCCCTCAGGTTTAAAACACATGATCCCCACAATTTTTCTTTAAAGGGTAGGTAATAAATATTTTAGGTTCATTGGCCATATTTTCTCAGTCACAACTTCTCAGTTCTGCCATTATAGTGAAAATGTAACCATAGACAACATGTAAATGAATGGGTGTGTTTATGTTCCAATAAAACTTTATTTATTCAAACAGGATCTGATTTGACTTGTGGGCCATAATTTGCTGTTCTTAATACTATTTTCTTACACAGAAAAATGTTCCTGAACTGTTAAATGAAAAAAAGCAGGCTAAATATAATTATGCAGAGTTCCATTTTTAATGAAGAAGTATCTCTATATATGTCTCTGTGAATATATATGTATGTATATAAATAAACAAGTATGAAGGATCTGCTAATATGTCAACAGTGGTTATTTCTGGGTGATGGGAATATGAACATTATTTTTTCTTTTAATTTTCTATATTCTCTGATTTTTTTCAATTGGTGTGCATTAGTTTTATAATCAGAAAAATAAGAATTAAAAGAAATCAGTGGGAGGGGGCTTTAAAAGTCCAAACTCATATGGAGCAGAAATTTCCCCTCAGAGGCCCCTAACCACTCCTGTACTCTAAGTTCTCAGTGAGAAGGAACTCCCAGGCATCCTTTTACTTTCCTAAATCAAGTACATGAGATGACATTCTGTTTTACGCAGTTCAAAACATTATCCTGAGAAGGGATCCATTAGGCCTCTCCTGTCCATTTCTACCCCATCCACACCTGCATATTTCTCCTTGTCTTTGCTCCAGCTGAGGCCCTGCTGAGAATGCTGCCACTTCTCCTCTTCACAGTCACTAGCTGAGGCTCAGATGAGACCCCATATCCTTGGGATCCATGAGACCACAGACACAAACATGTCTGTGTTTGCTTTATTCCATAGACTTTTCCCCTCTGCTGATATCTTTTAAAAAAAATTCTCTGAACTTTATTATGAACATATTATTGCCCATATCTTGATTTATTTGAGTTGACATTTAACATAAAAAAAAGCACACACTCAATTCTTAAATACTACTCAAAATAGCCCCCTCATTAGGAAACAGAAGGCCACCACTTGCTCGTTATGTAACTTTGTTTACCTTGTTTTTCTTTTTCCTAATTAGTTGGGTGTTTTGTCCAACCTCTCTTGGAGCCTCAATTTCCTCTCACCCAAATGGGCATGATCTTATGGGTTCTTGTGAAGATTAATTCAAATATTGTATGGGAAAATGTTTATTTAAATTTTCTTATTAGTTACTGGGAAGACAAATGCCCAGAGTTGGGCGGCTAATGTAAATGAGGGAAGGAGGCCAGAGTGAGACAACAGGGACTGGTGGGGACTCTGGTACCTGGAGATTGTCTGTCCTATCTGAAGCCAAATGCTGCCAGGTAGGAATGAAGACCCTGTGTTGCTGGAGTTTAATTTTTGAACAGAAATCAGAAATATAGACTTCTTATGACATTTCTTGATTTTTGAAACATGGTATATGCCAAATAAAACCCAGAGTCTTTCCAATAAGAAGCCAATTTGCATCTCTACTCTATATGTATATATGGTTCCAAACTAGAACAGGCATCTGGACTGGGTCCGAGTTTTTTTCTCTATAGGGTCTGTAAATTGGTTTTGATTCCTCAGTAAGGTTTTTTGAAGACATTGCACATCTTCTGTATTGAAGTACAATTCAAGCCTGATCAATCAACTTGGTAAATGATACTTTATTGTCTATTAATAAGGTTTTTAAATTTCAGCATCACCTAAGTTGTTTATTAAGAATGCTGACTTGCCCAACAATTGTACTCTTAGATATATAACCAAGAGACCTGTGGATACACGTACTAGGTATGTACTAAAATGTTCATAGCAGCACTAAAATCCATCTAAATGTCCATCACCAATCTCAAAATAAAAATTTTTAAATTGTGGTATATTCACAATAAAAACCTACACAACAACAAAAATGAATAAATTGCAACTGTGTGCAACAACATGGATGAATTTCACAAATAATAATGCTGAGCAAAAGAAGCCAGACACCAGAGAACATATGGTATATGTTTCACTTATATATACACAGAAACTGGCCAAAACTAACCTATGGGTTATAAGTCAGGATAACATTAACTGTTGAAAACAGGTAGTGACAAAAGGAAACAGGAGACATTTTCGGGGTGCTGGCAATATGGCTGGTTGCATGGGTGTGTGAAATCCATTAAGTGGAACCCTTATTTGTACTTTCCTATACATTAATATCTCAGAGAAAAATTAAAATGCTTATTCTAGGGCCCCATTCCAGACTAATAGAATCTCTCTCTGGCATGGGGGTGGGATAGGGCAAGGGTTGTCAACAAAGTACCCAGGACTACCAATGCAAGTTATTCAAAGAATCCCCTTTTGAGAGAGACGCTGTACTTGAACAAACACATAATTCCCCCTCCAAGGGATTTCTGGAAGTGCTCTTGGCTAATCCAGCCAGCATTTGCCTTTCCTAGATTCTCTTGTATATTTGTACATTTTACTAGAAGCAACGAGTGATATAAAATCAAGAGGCACTATGGTACATTCAAACAGTGCACTTGAGGAAACAGAGAGAGACAGCTTTGATAATATGCCAGCTTATAAAGTATGCCTAAATAAAATTAAATGTTTATGGACTGACTCAGACACCACATCCCCAAGGGTAAAAAGTCAAATGCTTACCATTGATGAATCTCAGTTGAATTCTGGTTTCCCTGGTGAAGAAGAACTGGGTAGGCGCTGAAAGAATCTGGGCTTTTCCTGGTATGAAAGAGGGACATTCTGTCACTAAGGGAGGGCCAGTACTGTAGACATTTTGGGAGCTGCAAGTCCAAGCTTTGCTTTTGTCACTGTGAGAAAGCTGAAGCTGAGAAATTTATTCAGGTTATATCTATTTACATATTGTGCTCTTGCATTTAAGAATCCAGAAATTAAATGGCAAAGAAAATCTTGGCCAGGTAGCTCAGGTGGTTAGAGCATCATCCTGACACCCAAGGTTGTAGGTTCAATCCCTGGTCAGGGCATAGACAAGAATTAACCAATGAAGACATCAATAAGTGGAACAACAAATTGATACCTTTCTCTCTCTCCTTCTCTCTTTCGAATAAAAAATAAAATAAAATAAAAAATTTTACAAAGTCAAAAAAGGCCCTGGCTGGTGGTAAAAATTTTTTTAAAGTCAAAGAAAGCCAAAGAAAGCTCAGTGGATTGAGTACTGGCCTGCAAACCAAAGGGTTGCTGGTTTGATTCCCAGTCAAGGCACATTCCTGAGTTGCAGGCCAGGTCCCCAGTAGGGGGCATGTGATAGGCAACCACACATTAATGCTTCTCTCCCTCTTTCTCCCTCCCTTTTCCTCTCTCTAAAAAATAAATAAATAAAATCTTTTTTTAAAAAAAGTAAAAAAACACCCAGAAATGAATCTTTTAATAAGCTATAGGAAGGCCAAGACTCTATGAGCTTCATCTTTAACTCCCAGAATCTGGCACCATGCCTGTCTTATAAGAATGCTCAACAAATTCATTCACGCATTCAACATCTATTCATTGAGTTCTACTCTAGGTTTGGCACCATTCTATGTAGTTGAGACAAAACAGACAGAAGTCCCTCACCTAAAGGAGCTTATGTTCTAAGTGAAGGAAGAACAACCAATCTCACATATAGCATGTTCCATAGTGGTCAGTACTTTGGAGAAAAATAAACCAAAGAGAAAGAATAGGGTGTTGGAGTCTCAATAAAGGCTACAGTTTCACTAGGGGAGGTTAGGGAAGGCCTTACTGAAAATTTGAGAAAAAACCTAACTTTGAGGAAGTAAATCATGTGAGTATGTGAGGGAAAAGTCTTTCAGGAAGAGGGATCAGCACATGCAAAGGCCCTGAGACAAGAGTATACCTTGTGTGTTTGAGAATGACAAAGAGGCTGGAGTATTTAGTAAGAAGATAATGAGAGTAGGGTGGTACAAAATGAGATCCAGCAGGTGGTGGGGCTGTGAGTCACTCACTGTGAGGACTTTGACTTTAATTCTGAGTGACACAGGAGCAAGTAGATGGTTTTATTTAGGTAGAGGAATGACATGACCAGGCTAAATGTTGATTGAATGATTAAATATGGCACCATACACACTGTAAACTACTTAACATACATGATTATCTTTGATCTTTATAACTGCTTTAAGAAGTAGAAGGAGCAGGTGTTGTTATCCACATTTTCAAAGGATTACAACATAATCCTTGGAGAAAACCACATCTGGGTTTGAATCCTGACTCAGCCACATAAGAGCCAGGACTCAGTACAGGGGTCAACCTCAGTTTCCCTATCTCTGCAATGTAGAAATAACACTATTGGGAGAGAAGATCAGATGAAATTATAAATAGAAATGCCTAGTTTAGTGTCCAGCACACACTGTGCTCGATAAATGACATTAGTTGTGACTTTTTCCAGGTTCAAGGGGCTGTACAGCTCTGAGAATCTTAGAGATAGTCTTTGGAAAGCTGCATAAACATGTGTTGGGGTAAATATACAGATTCTGGGCTGATACCAAACCTACTGAATCCTGAATTCTGTTGCATTGGAGCCTCAGTTCAAAGACTAACAACTTAAATGAATATATGAACAGAGCAGAACAGCACAGAGGTTAAGATGGCTCTAATACAACAACTGAGCCTCACGTTTCTCATCTGTGAAGTGAGAATAAAATATCTTCTACCACTGAGGGTGGTGGGGATGATACCTGCACAGCTCCACCAATGTTAGCTGCAAGAAAGTTTCTTAAACTTATATTGTTTGTACTTAAAATGAACTCACCATAAAGAATAAAATTAATTTCATTACTTGATTATTTTTTTCAGTTAAAAAATAAATATTTAGGTTAAAAAGAACTTCATATCAAAAAGATTACCTGCTCTGGCTTGTGTGGCTCAGCGGATTGAGAGCTGGCCTGTGAACCGAAAGGTTACTGGTTCAATTCCCAGGCAGGGCACATGCCTGGGTTGCAGGCCAGGTGCACAGCTGGGGGTGTGTGAGAGGCAACCAGTTGGTGTTTCTCTCTCTCCTTTCTTCCTTCTTTCCCTCTCTCTAAGAGTAAATAAATGAAAAACATTTTTTTAAAAAGAAAAGATTATGTATATACCATCCAAAGTCATCCTGCAGATTCACTAGAAGGATGAATACACCAGGGACATAAAGGAATAATATTAGGGTTGTGTCCCTTGCTAGTGCTTTTGTGTCAAGGCTGGAGTAAGTTTGAAACCTGTTGCCTGGGGCAGATGGAAAAAGGAGCTGATTCCTTCAGGGAGGCTGAGGACAGACATGTTGGTGCCAAGTTGTGGAACATTTATACAAGATAGGAAACTTCATCATGCATAGGAGTACTTTTGCCCAGGGAGAACTGGCATGCAATTAAAGTGGTTGTCAAGATGTGGGACTTACAGTCTACAAAAAAAGGGCAGGTCTATCGAGATTCAGATTTATGCTCTTGGACGGTAGGAATGCCACTGTGAATATACAATTCACGGGAATTCCTGGCTGACTCCTCCTGGGCCTATTGCTTTTTCTCTGCCTTCTTGGGTTAAAGTATCACTCAAGTATTCATGAAAAGGAAACATAAAATTTGGCTGAGGTTCAGCATAGTTTGATGCAATCAACCTGCACTGAGCCCTCAAATATGCTGGAATACTGATTTTATTATTAAGTAAGTAAACAGGGATTAGAGAGAACCGAACAGAATTACTACCAGCCTCAGCCATTCATCAAACACCTACCTTGTGCCATGAGTTTTGCCAGAGACATTTTACTGTTAGTTTATGTACAGTGACTCCATAAAAGGATCTCATTCGGCCCATTTAAGGATGAGGAAATGTAGGGAGGTGAAGTAATTTTTGTGATATCACATGGCAATTTAACCATAGAGCTGGATTCAAATCCCAGCATGCCTCATGCCAAAGCCCCATTCTATAGATGTTCAGAAGTCAGACAGGTTTGTAAAGACAGAGAAGAAGACAGCAAGGCTCTAAGGAAGGCTACTCTATTCAGGAAGTATGTAGAAACTGAGAATTTGTTGGTAGCTTTCCTGGTATTGGTTTAACTAAGTCAAGAACGAATGCAAAACAGAACTGTGCACAATACTTGACCACATTTCTAGGCCCACACCTTGAAGAGACATTAATACTGGAAGACAAGGAGGCATGTCTCTTGGAATGAGACATTCCTGCCAGCCAGTGACATACCTGCAGTAGATCTGCTAACATCATGGCACTCTTATCTTGTGAAGAATTTGCCCAAGCCACCTGGCTGTGTCCCTACATAAAGGTGGAATTTGGTAAGACTGGAGAGAGTATTATGAATCAATTTGCCTATTACTAGCTCATACAAAATGCCCACTTGGCTGTCAATTTTAACTTTGAAGGGTGGTCATATGATCAGGTAAGATTCAGGTCTGAAAATCATTGAGCAGGCCCTTGGCATGCACAGATGTAACTTTAGTAATAACAATAACAGTAACAATTATGTCAACATAGTGCTAAGCATGTGCCAGACACTATTCTAAGCATTTTTTAAATGTGATAACTTATTTAACCTTTGAGGATATCATGGTTATCCTCATTTTACATGTGAAGAAGCAGAGATATAAACTTATCTTGGATCATACATCCACTAGATGACAGAGCTTGAATTTAAACTAGTCTTCAGAGTTTTCAGTCTTCATAAGTCACTCTGAAAATTCACGGTTTAGAATCATTTGTCATTTTTCAGAGGTAAGGCATGGATTCACATTTATTTGCTGTGAGGGGCTTTGTGCAAGAAACAAGGCACTTAGCTAGTAACTAAACCCAGTTCATTCAGCAATATCTGAATCTCAGAAAAGTTTTCCTCGTTTCTAGTTAATCTAATGTGGACCTTTTATGGGAAAAGTATATGCCACAGTAGATAAAATAATTATGATGCTTTTGACTACAAGTAATAAATAAACCAACTAAGAGTAGTTTTTAAAGTAAAGTCAATTAATTTTCTCCTATACCAAGAAGTCTGGAGACAAGCAGTTCTTGGTTGGTACACTGGCTCCTAGATTCTTTGCGTGTTGGTGCTATCACCCCTCACAATCCCAAGATGGTTGGAGCAGTTCCCAGCATTCCAAAAAGAAAGGAAAGAGGCTGGGGTAAAAATATATTTCTACATTTTAAGGCGGAAAATTATTTTCCAGGATTTTCTCCACCTCCTTCCTGTGCCATTTCATTGTTCTAGAACTGGGTCATGTGACAATTCCTAAACCAGCATTTCTCAACCTCAGTCTTGTTAACATTGCGGGCCACATAATTCTGCTGTGGGGTCTGTTCTGGGCATTGCAGGTTGCTTAGCAGCATCCTTGAACACTATCCACTAGATGCCAGTAACATATTACCAGTTATGAAAACCCAGAAGTGTCTACAGAAATTATTAATGACCTGTGTATGCATGCAATGCATGTACGTGCAAGTATGAGCACTGTGGCCCTAGACCAATGACTTGCAAAGAGGAATGGGACAGTCAACACTGGCTTGGAGGAATCCTGGGTCATCCCCCGAGGTTGCTGCCTGGAAAGAGTTCTGTTTAAAGCAGGAAGTGTAATTTTGTGCATTTGGCAATCATTCCCCATGTTGTTTTTTTGTTGTTCAGACAAATGCTGTTGTTGGAAGTTTAGGGGGAGAAATGAGAAGGAGATTTTCTATCTTTTCACATCCAAGCATGCACGAGGCAGGATTCAGGAAGAATCCTGATCAGAAAGAATATGATATCTAATCTGCAGCTTTGGTGGCCACAGGGAAACATTTGGGAGTCAGAGTAACCAGTCCTTGTTTTATTTAGAAAAGCTACAACAATCTGCCTTTCTTTGGAGACATTCTTTTTTTTCTTGCCCCACGCCCCTTTGAAAAGAGATAAACTTATATATGTCCAAAAATATTTGATAAACAAGGGCTTCAAGTGGAAATATCCTGTATTTGTTTCTCAATTATATGCCTTGGACATTTAAAACTACATGCTATTTAAAATACAATTGGCAATTTTATTCCTAATGTGAGAACAGTTATCTCATTATAAATACGATTATTGGAGGGTGTGTGTTTTAAGAACAGCCAACAGTGTTGAGCATTTGTATTCTGGAAGCTCAGACAAACTGTAGGACATAGACTAATGCTATGAAGTAGGTGTCTGGATTGCACATTATAGAGGAGGAGACTCAGAAGTTCAGTGACTCGCCCAAGTTGCACAACGAGTAAAAGAAGGGGCTACACTTTGGACTATGAGAGCTTCTATCACATTTTTTATTGTTTTAAAACCACTTCAAAAGTGAAGATGATGATTCTATCAGGTCAATGTTAAAAAACTAATTTATTATACATATATATACTCCCTCTCTTCCTCTGCCTTTCTCTCTCTCTCTCTCAAACATACACACACCCAAACAAAAACTGCCCAAACCCTTCAAATTGCTTATCTGAAACCCATTGGATCCTTGGTTGGTGTGGCTCAGTATATGTACTGAGTGCTGGCCTGTGAACTGAAAGGTCGCCTCTTTGATTCCCAGTCAGGGCACATGCCTGAGTTGCACTCCAGGTTCCCAGTTGGAGGCATACAAGAGGCAACTTATCACATGTTTCTCTCCCTCTTTTTGTCTCTCCCTTCCTTTCTCTAAAACTAACTAACTAAATAAATAAAAATTTTTAAAAAGAAAACCATTGGTGAATTTTGTTAAGTTGGTTGCCCAAGGTCATTTCAATTTTTACCTATTTTTAAAATTTCAATCAGTTTTATATGGAAACTAGGATTTGAAACTTTCAGCTAGTAAACATTGCTTGGATTTAAAGGATTATAAGCTATGACTTCTCTGGTTTTAAAGAACAGCTCTTTGGATCATGGTTTCCATCACAGTCTTGTTCTACATTTTTGTAAACATGTTCAATAAGAAAATATTTAAATAGCAAAAACAATATGAAGGATTGTTCTAAATGTGGAAACACTGGGATGAATGTTATGTTTTAAAGACTCTCACTTATAAAAACAGTAATTAAAAGTCTATACTGTGTATCCTAGGTAAGAGAGATACTCCTTTATTGCTTTCTAAAAATTTGTTTTCCCTGGCTGGCGTAGCTCAGTGGATTGAGCATGGGCTGCAGACCCAAGTATCGCAGGTTCGATTCCCAGTCAGGGCACATGCCTGGGTTGCAGGCCACAGCCCCCAGCAACCGCACATTGATGTTTCTCTCTCTCTCTTTCTCCCTCCCTTCCCTCTCTAAAAAAAAAAAAATGTTTTCATTATTCTTAAGCAGTAAGAATGAAATAATATTGAGAATTCTCAATGGAACACAAATTTCACTATAAAAGGGAAAACCTAGAATCAATATGAAATTACTTACATTAAAGGCTACAGATTCAAATCAAGGCCAAAAGTTAATTACAATAAAATAAAATTGTGTTAGTTAATCCTCCAAAATCCTGGAGGCAGAAAACTTCAGGAATTGATTAATTTGTTCTCAGATATTTTATAATGATTCAGCAAAACAAAGTTATAAATACTTCAGCCCTGAGTAACATTAAATTGGGAGCAGATTTAAACATATTCCCCAAGGCCAGCGCCTCAGGAGTCAGCCATGTCAGGGCATGCTTCAGTAGAAAAGTTTATCCTGAATTGATTGGAGCAGAGAAAACAAAATCTGATACATATATTTTTTAAATTCTACTCCTCATTATGTGCTCAATGCACTTCATCCCTCACTGCAATTAAAATAAAATCAGATTAAAAATATTTAATTGGAAAACAAGATTAATCAGATTCTGCAGAACTAAAACAAGAGTAACCTCAAGGTGACTGTGTATGTACATACAGTTCATTCTTACTTTTTGTGTTAGTTCTGTTCTATAAAGTTGCAGCAAACACTGAATTAGTGAACAACAAATCACCACCCCCAGGGGAAACACAGGGTTAAGTTTCTGGGAGCCTTTGGTCATAGTATTTGGTTAATTGATCAATACAACCTTGTTTAAAGACATTTTGTTTCATATATATTGTTGATTTATTAAATTGAAATCAAAGCCAATAGTGCTGTAAGTCATGCCTGCAAGAAGCTTACCTAACATACTTTCTACATAGGCACTTCACAGCAATTTGTGCCTAGGAACATCAGCTAGTGCTTTAGCACTATGCTGGGGGACATTGTAAACAGCAAAATCACCAGCAATAATCTCTAAAATGTGAAAAATGTGGTGCCAAATAGACTGAGTAAAGGACACGTGTTCAGAGTGTGAGAGCCAAACAAGAAAGCAGCATCACCTTCCTTGACCTCAGCAGGGCCTGTGCTTGGTGATCCCAGTTTTCACTGCTCCACGGTAATGGACCCTCAAAGGGCTGTGAGGAGAAGGGTGTGGTCACAAATGCACTTCAGCCAGAAGGTGAAGTTACACATACACACACGTGAGTGAATAATGAGGGCTGGCTCTGTGTGTGCATGTGTGTAGATGCATATGTACATACACAGATCTTGTTTGATGGTGAAATGTATGTTCTCTGTTTACTACAGATGAATAAAGAGAAGCCATCTTTCCACCTGGCCTCATGTAAAACTCTGAGTTGGGAGCAGGTAGACTCCAGCATAAGGGTGGTTATAAGCAAGTGTATAAAAGGTCAAGAACCAGAGAAGCGTGGAAGGACCAACTGCCTGAAACACAGGATCCTTAGAGAGTGGCAAAGAGAAACTACCATGTTGTCCATTTTTAAGGCACATCTGAGGCTTTCAATCAGAGAGCTACTTACTAGATGTGTGTACTCGAGCAAAGCATGTAGCTACTGTGTGCCTCAGTTTTCTCAGCTATAAGATAGACTAATTTTGGAACACCTTTCTGAGTTGCTGTGAGGATTAAATAAAATACTATGTATAATGATTCAAAAGCACAAATCTTTTTTGGGACAAGCAGATGTGTGCTAATTCTTGATGAGTTGTAGTATGTGAAACAGACAACCCAAGAATAACATATTATTGCCAAAAAAGGTGAGGGCTGATCAAGGTCCCAGAGCCAACCAAGGGGAGAGAGGAACAAGTCCAACAGCTCCAGGCTCAAATCCAGAAAGCAGGACAGCCAACTTTTCTACAGTTAGGCAAGGGCATGGAAAAAGAAAGAGAAGGGGACTCTTCTAGATTGTGACATGGAAGGATACACAATCAGGTGCTACACATGGAGGAACCAACTGTAAAAATACATTCTTGAGACAACTAGGAACATTTGAACCAACTGGCTAGTGAATGGTGTTAAATAATTATTGTTAATTTATGAAGAGTGATAATGCATTGCAGCTTTGTAGGAAAATGTCCTTATCCTTTCCAAACACCTGTAGATGTGTTGAAGAGTGAATGACATGTTATCAGGGATTTGCTTTAAAATATTACAGAAAGAAAAAGACAAAAGGGGAGGACTGTGAAAAACTGAAAATTATTTCTTTGGCTAAAATTAGTAGTAAATTCTTCCAAAATGATTGCTGTCTAAAGTACTTTTGGAGCTAAGATGGGAGCTCAGCTCAATTATTCTACATAGTTGTTATTACTTACAATGAACATTTAAGAGAGAGAGAACCTTATAAGTAAGAAATAGCTACTAAGTTAGCAGAGGTCTGAAACCTGTGGGGTCCCTGAGATTTTTCATTTGTAAGTCCAAAAATTTTTAACAATACGGAGGACCTGCTAATGCTAAGAAAGAAGGAGTGCTCTAGGATGAGGGGTGCTGTGCAAATGGAGGTTTGACTGAAAGGGGTTCTGTATGACAAGATACAGTTCTCCACACACAGGTTAAAAGCATAGCTTATGGAATACTGCATGTGGGAGGTACCTCGCTTGCCTTACAGTCTCCCATTGGCACAGGGGAAGCCTGGAGACAGAACTTCAAGACTCTTGCAAAGATGTGACATCCTGTCAAGGTTTAGAAGGCCTACCTCAAAGGTATCAGATGCTGTACATTTTCTCTCTTGTTTTTCTGTATACTTAAAAAGTATTGTTCTTAAAGATACTCAGGTATGGCAGAGTAATAATAATCATTCCAGCCCACCCATATTTGTGACTTGATGAAGCTCTTTCTTACAAACATTTCTGTGGTTTGGTTTTGAGCCTATATAGTCAACCTAGTGGGCATCATTATCCTCAGTTTACAAAGCAGGAAACTAAGGTCTAAAACACCAAAGTCACCCAGTTAATGAGTGGAGAAGCCAGGACTTAAAGTTTAGTCTCTAGTCAATAAATCATTACAAAATTTGTCAGTTCACTAAAATGCTCATTGATTCCATACGATTCTGTTGTAAGTGAAGGCTGAGGTTCAAGATGAGTAAGACAGTCCTTGCCCTCACATACTTAACCCTAATGGTTCTGCACACATTTAAGCACACAACAGAGTGTTACAGACCTACAGAGCTCTGTGTTCTTCCAGGACTGGATACCGATTCTTTGCCTTCACAAATGGTTGCTGGGTTCTGCCCGATGGGTCTGATATTGCATGTTAATACTGAACACCACTGGGGTGATAAGAAAGAATGGCCTACCGAACCATTCATAATAACCCATTCTTTGTATTACATCTTTTAAGTAAGGTGTTTCAGGCCTACTGTCTTGCTACTTTCTAACCAACATTATGAACAACTGCATATGGGGTTCAAAAAAGTGCAAGCTCTGGCCAATGTGTTTCAGTCGGTTGGAGTGTTTCTCCATAACCAAAAGGTTGTGACTTTGATTCCTCGTCAGGGCACACACCTAGGTTTCAGGTTCAACCCCTGGTCTGGGCGTGTATGGGAGGCCACCAAATCAATGCTTCTTTCTCACATTGATGTTTTTCTCTTTCTCTTTCTATGAAAACAATGAAAAAATGTCCCTGGGTGAGGATAAAAAAAAAGTGAAAATTTACATGTTGCCTCTGAGAATCTCTAAGTGGCAACGTGGTGGCAACAGGCCAAACCCAGCCCTCAGGGGAAATCCTGCTCACTGACACAGTATTGGAGTCCCTCTGCCCCCTTAGTGGTCCTTTACTGTGTTTTAACTTTGAATTAGTTACCAACATTTATGAACAGGAAGAAGAGTACATTGGGATCTGGATCTTCGCTTCTCTTGAACTGTGGGAAGATTTGGCAATGTTAGCCCTGTATTCTCCTGTGTTAACAACTGGTTGGAATATTGACTGGCTTCCTCAGTGACTCAGGTGCACTCCTATTTGCCATAGTCCCCACCATTTTTTATTTTCCCTGGGCCACTGCAATGATTTACATCACTGACTGGTCTTGGCATTCATATACATAAACTTGGGCCTAAAGGATCAACCCACTTTTTCTGCCTCCATCCTCTTCTGAACTTCATGTTCTAGTAATAAGGTGATTGAAGTTTCCCAGAACACAGCTTGCCATTGCTTCCTGGGGATGCCTTTTACCCTGTCCTGCAAAGCCATATTAATCCTCCAGGTCCTAGTTCTGAAATCATTTATTCCAGGAGACTCTCCCTGTTGCTTGAGGTTGGTTAAGGATCTCTTTACATTCCTCTAGTTTGTGCTCCCTCTAGCCTCTGATGTTGAGATGATGAATTCATCCAGCTGTCCCTTTGTATCCCATAACCTAGCACAGTGCCTGGCACACTTAGGGGTGGGTATTATAGAAATCAGTCAAAGACTCTGAGCTGAAATACCTCCAATGGAGAAGACCTAGGAGTCCCACTGGGGAACTTTCCTGGTGTCTAAATCACCTTCTATAGCCTGCCTCTCATTTTCTCTATGTGTCTATTACAAGAGCCCTGGCAATGAAGGCAAATATCATGAGTTTGGTTTTATTGGGTACTTCGGGCTTTACATAGGAGATGGCTTTTAATGTTGAGTCTTTCTGGCTTTTTATTTTAGCATACCTGGTTGATGTTGAGGTGGGAATGTAAGTGAGCCACTGCCTCACCTCTTGGCCCTACTGCACTGCAAGACTGAGGAGACTGCTTCCCAGGACAGGTGCTCTTGGCAATTTGGGGAGGGAACCAATTCAGAGATGCCAGCCACAGGTTAGGATGGCTTAGTAACTATAAATGCTCATCACAGTTATTTAGATATGAAGTAATTAATTCGACATTAGTAATTAGAGGTACTTAGTGTGAAATCAAACACTAAGAATTGCTTAAGGCCATTCTTTGAATAGAGGCAGGGAATGTGGCAGTCTAATTTAGAGATTACTCTCCTGCAGGCCAACTCTAGGAAATTCACCTGGACAGGATTGGTTGAGGACATTGTTTTTCACCTTGTAGCAAGTCCTTCCAGTGCTCTCAGGGAGAAATTTCTGTGGACCAGGAGTAGTGTTTTTCCCAGAAAATGTGAGTAATGTAGCTGATCATAGTTCCCTTCTTGTGTGATTACTGGAAGTTCAAGGCCAAATTTGTGACTTGCCTGGTTTAGTCCTTATGGTACTGATTTTTGGAATAAGCCTCATTCTTAGCTCCCTACTCTTACTTTTCTTTATATTGGCCTACCTACTTAAGAAAAACAATAAAACTTTCCCACCCTGCCCTTTTATAAAAGTAATATAAATTAGTTTTTCGAAAATGTTAGAGAACCAGAAAATATTAGAAACATAGAGAAAGAAACATGGAATTAGTAAAAATCATTCATAGTCTTACCTGTTAGGGTGGTCAGTGATGTGGGCTGTGAAAGAATTCAAAAAGAGAAAAAAGTGCAGAGAGTAAAGTTTCTTATTCACTTTCCAAGAGACGAGAGGGACAGTGTATGAAGAGATACACCAGCATTGAGAGGTGAGGGCTTTGAATTTTTATTGGATTATTATTGGACTATAATTGGATTATAATGGGGGGGCATTGCTGTTGTGTGTCCCTTGGGCATTGTAACATAGGAGATTTAGGTTGGTTTTGCATAAGCTGCAGTTTACTTCAATATTATCTTTTGCCTGCAGCTGTAGGAGGTAGTCATATTCTGTTCTTGCTTTTCAGTAATTTCCAGTACTGGGGACACAAGCTCTGAAGAGTAAAATGGCAATCATGTTTAACAAGGTCATAGGCATGCTCAGCAAATGGTGCCATGATAGCAAATGGCAGCAGCTTTATCTTTTCAATACCTGGACAGAATCATTTACATTTTGATGTATTATATTCCTCTTCCCCACCCCCCATGGTATACACATACATTATATAAAATGATGATTTAACATAATTGACAGGTTCTTGTGACTGACTTTAAATGAAATGATGTACCATATATTGCCATGTATAATGCACTTTTTTTGCCCACATTTTTTGAGTGAAAAATAAGGATGTGCATTATACATAGGTAGTACTAATTTTCTAGCTATGTAAATGTCTTTAATTCTTTTACTTATGCTTATGCATTAAAAGTAATTATATCTGACAAATGTAGGATTGTTGAATTTTAGGTTGTTTCTAAATTTTCTCTTTCATAAAAAGACACATTTTGTTAAACAGTCTTACAGCCAAATCTTTATGCATGTATGTATGGATCTTTTTTTCAGTTAAAATCCTTAGAAGTTCTCTTTGGCCTCTAAAATTATCTTGCTTTTTTAATCTATCCTGCTGAGCACTCTGACTTTCTGAAACAACCTGAGATACAATTGAAGAGAGAAAGTCAGATGTGCCTAATCTCTTGTACTCCACTTAGCACAACCTTCCTTGAGTCAACCAGGATTAAAAGGGCACTACCTTATGTTTCATTTTCTCTGATGACTCAAGATACAAAGAATAACGGATGTTGTCTGCCCTCAAGAGGTTTAAATTCTATCAAGGGCAACAGATGAGCTATAAAAATGTGCACAAATTTACCAAATACAAGCCTGGAGAAAGGTGTCTATCAAGAATAACCTAAGGAAGTACCTGAAAGGTACCAAAGGCAATGGCTCAAGAAGGCCAGCAGGGACCATCAGCAAATATTTACTGTGTCAAGTGCTGTGTACCAACACTGGGGATACAATGGGATTAAAACATAGACTTTGCCCTCAAGGAGCTCAAGGGTGAATGGTTGAAGGGGGAAAATCCCAGAGTACTTAAATCACTGCAAAAACAACTTGTACTTGGAAACACCCACAGAACCTTCTGGAAGCTTGGCAGTCAAGCTCTTAAAGGAGAAGGGCTAAAATAGGCTGCTCAGAGTTTACACTAAAGTATGCAGAGAACACCAAAAAAGAGGGAAGGGTGTCTCAGTAAGAAAACGATCTTTTTCTGAGAGCAGTGGATTCAAACTTTTTGACCCTGGACCACATTTAAACTCATTACAAGTATTGATTTAGTATAGGCACATTTTTGTATATAAGTGAAATAAAAGTCCCATGTATCAATGCTTTCTTTAATACATGCAAAATATGCTTTTAATGGGGGGCTCAAGTGTTAGAAAAATTTTAGTTTCAGGTAATAAGCTTAGTAATCAATGTATGTAAAAAGTTACTGTTTCAGGAACTGAAGGTATGACCCACCCTGACTCCAGGAGACCATAAGCAGTTCCACCTTTGTGAGCAGGCATCAAGATGGTATGTGAGGCATTGTGCTCCAGGGGGAGGTGTCCCTTGCCCAGGACACAGATAAAGACCAGTGGCCAGGGCTCAGATGAAAGAATGCTGCAGCTTTTTATCTGATTAACTTTTTCCCTGAATTCCAAACCCCTTACCTACACTTTTCTTCTCCTTATAAAAAGGATCCTTTTAAAATGGAATTTAAGACAGTTTGTCAGGGTACAAACTTGCCGTATTCTTAGATCACCGACCATCTTGGTGCTAATAAAGCACCCATAAATACTCAATACCTGTCTCTGCTTATTGAGTCTGGTGGAGACAGGCAGCATGAATGCTGAAAAGCCAGTCTCACTTTTACTTTCTAGTTTAATTCAGTAAAAAGGTGTAGGGTTGCAATACACTAAATTGTTGTTGTGACCACTTTAGTGCACATTGACCTTTACAGGTCTAAACCAAAGGTGGGTTTAGAGTTCGACAAAACAAAAATTGAACGAGCAATGGCTCAAGCTCAAAGACTCTGAAACAGATCCACAGGGTCAGAAAAGGCTCTTGAAAATTCCCTTTTAGCATGAAAATGAAAGCCTAAATAGGCTTTGATTGTCTTGGAAAGGAGAATAAAGAATACCTTCTAGTTCTTTTGAGCCATTTACCAAAAGCCACCCACCCTTTGTCTTGCAAAGCTGGTTCTTAGGGAGAACTGACCAGTGTTGTGCAAATAGTTCCAACCTCTTGTAGAGAGATTTGAGCCTTCAGGATGGCTATTACCAATGGTGGGACTGGGCAACTGAGGCCCTACAACAGTTACTTCGAGAAGATTCTACCAATGATTAAGTTTAATCCAAAGGGCTGAGAACTCCCAGAGGTTGGCTGATTTGGCCCAGTGTGCAGCTGGAGAACTGACCCAGCCATCTAGGCACAGTAAGTGTGCTTTGTTGAAACATGGCCGCCTGTGAGATTATAAACAGAAAAACATCTGCCTAGTTAAAGTCCCAAATGAAACTTTGGTGGCTTCAGCAGGTGCTCAGTCAGGACAACCCAGCTCAATAATCAATGCACCCTCCACAAGCTGTGGTTCAGGAGCAGGCTTTCAATAGCACCCCCATGTGCTCAGGAGGAGCAATGCCAGTAGTAAACAGATCCGGGCAGTTTCTCTGGCTCTTGGAAGAGGAGAAACTCCTTCTAGAGTCAGTAAGATTCTGGGGTTCTTAGTCTTGTGTATGTGTGGAGCTGTCTCAGAAGAATGATGCAGAACATGCTGCTAATAGCAGAGATTAACTTTTTAAAAATGTGACCAGAGTTGCACCCTGAGTTTGTAGAACTTTCTGTACCATGTGGAGTAGTTGTATTAGCATAGGTCTATCCAACTGAGCCCATATTTTTAAGCACTTTACCAGGGGTTCTCCAAGTGTGGTCCTCTGATCAGGAGCATGGGCATCACCAGGAAGCTGCACCTCACTGAATCATAAACTGTGAGGGCAGGGGCCTGGTCATCTGTGTTTTCACAAGCGCTCTGGGAGATACGACCCATCCACAACTATTGCTTGTCAATGCTGCTTCACAACTCTCTCCCCTCTTCACCTTTCTTTTATTTAACCACTCTACCCTGTGCCTTGACTGGCTTCTGAAATTAAAACAAAAGTTGAGATAAGTAAATTCAAATAAGAAGTTGGGAAAAGAGCACTGAAGGCTGCAGAAGGTTTGGGGCTTAGTTGGGTATTGAAAGGATGTAAAATTTGACCAGGTAGAAAGCAGACAGGAGCATAAATTAGGCTGCAGAGGAGAGTAACACTAGCAAAGGGAGGAAGGGACAAGGCATGTTATAGGACAGGTAGCCAGCCACCAGCAGCTGTTGGGAGAGGTGGACTTCTTCCTATAGATGGGTGATAGGCTGCAAAGGGACTTTAGGGTCAGACTGAAGTGGGCCTGGATTTTAGGATTAGATGCTAGCACTTGATTTAGTAGACAACCAGAAGGTGTGGGAGGTTTTGAGCAAAGGAGTGCTAACTGCAATTTTTGGTGGGGAGAAAAAGCTATAACACCAATTTGGTAGTTTTCTGTGTCAGCCCCTGTGCTACCTACAGTCTCATGCTCATTTCATCCTTCTAAGAATCCATGAGGTATGGGTGGAAACCTCATTTTATAGGAGAAGATATTGAAGCTTGGAGAAGGTCATACAGCTTTTTATTTTTATTTTTTAATGTTTAACAATCTTTACTTCAAATGTGAAAACCATTTGTCATGCTTAGGACTTGTTCTTTTAAAAACAAGAGTGAAAAAATGAAACAAAAGGACGTTTTCACTTTCTCTTCAAAAATTTTCAAGGAAAGGATACGTCATAGGGCCATAAAAGATCCTTCCAGTCATACCTCCTTTCTCCTGCTACTAGGAGTCTTACACCCCTTCCATAATCTGAATTCACATTCCTGAAGGAAGATTTACAATTTGGCTTTTCATATGTAACCATTTAAAAATAAAGCACCAGCTTGCTTCTTATAATGCCAAACAAGTCAAATCGGGAAACTATTTCAATGTGCATTTCTGGTGATAGATCTGCACTCAAACTCAGACAGCCCGACTTCGGCGGAATACATGCTCTTAGACATGAGCACAGTGTTTCTCAAACTTCTGGTCCGACCTGTGGAGTCAGAATGTAAATTGTTTCCTGACCCAGGAGAGACATACAAATGTGCTAGGAAACAATAGTCAACTATGCCATGTACTTTTATTTGTTTTCTTTTTTCTATTCTGCTTTCTTTTATGCTCTGCTATTTTATTCTCTGAAAGCTTTTAGTTAATGACTCACCATATTGACTTCACATTCCACCAATGATTGGGTTACAACCCATACTTTGAAAATCACTGCATGAGAAATATATTACTTTGCAAACAAAAAGCCAACTGATCCTACAAATGTTGGATAAATTATGGGGCATCTACAAGACTGAAAAAGAGTGTAATGTAATAAGTGGGGGTGGGGGAAGGACTGTTATAAAACACTGTACAGTAGGTCCTCAAATAACATTATTTTATTCAAGGTAGTTTATCGTTACATCATTTGAAATAGCAAGAATATGAGAAAGGCAGAAGGAATTTAAATACCTAACTGTCGGGAGCAGGTGAGAAGTATAATGGGCAGGCATTTAGAAGAAAGAGAGAGAAAAAAGGGAGAGAGGAGAGATCTGTGAATGTTCTAATCAACCTTGAAAGACTTCCAAGGAGAGGAGGAAAACATAGGTCTAAGCCTTCAGAATAAATAGAATTTAGAGACTAAAAAATCAGGGAAGGATATATTTACAAAACTCTCCAACAATCCCTAGGCCCTGAGAGATTAAAGTCAGAACTACTAAATTTCAGAGTTATCACCATAAAGTGGGGGTAGTAACTGCCCTGATTGGAGGAGGTTATGTGAAGCTAGAAGGAAAAATGCATGTATCGTGCTTTGCACTTAGTTGCTGTTCACCAGAGATATAACGAGAACCACAGAAATAATTTAACATTGCTAGTAGCCACATTTAAAAAAGTAAAAACAGGTGAAATTCATTTTAATATATTTTATCTAACCCAATATATCTAAATAATATCATTTCAATATATAACCTATATAAAATTATTAATAGGATATTTTACATTATTTTTCATATTATATATTTAAAACCCAGTGGATATAGCTATACTTAGAGCACATCTCAAAAATTTTACTTAAATTTTTTAATTTTTCAATTACAGTTGTCATATAATTATTATATGTTTCAGGTATACAATGTAGGGATTAGACATTGATATAATTAATGGAGTGATCACTCTAATATAACACATCTTAATTTTGATTATTTTAGGGATTGAATTGCTACAAGTAGCTTGTGGCTGTTCTAGTGGACAGAATGGGCCTGCACATAAGAACTGTTTTGTAAGTATTATTATTGTTATAATTATCATCATTATTGTTATTCAGTATTGAGTAAGGGCATCAAGGTATTTTTTGCAAAAGTGGGGCTGTGTGGAGTGGTGCACAGCAACCTTCAGTTTTCCTGCCTGCAGAGGGCCTGCTGCTGGGATGTCTGTGCCCCAGAGGCCTCAGTCTGGCTAAGCCAGAAGATCCTAGAGTGTAGACAATGGGACCCTTGGTGAAATGCACAGGCTATGGGAGTATCAGTGTTTATAATAAGGTCATGTTTATACTTTGTTTCTGGTATGAATTAATATTTTACTTACGATATTTAATAAAAAACATCCGCTCCTTGGTGTTTAAACAAAAATTGTGCTATTCATCTTATTAATTCTGCCGAGATCATCTTCTGCTATGGGGTTCAGAGGGTGGGGGTGGGTAGGCAGCCTTACAGGGTCATGTGCCTAAAGGGTCATGAGCCTCAGGGTGTTGGCTTCTTGTTTAGGTGGGTCTCTGGTGGGTCACAGTTGAAGGTGAAATAACAGAGTGGGGCTGGGTAGAGAAAGAGAGAATGCCTAAGACAGCCAATGCCTATGCACAGCTTGGGGTGAGGGCCTGGCAGGTGCTCCGCACTTCCAACGGGATCTCATCTATCCCTTCCAGCTCCACTGAGGTGTCCACTTTTACAGAGCTGAAAACCACAGGTCAGAGAAGGTAGACAAGTTGCCCAGCTCTGTAATGGTTAAACCTGGCCTCTCCCACAGGTGTGTGCCCTAGAGTCAGTGCTCTTGACCATGGTCCTGGCCTTTCCTCTCCTGTTCTTCTTCACCAGAGCCATGTTCTCCTCAGCCTGTTTTTTTCCTGACTTGGAAGATGACTACTAAGTCTGGCTATTAAGTCAGTCTGGTCAAACTCTTTTATCCTTCATGAAGGAAGAGTACTTTCGCAGGTGACATGAACAGGTCTGAGTGTGCTGTTGGATCCAGGTTTCCCAGCTCTAAGCAATGAGTGGGAGGAAGTGGGGTTCCAGCCCCTCCTTATTCTGCTGAAGGCCAGCATTGTCTCTTATTAGGAGGAGGGTGACTGTGAGGGCCATTCTCTTCCATTCTCAGAGGTGGATGTCACGTTGCCCATGATGCTTCAGCCATACTCTCTTCTCTTTCAGTTCTTGAATTTGCCAAGCTCCTTCCTGTCTCGGGACCTTGGAGTTAGCTGTCTTTGGCCATGTGCCAGCTGAGAACATCTCCTCCTCAAAGTCACCTTTCCTGACCCTGCTACAGAAGTAGCTCTCTGCCACTGTACTCAGCTGAGCCCTGCCATATACCCATTTGTGGGGTTGCTTGCTGACTGACTGCCTCCCCAGAATAGAAGCTCTATAATGGCCAAGAAAATATCTGTTTGACTTACTTGTGCCTCCATGCTTAGCACAGTGCCTGAGCCCAAATAGACTCTCAGCAAATATTTCTTGCACAAATGAAGAAATTAAGGTAAAGACCCTTCAAGATTCATGCCCACTGGGTGAATCTGGGTAATTCCTTCCCTGTCTGTGTCTCAGTTGTTTCATCTGTGAAATGGCCTGGAGATGACCTCTAAGGTTCCTTCAGCTCTGAATTCCACAGCTCTCTGATCTGGCATTGGAAACTGTGGAGCCCCACCCCATTCAGTTATTTTGCCTTTATCACAGGAATACTTCTTTAGAAAAGGGGGTGGGGATATTCTAGTAGAACGTTAATTCCTCTTTGAGCATTTGGGCAATTTTCCAATTCTTGTAATTGTGTTAGAAAATGGCAAAGTAAGCAGAGAGTAAGCTGAGTTATTGATTCTGGAGTTTCGAGTCTCTGTTGGCAAGACCAGGCCCACAGGCTGGCAGCTTGGTATTCTTTTTTTTTCTTTTTTCTGTTTTTTTGTTTTTGTTTTTTGTTTTTTTTGTAATGTTTTGAGACTGCAGGCCAGTCCCCGAATCAACAATTCTTTCACTCTATAATAAAGTTGTATTTTTAAAGTTTGCTTTTGACTTTAATTGCAGCCAGGCATGAAACAAGAGCAATGAGGGTGCTGTTCCAGCTGAGTGCACATTCAGAGTCATTCAACCTCTACTGGAGAAAGGAGATGAAAATTAATAATGAGAACAAATAGGTCTTTGGGACCAGGCTCCCCTCCTCCATTCTTTGTAAAATGGGATCCTTCTAATAGAGGGAATGGAAAGAACACCAGAGCAAACCAACTGAAGGAGGTGCTAGTCCAGATAGATCTTTTGGTCTATATAGACCCAAGTAAAGTGAAGAATGAACTATGGATGTGATAAGATCAGATAATTCAATATTTGTTCTTTCTTTCATTCAACATTTATTGATCACCTGTTCTGTGCTATACTTTGGGTTGGGCATGGGGATAAAATAATGAGTAAACCAATACAATTCCTATTCTAATATAATAGTACTTACTATTCATGATAATAATTATTTTCATTCATACATACAATGTGCTTGACACAAAATAAGTGTTTTTAATAAATTTTCTCATATAGTTCTCACATTATCTTTATGAAGTAGGCACTATCATGAGACCAATTTTAGAAAAGGGGAAACTGAGCCTCAAGGGAATGAATGGGTTGTTCAGGATCATAGGACTAGACAGTGCAGCAGCAGGGCTGGCTCTAGAGGCTGAGCTCTTGAGCAATGGAGTTTAGAGTCTAATGGAACAAGTTAGGCACTGAATTGGTGTCTCTAAAGTGATTCCAAGCCAAACAAATATTATGGGGCATTAAGAAGAGCTAAAAAATAAACAGGTAGAACAACAAAATTGGGCATTTATCTCTCTCACCCTCTCTCAAATCAATCAGTAAATTTTAAAAAGAGCTAAAAATATCTCAGGTGAGAGAGAAGTGGAGGGACGGGACTGGAGAGGAATGAATAGGAAGTGAGTCCAGCAGGGTGATCAGGAGGCCAGATCATGAAGGGTCTGGGAGGCCAGGCTAAGAGCTTGGTGTTCTGGTGGTACTGGGGAGGCCCTGAAGTAGCAGTGTCAGATTCACTTGTTGGAAAGGTCATCTCTAATTGCTCGGTGCACAGAATGAACTGGAGCAGCAATTTTCAAACTTTTCATCTCATGGCACACATAATCTAATTACTAAAATACTGTGGCACACCAACAAGTAAAATTTTTTTGCCTGTCTGACAAAAAACATAGGTATAATTTCAATTCATTTATACCAGACAACTATTGTTGTGTTGGCTGCTATCATTTTTTTTTTATTTAACAATATAAGGGAAAAAAGGTCAGTGTCCCTGACTAAATAGTCAGGTATTGCATGCTTTAAAATTCTTGTGGCACATTGGTTGAAAATGGCTGGACAGGAGGGTTGGAAGCCAAGACTAATTAGGTCCAGGGAAGAGGTGATGGTGTCTGACTTGAGGCTGGGGCCAATGGTGAAACGAGTAGTGTGTTGGTTTGGGAGCATTTAGGATGTAGAAATTACATGACTGGGTGATAATTTAAATCTCCATTCTTTAAATCAGGCTAGAGACTTAACAACTTTGGTTGCCTGTGATAACTGATAGCTCTCTACCCTGTGCTGTGCAGACAGCATTACTCATACAAACACTAGGGGACCCTCTGCCCTGTGAGGTCATCTTTTCTCAAAGGCCCAGCCAAAGTTGGTGTGAAGAACATAGCTACATTCATGTTACAGGCTTTGCCATTGTTCTTTATTCTGCTTTTAAAGTCCCTTATATGAATGCATATGCCAATTTATAGCCAAGATCTAATGTTTTTCCTTTTAACTTGTGGTTGAAAATGATTTAAGTCACCATGTTTTACTTTTTCCTTGGATATTGAGAAGTTCAGGGTGAACTTTAATAATCATTATAAATATATTAGCCTAGAGGCTTGAGCTATATGTTTTCCCCTTTTAAAATCTAACCTCTATCATTTTATACATGTTTTTCTTAGAGTCATTAGTGTCCTCCAATACTATTTGGAAGAAGTGGTAAGACAATAAATATAAATTGCTCATCTGAGAGTGAGGTCACAAGGTATAGCTTCTAAACCAACTCCTTACTCACCTGTTGCAGGTTGTTAAATTGGACCCATTCTTTTGTGTTAGGGTATCATCTTCACAAGACTTGAGAATTATATATTTATATTTTATAAATACACATTTTTACAAATACATATTTATATATATATACATATATATGTGTGTGTATATATATATATATATATATATATATATACACACACACACACACCACTTTAGAGGGTAATTTTTCTGCACTTATTCCAAAGTCAGAAGCAATTAGTTAATTGACTGTTAATGTATGCTACTTAGCAGGGTATAAGATTTGGAAGGGGTGGGAAATAGGACAGTGAAGTTTCGGTGGTGACTCAGAGGCTAGGGACAGTTTGGAGGCTGGAGGTTTATGTAGTAGCCCCAGGACAGACCTTAATGGGAGGCCATGGAAAGACTGACCAGATCAGTCTAAATGAGGACAAACCTCAGTGGCAGGAGAAGTGAAAAGCCAGAAGTCTGGTCTGAGGAAAGTGGGCTCAAGTATGCCGTGCAGGCCTGTGTTTCTGCCATTGTGTTGTAGCTGGACAAACAACTCACACTTTTGACTGACTTGAATAAACAAACTCAAAGTACCACAGTTAGATGCTTGTCCAAGTGGAATGATGTTTAAAAGGCTTAGGAAGAGATTCTCACTTTCCGTTGTCCAAATACATATTACCTTTCCAATATTGGTGGTTCATTCATTATATTAAGGCATTGCCATTTCAGGAAGTCTCTGCCTAAAAGTGAGCCCCACAACAAGGATGAACTCATAGACTCATGGATCTCTGAGTTGGTAGGGATCTTGGAGATAATTGATAGCAACCCTCCTGTGTGTGACAGCTGGGGAATCTTAACCACAGGGAGTTAATCTAATCCAATCAAAGTTACTTGGATTAGAATGCAGATAGGTGTCTGGCTTCTAGTAGTTGCTCTTTCCATATCATGTGATTAGAGCCCAGTTTACATCTAATTCTTGTTGTTGCCACCTAAGGCAACAGCAAAATAAAAGGACACTTTAGATCCAGGGCAAACAGGTTTTGATACGAAGAGAGATAAGAGAAACCAATAGTAATTATGTGGAATTAGTTATGGAGACCTGAACTATTTTTGTGAGCATATGTTGTGTCTGTGGAGAATTGTCCTTTACCCACCCTATATCATTTTAGTGCAGGGGTGTCAAACTCATTTTCACCAGGGGCCACATCAGCCTCATGGTTGCCTTCAAAGGGCCAAAATAATTTTAGGGCTGTAACTACTGCTTAACTGTCAGGGAGTTGAAATTACATTCAACCCTTTGAAGGCAACCTTGAGGCTGATGTGGACCCCAGTGAAAATGAGTCCGACACCCCTGTTCTGGAGGGAGCATTGGTCACAGAACCTAAGTCACTCCACCTTCCTAGCCTGCATGCATAGGAGAGGGCACTGACTAAGCCTGGTCACTCATAGTTCTTTGTGCCTATTTTAGAGTATTGGTACAAGCAAGGGGTGGGTTCTACATCCAGTCAATGTCCCTTCATGAAATGGGAAAAATAAAATCTCATTCCTTCCGTGAAGACTCTTTCACCTAGAACTGCAAGAGGCCAGCTTTCTCATGGCGTTTGAGAGAGCCTGCCTGAGTATGAGCCAACACATCAGAAAGCAGAACCCAAAGCAAGAACAAATAGCAAGAATGAGAAGAACTGAAGGAGAGGAGAAGGAGGGCGAAGTAGATTGAGAGAGAGATTAAGAGATTGAGACAGAGAGTATGAAAGCAAGCAAGCATCTGGAAGAAATAGTTTGAGTAACTGGATCTAGCCATGCCTGAAGCCAGATGCACTCCAGGTTTTCAGTTTATGGTAGCCAGTAAGTGCATTGTATTTTTTCTGTTTAAAGTAGTTCAGGTTGAGGTTCTCCTACTTTTAACTGTAAAGATCCTCTGTTTATAATAAACTTTTAATATAAATTATGCCACTTAATTTTCTCAAGTATTCTGTGAGATAGGTATTATTAGGATCACCATTTGTGAATGTGGAAATTGAGGCTCAGTGATGTTTAGTGATTGGCTTAAGTTATAGAGCTTTATGAAAGCAGCCTGTGTTACTGTTTATAAGACCTTTTCTTTTTTATCTGAGGAAAATTTGCTATTCAAGGATTTAGGATAAGAGGACCAGCTTTTCCTTTTGTGGCATGGTGAGGGGCTAGCTGTCTTCCTTGCTGACTGTTCTTCCTAACCTGGAATGTTCACACATCATTGGCTGCTAACATAATGCTAAATAGACAAGATATCTACACTTGGCCATGTGAAGTGGATGATTTGAATTGCTGAGTCTGGCGTGGTCAGAGGCAGGCTCAGCTCCAGCCTTGTGTGGGCACATGCTGCTCCAGCTGCTTCCTCTAGCACCACAACCAGCCTGGGTGGGAAGCACAGCCCTGAGCCATTCTCCTCTGAGGTCAGCATGTGGTGAAGCCGGAAGCCTGTGGTCAGCATGTGGCAATGCAAATAATATGCTCCACCAGTGTGAGAAAGCCACAACACAGCACAGAGGAAGCAGTTCACCAGAACTTTCTACCTCACTTCTCAGGGCGAGATGGCTGCTGCAGCTGGGATTTGAGCAATGTCCCTGAGTTCACCAATGCATATACCCTGGAGACATGTGTTAAAAGACAGGTGGGCTGGAGAGCTCCTATCGACAAAAACGTAAAGGCCTGACTCTCCCTTTTGGGTTTGTTTCTTCCAGCAATGGGGCTGGATGAGGACACACAGACACATCCTCTGGGGCTTCTATCCATTCCCTCAGAGAACATGCTTAGTCCTGCACCTTCCTAATGAAGACAACCAGCCATGAGGGGTGTGGCTAGCTTGTCCTTTGGACCAGTTCCCTGGATAATTTGGTGTGCTTGCCTCTTTTCTTCGATGTCCCTGTGAGACTGTATGGTCCAGCAACACAGGAAGAAAGACCTGAGTTACCATTCTCTGACTTGTGAGCACATTTTGCCTCTGATGTCTTTTTCCTGAATGCATTTCAGCTTTACTATTCTGACTCTTTCTCTCCCATCTGGTTTCTATCTAACCCAAGCAGCTGTTTTTTCCATTTAAAGTAACACGCTTACCTCTTTCTTCTTTACATGCCTTGTTTTCAGTTTTGAAATGCTATTCCATATGGACTGAAACAGATTTTTTCCCCCTTTCTTCTTCTTCTTCAAAAAAAGAAGTATCTGTATTTTGATTTGGGCACATGCAAATCCTTTAAGCAGACCTATAGAACAATTGTGAGAGTGTCTTTGCTCCCCAAGCTGGGATGCTATCTACATATCTACAATCACTCTGTTCTGTGCATAGAAAGACTTTAAGCCAAGACTTTCTGTGCACAGAAAGACTTTAAGCCATAATATTAGCAAAGCACAGTATATATTACATAGTCAGTTGTATGTCATAAATATTTATAAAGACCATAGGAACCTTCTTATAATGAAGAGATATGCCTAATAAAAGTAGCTGAGCAGTATATGTTGGATGTTTTTGTAAAATAATAGGTAACCTTTTATCCAAATGACAAAATGTACCCCCCAACCCAGATTTTAAGGGTAGTTGAGAAAGCAAAGTCCTGGAATTTTCTCTGCTTACAAGAGTGGGATAGGATACTTTGCCATCAGCAATGGAAAGATTTATTCCCATTTTAAGTAATGTATGCATTATCCAGGCATACCATAAGGAAGAAAATACACTAGAAATTTGAAAAAGATTGAATTTAAGACAGTGTCTGACTAAATGAGAGGTAGGGATCAGAAGGAGAGCCAAGTCCTGACTCCACTATTTGCCAGCTTTGTGATTTCTGTGTCCCCAGATTTTCCTTCCTTCTCAGGGACTTTGCACATGCTGTTCCTTCCATGTGCAACACCCTTCCCCTGTTTGGTGTGGTATTTCCTTCAGGTCTCTGCTTTGATGTGAACTTCCCCAGAGGGGCCATGTGCCTTGTTTGTTTCCTTCATTGTGGGAATACTGGCTCTTGTTATGTCCTCCCCCTGTTTCTGGTATGTTTCACCTTATGTAAGTCTTCATAATGGCTGTGGTCTTCCTCTCCCACTTATTTACTTATTTTTAATTAATAGACTTTTTTTTGAGAAGCTTTAAGTTTACAGAAAAATTGAGTGGAAAGTACAGAAAGTTCCCACATGCCATATATACCATTATGCCCACCCTATCCCATATTCCCCTGTTATTAATGTCTTACATTAGTGGGGTATATTTATTATAATTGATGAATGAATATTGATAAATTATTAACTTAAGTTCATAGTTGTGGGAGGACTCTGCCTGCAGAGCTCCCCACTGGCTGCTGTAGATTAGAATAAGTCTACCAAGACATGATCTGCTTGGGGAGGAAAGGCTGACCAGTCTCTCAGAGGAGAAGGGCCTTGAGCCTGTTCCTCAATGGGCTTTAATTGGGTTTAGTTTGCATAGGAATACAGGGTGTATATGTAAAGCTCATCAAACATTGTCAGGCAGTAATGATCAAGGAATAGAAAACATTCAAAGAACTATGAGGGCTTATTTTGAGTCAGGGTCAGATAGATAGAATGACACCAAAGGGCCATAAAACTTTGGGAAACAAACTCATTTTATGCTTGGGCTCTTATCACTTAAATGGAGGGTATTCTTAGCAAAGCAGATTTCACAGGATTTTATGCATTCTTTTTTAGGCCTGATTGCTTCCAGAAACCACCCATTCCAGCACAGGGTTTCAGGCTTACAATCAGGTGGGGGATGTGGGCAGCCAAGAGATTAAGAGACTTTTTACAGATAGGATGAAGACTCAGCTTATGACAAAGCTGAGGGGTGAAGGTCCATCACCCCTTTTCTATAGTCCCCTAAGTCCTTCCCTGATGCCCTCTTGGTGACCATGCCTGTATTAGGTTGTCCCTCTCTTGAGGAATTTTACCTGTCATTGGCTAAGCAGTCATCTGCCTGGGGCCAACTGGGGTGAAGTAAGGGGACAGAGGCTATACTTCTGCTGTGAAGATAAGCTTTCTCTCCTTAGTGGCTTTTGGCCCCAAGGTGTTTTTACTCAGCCTTAGCCATGGGGGGTTAGAGCTTCTGAAACCAGGCAGGGCAGTTTCCAAAATATAGTTACAGGAGGGTGCACTCTTAGTGTTGCACATTCTGTGAATTTTGTCAAATAGGTAATAGCATGTATCCACCACTACAATATCATACAGAATAGTTTCACTGCCCTAAAGATACCCCATGTTTCACTTGTTCATCCCTCCACACCTTAACACTTGGCAATCACTGTTTTTACTGTATCTGTAGGTTTGTCTTTTTCAGAATGTCATATCTGAATCATACAATATGTAGCCTTTTCACACTGGCTTCTTCCATTTAGCAATTCTTCCCCCACCTGATTTTTAACCACTGTATCACAGAGTCCTTGATTTAAGAACTGAATGTTTATGGAATGAATTAAAGAATGAGCATTAGGTTACCCTAATATGTAAAATAGGTCTACTTTATAGAGTTGTGAGAATTTATGAAGGTAACACATGGGAAGGGCTTGCCAAGAATATAGCCCCTGGAAAGCACAAAAGTGGTGGTTGCTATTTGTCATATTCTAGGGCCATAATCCAGTCTTGGTGATGCTGATGTGAGGGTGGGGAGCACTTAGGGACTCATGGTGTGTTTATGAAACTAAGGCTTTTGTCAAAGCTCTGGCAGGTAAAACTATAACTTCTCCATTAATTTCCCTATCTCAGAACAGCCACCCCCTAAAATTATGGGGCCCTTGAGAAGTCTTAGTGAACTGTTGATACTATGTTTCGGTCATTGTTTTCAGTGCAAAATATTTCCACTATTTGCAATTATTCTGAAAGATATTTCTTTCAGAATGATTCTGGGGCTCTGTCTTTGAAATGTTTTTATTTATTTTCTCCCACAGCCCCAGCTTTTCTTAAGGTAAATCTTCACAGTGTTCCCAGTCCCTCTTCATTTTGCTGTGGAGTGGAAATTCCAAGGGCTTTCCCAGTGGGTTGCTTTGTGAGATAGTCCTGGTTGTAAAATTGTGGTCTGCACATAGGAAGTCTCCATATTCTTAAACAGTTCAGTCTTCTGAAAATTCCAGGTTGCTGAAATAACTTCTGAAATGTAAACCATGAGATGCATTTCACAAGAGCTCTTCTCCTATTCCTGGATTATTAAAAATGCTTTTGGGAAATGGAATATTTCTGTGGTCCTTTTAGGCCAAATAAAAATTGTGTCTTCAACTACTATGTGTTGTCTATCTAATGCCATACCTCTGGAAAGTCAGAACTGGCCAGGTGACTTTGACATGGGTGCTGTATTGTTTTACGGAGTCTTAGAATCATTGTTTTATAAAAGCAAAGTGCAGCTTTTTAGATTTTTAGAATGGCTTGTGCCAGAATTGTCATTTTATTTTTTAAATTGTTTTATTGATAATGCTATTACAGTTGTCCCAATTTTCTCCCTTTTGGCCCTCTCCACCTAGCACCACCCTATTCCCTCAGGCAATCCCCACATCATTGTTTATGTCCCTGAGTCTTGTATATAAGTTCTTTGGCTGTTCCATTTCCTGTAGTGTACTTACATCCCCATGGCTATTCTGTAACTACCTATTTGTACTTAATCCTTTCACCTCTTTACCTATTCTCCCACAACCTCCATCCACTTGGCAACCATCAAAACACTCTCCACATCCATGATTCTGTCTTGTTCTTCTTATTTGCTTAGGTTTTTTTTTTTAGATGTAATTGTTGATAGATGTGTATTTATTGCCATTTTATTTTTCATAGTTTTTGTCTTCTCCTTTTTCTTAAATAAGTCCTTTTAACATTTCATATAATAATGGTTTGGCGATGATGAACTTCTTTATTTTTTTTCTTATCTGGGAAGTACTTTATCTGCCCTTCCATTCTAAATGATAGCTTTGCTGGGTAGAGCAATCTTGACTGTAGGTTCCTGCTTCCTATGATTTTGAATATTTCTTGCTAATCCCTTCTAGCCTGCCAAGTTTCTTTTGAGAAATCAGCTGACAGTCTTATGGGAACTCCCTTATAGGTAACTAACTGATTTTCTCTTGCTGCTTTTAAGATTCTCTCTTTATCTTTAAACTTTGGCATTTTAATTATGATGTATCTTAGAGTGGGCCTCTTTGCATCCATCTTGTTTGGTATTCTCTGTGCTTCCTGGACTTGCATGTCTATTTCCTTCACCAAATTAGGGAAGTTTTCTTTCATTATTTTTTTCAAATAGATTTCCAATTTCTTGCCCTTTCTCTTCTCTTTCTGGCACTCCTATGATGTGAATCTTGGAATGTTTGAAGTTGTCCCAGAAGCTACTTACATTATCCTTACATATTTTTTTTTGCATTCTTTTTTTCTTCTTTTCCTTCTGATTGCTTGGTTTTTGCTTCCTTATGTTCCAAATCATTGATTTGATTCTTAGCTTCATCCATTCTACTATTGATTCCCTGTAATTTTTTTACATCAATTAGTATATCTTTTATTTCTGTCTGGATCTTTTTATGCTGTTGAGGTCCTCACTAAGTTCCTTAAACATCCTTATAATCAGTGTTTTGAACTCTGCATCTGAAAGATTGCTTATCTCCATTTTGTTTAGTTCTTTTTCTGGAGTTTTGATCTGTTATTTAATTTTGGCCATGTTTCTTTGTCTCCTCATTTTTGAAGTGTCCCTGTGTTTGTTTCTATACATTAGGTAGAGTTGCTATGACTCCCTGTCTTGACAGTATGGCCTAATGTAGTAGGTACACTGTAGGGTTCAGTGGCACACCTCCCCTATTACCCATGCTGGATATTTAAGGTGCAGTCCTTCATGTGGGCTGAATACTCCCTCCTCTTGTAATTGAGACTTGGTTGCTGTTGGCAGGTCAATGGGAGGGATTTACCCAGGCCAGTCAGCTGCAAAGACTGGCTATGACCACCGACGACCAACCTCTGCCCTCCATGGAGGGTCAGCTGATGGTGGTATTCTGATGTGGTCTATAGTTGTCCACCAAGTTGTCCACGCAGGCTTTGGGGTTTCCCTGGTGGTGCAGGCCAAACATCATCCCCAAGGTCAGCCGCCATCTGTGTTTTGCCCGGGGCCACTCTGTGTGAACTATAGAGCAATCTGAAATGGCTGTTACTTGTGCTGTGCTTGGAGATTCCCAGGTGAAGCCAAGCTGTAAACCTAGGCTGGCTGCTGCTAGTGCCAGGCCTGGGTCCATTTAGCAAGAGGTATGGGGGCTGGGGGCTTACTGATGCCAGCTGTTGCTTGTTTGAGAGAATTTAGGAAGTTGTAAAGCATGAGCCAAGTCCAGCCATTCATATGAAAAAAATCATGGTTAACAGCTTGTGTGGGCCTGTAAGTTGGGTGGGACAGAGTCTCAGAGGATCTCCAGAGTGGGGCAAACAGTGTTACCCAGGTTGATGGAGTCTCTGATGTGGCACCCTCCTGGCAGCTCTGTGGCTCTGTAGGGGAGGGCTCAGAAAAGGGACAATGGCCTCTGCCTGCTTTTCTGTCTGCAAGAAAGCTGTCCCCCAGCTCCTACCTTGATGCCAGACATGTTAGTTCTGCCTGTATGCCACTGGTGCCTTTCAAACTTCTACCCTGGTGCTGGAGCTCAGAAGGAATAAATCTGAGTAAGTCTGTGTGTGGGTTCTTTAAGGTGAACTACTGGGGTTCCAGCAGTTTTTTCCACCAACTCAATCCCTGCTGGATTTTACAGACAGAAGTTATGGGAATTTATCTTCTTGGCACTGGAATCCTGGGCTTTGGGGCCTGGTGTAGGGCTGGGAATCATCACTCTCAGGATATCTGTCCTGAGTTTTTTTTTTTATTTTAATCATTGTTCAAGTACAGTTTTCTGTCCTTTACTCCCATTCCAGCCCACCCACACATTCCTCCCCACCTCCCTCCCATTTCCACCCCCACGAGTTTTTGTCCATGTGTCCCTTATATTTGTTCCTGTAAGCCCTTCCCCTTTCCCCCTGAAATTCCCTTGAAATTCCCTCCAAGTTTTTATTGGGACCTGCCCATTCTGCATCTCTGCACCTTCTACCAGTCTGGATGAATGTGGTTTCTTCAATTTCATAGTTGTGTGGTTTTTTAAAATTCCATTCATTTTGATTTCTGATGATTCTGAGTGAAAGTTGTTCTGAATTTTAGTTGTAATTTTGATGTGGTTGTGCAAGGAGGTGAGCTGTATTTACCTATGCTGCCATCTTGACTGGAAGCCAGAATTGTCATTTTAATTGGAGAAAAAATTACATATTTTTGCTCTGGAAAGAAGAAAGTTCTATATTCAAATTAACAGGGTGAAACATTTTAAAACAAGTTTTCTTCATGGAACAATCTTATAATCTTTATAGTCCATTGGTTCTAATAATTAAAAATCCTGATTGTAGTTTTGCAACTTTAGACATCAGTGAAATTTCTTCTTGAGACTCAGTTTGTTTGAAAGTCAGATAAAACCCAAAGGTGAGACCAGCTGGCTGTTGGTTAGAGCAGGGGTTGTCAAACACTACTGTGTGGAGGATTGTTTTGGCTCTAGGTGCTCATTGAAAATGCTCCAACCCTCATCAAGATTTGACTTAACTGCCTGAGGTATGAGATGAAGTCAGAAGTCTTCATGCATATGGGACCCAGAAATTTACTAGATTAGTGTTAAACTAGTATTATATTACACTGTTCTAAGAGCTTTGCATGTACTCACAACAACCCTAGAAGTTGAGTACCTTCATAATCCTTGTTTCATAGGGGAGGAAACTGAGGCAAAAATAATTATGAAGCTAGGTCCCCCAAGGCCACACAGACCCAGTTGGCTACAGTAGATGAGTTCAAATTCTGACAGACTGGTGTCAGAATCCAAGCTTTGTTATACAACCTCTCATAGGTTATCATTGCTTTCTTACTTTAAATCTGGATAATAAATATTTTCCACTTTTTGCCTGAATGAAAATTTGCATCTATCTGTGCAACTTGTTCAGCCATGTTGAACGGAGCATTCAGTTAATTTTGTCAAGATGACCAGGCATATAGATCTAGGACCACTGAAAAAGGAATGAGCATACCCCTCAGAATGTCAATAATAAGTGTTGGTGAGGATGTGGGGAAACTGAAATCTTGGTGCATTGCTCATGGGGATGTAAAATGGTACAGCCACTATAGAAGATATTTTGGCAATTCCTCAGTAAGTTAAACATAGTCTTGCAATATGATCTAGCAATTCCAGTCTTAGGTATATGTCCAAAGGAATTGAAAGCAGAGACAAACGCATTCACAGCAGCTCTATTCACAATAGCTAATAGGTAGAAGCAACTTACATGTCCACCAACAGATGAATAGATAAACTAAATGTGGTATACCTATACAATGAAATATTATTCAGCCACAAAAAGAAAAAGGAAATTCTGACACATGATAAATGTGAATAAATTTTGAAAACATATGCTAAATTAAATAATCCAGGCACAAAAGGGAAATATTATATGATCCCACTTATATGAGGCACCTATAGGCCAATTCAAAGAAATAGAAAGAAAAACAGAGGTTATCAGGACCTGGCAGGCAAGAAGAGGATAATGGGAAATTATTGTTAAATAGGTGCAGAATTTCTGTATGGGATGGTGAAAAAGTTATGGAAATATAGGCAGTGGTGATGGTGCACACATTGTGAATATACTCAGTGCCACTGTACATTGAAGTGTACACTTGAGAATGGCCAAATGTTATGTTATGTATACTTTATCACAATAAAAAAGAAAGAAATGGAAAAAAGAGAGATCACCAGCCAAATGAGAAGAGATAGTGAGGCAAAGAGACTTTGATTTGATTCAGATTTTTATCTCAGCTCTTGGCATTTTATCGAGATAATTGTCTTCATTATTATCTATTTTAATGTGTACATAGACAGAATTGGGGTAACTTTAGAGAGATATCACTGAAATCTATTAAGTGTTTATGTTTCCATGTAGAATACAAATGCTATTAATGTTAAGAAAACATAAAAACTATTTTAAAAGATTAAATTTCTAATAAGTCCTAAGCAACATAATACATTAAAATGAAGAAAGTCCCTTTGATTCTTGTATTGAGTAGTTACCACAGTGTTGCCATGACTATGGTGGGTGTTATAATGGCTCATTCATAAATATAGGCACCCCAGTTATTGGCTCATCCCAGGCACATTTTATTAGAAACAGAATAAGCAACCTTGACCACAAAAATGAGTTGCCAACTCAACTGAAAGAACAACTTGTAGATTGTACTCCGCTAAGGACTATAGTTTGAGCAAAGACAAACATTGCATAAAGCAGAGTTTGTTGTTCAACATTATACAAGATGAGTAAGGTTTTCAACATCTCAGTTCAACATACGTAACCAGACATGGACACCAAAGAATTATTTTGGACTAGGCAACAATATTCACTGTGCATGAAGCCCAAATTCATTATGAATTATGATGTTCAGAAGACAGACTTCATGAGTCAGTAATGAAAAAGTGACCATTGACTGACAAATGGAATGATCAATCATACTTGAGAAAGATCAGAATTATGTCCTACTAGGACTACTGCAAGGGATAAAAAGCTTATGGTGAATTCTAGTAAGTACTTTCTACTCCATGGTAGATAAATCACAGTGTCTCTCACCTCCTGCATTGGCACTTAGTCTTTTTCAATAATTCAATTGAAGGAGCAATGTGCTAATCTTTGAGTCAGTTTATGACTTCTTACTGCTAGTGTCAACATCAAGATGGCTGGTATCTGCCAATCAACAGCATTGCAGAGGACAGCTAACCAGTATAATTTAGAAAAACCTTCCCTCTAAAAAACACTATGTAAGTGTGAGTTACTTTCTTTAGGTAATTAAATGGGTAACTCAATAGTTATTAGTTACTTTTGCTCTATAATTGTGCCTGTTGTCTCTGTTCAGGATACAAGGACAGTGACATAATATTCATTTCTCAAATCTCTCAAACTAATCATAGGTGTCTAACCACCCCCCTAATGCAAGTTACCCTCAACTTTCACTGGGGCTATTGCAGCAGGATCCTAGCTGGTCTGTCCAAGTCCAGACTTGTACTCCTCAAGTCTCCAATCCCCAAACTGAGTGATCTCTTTAAAATAGAGATCTTGTCATTTCACTTCCTTGCTCAAAACCATCAAATAGTATTTTGTTCATTGTCCTCATGAAGCCTTAAATATTGACTAGGCCCTACTGGACTGAGTCTTTCCCTAGTACTTGGGTACCTGATCCCATCCTTGACTATACCTCACTCCCCACTCCTCCATCCTGCCTGCAGCACTTGCACCAGCCTTCTTCCAGTTCTCAGAACTCCTGTAACACTTCCTAGCTTCAGAGTCTTAGCCAATGCTAGTCCCTCTTGCTGGAATGTCTTGCCATTAGTTTAGACTTGGCTAACTCTTACTTCATACCTATACTTCACACACTTTTTCAGAGAGAACTTTCTGGGCACCCTATGCTGATTAGATCCTGTGTGTGCTCTGTCTCAAATCCTTTCCTCTAGAGTGCTTATTATAGTTGGCAACTGTATTTTTATTTGAGTGGTCATATACACAGAAAGCCAGCTGCCCACTGCACCATAAGCACAGAAGGGGCAATGTATACATTATTTATTAGTGCTTGTGCACAATCGTGCAGGTAGCTAACCCGATACATAGCAGTTCCTCAATAAATACTTGTTGAATGAGAAATATTTAATCATAACATGTTTACTGCAGTCAGAAAGAAGACTAGGTGCAGACATCTTATAAACAAACCACATGCATTTTTTTAGGACTCTCAGTTTTATTAGTAGTGTGCAGACACTCATTAAATTATAAAATCATGACAATGAGGGGAAATCGATTAATCATTTAACCTTCATTTATATTTACTATGATTTTCCTAAACAGATGAAGAACCATACCAGCCTTGTAAATAGATGTATAAAGTTTGCACAGTCAAAAATGCAACAAACAAACTCCATTGTTTTTCCCCTTCTTTACTTTTGTTATTCTTCAGCTCATCATGTCCAGGAATTAGTGTAGTACTTGGCAACAGGAGGTGTGGAAATGCACTGAGGACATGAGCAACAAGTGACATGGAATCCCTCTAAACTCCCACTGAGCCACGTTCTCAGGGAAGTCAATGCCAGTGTGCAACACAGTGATGGAGGCTGACAGGTCCTCTAAATATTGCTTCATGTTCTTAGATCCACTTTGAGTAGGTCAGCCAGAGCTATTCTAAAAAATGATCCACTTTATTCTTAAAGCTCTCCAAGAGAAAGAAATGCCACAGTCTCCACAGGGATGAGGTAAAGATTAAACCAGATAATCCATGGAAAGGATTTACCAAAGTGATCCTCAGATAGCAAGTGCTCAATCACACTGTCACTGAGATTCTTTGTATTCAGGATGCCCAGAGAGTTGCTTTTAGGTACATAGTCTTAGAAGCTATACTGATTATCTTAGAACTCTTTTGGCAAAAAATGTTTTGATAAATCAAATCTAAATCCCTCTTTCTGTTATTCAACAGTCTTTTGTACCTCTTAATATTTCCTCTATTTTTCTTGAAATTTGAAATTAAAAAGTAATATGTAACTATTTCATGATGACTATGTCTAAGAAAGTTGGGGTGAATTGTCAGATCCTAGCAATTAGCCAAATAGCTAAGCCTAGATTTTCCTCTCCTTTCTATCCTAGCCCTCCTTGTTGGAGTAATTGCATCAGTTCTACACTTCATTTTTCATGTATCCCCAGAAACTCAGCTGTGAAAAAAGGGATGTCCTTTAATGGTTTCCTTTGAATGACCTTCCATCTAGGGAAGAAGAGGGCCCCTCTTGTTCAAATACAAAGGAACCATCCATCCACTAAGGCCTTTCTTCTTCCTTAAGTATCTCTTGAATTTCAAAGGAGGACTTGGAATTTCTCTGTCTCAATCCTAACTGCAGCACATTTTCTTTGTCCCTTTAAGACCAGAAACACTACAGGCAATGAAATAACTGCTTTTATTTTTCTTGGGTTGAAAACAGGACAAAACTCCAACCTGCTAATGCTTATCCTTTCATGGCAACCATGAAGTTTATGATAATCAACTCAAGAAAACACTTTCCTTCCAAACAAGGATATGGCTACCAGCAGCAACAGCTGTATTTTGCTAGTCAATCCTCATGTTAAAGATTTACAGTTCTGAATTCTGTCACTTGGTTTGCCAACTGTTCTTCTTCCCAGTTGTTTCTCAGGGTCCTTGAAGTGGTTTCTTAACTATTTCAACTCCCCCCGAATGACAATGCATCCTTAGAATCAGGCTGAAGAATGGAATTCCCTGTTTATATCTACAAGACTTCTCTCGCTCTCCTTCTTTTAAACATATGCAGAGTCACCACAAAAACTGGAACCAGATGAAAAGAAATGCTGGCTTTTAAGGCGAGTTTGAAAAATGCAAAGCTGGGAGCGGCTTCGTGCTCTCCTTCGTCCCTTTCCGCGTGATGTGATTCATTTGCTCTAATCCATCACCGATTCATCATGCCCTTCTGTCAGAACCTTCAAAGCAAACCCCACAGCTGCTTTTGCCATTTATCAGTGGGAAATAAAAGAGAAAAGGGGGAAAGTAAGGAAAACACATCACCATGTTCCAGGGCTTGGAATAATGGGTGTGAAAAAAGGGTGGAGGGTAAGCTTACCTAATAAAACCCAGAACCTTCCTAAGATGTGAGATCCTGAACAAAGGATTAGAACTGAGAGCAAGTCATGCAGTCTGCATGAAGTTACAGGGATAAAGCCTGTCAAGAACAAAAATTTAGTGGAAAACTGCAGGAATGTGTACAAAATGATATCCACTCAAGAGGAGTTTGATACCTACAAATATGGTAGAAATTTATTCTCTGAGATAAACTTGGCTTTCAGCTGTGCAATATAGGCCTTGGAGGTGGGAAGCATACATTTGACCTCAATGCTCTTCTTTGCAGAGTGGGAAATGACCTGTCTAGTAATTCACAATTTCCATGTTCATAAGAGGCCCTGAAGTCACCCTCCATTTAAACACAGCTAATGAGGGTCTCAGTCTTGAATGGGTGATGTACCAAGTTTTGTTGTCAGATTTGAGGATCAAAAAGCAAGGGCTTTTACTCAGTGATTTCTCTTCAAGGAGTTCAGAAGCAAGGTCCGGACCGGAAAAGGCCCAGCCAATGTTAATATAACAAGAACAGTTTGTGAAACATCGTGTAATCTGGCAACCAAGGAGAGTGGACTAGAATGTGCATGCATGAACAATGATGTCTTCACTGTACTAATCAGTGGGGGTGGTACACACCGTTGAGTTAGCATGTGTACTACGTGGCCATCACATTCAAAATGACTGAGCAAATAAAACAAGAGATCTGCATCAAAGTATGCATTAAGCTTGACATTCCTCCATGGAAACTATTTGGATGATTTAGAAGGCTGTAGCTATGGACAACTGGTGATTGGTAGCTTCATCACAATGACATGCCCACTCATGCATCACATATCTCACATAGTTTTTTTTAAATTATATTATTTTAAAAAAAAATTTTTAAAGATTTTATTTATTCATTTTTTTAAAGAGAGAGAGGAAGGGAGGGAGAAGAGGGAGAGAAACATGTGTGGTTGTCTCTCACATGGCCCCCTTAGAAACCTGGCCTGCAGCCCAGGCATGTGCCCTAGACTGGGAATTGAACCAGAGACCCTTTGCTTCACAGCCCATGCTCAGTCCACTGAGCTACACCAGCCAGGTTGCATAGTTTTTTGGTGAAACATCAAATCACCTCAGTGACTCAGCCCTACAGCCCAGATTTGGCACCTTGTGACTTTTGGCTTTTCCCAAAACTAAAATAACCTTTGAAAGGGAAGAGATTTTACACCATCAATGAGATTTGGGAAAATATGCCAGGGCAACTGATGGCAGTTGGGAGAACTGTGTGAGGTCCCAAGGTGCCTACTTTGAAGGGGACTGAGGCATCATTGTCCTATGTACAATGTATCTTGTATCTTCTTCAATAAATGTCTCTATTTTTCATAGTATGTGGCTGGATACTTTCTGTACAACTTTCATATATTTATAATCCATGTGAAATACCACAGGGAGGGATGAATCTCTTTGTGATAGCAGTATGTAGAAACAGTCTAAATGTTCATCAATAATAGCATAATATGTAGTTATTAAGAAGAATGAGAGGGTAAGCAAACTGTGGGAATACTGTGGGTTATATTCCACACTGTGGGAATACTCAGCAATAAAAAAGGGAAAATTACTGGTACTCGCACCAAAATGGGTGAATCTCAAAAACAGGAGTCTATCCTGTACGGTTCTGTTTATAGGACTTTTAGAAAGGGCAAAGCTAGTTTATGGTAGAAAAAGATCAATAGTTGTCTCTGAGGAAGGGTATGAGGAAACTTTCTGGGAAGATGTTTATATTCTGTATCTTGATTAAAGTTTGGGTTATACAACTATATTCATTTGCTAAAATTCAGTGAATGTTTACCTATGAGTTGTACATTTATTGAAACTCAGAATATGTACTTAAGATGTATTTTGTATATATATATTTTATGTAAAAAGAAAAATTGTAAACAAATATTGAACTCTAGCTAATGATACATTTGTTGAAGTAGTCAGGTGAAAGTGTATTTATGTCTTCAATTTACCTTGATATGCATCAAAAAATAGTAAGTTTTGATGGATGCATAGAAGGATGGCAAATAGGTGGATATCTTTTAATAAAGCCAGCATAGTAAAATGTTAATGGCAAAAGCTAGCTGGTGAGTGTTCATAGGTATTCACATTAAAACTGAAAGTTTGCTTTATTTTAAAATGCTCATAAAGTATCCGGGAAAAAATTAGGAAGATTTTTATGTCCTGATATGGTCTTATCTCCAGTTTTATTAAGTGAAAACAGTAACAGTATTCATGGTATACTACTAATTGTAGAAAGAAGAATGAATGCATGTAAGTATTTGTTCCTATGCATGTAGCATCTCAGGAGAAAGACCCTGGAAATGGATTTCTATACAGGCGATGACTCTAGAAACAATTACTTTGGAGGAGGGGCAAGTATGAGGGCATATTTTAAATCACAAGGTAAATAATTTTATTACCTTTGAATTTTGTATATGTGAATGGATTACAGAGAATGAAAAATGAGAACAAGGATATATATCTGAGCTGTCTCAAATATCTACAACTGATTTCCTTTGCATGGCTGACACTTGGAATTTATTTTCTTAACATCCATTTAATCATCCTATATTCACTAATCTCTGGATTAGTGCCAGATGCTGGGGATAAGGTAAGGAAAATAGTCAGAGGTGGTTCTTGCCCTCATGGAGCTTACCAACAGGTAGACCCCATTGAACCAAAGGTTCATGTCATCTGGGTGACTTACCAAGTCTGGGTGGGTGGTTTGGATGAAAGGATCTGGGCAGAGAGGACAATGGCAGGGAACATGGTGGTTCAAGTCCCTTGAAAGAAGGTCAATAAGTGGGGAGGGTGGTCACAGAGAGCACAGAGGGTTGACTGCAGTAGGAGACAAAGTGATACGAGTAGGGACCAAACATTCAGGACATTGACGTTCATTCTGTTATTTAATGTCAGAACTTACATTCCAGCCTTCCTTTGTTTGTCAAGTTACATGTTTTTCTTTTTTTGTTATTTCCATTTTTTTTCACAAGTTCTAAGAAGACATCTGAGCAAAACTTGTTATAGCTGTTCCTAGGAGAAATGGAGTATCTAATGAAATCTCACAGCATAACAGATGCTCATATCAATGTGTCCTTTCTACCTCAGTACACACTGGCATGACCTTCACAGGCCAGGGCCTACGTGTCTTTGCCTGAAGGCTTTCTCTGGAGGCTCTAGTCCCTTGTGCCCAGTGTGGCAACCAGATGGGTATCCTAGAGAGTTAATGCTCCTTGGAGAGCTGCCCTCAACCAATGACTGGTGAGAGTTGGGATAGTCATACCCCAATTGTCCACTTTGGCTTTCACAGAACTTTCCTCCTTTTCCTCAATGGGACTTGGGAGAGTTGACTTTGATGAATTTGGACTTGGTTAAGATCTTAGGTTTTTGACCTCCAAGGCCAGATCTCATCAGAGGAGAATGTATTGATTGTCATATTTTCTTTTCAAGTCCACAGCTAATATTTCTTTGATCTTTAATCTCATTAAACAATCACAGGAAATACACTCATTTAAAAATTGTATTGGCTTCCATTATCTATCAAGATATCCAGCTGATACTTCTTGCATATGGTTTCCTTATATACTTCAAATTATCAAGAACAAAATAAACAGATGCCAAGTAATCTGATTGGAACAAAGCTGTTACTTTATTTGACTATTTCTGAAGAACTTTTATCTGTGAACTTTTAAACTAATAATCATTCTTGGTAAAGTTAATTCTCCCATCCTGTCCTTTACATTCTTCACTGGTTACTATTGAAAACTTAGTGGAATTTTTTTCAGAGATCAGTTGTGAAGAAATCTATGTCAAGGAGAAAGTTTCTAGTCTGGATGCTGCCTTCCTATAAAGGTATCTTTTCCCTTTCTTAGGAAGAATACAGCTGTTATAGGGGGTGTCTCTGTGAATGATTCAAACCAAAATCCTTTTCATTTGGGAAGTCCAAATACTAAGATAATTTTCAAGCTGGGATTCCTTGTCCAGGTGGTTTAAGTGCAATTTTCTTGGCATGCTCATAAGAATACAGGAATTTTCAGGGAACCAGAGAGCACATCAGGAAGGGGAGTAGGTGAGGTAGTGCAGGCCATCACTGAGAAGTCAGAGAAGAGTGTTCAATTCCACACAATGGCATTGGCCAGCTGAACTGGAATCAGTCCTAGTCTATTTGGCAATGGTATCCTGATTCCTTCTTTAAGAGCACCGATGTTCCTTCTTCACAGTGGGTATTACCTGGCTCTATGGACAGAGAACAAAAAGGAAGGAAGAAGAGGGAAGCTCACAGTGCTGATGGAGGTAATAACCAGGGTGCAGCACAAGCCCCAGAACCAGGTAAGTTCCAGTAAACTCCCTTATGCCTGCATAAGGGTCCTGAGCTCCATGGGCAAAGAGGCTTGTCAAGGGAGATGTCATTTCAAAGAGCTGCGTTAGTCCTGGAAACTCAGCATGGATTCTCTTTGATAGCCTCAGCAGCCACCATTTAAAAACAGAAATAAGATGTGGTGGGCAGAACTCTGAGATGGTCCCCAAGACTCCCCTGGTGTGTACATCAATCCCCTCTTACTGATGGGGCAGATATTCCAAGTGGGTGCCTGAAACCTTGAATACTGCTGAATCCTGTAGACACTATGTTTTTTTCCTATACATACATGCTATGATAAAGTCTAATTTATAAATTAGGAAGCTCAGTAAGAGATTAACAAAAATAACAAATAAAATAGAGCAACAATAGCAAAATATAATAAAAGTTATGTGAATGTAGTCTTTCTCTCTCTCTCTGATGACCCATCTAATACCTGAGATGGCTGCTAAGAGACTAATGAGCAGGTAGTATGTACATTGTGGATATGTTGGACAAAGGGATGACTCATGTCCTTGGTGGGGCAGAGCAGGATAGCACAAGATTTCATCATACTACTCAGAATGGCACACAATTTAAAACTTAAGAATTGTTTATTTCTATATTTTTTAAAAAACTTTACCCAACAATATATTTTTTACTAATTTTAGAGAGAGAGAGGGAGAGAGAGGGAAAAACATTGATGTGAGAGAAAAACATCAATTGTTTGCTTCCTGTATGTGTCACACTGGGGATTGAACCTCTAACTTTTTGGTGTATAGGATGACGCTCTAACCAACTGAGCCACCCAGACAGGTTTATTTCTGTAAGTTTTAATTTAATATCTTTGGACTGTGGTTGACAATGGGTAACTGAAACCCTGAATAAGGGGCAGCTACTATATACACTTTCTTCCACCTATTCAATCACTATTCTAGACACAGCTGTGAAATTTTGCAGATGCAATTACAGTCCAAGATCAGTTGACCTTAAGATAGAGTGTTGATCCAGGTGGACCTGACCTAGTGTCACAAGTACTTTAGAAACAGCGACTGGCTGAGATGGAAATCAGAGAACTGTATTTTTGCTGAACTGGAAGAAAGCAAACGCCAGTGTTCCTGAAATGCCCATAGAGGCCACATGGCAGGAAATTGTTGGTGACCTATAGGAGCTGAGAGTGGTTTCTTAACTGACAGGTAGCAGAAAGTGGGGACCTCAGTCTTATAACTGCAAGAAAGTGAATTCTGCTGACAATCAGTGTGCTTTAAAGAGGAGCCACAGCCCCAAACATGAACTGCAGTCCTGGCTTATATCCTGGTTTTAACCCAGTGAGACCTTGAGCAGAGAATCTAGCTGTGCCCAGACATCTCGCATATAGAAATTGTGACAGAATAAGTTTGTGTTGTTTTAAGCTGCTAAATTTCTGGTAATTGGTTACTCAGCAGTAGAACAGCAATATATGAGACAACAGTTAGATTCACAGCCAAAAGACAGTGTCAAGGGAATGTGGTCTTTCCTAGAACTTCTCTGATTAAAACCTGGGTTCCACTGCATCCTAGCTCTGTGATGCTGACCAGATCACTGAAGACCCAGTTTCCTCATGTGTAAAATGAGATTAAAATAATGTATAAGATTAAAAGACTTATAAAGATTAAATGAAATAATATATATTGAGCTCTTAACATGGTGCATGGCATCTAATAAATGCTGAAAAAGTAAGAGCTACCAGCAGCAGCTGGGATTTCTGTAGCACGCAGCACACTGGGCACTGCACAAGGGGCTTCACAGAGTTAATCTTCAGAGAAACCCTGGGAGGTTGCAATTTTGTTCATTTTATGGATGGGGAAACTGAGACATGGAGAGGTTCAATAACTTGCCTACAGTTATCCAACTACTAAGTGGAAGAATCAGGATTAAAAAACAGGTCTCTTTAACCCTAAGTCTCATCCACTGATCCTTTTAATATTTTAAGCCCTATTCATGGTGAGGAAGTCATAACTCTCCAGATTCTTCTTTGAAGGAGAACCAGGGTGACCGGTTGGGATTCTGGCCTGCCAAATCTCTCTAAATGGAGCTAAAATGATCCCCAGTACTCCAGCCATAGTGTCTCATCCATGGATGCTCTCCTCTGGATCCCCCTTCCCACTTGTTTGGGTACCTCCTGCTTACCTTAAGATGTCAGCTATAATATCACTTCCATAAGAAGGCCTTCCCTGACTCCACAGACTGAACCACATCCACCTCCATACATGCTCACAAAGCCCCTGTCCTTTGCAACAGTTACCACATTTCATCATTATGTACTAAACCAGTGGTTGTCATCTGGGGCAATTTTGTGTCCCGGGGACATATGTCTATGTCTGGAGACATTTTTGGTTGTTACAATGGATGGGATGCTAATACCATGAGTAGGTCAGGGAGGCTGCTAAATGTCAGTGACAATGAATAGGATGGTCCCCAATCATAAACATTATCTGACCCCAAATGTCAATTGTGCCAAGGCTGAGAAACCCTGTCCTCTATTTATATTTTTAAATAAAAATGAGATCACGTCATACATATACTGTTTATCACTTGCTTTTGCAAGTTAGGAGCAATTTCTCAACATTTATCTATTCTTTTATCTAACATTACTAACTTCCTTCTATTGTTCAGGTACACACAGGAGAGGCAAAGTAATTTCATGCCTTCACATACTTTTTTACAGCATCACATTTTCATGACTGTGTGTGATTAATATCGAATTGCTGTGCATTATTTAGTCAACCAATAGTCTATTGTTGGTCACTTAAGTTGCTTCTTATCCCCTTTTTCCTTTCCTTTTCTTTTTTTGCTATCATAAACAATACCATCACGAATATATCTGTGGCCTAACCTTTACATATGTCTCCAAAGACTTCTTAAGAATCAAATTGGCCCTCACTACTTTGGAAATCACCTTGTGTCACCAAATGTAAGTGAGATGACATGACCAATAGCAAACCCACAAACATTTGAAGTGAAAAATGCACATGTTGGCCCTCTCCTAATAACATTGATGGGAGAGCCAAGGGTGTAAAAGAAAGAGGCAGGGAAGCCAATTCTCACTGGAGGCCTGGTCTTCACATTGTCTGAACCTGTTGGGGCAAGCCAGACTTTGGTAGGGAGTAACTTTATAATCTCTTTTGCCAGAGGCTTCCAAAAATTCCCAACTTCTTGAGTTCCCAGTGAAGACATTTGACAGAAGCGTCTTTTTTTTGTTAAAGCTAAGTATTTTTATTTTATATTTTATTTTACTTTATTATTTTATATTATATTATTTTATTTTAATTGTTGTTCAAGTACAGTTTTCTGCCTTTTACTCCCATCCCATCCTACCCCCCAGCCCTCCCCACCTCCCTCCTGTTTCCACATCCCCTTGTTTTTGTCTTTATGTCCTTTACACTTGTTCCTGCAAACCCTTTACCATTTTCCCCTGAAACTCCCTCCCCTCTCCTCGCTGGTCACTGTCAGCCTGTTCTCAATTTCAGTGTCTTTGGTTATATTTTGCTTGTTTGTTTGTTTTGTTGATTAGATTCCACTTAAAGGGGAGACCATATGGTATTTGTCTTTCACTGCCTGGCTTATTTCGCTTAGCATAATGCTTTCCAGTTCCATCCATGCTGTTGCAAAGGGTAGGAGCTCCTTCTTTCTTTCTGCTGCATAGAATACCATTGTGTAAATGTACCATGGTTTTTTGATCCATTCATTTACTGATGGGCACCTAGGTTGCTTCCAGCACTTGGCTATTGTAAGACAGAAGCATCTTAAAGAAGAAAAAGATGTGCTCACAGACAAATTAAAACAGTAAATACCAACTGGCAGAAAGTCATCCTTTCTGTGGGGAGCCTGGGAAAACCCCTAAGTAAACAGCTTATAGAGACAAAAAAGGAGGTGTTCTCTTTTCTAAGTGCTGAATATTTGGAAAAAACTTGCATCAGATTTTGCAACCTTCACAAGACTGGGTGTCATAACATCTTACTCCTGGACAATCTCAGAACCAATTACCAGGTTCTTTGGCCCAAATGCCTAAGATGGCCTTGGAATTAGCTCGTACTAGGTTAAATTTGGGGGACTGGCAGGGAGGGAGAAAACCAGGTTTGGAGTTACCTACAGAACCAGAAAACATCTGGAGTGAAGGTGTTAGAGATAATACGGTATGTTTGTAAAGATACACAAATCATTATCACCCTTATCCCTGACAGCTGCTTGACTCTGTTGTCACATTGAACTCAAGGCATTATCCAGGTGAGCATAGGACATGGGAGAGAGGATGTGTTCTGGTCTAACAAGGAACATACCTTGTAAATGTGGGAGCGACTTCTGGCATCATGTTCTCATGACATCAGGAGCTGAGATACAGGAAGAAGCTACCCAACACCAAAGCATTTAAAGTTGTGTAGTTTTTCCAGGCATAAAGCACAGGAAAGAGTCCAGGGAAGGGAAGAGTGTTTTGTTCATAAAATATAAAACTAAGCAAATAGTGCAGGTTGAAAAGGAATTATAGGGTTTTAATATTGTGCAAAAGAATAGATGAAAACAGGAGCAGTGAATAATCCAGAAAGCATTGCTCCAAGACCTGAAATGAATAATGTGATATCTTGCCCCTGTGTATTTCTGTTCCTGTAACTTATGGTTAAAATGAATGAGCATTCCCTAAATGGCTGGAGAAGGGTGATATTCATGTTGGGCAGCAGGTGGAAAACCTCACTGGGGTCAAAGCTTTCCTGCATAAAACTTATCCAGGCATCAGTGAAAGTTGACTGGATTTTCTCTTGTCTAGGACTTTTCTTTTTTTCAGTTAAAAACCTTTGGATCCACTATTGTCTATCAATACTTTTGGTATGGATTTTCCATTCCCTGAACCTTACTAACCACCCAGGTGTCCTCTCTGACCTAGTATACATTCTTGTCACCCAGTTTTACTTCTTATTTTATTACTACTAGCTGAAATTATCTTATTTAATTAAAAAATTATTTTTCCTTAGCTGTTTATTTTCCTTGGCCTCTCATAAGCTGAGAGGTTCATGTGGTCCTTTGTTCTGTTCACTGTAGTATTTGCTGTGCCTAATATAGTATTTGGCACATAATGGGTGGTCAATAAACATTTGCTGGATAAATTGTTACATTTCTGTTTAAAAAATATATTTTAAAAATGCTATTACAGTTGTCCCATCCCCGCCCCCCCCCCCCCGTATTCCCCTCTGCCCTGCACAACCCTGCCCCCACCCCCCACCTGCATTTCCTCCCTTAGTTCATGTCCAGGGATTGTACCTATAAGTTCTTTGGCTTCTCCACAGCCCATACTATTCTTAACCCCCCCTGTCTATTTTGTACTTACCATTTATGCTTCTTATTCCGTACCTTTCCCCACATTCTCCCCCATCCTCCCTGTTACTGATAACTCTCCACGTGATCTCCATTTCTGTGAGTCTGTCCCTGATCTAGTTGTTTGCTTAGGGTTTTTTTTTTTTTTTTTTTTTTTAGATTTGGTTGTTGATAGTTCCAAGTTTGTTGTCATTTTACTGTTTGTATTTTTGATCTTGTTCTTTTTCTTAGGTAAGTCCTTTAACATTTCATATAATAAGGGCTTGGTGATGAACTCCTTTAACTCGACCTCATCTGGGAAGCACTGTGTCTGCTCTTCCATTCTAAATGAAAGCTTTTCTGGATAGCGTCATCTTGAATGTAGGTCCTTGCCTTCATGACTTTGAATACTTCTTTCCAGCCCCTTCTTGGCTGCAATGTTTCCTTTGAAAAATCAGCTGATAGTCTTATGGGAACTCCTTTGGAGCTAACTGTCTTCTTTTCTCTTGTTGCTTTTAATTCTCTTCCTATCTTTAATCTTGAGTAATGTAATTATGATATGCTTTTGTTGTGCTTTCTTGGGTCCAACTTCTCTGGGACTCTCTGAGCTTCCTGGACTTCTTAAAGGTCTATTTCCTTTGCCAAATTAGAGAAGTTCTCCTTCATTACTAGTTCAAATAAGTTTTCAATTTCTTGCTTTTTCTCTTCTCCTTCTGACACCCCTATGATTCAGATGATGGAATGTTGAAAGTTGTTCCAGAGGTTCCAAAGCCTCTCCTCATTTTTTTGAATTCTTGTTTCTTCATTCTTTTCTGGTTGAATATTTATTTCTTCCTCCTGCTTCAAATCATTGATTTGAGTGCTGGTTTCCTTCCCTTCACTTTGGTTCCCTGTATGTTTGTCTTCATTTCAATTTGCATAGCCTTCACTTTTCCCTCTATTTCATGACCATGCTCCACCATTTCTGTGAGCACCTTGATTACCAGTGTTTTGAACTCTGCATCTGATAGGTAGTCTATCTCTTCATCACTTAGTTCCATTTTTGGAGCTTTAATCTCTTCTTTCATTTGGGCCATTTTTTCTTTTTTTTTTTTGTCTTGGAGTGCCTGTTACGTTGTAAGGGATGGAACCTTAGGTATTTTCCAGGGTGGGGCAACCCACAGTGCTGCATTGTGGCCCTGTGTATGGGACAGGAGTCCAAGAGGGAAGAATTACACTTGCTGGGCTCTCAACCAGCTCCTAGTCAGCTCCCCTGCTACCCACAAGCAAATTAGGCCCTTCTGGTTCTGATTTCCAGGTCGGTAGGTTTGTGTACATTCTAGGACCCTGTGGGTCTCTTCAATGAACTCTCCTGTGAGACTAGGAGCTTCTACTGCTGATGCAACCCCCACAGGTTTTTACCATCAGAGGTTTTGAGGCTTTATTTTCTCATGCTGCAACCCTGGGTTGGGCAGTCTGTCTTGCTTCCCAAGTAATTCTTCCTGGTTTATCCACATGCAATTGTGGGACTACCCAGTCCTCCAATCACCTCCTTGCTAAGTGTCTTCTCTGCCCTGGCTGCCAGTCTCAGCCCCTTCTAGCACTCTGGATGAATGTTTCTTCTCTAACTCCTTGGTAGTCAGACTTTGATACAGTTTGATTTTCTGGCAGTTCTGGTTATTTTTTGTTTTTAAATTTGTTGTTGTCCTTCTTTTCGTTGTGCAACAAGGCAAAGTATATCTACCTATGCCTCCATCTTGGCCAGAAATCTAAATTGTTACATTTCTGCTTGGTATACTTTCTAGGGAGGAAGTCAAGGCTCTGAGAAGATTCAATTGCACCCCTCTTCTCTTTTTTCTTTTTTTCCTTTTAAAAAATTGAAGTATAAATTACAAAGAGTAAAATGTATTTTTTTAGGGTACAGTTCTGCAAGTTCTGACAAGTGCCTATAGTCATGTAACCACTTAACATAATCAAGATGTGGAACAGTTCCATCACTCCCCAAATTCTCCTTGCTACTAAGTAGTTAACCCTACCCCTCTCTCCTTGACCCCATCCCCACCCCAACAACCATTGATCTGATTTCTGCCCCTATAGTAGCAGAGCCTTTTGAATCTAGCTCCTTGAGATCCTTCATGTTCTATCATTAATTACTTCCTTTCATTTGCTGAATTGTCATCCATTGTATGGCTGCACCACTTTGTTTATTCATACCCCACCAGGGGGACTACCTTCTTCTCTCCTTTCATGGAAAAGATGCTCTCAAAGTGGCTAAGAGCAGAGACTTTGGGGTCAGCTGAATATCAGATTGAATTCTAGTCCTGACACTTCCTAGTTGTGTGACCTAGTTGTGTGGCAACTTGGTGAAATACTGTGACTCTTTAGCCATGGTAATAGAGGAAATTTCTGTAATGTATTTAGCACAGGGCTGGCAAATAATAAGTGCATAATATATACATTTTAGTATATCATCCTTGACTCTTCTGAAAGAGCTCTTTGACAGTTCACTTGTATTTCCCTCCATAAAAGAATAAAAGGAGTTTTTGCAATGGCTTAGTGGTGTTTGGAAACTAGACTTGTGTGGTTTCTTACTCTAGGACTGACCTGCTGTGTGACTCCAGATAAAGTGACTGCTTTCTCTGTGCTTTGTGCTGCCTTTGTGCATTGTTGAGTTCAGTCAACAATTCTTGTAAAGTTGCTCAATATCCATAAAGGTGATAAATATGTGAAGGCACTATAAGGGTGACTATCTTTCATTGTAAAGAGATGAGGGGTTTTAGACATTGTTTGGTAAAAAGATAGGCTAGTGTAGGCTATACTACTCATGCATGTCAAGTTTCTAAGCCCTCATGGAAGTATGCTTTTTATTCATTTATTTTCCATATATCAAGCATCTATTATGTCACCTAATTGTAAGACAGTCTGACCTTGGGTGGACACAAGGCAGATTTCACATCACACTATGCTGGCCACTGTGTGTGGTCAAGGGATGCTTAGGATGAAAACTGGTCCAATTGGAATGAATGTCTAAATTTTGGTGTGAGCTGCCAGAAAAGAGGCTAACTGTTTCCTCCTGGACTTATCAGAAGCAGCTGCTTGTGGCCATTCTGCCACCACAGGGAGACTGTCCCAGAAGGAAGCCCATGCAGAGGAAGCTGGTTCAGGAACAGAGAGAGAGCAATGAGATCCTACTGACAGAGCTGAGACCTGACTCCAAGAGTGTCGGAAAGCCCCACTTTTTATGAGTGTCTTTCTACTAATGTGTCTATTGATGACCTTTTCAATTTTGTAAGCCATTCAGACCCTCCTCCCAACTCTTTTTGGTCCATGTTGGTTTCGGTTGGGTTTTCTATGGCTTATAATAGAAAGAGTCCTATTACTGGTTATGAGTTCTTGGGGTTACTTAACAACTCTAACCTTCAATTTCTCCCTCTATAAAATAGGGATAATAGTTTATGTGTGGTTATGACTGAGTTTGGGCTCCATCATGTACTTCCTTTGGTCAAAGAAATATTTGTAACTATGATGAAAGCAGAACATGCATTTTCATTTGTCATCTTGCAGGACTGGACTATTCACCTTTGGTTGTTTTCCTAGCCCTGAGAACATTCCTGGGCTTGTCTGTCAGAGGAATGTGAGACACACATGGACCAGGTGAACTGTTTGCTCCAACTGAGCCTGGGTGACTGGCTCCTCAGCTGCAACCAAACCAGTGAGCAAGCCCAGTTGAGGCCAGAAGAACTACCAGCTTCAATGCTAATCTGCAGAATCAGGATGTAAAGATGGTCATAGTACTAAGCATTTGAAATTCAGGGTAGTTTTTTATGCCACAAAAGTGTTATTGTATGCTACCAATACACTAACACGCCATTAATTTACTTACTTGCTACGTATACTATGTCTCTTTCAACTAGACCGTGATGCCCAGTAGGATAGGGATTTTTATTTGTTTTGTTCCGAGTGATGTCCTGTGTCTAAAACAGAGTCTGGCAGATAGTACACACTTGATAAATACTTGTTGAATGTTAAATGAATAACATATGAGGTACCCTACAAAATATTTTTATGCCAGAGTCAAGATTCTTTTCCCTTGGGCTCTTCTTTTATTTTTCCTGCTGATATTGTCCACAAAATGAGAAAAAGAAATGTGACTTTTCTTTGGGTCTATTATGGGGGATGAGGGCTGACAATAATATTAGATAAGAAGCTTAATTATTTTACTGATCAAATTGACTTGGGATTGTGACTGTCATGGACACATAGCCTTAGGGTTTTCATTTGTTAGCTCCGTGCCAACCTAGCAGCCCCTGTGGGTGCAGCTGAACTGACATTTAGGTTTGTAGGGGGAGCAAAAAGAGAGACTTGCTGCCTGGAGTCAGAATGTAGATTTATAGCACAGTCAATTGTTTTAAATAATTTTTAATTGAATTTATTAGGGGGATATTGAAAAATAAAATTATATAATGTTCAAGCTCGATTCTATAATATTGATACACCATTGTATTTTTTAAAGTTATTTTATTGTTGTTCAATTACAGTTGTCTTCATTTTCCCCCACCATTCACCCCTACCCCAGCTAAACCTCCCTCCCTCCCTTGCTTCCACCCTCCCCCTTGGTTTTGTCCATGTGTCCTTTACACTAGTTTTTGAAAACCCTTCTCTTCATTATCCCCTCCCACACTGCCTCTGGTTACTGTCAAATTGTTCTTAATTTCTATGTCTCTGATCATATTTTGCTTGCTTTTCTCTTTTGTTGATTATTTTTCAGTTAAAGGTGAGATCATATGGTATTTGTACCTCACTGCCTGGTGTATTTCACTTAGCATAATACTCTCCAGTTCCATCCATGCTGTAACAAAGGGTAGGAGCTCCATCTTTCTTTCTGCTGCATAGTATTCCATTGTATAAATGTACCATAGTTTTTTGATCCACTCATTACTGATGGGCACTTAGACTGCCTCCAGCACTTGGCTATTGTAAATTGTGTTGCTATGAACATTGGGGTACATAGGTTCTTTTGGGTTGGTGTTTCAGAGTTCTTGGGATATAATCCCAACAGTGGAATTGCTGGGTCAAAAGGCAGTTCAATTTTTAGTTTTTTGAGGAAATTCCATACTTTTTTCCACAGTAGCTGCACTGGTCTGTATTCCCACCAACAGTACACTAGGGTTTCCTTTTCTCTGCATTTTTTCCAAGATGTGTTTGTTGATTTGTTGATGATGGCCATTCTCACTGGTGTGAAGTGGGATCTTAATGTGCTTTTAATTTGCATCTCTCTGATGGCTAGTGATGCTGAGCACCTTTTCATATGTCTCTGAGCCCTCTGTATGTCCTCCTTGGAGAAGTGTCTGTTCAAGTCTTTTGCCCATTTTTTAATTGGGTTTTTTTGTCTTCCTGAAGTGGAGTTATGTGAGTTCTTTATATATTTTGGAGCTTAAACACTTGTTTGAGGTATCACTGGCAAATATGTTTTCCCATATGTAGGAGACCATTCTGCATGGCATGGGCCCAGCTCCCACTCGGAGATGCACAGGACCCATGCCCATGGATAGATAGGTTCTCCCATGGGGAATCAGGCCTGCAATGTGCCTAGGCCATTTTGAGTCTTGCTCTTGCTAAAATACTCCCTCACCCTGAATTGAGGACATGTACTGCAAGGTACCTTCCTAAAATCCACACTGAGCCTTCCAAGGATGAGTGTAACCAATTCAACCACTTTTGCCTTTTTGTTTGCAAATATCCCTCTTCTGTGATGTGATTAGCAGCATTGGGTCCTTTGTTTTCTGTAAAAAGTAACCACCTAAATTGAACCTGTGCATAGTAAATGAGGACCATCATGTAAAGTGCTGAGAAACCCAATAAAAGCTGGTCATGCAAGGGCCAAGGCTTTTGCTCCTCTTGAGAGAAAAGCCATGCTGTCCCTTTTCCTCTACCAGACTCAGTAGTTCATGTGAATGTCTCGTTTCATCTATAATGATGTGGACACTGCAGGCTGGTGTCTGCATCACCCATATAGTTGGTTCTCTTTTCATTTTAATGCTGTTTTGTTTAACTATGCAGAAGTTTTTTCTTTTCATGAAATCCCATTTGTTATTCTTTCCTTTATGTCCCTTGATTTAGGGGACATATCAGTGAAGATGGTGCTGCATGGAATGTCTGAGATTTTCCTGCTGTTTTCCTCTAGGAATTTTATGGTGTCACAACTTATATTTAAGCCTTTTATCCACCTTGAATTTATTTTGTGTATGGGTAAGTTGGTGATCAAGTTTTATTTATTTATTTTTTTTTGCATGTAGCTGTCTAGATCTCCTAACACCATTTGTTGAAGAGGCTATTTTTACTCCATTTTATGCTTCTTCCCTCTTTGTCAAATATTAATTGACCATAGAGACTTGGGTTTATTCCTGGGCTCTCTGTTCTGTTCCATTGGTTTATGTGCCTATTTTTTATGCCAATACCAGGCTGCTTTGATTACAGTTGCCTTGTAATACAGTTTGATATCAGGTATTGCAATCCCTCCTGTTTTGTTCTTCTTTCTCAAAATTGCTGCAGCTATTTGGGGGTCATTTATGCTTCCATATCAATTTCTGAAATGTTTGTTCTATATCTGTGAAATATGTCATTGGTACTTTAATAGGGATTGCATTGAATCTGTACATTGCTTTGGGTAGTATGGCCATTTTGATGATGTTAATTCTTCCAACCCATGAGCATGGTATATGCTTCCACTTGTTTGTGTCTTCCTTAATTTCTTTCCTCAGTGTTGTATAGTTTTCTGAGTACAGATCTTTTACCTCCTTGGTTAGGTTTATTCCTAGGTACTTTATTTTTCTTGTTGCTATAGCAAATGGGATTTTTTTGCTGATTTCTGTTTTCTTTTTTTGTATTTCATTGTTGGTGTACAAAAATGCCTTTGATTTCTGAGTATTGACTTTGTATCCCACTGTTTTGCCAAGTTCATTTATTAGGTTGAGTAGTTTTTTGGTGGAGTCTATAGGATTTCCTATGTACACTATCATGTCATCTGCAAACAATGACAGTTTTATGTCTTCCTTTCCAATTTCAATGCCTTTTATTTATTTTTGTCTGATCACTGTGGTAGGACTCCCAATACTGTGTTGAATAGGAGTGGTGAAAGCAGGCATCCTTGTCATGTTCCTGATCTTGGTGGGGAAGCTCTAAGTTTTTTCCCATTGAGTATGATGTTGGCTATAGGTCTCTCATAAATGGCCTTTATTATGTTGAGAAATGGTCCCTTTACTCCCACTTTGCTAAGTTTTTTTTTATCATAAATGGGTGCTGTATTTTATCAAATGCTTTTTCTGCATCTATTGATTTGATCATGTGATTTTTGTCCCTTGTTTTGTTTATGTGGTGCATTATGTTTATTGATTTGTGGATATTGTACCATCCTTGCATCCCTGGGATGAATCCCACTTGATCATGGTGTATGATCTTTTTAATGTATTGCTGGATGCAATTTGCCAATATTTTGTTGAGAATTTTAGTGTCTATGTTCATCAGTGATATTAGCCTGAAGTTTTCTTTCTTTGTTATGTCTTTATCTGGTTTGGGGACTAAGATGATGGGGAACTCTTCATAAAAAGAGTTGTGAAGTCTTATGTCTTCTTGAATTTTGGGGGATAATCTGTGAAGGATGGGGTTAGCTCTTCATTAAATACTTTGTAAAATTCTCCTGTGAAACTGTCTGGTCCAGGGTTTTTGTGTGTCAGAAGCTTTTTGATTAGTGTTTCAATTTCATCAGCTATTATTGGTCTGTTCAGGCTTTCTGCTTCCTTATTCAGTTTTGGAAGTTTATATTTTTCTAGAAATTTGTCCATTCCCCTAGGTTTTCAAGTTTCTTGGCATATACTTCATAGTAATTTCTTACAATCCTTTGTATTTCCATGGTATCAGTTATAATTTCTCCTCTTTCATTTCTGATTGTGCTAATTTGGGTCCCCTCTCTCTCTCTCTCTCTTTTTTTTTTTTTTGATGAGTCTGCTTAAAGGCTTGTCAATTTTGTTTATCTTTTCAAAGAACAAACTCCAGGATTTATTGATCCTAAGAATTGTGCTTTTAGTCTCTGTGTCATTTAATTCTGCTCTGATCTTGGTTATTTCCTTCCTTCTATTTCTCTGGGCTTTTTTTTTGTTGTTCCTTGAGTTTTGTAGGTGAATAGTTAGGTTGTTTATTTGAAATGTTTCTGTCTTTTTTTTAGGTAGGCCTGTGACACTATGAATTTCCCTTTCAGGAGTGCCTTCACTGTGTTCCATAAGTTTTGGATTGTTGTGAGTTCATTTTCATTTGTTTTCAGAAACTTTTTGATTTCTTCCTTAATCTCATTCTTGATCCATTCATTGTTTAATAGCATGCTGTTTAATTTCCATAAGTTTGAATGTTTTTGTGTTTTTTCCTTGAGGTTGGTTTCTAGTTTTAGTCACTTGTGGTTGGAGAAAATGTTTGATATGATTTCAATTTTCTTGAATTTGCTGAGGCTTGTTTTGTGTCCTACAATGTTGTCTATCTTTTAAAATGTTCCATGTGCATTTGAAAAGAATGTGTATTTTGCTTCTTTGGGATGAAAGGCTCTATATATATCAGTTAAGTCCATTTGATCTAAGACATTGTTCAGTGGCACAATATCTTTGTTGATATTTTGCTTGGAAGATCTATCATTTTTGACAGCGGGGTGTTGAAATCCCCTATTATAATTGCATTGCTGTCAATATCTTTCTTGAAGTCCTCCAAGATTTTCTTTTTGTATTTGGGTGCTCCTACATTGGATGCATATATATTTACAATGTTTATGTCTTCTTGATGGATTCTTCCCTTGAGTATTATGAAGTGACTTCCTGGATCTCTTTTTATGGCTCTTTTTTTGAAGTCTATTTTGTCTGAAATTAATATTGCTATTCTGGCTTTTTTTTTTCCTGTTCATTTTCTTGGAATATTTGTTTCCAGCCCTTCACTTTCAGTCTGTGTAGGTCTTTTGTTCTGAGGTGGTTCTCTTGTAATCAGTATATGTGTAGGTCATGCTTTCTTATCCATTCTGTTATTCTATGTCTTTTGATTGGGGCATTAATCCATTTACATTTAATGTTATTATTAATAGGTACTTATTCATTGCCATTTTTCTGTACCTGTGTTCCTCTCTCTCTCTCATTGTCTTTCTTCCTTTTCTTAAAGTAGACCCTTTAGCATGTCTTGCAGAGCTGGTTTGGTGGAGGTATATTTTTTGGGGCTTCCTTTGTCCTGGAAGGTCCTTATTTGGCCTTCCATTTTAATTGAGAGCCTTGCTGGGTAGAGTAGTCTAGGTTGCAGGCCTATGGTTTTCATTACTTGTAATATTTTTTGCCATTCCCTTCTGTCTAGAAGTGTTTCCATTGAGAAGTCAGCTGCTAGTCTTATTGAGGCTCCCTTGTATGTTACTTCCTGTTTTTCCCTTGCTGCCTTTAGGAATCCATCTTTGTGTTGGAATTTTGCCATTTAATTATTATGATGTGTCTTGAACTGGGCCTCTTTGGGTTCCTCTTGGTTGGGATTTTATGCATTTCCTGGGTTTGTGTGACTATTTCTCTCATCAATAGGGAAGTTTTCCATCATTACCTTTTCAAACAGTGTTTCTATCCCTTGGTCTTTTTCTTCTCCTTGTGGTATCTCTATTATATGGATATTATTGTGTTTCATGTTGTCCTGCATTTCTCTTAACCCCTCTTCATTCTTTCTGAGTCTTTTTTCCTTTTCTTGCTCTTTCTGTGTGTTTCTTTCTACCTTGTCCTCCTGCTTGCTGATCTGATCCTCTGCTTCATCTAGCCTGCTTTTGATTCCTTCTACTGTGTTCTTCAGTTCAGAAACTGTATTCTTCATTTCCTCTTGGCCCTTGTTGATAGTTTCTATTTCCTTTTTTTATGTTGATATATTTTGCAGTGAGTTCATTATAGTTTCCTTGTAGTTTTTGGTAATTGTCTGTGAGCTCATTGATCTTCCTGATAACCACTGCTTTGAACTTCATATTTGATAGCTGACTTGCGTCTATTTCATTTAGTATTCTTTCTGAGGTTTCCTCTTTTCCTTTCATTTGGGAATTGTTTGTCTTCCCATTGTTTTTTTGTCTTCCCTTTTTTTTGTCTTCAGTTTGAGGGGGAAGGAAAAATGGTTTAAGACAGCAAGAGTGTATTTTATGGTATTTAAAGTACCTACCTGTAGAGAAGAGATAGGAGGTCTTTTGGATATGTTTAGTGTTAACTGTGATATTTCACCCATCTGACCACTTTTTAGAAAGGGTGGATAAAAGATAAGACTCTTGTTAGGGGGCGTAAGGACTGTGAGTTGGATCTGGTTAGCAGTGAGCTTGTGGGAGGTCAGATTATGAGGTAAAGTGAGAGTAAATGATAAAAAATAGGTGTAGTGTGTGAGAGAATAGAGTTAACCACAACAGTATTGAAGTTCCAGAAACAGTGAAGTGAGATAGGATCCAAGAGTGGTGCTGTGTAGTATTTACAATTATATGGAACCTCAATTATTTATAATAGTAATGGAGCAACGATCATATGACAGAATCTATGTGATCTGAGTAAAAAGAATAGGAAGTACAGGACCTAGAGTATTGTGCTATTGAAATACAAGTGAAGTAAAAGATGGAAAATTAAAAATACACTATGAAAGAGAGAACAAGGGAAACCAGTCAAACAATGAAATTTATCAAGCCAAGAAAAGAAGACTAAACAGAAAGAAGAGAATTAAAAAAATACTAATAAAAGATGTAAAAATAATAAAAAATAATATAATACAAATATACAATAACTTGCAAGTTCTCTGGAGTAGGAAAGGGAAGTTTGTCTCAGTTGTTGGGATGACCCCCCTTTGCATCTAACTCTGGTCCTTTCACAGCTCCAGATTTTATTGTTTCACTTGTGGGGTAGGGGAAAGGAAGGAAGAAGAAATTTAAAAAAGAAAGATATAAAGGAAGAAGGAATAAAATAGGAAAGAAGGAAAGAAAGGAAGAGGGAATTAAAAAAAAAAAAAGGAACCTCCTGCTGGCTTTAAGCAAGCCAAACCAGTTCTGGGGGTCTTTCTGGCTGTAGCAGGCTGAGCGGGGGATTACTGGGATTGAGCATGAGGTGCCTCTAGGTGGCGAGATCAGGCACAATCTGTCCCGGGGGCTTCCTTAGGCCTCTACTGCTGGGGTGGAACTGGCAGCTGCTGGGCTGGGTTTGGACACTCACCATCTCTGGGGCTGCGAGAGTGAATACTTGGCCTTCACTGCTGGGGCTGGATAGGCTGCCACTAGGCTGTGGGCTCAGGGTGTACTGTCCACGGGTCTGCGGGTGTGAGTGCTCGGCCTCTGCTGCTGGGGCCGGATCAGCAGAGGCTGGGCAGGGCTTCTGGTCCGCATTGTCTTGTGAGCTTTGGGTGTGAGTGCACAGCCTCTGTCAGCAGCAGCTGGGGTGGCAGAGTCAGGTGTGCTCTGCCTTTGGGGCTCTGGGTATGAGCGTTCAGCCTCCACCAATGCAGAGGGACTGGCAACTGCTGGGTCATGGGTTGGGATGAACACCGTCCCAGGGTTTCTGGCGTGAGTGCACAGCCTGCGCCGCTGTGGTGGCAGCCGGGGTTGGAGGGGGGTTTGGGGTGGCTGGGTTGGTGGCACACCTCAGGGGTCGGGGGCGCAGTTGGGCACACCTCTGCCACTGGGGCCAGCGTGAGGGGCACAGTTATGGTCCTGGCAGCAGAGGTGGGCCCTCAGCGGAGGCTGCGGAGGCTGCGGAGGCTGCTAGGGTACAGCCAGGAGAGGTGGGGCTGGCTACCCCAGAGAATTCCCCAGACGCTGAGTGCCTCATTTTTTTTTCTTTTTCTTTTTGAAAAATTCCTCCTGCTCAAGCCTGCCGCTCCAAACAAGTATCTGGCCTCTCACACAGCCCAACTCTCCAACCAGACCAGGGACTATCTGGGTCAGGGCCTGTCAAGGTCCAACTTTTCCAGGCCTGTGTCCACAGTCCCAGTGGGTGCACACTGCCCCTGTGTGCTTGCCATCTTGTCCTTATTCCCCCAGTGACTGCAAGCATCCAGGTCCATTCCGATGCTGCTCAAACCTTGTTTGGCAGGAGACCGAGCCATTTTCCTGGCTCTCTCCCAAGAATCCTGTGGCAGGACCAGTGGGCACCAGGCCTGGGGCTGCAGCCACCCTGGTCCCCATGCTGGTCCCAGGGACCTTATTGTCCTGAAGCACTCTCCTTACTGTCTGATTTTTCCATGTCCTCTAGAGTTTTGGCCTCCAATCTTCATATATGCTGAGATACCATTGGCTGTTCACACTGTTCCTCCAAAGATCAGCTAGGTGTACCACCCATGCGCAGGGGGAAGTGGGCTCCTCTCCCACCTATCTCACCACCATCTTCCCCCCTCCAGACCATTTTCTTTTAAAACTTTCATCCCAAGGTAATTAATTAGTTGGTGAATTATAAGTTTCATTTCTCTCTTCTCCACCAGGCTGTGAGATCCTTGAAAGAAGGGATCACTGTACTTTATTCACCATTATACCCTCGCCATCCATCACAGGGCAGGTGCTCACCTCGCTTCAGTGAGGGAGTGAATCCTGATCTTGCTCATTTTAAGAGTGTAAGTGTCTTCAACTGAAGGACTACTTTCCATAAACATGGTGTGCATGTGGTGCTATGATAGCAATTCGCATGTGTGAACTCACTCATGTTTTGATAATTATGAGTAAATTTTATTGAACTATTATATGCTCCAGGCACTGGTCTGAGCTCACAGGGCACTCACTCACTGTGAAGGGAGGTGCTGTAATAAGCCCAATTTTACAGATGAAGAATCAGAAATATAGTAGGCCTCTCTTGGATCTCTGTGACATGTCTTTGGCAAGTCACACTCCCCTTGAATCCCTGTCCCTCATTTGTAAAATCAGGAGTCAGCTCAGAGAAACCTTCCCTCCTAAGTGTTTGGAGGAGAACTATAAATCTGAGATATTATGGAGGAAACAAAGACTTTATGGCAAGTACACCTGTGTGGCCCACTCCAGTTCAGTGCAGCTGTGTGGAAACTTCCACCTATCTTGCTGCAGTCCCTGTGAAGTGCTTCCCTCAGTGTCTCTTGCTTTGCTGTCTTAGAACTTTCTTGAAAGCTGCTAGAGCTCTCAGCCAGCATGCAGGTACAAATGAGAAGTGCAGGCACCTGCCCCTAAGGGCTTCAACCAATGTGGAACGGCCATAGTAGCTTCAATCTTTCATGACTAATAGCATATGGTGACTAGCAGTACTGAGCTCCAGTTGTTCACATTTGTACAGTAATTCAGCTCATAAATGCACATTCATTGTCTTTTGTTTTCTAGTCTCCTTCTCCCTGCTCCATTTATGATCACTGGAATCAACTCCCATATAAGCTGTACCTGAACCCAGGTCTTTGGCTCTGGTTTTGGAAGAAAATTAAAAAATTCAAACCAAATTTCAAACTAAGACATACAGTCAAATAACTTGAGAAAACACCACATGCTGTTTCTTCTCTAAGACATCCAAATGCACTTTAATGAATTCAAAGCTCTGAGAAGTCCTGCTGTGAAGTAACCATCCACCTCTTTTTAATTCCATGTTTCCCAAACTCATTGGCCATAGGAATTTTTACTCTTAAGAACTTTTAAGGTTCTCCAGAATAAGTGTCCCATGGAATATGCTTTGAGAAATGCTGGTCTGTATAATATTCTCTTCTTCACTGTACTCTTCAAATTGATGGGTGGATTCTGTTGCTTCAGCTGCCATTCCCTGGCATGGAGCCAACAGCCAAACAGGACTCCCCAAACAGGAGTTTTCTGTTGGTGCCAGGGAGCAGGACCTTCAGGCAAGGCCTCTCTGGAAGCCATCTCTGCTGGAGCCAGGACTGTTTAGCTCTGTGGGCTGGGAGTATAGCTGTGTGCATGCTGAGAAAAGCTCTGCTTACTGATGATGCAGGAACATGGATGAGATGAGCAGGACACCAATGCCAGCCAGCTGGCCTGCCTCCCCACACTCTTCTGCTAACAAGCAGCATGTGAGAATTTAATTGGCCCCTGTCCACAGGGGCTAATTATTTCCTATTGTGTTGCCCAGAAGGACACTCAGGAGGGCCAGGGATTGCAGGATCAGGAGGCTGGGCATGGAAGCCTGGGGCCTGGGTTTGCAGCCACTCAGAGTGAGCTGGTTGGTGGGCAGGGACAGGGGAGACCAGCAGCCAAACCATCCTCCTTCTTTTCAAAGGCCTGACTTTAACTAATAGCATTTGGGTTCTGGGATTTGGGGGTTCAGGTCACGTATATTTGAGAGAAATGCTTGAAAATTTTATCATTCTCTTGTTTATTAAAAATGGATTTGATAAAAATAATAAGAATTTGCCCTGGCTGGTATAGCTCAGTAGATTGAGAGCAGGCCTGAGAACCAAAGGGTCACCAGGTCGATTCCCAGACAGGGCACATACCTGGGGTGTGGGCCAGGTCCCCAGTAGGGGGCATGGAAGAGGCAACCATACATTGATGTTTCTCTCTCTTTCTCACTCCCTTCCCCTCTCTCTAAAAATAAATAAATAAAATCTTTAAAAAAATAAGAATTGGAATCAATTTCTGAATCCTTTGTTGAGGGATGTACAAATACAGCCTTTTACCAATTTTTTTTTTTTTTTTTTACTTTAAATGATTAGCCTATGTCAGGGTTTCTCAGCCTCAGTATATTGGTGTTTGGGGCTGTGTAATCTGTGCTGTGGTCTTTGTCCTGGGCTTCAAAGGATGTTTGGCAGTATCCCTGGCCTCACTCACCAGATGTCAGTAGCTCTTTTCTCCTCCCTAATTGTGACAACTAAAAATATTTCCAGATATTACCAGATGTTCCTTGGGGGGTAATAGCAGTTACATATGGGAGCTAGAGGTTTATGATAAAGGGAAATATAATGAGTTAAGCACAGATTTCCAGCCATGTTGTCTTTGTTCAAATTCTGTATCCACCATTTATTAGCTTTGTAACTTTAGGCACATTATTTAACCTCTTTGTGCCTCAGTTTTTTTTATCTGTACAATGGGAATAATGACAGTACTTACCTGATGGGGTTATTGTGAAGATTAAATAACATATAATGTATATATGTATACATTAAATAATATGTATGTAAGTATTTAGCACACTCTGTTACATAGAAATCTCAATAAATGTAAGCTGTTATTATCATAATCATCACTTTTTTTTTTTTGCTTTTTCTTCTAGACTGCAAACTCTTTGAGTGCAGAAACCAAGACTTTTCATTTTTCATTCATGCTTAGCCCAATATATAGTAAAGACTGAATTCAGGAAGAGAGGAGGGAAGGTAGAAAAGAAGGAACAGGTAGGTTTAGCAATGGAACTTGCAGTGTGCAGATGTAAGAGAGGATGATAAAGAACCTCCCCCGACAGCTGGTCTGTGCTCGAGTCTGGGCTGGCACTCTCACAGTTTTTTATTATAGTCCCAGGTGGAAGAGGGGGAAGAGGAGAGATTCCACACAAAACACCAGGAGTGTGTAAAGGGACCTGAATTCAAAACTTCATTGGGGGTAAGAGGTGCATGGGGACCTGCCTGAAACTTCTTGGGGCTGAAAGTTTCATTGGACTCCCTGCTAAGAAGTGATTGCTGCAGCCTGGAGAAAGAAGTGAACAGGAATGTCTGTTGTCTCTCTTGTTTCAGGAGAGACTGATGTGTGGCTAACAGCATATTACTTCCTCCTCTATTCACAAAACTCATGAAGCTCATTCACAATCTGGGATAGAACCCCATATGTAGTGGGCTGGAATAATACAGTAGAAGGCGATCAGACTTCACCTCCTCCACAACTGTCAAGCAGTATCTACCTGTAAGTGCTAGGACAAAGGAGGGCTCTAGAACAGCACTGTCCAGTGACTTTTCTGCAGTGATGGAAATGTTTCATACTTCACTGTCCAATATGGTAGTCACTAGTTACATGTAGCTGTGGAGAACTTGAATTATGGCTAGTGTGACTGATGAAACAAAATTTAAATTAAGTGAAATTTTAATAGTCATATGTTGCTAGTGCCTACCATATTGGACAGCACAGGTTGGGAAGGTTTCACGTCCTTTAGATACTCAAGAACACATTGAGAGATAGTGGGCTCACTGCTGTCAATGGAGAGGAGTGGAGCATAAATTGCTATGACTCCCCACCTGTATTCACCTGCCAGGCAGGCTAAACATTGCCCTGCTTTGGACCATTTCATTTTCCTGGGCCACCAGAAACCTGGTGTAAGGGGAGATGAAGACAGAGGCAACAGCAACAATGGTGATTACTCCATCACTCTTACTGCTATAATAATTAACATTTATGGAGCACTCATTATATGTCCAGTACTGTCCTAAGCATTTCACATGGACCATCTCTCACTGGGTAGGTCTAGGCATCACCCCTGGCTTACAGATGCAGAAACTGAAGGTCTGGGAGGTTATTCAAAGTCACCCAAGCAGAGCATCTTGGAACTGGATTGGTAACTGGTTAGAAATGTAGACTTCAGAATTAGGCATACTTATGTAAGATTGACTCAATCATTTTGGGAAAGGGATCTATAAGAAAATGTAATTCTGGCTATTTTTCAAAGAAGAACTGGGGCTGAGGTTGGGATAGAGGAGCTTTTTTTCCATTTTCTGTATTTATATCTACATCATATGATGCATAGCTTTTAGTTAAGGAAAAAGTATATCAGCAGGGCTTATCTTGTTGTTGGGGTTGTGGTCCTTTTAATTTTTTTTCTGTATTAATGCAGTCAAATTATTTTAAGCTGAAGAAAGATCACTTTGTGCATGAGGACCACAGTGGGTTGCACAGTAGGTTCTTGGACTGGGAACCTTGGAAGTAGAGTGACACACAGTCCAGGTTTGCCCGGGACTGGGGACTTTCCTGGGACACAGGACTTACACTGCTAACAGGGAAAGTCCCAGGCAAACTGAGTCAGTTAATGACCCTACTTGGAAGTGGTAAAAAGATGAGCCCTTTTTGGAGACTCACATAGCTCCTGAGGTAGGGGTGGAGAATCAGAGTTCCAGCAGGCCACTCTTCAGGTGGAGGAGGGGATTACCAAACCAAGCAAACCAAGGACATACTTTATCTCTCTGACACTCCTTGTTTTACCAGTCAAAGTTCAAATGGAGGGTGCTCCGAGAAAAATGAGGAAAACCATCAGTTCTAGGCAGGGCTGCAGTATGACCTCCATGGGCTTTATGCATGTTTGCCTTTGTGAGCTCCTTTCTTTTTAAAAAAAATTCAAAAATTATATTTAAGACTGCTTTGTGTAAATATAATCCAGGTTGCATTCATTATTTTCCATCCATTATTATTACATTCTTTTTTCTACAGATTTTAAAAGAAATTAAAATTAAAACATTTTTATGAGACCTCAAAAATATCCATTGGTCCTAGGCATTGTGACTACTGTGCCTAATAGGCAAGTGGCCCTGGTTCCAGAGCTTGAAAGAGATGCTGGGAAAAAAGGGAGATCTGGAATCATCTACGTCAGGGGTTCCTAACCTGGATCAACTGGCCTGGGAGAAAAAGGTCTTAATTTTTGGGAGCCTCTAACTGAAATTTAACATTTCTGTTTATCATGATTATAGGCAATGAACCATCCTGCATGGTGGTACCAGCTACTTTGATAGCAGTAGAAATTACAGGTATTTTGAGATCACATTGTAACAGGGTGCAGCTGAGAGGGGGTCCCCAAATAAGGATTTGGAATGGGGTCCAGAACTCAAGGTGTCCAGGAAATATTAGAAAGATATATAGGATATCTTCACCCCTTGCCCCTCAAGTGTGAGTTGGGGGAGGGGACACATGGAGCAGGAACATGAAGAGCTGTTTTGTACAGCAAGGAGCTTTGCAGCTAACCTCTGGCATGGTCATTTAACACATCTATAACCTTTAACTGGCTTCATAGATATGTTAAATAACTGCGGCCATGCTTTGAGCCAGGGGGATGGAAGTGATTTCCACCCAAGATGTAACTGGGGGGCAGCTCCCCATGGTTATAGCTCCTGCTTGAGAGCTTGGAGAAGATTGGCTCCATGACATGGGGCCACGCCTGCTCAGACTTATGATGGCAGCCCAGCAAACCTGGAAGAATATAGGAATGCTGGCAGGTGTAACTGATTGTAGGAGGAGTCAGAAATAGGGATACAGAGAAAGGTTGGCTTGGGGGTTTAAAACCAAGATTCAGCAGCCATGAGAGGAGAGAACCATGTGGCTTTGGCAGAGTGGGGACCCCCTGCAGCTTTGGTGAAAGTGAGGACCATGTGGCTTTGGGGTTCTCCCTTTTGCCATGTGGCTTAGGAAGCAGGAGAGACTTTGCCTGGAAGAAAAGAGGTGAAAGGACTCCTGCTGGTGGGCCATGAGAAGGTGCCACATGGCTTTGGATTAACTGGAGATCCTGGTGGCGACACAGCTGATGGTGCCAGGAGTCTGAACCATGGACTTCTACTTCTTTTCCTGAGATATGTAACCCAGATTAGGGCAGAGGGAGAAGGAACAACTGTGTGTGTCTGTGGGTATCCTAAAGGACTTTAATATTTTAATGAAGACATTAAGTCACTACTCTAAGTCTGTATAGCTTTAAATAAATACTTCCTTTCCTTTTCACGAATTTCTGGCATTGAGAGATGTCTTTCCTCTGGCGGCAGGCATAGCGAACCTAGTGGGGGTCCTTTTGATAATAGTATATCATACACCCCCTTGGGTGTGTTCTGTAACAATATTACAATTGTGACAAATGTCTTGAAATAGCATTTTCCCTCATCACCTCCTCAAAATTATGGTGGTTATTAGAGTAGCCACTAGACAATGCTGTTTAAAGTGTCACTAAATAAGTTTACAATTTATATAGCAATCTTAATATACTGTATTTTTGGACTATAAAACACACCTTTTCTGCCCCCAAATTTGGGAGGAATAATGGTTGTTAATGCTGCTGTTGAGTTCTGTTTATATTTACATTGGATAAATATTATGTTATTTATGTTATTAAATATTTTACCACATTTTTTGCTTCAATTTTTTTTCCCTATTTTCCTCCTCTAAAACCTTGATATATCTTATGGTCTGAAAAATGTGGTAATTTTTAAATAATTTTATGTATTTTGTTTTATGCATTTCAAAACCTTATTCTGAAAAGTGGCTCTCAGGCTTCATTGCCAAAAGTCCATGCCAAAGAAAAGGTGAAGAACACTATTTGTCATGTTTTGTGGTTCACAAATCTGGTCCTTTATTTTAGCTTCATCCCTCCAGACAATGAGGAAGCCCTTTCTCAGCTTTGCCCACCTGAGAGAAGTCCATGACAGGGTTAAAAACTGGCTTGTAGAGGTGACTATCACAGCACAGGTGTGCAGTCTAATGAGGTGTTAATTGGGTACCAGCTGAGCTGGAAAGGAAGCCTAGACAGGTTGCATTGGATCTTTTTATCATGGTTTGCTTGTTGACAGAATTTCATCAACCCTTCCTCCTGGGTGGAAATAGTCTGAGTGCTCCCTTTGCAATGATTCTTCCACAGAAAACTTTGTGGCTGTGATCCTGGAGTACATCTTGATTTTTAGTTTTATATATCTCATTTCTTATTTGTTTTAAACCTTCCCTGAACACTTCTTGTATGCCATGCAATTTGCTAAGCACTCTACAGGCATCAGCTCATTCAGGCCTCACAAGAACTCCACGGGGAAGGTAATCATTATTTCTATTTTTATGTATGAGGCAATAGAGAGAAACTCAAATGAGCAAGTGACTTCCTTAAATCCATACAGGTACCCAGTGCTGGGCTGCCATCTGAACTTGGTCAGACTTCAGAAAGTCTCTTTTCTTTAAACTTTTGGGTCATTTTTTTCTTCAATAGGATTTTTTGTTATTGTTAGCAAGCCACTTTTATTTTCTGTGTAATGTAATATTAAATAATCAAATATTGACCATCCTGGTTTCTAAGCTCTCTGTTGATGAAGTTTCTTGCCCTGGGAAAACCTATGTCTCCAGGAGGAGTGCATTAGACAGGTCGATCCGCAACCCCACCCTGTAGATCTGTGGTGGATACTGCTTCTCCAGGGTCAAGAAGAGATGCCTACCTCTTTAGTCAATGAAATTATTAATAAAGATAAAATCACGTTTAAACTTTCCCATTGTTAATGGTGGCTCTGAGAGTTGGGCTTTCCCCTCCTCTTCTTGGTGTAGTTACTGAAGCTTGAGCAGGCATGGTCTCTTGTAACATAGGGCAAGGTTCAAAGTGTTTACAGATCATTTCATGTGTTTTTTTCCTCTTCTTTGGGCCTTCTATGTATTATCTTATATGGATGACTTGCTGTATTGAGTAAATTCATATGGCATTTTGGTATTTGTTCTCCATTTTACTTATTTTACTTAGCACAATATCCTCTAGGTCCACTCATGCTGTTGCAAAGAGCAAGGCTTCGTTTTATGTTTTATTAATCTTCATCCAAGGGTATGCTTATTGACCTCAGAGAGGGGAAGGGAGGGAGAGAGGGAGAGAAACATCGATGTGAGAGAAGCATTGATGTGGGAGAAACATTGATTAGTTGCCTCTCGCATGAAACCAGACTGGGGACTGACCCCACAACCTAGGCCTGTGCCCTGCCTGGGAATCCACCTTTTAGTCTATGGGACCATGCTCCATTCAACTGAGCCACATTGGCCAGGGAAAGTCTTCACTTTTTATGACTGAGTAGCATTCCATTCTATCTATCATCTATCTACCTATCTATCTACCTATCTATCTATCAATCTATCATCTATCTATATCTATCACATTCATCTTATTTATCCATTTATCTACTGATGGACACTTAGTTGCTTCCATACCTTGATTATAGTGAATAATGCTGCAATGAATATAGGGGTACATATATCTTTTTGAATTATTGTGTTTATTTTCTTCAGATAGATACCTGGAAGTGGAATTGCTGGGTCATATCCTAGTTCTACTTTTAGTTCTTTGAGGAAACTCCATACTGTTTTCCACAGTGATTGCATCAATTTGCATTCCCACCAACAGTGCACTAGGGTTCCCTGTTCTCCACATCTTCTCCATCACTTATTATTTGTTGCTTTTCTGATAATAGTTAATCTGACAGGTGTGAAGTGGTATTTCATTGTAGTGATACTTGATGATTAATGATACTGATCATTTTTTCATGTGTCTGTTGGCCATTTGTATGTCCTCTTTGGAGAAGTGTCTATTCAGGTCTTCTGTCTATTTTTAAATCAAATTCTTTATTTTTTTGATGCTGAGTTGTATGAGTTCTTTATATACTTTATTTTTTCTTGCTGTTCAGTCTTTATTTACAGCAAAGCACAGAGTATGTGGTTGTTTCTGTAACTGCAGTCAAGACCAGGTGGTAGAAGGCAGAGGGGAGGAGCAAGCATCTCAAAGGAAAAGTCCTTACCCAGCTGGCGGCCACTCTTGAGGCAGGACTGGCTAGGCTCCCACCACCTTCAAGAGCAGAGAGGAGGCCAAGCTGCCATAGGGCCATCTGCATGGGGAGGCAGAGGCTCCCCATGAGATCAAAGGGGGCTCTGAGTTCCAGACTCAGCCTACTGAGGGACTCCAGACTCACCTTGCTATCTCTCTCTGGCTTTTTCACACTCTACCCTGAGAACAAGGTAAAGGGCAGAACCTGCCTCTGCCTGCCCAACCCAACACACAGATGACTCTTGACCCAACTGGGCTCCAGTGCCTTCTGCTTTCCACTGGCCTACAGGCTGACCCAGAGGCTAAGGAGACTGGTGCTCCACCCTGTCCCCAGATAATGGAGCCCAGGAGAGACAAGATGCCTGTGTCCCATGTTTGGCGAGCAGCCAGGACAAAAGCAGGTGCTGCAGGGACAGTTGGTTCTGAAGGGTGCCCTGGAGACCCCTCTATCACCCTCTTGTGACCTGCTCCTAAGAGCTCCTGTTGTGTAACCACTGCTGCTGGGGGCCCACCAATTCCACTCCACAGCAAAGGCCACCCGAGGTCAAAACATCTACTCATAAGACCTGTGTCTCCCTTGTCCTGATTCTCATCTCTGCTCCTATTGGTCTCAGGATGCCCAAGAAAAAGACACCTATCAGTGGAGCTCCATTAGCCAGAAGGAGTGTAGGGCTAGGCCTTCCCATGACACAGAGCTTGGACACCTGTCTCCCATATACCTGGTCTATGGACAATACCTGGGAGGGGAGTCTGGGAAGGAGAAGCAAGCATTGTAGGGGTTTTGAAGCTGAGACTCCCATGAGCATGACTAATGTCATCCACTCTGCTCATGTTTGAAGAGCACCCAGGTGACTCAGGTCATGGTTTCTGGCCTAATGACTTTCCAGTGGAATCAGACCCAGTGCTCTTAAATGCCAACTCCAGGGTTTGTCATGTAGAAAGATCGAGTTCAGACCCCAGTTGGCTAAATGCTGCACTTGCCAGAGGGGCAGAGCTTCCCATCCCTCTCTGCTGGATTCAGGGAGTCACAGAACTGGGGGCATCATTGGCACTGCAAGTGAGTATGGCCCAGTGCCCTCAGCCAAGCCACCAAGGCCTGGTGCTGGTTTTACCAGGAGGCAGGACAGACTTAGTGCTGTTTACTGGACAAGACTGGGCTACTCAGGGACACTGAGCCTTGGTCCCAATACCACAGACAGATGAGGAGGTGGCTAGGTAAGTCAAGGCTCAGAGATGAGAAGAGCCTACCTTCCAAGGCAGTGGGACTGACAGCAAGGCAGTAAGTGGTTTGGCACCTGGGAAATTCAAGTTAAGTCCAGCTTGCCACCCACTGACAGACAAGCCATGGCTCCCAGATGGGCCTTCCCTGAGCACACAGGCCCATCTGGACAAGAGGACCCTATGCTAGGCCTGCCATGCACCCTACATGTCAGAGCTTTCCAAGGTAGGATGAGCAACACAATGAACTTTGACTCTGAAACATGGACTCCAGAACTTCCATCCAGGGGACACTGGCTTTCAGAGCAGGCCCCTCAAAGTCCTTGTACTCCAACCAGGTGGCTGTGGCCACCAGTAGCTCCCTCCAGGGTCTGTGACATGGTCTCCCAATGTGTCAAGGTTGGCAAAGCTCTGTTGGGGATTAGGTTTGACTCTTTGAAACAGCAAAATAGTTAAATTGAGTCCAGAAAAGAGGGGTCAAAATGGATGGTGCTGAATCAAATGGGATGGATGGGTGATTAGAGGGTAATGATGACAGATGTACCTGAATGGCTCCAAAAGGCTGTAACAGCACTGGGAGAGGAAGGGCCCCCCAAAATGCTTCAGGCAGGGCAGCCTCAGTGGACAAGGTAAGGGCATGATGACCAAGTTCTGAGATGCTCAACACTGATGGATGGGAAAGGCTCTGGCTCTCCAGCATTACAAGCTGGGGAATGGGGCTCTCTACTCAGACCTCAGCTTTGCTTGGTCCCTTGACTTCCTGCATCCCTGAAGCAAGACTCTTCAGGAATCTGTGCTTCTTACAAAAATGCAAATTTTTGCTAAAAGGGAGCCTTGGGTAAGTTGAAATTCTCTACCCCAAGTGTGTTCAACCTGAGACTCCAGTTTATGACCTATATACTCTATGTCCTGTACTCCCTTCCATGCCCAGTGCTGCCAAACCCGTAAGTCAGCCCATCTGTGATACCCTGAAGACATGTGCCACCCTATCTCACTGCAAAGCCCCACATCTTGGGGACAAAAGCTACTGCCCCCTGTGCAGGCAGAGCTCTGTTGTTACCCTGTGAGGGGCTGCCAGCTGTCTTCCTGCCAGCAGAAGTCCTCTAACACCCAGACTGCAAGGGACGTCTGTGTACTTCTCAGTCTGGGTAAAGCCTGGGGAATCTGGTCTGTGACATTGGCTTTGAAAAGCTCTGGCTTTGGAGAGAGACACTGAGAGGTGGGTGAGAAAGGAAGAAGTTATTGAGTGACCACCCAAGCAGCCATCTTTATACACATTAGAGATCAACACCTTATTGGATATATCATTTGTGAATATCTTCTCTCAGTGAGTTGCCTTTTCATTTTTTTGATAATTTCCTGAGCAGTGCAAAAGTTTTTTAGTTTGATGTCATTTCACTTGTTTATTTTTTATTTTGATTTCCTTGCCTGGGGAGACATGCTGAAAAATATTTGTTAAGCTAATGTCTAAATTTTACTGCCTATGTTTTCTTCCAGAAGTTTTATGGTTTCAGTTCTTACATTGAAGTCTTTAATCCATTTTGAGCTTATTCTTATATGTGGTGTGTAAGAAGGTGGTCTATTTTTTTTTTAATGTATCTGTCTAGTTTTCCCAACATCATTTATTGAAGAGCCTGTCTTTTCCCCATTGTATATTTTTGCTTCCTTTGTTATAGACTAATTGACCATATAAGTGTGGGTTTCTGGGATCTTTATTCTGTTCTTTCAATAGAACTTTTTTAACTTTAAGGATACAGCATATCTCAGAGACAATGGCCAATAGGTAGAAAGCACAGACAGAAGTAGCTTATGAACTAGAGGCCCAAGATCATGTAGAATATGACTATACAACCACAGTGTAGTTTTCCTTAGAGTCCCAAGATCTCTGGAGTGGAGGACAACCTACATGACACCCAAACTGTATTGCTCAATGATGATCACAGAAGATGACACCAGACAGGTCAGGTTTTGTGTGTGTTGGTAGGGTGCTGAGACTAGGAGAGAAAACTAGTCTCTCATGTTGAGTTAAAGATCGCAAAACTCTTGGACACATATTCCTGAGTGTTTAATTAAAAAGTCAGGGGGGAAATAGTTGCCTCTCTGTTTCTTGTAACTACTTAGTCAAACTCAAGTCCTCTACCACTGGACTTTTAAGAGAGGTGGCTGGTGTTTTTCTGGGACACTGTAGGTTGGGTAGGTTTCCTATCAGAGTTGTTCTTGCCTAGGTCTGGGGTCAGCTTTCTCTACTTTACCTTTAATCACCCAGAAACATCAATGCTCAGCTGCAATGACTTAGGGCACCCACCCTTTGTCACCATCTGTTTAGGACCCAAAGAAAGATCTGATATTGCAAAACACTGAAATTTAGAGTAAGTGGAGCAAGGAACAAATCCATTCTTTGTTTTAAATCAAGTTGTCATAATCCAAAGGCAAGCTCCAACTTTAATAACAAACTCCCAATGTTATGACGTTTTACCTTTTCTAACTATTTATGTCAGCACAAATATTGTGTTTAAATTTTAAACTATACAGTTAACATAGAACAGTCCACTTACTTAAATATAGTAAAAATCAAGCTAGTTATTCCAATTTTGCTTCCCTTGAAGGCCTCATTCTTTAAATAGATTATTCATTCAACAAATGTCTGCTGAATGCTCAGTGTCAGACACCATGCTCGGCACAGCATACTCTGAAAGGAACCAGAAACGGTGCTCTAGGCATCATAGAGAAGCAGTAGGACAAGGTGAGAGCCATTTTACACTGACCCATGCTTTTACATCTCTAAAACCTCAAAATAGAGATATCAGAATTTGCATCCTTTTTCATTCTCCACCAAGCCCTATTTCTACAAATCAAGCTGTAATGGGATCTAGAAGCTATATATTTGGAGAGTGGATTTTCAATAGTTTTATAAACTAAGTCTGTGAAACACAGATATGAAAGTGGTGAAGAAAACAGGATTTCATGATCACCCAAAGAAGATGCTCAGGACTTGGCATTGTGACTCTTCATCCCACACTCAGATGCCAATTGGATTTTAACAAGCAGTGGGGTTTGTGGTTTGGGAAATAAGGCAGTTTTTACTGCCTTGGATCATATTTGAAATATTTGCAAGCATTTAAAATAGCGAAATGTTATTTTTTCCCTTGTCTTCAAAACAAACTCAGAAAGCTTTTATAAGTGAAAACATGAAGTATAAACTTGGGACATTACAGAACCCATGGGCAGGGCTTTGGAAAATCCATTCTCCCTTAGAACAAGTGTTTGGACTTGGGTGTAGAGAACCATGATGTTTTAGGGGGCCTGACCTTGAATGACTTTGGGATCCTAAAAGAATTGGGGAAGAGCTCCAGGGGCAAGATGGGTGGCATCTCCTACCCAACAATTCTTCAGTGCAGAGACAGAAGTATAAGCAAGGGCTTTGGAACTCCTTTTTAGCCAAAATGTTCCGTTTTTACTCTGGAAGCTTCTTTGAAAGAAAAATAAAAATAATCCAGAAATGCATATTTATTTAAGGACCAATTTCCAAAACTTGCAGCCCTGTAAACCATGCTGTCTGGGCCTATTCTTGCCAAAGGGCCTCAGGTGGGGCAAACACTAAAATAAAGATATAAACTGGCCTTGAATGTAAGGGTACCCAGCTTTCTGTCTATTAGAAAAGTGAAGGGTAATCAGGCTTTGCACAGAAGGAGATATATCAGTCAATACACAATATATCAATATATAGTAAAGGTATAGTTATGTAGTGAACACAAGTATTCCTTGAACATCTAGTAGTACCATACTCCCATTAATCATCACAGAGGATGTGAGGATTAATAATTCTATGAAATGTGGGCTATTCTTATCCCAATTTTATTGATGGAGAAAACAAATGTAAAGAGAGGTTAAGTTACTTGCCCAAAGTCACACAGCTAGGAGGCAGCAGAACTGGCATGTGGACCAAGACAGCCTGCTGCAGGGAAGGAGTCTGAGCACTACGTTATGTTGCCACTACTCACCCTAGGCTTGTTTCAAGTATCTGAAATTCTGCAAACCTGATACCAAAGGAAAGTAATGGCTTTCCTTTTGATTTTCAGTATTAAAAAAATAAGTACAATTCTTAGATTATTTGGATGATATAAGAAGAACAAACAAATCAAGAATGAATTAAAACATATCCTCTCCCAAAGATCAAAAGAAGAAAGAAAATAAAGGGGAAAAATCCTTTTGTCCCTACTTTTTGAGGTGATCTTTTCAGACTTCTAAATTCCTGGTCTTAGGAGTGGAAAAAGAAGGAGAAACCGAAGTAGAATTGTGTTCCAAGCTGGTGGGAAGCAGCTGTGAATGATTAGGGGCAGCTGCCTGCTGGGGGCTGTGCTGGCTGTGGGAGGACCTTCTGTGGAGGAAGGACTCGGAATCCAGGAGGAAAGGCTTGAGAAGAAAGGCACCCCTCAATGAGTGGTGCTCAACAGGGCTTGGAAAACAGGGGGAATGGGCTTGCTCAATGAAAAGCTGAAAAACCTTTTTGTTGATTTCCTCACTGTGAAGTGCTGCTCTCCTTCCTTTCCAACTTTGTCCCCAGGTCACCCCACTGGGGTCAGAGAAAAGGCTTCTTGTTGTAACCCCATCTGCCTGCTGCTCACCCACATTCTTTTATCTGTGCCCAGGGCCTGGCAGTTGGGCTGGAGTTTCAGCTGCCAGATATTTTGGGTTTCAATTGAATATTCCCAAGAAGGGCATCTGAGAAATGTCAGTTTACATCAAAACTGCCTTCTCTAACGAATAGCCAGAAAGTTTTTTTTTCTCCACAAAGTCAGGAAATAATACTCTTTTCAAGATTGTGCCAATACAAACTCTAGTCCACATTTGGGATAATCTGACTAAAAGGGACAGATACCACTTTGGTTTTACACTTAAAAATAAAAGAGATTTAATTTTAAAATTAAATTAAAGAGAGAAAATGAGTATTGTTTTCTTATTAATAGTGCTTCGTTTTACAGTGAATATTGCACTGTAACAAATTCTTAAGAATGTATGGCTATGGTTACAGGGAGCAATTTGGGGGAATGTTAAAATATCAATAGATAACACATCATATGGTTGGCAAGTAAAAAGAATAAAAGGGGTGGGGATGGAGGTCATGGGATAAAAAAAGAGATGGAAGAATTTCTTAAAGAAATCTCACTAATCTTTAGAAAGTTCTGAAACAAAGAGACTAAAGCACTCTTTGAGGCAGCAAACTGGGTTAGAGTGCACAGGAGAAATTACGAGGAAGTCTGTTTGTTAACCCTGCAGGAAATCTCTGTTCAAAATGGTAATTTCAAGCATTGGTATATTTATCCCAAAGACTGGGTTCTTGTGTCTAGGGGAGGAAAACTCAGGCTCAGGGTTGGCAGAGCTGCCTCTACTCTGCAGTAAGGGTGCCTGTCTGCACTGAAATCTGATAGTTATTTAGCTTTAGGTCTGAATACCAAGCGCGGCATCCAGAGGCAAAGGAGCCTGGGCCTGCCCTGTAAGCTCATCTGCTGCCCATGCCCCTTGCACAGTCCTCTTCTGTTAGCTGGATTTTTACCTAAGGGTGGATGTGGGAGGTGGGAAGGCAGGGGGAGGTTAGGGGATGGGGCCTGGGAGGGTGGGGGGCATGTGAAATAAACAAAGGACTAAGGTCACTGGGTGTGGTTACCTTAACTGCAACTTTAGGGTGATGGCTTGGAGTTGTGCACACAGATTCTGTTAGGTTTTTGAAGCCTTTGGTAGTTCTTTCTACTAGCTCATTTTCCCCCTCATTTGTGGAGAATAAGCAATACCTTCAGACCAGCCTTCCCCCTTTCAGCAAGAGCTCTAATTCCTGCAACTAGTGAAGCCTTTTTAAAATAAGAAATGAGAGCCTTAATACTAGCTAAAAATCCTGCAAAGGTCTGCCTGTCATCCTTGGGAGAAGATGCAGTCCTATCCATGGGTCAAATGTTGGGGGCCATTTAAATCATTACCCAAAGAAAGGCATTTCTTAAAGTGAAAGTGAGTGCAGTGCAAATTATCCCAGTGCAATGGCTATATGCAGAGGATGTCCCAAGTCACCAACCCAAAGGCCCTGCACTGCCTGGCCCCCACCTATCTCCAAACCCTCTCCTCCTGTCCCTGTGTCCTCTGCCCTCTGCTCCATCCATGCTAGGTTTTTGTTTCCTGTGCCCCCTCCCACTTTAGTGCCTGGATCCTGCACTCTTCTTTGTCCATCTCACCTGCCTAGCATCTGTCTGTCCCTCAGAGTCCTGCTCTGCCCAGGGAAGCTCTCCATGACTCCCATCATCATACTGGGCCCTCTTGTTTCATAATCCCAAGGACCAGGGGAGATAGCCAAAATATATAATCACTGCTGTGTACTATGAATGAATGAATGAATGAATGAATGAATGAAAAATCTCACTTGTCTTAGTGAGTGGGCATTGTCATAACAAAATAGCACACTGGGTAGCTTAGACAACAGAAATTTACTTTCTCACAGTTCTGGAACCTGAAAGCCTGAAATCAGGGTGCCACATGGTTGGATTCCAGTGAGGATCCTCTTCCTGGTTTGTAGACAGCTGCCTTCTAACTGTATGCTCCTGTGGTGGAGAAAGCAGGAGCAAGTTCTCCAGTCTCTTCTTACAAGGGAACTAATCCCCATCATAGGGGGTCCACCCTCATGACCTCATGTAAACTTAATTACCTCCCAAAGGCCCCACATCCAAATGTCATTACATTTGGGAGTTAGGGCTTCAACGTGTGAATTTTGAGGGGGGGGATTAATTCAGACCCTAACACACTTTAATTCTCTATATAAATTAAACTTGTGTTCAACAAATCTACTCAACAAATGTTGCAGGTAAGTTGTTCATCAAATCATTATAAAATTTCCATATTACTTTATAAAACCTATTTATTTTGAAATTATTATAAATTCATAGAAAGTTGCAAGAATAATAGAGAGGCCCTGTATCCCTCTTCACCAAGTTTTCTCCAAAGGTAACATTTTTATGTAACTATAGACAATATCAAAATCGGAACCTTAGCCCCTGCCCAGGTGGCTCAGTTGGTTGAAACTTCATCCCACACACCAAAAGGTTTGCAGGTATAATCCCTGGTCAGGGCACATAACTAGGTTTCAGCTTTGGTCCCTGGTAGGGGCATGTACAGGAGGCAACCAATCAATGTTTCTCTTTCATATTGATGTCTCTCTCTCCTTAATGTCTTCCTTCCCCTTTCACTAAAATCAGTGAACATGTCCTTGGGTGAAGATTAAAAAAAAAAAAAACAAAACCAACCAGGATCTTGGTATTGGTACAATGCACAGATCTTATTTAGATTTCACCAGTTTTCCATGCACTTTACATTTGTGCGTGGTAGGATGTATATGTGTGTTATGGTGGTATGTGTGTATAGTTCTGTACAATTATATCACATGTGTAGATCCATGTAACTACCACCACAATCAAGTACAGGACTGTTCTGTCACTACAAAGATCCCTGGTGCCACTCTTTTATAATAAGATTAACCTATTTCCTTGTCACTCCTACCCACTCTGTCCCCAACCCTTGCAAGCACTAATTTGTTTTTCATCTCTGTAGTTTTGTCAGTTTGAAAATGTAAGATCAATGGAATCATATACTATGTAATCTATAGTTTAAAATCACATAATATGTATTTTATACCTAAAATAACCTGAATTTTAAAAATAGTTGGTATGGTGTTTTCTGTGATGTGGTTGCCACAAACTACATGTGTCCCTTCTGGGTCATGATTTGACATAAGAAACTGTATCAATATTTTCTAACAACTTCCCCATTAAACTGACAGTTGTGAGGGACCTCACAACTTTGTTTTGGGTTGGGTGCTACCTGCACATTCAGGTGGAGCATCCATGTAGGTGCCAGGCTTCCCAGGTGGTCCAGAGAACCCCCTCAAGTGCTGACAACAGTGAGGTCCATGTCTGTCCTCTAATGTCCTTGAAGTCAGGTACTGTCTTGTACTTGTTACCTTGCCAGCACCTAGCTCTGTGTCAGTATACAGTAAGCACAAACACTTACTGAATGAACAGTGGGACTCTGTTTTGTGGGTAGCTTGTTGACTCTAAACTGATTGCTTGAGAAGAGAATATTAATTTCTTTTCCAAAGATGCTTTTCCCTCAAATTCTCTTGGAGGTTTTCTTTTTCTTTTTTTCTTTTTTCTATTCAAGAAATGGGGGTTGCAGCAGCAGCTGCTGGCTTAAGTGGCCTCATTATTGTGTTCACAATGTCTCCTGCCCTCCGGACAGTTTTGAAACAAGTACAGGAAATTACATATATTGGCAATAAGAGTCTAACATTTGGGGCCTGGGAGGTGTGCATATTTGCTTTACCAATTTTCTGCTCCCCTACCAAGTGAGCACGTGGAACTCTGACCTTCCATATGTTGTCACCGCATATCGAAGATAAGTGTTCCAGCAAGTTGGAAGCAACTGGTTGAGTGTGTTTCCCTCCTCATACCATCTGTAGATGCTTCAAGCAGGCTGTGGGGGAGAGAGAGAGAGAGAGAGAGAGAGAGAGAGAGAGAGAGAGAGAGAGAGAGAGAGAGAGCGCACAACCCTCCATGGCACTAGGCCTTCTCAGAAAGTTGTGGACTCCCAACCCTTCTTAGTTGTTTGTTCTGGAAGTCCTCCCTGACTGCAGGGCTGAGTTAGGTTAACCCCTTGCCTCCATTACCCTGTGTTGACCTCTTATGGCATGACTGCACCATACTGGAATAACTGCTTTCTTGTCTGTCACTCACCATAGACTATGAGCCCAAGGGAGGCTGGGACCATATTTGTCTTCTCTATGCTGTCCACAGTGCCTGGCTTAATCCCTGACATGAGGTAGGGGTTCAGCACATGTTAGATGAACAAGTGAATGAATGAAGAAATGATAAGGGAGAAACAGCATTAACCAGAGTGGCATGGCAGTAAAAAAGTCAGCTGTTATTTTGGTACCCATATGATCTAGTTCTCAATGAAGACTCACCAGACAGACTGATGACTGTTGTCGTTAATTCATTAATTCAGTGGTTTTCAACTTTGAGTGTGCATTAGAATCCCCTGAGGTTTCTGGTTCAATTTGTCAGGGGTACGCCTTGAGAGCTACATTTCAAACATATTTCCAGTTGATGCCAATGTTGCTGAACAGTTTGAGAACCACTGTGATAACAGAGGAACTGTGCTATAAATGCATTGTTAAAAACAGGATTAAAAAAAAATGGCAGCATTACTGCTTACATTGTAAAATCAGCATTATTAATTAAAGCATGACTTATAGAACTTAGGAATCTGTATCTATGACCTTGTGGTAGATACATAGATATGCTTTTCATCAATGTGAATTGCATATTTAAAAGGCATGTGGAAGAAAGATTAGGCATTTGGAGCCACGAGACCTGACTTTGGATCTTACTTCACTACTGACTGGCAAGGAGACCTTGAAGAAGTTACTTGCTTTCTTAGGGAATCAGATTCTTCATCTGTAAGACATGGATAGTAAAAGACTCTTTTTTTAGTTGCGAGGAGAAACAATAAAAACAAAAAGTATCTCTTGCTGGCCAAAAATTAATTAATTAGATTATGAGATTTAAAATACTGACTTAGTATAGGCAGGGATGTAGTGTTTTCTAAAGCTATTGAACTCCTGAATTTTAGGTTCTGTTGATTTTATTAGAGAAATTATTTCAGGGTTTTTTTGGTTACTGAGCTTAGATAAGAGTTTGGATAGAGAAGTATATTTGTACAGGTAAAGTAGGTTTTCACAGAGCAGATGCTCAATAAGTGATAGATAAATAGAAAAATTGAATGGAAGAGAATAATGTACTCAAAGAAAAGCTGGATAAGTCATAGAAGCAAGAGCTTTATTATCCGAGTATTCATTATTTGAGAGCTCATAGATAGCAAGATGTGGAGGAAAGATGAGATCATGATAGTCACCAACGACATGACTACTTCAGAATTAATTCCTACTCAAGTCCTTCCTTGCTTAGGTCTACTTTGCTCATTAGGTCACAGTCTTATTCGGTTCCTCTCTCTTGCCATCCATTGAATGCCCACATAACAATGTAGCAATCATGAAAATCTACTTGGAAGTTGACAGCAAACCTACCAAATAGCACAGGGTTTCATAAAGTTGATGAAAATTTGTTACAGAACTGTTCAAACCACAGGGAAACAGGGGCCTCACAGTTAGATAGGTTTACACTGAAGAAGAAAAAATCCAGAAGGATCATGTTATTAATATTTGGCTATCAAAAGATTGTGTGAAACCCCAAGGAAAGTGATGAAGCTCTCAAATATTTTTGTGCAATTGACTCTTTCTGATAAAACTGCTGAGGTAAAACATCAAGAGATGATATTTTAATGCACTAGCACACATTTTGTCAAAAACATTAAGTTAAAAACCACGTGATTCTTGTTTTTTTTTTCTAAGAATTAGCATACCTTATAATTAAACCCAAATCAAGGGTCAGCAAAGCACAACTTAAGGGCCAAATCTGGCTGGCATCTGTTTTGTAAATAAATCTCTGGTGGAGCATAGCTCTGCCCAGTCATTTGCTTGCTGTCCATGCTGCTTATACACTGAGCCAGAAGACTTCGAAGGTTGTGGTGGAGATTTCATTGTCTGCAAAGCCAAAACTATTTACTAGCTGGCCCTTTACAGGAAAAGTTTGCTGACTCCTGGCCTAGGTTTTTTTTTTTAAATAAACTTTTCTTCTTTATTTTTATTTTTTAAAAAATAAAGTTCTAATAAATTTTTCCCCTTCATTATTTACATTGGCATTGTCATTTTAAATGGATTTCTTCTAGGTGATGCCTACCCTTTTCCTCCTTCCCATATTATCCTTAGCTGATGAGGCCTCTCTGTAACTCAGGATAAAACATGACTATTTATAAAGATAAATCATTGCTGGTTCCCAATTTAAGAGTGCAGGGAACTAGCCTGATAGTGCTTGAATCCTGGTACTGCTAGTTCCTAGCTACTTAACTTCTCTGAGTTGTAGGTTCCTCCTCTGTCAAATGCAGACTGTAGCATTAACCTAGCCCAGTGAGTGAACTGAAACAAAATAATGAAGGCAAGTTCTTACCATAGTTGCTGGCATGCAGTATACCTACACTATGGTTGTTGTTGTTCTTTCCTATTTGATCTGAAATGGCCCTCTACACAGTTTGGATTCTAAGTTCTAAGTTCCTTTGGGTCTTCCTTGAGCTGCTTACCTTAAGGCCCTCCCTAGCACTACGGTTTATAGGTTAGAAGCAGAGGCACATCCTCTACCAAACTGATCAGGCTGCTCTGTTTGAAAAAGGAAGGGATGCATTAAGAATTTATCCTCCCTTTGAAAGGTGTTTCCTCAAGCCAGGCAGTGAAAGACAAATACCATATGATCTCACCTTTAACAGGAACCTAAATAACAAAACAAAGAAACAAGCAAAATATAACCAAAGACACTGAAATAGAGGTCAGGCTGACAGTGCCCACAGAAGAGAGTAGAGGGAATTTAAGGGGACAGTGGGAAGGGTTCACGGGAACAAACTTAAAGGACACAAGGTCAAACTAAGGGGAGGGTGGTAATGGGAGGGAAGTGGGAAGGGGTGGGAGGGGGGCTGGAGTAAAAAGGAGAAAACTGTATTTGAGCAATGATTAAAATAAAATTAAAAAAAAAAGAAAGGTGTTTCCTTTAGTCAGTTGTCTCATAAGTACCTGCAGCCACAGCAGCAGCAGCAGAAAGGAAACTTTTCACATCTGACTCCAGTAAGGAGAGTTAGCTTGGATGTAAATTTTGCCAGGTGTTCTGACTTCAAGAGGAGTGGTATTTTGTCATTAGAAGTAGACAGACAAGACAGCCGTATGGCAGTGTTCATGGTAATCGTGAAGGTGGTAATCAGCAGACCAGGGGAGAGCAAGATGATTTTCTGACTAGATCATAGATGAGGAACAACACTGGCTTTATTCCTCCAGAGCTGGTCCTGGTTTGTAATATTCATGAGAACAGTTCTTGGTAAGCCCCACTGATAAGCAACTTCTAAACTGGCCTCCAAAGATCCCACCTCCTTGTACTTATTACTTTGTGTAATACCCTGCCTGTGAGTGTGGACTGGACCAAGTAACTTACTTCTAACCAACACAAAGGGCAAAAGTGATGGGATATCATATCCATGATGTTACAAATGTATATAACACCCATCTTTCTAGCAGACTCTATTATCTTTCCTACTTGTTCATTTTTGTGGAACAAGCTGCCATTGGGAGAGACCCATATGCCAAGGAACTAAGGCCCAACAACCTTTGATGTACTGAATCCTGCCAACAACAATGAAAATCAGTGTGGAATGCTACTGTAGTCAAATCTTTGGATGAAACCTCTGTTCTGACTGACATCTTGGTTCTAGCTTGGTGAACCTGAAGCAGAGGACCCAACCAAGGCATGCCCAGATTCCTGGCCCACCCAACTGTGAGATAATAAATGTAGGTTGTTTTAAGCCACTAATCTTCAGAGTAATTTGTTATGCAGCAATAGGTTCCAATCCAGATTTCTTTCTTAAAGTCAAAAAGTAAATGAAAGTAGATTTCTGCTGAATGTTTGTGATTAGATTGTCACTAATTTTATGTTCTCTTAGTTTTCCTTTATCTAACACTGTGCTGCACTTAAGGACAACACACTGATAGATCAATTTGTGTAACACACAACTCTGATATTGCCCTTCCCCTATTGAAAAACTTTCATCAGCTCCTACTGACTGAAGAAAGGAAGTTCAATTTTTCCATTTGGTTTTCCAGGCTCACTTGGATATCTGTCTTCTACCAGCTGTCAGAATGACCATATGAAAACACCAGTCAGCATATGTCACATTGGTTAAAAGTCTTTGTTGGAGTCCCACTACCAACTAGGTTAAATCTGTGTCCCATGGCATGGCAATCAAGGCTTGGAATGATCAGCAACATAGAACAGCTTGTCCTGGGCACCCAGTCTATGTCTTTAAGACACACTTTTTCTTGGCTGCCATTGCCCACCTCTTCCTTTAATCCTCCAATTGCCTTCTCTGGAAGGATTCTAGGAACCCTTCATACTTAAGGATTCAGCTCAGATCATCTGTGAATAAGAGGACAAACAAAGAACCCAAACACACTTTTGTATTTGGATCTGCATAGACCATCTCTGGAAGGAGCCAGAAGAAACCAATGACATTGGTTGTCTCTGGGAGTGGTATTTCAGGCTTGAACAGAGGTTGGGAGAGATAATTTTCACTGTAAATCATTTCTTATCTTTGTAATTTTCTGACAAATGAACACATTTACATATTCAAATACTAAATAAAACAATTACAATGAAGGAAAAAATGTTAATTTCTTGACTCCTTGCTGGAAAGCCTTCCCTGACTTTCATACTGAGTTTGTGTATCTGTCAACCCCGTCTCTGAGGTCCTAGAGATCAGAGATCGTCCCTTATTCATTCCCCATCCTTTTCCCCCACTGTCCAGAACAATCCCATCACTTCAAAGACCCTCAAAATACCCCCAAAATAAAAAAGTGAAGGTCCTCATCACTCCCCAGCCAGACTGAACTAGTAACTGTCTCCTCTAAGGGCTCTGGCCTTTCCCGACTCTGGGAGTGGCTCCTACTTCTCCCTTCTGCATATCCTTCCCCCCATTATCTCACTTTTGAAGTCTCCTTGTCTTTCAAGATACAGCTCAGATTTCAGCTCAGGAAGCCATCTTTTCCTTCTCTGACTTCCTATGACACTCCTGAGTTTTATTACTTTTCCCTTTACATCAGATCCATCCCTGTTTCTGTAAATTAGGATGCCCATTCTTTTACGTATTGCCTCTTGCTGTTCTCCCTTGACAATTACAGAGTTGGTACTCCCAAAAGAAACTTTAAAGGTCTGCAAAGACAAATATATTTACTTACTGCTTTTTAGGGAAAAAGCTGTTGACCTCTGAGTTATGTCATAATTGTGTCTATTGAATATTCCATTCATTAAGACACCAACTCTGTGTTGGATCCAGACAAACTTATCACCCTGGCATGTGGAGAGTATTATGCATGAAGTATCTTCCTATTCTTTTGCATCCTTTTCTGTCTCAAGTTGGAGTTTGCTCTTCCTCTCCACTTGGAGCTCAGTTCTTCCCCCTTTGGTGTCTTCTTGTTCTCCAATTCATGCCCCATGTCTCTGACTTAGAGAGGTGTTCCAAGACTACTTAATCTCTTGAGGTACCACTGCTAGTCCTGGCTACAGTGTTCCCACATGGCACATACTGCAACCTAAAATTATTTTTATTTATTTGTTCCCTCTTTATTATTTTATCTCTCTCTCCTACTAGACCATAAGCTCTTTGAAGTCAAGGAGCTGTCTAGTTTCCCATTGTGTTTGCAGTGTCTTGAACAGAGTCTGTTACACAGGGTGAATACTGTAGGAAACACTATTTACTGACTGACTAAACAGATGAATGAATGAATGAATACATCCATCTTTGTCTTCATCAGCATGACTACCTAAGTGTCTAATAGGCACTTAAAACTATTTGTTGCATTAATGAATAATGTAAGAGAGGACATTTAATCATGATAATGCTGATAAATGAAATGGCATGGTTTTCCCCACCCATTAATATCAGCTCATAGAAAAGAATAGCTTCCTTCAGCTCCATTAAATTATTCAAGACAAAGGAAAGGAAGTAAGCTCTCAAGGCACATGCTAGAGTATCCCTCTTGGAGTGTGTGTGAGAGAGAGAAAGAGAGAGAGAGAGAGCCTTCAGGTGTAACTCTAAGTTAAGGTGCTGTCCACAGACTATGCGAACAGGAAAACAGGCTAGTTCTGGTGCAGATATACTGCTGGTGGACCATGATATCTGTTTTTCCTCAAAACTAGCAGTTCAGAAATTGAAACACTTAATATGTTTTTAAAGCAACACTGCTTTGGATTATAAAATTGATGAGTGCATTGGAAAAAATTTAAAAGCTTCAGAAAATGTAAATAAATTATCTTTCAACCCATCATCATGATTATCTTTTTTTTCTTACCTATATGTGTTTTAGATTTTCTCCCTTCCTCCTTCCTTCTCTCCCTCCCTCACTTCCTTCCTTCCTTTCTTTCTCTTTAACACATTTTGGATTCATTTTGTATCATATCCTAAACATTATCTCTTAATATTAAGTGTGTTCTGACAATAAGATTTTAAATAATTATACTATACTATTCCAGTGAATTTACCCCCAATTCCTTATGTTAGTTGTTTTCTTTCTATTGCTACTATTGTTCTATAAGTAACACAGTTTTACAATGATTAAATTAGGTAATTGAATTTCCTTAGGTAGATTTATTAAGGTGGCATTACTGGCTAAAAGAGAGTAGAAATATAAGATATTGTTTCTAGGTATGGCCATATTAATTTGGTAGAAATACAGACCCAGGTCATAACTCTATTTGTATCTATTATTCCACACCCTCATCATGGGCTTTCATTAATATTTTTGTAATATTATCACATGATAATTTTATATTTAATTAGAAAGGACCAATTAAAGTGTTTGTCATTTATATTTCTTTTACTAGAAATTTATTTTTAAGTATATTTTATTGATTATGTTATTACAGTTGTCCCTTTTTTTCTCCCCTTTCTCTCCTTCCACTGAGCACCCCCTGCCCCCTCTCCCTCATCCCCCCTCTTAGTTCACTTCCATGGATTAAACACATAAGTTCTTTGACTTCTCCATTGCCTATACCATTCTTAACTCCCCCCTGTCTAATTTGTACCTACTATTTATGCTTCTTATTTCCTGTACTTTCCCCCTATCCTCCCCCATTCCTGCTGATAACCTTCCATGTGATCTCCATTTCTGTGATTCTGTTCCTGTTCTAGTTGTTTGCTTAGGGTTTTGTTTTATTTTTTTTTAGGTTCAGTTGTTGATAGTTGTGAGTTTGTTATCATTTTACTGTTCATAGTTTTGATCTTCTTTTTCTTAGATAAGTTCCTTTAACATTTCATATAAGGGCTTGGTGATGATGAACTCCTTTAACTCAAAAGCACTTTATCTGCCCTTCCATTCTAAATGATAGCTTTGCTGGATAGAGTAATCTTGGGTGTAGGTCCTTGCCTTCATGACTTTGAATACTTCTTGCCAGCCCCTTCTTGCCTGTAAGGTTTCTTTTGAGAAATCAGCTGATAGTCTTGTGGAAACTCCTTTGGAGGTAACTGTCTCCTTTTCTCTTGCTGCTTTGAAGATTCTCTCCTTATCTTTCATCTTGGGCAATACAATTATGATGTGCCTTGCTGAGTGCTTCCTTGGGTCCAACTTCTTTGGGACTGTCTGAGCTTCCTGGACTTCCTGGAAGTCTATTTCCTTTGCCAGGTTGGGGAACTTCTCCTTCATTATTTTTTCAAATAAGTTTTCAATTTCTCGCTCTTTTTCTTCTCCTTCTGGCACCCCTATGATTCAGATGTTGGAACTTCTAAAGTTGTCCCAGAGGTTCCTAAGCCTCTCCTCATTTTTTTTGAATTTTTATTTCTTCATTCTGTTTGAGGTGAATATTTATTTCTTCCTTCTGTTCCAAATCATTGATTTGAGTCCTGGTTTCCTTCCCTTCACTGTTGATTCCCTGTACATTTGTCTTCATTTCACTTTGCATAGCCTTCACTTTTTCCTCTAATCTGTGACCTTACTGAATCATTTCTGTGAGCATCCTGATTACCAGTGTTTTGAACTGTGCATCTGATAGGTTGGTTATCACCTCATCACTTAGTTCTTTTTCTGGAGTTTTGATCTGTTCTTTCATTTGGCCTGTATTTCTTTGTCTTGGTGCACCTGTTACATTGTAAGGGGCAGAGACTTAGGCATTTGCCAGGGCAGAGCAACCTACTTCACTGTGTTGTGGTGCTGTATGTGATGGAGGTGTCATAGAGGGAACAATGCTGCCTGCTTGACTCTCGCCCTGCTTTCTGTCACATCCTTTACTACCCACAAGCAAATTTGGCCCTTCTGGTGTGAATTCTTGGGTGGGTGGGTTTATGTACATTCTAGGACTCTGTGAGTCCCTCCAATGGACTCTCCTGTGAGACTGGGAGTTTCTCGCACCACCACAACCCTCACAGGTTTTTACTACCAGAAATTTTGAAGCTTTATTTCCCCACGCTAGAACCCTAGGTTGTATGGTCTGTCTTGCTCCCTAGTTGTTCCTCCTGGCTTATCTACATATTAATGTAGGACTGCATGGCCTGCCAGCTGCCTTCTTGCTGTGCATCTTCTCCTCCCCATCTGCCCCCTCTGCCCCTCTTTCTAGTCTAGATGAATATTTCTTCAACTCCTTTGTTGTTGGACCTTCATACAGTTCAATTTTCTGGGAGTTCTGGTTGTTTTTGTTTTTAAGTTGGTTGTTGTCCTGCTTTTGGTTGTGCAAGGAAGCAAAATGTGCCTACCTCCATCTTGGCTGGAAGTAGACATTTAGTTTTCCTAATTCATGTACTACTTTTGGAGATTAAATATTCTGAAATTTAATTAAATTAAAAATATGATATAATCTATGTGCTTGATTATACTTCCAATTAGAATAATATTTTAAATATAGAATGCAGGGTCATTTGATGTAAGTAATCAGGTTGGAAATAATGTATAGAAATAAAAATGTATGTTAATAGTTCACTTACCCTCAGCTGATTTACTAATCTGTTTTTAACCCTTTGGAATACTGGGTACCTGGGTAGAAAAAAAAAGAATTGATTTGAGATGCCTGAATTAGGATAAAAGGCCACACTCTGAAGCAGTGATCTTTAAGGTGTGGTCCAAGGAGAAAAATCAACTAAGCTCCCTGAGTGGTACTGTGCTTGGGGTACTGGGTTTTCTCCCACACACCAAATTAGATGACCTAGTTGGCAATGCCTGGTAATCTGCATTTTAACAAAGATCCTACAAGGTAAACATTGCCATTGATTTTCCTCTTCCTGCTTACTCTATTGTGCTTTACCCACAGCTTAGTGGGCCTGATATGATGTACATATCCTGAGTAAGGTGACCCTCATTCAATCCAAATCATAAAAAGGGGTGTACCTGTCACAAGGGCAAGTTTTTGCTCTTAGGACATGAGATCTTGACTATACTCAGAGGGAGGCCATGTGTTCTAGGAATATGGGTGTAATAAATACAATACCCCAAGGATGTACTTTAATTTGAGAATCTATAAAGATGATTGGCATGCCTTTGCTGCCAATGGACAGGCTGATTTTTGACTTGGGTTTGCAGCCCCACTGGGGTTAGGGGTTTGGAGTAGGCTGTGATGGGTGTGGGGGGCTCATAAAACAAGGTGGAGACAGACTCTGGATGGGAAGCCAAATATGCATCACAAAAAATAGGAGGCTGAAAAAAAAAAGAAAATAGGAGGTAAAACCCCAGAGAGATGCTATGATTAGTACATTCAGAGGGAAAGTGTCATTGCAATGTTCTTCTTATACTGTTGCTCATGTGGCCCCTAAAGTGTTTGAAAAATCATTTATCCCTAACATTTTAAAACTGAGGGATAAAAATTTCATCATGAGGTTAAATAGTTGTGTAATTTCTAGCACTGGTTAAAATGTTGATGCTACAAAATACAAACAGTTTTATTCATTCTTTCAAATTCATCCAGGGGTAGCTAAATATCAAAGGATTTGACACATTTCTCCTCTCCTTGTTTCCATGACACTTTCTGAACAGAGTTTACTACAATGCAGTATATTTTAATGCTTGGAAGTCTTTTTATTAACCATTCTGTCATACTTTTCTGGATCAAGATTCTATACAAAGTTTAACTTTAAAATCTTTAGTATTTTTTGTAAACTTGGTGTTAAATGTTAAACAATTTCTATGTGTTGAGTTCTCAATTATTTTTATTTATACTTAATTTCTCAAAACAATAAATACATTATAAATTTTGATAAATTATTATGAAACATAAGAAGTAAAATTTTATTGAAAGTTTATGTCTCAAATGGATGAGACTTTTCCTTCTTATTAAGTCCTGAATATTTCTTGTTGCCCGAATGAGATAGGGTTCAGCATAAGTTTTATTCCCTCTTTTTTCTTTTAATCATACTTTTAAGAACTGAAAAACATTGTTCACATAAGTAGATGGGAATGGAAAGAATTTTGTTATAGGAACATCACTCAATTCTTTATAAACTTTTCCAAGTTGTTTACCAAAAATCATATAGTGATCTATCATCAAAAGTTATTTTTAATGATCTACCATCTCTATCAGATCCTTCTTCAGTTTTCCTGAAAGCAAAGAACTGAAAAGGATTTGTAACCCAATCATCAGGATAATTCAGTTTCTCAACACTAACTGCTAGGTTTTGAATCCATCCTTTGTCTGGAGTTCTAGATTTTTTTTTTTTACTCGGGGAATGCACCACAGTAAGATTCAAAAGGGTGAGAAGTGGGTCTTTCTTTGGTAAAGCAGAGAAAGGAAGCTGTTAAAGGGGAAGTGAGAGAGGAGACCAGCTGGGGTCCATGGTACAACTCTAAGCGCATCTTTCACTTTGTTTGTGGTGTTCTGTAGGAGATGTCCCCTGGAGGTCTTGGAGGGAGAACCAGCATGCTCTGAGAACAGTTTTAGGAGCATCTGGAGTGGAGCTGACAGTCTGGCAATTATTCCTTTAAAACCATTCATGCCAAAGTTGCCCTTAAAAATCTCTGTGGTAACTACGAGCATAATAACAGATGTAGGTGAGAATCATCAGCAGAGGCTAGAAATGGTTGGGGAAAGTCTGAGGAAGAGCATGACAGTTCTAGAGTCTCAAAGAGTCTCCCCACAAAGCATGAATTAATTACTCTTTCACTATCACTAAGTACAAAATACTTATAAGTTAACTTTATAGTAGGGAAGCTGGCAGATACTATTTCTGGACAATGGGTCTCAATGGATGCACTGAGAAAGACGCAGCATTGTTTCTCTGATATTTCTACCAGAAAAGCATAACCTGCATCTAATCTTGGGGAAACATTTAGACAAACCTAAATTCAGGGATGTTCTTCAAAGTAACTGGCCTGCAATCTTCAAGAATTGATGCAATCACCGGCTGGCGGTGACCGCAGAATGCTGTGGATGGCTCGTCAACACACGAGAAAAAGATGCACAGAGACAACCAGGTCCTGTGGGGGAATAGGAACAGAAGGGCCACTCCTCATGTGGGGAGCACCTTGGCCATTCTCTCTCCTGGAGGGCACTGCTTGGCCACCCTCTCTCCTGGAGGGCACCATGGCCACTCTCTCTCTGGCGGGTAGAGCGCCATGTTCCCCCTCCGGAGAGGCTTTTTATTGGTTTCGTTTGAATAAGAATTCAGGTAAAACTCATTATTCATTGTTAGGAAGTAAGGATCAAACAATAGATAACACAGTCTGAGGGCCTATTTTGAGTCAGGGTCAAAGAGCTGTAAAACTTTAAAGAACAAACTTACTTCTTCCTTGGACCCTTATCATTTAACTGAGAGCATTCTAAACAAAGCAGTTTTCACAGGATTTTACATATTCCTTCTTAGGCCTGATCACTTGGGGAACCTGCCCTTTTCAGCACAGAGCTGCACCACCCTGTCATTGTTTTAGGCTTAGGTGGAGCAAGGGAACTAAGGCAACCAAGAGATAAGGAGATTTTCTCCCAGAGGAGGAGGACTCAGGCTATAACACAGCTGAGGAGCAAAGATCCATCACCCCCTTTTGCGGTAGCCCCCAAAGTCCTTCCTTGGGGGCCTCCCACATGATCATGCCTGTCTTAGATCATTCCCCCTTGGGGAATCTTACCTGTCATTGGCTAACCAACCAAGCATTGGGGTTCAGTTATGAATGAAGCAGCAGAAGCAGTGCTCCTGCCAGGGAGATAAGCTTTTGTCTCCTTGCTGGCTTACAGTCCAAGGCCACTGCCTCAGCCTTAGCCTTGGCCGGGGGTGGGGGGGGGTGGGGAGGGTGGAGGGGGTTGTTACAGCTTCTGATACCAGGCAGGGCAATCCCAACAAAGAATGTTTAGTCACAAAAGGTGAGGGAATAGTGAGGGACTGTTCCAAAGGGGAAGAAGGTAAGGAGATTTGACAACCAAATACAGCGTGTGATCTGGGTTGGATCTGGACCTGTAAAAAACATTATTGGGATAAAATGGTGAAATTCAAAAGATTGGAAGGCATCATTGTTGCATGGCTGTGGCTATACCCTGGCTGTGTACCCTTTGTTGTAGGGAATACACCCTGGGATACTAAGGAGTAATGGGGTGTCATCTCTGCAGGTTTCTTTTGTGTGGTTTAAGAAATCAAATATAAGTATCTAAACAAATTGAGAGAACAATAGGGGAATGTGAGCAATCTAGGTAAAGGACATGCAGGAACTCATTGTATTATTATTGGATTTTTCTGAAAGTTTGAAATTATTTTAAAGTAAAAATCTTATTAAAAATCTTATTTTCTAGGGGAAAACAGACTGTTAACCCCCAGTTTGAAGATCACTATATTTTTAGGAACACTGGTAAAAAGACGAAGCCTTTAAGAGTCCAAACTGGTGTGGACAAATGAAAAGGATTTGTTAAGAATGAGAAGGTCCTCATTGTATAATAGGAATAAAACATGCAGAGATATGTGAATGATTCTCAAAGGAGAGGGTATAGAGAAGCTCCTTTGCAGATAGGTAATGAGATTTTTATATTTATGTAAAGACAGAGTACGTGAAGAAAGCTTGAGAAACGCTGGTATAGATATTAGCAGGAAACCCTTAAATCTGAGACAGGCATAAGGTAAAGATACAGGATATGTCATGGCATGTGATATCCATTTTTGGTATTTTTCATTGAGTAAAATGATGATAACTGTAACCAAAGGAATACTCTGTCCTGGTTAGGATTGTATTCCTTTAGTATATCCAACTGTAATATGATCTGATCTTCAATAAGCTCTCGCATTCTGTGATATGTGATTCTTGGTCCATACAATGAGATATTTGACTATGAGACTTTATCAATTGATTTTTGCTAGAGGTTGTGCTCCCTTCCCATCGACTTGAAAAATGATGGCCATGTTGTAGCTCTGTTTCCAACTAGAGCCACCTGTTTCTGTCTAGATTCTAAACCTAAATGTTTCCCCCATAGCAATTACTTGAAATGGCTACTATTTAAATAAGAGGAGACAAACTAGCTTTATCTCACCAACTGATTAGTAGTAGGCCTGCCTCTTGGAGTCCTCTACTAGCTAGGATTTTGAAGCCCTTTCTGGACTTAGTGGGAGAGAGCACCATGAATGATTAGTGATGTTTGCTATGAAAGATGATAATAGGCTTGTTATGTGAGGTAAGCAGCCTCAATGGTGGCTCCCAATGATCTCCCTCCTGGAATTCTCCTTCTTGAGTGTGGACAGGACCTAGTGACTTGATTGGAACCAACAGAATGCAACAAAGATGATTGATTGTCACTTCTATGATTTGGTTACAAGAATGTGACTTCCATTTTGCTAGTGGATGCTTTTTGGCTGGCTTTGATGAAGAAAGCTTTTTGCCTTATTGAAGAAGCTCATGTAATGAGGAATTGAAGTGGCATTCAGACAACAGCCAGCAAAAAGAGGTTCTTAGTCCAACAGTCCTGGACTTATGGAATCCTACCTTCAGATATAACCCCAGTCCAGGCTGACACCTTGATTGTGTGCAGCCATGTCGGAAAGCCTGAGGCAGCAGATCCAGCTAAACATTCTGGATCTGTCCCAGAGGTACTATATGATAATCAATGTGCACTCTTTTTAGTTGGTAAGTTTTGGGGTAACTCGTTATGCAGCAACAAATAACTAATACACCAGGTATTTGCCATCCTTAGTTTAATCACTTTATGCACATAATTGTGTAACAAAAAAAAAATAGTAGAGCAGCACCACACACACAGCAAGGAGCAAGAAACTAGAGTTAACTTTAAAGGAGAAGATAAGTGACCATGATCAATCATAAGAACTCAAGATATAGCAATACGAGGACATTTAGCGGAGAGGTAAACCATTTTGAAAAACTCAGCCAAGTTTGAATTCAACTGTTTTGCTACTCATTTCAGTGTAGTTCACCATAGTCTATACTTCTCTTATCTTAGTACTTCAGTGTGATCCCTTGTGTTTATATCTCTTTTCCACCAACACATAGGTTTAATAAAAATAGGTTCTCTGTCTCTCTTTCATTCATTGTTACATTGCCCATAGCAGCCACAGTGCCTGGTACATAAGAGGCTTCAATAGTATTTATTCAATGAATAAAATGTTTATGTTTCAGTGAATGTCAATAAGTCACAAAATATTGCCACATTTTAGAAAAATAAGCATCAAAAATGGTTATAGTAAAGGTTTTTTGTGCATAAAGGAACCAAGTTTTTGTATCTGGAAAATACACTTATTTAGGGCATCTAATTCCCTGATAACATCAGTTAAATAGGGCATTACTGTAACAAGTACTATTAATTATTCATTGCTAACACAGTGTTCAAGGTCAAATGAAATCTGATGGAAAATCTCTTCACTGAGGAAAAATTGTTTGCTGATTGTTATCACAATGTTCACTGCTGCTATACAGAGATTTTTCTCCTTCTAGCATTTTCAGAAGGGGTCATAGTCATGAAGTTCATTTAATGGAGAATAAGGTTATTTCATTTATATGGTTGCACATTTCTCTGCTGTTTGAAATGTCCTTAATTTGTAAACTATATATATATAATTTATATATAGGTTATATGTAAATTATATATATAAACTATATATCTATATATAGAGAGAGCTATATGAACTATGATAAAGAGATAAAGAGAGAAAAAGAAATAATTATGGAAGGATAGAGACAGAATAAATAAAAAATGGATTATATATGAAAAAGAAACATAGAAATCAATTTCACCAAGCTTCTGAGATCAACCCTGAACTACCAAATATAAGTTAACCAACATGAAATCCAGAATCTACACTAAAGGAGGTGAGTTAAGCATTTGCTTGGCTGGCAAAATGGCAAATAGTGGTGGTGTCTTTGTTCAATGAGAACCAGAAATGGCATTTAGGCTTCTTTTCTTGCTGTTCCATGTTGAAAAGGATTTTGAGGCCCAGTGGAGAAGCTCTATAATTGATTAATGATGGTGCAGAGTCTAGAGCAGACGTATTAATCAGTGTGTTTATGAGTGTTAGATTTCTCTAATGTAATACAATTAGCTAATCTCAGGGTAAATTGTGACTCAGTGAAATCCAATTATGATTTATTTTCCTTATTATAATAGTATGACTAGACATGTTTCCAGATTCAAGTTCATATCCAAAATTTATAACGAACTCAAGCAACTCAACTCCAAAAAATCCCAAATAATCCAATTAAAAATGGCCAGAGGACCTGAACAGACACTTTCCCAAAGAGGACATACAGATGGCCAATAGACATATGAAAATATACTCAATGTCACTAATCATCAGAGAAATGCAAATTAAAACTATGATGAGATATTAACTAACACTCGTCGGAATGGTTATCATCAATAAATCAAACAAGTTGATGACCATGTGAAGAAAAGGGAACCCTTGTGCACTGTTGATGGGAATGCAGATTGGTGCAACCACTGTGGAGTTTCCATAACAGTATGGAGTTTCTCAAAAAATTAAAAAATAAACTGCTTTATGACCCAGCAATTCTACTTCTGGGTATCCAAAGAAACCCAAAATACTAATTCTGAAGAATATATGCATCCTTATGTTCATCACAATGTTATTTATTTATAATAGCCAAGCTATGGAAGCAGCCCAAGTGCTTATCAGTAGACGAGTGATAAAAGAGTGGTGGTACATATATACAATAGAATATTATTTGGCTATGAAAAAAGAATTGTGACAGTATGGAGGGTATTATGCTAAGTGAAATGAGTCAGACAGAGAAAGACAAATACCATTGATTTCACTTATATGTGGAGTCTGAAGAGCAAAATAAACAAACAAAATAGAAACAGGCTTATAAACACAGAGAACAGGCAGATGGTTGCCAGATGGCAGTGGGTTTGAGGGCTGGGTGAAAAAGGTGAAGGGATTAAGAGCTACAAATAGGTAATTACAAAATAGTCTCAGGGTGTAAAGTACAACATAGGGAATATAGTCAATATTATCCTAATAACTATGTATGTGCCAGGTGGGTACAGGAAATATCAAAAAATTTGATCGTCATATGAAAAAAATCAATCATATGATTGTCTAACCACTATGCTATATACCTGAAACTAATACAAAATAATATTGAATGTAAACTATAACTAAAAATGAAATAAAATAAATAAATCTCTGCTCTTCTAGCTTTCACTTGGTTTATATTTACTTTCAACAGGCTATTTTAGCTTAGGGAATGATTTTAGTCTCTGAAATATTATCAGATTTCCTGTGAGTGAAAAACAAAGACCATAAAAAAATGAATCATTTTTCAAAGGTGACAGAATCCGATGATGCCGCTTTTCACATGTTTGCATTTCACCATAAAGCAATAGCTATATGTCCACTGGTGATTTGCTTTAATCTTAAAATAAATAAAACCTGTTGGAGCAGAAGCGAGGAATAGGAGGTCAAAGGGTGAACAGTAGTGCAAGTTCTTTGTTCACACATTTCATATGCTTTCCTTGGGGCCTGTAGCCCTTCTATAACCTCAATCAATGCACCAAGCTTTTTAAAAATGTAAATTAAGACAAAATGAGCTGAAAACACTTTACAACATGGTCCTCAAATTAGCAATTTGTAGACTGATTAAAGACTATAAATGTTTTTCAATCATTTCAGCCTGTAAAAAACCCTTTTCCCTCACTCCATGGTGAAACCTACAGTGTTTCTTTCATTTGGCAATTCTGCGGATTGCCTGACATTTGTTCTTCCACAGTTTCTACTAAATGCATCAGCTGTGTGTAGCCTTCTCTGCCTTCCCCTCAAATACAAGGTGTGGAGTAAACACCTTCTCTAAGAACCTGCCTTCTCCTTATCACCATGTACTAGTCCCCCAGCTTCCTGAACTTTCACTCACACATATATATATTTAATAAAAATGTGCTCAAAGCCTAGCAATGCTAACTAACTATGTGATGAAGTTAAATGATAAAGAAGACAACAGGGTTGCCACCCTCATGGATGATATACTATAGTAAGGAAGACAAAAAATAAACAATTAAACAAATAATGATAAATTGTGTGTTACAATGGAAGTAAATGTGGGACCGAGAAAGGGAAGAGTAGGAAGAGATTTCAAATTTTGGCTATCTGGTGGACTAGATGTTTGCAGAAATCCCACGCAGTGAACTACAATGAAAATACTAAATAAAACACTGAAGATAAAAACAAACAAAGAACAAACAAACAAACAAACAAAAAACTATGCATGGCTGATTGGACAGGAGAGTAAAGAAATTCTGTGGAGGCCAGAAATGACCAGAAAGCAAGAGTCATCAGAGCAGGGATAACTCTGGAGTTGTCATTTGCCCTGGGGTAAATTTATCTCTGGCAGCCTGAATCCTGGATTTTATTTAACCATGTATTAGAGATGAGAGGCAGAGCATGAAATCAAGCAGAGGTTTGGACTGAGGACCCTCTACACAATGCCAGGAAGCAGAAGGTCATGAACCTTTTTTGGTGAATGAACCAAAAAAACCCCAATCCAAACCAAACCCTGACCTTGAGAAGGACTCTGGGGTTATAGTGCCTGCCTGAATGTTGCCTTTGGATGAAGATGAAAGATAACAGAATCCCTTGAGGACTCCTTATCATAAACCCATGGTAAGGTCAAACAAACCATGATATTGCAAGCAAGCAAACAACCTCCAACCAAAATATAATTTTACGTGGTTCTAAGGTGGCTGGAGGAAGGAAATCCTCAAATCCTCTGTAGTAGAAACACCACTAAATTTCAAATCAGGTCTCAAAGTGTATCTAGAAACTAACATTCACAATCAAAACCACTACAAACATTAGGACACAAAGTCATCATGAATATAAGGAGAAACAAGAATACATATAAAATTCCAAACTAGTCAAGAGGAAAATATGGAGTTAGAAAGGCTTACCCAGTCCAAGATGGGATGCAGTCAATAGAAAACTTAAAACAAGACTGTGGAAATAAATCTAAATATATCAGAAGTTATAATCAAATAAATAAAAACAAGAGGGTCACTATTTTTTGATAAAAGTTTCAATTTATCAGAAAGATGGAAAAATTCTAAACTTGTGTTTCCAATAATATAACTATAAAATATCTAAAGCAAGAGTTTCAGGATCACAAAGAAAAATTAACAAGCCCCCTATTATAGTGAGTAAAAATTTTTTTATCAATAATTGATAAAGACAGATAAAGGAAATAAAAGATTTAATAGATAAAGGAAATTTAATAATAATAATATAGAAGATTTAAACAACATAATTAGCAAGAATAATCTAGTGGACACTAGATTACTATTCCTAAAAATTGGAATAACCTTTTTGTGTGTGCGTATATGTAACATATAAAATTTGGCCATGCACTAGGGCATAAAGCAATTATAAACAAATTTCAAGCAACTGGTATACAGACAAGGGCATTCTGGTAAGCTACCAATGTTGGAAAAGAAAAAGCCCTGATTTGTAATGTTATCTGATTTCTGTGTTATAAATATTTCTACCACAGCTGATTTCAATCTATCAGTTGTTTAACAATAGGTTTATAAAATTCCTGAATCTTTGAAAATCACATCTTGTGAGTCACCATGGATTGGCCTGCAGCATTTTCTAACTATAAAAAGTAAGTTAGCTATTAATAACAAAAGTATAAACCCACCCCTCATTCACTGAGATGTTAAAAACATACTTCTCAATAGCTCAAATGTCAAAGGCAAAATTATAATGGGTATTCAAACTGAGTGACAATAAAAATACTGTATTATGAAAATTGTAAAATGCAACTGAAGTGTTCATCAAGGGAAATCTGTATCCTTAAATTATTGTATTTTAAAATAAGAAAGATTAGGGCTGAGATTCATTTTAAAGACAATGCCACAAACAAAAAGCAGAAAAAGAGTCAAAGAAAGTAGAATGAGTGGTACAATAATGAAAAGGCAAGCATTACTGAAAGATAACACATTATACAATAGAGATCATCTCCACAGATACATATTTGCTGGTTTATTAAAGTGATGCAATTAACAAACCCCTTATGAAATTGATCAAGGAAAAAAAAAGTCCAAACAAAATAATTAAAAGGGGGAAAATGATAGGTGCATCAAAAAGTAAAAATATATGAGACTAGTATAAATTATTTTGTGCCAATATAGATTTTTAAATTTAGGTGAAATAGATACAATCTTAGAAAGGTATAAATTACCCTGGCTGGTGTAGCTCAGTGGATTGAGTGTGGGCTGTGAACCAAAGCATCACAGGTTCGATTCCCAGTCAGGGCACATGCCTGGGTTGCAGGCCACGGCCCCCAGCAACTGCACATTGATGTTTCTCTCTCTCTCCCTTTCTCCCTCCCTTCCCTCTCTAAAAATAAATAAATAAAATCTTAAAAAAAAGAGAAAGATATAAATTACCCAAAGTGATTCAAGAAACAGAAAATATGAATGGTTCTATATATTGCTACATAGCAAACCACCCTACCACTCTGTAATGTAAAACAATAATTATTTATTATTGCTTAGAAGTCCATAGGTCAGCTAGGCTGTACCTATAGTCTTGGAACGATCACTCATATATCTTTGGTAGGGTACAGATTGGGTTGGTGTCTCTGCTGATGGAAGTTGCAATCTTCCTCACACATATTCCAGGGCAGCTGGCTGTGGGTTGGTATAGTGTGACCTCCATTGTGACAACTGGGCTGACCTCCATATAATTTCTCATTCTCTAGCAGGCTAGGCTGGACTTCATGTGGTAGTAGGAGGGTTCCTAGAGAGTCAGCAGAATGGTGAAAGGCCTCTTGAAGCCTATGATGCAAATTGGTCCAGTGGAAGAACTATGTTCTATTGGCTAAGAAATTCACAAGACTAGTCCAGATTCAAAAAGGCAAGGAAATACTTTTTCTCTAGTAGATACAGAGAAGAATGAGAATTATGGGAATTTTGTAATCTATCTCAAACTAACGTCATCAGAGATATTGATTCAGCAGTTAAAAGTCTTCTCAGTAAGAAAATACTTGGCTTAGATGCACTTACTTGTAAGTTCTACCAAACATTCAAGGACTAGACAAATGCAATCCAGAATCTCTTCAAAAAGATTCCGGCCAGGATGGACAAGTAAGTAGATACCCTTTGCCTCCTTGCACAACCAAAAGAAGGAAAACAACAAATTTAAAAACAAAAAATAACCAGAACTGCTAGAAAATCAAACTGGATGAAAGTCCGACAACCACAGAGTTGAAGAAGAAACATTCATCCAGACTGGTAGGAGGTATAGAGAAGGGCAGCTTGGACAGCGAGGACTCACTGTCCTCTCTGGTGGTGGCAGTCCCACATTTGCATGTGGCTAAACCAGGAGGAGCAGCTGGGAAGAGAGACAGACTGTACAACCCAGGGTTCCAGCATGGAGAAATAAAGTCGCAAAACCTCTGACAGAAAAAACTGGTAGGAGTTGCAGCAGTGGGAGAAACTCCCATCCTCACAGAAGAGTTCATTGGAAAGATCCACAGGGTCCTAGAATGTACAGAAATCCACTTACCCTGGAATCAGCACCAGAAGGGCCCAATTTGTTTGTGGGTAACAGGGGAAGTGCCTGAAAGCTGGCAGAGAACTGAGCAAATGGCATTGTTCCCTCTCAGACCCCTCCTCCACATACAGGGCCACAACCTAGCAAGGTGAGTTGCCCAGCTACAGCAAATATCTAAGGCTCAGCCCCTTACAGCATAACAGGCATGTGGAGACAAAGAAATATGGCTCAAATAAAAGAACAATTGAAGCTCCAGAAAAAATATAGCTAAGCTTTGAAGAGATAGCCAACCTATCAGATGCACAGTTCAAAACACTGGTAATCAGGATGCTCACAGAAATGGTTGAGTATGGTCACAAAATAGATGAAAAGTGAAGGCCATGAAAAGTGAAATAAAGCAAAATGTACAGGGAACTAACAGTGAAGGAAAGGAAACCAGCACTCAGTGGTTGGGAGCAGAAGGAAGAAATAAACATTCAACCAGAAAAGAATGAAGAAACAACAATTTAAAAAAATGAGGAGAGGCTTAGGAACCTCTGGGACAACTTTCAGTGATCCAACATCTGAATCATAGGGGTGCCAGAAGGAGAAGAGAAAGAGTGAGAAATTGAAAACTTATTTGAAAAAATAACAAAGGAGAAATTCCCCAACCTGGCAAAGGAAATAGACTTCCAGGAAGTCCAGGAAGCTCAGACAGTCCCAAAGAATTTGGACCCAAGGAAGCACTCAGCAAGGCACATCATAATTGTATTGCCCAAGATGAAAGATAAGGAGAGAATCTTCAAAGCAGCAAGAGAAAAGGAGACAGTTACCTCCAAAGGAGTTTCCATAAGACTATCAGCTGATTTCTCAAAAGAAACCTTACAGGCAAGAAGGGGCTGGCAAGAAGTATTCAAAGTCATGAAGGCAAGGACCTACAGCCAAGATTACTCTATCCAGCAAAGCTATCATTTAGAATGGAAGGGCAGATAAAGTGCTTTTGAGTTAAAGGAGTTCATCATCACCAAGCCCTTATTATGTGAAATGTTAAAGGGACTTATCTAAGAAAAAGAAGATGATCAAAAATACGAACAGTAAAAGAACAACAAACTCACAACTATCAACAGATGAACCTAAAACAAAAACAAAAACAAAAACAAAAATGAACTAAGCAAACAACTAGACAGAAACTGAATTATAGAAATGGAGATCATATGGAGGGTTATCAGTGAGGAGGGCAAGAGAGAGAATGGGAGAAAAGACACAGGGGATAAGAAGCACAAATGGTAGGTACAAAACAGACAGGAAAAGGTTAAGAATAGTATGGGAAATGGAGAAACCAAAGAACTTACATCTTAGTACTTGAACAAGTTCCATGGCCTTGAACTAACATGTCCAAACATTCAAGGACTAGAGGGGGGAATGCCGGTGGGAGAGTGGTTGCAGGGAATAAAGGGGAAAAAAGAATGGGACAAGTATAATAGCATGATCAATAAACTATACTAAAAAATAGAATCTCTTCAAAAAGAGAAAAAGAAGGACTATATCACAATTAATTTTTACGAGGCTAGTAAAACGCAGACACTGAAATTGAATAAACGTTATGAGAGAAGAAAATAGCCCAAATGTACTGAGGATCATCAACACAAAATTCTAAGTAAAATTTAAGGAAATGAAACTGTCATTATAAAAAAAAGGAAATACATCATAACTAAGAGGGGGTTAGCTCAGGAAAGCAAAGTTGGTTCAACCTTGAAAAATCTGTTAATTCACCACATAAACAATATATATAAAATACATTAAATTAAATTCACCAGATAAAGAATGAACATTAAATAAAATTTAACAAACATTTATGGTTAAATTCATGATAAATATTAAAAGTAGAAAGGAACTTTCTTAATTAAAAAAAAGTGTCTACAAAAACCTGTAACCAAATGACAGACTTGATATTGAAATGATAAAAGCATTTCTTTTAAAATCAGAATAAAAAAAGAAATGATTGTTATTTATTTACTTATTTTAAACAATTTGGTTGTCCTCAACAAGACAGCTAGGAGGACACTTTTTTTTTAAGGATTTTATTTACTTATTTATAGAGAGAGAGGTAGGGAGTGAGAGAGGGAGAGAAACATCAATGTGTGCCTGCCTCTCATGTGCCCTCTATTGGGAACCTGGCCCACAAGACAAGCATGTGCCCTGACTGGGAATCAAACCACTGACCTTTTGGTTTGCATGCCAGTACTCAAGCCACTAAGCTACACCAGCCAGGTCTGATTGTTACTTTATTCAACATTGTTTTGGAGGTTCTAACTTATGCAATAGAGTAAGAAAATTAAATAAATGTATAGATATTAAAAAGGAAGAAACCCAATGCTCATCTCCAGATGATATATATGTCTATGTAGAAAGCAAACACATAAAATAATCTACAATTAATTGTGACAATTTAGCAAGTTTGTGAACTATAGCTATATATATTTAATTACATTTCTGTACAAGCAATAAACAGAAAATATAAGTAAGATTCTGTTTATAATAACAAGATTATTTATTCATCTTAGAAACAAAGACAATGAAATATTTATAAGATCTGATGAGAAAATAAAAACAAAAGAATTAAAATCACCTAAATAAATGCAGTTAATCCCTATTTATGGATAGAAAGACTCAATATTTAAATATGCCAATCTTTCCCCAATTAATATGTAGATATAAAGAAATTCTAATGAAAATCTCAGAACACGATTTTATTTTGTATTTTTTATTCGTGGAACTTTACAGGCTGTTTCAGCAATTTACATAGAAAAGCAAGAATTGGCAAGAAACTACTTAAGAAAAAAATTAATAAAGAAGATTTATCATAATCTATGTTAAGCAGACAGTGGCCCAGGGACTGGTTAACAGACTGCAGAAACAAAAGGTACATATCAGACTGAGGGGAAAAGATGGACCATTCTGTAACTGATGTGAGGACACTTCGTTATTCATATGGGAAGATAGAAAGAAATAGAATTTCCATCTCATGACTTTCATCAAAGTCAATTCTAGATACATCAAGGGCTTAAGTGTGAAAGGCAAAACTTAAAAACTTTTAGGAAAAAATACAAAAGTCTATCTCTGTGAACTTGGAGGTTAGTTAAAACAAGAAACTAAATGGACAAACTACCAAGGAAAAGATTAACCTCATTAAAACTAAAAATTTTGCTCACTGAATGATTCTATAAAGGTGAAAAGTTAAGCCCCACACTGGAAGAAGACATTTGTTATACTCAGAACTGAGAAAGGATTAATGTGTAAATTATATAAAGAAACATAGAGAGAATTTATTTTGATAAATTAATTGTAAAAGTCCTGAGTGAGGTGGTGACATGAAAGTGGAAGTGACAGGATGAGAAGGAAGTGTAGGGAGGAAGAGTGGTCAAGCCAGAAGAAAGACTAAGTTCATAGGCTGTGAAGTAGAGAAAGGAGACCAGTGGGGAAAAGAGAGAAGAAAAATGAAGGAGATGACCTCAGAGAGAAAGACAAAGGTCAGAAGAAGGCAATAAAGTGTTTAATGGAGCACACCTGGCTGCTTTGTGAAGCATGGACTATTGGCTGAGACTGTGGTGCTCAGTAATCCAGTAGAGGAGCTTAGAATTTCAAAGAAGCAGCCATGGGGCCTTGGTTAAGGGCATGATCTCTGGGGCTAGACTACCTGTTATTTTTTATTCTAGCTCCTTGGGTATATTACTTAGGCTCTCTGTCCCTTGGTCTCCCAGGCTGTGAAAATGGATAATAACAGTGCTTACTAGCTGTTCTTCACCTTTTCTATGCCTTGAACTCCTGGGCAGTCTGTGAAGCCAATGGATTCCTACTCAGGAAAAATATTTCAAAATGCATAAAATAAAACAACATAGGATTCCTAAGGATACCAATTATATCAAACACAGCTACCAAAATATTTAAACAAATAAAGTTGTATATATTTCTTTACTTATTAAATAACAAGAGCTATTAAGGAGTACATTAGCTACCAAAATTTTGAAGTTGTGTTAGTGAAAAGTATATTTTAAGACACCTACAACTCTAATGTGATACCAAAAGAAATCAACAATTTTATGGATTATAAAGTCACAGATACTTCCAGTTCCAGTGTGTGGTGTATTGTCTTCATTCATAATTGAAGGAACTGTTAAATTTCAGTTAGAAGTTACTAAAAAAAATGTAATTTCCTCCCCCCTTTCAAGTTGAAGTACTCTCTGAATTCTAACTACTAATCCCTTGGATGAGGTTGGATCCTAGGATAAAAATTCCGTGTCTTAGCCAGTTCAGGCTGCTATAACAGGATAACTTAGACTGCTGCCTTATAAACAACAGAAACTTATTTCTCACAGTTCTGCAGACTGGGAAACCCAAGGTGTAGATGCCAGCAGACTTGGTGTCTCATTCACAGATGGCTGCCTTCTCAGTGTCCTCACATGCAGGAAGGGCTGAAGGATCTCCCCAGGGTCTGTTTTGTAAGGACACTAATCCTATTCATGAAGGCTCCACCCTCATGACCTAATCATGTTCGAAAGGCCTCACCTCCTCAAACCATCACACTGAGGGTTTGGTTTCAATTTATGAATTTTAAGAGAGACACAAACATTTGATTTATAGCAACACTTCTCCCCCCCAAAAACAAACAAACAAACAAAACAACCAACTGGCACAGAGCAACTTTAGTTGTTGTTGTTATGGTTATTGCTAGTATTTTGAGAGGTGGGATAAGTGAGGGTGAAGATTTTATCTTCTGTTACAGCAGACAGACAGCTTTGCTACATTCCTCTCCTGGAAGCTGATAGAGAGCTAGGGAAGGTGGAGGGAACAGGAGGAAACAACTTCAGGGCAGTTTTGCTGGTTACTACTTCCTCCTAACGAGATCATTATTCATGAACTCTAACTGCTCATTCTCTAGGTTTTATTGCTCTTTAAGAGCTGAGGGTAATGTCCTTAATTAAAGTCAGGAGTTGGACACATAAGAAAGACATGGAGAACATCGGAAATTCTGAATCTAAAATAACTCTTTAAACAAATTATTTTGGTAAGAAAGAATAAAACTTTATATCCTCATGGGCAAAAGTAATCTTTTTTAAAAAACTTTGAGCTTATGAAGTTTGTTCTGAACCCAATGGCTCAATAATTCAGAGTCTTCCTGCTTCCTTGCAAAAAGCAATCTTCCTTGGTTCTACCAGATACTTGCATTTATGCTCTCAACATTTACAAGTACTTTCATACCTACTATCTTACTTATTCCTACAGGGTTTGAAAGGTAGGCATGATCACCTTTATCATGAGTTAGCTAGAGAAGCTTTATGGTGCTTGGAATCTACTTTTCCTTGCTGTGGGGCTTCTCAGAGCCTCTACATGCTGAAGGGCACTGGGAATCCCATAAAAGGGAAGAGCAGTCAGCATTTCTCAAACCTGTGTGACACACTCTTATCTGTAGCATTTCTCATGAGGCTAGTGGGTAAATGCTGTTTTGGATACACACTTTAAAAAAGAAATCTTTTTCTTAGGGAGTGTTTGTAGTCACCATATTTAAAAGATAATCAAAGAAAAGGCAGGAAAAGTTGGGGGTATGATAGGGCTGAATCAATGGTGGAGCAAGAGCTGCTTCAGGAAGATTCCATGGTGTTTTCATCTTGTTTGTCTTATTCATTATGTGATTGTTGTAAAGACTGAAATACCACTTGAAGACAACTCATTTCTGTTTTGGAGACACTTTTAGGCTGCAGGCCCTTTCAAATAGCTCAGAATAGCTTGCCATCTTCCCAGATCTGCCTCTATAGCTATACTGAATGGCCAGCTATTAGCTCTTTCTTCTTCCTGTATCTCTTCAATCCCACTCTGCCCCCTCCCACAGAGGTGCTGTTGGCTGAGATTGTTTGTTTGAACCAGGTGGCCTCAAGGCAAAGCTGGAACAAGGCATGTGGGTGTTAACTGAGCCACGTGGGGCTGCAGAGCATCTGGGCTGTCACCGACCCAAGACTCTGTCTCTGCCCAACATGAAAGGAAGCAGCCACAGAACATTTCCCAGATGGGGAGTTGGCCTGGTGGATTACACAGGAGATTAAAAGAGTTATTTTTGGTTTACTTCATGGTTAGTTGTAAACTTGCTTCTCACTTGCTAAAAGTAAGAAGTCAGTATTTTGAGAGGAATATCTTCATCCATATGACCAACTTTAACTGACCATCTGGAGCTCTGGGTCTTAGGGATGAGCTTGCTTCCTGACGTCACACAGGGGACATTTGGCAATGCCTGGAGACATTTATAGTTATCATCAATGGGGTGGGTGGTGTATGGGTAACAGTACTGGCATCTAGAAGTTAAAAGCGGGGGATGCTGCTAAACAGCTTATAATGCATGAAATAGTCCCCACATAAAAGACTTATCCAATGTCAAAATAGCCAGTAGTGCAGAGACTGAAAAACCCTGCTCCAGGCTCTGTGGTTAATCACAGGGTGCTGGGGTCAGCTGGGGTCAGACAGGCCAGGATTCAAATCATGGCTTCATCACCTACTGCCTGTGTGGCCTAGGCAAATCACTTCACTTGAGTCTTTCATTTGTTAAAGAAATCTGCTAATAGCTACCTTATAAGGTGGTTAGTATAGAACAAGGCACTTTTCTTTTTTTCTTTTCAAAACATTTAAAAAAAATTGTTCAAGTACAGTTTTCTGCCTTTTCCTCCCACCCCTCTGCACCACCCCAGCCATCCCCACCTCCTTCCCCCATTTTTAACCCCCTCTTGTTATTGTCCATATGTCCTTTATAATTGTTCCTGTAAACCCTTCACCCTTTCCCCTATTATCCCCTCCCCTTTCCCTTCTGATCACAGTCAGAGAACAAGGCACTTTTAATGATAAGACTTTACTGTTATTGTTCCCTGAAAGATACTGAATTGGCCCCATGAAAGACAGGGAGTTGACAGGTATGGATAGAACCTCAAGTGCCAGCGCTGCAGAATGTGTAGGAGGTGGCAGGGTAGAGTTTGTGGAAGAGAAAGAACATAAATCTGCGGCCCTAAGTCTTGTCGTACTAAGAACTGTGCAGTTCACTAGAATGTTCTGCCATGGAGAACACATTCCATGTCTGCACTGTCTGATGTGATAGTGGAAATGTTGCTACTGCAACCAAGAAGCTGAATTTTAAATTTTATTTAATTTTAATTACTTAAAATTAAGATGCTGCACATGGCTAATGGCTCTGTTTTGGACAGAGCAGGTTTAGGAGAGGAGATGAGGTTGATGTAGACTAAATATTGACAATGTATGCATATGTGTGTATGTATGTCTCTCTGTGTGTGCATATGTATGCATATCTCTGTATGTGCATGTGTTTGTGTGCATGTGCATGTGTTTGTATGTGTGTGTGTTGAGGACTCAGCTGTGGCACAGAAACGAGAGGAGGAAGGCATCACTTCTAATTAGCAACTTCATGGAAGAGACCCTGAGCTACATGAGCCTGTTGGACACACAGGCTTCTGAGAGCAGAATTGGGGCCCTTGGGGGCAGGGGTAGTGAATTCCAGGCAAAGAAAGCATGAAAGTAAAGGTGTAGGCAGGGGCAGAGGAGCTCAGTATGTCTGTACGTGAAGGTCAGGTCCTAAGGCAAGAATACGACACCTTCTGAATGCAACAAATGTGCTATTCCAATATATAGCACCCCTGATAGGTGACATAAAAGGAAATTGTATGACAGCACATCTTGCTTTAAGCCCAGGAAATGGAAATGCCATGTTTTATAGGCACATTTTTAATGAATCTACCTGAAAGTAGTCTGGTAGATTCTACCAATGTGGGCTTTAGAATGCAGGTCTCAGTGACTTCAAGTACAATGTTTTCCATGCTGTCCCATGAGGGCACCAGGTCTGTGTGTGGGCACAGAAATTGTAGAATTAAGCTGAAAGAATACTGATGACAAATTTTGACAATTCGCTTCTGGCTGCGCTGGTTTCCCGAACCCAGTTAGGATGGATAACATGGATGAGCAGAGCATGATTGGTACTATGAAACTCCCTGTCTGAATCCAATTTTATAGCAGACATCCAGACATTGCCTAAACATTTTCCTAGAAATCTGTTAAGTATTGTGACTCTATGAAACAGTATTTATTTAGTAGCTACTGGGGCTGGACAAAGGTGGGCAATTGCTATGGGGATTTCACCACCAGGAAAGGGGAAAAGAATCTTGCATGTAAAATCTGAGGTTTGCTATGGAGTTTGCTGCTGGAAGAATAAAACTGATCTCTCAACATAAGGGACATTTGCCAAATATGCCAAGCTGTAATGTTCACTAAAGACAAATAAAGGACTGTCAGTAACACAAACATTTTTCATAACAAGAGGAAATCATCTTGTGCAACCCAAAACTTTGTCCATTCTGGTTCCTGGCTAGGACTAAGGATTCATCTACAAGTAGAAAGTAGCCATGGCTCTGCAAGCTGGGTTACTTTTTAAGGTTCCACATCTTAAAATATCTGGCTCAGTCAATAACCCAACACTGTGATGAATAAAATGGAAACAAAAATTTCATAATCTGTAGACTATTAATTTTGGAAAGAAAAAATAATGAGGTAAATAATACTTATCTCAAAATAAATATTTGGATGTTAAAAAAGAAAAAGATATATAACCTTTGAAAACATCTTTAAAAACTTAGTACATTGCTCCTAAAAGCTATGTCATAGAAGAGTTAAAATGACATTAGAAAAACCAAAGCTGGATGACATTATCAATCTGTGGATAGCTTAATTCATGGTTTTAGTCATCTGACATTAATATAATAATTCTATAACTTAAAGGTATACTTCAAAATAATTTCTAGGTCTTCAGTTAAAGTTTGCAGAGTTTTACTCTCTCGAGAACCTTGGACAAGAAATCCAGGTAACAAAGTGGTCTTTTTTCACCTCCTTGGTTTACAAACATCTACTCCCTTTCCATGCTCAGACACTTTGGATTAAGTTAGATGTGTTTTCAAACTACTTTGCCTCTTAATTTTTAAACCTTTGTCTATTTTAAATAAATTTAATCCATATGTTTCTGATTCATTTACACTTAACTCATCAAAATGCTGTTTCATAAAAAAGCTCTTTGATGTTCAAATTGCCTTTGGAGCTATTTTTAATAAGATTTTTTAAGCCTCCCTACTTAGAAACAGAAAGTTTCATTTCAATGCAATATAACAAGTAGGGGTCCAAAGGTTTGGGTTCAGTTCGTTATTTAAATGAAATAATGTATGTAAAATGCTTCATGAATTCTGAAGCCATCTCTGCCTGTTAGTGATTAGAGCTGCTATTGTTATTAAGACCATGAAGAAGACAGAAGTTTTGAGCTTTCCCCTTCCCACAGTGGGCTGGACCAATCATCTTATGCCTTGCTCCTATTTATTTGTAACATTATTTTATTCTATATCTTTTCTATTCTTAGCAGCACATTCATCAAATGACTAGCAAAATAATGAAGAAATATGTCAGAGAGTGAGCCATCACTCAAGCTGGACTCCTTTTGTAGCTGAGGTCTCACTTGGGCCTACTGTATGTAGCATGCTGATTTTCAGTTGGCTTTCATTGACTTGGGGTCAAGGTCTCCTCACTGTATTATTTGCATGAATTGATAGACCTTGACAGAAAAATGATTGACTAAGGAGAAGTTTTTTGAGCAGGCATCTGGGTACAGGAGGTGAATGACCAGTGCCATGTGGGGTCTGTTCCCCAGCGACACAGGGAAGTTGCAGGTGTTTTTAAGGTGGGCCTTGGGGACATGGACACATCCAGTGTTGCTCAGGGTCAGGGGGTTAAATCTGAGGCAGAGTCTTGTCCTACTTCTGGGTGGAACCAAGCTCCAACTTGGATTTGTAGGAGTCTTTTTACATTGGTGATAGTGTTTGGCAGAACCATGGAACAATGTGGCTGAGATTTCTATTGTTTGGTAGGATATGACAAAGGAGTTTTGGCAACACACAGCAGTTGCCTGTAGCAGCATCGTCCAGACAAATTATCTTAAGCACAGGTGAGCCTCCCCTGGGTCCCTAGAAACACTTCGGGGTGTTTGTGTGTGTATGTCGCAAGGTCTTTATGACCTCATTCCTAGCTCAAGTCTGATGAGGTTTGGGGCCATTCAGGTTACATGTGAAAATGGCAAAATGGCTGTTTTGTTGCTCCTATCTTGACAATTGTTCAAAAGGTCTTGACAACCCTATCAAAAGTGAACAGGAATCCTTTGTCACTCGGAAGTTGACCCTGGTCTTGAGTGAAGCACATACTTTCAGCTTTCACATGTTGTCCCGATGGCTCACTCCACTGCACAACAGGCTGTCTTTAGGAATTTGGAAGCAAACATGAAACTCTTTATCACACAATGAAAGGAACATTGCTTTGCCCTTTCGCACATCAGTCTTTCCTGGTGAATGGCTCCCTAGCCTTCTGATTCTTGCCGTATGGAACAATTGGTCCCTTCAGTGAACTTGCCAGCAGTAATCAGTTACTTCTCCTAGTCATAAATTTTAACCATTCTTTTTTAAGGGGGCAGAAATTAAAGTAACAAAGAGAGGTGGCTATAAAGAACAGAACTGTCAGAATGTTTGAGTCATTTGTTGGGTCCTTGGTTTAGGGTTGACTGATTTTAGCACTAATTTGGGTTTGGAGTATTTCTGGGGACAAAGAGACCTTATTTTAATCTCCATCTCCAGCAACTTATGATTTTTAAGTGTGGAAAAGCTTGCAAGCATGGTTTTATTACAATTAAAAAATTGATATTTTTCCTTTGTTTTGGAGGTCTGGTATCTGCTTGGCTATCTCCTATTTCATGAAACAAACCAGATTTTTGACAATACTTTTTTGAACTTGGTCCAATAAAGACATTGCCTGAGAAATCACCTGGTCCAGATAAATTGTAATTACTGCTCTGAACATCTGACTCTACCAGGTCTCATTTGAAAAAAGGAAAAAATTCTCTAAATTACTAATGCTTTTAGGTCCAGCAGCAGTTTTTTTATTGTCCGCACAGCACCTAGCATAACCTGCTTGCTTTCAATTCTTCTGAGAGCCTGTGGACTTGAAATGCAAAAAGAAAACAGGATCCCCTAAGTCCACAGGGCAAGACAATCTGCTTTCACACAGAAAACACTGAACATTTTCAAACATGTGGCCTGTTAAGCTCCCTTAGTCAGGGTTAGATTTATGTATTTGCTCTGGAACTAAGATTTTTGTGCACCAGGAACAATACCTTGGAGTATTTACAGTGTAAGCTATTTTCCTAAAGCAAACAGCTGCACCACCAAGCTCAGTAAACCTCTGTCCCCAGACACAGGAGCCAGAACCTTCTCTGGGAGCAGGTGTGCCTTAACTAGGAAGAGCCCTTCCTTGGGCCTCACTCCCTAAATGTCTGAACATTTCCCCCCTCCCAGAGATGCAATCTAATGATTTCTGAGAGCCTTTGAAGAGGCAATTATTTTCTTATTTTCCCCATGATAAGAAAAACTAAAACGAGTCCAGTTATTACAATCTAAAGGGAAGGGCTGGGTGGCTGTTAAGAGGAAGCTGTAGATAAAGTTTGAGCTGTTACAAAGGCACTTTATCTTCATTTTTCTTTTTTTTTAAATTTATTTTATTTCAAAAACTTGCCCTCCCTCTTTTCTGTCAGGGAGGGTGGAGGCTTTGGTCTGAAGCTGGAATTTGAAAGGGAAACAAAAGGCAAAGCATGAAGCTGCTTTCCCACCTGGAACCTTAAGTTGTTTTTGTTTGTGAGGCTGCAAGCTGCCCTCCATTGTGCCGGTACAAATTCACCCACATTCCTACAGACAGGAATTTAAACAACCAGGAGGAAGTGGCATGAAGGGATGGAGCAATTCATTGACTTTTACATTCCCTAATTAGTTATCACCAACTTGATACTGGGGGATAAGGTGACAGTCATAGTGGAGATGGGCAGGATCCCTGCAGGAGATCAAAGATATCTCCTTCATTCTTTGACCTCAAAACCTTCATAATTTCAATCATCCCCTACTTCTCTTGGAGAATGACTGTTAAAGTGGAAATGCTGTATGAGGATGGTATATATAAACATAATATTATATCATATTTAATAATCTTATTTTGAATTATGGGGCCCAATGTAATATGGGAGAATTACAATTCTACAGTTAGGAGAGTTGAGTCAATATTCTGGCTCTGCTAATAACTAGCTGTGTTATGTGACCCTGGACACACGACTTTCCTCCTCTAGGCCTCAGTTTCTCCATAGGTACAATGAGAGGGGAAGGGTTTTTAACTGTCTTCCAGCTTTATGATTCTATTATTTTTTAATAGCTTAAAAGCAGATATCCAGATAAAATGTGGTGGATTGGCTAAGGCACTTACATATATTCTAATCTGAAAGAGAAAAAGGCAGAAAAAAGAGACTCCTTACATGTGGACTGAGGCTGCTTGTGAAAAACATATCAGGATAATTGGGGACAGCAGAGAGGGTAGGAAACAGTATAAAATATGGAGTCAGGCTACCTGGCTCTGAATTCTGACTCTCCCACTATGTAGCCCAACACAAGTTATTTACTTTTTCTGAACATCAGGGTCCTCGTTAACAATGGGTTTAATATTGGTACTGGCCATATAGCATTGTTGTGAGGATTAAGTCAGACTGCCCATCTAGCACAAAGTATCTGGAACACATTCAGTTCTCTGTATCAGGGATCTACACAGCATGGCCTTGAAAATCCCTGGAGAGCCTGTCAAGGGGTCTGTGAGGTCAAAACAGTTTTCATGATAATACTAAGATATTATTTTCCCTTACATTCTTATTCTGTCATGAGTGTACGGTGGAGTTTTCCAGAGACTGCATGATGTGTGATATTGTCGCATATTGAATGCAGAAGAGGTTATGAGAATCCAGTTGTCTTGTATTAAGCCAGTCATTAAAATTTCTGCAACACTATAAAAAAATGCTACTCTTCTCTCTCATTTTCTTATTTGAAAAATATATTTATTTTTAATATGCAAAAATATGCATTTTTGTTAACATGTAATAAGTTTATTACTATTTTACATACATGAATAATTACATTTTTCAGTTGGAATTTCAAGTATGGTGCATAGCAGAAGCTCTAACTCACATAAACAAAAGCTATTTAGATTGATCAATAATTAGTAAGAATGCATTTTAAAAATAAAGAGGAAAATATATTCCTGCATTGGTTTCCTGTTGCTACAACAAAAGAGCTGTAAAAACATTCCAAATAGTATCTTAAAAATAACACCAATTTATTTCCTTTTTAAAATGTATTTTATTGATTATGCTATTACAGTTGTCTCATTTTTTCCTCTCCTTTATTCCCCTCTGCCCTGCATTGCCCTTCCCACAAGCATTCCCCTCCTAGTTCATGTCCATGGGTCATATACGTAAATTCTTTAATTTTGCCATTTGCTATACTATTCTTAACCTCCCCCTGTCTGTTTTGTACCTACCATTTATGCTACTTATTCCCTGTCCCTTTTCCCCTATTCTTCCCCTCCCTGTGCCCGTTGATAACCCTCCATGTGATCTCCATTTCCGTGATTTTGTTCCTGATCCAGTTGTTTGCTTAGTTCATTTTTGTTTTAGGTTCATTTGTTGATAGTTGTGAGTTTGTTGTCCCTTTACTATTCATATTTTTGATCATCTTCTTTTTCTTAGATAAGTCCCTTTAACATTTCACATAATAAGGGCTTGGTGATGATGAACTCCTTTAACTTGACCTTGTCTGGGAAGCACTTTATCTGCCCGTGTATTCTAAATGATAGCTTTGCTGGATAGAGTAATCTTGGGTATAGGTCCTTGCCTTCATGACTTTGAATACTTCTTGCCAGCCCCTTCTTGCCTGTAAGGTTTCTTTTGAGAAATCAGCTGATAGTCTTATGGAAACTCCTTTGGAGGTAACTGTCTCCTTTTCTCTTGCTGCTTTGAAGATTCTCTCCTTATCTTTCATCTTGGGCAATACAATTATGATGCGCCTTGCTGTGTGCTTCCTTGGGTCCAACTTCTTTGGGACTGTCTGAGCTTCCTGGACTTCCTGGAAGTCTATTTCCTTTGCCAGGTTGGGGAACTTCTCCTTCATTATGTTTTCAAATACGTTTTCAATTTCTCGCTCTTTCTCTTCTCCTTCTGGCACCCCTATGATTCAGATGTTGGATCATTCAAAGTTGTCCCAGAGGTTCCTAAGCCTCTCATTTTTTTTTAATTGTTGTTTCTTCATTCTTTTCTGGTTGAATGTTTATTTCTTCCTTCTGCTCCCAAGCATTGATTTGAGTGCTGGTTTCCTTCCCTTCACTGTTACTTCCCTGTACATTTTGCTTTATTTCACTTTTCATGGCCTTCACTTTTTCATCTATTTTGTGACCATACTCAACCATTTCTGTGAGCATCCTGATTACCAGTGTTTTGAACTGTGTATCTGATAGGTTGGCTATCTCTTCAAAGCTTAGCTATATTTTTTCTGGAGCTTCAGTTGTTCTTTCATTTGGGCCATATTTCTTTATCTCCGCATGCCTGTTAATGTTGTAAGGGGCTGAGCCTTACATATTTGCTGAGGTTGGGCAACCCATGTTGCTGGGTTGTGGTGTGGCTCTATATGTGGGGGAGTAGCCCAAGAGGGCACAATACTGCTTGCTTTACTCTTGGCTGACTTTCAGCGACTTCCCCTGCTACCCACAAGCAGATTGGGCCCTTCTGGTGCTGATTCCATGGTGGGTGGGTTTGTGTACATCCTAGGACCATGTGGGTCTCTCCAAAAATCTGTTCTGTGAGACTGGGAGTTTCTCCCACCACCACAACTCCCACAGGTCTTTTAAGAGGTTTTGAGGCTTTATTTCACTGCGCTGGAACCCTGGGTTGCACATTCTGTCTGGCTTCCCAGATGTTCCTCTTGGGTATCTGCATTCAAATGTGGCATCACATGCTCCACCAGCCAGCACTTTACTATGAGTCTTCCCTGCCCCAGCTGCCTGTCTCCTTCCCTTCTAGCAGTCTGGATGAGTGTTTCTATCTTTAACTCCTTGATTGTCAGACTTCCATGTGGTTCCATTTTCTGGCAGTTCTGGTTATTTTTTGTTTTTAAATTTGTTGTTGTCCTTTTGGTTGTAGGAGGAGGCATAGTGTATCACCTATGCCTCTGTCTTGGCTGGAAGTCCCTAATTTTAGTTTTCAAAACCTTGCTTTAATTACTATTTCTTGTCCCCTTCAACAAAGATAGAAGAAACTTAATTTCCTCCCTTTTATGATGTTTGCTCTTCCCCAGATTTGCTGCTAAGTTCTAAGGATGAGATTTGTACTGTGCCAAGGCATTGAAAGAAGTTTTATCTGCTCCCCTCCTGACGCCTGTCCCAGCAGATGCTGTGGGTGCTCTTCTATGACCACCTACGCTTCTCTGAGAGGCATGGTTCTAGTTGTAAAGGCTTAGTGGCCACCAGTCTGGGCAGCACAAGTCTTTGCTGTAAGTCTTGCTTTCATTCTTTTGTTTTTAATTTTTGAAACACAAAGTCCAGAAGAGCATCCTTCTTACCTGCTTTTCTGCTAGTTTATCTATTCCCTGATGCAGTGAACCCAGAATGGACAACTTCCCAAATGGGGAACATGGTTATGGGATAAAAAGAAATCATGGGAGAGGGAAAACAAAGATAAGTAATTCACAGATATTATTCTGTCATTATATATTGATAAACTATTTTATTGTTATTTCTAATAAATTTATCATTTTCTATTTTACTATATTAAATTTTATATTGTTATATAAAATATAACATGTTTTATATATTAATTAATAAACAGTATATATTATAAATGCTTTCCTACTGTTATTTATTGAGTGTCTAATGCATGTTCTTTACAAAACTTATTTCTAGGACATAAGTAAAACAACCCTACACAGAAGTTATATACAAATTTATCAACTAAAGACACAAGTTCATAGAAGTTAAATAATTTTTACATGGTAAGGATGATAGCACCAAGATCTGAAACCAAATCTTTCCGGTATTCCAAAAATTTTTTGCCCCTTGCACTGAGTCATACCAACTTCTTTCTCTTCTTGCTTGAATTGGTTTTTGTTTGTTTCCCCCTCACAGTGAGATTAGCAGAGCATATGTGAATGACTGCTTGGTGCCCCTTCATGACCTTGGGTGAATCAGCTCTCGCAGTCAACCAACAAAAGGACCCAGCATGGCCATGAAGCAGCTGCTGAAATGGCTGGTTCAACCAGTGATTGCCCTGGCCTTCGGTGCCATCTCAGAGTGGAGCCACTGCTGCTTCCCATGTCAAGAGAACCTTCATTTCTGATAAATGATGGTGGCCAGGGTTGGAAAACTCATGTACAGCCTTTGGCAGCGAGCAGCAGGTTCATGCCCTCAAACTGACTGCTTGTAGGTTCATATCCATAATTGCATGTGAGTACTGGGTTCTCAGCCATCACTAGGGCACAATGGAGACCTGACTTAGAGTTTTAATCCTAGCTGAATCTTTTCTATAATAATTTTCATTCTTTACCCGAAGACATATATTTCTTTCTGTTCTGCTCTGTGCTATATAGATCAAATTTTCTTGTTTTGTTTTTGCAAGAGGGCAGTCCACAAGGATCAAAGGGCTGCTTGAATTACCTACTTCAGTTCTACTTAACATTTAGGTTGGTTTTATGCATTTGGATTTTATTTTGTCCTTCTTAATAGTCCTGGGTTACATCACTTTTTCACTTACCTATTACTATATAATTATTTAAGCATCTCTCTTGTTCATTTTTAGCAACTTGAGGGAAGAGATCTTTCTATTATTGATTTTAGAGAGAGAAAGAAAAAGAGAGGAAAAAAGAGAGAAATAGAGATAGTGAGGAAGAAACAGCAATGTGTTGTTCTACTCATGCATGCATTCATTGGTTTCTTCTTGTGTGTGCCATGACTGGGGATAGAACCTCCAACCTTGGTATAGCTGGACAACACTCCAACCAGCTGAGCCACTCAGCTAAAGTCACGAAGAGATCATGTCTTACCAACATTCTTTTCCTCTTCTTCAGTGCACTTGTTCGACATATATTTATTAAGTACCTACTGTATCCCAGGAACAGGCCAGCCAAAAAAGGTAAAAGAAGAACATAATTTGGTCCTTATACCGTGGAACTTAGAGCAGTGTTTCTGACAGTGGAATTTTAATTAATTTTATAGGAAAAAGAGATTCCTTGGGTAAATAAATTTGAAAAATGCTGTGTTTAATTAACCTCACATTCACCCCCTTGACACCACAGGACTTCTCAGAGCCTTTAATATGCTAATGTGCACTATGAGTCTCCAAAAAGGAGGATAAGATGTGTAGTGTTTCTTGAAATGTTTTGACCATAGAACTGTTTTATATGGTATAATCTCATGAGAGAAGTGTTTTGTGAAACCTGCTTTTGGGAATGGTGGTTTAGAGACTAGTAGAAGGAATAGACTGAAAAAAGTAATTAAAATAATGTCAGATAACAATTATGGAGTTCTTGTTCTGTGTCAAGGTCTGTGTAGATGACAAGGAAAGGAAATCCTCCTGAGGGAGGCAGATAGACATCATCAAGAAAAGGCTCTTAAGCTGATGATTGAAAGATTGGGCAAAGATATAGATATAGACTTTAAGAGTATTTGTTGAGAAAATGAATAAAATAATATGTGTCTGTATTCAACTTGATACATAGCATTGTTATGAATTTTAATTGTTTTATTTTGTTTATATATTAAGGATCCAATTTGTGAATTACTCAAAATGCAATTGTTGTGGTATGGCTAATGGCACCCAAGATATCCACATCCTAATCCCCAGAAACTGTGAATGTGTGTTGAGGGCCGACCAACAGCTGACCCTTGATACAGTCAGGTCGGATGAGATGTATCTACACAGCAGAGGCTACTGTGGCTGGATCTCCTGTTTATCTCATCCTGTATGCCTGTCCCTGCTAGCAACAGGTGGTGATACCTGTGTGTTATAACAAAAAATCTGCATGATGCCTCTGATTCTGTGCAAAATGACTTACTGACCACAAAAGAGAAATCCTTAACTATCCTAATGCTGCCTACTCCCCCCACCTGGAAGTTAAGGACAAAATTAAACTATAGGCAGACAGCTGCCAGAACGCTGGAAGAAGCTGTTGTTAGGAATGTCCCTTAAGGAGTCACCACTTAAAAGCTCAAGATTTATTAGAGCCACTACCCCTCCTATACCCTGGACAGGAATGTTTATTAATGGGACCAAGTGAGTAAAGAAGCAAGTAGTTCTAGTTGAATATAATAATCTCAATACATGGAAATAAATACAAAACATGGGCCCCCAAGATGTATAAATCAAAAAACCTAGGCAAAAAATCAATTACCTAACCAAGACAAATCTAACCTCAACAGACAATAGCTAATTTCTACATAACCTATAAATCACCCCTTCCACCCTTTTAATTTAGACCAATCCCTAGAATCTTAATAGACACTTAGTTACTAATTGGCACCTGAATGTTTGTGCCCGTATAGCTTTGTTGGCTATCTGATTGATAATCCTCTTGGTCAAAATAACCTTTGTTTAACATGGTTGATCTGTGGGACCTCCTGTGCTTTTCGGTTATTTCTTTGTTTAACATGATTGAGCTGTAAAACCTTCTGTACTTTTTGAAGTTATTTCTATGATAACCATTTCTGTTTTAATAATCATACTATGCATTGAATATTGTATAACCTCCCCTATAAAAATAAAGATTGATTCTTCTCAGTGTGTCAGTCAGGCCTAGAGAGCCTGGTTGTTCTCCAGCACCCCACCTAGTGTTTCACTCCATTCACTTCGCCTGAGCCGTTCCTCCTTCAGGGATCCTGAGACCTGCCGAGGCTGGACCCTGGAAAATGTGTAATCTTATATGGCAAAAGAGACTTTGCAGTTGTGATTAAGTAAAGGATCTTGAGGTAGGGTATTATTAGCCTGGATGGTCCAGGTGGACTAGTGAAACCACAAGTGTCCTTAGAAGAAGAAGGCAGGCGATCAGAGAGGCAAAGATGATGTGACCGCAAAGGCAGGGAAAGATTTAAAGAGGCTATACTATTGTTTTTGAAGATGGATGAAAGAGGCCATAGCCAAGGGATGCAGGCAGTATCAGAAGCTAAAAAGAATAAAAAGGGAGATTATCCACTGGAATCTCAAAAGAAGCAAGTCCTGGAGACCTAGTTTAGACTTTGGACCTCCAGCATATTAAGAGAATAAATTTGTAGACTATTAACCGATATGGAGGCATAGGTCAAGGCACTTTGCCTCCTCATGCAACCAAAAGAAGGACAAAAACAAATTTAAAAACAAAAAATAACCAGAACTGACAGAAAATTGAGCTGTATGGAAGACTGACAACCAGGAGTTAAAAGAAGAAACATTCATCCAGACTGGCAGAAAGGGTGGAGATGGGCAGCCTGGGAGGAGAGCATGCATGGCATGGTGGAGGCTCATGGAATGGGTGGTCCCACATTTGCATGCAGATAAACCAGGAGGAACAACTGTGGATTGAGACAGACTATACAACCCAGGGCTCTAGCACAGGAAAATAAAGCCTCAAAACCTCTTAAAAGACCTGTGGGAGTTGTGGTGGTGGGAGAAACTCCCAGTCTCACAGAACAGATTTTTGGAGAGACCCACATGGTCCTAGGATGTACACAAACCCACCCACCATGGAATCAGCACCAGAAGGGCCCAATCTGCTTGTGGGTAGCAGGGGAAGTCGCTGAAAGTCAGCCAAGAGTAAAGCAAGCAGTATTGTGCCCTCTTGGGCTACTCCCCCCACATATAGAGCCACACCACAACCCAGCAACATGGGTTGCCCAACCTCAGCAAATATGTAAGGCTCAGCCCCTTACAACATTAACAGGCATGCGGAGATAAAGAAATATGGCCCAAATGAAAGAACAACTGAAGCTCCAGAAAAAATATAGCTAAGCTTTGAAGAGATAGCCAACCTATCAGATACACAGTTCAAAACACTGGTAATCAGGATGCTCACAGAAATGGTTGAGTATGGTCACAAAATAGATGAAAAAGTGAAGGCCATGAAAAGTGAAATAAAGCAAAATGTACAGGGAAGTAACAGTGAAGGGAAGGAAACCAGCACTCAAATCAATGCTTGGGAGCAGAAGGAAGAAATAAACATTCAACCAGAAAAGAATGAAGAAACAACAATTAAAAAAAAATGAGAGGCTTAGGAACCTCTGGGACAACTTTGAATGATCCAACATCTGAATCATAGGGGGTGCCAGAAGGAGAAGAGAAAGAGCGAGAAATTGAAAACGTATTTGAAAACATAATGAAGGAGAAGTTCCCCAACCTGGCAAAGGAAATAGACTTCCAGGAAGTCCAGGAAGCTCAGACAGTCCCAAAGAAGTTGGACCCAAGGAAGCACACAGCAAGGCGCATCATAATTGTATTGCCCAAGATGAAAGATAAGGAGAGAATCTTCAAAGCAGCAAGAGAAAAGGAGACAGTTACCTCCAAAGGAGTTTCCATAAGACTATCAGCTGATTTCTCAAAAAGAAACCTTACAGGCAAGAAGGGGCTGGCAAGAAGTATTCAAAGTCATGAAGGCAAGGACCTATACCCAAGATTACTCTATCCAGCAAAGCTATCATTTAGAATACACGGGCAGATAAAGTGCTTCCCAGACAAGGTCAAGTTAAAGGAGTTCATCATCACCAAGCCCTTATTATGTGAAATGTTAAAGGGACTTATCTAAGAAAAAGAAGATGATCAAAAATATGAATAGTAAAGGGACAACAAACTCACAACTATCAACAAATGAACCTAAAACAAAAATGAACTAAGCAAACAACTGGATCAGGAACAAAATCACGGAAATGGAGATCACATGGAGGGTTATCAACGGGCACAGGGAGGGGAAGAATAGGGGAAAAGGGACAGGGAATAAGTAGCATAAATGGTAGGTACAAAACAGACAGGGGGAGGTTAAGAATAGTATAGCAAATGGCAAAATTAAAGAATTTACGTATATGACCTATGGGTATGAACTAAGGTGGGGGAATACAATGGGAGGGTGGTGCAGGATGGAAGGGAATGAAGGGGGAAATGAGACAACTGTAATAGCATAATCAATAAAATATATTTAAAAAGAAAACAATAGAAAGAACATCATGAAAGGTGAAATAATTAATAAACTCAAAGGAATTACCTTTTTGAGAAAAACAATACTTGCATTCTCTCTCTACCTTTAACAATGTTTGCTACTTGGTTGTGGGTAAGGTATTTGTTGTTGCATTGTTTTCTCAATTTTATCTAAACAGCATCACTAATTGTGTATTTTAAATATCAAAGTCTACTGGTCTCTTCTCCTACTCTTTTTTTGTCTCAAATTTTAATTTTGCCACCTTAGCCTGCATTTTTCTTTTTTTCTCTTCTATTTCTCTTTTGTCCTGCCCTTTTATTTTCTTTATTCTCTTTTTTAAAATTTTTCTTTTTCCTTACATGCCAAGTTTTAATTTTTCCTTCCTTTAGCCTGGTTTTTGTTCCTCACTCTTAGTATTCCCCCTCCCTCTATCATTTCAAAACCACTGCCCATGCTTGTAAACATCTCTTAGACTTATCTTTGTTTCTTTTCCCCCTCTTATTCCCATACTACCTATATTAACTTACCTTGTTTGTTGTTCATAGTACTGTGGTGGGTCTTTCACTCCAATTTGGCCCCTATATTTTAAATTATTTAGCATTTTTTCCTTCCTTTTATTTCTTTCTCTCAATTTATTTTATTTTACATTATTTAATTTCTGCTTAAACCTAATATATATGCTTCCCTTCTCATGCTCCATTCCACATTCTTCATTCCCTTTTTTATTCATGAGGTAAATTTTACCTTCTCTCTTTCCATTGTTCCAACTCCCAAATCTTATTAGTGCTCCTCCCTCTACCTTCTGAAAATCATTTTTCTTTCAGTATGTCATCTCATATCTGCTGTCCTTTCTTATAATAGTCTTACTATTGTTATACCCCTAGTAATACTGGTTCATTTGCTGTTGATAGTGGGATTGTGGAGGAGCAGTAATATTGGTGGGTGTGGGTTTGTTTCCTGGGCTTTGTGGTTTTGTCCTGGCAGCACCTGCACAACAGCATACAAGACATGGTGGGAAGAGTGATGATCAGTCAACCAGCTGGAGAGAAGAACCCACCAAAGAAAGATCCAACAATAATCAAAACCCAATTACATCCAGAAAACCAGCACTAAAGCATAAAGGGCATCCCAAGAGCATTAAGTTCTCATCAAGGAGACAGCACCACTGATTCCACAGGCCAACTACCACAGAGGTTCACAACATAAAGTCAGAACCCCAAAACACATCAATTTAAGAAGCACAGGCTAACAAGAAGAATCTTGCAAACAATGGGAAGACAAAGAAACAACTCCCCATCAAAAAGAAAGGAGAAATCCTCATAAATAATGTTAAATGAAATAGAGGCAAGTCAACTATCACATATTGAGTTCACAACAATGGTTATAAGGAAGCTCAATGAGTCACTGAGAATTCCAAGAACTACAGGGAAACTACAATGAACTCACTGCAAACTATATCAACACAAAAAAGGAAATGGAAACTATCAGAAAGGACCAAGAGGAAATAAAGAATACAATTTCTGAATTAAAGAACACAGTGGAAGGAATCAAAAGCAGGCTAGATGAAGCAGAGGATTGAATCTGTGAGCTGGAGGACAAGGTAGATAAAAACTCCCAGAAAGAGCAAGAAAAGGAAAAAAGACTAAAAAAGAAAGAAAAAGGGTTAAGGAAACTGCAGGAAAACATGAAACACAATAATATCTGTATAACAGGGATACCAGAAGGAAAAGGAGAGCAGGGAATAGAAAACCTGTTAGAAAAAGTAATGATGGAAATCTTCCCTAATTTTATGAGTGAAAAAGTCACAGAAGTTCAGGAAGTACAGAAGGTCCCAATCAAGGGGCACACAAAAAGGCCCACTCCAAGTCACCCCAATATTAAAAGGGTAAAATTCCAAGACAAAAAGAGAATCTTAAGAGCAGTAGGAGAGAAACAGGAAGTAACATACAAGGGAGCCCTGATAAGACTAGCACCTGACTTCTCAACAGACACATCACAAGCCAGAAGGGAATGGCAAGAAATATTTCAGGTAATGAAATGCAAAGACCTGTACCAAGACTACCCAGCAAAGCTCTCAATTAAAATGAAAGGTGAAATAGGAGCTTCCCAGAGAAAAGAAGGTTAAAAAATATACCTCCACCAAACCAGAACTCCAAGATATGCTAATGGGACTGCTTTAAGATGGGGAAGAAAAACAGTGAGAGAGAAAAGAACAAAGGTACAAAGGAAATAAAATGGCAATGAGTAAGTACCTATCAATGACAACCTTAAGTGTAAATGGCTAAATGCTCCAATCAGAAAAGCATAGAGTAGCTGAATGGATAAGGAAACATGACCTGCACATATGCTGCCTACAAGACACCCACCTCAGAACAAAAGACCTACATAGACTGAAGGTGAAGGTATGGAAAAAAATATTCCAATCAAATGGACAGGAAAAAAAAAGCTGGGGTAGCAATACTTATATCTACAAAACAGACTTCAAAACAAAGGCCATCAAAAGAGACCCAGAAGGACACTTCATAATACTCAAGGGAAGAATCCATCAAAAAAATGCAAATATTATAAACATATATGCACCCAACACATGAGCACCCAAATATATAAGAGAAATCTTGGAAGATTTCAAGAAAAATATACACAGCAACACACTTATACTAGGGGATTTTAACACCCCACTGTAAAAAAAATGGATAGATCTTCTAAACAATATATCAACAAGGATATTGTGGCATTGAACAATACCCTAGATTAAATGGACTTAACTGGTATATATATAGAACCTTACATCCCAAAGAAGCAAAATACACATTCGTTTCAAATGGGCATGGAATATTTTCAAAGATGGAGCACATGGTAGGATACAAAACAAGCCTCAACAAAATCAAGACAATTGAAATTGTATCAAGCCTCTTCTCAGACCACAAGGGCCTGAAACTACAAGCCAACCTCAAGGAAAAAACTCAAAACACTCAAACTAATGGAGATTGAATAGCATGCTATTAAACAATGAATGGTTTAAGAAAGAGATCAAGGAAGAAATCAAAAAGTTTCTGGAAACAAATGAAAATGAGCTCACAACAGTCAAAAACTTATGGGACACAGTGAAGGCAGTCCTGAGAGGGAAGTTCATAGCAATAAAGGCCTACCTAAAAAAGATAGAAACATTTCAAATAAACCACCTAATCTTACACCCATAAGAACTGGAGGGATAACAACAATCAAAGCCCAGAGCAATTAGAAGGAAGGAAATAACCAAGATCAGAGCAGAATTAAATGATGTAGAGACTGAAATCACAATTCTAAGAATCAATAAATCCAGGAGCTGTTTTTTTGAAAAGATAAGCAAAATCAATAAGACTTTAGGCAGACTCATCAAGACAAAAAGAGAGAAGACCCAAATAAACACAATCAGAAATGAAAGAGGAGAGATTACAACTGAAACCATGGAAATACAAAGGATTGTAAGAAATTACTATAAAGAATCATATGCCAAGAAATTTGAAAACCTAGGTGAAATGGATAAATTTCTAGAAAAATATAAACTTCCAAAACTGAATGAAGAAGAAGCAGAAAGTCTGAACAGACCAGTAACAGCTGATGAAATTGAAGCAGTAATTAAAACCTCCCACCACACAAAAGCCCTGCAATGAACAGTTTCACAGGAGAATTTTATGAAACATTTAAGGAAAAGCCAACCCCTATCCTTCACAGACTGTTCCAAAAAATCCAAGAAGATGGAAGACTCCCCAATTTTTTAATGAAGCCAGCATAATCCTAATCCCTAAAGCAGATAAAGACACAACAAAGAAAGAAAACTTCAGGCCAATATTGCTGATGAACATAGATGCTAAAATCCTCAGCAAAGTACTAGCACACTGAATCCAGCAATATATCAAAAAGATCATATACCATGATCAAGTGGGATTTATTCCAGGGATGCAAGGATGGTACAATATTCACAAATCAATAAATGTAATTCATCACATACACAAAAGAAAAGACAAAATCACATGATCATATCAACAGATGCAGAAAAAGCCTTTGATAAGGTGCAGCACCCATTTATAATAAAAAACACTCAGCAAAGTGGGAATAGAGGGAGCATTCCTCAACATAATAAAGGCCATATATGAAAAACCTACAGTGAACATCATACTCAATGGACAAAAACTAAAAGCTTTCTCACTAACATCAGGAGCAAGATAAGGATATCCACTATCACCACTCCTATTCAACATAGTAATGGAAGTCCTAGCCATAACAATCAGACAAGAAAAAGAAATAAAGGGCATCCAAATTGGAAAGGAAGAAGTAAAACTGTCATTGTTTGCAGATGACATGATAGTGTACATAGAAAATCCTATAGACCCCATCAAAGAACTACTTGACCTAATAAGTGATTTTGGGAAAACTGTGGGATACAAAGTCAATATTCAGAAATTGAAGGCATTTTTGTACACCAACAATGAGATATCAGAAACAGAAATCAGAAAAAATCCCATTTGATATAGCAACAAGAAAAATAAAGTACCTAGGAATAAACCTAACCAAGGAGGTAAAAGACCTGTACTTAGGAAACTGCACAACATTGAAGAAAGAAATTAAGGAAGATACAAATAAATGGAAGCATATACCATGTTCATGGATCATAAGGATTAACATCAGCAAAATGTCCACACTACCCAAAGCAATTTACAGATTCAATGCCATCCTTATTAAAACACCAATGACATATTTCACAGATATAGAACAAACATTTCAAAAATTTTTATAGAAACATAAATGACCCCAACTAGCGGTAGCAATTTTGTGAAAGAAGAACAAAATAGGAGGGATCACCATACCTGACATCAAACTATATGGCCACAGTAATCAAAACAGCCTGGTACTGACATAAAAACAGACACATAGATCGATGGAACAGATTAGAGAACCCAAGCCTAAATGGTCAATTAGTATTTGACAGAAGGGTCAGAAGCATAAAATGGAGTAAAAATAGCCTCTTCAACAAGTGGTGTTGGGAGATCTGGACAGCTACATGCAAAAAGAAAGAAACTGGACCACCAACTTACACCATACACAAAAATAAACTCAAGATGGCTAAAAGACTTAAATATATTGTGATATCATAGAAGTCCTAGAGGAGAACATAGGCAGGAAAATCTCAGATATTCCACACAGCAATATTTTCACTGATATGTCTCCTAGAGCAAGGGACATAAAGGAAAGAATAAATAAGTGAGACTACATCAAGCTGTAAAGCTTTTGCACAGCAAAGGAAAACATCAACAAAATAAAAAGAAAACCCACAGAATGGGAGAACATATTTGCCAATACATCTGATAAGTGGTAATATACAAAATTTATAAAGAAGTTACAAAACTCAATACCAAAAAAATGAACAGCCCAATTTAAAAATGGGTAAAGGAGTTGAATAGACACATCTTCGTGATCATGGTATCTCCCCTGCCAGGTAAGTATGAATAGACACATCTTCAAAGAGGACATACAGATTGCCAATAGACTTATGAAACAATGCTCGATGTCATTAGTCATCAGAGAAAAGCAAATTAAAAGCATAATGAGATATCATCTCATACTTGTCAGAATGGCTATCATCAATAAAGCAACAAACAACATGTGCTGGGGAGGATGCAGAGAAAGGGAAGCCCTTTTACATTGTTGGTGGGAATGCAGACTGGTGCAGTCACTGTGGAAAGCGGTATGGAGATACCTCAAAGAAATTAAAAATGGATCTGCCTTTCTACCCAGTGATCCCACTTTTAGGGATATACCTGAAGGAACCCAGAAGTCTAATTTGAAAGAACATAAGCACCCCTATGTTCATTGCAGTATTATTTTACTACGGGGCATTACATAATGTAATATTACTCAGTAATAAAAATGAAGACAATTTTGCCCTTTGGGATGGTATGGATTGACCTGGAGAACATTATGTTAAGTAAAATAAGCCAATCAGAGAAAGACAAATACCATGTGATTTAACTCATATGTGGAATCTAATGAACAAACTGAACTAACAAGCAAAATAGAGTCGGATTCATAGATAGACCACAAAATGACAGTTAAGGAGGGGCCGGGCAGGGGGTGGAGGGAATTGAGCAAAAACGTAAAAGGACTCATAGACCTAGGGAACAGTGTGGTGCTTGTCTGCAGGATGCGGGTAGAAGCAGACTAAATGGTAATGCAGAAAAACACAATAAGGAATTTAACTTTGCACCAAAAATTGTAAAGGTGGGTCAAGGTTTATGTGAGAGAAAAAAGGACATTTGGTGACAAATATATATGATCTTCTTATGAAGTAAAAAACCAAAAGAATTATATGATTTTGGTCCAGCATTAACTATTGGTAATGCTGTGAGGAATATTTACACATGCCAGTGGTTACAAGGCAACGTCCAGGTGGATATTAAATGTCTTTTGATGAATCTGGAGTGATGCTAGTGACACCATAAATACTTCATGAACAGAGTACTACAGCATATAAAAAAATCTGTTATTGACATTTTATTCATGTGGTCACCATATTTCCTTAAGAATTTTACAGACACTAAGATTTGTTTAAGGGGAAAACAATCTGGACTAGGGGAAGCTGCAAATAGCTCATGGGGCTTTTAATTCTTCATGTTTGTTATTTAATAAGGATCTTTAATAAAACATTACAGGTTTTATTTTTTTTTGCTTGTTTTTGTTTGACTGACTAATCAAATCACTACCAGTTTACATTTTTGTTTCATCCTAATTTATAAAATATCAAATAAGAATTTAAAAATCCCAAATTCAAACTGTAATTGAAAAATAAAATTAAGAAAATGCCCAAATTAAAAAATACAAAAAGGTCAAATTCCCAAGGTTGTATTAAAAATAATCACCATCTTTCCAAATATATACCAGCTTCAAATGTGCTAATTGGTTCTTGCTGCCATTACCCACCCCCAAACTCTAATGCTCCTTTCACTAGTCTCTCCTTAATTTGATTTAGAACTCTCTGATGCAGTCTCTATTATGATGTCCTTAAACATTTTCTGCTCAATTTATCTGATCCCTTTGGATCATTCACTCATTTAATTCAAGGAAAGTTTTCTGAGTACCTATCATGTGCAAGGTGCTGTGCTAGGAATCAAGGATTCAATGATGAAAAAAACAGATGTTGCTCCGGCCTTCATGAACCTGACACAAAGTAAATTATCATCAACTGGGCTAACAGAAAACATCATATATACATTTTGAACCTGGTTTCTTTCTGGTAGCTTTTGTTCAACCTAATATTTGTAGCAATAGTGATTAATGTCTTCTACATATCAAGGCAAGGCTTTAAAACATGCTCATTATTTTTTCCTCACAATAATCCAATTATTCCTACTTTAAAGTGGAGGAAAACTGATTCCAAGACCACAGAGCAGACCAGAATCAGTCCTAACTTCTCTGTTTTATCGTCACTCCTACCCCCACCTAGCCACCTGAAATCATTAATGCAATGTGGCTCTTCAAGATTTTGGTTTTATAACTCCTCTGTCTTTTAGTGGTACCCTTCCCTCCTGCCCTGACATCCCTTTGACCTTGATGTCACATTGGAAGTTAACTGAAAAATCAAAGCTTGCTGAGGAATCATGATGTTACTTAATAGAGAGCATTGGATCTGTCTCTAAAATTTTTTCAGCACTAAAGGTCTATATCTCTGACATAGGACTTTCAGTTGCCGCAGCAAAGGTTGATCATGTTCCTACAGGTAAATATGCCCCTTTTGCCTTGATAACAAAATGCCCATTCTTTAGCTAAGACCATGACTGCCCAAGAGAAAAATGATATCTCTCAGTCTCGTTTTTAGCTGAGATGACCATGGCATTGAGTTATGGCCAATGGTATGCAAAGAGAGTGGTGTTTGGATCTCCTGGGAAGTGTCTTTGATGGAAGATGGTGTGATCTTTGTGTCTGTGTTCCTATTGGCTAGAACACGGACATGATGGTGGAGCTCAAGTAATCAGTTTGGATCATGAGGTAGATATTGTGTTGATGACAATGGAGCAGGAAGCTCAAAGAAGCCTGTGCCTGATGATGAGGGACCACCCCACCTGCCGTGGGCAGCTTACTTTTGGATTTTGTTTATGTAAAAGAGAATTACACATCCATCTGGGTTTCTGTCTTGGGGGGTTTTGTACCAACAGATTAATCTAATCCCATCAAAACAGGCACTGTGACATTCTGGTGGAGAAACAAATAAAGGCTAGTGATTTCCCTGGTTTCCTTGAGTCAGATGGTTACTGATTCTCCCTACTTTGTCCATATACTACCCTTAAGCCAGAATGAGCTTGACAAGAAACAGTTTATTAATGATCAGAATGCATTTTGGTAACCATATTTCAGATGTCAAGGCCCCTGCCCCTGGAGATCCTGGAAGTCCCCATCCCCTCAGTCTGGACTTTGTACAGCTTTCTTCCAGAAAAGCAGGCCTGTTTGTGACAGCAGTCATTGCCTCTACCACCTCAACCCTAGAGTCGCTTACTCTGAGGAGTTTTAAACTACCCTAACTGTTCCCTACTAAAGATGACTTTGTTCAAGGGAGCCTACAGGACAGAGAACAAAGAACAACAAGATCAAATGTACAATTTGGAAATAATTGGTATAGAATGGATTGAAAAGAGGAGATGTCAAATTGGTAGCAAGAAGAAAAATTAGGAAGGCATTAAAATAATCCAGGAAGCAAGTGACAAGTGCTGGAATTAAGGCACTGCCATAAGATTGTAAAGGAAGAAAAAAAGTAATAATAATTGTGTAGGCATGAGATCTTGCAGTGATTATTCATGGAGGGAGGAGTGGATGATCACTAATGAAGTGCTATTTAAAGTGGGCTGAAGAATGAGAGCTAGCAAAGGAAATGGAGAAAGTCTACCCAAAAGGGGAAGAGAAAAGCATAAAAGAGGGGCATCACAGAACATCATGTGCTTTTAAAGAAAGGATGGAAAACAGTAAAAACTAGCAAAGAAATAAAGAAGAATAAGGAGGAAAATGTATCTATTGGTTTGTCAACATGGTGGTTATTGGAAACTCTATCCAGAGCAGATCTGTGGGCATGGAGACCAGACTACTGCTGACTAAGGAACTAAGGCTCTTCTCCATTGTAGAGTCATGGAAGGCAGGGGGTAAAGGGTTATTTCCATGGGGATACAGAAACTGTTGCAACACAGACATCAGATGAAGGCAATTTTTAGAATAAAGAAGCTTAGTTTGATAACATGGGACACTTCCAATTCATATTTGCATTGTCTTTCTCTCATTGGAAATGGTATGAATACAAAAACATCAGCATTGTGACTGCTCTCAACTGTTTTGGACATCTTCACTACCACACAGTTATTTGGGCCAAGACCAGCTGAGAAATTTTGTGTGTGGGTGTGATAGCAGTATACCAAATGTTTACTGTCCACACTTAGAGATAGTAATGAAAAGTTCTGCTAATTAGGTGCTATTTATATTTATATTATCATACCTAATTACCTGTTTTATTCAATGATACGTTTTATTAATTATCAGTATAACTCTTATTTCTCAGCATACTTTAAACATCTTGCAGTGCTTTCCCTATCTTCCTGGTGTCCTTACCAGCCAAGATTTTGTTTGTATTAAAAAAGCAATAGATAAAGGGCACATAGCATGCAAATTGTTCTTTCACTGAGAAACCTGGTCATAGACTGGTTAAATTTTAGTATCAGAAGGGATGAAATTATCATTTTATTTAGTGGAGCAGTTCTCACCCCAGAAGTTGGGAGAAGACTTCTTGGTAGAACATGGGAATTTTATTCTAGTTAGGAGGCAAAATTAGATGTTTCCAACTAATGCATTTCTATAAAACAACTAGTTTCATTCCTTAAAACTCTTCCTATGTGGACACTATGATAGCAGAATGCCTATAAAATTGTGTTTCTCAGGAAAAAAGTGGACTTTTGGTTTCTATCATGGCAAGTTCCAGATTTTTGAAGGAGTAATTGGTGGTTTATAAGATAATTAAGGCCATATCTGCAATTTTGTGAATGGAAGAGTCTGAAGTCCAGATAGATCACAGGGACTGTCACAGAATTGCCAAGTGTGGGAATGACAAAGTTAGAATTAGAATTCCAATCACTGGTTTCTTCCCACATATTACCCTATGCTGGAAAGGCAAGGTGATGGTTGCTGTTATAGATCAACTTGATGGGCTAAGGGATGCCTGGATAGTTGGTAAAACATTACTTCTGGGTGTATCTGTGAAGGTGTGTCAGGTAGAGATTAGCATTTGAATCAATAGATTGAGTAAAGATCTCCCTCACCAATGTGGGTGGACATCATCCAGTCTTTTGGGGGCCTGAATGAAATGAAAAAGCGGAAGTAGGGCAAATTTGCTTTTTGTTTGAGCTGGGACATCCATCTGCTGCCTGTGGGCATTGGTGTTCATTGTTCTCAGGCCTTTGGACTCAGACAGGTATTCACAACATTGGCTTCCTTGGTTCTTGTGTTTTGAACTCAGATTAACTTGCACCACCTGCTTTCCACTGCCTGGTTCTGTAATTTGCAGGTGGCAGATCATGGGACTTCTCCGTTTCCATAATCTCATGAGCCTATTCCTATAATGAACCTCCTTTTACATAGATCTTCATAAGTGCAATTGGTTCTGTTTCTCTGGAGACCCTAAAACAGCAGGGTAGCTCAGACTCTGGGGTCACACCGGCCTCACTGAAAGTATGGATCCACTTGACATCTGAAGAATGGGATCACAGTAGTTATCACCATGGTCCTGGGGTGGTTTTAATGGTTAAATGAAGAAATGTATGGGAAGTCCCACCTAGTAACTTGACACATGGTGCTTACCCAACAAATGTCAGCTGCCTGAACCACATAGACCCAGAGCTGAGTGTGGCCTTGCTACCAACTCTGGGGGGGGCGGGGGGAAAGCCTAGAATCCCTGAAACTGAAACATAATTGTTCTACACATGTTTGTGTACATGTGTAGACTGTTTGCTTTTCAAACACTGTCTGCCTGTTAGGTTCAACTCAGACTCAGTCTCAGCTGTATTCAAAAGTCAAAGGTATGTGGGTGAAAATACACACCCTTTATTTTGTTGTTTTCTACTTTCTGTATCTGACTGAATTAATTCGTTGGTGTCTGAATGCTCTGGGAAATAACTCAACTTCTCTGTGCCTCTGTTTTCTCATCTACAAAATGGGGATAAAAGAGGAACTACCTGTTGGGTTTATAAAATGAAATACTGCACATAAAGTGTTTAGCCAAAGAGTGACCATTCTAAATTCTATGTTATTATTTCTGTGTCCCCTGCCATTCCCTCATCTCATTATGAAGCCTGGTTCTAATATGGAAGAGGATATGCAAATGTCACCTGTAATTTATGGATTTATGAAGCTACACTAATAGGCAGGCTGAAAGGAGGCCCAGCTCCTTCTTCTGCTTCAGGCTGTGTATTTGGTGACTAAGCAGGGGGTGGAGTAGGATGGAGAGAAAATCCTGCATCTGAGGTTCTTTGAATCATTGTGTTTATGGGTTTGGATTTGTAACACAAACCAAGTTTAGGGGATTAGAGCATGAGGAAGATATACTTGTATTCTCTCCTGACTATAATTCCACATTCTCTCTGTTCTCCATCTTTCCTTGACTGGTGGTAAGAGATTTCCTTTTGTCTGATGGCTTATGTGTAAAGATCTCCATTCTGATTTTGGGTGCTTGTTCTAAAGATGATGAGGATGAGGAAAAGGTATAAAGCAGCAGTTCAAACCTGTACTGTGCATGTGGACCATCATGTGGGCTTTTTATAGTCCAGGTGGTTGGCTCCTCCCTTAAATCTCTGGATTCAGTCACTCTAGCCCAGGAATCCTCACCTTTTCTAAACACCAGCCCAGGTGATTCAATATAGGATCATTGCTGGACTTCACTGTAAGAAAGATGGTTCCATCTCATATTCACACCAATATTCTGTTCCTTCAAAGCTTGTTGCTAAAGTAAGGAAACACTGGCTCTGGTGTGCAGGGACTGCCTGTGTTCAAGCCCATGAGCGTACCACCCATCCTCTCATAGTCAACTCATTTCCTGAGATAGGATATCAAGAAACATTTTTAAAGTCCGTTAAAAATCACTTTAATTTCCTAACAAAAAATAGAAAAATTATAGTAATTGAGAAAAAGGATACCATTTAAGTAAAAAACATTTTTTAAAATCATGATTTTAAGATACCAAACTTACTTATTTGATGAAAACAAAGTATTCAAAACCCACTGGCCAATTCAAGGAAAATCTAATTCAGAATTGATTTTTATCATGTAGACCAAACTCCTAAAGGATGAAAGTAGCCTGGTGTGACAGAGAGAGCACAGATACTCCTATCAGAAAACTTTGGTTTGATTCCTGTCTCCATCAATCCAGCCACGGGGATTGAATGTCTTTTAGATGTTGTTTCCTAATGGTGATATGGGTGTGGTAAACATTAGTGATAATGTATATAACTTGCTTAGCCCAGTTTTTGGCATTAGTCACAGCCATTACTGTTGTCATTTATCTTCTCTTACCTTCAGTCGATAAGATGCAGAACATAATGGTATTACCTTATAAATTTGTTGTGAGGATTATTAAATTAGATAATTAATAGGCCATGCATTTAGTACTTATGATGTGCCAGGGACTGTTCTAAGTACTTTACATGCATTAACTCATTTGGTGTTCACACCTCTATGTGGTTCTCTCCATTTTACAGATGAGGGAACTGAGGCTCAGAGATATTAAGTACATTGCCCAAGGCCTCACAGCTATAAAGGCAAAGCTGGACTATTGTGTGAAAAGCTCAGGTCAGTACCTGGCACAGGGTAGTGTGAATAATGGGTAGTATTTATTGTGTTGTGTAGAGAGTACTTTTCCTAAGGTGTTGCCTTGGGGTGTCCGAATTATGGCCAGTGTATAGTACTGATGGAAATTCATTTTTTCATGGAAGATGTGTTCAGTGTTGTCCTGTGCCACAAAAAAGTATCTCTTATCTATGAGTTGCAACAAGTGTGGACATATATTTAAATAGGGATTAAATTTATCTTATGTTGTCTCCAAATTATTGATACTAGCCTACAAAGAAACTGAGCAATTGTCATACTTTTACTTTTCCCTTCTAATACTGAGAGAATTATTATACTGCAAAAAAAATGAGTTCTTATGATGGCCTAAGAAAACAAAACAAAACAAAAACTTCTCTTGTAAGTTATATTTTGATGGGCTAGCATTAGACACAATAAAAAGCAGTGCTATTTAAGTTGATTGGGGACAGATGTTTAACATATTTTATGTAAGAATTGTAGACACAGTTAACTGCCAAAACAGACTGTTTCCTGAAACACTGGATAGATGGAACCAAGAAGATGTACTCCTGAGGAATCTGAACTTTTCATAGTGACACTTATTTTTTTTAATAATTACTTTTGATCAAAGCACTTCAGTGATTTTAAATTCTTTTGTTTCTCTAATTTGTTCACTTTGTCATGGCTACAAAGGTATTTGGAATGTGAAATTTCTCTTTCTCCTTCTCTCTGTTTCTGTGTGTGTGCTACACATGTGTGAGTATTCCTGGTTTCAAAAGCATACTTCATTTTATTTTCTTTCTATCATTCACTGTGGGAAAATTGAGTGTGCTCTACACATTGTTGGCTCTCTCCCCAACATCTGCTCCCCTCCTTACTTCCAACAGGGCCTGATTTCCATCTGGGAGTCTGGGGTTCCAGGGATGTTGACTCCAAGCCCAGTTCAATATCTTGTCATTACTCTGCAGGAAAGGCTCTGATGGCTCCCTTTCTTATTCAGAGTAAAAAAACCAAAGTCTTCCCGCTGGGTGCAAGGCTTGATGCAGTCTGGCCCTGTTACCTCATCTTCATCCCTGACAGCTTCCCCACCCATTCTCTGATCCTTTACAAGACCCCTTTCCCTTCTTTAAATATGCCAGGCATGCTCCCACCTCTAGGCTTCTTTAACTCTGATATGTTAGAGGACATCTCACTGAGTAAAACAAGTGAAGACCTTGATTGAATTAAACAGTTTTCCGCAAATCCCTCACTTTTGCACATAGAAACTCCCCTTCCCTAATAAAATCAGATTAATTTTAAGTATTCACCATTAAATATCTCAAGAGGAGTGAGCACCAACATTCTGCCCTGGTAAGAATTTTAGAGGATGTGTATGAAGTCTTTCTTCTTGTGTTCATAAAGAACAATGTGTAATTCAGTTGTGGAGAGAAGGCTTTCTTGAGAGCAATTGAGAAAGTTATTTATGGGGCAGGGTTTTGGTCTTGCTGTGTTTAAATAGCATTGGCTATTCTGCTGATATTCATATAATGAAACTTAAAAATAAAAACATCTGGAAAGTATGCCAACCTGTGCCTGTTTCACCAGTTCAGCTTTCTGGTTTGCCCTAAGTAATTTTAATAAAGTATGTTAACTACCAGGGTCTTGAAAAATGTTCTATAACCTGGCCTTCTTCATTGCTGCAATAGTTTTGGAAATAGACCCATGAATTTAATGAAATACTTAATATAATACTCCAGGATACTTAAATCTTGCTAATTATGCAAGGAGTTGTACTTCAGGTATATATATTACATGTTTCTAAAATGACACATTTTGCCTAGAATTTTGATTGTTGTACTTTTAAGGAGCTATGGTTACCAGGATCATATTTAAATAGAGTTTCCAAATCACAGATTACCCAAAATGAAGTTCATGCAACTAACAGTAGGGAGGGATGGTGCTACCAGTCTCTTGAGTTTGCCTTATAATGACTCCATTTAATTTCCTGTTTTAAAGAAAGAACTTGAATGGAATTTCTTCTTCAGGAATTGTTTGGTTTAAACCTGATCCTCTCAAATGTGTTCCAAAATCCCTCCTTTGAGGATTTGGATTCCAGACTCACCTGAAGGTATCATTTCAGTTATTGGATGAGAGACACACTCTTCATCATTCCAAAGCAATCTGAGAAAGTTCTTCTCTTCCACAAATGGCATCAGCAAGTGTACAAAGCCCACTTTGTTCTGTGGGAAAGAAAACTCATTCTTAACAGTGCATCCTTGGACTGAAATAGGAAGAGCCTCCATCTGGACATTAATGAAGTTAGAGTCATTAATGTTCATAAAAAAGTCATTATTGCCATTTATACACTTGGTGTTCAATGTATCTGGGTCTTGTTTCACTTAATAACACAATATCTGCACTTGCTAGCAACTCCAGTCTGAACTTTTTGCTGTAAACTCAGCTAGGAAAATTAAGAGTCACAACGGAAAGTCTAAGGTTGAAGCCTTCATACTCTTTTTCCATTGGCAGTTAGGGGGACAAAAGACCTCACAATCCAACCACCCAAGCTCTTCCCACTTTCCAGTGGAAAGATAATTAATTCAGTGATAACAATGAAGAGTCAGTGTTCAAGCAAATCCTTTTAGGATTCTGCATATATTGGCTTTAGCAATACAGGTGAGGACAACTTATTCTGAACCACAGCACAAAAGATATGTGCAAGACACTGGAAAGTTATAAAATAGACTTGCTCACACAAATAGAAATTTTTACATATTGCTAGGTTAAGCAAACAACCCTAACAAAACTCAATTAGTCATTGTGAGGCTAAACTGAAAGTAATTTAAGATAGAAAACAAACAAGAAAACACCATTAGGAGGAATTGAAAATTGCAATCAAGTAAGGCAGCAGTACAATGTTCCCTACTCCCATAGCTTAGTGGTTCCAGTGATCCAATGGCATGCATGTGCACAATCAGAGCATCACAACTCTCCACTGTCAGACAGCTTTCTTAGTAGAATTCAGAATCAAAAGCTATAAAAATCTTCTAGTTCTAATTAGTGAACTTCAAGTTTTGGGGAACTCTGAATAACTCACTTATTAGGTTACTATTAAGTAGCCCATAATGACACATAAAAATCAAAGACCATGGAATTACAAACCATTCACCCAGAAGCCCCAAAAGACAAACACACATTTAAAAAATTTAACTTTTTATTTTGAGATAATTGTAGCTTCACATGCAGCCATAAGAAATAGTACAGAGATCCAGTGCTCATTTTATCCAGATTCCCCTAATGGTAACATCTTGTAAAACTATAGTTAATATCACAACTATACTATTGACATGGATACAATTAAGACAGAAATTTCGCTCAACACAATCTCTGCTATTGTCCTGGCCATATTCACTTCTTTCCCACCCCCACTTTCATCTTAACCCTGGGCAACCAGTAATCTCACCTCCATTTGTATAATTTTCTTTTCTTAAGAATGCTCAATTAATGAAATCATACAGTATGTAACCTTTTGAGAAACTGTCAAATTGTTTTTCAGAATGACTGTAACATTTTACATTAACAGAAATGCATGGGTGATTCAATTTCTTCACATCCTCATCAGCATTTAGTATTATCTCTATTTTTAATTAGCCATTCTGATAGATGTACAGTAATATCTTATTGTGGTTTTAATTTATATTTCCTTAATGGCTTATGATGTTGAACATCTTTTTCATGTGTTTATTGCCACCAGTATATCCTCTTCAAGGAAATATGTTTTGCCCATTTCCTAATTGGCTACATTTTTTGAACTATTGAATTCAAGAATGCTTTCATAGTCTAGATGGTAGTCCTTTGTTGTATATGTGTTTTGCAAATTTTTTCTCAGTCTTAATTTTTTTCTTGTTTATCTTTACATTCTTTTACAGGTATTTTGAAGAGCTAATTTTTAAATTTTGGTCAAGTCCAATTTATGTTTTTTTTCCCTTTTATGGGTCATTCGTTTGGTGTCAAGTCTAAGCTAAGAACTCTAGTCCTATGTCACAAATATTTCTCCTGTTTCATATTGCTTTATAGTTTTACATTTAATTCTGTGACCCATGATAAGTTTGTGTTTGTATAAATTGTGAGGTTTAGGTTGAGGTTTAGTTCTTTGCCTATGAATGTCTGCTTTCTCTAGCATCATTTGTTGAGAAGGCTATCTTTCCTCCATTAAATTGTTTTACACCTTATCAAAATCAATTGGGCATATATGTGTGTATATATGAGGGGGCCCAGAATTATTTTCTGGAGAGCAGGCCCCTTATAGTATAGGCTTCTCCTAGGTGAGTATTCTAGGGACCCATCGGTATCAGTGTACCAGCTGGCGTTGTTATGACAGGCTGCATTTGGCTTCAGTGAATATTTTTTGGAACACTCTTTCAATGTGTTTGCCCATTTCATGATGGGTGATTTATGAGTGCTGAGAGTTCAGTAATTTTTGGCCAAAAATGGCATTAACCCCATGCCCCACCCTCCCTATTCACCTGATCTCACCCTAAGCAACTTTATTTTGTTTCCCAGATGAAAAAAAGTTCTCAAGGGGAAATATTTTGACAATGTGGAAGAAGTGATACAAAAACGGCAGAAGCACTAAGTGTCATCAAAATCAATGAGTTCAAAACTGTTTTGAGCAGTGGAAAAAGTCTTGATAGGTATATTGCATTGAATGGAGAATACTTTGAAGGTAACTAAAGTTTAAACATGTAAGAATAAATACATAATTTCATATAAATAAATTCAATTTTGGGGGGTCTTCCCTTGTATGTCTGGTTCTATATTTGGTTCCATTGATCTATGGGTCTGTTTCTCCAGGCAAGTACCACACAGTCTTGGTTTACTGTAGCTATCCAGAAAGTATCCAGCCATATAATATGGAAAATAGAGACATTTATTGAAGAAGACACAAGATACAAGAAAAATAGTACATAGGACAATGGCTCCTCAGTTCTCTTCAAAGTAGGCATTTTGGGACTTCACACAGTTCTCCCAATTGCCATTAGCTTCCCTGTTGTATTTTCCCAAATCTCATTGATGGTCTGAAATCTCTTCCCTTTCAAAAGTGATTTTAGTTTTGGAAAAGCCAGAATTCTCAGGGCACCAAATCTGGGCTGTAGGACTGAGTCATTTGGGTGATTTGAGGTTTCACTAAAAAACTGCACAAGATGGTACATTATCTTGATGAAGCTGCCAATCACCAGTTGCCCATAACTGTGGCCTTCTGAGTCATCTGAATAGTTTCTGTGGAGGAATGTTCAAGACTAATGCAAAATTTGATGCAGATTTTTTGCTGTATTCATTCAGTCATTTTGAATGTGAAGGCTACACAGTACACATGCTCACTCAACAGCATCTATCACCCCCATTGACTGGTACAGTGAAGTTGTCATTGTTCATGCATGCATATTTTAGTCCACTGTCCTTGGCTGCTAGGTTACATCGATGTCATGCAAAGTGTTCTTATATTAGCAGTGGCTGGACTTTTTCCACACTGACACCATAATAAGTTTTGACATTGGATAGACTTATCCTTACCAGTTAGTCTTTTTCAAAATGATTTTAGCAGGTTCCAGCCAAGATAGAGGTGTAGGTAGAAACCTTTCACTTCCTCACATTACCAAAAGGAGGATAACAACCAACCTAAAAATAAATAAGCAATCAGAAGTGCCAGAAAATCAAACTGCATGGAACTCTGACAACCAAAGAATTAAAGATATAGTCAACCAGACCAACCAGACTGGTAAGATGCGTGGACAGAGAAAATTCGGGGCAAGGCAGCAGACTGTGCAGGTGGGGCTGAGTGAATGGGAAACTGAGATTCAAAGCTGACTGTGAACTATGCATAGCAGGGGTTGCGGTGGTGGGAGAAACTCCCAGTCTCACATGAGAGTTTGTTGGAAAGTGGGGCTAGAGCCAAGCAGGAGAGCTGCATTGTTCCCTCTCTGGTCCCTCTCCCACAGGCAGTGCCACAGCACAGCAAGGAGGGTTTCCCTGCCCTGGTGCATACCTAAGGCCCCACCCCCTTAAAACTTAACAGGTGCATCCATACAAAGAAACAGGGCCCAAATGAAAGAATAGAGCAAAACTTGAGAAAGAGAGCTAAGCGATGAGGAGATAGCCAACCTATCTGATGGAGAGTTGAAAGCCCTGGTAATCAAAATGCTCACAGAACTGACTGAGCTTGGTTGAAAAATGAAAGAACAAATGAAAGATACTCAAAGTGAAATAAAGCAAAATATTCAGGGAACCAACTGACCAGGAAGGAAACCAGGACTCAAATCAATGATTTGGAACAAAAGGAAGAAACAAACATCCAACCAGAGCAGAATGAAGAAACAAGAATTCAAAAAACATGGAGAGAGGCATAGGAACCTCCAGGACAACTTTAAACATTCCAATATCTGAATTATAGGGATGCCAGAAGGAGAAGAACAAGAGCAAGAAATTGAAAACTTATTTGAATAAATAATGAAGGAAACCTTCCCCAGTTTGGCAAAGGAAATAGACTACCAGGAAGCCCAGGAAGCCCATAGAGACCCAAAGAAATTGGACCCAAAGAGGAACACGCCACAGCACATTATCATTAAGTTACCCAAGATTAAATATAAAGAGAGAATCTTAAAAGCAGCAAGAGAAAAGGAGACAGTTACCTACAAAGTAGTTCCCCTAAGACTATCAGCTGACTTCTCAAAAGAAATCTTACAGGCAAGAACTGGCTGGAAAGAAGTATTTAAAGTCATGAAAGGCAAGGGTCTACATCCAAAATTACTCTATCCAGCCAAGCTATCATATAGAATGGAAGAGCAGATAAAATACTTTCTAGATAAGGTCAAGTCAAAAGAGTTCATCATCACTCAACCCTTATTATATGAAATGTTAAAAGGACTTATCTAAGGAAAAGAAGATGATCAAAAATATGAACAGTAAAATGACAACAAACTCACAAATATCAGCAAATTAACCTAAAAAAAAGAACAAAGCAAACAACTAGAACAAGAACAGAATCAGAGAAATGGACATCACATGGAGGAAAGAGGGAGGGGAGGAATATGGGGAAAAAGGTAAAGGGAAGAAGCATAATTCGTAGACATAAAATAGATGAGGAGAGGTCAAAAAGGATATAGGAAACAGAGAGTTCAAGGAACTTATATATATGGCCTATGGACATGAACTAAGGGAGGAGGTTGCTGGAACGTTATGGGGTGCAGGGTGGAGGGGGATAAAGGGAGAAATTGGGAAAATGGTAATAGCATAATCAATAAAATATACTTAAAAATAAAATTCTCTTACTAGATTTATTGAGGTGATCCCTTGACAAAAAAGATTATTTTAGTTATTCTAGTTCCACTGCATTTTGACATAAATTTTAGAGTAATCTTCTGTATATACAGAAAATGTGCTGACATTTTTATAGGAATAGCATTAAACCTGTATAAAATTTGGGAAGAATGGACATCTTTACTAGGTTGAGTTTTTCAGTCCATAAACACAGTATGTCTCTACATTTATTCAGATCTTTTTTGATATTTTTTCATCAGCACTTTGTACTTGTCAGAATACAAGTCTTGTATATGTTTTATATAATATTTTTATTTTCAGTGATTTCAAATGCTATTATATTTTTAATTTTAATGTCCACATGTTTATTGTTAGTATACAGAAATAAAATAAATTTTTAAATGTTTATTTTGTATCCTATGACCTTGCTAAACTGACTTGTTAATTCTAGAATCTTTTGGTAGAGCTCTTGAGTTTTTTTATGTAGGTAATATAGGTGACACCTGCAGAGAGAGACAGTGTATTTCTTTCTTCCATTTGATTTGTATTTTCTTTTCTTTCCTGATTGTACTCACTAGCCCCCTGTTGAATAAAAGTGGTGAGTGTGAGCATCCTTGCTTTGTTCCTGATCTTAGGGAGAAAGTATTCAGTCATTCACTATTAAGTATAATGTTGGCTCTTATTTTAGATTTGTCTGTTTCTCTTTCAGCTCTATCAGTTTCTGCTCTGTGTATTTTGCAGCTCTGTTGGTGTCACACACTTAGGTTGCTTTGGTGAATAGACCCTCTTTTAATTATATAATATTTTTCTCTGTCTCTGGTAATTTTCTTTGCTCTGAAGTCTATAATATCTGATACTAATATAGCCACTTATGCTTTCTTTTAATATTTTCATCATATATTTTTCATCATTTTATTTTAAGTATAGTTGGGCCATTATATTTTTAAAAATTTACTTTGTTTGGAATTTGCATAGATTCATGAGTTTGTAGGTTTATTGTTTTGCCAATTTGGGAAGTTTTCAGCTATTAATTCTTCAAGCACTTATTAGCTCTTCTCTTTTTCTTCTCCCCTTCTAGGACTTTGATGACATGAATGTTGTAGTCCTAGTAGGACAAGTCAGTCCTACAGGTTCTTGAGGCCCTCTTTATTAATTTTTCAGTCTATTTTTCCCTATGTTGTTCAGATTGGATAATTTCTATTATTCTATCTTCCACTTCACTGATTCTTTCCTCTGTCCCCTCCATTCTGTTACTGTACCCATTCACTGAGTTTTAAAATTTTGATTATTGTATTTTTTACTTTTAAAATTTCCATTTGATTATTTATATATTTTTATATTTGCTGAGATTTTCTACTTTTTAAATATGCTTCAATTTTGTTCATGATTAGTTATTGAAGTATATTTATGATGCCTGCTTTAAACTCTTTATCAGATAATTCTAACATTACTGCCATCTTGGTGTTAATATACATTGATTGTTTTTATTACCATTGTTTGAGATTGCCCTGGTTCTTGGTGCTATGTTTAGTTTATAATTAAACATGGATATTTGGGTATCATATTAGGAAATTCTGGATCTTATTTAAAACTCTTGTTTTAGCTGGCTTCCTCTGACACTATAGCATCTCCCCTTTTCTTGCTACAAAGCCTTGGAAATGTATCGGTATTAATATATCTGTCAGCAGTTTATTCATTTTTAATTACTAAGTAATATTTCATTATATATGTACCACAGTTTGTTTATCCATTCACTATTTAAGGACACCTAGATTGCTTTAAGGTTTTGGTGATTATGAATAGATTTGCTATAAATAGCAATATTTTGTACCTTTCAGTTATGGATCCTATTCACTTTACTATATAATATCTATATTTGGAGCTATTAAAATGGTACTATTTTTAAAAAATGCTTGTCTAGTTTACAATTTTGCATTACAAGTACATAATTTGATTTTATATTCTTATACTTTCCAACCTTGTTAATTCACTTATTAGTTCCAGGAGGTTTTGTGGTGATTCCTTGGAATTTGTATATAAATAATCATATCATTTGCAAGTAAGGACAATTTTATGTTTTCCTTTCCTCTTCAGTATGATGTTGAATAGGAGTGGTAAGGGTGGCCATTCTTGCCCTGCTCCTAATTTCAGAGAAAGCACTTAGCCTTTCACCATTGAATGGGAGATATGGGGTAGAGTGTGCTTATTCCATTATACCTGGAAAAAATAACTTTAAAACATGTACTTTAAATTCATTTAACACCTATCAAAAAACTTTATACCATACTATAGAATCACCAATCAAAAATGAGGTAACTCAATCTTTCACTTTTTCTAAGAGAACAATAACATGTTTATTGGTCTTTTAGTCACGACAGTTACCATTGATTAAAAATGTGTTACTTAAGGTCTTAGCTTCTCTAAGCATCTTTTAAAAAAACTATATACCTGGATGATATTACTTTAGTTATTGGTTGAAATGTACTCAAGACAGTGATTAAAAACAGACTTTGGTTTTTATCCAAAGTTGAAAAAAGAAAAGTAATCTCAAGTTTGCTTTGTTATCTTTTTCAGTTCTACTTTGGAAGACATTGTCCATTTTGTTCAACGTTGTTTAAGTAAAACATTCCTCCTTGAATTTCATGTAAAGAAATGGTTCATCACTTCTTATGAACTCAAATGCCTCTTATATAACTTAGGTTTTCTTTTTGTCCTGCTTTTCAGGAATATCAGAGCCTCATATATTTTTGTTCAATTACCCTGGCTCTTCTTTATAGCTAGGTTTTCTGGAAAAAAATTGTTTTTTTCTCTATCATGTTACATGGGCCTCATTATTTTATACATTTTATTGATAGAGACTAAATCACAAATGAGTAAGATACAATGGTAGGATTACTAGTTTATTCTCTCCTTTTTTGGTGCCATTTCTTTTGTACTTTAAAAAAATAATGTTGAATCTAGGTAATAAGTATGTAGGATTTTACAATATAATCATGTCTACTTTGTGCATTTTTTGATCTATTATTATTTATTATTTTTATTTTTCAATATATTTTATTGATTATGCTATTACAGTTGTCCCATTTCCCCTCTTCACTCCCCTCCACCCTGTACACCCCCTCCCACCCACATCCCCCCTTTCATTCATGTCCATGTGTCATACCTATAAGTTCTTTAGCTTCTACATTTCTCATATTTTTACCCTCCCTCTATCTATTTTCAACCTACAGTCTATGCTACTTATTCTCTATAACTTTTCCCCCTCTCTCCTCCTCCCACTCCCCTATGCTAACCTTCCATGTGATCTCCATTTCTGTGGTTCTGTTCCTGTTCTAGTTGTTTGCTTAGTTTCTTTTGGTTTTGCTTTAGGTGTGGTTGTCAATAATTGTGAGTTTGCTGTCATTTTACTATACATGTTTTTTTTTATCTTCTTTTCTTAGATAAGTCCCTTTAACATTTCATGAAATAAGGGCTTGGTGATGATGAACTCCTTTAACTTGACCTTATCTGGGAAGCACTTTATCTGCCCTTCCATTCTAAATAAAAGCTTTGCTGGATAGAGCAATCTGGGATGTAGGTCCTTGTCTTTCATGACTTGGAATATTTCTTTCCAGCCCCTTCTTGCCTGTAAGGTCTCTTGTGAGAAATCAACTGACAGTCTAATGGGAACTCCTTTGTAGGTGACTGTCCCCTTATCTCTTGCTGCTTCTAGGATTCTCTCCTTCATTTTTACCTTGGCTAATGTAATTATGATGTGCCTTGGTGTGTTCCTCCTTGGTTCCAACTTCTTTGGGATTCTCTGAGCTTCCTGGACTCCTTGGAAGTCTATTTCCTTTGCCATAATGGGGAAGTTCTCCTTTATTATTTGTTCAAATACGTTTTTAACCTGTTGCTCTTCCTCTGGTCCTCCTGGTACCCCTATAATTTGGATATTGGAACGTTTAAAGATGTCCTGGAGGTTCCTAAGCTTCTCCTCATTTTTTTGAATTCTTATTTCTCCATTCTTTCCTGTTTGGTTGTTTCTTCCTTCTGGTCCACTCTATTGTTTCGAGTCCCAGTTTCCTTTCCATCACTATTGGTTCCCTGTGCATTTTCCTTAATTTCTTTTATTGTAACCTGCATTTGTTCATGTAATTTGTGACCAAAATCAACCAATTCTGTGAGCTTCCTGATCACCAGTGTTTTGAACTGTGCATCTGATAGGTTGGCTATCTCTCGTCGCTTAAAAGGATGAGTTCTGGGTCATTGATTTGTTCTTCTGTTTGGGCCATTTGTCTCTCTCTTTTTTTTTGGTCTGGTCACTCCTGTTACAGTGAGGGGCGGAGCCTTAGGTGTTTACCAGGGCTGGGCACCCCAGTCACTAGATTGTGATGTTGTATGTGGGAGCAGGGTTGAGAGAGAACAGTGGCGGTTGGTCTGTTCTCCATTCTCAGTCCCTTCTCTGGGATCCTGGGTCACACGCTCTGCCCTGCTCCACAATCGCCACCTCACTGTGTCTGCCAGCTGCCGCTTGTGTACTCAGGGTCCACCCGCTGCGATCTTGCACACCCCAGATGCCTTAAGCACCCAACTCTCTCTGCTCTTTGCTCCTTGCTGCTCGTCTCCGCCCCTCCTACTGGTCTGGATGAATGGGTCTATTTCAACTTCTTGTCTGTCCAACTTCCAATCAGATAAATTTTCTATCAGTTCTGGATGTTATTCTGCCTCTAAATTGTTGTTGTTCCAATCTTGGATGTGCGTGGAGGTACGGTGCATTCACCTATGCCTCCATTTTGGCTGGAAGTCTACTTTGTGCATTCTTAAAATCCTCTATAATAAAAATAAAATAAAATAAAAACAGTAGTCCCAAATATTAAAGAATTTATTACATAAACATTTCATACTTTGTATTTTTAAAATGAAAACAATAATCCAACAACAAAGTAGAAATAATATTTGCAATAAATATTACTGGCAAAAGATGTGTTCCATATCAATGTTAAATTAAATAAATAACATGAACACAAGTCTCAAGCAGATAAATAATCAAATGTTTGATAATTTACAAAATAAGAAATGGCTAATAAATATGAAAAAATATATTTTTCATTAAACTATTTAGGAGAACTCAGAACTATTAGATATTATTATTTCTTTACTAAATATGATAAAATTTTAGAGATATTGTGGTTAAAGAATCTTTTTAAATTATAAAGATAAAGATTTGATCAAGCTATTTTGTCAAGAGCTTTAAAGTGTTTAAAATACTGCACATTTGATCCAGTAAATTCACTTCCAAGAGTTTATTTCAAGGAGATGATATATATAATATATATATCATATGCATTTTGTATGTATAAATTACATATTATAAAATTATATATGAATTATACATGTGAATATAGGTAAGAGATTATGTCATAAAGAGTTTACAGCAGTTATTATACAAATACTCCAATAAGCAGTTGCAAACACACTTGAAACAATTGAAAACATAGAACATCTAAGAAATAAAAGCTGTAAAGCAGAACCAAATAGAAATATATGTATAGACACACACAAATACATACACACACAAACATATATTTGTTGTAAGAAACAACATAATTTGTAAGGTTATAATAATGGCCCAGTAAATAATAGCATATCTACATAGGGAATATTTTATAGTTAATATGAAATAATGTTAAAATTTATTATTTTTCTACAGAGCCTTGGGATATGGAAGGAATGAGCCCAGAATTTCTGTTTGGCATGATGAAAATGTTCTAGAAATAGATAGTGGTAATATATTGTGAATGTACTTAATGCCACTGAATTGTACACCTGAAATGGTTAAAATGGTAAATTTAATGCTATATATATTTTACCACAGTAAAAAAGAATAATTTTTTGATGGAGAAAAATACTTGAAATAAAAAAAAGATGCTGTGTTAAAAATGAGGATGTTTATATATATTACAAGGAATCCATTGTTATTTTTCCCCATTGGAGTGCACTGATTTACAACTGGTGATGTGGATCAGAATCATCAGGTGAGCTGAAACAAATCTAAGGATGCCCAAGGTCCATCACCTTCCCATTTACTGAAACATCATTTTCATGAAAAGGTTTGGTTTTACTTTATTTTTTAAAACATGAAATCTATAATGGATTTTAAGGCATGCCCTGAGTAAGAACTACTCTTTTATTTTATTTTATTTTTTAAAAATATATTTTATTGATCTGGCTGGCATAGCTCAGTGGATTGAGCATGGGCTGCGAACCAAAGTGTCACAGGTTTGATTCCCAGTCAGGGTACATGCCTGGGTTGCAGGCCACGGCCCCCAGCAACCACACATTGATGTCTCTCTCTCTCTCTCTCTCCCTCCCTTCCCTCTCTAAAAAATAAATAAATAAAATCTTTAAAATATATATATATATATTTTATTGAATATGCTATTACAGTTGTCCCATTTTTTCTCCCCTTTATTCCTCTCTGCCCTGCACCCCCCTTCCACCAGTATTTCCCCACCTTAGTTCATGTCCATGGGTCATACATGTAAGTTCTTTGGCTTCTTCATTTCCCACACTATTCTTAACCTCCCCCTGTTCATTTTGTACCTACTATTTATGCTTCTTATTCCTTGTACCTTTTCCCTCATTCTCCCCTCCTCCCCACTGACAACCCTCCATGTGATTGCTATTTTGGTGATTTGGTTCCTGTTCTAGTAGTTTGCTTAGTTTGTTTTGTTTTTGTTTTAGGTTCATTTGTTGGTAGTTGTGAGTTTGTTGTCATTTTACTATTCATGTTTTTGACCATCTTCTTTTTCTTAGATAAGTCCTTTTAACATTTCACATAATAAGGGCTGGTAATGATGAACTCCTTTAACTCGACCTTGTCTGGGAAGTACCTTATCTGCCTTTCCATTCCAAATTATCTTGGCTGGATAGAGTCATCTTGGATGTAAGTCCTTGCCTTCATGACTTGGAATACTTCTTGCCAGCCCCTTCTTGCCTATAAGGTTTCTTTTGAGAAATCAGCTGATAAGTCTTATGGAAACTCCTTTGAAGGTAACTGTCTCCTTTTCTCTTGCTGCTTTGAAGATTCTCTCCTTATCTTTCATCTTGGGTAATACAATTATGATGTGCCTTGCTGTGTGCTTCCTTGGGTCCAAATTCTTTGGGACTGTCTGAGCTTCCAGGACTTCTTGGACTTCCTGGAAGTCTATTTCCTTTGCCAGGTTGGGGAACTTCTTCATTATTTTTTCAAATAAGTTTTCAATTTCTCACTCTTTCTCTTCTCCTTCTGGCACCCCTATGATTCAGATGTTGGATCATTCAAAGTTGTCCCAGAGGTTCCTAAGCCTCTCCTCATTTTTTTAAATTATTGTTTCTTCATTCTTTTCTGGTTGAATGTTTATTTCTTCCTTCTGCTCCCAAGCATTGATTTGAGTGCTGGTTTCCTTCCCTTCACTGTTACTTCCCTGTACATTTTGCTTTATTTCACCTTTCATGGCCTTCACTTTTTCATCTATTTTGTGACCATACTCAACCATTTCTGTGAGCATCCTGATTACCAGTGTTTTGAACTGTGTATCTGATAGGTTGGCTATCTCTTCAAAGTTTAGCTATATTTTTTCTGGAGCTTCAGTTGTTCTTTCATTTGGGCCAATTTTTTTTTTTTTTGGTGTGCCTGTTACATAGTAAGGGGAGATACCTTAGGTATTCACTAGGGCAGGGCAATCCAGGTCACTTCCTTGTTGCACTATATGTGGGGGAGTGGTCCAGGAGGGAACAATGCCACTTGCTATGCTCTTGGCAGGCTTTCAGCTGCTTCCCTTGTTACCCACAAGCAAATTGGGCCCTTCTGGTGCCGATTTCCAGGTGTGTAGTTTTTTGTACATTCTAGGACTCCGTGGGTCTCTCCAAGGAACCTTCCTGTGAGGCTGGGAGTTTCTCCTACTGGCTCAACCCCCACAGGTGTTTTTCAGTCAGAAGTTTTGAGCCTTTATTTTCCCATGCTGGAACCTTGGGTTTCCCAGTCTACCTCACTCCCCAGTTGTCCCTCCTGGTTTTTCTGCAAGCAAGGAGGACTGCCTTGTCTGCCAGCCGCCACCTTGCCATGAGTCCTCTCCACCCCAGCTGCCCATCTGCACCCATCCTTCCAGTCTGTATGAATGTTTCTTCTTTAACTTCTTGGTTGTTGGACTTCCATACAGTTCGATTTTCTGGCATTCTGGTTGTTTTTTATTTTTGTTTTTAAATTTGTTGTTGTCCTTTTTGTTGTGTGAGAAGGCAAGGTGTATCTCCTTATGCCTTCATCTTGGCTGGAAGCAGAACTACTCTTTTAGATTAAAGGTAGTTTTTAAGAAAGGGAGTGAGAAGAATCCCAAATATGTCAAAGAAAAAAGAAAATAGGTACACCAACCAAATATACACAGAGATCTACTGAACTTTGAGAGCAGATGACATAATTTCACTATTTGTGTGTGTGTGTTACTTGAAGTTTTCCACACAAGTATTAGATATAATTAGCAAAAGTTTTTCTTTTATAAAATTTAGTAAGCAAATGAGTTAGTAATTTTTTGAAGAAGAGGGTTTCCCATTTTAAAGCTAGAGATTACTCCAAATCCCAACTTCTACTATACTGGGTATCCTTGTCATTGTGGCAAAATGTGTTCTGTGTTCAGAGTCAGTTGAAAAGTAAACAAGTATCTACTTCTGTTGGGGTTATGAAAGAACAGAGACATTTCCTCCTTTCTGCTCCTTCTGTGCCTTTCCCATTACAACCACTGCATGGAAGTGCTATTTTAGTTTTCATTCTATCATGTTAAGGGCCAGGGATACAGCTATGCAGGTACTCTGGGCTCTGTCTATGTGGGTGGCCTCTGCATTTTTATTTATCCTCTCCTTACCTTAAGAGTTTGAAATAAATCAGGCAGAGTCTCAGAAAAGAAGTCAGGGCCAGGAACTAAGACTTTTTGGCCAATACTTTGTTTTTTGGGAAATAAAGTCTTTCTTTTTGCTCACCATAAATACCATGTCCACCTCCATCAGATTTCCATAATATCAAATTCTTTTTCTTAGTCTCAATCACTTCTTTCAGGTGGATGTTAACCATTTTCAACCTTCTAAAATGAAGCCTAACCCTGTTTTTCATTATAATGTGTCTTTGTAACATTCATGTTAACATTTAAAGTGGTAAACTTCAAGCTTAGTTTTCCCCTTTTCCATTAGATGATAGAATCTCTGAGGGCATAGACAGAGGGTTAATCTGTGTTACTACTTAGTACAGTACTTAGTTTATGAGGCTTAGTACATGTTAGTTCTCCAGTACATCAGTACTTCTTAAGTCATATGCTGAACACATTTTACAGAGCTTCTATGTCATGCAGATTGGAAAGCTGTTGTTCAGGGGAAAAAAATTGGAAAGAAAGAAGACTGTAAATTAATGAGATGAGACTGGTAGAATTTATAAGGGTAGAACTTGGAGGGCCATAGGATGGTCATGCTTTTTTCCAAAACACCTCTCAAATTTAGGAGCTAGAGAGTCAGTCATTAGGAAAGTTTTCAAGATCCACACTAAATGTTATTATTGTGCTGGATATCTTTCATTTCCCCTCCTGATGCACTCCCCCTCTGCCATGCCCTGTGCTCCTAGGAGGCTGATCTGCATGGCATCTACCAACAGGCTCCACCAATGGGCTCCCTCACCTTCAGGCTTCCTGTTGAATGCAGCCAGCCAAGGGCCTTGCCAAGAGATCTGTGGGTGAGGTCATGAATCTTACTTTCCTTCTTCCCTTCTGGTTCCTCTCTTGTTCCTTCTGCCACAGTTTGGTTGTATCTTTCTACTGAAGGCCACAGCTCCCACCAGGCAGCCCTTGTGTACACTAGAGCTTCTTCTCCAGGTGATGTCTGGTTCTGTTTACAGCTCCTTCAAGCTTGGGTTGATACAGCTCCTTGGTAGCTGAGCACAGGTTCTGTATCACCCCTTGCTGGTTTCCCTGAACCCTACCCACCCTTTTGGAAAAAACACTGCACTTTCATTAAATTTTTCTCCACTGTTCCATGGGAGGAAGCCATGTGTGTCCTGCCAAGACCCCAAGCCACACTTCTCTTGATGTGATATGATGTTTTTACCGCATGCTTTCCCTGAAGAGCTAAGCATGCTTTCTGCTAGCTGAATGGGAGTGTTGAAGAAGCCTCTGTACAAGAAGAAGAAGTCTCTGTACAAGATTTTGGAGATGAGGAATGCTTTGCAGCAAAAGAAAAGCAAGTGAACCCAGATGGGTTCATTGAAGTCAATCAACAGGTGTAAAAAGCATGAGGCTAGCGCTCACCCCACAACCCTCAATGACTTTTCTGATCTCAGTGTTTTTTTAAAGCTATTGGCCACTGATGGTTTCTGTGCAAAGCTTATACCAACATCCAATCAATTCGACATCCAACTTGAGAGTATAGGAGATTTCAGTTAGGTAACCAACACAGAATGAGTGTTGACAATTTGTGGAGTACCCTGTTACTCAGTATACAAACCAGCCATATTTAACCTTCAGGACTCGGCATGCAGCAAATATTATTACCATTTTACATATGAGGTAAGCAAGCTCACATAAGTCAGGCAGTTTCCCCAGCACATCCAATGAGCAGAAGAACAAGCATTCAGACTCAGGCTTGAGGCTTTGAAAGTTTTGTTATTAGAGAAATAGTTTTGGGGATAAAAACCCTTACAGTTAAGCCCTGACTCTCCTGCTCTGGTTGGGTGACTTTGAGCACCTTACCTAACTTTTCTGAGCTTCACATTCCTCATCCATGAAGAAGATAAAAAAGTTTACAAATTACAGGTTAATTGTGACCATCAGAGAAATAATGTGGCAGAAATAATTTTTAAAAATTCTTAAGGGTTGTAAAAATATGATTTATGTCTTCCACTCTCTTTTTCCCAATTTGCCTTGAACTTGGAACTGGTAAATCTGACTGTGGTTTCAATTTTGATTTACATGAGAAATCCAAGGACAGACTAGTGAGGTTTGACTTCACAACAGCAATGGTAACAGTAATAATGATACTAATAAATACAATAATAAGTATGCTTTAATAACAAGTCACATCCATTGACCACTTATCGCCTGCTGGGCACTTTACTTAGGTCATTCTGTTTAATTTTCATACCCACTCTGTGAGTAGACATCATTGTTATTTTTTTGACTGACAAAACCAAGGTGCAGGAGTTTAAATAACTTTTCCAAGGTCACATGGCTATCAGAGGCTCAGGTGGAATGTGAATATACCTCTGTCTCTTGAGCTGTATTTAATCTCTAATACAGTAGTTGCTAATCACAGGTCACACAGCACTTGAAATGTGGCTGGTCCAAAGTGGGATGTGCTGTGGGGGTAAAATACACATTGGATTTTGAGGACAATATGAAAAAAATGAAAACATTTCAATAATGGTATATTGATTACATATTTTGGATATATTGTTTAAATGTATATTATTAAAATGAATTTCATTATTTCTTTTTAGTTTAAAAAATATCTTTACTAAAAAATTTAAAGTTGTGTATATGGTACATTGTCTATCCATTGGGGCAGAGCTGGAGCAAAGCAAGGGCTTTGAAGTCCTTCATGAGCTTTTGCTGGGTGAATTTCTACAAGCGCACCCCGAACCCACCAGCAGTAACAAAGAACAACAGACTTTCACTGGATACCGTGCACAGGGAGGAGGAAACCATAGCCATATCTGTGCACCTGCAAAAAAGTGATAGCTCTTCAGGTTTCTATTCACCAAGGAAGGGATCTGCTTTTTGGAACTATGGCATGTGCTTTTCCAAATACTTGATGGTTGAATCCAGCCTGAAAGCAAACATTTCAAAGTCTTTGGCAGAAGCAGTTTAGAGAGAGTCTTCCAAGCCATCAGGCCAGCAGATGATGTTTACTTCTTGTGACATAATAGTTAAGTCAAATTGTATTTCATAGCAGTTACTTTTGTGTCCTGAGAAAGAAAAACCCCTTCAGATGACCAAAATACCCCTGCACAACCCAAATCTCATTAAATGAATCTGTAGCTTTGCTTCTTTTGAGGAAAGCAGTGATTCTTATTTTCAGGAGGTCTCTTAACCTCCTGAAATGTTTTTAACATTAGCAGGAATGTGTGTGTGTGTGTGTGTGTGTGTGTGTGTGTGTGTGTGTGTTTCTTTAAATAGATTGATTATGGCCAGGTTCAAAGGTATGCCACCAAGTTCAACAGGGTGATTTGGAGAACCTTATCTCCTCCAAGGGACAAACACTGGCAGAAAGAAGCAATGCTACCATGCACATCCATGAATTTCTAGCAGCACCCTCCCCCAATATCAATGAGGGAGAGAAGGAAACTGATGCCAGGCAGGGTTCCAGTCCAGTACTGGGAGTAAGGATAAGATTTGGAATCAACAGGCCTGAACTTCAATTTTTGCTCTGCTTTTCTCGCTGTGTGACCTCAGGCAACCTAGTGCACTTATCCTGCTTGCTTAGACTTATTCATAAAATGTAGTTAATACAGACTTAACAGGCTATATACTGTATGATTTCATTTATATGACATTTTATTAATAGGGGAGACAGACCTACAGGAACAGAGAAACAGTGGTTTCCAGGGATCAGGGGTCAGGGGAAGGATTGATTACAAAGGTTTAGCTAAAGAGAAAGTATGTGGTGACAGAACTCTTCTGTATATTCATTGTGGTGATTATACAACTCAGCGCATTTATGAAAACTCAGAACCAACTGTACAAAACAAAAGGTCAATTTTACTGAATATAAACTTGAAAATATTTATATGGTTAAAAAACAATGGGTTGATAAAAATGCCTCTCTCACAAGATTGCTGTGGCATTTGAGTTTATACAGTAAACAGAGGAATAACAACTGAAATCTATTTCTTTATATTCCTAACTTGATATTCCTAGGTTTGCAGCTGCTGAATAGAAGCATACAAAATGGAACCAACTGGATTTCATTTCGGCTCTTCAAACTGGAGAAAAGGAAATAGGACCAAATCCAGGGCTCCTATTGGAATGCTGATGTGGTGACAGCTGAAAACAGGCAGGAGATAGGACCCCAGAACTTGAGAACTAATCCATATATGCTTCTGTGCCTGAGTTTGCCAGCAAGAGAAGTCCAAAACTTTCTGTCCTCCCTGCTGCCCATTTGATCTTAAACTGGAGCCCCCTTCCCTGGCCCACAGACCTTAAACTTTTTTGCCAAGTCTCACACAGATCTAGTTGTTTCTTGGTTATTTGTTGCAGGCATACTGCCAGCTGGCTTCATCTGCCGCCTGCTACAGAAAACAAATCTCTCCTCCATTTCTCATGTGTTACCGGCTAACAAACTACTGTCTGCATTTTACACTGATTCCTGCAAATGAAGCTGCCTTTTCCATGCAGAATGCTTTCTGCAGGCTGGAATATTTTAAAAGATGAAATATAACTGAATGGCTGCAGTGTGGTCCTTGGAGTTGGCAAAGGATAATTTCACTACGAGGTTTTCATTAATTACACTGGCTGCTGGCGCCCTCTGCTCTTGCTTTCTTCTGCCTTGCCAAGGGGAGCATGTGGCTTTGAAATAGAACTGAATCTGCCTGGAAGGTCCCAGCTCTGGTTCGCAGGGATGTCAGGGTCATGTCTTCATTTTTAGGATGCTCTGAATTGTGGATGCGGTGTGGTGGGATACAAAGAGAAACATGGCTTCCTTTTCTTCCCCACAGCTTGAGCTCTCTTCGGCCTTTGCCTGGGAGATAGGCTTAAGTTTTGTAGCTTCTTCCCTGAAGCCCACTTCCTTTTAAGGAGATGGTTGTCCATGCATAAAATGCAGAATTTTAAGACTCAGGAGTTCCTCCTGGTGTACAGGAATTGAGGATTTAGACTTATTCTGGTAACTCTGGGGGACAAAACTAGGACCTTAAAGATAGATGCGTTATAGAGGCTTTTAACTAGTGATCTCTCTGTCAACAGAGGCATTCAAGAGGAGGTTGAACAGCCATTTGCTGAAGATACTTGAGAGAAATTTTATGTATCACAGAGGTTTGGTGCTTTCAAACTTCCCCCAAGCTCGTGAGTCTGTTTAACTTGAAAAGTATGATGCTGACTCAGGGAGGGTCTGGAATTGGTCATTTTTGGAAATCAGTTAACACAATACCGAGCTGGTAACCTGTTTTTCCCTCCAGCTCTACTATGCACCCTTCCAGGAAGCTGATAGATAATAAGTTACTATCCCCAGGCTTCTGTACCCTCTAGATTCCAGGTGAGTCCGGCCACTAGGGCCTCCACAAAGGTGCTCAGGAGGAGAATGAGGTTAAGGTCTACTCCCTCAGTGCTCATGCTATGAATTTGACACACAGTGGACATATTCCTTGGACAAAGATAGCTGTCTGTTTCTCCTGTTCACTTCATCTTCATGTCCTTTCAGTCCTAGTGATAATTCTCTTCTCAGTGCCCTAAGTCACTGCCTGTCCCCTGCAATTTCTCTGTACCTTCCTGCACCTTTGCAAACTGTCCCTCTGTTTGACTCTCCTCAAGTGACTCCATTTGAGCAGGCTCTCTTTCCTGGCAATGTCCTGACTGACATGAATAGTAAACATAGTAAACACTCTGTGCAATGGAGAAGATGACATAGTTCTTGCCTTCAAGGACTTTCTGGGATAGTTACAGAGATAAGATGAAGATCTTGTGGGGAAAACAGACACATTTTTGTTGTGGTGTCTGTTGACTCTGTGAGTTCTTGTAACCCTAGGAGATGAGAAGTATGCCTAGATACATGAACTAACAAGACCAAATTCAGCTAAAAATAAAGCAAACCAACTCTGATATGAATTCAATCAAACAGATATCTTATTTTTTGGCCTTTTGACAAACCAGATTGACTGAATGTTCCTTCTGGACTAGCTGTTTTGGCCAAATGTTCAGACATGGCCTCTCATGGCATCTGTGTAATGACAAGGCTGACTGTGGAGGAACGACACACACCAGGGACCAGTGGTTTCTGGCAGCTGCAGGGTGACCCAAGAGGGTCAGGATCAGAACACATGTGTTGGAGCTGGAAAAGCTAAGGACACTGCCTTGTGACACCCCCACAGCTGCCTGATCACGAAGAGGAATGAGGCTGAATCCCCTGTGAGAGCAACACCTGCAGACTCATTAATAGGAAGGGAAAGTCAGGGAGGAATGCTGGAACAAAATGTCCCCATATATTTGGGAGGAGACACAAAAAGCATCACAAAGAGTTTCACACCTACACCCCAGTTTATAGAATTGGGCTAAGTGCTTTGTACATAGAGCACAAAACTTGAGTGTGGCTGGCTTTGATTTTTCTGGAAAGCTCTCTTAGTTTTCCTTTAGGCTAAAACCTAGCAAGTCTGAGGTTATACTACATTTATTCTCTTTATTTCCTAGTTTTAATGCACTGAAACACCAGAAAATATTTATTAAATAATTGTAGAATGAAGGTAGAATTCATATACCTTCCTTGACCTGTGAGATCACATTCTTCTTACTAGTCAAGATGCACAGTTCTGAAGTCCTATCCCTTATCAGAGTATTTCTGAGGGATTCTGTTCCTAGGGTAAATCTCAGAATCCCAGAGGTGTTTGCTGGCATAAGGGGTCATTCTTGGGCAGTGTCCCTTACAGAGATAAGTCTGGAAAATATCATTAGTTTGCACACGAAGCTCAGATTGTGCTACTGTTTTTGGTATTGTCACCACATAGTGTGGCTCTTGAAGACAAGAGGTCCAAGAATAGGAAGTCATCTTGCACCACTGAAGAAAAATGTTTGGTTATTCAGGCACATACCATAGTTGGCCTAGTAGCAGTCTTATTGGATCTTAGAAATGGGGAAATGAAGCCCTTCTCTCCTTAGTTACATTCGTTATATCCTGTTCTATCACATCTAGAAAAGCACTAGTACTTATGATTACTTGAACTCATATTTATTTATTATTTACCTTTACTCTCCATGAGAGCAGACAGTTGTATCCCAGCACATTCTAGAATGTGCTGGACACACAGTAGGTACTCAATAAATACCTACTGAGTGAATGAATGAATGAATAAATGAGTGAGCCACTTTATGGTATTATACTGTATCATGTTGGATTATGTGTTCCCAATAATATATACAATGGTTTAGTATACAACTCTTTTAGTATATGAGTACTCACCCATTTGAATGAGGAGGGATTTCTAACTTCAGCCATATATTATGTTTGGAAATAATCTTCCCCCGTGAAACACTTGATTCTGGCTTTGAGGTGAATTGACAGGCCAAGTTTATCCCATCCTTTATGGTAAATTCTCCTCTGGGTACCCTAGCCGCTTCTGATTATCCCATTTCATCATAAATACTATACAAGGTAGAACTTCAATGTAAGGGGTATTTCCCCTTTTCTCTTGAGATTCCCTTGGTTCCTAAGTCAGAGAGGACCACTGGTATACTGAAGTCATTTAGCTATCTTTCTGGGCACACAGGTAGACCACATCCCATTCTCTCATTCAGGTAAGTGTGGTCATACGACAGTCTTCCCCAGTGGAAAGTGGGCAGAAGTTAGGTTAGTGAAAACCTCTTCTCTTTCTTCCTCTGTTTGTCCACTAGACTCAGAAAGTCTGACAGAGGTCACAGGGAAGGACAGACCCACAAGAGAGAAAGCTGAGATTTCTGACACAGTTGCTTTCAAAATTAATCTTTATTTGAGTAAGAAATAAAATTATTGAGTTGAGCCACTGAGATATTCAGGTTTATCTGTTATGGCAGGTAGTTATGTTAATTAATACAGTTCCTACACAAATTTGTCCTCCAGCCTTAAGTACGAAGTGAGCTTTGCAGACCAGGAGAGGCAGTCAATGCTACCTTTTCTCAAACCACAACATGGAGGCTTTACTTGCCTTATCACTGCTAACTTCAAAGGGCCAATCTGAGTTCTCCCCTGGAAAAGAAAGTACGACAGGATGTTTCCACCACCACAAAGCTTCTGGCAATGATTACCTGGAATTTTTTTTAATTCATCAAACTGGAACCTCACTGCAAGTGAACAAATGTACAAACTTCTGCTGATGTAAGCATGTGAGATGGGACAAACCTGTATGATATAATGGAAAGCAGTTTTTGGACCAAGAGAGAAATAACCTGGTTCTAGCCATCATGGTTCTGCCCTAGCCAGCTGTAAGAAGCTTCAACCACTCTCTTGACCTCTCTAGGCTTCATGGGGGTATTGAAAGGATCAAAGAAGACAAAATAATTTAAAATAAGCTCAGGTTAGCATGACCCCACTCCAAGAAGGCAAACAACCCAATTAAAAAATGGGCAAAGGACTTGAACAGACACTTCTCCAAGGAGGACATACAAAGGGCCCAGAGATATATAAAAAGATGCTCAACATCACTAACCATCAGAGAGATGCAAATTAAAACCACAATGAGATACCACTTCACACTGGTCAGAATGGCCATCATAAACAAATCAACAAACAGTAAGTGTGGGAGAGGATGTAGGGAAAAGGGAACCCTAATGCACTGTTGGTGGGAATGCAGATTGGTGCAGCTACTGTGGAAAACAGTATGGAATTTCCTTAGAAAACTAAAAATGGAACTGCCTTAGGACCCAGCAATTCCACTGCTGGGATTATGCCCTAAGAACATTGAAACATCAATTCAAAAGAACCTTTGTACTCTAATGTTCATAGCAGCACAATTTACAATAGCCAAGTGCTGGAAGCAACCTAACTGCCCATCATTAAATGGATGGAACAAAAAACTGTGGTATATTTACACAATGGAATACTATGCAGCAGAAACAAAGAAGGAACTCCTACCATTTGGGATAGCTTAGGTGGATCTGGAGAGCATTATGCTAAGTGAAATAAGCCTGGTGGTGAAAGACAAATACCATATGATCTCATCTATAAGTGGAACCTAATCAACAGAACAAACAAGTAAGAAAAATATAACCAGAGACATTGAAATTAAGAACAAACTGACAGTAACCAGAGGTGAGGTAGGAGGGGATAATGGGAGGGGAGGGGGAAAGGGTTTTCAGGAACATATACAAAGGACACAGGAACAAAACCAAAGGGGGGTAGGATCTGGGGTGGGGAGTGGGGATGGCTGGGGTGGAGGGGAGTGGTGGGGGGAAAATGTAGACAACTGTACTTGAACAACAATAAAATATGGAAATAAAATAAAATAGGTTCAAGTTCTATAAACTGTAATGGGACAGGGAATTTGATTCAATAAAGCTTTATTAGGATTCATTGGAAGGGGTTGATATATTGAGATAAGTCATAGCTCCTGCCCTCCTGTATCTTCCAGTCAACTGGAGGAAATAGATACTTAAATAACAAACTACAATTCCTAATTGGACCAAATGACAGCAAACCATCAACAATGTGATCTGGGTATGTAAAAGAGGTAATTAACTTTAACCTTGAAAATGACAAAGACTCTATAGTGTTCCCAATGTTCTGAAGGAAAAGGGCAAGTTTCCTTAACATGACTTACAAGGTCATGTATGATTTATCATACTTTCAATATTTGTTTGGCTTTATTTCCTGCCACCCCATAAACAATATTCTAAGCTTCAGCCACCTATTTTTAGTTTTTAAACTTGCCTTATTCTCTCCCTCGAGTCTTCGAATCTTTTAGAATCTTTCCTTCTATTACATAACATGTACACATATTTCATGCTTTAGCTCATGAGTCACTTTCTCTAAGAAGCCTTCCTTGATTCCCTCTGCCCAGGTTAGATACCCTTTGTACTGTCTAATATGCTATTGGCTATAAGTAACAGTTATTGAAATACAATGCTATTATTACATAACAAGAAATTGGGAGGTATATAGATATGGGATTAGTTCTATACTATAATAATGTTAAGACTTGGATTCAACTTTTCTGCAATTCTCTTGACTTTTGCTGCATGGTCACAAGATAACTTCTGTAGCTCCAAATCATAGCCTCTCATGAAACACCAAGGGCAGAAAGGAAAGAAGATGCCTCTCTGTGATGATCTTAATCCTTAAGGAAAACCCTTCCCAGAGGACTTTGAAGGCTTTTTCTTTTAGCTCCCTGGCCAGAAGGGTGCATATTGTATGCCCTGGCTGCAATGGAGACATGAAGTGAGTGTCTGCATTTACAAAGGAAGAGGCTTGGCAGGCAAGGAAGAAAAACAAAAGATGTGACTGCTGGGTAAGCCAATAACAGAGCCTCCCTCTGGACTTCCACTGCCTCCAGTTCTTCCTATGGTCCATCATTACATTGCATGCAATTGCTTACTTTACTGTATCCACTAGCCTACAATCTTTGTTATGGAAGGACAATTGTGCTGAATGAATGAAAAAGAAACAGGGTATTATTACCTATACTTCTAATAACAAAACAACAAATTAACCAGTGGCTCCCTGATGAAATCCTGAAAGATAAAAGTTTAACCTCAAGGGCTATCAATTATGAGAAAAGCAAAACAAAGCACAGTTCCTATGTCCCTACCAGATAGCAAGATAGGGTAGGGATAGTGAAAGCAGAGAACTTGAGAGCTGGTGGTAGCAGAGGGATCTGAACTGGCTTCATGGAGATCAAACAGGTATGCACATCATTTGGGATTCTTTGGGTTGCAAGACATAGAAAATTCAAGTCAGTTAACATGGTAAGAAACAATTATTCTCTCAATAATCAAACTCAAGCTATGGCAGCTCCAGAGTTTATTCTGCTTTGTAATCCACAGCTTACCTTCCTCAGGCCACCGTAGTGCCAATCTCCATATCCACAGTGTTTATGGCAAGACACTTTTGCCTTTATTCTTCTTTTTAAGGGAAAGAATAGCTTTTCTAGAAGCTTTCCAGTAGATTTTTCTTCATTTTTTATTAAGTGGTGATATATTACACACTCATCCATAAACAAATCACTGACTGGTATGTGTGATCACGATTGAATTAAACCTAGTAAGATTTATCTTTGCTACATGTGGACACCTCAACAAAATTAGGTTCTCTTCTTCAAGGAAAAAGAGCAGGAATTGGAGTGGCTATTGGATAAGAAACCAGTGACATCTGTTATAAATGGCTATCCTGGAAAGAAGCAAATTCCAACTTTGGAATGAATAAGTCTGACAAGGCTGAGGTTCAGACCACACCTGTCAGTGTAGAATACTTCAGATGAAAGACAGCCTAGTCACACTGTTTGCCTACTGGTTTCTTCTGCAGCAGTCTCATGCAGAGATTCATATCATTGCTTTAGAACTCCTAGGACATAGATGCAGAATAACTTATTACATGCACACCCTCTGGGTTATTTCTTTGCAGAGGGACCAGGTGTTTTTTCTAAACACTAGGAGTTGTGTACCCTGAATGATTCTGGAAAAGTAAGACCCTGGCACTCACTCCTGTTGTTCTGGTTGGGGTCTGGACTCTGGCCTCTGATTTCATTAATGTCTGAGAAGCATCTCCATTTATATCTCATCACTTAGAGGAAAACTTCATTGTTTCAGATTTGGAATCTGCTTTTCTTGTTCCCAAACTGCCTGGTCATCTGGGTCATTCTTATTAGATATTTTGAGACTCTAAGTCAGCAAATCTGGGCTGTCATCTGTTTTTTTTTTAAAATAAAGTTTTATTGGGACATAGCCATACTCCTTTGTTTATACATTGTCTATATTTGCTTTTGAATTATAATGGCAGAACTGAGTAGTTGTGACAGAGATCCTATGGCCAGCAAAGCCTGAAGTATTTACTCTAGGGTCCTTTACAGAAACATTTGCTGATCTTTTTCTGAGAGAAAAAGAACAAGTGAGAAGCTAGAAGTCTATAAGTCAGATGGATGCCCAAACTCATATAAATAAATGCTAACCAAAAGCTGAACAGAAGTTAGAATGGCTTCAGGTGGTCTGGAACCAGTGACAGGGGTAAAGCCAGGCCTTACCAGGACCCTACTCAGCCTCTAGGGTATATGGGGCCTTCACATAGAATGGCCCCAGGGCCACATTGTCCTGGGAAGAAGCAGTTGTGAAATCTGGGGGTGGTTTTCTACACTGCCCAGTTTAACTGCTCCAGTCAGGCATGTTTTGCAATCTGACACACACATCCACCTGAGTTATTCTGTGGAGCCTCTGGATGGGCTGTAAAACACTCAGCCACAGACCTCCTTGTTTTCAAACGGGAGCCCAAGAAAGACTACAGCCGAAACCTGTTTATACAATTCAGGTTTTCCTAGTAACATTAGGTGGACATCAGACAAGTCTTAATCACTAACTCTGAATTGATATCTGCTAAAACTTAAGGCAGACAGAGTTAGCTGCTTAGGGTCCAGTTTTCTTACCTTTACTTAATCAAATAAACAAGTAAAATAAAGTCATGGAAGATAATAATTATTTAGCAGTCTTACCATAGACAATGCATTAAGCACTCTATGTACATGATCACAATCTCCACAGCAAAACTGTGGAGAGGATGTTATTACTACATTATCTCCTATAGATGAGGAAGTGAGGCCCAGTACCATGTTTCTCAAACCTGAAAAATTGGTTAAAACAGATTTCTGGTCCCTGGAGATTCTTCTTCAGCCAGTCCAGGTGAAGCTCGAGGTTCTGCATTCTAACACGTTCCCAGGTGGTATGGATGCTGCTGGCCAGGGCCACACTGAGCATACACTAGCTGAGCATTTAAGTGAACAACCAAGTCTCATGAACATTGTGGCAACCAGTTCTCAAACCCAGGTTTCACTCTGTGCCTCTTTATCTATTCTTATAAACATTTTTTTATAATCTGCCTACAATGGGCTCCAAAAAAGGTGAGAGGTGTTCAAACACACACTCCAAAAATCCTGTAAAAAAATTCAATGGATGCTATTTCCCAAATGCCTCAAGTCTTTCTCAGTTGAGGCCTTGCTTTTTTAGCCATCTTGGGAAAGGATGTTTGGACACTATATAGCCACACAGCCATGTAAATAACCTAATTGGCACAGAAGTTTGGTCTAGAGGAGTAGAACCTTCAAAATAGAATTATCAATTCTAATAACTCTTACCCAAGTAAGCTCACTCTTATGCCTTTTTTATATATGTTCAGGACTTGAGAAAGAGGTTATTGCCACATGATTTTGTTCCAGGAGTTTCAGCTCTCTACCTCATACCTTCTCTTACCATACAGAATGGATATTGCTTATTTAAAGGGATTATTTATTCTGTCCTAATATCCTAATGTTGTATTGTGCCTGAATATAAAATATTCAAGAACTTAGAGTATGTACAATAGAGTATCTGGATAGCATGACATGATATTGTCAATGTAGGTTTTGCAGTGCTGGCCAGGTGACTCAGTTATTGGAAAGTTATCCCACACACCAAAAGGTTGTGGGTTCAATTCCCAGTCATGGCACATACCTAGGTTGTGGGTTTGATTCCTGGTCAGGGTCTGTATGAGAGACAACTGGTCAACGTTTCTCTCTCACATCAGTGTTTCTCTGTCTCTTTCTCTCTCCTTACCTTTCTCTCTCAAAAAAATCAATAAAAACATATCCTTGAATGAGGGTTAAAAATAAAAGAAGGTGGGTTTTGCATTCAACTTTTTGTTCATGTACAAGCATTGCTGTTTACTATGTGACTTTGCTCAAGTTCCTAAATGGCCTGCTGTTGCCTTATCAATAAAATGGAGATCAAAATGCTTCCATAAAGTTGCTGTGAGTATTAAATACAAAACACTCAGCTATGGTATATAGAGAGGACTTAAAATGCTAATTATGAATTATTATATACATATCTATATTATATAATTACAATTATATAATTATTTACATATATAAGTATATCATATATATGTATTAATATTAATCAATAGATTATTATGCTATTGACTGCAATTACTAGTATGCTATTATCTAGTCATTAATAATGATTTATACTATTAATAAAAACATAATTGTTAATTATATATGCATATACTATATGCAATTATATGTAGTTATTATTTAACCTCCAGAGAATGTGTTTACTAACTGCATCTTTTAATCTAGAGTTCTAGCTGAAGAAGTGCACAGTGGCCCTGGATGTATTTAGTCGGTATAGCTTAGCTGCAGGCAGAGGTGTAGTGAACAATGTTCCACACTCATCAGTGTACATCAGTATCCTTTTGCTCAGATTACTTTCCTTTTGGAATAATCTCTTCTTCACTCTTTGCCTATCCAGTCTTCCAGTCTCTCCTCTGTTGTGAGCCCTTCCCAGACCACAGACACATGCTCTTGTTCCTCTGAACATACTACCTTTTAAATAAGTGGCTTCAATTAATTTATACTCTTTCCCATTTTTTCCTGTGTATAAGCTTACTTTGCCAGTCAGAATATACTCTCCTTGGGAGCAATTATTCATGTGTGACTTGTTTTGTGTCTGTGATCTTGTTATATATCACTTGATAAATATTTGAGTGGAAGCATGGAGAAATACACTAAATTTAAATGTATTCTTTGAGAAGAAGCAGGGTCTAAATTGTGACACAAAACACTTTTGCTCCTGGAAGAATAATCACTAGTCCTATTTACAAAGTAACAGAGTGTGTTTAAACCAGTGAAAGTAAAAAGCTTGCTCAGGCTGGATAGCTCTAAACAGGTTAGAGAGAAATAATGAGGCCATTCTAGTTGACTCCCCACAGCCAAAATACAATTTGGTACATGCTGGAGACTGGTTGTATGAACATTTCCATATGTGTGTGTGTGTGTGTGTATGTGCACATATATATAATTTAAATTTTAATTGCATTTATTGGGGTGACATTGGTTAATAAAATTGCATAGATTTCAGGTGTACAACTCCATAACACATCATCTGTAAATTATATTGTGTGTTCACCACCCCATGTTAAGTCTCCTTCCATCACCTTTTATCCCCAATTTACCTTTGTCTACCTCCCCCAGCCCTCTTTCCCTCTGGTAATTACCATGCTGTTATTTGTGTCTATGAGTTTTGTTTTTGTTTTTGTTTTTTTGCTTAATCCCTTCACCTTTTTCACCCAGACTCGAAACTCCCCTCCTCTCTGACAACTGTCTGTCTGTTCTCTATCTTTGTAAACATTTCTGAAAGCAGATCTTTAAAGATAATCCTGAGGTCAGCTCTCCTTTAACAAAATTATTATGTTTAGGCATTAGTCTAGATTAAAATGTCACATGAACTTTGGAGAGCATAAAGATGGGCATTAGGGACAAGCTCTGGAAAAATATAAGGAATTTAAGAACTACCATTAGACAGGTTCTATATTTTAGTCCTAATCCATGACTATATTTAGAGAATTTTCAACTAACTTGAAATAGCAAAATGTTGAGGTAGGAGACTGAACACCTCACTAGGTGTTGCCACTCAATGTGTTCATGAGAGAAAGCCAGCCCCACTGCCTGGATCTCTGTGGCATCACTGTTCCACTCCCCCTGAATTGGGATCTGCTGACTCACCTTGACTTTTCCACCAGTAGTCTCAGGAGGGAAAAGTTCCATTTTATGTGACAACTGACAAATAGGGCAGTGTTTTTCAAACTTTCACATACATACAAACCACCTAGAGGTACTGTTAAAATGTAGATTCTGAATCAGTAACTCTGGGAGAATCCATGATTCTACATTTCTAACATTCTAGATGCTGATTCTCCTGGTCCAAGGATCACACTTAGAGCAGCAAGTAGGTGTTGGCTGGTGGACTACTTAAAAAATGGCTGCATAGACCAACCAGCCAGGGTGCAACAAGGAGACACATGCACTGTTCTAAAGGAAACTAAAATAAGAACCTTTTAGAAATGAACACTAGAGAAGGAATTTGATAGCCTTCACAACAAGCATCCTACCCAATGTCTCTTGTCGGAGATGTCAGATTCATTAGCCCAAAGAACACGTTTTCCTTTCTAATCTGCAAAGGAGCTAGTTACAATGATGGAAAATAAGGGTAATTACAAGTAGTTACAGGCTCTGGAGTCAGACAACCCAGGCCTGACTTTCAGTTCTGTCTCTCATTCATTAGCCATGACTCTGGGAAAGTCAATTGCTCTTGCTAAGTCTCAATTTTCACAATTGGAAAGTAGGGATAACAACCATAGGGCTGTTGTGAGGACTGAAGAAAGAATACATGTAAAGTGCTTCATTTTATTCAATAAATTACAGTTTTACTTTTTAATTAGAGAACCAATCAGTCAAGAGTGATTGCATACTTGTTCAGTGAACACCATTGAGGTGTTCAGGGAAAGAGAGTAACAAAGAGAGAAGGAAGAGGTGACAGACAAGGAGATTCGACCACAGATCTCAAGTAAATTCCAAAATATACCTGGAAAGGCAAAGACATATACATGTGGAATAATTTAGTATTTCCACAGTGACATGCCAAGATACATCACAAGTAGAGTTATATAGAATACATAATTCATTCAGAGAAAGCAAATGTTTAAAAGGATATCACTGGAGGAAGGGAAACTGAAGGAGTCCCTAAACAAAGTCAGGGTTCTGTAAGTTTTTAAAAGATGTTTTATTCTTTAACAGGGTATTGATAAGAGCTACTATCATATGGAAACTATTTTTTAGAAACACCTGGTAGGACCAGTTTAGGGGACTGATTTTTTTCACATAGATTTAACACACAACAAAACATAACATGTGTCTGAGATGCAAGTCCAGTCAGAGATTAGATCACTAAAGCTAAATTACTGTAATTCCCATATTATTTCTGATTATGGTTTGAATGTGTCCTTTGGGTCATAAACCACCATTTGCAAAGGACTTACCATATATTTTTTTAAAGATTTTATTTATTTATTTTTAGAAAGGGAAGGGAGGGAGAAAGAAAGAGAGAGAGAAACATCAATGTGTGGTTGCTGGGGGTCATGGTGGGCAACCCAGGTATGTACCCTGACTGGGAATTGAACCTGTGACACTTTGGTTCGCAGCCCGTGCTCAATCCACTGAACTATGCCAGCCAGGGCTTGGATTTACCATATTTTTGGGACTATAAATGCACTGGACCATAAGATGCACCTAAGTTTTAGAGGAGGAAAACAAGAAAAAATATTTTGAAGCAAAAAATGTGGTAAACTATTTAATAACCTGTGATCCTGTGCCACTGTTGCCCCCCACAAAAGCCAGGTAAGCTACATTTGGACTATAAGATGAACTCCCCTTTCCTCCAAATTTGGGGGGGGGGAAGGGAAGAAAGTGCATCTTATAGTCTGAAAAATATGGTAAATTTTTGTAAAGCTCACAATAGTCCAAACCCTCTCTGTTTTGATATTTTTCTCATAATGGCAACTCTGAAAAAATCATAATAAAAGCTTATTACTTTCATAAACTTTCTCCATTAGTTGACTTTGTAGTTAAATGTGACTATTTTCCTGGTTGCACAAACCAGCCTGCCTGCCTACAACAATGAGATGGACTCATGGCTCTTGAAGAGGGTGGAAATAGGAGTCTTTGGGAATGAGCCCTGTTATTCTGGTTGCTGTGCCTCAGCCTGTGCACATATATGATCATTCTTCCTGGAGAAAGGAGCATAGGAAGAATAACATTTATAGTTGATTTTCAATTTGATTCCATCTACTAGATGGAACTATTCATAGCCATCGCAAATAAGTTTTTCAGATTAGAGGTTTAGAGTCATTGTTTTAGTTCTATTAAGGAAAATGTTGTTTCCTCTTCTTTCTCTTTCTTCTTAAGGCCCTGTCTTCAGCTTCTCAACTTTCTCTTCCTTCTTTATTTGGCAATTGCCTGTAGCTTTACCAGGATATTCAACAGGCACCACAAACTTAGTTAAACTTAACAAGCATGGATTGGCTGAGATGTTCATGGGTGGTGAACTGGCACAGAGGACTGAGATATGTTCCCTGTCCTCAAAGAGCTGATTTCTGAAAAGACAGACACAAAAATAAGTCATTTCACAATAGTGGTAGAGCTATTCCCAAGGCACAATGGGAATCACTGTCTTTAGAAGGTTGAAGTTTAGTGGAGGAAACAAGTATCTGACTACCCTGAACAAGGAAGAGTTATAGTTACAAATTCCTTCATAGCCCTTACATTATTAGCCTTAGTTTTCTAAATTTCACAATGATGATAATAATAACCATCTACCTCTAGGTCATTGAGTGGATATGTAGGTTAATATGTGCAAATAAATCATAGTTAAGTGAAGCATACAATGAGTGAGTGGTAGAGCTGGATAGGAATCTCATGGTGGGGTCTCAAGGCTGAGCTCTCAATCACAACACTGTCCTGTGAGTAGAGATGAAGAAGGGTGTGGCAGACACAGGGAGGAGTATAGCAAAGGAATGGGTGGGTGAAATTGCACAATAGTGTGTAAAGTCCAAGGCAAAGAGTGTCAGAGGATGCAGCTGGAGCATTAGGAGGAACTCTTACCCACACTAAGGAGCTTGACCTCCATCACCTGGACAATGAGAGTCAAGCAGAGGGTGCCGGAGGTGTGTGTTTGTGAAGAGACAGGCAGATCTCCAATGTTGAGGGATCACTCTTGCAGTGATAGAAGGGTGAGGCTGTGGTGAGAGAAGCTGAAAATAGCATGAGCTATTAGACTGAAACAGCAGCTGATGATAGGAGATGAGTACTTTGCCCCAGAGCAGTGGAAGTGACAGAAAATGGGGCAGTTTGAGAAATGTGGAGGCTGATCGGCAGGATTTGGAGCTGCTGTGCAGCCTGGGAGATGGTCCCTGATGGTGCCTGCCTCTGACAGAGATGCTCTGTGCAGTTTCCTCTAACACTGTGCCAGAGTGATCAGTATGACCAACTGCACGTAGTATAAGTGGTGATAGGTCATCCTGAGATTGAGTTACAATAGACTGTGCTTTCCATTTTGAGTTCTTTCTTTGGGATCACTTGCTGTGTGGGAAAACCAGCTGCTGTGGTGTGAGCTGCCCTATGGGGAGGCCCATGAGGTAGGGGACTGGATCCTCCAGCCAACAGCTGGTGAGGAAGTGAGGCCTGCCAACAGTGTGAGTGAGCTGGGGATTTGATTCTCCAGTTCAGGGTGAGCCTGGAGATGCCGGGGCCTGGGATGACAGCTTGTTGGTTTCCTTATGAGAGACCCTGAGCCAGAACCACTCTATGAAGTCAAGACTGCATGCCTGACACTCAGAAATTGTGTGAGATAATAAATGGTTGTCTTTTTATACTGCTTAAATTTTGGGATAATTTGTTGTGCAGCAAAAGCTAACTAATACAGTATTTTAGGGAATGGTAGAAAGCAGAAGACATTTGTGATGGCATCAGGCTTGGGTGGCTGTGCAGGTAGTAGTGAACTCAATCCTCCTCCTTTGCTGGCTCCTCCTTCTAACTTCCCCATTCTAGCAATGGTACCACTGTTCTCCCCAGACACAGGCTCACACCTACACAGCCACTAGTGCTTGCCAGATAACTGATACCCAGGTCTGCTGATACTATTTTCTAACCGTTTCCACTCTGTCCTCCAATTTTCCACCAGTCTACTGTACTTCACTTCCTCCCTACATATTACTACATTTTAGCTGTAAAATCACAAAAGCTTCTTTATTTATTCTCCTTGCCCTTTGTTCCTCTCCTTCCTTTGTACTGTCAAAAGTTAATCTTCCTAAAGTTACATCTATAGCTTTATTGTGGTGTCTGGAACTGAACCTATAATATCTCTGAGGTATGCCTGTATATGAGTAAATAATCGAATGAATGCAATCACTGTATTTTCATTTAATTTGGTGCCACAGTGATCTATATAAAATAGAAAGAAAAGTAAAACCAACTTAATATGTGTAGGTTTAGAAAAAATAAAATTTGTTGATACATATGGGTAAAATAGATTTTAGCAACTAAAAGCTACATTTTATAGACTTCTTCACAAGTTTCTGGCATATATGAATGCTATACAATGGTAATAAATCCCAAATTTAATACTCACAAAGAAGCTAAGATACAGGGACTATTATTGTTTTCATTTTATGGATGGAGAACTTAAAGCTCAAAGAAGTTGTGTAACTTGACTAAAGTTGCACAGCTAGGAGGAGGTGTAGCTGGAATTTGAACTAAGAATCTGTGCTCTCAAATGTTGCCTTCTACTACCATTTCTGTAAGGCAGCAATTAGTTTTGTAAATTTTTTGGGGGGTGGGAGTTGTGTGCTTTGATTTTTTCAGAGTATTTATCCCCAAAAGACAGGGTCCACAAAGAAGAAGCAGGTTTATATCTTCTAGGGCTTGTTGGGTATATAAGAATGTTCCTCCCCACAGCTATGGTGTGTCATCTCCACATGTCTGTCCTGATGTGCTTTTCCCTACACAAACCCTCTCTTTCTTTTACTTCTGTCTCTCACACAAACTTTCTCAGAGCATATTCCACTTGATCACAAGCCTAGTGCAAAAGTGCATCTAGGAAGATCCAATGTTGGGACACTTGGAGTCATCTTATTTTCTTCTCTGTCTTAAGAGGCCTGAATGCCAGTGTAGTGGAGGAGATAGAGGTGAGCAGGGTTCTGGTCATGTCTGTATCCACAGCAATTGTTTAATCTATCACAGCCTCCAAGGCTTTCCACCTTCTTAAGGAAATGATAGTAGCATTTTCATCACTATACCTTTGAGCACAGTGCTTAGTAGTGAGCTCAGAAACAGCTGAGCTAAGTCTTAGAGTTCTAGGTGCTATTCCTTAGAAGTTTCTACAGAGATGGAAATGTTTGCTATTTATGCTGTTACAGGTGGCTATGGGGCACTTGAAATTTGGCTAGTGTGACAAAGGAATTGATTTTTAAATTTTATTAATTTTAGTTAATTTAAATTTAAGTATCCACAAGTGACTAATAACTACTGGACAGCACATTTCTTGACTACAAAATCTCAATCCATTTATTTTATAGGGTTGTGGTGAGGGATAAACGATGAAAGATGAAAATAAATAGCAGTGTTTTGTGATAAAGTCAGATAACCTCGTTTAAATACCAACTTTATTCCTTTATACTTAACCTCTCTGAGCCTCTGTGTCCTCATCTGAAAAATGGGTTTTATGATTACTATCTCTTACAGAGCAGTCAAGTGGATTGAATAAGATAATAGATATAAACTACTTAGCAATCACTTGGCACGTAGTAAATCCTAAACAAATGATAACTTTTTCTTTTTAAAATTGAGAATGTTCTGGAAAGTACAAAGTTCTGAGTAGGGACAAGGGATCCCATTATTATCAGGAAATGACATGGTCTGTGATTGCCCCCCTGAACTGTGCCTTTTCTTGATAGGACATGGATGTGTGGGACTCTTCCCCCTTCATAGCCCCCTTTTGGAGTCACATCTTAGCTCACAAATACCTGATGTTTCAGAGGCGTCTTTGAAAGATTTCTCAGCTCCTTGGTGACAAGTGTGCTGTCCCTGCCCCACACGGGGGGTGGTGGGTGGTGACGGGAAGTGGGATGAGGCCTATTCTTTTGGTCCCCTTCTGCTTAACCTCTGGACACTGGTCAGTTTTCCTTGGAGTCTGTGCAGTGAAGGCAGGCTTTGTCTGGACAGGGAGAGGCTGGTCTGGCTGCCGCAGCAGCCAATGTTCTTGCTTATTTCTCTCAGTGTTGGCTGCCTTTCTGTTTATCCAGTCAGGAGCTCAGGCTCGAGGTGGGTAGCATGGAGCTTTGAGAGACAAAAAGCAAATGTCCCCAGAACTGTCATTGCCATGGGCAGCAGCCATGTTTATGTTGTTGTTATTGATGTGGCTCCATGATGGCATGTGCTTCAAGGCATCAAGGAGAGCCCATTGGCTGTAGTGGCTGAAATTGTCACCAATATTTTATAGTTCCCTGACAGCTACCAGCCGGGGAAAGTGCAAATCACTTGAGGGAAGCAAATCCTTGCCCCTCCAGCCTGATGCAGGAGAGCTCTTTGCAGTGCATGGGAACTGATCCCAGTTCTTACTGCTCCTATGGTCCCCACTTCACCCCAGGACCATGGTGCAAATCTACTCTGCAGAAGGGAAATTGAGGAAGAAGAGAAACTGGATCACAGACTTAAATGGTTTCTTTAGCAAAAATTGCTAAGGGTGAAGCAGTGCCAATTGCTGATGTTGGAACCCAAGCCAGGAGCTTATCACTTGGCATCTTATTATACATTGGCATATTCATTGTCTGCCCCTGCCAATGGAATACAAGTTCCATGAGGGCAGAGATTTTGTCTAGTTTGTTCATCACAGTATCCCCAAATCATGGTACAAAGACACTCCTTAATAAATATCTGTTGAGTAAATGAATGAAGAACTACTATCTCCTTACTGAGGAATAATTTTTAAAGATTTTATTTATTTATTTTCAGGAAATGGGGAGGGGAGGGAAAAAGAGAGGGAGAGAAACATCGATATGTGATAGAAACATACATAGGTTGCCTCTTGCACACCCCTAACTGGGGACCTGGCCAGCAAGCCAGGCATGTACCCTGACTGGGAATTGAACCAGAGACAATTTGGTTTGCAGGATAATACCCATCAAACTGAGCCACACCAGCCAGGGTAAGGAATCTTTAAACATATTTTAAGTACATTTATTCAGAAAGCTCTTGACTATAAATCTGCTTCCAAAAGAACCAGACATGTTGATCTGGCAGACACATGAACTCATTGACTCAGTGACACTCAAACATTTCACCTTTTCTCCTTACCTCCCCTCCCTCCCACCTCCCTCCTTCCTTTCCCCTCCCCCCATGCCTCCCTGTCTTCCTCCCTCCCTCCTTCCTTCTTTCATTTGCTCATCTAATATTCACTGAATGCATAAGTAACAATGCATTCTGAAATGTACATTGCTAAGACACAGTCTTAAACACATTTGTCCTTGATCAGCCAGTGTGTTTGTAAAAAAACAAAACTGGAGCTTCTACTCTGTGAAGGATGAAGGTTCATTGGTACTTGGAGAATTTGCTGAAAGATGGGATTAAAACTGGAGGTACAAGTTGAACTGGGCAGTTTATAGCAACATCCTGAAAATCACCCAAGGGAAAAATGTAAGAAGAGGAGATATAATCTATGGTATTTTTATGGTAGGAATAGTTCCTGGACTAAGTAAGCCACTGATTCAAAATACACAGTGCAAATGCATTCTACTGAAAAATCCAACTAAATTATTCTTGAACATAAAAATATGATCTCAGCTGGTAGCATGGGTTGTTTGGGGTCTGGCATGACTATGGAGTATATTGATGTAAAGCAGGGGTCAGCAAACAATGACCCATAACCTGCTTTTATAAATAAGTTTAATTGGAAGGAAGTCATGCTCATTTGTTTATGAACTGTCATTGTTGCATTCATACTGCAGCAGCAGAACTGAATAATTTCAATGGGGACTCTACGGCCTACAAAGCCTAAAACACTTACTGTCTGGCCCTTTACAGAAAAAGTTTGTTGACCCCTGGTGTAAAGGAAAGATGTTTTGTGCCAAATGAGATCCTTTAAAAGAAAACATGGCCCACATTAGGTGTGGTACACTGATGTTTATATACCTGCCTTCCCTATCAGTGAAAGGCAGCCAATAGTTCATAGTATTATATCATCATCACCCAATAGAGTATTGTTCTCTGGAACTCTTTCTGCAACATGGCCACTAAAATAATGAGATAATTTTCCGTAAATGAAATTGTCAAAGGATCAAAGTATTTTCAGTCTAGGCTTCCTAAAGCACTGCCCCTTTGCTGTCTCCTGCCAGAGCTGAATAAAACAATCATATCAACTCATGTATATCCTGAGGCTTGACTTGGCATACAGCAGCCTAATAACTGAAGGTTTCTTCACCTGTGCTTGTTTTGTGGTTACAGGTCTCAAAATGTTCATAACTTGATTAAACTTGTCCCTTCTATGCCTTCCTCATTTTGTAGGAGGATTGTTTATGATTTTGAGTTACATAATTCTTGGTTTCCCAACAAAGAAATTAGCAGGTGGTGTACCTCTTTGTTTTTAAAGTTGCCTCCTCCCTGTGTAAAGATTTGGAGCCAGGTGTCTCTCACTAAGTCCATCAGACTCAAGCATCCAGACCTCCTAGGCATTCCTTAAAACCTAGCCCTGATTTTTAAAATTTTAAAATAAATATTTTGCAAGAGGGTTGAAAGTTTGACCTTTACTCTTACTGCAGTGCCGAAATGGAAAAAATGGGATCCTCCTCCACTGCTTTGGTGATAAAGCCTTGCTAGAAAGATAACTGAAACAGAAGTTTGCAGATATATTGATACATTTAATGTAACTCTCACAATCCAATAGAGTTATTTTCACCCTTTTACAAGTGAGTAAACTGGCACTTAGAAAGTCCCAATAACTGAACCAAGGACACCGAGATAGTGAGATGCAGAAGCAAGATTTAAACCCACACTTTTCCTACTCTGTGGTTCTTCTTCCCAACAAAAGCATGGGTGAGGGCTATGACACAGAGCTCTCTGTGATCAATACCTCATTGATATCCTGTAGTCAGAGTTAAGAGAGTTTTATAATAAATGAAAGAAAGTTGGTTTACATAATCGTAACCAGTGTGCAATGAACAATTATTTTTATTGTTATTTCAAATGCAAATTAAGATAGTGGGCATCTGGAAAGTGGTGGTGGAGTAGGGAAGAAAGAATAAATTAAGTTCAATTTTATTTGGAGCACCATTGTAAAGGAAGAAGCTAAATCTGTATGAAAAGGTGAAGGAAGTGTGGTCAAAGTCAGCCTTAAGAACACAAATATTCTTTTAGTCATGGAGAGTTTGTTAAAATGTAGTGGGTCTTACCAAAAATGTCAGTGATAATTGCTTTAGAATATAAAGTCTTTGCTATCCTTTGTCCCCCTTGTCTTTCACCTTTTCGTCTTCTTTCTTCTCTTGTTCATTCACATATTTATTGGTTGCTGATTCAAGGCCAGGCTTTAAGCATGATCTTTGGGCTATAAAGATGAAAAGACATATATGCTGCTCTCCAGAATCTTAAGTTTAAAGCTTTTATGGTGAAACCATTTTCCCCACTTGTGGGGATAGAGAATCAGGGGTATTATTGAAATACAACCCCAAATATTTCTGGGGTTCAATGTATCATGGCATATGCAAAGTGGTTTGCCTCTACAATTTGAAGTTTTATCCTAGGAATTGCCTACTGGACATCTCCTTCTGCCTCATCACTGCTCTTTTCAGTCCCTTAAACTACAACTCCAAGTTTAGCTTCTTTTGATTCATGGGGATAAAGGCCAAGGGAGAGGTAGGCAGTAGTTGGTTTATTTTAGCTTCCCAAGCAACCACAAGGCAGGGAGAAGATGTACAAATAAAATATTGCTATAGTGAGTTAAACCTACATTCTCCTTTCTAATGATTCACTGTCATTAGGGAGCCCAAGGAACTTGGGGTAGGTGGAAATGAGATGATAGCATAACATTCTGATCTCCATTAAAAACTAAGAATATTTCATTAATCAATTATTTAAAATCTAAAGAATTTACTTCTTTAAAGTATTTTTACTGCTTTAAAAAATATATACTCCCATAGAATGTACAGCACCAAGAGTGAACTCTAATGTAAGCTATGAACTTTGGGTGATAATCATGTGTCAATATTGGTTCATGAATTGCAACAAATACAGCAGGACGATGATAGTGGGGAAAGCTTCACACGCAGTGTGTACATGTGTGTGTGTCTGTGAGTGACAAATTCTGCTGTGAATCTAAAATTGCTTTAAAAAATAAAGTCTATTAAAAATAATATACATTCATTGGTAAAACATGTCAAAATTGTAAGAAAGAACAAGAGAGAGGTAAAAATCCCTTAACATTCTTCTGTTCCTAATGTGAGATGAGTAGGGCTAATGACTACGTGACCATCCTAAGGCATTTCTCTGACCATACCTGTGTGTGTACAAATTTCCATAAATAAAGATGTGTATGTGTGTATTTGTGTTTCACTCAACATATTTTCATATTGATTAATATGGGTTTACATATTTTTAATAGTTGCCTGGTATTGCAGATATTAATATGCCATAATTTACCTAGCTAGTCTCTTACTTGATAGTCATTCAGGATTTTTTCCTTTTTGCCCATACAAATAATGTTGCAGTAAACATTTCTGAATGTATAACTTTTGCCTATTACAATATTTCTTATTACATTTCCCTCTTTTTTATTGAGGTACAACTGACATATAACATATTGCTTTCAGCTATACAACATAGTGATTCAATATTTGTTTTGCAAAATAATCACCACAATAAGTTTGCTTAACATCTGTCAACATACATAATTACAGAATTTCTTCCTGTGATGAGAATTTAAGAAGTCTACTCTCTTAGCAACTTTCAAATATACAACACAGTATTATTAATTATTATTATTAACGTCACCATGTTGTACGTCACTTCCCTAGGACTTATTTCTTTTATAAGTTGAAGTTATACTTTTTGACCTCCTTCACCCATTTTGCACACCCCTATTACCTGACTCTGGAAACCACCAATCTGTTGTCTGCATGTATGAGTTTGGTATGGTTTTCTTTTCTTTTTTTTCAGATCCCGTATATGAGGTCTGTTTGGAAAAGGTCCAGCCATATTTAATATGACAAGTAGAGTTTGTGTGACATCATGTAACCTGGCAGCCAAGGACAGTGGACCAGAATGTGCATGTGTGAACAATGATGACTTTACTGTACTAGTCAGTAGGGGATATTGATGTCACTGAGTGAGCATGTCACTGAGTGAGCATGTGTACTATATTTGTTGCTCTACTCGCTCATCTAAAATGAGTTAATTTGTGTTAATTTGTTAGCAACAAATTTTGTGTTAAGCTTGAACATTCCTGGAGGAAACTATTTGAATGACTCAGAAGGCCACAGCTGTGGGCAACTGGTGATTTGCAGCTTCATCACAACAACGCACCGGCTCACACATCATGTATTGTGCAGAGTGTTTTGGCGAAACATCAAATCATCCAGGTGACTCAACCCCTCTACAGCCCAGATTTGGCACCCTGAGAATTCTGGCTTTTCCCAAAACTAAAATCACCTTTGAAAGGGAAGAGATTTCAGGCTGTCAATGAGATTCAGGAAAATGTGATAGGGTAGCTGATGGTAATTGGGAGAAATGTGTCAGGTCCCAAGGTGCCTACTGTGCAGGTGACTGAGGTGTCATTGTCCTATGTACAATGTTTCTTGTATGTTGTATCTTTTTCAATAAATGTCTCTATGTTTCACATTACATTGCTGGATACCTTCTGGACAGATCTCATATAAATGAAATCATACAGTATTTGTCTTTCACAATCTTTTAGAGAGAGAATAAGGGAGAGAGAAACATCAATGTGAGAGAGAAACATTGATTGGTTGCTTCCCATGAGTGTTCAGACAAGGGATCAGAACTGCAACCTAGGTATGTACCCTGACCAGGAATTGAACCCACAATCTTTTGGTTACAAGATGATATTCCAGTCAACTGAACCACACTGGTCAGGGCTGAACCTGTATATCTTTCCAGTCCATGCCACATCTTCAGAGAGGTTATGCGTCATGTAAACTTAATATACACTGTACAAGGCAGTTCTTCACAGAAAGTACACTTCTAGGCAGAGAACCTTGAATAATTCTAGATTCAATACTTCTATTAGAGAACGAGGAAGAAGATTTGACTGTGAGATCACACATGTAAATATGTAATTCCTTAGCTGAAAGCCTTGCAAATAGTATGTGCTCCCATAAACAGTAGCTGCTGATATTACCATTATTATTGCTGTTTCTTTTGTTTTGGCCCATGTTAAAAAAAGATCTGTGCATGGCACAAGATGGCTTGAACCACAAGACATGCAAAGAGAACCAGATTTCCATTCCTTAAAGGTTTTTGGCTTTGGCTGTAAATTATCATGAATCTCAGAAACAAATGGTCAACCTGAGAATGCAGTTAACTCAACTAGCCTCTTTAGATACACAGTGAAAAGGTTATGAAACAGAGACATGTAGACCACACATTCAGTGACAGCTATTATAATGGTATTGTTTTGCTTTATCCTTTTTAATTATAACACAGCTGTAAAAAAAAACTCCAAACAAAAAATAATATCGAACTGTTTCTGCCCAAACCTACCATGCTTTTTGTGAGAACATTATGTGGCTCCTGTGTCTGCTGTGGTTTGAAACATCAACTTCAGGAGGAAAAAAAATCTTGTTTTTAGCCTAGGCTTGGATTTATGTCTCTATTCTTTGTTTGAAGGGGAAATGGAAGCAAAATTAGTGAGGTTAGTTTAGGCTGCTAGAAGCAAGTAACATGAGCCAGTTTTCAGTGTTCTAAGATGAGTAAAGCAGGAAAAAAGCTAGATGAAGAGCAAGAATTTCTATTTCTTGTCTGTGTCTGTGATAGAATTCATTTCAAAATTATAAGTAATTGTGTTTTATTAGCGTTAAAGACAACCAAGTTGGTAGCATTAAATTTGCTACTAGAAATATTAGAAATAATGATTTGCTTGATGCCTTCCTGACTTCCAATCAATAACCAGTCTTATCAGTTACAGCACATCCTCACTGAAGTCTCTATCACCTCCTTTGTGAACAGAGTGAGACCTTCTGAATTGAAATTTTGTGTCATGTCAACCCAATTAGTTATAAATAATAATAATGACTACCATTTATTGTTCACCTCTTAGGTCTTTTGCATGTATGATCAATATTTATTGAGATCTTAATATGTGCCAGGGATCATTCTAGGTGCTAAATTTAGAGCAGTGAACAAGATACCTACGGGCCCTGCTTTTTCAGTTTCCATTCTAGTAAGAGAAGACAGTCAATAAGTTCATAAGCAAACAAAAAGAGAATCAGTGCTATGCAGAGAGTTAAAATACAGTGATGTGATAGAGAGTGATTGGGTAGTCCAGAAAGGACTCTCTGATGGAAATATTTTTAAACTGAAATCTAAATAAAGGAAACTCCACCTAATTAAGGGTGGGGTGGACAATTTAATCCTCATGATAACTCTATCAACCCTGTTTGAAAGCAGAGGAAAATGAAGCTCGGAGAAGTTAGGTAAGTTCTTTACAGTAGGGTTGGGATTCAGATACTGCTCCTATGTCCACTAAATCCTACTGTATTGGGAATAATATAGTCATTAAGTTCACAGATGTCTCTCTCCAGAGATTACAATGATGGTAATTTGGGAAATGGAATCTCAGAGTTTATTACTGCAAGGTGGGACCAGCCTGAGTGACATAGATTTGAAAAGGGAAAGTGAGCATTTTGGTCAGCATCCAAAGCACTTGCCAGTTTGGAGAACAGGGGATGGCGGACTCCTGAGCCATACTTCTAGGTATTATCAGTTTAGAAGGGCCAGGGAAACTCTATTTTTTAACCTAGGTGATTGTGATCCATCTTGCCCTTGGTCCAACTTCGAGGAACACTCTCTTATGCTCGTGCTTCTTGACTAGGGGTGGGTTTTTGTTTGTTGTTTGAGTGGGTTTTATTTTTTTTTGTTTTTGTTTTGGCCTTCATGAGACATTTGGCAATGTCTGGAGACATTTTTAATTGTCACAATTGGTGTAAGTGTTACAGCTATCTAGTGAGAAGAGGCCAGGGATGCTGCTCAACATCTTATAAGGCACAGGACAGACTCCATAACAAAGAACTATGTGGCCCAATGTCACTAGTGCTGAGGTTAAGAAACCCTGCCCGAATGAACGTCTCTTCTGAATCAACTTCATTCCCTGCTCGCCTCAAAGAAAAGGCATCACCCCCTTTAGAACTTCCATAGCACTTTATCATGTTAAGAATGATCTTTATGTGTGTGGTTATCTCCCTGACAGAGAAAAACTTTCTTGCTACATGCATTTCTGAGTCTGGCCTTACCTCTCCTCCAGCATATAGTCCTCATTCCATGAATGTTCATTTAAAATATTCTTTGGGAGTGACCAAAAAATGACTTGGGGACTGCTAACATAACTAGTGTCTGCAGGAGAAGAAAAACCCAAGGGCCTAATTTTCAGTCTAAAAGTTTAGTATAAATCTTCCAGTCTTCATCTAAGAAAAATGGCTCCCCATATATATTTTTTCAACATACACCAAATACTACAGTTGCTTCTGGACCTGCTGGGATGTCTAGGCAAGTCAGCTGTGTGAACATAAGGCCCATCCAGGGAGCTCCAGCATCACACCAGGAACCTCATTGGCTGTAGTGTCTGGCTACCAGTTGGCACCTCTGAGCAAACTAACTCAGTCCCTTAGCCAACTATGAATTCCAGGAAATCAAAACCCAACAAATAACTCTCTACAGACTGTGAGGGAATTAGATGAGGAAACAGTGTCATTAGTGGCTCTAAAAAGAGCCGGATAAGATAATTACCTTTGAAGATCTTTTAAGAAGACACACAACTGCAGAGAGAGAAGCAGCAAAGGCCTTGTTTATTTGTTGATAAGAGCTGTCTCTATGTAGACAGTAGACCTCAGAGTGTTGGAAACCCAATCAGTATTTGAGTACTACAGAGTTACTATGCTGCCGGACTGACCATAGTTAAAAATAAGAAATTACCATTAGTGAGGCTGATCTGACCACATTTTTCACTAAATTGATCACGATAGTTTACCTGACTTTGATTTTTATTCCAATTTTAATACTTGGCATGAATATTGTGATGAAATGCATTCACTGCTTTTTCACTTCATATGTTGGAGCAATCTATCGGCACCATTAATTCTTTAAATGCAACTTTAAAGATATTCCACCTGCAGCAAGATTGTTGAATATAGAAATGAAATATATCAAGATTGGTTGTGAAATTCAACTGATATAGTAATTTTCCTCCTGTGGTTAATTGCCCATGTAATAGTTTGCTCTTTTTCTTTTTCATGTTTTACTTCTCAGTCTTGGCAATATGTACTAAAATGACCTGGAGTTATGAAAAGTATGAAAATGTGTTTGTTTCAAATAGTTGTCTGGGTTCTCAGGAACTGCTATAAAGGACACATGGACAAAACCAAGGGGGAGGGGGGAAGCAAGGGTGGGAGGTGGGTTTGGCTGCGGTGGCAGGGAGCGGTGGGGGGAAAATGCAGACAACTGTAATTGAACAGCAATAAAATAATAAAAAAAACACAAATAGTTGACTGGGTTCTTCATCAACTAGAGGTCCAGCACAGGTGTGAATATTTGTTTATAATCCAAACACAGCAAAGTAAATAGTTTCATTTTGTACCCCCACTTTTCCCATTCAATGCTTTGAATATTTTCTTTGCGATGGTCAGTGACTTTGTTTAACTTTAAAAAAATGCTGAATGGAAAGGAAGGGCCAGGAGACTCATGACTGTTTGTACAAGGGCTTGAAGTGACTGATGGCTAAACTAAGCTGGCACAGAGGCTTGACATTTTGTCAGCTCCCCTGAGGAGTCAAATGTGATGTCTATGACTCACCTGTCAAGTGTTGATAGAAAAACAACTTTGTCATACATAGCCTTTAAGGGTATATACATGACCTCTACCCTGGAGCCCCTTCCAGAGTTTTCTACTGGGTATCAAAATCCTCTCAAATATCTCCAGCTGGAAAGTTCCTTGAACTGTAATAGCAGCTCATTATTTCAGCACTGGTGGTCATTGTTGAGAGTACCCCACCCCCCACTTTTATATTCTCTCCCTTGGCAAGGACCAGTTCTGAAATCTCATTGATAACAAGAGAGAGGGACTGTACTCTTTGTCCAAAACTCAGTCACCTTTGCCTGCTTGATGAATCTGTCTTCCTAAAAACAGCCCTTCTGTTTTTTGAGGCCACTGAGATACCTGTCCTCATCTCAAAGTTCTGAAGTGCTAGAAGGATCCTGCAAGACAATAAACATTTCTATGCTATGAGGTTCAGTGTTTTCTGAGGGCTTCTCTCAGTTTCCCTTTTTGCATAAGAGGCAACAATAAAGAGGAAGACAGCAAGATATGCTTGATACCAAGGTTTGATGTAAAAAACCCGAGTACTGAATTTAAGACAATTTGCAAGTCCACCAAAGATTATTAAAAATAAATAAATGAGAAAACAACTGATGTAGGATATATCCAGGAAAAAAGACTTCATGCCTGAGGCAATAAATATGCCACAAATGGAAAGGTGCTTCTTCAGTAAACGTAGCAAGAAAATTGTTTAGTACATTGAGCCCATTCAGAGTAATAATAAATGAATTTCACGGAGGAAAACAAAATCACCTTAAAACTATGTTGAACTCCACCAGTGTTGTAGATAGGAGTCCTTGGGTCAGTTATTGTGTTTACAACCGCCCCCCCCCCCCAAAAAAAAAACTAAACTAAAATGGCCTTGGGCAGAGTATCTTCAAATCAAAAGAACTGCAACATTGTAGTTTAAGCCAGAATATTTCCACTGCTCCTTCTAGAGACGGTTCCTTTTTCCTGCCGTTCCACAGATGGCCAGACTAAAAGACCCAAGCATTTGCTGAGCACATGGAAGCACATATTTGTACTTCCTCTTCAGAAGTTTCCTTAGAAGCAAGCTAAAAATAGCCAGATGAAAGGGAAACCATGGTCAGTATCTTTAGACAGAATTAACATTATTTTTCTCATTTTATGGATGAGAAAATTGAGATTCAGAGAAGTGAAGTGTTTTTGCCCCAAATTACATAGCTAGTAAATGACAAACTCAATGAGGACTTGAATTTCCTTCATTTCTTTGAAGCCTGGAAGCCATTGCTTACTTCTAAATCTAAATTTATACATTAGTATACTCTATAAATACAATCTATTTCATAACCAGTGATCACAAACAAATCAGTGGCTTATAATATTAAGTCACAGGAACAGGACCTGTCCTTGAGTTGGTTTGCCTTGGGATGGCTGGTATAGTGTGGGTTCTTAACTTTGTGCAGGAAAGATTTCACAGCATGAGCCCTGGTGATTTTCAGAGTATGTTTATTAAAGCTGGGACAGTGAAACAAAGGAAGAGCTTAGGGTAAGAAGAAGGAACAGAGAGATCCTAGGCAGTGCTCTGCATTGACTCTCTAGAAATGTTATAGGAAAGAAGTAAGCCAAGGTGGGACTACTTTTAGCTCACTAAAAAGTCAGAAAAAAGGGGAGACAGGTTCAGGGGGTTAGCCCAGGATGACCTGCTGCTGCCTATTTCTTCCTTGGCTGCATGTCTTTCAGGGACCCTTAGAGAGGAAAGAAAGGCATGGGCGTGCTACAGAGAGAGAATGCTCTGGGTCATTGTCTTCAGGGTTTTTTATCTGTTTTCTAAAGGTGAGAATTTTAGAGAAGGCTTTAGAGGGTTTCAGTACAATATTCATCCACTTTATGCTGATGCACCAAATGAGATTCATTCTTCTGATTTCATCTGTCCCTGGGTGTGATTCACACTATCTCCCTGAGTAGGATGATTTAAGCTATTTACCCTCTGGTTGGGAAGGAGAAGTATAAATAATTTTTCTTAAGTGTCCTTGGTTAAAGAATATAGGATTTTGTGATTTACTAGATGGCTGTAAACTGGCTGTTTATCTGTCTCAGTTATCTTATTCCACTGGTCTTACTAACCCGATTCAATTACATTTCAGGAAAAAACAAAAGCTGCAAAGTTATTATTGTTCTAATGATTTTTTGAGCCATTCTTGATAAAATTTCCTGGGGATAATAATAGCAACTCAGCTAGTCTAGGTGCTTGAATGAGCTGATACCTGTTCAGGTCACCATTCAATCTGATATTTGCAGTATCATATTTGTCTGATTATCTGTTCTAGAACAACTCTGCAGCTTATCCAGTGTTGTAATAAACTCTGTGGCCTGCCCAGGTTTCTTGGAAGGTTAGATCAGCTCTTCTACCCTTCTTGTTGGAGCCTAGTCTTACTTTTTAGTCAGTTTTGTCATATCCTTTGAGAGATTGTGTACTCTCCACCTGAAGTTGCTCAGCTTCCTCAGCCACCAAAAACCCTAGACAGATCTGCCTAGTTCTCAACTTGTGGCGTAGGCACCTGTTTGGGCTAAGAAGTTAACGCAGTTCTCTTGATGCAGTCATTATGGATGAAATGAGACATTCACACAGACTACCGAGTCCGGTGGAGGACAGGGGACAGCACGGCTTTTCTCTCAAGGGGAGCAAAAGCCTTAGCCCTTGCTCCAATGAGCTTTTATTGTCTTACTGGGCACATTACAAGAAGATCCTCATTAACTATGCACAGGCTTGCTTTTGGTGGTTACCTTTTACAGAAAACAAAGGAGCCAATGCTGCTAATAACATCACAGAAGAGGGATATTTGCAAATAAAAAGGCAGAAGTAGTTGGACTGGTTACACTCAGCTTTGGAAGGTTTAGCATGGATTTTAGGAAGTTGCTTTGCAGTAAATGTCCTTAATTCAGGGTGAGGGAGTTTTAGCAAAAAGCAAGGCTCATAGCAGCCTAGATACATTGCAGGCCTGATTCCCCACAGGAGAACCTATTTGTGGGCGTGGGTCCTGTGCATCTCCCAGTGAGAGCTGGGCCCATACCATGCAAAACAGTCTACTACACTCTCTCATATCAGAGAAGTTACTCAAATGCTTTAGTCTCATGATCTGGGAAATTGCCAGTGTCAGGGAGTGAAGGATCAATCTCTGGAAGGAAAAATGGCAATGTGTTCTGAGTCAAACATAATTTTTCTAGATTTTTTGGTGTCTGAATACTCTTTCTTAGACCATTTAGTTTATTTTGAGAAATACTGTGAAAGTTTGACTGCAAAAGATGGTGTGCTACCTTGCTGCTCCATACACCAGCAGCATTGGCTTCACCTGGGAGCTCATTAGGAAAGCAGTATCTTGGCCCCAGACCCACTGAACTAGAATGTGAATTTTAACAAGGTCCCAAGTGATGCATATACACATTGAAGTTTGAGAAGAGTCCTGGGGCTGGAGAGATCCACACAGGTAGCTCTTTGATTTTGCTTCCCCTATTCCTGTGATCTATGGTCACTGGGGGAGAGGCAAGCTCTTTTCAACAATACCTTTCTCTCCTCCACCTCCACCTGGTTCATCCCTTCCCTTCTTTTTCAGTTTCCTTGTCCTACCTGTCCACCACCAGCCCTTTTCCATTTAACTCTTTATAATCCTATTTGTTTGACATGAAATACTACTATATATTATAGTCTTTTTTTTTCCCTAGAAACTTCTCATGCTTTAAGAATAGAAGTCTCCTTTTCAAGTAGAGGCCACTCGCTCTTCCTTACTTTTTATAACTCAGGACACAAAGTAAGACTCAGATTTCCTCCCACTTATTATGGATGCTGCCAGCTCACATTCATTCTAGAACTTCTCTTTGGAAGATTTCTTAAATATGCTTGATAACTTGTCTATATTAAAATTAGGAACTTAGATTCAATAAATAACAGTAAAAAGAAAATGAAAAATCAGTTTTAAATGCACATGGCACTCAGATTAGTGTCTAGAATATATAATAAACTCATATATATCAATAAAAAAATTAAAATTAAAATCCATTTAAAAGAAAATGGAAACATGATACATTGAGGCAATCCAGACCAGGAAACATGACTAGCCTGCATGAAAAATGAGAAGATGCTCAATGGCAGTACTAATTAGGGAAATACATGCAAAAACCCTAGCAAATACCATTTCAGAACCAATTAAAAAGTTGGACAATATCAAGTAGGGATGATGATATGGAATCATGGAAATTTAGACTCCTGGATAGAGTGTAAATATTTATAACCACATTGGAGAGCAACTTGGCAGTACCCAGTGAAGCTAAAGAAGCTCTTACCCAATGACCAAACACTTTTATTGCTAGGTGAGTCCAGAGCAGCTCTCACCTGGATGCATAAGAAAATATGTACAAGAATATTCAATGGAAAAATATTTGAAGTGACAAAAATTGGAAAAAACAATGTTCGTCAAGAAGATGGATAAATAAACTGTATATTCACACAGTGAAAAACTATGCAGCAGTTGTATGTAAATGAACTTGAAATAGGTGAATGTGTGTGTGTATAGGTATACATATATATTTTATTTTTATATATAAACTTGGATAAATCTCACAATTTAAATTAATAAAAGCAAATTGTAGAAAGTATATAGCATACCATTTTTATAAAGTTTAAAAACATGGAAAACAAAGCTTTGCCTAAGGATACATGGCTTTGATAAGCATCGTATTTAGGATAGTAGTTATTTTGGTGGGATCAGGAGAGAGGATGAACCCATGGGGATTTACACAGGAAGGGCTGCAATAGTTTTGATCTAGAGCTTTATTTTAAGTTGAGTGACAGGTACAAAGATCTGTCTCACCCTCTTTCCACTCTTATCATCATCATCCAATGATGAACTCACAACCATGGACAAGCCTTCAATTTTCCACTCCATTCCTCTCACAATCACCTACATGATTTCAGCAGCTCCATTGCTCAGACATCCAATGACCCCCACAGTTCTTGGTTCTTCTATGCTATCTATGCTCCCACAACTTTGAACATCACTTGCCCTAGTTACATTTTGGATGTATTCACCTAGGGCATCTTTATCCCATACCTCATCGTATTTTCTCTTCTTCCTCATCTCCTTTCTATTTTCTCTTTCTCCTTTTCCTCCTCTTCCTCCTCCTCCTTCTTCTTTCTCTTTACCTACTCCCCCCGCCCCCATGTTTTTGTCTAGCTAATCTTCATATTGACTTCCTGGTGGGCTTTATTGCCTCAATCTACTATATTTCTCCAATCTTCTTTTGAGTTATTTTTCTTCTTAGTGAATCTAGACCCATAGCCAACACTTTAGAGATTTGGTTACACTCATCTTGCCTAATTCCAATCATCCTTTTTTTTCCCCTTCTAATCCTGGCCTAGGATGTGAATTAATGCTAACATAAATCACATCATAGTCCTGATCTGCATCATTTTAAATTTGTTTCTCTGGAACAGATGAGCTATAGGCTCTGACACATCTCATATATTCCTATTTGAAATCATTCCTAGCTTTTAATATCAATGTCCTTTAATATCAATGTCCCAGCATTCAATGTCAATGGGCAATGGCTCCCTTTGGTCTAGAATGGTGAGTTTATTGTCATGAAGAACTCAGCTTCCAGGAAGGTGCCTTGGGAGTAGTTCCAGAAGTCTTCTCAAGCACGTTCTGAGTCCCCAAGCTCAGTTCAATCAGAAAAGTCTGTTTTAATCATATTAAATATTGGTTTTCCAAATAAATTTCATTTAATAAAAAAGGAGTGGGAGTCCTGCTCTTAAACCTTTTGGTGGCTATCCATTGCACTTAGTATAGAGCACAACCCCCCAGGATGGAGTCCCTGGGACATGGCTGTGTCTCCTCTCTGACCTTATCTAGGGCTACTCATCCCTGGGTTCCCACGGTGAATGCTATTTCCCTCTGCTCCTACCTCTAGGCTCACATGCTGTTCCACCTGCCAACACACCTGCTCCTTTGTTCTTTGCATGCCTGACTTCTCATTTTCAAATTCCTTCTTAAATGTTACCTCTCCTTTTCTTCCTTGTTATTCTCTCCTTATTCACCTCCTTCATAGCACTTCTTGCCATATTTATGCAATTGTTTGCTTCCTCATTTAGTGTGCCTTTCTCCCACCACTAGGTTGTAATGCCCTTGAAGAGAGACATCATATTTGTTGGGTTTAACAGTTAGTAGCAGGGGCAAAGGGTGGCTTCAGCCCCTCTTTACATCCCCAGGGTAGGATCTTTACCCCAAATCACCCTGAATAAATAAGTAACTAAAGGAGAAAGAACAACCTGGCCATGTACATGTGGGTTCATGGAAAGCACCCAACCCTCCTCCTTCCAGCCAGATGCTGGGCTTGGACCTTTGCCACAGAGAAATCTGTATGTTGCACTGGGATTAGCATAACCCTAATAGATCCTATTCCCATGCATATGATACACTCAGGACATATTTTTAAATGAAGCAATAAATCTTTGAAAGTTTGAAAAGCACCAGAGTAGGAAATAAAGTTCAGCTCCACCGGATCAAAATGAGCAGGAAAAGTAGTTGGAGGTTGGTCTTCCCTCTTAATCTCCATTACCTACCCCCATTAGTCTATTCCAGGATACATGACAGCAAACGAACAAACAACCCTGCCTTCTGATATGTGTGCTACATTGAATCTTCAGATATGAAAAATCTGGACACTTGCAGAGGTAAGTGTTGAAAGTGCTGACTTTGGAGTAAATTGCATAATTACTTAAGTGTTTCAGGACACAATATAAGTGTCCTCAGTCCATCTGAACATATGTGTCAATCTTTTCAGAAGATTGGAATGGTTGTTATGATAGCAATATGCAAAAGCACTACAGAACAGAGTAATAGTTACTCTGAATATATGAGACAGAGTAGATATGACCAGTAGTGAAGAAAGCCAAACCTCAAAGAGAAAACTCTCAATTATACCCCTGTGTGTGCATGGGTTGTCATGGCCACACCTTCACTTAGCAAGGGTTTCTAAGTCCATTTTCTCCCAAGGCTTTCTTTTCCCTTCTCTGTTGTGATTGTCCTCAAGGCTTCTAATGAAACATGGTGAAATAGCAAACATGTGGTTTGTGTGGGTGTATTTGTTTTTCTGTGCAAACAAGATTGAGTCTTTTGGAAGAAATACACAAACAGGAATTGGCTTCAGGCAAAAATCAGGCAATGCTGTATGGATTAGAGAAACAATGGTGATGGTGGGAGGGTGCCGGGTGCTCAGGCATGTGAGTTGGGCATCTGGATCAGCAAAGAGATTGACCTAAAATGAACTTGGGGTAGGGGTTGCTGTAGTAGGGTGGATGGATATGATCATTTTGTAGCTACTTTTTTTTGAATAACTGTTATGAACCAGGTACTATGCCCTTTATATAGGATTGATTAATCATTTCAGAAAGATTATAAGATAGGTACTCTTATTATCCCCATTTTACATGTGAGGATACAGAAGCTCAGAGAGGTTAAGTAATTTGCATGAGGCCACACAAATAGTGCCAGGGCCAGGATTTTAATCTAGGATTGTGTACCTCCAAAGTTTTGGCTCATAACCAGTATTTCACACTCTGTCTCCAGTTGGCAGGGCAGTCTGGAACCCTAGAAAGAAGTTAAGCTTAGAGCTATAATTATAGGAAAAATTGCTTAGAAAATAATGAAAACAGAGAAAGAGTCAATCTCTTGCAGCTTCACTAAGATTTATAATGAAGAAGAGGCCTGAGGAACACTGAGACTTAGTATGTGAGAAGGTATGTTCTGTTGTTCCCTAACTTGGGGACAGATAAAAGAAAAAAAAAAAGTAAATCTGAGGCTAAAATGAAAAAAAAAAGGGTAAAACATAGAAAAACACACAAAAAAAATAACCACTAACATTTACTGATTGATTTGCCAAATGCTTAGACTTACTGATGTTAGGGTTTGGATCGGCTTGCTTTTTACATGGGCAACTTTGTATAGCAGGGTTCGGGGTAGGATGTTTAAGGAATGTATTTATTTAATGAAGGTTAATGATATTTTTGAGCAGAAGGAAAGAGGTCGGCTTGTTCTTTGTGAAAGAGGAGTCAATAGACATCAACATTGTAATTTGTGTCTCACTGAAGATAGAACAAAAACCTTGTCTGATGCATCATCATTGATGCCATCTACCTCTAGAGCTTTGCATGATCCATGAACCATCAGCATCACCTGGGAGCATTACCCTGGATTCATCAAAACAAAATTTACATTTTAACAGGATCCCCAAGTGATTTATATATGCAGTAAATCCTGAGACATATTGCCCTAGAATTTGTATTGTTTCATCTTGGCACCTTGACATCTAAACTCCTATTCATCCTTCAAAGCCCAATTCAGATACTACCTCTTTAAAAAAATACTCTTTTAGTAATTCCTGACAGTTAATCACTCCTTCCTCTCTGCTATTTCTCTGACTTCTGCTTAGTTTTATCCCGTGCTCATCATAATGTGTTGTTTGCATGTCATTGAGCTGAGAGGCATCTTTATAGTCTCATTTTTATATTCTAGTGTCAGTGAACTGTGTCAACAAGCTAGGTCCTAAAAGTATTTAATTATTCAATTCACTTATTGTTAGTCTATTTAAATCCCTTCTGGACCATAGTTTTAAATTTTCCTATGCCCAAAATCACCTGGTAATCTTGTTAACATGGAGGGTCGTGAACCCCATCCTCCCATAAGTTTTGCTTCTGCTCAGCCTCAGGAATTTACATCTTTAACTAGCAGCTCTAAGTATCTCTGGTGGAGATGGTCAGTGTAAAACTGCTTTAGAAATATTTCTCTATTGAAGTCTGGGATGTTGAGTTTTTGGTCAAGAGGCCTGCTACTGTCCTATTGCACTGGTCTCAACATTGTTTAGAAACCAATAGTGACCAAATCTGTCAGAAGGGAGCCACCCAAGTATATTTGGACTGTGTTTCAGTGAGGATACCTTTATAAAGAAATGGAAATGTGCTCCATGTAGGCCATAGAACAATTGGAGTTATCTAATACTGATGCACAGCTCCACGGTTGTAAAGATCTTTCTCCTGACCCTCTGGCCCTTAGGGTCCATTCCAATATTATGGAAAGACATGAATATTCCCCACATATATAGCTCTGATTGTGTGAGTGCTGCTGTGTGCCAGGAAATGTGTGATATCTCATTTAATTCATACAACAACACTAGGAGGCAAGGGACACCATTTCCCTTTTAATAATGACAAAGAAATCAAGCCTTGGGGGTATTTCATGACTTACTTAGTGTCACATGATTAGGAAGGGGCTGAGCCAGGAGTCAAACCCTGATTGTTCTGATTCTAAAGCTGTTGCTACCTTCCTGTTTGTCAAACTCTCTCTCTGTTTCTTCAGCTACACTTTCCACACCAAATGCCACAGGACTGGCACAGCTGGAGATGGTTAGAGCCTTCCAGGACAGCCATTTGCTGCACTCCTGTTGTAAGCTGCATCCGTAACCATTTTTCTCCAGTTGTAACATGTATCTGTACTAACAGAATGTCTGGAAACACAGAAAAGTGATTTCTTTCCCTTCCTAAGGCAACTTTTAACTCATCTGATTTTCCTCTTAGCTGGTACTCTGAGTCCACACATACCTGGTTGGGTGGAGAAACAGACACATGAACATATATCTTTGAGTTGTTATAACAACTGAATCAAATCACAACAGAGTGGAGACAATCAATTTTTGCAGTTGATTGAGAAGACAATTAAGAAATTGGATTAGTGGCCCTGTAGCTAATTTAGTTAACTATCCAAATTTCCCAGAGAACAAAGCAAAGTTTTTTTTTCTTGTTGTGGGGAGGAGTTTACTATTCTGGGGGTAGGAATACTTTCCAAATACTAAATTATGGTATACCTAAAAAGAAGACACTATGCTGCTGAAGTTTTTCAATGTCTACCATATATGTAGGGCCCAGAATTATTGAATATTAGATGAAGCAGAATTATGTCAAACTACATATACTATCATAGTATACTATATATACCATCATTGAAAGTCATCCAAGATATGTTGTAAAAATGCAAAACATAAGTTTCAGAGGAGTATATAGAAAGAGAAAAATGTAATATATATATTTATATACAAGTAAATTTGCCAGATGGCTATATACAATGTTATTAATTTAGTCTTTGAGGACTAAAAATGAATTTGAGTTGGGGATGAGGGAATGATAGACTTTTTGTCAGATTCTGCCAACCACTTGCCCTCAAATTCTTTCTTCATTCAAAAAACAAAACCGAACATTTTCCAGACTCCTTATGGCTCAGTGTAGCCATCTGACTAAGCTCTGGGCAAGTTACAAGTTAGAAGAGTTGTGTAGGACAGTTAGGAAGACTTCATGGAGAGGGAAGAAACTGGCTTTTTGTCCATGTTTCTTTCTGCTCCCTGGGACATGATTCCCATGAATTCTCATGAATCCCATGGATTCATGATGTGGTTCCAGCAGCCATTTTGGACAATGAGGCAATCTTGAGGGTGAAACCATAAACAGGGGACTAGTAGGGTAAAACAACTTCTTTACACCAACCCACTACTGCTCTGCTGTCTACTGTGGGAGCCATGAGCCATATGTGGATATTGTAACTCAAATTCATTAAAATAAAATTAAAATTCAGTTTCTCAGACTAATAGCGACATTCTAAGTGCTCACTAACTGCTGTGGCCGCTGGTAGCTACCAAACTTGACAACACAGGTAACAGAACATTTCTATCATCACATCAAGTTCTGTTGGGTAGGGCTGCTCAGCTGCTCACTTCCAGATTCTACAAGAGAGAATAAATCCCTGAATGTATGTCTTTGTTACTTGTACTTGCATTAAGCTTACACTGTATACATTCTATATTAGTTTATTTTAAAACTATCATCAAACGTGGATTAAAACAGTTAAAGATATGCTGTAAATAATCTGGCTTGGTCATTTAAAAATAGAGGAATATTATATTAAAAAATAGATATCTTTAAAACCCTAGGTATAAAAGAGATTTGGAAAACTATAAACCTTTAACTTTGTTTTCTTGTTCAAAAGCAAAAGGCTGAGCAAAAGTGTTTATGTAACCCTCATTTTGAACTGAAAGACCACACACCAGGTAGGCATATGCATTTCTATAGAGTTGTTGTCTACACATTTAGCCATGGAGCATATTGAGAATGTTCTGAGAGGTACAGTTAACATTCATTGGAGACACTTTTATAAGGATAAGCTATGGTCTGGTGCTCTTCAGCTATTCATCATACTCTGTTTTCATTTTAAAAATATACAATGACATTACATTTTAAATATTCTGAATTATATTGTGCTTTCTTTGAACCTGCAGCAAAATTATGATACCATTGTGTATTTTTAAAGATTAAATATTTCTCATATTTTTTTTGCTACAGCAAGCAAACCAAAGGCTTTTAGCATTCCAGGTCATGTAGATAATTTCAGCAAGGTTGTTTGTTCTTTGTTCAATGTGTACGGGATTCAGGGGAATTATTTCCATTTTTATAAAAAGGGGCCACATGGTGATCTTTGTCAAGTGAATGTCTATGTATATTCTGATCAGTCTGAAAAATACAGCATTAATTACCCATTCATTGGGCTGGTGTAGCCAAAAACAGATAAACCAAGATTCTCTGGTGGGTGCTTATAACAAAGCAGAAAACTCTTAAACTCTCTTTCAACAGGGCACCAAATGCAGTAAGTCCCTAAGTTCCCATCTGGTACTCTGCCAGCACAAACCTAGTATGCGTCTTTTTTTCCTTCTCCCCTTTGGTGTGTGTGTGTGTTATCCTTCAAGTCCTGGTTACTTGAAATATATTCTGTTTTCCCACATTTTTGTTTTCTAACTCCACAGAAAGTCTTAGAGGCTGTTTGACCTGAGAATCAAAAGCCAGGCAAGTGTGTTCTTGGTTGGCCATCAATGCTGTTAGGAAATCCCTTTCTCATCAAACTGAGAAAAGAAGTGGTTTCAATTGTAGGCTTTATATGAGCAACACCTCCTTTTGACCTTTGCCTGAGACCAAAGAGTAAATAAAGAGGGTTGAAAGGCACCATTTGGAGAGAGGGTTCCAGGTCCTGCTCCGAAGATGAACTTGACATTTTGGAGTGCACCATGTCTCCTTTCCTCTATAGCAGTCGTGGTGATTTTTAGTTCAGACTTTAGGATCCAGGACTACTCTTCATTTGACACAACACCTTGTCTGACACCCATGAAATATTAAAGAATAATTTAGATTTTTACTGAAAACCCTTGAAATGTTGCACAAAGGGTATTATATTCCCAACCCATGAAAACCTTATAAAGTCCTCTTTACCCCTCTTGGCCCATTGTCTCTGAGTGCAACCAACTCTTGCTGTACCCCACTCCATAGCTCCTCCAACCCCTGCCCTTCACTCCTCTCTGATGCCTGCCCCTCCACACTCTGGATCTGTTATTTCTTTCAGGAGGATCTTAGTCTTCTCTAATGTAAGTATTTCTAGGTTTCTGGTTATTTTTCAATTCTCCTTTTGCTATTGTCAGCTTTCACAGTACCAAAGGCCCAACAGGGTAAGCAAGTCAACAAACCCCCCCCTGGGAAGCAGCAGGATGGGGTAAACCTGAGGAACTTGCATGATGAATTTTTATTTTTGTGGATCTCTGCTACAGTAGTTCTCAACATCCTTCAAATTCATCCTCTCTTCCTCCAATGTTCATGTCCCCTTAATCTTAGCTGGTCTGCAACTTTACTAGTTTCTTTCCAACTACATCCTCACCCTAACACTGGCTGCTGCTGCTCCTTCCCTCCCTCTCACCTACCTGCTTCTACTATTTGACCTTGAGTGAGTCACTTTCCATCCTAAATCCTTGGTTCCCTTAGCTGGAGAATAAGGCACCTGTTCCACAAGGTCTCTGAGGGTGTTCCTATTCTGAGGTTGCAAGGTTACAAGATTCACATCATGCTTGCCCAAGAAAAACACATGTGACTTGGTTAAAAGTAAGCACTGGGCATGGGTTACTCTTTCTGCTTTAAAATATTTTTTAATGGCACATGAAATGAAAACATTAGCGATAAGACTCAAATTGTTCCTTCCTACAAACTCCCAACACAAGCCACCTCAATTTTTTGAGATCAAAGAAATACAAAAACCCCCAAACTTTATCCACTTCACTTCTTTAAGAATTTATTCTATAGTTTTTTCCTGACATATATATCCAAAGAAATTGTATAATATTATTTTGTGAGGATATATATATATATATATATATATATATATATATATATATATATGTGTGTGTGTGTGTGTGTGTGTGTGTGCATACATGTACATATATATACACACACATATATATATATGTATACTGTTCTGCATAGTTTTATTTTGTTGAATCTGGGCAAATGTGTTCTTGGTAGGTAATTGATGCTGTTATAAATACAAAAAAATTATACTTTGTTACAGTTAAATTCTTCAATGTCTTTTATAACTTCAGTAGAAAAATTAGTGTTTTCTAAATTGGGAATTTCTTCTGCTTTTATCATTTCCTACTTCTGTACAATTCCATAATAAATAAATAAATAAATAAATAAATAAATAAATAAATAAAAATGGTATACTATGCAATCAGCACAGTTTTGAACTTTTGTTTGCCATTAACATAAGTTGTTACAGAAGAACATGTAGGTCATTCCTTTTAATAGCTGCATAGTGTTCCATGCAATAACAATAAAAAATAATAGCTATGAGTTATGGACTGCTGATAATTTGCTAGGAATTATTCTTACTCAATCCTCATGGAACTCCATGAAATAAGCAGCCAATATTGGTCTCATTTTGCAAATCAGAAATCTCAGAACAAATATAAAAATGCCATGCTTTCTTTAATCTACTGCTGGACATTTAAGATGTTTCCATTTGTTTGCTATGACACACATGCTACCAAATCTCCTTGTCCAGGTGTAGATAGGATGCGTATGAGAAGGGGAAGAGGTGAGAGGTAGGGACATGCATTTTTAGGTTTAAGGATACTTCCAAACTGCTTTTCATGATCTTACCAAGTGAGATTGTGAACACTGAGAGGAAGACAGGACATGGAATGGGGAGTTGGCTGGAAAAATGATCAGAAAGGGCATGAGTGAAGGGACACCCCAAACTCCAACTTCACCCACTTGCAAGTGTGTATGAGGGCAAACCTGTGTAAAAGCAGGAATTTTCCACCATTTCTCCTAAGTGCCCTAAACTCCAAGGCATCTGCTCTGTTTTCCCTGCCTGGGACCTTCCATCCACCCAGCAGACCATCTGGGGGCCAGCTGTGCCAGCTTTGATAGGCTTAGAAAAGACATCAAGCCCTTCAGTATTTACTTGATCCTGAGAACATTAAGGAAGGTAGATAGGCCTGGTCTCTATGCACAATCTACACAAATGTCAGGCTGTAGATGTGGGTGCATTTTTCATTCTTTAATCCTCAGGTATGAATTAAACCATAACCAGCCTCACTGACATCCTGGTATCAATATTTTCTCAGACTGGAACATGGTCTGCCTGTTCTTATCCACCATTGAAAAATAAACTTAACATATGGCATTTGTCTTATGGCAAAGGAATGTAATGTATTTTTCTTGACATATGACTCAGTTCAAACAGTATGAAAACTTAGATATTTCAGAGGAGTTTGCAGTTGGGAGGAATATGCTTTTTACTTTTCTTGTGAAACAGGCAAACTCCTTGAGGCAAATTTCTGTTCCCTGAGATGTCCTAAGTTTCTCAGATAATTGAGTTCCTTAAATCACAATATATGTCATACAGACCCTTGAGTAAGAGCCTAGATGAGGCATCTTATAATAGTCAAAGTATAGGTAGAATGCATACAAGTTGGGAACATCCATGATGATATTTACACAGTTTTCTCAAAGACTCTACAACACTTGACTAAGCATTCAAAACACCCCAATGTCACCACAAAAATGGAGACAAAGGCAAAAGGATCATGGACACATAGTACAAGCTTGCAAGTGGGAAAAACATGCAAACACAAGCAGAACATTACAAAAACAACTATCACTTACTGGGTGTTTATACTAATCCTTTATATTCAATACTCACAACATTTGTCTTAGGCTGGTGTTTTATTATTTCTATTTTACATATGAGGAAACTGAGATTTAGAAAGCATTATATTTTGTCCAAATTTATATAGCTATTAAAGGCTAGAAATAGGACCCAAATCCACTTCTGCCTGATTTCAGAACCACATTCTGTTGGTCAAAACAAGACACTAGGCCTGCACAGATTTCAGGGATGGGGCAAGATACCCTACCTCTTATTGGGAAGAGTAGCAATAACATTGTAAGAGACATTGTCAGGGAGGCATTATTCCCTTGGGGCCATTATTATAACAATCTACAACAGGGAATATTCTTTCCCACAGTTACTATTTTCAGAAAGTTCTCTCTGCATCAGCCTAAGGGTTTTACCTACATATTATATACGATTTGATTTTCTGGGGTTAATAGGATACTCAATGGCCTTTACTCAGTATATTCAGTTACTGGCCAAATAAGGGGACAAGTCAAGCCAAACCTTTCTACTAGAGGCATTCTGGTCTTTGAATCTGCTTCTGCTACTTCCTTGCTCCTTCTCCTCACTAAAGAGCGGATGGGCTATATATGAGTTATGGATATGATATTGACCTAAGACTTAAATAAAAAAGTTACTTTGACACTTTGAGATGCTTTTCATCATCTTTAGGAAGGGGATCTAATTCTAAGAACTGTTCTGTCACCATAATCTAAGCCAGCACTCTGTGGGCTGTCTTGGAGCAATAGCACATATTCAAAGTGTAGCTCTGACCAGTGTGGCTCAGTGGGTTGGGCATCATCCCACAAAGCTAAAGGTCGCCAGTTTGATTTCCAGTCATGGCACATATCTAGGTTGCAGGTTGGGTCCTGGTTGAGGTGCGTACAAGAGGCAGACGATTGATGTTTCTTTCCCTCTTTTTCTCCCTCCCTTCCCCTCTCTCTAAAAACAAACAAATAAAGTCTTTTTAAAAACAATATTCAAAGTATAAGTCATTTGAAATTTATTTGCATTTCTTGAGAAATATTGAAGAGGATTTAGTTCCTTACCCAAAAATCACTGTCTCCTCTCAGTTGCTAACCCTCTCCTTTGAGCTGCCCCATTGCTTCCTTCTCCATTTTCTCCTCAGACTCACTTTGATGCTTCCAAATGGTAGGTTCCACTCTTCTCTCCCCTTACTTTTTCATTTTCCAAATGAGTTTTTCCCTCTGTATGTGGCTCTGAGATCTCTGAGACAAATACCCATTGAGAGTCCTTCTTCCCATTATGAACTTATGGCTTCTTCGCTTTGGTACTAACATCATTTGGGGTCATATGATTCTCTGTTGTAGTGGCTATCCTGTCATCATAAGGCGTTTAGGGTTATCCCTGGCCTCCCCTTCCCTACTCATGCCTGTAGCACTGCTCCCCAACTGTGAAAACCAAATGTCTTCTGGGTATTTCTGATGTACACTTCTGGTAAAGACCGGTATATTAAAGGTTCAATAAATGGAAGTGGCTATGTTGGAGAGCATGTTAGAATGGAAGATGAGAGACCTCAGATCTCTATTAGATGGATCACTAACTAGCTATGTAACCTCGACAAAGGCATTTCACTCTCTGGAACTCATTTTCTCATCTTCCAAACAAGGGGGTTGAACCAAATCAGTGTTTCTTGGAGTGTGGCCTGGGACCACCTTAGGTATATTTTTCAAAATGCAGATATTTTTGACTCTGATTAACATTTAAGGAACTGGAATCTCTCAAGGTAAGGACCCAGAGATCTACATGATCAAAATGCACCCTAATTTTTTCTACAATTAGAAAGTAAACATCTATAAATTATTTCTATGTATCAGATTCTATGATAAAATTTTGGTTATACTATATACCTATAACATGTTATTGTTATACCCATTTGAGATATGAAGAAACTGAGGCTTACATTAATTACATGACTTTCTCAGTCTCAGGTATAATAAGTTTCCAGAGCAAGGTTCCAGCCCAAGAAATCTGGCTGCAGAATCCTGACTTTTTAGAGCCTCTAGATTCTGACAATTTCTGTCTCCCAACACCTCACAAATTGTAAGCCTAATTAAAGTTATTCTAAACTATTGGCCTCTAGTGTAAGTAGTGATGGATCCAATGAAAAGGCAGTTTTGGGAGCTGCAGGAGAAGGAAGAGGAAGACTCACTAAAATAAACATGAGAAGAACTTGGCTTTTAAACATGAGCAATTTTTCTTATTAAGCACCTTTCTCCAGGCTATCATGGCTAATTCATTGCCATATTTCATTACAGAAACTAAATGAAAGGTTATAAGTAAATACTTCTTAGTCAGAGGTTGCAGTTAATTTCAACTTTAATACTTATTAATGTTTCTGAGTTAATGCTGATTGATCATGAAATTCCAAGAAGTCATGTGAAGACTGGTGTGCTGTTTCATACTCTCATCTTCTCTTCTAGATACACCATTTTAAATAGCCTTATTGGACAGCCCATGAGAGGCATCTGTTTTGATTTTCCTCATTAATGTTTTATCCGTTCAGGATAAATCACTGAGAATACATACCAGACTGAACATTTGCAAGCAGAATCTGCAAAATAAAGTCAAATTCAGGAATAATCTTATTATACCAATTCATCATATCTAGCATTACTGACAATATTCAGACAATGTAATTCCTATTACACCTGCTTTTTGAAAAAAATATGCAGTCAATAACCCAAAATTAAATTAACATTTTTAGTGTATATAATTTGTAGTTCAGAGTGAGCTATAATTATCATTTAGGGAGAACCATATGGAAGGCATTACCAAACTTCACTGGGTCTTGGGTTTTAACAGTGATCTATGACTCAAAATGCTTTATTCAAATAGGTTGTAAATTCTGAGACAAGCAAGATGTATTTTAGTCATTTTTATATTAATTCCAAATGAAGAATTCATTGTCTTTTCAAATTATAATAAATTGGAGGGCAATTTCCCACTAAACAAATCAAGGAAATTGAAAAATTACTTCTCTGGGAGCTGTTTTCTACATCCTTTTTTTTTTAATGACATGCTTTTATTATTCTTGATGTGTATACTAATAGACATCTGCATTGCCAAAACAGTTTTCTTCCTCATCTTTAAAGTGGAAGGTGAACTCTGGAAAATGTTTAATGTTCAATGTAATTTCATTCTGGGGGGAGTCTGGAGCCTGCAGTGAGAGCTCACATTTAAGAACCTCAATTAATATTTAGAAGATTTATTCCTGAAGCTATTGGCCTTCTTTCTCAGGATGCCTTCGACTTTCCAGGGAATCACAGAACTCCGCGCATGTCACAATGAGGCCAAGGAGTCACCTGTGCACACTCAAGCATCCCCAAATTCTCAGGGTTGTTAAATTAATCTGAGACTTAAAATGATGTACATCATAATTTTATAAAATAGAAAGAAAATGGCAACAAAAAGTAATATCAAAAACCAAAATGCGGAGAAGGAAACAAAGCCAAGGAAATAGTGCTGTTGCACAGAAGAGAGCCAAAAACAAACACGCATTTTAATAATAATGTTTGCTTTAACAAAATATAACCAGAATCATTGAAATTAAGAATAATCTAAACAATAGCCAGAAAGGAGGGGGGAGGGGACAGTGGGGAGAAGGGTTTTCAGGAACTACTATAAAGGACACATGGACAAAACCAAGGGGAAGGGTGGAAGCAAGGGAGGCATGTGGGTCTGGATGGGGGGGAGGGGAGGAGAAAATGCAGACAACAATAATTGAGCAATAAAATAATGAAAAAAAATTTGCTTTGTCTTTTGAAAATCTATTCCCTTGGCTTTTTTGCCCTGTCTATCTAGAGACATGGGAACATTCTCTAACGAAAAGAGGTGAGGGGAAGCTCTGTATACAGGCAGACCTCAGAGATATTGAGGGTTTTGTTCTGGACACCACAGTACAGCCAGTATCACAACAGAGTGAGTCGTAATTTTTTTTGCTGGTAGAGGGTCTTGCCTTCAATTTACAAAAAAATTATTGACCCTAGAGATTGACTTGGTCTGTGTTTAGGTTATCTGGATGCTGGACTCTCTGTGCAAGGCCTACTTTTATGTCTACTGACACTGAAAATTTCTGACTTCATTTCACAGAATAAATGAAGAGTTTTCTATCTGACAGGTTGCAGCTTCTCCAAAGGGATGGTTGGCAAACACCAGGACCAAAGAAGCCTTGCTTGGAAGAAGAGCTTGTGCAGTGGATCTCATGTGGGGCATTTTATTGAATTTTAAAGGGCTTTTCTGAAGGTCCCGTGAGATTTCTCTAAAGAGTGCCCTGTTGGCTTGGGTTGGTCAACCTGGTGGTTCCCAAGTGACAGACATATGACATCAAACTACCAGTTGTGAGACTATTTTCTTGAAGGCAATTTTGTTTCACTTCATTTTTATTCTCTAGAGTTGGATGAAGAAGAGAAAAAACTAGGAAGAATATATACAGAAAATAAAAACCTGTGACTGTGAAAAATTTTCATCACTGCTTCATCATTCTAGTCAATCCTTGTGTGTGTGTGTGTGTGAATACAAATACAAATACAGACTTCTTAGATTTAATGGTGAAAGTCATCAATATACCAAGGAGAACTAAGTCTAAAGCCAAATCATGGATTGTCTTGAAAATCAACAATAGAACAATGTTGTTCCAAAGCTTTATTTCAGATGGGAACCAAAAAAGTTTGGCTTTAGCCAAACATAAATGTGGCTTGATGCTAGCAGACCCTTCCCAGTAGCATTCTATGTTGTTAGGATAAAGATCACGAGAAAGCTCATAATAGCATTTTTTACCAAGGGCAAATAAGAGGACATCATTTTCTTTTCTTTTCTTTTTAATTTTCTTTTTTTCTGTTTCCTTTCCTTTCACTTCTTCTCTCTCTCTCTCCTTTCCTCCTTGCCTTCCTTCCTTCCTTCCTTCCATCTATCCTCCCTCCCTTCCTTCCTTTTCTCTCTTCCTTTCATTATTTCTCCTTTTCCATATATTAAGCATGATTTAGATATAGTAAAAATTTAGGACCATTAGAAAATGTTGAATATGTTTCTCTTGATAATTCTCAGAGTAATGATCCACAGAGTTTTAAAGAAAAGTCCAAAGATACCATCCAATTTCTTTAATGTCTATATATAAAGTGCCTGGGTCAGTGTCAGTTACGTGGATAGTGTTAGAAATGTGATTGCTATTATTGAGTAATTACTTTAAAAATAAATGAGATGATTTATGTAAATCAGCAGAATGCTCAATATGTGCTCAATAAATGGTATGAAATATAGATATACATTATTATAAATTATATAACAAAAATATAAATATATTATCATTGTCTTTGCTTGCCAAACTTCTATTTATCTCCTAAAATCTCAACTTGAGTTCCACTTTTTCTGTCACTCCCAAATAGAATTAATTATTCTATCTCCTACAGTACCTGGGCACTAATCTATTACAGGTACTTATATTTTGTTATAATGAGCTGTTTGCTGGCAAGTCCCTTTGATAGTCCCCAAGGTCCTTGGAGGCAAGGATTATGTTGTATTCAGCATAAGACTTCCTACAATCCACAGGATAGTGTCTGGTCATGTGGTAGGTGCCCAATAGACATCTGTTAAATTGAACAAAAACATTAGGCTTGAGACAAAGGGAACAACACTCCCTCTTTATGCCCAAATGAAGATAGGAATGTAGAGAATGTTTTTCTTTGAAAAAAGAAATCTCAGGGGCTTGCTTGAGAATAGGCTGAGAGCTTAGAGAAATGAGTGCCAAAAGCAATGTATAAGCAACTCAGTCTTGGTGTAGCTCAAATGCTAGAAAGTATCCCAGACATTCTCTTTGACTCAGCAGCTGCAAAACAGATGGGAATGAGTGTGGCTCAGTCACGCTGCCACTGGACTGGGGAAAGGGGCCAGGCTCCAAAGGAAAGAATGTTTTCTCCTGTGTGTTCTTTTGAAAATAAAATTTTCTTTAAAGTTCACCACCACTCCACCAGCATAACTCAATGTGAGTTTTGGTGCTCACAATGGGAAAAGAAGAGTCTTGTAAGCTCTGAAGATGATCACATACCCTGCATGGCAGTTGTGTGGCTCACATATAAGCCATCTTGCTTAAAAATGCCCTTTCATCTTCCCCAAGGTCTTGCTTTTTCTTCAACCCACAGAGTGACATGACTAGGACAAATGTAGCCTGAGTGGCAGAAAAAATCTGAGCAGAGAGCTCTGGTCCAAAAAATGTCCATTTATGGGGCTGAGTCTGCAAAAAGTGCAATAGTTTGGACCCAAACCACTGCCACACAATCAAAAACTGGAGCAGCTGTGTGTGGTGGCCCAACTTCCACTGCCACTTGGGCTGAGAGAACATCCCCATCTTTACTGTCTGGCTGCAAGAAAATTCTCCAAGTTAGCTGGTTATTGTTAGCCCCTCACCATGAGCCCAATCTCCAGGTCACAATACAAAGGCAGCTTTTCTTCTTTTGCTGATTAATGAACGAACTGATACATCCATTCACCAGCAACCAGGGTACATATCAGGCATGGTGTGAGGTGAGGTGACATACCAAGCTGAAGAAGTGGTTGTCCTCAAGGAACTCCTAAATCTGCTGGCGACAGGGATTGTAAACATGTAATTATAACACAGTTTTGATAAGTTCCCAGGAAATTTAATTTCAAATAATTATTAACAAGAGCCCAAGAGGAGTAATTCATTTTAAGTTTCCTGGTAAATTGTTAAGTTGAGGGTCTTTGGTCCAATGGGGGATACTGGAGGAGATTAGTACGCAGTATGGTTCTAGGGAAGAATTCTGTAGCAGAGTAGAAGCCATTTCTTTACAAATTGCTCAAAAGCTGTCAATTATGAGACAAGTCTCAAGGAAATTGCTTGTTTGCATTGAGTTTATCCTCATAAAAGGGGGTGGGGTGGTTTGCAGATTTTAATGGCAGCTGTCTAGCACAGTCATAGGCTCAATTGCCTCTGGGTATTAGGCCCTTGTACACATGGTTCCAGTCAAGAACATTTTTTCTGTGTGATAACCATGTGCCTGAGCCTCCCATTCCTCACATAGTTCAGTAGAAAGCATATCTAAGCTTGGTATTCCATTTTCATTTATTCTGGAAAATCACTTGTTCTAACCCCATGAAGGTGCTCTAGGCCCTGTAAAGGAACTATGTCTCTTGAGAAGCTGGTGGACAGAGCAGAGGAAATTTAAGTCAGTTGATGGGAAGAATGTATTGTCTTGATGTCCAAACACAAACCCTGCTGGCATCACAAGGAAAGTGAGGATGTAACTGAGCAAATGGAGATTCAGCTGCCTGTCACAATGCAAGCCAGACTTGTGAGGCAGTTGCTGGTGCAGATAGAGAGAGATTTTATTGGGTGCCATGTGACCTGGTCTTTGAGATGGGTGGCCTCCCATCTCAAAGATAATCCCTTTCCTTGCTCAAGCCCACAGTTCTTATAGGAATAGGGAAAGAGAGCTTTTTTTTTTCTATCCAATTACCTTGCTAGGTTTTGATGTGCTCAGGACCCTATCCATTTTATTTTTAGCTTTGGCTGTGCTCAGTGTAAGAACGCCCCTCCCCGTGCTATCTTGGCAATAGCGGGTACTTCCCTGTGCTCCAAATGACCGTCTACGGTAATAACTTTCCCTTCAAAACTCTGAATCCTTGTAATTTTACAAGGGTACATGGATAAAGGTTTCATCTCCTGTAGTTTCTTCTTGCTCTCAAAGGGCATAGTCTTACTTATCCTTGGGTCCAGAGATTCTTACTAGCTACTGAAGGAAGGGGGGAGTTAGGAATGGAGGGAAGACTTTACACAAGGGAAAAGAATTGCTATTTTCAGAGGGTGGCATATGCGGTGTCTAGAGGATGGCACTGCTAAACAAGTGAAGCTGGTATACTGCTTCATATTTCAAGAGATGGTTTTGCATACAGGCTTCCAAAGTCCGACCTATTGTGTGGACAAACAATCAAGTGTTTAGTGAGGGATATGCCTGGTAGTGCAGGGGAAATTGTAATGAAATCAGAGACTGGAGGGTCTAAAGGATTCCCATGATCTAATCCTGAGCAGGGCTTTGGGTGGCACACCCTACAGCAGAAGAAATTTTCTGAGGAAGTCACTGTTTGGGAAATGAAGAATAAAAGAAAAAGTAACATTGCTACTTAGCTTTGAGAGTTGCTACCCCTTTCCAAAAGAGGAATTTTAAATCTCCTTCAGGAGTGCAGGTTCAGCTTTCCCTTGCAGTATCAATGGTAGCAGCAAGATCTGGTCTTCCCAGGTGGTGTCTGCTTTATTCACGTGGATCCTGCTTGATCCAAGGCTTGATTACTGTGAGCTTTAGGGAAGAATGCATTTCAGCAGGACATCATAGAGACTGGTCCATTGGCTAACTGCTGTTTAGGACCCTAAGTCTTCCAGGTCTTTAGTAAGAAGAATCAGTCTCTTGGCTGGAAAAGGTGTAAGGAAGGGCTCATTAGATGTGTAGATAGACCTGCAATGAGTCAACTTGTGCAAAGTTGTTAGCATTAGCCCTAAATGTCATACATACTGTTTGATTTTTGATTCACATCCTAAAACAGAAACTTGGAAGGGTCTCCCATAAACTTTCTTAAGGGCTTAATTAAACCCACTTCAGGGTGTTACCATCACCCAGAGCAAGGCAATAGGGAGTGCCTGATCCCATTTCAAATATGTCAATATTTTTGTCAGGGTCTTCTTTATTGTGTGGTTCATTTCCTCAGTCTTTTGCATAGATTAGGGTCGCCAAGATGCATGTAGTTTTCATTGAATCTGTAGTGCCTGTCCTATCTTCTGGGAGGTTTCTGAAGTGAACTATGGTCCATTGTCACTTTGAATACTGTAGGGAAATCCAAACCTAGGGATTATTTCTTTGAGTACAAGTTTTACTATGTTAGATGCCTTTTCACTTCTAGTAGGGTATGCACCCATCCATCCAGAAAAAGTGTCCTGTGGCATCTGTGTAAAGTCAACTTGCCAGTCCTTAAATGGGCATATCACTTTATGTTGTACTCCCTTTCCTGTTGGGGCACATTCTATTTAGAACTGATTTTGGTTCACATCTGATAATCTTCTGAATGGTCCTTTGTAAATGAGCCCATTAAACATCTCTTCCATAATAGGTACCTTCATGTAGGTGTTTGAGGAAGGAATGCCCTAGAGCTTTATGGTGTAAGATCATACCATAAATGTTGATCTTCCGTAAAGAATTAGGGTGTTAGAGAATCCTCATTCACAGGACTGTTCCTTATCTTGTTCTGTGTAATGGGGCTTAAATTTTTACAAGTCCCCGTGGGGAATTGAAGCCCCAAGAGGTGGCAGCACTCAGGAGGCTTGACCTGCTGCTCTATCAGCAGTTTGGTTTTCCTGGCTTGTTTGGTAACTGTTCTTGTGATGTCCTTGGCAATGCATAATGGGAATCTGGTTCACTAAATTCACTGCTTCTAGCAATTGTAAATCTCCTTTGTATGTTTCATGTACTTATTCTCTGAGGTTAAGAGCCCTCTTTCTTTCGATATTGCCCCATGGGCTTGGACCATCATGAAGTCATATTTGTGTATGTATGTATGTATTTATTTATTATAAATTTTATTGATTATGCTATTATAACAGGGTGCAGCCAAGGGTGGGGGGCAAATAGGGATTTGTAATGGGGTACACAACTCAGGGTGTCCAGAAAATATTAGAGAATAATATGTACATGATGTCCTCACCACCCATCAGTCTGAGCTGGGGGATGGGAGTCATGGAGCAGGGTCATTAAGAGCTGTTTTGCACAGTAACAGCTTTGCAGCTAACCTCTGGCATGGTCATTTAACATATCTATAGTCTTTAACTGGTTTCATAGATATATTAAATAGCTGTGTCCATGCTTTGAGCAGGGGGATGTGAGTGACTTCAACCCAGGATGCTACTGGGAAACAACTTCCCCTGGTTACAGTGCCTGCATGAGAGCTTGGACATGATTGGCTCCATGCCATGGGGCCATGCCTGCCTGGACTTACTATGGCAGCCCAGTAAAACTGGAAGAATACAGGAATAATGGCAGGTGTAACTGATTATGGGAAAAGTCGGAAATGGGGCTACAGAAGAAGATTGGCACAGGGGTTAAAACCCAGATGTGGCAGCCATACCAGAGAGAGGACCACGAAGCTTTGGAGGAGTTGGGACCACATGGCTCTGGGTTGCTCCCTTTTGCCACATGGCTTAGGTAGCAGGAGAGACTTTGCCTGGAAGAAAAGTGGTGAAAGGACTCTTTCTGGTGGGCCATAAGCAAGTGCCACATAGCTTTGGATTAACTGGAGATCCTGGTGGCAACACAGCTGATGGTGCCGGGATCCTGAATCATGGACTTCTACTTCTTTTCCTGAGATACGGTACACCGGACTGGGCAAAGGGGAGAAGGAAGGACTCTGTGCATTTGTGGGTATTCTGAAGAACTTTAGTATTTTCATGAAGACATTAAGTCATTACTCTAAGTCTGTATAACTTTTAAATAAACAATTCCTTTCCTTTTCACCAATCTCTGCCATTGAGAGACATCTTTCCTCTGGCTGTGGGCAAGGCAAATCTAGTATGGAGTGGGGAACCCCCAGATATAAAAAGGGGGGGTCCTTTAGGTAATAATATATTGTTCATCCCCCATCTGTTCTGTGACACTATTACAGTTGTCCCATTTTTTCTCCCCTTAATTCCCCTCCCCCTGTCTCCACCTCCCACCATCATTCCCCCACCTTGGTTCATGTCATGTGTCATACATATAAGTACTTTGGCTTCTCCATTACCCATACTGTTCTCAACCTTCCTCTATTTTACACCTTCCATTTATGCATCTTATTCCTTGTACATTTTCCTTCATTCTTTCCCCTCCCTGCTAATAACCCTCCATGTGACTATGTTACTACGTATCTCTGTTACTATGAATCTGTTCTTGTTCTAGTTGTTTGCTTAGTTCATTTTTTTTTTAGGTCTGGTTGTTGATAGTTGTGAGTTTGTTGTCATTTTATGGTTCATAGTTTTGATCTTCTTTTTCTTAGATAAGTCCCTTTAACATTTCATATGATAAGAGCTTGGTATGATGAACTCCTTTAACTTCACCTTATCTGGGAAGTGCTTTATCTGCCCTTCCATTTTAAATGATGGCTTTGCAAGATAAAGTAATCTTGGATGTAAGTCCTTGCCTTTCATGACTTCAATTAGTTCTTTCCAGCCCCTTCTTGCCTGTAAGGTTTCTTCTGAGAACTCAGCTGATAGTCTTATGGAAACTCCTTTGGAGGTAGCTGTCTCCTTTTCTCTTGCTGCTTTGAAGATTCTCTCCTTATCTTTCATCTTGGGTAATGTAGTTATGATGTTCTTTGGTGTGTGCTTCCTTAGGTCCAACGTCTTTGGGACTCTGAGCTTCCTAGACTTCCTGGAAGTCTATTTCCTTTGCCAGATTGGGGAAGTTGTCCTTCATTATTTTTTCAAATAAGTTTTCAATTTCTTGCTCTTGTTCTTCTCCTTCTGGCACCCCTATGATTCATATGTTGGAACATTTAAAGTTGTCCCAGAGGTTCCTAAGCCTCTCCTCATTTTTTTAAATTGTTGTTTCTTCATTCTTTTCTGGTCAAATGTTTATTTCTTCCTCCTGATACAAAGTGTTGATTTGAGTCCTGATTTCCTTCCTTTCACTGTTGGTTCTCTGTACATTTTACTTTATTTCACTTTTCATAGCCTTCACCTTTTCCTATATTATGTGACCATACTCATTCATTTCTGTGAGCATCCTGATTACCAGTGGTTTGAGCCCCACATCTGATAGGTTGGCTATCTCTTCAATGCTTAGTTGTATTTTTTTTCTGGAGCTTTGATATGTTCTTTCATTTGGGCCATATTTCTTTGTCTAGCCATGCCTGTTATGTAGTAAGGGGTGAAGTCTTAAGTATTTGCCAGGGTGGGGCAACCTATGTTGCTGTGTTGTGGTGCTGTATGTGGGAGAGAGTTCCAAAAGAGAACAACCCTGCTAGCTCAGCTCTGGACCAGTTATCAGTCATTTCCTTCATGACCCACAAGCATATTGGGACCTTCTGGTACTGATTCTTGGGTGGGTTGTTTTGTGTACATTCTAGAACCCTGTGGCTCTCTCCAACAAACTCTCCTATGAGGTTGGGAGTTTATCCTGCTGCCTCAATCCCCACAGATTTTTTCAGTCAGAGGTTTTGAGGCTTTATATCCCTGTGCTGGAACCCTGGATCTGTCTCAATCCCCACTTGTTCCTCCCAGTTTATCTTCATGCAAATGTGGGACTGCCTGGTCTGCCAGAAACTGCCTTGCCTGCTCTGTCCTCTAGCCACCACCTTGCTACATGTCCTCTCCAACCCAGCAGCCTGTCTCCTCCCTCCCTACAGGTCTGAATGAATGTTTCTTCTTTAACTCCTTGGTTGTTGGACTTCCATACAGTTTGATTTTCTGTTAGTTCTGGTTGTTTTTGTTTTTAAATTTGTTGTCATTCTTTTGGTTGTGTGAGGAGGCAAAGTATATCTACCTACACCTCCATCTTGATCAGAATTTGTTATGAAGGCATAGTTAGAGTCAGTGTGGGTGTTAAGATTCTTTCCCTGGGATAATTCTAAGGTCCTGGTGAAGGCCATCAGTTCAGCCTTTTGTGCCAAGGTTTCTATGGCAAGGTCTTAGACTTCTATTACCTTGTCTATGGTGACTATAGCATACATGGCTCTTTGTTGATTATTCTCCGTGAAGTTGCCCCCACCTGTATAAAATTCCCAGTCAGATTCTGTCAGCGGCTGCTCCAATAGATCTGATCTATTGGACTAAACTTGGTCAGTGATTTCTAAGCAATCATGTAGGAGGTCTGAGCCTCCCTCAGAGTCCTGGAGTGGGGTGACTGGGTTTAAGGTAGTGGTGGTTTGTAAGGTAACATTTGTTTAATAAAATGGCCTGGTATTTTCCCATGTGTCCTGCTGTCAGCCAATAACTTCCTTTCTGTTTTAATAGAGTTAGGACTTGGTGGTACAAATACCAAAGTAGGTTGATTCAGAGCGAATGTCTTGGATTCCTGTAAGATGTCACAGGTAGCTGTTATTGCCTGGAGACATGGCAGCCATCCTTTTGTCCTGTGATTTAGTTTCTTTGAGAAATAGGCTATGGGTTGAGGGGCGTTTCCCAGGGTCTGGGCTAGTATCCCAAGTTCCATTCCTTGCCTTTCATGAATGTGTAATTTGAAAGGTTTCTATACATTGGGCAAATCTAGTGTGGTGGCTAAAACGAGCTTCTTCTTTAAGGTGTCAAATGGCACCTGACAGTCTCTTGTCCATTCAAGAGGTTCAGAGTGTAATCTTTTCAAAGAATTACACAATGATTTCACTATAAGCCCAAAGTTTGGAATCCCAGTTCAGCAAAAACCCTGTAATCTCTAAGAATCCATGAAACTGCCTCCAGTTCTCTGAGATTTTTATTGTAGCAATGACTTGTTTTCAACCAGCCATCAAGCTACTCGTGCTCTGTTTCAGTTGGAATTCCAGGTATGCCACCTCCTGTTTGCAAATCTGGGCCTTGTGAGGTAATACTTTATATTCTCTTTTTCCAAATGATCCAGGACTGTGATGGTGTTGAGCAGTCTTTGCAAGTAATGCTAATTGTGAATAAGTCATCTACATATTATAGAATTCCTGTTTTCAATTTAATATCCCTTAAATCTTTTGCTAATATTTTCCCAGATATGGTTAGAGAATTCTTAAATCCTCATGGCAACACAGTCCAATACTATTGAAGAGTGGCTTTAGTTTCTGGGTCCTGTTTTTCAAAGGTAAATAATAACGGAACCTGTTCATCTATTGGAATGCGGAAAAAAGCATCCTTCAAGCCTACAGCTGAAGACCACTTGCTATCCCCATGCACTGTGGTCAATGAAGTATAAGGATTAAGCAACATAGAATGAATGTCTTGAATAATGTCATTATGGCCCTATGATCCTGTACAAATAGATATTCATCAGAGCAGACTTTCTGATTGGCAAAATGGGGGTGTTATGGGAGACTGGTATGACTGAATTAATTCTGATTTTAAGAATTTCTGCAATACTGGTTGAATTCTCTCCAAAGCTTATTTATTAAGGGGTATTGTTTCTTCTGTGGGATCTGCACTCCTTCATTTAGGTTAATTTTTAAGGTTGAATGCTAACTGCTCTACCTGGAGTTCTATCAGCCCAAACTACTTAATCAACCTGTTTGTAGATCTTGGGTAGGAAGAGTTCACCTGTGGGTCCTTCCAGGCAAGTCAGGAGCACCTGGACCTACAGAACATATTCCAGAGAAACTTCTACCACAACTGCTGCCTTTCAGGGGAAAAAGTTATTTGTGAATGCAATTTACAAAGTAATTCTCAACCCAGCAATGGAATGGATAGTCTATCATGTAGAGAAAACTATGCATAAGTTTTTGAAGGAATGTCTATTTTTGTAATTGTCCAGCCACTCCAGTAACCATCACTGTGACTGAATTTTTCTTGGTTAGTTTTGTATTTAGCACTGAGTATGTAGCTCCTGGATCTATGAGAAAGTCAATTATCTTTTTCCTCACTGTCATTTGTACCTGGGGCTCTTGTGGGGAAATAGTAATAGGTTAGGAGTTATCTGGGGGAGCCCCTGGGCTTGCTCATTTGTCGTTGGTTTTGTCATCCCTTTTTAACATTTTGTGGTGAGGGTTTCTACCCTTTTTACTTTTCTTTTTGAGTTCTGGGGGGTCCTTTCTCCTATAGCAGGGGTGTCAAACTCATTTTCATTGGGGGCCACAACAGCCTCACAGTTGCCTTCAAAGGGCCAAATGTAACTTCAACTCCTTAACAGTTAAGGAACAGTAACATTTATACAGTCCTAAAATTATTTCAGCCTAATAGATTCTTTCTAAAATGTCATAAGGCTCTTCATTTGGTTTCTGTTGAACAGTGCATATTATATTCAGGCTCTTTTCTTTAGGCACACCTCTCTTAAGTCCCTCCAATATGCACTTTTTGTAATTTTCTAAATGATAGTTTTTTTTAAGATTTTATTTATTTATTTTTTTAGAGAGGGAAGGGAGGGAGGGGGAGAGAGAGAGAGAGAGGGAGAGAAACATCAATGTGCGGTTGCTGGGGGTTATGGACTGCAGCCCAAGAATGTACCCTGGCTGGGAATCGAACCTGGGACACTTTGGTTCCCAGCCTGCGCTCAATCCACTGAGCTACGTCAGCCAGGGCCCACTTTTTGTAATTTTCTAAGGAGGCTAGGTCCCTGCTATTCATGTCCCAGTAGGACCCCTAGCTGGGTTGTGGGTCCCTTTGGGATTATCTCGAAAGAAGCAATGAGCCTCTTCATTAGCTTTCTTTATAACTAGCTATCTTTCATCTGCCATTAGCAGGATGTTAAGGAGAACCTGTACATCTGCCCAGTTTTGATGGTGAGTGACAAAAATGGAGGTGATAAGCCCTGGCTAGGTTGCTCAGTTGGTTAAAGCATTGTCCTACACTGAAAGGTTGTGGGTTCAATTCCTCGTCAGGGCACATACCTAGGTTGCAGATTTGATCCCCAGTCGGGGCACATATGAGGGGCAACAGATTGCAGGGTTTTTCATATTGATGTGTTTTTTCTTTCTCTCTCTCTCAAATCAATAAACATATCCTCAGAGGAAGATTTTTAAAAATGGTGATAAGATCTGCCATTTTCTGAGGACCCTCCCTATATGGGGGGGGGGAGGGTTGGAATTCTTCCAATCAGTAAACTGAAATGGAAAATAGAGTATGGGCCCAATAGTAGCCAGTGGGCTGGGCATTACCTATAGGGTACTGCCTCAAAGGAAATTGTCCTACTCCAGAAAGGAATGTTCCCTGGCCAAATTGGGTGCCCTGCCAGGTCTTTGAGACCATTCCTTCATTATACAAGGTAGAGCTTTCATCCCTCTGAGCCCTGTTTCAGGTGTACCTAGCAGCAGGGGTGGTGGTAAAGGAAACCTTCCTACTGTTAATCCTGCATCCCTTGGGCTCAGTGCATTAAAGAGACTCTTCTCCTTTTCCTTTTCTTTCTGGGCCTTATTTTCAGGGAGGGGTTTTGAAGCCAATTTCCTTCTTCGTGTCATAAGTTTGTTCTCTTTGTTTGCCTAACCCTTATTGTATAAAGACATAAATGCCTGGGCATAAGGAATTTTGTTCCATTTCCCTGACAACTGTCAAAACAATTCCAATTACATCACGGCAAAGTAATTTAGGGAACAATATAGGGAGCATTTTCCCCATTGTCTAAAGTATACATAGGCCAACCAAACAGTGTTACAATAAAAAACCAATTCCTACTTTTTTGTTGGACCATAGCTGTACATGGACTAATTTGCTAAAACTCAGCCCAGTGGGCTCCCTTCAAGGAGGCAAAACAGAACAACCCCTGATGGCACAAAAGTACAAACCCCAAGCCATAACCATAGCAAGACCCCAGACAAAGTGGGAACATATAATCAAAGCTTGGATCCATAATTGCATTATTCCAAATGAGTGTTCACAAGCAAGTCTTAGCATCTTATGTCCTGCCAGCCAATACTGCAAGTGGTTCTGACTGGACCCAAATGTCACAAAGCCCAAGTGGCAAAAAGCCCAAACAGCCCAAGTGGCAGGGATAGGCTGCCAACCAGTACCACAAGTGGTCCTAACTGAACCTAAGTGACACAAAGCCCATGTTACACAAAACCCAAGTGGCAGGGATAGCCTACCAACTGGTACCAAAAATGGCCTTATCTGGACCCAGGTGGCACAAAGCCTGAGTGGCATAAAGCCCAAGTGGCAGGTATAGAGGACCCTGGTGTGCATGTTGGTTTGACTTACCCAGTCTTGGAGTCCATCTGCTCCACAGAAACCTGTCTCCTTTCACCAGCCAAGTATTTCAGGTGGCTAATACCTTGATAAGGAGTGCAAGGAAATTGCCCCTAAAAGCTCTCAGCAGCTTCCAGGAAGTCTCCACAGTCCTAGTCCTGCTCCCAGGGTCATCCTATCACAGACAGCTGAGACCCTGGCCAAACCTTTCAGGACTTACCAAGGTCCATGTGGTCCCAGAAGAGTTACCAAAAACTGGACTAGAACACATGAGTTCTACTACCTGCTGCAACAAAAACCAAACTCATGAGGCAGCTGTTGGTGTAAAAGGGAAGAGGGTTATTCAGGCGTTGTGAGACCTGAGAGAATAGTGGACTCCATCTCAAAGACCACCTCTTTTTCCTGCTCAAACCCACAGTTCTTATATGGATAGGGAGGGGATGGCTTTTCTTTCTAACCATTCATCTTTCTAGCTTTTGGCACCCTTGAGCCCTGTGCATTTATATTTCTAGCATTTGGTATGCTCAGGTCCGATCCATTCATTTTTCTAGCCTTTGGTACACTCAGTGTAAGAATCACCCCCAGCCACCATCTTAGCCAATGGGGGAGACTCCCCAGCAATTATTCATGGACGGAAGAACTTGGGGACCTAGTTTAACCTCTGGGGTGGTCTCAAACCATAATGGGTTTGTGAAAATAGGGATTCTCATGTCCCAAGAAGTTTTGATTTGTGTCCTTCAGGGTTTTTTGAATGAAGTATCTGTTAGGAAAAATTTATTCATGAGCAAGAAAGACCATCTTTTGTATTTTTTAAAAATCACCTGGGGATATGTTTATCAATATTAGAGAGAGAGAAAGGAAGAAAGAGAGAGAGAGGGACAGAGAGAGAGAGAGATTGATGTGAGAGAGAAACATCAATTGATTGCCTTTTGTATGCTCCCTGCCTAGAGATCAAACCCACAACCTAGTTATGTGCCCTGACTGAGAATCAAACTTGCAACCTTTGGGTGTATGGGACATACTGCAACCAACTGAACCTTCTGGCTAGGTTAAGGATCATCTTTTACAGAAACATTGATTTATTATGATGTTACCATGTCTTTATGTCTTTGTTTTGCTTCTTTGTCTTACCAAAAACCCTTTCTGTTTTAATAGAGAGGTGAATAGAAAAAAGTAAGACAACTGGAAAGAAAGAGGGGGAGAGGAAGCAAGGGCAAAGGTAAGAGATGGAAAGAAAAAGAAGAGAGAGTGAGTGTGTATGCGCATAAAAGATGGGGAGAGAGAAAGAGAGAGATTGGAGGTGGTGGGAAGCAACAAAATTTCAAGTTGCCACAAGTGTACTACATGGGAAACTTATAAACCAATATATCTTGGGGGTTTTACTATTTAAGAATAAAACTAAAAGTGATAATTTTGAAAATTAAAAAATAATACAATTCAGAGCTAAAACAAAAGTTTTTAGACATAGCACCAGGTTGGCAATTTTCTTTATTCTGTGAAGGACAGATGGTAAATAGTTTTGGCTTTATGACCCTGTGGTTTCTTTCACAACCACTCAACTATGATATTGAATCGTGAAAGCAGCCACAGACAATACATAAATAAATGAGCATGGCTGGATTTGGCCTTCTGATATTAATTTGCAAACCTATGGTAGCTGATAAAATAACAACTGCTATTTCACTAGTTCTGTGGGGGGAGTTCCATACACAGGGCCCCCCACTGGCTGCCACAGATGAGACTAAGTCTACCAAGGCATGATCTGCTTGGGGAGGAAGGGTGGCCAGTCTCTCAAAGGAGAAGGGCCAAGAGCCTTTTTCTCAATGGGCTTTTATTGGGTTCATTTTGCACAGGAATACAGGTAAAGCTCATTATTCATTGTCAGGCAGTAAGGATCAAACAATAGATAATATACAAAGAACTATGTGGGCTTATTCTGAGTCAGGGTTTGGTAGCTAAAGGACTACAAAACTTTGGGAAACAAACTCATTTCCTGCTCAGACTCTTATCATTTAATTGAGATCATTCTTAGCAAATCAGATTTCATAGGATTTTATTTATTCTTTCTTAGGCTGATCACCTGGGGAGCCTGCCCTTTCCAGCACAGGGATGTACCACCCTCTGTCATTGTTTTAGGCTTAAATCAAGCAGGGGAAGTAAGACAGCCAAGAGATTAGGAGACTTCTTGCAAACAGAATGAGGACTCAGGCCACTTGGAAAACTGAGGGGCAAAGGTCCATCACCCCCTTTTGCTATAGCCCCCAAGTCCTTCCCTGGGCAACCCCCATGATTGTTCTTGTCTTAGGTCGTCCTTCCCTTGAGGAATCTCACCCATCATTGGCTAACTGGTCATGCATCGGGGGCCAGGCAGGGTGAAGTAAAAGGGGCAGAGGCAGTGGCCCTGCCAGGGAGATAAGCTTCATCTCTTTAGTGGCTTATGGTCTGAAGATCGCTCATTCAGCCTCTGAAACCAGGTAGGGCGGTTCCCAACAAGTTCAATACATCTTTTTATTTTTCATCTTTTGATTCAAAAGAAGTTGTCTTAGGACACATTTCCATTATCTTTCCAGTGTTAACAGGCCACAGTTTCATGTTAAGTCAGAAAATTTCATGTTTCTACTTTGAGGTGGGAAAGTCTGGGGCATGATTCTTTCCCTCAACTTCTCACTAGTTCCATAAATTTGGATCTTATATGTTTTTATAGAAGGGAAGTAACTTTGTGCCTCGAGCAAAAAAAAAGACTACTAGATTTTGTGCTTTGTCTTGTAAGCCCAGAGCAAGGACACTGGCCACATGAATGATCCTTTTCCAGAAGCACAGGCTGAGAACCTGGGGGAAATTTGATACAATGAGCCCAGAAGATTCATGGTCTAATTTTTTACCTTTAAGAATAGCTCGGACTGTAGCTTTTCATTATTTCCTTAGAAATCATAACCCTCAAAGAACACTTGGTTTATACAGTTGTGCTTCTGTATGTCTTGGGCTCAGTGAAATTCTGGGTCAGTCATCGAATCACAGAACCCAATTTGCCAAGGGCTAAAATAAAGGGTGGGAATGTTGAGAGAATTTCCCTTAGGAAATTCCAAAAAACAGTGTTCTAAGCATATTTCAAACCATTCAAACACTGCCTTTCTGGTCTTTGCTTTTCCTTTAGCAGAAATGTTTAAATAGAATGATTTGATATTAGATAAGTTAAATTAAAATCACCATGTTTGCAAAGATAATCCCCAATGAGCAGAAATGTTTCCAAGCTCTAGCCATTGGTCTATTTATTGAAAACAATATTACGTAAAGCAAAATTCCTGAATAAGAAAAGGATTTGACAAGGCCCTCAGAGGTCATTGAGTGGGAGTTCTGGGCCCTTATAAGTTTAAAGGGTCCCAGTGTATCAAGAGAGACATTTCAAAGAAGGATTTTACTTTAGTCACAGCAATGACTCAGTTGACTCAGAGAACAAGTGAAACAATAGCAGTCCAAGAAACTGACAGTTATCATAGCAAGGAAGGGAAATTTGACAAACAGAAGGCTTTCATGATAATCTCAACAATGTAATCGGTAAATGTTTATGAAACCACCTCAGAGGCTGTGTGCCAAGTTTAAGAGCTTCCCAGAGGACATGCTGACCTACAACTCTGTGGTCATACATTTTTACTTCTCCACTCCTTTTCTGCCCCTAAAGATGCGCTGGAAAATTTCTTGTCCAAGTTACATTTTGTAAAATCTTACTTAAACTTTGGAAATAGCAACAAATATTGAGAAATGAACATATTTGCAGAAAATGTTGGAGTGTTGTATGGATTCTTCCAATAGCTCAAAGCCTTTGCCCTATCAGCAGTTGACATTTTTTTCTCTGTTCTTAAAGACTTGTTTATATTTTTCCAAAGCAAACTTTGTACACACAGTAAAGTGCATAAGACATAATCATTTGGCTCAATACAATTTTTTAACAAAGTGAAAACACAAAATTAGTTAGCACCCAGATAAAATATATTACTAGCTCCCCAGGAATCACATCTGGGGCTCCTACCCTGGCACTACCCCTCTTCTAACTACATAGATTATTTCATATCTGGGTACTCAAGGAGGGTGGTCGTCCTTCCAGGGCATTTGGCAATGTCACAACTGGGGAGTGGGTGCTCCTGGCATTGAGTCAGCTCGGATGCTGCTAAGCATTCTATAGTACACAGCACACACTCCAGTGCAACAAAGAGTTACCTGGCCCCAGTGTCACTAACACCAAGGTTGAGAAACCCCACTTTACTAATGGAACTGTATAATATGTTTGCTTTTGTGTCTGGCTTTTCTTGTTCATTGTGATTTCTGTGAAATTTACCCATGATGTCGCATGTGCCAGTAGTCCATTCATGCTCATTGCTGAAAGGGATTCCTTTGCTCACTTTTTAAAAAGTTGTTTTTTTAACTTTCAGATGTTCACTTGAAGATATTTTTCAAAATATATTTGGTTTTTACAAAATTTCAAATCTTAATTCTATATCTTTGCTACCAAAAAGAAAGTGGAAGTGCTGGTTTATCGCAACAAAAATTAATACATTGCTTGCTTCCTCGCTTATTGGGCTGAGTAACTGATTGATTTCCTGCCAGGATCTTGTAGGTCCTGAAGGGTGTAGAGACAAGTAAGGGACTTATATTTTGGCACTTTTGTTTGGGTTTCAACATAAATACACTCAGATTCCAGGATAGAGGATGTCATGTTTGGGAACAGAGTAGGGCTGGGGTGGGGCAGTAAGTATGTGAAAACCATGCCACACTTGCCTACCTTCTCAATGTGTTGCCTCGGCTTGCTTTTACACCATTTCTTCTTACATCTTTTCATCATCATCTCACAAACCACCTTAAAACTGTTGAAAAGACAACCCTTTTGGAGTATGTACTTTGGAAGAAGCATATCTTCCCACAATATGCCTTCTGCCCTTGGCCTCATACTTCCAAGTCCATACAGGGATTTTACCTGGTCAGGCAAAATAATTAATTAAGTCCATTGGTTTTTAGTCACTAAATAGCTAGAGGGGATTCTGAGTTAGCCTGCCCGTGTACAAATTTTATATCCATTTTATAACGCATTGCATTAATGTCTCAACCTCAGCATCCTTGATATTTGGGGTCATGGAATTGAGCTCTGAAGGCTTTTCTGTGCACTGTAGGATGTTTAGCAGCCTTCTTGACCTCGACCCACTAGATGCCAGTAATTCCACTCCCTCTTCTTAGTTGTGACAACCAAATGTGTCTCCAGGTATGGCCAAATGTCTCCCAGATGGGTGGGGCAAAAGCATCCCAAGTTGAGAACTACTGACCTAGTGTATAGGACACATTTCTTTACCAAGCAAACATTTCAAGTGTTCTACATAGTAAATATCTCAGCTTAATAAAATTATTGAGCTTTGAATACAAGCTGGGGAAAGATCTTCAGTGTTCACTCTGTTTAGAACATGAAGCAGATTTAGGAACTGAAATAAACATATCAATCAATGAAATTATCATTTGGAGACCATACTCAGAACAACTATGGCCTGGCTCCATGGTTGTTTTCTTATATAGGCCCTTGGAGTGTTTGAAGGTCAGCTTTTGCAGATAAACCTTTCTGTTCATAGTTTCTGTATTGGCTTGGACACAGGTGTAGTCTGGGATGTCTGAAAGACTGATATCTAAGGACATTTCCCTTTTGCTTAACATTTTGGGTGGATAGTGTTTCTATTATGCTTGAATATTCCATCCCAGGATCATGGTTCTCAACATGGAGGTTACTGCACTTCATAACACTGGAGGAAAGTCAGCTCTTGGTAGATAGGGAAGGACAGCTAAAACTTGTCAAATACTTATGCTAGCACAGTGCCAATCACTTTATATGCTAATCTTATTTAATCTGCACAGCAATGTAAATGGGTAAATGTGATTATTATGTGAATTATTCTTAACAAGGGAACTGAAGTGAAACAATTTGTCTAAGAGAAAATAGCTGGCATGTGGTGGAGCTGGGATTTGAACCCACAAGTGACAGATTCAAGAAGGCTTTAAGAGGTAGGGTTGTTTCCCCTGACCTTGAACCTTGGTTAGTTCCATTACTAGTTTTAACCAATAAGAATGAGGTAGGTCTTAAAAGATCTGCAGTCTCAACTTTTGTTTGTTTTGGAATGTTCTCTCACACTCATGGCAGCAAGATGCAATATTAGAAGTTTGATTATCCTAAGGCTTCCATACTGTAAGGAAGTTTAAGCTAACTATGTGGGGAGAGAGAGGCCACATGGAGAAGCAGTGAGGTGCCAGAAATTTGGATGAGGCCTTCTTGTACCTTCCAGCCCAACCCCATCTGTAGCCTAATGAGTGACCCCAGCAAATGAAGCACTGGCCATATTTTTCACCCATGTAACTGTGAGGAAATAAAATTGTTGTAGTTTTAAACCATTAAATTCTGGGGTAGGTTGTTACACAGCAACAAATAAGCAAAGCATTAGGTGGGATTGACTCCAACACTTGGTAGTTTATAGGGAGACTAGAGGGTCCAGGTCAGGAGAACTGACTTTGTTCTATTGCAATTGACTTGTGGGGGAAGCTGCCCAAGTTCTCTCTTCAGGCCCCCAGATTCTGTGACAAGCTGGACTAGTGTTGCTCCCAGTTCTCAGGTTCTATGATTCTAAATGTGTACACACCTAAATCTATGGAACAAGAAACACAGTCAGTATATTAAGTCAATTTCTTTGATTCACCAAACTTTTTAGTTCAGGAAGCTCTGCAGAGCCTATCTTTTTGATAATTTTTCTTAAGCTTGTTTTTCTTAAGAATATCTCCAGAATCCAGAGATTTCAGTAATAATCTAAGGCTGTGGAATCTCTAGGCAGACAGTTAAAACAATATTTCCCAAACTGGGGAAAAGATGTTATGTAAATACACTTAAATAATTAATAGTTGTGCTTTTATTTTACAGTTATTTTTTACTTATGGCAAGTGATACTGGCCTTCTATTTATGCCAATGATAAGTTTTAAGGCAAGTTTAAATTAAAACAGTAAATTGATTTTAAAAATGTTAAATTATAGTACCAGTGGTGGGAAAACTTGGCCAAAATATTGAAGGTGATAGATAAATTTAAAAAGTTTTGGAAATACTCAACAAGACAAAGAAAGCTAAAATGCCATTGCAACATGCATATTTCTCTTTCTTCTTATTGACCTGGTTATTCATGCCTACAACTGGCTGTTTTGGCTAATCACACAAGTGGTCCTCTTTTTGGTGAACATGTCATTAATTGCCATGGCAATAAATACTCCTGCACCATTGAATTTTGTTCAAGACAAAATACACAGGAAAAAGAAGAAACATTAAAAAAGAAGACAGAGATCTACTGTGGACTATTAAAAGTTCAATTTTGAAAGCCATGGATTTAGGTAGGAGTGTTATGTTTCATTTGGAATGACTAAATAATAGTTAATGTGACAGATCTTGGCTGTAAGGATAGGGAGACATGGAGAAGCATTGAGCCAGAAGTCAATGAGCAGATTCTGGTGACATTTGGGCATGACACTGCTGCTATCTAGGGCTGGTTTGTAGATACCACTTCTAAATCTTGCCTTCATTACCCCTCCTGGGCAATCTTACCCTGGATACCACAATTGCTAATCTGAAATTATATGGTGATTCATGCTTTTCATATTTATAGTAATATAAGATTAGAAATAAATCTACAGATATACTTTCAAATTCTTCACAGCAGTTATCCTAGTGGCAGAAACTGGTGAGACATTCCCTTCTTAATGTCTGTGTTTTTGCAATGGTCATGCATTACACATCTAAAGAGAAAAATAAAAAATCTAAATGAGAAAGAAAAATTAGAACGTATATATACACACATACTTTCTATTGGTTCTCTGGAGAACCCTGACTAAAACAACAACCAATTAATAATTATAAACAAACAAATAAATACTAGATTCCTATTGCTTTTGCCTCCCACAACAGTTCTCCAAGTTAGACAGGATCAATAATATTATTCCCTTCCTGAGAGAGGAAGCTGAGGCATGCAAAGCTAAGTGCTCCCCTTTCTTTCCATCCTATACAGCTAAAGAGGTTACTCATAACACAGTGGGCAAGACTTCTCCTGTAGCCAATTCTTGCTCCTGCAGACCTGTAATATAGTGTCAAGGATACCTCATTCTTTCACTCATTACTATCTAACTCCAGGTAGCTCTGTATCACCATATGTCTTATGAAATGGACCTCACACAGAAGGCTCCCAAGTGCTTCATTTCAAACTTCAGACCAGATATGCAGGTGTGACCTGTTGTCTCCTCTGGCTGTGCTTTGTGCAATATTTACCAAGTCATATTGAACTCTTCAATAGGTTGACCAGTCATGCCCTTAAGTCTCCAGCAAAGCCGGCTGTTTCAGGGAGAAAATGGAAATACAGATTTTGTGTTTTATACATTTATACACACATATATAATTTTTAAACAGTTTTTTAAATTTTTTTTATATTTTATTTATTTATTTTTAGAGAGGGAAAGGAGGGAGAAAGAGAGAGAGAGAGAAACATCAATGTGCATTTGCTGGGGGCCATGGCCTGCAACCCAGGCATGTGCCCTGACTGGGAATCGAACCTGTGACACTTTGGTTCGCAGCCCGCACTCAATCCACTGAGCTATGCCAGCCAGGGCACATCTATAATTTTTAATTGATTTACCTATCAGGTAGAAGGAGTGGGATAACCATAGTCTTTCATTGCAAAGGTTTGTAAGTGTCTTAATTCCTAACTGCTACTGAATCTTCTTCCTTAGGAACCCCCAGTTATCCTTTAGTACCTGGGTTGGTGTAGACAATCTGTGTTGCATAAAAAAACCACAAGCAGGCATGGTCTTACTAACCCTGACACATCCCTTTGGTTTTCTGGAACTGTGCAATCCAGCTCCGTTTTCTTCCTCTCTCCTTATCTTACTTCAAGGCCAAACAGAGTCTTGCTTAGAGCTCCTGGTGACAGGTTAAGTAAGAACCATTATTTTAGGTTTATCTGGGTCTTACTCTGGAGTTGAGCATCTACTTCAAGGCATTTGTCCTTCATTATCTTTCAGGACTGAAGGTCATTTTAGAGGCTACAAACATCTTTGCACAAATGACTGTGTTTGAAATTCATAAGAGAGTGGAGTCAAGGTAAGATTTTTTTTCCCTATGATCCTGAGATTCTAAGAAATAAGGTGATTTAGACAAATGGGAGTGGGTAGGGAGTGGCAAATCAATGTCCCAATGTCCTACATCCAAGGCTTTCTCTTTAACACTACATGTCTTTCATTCAATCAACAAATTAAATAATAACACTTGTTATGTGTTTAACATAATGATGAACAAAGTAGACATTGTTCATGCTTTTATGGAACTTAACTTCTATTGGAGTTTCCTTCTGAAAGAAGTTACATCAGTCATTCTCAACTAGGGGTGACTTTTCCCCTCAGAGGACACTTGCCTGAAGACACTTGATTGTGGCATCTGGGAAGAGGAGGTGCTACTGGCATCTTATCTAGTGTGTGAGGCCAGGGATGCTGCTAACCTCCTACAATCCACAGGACAGTCCTCATAACAAAGGATTATCTGGCCAAAATATCAATAATGCTGTGTTTAGAAACCCTGACACACGTCAACTGTTTTCTTTGATTTATGTATAAAAATAGAATTTAAACTTTATTTTAGATAAAGAGCCCTAAATACACATGATGGAGATTCCACCATACAACAACTGTTTGGTGAATTGGAATAGGAAGTTGACGAGATTTCTCCAAAAGAAAGATGTTAAAAATACTAATTAAGAAAATATGAGAGAGCATTTTTCCAGCTACACACAATGTCAACAAATTGCTGCAATAACAGCAACATGCAATGTGTAAATAGTGTTTTCATGTTATTGTGCTTCTGAGTTTCCCAACAATCCAATTACAAGGAAAATGAGAACCACAGATTCAGATAACTAAAGACCTATTCTTTCCACGAAATTCGAACACCACCATTGCATATCTGGAAATTGACTTTTTAATTTAAAAGTCTAATTTCTGCAAAAGCAAGGAATCCTTGCAGGTAAAAATGACATCTTTTAAGATAGTGGACACCTAATTCCAGAGATTTCTTTCCCAAGTAAAGAGAGAAGAATGGAAGTGAGGTTATATTCCTGAGTCTTGCAACTATGACCCAGGGCTATCTGGTCACTCCTGTGGGTGGCCTGTTAGCATTGTTTACTAGGGTGTGGTGCAACAGCTTTCTCAGATCATGACAGATAAGAAGCAGCCGGTTTAACTGAGTTCCCTGCCTCCCCCCCCCACCCCCCCCTCCCCCGTCCCTGCCTTTAACAAGCCAGGCTTTTCCTTAAACACAAATTTGAGGATGTCAATCAACTCCAATGGGAAAAAATGAGCCGGAAATTAAATAACAGTAAGCAAATTAGTAGCTGGGAATAAATTTTGCATTATGTTCACACTCATAAACTTGTGTGACCTTACACAAGTTATTTCTCCTCTTTGTCTCTTAATCTCCTCATATGTAAAATGAGAACACTGGATTAGATGATTTATGAAATCCTATTATTCAGATGTTGACAGAATAAATTATGCTTATTGTAATTACAAGTGCTCCAGATGATCTCCTCCCACCCCCCTGCCCTTCTCACACTTTCTCTCCTCTGCTTGGGTTTAAAGACAAAGTTCTTAATAAAATGAACAGGAGGATGTCATTTGTCTCTGGAAAAGCAGACTGACAACACTAGGCCACATGAGCACTTATCTTAGGGTCAAGTGCTAAAAATCAAAATCAACAAAATTATATAGAGAAAAAAGCTGGGAGTTCATAGAACAAAGCCAGAGGTTGGGCCCCTATCTTACTTTATTCTGTTCATGGTTAAGGTTGCTCTTTGTTACAAAAGAGAGCTATTAATATTGCATTGAGGGTGCTGTGCCAGCCCCTTATCATGACTAGAAGGATGTTTGAAACCCTCTTTGCAAGGAGCTGTGTTGTCTTAATCAACAAGAGTAGAGATTGCAGGTGGCATGGAGTGTACTCAGATTCTACTTGGAAATCTTTGTTTTCTCCTGAGTGTTTATGTTTGGTGCTTATGCTTGGGATGATCCTGGCTGTTTATGAGGGTGTCTGTGTTTGGCATGGGCTTCAAATCAAAGCCCATGCTCACAGACTTTCTGTCTGCAAGAATTTTTGGAGACATGCAGTTTTCTAACTCAACCAAAGTTCTAGGGAGATTCCAAAACTGACTATCAAAGCCAAGAAGAAAGATGCCACTGTTTCTCTGCCAAAGATGATGGCAGGGCCCTTGTTGGGTGCTGGGAAATGTCTCTGCTAGTAATTACTTCCACTGGCCCCTCCTCCTACCTGCTGGAGTGCGGGGGTGTAGCTTTTGGGAGCTCCCAGACTTTGAGCACCCTGGGTTGGTTGCCCCTCAGCTGGATTCCAGAGCCTTGATTCTCACACCCTCATGGAGGTCTGGGGAGTGCCCTGGAAAAATTTTGCTAGCAGAACAAAGCTTATTGCCTGTCCAGACAGCCCTTCTATCAGTCTCTGTACCAAATCAATAAGGAGGCAATTTTCATTTCAGAAATTAACGAGGAAAGCAGAGCTTTCCTTACTCAGGGGAAGAATAAAACAGGCAAATTATTGTCCAGCAATAAGGCCCAGGTTAGTAAATGCCAGTTATTATTTTATGGCCCTTAAAGAACTGGGCCAAGCAAACTCTATGCCCCCAAGCAACCCTGCAACCAGGTGGTTCCAGTGCTTTAGGCTCCTTTCCCAAAAACTAGTACAGCTACTTCCTGGAGCTGGCTGGAAGGAGTTGAGACTGCTGGAATTTGGCCTGGATCTGTAAATCTTTAGCTAACAGGGGCCTAGTTTGATGCTTCTTTAAAAAAAATTGGAAAGATAATAAGTGCTATTTTTAAATTACCTTTGGGTTTGCAACCTTTTTAATTTCTTACTCTCCCTGTAGGGGACCCTCATCTTTCTCACCATTGATGGCACCTCTGTAGGTGAGCTGTAGAATGTGCCATGCCTTCAAAAAACTCTCATTGTTTGAGTCTCTCATGCTTGTCTTTCAACATGCTGATTTGCTCTGGCTACACTTTTTGAAACTGGCAGCCTTAGGGAGTATTTTGTGACCAGTATTATGATTTTGCTGTGAGCTTGCCAGTCTTTTTTTGATTCTGGTTGAGTCAGTCCTGTTGGGTCTTGATACTCACTCTCTTTGTGTTTACTCCACAGGGGATTTCATCACAGTGCCTCAGGGGATGGACTGCATACAGTTTTCTCTGTATGTGATGGGACTCAGTCTCACTGCATTCCAAGTATTGGGCAATCTCTTCCACCTCTTTCCAAAATGGTACTTTCATTGTGTTTTTTTTTTAACCTGCTTTTAATGGCAGGTTTTTTCCTCCCTTGCATATAAAAGAAGTTTGTGTTGAATTTTTTTCTAGCGCTGAATTAAGAATGATGTAGTTTGAGGGCTGGAAAGTGACTTTCTGGGGAAGTTTATTTCTTTCTCCAGGACATCTTTTGGGTTTGTTCCATTTTGAAGAATCTAATGTTGTGACCAATTTGAGAAAGAACCACTGTAATTTAATGGTTGAACTTAATCATTACAGATTTGGTGGAGTAAATGTTATAGGTTGACTCTTGGGTTAGATCAATCCAATCCAGGTAGTCACAAGAGCTGATATCTTTTCCCCTTGAGTTTTTCCAATCTGATAAAAAACAATTCCTCCAAACAGTAGAGCAGAGCATCTAGAGATGGGGATTTTCCTGTTTCTAAAGGAGCAGAACAGGGAGCCCTTTTATCATTAATCAACAGCAAGTATAGTTTAGGAAGTCCCAGTTAGTATTCTGGTCCTCAAAATCCATGTCAGGTCTAATTATAAACCTCAAAGGATCTTGGAATAAGGTCAGTTCAGTCCATTTGGCATCCTTTTCATAACATGAAGAATGCCTTCAGGTGAGTCCAGTCTCCATTTCCTAAGCATGGTATAGTCACTAAGATTGAAATCATGGACTTGGATCACCTTTTCTTTTCTTATTATTTTTCTTTTCTATTCTTATTATTCCTTTAGGAGACATTCAAGGCTTCTTATTTAATTTTGGAAACAATGGTGAGTTCAGGCTACCTCTGCATTTTAGTTTCAAAATACAATGTATGAAACTGAATTCACAGGGTAAAAATTCCTAAACCACATCAGGTATTTTATGCATTGTTATATTTCTCTGCTCTAAATCCTGTGATGACTGTTTCACACAGGACAAAAGCTACAGTTATTACCAGTACTACAGCTTCAAGGCTCCTGGCTCCACTGTGCCTACTGACCTCATCTCCTATGACTTCCCTCCCCCATGCTCACTCCTTGCTATTTCTTGAACATGCCAATCATGTGCCAGCCTTAGAACCTGTGCTTTAGCTGTTATGTTCATATGGCTTACTTATCTATTCCAAGTCCCTGCTCCCCTCTCACTTTCTCCCGGAGGCTTCTCTGACTAGCCAATTTAATCCTGTAATATGTCTCATTCTCCTTCCTCAGGACTCATGATTACCCTGCTCTGCTTTACTCATTTTTTCCCCAAAGTGCTTAGAAATACTATGTAACTTAATTATTTTGCTATTGTCTCCTCCACTAGAATGTAACCTCCATAAAGACAGCAATTTTTGTCTGCTTTGTTCAAATATCACAAGCCTACAATAGTGCCCTAGTACTGAATACTCAGAAGGTACTAAATAATAAATAAAAGTTAAGATTTTTATTTGTTTTTTTGTAGATTATACAAGTGAGTATTTTTCTTTCTTTGTCTGACTTATTTCACTTAGCATAACACCCTCAAGTTCCCTCCATATTGTTGTGACAGGATTCCCTTCTTTTTGGCAGAATTTCCTTCTTTTTTATGGATGACTAGTATTCCATTGCACATATATGACATATTTTCTTTATCCATTCATCTATCAACAGACATTTAGATTCTTTCCATGTCTTGGCTATTATAAATAATGCTGCAATGAACATGGGTGTGCAGGTATCTCTTTGACATAAAGACTTCATTTCCTTTGGAACATCCCCAGAAGTAGAAGTATGGGATCCACAGTGGCTGTACCAGTTACTTATTATTATTTTTTTAGTTTCAGTTTCTTCAAATTTTAGGTCTTTTACTTTAAAGCAACCTCTCTGCTCCTCTGTGATAGAAAAATTCAGAACTTCAGAGATTTTGTATGGACACCATTGTTTGGTTCACACTGGGGCTATCCTGTTTAAAAAACAAACAAACAAACAAACAAACAAAAAACTGCATTTGTCAAGAGAATTGTGACCAGTTGCAAAAATACACAGTGTTTTTAGTACTATGCCCAACACTGGAGCTAGAGAGATTCTTGTAACTCAGATCATGCATTTCTGTGCTCAAAAACATCCAGTGGTGCCCTGGCTGGTGTGGCTTAGTGGATTGAGTACTGGCCTGTGAACCAAAATGTTGCTGGTTTGATTCCCAGTCAGGGCACATGCCTGGATTGTAGGTCAGGTCCCCAGTTAAGGGTGTGTGAGAGGCAGCCAATGCTTTTCTTACATAGTGATGTTTCTCTCCCTTTCTCCCTCCCTTTCTCTCTCTCTAAAAATAAGTAAATAAAATATGAAAAAAGAAAACATCCAGTGGCTTTCCATCTCACTGTTAGGGGCCAAGCCCTTACACTGACACAGCTGGGTTAAGCTGAAACTTCTTTTCCCAGAATCCTCTTCACTAAATGATTCTGAGTCAGAGCTGTGCAAGATTTGGAAGGCAGAAGCGGAACAGTGGCCATTACTCTTTGAATATCTTTGCAGTCAAATATGATGAAGAACAAACACAGAAGTGTCCAGTAGGTTCCAGGTGTTTCTCACTTTCCTCTGTTCCATGTCTAACTCTTCCTTGCTAGTGACCAATAGCTGCCCCAGTCCCATCTCCAGATGCCTATTTGTGGGCAGAGAGAGGTGTTGGCTTTACACAGTCTACAATTTTTCATAGACTTTCCTTCCAGATCCTCATAGTTCTACCACAGCAGCTGGATGTGACAGATCCCAGATGCTTTTCTTGTCAGCTCTGATCTGGCTTGTTCATACACATCAGGGCTGGTTGGTGACTCTGCTCTTACATCCAATACCCACTCCCAGACTGTAACCTCCCCAGTTCCTCCCATGATGGTAGTCAAAATGCTATATTAAAGCCCTTATTCCAAAATATTCATTGTGGTTTTGCTTCCCTGGTTGAACCTTGACTGATACAATCTCTAAGAGATGGGATTATACTTGGTGCTTCCTCTGCCTAGAATGTTCTTTCTGCAGATAGTTGTGAGGTTCACTTGCCCTTTTTTAAGGTATATTTTATTGATTATGTTATCATAGTTGTCCCATTTTTTTCTCTCCTTTCACCCTGCAGCCCCCCTTCCACCATCATTCCCCACCTTAGTTCATGTCCATGGATCATACATAAAAGTTCTTTGGCTTCTACATTTCCTATACTATTCTTAACTTCCCCCATCTATTTTGTACCTACCATTTATGCTTCTTCCTCCCTGTACCTTTTCCCCCTTTCTCCCCACTCCCTGTCACCACTGATAACCCTCCATGTGATCTCCATTTCTGTGATTCTGTTCCTGTTCTAGTTGTTTGCTTATTTTGTTTTTGTGATTTAGGTTCAGTTGTTCATGGTTGTGAGTTTGTTGTTATTTTACTGTTTATAATTTTGATCTTCTTTTTCAGAGATTAGTCCCTTTAACATTTCATATAAGGGCTTGGTGATGATGAACCCCTTTATCTTTACATTTTTTGGGAAGGACTTTATCTGACCTTCCATTCTAAATGATAGCTTTGCTGGATAGAATAACCTTGGATGTAGGTCCTTGCCTTTTATGACTTTGCATACTTCTTTGCAGCTCCTTCTTGCCTGCAAGGTTTCTTTTGAGAAATCAGCTGGTAGTCTTATGGAAACTCCTTCCTGGGTAACTGTCTCCTTTTCTCTTGCTGCTTTGAAGATTCCCTCCTTATCTTTCATCTTGGGTAATGTAATTATGATGTATCTTTGTGTGTTCCTCTTTGGGTCCAATTTCTTAGGGACTCTCTGAGGTTCTTGGGCTTCCTGAAATTCTATTTCCTTCACCATATTGGTTAAATTCTCCTTCATTATTTGTTCAAATAAGTTTTCAATTTCTTACTCTTCCTTTTCTCTTTTTGGCACCCCTATGATTCAGATGTTGGAATGTTTAAAGTTGTCCCAGAAGTTCCTAAGCCTCTCCTCATTTTTTTGAATTCTTGTTTCTTCCCTCTGTTCTGGTTGAATGTTTATTTCTTCCTCCTGCTCCAAATTGTTGATTTGAATCCTGGTTTCCTTCTCTTCACTGTTGGTTCCTCATACATTTTTCTTTATTTCACTTTGCATAGCCTTTACTTCTTCCTCTATTTTGCATCAGTACTCAGTCATTTCTGTGAGTATCCTGATTACCAGTGTTTTGAACTCTGCATCTGATAGGTTGGCCATCTCCTTGTTGCTTAGTTCTTTTTCTGGGATTCTGATCAGTTTTTTCATTTGGGCCATATTTCTTTGTCTTCCTGCATCTGTTGCATTGTAAGGGGCAGAGCCTTAGGTATCCACCAGGGCGGGGCAACCCACTTCACTGTGTTGTGGTGCTATATGTGAAAGAGGGGTCCAAGAAGGAACAATGCTGCTTTCTTGGCCTTCAGCCAGCTATCAGTCACTTCCCCCACTATCCACAAGCAAATTGGGATCTTCTGGTGCTGATTCCTGGGTGGGTGGGCTTGTGTACAGTCTAGGAGCCTGTGGATCTCTCCAGTGAACTTTTCTGTGAGGCTGGGAGTTTCTCTTGCCACCATAATCCCCACAGATTTTTATAGCCAGAGTTTTTTTTGGCTTTATTTCCCCTTGATGGAACCCTGTGTTGTACTGTCTGTCTTGCTGCCCATTTGTTCCTTCCAGCTTATCTGAATGTGAATGTGGGATGGCTGGTCTACTAGCTGTTGCCTCTCCTGGCCTGATCTGTCACCTTACTATGCATTCTCTCTACCCCGGCTGCCTGTCTCCATGTCTCCTATCAATCTGGATGAATGTTTCTTCTTGAACTCCTTGGTTGTCAGACTTCCAAACAGTTTGATTTTCTGGTAGTTCTGGTTGTTTTTTTGTTTTTAAATTTGTTGCTGTCCTTATTTTGGTTGTGTGAAGAAGCAAAGTGTATCTACCTATGCCTCCATCTTGGCTGGAAGTTCCCTTTTGTCTTTCATATTGTTGTTCAAATGTCATCCTAGAGTGGTATTCCTGATATAAAATAATAACTCTTCCCCACTCCATGCTTGGGTCTTTCTAATACATCACCTGTATTATTTTTTATTCTACTTATTACCATTTAGCATGTTATTTATATTGGGTAATGTAATTATGCACTATCTACCTCCCCACAAAGGGTCCTTACTCAGGGTCAACCTGGAAGTCTACAAGGTCCTTGTACAAGAAAATAATCCTATCCTCTTTTTACCCCCCTGTAAATGAAATTAAACATTTTCTTTAATTGAGTACAGATAGTAAACTACATGATTTAGAAGTACCTGTCATTTGTTACTAAAAAATCACAAATGTGTTTCCTACCATAATATCATTGTTCAAAATATCTTGAATGTCATTTATGCTCATCACTTTGAAATTATAATATCAATAGGCTTGCAAATAGATGGTATATGATCAAAACCTTCCTGCTTAAACATGCTGATGGATAGCTGGGCAGTCATAGATCACTGTGCCTGGTAGATCTGTGCCTGGTAGACATTCAGCCACTAAACAGTGAAACCAGATTTCTTAGGTTGGTGACTTAGATATCTCATTGCTTTCTAGTATTTCCTACTTATGATTTTAATCAATATATAGAAGGAGTGAGTTGTTCCTGTTGTTTTTAAAAATATTACAGGACTGAATAGTTCAAATGAGAATTCTTAATTCTCTATAAGCCTACATGACCTTTTGTAACAAGGATAAGTATCTAGTCTAGAAATAAAGACCAAGTAAGTTAAAATACATGTGATGGTTGAGATAATTATTAAATTGTGTTATTTAAAGTTACTTATTACTAATAGACTATGCAGTAATATGGGTTGAGCACAGTGTTGAAAGTTACTCAATCTTAATATAATTGTTTTTCTTTGAATTACTTGTATTTTATTTTATACATTTGCAAAACTATTTTATTTTATACATTTGTGAAACTATTTTGAAAAGGATCCATAGATTTCATGACACTGCCATGGGATCTATAGCACAAAGAGGTTAAAATCATGTATGTACTAGGATATAATCTCCAGAGGGGTACAGACTTTTTCTCTTTTGTTTGTTGCAACTTTGTTCATTTCTTTTGTTTGGGAATATACAATTTGGCAGAATTTGATTAATTTCAAGAATAACCTAAGGCCAAATAGAACTCTATTATTTATATTATATCCTCTCCTCACTTTGGTATCCATCCCTTACTTTTCCTGAGGGGCACCCTCTGTCTTTTTTTCACTATAAGTGGCATAGTCATGAAGGGAATTGCACCCCTGGTAGGAATTGGAAGAAACACTCCTGAAGATGCTTCTGGCATGTGAGGGTTTTTCAGGACATAGTGTCAAACCCTCAATACAGCCCTATCAGGAAGTAATAACATTAACAGAGGAAAAAGGAACCTAAGAAAATATCTTAAAAATAAAGAAACTCAGCAATAAGTCATAATTTGAGAATGTCCATGTTTCTTTCTTTTCTCCAGAAAAAGAAAAATGACATTGTATTCACAAGTAGCATTTTTCACTGTCTTGACAACACTGAATTAAAGTACCTTCTGTCATATAGGTCTTAAGAATTCTGAGATAAAGGATTTTTCTTTTCTGATAACCCTTGGCACTGGAAGATGTTTCTCAGGGCCCCCATTGCTCTACTATTTAGATAAGGAACTGGTGAACACTTCCTCATCTTAAAAGAAAAAACAACATAGAAAAAATGTAGTTTTAAGCAAAACTGTAGGTTCATTTCAATAAATACAACCAAGACATACAACTCAATTAAGTCAGTCACACAGGACATAAGTGGTAACCATCAACACTCCATCTGTCTGTAGACTCTAATATACTTCCATACCTTGCTTCCTCATTTGATATTCCCAACATCCAAAGACAAAAGCTGAACAGTTCCAACCAGATTAAAAAGACCAAATTTCTTGTGATGGGTCTAAATGATGGGAAAGGGACTTCACTAAAGAAAATAAAACCAAATTTGATTAATATCTGATTATCAGTGTTCTAATATCTGATTAATAGCTTTTCTAAGGCCCACTAAAAATTACATTTTCTAAGTTCCAGTCAAGATGGCAGAGTAAGTAAATACTGTGATCACCTCCTCCCATGACCACATCAAAATTACAACTAAACTGTAGAACAACAGCCCTTGAGAATTACCTGAAGACTAGCTGAACAGAAGTTCTATAACTAAGGTTATAAATAAAAAGCCAAGAAGAGACTGGTCAGAAGGGCATAGACTCCAAACAGGCTGGTCCCACACCCGTATGTGGTGTTAAGAATTGGGAGGAACACCTCAGCTGTGGAGGACCCCCTGAGGAGTGATAGGTCCCAGCCCCATACCAGGCCCCCAGTCTGAACCACTAGTTCCAAGAAGAGGAGTCTACATAACATCTGGCTGTGAAAAGCAGTGGAAATTCCATCAGGGTGAGACTGAGATCTGTTGTAGCCAGCAACAGATCTCAGAGGCACAGCAAGTGCCTTCTTAAAGGTCCTGAGCAAAACTCACTTGCTCACAAATATTCTCTCTAAGCTCCAGCAAAGGGACAGCAGTATGAAAAGTGCCAGGGACATGTGGGGAGGAACTGAATTGTCTGGCTTCAAGGAGAGGGCTGAAGAGGCCCTTTAGGACAGGAGTGCTGTCAGATGTGTTTGTTCTTTTGTTGACCTCTTCCTCCTCTTTATTCCCAAGCCTGCAGGTGTGGGTGAGTTCTGTATCTGAGTCTCCATAAAACTGGCTAACATTGCTGTCCCCATACTGGTGATCACCTGAGACCCCATACTTCCCAATTCACACACCAGCCCTAACCTATTTCAGTGGCTATTCTTCACAGGCAGCCTTCCTTGGCCCATGATGTGGCTCTCCTAAAATCTCTCAAAGCTCCACAAACTCCAGACACACAGTGGCTGGCCTTTGCATGCCCCATACCTCTTGCTAAATAGCCCCAAGCCTAGCATTAGTGGCAGCTGGCCTCAGTTCACAGCATAGCTTTTCCAGGTGACTTCAAGCTCAGCACAGACAGCTAACAACCACAGATAATGTTGTAGCTCCTACCAGGTGTCCCCAGACTGAGCACAGGCAGCAGCTGACCTTAATACGCATTGGAACCCCTCCCAAGAGGACCCAGAATCAACATACCCAGTGGCAATATTCAGACCTTACCAGAGCAGTACCAAATTAGCTTCACAAATGACATACACAAAGGGTAATCTTAGCAAGCACTAGAGCCCTGCTAAGGTGAATCCTGCTCCATGGGGTTAGCCCCTGCACAAAAGCTCATCCACTGTAGTCACAGCCAATCCTCATAGTCAGTCAACCTAAGGGCCAGTTCCATTCACTGATGTGCCAATAGCAATCAAGGCTCAACTATACAGGAGTGCACACATAACCCACACAAGAAACAACCCTGGAGTACCTGCTTAGGTGATCAGAAAGACATATGACTGAGCCTCTCAGGATATCCACTACTCCAGGAAAGGAACTAAATAAAATGAAGAAGCAATCTAACAGATACACAGTTTAAAACACTGGTTATAAAGATGTTAAATGGAAAAAGGGAAAGAACAAATGATCACAAAGAGATAGGAATGATAAGAAAAGCAGTCAGATATGAAAAATACAGTAACTGAAATGAAGAATACAATAGAAGGAACCAACAGCAGATTATTTGAAGCAGAGGACAAAATCAGCGATTTGAAAGACAAAGTAGCTGAAAACAATCAGAACAGCAAAAAGGAAAATAAAATTAAATAATGAGGATAGTTTAAGGAAGCTCTAGGACAACATCAAGCATGACAGCATTTATATCATAGGGGTACCAGAAGAAGAGAGAGAGCAAAGTATTGACAACCTATTTGAAGAAAAATGACAGAAAACTTCTTTAACTTGGTGAAGGAAATAGACATACAAGTTCAGGAAGTATGGAGAGTCACAAACAAGATGAACCTGAAGAGGCCCACTCTAAGACATGTCATAATTAAAAGGCCAAAGTTTAAAGACAAAGAGAGACTCTTAAAAGAAGCAAGAGAAAAGGAGTTAGTTACCTACAAGGGAACTCTCATAAGATTGTCCCCAGATTTCTCAATGAAAACTTTTTAGGCCAGAAAGGATTGGAAGGAAATATTCAAAGTAATGAAAAAGCAAAGAGTTACAACCAAAACTACTCTATCCAGAAAGACTATCATTTAGAATCAAAAGAGAAATAATGAGCTTCCCAGAATAAAAAACAAAACAAAACAAAACAAAGGAATTCATCACTACCAAACCAGCAGTACAAGAAATGTTAAAGACACTTTTTTAAGAAGCAGAAGGAAGAATATAAATATGAATAATAAAATGGCAATAACTACATACCTATCAATAATTCATTTAAATTTAAATGAATTAAATGCTCCAATCAAAAGACATAGGGTGACCAAATTGACAAGAAAACAACACTGATACATCTGATGTCTACAAAGGACCCACTTCATATCAAACAATATACACAGACTGAAAGTAAATGAATGAAAAAGATATTTCATACAAATAAAAACAAAAAAAAGCTGTGTTGGCAATACTTATATCAGACAAAATAGACTTTAAAGCAAAGGCTATAGCAAGAGACAGAGATGGACATTTCATGATGATAATGAGATTAATCCAACAAGAGGTTGTAAACATTTACATACCCCAATAAGAGCACCTATGTATATAAAGCAAATATGCATGGACATAAAATAAAAGATTGACAGTAATGCAGTAATAGTAGGGAATTTTGTCATCCTGTTGACATTAATGGTTAGATCATTCAGATAGAAACTCAACAAAGATACAGTGGCCTTAAATGATACATCATTCCAGATGGGTTTAGTTGATGTTTTTGGAACATTTCACCCAAAAGTAGTGAGCTTTTCAAGTTCACATGGAACATTTTTCCATGGGAGACCACATATTGGGCCACAAAACAAGTCTCAATAAAGTTAAAATAATTGAAATCATATCAAGCATCTCCAACCACAATTGTATGAAACTACAAATAAACTACAAGAAGAAAACTGAAAAATACACAAACATATTGAGGTTAAATAACATGCTACTGAACAATTAATTCATTAACAATAAAATCAAGGAAGAAATCAAAAGACACCTTGAGACAAATTAAAATGAAAACATAATGATCCCAAATCTATGGGACACAGCCAAAGCAGTTCTAAGAGGGAAATTCATAGCAATACAACCTGCTTCAAGAAACATGAAAAATCTCTAATAAACAATCTAAACATAAACCTAAATGAACTATAAAAAGGACAATAAACAAAGCCCAAAGTAAATAAAAAAGACTAAAGGTCAGAATGTAAATAAACAAAATAGAGTCTAAAATACAGCAACAAAAAAGATCAATGCAACCAAGAAAAGGAAACCATTGAGCAGTGTTGTGGGACTGCAAATTGATACAGCTATTATAAAAAATAGTATGAAGGATCCTCAAAAAATTAAAAATAAGACTACCATATGACCTAGAAATTCTACTTCTGGGTATTTATCTGAAGAAATCCAAAACACTAATTTGAAAAGATATATGCATCCTTACATTCACAGCAAACTTATTTACAAATGACAAGATATGGAAGTAACCTAATTGTCCAATGATAGATGATTAGATAAAGAAAAAGTGACATATAAAGATATAAAATGTAATATTACTTGCCATAGAAAAGAGTAAGTTCTTACCATTTTGAATAACATGGATGGACCTAGAGGGTATTATGTAAGCTAAACAAGTCAAACAGAGAAAGGTAAATATTGTATGAATTCACTTATATGTGGAATATAAAAAACAAAATAAATGAATAAACAAAATGGAAACAAACTTATAGGTACAGAGAACAAACTAATTGTTGCCAGATGAGAGGAGGGTTGGTGACTGAGTGAAAATGGTGAAAGAATTAAGAAATGTAAATTGGTAGTTACAGAATAGTCATGGTGATGTAGAGTATAGGGAATATAGTCAATAATATTGTAACAATTATAATATTATTGCCTATATATTAGTGTGATGCCAGGTGGGTACTTGAATTATTGGGGAGATTACTTCATAAGTTATACATATATCTAACCACCATGCTGTATACTTGAAATTAATGAAATATTGAATGCCAACTCTAATTGAAAAGTAGAAAAGGCATATTTTCTTTTAAATATTTCATTGGGAGAGAACTAACATTTTTGTATTAATTCTAGGCAGAATGCTTGTTACTTGACAAATATCCTATTTGAATTGCTCTGTGAGGTCAATAACATGTGAGCTGAAGCTCAGGGGATTCAGGTGATTTGCCCAAGGTCATACTCTTTTTATCCATCATAACATGCTGTCCTAGAGCTCATATAATTACCCAGCCTTCACCCATTTTTTAAAATTATATTTTATTGATTATGTTATTACAGTTGCTCCAATTTCTCCACTTTGCCCCCATCTACCCAGCATCCCCCACTCCCTTAGTTAATCTCCACACCTTTGTTCATGTCCATGGGTCACACATAGAAGTTCTTTGGCTACTCCATTTCTTATGCTGTACTTTTACATCCCCTTCACCTATTTTATGCCATCTTTATGGTTCTATTGTTTGCTTAATATTGTTCTTTAAATCAATTGACTTAAAAGATTAAATACATTTATCTAAGAAGGAAAGATTGCATTGTTGCTGACAACAAATAGTACCACTTGCTACAGTTTTATATTAATTATAAAAATAAATTCAATTAGAACAGGACAATGTTAGTACATTTTAAACAATTGCAGTCCTTGGTGACCATTCTGAGCCTGAGGCTTACTTTGCTCAACAGGGAGCTATGTTGGAGATGTAGTATATCCATAATTAGGGTATCAGTTTCCTATGGCTGCATAACAAAATATCAAAGCCTGAGTGGCTTCAAAAACAGAAATTTATTCTTTCACAATTCTGCATGACAGAAGTCTAAGATCAAGGTGTTGGCAGGGTTGGTTCCTTTTGAGGCTTATCTTGGCTTGTAGATGGCCAGATTCTCTCTGTGTCTTCACATGGTCCCTTGTCTGTGTCTGTGTGTGTCCAAAGCTCTTTTTATAAGGACACCAGTCATATTGGATTAGGACCCACTCTAATGCTTCATTTTAACTTACTTGCCTCTTTAAAGGCCCTATTTCCAAATTCAAGCACATTCTGAGGTACTGGAGGTTAGGACTTTAACATATGAATGTGGGGGAGCCACAATTCAGCCCATAATAATTAGTACCAAACTAAGACTTTCTCTTTGGGATAATCAGAGGGTGGGAATAGAAGTGGAAAGGACAGAGCTTTCTCACCACTTGTTTCAATGTTATTTAATGCCATGAACTAGAACCAACTAAAATCGGCTCCTGAAAAACTGGTGGTGCTTGACCCATGCTTTGGAAACTTGATACAGTGTACTTTGTTGCAGATGTCTTTGTCAGATTCTGTTGGCAGATCCCTTTAACCCATGCCAATAGCATCTTGAATTTGTGTGCAGTCCCTTGCATGTAATTGGCTTCTGAACTCGGTCTGAGGATGGACTTCCTGTGGTCCACAGAAGACTGCTCGACTCACTTGCAGGAGAGACAGGCCTGAGGGCAAGGACTAATTTCCCCAAGCACACCTAATAGTAAGGAGATGGTGGGTAAATACTCCTGCTTCCTTGTGTTTTGTGGGGCCAGTTTAAAGGGTTGTTCTACACAGTTCCTCAAAGAGTCTCCAGCAAAATTAAGCCTCACTTGCCCAGGACAGCAACCTGCTCATTAATACACCCTTTCTCATCTTTTCTCTCTTCTCTCTCTCATTCCCCTTCTCCCTCACTGTGCTGCCTGGAATTTTCTCCTCAGATAAACTACTGTCCCTTAAGTCATCTGCTTTCAGGGAATATAACCAAACAGTATATCTATGATTGTCCATCTAAGAATACCCAAGTAAACAAACAAATAAGTAAATAAGACAAAACAATGTGTTCTTATTACCATTTACAGATAATCTGGACCAACCCTGACACACAGTGCTCTTTCTTTTAGAACAATGATGTGAGTCCAGATGGACAGACCTCTTAGAAACTTTTCAATAACCCAGAGTTTCTAGAGCCTAACTCAAGACTTGCTTGTCCTTTCTGAGGACTCGATCTCCCTTCTCATTCTAGAAAATTGAAATTTGATGTTTAATATGGCTTTAGTAACTGCAGTGAGTACGCTGTGCTTTTTGCTTTTTGTTTTATTTTTGGTCTTTAGATAATTTGATTACATCATATCTATCTTTTGTAGATTGGACCAGTTGTGAGTAGGTTATCTGGTGATAAATTTAGAAGAAATCCCTCTGCTAGGAAAGGGAGAATAAACTAATTTCTCATTTTACTTAAAACTGAAGAGGGTTACCAATGATGTGTAGACTTCAGAGAACAATATGAACAGAATTCCACACATTCCTTTAGAACATTCTTGGCAGAAGTCGTATACCAGATACATTTCTAGGTCCACAAATAAGGCAACAAACCATATGAACTCACTGAGGCTTATGATTCCCATGAAGCTTTTTAAAAATCTGTCAATAAAAAATCACATTTCAAGTGCCCACTTACCATGCGTAACTTCATGAAATCTTAACAACTTCCCATAGACCCTGTTTTCCATTTAAAGAAACAAAACATCACAAATACACTTGAAATTCTTAGTACCTCTATTCCTATTCCCTTCCTTCCTCAGATGAATCTTGTTTTTATCATTTCCAAGGCTGCTTTAACATTTTTACTACACATGCAGTATCATAAAGTATGGTATTGTTATTCATGTCTTAAAACTTTCTTATAAGTGAATCACTCTGTTTGCATCACTTACAATTAGATTTTTTCTCAATACACTAATTTAGAGATTCATCCATGTTTATATGTGTAATTTAGCACACTCACTTTAAATGTTACATTTAAACATCATATTGTATGAATAAACCACAATTTGTTTTTCTACTTTCCAGCTGGTAAATATTTAGGCTGTTTTATTTTTTTAAAGATTTAATTAATTTATTTTTAGACAGAGGGGAAAGGAGGGAGAAGAGAGGGAGAGAAATATCAATGTGTGGTTGCCTCTCATATGTACCATACTGGGGACCTGACCTGCAACCCTGGCCTGCACATGTCCTGACTGGGAATTGAACTGGCAACCATTGGGTTTACAGACTAGTGCTCAGTCCACTGAGCCACACTAGCCAGGTCACATTTAGGTTGTTTTCAAATAACAAACAATGCCTCTACAAATATTCCTGGACATGGTAAGTTATATATACGAGCAGAAGTTTCTTGTAAGATATACACCTAGAAGTCGAGAAGCTGAATTATATATGATGTGTAGCTTTGATTTCATTATATACTACCAAACTGCTCTGTACAGAGCAGTTAGTAATCCCAAAAGCATGTTTGAATCCTTTCCCCTACATTCTCACACACGTTTAATATTGAGAGATTTTTTGCCAATTTGAGGTCTTTGAATAGTATTTCATTCTAGATTTAATTTTCATGTTCTTATTACTAGCAATGGAAAGAAGTTTATACATTTTGGATTTGGATGCTAACACTTTGTGGGTTTGTATGCATTGCAAATATTTTCTCCTAGAGAGTGAATGAGTTTCTTTGCACCTTTGTTTTATTTAAGAAATCATTTCCCTATCCTGAGGTCATTCAGGTATCCTGGGTATCCATTTATTATGAAAGTTTTAGAGTTTTAGCTAAACAATTAGTTTTTGGAATAGAGAAGAGATCTGATTTAAGTTTTTCTTTATGGATACCCAAATGTCCCAGCACCATTTAAATAGATAGTTATCTTTTCATTGCATTGTATGGGCACCTTTATAATAAATCAAGTATTCATATATGCATGAGAATATGCCTTGATTCTCTAGCCTAATTTTTGGTCTATCCATCTATCTGTATACCAAATCCACAATGTTTGGTATAACTTTATAATGTTAATAAACTCCAGTGCAAATATTTCTCTCTACATCCTACCAGATCCTTATTCAAAATTAATTAACTTGTCTTTTTATAGCTGTTTCCTCTTGTACATGAATTTTAGGGTCATCTTGGACAGTTACAAAAAAAAATCCTGCCTATTAAAATGGTAATCCTATATTTTTAAATGTATAGATTAATTTAGGGACAATTGATATTTTTATGACATCTAGTCTTTCTATCTATAAACATATCATTATTTATTTGGGTTTGCTTTTAAGTGTTTCAGAAATATTTTATAATTACTTTTATATGACTGCTACAGTTCTCAGGTTCACCCAAAAGGGAGGATAAATAGATTTTACTTCTTGATGGGAAGTAGAAAGGTTATGAAAGAGTATGTGGGACCAGAAATACTGTTATGGCCATTTTTAGAAAATACATTTTGCTACACAGTCTGCCCTCTGGCTATAATAAGTCATATTCCTCTCCTATGCAAAAAACCCTACTCTCTTCACCATGATCTGCAAAATCTAATCCCATTATGGCCTGAAGTTCAGGCTTACAGTGCAAGACCTTGCTATCTAGATCATATTCACATACAATTGAAGCTCTTTGGGTTTGTTCCCTTAAGTAGAGCTTCCAGAGGCAGTTCCCAATGATCTTAAGACTTGTAAACCTAAGAAACAATTTGGTATAGAAAGGTATATCCATTAATATCTACATGTATGTAAATACATTAATTTATATACACACACAAACAACATATAATGGTGACACAGGTATAGAGTAACTGTTCTGGACTCTTCTTTTTGAAATGAAGAAAATGGAGAGCACACAGGAATCCATAACAAATCTGAAATCCAGTAGGGTAGATAGTGCCACTTACTTGAGTAGGTACAGTGCTACTGCCTGGCAATTGTTCACCAGGGCTCTTGGTTATAGCCTCCAAATCTTCTCTTCTTTTCCTTAAAAAGTAGTCCATTTTACAGCTGAATGGTTTTCTCAGTCTGCTTTCTGCATGTTACATGTTGAATAATTCATTCTTTCAATTTAAACTGATATAATTATTTAAAAAACCTGTGGGTTTCTTATGAATCAATACATTATGAGTACATTCCACTAGGCAAAGCTATACTCACAAATATTGTCAAAATAAGCCCTTCTCTACATTGGATTTGCTATAAAACTGCTGAAAGACAGCACTTATTGGATTCTTAAAAGTTCGATTGGTTAACATAATCTGTGAAGCACTCCCATCTGCTATTTAGAGGGCCTTTTGTCTGAGCAGAATAGTTCTTGGGACATTGCCTTAGATATTTCTGAGGTTTTGACAAAGGATCTTATGATCTGACCCTGAGTTTAATCTTTGCTATGAAGCTCTCTCTTAATTTGAAAATATTGGAGAGGCTAGGGATTAGAAATAATTTTATTTTTGAACTCAGCAAGTTCTGGTTCCCATATATGAATATTCCCTAATTCTTTTTTAAGTCATTTCCCTGTTTTCTTATTTTATCATAGACAATGGGAAGAAACCAGAAGGCACTTTAATATTCTGATTGAAATCTCCTTAGCTAGATCATCCAACTAATTAGGTACTAATTAGGTATCTTCAAGTTTTCACATTGCTGCAAAAACAGTGTAGCTAAAAATCTCTCTCACTACATAATATGGATTTCCTTTCCCCCAGTTTCCTATAACATTTTCTTTACCTCCCTTTAAGGCCTCACTGATAGCATTATCAAGGGTTATCAGGCTTCCTTTAATGGCCTCCTCAAGATCCTTTAAACTACTACTAACACTGTCTTTAAGGTTTAGTTTTTGTCCACTGCCATTCCCTCATGTTTTAGTTACTTCTTGCTACCATATCTTACTTCTGGCACCAAAAATATGTTCTAATTTTATAGCTATATAATGGATTACTCAAAACAAACAAAAACAAGTGGCATAAGCAACCACTTATTTGCTCACAAATCTGCAATGTGGGCAGGTCTTGGCAGAAATAGCTTCTGTCTACTGTACTTGGCATTAGCTGGGGCAGCTTGAAGGCTGTGAGCTACAATTACCTGATGGCTTACTCACTTCCATATTTGGTGATTGATGCTGGCTCTTGTCTGAGATCTCAGCTGGGGTTATTGAATGAAACACCTCTTTGAGGGCTGTTCATGTTGCCTTAGCTTATTTACAAAATGGTGGCTGAGTCACAAGGGCAAATGCCCCAGAAAAGAGAAAGCATCAGAAGGAAGCTGTATCACCTTCTATGACCTAGTCTTGGAAATCCACAGCATTATTCCTACTGTATTCTATTTGTTGAAAATCACAAGTCCCACCCCAGGAGAGGGAAAAAGACTCCACTTGATGGGCAGGGTAAGTTTCTGGAAGATCATGTAGGACTGGAAATACTGGTGTGGTCATTTTTGAAAAACACATTTTACTGTAGTTATTATTTCACATAGTATTGTAGGCATGCTTCTCTGAATGTAACATTTGAACATATATCCATAAATATGAGGGGGTGAATCATGTTTATATTTTGGACAAAGAGTGAAAATAAGTACTAAGGTCCTGAGGCAGATTATGATGACTGTATTTCAACCAGTTTGGCTGAAGTCAGGTGAACAAAGGGAGGAACAGTAGCTCCAAGTTCAGATAAGTAATCAAGGAGTTCACCTATGGTATTGTAGACCATTGTAAAGATTCTAGCTTTAACCCCCAGCCATGGAAAAGGGTGTGTGGTTAACAGATGAGGAGCATTATTGAATTTAAGTATTAAAAGGATCAGCAGATCAGTGTGAAGACTGGTCAATAGGGACAAACAGGAATGGAGTTTATTGTTATACAACCAGGGTACTCAATTACATTTGTGCCAAGAAGATGAATGATAAACCTTTGGCTCTTGTAAATGCCTTTCTAAAATTTGTATTTGGTTTAAAGCTGGATTTATACTTTTTAGGCCTTACTGTGTCCAACCAGTCATTTTCTGATTTTGAAAACTTTTATATGTATGGGTGATGAGTGTGCTGGGTATATCCCTTTTGTCCCCAGATCCACTACCTCTCTCTACTTTGCTGTCTGCACCACCAGCTAATGTCTGCAGACTAGTTCAATAGCCTCTTGGACCTCTGGGCTTCCAGGTGGGTATAGCCAATAAAAAGTTCCAGCAGATAGAAGGTTATTAATTCCTCTCGGCCCCTCTGAGAATCCCTCAACTATGGTCACAACTTCTCTCAAGGCAGATGTTCTATGTGACTCTCTCTTTTCAGTTCCAGTAACTTCTCCCTCCCCTTCAGGCTATGGTCATGAGAAATTTGCTCCTGTTTGTTCTTGCACTGTTCCCTGCTGTTTCCTACACCCACACCTTTGTAAGTAAACCCTTTGCAAATGCAACCTCCTTAAATACTTTCATTTTGTGTGTGCCCTCTGTTTAGGGTGGAGGGGCTGAGCCAGTACTGTATATTTACCTTTAAAAAATCAAAATAGGGTACTTACATGTTTAATTTTGATCTGCCTCTTCTCTTTATCCTCTCTTTCCTTATCCCAGCCCTATGGCCTATGGGAGTGTAAAATATATATGGAGATGTGTTCAGAATTTCAGGAGGCAGTTCATTAAGAAATACAGCCTTTCAGCTATGGATGTAACACAAACAAATAAATGTATACCTATAGGTGTCTATCTGGGCCTTAATGTTCACGTGAGCCTGGCACCTGCATTTTCCTTCTGTTAATGGGCGAGTACCTTTCCTGGTACAATTTCTATTTCCTACTTCCTCTCCATCAAACCATTAAAACTGTACTGTCATCTAGGGACATTTTACCAAGAAACTGAACAAAGGATAGAAAGAAATAAGCCATGCTTATATCTGAGGAACAAGCTCTAAAAACATGTATAAAGCTCTGGGCTGAGACAAGTCCGAGGCCATATTCTGCAAATCTTAAACACCTGAATCTCTCTTGCAATCACACTTAGTTTAGTAGATTTTTGTCACCTACTACTTAGGTCTTTATATTTTTCTCTGAGCTTCCTGATTCCTCCACCCCTTTCATTTTCTTTTTGAGAGAAGAGCATTACAGAGACTATCAGATGGTCAAGATTTCTAATAAAAGGTACATTTTTACTTTTTATAAGAAAATTATTGTACAGTACCTTTTCACAGAACAAATCCATCTGGACAAAGCTCAGTGCTGGTCTGAGTAAGTCCTTAGTGAACTATTTTTTACAGAATATATTTTATTTTATTGATTATGCTATTATAGTTGTCTCATTTCCCCCCTTCACTCCCCTCCACCCTGCACATACCCTCCCACCCACATTGCCCAACTTTAGTTCATGTCCATGGTTCATACTTATAAGTTCTTTGGCTTCTACATTTCCTATACTATTCTTACCCTCCCCCTGTCTATTTTCTACCTACCATTTATGCTACCTATTCTTTGTACCATTTCCCCCTCTCTCCCCCTCCCCCTCCCCTGTTGATAGACCTCCACGTGATCTCCATTCTTTCATTCTGTTCCCGTTCTAGTTGTTTGCTTAGTTTGCTTTTGTTTTAGGTGTGGTTGTTAATGATTGTGAGTTTGCTGTATTCTACTGTTCATATTTTTATCTTATTTTTCTTAGATAAATCCCTTTAACATTTCATATAATAAGGACTTGATGATGATGAACTCCTTTAACTTGACCTTATCTGAGAAGCACTTTATCTGTCCTTCCATTCTAAATAAAAGCTTTGCTGGATAGAGCAATCTTGGGTGTAGGTTCTTGCCTTTCATGACCTGGAACACTTCTTTCCAGCCCCTTTTTGCCTGTCAGGCCTCTTTTGAGAAATCAGCTGACAGTCTTATGGAAACTCCTTCCTGGTAACTGTCTCCTTTTCTCTTGCTACTTCTAGGATTCCCTCCTTATTTTTAATCTTAGGTAATGTAATTATGATGTGCCTTGGTATGTTCCTCCTTGGGTCCAACTTCTTTGGGACTCTCTGAGCTTCCTGAACTTCCTGGAAGTCTATTTCCTTTGCCAGATTGGGGAAGATCTCCTCCATTATTTGTTCAAATAAGTTTTCAATTTCTTGCTCTTCCTCTTCCCCTTCTGGTACCCCTATGATTTGGATATTGGAACATTTAAAGATGTCTTGGAGGTTCCTAATCCTATCCTCATTATTTTAAATTCTTGTTTCTTCATTCTTTTCTGGTTGGATGTTTCTTCCTTCTGGTCCACACTGTTGATTTGAGTCCCAGTTTCCTTCCCATCTATTGATTCCCTGTACATTTTCCTTTATTTCACTTAGCATACCCTTCATGTTTTCATCTAATTTGTGACCAAATTCAACCAAATCTGTGGGCATCCTGATCACCAGTGTTTTGAACTATGTATCTGATAGGTTGACTATCTTTTTGTTGCTTAGTTGTATTTGTTCTGGAGCTTTGATCTGTTCTTTCATTTAGGCCATTTTTTTTGTCTTGATGCACCTGTTACTAGTAAGGGATGGAGCTTTAGGTATTCACCAGGGTGGGATAACTCACGTCACAACCCATGTCACTGCACTGTCATGCTGTATGTGGGAAAGGGGTCCAAGAGGGAACAATGTGCTTACCCCACTCTTTGTTATATTTCAGTCACTTCCCCTGCTACCCACAAACAAATTGGGCCCTTTTGGTGCTGATTACAGGTAGGTGAGCTTGTGTATGTTCTAGGACCCTGTGGTTCTCTTCAACGAACTCTCCTGTGAGGCTGGGCATTTATCCCACTGCCACCTCAACTCTCACAGGTGTTTTCAATCAGTGGTTTGAGGCTTTATTTCCCTGCACTGGAGCCCTCGGTTACACAGTCTGTTTCATTCTCCAGTTGTTTCTCCTGGTTTATCTGCATGTGAATGTAGGACCACCTGGTCCACCAGCTGCCACCTCACTGCGTCCACTAGCTGCCACATTGCCACAAGTCCTCTCCGCCTGGCTGCCTATCTCCACCCCTCCTACAGGTCTGGATGAACGTTTCTTTAACTTCTTGGTTGTTGGACTTCCATACATTTCAATTTTCTGTTAGTTCTGGTTGATTTTGTTTTTAAATTGTTGTTGTACTTCTTTTGGTTCTGCGAGGAGGCACAGTGTGTCTACCTACACCTCTGTCTTGGCCAGAAGTCTGGTAGGTCAACTATTTTTGAAGGACTGGCTACCTCTTTCCTCAAAGAGGCCAATTTAATATCTGGCTTAAAATGTCTTTAGTTCAAAGGCTTTCAGGAAGCCTCTTCTTATTCCCCAACTAAAGACCTATGAAAACGAAGAAAAATGAAAAAACTTACAACAAAAGGCCTAGTGGGAATAATTCTCCTCATGGAGTTGGACTAAGAAAAATGTATGCAAGATTTCCCTCATGGTAAATTCAAACTTGGTGACATAGCAGAATGGGCTGGAACAAAGGTAGAGCTGGAGAGTTCCTGAGAGTTTATCCCAGCCCTGCTATAATGTTCCAGTTACTCTAGCTACATAACAAATCACCTTAAAACATGGTGGTTTCAAACAATAGTAATCATTTATCATTACTCATAATTTTTGTGGGTCAGGAGTTCAGGTGGGCACATTAAGCACAGCTTGTTATCTGCTCTGTGAGGTCTAGAGCCTCAGAGGAAAGACTGGAAGACAGGTATTGGAATCAGTGAAAGGCCCATTTGTCTGGTGCCTCATGTGTCTGATGGCTTATGCTGGCTCTTGACTGGGAGCCTCTCTGGGGATGTCAGCCAGAAACCCACACAAGGCCTGTCCATGTAGCGTGGGCTTTCTTGCAACATGGTGTCTGGATTCTAAGGGGAAATGTCTCAAGACAGAAAGAGAGCTAGGCAAAATTTGTATTGTCTTTTATAATCTGGCATCAAAACCCACACAGTGTTACATTCAGCACATTCTATTGGTCAAGACAGTTACAAGGATTCATTCAGGTCCAAGGTAAGGAACACAGATTTCCCACTGTTTGATGGAGTATCATCATGTGTTGTAAGAAACCAAATGAGATGAGGAATATGTTGGTGCTGCCATCTTTGGAAAGTAATACAACCTGCCAAGATGGTTTCAGGTTAGAAGGCCTGGGTTAGAATTCATGTTCTGTCACTTACTAAGTATGTAACAGTAGCAGCTTGCAGGATAGAAGATGAAGCTGAGATCCCATTAGGAGGAGGGCAAAGGGAAAGCAGAAAGAAGACTTTCCACATTTCTGAGCTTGATTTTACATGCACCAAAAGGCAACACAGCAGAAATCTGCATTCATAATATCATACTAATGAGATGGGGTTTTTATGGACCCAATGGCTGTACTTTATGCTTTCTAGACATTATGAACATAGGGAAGTTGCCCATTTGTTCACTTCTCTGTCCAGAAGAAAAGATAGCAAAATATTAACACTGATTTTCCTAAATGGTGAGGTTAAAAGTGATTTTTTTATTTAAAAAAATTTCCAAAATCTTCTAGCATTTCATAATTCAAACAAATTTTGGGAACATGGCCTCCTGAGACTACTGTGCTTCCACATCAATAATGCTGATGAGTACCATTCTCACTAGCACACTTGCACCAGTATTTCAATGGGAAGAAATGGTCTGAACCAAGCTCTGGAGCTTTCTTTCCTTGAGAGAAAGTTTGTTGAGTTTCCCTGTAATCTAAATCTACAGAATTGCTAAGATGCAATAGTGAAGAGGTCAGTTTCATAGCCCAAGTTGGAGTGACCCTAGTGACTGACTCTTTCAAAAAACCCAAGCCCCTCTACATTCGTCTGGTGATGTTTTCCAGAAAACCCAATGAGTTTTCCAGTGATCTAGCTCCTGTGACTTGCATATGGCTTCTGTAATTTCAATAGAAATCACTGTAGCCCATAAAAAACACAGGGCTGGGGAGGAAGGAGTGTGTGCAAGATTGCAGAGCATAGCCAAATAGGTGGAGCCAAGCCACACTCTCTGCCCTCCTTTCTACTACTAACCACACAGAGACAGGTCTTTAGTGAGGGGAAAGTACAATAAAAAAACACCTGTGAATTCCTTGTAGCACTCCCCCAATGGCTACATTCCAACTTCTGCTCTTTCATAAAAGTTCCATTTGCTCTATCTCTGACCCCAGGGCATGGACAAATGGATGGCAACCTGGTGTGGCTTCTCTGCTCTTGGCTGTATTCCCTGCACCAATTAATCACCAGGCCCCAGCCTGCCAGGCCTACCTCTTTGTGGCCGCTCATCCTCTCACTGTTCCAGTGAGTCCTCTAAAGTCTTCTCCAGATGTAAGAATTCCCCAGTGTTTTTTTCCAACCCAGAGCTCCAACTCACATGCTGGCTACTGCACACAGAAGGGCCACAGATCCCTCCACACTGCTGACTATGGTCAATAAGGAACCCTGAGCATCTGGTTTGAAACCAGGCTCTGTTATACACTAACTTTGCCACCTTGGACATGTCACTTGACTTCCCTAAGCTTTCTCTGCCTTGGAAGGAGGGTAATAGCAACTGTCTTACCATCTTCGGGGAGTCATTGTGATAACCTAATCAGGGATTCTTAACCTTCCTTTTCTCTTTTTCATTATTTTTCCTTCTTTCTTTGTCAGATCTCTTTGGAAGTCCAGGAAGCTACATAACCCATCTTACTGTGTTTTTACTGTGAAAAGAAGAATGGAGTTACCTCAAAAACATTAAAAACAGAACTGCCTTTTGACCCAGCGATTCTACATCCTGGAATTTATCTGAAAAAAAAAACTAATTTGAAAGAATATATGCACCCCTATGTTCATTGCAACATTATTTACAGTAGCCAAGATTTGGAAGCAGCCTGAGTGTCCATTAGTAAAGGAGTGGATAAAAAAAGCTGTGGTACATTTACACAATGGAATACAATGTGGCCATAAAAAAAGGAGGAAATCTAAACCTTTGCAACAGCATGGATGGACCTGGACAGAATTGTGTCAAGGAAAATAAACCACTCAGAGAAAGACAATTACCATATGATTTCATATGATATCACTCATATGTGGAATCTAATAAATGAAGTAACTAGTGAAACAGAGACAGACTCATAGATGGAGAGCATATTGACAGCTGTGGGAGAAGTTGGAGGATTGGGTAGGGGTAGAGGGATTAAGCAAAAAGAAAAAAAAGGAGAAAGAACTCAGGGACATGGACAACAGGGTGGTGATTGCTGGGGACAGGGGAGCCAGGAGAGGTAGAGGAGGGTATGGAGGGATAAATGGTGATGGAAGGATACTTGACTTAGGGTGATGAACACACAATACAGTGTATAGATGATGTGATGTGGAACCGTATACCTGAAACCTGTGTAACTTTGTTAACTAACACCACCCTAATAAATTCAACAAAAAGCAAAAAATAAATGTATAACTTATATAGAACTGAAAATAAAACTAATCATATTGAAGTACAATTATTGAAGTATTAAAATCAATTAATATAGAAATAATTGTTTTTCTTAGTGCCTTAAACAACAACATGTAGCAGTGAATCTAAAGACTATGGTGATTTCAAACAAGTGATGAGCCTAAATGACATGGTCTGACATTGATAATAGTAGTCATGTGATAAGGAAATACCTGTGATTTTGTTAGGTGATTAAGCCACAGGTACCTTTGGAGCTGTGGTTTGTTGCTTGCATTCATAATTGAAGAAAATGATAAATTTTAGGTGGTTCTTAGTGAAACAATTTCCACTTAAGCTCATAGATATATCTATATATTGTGGGCATCTATGGACTTCAGCTCAAGAAGCTCTGATAAAAATAAATAAAATAATATCTGTAAAAATGCTTTGTAAACTGTGTGGTTTAATGCATTTGAAAGATGGAGAAATAGCATACATCCTCCAATAAAAAAGAAAATCCAACCAGGTTTGAATTTTCTTGAATCTTTGGATTTCTTCTACATTGCTTTCCTTGAAGAATTTTTTAAAGGTTGGTTTGGAGTTAGCTGGGGGAGAATGACCCTTCAAACACAGGTCATTAACATCTACCTGAGGCCTGAAGAATCACATCTCGCAGTTAGTCTATAATATGCTTTATCCTCAGGTTAAGCAAGTATGTCTCTCAAGGTGGTTTCTAACTCACCCACTTCAGAATGACCCAAGAGGGGGCAAGGCAGGGTAATGTACAGTTAAAGGCAGAGCTTTCAGGCTGTGCCCCAGTTCTACTGAACCAGAGGAGGACACAGCTGATTTTCTTTCTCTTTCTTTATTTTCCAATGCATTCTTGATAACTCTGAGGCACATTCAGTCTGAGGACCTCTGATTTAGGACAATTGCATCTTTTTTATTATTTTTCTTGCCTGGAAAGAAGAGCTCTTATCTGGACAGTATAGAGACTGGGCAGATGACCTTTTGGAAATTTCTCAGTGTAATTATTACCTGAGTTCACATCAAATAAACCAGAATCCAAGCTCCAAGGGGCCCTATAATCTTCTCCTCAAATATCTACCTCAGTTAGGATGGCTGGAAAAGAAACATCTCTACTCACGTTGGAGTCTCAGTGCCATTGTCAGTCTGGCACTGTGGTGACTCTCCGAAGAGTCAAAGGAAAAAAAAAAGCAAACCCTCGCTCACCATAGGTAAGCAAACCACCAACAGCCTGTGTCCAGCATCTTATAATGAAGGCATATTTTCAAGTATTAGGAGAGATGCCTCAAACCTGAGATATGCCAGGTATTAAGTGTTGGTTGGGGAAAAGCAGAGGAGACCTAGAGTGGAAGGGAGGTACACCTTACCGTGAGAAGCCTCAGTCCATTCTGTTGGCCCTTTCCCAACACAAAGAGCCCATTTCAGGGACTGTTCCACACCAGATGTTCAGAGCGTCCAGACATCTTTCTGGTCACAGAGATAGGGCAGACAGAGCAGAAAGGAGAATATTGAAGGTATATGCTTTCTAATGTGCATATTATGTTATCCAGTGATGCATAAATATTAACATTAACAAGGCAGATGTTCTACAACTATAATGAAAGGGCATATGGACAAAACTCATCATTTCGCATTGCTTATAACAGCATTTAAGTAGCACTAGACTTTCAGGAGTTCCAAAGAATGCCTTGGGGATAAATGACCAAGTGAAGAGTATACACCCCACCGAAAGTGGCAGCTCTGCAGAGGTCCCACTACCTGTTCAGTCTGGGCGTCACTATGTAGAAATGAGGGCCCAGCTTGGCCTGATCTATATACTTTTCAAGAGAAACTGAAAAGTTAATTTTTATGTGAAATCTTTCAATTTATGAGTGAAATCTCATTATTTGTAAATATAGGAACCTTTTTAAAGCAACACAATGCTAGGCAGAAAACTACATCTGTTGGCCAGATCTGGATTGCCAGTTTGCAAACTGTATCCTTGATGTTAAATCCAAATATTTCCATGGTTAAATAAATTTGAAAAATGCAATAGAAAGAGGTGCTTCTTAAATATTCTTAATGCAGATCAGCATATTAACTGCTCTGAGTAGTGCAAGAATGTACCCTGTTTAAGCTTTGTTTAAGCCACTTCCTTCCCACGTTACAATAACCTACAGAAGTGAGATTGCCAAGAGTACACAGTGAGAAATGCTGTACTGTCTCATTTAACCCTGCCAATAACTGTGCAAAGAAGGTATTACCATTTACATTCTCCCTTTATACACAAAAATAATTGAGGTTATGGAAGGTTAAGAACATTTTTTTCAGTCATAAAGCTAGTGACGAACCGACTCTGTCTCTGACTTCAAAGTTAAATCTGTTTCCCTACATTTCATAACTCAAGTCCCCCCAAAAGAGCCTGTGGACTTTGTGTTTTTTTTCTATAACTGGTAAAATAACAATTTCAGGAGTCAGAATCTGTTCTTTGGTAGGATTTTTTAGGAAGAAAACCCATAGCCTGGAGAAATATATCAAATGACCCTGGTTCCATAAGTCACACAAACACAGAAGACTCATTTTATAGCCATGTGTTCTGATTAACATTACCTCTTCTGGGGAGGCTTGAGGATCCCCTCCCTAACACCCTACCCTTCCCTGGCAGTTTTGAAATTACTCTTATGGCCCTCTCCTCTCCCTCCCTCCCTGAACTTCATCACCTTTATCCCCAACCAACTTGCCAGCCCTGGTTCAGCTGACCTTGACCAGTTCCCTCTGCAGAAACCCAAGTAGGAGCCAGAGGGAGGGGTAGGTCAGGGACTGGGTTGAAGAGAGAAGAGATCTGGGAGGTCCTGCTGTGTGGTGCTGGGGTTTGGAAGTACTCTGGGATGGCTTGGGTGGGACTGGGATGAAAAGGGGTGAAGAAGGCCTGAATATCAGCCTGGACCCTTTTACTCTATTTGGACACCAAATACAGAATGAGGGCTGCCATTTGGAGAGCCTTAAACCAAATCCAATTCCCAGGAGTGAGATATCTATCCCTGCTATGTTTTAAAGATCCCCACAGAGGATCCTTAATCTCAAAGGGGAATTCACCCCTCCCTTGGCAATCACTCCCAGGCTTAACCAACCAGAACTCAGAGGAAGAAGTTCATACTTAGCTTGCATAGAAACTCTTCCTTTTGTGTTTTTTTTCTGTGCCTTTTCAGAGTCCCCAAAGGACATGAGTCTTTACCCTCCACATATTAACCTTTGATAAACTTAAGGGCAACAGGGCATCAGACAGAACTGAATAGAGTCTCAGAGCAGTGTTATCTTGGGCAAGTTACCTAACATTTCTGTGCCTCAGTTTCTTCTTCTGTAAAATAGGGTAAAAACACAGTACCACCAAGAAAAATGAAAGCATACAACCATGCAAAAACTTGCACATGAATACTCAGAGCAACATTAATTATAATCTCCCCAAAGTAGAAACAACCCAAGTGTCTATCAACTTATGATGAATAAACAAAATGTGTTCTATCCACACAATGAACACAATCATAAAAAGGAATGAAATACTGTTACATGCTCTAACGTGGATGACCCTGGAAGACTTGCTCAGTTAAAGAAGCCAGTCATAAAAGATTATATATGGTATAATTCCATTTATATGAAATGTCCAGAATATATAAAGACAGACAATAGATTCATGGTTGTTTAGGGCTGGTGGGAGTGGGGATGAGGAGTCACTGCTAACGGGTATGGAGTTTCCTTTTGGGATGATGAAAATGTAAATTGATTGTGGTTATGATTATAAACCCTGTGAATATGCTAAAAAACACTAAATTATATACTTTCAATGAATGAAATATATGGTATGTGAATTATACCTCAATGAAACTAATTTAAAGAAGAAAAAACACACAGTACTTACAACATAGGATTATTGTGAAAATTAAATAATATAATGCCCGATAAGCATGATGCCTGGTAAGCAATCAGTAAATAGTATCTCCAATAATAATAATACCAACAATAATAATTAATATGTTTCTATTATATATTATAGTATCATATAAAACAATAATTATACAGAATAGTATATGTAATTATGTTAAATTTAATTATCATAAAATAATTATAATAAATTATTTTCATCCTCTGTTGTCTCTTCCTCTTAAAACTTTCTGATTTGGGAATGGTCCTCCAATTTTTTTAACCTTATTAAAATTACTTGTGAATATTTTGAAGATTATATTACATACTATCTTATGATATATATGATATTACACCTGATATTATTCAGTGAGAATATATAAGAATACATACTTCATGCTATATGAAGGTATATAATATATAACATTTTATATAATTATTATGAAATATTATATTAGTAGTAATAGTATTCACCCTGTGACTTTCTCTTCAACCTTTCTGATTTTAGAATGGTTTCCCCAGTTCTTTGAATGTTTCCTGGTCCCTGGTATGTTTGGTAGGAAAACAGCTCTGAGTATGGAGAAATTAAATTTCAATCATTACTCCAATTCAACTGTCTTGTGTATTTCCTGCCAGAAAACAGAAACAAAACAAAACAAAACACCGCGGCGACTTCCTTCAGCTAGGAGAGAAGCGAGAGAGGAGAATGCGACCCAGTCGCAGCTACTTAGCTTGCCTGTCCCGGCAGTCCTGCACAGCAATCCCGGGGAAGGGTCCTCTCCCCCCAGACACCTCCTGAGTCCCCGTGAGCCTTCCTTAACGCGATCCTGGCAGCTGCGGGTCCGGATCTCCGGCTGTGATCCCTTCCACCTTACTGGAGGTGCTGGCGCAGGTGTCCCATTTTCATTAAAAATGGCCAACCTAGGCGCCTACTTGATCTGATAACAAAGACATCCTTGAAGCCGGTGTCTGTCTTGCGTGGCCAAGCTGGGGACAAGACAGTGCCCTCCCCAGGGGATGCTGGCTGCCTGACATCCCCACTGAGAGCTCAGCCACTATTTTTTCGGTCACAGGTGAGTGCAGGACTTCTGAGAAATTCCCGCTGGGCCGAGCTACTGCAATTTCGGACCCCCTTCCCCAAAGACTGACCAGGCCTTCGGGAGGCAGCAGCAACAGCACCTCCTCCCCCAGCCCGGTGGTAGGAGACATCAGTGTGGTTTCAGGAACGGAGCCGCAAGGACTTTATCTTGAACAAACACTCCGGACCTGAAATTTCCCCGTCATCTTGGTTTCCCTTAATTCCTGCTATCTAGAGACCTAGCAAGAATTAGGTTTCATACTTGATGAACAAATTAATTTGGGTGGAAAAGGAAACATCCTTCTTTTGCAGCTATCTTTGGGGTTCTTGGGGGCTGTGCCTGACGTGGTAACAACTTTCTTATAAATACTCTCTATATATTTAAAAGTGCTTTTGAGAGAAAAAGAATATGTTTATGAAAGTTCCCTCCCCACACCTTCAGAAAGACCATTAGAAGCAAAATCGTTTAGAGGAAAAGGTTTAAAAAATTGGAATCACAGAACATCGGAGTTCAGTTATGCAGCAAGGATGAAGGCCCAGGTCTCTTATGCTGCTTCTCTGTGTGGTTGAGGAACAGGCAACACAGCCAGGGCACAGCACACACACAGTGCACAGGGCACAGGGCTGATAATTGGCAGGTGGCACTTAATTCTTTTTCTTACCTTCTTAGCTGGGCATCTTTGAGCAAGGCACAGTCTGCCCAGCCATTTATGGGAGCTCTGGATGGGGTTCACCTGTCCTCCACTCTACTCCTCCATTTAATTCTAAATGTGGAGGATCAGAAATATAAACTGACCTCTCCAAGGTCACACAGCCAGGCAGTCACAAAACTTTTCAGGGTGCATGGAGTCCTAACAGCCCTCCCTCACAGTGTACCTTGAATCCAAGGAGGAGCCATGGTTGCCAAGTGCCTCCCAGACAGCAGCATCTATAGAAGCCCCATAGTGTTTTTGTAAACCCTTGAGTTCTCAGATAAAAAGAAAAAGGCCATGAGGGGAATCATTTCAACATTCTTTTATGTTGTATAGTTTTGAAAAGAGTAGAAACAAAAGTATTGGACAAGAAAGTGGGGAAATTTTCACAAAGATTTAGAAAGAGTGAAGGATTGTAAATATTGTGATATATATAGTGAATATGGATTCAGTCCATATATTTGGAGCTCCTGAAGCATCATTTGTCTTGATATAACTAAGCCAATTCAATTTTGATTTTGGGCCCCTGTCCTTTCATGTTGGCAGGAGTCTTATTCTCAGTCATTTTGGGGATTCATCATTCTTGCTACCCAGGGTTTAACTCTGTGCTAAGGGATGATGGCCTTGTGAGGGAACCTTCTGGCTGCTGGACCACAGAGGTGATCTTGGGGTAACATTGTCACTATTCACAGAGTGGTTGATTGTGGAGCTTGTGGCTTCTTCATTGTGAAGCTTGGGAAATAGGGCTCATTTGCTGGGCTGCCTAAGATATACCACTGAGCCATTTTTTTCTGGGACTCTGCCATTTCCTCAGGACACTACCAGGAAGCTGAACCCTGGGTTCTTGTTGCTACTGGCCCCACAGGACCCTTTCCTTTGTGCCTCTCCAATCCGCCTCTCAACTCCTACCCTCTTTGCCTCTGCCCTCGAAAAAGAGAGGCTCTGTCTGCTATCTGTCTTGCCACAAAATTTTGCTGGGAGCTCAGAAGTCCAGAACCTGCTATCTGCTTAAATGAGGAAAAGAGTAAATGAAATATATATGAAAAAAAAACAAATATGTCACACTGTTTATATTCCAGCCCCACGAATATAAGATTTTGTTCTGGATGAGACTCTGAAATTATTCATCCTAAGTTCCTTATTTTGCAAACCAAGGGAGAAAATAATTGAGCTAGTCAGTGCAAAATGCAAGATATAAAGGGAACATTTTTCACGTGGTTAAGATCACATATTAAATATGTCTCAGTAGTTCACACCTCAACTAATTCTAGGAATAGTTGCTTTTAAGTTAAAAATAAAAATTATTTTGTCAAGTGGATAAACATCCCCAATCTTTACCTGTTTTATGTGCTTAGATTTAAGAATGAGGGATTTTTTAGAGTAGTTCACTTATTTCCTAAAGAATTATGTTTGTCAGCTATAGCATGCTCTTTCAGATCATTTTCCTCAATAACGCTGCTATGAGGAAGGATTTATGTCCTTATTGATGGTGCAGGTAGACACTGAGACATGTCTCTCTGGAGAGTTGTTTTCTTACTGGTTTCACCATACAGATGACAGCATCTCTCAGCAATAAGATCAACAATGCTATAAAACCCACTTTCTGCCCTAGCTTGGCAATTAATACCTGAATATTCTTCAATTAATCACATTTGATTCACTTACAAATTTAGTGAACTGAATGGAAATGTGGATTTGATACTGAGAGTAGCTGTCAACTTACAAATTCTTGGGTGTGTACCTTCTCTGAAGCCAGGACAGAATCTAAGGCAGGGGCCCCATAGAACTGAGAGATCTTGTGAATATCATTAAACACCTCAAAATGGACATTTTGTCCATTGAGCAGTGGGAAGGGTTCCATTATAGGGCTTCTGAAGCCAAGGGAGGAGGGAGAGAAGTAAGAGATGGTTCTAAGAACAATCTCATTATCCATTCTCAATGCTTACAGCTGGACTGCGAGAGCCAGGGCAAATTCTAGGCAAGGAATTTATTATGTAGGAACTTATTGTGTAGGCTTGATATGACTCGCTTTCTCCTATCCAATGTAAAACTAATGGATGCCTGCTTTTATTTGGCATTTTACAAATGGGGAAGCTAAGCACAAAGGAGTTCGTATTAGCTTTAGGTCATAGAGCAGAGCCATTACTGGGAACCATGTCTCCCTAACTACCCAGGGAGCAGCCTTAGTCATGCAGGAGATGTTACACTTGTACATTGTGCCCATGGTAGATAACATTTCATGACAAATTCAGCTGATACTAAACTCAACGTGAATTTGGGACTATTTGGCCTCCTTGGACTTCAGACTTAACTACATGTGCCAATTTGCTTGGGGCATTGCAAAAGAATATTTCTCAATTCCATTTAATAACAGTTTAAGTCTTAAAAACACCCCTCAGGAATTATTTTAATGACTTCCAACATCAACATATGAGATGATGTCCAAAAGAATGGAGGGAACATTAAAATTTGTGTGGAGAATGGAGGAAAGCATACAGATAACATGTACCTGGCATGCATTAGAACATTGTGGCCACCCTGCATAAAAATGGACACAAGACATGTGAAAAGCCACATTTATAGACCCATCTTGTCAATCACTCATTTATTTATTAATTCTACAATTCTTTACCAAGTATCTAACACATGCTCAATACTCCAGAGACAGCAGAGCATGGCAATTTAGAGCATGAATTCAAGCCAGACTGCTCTACAACTTATTGTCTGCATGATCTTGGGCACATTACTTAGCATTTACTGCCTTAGTTTTCTCATCTGTAAAATGGGGATAACTCTATAATTCTCAGGTCCCTAAATCATAGTGAGGGTTAAGTAAATTAAATATTAAATGAGCTAATATATGTTGCTGAGGCCAAAATCTTTGGAGCATCTTTCATTCTCCTCTTTCCCCTTTCTCCATGCCACTACATAATCCTAAATCCACCTACTTTTCTCAGTTCCACTGCTACCTCCAGTTTCTCTTTCCTGGACCACCCTCATGACCACACTTTTACTTCTTTCTCATCCATTCTCCACAGTAATCAGATAAGCTTAACTTTTTACTTGAGCATCTTTTCTTATACTTATTCGCTATCTGTGTATCTTCTTTAATGGACTGTTCAAATTTTTTGCCTATTTTAAAAACGGGTCATTTGTTTCCTTGTGATGAGTTTTGAGAGAACTTTCTATATTCTAAATACAAGTCTTTAACAGATATGCATTTTGTGAGTACTTTCCCCCATCTGTGACTTGTTTTTCCATTTTCTTATTGGCTGGCCATTGAATCTTTGGTAACTTCTTCCCTATAACTTTCAACTGCAGGATGATTTTATTATGCCCACACCACTTACCACTTTCTGAAATGATCTTGTTCATTATGGGGCACTGCTCACTACAATGCAAGTGTCACAGGGACAGGGACCTCTGTCTGAGTCACCTTCGTATTTTCAGGACTTAGATCTGTGCCTGGCACATAATAGGCACACAACAAATACTTGTTGAATAAATAGTAATTACATTCACTAATACTTCCTGAGTGCTTATTAGGCTGTTGGCACTCTGCTAATTACTTCTTATGAGTTACCTCATTTAAACCTCAAAAGAATGCTATGGATATGTTCTATTATTGCCTCTATTTAATAAGGATGTGCTAAAAATAGTAAATAATTTGCTGGTTATTTAGCTATCTTAGCTCAGGGTCTTCTATACTCTGTGCTATGCTGCTTGGTCTGGGACTCTGCAGGCCCCACCTGTGTCTGGCCAGCTGGTGAACTGTTAGGTTTGTCAGTAGAGCATGCTAGAGGAACCTGGGAAGATGGAGGAGGGAGAAGGACACAATGCTGCTGGGTTTGCTTGCTGGTGCTGTCCACATCTCTCCAGTGTGGGCTTTAAACTTGGCACAGTCCATTGGTTCCTATAGCAGGAGCTGGTTCTATGTTACATTTTTTTCCCATTACCAAACCAGGTGTGTCAAACTCTCTCAGAGACACCAGCACCAGCAGGTACCCCCTCCTCAAAAGACAGTTCCAGTGATGTGCATCTCCTCCCCCAAGCCTCTATGTTCCCTCCCTCTGCCCCTCCCCCCATCCTTTGCTCCCCTCCTTTCTCTTAAGTGGTTCTTAATAGAACCTCTTTCTTCCACCAACACTTGAGGTGGTAGCACGCTTCAGGCAATTCTACCTCTGCAATACCCTAGTGTCCCCTTTCTTCCTTTCTGTTTTCTTATTTATGGTTAATAATAGTTTCTGTTAAAATGATTGGGATCTAACTGATGCTGGAAACTGAGCACAGACAATCAATAAGCATCAGATTGACAGCCAAGCAGGAGTGTGATGCTTACACAATTAGCTTCAATGAAAGGAAGAAAGTTAGAAATGCCTCTAGAGAGGAAAAACCAAAACAAAGACCAATTTGGCAGTTATTATTAAAATCTATTGCAATACTTTCCCAGAAGGCTGAAACATATTGTATGATCTTGGCAGCTCCCATATGGAGCTGAGGCAGGACAACTCTTAGAAAAGTAGTGTTGGAATAGACAATCCAATAAATGTTCTTTTCATTATTGTTTCAGATCTAACCCGAGCACTGCTTCTTATATGAAACCTGCTATGGAAGACCCTCTCAGTTGCTCCCTAGAACTGCATGGCTCACAGCTCCTTATTCCTAGCCTGGGTTCCATGAGAGACAATGGAAAAACCAGAATCATACTCTCACAGTATCCCTGGGTCAGGGAACAAGGGGTATGTATACTTATGACCTGGTTCTAGCCAATGAACTAGAAGACATTTCTAGAGGAGGTATCTGGGAAAAAGCTTTGCTCAAAGATATGAAGAGACTGCTCCTCATTAAAAGCTTCTCTCTTTTCTTCGCTGTCCTGGATACTTCCTGCTTCTTGGTCTTGAATGTAGTTGAGATGCTTGGAGCTGTGTCTGTAGTATTGGACAACAATGTGACATGCCTAAAGATGAAGAACCACTGAAGGGGATAGGAGGAAACTATGTACTTGATGGCATTGTTGAGATGCTAAATCAGTGTAGGAATAGCCAGCTTCAGACTTCTTGCTAAGAAAGTAAACCTTATGGTTTGAGTCATTGTCCAGGTTTCTGTTTCTTATATGTAAGCACATTTTACCTGGTATACCATCAAGCGCCCCAGCTGGAAGTGCATTTCTCTCCTCTTGAATCATTAATCCTTCTTATGAATTTTCCTATAATTTTGCTGTAGGGTCTGATTAAATTTTATATATTAAAAAGATTTCTAAATGTGTATATTTTCTCTTACTACACATACCTGTGATCATCCTACATGCATATTTCTGCTTCTTGATTTTTTCACATGTGTTTTAAAGGTCTTTTTAGTTCTACACATACAGATGTACCTTATCTACATAGCCTTTCATAGTATAGATTTATCAGAATTTATTTAATTATTACATTACTAAAGAACATCTGTGTTGTTCCAGTTTCTGCACATTACATAAATTCCACATTGAATGTACATACTTCTTTCTACCAATGTGCAAGTATTACTCAAGGGTAGACACCAAGATATAGAGTGCCTGGTTAGATGAATGGATGCAGTTAGAAATTTAACAGACTATACCAAATGACCTTTAATTTTGTAGCAACAATCATAGAAGTTAAAATCATGCAACTACTCTTTCTTTGACTTCACTTATCTTCTCAGATTCTGCAGCAATAGCAATAAGGGGCCTTTCAACTCATGAGAATAGCATGTTGCCCTGATTTTTGCCCAACACCTTCTATCCCATCTGTGGGACAATGGGGAGATGAGTGGGAAGAGCACAAGTTTAACTGGCCACCAGGTGGTTCTGACATGATCTGGCTGTGTGACCAAGGGGATGGTACCAGGCTTCTTTGGGCTTTTGTTTCCTTATTTGTGAAGGATGAAAAGACTTCCAGGATACTGAGGCAGCACATATTGTTTAACCGACGTATTTGCCTTACCATCTTCTCCTCCCTCCATCCTTTCCTGATGTTCTTCAGTCCTCAGAGATCTATGGGAAACTTAGTGTGTTTATACCCCCATAAGGACTGGTGTGGCAAGTTTGAAATAAAGACGAGAACTGATCTTCTGTAAAGAATTTCATGCCCTGCTACTATTTACTTCTACACATGTGTCAGATTCATCTGTGAATCAGGCCAGCATTCTGAACAAATCCTACCCATTTTAAGTCCCCAATTAATAGCTATTGAACAGATAAATCAAGTAGACTTCAATTATAGCAGTTTCAGAATGAGACTCTTTTGGGAACCAGGGGTTTCCAAAAATAAAAGAATGAAAGCAAAACAAATCCCTGCTTGCCATTTCACTCTATGATAATTGAGGTGTTATCATTTCAATCTAGGGATGCAAACTCCTCCATAAAACAAACAAACAAACAAACAAACAAACAAACAAAAAGTGTGGCTCAGTAGATTAAAGCATCATTTTACAGACCAGAAGGTTGTGAGTTTGATCTCTGGTCAGGACACATGCTTAGGTTGTGAGTTCAAACACCAGCTGGGGTATACAGGAGACAACTGATTGATGTTTTTCTCATATTCATGTTTCTCTCTCCCTCTCTCTCTCTATCTCTCTTCCTCACTCTCTAAAAAGCAATAAAAAACAAGTCCTTGGGTGAGAACAAAAATAATAATAAAGAAAAGAGAAAAGAAAAGAAACGTTCTAACATCAGCACCAAGAAAAGGGGGAGGGTGTTGAAGTTCATAAGAATCCTTTGCAATGCCAAGGAGGAAGAAGTGCACTGAAAACACAATACCATTTGACAGAGAGGTCAGATTCAGGAATAAAACTGACTAACGGGTCTGCCGAAGAAAAGCACACAGAGGCTTTCAGAAATGCAAGAAGAACAGAGGAATTTCAGTGTTATGTGCCGTACTAAGATCAAGTAAAAGGGTCTGGATAAAAAGATGACTTTATAGCTCATACAACTTTGTGGAAATGCAATTGGTCCAGGGAAGCAGTATAGGCAGACAGATGAAATGCAGATTGTTCATGAAAAACACCACAACATTAAAAAAAAAATCAACATTTCAACCAGGTGAGGAATGGTTGGATAAAGGATGAAAAATTTAGCATATTATGAAAAACTCCATGCTGGCATTTTAATAATTTGCATTTTAAAATATATTACCCCCAATAAACTTTTTAGCATAGATTTAAAAAGAAATCAAGGGTAGAAAAACTTTTCTTAAAAACAAACAAAAACTTCATAGTGTAAACTGGAATTAAGCTTACAGTTTGAGAAACAGCTAAATTCCATTAAACATTTATTTTATTGAATGCTTATGATAATAAGTATATTATAACAATGCTACTTGTAATGCAAACCTATAATTTATATAACAGACACATAATATATAGTAAAGTATGTAATTATATCATTACTATAATATATGATATATAATATGAACATAACAGAAAATAATATAATTTCATCTTGTTATATTAGTAATAGCTAATACTTATGAAGTGCCTTCTATACACTGGGCCCAGTTTTCAGCATTAAAACTGGTAGGTGCTCATAAGTTTATCTGAGGAAGACAAGATTTAGAATGTTGTTAACAAGTCCAAGGTCATGTAGTTGGTAAAGGGAGAAGCTGGTATTTTAACGAAGATGATGTGAACCCACATTTGTAACTGTTAAATTTTAAATGTGAAGTTCTGTGCTGGGCATTATGACTCATGCTGGACATTATGCTAACCCATCCTGAAAGATGTTACAGTTTCCCTGGGGAGACACACATAGACACAGACAATAGCAGTACTAGGCAGAATAGATAATGTATCAAGCAGAAATTGTGGTGGATAGCAAGCAACAGAAACTAAGTGGCTGATTTAGGCAGTAAAAGAAATGACTATAAGGATGTTGATAACATCACAAAATCACTGGAAAGACTTAGTCTTCCTTTCTAAGGAAGCCTTAGAAAATAAGTATAGCCTAAGTGAAATCATCTGAAAGCAAAGTTCCTCATCATAGAATTTTCCTTTAACCAGGTATAACAATATTTAATTCTGAAAGAAGAAAAAAGCTGAAAATGTTAGGAAAGTCTTAGTTTGTTAAACAGATAGTATCCAGTGTTTAACCTCACTCAATATGTGGTTTTACAGTTTCTTAACTGTTTAGTGTGATTGAGAATAAAAAACATTTATAAGGTTCTGGTAGATTTTTCACTTGATGGTATTAAGAGGTTATATTTGAGATACTTTGTTATTACCTTGGAACGGTCAGAGTTTTCTGGATTTGGGAAATATGTAAAGCACAGGATTGATGAAGGATCTTCACAGTCTCCCAAAAGTGTGAGTCTCCTTGACTTCACTAAATATCTAACAAATGCCTCCCAATATTGATAATGTCATAGAACAAATCTGTGATCTTTTTGAAAAAATAATTTTTTCTTTACAGAGATTATTGTGGCACTAAGCCAAAGGCATGTAGGAGCAGCATCAGCTCTTGGAACTTTGGAAGATAACCTAGGCACAGTGATGACATAGGGGAATGATTCTTTTCCTCGTTTTGGGTCTCTGCTACCCTGGCTATCATACATATTTTATGGACCTGCCAACTGCACCCTTCTCCTTTTTCAAAGAGTATAAAGATTAAATTCACTTCTCAGTTTTTTAGCATACACAGATGGTTTATCTGCTCTGGGGTTTTGATTGTGTGTTTCAAGCCTCTACTTGCAATCTCTCAGAACTTATCTAAAAATAATCACCAAGCTGCAAATCGAGATCTTCAGATCAGGAAATATTCTCTGATTTATGAGGTGTACATGTTGGGTGTAACTGACAAAGCCTCATCACTCATCATAGGCTGACTGCTCTCTTCCTCTCTCCCTGTGCATGGCTCAGAAATCCATTTCAGATAGGATTATAACATCCAGCCTTGGTAACCTTGGCAGTGAAGTGCTGGCACTAGCTTTCCCTCTCTTACACCAGTCCCAGTGCCTTGCTGTATTAATTGATGTGGCATTCCTTTGAACACAGAGCTGTGGCCTGAATTGCTTTTGGTGAAATTCCATTCTGGGCAAGCACCTGGATTCACACCACTAAATGGACCTGTGCTGACAATTGTGCTGAAGAATAATTCTGAGAATTATTCTCCAAATGCTGGAAGACATCAGGGTATCTCAAAATCCAAAATAAAAAATGAGATCTGGTTTACATGCTACAAATTTAAAAAGTCCTTACTATTTATCTTACCTGTGGGACCCTAATCAAAATAATTGAGGATTCACCCTCCCTTTCTCTTCTACTTGTATTCACAATCTGTTTCAAAGTATCCAAATCAACAATATAAGCAATTTAACTTAAAACAACTTTCTGCTCCTGATAGGAAAAGAAAAAAAAATCCCCTTCTTCTCTAGCAATAGGAGGAGATAAATCTCCCAAGAAAGTAAATCCTCTGGGTGTGTACTTCTCTGGCATGAGAAAGAGCAGAACTAGAGCACAGGTCTTCTGATGTTGAATTTATTGCATATGCTGCATATATAGCAGCCAGATGGGTGATATAAAAAGTGAGGCAGACCATATTTGCCTTATAATGGCACCTGTGGCCAAAATAGTCACTACTCACCAGATATTCTGTGTGGTCCCTTATATTTCTCAGTCTCTCTAGCAGTTAGGTTAGGGCCATGTGACTAGTTCTGTCCAACAGGCTATACATGAAAGCTGTTGCACCACTCCTGGGTCAAGGTTGTTTGTAGCAGGGGCGCCACCTCTGTTTCCTTCTTCCTCAGTTGTGGTGACTTTGGAGGTCATATCTTCCATGTAAGGGGAGGATGGTTCCTGATATACATTGCAGAGTATGCGAGGTAGGAAGAAATCTTTATTGTTGGGCCACTGAGATTTTCAAGTTTTGGCCAGAGTGGCAGCCAATGTTGATTACCCAAATGAGCATATGAAATTATATATTTAAACACAGAAATACTTTGGTTATTAAACATATAGGACATGTTTCTCATTGTCCCAATAAAATAGACTTTTTCTTAAAAAACTAATATTTGCATATCATATATTGGATAAGGGGTTAACATCCAAAATATATAAAGACTCAATAACTACAACAACCCCCTCCCCATCAAAATCAAATAGAAAATTGTGCAAGGCCCTGGCTGGTGTGACTCAGTTGGTTGGAGCATCATCCTCTAAACCAAAGGGTCATGAATTCAATTCCCAGTCAGGGCACATGCTTAAGTTGTGGGTTCAGTCTCCAGGCAGGGTGTGTGCAAGAGGCAACTGATCAGTGTTTCTCTTACACTGATATTTCTCTTCTTTTCTCTCTCTCCCTTCCCCTATCTGTAATAATCAATAAGAATATCCTTGGGTGAGGATAAAAATAATTTTTTTTTAAGTAGGCAAAAAACTAAATAGGCATTTTTCCCTAAGACATCCAAATGGCCAAGGGGTACATGAAAAGATGCTCACATCCTTAGTCATTAGGGAAATATAAATCAAAACCACTATGAAATATTACTTCACATCTGTTATGATGGTTATTTTCAAGAAGACAAGAGATAACAAGTATTAGCAAGAATGTGAAGAAAAGGGAATGCTTGGGCATTGTTGGTGGGAATGTAAATTAACATAGCCACTATGAAAAACACTATGGAGGTTCTGCAAAGAATTAAAAATAGCACTAGCTTATGATTCAGCAATTCCACTTCTGGTATATATCCAAAGGAAACAAAAACAGGGTCTCAGAGAGATATTGACACTTTTGTACTTATGGCTGCATTATTCACAATAACCAAGATACAGAAACAACCTAAGTGTTGTCCAGAAATGGATAAATGGATAAAAAAGAATATATAAAAGAATTATATATATAATAAAGATATATTATATGCATTACACACACGTGTGTGTATACATACATACATACATACATACATATATATGTATGTATGTATGTATATATATTTTCAAGGAAGTGTTATTCAGCCATGAAAAAGAAGGAAATCCTGCCATTTGCAACAACATGAATGACACTTGAGGGCATTAATGCTAAATGAAGAAAGTCAGAGAGAGGAAGACGAACCTTGTATAATTTCACTTTCATTTATATGTAGAATCTAAAAAACCTGAACTCACCATTCCAATCAAGATGGCCGAGTAGGTAAATGTTGTGCTCACCTCCTTCCAGTGAAAATTACAACTAAATTACAGAACAATTAGCCTGGAAAACCATCCAAAGACTAGCAGAATGCAAGTCCTATAACTAATGATATAAAAAAAGAAACTACATCAAGACTGGTAGGAGAGGTAAGATTTTTTTTTTTTTTTACTCAGAATTAAGGGATTTTTTTTTTAATTAAAATCATTTCTTTAATGAAAATTACCTCTTGATTCTAATGACAATCTTTTTTTTCTTTTTTTTTATTAATCATTGTTCATATACAGTTTTCTCCTTTTTACTCCCAATCCAGTTCCCCCTCCCACCCGCCCCCCTTCCCTCCCATTACCACCCTCCCCTTAGTCTATGACCATGTGTCCTTTAAGTTTGTTCCTGTGAACCCTTCCCGCTGTCCCCTTAAATTCCCTCTTCTCTCCCCTCTGGTCACCATCAGCCTGTCCTCTATTTCAGTGTCTTTGGTTACATTTTGCTTGTTTCTTTGTTTTGTTATTTAGGTTCCTGTTAAAGGTGAGATCATATGGTATTTGTCTTTCACTGCCTGGCTTGTTTCGCTTAGCATAATGTTTTCCAATTCCATCCACGCTGTTGCAAAGGGTAGGAGCTCCTTCTTTCTTTCTGCTGCATAGAATTCCATCGTGTAAATGTACCATAGTTTTTTGATCCATTCATTTACTGATGGGCATCTAGGTTGCTTCCAGCATCTAGCTATTGTAAATTGTGCTGCTATGAACATTGGGATGCATAGGTTCTTTTGAATTGGTGTTTTAGTATTCTTAGGCTAGAGTCCCAGTAGTGGAATTGCAGGGTCAAAAGGCAGATCCATTTTTAGTTTTCTGAGGAAGTTCCATATTGCTTTCCATAGTGGTTGTACCAGTCTGCAGTCCCACCAACAGTGCACTAGGGTCCCCTTTTCTCCACAACCTCTCCAACACTTGTTGTTTGTTGCTTTTTTTATGATGGCCATTCTGTCTGGTGTGAAGTGGTATCTCATTGTGGTTTTAATTTGCATTTCTCTGATAGCCAGCGATATTGAACATCGTTTCATGTGTCTTTGGATCCTCTGTATGTCCTCCTTGGAGAAGTGTCTATTCAAGTCCTTTGCCCACTTTTTAATTGGATTCCTTGTCTTCTTAGAGTACAGTCGTGTAAGCTCTCTATATATTTTGGAGATTAGACCCTTGTCTGAGGTGTCATTGGCAAATATGTTTTCCCATACAGTTGGTTCTCTTTTAATTTTCATACTGTTTTCTTTAGCTGTGCAGAAGCTTTTAATTTTGATGAGGTCCCATTTGTTTATTCTTTCCTTTATGTCCCTTGCTCTAGGGGACAAGTCATTAAAAAAGTCTCTTCGTGAAATATCTGAGATTTTCTTACCTACGTTCTCCTCTAGGACTTTAATGGTGTCATGTTTTATATTTAAGTCTTTTATCCACCTTGAATTTATTTTTGTATATGGTGTAAGTTGGTGCTCAAGTTTCATTTTTTTGCACGTGGCTGTCCAGTTCTCCCAATACCATTTGTTGAAGAGGCTATTTTTATTCCATTTTATATTGCTGCCTCCTTTGTCAAATATTCATTGACCATAGAGACTTGGGCTTATTTCTGGGCTCTCTGTTCTGTTCCATTGGTCTATGTGCCTGTTTTTATGCCAGTACCAGGCTGTTTTGATTACAGTAGCCTTGTAATATAGTTTAGTGTCGGGTATTGTGATCCCTCCTACTTTACTCTTCTTTCTCAATATTGCAGCAGCTATTCGGGGTCGTTTATAATTCCATATAAATTTTTTGAAGTGTTTGTTCTATGTCTGTGAAATATGCCATTGGTACTTTAATAGGAATTGCATTGAATGTGTAAATTGCTTTGGGTAGTATGGACATTTTGATGATATTAATTCTTCCAATCCATGAACACGGTATATGTTTCCATTTGTTTGTGTCTTCCTTGATTTCTTTCTTCAGTGTTGTGTAGTTTTCTGAATACAGGTCTTTTACCTCTTTGGTTAGGTTTATTCCTAGATATTTTATTTTTTCTTTTTGCTATTTCAAATGGGATTTTTTTCCTTGATCTCTGCTTCTGCTGTTTCATTGTTGGTGTACAGAAATGCCTTTGATTTCTGGATATTGACTTTGTATCCCGCTGTTTTGCCAAATTCATTTATTAGGTCAAGCAGTTTTTTGGTAGAGTCAATAGGATTTTCTATGTATACTATCATGTCGTCTGCAAACAGTGATAGTTTTGTTTCCTCCTTTCTGATTTGGATGCCTTTTATTTCTTTTTCTTGTCTGATTGCTGTGGCTAAAACTTCCAGTACTGTATGGAATAAAAGTGGTGAAAGTGGACAGCCTTGTCTTGTTCCTGATCTTAATGGAAAAGGTTTTAATTTTTGCCCATTGAGGATGATGTTGGCTGAAGGTCTCTCATATATGGCCTTTATTATGTTGAGGAATGCTCCCTCTATTCCCACTTTGCCGAGTGTTTTTATCATGAATGGGTGCTGTACCTTATCAAATGCTTTTTCTGCATCAATTGATATGATCATGTGGTTTTTGTCTTTGCTTTTGTTTATGTGATGTATGACATTTACTGACTTGTGAATATTGAACCATCCTTGCATCCCTGGAATGAATCCCACTTGGTCATGGTGTATAATCTTTTTAATGTATTGTTGGATGCAGTTTGCCAGTATTTTGTTGAGGATTTTAGCGTCAATGTTCATCAGTGATATTGGCCTGAAGTTTTCTTTCTTTGCTGTGTCTTTATTTGGTTTTGGAATTAGGATGATGTTGGCCTCATAAAAAGAGTTTGGGAGACTCCCATCTTTTTGGATTTTTTGGAATAGTCTGTGAAGGATAGGGGTTAGCTCTTCCTTAAATGCTTTGTAGAATTCTCCTGTGAAACCATCTGGTCCCGGGCTTTTTGTGTGTTGGGAGTTTTTTGATTACTGCTTCAATTTCTTTTGTTGTTATTGGTCTGTTCAGACTTTCTGCTTCTTTTTCATTGAGTTTTGGAAGATTATATTTTTCTAGAAAGTTGTCCATTTCATCTAGGTTTTCAAATTTTTTTGGCATACAGTTCTTCGTAGTAATTTCTTACAATCCTTTGTATATCTGTGGTATCTGTTGTAATCTCTCCTCTTTCATTTCTGATTGTGTTTATTTGGGTCTTCTCTTTTTTTTCTTGATGAGTCTGCTTAAAGGCTTGTCGATTTTGTTTATCTTTTCAAAGAACCAGCTCTTGGATTCATTGATCCTTAGAATTGTGCTTTTAGTCTCTATATCATTTAATTCTGCTCTGATCTTGGTTATTTCCTTCCTTCTGCTTGCTCTGGGCTGTCTTTGTTGTTGTTCCTTGAGTTCTTGTAGACGTAGGGTTAGGTTGTTTGTTTGGAAAGTTTCTAACCTTTTTAGGTGGGCCTGTATCGCTATGAACTTCCCTCTCAGGACTGCCTTGGCTGTGTCCCATAAGTTTTGGGTTGTAGTGAGTTCATTTTCATTTGTTTCAGAAACCTTTTGATTTCTTCCCTAATATCATTCTTGACCCATTCATTGTTTAATAGCATGCTATTTAATCTCCATGATTTTGAGTGTTTTTGGTTTTTTTTCCTTCGGGTTGGTTTCTAGCTTCAGTCCCTTGTGGTCTGAGAAAATGCTTAGTATGATTTCAATTTTCTTGAAATTCTTGAGGCTTGTTTTGTGTCCTATCATGTGGTCTATCTTTGAGAATGTTCCATGCACATTTGAAAAGAATGTATATTTAGCTTCTTTTGGATGGAGGGCTTGGTATATATCAGTAAAATCCATTTCATCAAGGGTATTGTTCAATGCCACAATATCTTTGTTGATATTTTGTTTAGAAGATCTGTCCATTTTTGATAGTGGGGTGTTAAAATCTCCCACTATAATTGTGTTGCTGTCCATATCTTTCTTGAAGTCCTCTAAGATTTTCTTTATGTATTTCGGGTGCTCCTATGTTGGGTGCATATATATTTACAATATTTATGTCTTCTTGATGGATTCTTCCCTTGAGTATTATGAAGTGACCTTCTGGGTCTCTCTTTATGGACCTTTTTTGGAAGTCTATTTTGTCTGATATGAGTATTGCTACCCCAGCTTTTTTTTCCTGACCATTTGCTTGGAAGATTTGTTTCCAGCCCTTCACTTTCAGCCTGTGTAGGTCTTTTATCCTGAGGTGGGTCTCTTGTAGACAGTAGATATGTGGGTCATTTTTTCTTATCCAATCAGCTATTCTATGTCTTTTGATTGGAGCATTTAATCCATTTACGTTTAAGGTTATTATTGATAGGTGCTTATTCATTGTCTTTTATGTATGTGTGTTCCCTCTCTCTCTCTCTCTCTCTCTCTCTCTCTCTCTCTCTCTCTCTCTCCTCTCTCCTCCTTAAAGCAGTCCTTTTAGAATCTCTTGCAGAGCTGGTTTGGTCGAGGTGTATTCTTTTAGACTTTTTTTGTCTGGGAAGCTTCTTATTTGGCCTTCAATCTTGATCGAGAGCCTTGCTGGATATAGTAGCCTTGGTTGCAGACCTCTGGTTCTCATTACCTGAAGTATTTCTTGCCATTCTCTTCTGGCTTGAAGTGTTTCCATTGAGAAGTCAGCTGTTAGCCTTATTGGGGCTCCCTTGCATGTTATTTCCTTCTTCTCCCTTGCTGCCTTTAAGATTCTCTCTTTGTCTTGAAATGTTGCCATTTTAATTATGATGTGTCTTGAGGTGGGCCTCTTTGGGTTCCTCTTGATTGGGACTCTCTGTGTTTCCTGGATTTGTGTGACTTTTTCTCTCGTCAAATTAGGGAAGTTCTCCTTCATTACTTGTTCAACTAGGTTTTCGATCCCTTGCTCTTCTTCTTCACCTTCTGGTATCCCTATTATATGGATATTATTACGTTTCATATTGTCTTGCATTTCTCTTAATCCCTCCTCATTCTTTCTGAGCCTCTTTTCCTTTTCTTGCTCTTTCTGGATGCTGTTTTCTACTTTGTCCTCCAGCTCGCTAATCCGATCTTCTGCTTCATTGATCCTGCTTTTCATTCCTTCTACTGTGTTCTTCAGTTCAGAAATTGTATTCTTCATTTCCTCTTGACCTTTGTTGAGAGTTTCTATTTCCTTTTTCATGTTTATATAGTTTGCAGTGAGATTGATGTAGTTTCCCTCTAATTTCTGAAGGCTCATTGTGAGTTCATTGAACTTCCTGGTAATCATTGTTTTGAACTCACTATCTGATAGTTGGGTTGCCTCTATTTCATTTAGCATTTTTCCTGAGGCTTCCTCGTTTCCCTTCAGTTGGGGGGTTGTTTCTTTGTTTTCTCATTGTTTCGTGGGTTTCTTCTTTGTTCTTTTTGTTTGTTAATTTGAACTGTTCTGGTTCCCTGTATTTATGGTGTGAACTTCTGTGGTAGAATTTTTGTGTGTTTCAGTGGTGCAATCTCCTTCGTGTATCCTGGTGGTCACAGCTTCCCTCTACTCTTTTTTGGTATCAGTTGGAGGAGTAAGGCAAAATGGTTTAAAACAGCAAGATAGTATACTATGATAGTTACTTTAGCAGCCAGTAGAGAAGAGATGGGTTATCCTTTGGCTCCTTATAGTGTAGCCGTGATCCTCCACCCCCCCCCCATCCACGTTTTAGAAAGGATGGAAAGAAGGTAAGACTCTTATTGGGGACGAGAGGATTGTTAGTTGGATCTAGAAAGCTGTGAGGCTGTGGGAGGTCAGCTTCTAAGGTAGGGTTGGACTAAAGATTAGTATATAGGAGTAGTGAGTAACAGAATAGAGACAACCCCCCACAATAGTATAGTTCAGAAAATTGCAAAGTGGGCTGAGATCAGGTAGGGGGTATTGAGAAGCATTTACAATTGTATAGACTAGGTCTTACTAGCAGTAATAGTAAAGTGACAGTCTTGTGGCAGAATCGATGAGGTCTAGATAACAAGAATAAAGAGTATAGAACCTTGAGAAGTGTATTAATGGAACGCAGATGAAGGATAGTAACTTATCAATATCTTGTGACTGAGATACCAGGGGGAACCTATCAAATGACAGTATAACCAGCCAAGCAAAGACGATTATACAGAAAGAAAAAAGAGTACCAAAATATTATTAAAATAAAAAATGTCGTAAAAAGTGAGAAAAAGATAATACAAATTTACAGTAACTTGCAAGATTAAAACAAAAAGGAAAGAAAAGCAGAAGATGTGGTGCAGGAGAGCTAAATTTGGAGTGGAAAGAATAATATTAGGTTGAATGGAAGAGAAACATAAGGGATTGCGATATAAAAATAATGCGAATTGAAAAAAAAAGTCACATAAAACACAAGATAAAATCAGTCAACCAACAACAGCCAGAGAAACCAATAAAAACCAAACAAAACCAAAAAACAAACAAACAAGCAAACAACAAAGAAACAAAAAACCTCTTGTTGGTTTCTAACTGGCCAGACCAGTGTTTCTGATCTTGCTAGCTTCAGCTGGCTGAGGGGCCTTTGAAATGCTTCTCTCTCTCACAACCAGAACTCAGCAAGTCTGTCAGGTACCCGGGGCGCTCCAGACACACTGGTGCGAGAGAGTGTCTTCCCGATGAAGGTGCGGGAGCCCAGCCGTTTCCAGCTCAGTGTTCCCCGACAAACGGCCCTCCGACGGAATGTTGGCGCCTTTCCCGGCTCTCCGGTCGGGCTGGCTGGAAATCTCTGAGCCACCACTGAAGGAACGCCCCAGCCCCTTGTCCCTCCTGGGATCGCAGCGCGCGATTCCTGCCTCCCTATGGGGCGCGAGCCGAGCGCGGCCGGCTTGTGCTCACTACCGCTCTGCACTTCCACCGGGCTAAAGATGCCCCTGGTCCTGTTGGCTAGAGGCTCTCACTTCTCGGCCTCTGGGCGGGATTTCATATTCCCTGGGCGATTTTTTTCTCAGTCCAACTGGCCAATCTGTTCCTTCTAGCAACCCGTTCTCCCCTGGAGTTGCTCACCCCCGTATTCGGGGGAGGGAGGGAGCAGCAACTTCCCTCTCCCGGGATCCCTGGGGGCAGAGCCCGGAGCACCGGGGCGGGCCTGGGGTCTGCGCACCCCAGAGCCCTCGCTGATTCTTGGGCCCCTTTTGTCCTGTATCCGTCTTCTTACCGTCTGGTTTTCCAATAATTTCTGATGTCCTGCTTTCAAAAGTGATTCGGCAACCCAGCCCACTTGCTCTGCCAGGAGAGGTAAGATTTATTCCTGGGTTGGAAACTTGGTTCAATATCTACAAGTCAATTAATGTGATACACCACTCAAACAAAATGAGGGATAAAAATTATATGATCAAATCAATAAATGCAGAAAATACATTTGACAAAATCCAGCATCCATTTATGATAAAAGCTCTCAGCAAAGTGGGAATAGAGGGAACATACCTCAACATAATAAAGCCCATGCATAACAAACCCACAGCCAACATCATACTTAGTGGAGAAAAACTTAAAGCATTTTCCTTAATATCAGGAATAAAACAAGGCTTTCCAGGATCACCAGTCTTGTTAAACATAGGTTTGGAAGTCTTAGGCAAAGTAATCTGATTAGAAAAAAAAGAAATACAAGGTATCAAATTGGAAAGAAAAAAGTAAAGCACTCCTAGTTTGCAAATGGCATGATACTATATATAAGGAACCCTAAAGATTCCACCAAAAAACTACACTGCATTAGATCTGATAAATGAATTCAGTAAAGTAGCCGGATACAAAATTAATATTCAGAAATTTGTTGCATTTTTATACATATTGTATACATTATATACAGTAATGAACTATCAGAAAGAGAAATTAAGAAAACAATCTCATTTACAATCACATACAAATACATAGTAATAAATTTAACCAGGAAGATAGACTTGAAAATTGTGTCATTAGGAAAGAGAATGAAAATACAAATAAATGCAAGTATACAACATGCTCATGGATAGGAAGAAATAACATTGATCAAATGTATATATACTCAAAGCAAACTATAGATTCAAAGCCATCTCTATCAAAACACCAATGGCATTTTTCACAAAGCTAAAACAAATAATCCTAAAATTTATATGGAATTAAAAAAGGCTCCAATTACCTAAAGCTCTTGAGAAATAAGAATAAAATTGGAAGCATCACACTACTTGGTATCAAATTACAGCGCAAGGCTATAGTAATCAAAACAGTCTGGTACTGGCATAATAATAACAGACACATAGATCAATGGAACAGAATAAAGAACACAGAAATAAACCCACACCTATATGGTTAAATTAATCTATGAAAAAAAAGCAAGAACATACAATGGGGTAAACACAATGTCTTCAATGAATGATGTTGGGAAAATTGGACAGATGCATGCAAAAAAAGAAATTAGACTACCATCTTACACTGCATACAATAATTAATGCAAAATGGACTAAAGACTTAAATGTAGGACTTGAAACCATAAAACTCCCAGAAGAAAACATAGTCAGTAATTCTCTGACATTGCTCTTAGTAATTTTTTTTATATAACTCCTTGGGCAATGAAAACATAAGAAATAAACAAGTAAATGTGAGTCCATGAAACTAAAAAGTTTTTGCACAGCAAAGGAAACCACCATCAAAATGCAAAGACAGTCTATTGATGGGGAGAAGATATTCTTTAGTGATACATTCCATTTGGGGTTAATATCCAAAATTTATAAAGAATTCACACAACTTAATGGCAACCCCCCAAACAATACAATTAATAAATGGGCAGAGGTCATGAATAGACATTTCTCTAAAGAGGACATACAGATGGCCAATAGATATATGAAAGGATGCTCAACATCACTAACCATCAAAGAAAGCAAATGAAAACCACATTTATATATATCACAGCCATCAGAAAGGCTATCATTAATAAGTCAACAAACAACAAGTGTTGGTAAGGATGCAGAGAAAACCAGGCCCTTGTTCTTATTGGTGGTATTGCAAATTGGTGTATCCACTATAGATAACAGTATGGAGGTTCTAAAAAACTAAAAATAGAACTGTCTTATGACCCAGCAATTCCATATCTGGGAATTTATCTGAAGAAATTCAAAACACTAATTCAGAAAGATAGATGCACATCTATGTTTATTGCAGCATTATATAGTAGTGAAGATATGAAAGCAACCTAAGTGCTTATTAATAGAGGAGTGGATAAAGAAGTGATGCATATATACAATGGAGTATTATTTGGCCATAAAAAAGAATGAAATTTTACCATTCGTGATAGCATGGATGAACCTAGAGGGTATTATGCTAAGTGAAATAATTCAGACAGAGAAAGACAAATACCATATGATTTCACTTATATGTGAAATCTAAAACACAAGAGAGATAAACAAACAAAACAGAAATAGTCACAGATACAAAGAACAAACTGATGTTAGCTAGATGAGAGGATGGGGGACTAGGTGAAAAAAGATTAAGAATTAAAAATTGGTAATTACAAAATATTCACAGGGATATAAATTACAACAAAGGGAATATACTCAATACTATCTTTAACAACTATATATAGTGCCAGGTGGGTACTACACTTACCAAGGAGACTACTTTGTAAATTATATAAATGTCTAACCACTATGCTGTACATCAGAAGCTAACATAAAACAATATTGAGTACCAAATGTAATTGACAAAAAGTAAATTTAAAAAAAGCTGAACTTGCAAAAACCATAGAATGGTGGGCACTAAAGGGTGAAGGTGGGGCACTTGGGGAGATGTTGTTTGATGGTACAAACTTATAACTAATAGATAAATTAAGTTCTAGAGATCTAATGCACAGTATAGTGATTATAGTCAACAATATTGTGTTATAAACTTCAGAGTTGCTAAAAGATGAAATCTCAAGAGCTCTCATCACAAAAAGGAAATGATAATATTTGTGATGTGGCAGAGGTGTTAGTTAATGCTACAATGATGATCATATTGCAATATATACAGAGTGAGACAAAAGTAGGTTTATAGTTGTTTGTGTGGAAAGTAATATAATAATTAAGAAATAATAATATAAGAATAAACGCTGTGTTTCACATACAACTGTAAACATAATTTTGCCTCACCCTGTATGTTTTAAGATGTATCAACACATTTACATCTTAAAATTATACAATATTATGTGTTACATGTCAATATATCTCAATTTTTTAAAAAAATTTAATAAAAACTAATAATGATAGCAGATAATCTTTCTTTTATCATCACAATGTCACTTATTATCCCCTGTTTACAAATGAGGAAACTGAGGTGTAGTGAAGCTAACTTGCACATGTCACACAGCAAATTGAAAAAAGGTTGTCAAACTTGGTGAATAAAAATACATGGGACATACTTACACTAAAAATTATTCAATGTTTATCTGAAATAAAGACTTAATTGAGTTTCCTGTATTTGATCTGGCAATCGTAAGCAAGAGGGGCTATTTGAATCCAGATAGTCCAACTCCCAAGTCCACAAGCTTAATCATAAATTATTCTGCTTCTCAGGCTATTTTTCAGTTTTATTTAAAACATGGTAAAAGAAATACTTAATTTTTCATTCATCTCTGTTTTTGACAGTGAACAGATAAGAGTAGAACAAGTATTAGGATAAATGGTCAATGTGTTAGAGCCACACATCAGACACACAACAAGGAGCGGTGGGGACTATGGTAAGTTTGAGACCATGTGCATTCCATTATATACTACTCAGCCATAGAAAAGATAAAATATTATCTTTTGTGACAACATGGGTGAACCTTGAGAATACCATGCTATGCAAAATAAGTCAGGCAGAAAAAATGAAGAACTGTATGATTTCACTCATATGTGGGATATAAAACTGAAAGCAACAAATAAACAAACAAGAAAAACAAATAAATAAAAACTCACAGACACAGATAACAGTTACCAGAGGGACAGGGGTGGGAGGGTGTTCAAAGATAAAAGGGTCCAAATATATGGTGACAGAAGATGATTTGACTTTGGGTAGTGGACACACAGTGCAATACACAGATGAAATATAGAATTGTACACTTGAAACCTATATAATTTTATTAACCAATGTCACCCCTATAAATTTAATTTAAAAAATAAATATGGTGTAGATTGTTGCCATGTGGAAATGTGGGCTTCTTGTAAAAGAAAGAAATTTAGAATTTTTGGTAAAATTTTCTCATTTTAAGATGTTGTAACTCAATTAAAATACTTATAATCCTGCCTGGGTCCCATAATTTAAGCCGTAGAGAATAGGTCTGTAGGCTGGAATTGGCCTGTGAGTCACCACGTGTGACCTCTGCATTTGCAGAGAGAATCTTCCCAAGCCATTGTTTCATTTGTCTTTAAGTTGCTGGGAGGCTTTACCTTCCAGAGTCTTCCTCCTATGCAGGGACTGGCTTTAGGACTACACTCTAAAATGTGAAATCATTATTAGGTGTGTATTTAACTCAGTGGCTAGTTATTAAACATCTGCTGGGTCAGGGCATCGTGTAAAAATACTACAGTGCTATAGCCACCAGCAAGTTACAATTTCTTCTTTGCTTCTATCTCATGAGTAATAACCAGACAAATAAGCAGAACCCCAGGCCAAATTGGGGCAAGCATTTGAGAGATGAACAGAGGTTCATAAGGTGTATTCAAACAAAGAAGAGAAATCTGTTTAAGTCAATTTGAAAAGATTTCATTAAGAAAGTGACACATATGAAAGACCTTGGATGGGCAGGACTTCAGTAAACTCTTGGAAACAGACTTAAAGGGAAAGGGAAGAGCATAAATGAGGGCATAGACTTGAGAAAGTTTTCAGTTGCTGGAGCAGAAAATGGCCTTAGAAGTTGGAGTGAGATCAGGTTGGAAAAGTAGGTTGAGGACCAGGTAAAGAAAGATTAAAATCCAAACAACATATTCTCATGATGTGTCCTATATTGTGCCTTATATAATCTGGTGCCCTTGTTGATAATTTCTCAGTTTGCCCACGTAGGTACCATAGCTACTCTGCATCTGGGAAAACTGAGTCAGAGAAGTTAACTAGTTTTCTCAAAGGTAACAAATCAGAGGAAAAGTTAAGATCAATACACAGCTGATCTACCATATTTTTTGGACTATAAGACATACTTTTCCCCAAATTTGGGAGGAAAAGGGGGTGTGTCTTATAGTCTGAATGTAGCTTACCTGGCTCGCTGTTGGGGGCAGGGAGGCAGCAGTGGAGCAGTGTCACAGGTTTTTAAATATTTTACCACCTTTTTTGCTTCAAAAATTTTTTTTCTTATTTTCCTCTCTAAAACCTAGGCATGTCTTATTATGGTCCAGTGCATCTTATAGTCCTAAAAATACGGTATGTTAGTGGTTGGCAAAATTTCTGTCATGGGACAGATAGCAAATACTTCCTGTGCAGTGGGTCACACTGTCTCTGTTGCAACTGCTTGGCTCTGCCATTGCTGGGTGAAAGCAGTTACAGACAATATATAAACAAATGAGTATGGCTGTATTTCAATAAAACTTAACTTACAAAAACAGGCAGCACACTGGATTTGGTTACAGCTGTAGTTTGCTGACACCTGGTTTAAATTTTTTCATGCTGTTGTTTTATAGGTACTTTGGGAATTCGTTTTGTTCACTGTGGTATTACCTGTGCCTAGAACAGGGCCTGAAATATAACAAGGGTTTAATGTTCGCTAACTGAAGAGTACCCATTCCCTGAAAGTTAACATACTGATACACATCAACAACCTGATTGAATACATTTGGCCTAGAAGTCATCCTTTCTACTACCCTCTCTCTCTAGCAATATTCAATTGCATCATGTCCTATTGATACTACTTTTTAAAGGTTTTCTTTTTCATTTTTTATCATTTATTTTAAAAATATTTTATCGTTCTATTACAGTTTTCCCAACTTTTCCCCCTTTGCTTTCCTCCACCTGGCCCACCCCTTGCTCCCAGCCAGTCCCCACCCTATTGCCCATCTACAGGTCATTCATACATGTTCTTTGACTAGTTAAGAATACTAGTTAAGACATACATGTCCCTTCTCCTTCTATTAGTTTTTAAATATCTTTCTTCACATTCACTGCCACCACCATCATTTCTTGCCTTAACTGTTTCAGCAGACTTTTCTCCACACATATCCACTCAGTCACCATCTAATTCAGCCTCAACATGCAAACCCAATCTGAACAGCAGGTGTACTCTGCTCACAGCTCAGTGGAATCCCACCTTATTTGGAATAAAAGTTAATCTATGAGCCTAAAGAGTTCACTCATAATCCAGAGGCCCCTGATTACTGTCTATTCTCATCTGTGACATCCCTTGTACCCTTTTCACCCTAGTCGATGGTGCTCCCTTCTCAGATGACATGAGCCTCTTTCCTGCCACAGGGCCTTTGCATAAACAGTTTCCTCCTCTCCATTCCCCTTACCTCCATTTATCTAGTTCAAATCTTTTTGAGCTTTGAAAGCTCAGCTTCCTGGCTCTTTGAACCCTGCCTGCTTTCTTACAACAGCATCAGAGTCCTTACCACATTATACTCAAGGAATGAATTCTCTGACTCACTGTTTAATGCCTCTCTTCCTGCTGCTTCTGTTCATTGTGGATACCCTCGTAACCAGCACAGTGTCTTCCATGTAGAAGGTGCTCAGAAGTAGTTGTTGAATGAAGGCATAACATCACAGAATAAGTTTTGGAAAGGATCTTAGAAGTTTATCTAGTTGAATCTTCTGCCCAATGCTACATTCTCAACAATTTAAGTGGATTGAAAAGGGGTTGAGCCTATTCCTTGGCTTCTGCCATCAAAAGCAGCCCTATTTTATTTACTATCTGCACTCTAACAGGTACCTTTGTGGAAAATGCTAATCACAGTCCTCAGAACTGTTAAGGTTTATGGCAGCTGTGGATGTCTCTCCTATGGTCAGTGATATCCTCCCTCCGTTTTCACTTCTTATAATTTTCATTTTTTCTATAGCTAGGTATCATTCTTATGATGAGTAAAAGTCTAATAACATTATCTTAAATTATATTGCCTTTCTTTCCAAATACAGTGATGCCTATTAAAATGAATTATTTAATGTCTAGTTATGAAATATTTCAAGCATAAAAAACAGGATGAAAAATAAAATTATCCACAGCTCGAGTCTGGTGCTTTAAAAATATAGAAGGTTTTTATTTACCCTTAAGTAATAAAGGAGTAGATGTTATTTTATTCAATTCAATTTTGCAGATGGGTTAATTAGCAAATAGAGTTTAGCTGACACTTCTGTGGTAATATAGTTAGAAAGGGAAGGAACTGGGATTATATTCCAGACAATTCAAGGGTCCACAGACTGCTTCATCTTGCATTCTCCCAGATTCCCTGATACAAAAGAGTAGCTCTCAATTTCTGTTTATAATATTGCTGAAAGGTGGTGAAAATTAAAGTCTTCTTGAAAACATAACATAAATTGAGCTCAAATGGAGAGCAACCTTTTCTCTTGAGACATCATCGAATATAATGATTCTTTGGGGGAGGCCGCTATTACCTGCATCTTGCAAAAGTTAAATCTGAAGCAAACACAGTGCATGGCTTTTTCTGGACATTCATGTCAAGCCTGCATTTCAAGAAGGTGATTTACATACCAATTAGATTTTTGCTGTGTTTAGTTATATAAAATGAAAATTTCAATCTTAGCTTTTAAATTTCAGATATTAATTTTACTTTAAACAAGCTAAAGGGCAAAGGAGATGCTCTTCATTGGCAATCTATTTTTCTTGTGTAATCTTGTTTTCTTTATCACAAGATGAGGGCTAGTTTCTGAAATGCTTGGTAGGGTACTTTGCAACCCTGTTTGAGGTGTCAGAAGTCAAGACAGTCTGTAAGAGTGTGAGAGAAACTTGTTGATGACTGGTAAGTACAGTTGTTTTAAAGCATACAATTTCCCCTCACTGGGGATGTGTTAACTCTAGCTAAACTCACAAGTGCCACCTATTGGAAGAGTATATTTTAATAAAAATGAAGTTATAGACTTAAAGTCTGCACTATGGGAAAATGTTCCCTGGATGGCAATTATCCTGCCAAAGAAAAATAAAATTAAGCCATCTCACTGAAGGAAACTTAACTGAGTTGTAAGTATTTTGTTTTGGGAGAGAAACAGGCTTTCATTTTTCAACTTGATAGCAAAGAAAATATTAAATAATAATAGAATACAAGGCCAACAAATACATAATTCAGAAATAGATTTTTCTACAGGTGGGCACGCAGCCACCTCAGTGGAGACTGTTCCTGGGGGTGGGAGCATACAAGGCTTCATTTATGGGCTGGAGGCTTTGTTTTCGGAGCTCTCTTATAGAAGGACCCAGAAATCTGCAGAAGAGGCATGAATCACCACAGACCTTATCTACCCTTTTACAGAAAGGAAAAATATTCCTTTTCTTCCCTCCTACTAATCAATACTATTTATTTGTTTATAAATTATGAAATGTCCCTTTTTACATTTCTTACCCTCATTCCTACTCTGCTCTACCACTGAAGTACTTTTTACATGTGGCATGAAATCTGTAGAAATATACTTCAGAGGAGGGAAATAGTACTAAGAAGATAGGAACAAATAGGACAGTATGTACATATGATCTGTGTATGTGAATAAAAGAATAAGGAAGAGGGGAAATAATTCTGGCAAGTGGCATAAACATTTTCCTGAAAGAAATAAAATACAAAGCAAAACAACCAAAACAAATATCTATCAATAAAAGTTATGTTTAGGGAGAAGGGGAAAGAAGATTTTGCTTTTCATTTTATGTTTTTGTACTTAAATTTTTCTACTAATATACCTATATTACTTTGTTTATTAAAGAAAAATGCCAAGGCAAAGCTAATGTATGCTGCAAGAATTCCAAATCAAGATTATCCTTGGATGTGAGCTGTGCCAAGAAGGGGCCAAAGAGACTCCAGGAGGCTGATGATATGTTTCATGATCTGGGAGCTGGTACCAGTAACAAAGGTGTGTTTGGTTTGTGAAAATTCAAGTTATGGACTTCTGGCCAAGGTGGAGGCATAGGTAGACACACTGTGCCTATTCACACAACCAAAATAAGGACGACAACAATTTAGAAACAAAAAACAAGCAGTACCAACAGAAAATTGAACAGTCTGGAAGTCCAACAACAAAGGAGTTAAGGTAGACATATTCATCCAGACCAGTAGGAGGGGTGGAGTTGGGCGGCTGGGCAGAGAAGGGTATTAGCAAAGTGGTGGCTGATGGACCCAGCAAAGCAGCAGATTGTGGAGGGACGCAGCATACAAGGCAGCTGGCAGACCAGGTGGTCCCACTTTAGCGTGCAGATAAACCAGGCAAAACTGGGGAGCGAGACAGACCACAAAATCCAGGGTTCCAGCTCAGGGACATAAAGCCTCAAAACACTGATTGAAAATACCTGTTGGTGTTGAGGTGCCGGGAGAAACTCCCAGCCTCACAGGAGAGTTCGCTGGAGAAACCCACAGGGTCCTAGAATGTACACAAGCCACCCATATGGGAATCAACACCAGAAGGACCCAGTTTGCTTGGGGGAAGTAAGGGAAATTATTGAAATCGGGCAGAAAGCGGAGCAAGTGCCTTTGTTTCCTCTTGGATCCTTCCTGGATATACAGCATCAGTACCCAGCAACTGGGTTGCCCCACCCTGGTGAACACCTAAGGTTCCGCCCCTCACTACAGAACAAGCACGCTGAGACAAAAAATAATGGTCCAAATGAAAGAACAGATCAAAGCTTCAGAACAAATACAACTAAGCGATGAAGAGATAGCCAACCTATTAGATGCATAGTTCAAAACACTGGTAATCAGGATGCTCACAGAATTGGTTGAATTTGGTCACAAATTAGATGAGAAAATGAAGGCTATGCTAAGTGAAATGAAGGAAAATGTACAGGGAACCAATAATGATGAGAAGGAAACTAGAACTCAAATCAATGGAGTAGACCAGAAGGAAGAAAGAAACATCCAACCAGAAAAGAATGAAGAAACAAGAATTCAAAAAAATGAGGAGAGGCTTAGGAACCTCCAGGACATCTTGAAATGTTCCAATATCCGAATTATAGGGACACCAGAAGGAGAAGAGGAAGAACAACAAGTGGAAAAGTTATCTGAACAAATAATAAAGGAGAACTCCCCATTCTGGCAAAGGAAATAGACTTCCAAGAAGTCCAGGAAGCTCAGAGAGTCCCAAAGAAGTCGAACCCAAGGAGGAACACACCAAGGCACATCATAATTACATTACCTAAGATTAAAAATAAGGAGAGAATCCTAGAAGCAGCAAGAGAAAAGGAGACAGTAACCTACAAAGGAGTTCCCATAAGACTGTCAGTTGATTTCTCAAAAGAGATCTTACAGGCAAGAAGGGGCTGGAAAGAAATATTGCAAGTCATGAAAGTCAAGGATTTACATCCAAAATTACTCTATCCAGCAAAGTTATCATTTAGAATGGAAGGGCAGATAAAGTGCTTCCCAGATAAGGTCAAGTTAAAGGAATTCATCATCACCAAGTCCTTATTATATGAAATGTTAAAGGGATTTATCTAAGAAAAAGAAGATAAAAAGCATGTACAGTAAAATGACAGCAAACTCACAATTATTAACAACCACACCTAGAACAAAAAGAAAAACTAAGCAAACAGCTAGAACTGAAACAGAACCACAGAAATGGAGATCACATGGAGGTTATCAACAGGGGAGTGGGAGGAGGAGAGAGGAGGGAAAGGTACAGAGAATAAGTAGCATAGATGGTAGGTAGAAAATAGACAGGGGGAGGGAAAGAATAGTATGGGAAATGTAGAAGCTAAAGAACTTATGACACATGGACATCAACTGAAGGGGGGGAATGTGGATAGGAGAGGGTGTGCAGGGTGGAGGGGAATGAAGGTGAGAAAATGGGACAACTGTAATAACATAATCAATAAAATATATTAAAATTATAAATAAAAAATCCAACAAGTTATATATTCAGATTTGTCCATTTTCCTGCATATGTACTCAGCTGGAATAAAAGTTTCAAAAAGAAGCCCAGAGGAATTCTTGGGTAGTATGATTATAGACCATATTTTTTCTTTCTAGTTCCCTGTATTAAACTAATAAATGTTATCAAAATCAATGAAAATAAACTCAATTTTGGTTCTTTTTTCCTAAATGTATATTTCAAATACATCTATTTATACGTTGTTGTAGTTAATGGAATTAAAAAAAAAATCCATACCACATGTGCTGACAGTTCCCTTCCGTAAGTAGGAACTCTCCTTTTAGTAAGCCTACCTGTTGTTGTCTGGTCTCACATGTCCCAGCAAGGGCTCATGGCGGACACACTCAGGCTTTCCATCACCGGTGCAAAAGCCCTGCATGCAGTGATGGGAGGCTTCTCAGCAACCAGCCAGTACAGTAACCACATTCTGAATCAAACTCTCCTGTTCCTCCTTGGAAATGAGCCTCAATGGCTGCCCATCTGCTGGCATCTACAAGTTCAGATTACCTCCTCACCAGCGAACATATGAATGGGCTTGCAGATATTCTGACAGATAAGTTTTCAAATGATTGTGGCTGCCATGTCCTTTATTTGTAGCAGCTGCAGTATACCGTGCACTTGGGGAACACATCCATTGTTTCTATCACCTTCTGATAAGGTGAGGAATACCAAAGACCCAGGTAGGGTTACAAGGCAACTGTGTGCTTGACAAACATCACATTAACACCCATTTTTATTGTTGTTTGTTGTTGTTGGGTTTATTTTCTTTTTTCCCCTCCATGTTATTATCAACTATTCTAAATGTACAGGTTAGAACTTTAATCTTGTTGCACTCAGATGGGAGATAGAGTTTATGTGAAACTAGTAAGGGCTTTCTCTATCACCTCAATGAAAGGAGTTTCATGTACTAATACTAAATACTAAATACTTTGCTTTTGTAATTTTCTACTGTATTATACTTTTCTTTTGTTCCTTTTTTATTTTTAAAAATATTTAATTAGTTTATTTTTTAGAGTGAGGGGAAAGGAAGGAGAAAGACCAGGAGAGAAACATCAATGTGCGGTAGCCTCTCATGTAACTCCCATTGGGAACCTGGCCCAAAACCCAGGCACGTGCCCTGACTGGAAATTGAACCAACCACCCTTTGGTTTGCAGGCCCACACTCAATCCACTGAGCCATACCAGCTGGGGCTGTTATACTTTTCTTTTAAAAAAAAAACAATGGATAAAATTCTCACATGTGTTTTTATTGGTGGCAATGGATATTCCATAGTGGATTTATAGATTTACTTATCTTAAAGAGAATAATGACCTATCCTGGCATGATTTCCTAATTTTCACTTGAAAACTGCCTGCATGTGGAAAGTAGACTTCATACCAATGATAAAACGAAGGAACAGTAGTCACTATAACAATTGTAATTTTAGCATCTGTCCTTTACTGAACACCTGCATGTGCCATGTGCTGAAGTTCTGCTGTCCTATGCATGAGGGCATTTAATTTCTGCTCCACATTATTCTTGTTTACAAGAGAAAAAATAGGTCCTTAGACCATTGATAACCCGCTCAACATTACACAGGTGGTATGTAAACAGCAGAGTGGATTTGACCTCAGATCTTTGTTATTCTGAATGCTTGCTTTCTTTCTTTATGGGATAATGTATTGTGATTGCCTTTGTCACTTTTGGAAGATTTGCAGTTACACAATTTTCAGGTAATAATTGGTGTATTAAGTACATACTTGTGGGAAACATAAGAAGTGACTACTTCACAACCAGCTCTAGAAAGTTGACAGATTAGGAGGCAAACTCTCTTAACTCTAGTTTAAGGTGCCTAATTGGGTCATTGTGATGGTTATGGCATTTGAGATTCCTAGGGGCAGAAAGAGACTGAAAAATGGGTTCTAATAAAATTGAGTATGCTGGCCTCTGTGGTAGTGGTGCTGGGATGATTTTGTAGGATATAGATCTATTGGCTAAGATTGGAAGAGCCAGCTCGAGCCATATCAGAGATGCTGGGAAACCATATGGAGAGAAAATCCCCTTTGGGGTGCAGGTTGTGAGGTTGGTGATGCTGATGTGAGCCCACTTTACTTGCTTCATAAATATCTGATCTAAAAGCACACAATCCCAGGCCAAACTGTCTTCTCCAATGGACTAAATTTATACACATACAAGAGCTGGATATCTAATGTGAATAGAGAATATTAATCTAGAAATGGTTTATTTTCAGGGTCATGGTCACTGATAGAGGCTGGCTATCTAAGATGCCAGAAAATGAAAGGAGAAATGAGAAAACAAATACTCATTCTACTTAATCAGTTCTGGGGGAATGGGACTTGTGTGTGTACATATTTTACAGTATTTTCATCATTGCTTAGCTTGGCATCCAACCCAGTGGCAGTACAAACTTTAAGAACTTTAAGGTCAAGTGGTAATTTGGTTCTAGAATTTGCCATTGGAATCCTGATGCCCACAGAAAGGCGACAGTTTTGAACAGTGGATTTCTCAATGCAAGAGGTCATATTAGGCGGACTTTACAAAGTTTACATAACAAAGAGCAATTCTGTTAACTAAAATGATTAATTCCTGTCACTACACATCAAACAGAACTGTTACAAAACATTACTGTCTGGGTTCACATTGCATAGTAAGGGTTTTTCACAAGTTCCATTTCCAATCACTCTTTTGACAACGCCAGAGGGTTTTTTGTTTGTTTGTTTTTTGAGGGGGTGGTGGTGAGCAGACATTAATTTCTAGAAGAATCCATGAATGGAGACTGAGTAGGCTGTCATCCTGAGTGTGAGATATGTGGCACTGATGTGTGGCAGGAAAAAGACAACAGCCCTTCTGAGGAGTGAAGGCCTCCCAGGGATCTGGACTGATGAGAAACGCCCTGACGGCACAAAGCCTGACTTGTCCTCTTCAGAGACAATGGGTCATTTAAAAGGCTCACTGCATCAAATTCTAACTTACTCCTTTAAGACATTTTCAAATTTTATGTCTTACAGCTGACAGGAAAAGTGAGTAGGATAAGCCTATTTTGTGAACTCCCTTGCAAAGAAATAGGCAGGCATATTTTGAAGATGCTGTCTGCCTCACATATATTCTAGAAAGGCCTAACAATTTAGTGAGCCCACTTTCTGCTTCTTAAAAAATAGTGATAGAAATATGAAAAAAGCAATGAAATCCCAAACTGAAAGATCTGGTTTTGAGTTCTGATCCTGCCAATTATCTGATGACCCTAAATATGACGCCTAATTTGTAAATTTTTTACAAATTCCTTATTTGGAAAAAGAAAAAATAAAAACTATCCCTGAGCCTATTTCTCAGAGTTGCTGTGAAAATCAAAACAATAATCTATGCAAAGCTAATTATTACAAAGAGTTTCAGAAATAGAAATGATCATTATTACTAACATTCCTATATGGACATTTTTTCCTTAGAAGAAGATTTTGGGGAGGAGGTTTGAACCAGTAAATCAGGATCTTTTGTTTTCGAGTAATCCCCTTGTTGGGCTATTGAATCTCTTCAGCTTTCTAATTATTTGGTTAAATTATCTGCTTCCAAACGACTGTAATAATATTAAAAATAGTGAATCTTAGGGTGGCAGAGAGAGGATTTGTAATCTTTAACCAGATCCTTAAATTATCCTCATTTTCAAAACAAAGTACATTGCACATTGATATGCTTTCTTTCTTTTTTTTTCTCTTTGCCAACTTAGTGAAAATGAATTGTCAAGATTGCTGTAACTTTCTACACAAAAATTAATTGCATTAGCCTTATCACCAAGGACCTAAGACCTCAGGTGCAAACAATAAAATTCTAAAACTAGAAGAAAAATGCCACGTTAACATTTAAAAGATGCAGTTTTATCTGAATGCCAGAATACATGTGACCAGGGATATGGGAGCCAAAACAAATGACACATTAAATTTGTGTACAGATTCCACATATGTTTTATGGATTCATGTTTACAGAGCTTTGTTGGAGGAGGGGGCAGACATCAAAGGGAGGTAGTGCTGAGAGCAAAGTTCTTCATGAATTGTTTTCATCCTCTTTCTTTGGCCTGTCATCTTCCAGAATTAAGTGGAAATACCACACTGGACATTAAACTTATTTCTGACAGAAATGCACCCCCCTTATACAAATCATAAATGGAAAAATGAGAGTTTCCATTTAATATTTCTAGAATGGATTACGGAAGATGCCTAGGAAAGGTTTAAACAATTGTTCAATGTCCTTGCTCTTGCAGAAATGATCTTGGGGAGTCACCTTAGTCAGCATTAGGAAGGGAACTTGCCTCTAAGTTCTGAGAGGCAGACACTGCCCTTTCTAAGGTTTGCAGGCATTTAAGGCAGTCTCCCTTAGGAGATTAGGTAGCAAACCCCAATGTTCAGGGAAGGGGGCATGAGAAAATATTTTGTATGAGAAGCTTCTAGGCCCCTAGGAGTGACTTGCAAGTGAAAAGTTGGTTGGGATCTTAAAAGGTGGTAGATGTTTGTGCCCATATTGACCCAGTATGGGAGGGCTAGCTTCTAACCTGGATAAGGGCTGACCTTGTGAATGGTGGCTGTTTTGCTGTGAATGATCAGCTTTATGCCCTGCCACCATAACATCCAGGCTAGGTCCACCTGACACCCCCACCCACCTTGGCAAGTTTCACCCTAGGGTGGTTTCTGGAGCTGCTATCACAGGAAATGGCAGGGTTGGGGGAGAGTAGGGTGGGTTCAGAACATGTGGTCTGGAGAAGAAAACTGGAGCCTCCCAAATTGAAGAAGGGGATGTTACCATTATAGTTACATGCCTCTTCCAATTAGCATATACAGCCTTCTCTAACTTTTAGGTTTTTGAGACAATTCTTATACTGGCTCCTTTTAAATTCTATTACTTTGGGGACATAAAGGAAAGAATAAACAAATGGGATCTCATCAAAATAAAAAAGCTTTTGCATGGCTAAAGAAAACATTAAAATGAAAAGAGAACCAACTGTATGGAAAAACACATTTGCCAATGATACCTCAGACAAGGGTTTGATCTCCAAAACATATAAAGAACTCATACGACTCCACTCTAAGAAGACAAGCAACCCAATTAAAAATGGGCAAAGGACTTGAACAGATATTTCTCCAAGGAGGACATAAAGAGGGTCCAGAGACATATGATAAGATGCTCAGTATCATTAGCCATTAGAGAGATGCAAATCAAAACCACAATGAGATAACACTTCACACCACTCAGAATGACCATCATAAGCAAATCAACAAACAACAAGTGTTGTAGAAGATGTGGAGAAAGGGAACATTAATGCGCTATTGGTGGGAATGTAGACTGGTGCAGCCACTATGGAAAACAGTATGGAATTTCCTCAGAAAACTAAAAATGGATCTGCCTTTTGACCCAGCAATTCCACTGCTGGGGCTATATCCTAAGAACCCTGAAACACCAATCCAAAAGAACCTATGCACCCCAATGTTCATAGCAGCACAATTTACAATAGCCAAGAGCTGGAGGCAACCTAAGTGCCCATCAATAAATGAATGGGTCAAAAAACTATGGTACATTTACACAATGGGATACTATGCAGCAGAAAGAAAGAAGGAGCTCCCACCCTTTGTGACAGCATGGATGGAAATATAGAGCATTATGCTAAGTGAAGTAAGTCAGATGGTGAAAGACAAATACCATATGATCTCACCTTTAACTGAAACCTAATCAACAAAACAAGCAAGCAAGCAAAATATAACCAAAGATATCGAAATTAAGAACAAACTGACAGTAACCAGAGGGGATGGAGTGGGGGAAGGGTGAAGGGTTTACAAGAACAACTATAAAGGTCAGGTGGACAAAAACAAGGTGGGGTGGAAACAGAGGAGGGATGTGGGGATGACTGGGGTTGTGGGGAGGGGTGGGGGGAAAAGGAGGAAAACTGTACTTGACCAACAACAAAATTCAAAAGTATTTAATAAAAAAAGAAGTAGTGCGACATAAAGAAAAATAAATAAATTCTATTGCTTTGAAATTCTTCCCTGAATTTCTCCCACCTCCCAATGCAAGTGGACTTGAAGTGATGCCCAGCCAGATGAACTATAACATGGTGTCTGCACCAGGTGCTATGCCAATTGAATAGCTTGACATATTTTCAAAAAGCCAAACTGTAACAACCCCTCCCCCCAAACTTAATGTCTTTGTTTCTTTTAATGCAGTCTTACCCACATATTTTAAATGGTTCTTGTGTGTAGTTTAAAAGACCATGGTTTATAGTTATTCAAAGGACACGTATTTCATGTTTATTTAACCACAGAAGCAGCTTCCTTTGACAATGTAATCAGTTATCTAATATATCATCTATGGACAAATTCCTCCAAGTACTCATTTTGTCTGCCCTTAAGCTATGTCTGCCAATAGTCGGAACAGTTCTAAGCAGCACCAAGACCTTAGTAGATAAAAGATAAAGCATGTGTTTGGTCTATCACCTTGATTACAACATGCTTTGATGTGATGATATGGGTTTCCCTTGACCAACATTTGTTTCACCACTGCCACAGATGCTGTTTTAAATCAGAAGAAAGTCATTGACATGGGGAAAATATCCCATGAGTTCAAGATGACACATTGGGAACCTAGATTATAACTAGAGTTTTGGGAACTAAAGTAGTAATAAGTCCCATGGAACAAACATGTAATATCAAGGCTAATGTATATTTAAACCAAGCCAAAATCAGTATTAAGCACCCACTCTGAGTAGGAGAAATCCAAGAACCTTGGTAAACATTGTTTCCTATTCTGTATACCACAATGTTAACAAGTTCCAATCAATATTTGTATTCCATTCATCAAACATTGGAAGTTCTTTCAGGGAGCAATGCAATCACACCTAAGTGTTTGCCCTCCTCCAGGTTTAACAAAATGTTTCAGACACAGACTATCAAAGATAGTCTCCCTCTGATAACAGGACTCCATGGTGACTTGAGCGGCTCCAAGTTCTGGGAATGTTTCCACCGCCTCCCACTGCCCTCTTACACATGACTTCAGGAGCTTGGAGACTCTCCAAAGACTGAGATCAAGGTGAACATGCTTGCTCTTCCAGCGTGAGTCCTTGAGCGGTCTTTGTGCCAGCATCTTTTTAATCTCTGATGATGACTGCCAAAGGTGGTTCTTGTTCCAATGGACTACCATGGTGCAGCTCACACAGGAAAGAGAAGGATATTCTTGTGCTAACACAACCCAGGTGCCCATGGGTTTCCAAGGGTGGGCAGCTTAGAGTCTTAGCAGAGGCATGGGCTTTGAAGGTGCTCCATGGAGCCAGAACAGCAGTCCTGAGCAGCTTTTCTGGAAGAATTGTGCCTTGGGGTTGGACGGTGCTTTCCTGCTATGTCTGGAGCAGGTACCTTGTTATGGAGGTAGTAAGTCTGGGCTTTGACATTTTAAGAGCAATCAGCTCTTGCCCTGCTGGTGGACTTTTCTGCATTGGCTATTCCACCCTCCATGATGGTTCTCCTTGAAACCTGGAGTCTAGCTTGAAATTCTAGAGCCAAGTCTGGATTCATTGATATAGGACTGTTACTTATTACTGTTGCTTTAGAAAAAGTTCAATGTTTATCTATCCTCTGAGTGACTTGCTGTACTACACTTTTAGTATCACTTTTCTTATCTTTAAAAGAGCAGATTTGAATGAAGTCACCTTTATTCCATCTTCTATTTTCTTTGATTTTATATTTAGAGTCCCTATCTCCCCTCTCATAATATTTTCTCTAAATGCTAGTTTACCAACCTGTGAGGGCATGCCAGGATGTTCCAGAGGAGCATGTCCTGAGAGCCCAAACTTACTGGCCATAGGTCTTGTCATCCTGGAGTAAACTTTCTCTTTTGTAATACAAACAACTCAACCTCTGAGCCTCACTTTTATACACACAGAGCCTCCACCTCCACTAAAGTCCTCCCCACAATTATTTGAGGAGATACATTCACTTCCACGGTATGTGAGTAGCTTCAAACACTAGTTTTTACTCCTGAGCAGGGAGCTCTTGGGAGGTGGTGGCTGTCTTACCTCCAGGCCCTGTGAAAAGTCTGGCCTGCTCCTCTGGGAATAGACTCTTACCTTGTTCTACTACAAAAGTTCCCTGCCAACTGCCACACTGAGCCCACCACACATAAAAGTTGTACAAGAGCCTGGGGTAAGTAGAGCACGACTTTGCTCATTCATGATGCTCTATTAGTATTAGGGAGGCCCCAAGGAGAGACCCTCAACTGCTAATTTGACCCAAAAGTTAGTGAAATAGTATATTCAGTATCTACTCACAGTCCCTCTCTTTAAGATGCAGACATTTACTCAGAGGGCTCCTCCAGACATGTCACTGGAGGAGTGGTCAATATATCCCACCTGGAATCTTTTTTGTCCTGCTGATGGCTTGGTTTGTTATTCAGTTTGTTATGCCATTTTCATTTTTACTCTGACATGAGTCCTTTTGGTTGTAGATTAAAAGCCCAAATTAAAAAAAAATGTGGGCTCCTTTCTGAGTTTGCCAGACAGGCCCTACCATGATGAAATACCAACAGTGGACATGGCATGACCCAGGCCTAAAAGAGAGAGCCTGGCTGCGTAAAGACTTTGGAAATGTTGGTAACTCTGTGGTCATTTTGTTACAGGGGGATCTGGTGAAATTACTGGGGAGCAGAGAGGGGTTTCTGAGGTGGTGCAAGAGCCTGCCCAGGCCCTGGAGAAGAATGGAGTTGAGAACAGCCCAGAGGTGATGGGATTGAAGCTGGAGCTGGGGCATGATAGATTTCCATATCCCTGGGTAAAGGTAAACAGAAACTGGCACATAACACAGTAGAAGGAAGCTTGCATAAAGTTAGCACCAGGTTAGTAAAAATGTTTAGACGGAGGAAAAAACAACCCTCCTATTTGCTTCCAGAGCACATAGGATTTGGGGACTGAAGATTTACATGGAGGGTGGGCAGAGTCTCATACCTTTTCCTTCCCCTCAATCGTCTTGTTGTGGGGGGGAGAGCAGCGCTTTAGTGGGCCAGTAGGCCCTGGAAGCCACAAGGCTAGAGGACAAGTCCCGGGCCCATCCTGGGTGACTGGCGCTCTATGGTCCTGCTCAGCCAGGCACACAGGCACACCGGCACACCAGCAAGCCCATGGCCAAAGGGACGGGGCACAGGCACTGGGCCATTGGGCAGGAGTGGAGAAAAGGGCAGTGCACAACAAGTAGGACTCTGGCGAGCACATAGACTCCAGAAGGACTCCTGAAGCTGGACTGCCACCAGAAACCAGCTAAGCTGCCTACCTAATGATACTACAGCTGCCTGCATTTCCCAAAGGATGATATTTTAAATGAAAGAAGGAATTCCAGGCACAGCTTTAAACTAATCTAGCAAAGGGTGGTGGGGTTATTTTTCTTCAGCTGTTTTAAAATGAATGGACTCTGGGATGGAAACCTGACATTCTTCCAAAATTGTGTAACTTTTCTGTAACCCCCTTCCCTTTTCATCAGACTTCTGCCTCTGCAGTTTACGTATTGGGCAATAGGCAATAGAACCCCAATTACTGTTCAGTAACAATTTCTCTACTCAACATTCTTCTTTGTTCCATTCTTCTGATAAATCTTTTATTTTGCACAGTGGTTTTCCTTTTAGTGACTGATAGACAAAAACCAGTTTTATTTGGCCACAGGCCTCAGCTGGGTGCCCACACACAGTTTTCTGTGGGTCCCTGGAGAAGATCTTGACATTGCCCCTGCCCTAGAGCAATGGGGGTTAGTGTTTGACATATGGTCACATATTGTCAGGCCTAGAATGAAAGGGTAAGGAAAGGAATAGGCATGGTTTCAATGGGCCAACCACAGAGATGCTCTGTCCTGAGGAGCCTATAAGTCTGGTCATTGTTTAGCTTTCTGCCCGATTCACTCTTCCAACATTCATCCTATCAAGTGCCTACTAGGTGTCATTATGGGCTACATTCTTCTTCATTATTCATTCTTGGTGGTGAATGAGATGTGCTGGCAAAAAATGGAAACCTAATGGGGTGTAAGTCCATGGAGATCTTGGTTTTGGACCTCAGAGCAGCTTAATCATTTAAGAAGGAATATTATTTTACACTGAAATGTTGAGCAACTACCAATATAGAGTATGTCACAAATCAGTAGTTGCAGAACTGCAGATATGGGGCCTTGGGATACATTGCCCTTGGTGACCACCTTTTAGGGAGCACACTAGACAGACATCTCTGATTTAGGACAGAGGTGAAATAACATCTTTTATGAAAGGAGACTGTAGAGTCTCCTTTTATGGGGACCCTTAAAGAGAGAATAGGTATCAGTCTGGAACTGCCACACTGACGTCCTGTTTGGCTTATGCCAGGTAGTGCCATTGGTTAGAACAGAATGGGCTCTGAGCACCACGACTGGGGGTGCTCTTAAGTTCCTGCCACTGATGACCAAGGGTCTGACTTTAAAAGAGGAGGGTGAAGGATAAACTTATTTAACTCACAGCTACAGACAGTTATAGGTTGCATTAAACTTCAATCCAGAGCATTCAGGATTGCTCATTACAAACTCAAAGTGTGCTTCCTCTGAGGAGCAGCTCAGGAAGAGGGGTGATTCCAAGAAAAGTCGGGGGAGGGCCTAGGGACAAATAAACTTTAAAAATGCCTTGCAGATCAAAGTCAACTGAATTTCTTTCCCCAGGACTCCTCAGAGTCTTCAATGTGAATATGTAATATCTGAAGCACTGGAGGGGGGGTAGGAGAGAGAGCCTGGAGTAATTTGCAAACATATTTGGAAAATGGAACCTTTTCCTAGAGGCACAACCCCAAGGGCAGGCATTCTTGGAAAGTATTTTGGAAAATATTGGCTTAGGGCTATGGTGTCATCAGACTTGAATTATCATTTAGAGCAAAATTAATGGAGAGCAAAGTGCCATTTTCTCCTTTTACTGACACGCATTTTGATTTGAAGAAACTTCTCGTCTTCAGTACTTTAACATTTTTTAAACTGCCATGCTGCCCATTAGAGAAAATATCTTAAGTAAAGCAAAACAGAAATTCAGAAAACAAGTAAAATTAACAACAACAACAGCAACTCCATTGGTCCCTTGTAATTAAAAAAAAATACATGTTCTTATTAAGCTTAATGGGAGTCATTTAAAAAAACCCTTAATTTTGGATAATGTAGTTGTTTTCTTTTAAAAAATATTTATTATTTGCACTGTATTTTTTTAAGTAAGTTAAACATAAAAAACTCTCTATCCATCTGTATTTATAGCTCTTTATCTCTCTGTGAATATCTATCAATCAATAATGTTTGTATAGTCCACAGGCAAGGTACATGTATGTAACACTAAAAAAGAATTAACAGTAAAATATAATTTTGGTGGAGACATGTAAAGACAAAATGATGCAAAATACCTTCATAAAAGAGGAAATATACAGTACAAATTGATCAATTAAAAACATAAATATGATTTTATGGTATTGAAACCATAATTATTGATATATTACTAATGATTTGATAGGACAGCAGCAATTCAAAAGCCACCTGGTAAACTGGTTAATGATGTGATTTCCTGGGCCCAAGTCCTAGAGATTCTGATTCAGTGAGCCTGGGGTGAGGCCTGGGAACCTGTATATTCAACAAACTCCCAGGTACTTCGGCTGCAAGGGCACTACTTTGAGAGAAGTTAGGTTGGAGGTTAAGAAACAATAGGATATAGGAAGTGTATGACTAAGGCTTTAGATATGACAGTCAACTACATGTGAATTTAAAGTGGTCAATATAATTTTGAAACATTTAAAAATATGCATGTTTTATTATAAAATATTTCTAGGTAGCTTTGGTTTTGTGGTGGGCATTACGGAATAAGTGGATGTGGTGGGAAAAACAGTCTGAACATGTGTCCTTATTATTCTCTTCTGATGAGAGCTGATGTGTGTCTTATGTCCCAAGTTTATATGCTTGGGAAGGAAAAGAGATTGGGCAACATTTCCAGTTTCAGGAACATCTTACATCTGCTTCATGTGTTGAGTTTTGTGATATCTAATGTTGCAAAACATTTTCCTCCATAAACACAGTTAATAGGGCAGATTGCATGGGCTCTTCTGACAGAGTAGACAGGTTATTCTCATAACTTTTGAGGAAATGCAGCAAGAGCACATGGAATGAAGCTTTCTGATGTCATCTTGACAGCAGGTTCTGGGATTTGCCCCTAACTCTGCAGTAGCCATAAGAGAGTGGACAAGTTGCTATGGCAATACTAGCTTTCAATAGCAGTAACTCTTGTGCACAATACCAATGAAAAAGGGGCTCCTTTTCTCCCAGAATAAGGATGGTCACTGCTACCTTGTATGAAGACATCATTCTATCAACTCAAAAAGAAGATACTTACGTGAATTCTGAGATTATTCACTTCATAGAATGTTGGGAACCGCCCTGACTGGTATCAGAAGCTGAAACCCCCGCCTAGGCTAAGGCTAAGGGAATTCCCTTGGAACCGTTAGCCGGCAAGGAGACAAAAGCTTATCTCCCTGGCAGGAATGCTGCTTCTGCTGCTGAACCCCCAAAAAGCTTGGTCGGTTAGCCAAAGACGGGTAAGATTCCCCATGGGGGGAACAACCCAAGCCAGGCACGATCACTTTGGGAGGCCCCCCAAAAGAAGGACTTGGGGGGCTGCAGCAAAAGGGGGTGATGGACCCTCACTCCTCGGCTTTGACAAAGTCTGAGTTCTCAGCGTCCGGAAGAAAATCTCCTTATCTCTCGGTGGCCTTAGTTCCCGCGCTCCACCTAAGCCTGAAACAATGACGGGGGTAGTACAGCTCGGTACTGGGAAGTGCGGATTTCCCGGGTGATCAGGCCTAAGAAAGAACATGTAAATTACTGTGAAACCTTCTTTGTTCAAGAATGCTCTCAGTTGAATGAGAAGGGTCTTAGGAGGAAGCTAGTTTGTTCCTCAGCCTTACAGCTCTTTGACCCCCCAACTCAATAGATGGGCAGAGTTCTTTGTTTTCTATAGTTCCTTACTTCCCCTAATGAGTATTGTACTTTACCTGAGTTATTATGTAGCATGAGCCCAATAAAAGCAGGTATGGACTGTAAATCGGCGCGCTCCCCACTGGGGGGGTGGCCATTCTGTCCCTACTTCCCCACAGAAACTAGTCTGTCTCTGTGCATGTTGTTATTTCTCGCGTGTTTGTTGTCGAGCCATCCACAGCGTTCCGTGGTCACTGCTAGCCGGTGACCCACGCGCAACAATAGAATGAATCCCGGGCTTCTTTAACTAAAAAAAAAGACAAACCTATAGAAGCAGCATCTTTCTACCCAACCAGTTGTATGTCTTCACTTTTTCTCTGAACCTGATAATATTGTGAGAAAAAAAGTGATAGCAGGCACACATAACAGCTTAGTATATAAAATATGAAAACAATATTTATGGTGGTGCTCTTCCCATAAAATGAATGGACATACTGATTAGGGAATTCATTCCATGTCTCATCCATCCTGCCTGGCAAAATCTGCAAACATGATAGTTGAGGGAAGATTTGTACTTTCCCAGCATTATAATTTTCCTTCTCCAATAATGTAATTTTTGTGGCAATTTTTCAAATAACTATCTACTTTGGAAATTATTTTTTTCTTTGCTTTAAGGAACTTTTATCTCAGATAATTTTGATCCACTCTTCTGCCATCATAACACAGATGCTGTCACAGGAAATTGAAGTCTGCACAAGCAGAAAACAATGGCTAAGTGTCCAAAGACCTATCTAAATGTCCATGGACTAAGCTGCATTGTTTGAATCAGTTAACCACTGTTCAATATATTCTTTTAATTGAAATCTTATTTTGAGAAATAAAGGTACATGTTTGGCTGTAATAAACAATATAATAATGTCATTTTTATGTACTCTTTATCCAGTTTTCCCCAATGTTACATTTTGCAAAACTCTGGTATAATATCACAATAAATCAGTGACATAGATTCAATCCAGCAACCATACTTAGATTCCAGTTTTACTTGGACTCATTTGTGTCTCTCTGTGTGTATTTAGTCTTACATAATTCTATACCTGCATAGGCTCCTGTGTCTACCTCCACAGTCAAGATACAGAACTGTACCATCACCACAAGGGTCCATCCAGTTGTCTTCTTACAATACTCTTATTTTTCTTCTTCCTTCCTTCTGCAATTCCTAATACCCCTGGAAACCACTAATATGTTCCCAATTTTTAAAGTTTTGTCCTTTCAAAAATTTTATGTAAATGGAATCATTAGTATGTGAACTTTATGGACTAATGTTTTTTCCACTTAGCATAACCCCCTGAAGATTCACCCAGGTTGTTGCTGTATCAATCATTTGTTCCTTTTTATTGCTGAGTAACATTCCCTGGTATGTATGTACCACAGGCTGTTTCACCAGCCATCTGCTGAAGGATGTCTGGATTGCTTCCAGTTTAGGGCTATTATGAATCGAGTTATACATCTGTCTTAGTCTTTCCAGGCTGTTATAACAGAGTACTATAGCCTAGGTGGTTTATAAACAACAAATACTTATCCTTCATGGCTTTGGAGGCTGTAAGTCAGAGATCAGGGTGTCAGTGTGGTCGGGTGAAGGCTTTCTTTCAGGCTGCAGACTGCCATCTTCTTACTGTGTTCTCACGTGGACAGCATTAACCTTATCTAATGCTAATTACCTTCCAAGTACCCCACCTTCTAATACCTTTGGGGAGTAGGGCTTCAACATATGAATATTGAGGCACATGATCCCCCAAATTTTTTAGCTCATAATGATAAGTTTTCATTTCTCTGAAATTTCTCTGAAAAGAGTTCAACATCTGGGCCTCATGGTAACTGCATGTTTCATTACATCAAATGCCGTCAAACTGTTTACAAGAGGGGAGTGTACATTCCCACCAGCAAAGTGTAAGTGATCCCATTTCTTCTTATGCTCATGTAGTATTTGGTGTTGTTGCTATTTTTTTATTTTAGCTATTCTGATAGATATGTAATTATAGCTAATTGTGAGTTTTAATGAAAAATAGAGGCATTTATTGAAGAAGATATAAGATACAAGAAACACTGTACATAGAACAATGACCCCTCAAGGTAGGCACCTTGGGAATCAAGGTACAGTTCTTCCAGTCGCCATTAGCTGCCCCATGATATTTTCCTGAATCTCATCAAAGGTCTGAAAATTCTTATCTTTCAAAAGTGATTTTAGTTTTGGGAAAAGCCAGAAGTTGCAGGGCTCCAAATCTGGGCTGTAGGAGAGTTGAGTCACCTGGGTGATTTGATGTTTTGCCAAAAAATCTGTGTGAGACATGATGTATGAGGAGGCACACTGTCATGATGAAGCTGCCAATCACCACTTGCCAATAGCTCCGGCCTTCTGAATCATCCAAATATTCAAGCTTAATGCAAAATTTGGTGCAGATTTGTTGCTGTACTTGCTCAGTCATTTTGAATGTCACTACCACACAGTACACATACACATTCAGTGACATCTACTGACCCTACTGACTAGTACAATGAAGTTGTCATTGTCTACATGTGGTCATTCCAGTCCACTCTCCTTGGCTATGAGGTTACATCAATATGGTGCAAAACATTCTCATTATATTAACAATGGCTTGACTTTTTCTGGACATACATACATACATATATATGTATGTATATGTATGTATATATGTGTTGGGAACTGCCCTGCCTGGTTTCAGAAGCTGTAATTCCTTCCAAGGCTAAGGCTGAGGAAGCAACCTTGGACCATAAGCCACCAAGGAGACAAAAACTTATCTCCCTGGCAGGAGCACCACTTCTGCTCCTTTTACTTCATCCATAACTGGCCCCCAATGCTTGATTGATTAGCCAATGACAGGTAAGATTCCCCAAAGTGGAGAATGATCTAAGACAGGCACGATCACGTGGGAGTCCCCAAGGAAGGACTTTGGGGACTACAGCAAAAGGGGGTGATGGACCCTCGCCCCTTGGCTTTGACAAAGCCTGAGTCCTCATTGTCTGCGAGAAATCTCCTAATCTCTTGGCTGCCTGACTTCCCTTGCTCCACCTAAGCCAGAAACAATGACAGAGGGTAGTGCAGCCCTGTGCTGGAAAGGGCAGGTTCCCCGGGTGATCAGGTCTAAGAAAGAATATGTAAAATCCTGTGAAAACTGCTTTGTTTAGAATGTTCTCAGTTGAATGATAAGGGTCCAAACAAGAAGTAAGTTTGTTCCTCAAAGTTTTACAGCTCTTTAGCTATCTGACTCTGACTCAAAATAGGCCCTCAGAGTTCTTTGTTATCTATTGTTTGATCCTTACTGCCTGGCAATGATTAATGAGCTTTATCTGTATTCCTGTGCAAATGAACTCAAAAGCCCATTGAGGAAAAGGCTCTTGGCCTTTCTCCTTTGAGAGATCAGCCACCTTTCCTCCCCAAGCAGATAATGTCTTGGTAGACTTATTCTCATCCATGGTGGCCAGGGGGGCCTTGCAGGTGGAGCCTCCCCACATATATGTATGTATATGTGCGTGTGTATATATATTTATGCAGATAACTGAGTGACCATATCTGTTCACTTTCACAATGGAGCTGCAATAGCAAATCTATCAAATACAACTGTCTATATATGTAAGTCTTTTAGTAGTCTCCTTTTGGTTTCATTGAACTATTTGTGTATTATAATTTCAATAACAAAATTAATAATTATAGCTTATAATAATAATTAGCATAAGGTAAGGCAAATACTTCCACCTCACCCTGATTCTCTAGAAATGTATTGGCTGTTCTGGATCTTTCTCTCCTATAGAAATTAAAAAAATTTTTCATTGTTGTTCAATGTTAATTGTGATTTTCAGTTTGCATTTCTTTTTAAAATATATTTTATTGATTATGCTATTACAGTTGTGCAATTTCCCCCCCTTTATTCCCCTCTGCCCTGCACACCACTCCCACTTGCGTTTCCACCCCTCTTAGTTCATGTCCATTGGTCGTACATATAAGTTCTTTGGCTTCTCCATTTCCTATACTATTCTTAACCTCCCCTGTCTATTTTGAAGCTACCATTTACACTACTTATTCCCTGTACCTTTTCCCCCATTTTCCCCCCACCACTGATAACCCTCTATGTGATCTCCATTTCTGTGATTCTGTTCCTGTTCTAGTTGTTTGCTTATTTTGTTCTCTCTTTTTTTTTAGGTTTAGTTTTTAATAGTTGTGAGTTTGTTGTCATTTTACTGTTCATATTTTTGATCATTTTCTTTTTTGTAGATAAGTCCCTTTCACATTTCACATAATAAGGGCTTGGTGATGATGAACTCCTTTGACTTGACCTTGTCTGGGATGCATTTTATTTGCCCTTCCATTCTAAATGATAGCTGTGCTAGATAGACATCTTGGATGTAGGTCCTTGCCTTTCATGACTTGGAATACTTCTTTCCAGCCTCTTCTTGCCTGTAAGGTCTCTTTTGAGAAATCAGCTGACAGTTTTATGAAAATCCCTCTGGAGGTAACTGTCTCCTTTTCTCTTGCTGCTTTTAAGGTTATAACATTATCTTTAACCTTGAGTAATGCAATTATGATGTGCCTTGGTGTATGCTTCCTTGGGTCCTACCTCTTTGGGACTCTCTGGGCTTCCTGGACTTCCTGGAAATCTATTTCTTTTGCCAGATTGGGGAACTTCTCCATTATTTTTTCAAATAATGTTTCAATTTCTTGCTCTTCCTCTTCTCCTTCTGGTACCCTTATGATTCAGATGTTGGAATGTTAAAAGTTGTCCCAGAGGTTCCTAAGCCTCTCCTCATTTTTTTAAATTCTTGTTTCTTCATTCTGTTCTGGTTGAATGTTTATGACTTCCTTCTGTTCCAAACCAATTGATTTGAGTCCCAGTTTTCTTCCTGTCACTGTTGGTTCCCCATACATTTTCCTTTATGTCACTTTTCATAGCCTTTTCCTTTTCCTCTATTTTGCAACCATATTCAAACATTTCTGTGAGCATCCTGATTACTAGTGTTTTGAACTGTGCATCTGGTAGGTTGGCTATCCCTTCATTGTTTAGTTGTATTTTTTCTGGAGCTTTGATCTGTTCTTTCATTTGGGCCATGTTTTTTTTGGTCTTGGCATGCCTAAGGGGTGGAACCTTAGGTATTCTCCAGGGTGGGGCTATTCATGGTGCTGTGTTATGATTCTGTATGTGGGGGAGGGGCATGAGAGGAAAGTGTGCTGCTTGCCAAACTCTCTGCAGATTTCAGTCACTTCCCTGCTACCCATAAGCAAATTGGGCTTTTCTGGTGCTGATGTCTGAATGAGTGGTTTTGTGTACATTCTAGGACCCTGTGGATCTCTCCAATGAACTTTCCTGTGAGGCTGGGAGTTTCTTGTGCCACCTCAACACCCACAGATTTTTTCAATCAGAGGTTTTGAAGTTTTATTTCCTGCACTGGAATTCTGGGTTGTGTGGTCTGTCTCACTCTCCAGTTGCTCCTCCTGGTTTATCCACAGACAAATGTGGGGCAGGCCTCTTTGCCAGCCACCACCTAACCAGGTCCACCAGCTGTCACCTTGCCATGAGTCCCCTCCACCTCAGCTGCCTGTTTCTGCCCCTCCTATTGGTCTGGATAATTGTTTCTTCTTTAACTCCTTGGTTGTCAGACTTCTATATGGTTCAATTTTTGGCAATTCTGATTTTTTTTGTTTTTAAATTTGTTTTTGTCCTTCTTTTGGTTGTGTGAGGAGGTACAGTGTATTTACTTATGCCTCCATCTTGGCTGGCAGTCCTAATTTGCATTTCTTTAATGGCAAACAATGTCAAGCATCTTTTTGTATGATATCAAAAGATCCTTTTTAGTGAAATGTTTGTTTGTATCCTGACCCATTTTCTAATTGAAGTGTTTATTTTTTTAATCATTGAATTTTGAGAGATCTTAGATATTCTAGATATTGGTCTTTTGTTAGATGTCTCTCAGTCTGTAGCTTGTCTTTCTACCTGCTTTACAAGAACTTTCACAGAGAAAAGTTTGCCTTGTATTTTAAAGACATCTTTCTGAGGAATGAAAGTAATCATTACACTAATTTTTAAATTTTTTTTGTTTTCTAATGCTCATCTGAAATTACGTTTTTTTATTGCTGAGAGAGAGAGAGAGAGAGAGAGAGAAGAGAAGAGAAGAGAGAAGAAAGAGAAATATTAATCAGTTGCCTCCCAAACGTATCCCAATGAAGGATTGAACCAGTAACATTTTGGTGCACAAAATGACACTCCAACCAAGTCACCCAGCCAAGCCTATGCTAATTATTTTCCTGTCCTAATTAACATTGCTGTTTACAGTATTCTTTGTTTCTCTTTATGATCTGTACCTAAGAATAGAGAGAATGCCTTTTCTTTAAGGGAGATTATTGAGGAAATAGTTTTAGAAGACAATGAGAAATTTCTTTGAGTGAATTTAACATGCTGCCTCAGCTTTAGCAGAACTAACCATAAAGATTCTTCTGATCCAGAAAAAGAAAATGGATGTGATTTAAGCAGAGAAAATATGCTAGTGGCTGAGACATTTGGGGTGCTGGTTGGTGTCATCAGTATAGAGAGAAGAAAATTCATTGTGGAGTAACACAAGATCAAACAGTGTTCAGGGAGAGAAAAATCTGGTAGTGAGCAAACAACTGGGAATGGGCTGATTATCTAGACACTGAGAAGTCCATAACCTCAGTCCATCAACAGCCATTACTATGAGAGGAAAACTGGTTCCAGGGAAGCACGAGGGCAAGCCATTCCCTGCTGCAACACTTATCCTGCTCTGGATTTGGGGGTATATGTTTGCAGAGAGTTTAATTAATCTGCTCAGATTTAGATTTCAACTTCCTATCTCCTAATCTAGGTTCAAAATTGCTAAAGAATATTATATTAGATATTTTAACTAAAAATATTTTAATAAAGTCAAATTTGTGGTATAATTTTTACCATACACTCTATGAAAATGTAAACACATACACTATAGATATATATGATTTTACCAGTTCTGAGCTGCATTAACATATAAATTAGATAAAATATGTGAAGGTTATTTTAAAATGACTTTCTAATTCTTTAAGAAGCTATTTAGAAATGTGTCAGTCTGTCTTAGTCACATGCTACAACTTTCCGTTTTCTTTCTCAATGCTAAGACTGACCTCTAGTGTTCCTTTCTTTTAAGAAATAGTAGACTAAGTCTGGTTGTGAGTAGATATTTGGATATGAATTGCTTCAGAGGTCAATTGCACAGACATTTGTGACATACTGACCATGCGCTGTTCCCTGATGATGAAATTCTGCCTGATTCTAGAACTGCTTCAAATGGTGCCAGTCACTTCGAACGGCCTCTGTTTGACACATATTATCAAACTGAAAGATAATGTTATGGAACTAAGAGTGCAAAGCAAGGGCTGGTATAACACTAAGTAAAATCACGAAGTAAAAGAAAATCTGGACCATCCCATTCACATATTTAAAATAGCTATTTCCTGAAATGTTCACTCTTACAAACCATTCTATTCAGGGGTCAGTTCCCGACAAAAACAGTTTCAAAGATATCATTTCTAAAAGATACCAAACATTTACTATCATGGATGGCAGTTTTTCAAGAGAATGGTCTAATGAGTTTTTAAGCCTTTTATTAGAGAAGATTTCAAACCCTCACAGAAGTGGAGAGAATGACACACTAAACCTCCCTGTGCCTGCCACCCACTTCCAACAGTTATCATGGTTCTGCTGATCGAATTCTATCTGTACTTCCCTCTTTTACTCCAAACCCCTTTGTTTCCAGTGATATTTTAATCAGTTTGATGAATTGCCATATTTTGAACATTAAAATCCATCTTTCAGTGCTTAAAACCTTTAAAACATCATCCCAATATACTGAACTCTATTTGACTTAGAGGAATAAACAAAGTTATAGCAGATTTGAGGCCAGTAAAAGGAAGGAGCTGTAAAGCTGATATAAAAGTTAATGTTTAGTTAACTACTACTAACTATTACTAAGGCAAAAAAAAATGATGCCATCAAAAGACAGACAGACAGACAGAATAAAAGAGCTAGACATATGGAGAGATGGAGAGAGGGAAAAAGGAAGAGAAAGAAGAGGGAATGAAGGAGGTCTAAAGAATGAATAGAGCCCTGACCAGTGTGGCTCACTTGGTTGGGTGTTGTCCTGCAAAGTGAAAGGTCGTTGGTTTGATTCCTGGTGGGGTGTGGGGCATGGGCAGGAGGCAACTGATTGATAGTTCTCTCTCTTGCCAATGTTGCTCTTTCTCTTTTTCTCCCTCTCTTCCCCTCTCTCTTAAAAAAAAGTTGAAAACAAGAATGAACAGAAACTTTTTTTAATAATCGTTTCCTCCAAGACACCTTTCCTAATAGAATTAATCACTACTTTTCTCTGCTTGCTTTTTATTATTCCGTTCTGATTTATTTGAGATAAAATAATGCAAAGGTCTGTTTTTTCCAGCTGTTACATGCTTCTAGAGGGCTAGACTTGTGTCTTCTCTCTGTGTATTGCCTTCTTCCCTTGGGTAATTTCAACAACCTTCTTAGATGTCTCCCTGTGTCTTTGTTGACCCTTATTATTTTTCATACAGCTGTCAGACAGATCCTGTGAAAACCTGACATGGACTACATCACTCCTTTCTTCAAACCCTGCAAAGGCTTCCCATTTCACTCAGAGTAAAGTTCAGGTCCTTGTGATGGCCTCAAGCCATCAGGTATCCTCTGCCACACGGCCTTTGCACATCCTGTTTTCCTGCCTCAAACATTCTTCTGCCAAATACCCATTTGCTCAATTCACTGAGCATTTTCAAGTTTTTGCTCAAATATTTTTTTCACCTCCCTAATCCAGCACTTCTCACCCTTCCCTCAACTACTGTACTTTACTCCACAGCAAATATCACCAAAGTCTTCCTACCCCCTTGGAATTTATGTTCTGTGAACAGAACCTGTCTTCAATGCCTTGCTTAGAACTTTCACATAGTAGATATTCCAGAAGGATCCATGTGATGAATATTAAATGAATTGTGTCTTACACAGTGTGATCTATATAGTAGGCATATGATAAAATCTTTGTTGAATGAGTCAATGAATGAACTCTGACCCAAACTTATTCTGAATAACAAAATTGCCTGAGAAAGCGGGGGAGAAATACTCAAATAGTGAGGCCAAATGAAAGTAAATTTCAGAACCTAGAGCAAGGCAGTGGCTCCATTTACTCTGCAAAGTTGAGTAGTAAACCTATAGTATCAATCCTGAGAAATCAGTAAAATGTTCTGCCTCATTCTGTTCCAGTGTCCACTTCTAATGCTGAAAGTTGCATTCTATGATTTTCCTTAAAATTGCTCATGTACAAATCTGCCCCCAAACTGGCATACCTTCAAATGGATGTTTCGAAGCAGGCTTCTCCCTTACTAGATGTTTTCTGTTTGTTTTTCCTGTTAAGTGGCAACAGACACTTAATGTTTTCATCTTGGTCACCCTGTGGCAATTGCCTTGGGAACAAAATAATAAGTGTAGAAATATCCAGGAAAAAACACAAAGGCCCTTCTTAAGTGGGTGGTCAGTATTACTTTAATTCTTCCTTGTAAGCCTCACAAAGCCAAAGCCCTGTGAACTATTAAATTACCATGGGGTTTCCTCTGGGCTCCTTGCCCCAACTGGTCTCAGGATGTTCTCAGCAAAAGGCAGCTTGGGTAATGTTCTCTGAACACCTGTCACCTGCTGCATACAATAATCTACATAGAATGTGAATGCAAAGGCCTATAATCAATTATGCAATGATCAGTTTTTCTCAGGCCTCCTTTAGAGTAAGTTGAACATTCCCTTTGCAGGCACATCAGAACACAGAAGAAAAGAAAGGGCATGAGAGATGGTAGTTGGCTCTGTACTTCCAGGCTCAGTTAAATGAGTCTAGGCAATGGAGGTGATCAGTGGATGGTAGAGAGATTTGTGTGATACTACAGGCAGGGGCTCTGGGCAAGGCCTATGATAGCCACGCTCTGAAATGAATATGCATGTCTATGCATGAGTGTGCATTCAGTGAGCAGTTTTTTCTCCTCTGATGTTACACCAAGTCGTACAAACTCTTGGTATTAGAACCCTGGCTTACCTTCCACACTGTATTTACTTAATGCCTGGCATGTCCAGCATAACCAGTTGTCCCTATTGCACAGGACTGAGGGGACATAAAAATTCTATGGGAAAAGTCCTGGGCAAACGGGTACAAGTTGGTCACCCTGTATCATAGAAGTCAATACTTGCACAAAGTCTGTTTCAACTCACCAGTATGTGCACAACTGACCTGTGATTTCAAAAAGGACTAAAACCAATATCATGGATATTCAGAAAGCAGGCCTCCAGAGGGATAATTCCAGAGCCGGTGGTGTTTCAGGTCTGGTAGCATACATCATGACAGAGGGCAATGTCTGTTGAGAATTTTCAAACAATAATATAACTGACTGAAAGCCAGCCTGCTTTTAATTATCAGTCTGCACAAGCAATTCTCAGTAAAGTCAGTTCACCCCAATTGCATGCTCCTCTGGTTGTGTGGGAAGGGTTTTCTTTTTGATTGAGGGCTTGCTATAGTTATGCTAAACCCTTTACATGCTTTTCTTGTTTAATCCTCCCACCAATTTATAAGGAAGGTACTCTCATTTTCCTGACTTTGTAGATAAAATACTAAGGATTGAAGACTCTCTTGCTTAGGGCACACAGACAGTGGTGGATAATCTGAATCCCAGGTCCCTCTGAAGTAATTCTCCTAATCCCATGCACTGTTGCCTTTGCATCTAGTTCTCACACACAGACCAGGCTGAAAGCTAACCCTACATTCCATACCCAAATGGCAGGCAGGGAGGTGGCACTGGTGATTTGTACATAAGAGTTGCTTAACAAATATTTGTTTAGTAAGTGAGTGCATGAAGAAATATACTGGGTGAAAACTTTGGTGGCTTCATGGAGTTACCGGTTTCCAGAGAGCTTCATGTTGAATCAGGATAGAATCTTCTTCATTTTTCCATCAGTTGGGGGTTGCCACAGTGCTAAGGGCTTAGAACACAGGTGGCAAACAGAAGGCCTAAAGGCTGAATCCGGCCCTCCACCTTATTTTATCTGGCTTGGCCCCTTGTTTATACCTGGTGGCAGTTCCGAGCTTTTGCTTAACCATTTATACAGTAGCTACATTTATACAGTCCTAAAATTACATTTGGCCCTTTGAAGGCAACCTCGAGGCTGATGTGGCCCCCAGTGAAAATGAGTTTGACACCCCTGGTTTAGAACGTGAAGACTGACCTGCTTCCTGTTCCTGTCCTTTCTTGGGGAGATGCTTACACCAATGGATATCCAATGTTGGGGATGAGCTGGACCAGGAAACATTAATGCCTTTGTAAGGTTCATCTGAAAATACCTTATTTTAGCTTATAAGTATATTGAATGGAAGTCCCAAAACTGAGGCTTTAGAAGATGTGATGTAGGCACGGCAACCATCAGGAATGGCGTTCTCAAAAAGTCACACTGCCTGCAAATGTGACCTAATGTGCAACAAAGTTGATGCTCCCTGTTCTCCCTTTGGGCAGTCTAAATTGGAGACTTTCCCATGATTCTAGATGTGGTCCTTAAATTGGAGATTGCCTACTGGTGGTGTGTGTGTCCTATATCTGTTTAGTACACATGTTTGGCCTGAAGTGTTCCAAAATTTTTAGAATTAATTGATACTTTAAAGAATAGGAAGATGGCATGAAAAGTGCATTTCTGACTTCTCCTGAAACATTAGAAGAGCTGGATATACACCTACCCAGCAGCACTGGCTGAGTCTACTACTGGCTAACTCCTGTAGACAAGGGATGTGTCTGTCATTTCCATGGGTCCCACCATGCCCTCTCATGGACTCAACTCACTTCACTCATTTTTGTCACCTCTCTGCACCTGAGCTTGTGATCCTTGCTCCAGATTTGCACTATTCTAGCCACTAACCACCTGTGACTAGTTAATTTGTGTTTAAATTAATTAAATTTAAATGAGATTTAAAATTTCGCTCCTCTGTTACACTAGCTACCTTTCAAGTGTCCCTAAGCCACATGTGGTTAATGGTTCCCATCCTGGGCCACACAGGTTAGAAATTCCCATCATTAAGTGAAGTCTGTGAGACAGTGCTGCTCTAGACATGAACTATTTCAGTCTTGGCTGGCACTGCTTACCCAACAGAATTTAGACCCAATAGATTTTACACCCTGAAAAAGCCCATTATGGCAAAATCAGAAAGAAGAGAGAGGGGGAGAAAGAGGAGGAGCAGGAACTGTTTTAGATTGTTACTGTCTGTCAAGGCTATAATAAGGACATTCCATGAATTGTCTCATTTAATTCTTTCAACAGTCCAATGACATAAGAGAGATTATAACTTCCCCTGTTTATAAAGATGAAAAAAAAACAGGGGCTTAGGAGTTAATTAAATTGCCAAAGTGGTCATACCACTAATGCATGGTAGAGCCAGGATTTAAACCAAGGTGTGTTTGGTCTAGAATTCATGTTCCTAATGATCATTCAATGAAGAGTCCATAGAAATGGATCCATATCTCCATTAGCAGTGATCTCACTGAAAAGCCAGGGGAAGGAATATAGTACTTTTGGTCCTCTGGGATCTTGCTGAAGCCTGCACCAAATTGGGACAATTAGATAACTTATATTTTTGGCCAATCTAAATGCCCACATCAATTAAAAACTAGAAAATGTTCTTTTAATATTGACATTTATTTTTCAATTTTTTTAGTAATTCCATTTCTGCTTCCCCCCGCCCCTGGCTTGATTTGAGAATTCATAGCTGCCAATTATTAGCTGATTTTAAATATTGATAGCTACTCCATCTATTTATTAAGAAGGGAATTTATTTTGCCATTCAAATAAAAATGACATTTTTCTTCTTAACAAGGGTTGATTATTGCCCTGGCTGGGTAGCTCAGTTGGTTAGAGCATCATCCCAATATGCCAAAGTTGCAGGTTTGATCCCAGGTCAGGGCACATAGAAGAAGCAACCAAATAAATGCATAAATAAGTAGAACAAGTTGATATTTCTTTCTCTCCTCCTCTCTCTCAAATCAATAAAAAATTAAAACAATAAAAATAATAAAAATAAGAGGGTTTGTTATTAAATGTGTTGTTCCATTCTTATTAAGAAGTGTCATTTACACAAATCAGCACTTATTTAATGACACCACATGACCAGAATAGGCAAAAAAAATAAAAATTTTAGCTTTTGCCTCTTATGTGGTAATAGGAATTACTGATCACTTGGAATAAGGAAAGATGTTAGACCAACTAATTTCTTTATGGATAAAAATTTTGATATATTTTAATGTCTGTGGACAAAATAACTCTCATGGTACAGGTGCACAAACATGTTTTTGTTGCTTTTCTGTGTATGTATTAAAATTTTTTCTTTATGATTTTTTCCTGCTTTATTTGCAACTTTTTACTATTTGATAGTACTTTTGTTCACTAGTATTGTTTTTCTTTTTTTTGCATATTTTATTGATTATGCTATTACAGTTATACCAATTCCCCCCATTTGCCCCCTCCACCCAGTACTCCCCTTCCCTTCAGCAAGCCTCCCCCTTAGTTCATGCCCATGTGTTGTGCATGAAGATCTTTGGCTTATCCATTTCTTATGCTATTCTTAACATCCTCCTGTCTATTTTGTTCCTACCAATTTATGTTTCTTAATCCCTGTACTATTTCCCCCATTCTCCCCTTCCCCCTTCCAGCTGATAGCCCTCCAAATGGTCTCCATACCTATGATTTTTGTTCTGGTTGTCATTAAATGTGTTGTTCTGTTTCTGTTCTGGTTGTTTGCTTAGTTTGTTTTGTTTTGTTTTTAGATTCAGTTGTTAATAGCTATGCATTTGTTGACTTTTTAATTGTTAATGGTTTTGATCTTCTTTTTCTTAAATAAGTCCCTTTATTAATTTCATGTAATAATGGCTTGGTGATGGTGAACTCCTTTAGATTTTACTGGTCTGGGAAGCACTTATCTGCCCTTGCATTCTAAATGATATCTTTGTTGAATAGAATAATCTAGGTTGTAGGTCCTTGCTTTTCATCACTTTGAATACTTCTTGCCAGTTCCTTCTTGCCTGCAAAGTTTCTTTTGAGAAATCAGCTGACAGCCTAATGCGAACTCCTCTGTAGGTAACTATATGCTTTTCTCTTGCTGCTTTTAAGATTCCCTCTTTATCTTTAACCTTTGGGATTTTAATTAGGATGTGTCTTGGTGTGGTCCTCTTTGGGTCCAGCTTGTTTTGAACTCTCTGTGCTTCCTGGACTTGTATGTCTATTGCCTTCATTAAATTATGGAACTTTTCTTTCATTATTTTTTCAAAGAAGTTTTCAATTTTCTGCTCTTACTCTTCTCCTTCTGGCACCCCTATGATTCAGATGTTGGCACATTTGGAGATGCCCCAGAGGTTCCTAAGCCTCTCCTCTTTTTTTTGAATTCTTGGTTTTTCTTTCTGTTCTTGTTGAATGTTTATTTCTTCCTTATGTTTTAAATCATTGATCTGAATCCCGGTTTCCTTCCCTTTACTGTTGCTTCCCTATAGATTTTTCTTTATTTCCCTTAGTATATCCTTCATTTTTTCCTTTATGATTTTGCCATACTCAATGAGGTCCCTGAGGATTTGGATCACCAGTGTTTTGAATTCTGCATCTGATAAATTGGTTATTTCCATTTAATTTAGTTCTTTTTCTGGGGTTTTGATGTGTTTTTTAATTTGGGCCATATTTCTTTGCTTCTTCAATTGGCAGCCTCTTTGTGTTTGTTCCTGTGTATTAGGTAGAGCAGCTTTTACTACTGGCCTTAGTAACATGGACTGTTGTAGAAAAGGCACCTGTAAATTGTGTGGGGTATAGCCTTAGGTAAATGCTGGGGTAGGGCAACCTATTTCACTGCTGTGGCTCTGTGTGGGGAGAAACTTGGACAGGGGATAATGCAACTGCCTGTCTTCTGGAGGTTTGACAGGCACTTGCCCCCTTTCTAGTCACTTCACCCACTTGTAGTATCTGTTTCTCTGGTGCTGAAATCTAGAACAAGTGGGTTTGGATATATTCTAAGTCCATGTGGGTCCTTCACATGGAGAAAACCTGGCAGTTTCTTCTGATGCCTGACATGGCCCGTTAAGTAGTGAAATTGCAGCTGTTTCTTCTCCCACCCAAACCCCCACTGGTTTTACAGCCAGAGGTAACCAAGGATTTATCTTCCTGATGCTGGATCCCTGAGCTGTGTGGTCTGGCCTAGAGCTGGGATCACTCACTCCTAAGATATCCCTCACAATTTTTATCCACCCCACGTGAATGTGGGGCTGTCTCTTCTACTGCCAACACCACCGCTCTGTACCACTCTGCCTCTCCTCCCATCTCTGCAACTCTGCCCCTTATACATGTCTGGATGAATGTGGCTTCTTTAAATCCTTGGTTGTCGGACTTCCACATAAGTCAATTTTCTGAAGGTTCTGGGTGTTTAGTTTTGATACATGGTTGTAATTCTTTCTATGGTTGTGTGAGGAGACAAAGCATGTCTACCTATACCTCCATCTTCACTAGCATTGTTTTTCACATGCATGCTTTGAAATTATGATTTACCTTTAAAGAATGCCATCTATACAATTACATCAAGAGTTACTATTAACTGATGAAGAGTAGAAATTTTTTCATCAGCTAGAATTATTTTTAAATGTAAAGGGAATACATTTATGTGGTTTGTGTCAAGTTTTTTATGTTCTATATTTGAAAATTATTTTGTAACTTTCTAAATTATAAACATTTATCAGAAATATTTTTATGACAGAATCTGTGTTTCCAGGGCCCATAATTATCATCAGCTTTGCTTGCCAATGAATAAGAATGCTTTCATCTGGAAGAATTTATGCATGAATTGGGCGGGAGAGACTTTTTTTCAGGGTGATTTACATCTTACTGCCTAGAAGATAGGGGAAAATCTTTTTAAAAAATACACGAGATTTGATTCATAAAGTTTCTCATTTCAATTACACCACACATGATGCTGGTTCTCCTACAAATGCAATGACTGACATTTATCATACTTTCCATTTTTTTGATGGAACTTTAAAATATCTCTCTTTCACTGTTCAGGTGCATATTCACCAACCAAATCTTTCACTAGTTTAGGAAGAGTTTTCCTAGGAGAAAAATATTTTACAAACACATTTTGATATTAAAATCAGAGAGGAAAATGGTTTCTCATTGCAAATATACCCACTTAGTAGTAAGTGTTCAGCTGACCAATTTATTTATTTACTCTTTCAGTTGGCATTTGCCAAGTACCCATGATGGGCCCTCAGTGTGCTCTATGCCAGTGCTTATCAAATTTAATGTACATATGAATCACTTGAGATATTGTTATGGTATAGATTCTGGTTATGTAGAGCTTGGGTAGGGCCTGAGAATGTGCATTTCTATACCAGGTGAGGCCAATGTTACTGGTCCAGGAATCACACACTGAGTAGCAAAGCTCTTGGCATAGAAATATAGCCCTGCAGTGTGCTCTTGAACAAAAGGAAGAGAGAGGAATAACTGAAGACATAAAAACAGTGGTGGGGTTTCACTTTTGGTAATATTTGAGCAATTCTTATTTGACTAACCTTCCTGGAAATAAGGACTCTAAACTCTGAACAAATCAAAGAAAAATACTGTCTAAAGGGATTTGAGAACAAGAAGAAATCAGGTTACTGTAAGGGTGTTGACACTTGGTAAAAATGAGAATAAGACTTGATGAGGTTCCTATTTTTTATGGCTTTTAGCCTGAGGGCAGTCACTAGTCTGCTGTGTGACTCAATTCAAACTCAGAGAGAAAGCCCTGCAGTCTATGGGCTTACAAATCAGATGTCAGAGTTCATGATGAGTGCAACAGTTTTACCTGTGTCATTGTTCTTTTCTTCTTTCATTGATCAAGTTGGAGTGAGGTTATTTTGGGTTTATAGCTGCAAGGAAGAGGTATGTTCCTTGGAAGGCAGAAAAAAAGGTAATTCTTTCCAGAGTCTTGAGGGAAGGGACAACATTTCAGGACCTACTCCACAGGTATGAGAGACTACATGACCAATGAAGAGTAAGACCTTTATACCTTCAATCTATTAAATAATATTAGAGCTGAGAAAAGAGGAAAACTTTGAAGAGGAAATAATGGAATCTTGGACATTTTGAGGCTTAACACTTCTTATCATTTCTATTGCAGTCATTTTGAGTCTGAATGCCTTGCTTAGATTATTTTGATAGCTTCCCAACAGGTGTACCCGCTTCTACTCAGCTTTTCCCAACCCCACCTGCCCCAGTCTCAAAGTGATTCCAGTTGTAACCTATGCCAAATCAGGCCAACTCCTCTGCTCAAAACCCTGCAAATGTTTCCCATGTTACTTCCTGACAAAGCCAAAAAGTCCTTAGCAAGGGTTACAAGATGTTACACACATCTCTCAATCTGATTGCACTTTCTACTTCTACTAGGCTCTCTCTTGTTGACTGAATTGCTTTGTCTTGAGTACATTGGATACTCTTCTCCTGGATATCTACATGGCTCATTCACTCTTATCCTTCAGGTTTTTATTCAAAATCACATCCTCAATAAGGCTTGACTGAGACTTGCTATCCCCAACCTATTACTCTTACTCTGTTTTTTTTTGTTCTTTTCCTATTATACTTTTAGTATACAGATGCTTTAGTTACTCATATTTTATAGTTTATTATCTGCCTCCTTTTAGAATTATGAAAGGGATCTTTGTTTTCTTTCTGGTATATCTGAAGTGTCTAGCAAAATGCCTGCCACTTGATTAAGTCCTAACAAATAATGAATGCATTCTGAAACTTTTCACTTTCTTATCTGGGAGTGAGTCCAGGGGAAAAAGAGGACTGGCAGATAGTATGAAGGACGTATGAGTAGTGGAGACCCAAACCCTTTTCCCAGCCAGGACATGGTATTGGCAGCATATTCTTAAAAAGAAATGCAGTGTCTAGGCGAGGAATGTGTGATGTACCTGCATAGGGTTTCTGGGAATAATATCTGCAGCCTGAGAAGGACTGAGTGGCAGATGGCTTTATCCAAGAGTTTCCCATGTGTGAAGCAGAAGGAGCTAGATGATTGCCTTTTGGGCAACAACAGCGAGAACTGCAAGACCCAAGGAAACTTGTAGATGGGAAAGGGTATATTGTATGTCCATCCATGCCTGTTATCTAAGCAGGAGGGTAAATAGCTCAGAGGTAGAAACATAAAAAAAGATAAATAGCTGAAGATTATATGTTCCCCTAACCCTTGCCTTTACTAAAGGTTGGCGAACTTTTTCTGTAAAGGTTCAGATACCTAATAGTTTAGACTTTGCAGGCCACATTTTGTCTCTGTTGCATGTTCTCTTTTTGTTGCTTTTTAAAATAGCCTTTTAAAGATGTCAAAAACATTCTAAGCTTTCAGGACATATGAAAACAGGCAGCCCAAAGGTTATAGCTCACTGATTCCAGGAAAAAGCAAGGCTCTCTGATGACACATATAGTGGACATTAAAGCAGAAAGTGCTTGGAAAAAATAAGAAATTTCAATTTTTTACACATTGAATTTTCAAACTAAGGTTCCAATTATGTAGAGTAGTTTCAGGCTAAGCAGGATATTATTATCCCTTGGCTCAAGAGACCAACAAGAAATATGGTCAGCTGCTTCTCTGGCTGTAAGTTAGCCCAAGGGAGGAACTATATCTTGTTTGACAGTCCCTCCAGGCCCACCAGCCCATGGTAAAGTGTGGCAGCATTAAGGACATTTCAATTATTAACTGCTGTATGACAAAACACTTTAAACATATAGTCTGAAAGCAACAACCATTCTATTATACTACAGAATTGCATTGCTCAGGAACTTGGGATGTTTTGATGGGCTGGTTCTTCTGTTCCTCATGACACTGACTGAGGTCACTTCACGGTACTGGCTGATAGGCACACTGGTCTGGAAGTCCATGCTAGCCTCAGTTTGTGTGTCTGGAAATGGGCTGGAAGGCTGAACTTAGCTGGGACTATTGCAAGCAGGTCCTACACGTGGCTTCTCCAAAATGGTCAAAGCTAGTTGGACTTTTTCATGGTGACTTAGAGCTCCAAGAGTGAGTGTTTCAAGAAAGAGCATGAAGAACTGTCAGTCTGTTCAGCCTGGCTCCTCAATCTGGCATAGCCAAACTTTCAAAGCAGTGACAGAACCCACCCACGTACAAGAGAAAGGAACTTCTTTCACTTTATAGATAGGAGAGTTATCAAACAATTTTGGCTATCTTTCATCTATCATCAAGTGAAATTTTCAATATTTTACCAAGAATAAGGTCATGGTGAGTATAGTTTTGTGGAATGACATTCATCTTCCCCAGTGCTACCAAGCATGGGGGAAATATCACCCTAGCAAGAAATATACTTGTTAATTTCTTAGGAAACCAACCAAATACTTGTTATTCTATATTCTTTTGTAATTCTTGGTGCCAACTGCCAGTGAGTAAAAGCAAGTAGAATTGATTCATATTGTGATAGAAATTGAAAATAAAAAGGTAAAAAAAAATAAAGAATTGGGAAGTAGCGTTATATTCCTGTATAAAGAAGGCAGAACAAAGCAGTTTATTTCAAAGAAGAGAGAAACTGAGATGTTCTTAGATAGAATGAGAAGACAGCAAACTCAGATTAGGAGATGAACAGCAGTAGAAAGAAGTAGGGATAGTAAAATAATTTCAAAGTCATTTGAATATGGGAGAAGAAGGAATCAGGAAAAATGTATGCTTGAAGATAAAGAAGAAGAAAAAAGATTAAACTTTAGTTCTAATGATTTCAATAGATGTTAGAATTCTTTGTAAGGTACTCAGAGAGTATATGAGAATGATTTACTGCAACAAATACAACTAAAATTTGAGTAGTGTTCCTTTGGTATGACTTAGTAGGGAAAAATGTTTAATTTTACATTAGTAGTCATTATTATTATTTTTCTATGCTTGAAAAAGAACAACACAGAAGTGCCTAGGTTCCCAAGCCAATTTTGAAATACAAAAAAAAAATGCAAAACAAAAGGACAACCCCCATCCCAGACATTCCACCAGTATTTTTTTTCAAATACAGTTCATATTCAATATTATTCTGTATTAGTTTCAGGTGTATGCATAGTGGTTAAGCAATCATATACTTTACAAAGTGGTCCTCCCGCTATTTCCAGTACCCACCTGGCTCCATACATAGTTATTACAATATTATTGACTACATTCCTTCTGAGGTAATTTACATCCCTGTGACTATTCTGTAACTACCAATTTGGACTTCTTAATCCCTTCCTCTTTTTCACCCAGCCCCCGGAACCCTTCCCTTCTGGCAACCATCACTCTGTTCTTTGTATCTTTGAGTCTGTTTCTATTTTCCACCAGTATTTTATGCTGCCTCCTACTTTCCTCACAAACTTCACCCACTGTGAAAAAAAATGAGAAAAATCTATTTTTTGTCTGCCCTACAGTTGCTGCTGCATTTCCTTGTAGATGGAAGTGGTTTGTTCTCTGATGTTACTGAATATGCATTTGAGCAGTGAGGCCAGAGAAGCCTGTGGCCAAAGGACTTTCCCTTGGAAACAGTGCCTAACAGAAACAGCAGGCCCAACACAATTAATGTTGGAGCAGCAGGGGTGAAGGGGGCAGCAGCTGGAGCAGCCCTAGAGAGGATAATACAAAGGCAGACAGGCAGTGAGAAAGAAAATTCATCCTGATTTCAGAAGTCTGAAGAGATGGCCTGGGTTGGGAGTATATATTCATTTCACAAACAACAATGCACCACCTGAAATAATAATTGTACTTCTTCCTCATGTGCCCTTTCTCACCCCAGTTTTCTCTGTTGCCCTACTCTGGTCCCCTGATCTTTTTACTCAGATCAATATTCAGAGCTCAGTGTTTAAAAAACTTATAATAATCTGGGTTTTCATTTCAAATGTTGAGAGTTTGTGCCTTCTTTTTCAAAGGAGAGTGGAAACTACTACTATCTACTGCAACCCAAGTTTTGTAGGTTAAAATCTGACATGTCAAAAGCAAGAGAAGAAAGAAAAGGCAGTGGGTACACATATGGAGAGAGGAGACTAGATGTCATAGCAATAGCAATAAAAGAGAAACTTGATAGCCCCCCCAAATAATTCACACATAAGTAATTTGCTAAGTGGCAACCCACAGCCCCAAAGGGTCAAAATAACTCCTGAAATTATAGAGAGAATAAAATTTTCAGCTGCAATATGCCGTGGTCTCCAATATTGGTCTCTAATATCTCCAGATGGATATTAGACTGAGGTTAAACCCAGATGGAAATCTATCTATTTAGTGGTAACAGAAACAGTTCAGTTTCACAGGACTGATTTTTTTTTGAGGTCAGAGCTCTCAATGTGACAATGATGGCTTCTTTGAAAGACTCAGTTGTGAATCAGGCAAATGACTAAATCAGGTATGGTCCTGTAAATATTGCTTATGTATGACAGAACTTTCTTGCATAAATACAAAATACTGTATTTTTATAGGTATGAACTGATTCCATGATTCTTTATAAAGAATATCTTTGTAGGATTTGCATAGTGTGTGTTCTAGGATTTACATGTGTTTATCATAATTAGGCAAGATGTAAGATATGGGGAGGGGAGGAGCTTTACACTAATAGGAGAAAATTTGTGATGGGCTTCAAAGAATTATAGAACACTGGAGCTGATAAAAAGAATCTTAGAGATTAGGTAGCTCAATCTAATTTTACTTAATACTAGAGACAGTTAATGATTTTACTAATCTCACACACCTAGTAAGTGTTGGAGTCAAGACTTGAATCTGGGTCTCCTGAGTCCAAGTTAATTTATCTTAAACTATGTTAATATTTTAGCACCCATACTTCCATGATATTGATTGTTTATGTTGTATCAATTGGAGTAATTATAAGATTCTACAAAAGACAAACTCCCAAAACTCAGTTATTCAGCAAACAAATTCATGTGAAATCAAATACAGGTAAATGAGTACCTGCCTGGTGAACTGGAAAACCAGACTTTCTTCAACTTGAACCACTACCATATCAACAGGTGGTGTTAAATCACCACATCATCAAAAAAGAGCATGAGGATTTTCACACCAACTAATAAATGCTTCCACCTGGAAATTTTATTATGCATTATTTCCACTCACATTTCATTGGCTAGGATTAATCATATGCCCCCATCTAAACCATGTACCCAGGAAGGAGACGAGAAATGGGCATGGATGAGCACTTACTACCTCTTCCACACATGCACTCCTGGTTTTCAAAAAGCACACAGTAAAGAAAAGTATAGATGTGGCAGAGTGCAGTGGCCACCAGAGATGCCTGACGTTGTGGTCTTAGGAGCGGCCAGAGGCGCTGTGGAGCAGGCCAGGCAGGGACCTCTTAAGCTGAGCTGACTGCACAAGAGCCTGCACCAAAGGTGGACATCCTAATCAAGTGTGAGAGAACAGGTTCCCCAAGCACCCAGGAATGTCAGGTGTACCTGAGGCAATCTTAGCAGCAGCAAGTACCTGTGGTGGACTTCCATGTGGAACTGAGGCAGGCTTTCTTAGATGAGACACCACAAGGTGGTGAAAGCAGTCTTGGAACATCCCAGGCTCCATGTACTACTTGAAGCTTTCCCCCCAGCTTGTATTGTTTGTAGCAGAACCTGCATAATATCTTTATCTGTAGCCTTCCCTTACTTCTTAAGGATTCTGAAGCATTACTGTGGACCATGGATTTGTTGAAACAACTGTCATGTCTGTGGGAAAGAGCAGCAAGGTGCTGCAGCACATCCATTATAGAATTAGGTGCATCCTCCAAGACAGCTGAATCTTCATCAGCGATTTAAACCTTTTGACAAATATATGAAAGTCATCCTCTGTGATTGTGATGAGTTCAGGAGGATAAGCCAAAGAATTAGAAGCAGCCAGAGTGTAAAGAAAAGTAGCTCTGGGGTCTGGTGTTGCTGTGTAGGGAGAACTTAGTTTCCATTACTGTGGAGGGACCTCCCCCCACAAAATATTGGCATTGCTCGAATGCCACTTGCAGAGCTGCAGGAGGCCCTGGGGTTGGCGGGGCTGCTGGCAGAGGAGTACCAGTTGGTGTTCCAATTCCATAGGCTCCTGAAAGATTAGCAGGTCCTGTGTAAGGGGTAGGGGGACCATACTAGCAGGTAATGACTGGGAACAAGGCACTGTCATAGCTGCCACAGTTGCTGCCATTGCTAGCATGGCTGGAGCCCCATTTCAGTACCCACTAGATCCGAGGACTACCTCCACACCCGTAGGCAGGACAACCCCCTTCTCCAGGTATTATGGCTCCTCCACCTGGTATGAGACCACCCTGGTTGAGGAACACCAATAGGCATGCTTCCTCTGGAAATGAGACCTCATCCACTAGGAATTAGAAGTCCACCCTTCCCCTCCAGCAGGAATGTATCCACCAAGACCCTGAGATATTATTGATCCTTAGTCACTTTTTTCCTGAAGTGTGTCTTGTGAAACTGTGTGGAATAATAGTGAGCTTTTGTTCCCTTTTTGCTGCACTAATATTTGCTAATAAATGCATAGGCAGTTAAAAAGATGTGTAGAAGCATTTTGGGTGATTAGAAGATAAGAATTAGACAAACACTCTTTCTACTAAATTCTTATTGAAGTATGAAGCCCTGGCAAAAAGCACTGAGGGCTTACAAATTTATCTTTTTTCGTACACTCTAAATACCCAAGTCAGACCTCACAAACGTTATGATCCAAAATATTGGCCACCCAATTTGTCTGTAAAATTCTATGGATCACCACTCCAAACTGGATCTCTCTTTCCAGGTCATTTTGTGGCTTAGATGGCCCCATGTCAGGGGGAGTTGTGTCTCCTATAAAATGGATACAAATATTTGTGAAGCTCGTGGACAGCTGCTCTAAAGCTAGACTAGAGTCAGGCCCTCTAGGACATGTGCTTTCTTGACACATGGCATGTCCTATTCACATGGTCTAGTGACCCCTCAAGACTATCCAGAAGAACTGCAAAGTTAGCCATGAGCTATTATAGCTAGTCATCTGCTTCTTGTTTTCCTGTTTGTGGTTTTTAAAGCACAATATTTTTTGCCTCCTCATTCATTTTGTTAAAAGGAACATTGGAGTTCTGGTTTACCAAGTACTATAATACTAGAAAAACAAGAATTTGAACTTCCTGATAGAAGTGTTTTTTGAATTCGTAGTGATATTGAAGTCTTTCATTCATACCCACATGCATTCACACACACTCAACATCTTTAAAATAAGGCTTCTCAGTCTTGAATGTGCAATCACCCAGAGTCTTGGTTAATTACATGTTCTGATACAGAAGGTCTGAGATGGGTCCTGCAGTTGTTTTTTCAACAAGCTTGCAGAAGATGCCAATGCTGCTGACCTTCCAGTGGGTCATCTGGTTGGAGGTGACTCCCGCAAGTCCTGTACATTCCTTTTCAGTGTATCTGGTCCCTGTTTTGGTGTTAAAGTTTCTAAAGGATTTCCCCCCTGTGCTGTTGTTTATGTCCGCCTACCCTCATTCTCTGCAGTCAGGTGTCCAGTAACTCACAGATATGGAGGAACAAGAGGTGGGACAAACTCTGGGTGTAAGTTCTGCTTCAGAGCTCCTTGGCAGAATGAGATCAGGCTGAAGCTAGTCTTTAGCTGAAACCACATCCTTACCCCATCTTGTATCAACATAAAAAAACATCCAAACCTTTAGAGAATTTTTATGAGTTTATTTGAGCCAAACTGATGACAATTGCTGGGAAGTGAAACCTCAATAAATTCAGAAAATGTTCCAAAGAGTATTGGCAAGGATGTGGAGAAAATGGAACCTTCCTGCACTGTTGGAGGAAATGCAGACTGGTGCAGCCACTGTGGAAAGCAGTATGGAGTTTCCTCAAAAAATTGAAAAAGGAACTGCCATATGTCCCAGCAATTCTACTTCTGGAAATTTATCTGAAGAAACCCAAAACACTAATTTGAAAGAATATGTGCACCCCAATGTTCATTTCAACATTATTTACAATAGCCAAGATTTGGAAGTAGCCCAAGTGTTCATCAGTAGAGGAGTAGATAAAATAGCTGGTATGTTTACACAACAGAATACTACTTGGCCATAAAAAAAAGAAGAAAAATTCACCCTTTGAGACAGCATGGATGGACCCAAAGAGCATTGTGCTAAGTTAAACTAGCCAGTCAGAGAAAGACAAATACTATATGATTTCATTTGTATGTGGAATCTAATGAACAAAATGAACTGACAAACAAAATAGAGACAGACTCACAGAGAACAAGCTGACAGCTATTGGGGTGGTGGGGAGGTTCTGAGGGGTGGAGGGATGGAGAAAAAAACAAAAAAGACAAAAAATGGCAGATTTCTTTTTATCAATAGTGTATTTATTTGTATAACTGAATCATATCCCATGATATGGATATATCATAGTTTGTTAACTATTTACCTATTATAGGACATTTTCAGTGTTTCTAGTTTGGGGTCATTACAAATAAGCTGACATGAACAATTGTGTGCAGGATTTTGTGTGGATTTAAATCAACATTTCTGTGGCATAAATACTCGGGGGTGTAATTACTTGGGGGAGTAATATAAATAAAAATGTATATTCCTAGTTTAATGTTTATTTTCCTTAGGTTCATCTGTTTTTCTTTATGTAAAAGTCTGTTTAAATCCCTTCTTACTCAAGAATTAGCTATTCATGTGAAATAATCTAATGTGGGCCCACGAAAAATTTAAAAAAAAGCAAAAAGAGCTTGGCCAGTAAGATTTGCAAACATAAAGCCCATAGTATTTGTTTTGGAATTTAAGATCATTCATAATTATTTCTTCTAATTTTGGAAAGCTAGATTTCAATCTCAGCTCTCTCCTTAGTTGACTATCTTGGTAGTTTATATTTCAGTTAGCCAATATCCATAATACTATATATTTATGAGCTTGGAGAATATCCATGAGTTTGAAGTGTCACCCTCATCTCTGGATTATACCCTATTTCTACTCTAGTCTAATTTCTAATTCCTGATTTAGTTTTTCATGAATTAATCTCCCCCTTTCTCCCAGATTTGGCATTGTGTCTGTTACTTTGGCTTCTAAAGTTAAACTCACATTCAAAATTCTGATTTGACTGGCTCCCAAAGTTCTATTATCAATTCAAGCTAAATTGAAAAGGCAACCTAGTAAATTAGTCCCTTCAGGACAGTTCCAGGGCTGAGCTAGGACCCAGAAAGTTAAGGCAGGGTTGGATTCTGCACCATCTTAAGCAATTTAGTTAATATTTCTGGACTTCAATTTCCTCATCTGTATGTGGTCTCCTCAGTTAAGAATGGCAGCAGTTTTGCAGCTTATTTTACACAATAAAATCAAAGGAGATGTGGGTGGCAGGAGGGAGGGGATTACATGAAATCCACTGGTGGAAGACTAAGAGGCAGGAGAAAGCAAATCAGGGAAATTTGTGGGATTGTATAAAAAAGTAAAACAGAGACAAATATGTTTTTATATAGGATAGTTCATAATTAAAATTTACAGTGCATAGAGATGGTATTCAAGGAACAAGATAACAATGAGGGGTTCTATGGTCTCTGCTCTGATACATGGGTGTGACCTGAGGGGTCTGGAAAAGGAAATTACTCCAACATTCCAAAGGTATGTTACCTTAGATGAAAAAAAGGCAATAGACAGGCTCACTTAGGATAAACACTGACCTTTGTCAAGGAAGCTACAGGCCTAGGATATGACTACTCATCATGACCCACTTTTAGTTAGAAATTTTGATATCCAGACCAGCATATGTGGTTACTTTTGGTCTCTCAGTTCATAGGGTCTACAGTGCTGGCCTCCCCTGAGCTTGTCAGGTTTAGGATGGGGCTCCTTTCTCATCCACACCTGCTTCTTTCTTCCTTAAGTGTTTCTTCAGAGACCACTGCCCTATACTTCCATATAAACACACCTTCAGCTATGCTTCCAGGAAATCCACCTAAGACATCTGCAGACCCCACTTTGAGAAGCAAATCTAGAGAGGTTAGAATAGCTGGGGCAGTCACAGAGGATTTATGATCAGCAGCTTGGGTTTTAAAAAATTAACCAACACTTTTTTAGCTATTATTCTACATTAGGAACTGCCACATGTACTTTAGTAAGATTAACTCATTGAATCTTCATGACAGCTCTCTGAAGTAGAAACTGTAATTAACTCCATTTTGCAAATAAAAAAACCAAAGATATAAAGTAAAGTGTCCACAGTTATCCACCTAGAAAGTGGTAGAACTGGGACTTGAACCTAGATACATAGTTCCACAGTCTATGCTGCCAACAGCTAATTGCCCACTTCCTTATTCTGTGACTGTGGCCTGTACTTTCCTGGCCCTGCCATGTCTCATCTGTAAAACAGGGATTGTAATTTCTACCTGTGAGATTACTTAAGGATTAAAGGAGGTAACTACATGAAGTACCCAGTACAGAGCTGGGCACATTTTAGGTATGTTCTTGACCTCATTAAAATAATCTTTTTGGTACTAGGCTAGAATAATGAAGCACATGATACAAGCACAATGAAGAACATCTAACATGGAAAAAATTATTAGTTTATAAAAAAGATGTTGAAAAAAAAGATGTTGGAAGATCTTAAAATAGGATGGTAAGACAACTCAAGGATCAGTAAAAGTGGAAGAAACTACCATCCCTAGGGCGAAGGAGAGAGAGAGAGAGAGAGAGACAGAGGAGGGGGCATCCTGGTGTCCTCCTTTCTCTTGTTTTCTCTTGTCAGTACCTATCATGTGCTAATGTAGCCAGAGGCCAGTTGGGAGGGAGTCTGGAGAATGTTGTGAGCAGAAGCAAGCTTGTGCAATGCAAAGCAGAACAGAGGAGGCATGGTGAATGCAAACCTGCATGATACTCCTGCTAGTTTCACTGACAGTGACAAGGGAAAGCCAATTGAACAGGGGAACCTGGGGGCATTCTGGCTTCTCTAGCTTCCAGCGTAAGTGTGAGACCTACTAAGCTAAAGAGTCAACAAATACAACTATTGATCTGTTATAATACAATAATTATTTTAAAGCCAACCAAATTCTGTTTCATGTGATAGATTATACCCAATGACATCTAAGATTTTTATCATCCTGTGATTTACCTCCAAGAGTCTATGAATTAACGAAAAATTTACCCTTAAAAGACTAAATGAGATTTTAAAAGCTGATTCATATGTTTATCCAGGGTGGACAATTTTAAAACTGAGAATCAATCACTATTTTGGGAAGAGATCATTCAAAGGAACCAAATAGTAGTAGAAAGAAAAAACTTATTATATTTATTAAAATAATTTTAATATTAACTACATGCAGAATATTTATTGCATTTAATGATTAATGAGAGAAGAGGAAATTTGTATTTGTGATGGCAGTGGCTTTACTTAAACCAAACAAACCAAAATAATAACAGTAATGATTCAGTGACTATTTCCTATGTGTAAAAGCTGTGCTAATTGCTCTAGAGCACAGTTTCTCACTCCTACAGTTGACACTTTGGGTTGTATAATTCCTTGTAATGAGGGTTGTCCTGTGCAGTGTAAAATATTTAGCATCATCCCTGGCCTCTACTCACTTGATGTACCCTTCCCTGAGTTGTGACACCAAAATTGTCTCTAGAGACTGCAAATTGTCCCTTTGGGAGCAAATATCCCTTTGGTTGAGAACCAGTGCTCTAGTGGCATTAACACATTATTATGTCCAGAGCACAAATGATCAAAATGAGGCTTACAGAGGTTAAATTTCTGGTACTATCAGCTTTCAAACTCAGGTCCAACTCTAGACCTGCTACTGAATCTCAGCACTGTGCTTTCTTCTTTTGTTTTATTCCTGATTTTCTGAGAAGTGTTTGTGGATGAATTTTTTAATTTGGAGAAACGTATCAGGAAAAGAGCAGCAATTTTTGAGACTTGAATCTACAGCAAATGATTAAGTGAATTTCTGATTAGATGGTGGTTTTACAGTGTTTAGATCACAGAAATTCAGAATGTAAGAAGCCTCAGAGCTGATCTGTTTCAGAAAATGCTATCATGGACACACAACTCCTTAAAACAATGCCTGACAGCACCTGGTTCATTTCAGGTGAAGAAACAATGTGCTGAAAAGCCTCCTTATTTTTTTGTGTGTGCTATGATTCTCATTGCATCTCCTTTCTTTATAATGTTGCAGCACTATAGTAAGCAATCAATTTCAACTAATGCAGCCAAGGTCAGCTGTTAGGGAATAACAGGTTCTCTACTAACACCATGTGGGAATGATTTATTGCTTTTCTAGAAGAAGAGTCTTGACATTTTGAAAATGTAATGTAGTGCGAGAGTAATTAAGGCAAAGGTAGACTGCTGAACAATTGATTAGCATTATCAGAGAAGCCTGATTAGCTTCGATGCTTCAAGAGCTGATTTTGCCAGCTATGAATTAAAGGTTAGTAATTAAATTCATGGGCCATGGCCACTATCTCCAGGTGGCATTTCACATAGAAATATTTGTGTTTGAGAAGACAGGCGAATAAAGCAAACTTCAGTTGCCTCTTTCTAACAACCTTTGGTTAAAATGTCTTGTCAGACACAAAGGAAAAAAATATTGAGTCAAACTTGTTCATAAGTCAAGGCATTCCTTATTATATGCAATAATGTATTTAAGAAGCAAGTTCTATCTTCCAAATGGACAAAATCAAGGAGAGTTTAATAAAAAAGACTTCATATCAGAAGGTAGAGGGCTGGTACTGGGTAAAAATGGTGAAGGGATTGAGAAGTACAAACTGATAGTTACAGCAATGTCCAGGTGGCTCAGTTGGTTGGAGCATTGTCTCATACACAAAAAGTTTGGGGGTTCAATTCCTGGTCAAGGCACACACCTAGTTGCATGTTTGATCCCAGCTGGGGTACCTATGGGAGGCAACCAATCAATGTTTCTCTCTCACATTGATGTTTCTCTCTCTCTCTCTCTCTCTCTCACACTTCTTCTCTCTTTAAAGTCAATTCCACTGCTGGGAATATACCCTAAGAATCCTGAAACACCAATTCAAAAGGATGTATGCACCCCTATATTCATATCAGTACTATTTACAATAGCCAAGTATTGGAAACAGCCTAAGGGCCCATCAGTAGGTGAGTGGATTAAAAAACTCTGGTACATTCCCACAATGGATTACTATGCAGCAGAAAAAAAAGAAGGAATTCTTACTTTTTGTGACAGCATGGATGGAACTGGAGACTATTATGCTAAGTGAAATAAGCCTGTCAGTGAAAGACAAGCATCATATGATGTCAATTATAACTGGAATCTAATGAATGAAGTAAACTAATGAGCAAACTAGAGCCCAGAGTCATGAAAACATAGAACAGACTGATAGCTGTGGGCAGGGGCGGGGGCGGGGAGGGAGGGGAAGAATGGCAGTAGAAAAGGGAAGGGATTAGTCAAAGAACATGTATAAATGATTCATGGATGTGTACAACACAGTGGGGATTGACTGAGGGAGTGAGGGGTGGGTTGAGTGGAGGAGTGCAAAGGGGAAAAAATTGGGACAACTGTAATGGAATAAACAATAAAAATAAAGAAATTAACAAAAAACAATAATAATGACAATAACATTTATTAAATGCTTGCTCTGTGCCAAGCCCTCAAAAAATCAATAAATATATTTTAAAAACATATTTGTAGTTTCAGAATAGTCACAGGGATGTAAAGTACAGCATAAGGAATACAGTCAATAATATTGTAATTAGTATGTATGGAGCCAGGTGGGTGCTTGAAATATCAGGAGTACCACTCAGTAAAGTATATGATTATCTAACCACTATGCTGTATGTCTGAAACTAATACAGAATAACATTGAGTGTAAACTATAATTTAAAAATTAAAAAGTATTCACATTCATCATACTTGAGGGAATATTTAGTTATGAGTCATCTGTTGTTTTCTCCATTCAGCCAGGCAGCTTTTTTTGAAAGCTTCCCTTTCCCTTCCTTGTCTTCCCTTCCACGTACTTGCAGAAGCAGATATATTTAGAAAAAATCACTTCTCTCCTCTGGCCATGGCTGATGGGTGTAGGCGTACATATACACTAAGGGCTCAAACTAAAGCATTCAGAATTCTTCCCTGGGGAATTTTTTTTCGTTCATTAGTTTTAGGTATATTCACAGACTGTATAATCATCACCATAATCAATTTTAGAACAGTTTTAGTCACTCAAAAAAAAAATCCCATATCTACTAGTAGCCCTTCCCCCTTCTCCCTCTTCCTCACCCACCCCAGGCCTAGTCAATTGCTATGCTACCTTCTGTTTCTACAGATTTTTCTATTCTAGGCATTTCATTAAAATGTAATTTTATATGTTTTCTTTTTGGCTGCTTTCTCTCAGCATAATGTTTTTGAGGCTTATCTTTGATTTAGCACATTTCATTCATTTTATGGCTAAATAATATTCCATTATACAGATATACCATTTGTTTACTCATTCATCAATTGATAAACATTTGGGTTGTTTCCACTTTTGAGCTGTTATGAGTAATGCTACTTGCTATGAAAATTCATGTGTAAGTTTTTGTGTGGATGTGTATTTTCATGTCTGGGTATATACCTAAAGTAGAGAATCAGTGGGTCATATGTTTTGAGGAACTGCCAAAGTGGCTGTACCATTGTACACTCCTATCAGCAATGAATGAGGGTTGTAATTTCTCCACATCCTCACCATCACTTATAATTGACCATCTTTTTTGTTTTAGCTATCCTAGTGGATGTGAAGTAGCTTCGTATTTTGGTATTAATTTGCATTGCCTTAACAGCTAATGATGTCAATCACCTTTTCATGTGCTTATTGGCCATTCATACAACTGCTTTCAATAAATGTTTATTTAAACTATTTTTTGATTGAGTATTATTGAGTTGTAAGAGTTATTTATATATTCTTTTTTAATTTTTTAAAAAATATTTTATTGTTGTTCAATTATAGTCTGGATTTCCCCCCCACCACTCCCCTCCACCCCAGCCAAACTCACCTCCCTCCCTTGCTTTCAGCATCCTCCTTGGTTTTGTCCATGAGTCCTTTATAGTAGTTCCTGAAAACCCTTCCCCCACTGTCCCCTCCCCCATCCCCTCTGGCTATTGTTATATTGTTCTTAATTTCAAAGTCAATATATTCTTGATACCAGTCTCTTATCAGATATATAATTTGCAGATAGTTTCTCTCATTCTAGGTTGTCTTTTCACTTTCTTTCAGCAGAGAAGTTTGTTTTGAGTTTGTCCAATTTATTTTTTCCTTTTGTCACTTGTGTTTTTTGTGTCTCATATGAAACCATTTCCTAACTCAGTGTCACAAAGATGTACTCATGTATTTTCTTCCAAGAGTTTCATAGTTTTAGCTCTTACATTTAATTATTTGATTCATTTTGAGTTGATTTTTGTGTTTGTGTGACATAGAGGTCTAACTTCATTCTTTTTATGTGAGTGTCCCAGTACCATTTGTTGAAAAGACTATTATTTCCCCATCAGATTATTTTGGCACCTTTGTAGAAAGTCAGCTAACTGTAAATGTAAGGGTTTATTTATGAATTCTCAATTTTATTCCATTGATGTATGTGTCTGCCTTATGCCAGCCAGTACCACAACATCTTGATTACTGTACCTTTGTAGTAAGATTTGAAATCAGAAAAGATAGTCCTCTTTGTTCTCCCATTTCCATATTATTTTTGGCTATAATGGGTCAGTTGCATGTCCTTATGAGTTTTAGGATGAACTTGTCAATATCTGCAAAATTAGCATATAGAATTTTGTCAAGGTTGTGATGAATCTGTAGCTCCTGGGGACTGTCATCTTAACAAATATTGCCTCGATCTCTGAAGATCTGGAGAAAGATGAGATGTGTTTTTAAAAGATATTGATCTTTTAAAATTACTTTCATAATGTTTTACAGTTTTCAGAGGACAAATTTGTACATCTTTTGTTAAATTTATTCCTAAGTAATTTATTCTTATTATGCTATTATAAATTCCATCTTGGAAATTTAAAATAAGGATTAAGCAATGTTAGACTCAGTTTATCTAGTCTCTTGAATGGCAGAAATGTAAATCTAGCTAATGTTAGTGGCCATTTCCATTTTATGGCAGAAATACAAAGAGCACAACATAAACCTAAAACATAAAACAGACACAGAAATGAGAGATGAATAAAGACTCCCAGGATTTCTTCTGGTAATGGAGGCTCTGATTTTAGCTCAAATTTGAGGCCAGCTGCATTTCTATCCTTTATGACATTCTTTGGTTTTTGCTTAAACTACAGTGCATTTCTGCTATACTCAACTAAAAATCCCAAATAATACAGTATTAACATGCAAAATACAGAACCTGCTTGTGTTGATAGAGAAGAAGTGAGTCATTTCAATGTCATCTCTCTCAGCTGTCAGTTAATCACTTATTTTTTATCTCAACTGAAATAAATAACATATTTTATGGTTACCATCAATCCTGTGAAATTACCCAGACACATTAAGCTTTTTGGCACTCATCATTTTAAACTACCCAAATTATAACAGAAGTGCCTAAGGTATGAAGACTAGCTCTGGATTTATATATTGAGCAGGAGTTTCAGTGTTTACCTCTACTGGACAGATAGTATACCAAAATGTGATAATTGTTGGAAAATAGCAATATAAAGTGAAACAGTTTTTAAAATCTTTTAGCAAAGTCGCAAGTCTAAATCCTCTGGTGCTATTTGGGCAGTAAACCAATAATTCTCAAACTTGGTTTTGATGCGTATTTGTCACCAATTATCTTAAAGGGTATTTAAAATTTTTCAAAACACATTTAGATTCAATTTAATCATTTTAATGTACATCTGTGATGTGTACATGATACTTTGAGGTTATGTCATTACATCCTTACCCTGCCATGTGAATCATACAACCAGAAACTTAACATTCTAGTCAATGTATTTTATAAATTCTCAGAAAGTATTTTTAAATGCCACAATCTTATAGTTAGTAAACTCTACAAATTTTTGTCTATTAATAGAACCATATAAGATAGTATTACAATTGTTCAAACAACTCTTTGATATAGTAATCTGGCTTCAGTAAAATTATACTAAGGAAATTATCGGGGATGCGCATTGAGGCTGTTCAATAGTGCGTTACTAATAATAGGATAGAATAGAGAGAGAATAAAAGTACAATACAGATTACACACACTAATTTTAGTTGGTTTATGTAATTAAATGTTAAAGTGCCATAAAGAGTCATGTTTTAGAACTTTTAATGACATGGAAAAGTTTTCTCAATACAGCAAATGAAAACACATAGTATTACATAATGCTCTAATTTGCTAAAACAAATTTTATATGTTCCTCTACTTATGCACAGAAGAAAATGTAGAAAACTAACAAATTATCTTGGATGATGGGAAGGTTATTTTATTCTTGTGTTTGTTTGAATTTTCTACATAGCATTTATTATCTTTCCTATAGGAAAAAATGAATGCTAGCTCATAAGATTTATAAAGAATAACAAATAATGTAGATGACAAGGATCTCTTCAGGAGACCAAACACTCTGCTTAATAATACCTGAATTGAAGGAGACAGTGTCCTAGACTGGCTCAGCTGCTGAGTCCCTTCTATAAATTAGGAGGAAGGGGGAAGAAAACCTGTCTCCTTATGTGGCAGTTTATAATAACTGTCCTATCTACTTTTCAAGGTTATGAAGAGGAGCTAACTTAAGAAGCTACTTTGAAAAGTATAATAAAAGTGTAAGACATGGTTATTAATGATTATTTATGAAATAACAAGTTGTAATAAAAATGTAACGTTGTTGTTTAATAGACATGCAGTCTATTATAACTGCTTGCTTTTAAAAGAGGCAGTGTGAAATGTATACTAATTAATACTATATACTGCCAGAAATTAGTTATTTAATTTAGTACTTAAATATTTTATGAAAATATTAATCATGATATGGAAAAGCACATAGGGTAATTCTAAGTATTCCACTTTTTGTAATAATACCAACAGCTGTCTCTAGCTTTCAGAAAGGCCCAATTTGTCACTTAAACTTCCAAGACCAGTGTCTTCTCCAGCTTCCCAGAATCACTTAGGACTCTACAACCCAAACAAAACATACCAAACTTCTTCATCCACTGCTTTGGCCCTGCACCAGTGAGAGAGGAGGTATCAAAGAGCCTACAGAACCCTTCCTTTTGGTCCCCAATGAAAGATTAAGTTAAATCAGTTTAGGGAAGAACCAATTTATTTTCTTTTTTGTAATAATATATCATCATATCGTTATATATATACCATGACATAACATCAAATCTCTTCCAATGATCAGCAGTCAAGAGTCCAGTATATGGCAGTCTGAACTCAGATCATCACATAATTGAGTTATCCTCACTATGTCAAATTCATCAGCAAAATAAAGCTACATTCACACAGTTAACATTTAATAATAGTATACTAAGTGCTAAAAACCATTAAGTGTTTTTCCTTTTGCAGATGAAGAAACTGAGGAGCACTTGATCAAGGTCGTACAACTTAAAGAGAAGGAACCCAAATAAAGATTAGCATTTTCTTCATGTGTATTTAATACTATCCTTTACAATGATTTGGGGAAACTGACTGCCTGATATGGAGAGATATTTATTTCTATAAGAAATAAATGAGGTGATTATACCTTCCAGCTAGCCAACAAAGCAAGACCACACATACACTTAATAATTATCAGAACAAAAAGCTATCTGAATATTCACTTCTAAGTTTCAGTTGGTGAGCATAACAATATTTCATTGGGATTTTGGGAATTTAGCAGTTATTCCATGGGATACAGTGGTGATTGGAGGAATAAAATTAAAGAATTCACCACAACAAGAGGGAAATGTGAATATATTATATATAGATTCTCAACACAGTGATAAGTGAATACATAAGAGATGATCAAAAGGTATCAGGAGTAAACAAAAAGATTTCAATTATAGTAATGACCAACTAGCTTTCTCATAGACAAACCCTCATGCATAAATATAAACATAAAAAGCAGAAATCTGGAGGCACTGGAGAGTGACAAACAGTAGGTGTATATCATCAGAGAATCACCACTTGGAAGAAAGGAATGGTACTGGGTGAATTTCCTGATCTTTTACATCTTTCATCTTAATGGCAAGCTTTACTCTGTGCTTTTCTGGGTGGTTAAAATTCAGACAAAACATCTGTTGTCTTATTGGCTTGAAGAACTAGAGGACAAAGTTCAGAGCAACTACAGGTGATGAAAAATGATAAAGAAATTTTTGAAAGAAGAGATTCAGAGAGGGAGAGGACCAATAAATTCTGCCCAAATTTCTGACTGATGCCTGAACTCTACACATATGGGGCATAATCCAAGAAGCCCAAGTGAGGCTACAAAAGAGCTGACCAGGATTTCAGTGGCAACCTACTGGAGAGGAGACAGACATTACAGGCAGAGTAGAATTCAGTCAAGTCAAACACTACTTTAGGGAAAAATTCAAAACACTTCAGAAAAACATAACAGAAAGCATAGTCTCCTGATAATAATTTGCAATGCTTACAATCAATAGAAAAACTATTTATAGAGAGACAGAAATAAATCCATGCATATACAGGCAATTAATTTACTACAGAGAAGCCAAGAATGAACAATGGGGAAAGGATTATCTTTTCTTTTTAAAAATATTTTAAATTTTTTATTCATTGATTTTAGAGAAAGAGGAAGGTAGAAAGAGAAATATCAATTTGTTGTTCTACTTATTTATGCATTCATTGGTTGATTCTTATATGTGTCCTGACTGAGGATTGAATCTGCAACATTGGCATATCTGGATGACACTCTAACCAAATGAGCTACCTGGCCAGGGCCAGGATTGTCTTTTCAATAAGTGGTGTTAGGAAAACTGGATTGGCATAACCAAAAGAATAAAACTGGGTCACTATCTTACACCAGAAACAAAAATCAGTTCAAAATGGATTAAAGACTTGAATGTAAGATCTGAAACTAAAATTCTTATTGGAAAACATAAAGGCTTCTCAACATTGGCCTTAGCAATGGCTTTTTAAAAATGATTCAATACCAAAAGCAAAAGCAGTAAAAACAAAAACAAACAAGTAGGACTACATCAAAATAAAAACCTTCTGCTCAGCAAAGGAAACCATTAACAAAATGAAAAGACAGCCTATGGAGTGGGAGAAAATATTTCCAAACCACATATCTGATGAGGGATTAATACTCAAAATATACAAATACAACATACAATGCCATAGGAAAAAACTCCAAGTAATTCATTTTAAAAATGGGCAAAGGACCTGAACAAATGTTTTTCCAAAGAAGACATACAGCCCTGGCTGGTGCCAGTCTACAAATCAAATGGTCACTGGTTTGATTCCCAATCAGGGTACATGCCTGGGTTGCAGGCCAGGTCCCCAGTAGGGGGTGCATGAGAGACAAACACACATTGATGTTTCTCCCTCTTTTTCTTCCTCCCTTCCCCCTCTTTAAAAATAAATAAATAAAATCTTTAAAAAAACAACAAAGAACACATGCAGATGGCCAACGGGAACATAAAAAAGATTTGCATCATCACTAATTATCATTAAAATAAAAATTAAAAGTGAGATATCATAAAGGTTGGCTATCATAAAGAAAACAAGAGATACCAAAACTGGCAAGGATGTGGAGAAAGTGGAACGCTTGTACATTTTCTGGGAATGTAACCTGATACAGCCACTATGGAAAACAGTCTGGAAGTTCCTCAAGAAATTAAAAATAAAACTACCATATAATCCAGTGATCCCACTTCTAAGTATACATACAAAGGAAACACAACCATCATCTCAAATATCTGTAGTACCATGTTGATTACAACATTATTTGCAGTAGCCAACATAGGGAAACAATAAAAGTGTCCATCAATGTGTTAATGGATCAAGCAAATGTAATATAAATGTATGATTATATATATGTACATATACATATATATGTATTTATAATATAATATTATTCACTGTTAGAAAAGAAAAATTCTGTCATTGTGACAATATGGATAAACATAGAGGGCATTGTGCCAAATGAAAGAAGCCAAACAAGGACAAATACTGCATGGTATCTCTTATAAGTGGAATCTAAAGAAAAGAGTCAAACGTATAGAAATAAAGAGTAGAAAAGTAGTTGCCAGGTGCTGAAGGTAAGGGAGATAGGGAGAGGTTGGTAAAAGGCCACAAACTTTCCATTGTGAGATAAATAGGTCTGAGGATCAATGTACAACTTGGCGACTTAGTCAATGACACTGTATTGTATAATTTTAATTTGCTAAGAGAGTAGAAATTAAATGTTTTCACCAAAAAAAGTAAACATGTGAGGTGATAAATATGTTAATAAACTCTGTGGGGGAGATTTCTTTCACAATGTATACATATATCAAATCAAGTTGTGCACTCTAAGTATATTACAATTTTGTCAACTTTTTTTAAAGATTTTATTTATTTATTTTTAGAGAGGGAAGGAAGGGAGATAGAGATAGATAGATAGATAGATAGATAGATAGATAGATAGAGAGAGAGAGAGAGAGAGAGACATCAATGTGCGGTTGCTGGGGGTTATGGCCTGCAACCCAGGCATGTACCCTGGCTGGGAATCAAACCTGGGACACTTTGGTTCCCAGCCCGCGCTCAATCCACTGAGCTACGCCAGCCAGGGCAATTTTGTCAATTTTAATACCTCAAGAAAGTTAATCAAGAATGAAATATAAATTCTACTACTGAAGAATATAATATTAAAAATAAAATTCACTGTTAGAGCTTAGTAGCATATTAGAGATGATAGAATAAAAACTAAATAAACTTGTTCAAGTTAGCCCTGACCAGCGTGGTTCAGTTGGTTGGAGTGTTGTCTCATAAACTGAAAGGTTGCATGTTCAATTCCCAGTCATGGCACATAGTTAGTTTGCAGATTTGATCCCTGGTTGAGGAGTATATGAGAGGCAACCAATTGATGTTTCTTTTTCACATCAGTGTTTCTCTCCCTCTCTCTCTCCTTCCTTTCCCCTCTCCCTAAAATTAATAAGCATGTCCTTGGGTGAGTATTTTTTAAAAAATAAATTGTTCAAGCTAAAGAAAAGAAAAAGCAATAACTTGAACAAATTTAAAAACAAAGCTTCAGGGATGTATGAGGCAATATAAAATTATTTAACATGTGTACAGTTTGAGTACCTGAACGAGAAGAAAGGATAGGACAAGCATTTTTAAAGAAATAATTATAGAAATTTCCCCAAATTTGGTATAAGACATTTAGATTCAAGAATGTCAGCAAACTAAAAGCAGTATAAATATAGAGAAAACCATGCCTAGGCATATCATAGTCAAAATTCTGAAAACTAAAAATAAGTATAAAATCTTGAAAGCAGCCACAGAAAGACAATGCATTACCCACAGAGGAATAATTTAACTTGCTGCTGACTTCTCATCAGAAACAATGGAAGCCATAGGACAACATCTCTAAAGGACTAAATGTTAAAAAAATCCAGAATTCTAGATTTAGCCAAAATATTCCCCAACACTAATAGTGAAATAATGACATTTCAAATAAATAAAATAGAGAATTTGATGTCATCAGACCTACAGTATAAGATATGACAAAAGAAGTTCTTCAGATTGAAAGAAATGGTATTCAATGGTAACTTAGCTCATCAAGAAAGAATAAGAAGCACTGTAGATGATCTATCTTTTCCCATTAATTTTTTAAAAATACTATTTTTTCCTTTAGAGTATCTTCAAAGTATGTGTATTTACTTAAATAAAAAGTTAAAACTTAGAATGGAGGTTCAAGTATGTGTATATATATATATATATAACATACAACAAACAATTATAGCATAAATGATGAGAATAGGGTGATAAATATTACATTATTCTTACCTTACATTTTATGTGGAATAATACAATAATAACTTTAAGTAGACTATGGAAAGTTAAGGATGTATATTGTAATCCCTGAAGCAACCCTAAAAAATGCAAATAAATATAGCTAATAGGCCAAATCTTAGAATTCTAAAATAATATTCAATTAATTCAAAGGAAGGCTGGAAAGAAGGTACAGAGGAACAAAAACAGAGTGAACAAAGAGAAAATAAATGGTAAAATGGTAGAGTTAAATTTAACTATATTAGTATTTAAATTTAAATAGAACAAACAATCCAATTAAGGGGCAGAAATTGTCAGAATAAATAAAAAAAGCAAACCCACATGCTGTTTGCAATAGACACATTTTAAATATAAAGAGATTGGGTAAAATAAATGGATAAAAAAGATATATCAGATAAACAGTAAACATAAGAAGGTTAGAATAAATATATTAAAGTGGGAAGAGGGCAAAGGGGGAAAATTGGGACAACTGTAATAGAATAACAATAAAAAATTTAAAAAAACAAAATGAAATAAAAAAAGAATGAATATATTAACCTTAGATAAACTAGACTTCAAGGTAAGGAGAGTTATCAGAGATAAATAGAAACAGTTCATGATGGTAAAAGGGTACAGTCATCAAGAAGACATAACACACATAAATGTAAATATGCCTAATAAGAAAGTATCAAAATATACAATATACAAATATATAAAGCCAAAATTGACGGAATTAAAGAGGGAACTCAACATATATCTACAGTTGCTGGATATTTTAACACCCTTCTTTTAGCAATTGATAAAATATTCCATCAGTAATTTGGTGAAGATGTGGAAGATCTGAATATAATATTAACCCTTGTACTAGTTTTAGACACTTTTAAAACATTCCTCACAACAGCAGAATATATATACACACACATATGTATGTACATATGGATATGAGTGTGTGTGTACATATATATATATACACACATATATATACTTGAGCTTACATGCTTATTCATGTACCACAGCCATTTGGTGATTCATAACATAGATCTTATTCACTAATTTAAAAGGATTATAGTCATTCATAATGTGTTCTCTGACCAAATTGATATTAAATTAAAAATTAGCTTTAAAAACTATATAAGACCCAAATATTTGAAATTACATACCATACTTCTATATAATTCAATTATTGAAGAAAATTGGAAAATATTTCTACTAAATGATAATGAAAGTGCAATATATCAAAATAAGCGGAGTATTGCTAAATGAAAATTTATGGCTTTATATTATTATATTAGGAAGGAATGCAAACTTAAAACCAATGATCTAAACTTCTAGTTAATAAACTAAAAAAAGAAGAGAAAATAATCCTCCCAAAATAGGAGAAAGAAAATAACAAAAATTTGAAATTAGTGAAATATGACACACACACAATAGGAAAAGTTAACAAAACCATATCCTTAACTTGACTGGTATGTTGTTTGTGTGCCTGTGACCCTAGGCTGCAAAAGGATGGTTATGGAATATTATAAACAGCTTGAATTAATAAAATCCAACAACTTCAGGAAATAGACAAGCTCCTTAAGAAATACAACTTACTAGAAGTAATACAAGAGGAAACAGAAAATCTAAATATCTTTATTTCTACTAAAGACATTGAATTTATTGTCAGAAAACTCCAAGACCAGATAGGTTTATTAGTAATTTTTATCAACTATTTAAGGAAGAAATAATACTGTCACCAGTTGGAGGGTTCTTGCTTCTCTCAGGATAGAAATCAAGACAGTAGGAAAAAAGGGTTTCCAGAAAGAAAATGTTTATTAGAAAGAGAAAGAAAAGTTTGATGCATCAAGGGATCACATACCAGAGGAGAGAATGGCTACCTGAATTGCCTCTGGGGCCTGTTTCATATAGCGCTGGGTTTCTTTGAAATCCTGTGGGCGGGCTTGCATTGACTTGCACAGGGGCAGAGGAGCTATGCGCTCTGTCACGTGATATGTTTCATTAGCATCTTAGGTCTAACTCAGAGTTAGGTGGCCTCTTACAATACCAATCCTATACAAGTAATTTTTAGAAAATAGAATAAAGAGACTACTTCCCAACTCATAAGGCTAGCATGATCATGCTATTAAAACCTGACAAAAATATCACAAAAATGGCAGAGAAATATACCTCCTGGACATAGACTTAAAATTCTTAATAGAATCCCAGCAAACTGAATATAGAAACATATAAAAGAACACTATATCATGACCTAGTGGGGTTTGTTCCAGAAAGGTAAGGTTGGTTTAGCATAAAAAAAAATCAACATTGTAATCTACTACATAGAATCAGGTGAGATGGTTTATCTGTATAACAAAACATTGCATTAAAAAGATGGCATTTCATCTCTATATAGCATCCTGAAGAGATGTTTGTCATATATTGTTAGTTGGGGATGGGGAGAAAGGACAAAAACCAATAAAGCAAAATGTATACAGAATAAAGGCTGATGAGTTTTATCATTGTTGTTGTTAAGTTTTAAATAATATGTACATAAAGGAGCTGCCTCTTGTTCAAAGTACAGGTGCATTCTTGGCAAATCTAAGAACAATCATTTCTAAAGAATCTGAAATGATTTGTTCATGAGTCTGTATGGCAAGGCTAAAATTTTGTCTTTTAAAATAATATTTTAAAATTCATTTTCATTTAAGTATGCAAAGAAGAATTCAAGTTCCTGAAATTTAAGGGCTGGTATCAATATAGAAAATGATAGCAAAATTTCAGTGGTATATATGAATAAATGTGATTCACTCCTCAGGGGATTTCACCCTGTCTTATCAGGTACCACCTACTGGTAATAGACCAGAAAAAATGACAGCAGCTAACTTATTGAGGGCTTACTTTTTACCAGGAACTAGAATGAGCACTTTACATGCACTACCTGATTTCATTTCACTTTATTCTCACAATGCTAGTACTATAATGCCCATTGTACAGATGAAAAAAGTGAGGCATAGAGAAGTTTAGTAACTTGCCCAAGGTCACATAGCAAATAAAATGCCAGAGCCAGGATTTGAATCCAAGAAACTGCCTCCAGAACTTGTGGTAAAAAAAAAAGAGAGAGAGAGAGAGAGAAAAGAAAGAAAGAAAAAAGCAAACCAATGGTTAGACGTGACTGAAAAAACAGATGCCTTTCAGGATGTTTTACCTCAAACTGTGAAGACTGAAGTGCATTATTTTTAAGCCCAATAGCCTAGAAGACAAATGTGTAATTTAAATTTATCCATCCAACTAGTTACTTGAGAAGGAAATTAACACTAGAAGAATAATAAAAGTTAGGTGAAATACATGAAGGAAGCAGCAATGAAAGAAATCAGCTTCTGTCAGAAGAAACTCAAAGAAACTCCATGAGAGGCATGGGCATATCACAGCCAATCCTCAACTTTCAAGAGGAGCAGGAACCAAAATTACCCCTGAACACCTCCATTCTGGAGTCCACCTCAACTTATGCATCCGGGTGACCAGCACTTCAAGCTTCTTCAGACACTTATGAAGAGTTTCCAGACTTGTATTAACTGGGCCAGTGCTGAGGTAGGGCTGGGGATACAGAGGAAAAAATTACAGTTTTAGCTCACGAACCATTTATTCCCTGTCAAAGGTATTCCATTGCTTCCCAAGGCACCTGTGAAGCATTTATTCAGAATCTTTTATGCATCAAGAATGTAATATCTGGTATAAAAGCATTAGATGAATTCCAGTTTTCAGAAGCATGTGGTATGAGTCAATATTAAATATTGCTATTATATTGGGTGTGTGTTCAAATTAAATATTGAGATTACATCAGCATATATGGGTTATTATTCACCTATGATTTCTGCTTATCCTTCTGGTTTCAAGATAAGTACAATTTTCATTATTTTTCCTTCATAATCTTTATTAAACTTTGCAATTGTAGTGTTGTGGCCTGTCATATTCATTATTTGTTTAGTTGCTTATTGTTTGTTTCCTGAGCACCAAGAGCCAGGAAATTTGCCAGACTTATCCAGCGCTGTGTTGTCATAATAATGTCTGAATCTCAGAACAGTGTGTGGTAAAGGAGAAGCTTAAATAAATGACTGAATCAATGAATGAACAAGGAAAGAAGGAAGCAGATTTAAACATGAGTGTAGAGTGGTCAGTAAGCCTCAGTTACTAGGTAGCTGACTCACGTCCAAATACTAGTTTTTTGGCCTGCAGTATGTAATTCTACTATATGGCTTAGTGAAATTGTAAGCAATTATATTCATATGCTCACTGCAATCTTTTGAATTTTTGAAACTGGAAAGATCAAGAGTGTAAATTCTGAGAATCCTGTATGCAGCAAGTCAGATACTAATGCACATAAGAATTTCATGGTTAGATTTTTAAATGTCCATTTCCAGCTCTGACAATGGTGCACTCAACTAAAATCAGTGCCAGGAATCACATCCTGACTTTGGAAAGACTAAATAAACCTGGGGAAGATATGTTATTTTTTGTGTGCCTCTCTGCATGAGCAATATGAGAGGACTAGACTAAATAAAGTTTGCCTTTCTTTCTTGCAGTGGCATTATACAATTCTATGGGTTTATACATATTTGAGCACCATGTTAGGCCTTCCATGGAGTAAAAAGAAATATAACTTATAGTTTTCCTCCTTAAACAGGAAGAAAACAATTTAAACAATACAAAAACTAAATAACAAGATCAAATAAGAATTTGTGATTATCACATTTCTTGTCTACTAAGGTGTAAATCTTTCCTTCCACATTTAATGTTTTTAGAAATTGAGATGTGTATTACAACCGATGTTAAAAGAAAACTTCAAGGAAGAGGAATAAATCATGATATAGGTATCCTCCCTTGTGTATTAAGTGAACCATTTCTAGAAGGTACACCTTAGGGTGATTGTGTGACTCTTACTTGAAACTCAAACAACTAAGACTTGCCTAAAATGTCTGCTAAAATTATAATACTGTGTTGCAATACTGAAACAAATATTTATTGGATAAGGGGAGGACTGTTGTAAACATAGTAAGCAACACAAATAATGGCAGTAGAGTCTGCTGAATTTGATAGGATAACTTGAAGGAATTCAAAGTGAGGAGAGGTTGGCATGTTTGTTTTATTGACCTTGAAAAGTGATTATGCTGAAAGCCTACCCTTCAAAAACTGCTCCCACTTTTAAGATAAGCTAAATATGTAGTTAAACTTAAGAGGAGAGCAAAATGATGTGCTCAGTCAAGTAGAAAATGCAGGAGAAACCCCAGTATGCTTCATTATGCTTTAAGGTTATTCTTTGAGGAAGTAAGTCAATGGTGCTTGGGAGAACCATTGGTGGGAAGAGAGCAGAAGGGATGTCCAAGGGGCACAGGGAACTTTGGGGGGTGATGGATATGTTTATTTTCTTGGGTGTAGTGATAGTCCATGGGTATACACATATTTCAAAACTCATCAAATTATTCACCTTAAATATGTACATTTCAGTTATACCTCCAAACACTGAAAAGAAGCTTCTGTCAATAATAAAGATACTACACAGATCACGACCAGCGGGATGGATTATCAAAGGCAGCATGGTATGAGATGCCATGCCAAAGTGATTCAGGAGAATCTCCATACTCTTAATAACATCTGAGATCATCATGACTTTCATCACCAACATCAGCATTTATTAATTGTTCACTTTGCAAAAGGCAGGCATCCTACAAAATAATTTGCTTGTATTATCTTGTTTAATCCTCCTACCACAGGTTTATCTCACTATCATTCCCATTTTACAGATGTGGGAAAACAAAGTCATAAAGAAGTAAAAATCCTACCCTGGATTACAGAACTAGTAAGAAGAAGATGCAAGGTTTGACCTGGTCAGGGCTGAGTCCTTGACCCACTAGTCTAGGGGGTCCTTAGTGCTGGGAATAGGGGACTTCCAGGTTGCTATTTGATAGGATTTTTCATATTGGTACTTAAGGATAGAATAAGGAACAATGATATGTTTTAAAAACTTACATACCTTGCAAGGCCTCTATAAGTATGTCAAGACTGTGGCATATTGGAAAGCAATTGCCAACTGAGGGTCTGCCTTGACAACAGTATGCAGGGACTTGAGTGGGTCTGTGGCATGAGCAGCATGCAGTTAGGACTTCCACATGTGGTGAACAAGGGGCAGAACTGCCTGTTTTGGTTATTTCATTACTTTTTTAGAAAAAGAGGTGGTGAATCAAAGGTGTAGAGGGAATTGGAAACATTGAACATTTCCAAATATCTTGTTCTGTGTGAGGTATATATTTTTGGTTGTTGCTGTTTTATTTTTACTGTGGTAAAACATTCATAACATTATATCTAGCATTTTAACTATTTTAAAATATTTTATTTACTTTTAGAGAGAGAGGAAGGGAGGGAGAAAGAGAGGGAGAGAAGCATCAATGGGTGGTTGCCTCTCACATGCCCCCTCCTGGGGACCTGGCCCACAACCCAGTCATGTGCTCTGGCTGGGAATTGAACCAGTGACCCTTTGGTTCACATGCCAATACTCAAACCACTGAGCCACACCAGCCAGGACAGCATTTTAACTTCTTAAGTATACAATTTAGTACATTAAATACATCTGTTGTCTTATTTTTAAGGTTAGTATTTCTTTCTAGGGAGACAGCATGCATTGTGGTTAAGGGTGTAGGGGCTGGAGTCAGACGGGTAGGTATTTGGTTTCCACTACTAGTGTACAACCTTGGGCAATTTAATAACCTCTCTATCTTTCAGTTTTCTTATCTGTAAAATGAGGAAACTTTCATTGATAAAGACCTGCTGCAAAGAGTAAATGCACAGACCTTCTGCAAAGAGTAAATTATTGATAAAGATGAGACAGTAATGCTGCAAAGAGTAAATGATACGATGTATGTAACTTGCTCAGTATAATTCCTGCTATAGAATAAAACCTTTCACTATGTTATAGAAAACATAGTTCTAATTTTGTCTAGCATTTCTGTGAGTCAGAGATTCCTAATCTGGGGCATGTAATAAACCTTAGGGTGTCATGACTTGGGCTTGAGGACAACTGTGGTTCTCTCAATGATGTGCAGATTCATTTGTCTTCTCCATGTGAGTATTTGGGAACCAGGTACATGGCTTTTCTTCTATTCTCAAAGTTAGAAGTGCAAGGTAAAACCAGAAAACTAATCAGAGAAATACATATAATCGGATCAATCTTGCTCCACCTGCTACTCAGGGGCCTGTGATCATTGGACTAAGTTTCATCTTCCCTCTGTAGAAGAGCAAAATGCTTATTCTTTGTGTCAGGGACATAGTGCTGAATGTAAGGCAGCACAATTAATATTCCCTACAGTTGTGGCCTGCAGTCTGCATAACTGTACTGACTTTGTCCCTCATTCTTAGAACAGCATAACTGAAAATTGAATGTCCCACAGGCTGGTAGGGTTGCTGTGGGAGTGTGAAAAGCAAGTCAAGGGCTCACAAGGTCAAGAGGCTCTGCCTCCCTGTGCCTCACATGCCCCTCTGTATCCTAGCTTCACATGGTACATCACCCATGCCTCAAACAGCATTTTAATGTGCTTGCAGATTACTTGGGGATATTATAAAAATGTTGACTCTCACTCAGTAAGTCCTGGTGGGACTGAGATTCTGTATTTATAACAAGTTCCTAGGGGACTACACTTGGAGTATTAAGGCTCTAATCTCTTCATGCTGTAGTTATTAGTTTACTTGCCTGTCTCTGGGTAAACTAAAGGCAGGAAGAGGACATTATTTGATTCTATTTCCCAGGGCTTTCATACAGAGAGGACATAGAAGTTGAAAGTAATTATTTATTAAGTGAATGAAAGGAAGGAAGGAAGGAAGGGGGCAAGGAAAGGAGGGAAGAGAAAAGGAAGGAAGGAAGGAAGATGGAAGGAAAGGAAGATGGAAGGAAAGGAAGAAAGAAGGAAAGGAAAAAAGAAAAGACAAAGAAAGGAGGGAAGAATTGGGGAGGAAGGAGAAAGAGAGAGAGATACACAATAGAAGACCAAGGGCCTTTTCTCTGAAGGCATGAAGGTGTTATTCTAGGTACCTTTTCCAGGGAACCTTCTCAGATACTTTCCATGTACTTTTCTGTCTTAAAAGATAAAAATTTCCTTCCTCTCTGGGATTCCAGGAAGGCTTTCTCCTGAGCCAGAAAAGGGGAAGGAAACAGAAGTTCCCACACCAACTACTAATAGAGAAACTGGAATTTGTCAAACACTGATTCTGAAAGAATGAGAACATTCCCTGTGTATTGACATTTATCATGCAAAATCCACAGTAGGCATAACAATCTCCAGGACATAGAGATGCACAGAACCATTTTACACACATGCAATACAGGTTTAATTTAGGCAACTACTGCAGCCTTACTGCTAACACACGAAAAGGGGAGACTAGGGAAGAAGGAGAAAGGTCTTGGGAAGGTACTTCACAGGCACAGACATAGAATAGGATTGAAAAGTCCAGTCAACTTCTGTTACTCAGATAACACCAGGTGGAGAGAGTTGTAACCGCAGGTGTGACCACATATTACCTTTCCTACTCAGAGTCACTGCTGTGTTTACTTGTGAGCGAATCATTTCACAGACAGAACGTGAGTGCCATGAGTGGGAATGCTGTGCCCAGATGTCACACTATTTTGTCAGGAAATGATGAATCACTCTGGAGCCCTCACATCCACTTTCCCATGACCTTGGAGCAACAAAGGGCAGCTGAAGAAAGATTCTGGGCATTTGCTTTCCCTAACAAAGCAACAGAAGGCCCAGATTAAGCTGGCCCTTTTGAAACTTAAAAGGAACCACAATTTGTCACTTTTTAAGGGGACAAACTGATTAATGGGCAGTGAATAATATCAAGACAATTCCCTGATTAAGTGTGTAGCCATTGTAAGTACAGATTCAAACCCTTAGAAAGAAAGAAATGCTGACCTTTTTTGAGTTTGGCTGAGTCTACTTGTAAGTTTCATATTTTTAAAGAAAGTAAAAATTGCAAAGATAATATTTAAAGAAGCATTAAGAGACACATGGGGAAAAACAAGCCTTTAACACAAGTTCTCAATGCAGTTAGCTCACTAAACATGGTCTTGATTGTTACCATCCATCTTTTACCACCATCCCAGCAAGGGCCACAAAACCTAGAAAAAGAAACCCATCTTCACCAAAACTTCAATGCTGTCTGAAAGTTTCTGGGATGATGATAATGGTGATGATAAAAATTAAGTTGTAATTGAAGCTTGCCATCCAGTGGGTGCTCTAGGTATTCTTCATATATTAAGTTGTTTACTCCTCATATAAAATTGATGATTATTTAAACTTATTTTACTGATGAGGATTCTGAGTTTAAGTAACTTACCTAAAGTTACACAGCTGGTTAGTGGAACAATTTACTCAAACTTAGGGAATCTCGCTGGAGGACATCAGTTCCCCTCAACATATAACACATTTATTGAGATATAATTGACATATAACATTGTGTACATTTAAGGTGTAAAATGTATTGATTTGATACATTTGTATATTGCAACTTGATTACCACCATAGCACTTAGCTAATGCCTCCATCACATCACATAATCATGTCTTTTTTTGTGTGATGAAAGCATTTAAAATCTACCCTTAACAACTTTCAGATGTGTAATACAGTATCAACTATAATCAACAACTGTAACACCATACTGTTCATAGCATCTCTGGAACTTATTCATCCCCTAAATAATTTCTTCCACCCATATGCTCCTGGAAATCACCATTTTACTCCCTATTTATATCAGTTTGGCTTTTTTAAGGTTCCACATGTAAGTGAGATTGTGCATTATTTGTCCTTCTCTGTCTGGCATAATACCATCTAGGTACATCCATGTTGTTGCAAATGGCGGGATTTCTTTTTTCTTATGGCTTCATAGTATTCCATTGTGTGTATATGTATAAATATATGTATATGTGCATATATCACATCTTCTTTATCCATTCATCCATTAATTGACACTTGTGTTGTTTCCATATCTTGGCTGTTGTGAATGATGCTTCCATGAGCATGTGCTTTGAATTCCTCCTTGTGCTGACAATGATGATGCTAGCACACTAAATGCTGTGCTTACATGGCATTGCAAAATCTATAGTATTGACTTCAACCATCTAGGAAGTGGCACTCTCACCTCTAATGTTTCATAAGAATATGAGATAACCATTGCTTCAACAGATTGATGAGTTTGATCAAAATGGTTCAGTTTAAGTCAATCACATAATGAGTGCCTGGTAAGTGCTTATTGTGGCATCAGAGAGGAGAAAAAATTATAGGAAAGAACATAACAGACACAGATGACATGTCTTCTAAAAGATGTGTTTGAACTAAAGATATCTCAGCCTAGAGAGGCCTCACCAGGAGGGTGTATCTCACTGAAAGGATGCTCCAGCATCTTTTAGTCCTTCCATTGTTAACAGCACCCCAAACTTATCTTGAAGATTTAATCTCCCATTCTCCCAAGATGCACATTTTTGTTTTGATGTAATAGGGCAGATGAATGACTGGAGCTATGACACTTGGAGTCAGTTTCTTGGGAATTCAAATCTGAGCAGAGTAATACAAAGACAAAAATAAAAAACAAGAACAAAAATCAAAAATACTAACATCAACACAAACTATATTTCTTGGAGAAGGTATTAATTTGATTATTAACTGGATCTCTAGATCCTAGAGCTAACCTGCTGTGTACCCTTCTGGGTCTTGTACTTTACTGGTACTTGGATTCTGTGTGAGCTCCTGCATGTCTCAACAAATTTGTTTTGCGCCTAAGTTGCCCAGTTTCAGCTGCTTATAACCATATAGCCCTAATTGTACACCAAAATTACATATTTGGTTATTCTATAGATAGGTTAATAATATTCTATAGACAAGTTAATACTGAATCAGTCACTTTACAGAAGGTCTCTGTTGGTCACAAACAGGAGTGATCAGATAGGATTCAAATAAACTTGCTGATGAAAATCAATGCGATCATATTTTTTAAAGAAACAGCATATTAGAAATGTCCACCAAACTCTCAAACTCTCTATTTAGTCATTTCATTAACTGAACTGAGCACTGAATCAAGAATCAAAAGACCTTACTGCTAGATCCAGTCAAACCACAAAAAGACCATGTGTCCTTGGGGAAGTTTACTTCTCTCTGAGCTTATTTCATATGTGATCTTAAAATGCAGGGAGGGTCCTTGAGTATTTCTTTTCTGTCAGAGATTCTAAGGTTCTACATGAAAGAACTATGCTTCAGAAATTACTGAGGAATTGAGTAGATGCATCTTAAGACCTTTTCCCCTCTGAAAACAGAAATTGTTTTCACATGGATAGGTAAGATGGAGTTGAGGTTCAACTTGACTCCTTGAGTAGAACTCTAAGGTATGCATGTTACAGATGATTTCGCTGTCATGACCTTCGGAGAAGAGCTCTAAGGGTAAGGATTATTAAATAGCTCTCCCATCATTTAACTGATATCTAGTTATGGACCAACCCCAAGGAGGTCAGTAGCAAATGTAATTTAATTCTTACCTATTAATAAATGGGTTTTAGGTTAATTTAAATCTTCGAAGGAACTTTAAGCAAAATTTATCATAAAGATTATGGGGTTATTTTGTTGGCAACTATTCAAATTTTATAATTTCAAGGTTCAAACATATCACTACAGAGGAACAAAAAATTACATCTCTCATTTTAAATAAACAGTTTGAGACCTGAAATGTATTTATCTTTTCATCATATTTCCTCATGATATACTCCTCTGACCTCCAAAAGCCACCCAAACCACATTTTTCCTAAAGCTATTCCTGACCTGTTTCTGTTTGTTCTAGCGTTCACTCCTTTTGCAATTTAATGACATCATTTCCCAGCCCTGTGGTCAGTGGCCTTGAGCTGAGCAAAATGGTCAGTTCATATGTGAAAGGCTAAAATCAAAGGGTTCAGATCAATTCCATTCAGAGCTAAATCCATCAGATAGGATAAGAGAAACTAATTGACAAGAAAAGTTTATTTCTTGCAGGTATCATGAAAACTTAGAATACAAACATAAATTTACTGACATATATTCTTATACCAATGTAGGTTTTCTTTCAAAAATAATTTTAGATGACATACTTTCTTCAATTATTATTTTTATTCTGTTTCATTCATTGACATCAAGATTGAAATTAAGGTTAAATAAAATATGTGGAAATCTTTTCACACAACTTTGGGGCTTTACAATAGATGTCACATCTTGAGTTCTGACATTGAACCAGGCATTGTTATGAACTGTGCTTAAATTCCATCATTTGACCTTACTTCTCATTAAATCAGATGCTATACTATTGCATTTTCCTGATAAGGAAACTGAGCTTCAGTGTAGTAGAGTATGTGCCCAAGGTCACACAGCAAGGGAGTGGCAGAGCTAGGATTTACATCTAAGTCTATTAAGGTTCATTATTTCAGTTACTCTGCCATGTTAACAAATTCAAGGAGAATCTGAAGGAAAAAGAAAGCAGACATTGCATTTTTGAAAAATTAACTGAAAATTATGACAAAGGGAAAAACCATTTACTCTTTTTAAATGGCATTGCTCAACAAAAACTGCTGATGTCTTATACAAGAACCACTCCTGATTTTGTATTTGACCCAATAGTCTGGAATCTTCCTGGGCTAAAGGGGAAGGACAATTGCATTGCTAATGTTGGCTCCTTGTCATTGAGAGGTAAAATCTAGAGGTGGTATGACCTAAGCAGAGATCTGTGGGACAGCAACCACTATTGGCTTTGAGTAGAGATTGCATTTGTAGGAGGATCTGCCTATGCAGTCTCCTCAGGCGGGGCCACATTTATCTCCAGAGAAATTTGACACTAACCATTTGTCAGCCATGGTCACATGTGCTTTCTGTTGCCATGCTTTATCCTTTTAGTCAAAGCAATAATTCCTCATTGTGAGAGAGCAACTGTCGGGTGCCAGGTGTTGATATTTTAGAAACATGCAGGGTAGCAACAGCTGTGGTGGCAGATTTCAATTTTTTCAGCCAAGCTGGTAATAGCATAGTATGCCAGATGCGATTAAAGAGTTTCTGTTATGAAGTCTTTCCATCTCCACCATTTGTGATGACCTTTCTCTTAAAGATTCCCCATGGAATTTACCATTGTTCTGAGGCATGACATGTCAAAAAGAGGCTGCACCTCCTTATTGCTGTCAAAGAGATCTTCAGGTTTTTCTGTACTGAGGCTCTCCACCACTGTGCCTGTTCTCGTTGTCATTATACATCAATCTGTCCACCTTCGTGTCAATTCAAATTCAATGTGAAATTTGCTTTTGCTTTCACATTGCTGTGGAGGGGAGGGGTGGGGGCATTTATCTTGAGCCTCACAAGTGCTGGCTATGGCATAATTATTACTGCTTTGGGTCATAATTATTGGTATGTTCTGATTTAATTAAGAGAGAAATAATACTTTAAAGAGATTTTTTTTACAGAATCTTTTGTTTCTCAGGTGAAAGCAGGACAGAGCCAACAGAAGTCAGTGTTACAGATTTTTTTAATAGGAAGTAAAATCAAGTCATCAAATAAAATGAAAATTCAGTTCGGTTCACGACTAGCGGGACATAACTTTGATATTTAATAGTTTAGCTTAGTGCTGTGCTCACACTGGTACCTAACCTCTTTGAGAACATTAAGAAAGCCATGCAGTTCTTTCTACAAAAAGATGCAAATATGCTTAAAGTTTATGTACTGTAGAGTAAACAAAGTCAGTCTGGCTCCCTCACCCAGATGTCTGGTGAACTAAGATTAAGTTCTGTTCTCATAGCCTCGAGACTGGGTTCAATATACTGTTCACATAGCCTTGAGTGGGGTCGTACATACAGAATCTCACTGTATTATACAATATTTTGGCTCCCTGCTGGCTTTGTGTGCATTTATTGTATAAGAGAGTTAGAGGCTTCTGGCTCGGGGACATATGGCTTACAGTGTACATGGTTTGCCCACCCTTGGAAGAGGCATGCCAAGCAAGCCCACAGCTCCATACGTTTTTTTCTGTCTGCCCAAATCCCATGTGAAAATGTCCAGCCTTGAATGGTTGCAACACATGTACACTTTCAGGTTTTCATGGATCTAGTGAAAGCTTTACAATGTAGGCTATAGATCAGTGCTGTTTAAAAAAACTTTCTGTGATGGAAATGTTTTGTATCTGCATTGTTGAATATGGTAGCCATGAGCCACAGGTGACTACAGAGCAGCTGAAATACGACGAGGCATGTCCAGAAAGTATCTAGCCATGTATGGTAACATGAGAGATAGAGCCATTTATTGAAGAAGATACAAGATACAAAAAACATTGTACATAGGACAATGAAACCTCAGTCCCCTTCAAAGTAGGCACCTTGGGACCTCACACAGTTCTCCCAATTGCTATCAGCTGCTCCATCATATTTTCCTGAATCTCTCACTGATGGTATGAAATCTCTTCCCTTTCAAAGGTGATTTGAGTTTTGGAAAAAGCCAGAAGTCATAAGCTGCCAAATCTGGGCTGTACGGGACTGAGTTACCTGGATAATTTGATGTTTTGCCAAAAAGCTCTGCACAAGACATGATGGGCTCATTGTATTGATAAAGCTGCCAATCACCAGTTGCCCATAGTTGTGGTCTTCTGAATCATTTAAATAGTTTCCACAGAGGAATGTTCAAGCTTAATGCAAAATGTGATGCAGATTTGTTGCTCTATTCACTGGATCATTTTAAATTTCACAGCCACAGAGTATACGTGCTCACTCAATGGCATCTACCAGCCCCACTGACTAGTACAGTGAAGTCGTCATTGTTCATGCATGCACATTCCAGTCCACTCTCTTTGGCTGCCAGTTTATCAATATTATGCAAGCCATTCTTGTTATATTAACAATGGCCGGATATGTATTTTTTCTTTCTAGACTCTGAATTGTATTCTATTAATCTATGTCTATCCTTAGGCTACTACCACCCTACTATGGCTTTCTTGTGAACTTTGATATTGAAAAGTATGACTTCTACAGTTTTGTTTTTCTAATTCAAGATTATTTTGACTATTCTAAGTCTTTTTTATTTCCATAGGAATTTTAGAGTGAGTCTGATAATTCCAGTAAAAAAATAATCCAGTAAGGACTTTTATAGAAGTTCTGTTTAATCTAAAGATCAATTTGAGGATTACTGCCATTTTACCAAAATTTCTTTAAATCTTCTGCCCAAAACCAAAGATTTGCATTCCTAAATATATTCACTTAAAATTCTTCTCCAACAATCATGTTTCACAGCATTTTCCTTTCATTTATTTCAAATGTTTTTACATTCATCTGCTAACAGAATAATTTTCAAATTTTATTATAATAATAGTTTTATGATAACTCAAGTTATTTCTCATTCATTTACTTAACAATATTTTGGTGTGCTTGTTATGTTCCCTGTACTTTTCTGAGTATTCGAATTATAGTAATTTGAATCTTCTCTTTTTTCTCATAATTCCAGCTAAAGGCTTGTCATTTTTGCTGATCTTTTCAAAGAAACTTTTAGTTTTATTAATTTTTGGTGTATTTTTTATTTTATTAATTTCTGCTCCACTGTTTATCTTCTTCTTTTTGTTTGCTCTAGATTTAGTTAGCTCTTCTTTTCCCAGTGTTTTAATATGGAAAATTAGGTTATTGATTTGAGATCTTTATTCTCTTTTAACATAGGCAATTACAACTATAAAATTTCTTCTGAGAACTACTTTAGCCTGCATCTGATAAGTTGGGTATGAATGTTTCATTTTTATTCATCTAAGTATTTGTTCTTGCAACTTGTTCTTTGATCCATTGATTAGTTATACACATAGGTTCATTTTTGAAGTGTAATTTGGTTCAATAAATTAACTATGGAAGGAAAACATACCAATTTCTCACCTGTTTTATTTTGATATTTAAAAATTAGTCATTTGGATTCAGGAAATAAACATATTCTGTAATTATCATGTAATTTTTCACTGCTACATCTTTGTACAGGTCCTCAAGCTTTCACATGGGCACAAGTTACCTGGGGAATTTGCTAAAACACAGATTCTGTAGGTCTAGTATGGGGCCCAAGATTCTGCCTTTCTAATAAGTTCCCTGCTGGTTCAGAGAACACTTTGAATAGGGAGGATCTGGCAACTACCTGGAATGCCCTTTCCATTTATTATTTGTGATTAGGTGCAAATGGCCCTTTTCCTGAAAACTCCTGCCCTTGCCTTTGTCCTTGTCCTCAGGAGTGCATATTTTTTTTCTTTAACCTTTAGCACCCTCCTTTTACTGTTTATTTCCACTTGTCCCATTCTTATTTCTTTATATATTGCTTTCTCCCAAAGGACCAGGAGACTAATGAGAGCAGAATCTCTGTTCTCTTCATGACTTTATTGAGTGGTTTAGTGTTGATGGCTCAGACTAGATGCTTATTAATTATCCATTGAATCAATAAAGATAACTCACACTTAATATATATCTGCTATGAGCTAGTGCAGTGTCAAATGCTCTGCAGACAGCACTTAACCATCAGACCAGCACTATGCAGAAGATACTGTTATCTCCATTTTGCAGATGAGAAGTAAAAGCTTTGTTGGTACTCATGATTAGTTGAGTTTGATTCTGGTTTCCTTAGAGAATTAACTCACTCCAATTTAACCACACTGAGCAATTCTCTGAGGAATCTAACAAATGCTACATTTTACTTGTGTATATTATGACAGCCAGTTTAGAAAAAGAAAAAACAGCAATATCTTTTCTTCTCATGCTTTCCCTGGGCAGTAAAATAAGATGGGCAGTAACATTGCTGTTGTTACTCTAGCCCTCCCCTCACCTCTTCTTGCTTGGTTGGTGCATTTGCCTGCATCTTTGTCTCCTGTCTCCAAATCCCTCTCTTCTATGCTTCCTCCAAAATGTGGACCTTATCATTTCACTAGCTGAAGTTTTCAATTACTCATAGTTGCCCAATAAGACAACGTCCAAATTCCTTAAGTCAGCTTACAATCTTCCTACAAGCAACTTGTTTGGCATCTTGAAGAGGATACTTCTGAATACTCTCTTCCCACTGATCTCAATGTCCTTATCAACCTGTTCCTTGCCAACTCATACTTCAGATTCACTTCCTACAAATTCTATTAAGAAATGATCTCTGGACTATTCTGGGCTTGAGGCTTCTTCCTTTGTGCTTCTTTGGATTATACACATACCTCTGATGTAGTTGCCACATTTTATAGTGGTAATCTATTTATGTTTTCATTACTGGACAGTGAGCTCCTCAAGGTTAAGAAATGTCTCATCTTCCTATTTCCAGCACATAGTACAGGACTTGGCATTCAACAGATATTGTTGAGTAAAAAAAATTGGTCAAAATATAAGTGATTTGGGCCTAAAACACCTGACTATTAACCTTATATACAAACAGAGTTGTTTCAGTTATTCCCAAAGCTCTCCATGTGTCTGATATGAAGTAAGTATCACATCTGCTGCTAAGTAGTTAGAGTGAGCATGGAGTTGTGAGTTACTCAGAAGAGGCACAAAGTCATTCATCTTTGCATCTCTTGGCTCATATAGAACAGTTTTTGAACATAGAAACTATTCCACAAAGATTTGCAGAACTGAAATGAACTTAACTACCTTCTTGGGTTTTAGCCAAGTTATTATAAAGCCCCCCACTACTCTGGGGAAACAATTATCTCCTAACACAGGGGTGAAGGGTCTATTGCAATGCTTTGATGTTTCATACTCTCACATTCCTACAGTAGGAGAGATGTTCAAAACAGGTGGGCATACTGTCTACTCCGATTACATTGCTCTGTACCTGACCCAGAGAATGGCAATAGAGCAAGTGTGAAAGAGGACAAAAATCAGCTGAAGAAGCAGTAATGATTCACAGAGGGAAATATATTTCAAATTGAAACATGCTCATAGCTCCAATCTCTTTTTCTTTTGTGGTATTAGAAATGAATTTGTGGGTGAATATCAGAACATGGCTCTCTTAAATGACTTCTTCACAGAGTGGCCTCTGGCAACCTCGAATTCACTCTTTTTCTCACTTACCATTCTGCAAACATTTTTTTAGAGCATAAGCTACCCATGAAGCACTGTGAGAAGCACCACTAGGACAGAAGATTAGGTACAGAAAATATAGAGTCATAAAGCATTGGCTTTTTAAAAATAACATTTTCAATATCAAATGCAAGAAACTTCACACACAAACAGGAATAATACCAGTAACTACTTTAAGTCATAAGGGTTTTGAAATTCAGACTTGCTATTGGATATTGCAAAACCAATAGCTGAGATAATGATTCTAATGGTTATATATTATCAATATTTGCCACTCTAAGACAGTGGTAATTAAAATTAATGCAACTGCTCCTAGAATGAAGACAAATATTAATATGGCCTCTGCTTTCTTCACCTCCTACCACACTGCCCCCTCCTCCATGTACTTCAGACACACTGGCCTTTATTCAGAGTGGCTTTTTAAAGATGATTTTTAAATTTATTGATATGAGAGAGAGAGATATCAATTCATTGTTCCACATGTCTATGCACCCATTAGTTCATTCCCATATGCACCATGATGAGGGATTGAACTCACAACCTTGGCGTCTTGGGATGGTGCTCCAACCAACTGAGCTACCCAGCCAAGGCTGTGTGGAGTCTTGAGCACTTTTTGCTCCTATGTTAAAGTTTGCTCATACTGTTCCTTCTGCCTGGAACATTCTTATCTTCCTTCCCCAACCCTTATTTATCTTCAGAAAAGCTTCCCTGGTTTCCTTAGTCAGGGCATATCCTCTTCTAATATATCCTCCCAGCATCATGTATCTCCCCCTCAGGGTATTTATGGCAGTCACAATGTTTTAATATCTTATTTTTATTTACTTATCTGCTATCTCTACTAGACTCTAAGTTCCATGAAAGTAGGAATATGAGCTCCTCAGGGCTCAGCAAGATACAGGGAACATAGTAAATATTGTTGCATAAATGAATGAAAAATAAAAAGAGGTTTCATGAAAAATAGTATTACTATAGTTATTACTATTATTATATTAAAGTTTGAAAATAATTTTTTGTTAGTAGATAACTATGAAAAAGTTCAAAGTGAATGAAAGATAAAAGCTATGGAATAGGACCACTGGAGAAGAATTTCAGATGAATGTACCCAAAGAGGTGGGTTTAATGTGGATTCTAAAAAATGAAGAATGCTAGACATGCACATTATAATAAAGGGAATTAATAGATGAATTATAAGAATTTTCTAAAAAGCTGTCATGATAAGAAAAATATGAACCATAGTCCTTTCAAACAATAATTAAAAGGAAGCAGTGACAGGTAAAACATCTCATTCATGGTAGAAATGGAGAATCCTCCTAAACTGAGTCTAAAAGATGTATAAGAATATAAGTACTTTAGATAACAATCAAAACTAACTGAACCTGCCCTGGAGATTTAACCAACATGAACTATGAATAAGCATGTAAACTATGTATATAAGAGTGAAGCAAGGGTGTGAGTATATGGAAATTAAAAGTTGAGATTAAAATATCTGTCAGAAATCAGAATGCTGTGCCAGTTGGTGATTTGCCTTAAGCTTCTCTCCCTAAGAACTCACATTGCAAGAGTCCAGTTGTTCATTTTGACACAACCATTTGTTTTTGGTGGACCACCTAGAACAAGGTCTTAGACTAAGTTCTACATTGAAAGAAGTAAGAAAATGGCTTATTTCTTAGCCTTGAAGAAGCCTATGGGTCACCAGATGATGTGCATGGCCAGGAAAACTTAGGTCAATAACCAAACTCTCTTTTTTGAAGGCTGATGGTAGAGAACTCTTGGCTAGAGGTGGCAGGAGTATTTTCCAAAGGTGACTTCCAAAGTTCACAGGGAACTAGCACAAAGGAACATGGCTTCCTTAGTAATTACAGAGTCCCTTAACCTTTGGCTCCAATGATTTAAATGCTTAGACAGGAAGTAGTTCAGGGGATTGCCATGATGTCAAAGCCCAGGTGCACAGGAGCAGACTTGCTCCAAAATGACATTCTCACCTGTTTTCTCCATCTCCACTCATCGTTCACCTCCATCCTTTCCTAATTCCTGGCACCATGTGCTTTCCTGGCTCTCTAAGTAGTGGGCTTCTCTGCAACATGACTCTTATAAAGAGCCTATGATTCATTATAGAAGAGATTGAAGTTTGGATAATCAGTTGTGCAGTACACCTTGTTCATAACCAATTTTATGCTTGTTTTCACCCTCTAAATGGTACACAACCAATTTACTGAAGGCTTAGGATGAATTTGCACATATTGGTGCTGCCGAAAGTCTCTGGGCATAATATTACTGACAATGAATATTTTCTTGGCTTCCTAATACTTAAGGGAATGAAAAAGAAACTGTTTTGGAAGGAAATTTCACCAGCATCAAGAAATGTTCATAGCCTTTGACACAACATTAACACTTTGCTTTTTAAAAACCACTTTAAGGAAATAATCTGTATACTGAGAAAAACTATATACACAAATACATTTATTTTTGCATTTTTTATAATACCAAAGAAATGGAAACAATTCAAATTATAAATAGAGGAACTGATAAGTAAAATGTGGTATGTCCATTTGTGGAAATAAAGTATTTTTTGTCGATGGTAGTTATCAAGACCAGGAAGAAAAATGAACAAAATCACTTAGGACTAACGTAAAGTGAAAAAATCAGGATAAAAGTTAATTGTATGTACAAATTATAAATAGTAATAAACACACACAATAAAATACAAACAAGAACATATTAAATCATTCCTAGATGAGTTTTGAAATTGTGAGGAGTTGTGAGGCTGCTTTTATCTTCATCTTTATTTTCTAAATGTACAGTCTTGTGAGTGTGATTTTTTAAAGGGAACTTTATGGGAATATAATTCACATACCATGAAATTCATTTTTTTAAACTGTACAATTGAGTGATTTTCAGCACAGTCACAGAATTGTGCAGTCATCACTATCCAGAACATTTTCATCATCTCTAAAGGAAATGTGGTACCTTCATTAGTCACTCCCCACTTTGCCCTCCCTCTAGAGCACAGCAACCACTCATTGACTTCCAGTCTGTATGGATTTGGCTGGTCCAGAGATTCCATATAAATGGATTCACACAATATGGCCTTTGAAATTTAAATTCTTTCATTTAGCCTTTCAAGGTTTTCAAGGTGCATCCATGTTAGAGCACATATCAGTACTTAATTCCTTTCATGGTCCTATATTTCATTCTATGACTATCCCATATCTTTTTTTATTTTATTGTTGGTCAATATCTTATTTATTCACTTTTTAGTTATTATGATTAATACTTCTATTCAACTACAGGTGATAAGTTTCATTTATTGTGGGTATATATCTAGAAATGTAATTGCTGGGTCATATAGAAACTATGATTAACTTTTTTCAAAAATTAAAAAATTCAATTACAGTTGACATTCAATTATATTTTATATTAATTTCAGGTGTACAGTATAGTGTTTGGACATTAAAATTTACAAAGCAATCCTCCAATAAATCTAGTACCCACCTGGAATCACACATAGTTATTACAATATAATTGACTATATTCTCTATGCTGAACTTTATGTCCTAATGTCTATTTTGTATTTCTTAATACCAATTTGTATTTCTTAATTTTTTCACCTTTTTACTCATCCTCCCATCCCTTCCCATCTGGTAACCATCAGTCTGTTTTCAACATCTATGAGTCTGTTTTTGTTTTGTTTATTTACATTGTTCTTCAGACTCCACATATAAGTGATATATGTGGAAATTCTACCTGGTAGTAGCTACAAAGTCATCTGTGGTTGGTAGCTAACTGTGCTGGGCCTGGAAGCATGTGGGGGAGGTCACACTACAAACCAAGGCAGGTTGCCACCAGTACTGAGACCACTCAATAAAAGGGCACCTTGAGACTAGCTGCTGCCATCCAGCTGCCTTTAAGGCTCAGCCTGAAAGAGGTTGGATGGTGTCTGAGTTGGTTGATGTGGGGTCTTAGGGAATCTGCAGAATGGATTGAGTGGTGTTCACCAGACTAATGCAGATTCATATTTGGCTATGTGAGGGAGGGCTCAACACAGGGAAGATGGCACCTGCCTATTGACTGAGTGGGAGGAAGGCTCAACACAGGAAAAACAGCAACTCTCCCTCCAGTCCTTGCTCTGAAGCCACATGACTCAGTTTCTCTTTGTATGTCTCTGCCCCCCGCCCCTCTCTGCCAGAGCCCTGGGTGAGTGCCTATAAACAGGTAATTCTGTGCATGGGCTCTTTAGGAGGATGCCTAGGTTTACAGCAGCTTTCTGTTTCACTCAAATGGATGGAATTCCTGCTGATTTTCACATCCAGCTGTCACGGCAGATCCTCTTCCCTACACCAGTGCCCTGGCTGGGGAGCCCAATGAGTGGATTGGACACTTCCCTCCTCTGGGGGACCTCTGCAGCTGAGATCCCAATTCTCACCCAGCTCACTTGGGTTTGGGGCCAACCCCTTTTGTGTCTCTACTTTTTCTATCAGTCTTGGCATGGCTTCTTCTTTATATACTTAGTTATAGAACTTATGTTCAGCTAGTCTTCACATGGCTCTCCAGGTTCATTGTTCTATAATTTAGTTGCAATTACAATGTGGTCATGGGACAGGTGAGCACAGTGTTTACCCACTCTACCATATTAACCAGGCCTTTCTAGGCCTAACATTTTTTATGATCTACCAAACTCTTTTGAAAGTGGTGACAGCATTTTACAATCTTGCCAATAATGTGTGAGCTATTCCAATTTCTCCACATCCTTGGCAACATTTGCTATTATTTGTTTGTGTTTTTTAGACATTTGAGTCTTTTAGACATCTGTGTGTTAAGTGGTATCTCACTGTGGTTTTGGTTTGCATTTCCCTAATGATTAATAATGTTGAGTATCTGCATGTGATTGTTCATCTGTATGTCTTATTTGGAAAAATGTCTATTCAAATCCTTTACCCATTGGGATATTTATAGTTTTATTATTAATTATAAAAGCTCTTTATATATTCTTATACAAGTCCCTTATCATGTGGGGGACCTTTGTCCAGCAAAGCTTTCCTGGCTATCATGGATGAGAATAAGTCTACCAAGATGTGATCTGCTTGGGGAGGAAAGGTGGCCAATCTCTCAGGGGAGAAGGGCCTCCTTCCCTGAATCTTTATTGAGTTCAGCTCACACAGAGATACATAATGTGCACACAAAGCTCATCAACTAATATCCAAAAAGCTACAGTCATGAAAAACTGACATCATTTACAGATAATAGTTGAAGAAACACAGGAATTGTCTCTGGTCAGGCTTGGCTTTAGCTCAAGTGTCTGATTCATACCAACAGGGCAGAGCAAACCTCAAGGAAACAATGTATATTCTTTCTCTGGCCAGATTCACCCCCAGGAGTTGTCTGTTCCAGTACAAGGCTGCAGCTGCCTTTGGCATTATTTTCAGGCTGAGTCAGGTGGAGAAAGCAAAGCAGCCAAGAGATTAGGAGACTTTTTACAGATAGAATGACGACCCAGGCTATGACAAAGCTGAGGGGTAAGGGTCTTTCTGCCCTTTCTCTACAGTCCCCTAAGTCCTTTCATGATGGTCCCTTTGTGACTGTGGCTGTCTTAGGTTTTTCCTCCCTTGAGGAATCTTACCCATCATTGGCCTAACCAGTCATCTGCCTGGGCCAAACAGGGGGATATGAGAGAGGGGATAGGTTTTGTCTCCTTAGTGTCTCATGGCCCTAAGGCCTTTTCACTCAGCCCTGGCTATGGGACTCTTTTGTCCGTTAATGAGGCTATAGTCCCTCAAACCAAATGGGATGGCTCTCAACATTATCATGTATAAGATCTGCCTAGAAAAAGTTTAGCCATTGGTGAGATAATGAGAATGGTTTTCATGACATTGATGTAACCTGGCAGTCAAGGAGAATGGAATGGAATGCACATGTGTGAACAATGACAACTTCACTGTACTAGTCAGTGTGGGCAGTACATGCCACTGAGTGAGCATGTGTACTGTGTGGCTGTCATATTCAAAATGACTGAGTGAGTAGAGCAATGGATCTGCATCAAATTTTGCATTAAGATTGAACATTCCTCTGCAGAAATTATTCAGATGATTCAGAAGGCTGCAGCTATGGGCAACTGGTGATTGGCAGATTCATCAAGACAACACACCTGCTCATGCAGCACATCTTGTGCAGAGTTTTTTGGTAAAACATTAAATCACACAGGTGACTCAGCCCTTCTACAGCCCAGATTTGGTGCTCTGAGACTTCTGGCTTTCCCCAAAACTAAAATCACCTTTGAAAGGGAAGAGGTTTCAGACCATTGATGAAATTTAGAAAAATACAATGGGGCAGCTGATGACAATTAGGAGAACTGTATGAGGTCCCAAGGTGCCTACTTTGAAGAGATCTGAGTGTCATTATCCTATATACAATATTTTTGTATCTTGTATTTTTAATAAATGTCTCAATTTTTCATATTACATGGCTGGATACCTTCTGGACAGTCCTCAATGATTTGCAAAGATTTTTTCTATTCCAGGGTTTATATGGATGAAGCCCAATATTTCTAATGTGGATGAAGTTCAATTTATTTTTTCTTTTGTTATGTGTGTTTTTGATGTCATAGCTAAGAAACCATTGCCTGATCCAAGATCATGAAGATTTATTCCTATGATTTTCTAAAGATTTTTATAATTTGAGCTCTTAAATTTAAGTATATCATATATTCTTAATTTTGTGTATGGTGTGAAGAAAGGGTTGAACTTTATTTTATTGTAAGCAGATACCAAATTTATCCAGGACAATTTTTTGCAAAGATTATCTTTTGCCCATTGAATTTTCTTGGCACTTTGTCAAAAATCAGTTGACAATAAATGAAAGTGTTTATTTCTGGATTTTTAATTCTATTTTATTGATACCTATTTCTCTTCTTATGAAACAGCACATTGTCTTGCATACTGTAGCTTTATAGTAAGTTCTGAAATTGGGAAATGTGAATTATTTAGCTTTGATCTTTTTAAAGATTGTTTTTGCTGCTCTTGTTCCTTGCATTTTTAGATGACTTTTAGAATGAGCTTTTGCAAAAATAACAGCTAAATTTTGTTAGGAATTCTATTGAGTCAGTAGGCAGTTTGGAGAAGTATTACCATATTAACAATATTAAGGTTTTTGTGAACCTAGAATTTCTTTAGATCTTTCTTAATTTCTTTGAATGATATCTTGACACTTTTCAACATATAAGTTTTGTACTCCTTTGGTAAATATATTTCTAGGCATTTTATTGTAAATGGAACTGTTTTCTTAATTTAATTTTTGGATTGCTCATTGGTAGTAGATAGAAATACAACTAATTTGAGCTTGTATTTTACAACCTTGCTGAATTTCTTGAATGTGACTGTACAATACAAATGAATCATTTAAATAGGGGAAAGATTAGCATCCCCCTCAATTTTGTACAAAGGATGTGGAGACTCTGGGAATCTCCAATGAGGCCTAAAGATGTTCATCTATAAATATGATGCTCATTGGCATGAGAAGAAAAATATGGGAACCCAGCAAGCTTAAGGTTTTGGCAAGATGATGCACTTAGCTGGTGTGTTTAGAGAAAGTGGGTAAAATATGATATAATTTTGTGCTATTTTTGTGTTCCCAACCCAATCTGTATGTAGAAGCCCTAATCCCAAATGTGGTAGGTAGTATTTGTATGTGGGCCTTTAGTAGGTAACTAGGTTTAAATTAGGTCATAAAGGTAGAATCCCTATGGTGGAGTTAATATCCCTGTAAGAGGAAGAGACCAAATTTCTCTCTCTTCACCATATGTGGACATACTGAGAAAATGACTATCTGCAAACCAGAAAGAAGACACCAGACACCAAATCTGGCAGCACTTTAAGAATTAAATGTTTGTTATTTAAGCCAGTCTATTATACGTTGTCATAGCATCCCCAACTGACTACGACTTTTTGTTGGTTTATGGTTGAGATTTTAAGAAAGAAAAGCAAATGTGTGAGTACAGAATTTCTCAGCAATTTTAAACAACACCGATTTTAGAGAATCAAAGTGTTACAGAACAACAAGGGGGACTGAGGGCAGATGAGGCAATATACTATTACCCAAAAGGAACCCCCCAGGTTTGTTATGATCACCACCAGAGGAAAGATGTCTCTCCATGACAGAGATTAGTGAAAAGGAAAGGAAATGTTCATTTAATGCTATACAGACTTAAAGTAGTGACTTAATGCCTTCATCAAAATCCCAAAGTCCCTTAAAACACCACAAACACACACAGTCCTTCCTTCCCCCTTTGCCCAGTCTGGGGTACCGTATCTCAGGAAAAGAAATAGAAGTCCATGTCTCAGGCAGTCTCCCGTTCTTCCCAGGAATCTGTCTCGGCTGGTAGGCCTCCCTTGGTTCCCAGCACCATCAGCTGTGTCACCGGGATCTCTGCTAAAGCTGAGTGGTGGTTCCCCCTTCTAAAGTTGCGGGGGTCCCCACTCTGCCAAAGCCACATGGTTCTCCTCTCTCAATGGCTGCAAGGAGGGGGGTTGCCAGTCTGCCAAAGCTGAGTGGCGATTCTCTGCTAAAGCTGCATGGTGATTTTCTCTTGCAGGGCTGCGGGAGTCCCCACTCTGCTAAAGACCGGTGATTCTCTCTCCACTGGCTGCTGCATCTGGGTTTAAATCCCCGCAACAATCTTCCTTTGCAGCCCCATTTCTGACTCCTCCCACCATCAGCTACACTTGCTAGCCCTCTCAAATCCTTCCAGCTTTACTGGGCTGCCATCGTGGGTCTGGGCAGGTGTGGCCCCATATCATGGAGCCAATCTTCTCCAAGTTCCCACGCAGGTGCTGTAACTTGGGGGACCTGCCCCTCAGTTACATCTTGGTGGGGAAGTTACTTCCATTTCCCTGGCTCAGAGCATGGCCACAGCTATTTAACATATCTATGTAATCAGTTAAAGGTTATAGATATGTTAAATGACCATGCCAGAGGTTAGCTGCAAAGCTGTTGCTATGCAAAACAGCTCTCAATGGCCCTGCTCCATTTGTCCCTTCCCTCGACCCATACCTGTGTGTGTGTGGGGCAGGGACAGTGAGGACATCCTAATATTTCTTAAACACCTTGAGTTCTGGACCCCATTTAAAATCCCTTGGGGCCCCCTTTGGCTGCACCCTGTTACACCAAGCAAGTGAGTTGACCCTGCACTAACACTGAGAGATTTCTGAACTGGTAGCAGCTCTAGTTTGGCTCTTAACACCATAAGAACAGAAAATAAGTTTTGATCAGGGCCTAGGGCCTGATCAGTTGGGGAGAGAGAACCAAATCCCTGCATGAAGCTGGGCCCTGAAAAAGTATAACTCCAGTGCAAAGAGGACTAATAATTTCCACCCACTAGCTCAAGGGAGAAATAGGGAGCTTATTTTTGTGTCCTGGATTTGAGTGGAAAAAAATTAAATAAAATTTCTTGGGAAAATCAAAACTCTGAACTTCCCAGGGGGGTCTAATGTACAGCATGGTAATTATAGTTTTCAATACTGTGTTGTATACTTGCAAGTTGCTCTTGTTGCAGAAAAGACGACTCAAACGGCTTCAGGGTTTGCGAAGTGGAGTTTCATTCACGCATGCGAACCCAAAGGAGGCAGTCTCCAAATTCTGGGCCCCGAGCTCAGGCGGGGGCTTGCTTATATTTTTGCTACAAAGGTGGAAGGAGGAGCGAGGTGGAGTGCAGTTGCTGGCAGGAAGCCATTTTACAGAAGCAGAATGCGGGGGTTAGTGTGTGGCTTTGAGATAACTGCTATCTGAGAATGGCCACTGCTCAGTATGTCCTGTCACACTCTGAGAGTAGAGCTTTTACTATAACAATGACAATATAGTAACTGTGGGAGGATAAGGAAATATTAACCTTTATTGTGGTAAACATTTTGCAATATATGTACATGTCAAACTTACATAGTGTTTATGTCAATTATATATCAATAAAGCTAGAAAAAAACCCAATTCTGAATTTAAAGCCCTTGTGGATTTAGAGTGAAACTGTTTGCTCTCAAGCAGAGCAGGTAACTACCCCCCCGCCATTGAGAAAGTAGCAGAAACTTATATGGCCCAATAGTACACCTGGGTTATCTGAGAAGGGACCATAAAACCCACCCTGCAAGGGCACTTCAGTTGCCTAGGCTACATGGGATTTACATACATATACACAAAATAAGCCATATTGAAAACTAATACACAACCATCCATAGTAAACATAGAAGAAACTGACCCATCATGAGCAAAATTCAGCAAATAAACAAAAACAACAAAAAAATGGAAGAATTGGCATCACAAAGACTTGTGATAAATCTATAATAGTGACACTAAGTCAAATTTATCTGAAATGAGTAAAGTGATACAACAAGGAGTAGAAATCAAAAGAAAATGCACAAATAAATAATAAGAATACTTGTAAAATAACTCAGTTAAAGATGAGAGAGCAATCTGGAGGGATTTGTGGGTTGAAGGAGAGGGTAAAGCAATCTTAGCTTTAAAGAATGTATCTCTTTCAGCAGTCCTGTTTTAGTTTCAGTGTATCAGGAAACAATATATTTTTTGATAAATGGCATTGTACTCAAATACTGACACTTTTATTCCAAATATCTCTAACAGCTGTATTTCTTTAACTGTTAGCAATGAGTTCTATAATTAGAGCATCATAATAGATCCTGGATCAAAAGTCAGAAAATGATAACCAGGTGCTGTAGCCACTTAGTTCCTTATGCTTTGGGCATTCCATACAGCTGATGGCACTTCCACTTTCACTATAATGGCCCACTTTACTTCAGCACTGAATACCACTGGCTGAATCAAATCCATTCCTTCTTTGCTACTTTGTATTTAAAATAACAAGACATAGATGGTGTTCTATTTTTTAAGGCTTTCCTCTTTTAGAAGCTGGTACAATCTTCCAATTTAAACATATTCAGGTTGTTATTTCAGATATTTTCATGTTTCAATGGATTCTTCAATGACAGTGATCTGTATACAGTGACTTATAACCTTTTTGGGTATTCAATTATTTGTCACACATTTCAATAAATCTATTTTACTTTTCTTCTACTGTGAATGCTACCACTTTATTTCTTATTCCCTCTTTCTCTTCAAAGTGATTAAGGTCATTTACTATTGGCCCATTTAAAAAACAAAAATATGCCGACTATTCTTTAAGAAACTTGTGGTTGCTTATGAATGCATAAATGTCGAGGACTCCTGCCTGTGGGGTCCACGGTGTTATAGCTGAAACAAAAGACATTCACACGGACTACCGAATCCTATGGAGGAAAAGGGCCAGTGGCTGTTCTCTCAAGGGGACCAAAAGCCTTGGCCCTTACTCCAATGAGCTTTTATTGTCTTACTGGGCACATTACAAGAAGGTCCTCATTAACTATGCACAGGCCCACTTTAGATGGTTACCTTTTACAGAAAACAAAGGAGAGGATGCTGGCAATCACATCACTGAAGAAGGATATTTGCAAATGAAAAGGCACAAGTGGTTGAACTGGTTACACTGGTCCTTGGAAGGTTTAGGATGGTTTTTAGGAAGTTTCTTTGCAGTAAATGTTTGCCACTGGGGGCTGGGCCCACACCATGTAGTATGGTCCACTACACATAACATATATTTTTCCCTTACAGAAAACCTAATTCTCCCAAATGTTAATCATTGGACAAACTTTATAGCTAATCTTTAAGTAGGGTTCTCAGTATTCACATTTTCACTTTATTTTCTTTAGAAATATTCCTGTAGCAATTCAAATTAATAGTTCCTTTCAGTGTCTTTTCTTTATACATTACATGAGGACAAATATATTATTTTTCTTAAAGGATGCCAAATTCCCTAAGAGTTACAATAAATACCATTTTCTCCAGGCTCTTGATGATTTTATTAGAAACTCAGGCACAGAAAGTAATCATGTACCAATAATTGAACATTTAGGTATTGAAAATCTTGCCATTTGGAGTTAGATTTGCTGAATAACATGTTTGCTCATGGGAGCAAGCAGATCAGGCATTAGGAAGCATTTACCAACTTCAACTGCTGTAAAATCATCAAATGTAACTAACCTTTCTACTCACAAATAAGTCCTTTCTTAATCCAACAAGAAGTGGATGTATTCTGTCAGAGAAGAGCCTGGGTCTTCATGAATTCCTTCTTTTGCTGGGATTGAGATCTAACATAGACGCACCTGCATAACTATGCTAAAATAAAATGGAGTTCTAATTCTTTATTTTAAAATAATCTGTATGAAGAACTTCCAGAAGGACAGAGTAAGGGGCTCTGAAAATCTGCTCATCTATAAAAGCAATGAGAATAATGGCAGAAATTGTCAAAATCAACTTTTTCAGAACTCTGAAAATTAACAAGAGACTTGCAACAATCAAGGACTGTTGGGAAGGAAGAATGGTGGATGCTCAGTAAGAATAGTGAGATTTGTGACATTTTATCTTGTCCTAATCCTAGCCCTTGCACCTCAGCCACAGTAGTCTTTAAAACCAACATCTTCACAACCAGTGTAGCTGTGAAAATCAGTAGCCTAGCAGTTAGTGAAGGGGATAAAATGGGCTTACAGCTGCCCAAAAGCCTTATTCCTAGAGTATTTTTTACATTTGATCTGTTTGGTAGCTCCCTGAGAAACCCCAAATTTCAGGGCTCGTATTTATTTAAACTGAATCAGAACTTGCCCAATGCAATAAACCTTATCTCTGGGATATTTGTTAGAAACAGTCAGGGGGAATTATCTAACCTCACAGCTGTCTGAGGTGAGATATCAGTTAGGGCAACAAAAGCCAGACCAAAAAGCCAACAGGAAAAGCAGAGAAATGAGATGTCCATAGGGGATTTTGAAAAGTTCTGATATAATTCAAGGGGATATAGAAGACCACATGCTGTATAGCGCTGTATACATGTGCACAAAATAATTGAGATGACATTAGTCTCTCACCTCTAGCTCACTGTAAGGTTCTGCATATCAGGAAGGAAAGGCTAATGCAGGGCTGTACACTGTTTGCAGTGAAGGTATGTCTCAACCAATGCACAGATTCCTAAGTAAAGGCTGAGAGACTTATTTATTCAAAGAGCTTAAGGAAATTTCTTTCTAATCATTAATTGACTACTGAGCTGACCAAGCTGAGATTTCAGTGGCCAAACCTGACAAAGAATACATATGTTTCAGCATTAGTTCAGGAAAGTCACTAAACAAACAAACATCAACAGCAAAAACAATAACAAATAACAACAATAAACTCTGAAAATGGGGATCTCATTAAAAAAGTTGCAACATTACATTATATAAAATATTTAGTTTTCAACAAAAAATTATGAGACATAAAGAAATAGAAAATTATGGTCAGTACATGAAGAAAGAAGTAGTCACTAGAATCTATTCTTGAGGAAGTATATTGAATGTAATGGACAAATACTTTAAATCAGCCAATCCAAAGAACTGAATAATACAGTATCTAAAGACCTAAAAGAAAGTATGTATATATCTACCAAATAGAGATTATCAAAAGGGTCTAGAAGTCATAAAAAAGAAACAAATAGAAATTCTGGAGTTAGGAAGTCATTAACAATAAAAATTCACTGGCATATAAGAGCTGGGAGGATAAAGAATTAGCAAACTTAAAGATTGATCAATTGAGAATATCCAGTCAAAGAAGAGAAGTAAAACAGAATAAAAAAATTTAAGAGACTCAGAGACCTGTAGACTGCTCCATATGCATCAGTGTATGCTTAATGGGAATCCCTGAAAGAGAGGATGTAAAGAAAGAGGCAGAAAGAATATTTGAAGAAATAATAGCTAGAAACTTTACAAGTTTGATGAAAAAATTAATCCATAAATTCTAGAACCTCAATAAACTCTCACAAAAATAAACTCAAATAGATACACACTTGGAACATCATAATCAAACCATTAAAAGCCAGTGACAAAAAGAGAATCGTGAAAGTAATAAGAAAAAAGTGATTCACCATGTACAATATATCCTCAATAAAATGAATAGCTTTTTTTTAAAAAAAATCAGAAACCATGAAGGTCAAAAGGCAGCAGATGACATACTCAAAGTGCTCAAAGAAAAGGACTGCCAACCAAAAATTTAATATCTAAGAAAATTATCTTTCAAAAAAAGATGGCAGCTTTGCTTGAGGGAGTGTGATCCTATTCTGTGCAGGAGAGAGAAGCTCGCGGATTGGCGGAGGAACGGAGCAAGTGGCCTAGGTTACCGAAACATTTTTGAAAACAGGACATCCAAAATTATAGCGGACATTGAAAAACCAGATGGTAAGGAGACTGTTTCAGGACAACAGGGACCCAGGGATCAGCACAGGGACCAGGGGTGTTGCAGCCTCCAGGCCCGGTGCTCCCTGGTCTGCCTCAGGGCACCTGGGAGAGTGGAGTCACAGCTCCCACCCTGGACAACGGGGATTGAGCAACACCAGGGGAGACCTTGTGGCTTGAAGGCACAGAGAGGGGAGTTGGACTGGGAGATAATTGTGCAGGGGCTGCGAGCACCCACACATAGCCCAGGGAGGGGTGACTTTCAGCCTGCACGACAAGGGGAGGCCTGGACATCTGCCCGCGACCCCAGCCTGGTGGGAGTGTTGATCTGTGGAAAACCCAGACCTCCCAACCCTGAACAAGGAAAGGGTGTGGGCGTTCTCGGGTTTCTGGAGCCAGTGGTGGTGAACTGGGGAAGTGTGTGTCCCCTCGGGAATCCTGACTCTTGTGCTGTGAACCCGGAAGGGATGAGGCACTTAGGGGTTTCCTAGAGCCCAAAACTGAAAAAGTGGTGAAAGTGCGTGCCCCTTTATGATCCCCAGAGCTTGCACCATGAATCCAGAAAAGATACAGGTGTTTCCCGAGAACATAGTGCCCCCCGCAGTGAAATTGGGGGAAGGGCATGTCTCCTTGCAGTCCCCGGAGCTTGCATCGTGAACCCGGAAAAGCTGCAGGAGCTCTGCGGGGCCCCGGAGCCTGGGAGACCGTGGCAGTGAGCTCTGGAGAGCATGCTTGGGAGCGCCCAGGGTCCTGTAGGGGAAATACAGATTGGCTCTGGGGAGAGCACCTTGCTGGCCCTGGGGACAGTACTCTAGAGACTTACTGAATTTTCACTGGGAAGAGCGATAAGCATTTCAAACGCCCCTCAGCCTACTGAAGCCAGCAAGACCAGAAAAACTGGTCTAGCCAGTTAGAAACCAACAAGAGGTTTTTTTGTGTGTTATTTTTGTCTCTCTCTCTCTCTCTCTCTCTCTCTCTCTCTCTCTCTCTTTGGCTGTTGTTGCTTGATTGTTTGATTTTATCTTGGTTTTTAAGTGACTTTATTTTTCAATTCTTATTATTTTTATATCTCTCAATCCCTTATGTTTCTCTTCTATTCATCCTAATATTTTTCCTTCCACTCCAAATTTATCTCTCCTGCATTCCATCTTCTGCTTTTTTCCTTTTTTTTGAGCTTGTAAGTTACTGCAAATTTGTATTACCCTTTTCTCACTTTTCTGACATTTTTTATTTTAATAGTATTTTGGTATTCTTCTTCTTTCTGTATAATCTTTGCTTAGCTGGTTATACTGTCATTTGATAGGTTCCCCCTGTTATCTCAGTCACAGTGTGTTGATAATTTACTGTCCTTCATTTGTGTTCCATTAGTACACCTCTCAAGGTTCTATACTCCTTATTTTTGTTATCTAGCTCTCATAGATTCTGCCACATGATTGTTGCTTTAATATTACTGTAAATAAGACCTAGTTCATACAATTGTAAATACTGCTCAACACCCCTCCTGATCTCAGGCCACTTCGAAATTTCCTGAACTCTATTATAGTGGGGGTTGTCTCTATTCTTTTACACACTACTCCTATTTACTAATCTTTATTCCCACCCTACCTTAGAATCTTACCTCCCACAGCCTCACAGCTTTCTAGATCCAACTAACAATCCTTTCGTTCCCAATAAGGGGAGGAAAGTCTTACCTTCTTTCTGTCCTTTCTAAAACATGGCTAGTGGGGTGGAAGATCACAGTTAACACTATACATAGCCAAAGGATATCCCATCTCTTCTCTACTGGCTGCTATTGTAAATATCACAGAATACTGTCTTGCTGTCTTAAACCATTTTGCATTACTCCTCCAACTGATCACAAAAAAGAGTAGGGGGGAGCGGTGAACACCAGGATACACGAAGGAGACTGCACCACTGAATCTCACAGGTATTCTATCACAGAAGTTCACACCATAATCACAGGGAACCAGAACAGATCAATTTAAGAAAGAGAGGCTAACAAGAAGAGTCTCACAAACAATGAGAAGACAAAGAAACAATCCCCAAATAAAAGGAAAGGAGGAAGCCTCAGAAAGAATGCTAAATAAAATAGAGGCAAGTCAACTATCACATATTGAGTCCAAAGCAAAGCTTACTAGGAAGCTCAATAAACTCAAAATGAGCTACTAGAAACTAGAGGGAAGCTACAACAATCTCACTGAAAACTATATAAACATGAAAAAAGAAATAGAAACTATCAACAAGGGCCGAGAGAAAATGAAGAATGCCATTTCTGAACTGAAGAACATAGTAGAAGGAATCAAAAGCAGGATTGATAAAGCAGAAGATCAGATTAGTGAGCTAGAGGACAAAGTAGAAAAGAACCCCAGAAAGAGCAGGAAAAGGAATAGAGGCTCAGAAAGAATGAAGAGGGATTAAGAGAAATGCGAGACAATATGAAAACGTAATAATATCCGTATAATAGGGATACCAGAAGGAGAAGAAGAAGAGCAAGGGATAGAAAACCTATTTGAAAAAGTAATGATGGAAAACTTCCCTAATTTGTTGAGAGAAAAAGTCACACAAATCCAGGAAACACAGAGAGTCCCAATCAAGAGGATCCCAAAGAGGCCCACCTCAAGACACATCATAATTAAAACAGCAAAATTTCAAGACAAAGAGAGAATATTAAAGGCAACAAGGGAAAAACAGGAAGTAACATACAAGGGAGCCCCAATAAGGCTAACAGCTGAGTTCTCAAAGGAAACACTCCAAGCCAGAAGAGAATGGCAAGAAATATTCCAAGTATGAGAACCAGAGGTTTGCAACCAAAGCTACTTTACCTGTGCAGGAAAAGAAAAACCCATGAAAAAGTTTCTATGCTCTGTGGCTTCTTTGCTAAGCAGTGCTCTCTGTAACACTTGCAAAATGTTTTGTTTTTATATGACGAGGAGCTGACTAGCAGCCATCACCAAGGTAATGTTATCTCAAGGCCAAAATACTAACCTTTGCTTCTGCTTCTGTATGCTTGCTTTAGCAGATGACCCCCCCCCCCCGCTCCCTTTCTGCCTGTGTAACTAGTATTTAAAGAAAGGCCCAGTCCAGCCTTTTTGGGGCTCAAAATGTGGGATTCCCCTCTGAGCCCCTGGGTAATAAAGTTTGTGCTCCGTCATCTCTCCATGAGTGAATGATTTTCCGCAACAGTTTGGTTTCCTGACCGGGAAACACCTCATGCGAGCAGGCATTTGCCTCCAGTGAAGGTGACCAGGGGAGTTGGCGGGGGAGCCCTGCCACAAGGAAGGAGCACGTGCCCTGGTTGTTTCAGGCTTCCCGGGGTGGAGACTACCGTGCTGAATCCCCGACCGCTCTAAGACCTGGGCGGAGAGGGAGAGAAGAACCACGAACTCTAGGAGGCACCAATCGGAATCGGTAAGTGCCCCAGGGGACCTGACCCAAGAATCAGGGAGGGGCTGATCACCTCTCAACTGGAAAATTCAGGAGTCTGGGCCAAGACCCAGACCATCGGACTCCTCTCGAGGGAGAAAACTGTGTGACTGTGTGTGTGAATGTATCTGTGAGTCCATGAGCTGGCCAGGCTTATGGAGTCTGATTGGGCCCTCACCTGCAGTGGGCGTGTGAAAGATCCCCTTTTCCTTTGTCTGCACCAATTGGGAGAATTCATCATGGGGTCGTGGGGGTTTCTGCCACAGTACTATATTGCATGTATGTGGGAGATCGGACAGCAAGCCATGTGGGTGCACCGCCATTTTGGGTAAAATGGAGGACCAGCCACATGAGGGCCCCCCCTCCGGAGGGTGAAGCATGTATGGCTGTCGTCATCTTGGATGATGGGTCACTTGAGAGCCCCACCATCTTGGAACTGGGCAAGGTGCCAGGCTAAGGGCTCTCTCCAGACTACATCAGTCTGGTTCTCTGTGTAACTGGTTCTGATAAGAATGGCTCTGGTTCTGAAGGACATGAACTGAGGTTTCAGGGAAAACATCTGGCCTGTAGGGTGTTTTCAGCGTCTGAGCTTCAGAAAACTGCAGGATGTCCCTGCAAATTTAGAGAATTTTAGTGGAAGGCACCTGCACTGCCAGGGTCTTTTGGCTGTCCTTCCCAAAGTGGGAAAGAAACCAGGATTAAAAAGGATAATGGTTAAATCTGAATGAGTAAAATTATGTATAAAGAATGTAAAGTTTTAAACCTGAAATAAAGGAAACCTCAACTATTTGTTTTCTGGTTTTGTGGGAAAAGAGCAGTGTTGTTTCTGATCAGAAACCCTCTGTACTTAAAATCTGTTTAAGGTTACCTGTAACTGGTTGGGGAGGATGCCTTTGTCACTCAGGACCCAGGAAGGGTCATTTGGGGCTGATAAGTGCTTCAGCCAGAGGCAAAACAGCATGTCTCTGCCAAAAAACTGGGCCTGAAGGAGCATGTCTCTGTGCAAAAAAATGCCCCTACCTGTGTACTGTTCTGGAAATTCTGTGGTTTGGATTTTGCTCTGTATCTTCTCTAAAAAGAAAATTGAGGATTCCAGGGAAGGTTGAAACTTCACACCCTGTAGAAAAGTAAACGGGAAAGTAAAAGATATGTAAATAAAAAAGGTGTATAAAGGAAAGAATAAAGGGTTTGTAAATGTTGCAGAAGGTCTGTGGGAAACTGTAAAGATAAATGGAAAGGTAAAGGTTTTAGAAAGTATGTGGCGTTAGTAATAAAAAGTATGAGGCATGGAAATGCAATCTTGGTGGGTATCAGAAAATGTATACAAGAAATAGGGTTTGTGAATGTTGCATAAAGTCTGTGGAAGTAAAGGTTTTAAGAAGCCCGGTGGATATCAGAAAGGAAAAGATTTTCCTCAGACTTTGTATTTCTCTCCCTACCTGATGCCTCCAGAATTTGGTATTCTGAAGGAGTGAGTGAAAACATAAGGTTTCTTTGCATAAGACCAACAAAACCAGTTGTTAATTTTGGTTTTGTTAACCAAGACTTTGACTGGAACGTCACATCTAAAGGAGGCATGTGCAGGTTCTGGTTGTCACCAGAAAGCCCTGAGGAACTGGAATTGACTTTTGAAGCTAGCATAAGCCCACGAGAAAAGCCTGGTACTTTGTTTAGTTGTGCAGTTCATGGCAGTCTTTCCAGGGAAGGAATGAAGGTTGCTCTCATGAAGGATGGCCAAAAAGGAATCTGTGGGCACAATGGAAGCCTCAAGGATCTGAGTAAAGCAACTGATACAGACGAAGCCAGATGGCAGATGTGTGGCTCTGCTTCTGTGCCTTGAGGGGCAGACTAAGAAGTCAATCTAAAGGTTCCTTGTGTGAGTTCCAGCAAAGCAGAATTAAAGATCATAATTAGCCCTGGCTGGCGTAGCTCAGTGGATTGAGTGCGGGCTGTGAACCAAAGTGTCGCAGGTTCGATTCCCAGCCAGGGTACATGCATGGGTTGCAGGCCACAGCCCCCCGCAACCCTACATTGATGTTTCTCTCTCTCTCTCCCTCCCTTGTGTCTCTATAAATAAAAATCTTTTTTAAAAAAAGATCATAATTAATCCAGGCTGCTCTTGGTGTGTTTATGGAAATGAACACTCAAAATAAAAAACAGAACTCAAAGTAGTCCCTTTAATAACAGTGAGGGTGATCTTAAGGAAAAAAATTATGGTTCAAGGAAAATCACAGTGCTCAGTATTAAACACCAGAATAACGCAGCTAACTGTCTTAAAAGTTTGTTTTCATTTGAAAGTTAAAACTGGTTTTGTAATATCATCAAAAATGTACAGTTTACAGGTATGGAGGGCCTGTCAAATTGCCATTGCTGAATGTCATTGCAGGAAAGACCTTGCAACTGAATAGCTTCCCAAAAGACAGTCTCACAGGCACAGAGACTAGTTTGGGGACTATTGTGTAAATTAACCTGTATGTTCTTCTGCTTTCATAGGACGTATGCCTATGACTTCATTACCTGAGTAATTGGTTGCAATATAGGCCTCACTTAAGAAGCCCATTCTTCATCATCGCCCCCTGAAACTCAATGGTTTGGCTAAACTGAGTGGTTGGGCTAGTAAGCAGTTTGGGTGATCTGTGGGCTTCACTTTAAACTGATTTTCCCTTTTCTGTCCAAATCTGTCACCTCCAGAATATAACCAGGATGCCAACGGTCCAGTAATGCCAGCCTTTGGATACTGAGCTTGCAACTTCCTGGTAACAGCCAACTGACCAGGATTCTGTAAGGTCCTTCCCCTTACAGGAAGGACTCCCTCCATGCTGCACCCCACCCCCTCAGGGCACCCCAGACCCTTGGGTAGGTAGAACAACATCCATTTTCAGCAGGAAGCAGTTACAAGAAGATAAGACCTTCATCCATTGTCCTTTAAAAAAATTTAAAGTGGGTGTATATCTGAAATGAAAAATTGTTACAGGGTGCAGCCAAAGGGGGGAATGTGGGTAAGGCTGGGGAAGAGGGGGACGCTGTGGCTGGCATAGCACCTCCAGGACTCCCCTTGTCCACCTTCAGGTCTCCCAGAGCAGAGGCTAAGAGCCCCTGAGCCATCAGCAATTCCCGTAGCCGAGCCACCTCCTCCTGCAGCTCTCGGATCAGCCGGGCATTGGGATCCTCATTGGTGATGATGTTGCGGAAAAGTCACTCACACGCGGGGAAGATGATAAAACACAAACTTTATTACCCGGGGGCCCAGGGGGGGAGGTTAAATCCCAAATCCTGAGCCCCGATTTTTACTTTTCCGGGGTTTAAATAGTCCCGGGCTTCCTGCCTACGTGGCGAAGCAAGTTTACAGAAGCTAAATGTGGAAGTTAGGTCTAGCTACCTTATATGGGAGACAAAAGAGCAAAATGCAGGAGGAAATTTGCAGAAGCTACAGAGCACAGGGGCTTATCATGGGAGTTAGTGTACGACCTTGAGATAACTGGTCGTTGCCTTTGTGACGACTGGTCAGCTTCTACGGTCTTGTGTGAAATTTTGCAAGTGTTACAGTTACAGAGCATAGGAACTTCTGGAGTTTTTCTTTTCCTGCCACATTCCCCCCTTTGATGCTGTAAGGTATTTTATCCCTTTTAGCATCACTAATACCTGGCTATAAGGCTGAGGTTCTTGGGAGGGTTACAACTGCTGATACTGGTGTTGGTACTGCTGGAGGGCTCGCACTGTGGTGGCTGCCCTACGAGTCACTGTAGACCTAGGTGTTGGACCAAGGTCCAGAGGATGCAGGGTCCCATATGCCTGACACCTCTAGGTCTGGTACTTTATGGTCCTGAATGTTACTCCAGTCTGGTATACCTTCCCTCCCCAAGTGCAGAGGGATTGCTGTGGCTGAACACAACCTGATGGCATGTCAGTGGAGGAGCTGAAAGCTGACCCTGGGAGACAGTAAGAGACCACTCTACCGTTGAGCACAACTTTATGACCGGGGGTATTACATTTGCAGGCTGGGGCTGAGACAGGGACCGTATTTGTTAAGCAAAGCATACAATAAACCCAAATACAGAGATTAAACAGAGACAAACTATTTTTAGGGTGACCCGCTTTGCAGGGATTCCATTTCTTAGGGGCCACATTTACTAGTCCAATGGCCGATGCTCCTGCGAAGGTGCCAATTAAAGTCAGGTACCCTGCAGAACAACGGTCTATTCCTTGATGTCTTTTTTACTGGTTGGCGTCCTCCAGTGTTTTAGCATGGTTTTTTTTTAGGCACAGGCCTAGTCCTCGGGTCTTCTGGATCTGCTGCTGTCTTGGCCCGGCTGTAGTAGATCCAAGGGGTGACTCCTGCAGTAGTAATTTTGTCCAGGGCAGTCCAGTTTTCTGGTCTGTGTACTCAGTGACTTTCTTGCCCTCAACCATACAGCTGCTTCCATCCATGTAGTGGGTGACATTAACATCAGGTTGGGCCAGGGGCTGGTCCTGGAGGTCTGGCCAGCTGGTGTGGACCTCTTCAGTTACTCTAAGATAGTCATGGTCCAGCTCTCCAAGTTCTGCTGGTAAGTAGGTGTCTGGATTGACTTGTTTCATGGTCTTAACATGCACCCTCAGGTTTCCTTGGAGGATGCCCTGGTATTGAGTCAGTCTGGGGTTCAACAGCCACTTATGCCCCTTGCAAGAGGGTTATAGCAGCAGTGACTGCCCTCAGAGGAGGTGGCCAGCCGGTGGCGTCATGGTCTGACAGGCTGGGTCAGGACCCAAGGGCTACCTTGTCTCTCTTTTGGGTATACAGGTTAAAAGCACCCCCCCCCCGGCTTTGACAGTCCAAGGGCAGGAACATTACTGAGGCATCCCTTAATATTTTGGAAGGCTTTCTCTTAATGTCCGGACCCTTCAAAGCTTGGTAGTAGGGCTGAGTTCCACAGCTGCAGGGTGCAGGCTGGCTTTTCCTCAGGAGAACGAGCATTTTTCTCAGAAATTAGACAAGGTTCTGGAGGGCGTTGGCAACTCTGCCATTTTCTGTCCGTGCCCCTGATCACACCGTGAGTACTTCTAGCAAGCCTGGTTGCTGAGCTCTGCACCTGGCGACATTGCCGTAGCCCCAAGGGAGCTTGCAGGCCACTGGGGCAGGCAAACCCAATGGAGCAATGTGAAGGGCCATGACAGAGGACTGTGCAGACGGCTGTAGGGGCACTACAGGTACACCGCGTGTGCCCTCTGCAACTTGACGTGAAGAGCAGGAGTGTGTTTAGGGATGTGCTTCTGGTGTTCTTTCCTTAATTCAGGCAGGCACTTTAGCAGTGTGTGCGTTCCCTCCTGGCACCGTTCCTGGGATGGGGCCACCAAGAGGAGGCCGTCCATGTACTGCAGAATCGTCAGGTCCATCCCCACTATCAAAAATGAACAGATCTTCCAAACGAAATATCAACAAAGATATTGTGGCATTGAACAATACCCTGGAAGAAATGGACTTTACTGATATATACAGAGCCCTCCATCCCAAAGAAGCTAAATACACATTCTTTTCAAATGTACAGAGAACATTTTCAAAGATAGACCACATGATAGGACACAAAACAAGCCTCAAAAATTTCAAGAAAATTAAAATCATACCAAGCATTTTCTCGGATCACAAGGGACTGAAGCTAGAAACCAACCCCAAGGAGAAAAACCCCAAACACTCAAAATCATGTAGATTAAATAGCATGTTATTAAACAATGAATGGGTCAAGAATGTTATTAGCGAAGAAATCAAAAGGTTTCTGGAAAAAAATGAAAATGAACTCACAATAACCCAAAACTTATGGGACACAGCCAAGGCAGTCCTGAGAGGGAAGTTTATAGAGATACAGGCATTCCTAAAAAAGGTAGAAATTTTTCAAACAAACAACCTAACCCTATGTCTACAAGAACTCGAGCAAAAACAACAAAGATAGCCCATAGTAAGCAGAAGGAAGGAAATAAGCAAAATCAGAGCAGAATTAAATGACATAGAGACTAAAAGCACAATTCTAAGGATCAATGAATCCAGGAGCTGGTTCTTTAAAAAGATAAAAAAAAAACTGACAAGCCTCTAAAGAGAATCATTAAGAGAAAAAGAGAGAGGACGCAAATAAACACAATCAGAAATGAAAGAGGAGAGATTACAACAGATACCACCGAAATACAAAGGATTGTAAGAAAGTACTAAGAAGGACTGTATGCCAAGAAATTTGAAAACCTAGGTGAAATGGACAAATTTCTAGAAAAATATAATCTTCCAAAACTCAATGAAAAAGAAGCAGAAAGCCTGAACAGACCAATAACAGCAGATTAAATTGAAACAGTAATAAAAAAACTCCCAACACACAAAAGGTCTCCTGTGGGACCAGATGGTCTCACAGGAGAATTCTACAAAGCATTCAAGGAAAAGCTATCCCCTATCCTTCACAGACTATTCCAAAAAGTCCAAAAGGATGGAAGACTCCAAAACTCTTTTTATGAGGCCAACATCATCCTAATTCCAAAATCAGATAAAGACACAACAAAGAAAGAAAACTTCAGGCCAATATCACTGATGAACATTGACACTAAAATCCTCAACAAAATACTGGCAAACCTCATCCAACAATACATTAAAAAGATCATACACCATGACCAAGTGGGATTCATTCCAGGGATGCAAGGATGTTACAATATTCGCAAGTCAGTAAATGTAATACATCACATAAACAAAAGCAAAGACAAAAAACACATAATCATATCAATAGATGCAGAAAAAGCATTTGATAAGGTACAACACCCATTTATGGTAAAAACACTCAGCAAAATGGGAATAGAGGGAGCACTCCTCAACATAATAAAGGCCATATATGAGAGACTTACAGCCAACATCATACTCAATGGGCAAAAATTAAAATCTTTTCCACTAAGATCAGGAACAAGACACGGCTGTCCACTTTCACCACTTCTATTCAATATAGTACTGGAAGTTCTAGCCGCAGCGATCAGACAAGAAAAAGAAATAAAAGGCATCCAAATCAGAAAGGAGGAAACAAAACTGTCACTGTTTGCAGATGACATGGTAGTGTACTTAGAAAATCCTATAGATTCAGGCAAAAAGCTGCTTGACCTAACAAAGGAATCTGGCAAAACAGTGGAATACAAATTCAATATCCAGAAATCAAATTCTGTACACCAACAATGAAACAACAGAAGCAGAAATCAAGAAAAAAATGCCATTTGAAATAGCAAAAAGAAAAACAAAATACCTAGGAATAAACCTAACCAAAGAGGTAAAAGACCTGTATTTAGAAAACTACATAACACTGAGGAATGAAATCAAGGAAGACACAAACAAATGGAAACATATACCGTGTTCATGGATTGGAAGAATTAACATCATCAAAATGTCCATACTACCCAAAGCAGTTTACACATTCAGTGCAATTCCTATTAAAGTACCAATGGCATATTTCACAGACATAGAACAAACACTTCAAAAATTTATATGGAATCATGAAGAACCCTAAATAGCTGCTGCAATTTTGAGAAAGAAGAGTAAAGTAGGAGGGATCACAATATCTGACACTAAACTATACTACAAGGCCACTGTAATCAAAACAGCCTGGTACTGGCATAAAAACAGGCACATGGGACAATGGAACAGAACAGAGAGCCCAGAAACCAACCTAAGTCTCTATGGTCAACTAATATTTGACAAAGGAGGAAACAACATAAAATGGAGTAAAAATAGCCTCTTTAACAAATGGTGTTGGGAGAACTGGACAGCTACATGCAAAAAAAAAAAAAAAGAAAAGAAACTAGAGCACCAACTTACACTTTATACAAAAATAAATTCAAGGTGAATAAAAGACTTAAATATAAAACATGACACCATTAAAGTCCTAGAGGAGAACGTAGGTAGGAAAATCTCAGATATTTCACACAGAAACTTTTTTACTGACATGTCCCCTAGAGCAAGGGACATAAAGGAAAGAATAAACAAATGGGATATCATCAAAATAAAAAGTTTCTGCACAGCTAAAGAAAACAGTATCAAAATAAAAAGAGAACCATTGGCCCATGATATCTCAGACAAGGGTTTAATCTTCAAAATATATTAAGAATTTACACGACTCCACTCTAAGAAGACAAGCAACCCAATTAAAAAAATGGACAAAGGACTTGAACAGACACTTCTCCAAGGAGGACATGCAGAAAATCCAAAGACACATGAAACGATGTTCAATATCGCTAGCTATCAGAGAGATGCAAATTAAAACCACAATGAGATACCACTTCACACCAGTCATAATGGCCATCAAAAACAAAGCAACAATCAACAAGTGTTGGAGAGGTTGTGGAGAAAAGGTGACCCTAGTGCACTGTTGGTGGGACTGCAGACTGGTACAACCACTATGGAAAACAGTATGGATCTTCCTCAGAAAACTAAAAATGGATCTGCCTTTTGACCCTGCGATTCCACTGCTGGGACTATATCCTAAGAACACTAAAACACCAATACAAAAGAACCTTTGCACTCCGATGTTCATAGCAGCACAATTTACAATAGCTAGGTGCTGGAAGCAACCTAGGTGCCCATCAGCAAATGAATGGATCAAAAAACTATTGTTCATTTACACAATGGAATTCTATGCAGCAGAAAGAAAGAAGGAGCTCCTACCCTTTGTAACAGCTTGGATGGAGCTGGAAAGCATTATGCTAAGCGAAACAAGCCAGGAAGTGAAAGGGAAATACCATATGATCTCACCTTTAACAGGAACCTAAACAACAAAACAAAGACACAAGTAAAATATAACCAAAGACACTGAAATAGAGGATAGGCTGACAGTGACCAGAGGGGAGAGAAGGGGGAATTTCAGGGGAGAATGGGAAGGGTTTATAGGAACAAATTTAAAGGACACATGGGCAAAAACTATGGGGAGGGTGGGAATGGGTGTGTGGGCTGGCTTGGGAGTAAAAGGGAGAAAACTGTACTTGAACAATGATTAAAATTAAAAAAAAAGAAAATTATCTTTCAAGAACAAAGAATTAAAGACATTATAAGATCTTTTTCAGATGTCAAAATTCCTTGCTAGCAAACCTGACCTACAATAATTACTAATGGAAATATTTCAGGCTGAAATAAAAGGATGCTAAACAAAAACGTGAAACTATGTGAGAAATAGAGAGAAGCAGGAAAGGTAACTACTTAGGTACCTTTCCTAAGGCAGAGTGATGTTGTTGTTTATAATATTTTTCTTCTCCTGATTTAAAAGCCAACTGAATAAAGCAATAACTATAAAACTGTGTTGATTACCTTATAATGTATAAAGATGTTATTTGTATTACAATAATAGCACAAAGGGATAGGGAGGAAATGGAGCTATACCAGAGCAAAATTTTGTATGCTATTGAAACTAAGTTCGTATTAATCTAAACTAGATTTTTATGAAATATTATTGTAATTCTCAGAGCAACCACTAAGAAAATAACTAAAAATATATAATAAAAGAGACAAAAAATAGAATTAAAATGGTATACCAGAAAATATCAATTTAACACAAAAGAAGTCAGTAGTGGAGAAACAGAGAAGTATAAAAGGATGTAAGACATGTGGAAATTAAATAGCAAAATGGCAGGTACAAATTCCACCTTATCAAGAATTATAGCCCTGGCTTGTATAGCTCAGTGGCTTGAGCATGGGCCTGGGAACCAAAAGGTTACTGGTTTGATTCCCAGTCAGAGCACATTCCTGAGTTGTGGGCCACTTCCTCAGCTGGGGCACATGAGGGCCAACCAAACATTGATGTTTCTTTCCCTCTCTTTCTCCTTCCTTTTCCCTCTCCCTAAAAAATAACTAAATAAGATCTTTTAAAAAAGAAATATTTAATGTAAATGGATTAAATATTCCAATCAAGAGGCACAGACTAGAATAAATGAATTAAAAAAAAACTATGATCCAGCTATATGCAGTTCACAGGAGACACACTTTTGATTCAAAGACTTGAGGAGGTTGAAAGCAAAAAAATGGAAAAATATATGTCCAGCCAATAATAACCAAAAGAATACTATTGTGGCTTTAGTATTAGACAAAATACCGATTGTTAATATAAAAAATACTTCATGACAAAAAATATTACTGAGACAAAGAAGGAGATTTTATAACAGTAAAATGATTAACCCATCAGAAATACATAACAATTACAAACATATATGTATTTAACAACAGAGCTTCAAAGTACATGAAGCAAAACTGACAAGACTGAAGGGAACAACAGTTCCACAATAATGATTGGAGACTTCAGTACTTCACTTTCAAAAGTAAATAGAACAAATAGGCAGAAAATAGGCAAGGCAAAGAAAAACTTGAACATTATAAAACAAAAACCTAACACTCTTTATGATAAAACATTCAACAAACTAGGAATAGAAGGGCATTTTCCCAAAGTGATCAATGCTTTCTATGAAAAACTTACAGCTAATGTCATACTAAATGGTAAAGGACAATGCTTTTTTCGTAAGATCAGAAACAAGACAAGATGTCGACTTGATATATTTATTCCACATTGTTCTGGAGGTTTCAGTCAGGGAAGTTAGGCAAGGGAAAAGAAAAACATTCAGATTAACAAGGAAAAAGTAGAAGTATCTCTATTTGTAGATCACATGATTCTGTATGTAGAAAATCCAAGGAATCCACTAAAAACATTCTATATCTAATAAGTGAGTTCAGAAAGGGTTCAGGATACAAGATGAATTGAAATATCAATTGTCTTTCTATACACTAGTAATGAATAATTCTAATATAAAAATTAGACAATTTTATTTATAATAACATCAAAATAATAAAATAATTAGGAATGAATGTAACAAAAGAAATAGAAAACTTATCACCAAAAAGTATGAAACATTTTTGAAAGAAATTTAAGAAGACCTAAATACATGGAAGGACATTCCACATTTACGAATCAGAAGACTTAATATTGTTAAGATCGCAATGCTTGCCAAATTGATCTATAAACTCAATCTATTCTCTGTCAAAATCCCAGCTGATACTCTTATAGAAATGGAAAAAGGTGTTCCTAAAATTCATATAAAAATACAAGAGACCCAGAATAACCAAAACAATCTTGAAAATAAGTTTTTTTTAGGTAATGACAATATGCTCTGAAATTAAATTGTGTTGATAGTTGCACAATTCTGTGAATTTAAAGGCCACTAAACGATATACTTTAAAAAGAGTGAATTTTTGGCATGTGAATTATATCTCAATACAGCTGTTTTTAAGAAAGCTTGTGGCAGACAGATCAGGTTGAATGTACTGATGGTACAGAGTTTAGTTTGCTTTCCTTCTATTTCTTTCACACTAAGAGATACTGATGTATTTATTCTTTATTTAGAATAATTGATTCAGAATTATTTTCTGAAAAATGATATTCCATGACTGAGTTCAGTGTAATTTATCATTGCAGAAATGAATGTTTCTAAGTATTTTTCAGGAAGGATTTAATGAGCAACCTTAAGACGGTGTGGTCAGTTCTGGCCCTTTAAATGTTATTCAGTGGAACAGTGATTTTAAGGATCTTTATGAAAATTATAAAAGGTCTTATTTTGCAAATTGTTCAATGTATAAATAAAATCATCAATAGAAGTTCAGAACTGTTGGAAGCATCCAGGTATGAAGGTTTTTCACCCTCTTGGTTAAAATAAAGGAAGCACATTCAAGCATCATCCCTATTCCTCAATGCCAGATGTTGGCCTTTGTAAGATGAGCTCATCTGGGCTCCTAAATTATAAATTGCTGACTTTCAAAACATGAGGCTAACAAGCTTCAGAGGATAAGTAATGAAATAAATATTAAATGAATGGAGAGCTTCGGGCCTAACTCTAATTTCAGATTCCATTTCCCTGCTTGCTTCTTTTTCTACTTCTTAGATTAAGTAGACACAGAGGAGAAGAAGGAACAAAAAGCCTAGGACTATTTGGAGAAACCAATTATTACACACTGTAAGATTCTTTTAAGGTATCTTATTTTTTTGGAGAGAATATTAAAGAAACAAAAAGGATTTCCCATAGCAAACTTTAGAGCAGAAACATACCAATACTCAGAATCTAGATATTTAGTTTAGCTAAATAAAAAATATAAAAGATGATATTTACTTTGAGATAATCCATTTAAGCCCCCTCTCATGGACAATTGGCACCAGGATCAGAGTCTTCACAGGGAGAAGTCACCTCTACTTGTCTATCAAGCATACCATCTATATCAGCTAAGGTTAGTGCTGTGTACATATAGGAATGAGGACCAACAAGCCAACTGAAAGAAGACTGTGTTAACATGGGTGGAATATGTACAAACATATATAAAGGCATGACCTAGAAGATGGAGGGACTAACTATGGGAATTTTGTGGAGAATACATAGGGGATCATTTATAAAACTGAAAAATGGCCCTGGCCAGTGTGACTCAGCTGGTTGGAGCATTGTCCCATACACAGGAAGGCTGTGGATTCGTTTTCTGATCAGACCACATACAGAGGTTGTGGGTTATTTTCTGGTTCAGGCGCATATGGGAGACAACCGATCAATGTTTATCTTTCACATCAATGTTTCAATCTCAATCTCTCTCTCTGTCAAAGCAATAAAAAATGCTTAAAAAACAAAACTGGAAAATGATGTAGCTACCACTTACTGAACATTTCCTACATCCTAGCTCTTCACAAATATTATCTTAGGAGGTTGATGCCATTATCTCTATTCTAAATAGAAAGAAATAAAAGTTTAGGGGGATTTATTAATAAACACAAGGGAACTAAGTTGATAAGGTTTACCTGGGATATATATCAAGGAGTTTCAAAAGCCCATGAACTTGACCATAATCCTATATCACATCCCAAACCAAAAGCAGATTACTCTTCATTTGTTTTCTGGTTCCAAGTAACTACTAATACTCTGTAGAATATTCTTTCATTCCATAAATATTTATCAAGTGCCTACTATGGACTTGGACAGTTTTTAAAACACTGTGTGTACTTTGAATGCAAAAATGAGTTGGATGAGAAGACAGACAGAGTTGCACTGTGCCATTTTAACTGCTTTGAGGTAATACTGTAGCTGGATTTCATGCTAAGTTTCTCTTTATCAATAGGTTTATTACCAACTATCAGACAAAAACTCTGAATGATAAGAAAAACAGTCATATTTCTGTACCACAATGATTTTACATATAAATATTTTTATATTTGTATCAGGGTGCAGCCAAGGGGGGACCCCAAATAGGGATTTGTAATGGGATCCAGAACTTGGTTTCCATGAAATATTAGAAAAAAATATATATAGGATGTCCTCACTCCCACAAGTCTGAGCTAGGGGATGGGACACATGGAGCAGGGCCATTTAGAGTTGTTTTGAATAGCAACAGTCAATGGTCATTTAACATATCTATAATACTTAAATTGTTCCATATATATGTTAAATAGCTGTGGCCTTGCTTTGAACCGGGGGGATGGGAGTGACTTCAACCCATGATGTAACTAGGAGGCAACTCTCCCTGGTTACAGAGCCTGCAAAAGAGCTTGGAGATGATTGGCTCCACGCCATGGGGCCATTCCTGCCCAGAATTACTATGGCAGCCCAGTAAAGCTGGAAAAATATGGGAATGCTGGCAGCTATGGTCAGTTGTGGGAGGAGTTGGGAATTGGAGGAGCAGAGGAAAATTGGCACTGGGATTTAAACCCAGGCACAGCAGCCTTGCAGTGAGTGTCTTTTGGGACCACAAGGCTTGGGCAGAGAAGAACCATGGACTTCTATTTCTTTTTCTGAGATACGGTACCCTGGACTGGGCAGAGGGGGAAGAAAGGATTGTGTGTTTGTGGATATTCTAAAGGACTTTGGGATCTCAATGAAGACATTAAGTCATTACTCTTAAGTTTGTATAACTCTTTACATAAATAATCCTTTTCCTTTTCACCAATCTCTGGTATTGAGAGATGTCTTTCCCTGGCAGTGGGCAAGGCAAACTTAGTACCGGGTGAGGGACTCCCGTAGCACAAGGGTTGGTCCATTAGGCAATAGTATATTGTTCTGCTCTCTCCTCCCAGGGTCTGTTCTACAACCCGTTCACTTGGATTATTATGTAATACACAGATTTTTTTTAGTTAACTTGTAAGACAGCTATTGGTCTTCTGAAGCATTTTAAAGAGGGAACTAAAGATATAGATAGGTTTATAACTAATTCTACTGTAGAATAATTACCAAGGCAAAGTAGATGGCTGATAATGTTTATGTTACCATTTTTGCTTTTCTTTATCCCAATCCCTAATATGTGTAAGATGAAAAATTGTTAGCCCAAACTCAGGCCTGTAAAGATGGAAAGTACTTTATGTTGATGCACAGAACAAAAATACTTTGTCCTTAAAAAATCCTTTGCAGCTTTAAACCCTTCCCACGTGCATAGTGGAAGAAACTCAGCTTTTATCTGACAAGGTCCTTTAAGAAGTTTGACCTCTGGCTTCCTTTACATTACTGGAACATAACTTCTCATGTAGTGTGCCCAACATACTTTTTTAACATAAATTTCCTTGTCAAAACTACAAATGGTCATTGATCAAAGGTCAGTCCTCCTTCATACTCCTGTTTAGTAAAGAAATTTCTATTTCATCTTTGGCTTTCAGGATAGTTTGGGAAAGTGTTACCGGACAGAAAAATTACTGATGCCTTTTTTCCTGCACCTCTTTAAAGTTTTCCCACTTCCCTCATTTTTCTTCATTTAAATATTGACAATGTTAAGATTGAATGTTTTCACTTTTTAATATGATTCTTAAGTTAGTTGTGGAAGGAATCTGACCTTTGCTTATTAACTGAGGTTGAATTGCTGGTAAATAATACCCAGCAACAGATCAAATAATCATCATTGCTTTCATCAGTAGTTTTGATTCACTCTTAACTTGTAGTACTGATATGGTAGGCAGTTAGACAGTCATGAGCAGAGTAGGAGTGATAGGCCAGGTACAGAAGGCCACCAGGGCAGAAAGTCCGGGATGCCTACCAATGGGCAAAACTGGGAACACAATTATTGTAGGGTGGATCCTCACCCCCAGGGTGACCTTTCGTCCTGTAGCATATCACTGTCATATGGTTTAGACCCCCTGACTTTTTATATGCTGGCTATGTAGTCTGGATACTTCTGTGACCTTTCCTTCCCTTTCATGTTGCTGGTCATGTGATAGAAGCCCCCTTAGAGGAGGAAAAAAGTGGGGCTAGAGAATAGCCTCATCCAACTCCCATACAAGCCCTTTCAAGACCACTTGCTCAAGCATTAAGCCCTCAGGACAATGAAGTTCTGGCCCACATCAAAAAAGTCTTAGGAACAAAGTCTTTGGTCTGTTGACCACAGAGAGAGTTTTGGTCAAACTAGAGATAACATCTAGGCCTCAGTTGTGTTTCAGATCCAAGCCCAGAAAAGCAGTAGAACAAGATGAAACAAGTCCATGGCTAATATTAGGGCCAAGTTCGATGACTAATGACCCCTATCCTAGCATCTGTCAATCAGTGGAGACGGCAACCCTAATAGGACACACCTGGAAAGCTGATGCATGTTCTATTGAGATCCTCCCCTGAGAACTCCTCTAAAATCCTGTCTTTGGAAACAGATAAAAACTCTTAAGACAAAGGACTGAGTACATGTTCACTCTCTCTGAAGCATGCTCATACTTTTCTTACTCTCCTTTCTCCAGGGGCATTAGCTTTGCCTTTCTTTCTTTTAAGCTCCCAGGGCCCTTCTTTTGCCTCTGCAGTTTGTTTCTTGAGTTCACACAACCCAGCTGGCTCACTTCTTCCATAGCTTACTTCCTCTACTGCTATAACATTCTAAATAAACTTTTGCTTGTATTTTAGTTTCTTGGCTTCAAGTTTTTTTTCTGGGCTGAAATCAAGGACAAAGGTCTAACATCTGGTGTCTGTGTTATGACCCTTCAAGGCCAGACAGGTTCATGGTATTCATGCAGATGGAAAAATATTCATGGAGCCGTTTGGATGTTTGGCACGCCTTTATTCATGGGTGGGCAAGCCATACATACTGCAAGCTATGTGTCTGTCTGCATGTCTCATGTTGTGGCCCCTGCTCCCCAATGTGGTACCCACCAGGGTACCTGTTCCCTTGTGTGTCTCTCATCATCATTGCCCCCAGCAGGGAGTATCTACCTGTTTAAGTACTAGAGGGGAACAAAGCCAGAAAACTGCCAGAACATTACATAACATAACATAATTCTGTGCATGCGAGCTCACTTCATGTTATGAGAACAGTTTATTGGATCCAGTCTCATGGCTATGAGAACACTGGTTATCAGGCCCCTCCAAGGCTATGGGAACATTGCTTCCCTTGGCTACCCAGACACCTGGGTGAGGAAGCCAGACTGCCTCCACTTACCCTACAGTGCCATTCCCTGATAGTGGAACATGTGTACAGATATGCCAAAAGAGGGAAAGTTGTTACCCATGGCCAAATAAAGGTATTTTTCTCTTGATTAGAAGAATAAGGAAAAGAGGACTGAGAGAATCTTACATTAGTTTATATAAATATGCTATTATTCTGCAGTCAATTGCTTCACATTGCAAACCCAAGTTGAGTTTAAACAAAGATTGTCATTCATTTACAGTATTTCCAGGTTTTGGAGGGAAGGTTAACTATGAAATGCTACAAGATTGGCAAAGAATCACTTGAATTTTCATCAGGATTCTCAGCTAGTTGTAAATGATGTAGAGCCTTGAAAAAGTCAGTGAGATATTAAAGTATCACTATTAAAAATTATATTGCAAATGTAACACTGTAACAATTATGCTGAAAGCAACAATACTCCTGATTATAACATAAAACTTAAGATGAAAAATTGTCAAGTGAAAATTTGGTGATCTAAATAACACTGTGCCATGTGGAATACTTCATTTTTAATAAAAGGGACAGTGAATACTGGGAGAAAGAGCCTTTGAAAGTTGACAGACTGGGTTTGAACCCAAGTCTCACCAGTTCTCAGGTGTTTAACCTTCCATAACTTAGTGATTTTTCTGAGAGCCAACTTGCTCACCTATAAAATGAGGATAATTCAAGTTCCTTACTCAGGAGCACTAAATAGATGTTACAGTTTCTTCTTTTCCATTTAACACATAATACATATATTTATGTAAAGCTCATACGTATAGTAAACAAATTAAATATAATAATAATGTGGGAAAGATAGGTGAACTGTTTTTCTTCATTATTTATTTAAAAAACATGGAGAAATGGTTAGGTTAAATGACCTGCCCAGAGTCCCATAGCTAAGAAGTGGGTCAAGGATTTGGTCTCAGACCTTCTCTTTTTCTAAGTAAAAAGTTCTTTCTTCTATTTTCTTAATGGAAAATGGAACAAAAACTCTTGTATACTTCCTGTGTAACTGAAGAATCTTAATCTCTTCCAACAAAACACCTTCCCCTACTTACCACACCTCTATTACAAAAGTTTTATCAATCTATTTATCACTTTATAGGGCAAACTGTTACTAGTCTTGTGCAATCTTATTGGTTTAGAAAATCAGATTCTTGTGCACTAATGAGAAATTCTGCTTCCCTTTAGGTAAGGTGCATTGTCCTTACATTTTGTCTCCAGGTTCTAAAAACTTCTGCTTTCTGTCTAAAGCATCACCAATTGCTTTTTAAGACAAAGCTGAAGGGCCCTCTTGGTGGGTACATCCAGGAAGAATCCGCCCTTGACCCTGCAGTCGGTCTCAGGGCAGTGTGTAAGGCAAAGACATGACAGACACAAGACCCAAAAAACTGTTGAGAGCTCAAACCCCTCAAAGCTCAGGAATATGGGAGACTGGGATGTCTGCAGTATTACAGACCTTCCTTCCTTTCTTATCCATCCTCCCTCATCCTGCACACCCTCACCCCACCTGATTTCCCCCCAGAGTAGTCAGCTTTTAGTCTCCAGATCTCCCCTTCTTGCCTTTCTCTGGTCTTCTATCATGTAGATTTATAGAGCATTCTTTCCTACATAGAAAATGTTCTTCTCTAGGACTAGAACCAGGAGATAGGGAGAAAACAATCTATGGTTCTGGGATTCTCCCACTGGAGCTGTATTTGAGGTGAAACTGAGAAAAAAAAATCCCTTCACACAGGACTGACGCCAGCTCTCCTGTGCTGCAATGTGCCTCAGCTCAGGAAGAAGGCAAATCACTGGGGATAAGAGTGGTTTAGGACAGAGAGGCAATCATTAGTTAATAAGGTCATAGGTGGAGAAGAGGGACTTTGCTCCTGCCCAGTGTTTAGGGAGAAATTAACCAACCCACTGAAGTAATGGGGCCAGTAAAGTCAATAGTTAATAGTCTTTCTTTTGCTTGGTGTCCCTCTCTTGGGGGGAACAGAGGCTCGTTTTGAGTCCACATTTCTCAATGCTAATAGCCACTCTCCCCACCCAGGCCTTCACTGTAGTCAACATCCACTGGGAGGGGATGAATAGCACTCTGCTGCTATAACTGAATTCCCCTTCAATTTTTCTTCTCCCCTCTGTTTCTGGAAGTAAGGACAATGAGCATGTATTGGCAGGCAATGTGGTCATCAAAATTGCTGAGCCATCTGGATGTGGTCCCCTAACTAAGGCCATAAACATAAGCAGGCATTCAAATGATTTGGTACTGCTTTCTTTCCAGGGGCTGATCCTCTTTCCTCCTTTTTTTTTAAATGAACAGAAGAGTCTGGCTGCACCCAGAGCTGTATGCAGAGGTAATGGGTCTCAGTGATCCTATGCATGATCAGCAATGATATGAAAGGAAACACTTCTTTGAACCCCAAATCCTGCATGCAAGTGAAAAATAGGCACCACTTTATAAGCAATTACTGGTTGTGAATTTGATAAATAACAGTGGCATTATCTACCATTTCCTACACTTGAGCTGTATTGGGTTGTCAGATAAGTACGCTAAATAACTGTAATGGATTCATTTTCCCCCTTTTACAATTCACCCTTTTAAAGTGTAAAATTTGATGTTTTTTAGCATATTCAGTGTTGTGCAACCAACATCACGGTCAATTTTAGAACATATTCATCATTGCATCACATGTGCCGTCACTATCCATCTCCCCTTGATCCTTGGCTTCTAAGCAACCACTAATTTACTTTCTGTTGCTATATAATGGGATTCTCTTAACTCCTGCTTTTAAACCAATAGAAGGAAATTTATATCTCACAGTGTTGAATACAGACAGTGGTAGGTCAGGGTCAAGCACGCAGGGTCAGATGGTCTTAGTGAACTAAGTCAGAGCTGAGCATCCTAGGAGGACAGACCTTAATTTAAGTCCTGGCTCTGCACAGGCTAGCTGTGTGTTTTCAGATAAGTTAACCTCTTGGAATCTATTTTCTCAACTACAAAATGGAAATAATAATCATTCCTACTTGATGGGCTTGGTTAGTATTAAATGAGAATGCATACAAGAGCATTTTGCAGCATTCCTAGAATATTGCAAGTGCTCATTACATGTTACTATTATAATATTTGTTCTTATTATTTACAGAACCCTGCAGAATGGATTCCAGTTTACATAATAACTCATCCTGCTACAGTGAAATTAACAATTTCACTTTTCCTCTTGAGAGGTAACTGGAGTTGTCACTTAATAGGTAAGTTGCAAAAATGGCTGTAGAGTGGCTCAGGGGATGGTTTCCGGATCACAATGGGCTGAGGAATGAATGGGAATTGAGCCAAAGAAGGTAGTAAAGGCAAACTCTTTTATCAAGAAATTGGGCAGTGGCTTGAGTGGGGAAGGTCTCTGTAGGATGTAGAGGGTTTGCTGATGTTTATAGAAACTAATCAAAGGAATGAGATTAAAGCTTCCAGAGAAAAGAGGGTCAAGGTCTTAAAGACCAGTAAAGAGGCAAGACCATCCTGGAAATGGACATATCATATGAATAACTGGATAAGCATTTTTCAAAGTAACAGCTAGGAAAATTAATAAAAATATAGTGTCTTGTCCTGGGTTCCCCTGAAAGCAGTCTGAGACAAAGTCTCAGTGCATGTAGTTGATTTGGGAATGTGAGCAGGAACACAGGAGAGCAGGAGGGAAACAGGAAGGGAAGGGAGTTTATTCAAGGGGTTGGCCTCCTCTACAGGTGCTTAATTCCACTGAACCTTCTGAAAATCTTACAAAACACATTTCAGAATTATCTACTAGGGACAAAAAGGGAAGCAAATTATCTTTTGTTTCTCTTTCTCTTAGGCCAAAGATGGTCCACTGGATTAACTGACTTCCATCTCTAGGATGAAAAATTGTTAGAGCCAAGCAGGTTCCTAAAGGTATCCCATGCTGTGGCTTCCAAGAAGCCCCAGGGCTGAAAACAATGGTATAGCACTGACCCAAGGAGAGGACTGTGGGAAACCATTTCAAATGCTGTGGAAATGAAGCTCAGCCCTCACGTGAAAAAACCAGTGGGGTGGATGTGCATTGGCACACAGGACCACACACATGGAGAGGTTTTCCTGTGGGGAATCAGGCCTACATTGTACCTAGGCTGCTATGAGGCTTGCTTTTGCTAAAACTCCCTCACCCTGAATTGAGGCAGTAAGGGCTTACTGCAGCTTCCTAAAATCTGAGCTAAACCTCCCAAGTTTGGAGTGTTAACAATCCAACTGCATTTCCCTTTACATTTGCAAATCCCTTCTTCTTTGATGTGATTAGCAACATCCTCTCCTTTGTTGTTTGTAAAAGGTAACCACCTAATATGAACCCATGTATAGTAAATGAGGACTGCCCTTCTTCTAAGGTACCCAGGAAAACAATAAAAGCCTGTCCAAGCAGGGCTCGGGGCCCTCTCTCCCTGACTTAGACAGTGGCTGAACCATCACTTTTTTTCCACAGCATTCCTGTAGTCCGTGTGTATTTGTTCACGAGCAGCCACAGTATACATGGATCCTGCTGGCCAGGATCTACCACAGAGGACTGTGCCATTGTACTTGGTGTACAGAAGTGTCACCAAGTACTGGCTGAGAGGATTTTGCAGTGACAGAATTTATGAAACATTTCTTATACATCATTATGAAACATTTCTTATACATCAGGCACTATTCTAAGCACTTGACATTAACTCTAATCCTCACAACTGCCTTCCATTGCAATGAGAAAACTAAGGCACAAAAACTTAAGTGACACACTCGAGGTCACATAGTTAGCTATTAAGTAGCAAAACCATGAGTCAGCATCTAGCATATAAACTCCTAACCACTGCACTGCACATATTTGGGTAGCACTGGGCTGGTTGAAACTGGGACAGGGGAGTGTAGGGGATGGGTGGCAGGGCAGGGGTGGATAATCCCACTCATTCACATTTCTCTGGCCCCTCTCCCCTCAACAGTCCATTAAAAAACCTCTACCAAACTCTAGGTGTAATGTATTCCTACCTAGACTTTCCAAGGTGATGCTTCACTTATTTCTCCCTACCTTGTTCTCCAAAGTAAAACAAAACCCAAAAGAGACCCAGCTTGGTGACTCAAGGTTAGCTTGGAGTCCCTTTGAGCTGTCAGGTCTGCTGCTCTTTTATTCATTGAATTCCAAAGTGTGTGTAAAAAAATTAACTTAAATTCAGGAATGGGGGAGTAGGGGGTTGAGGGATTGAGCAAAAAAGAAGAAGGACTCATGGGCATGGACAGCAGGATAGTGGTTGTTGAGTGGAGGGAGGTATAAGGAAATTAAATGGTGATGGAAAAAATACAACAAAAAATAAAACTAAAGAATAATTGAAAAAAAATTAAATTAAAAAAATTTGTGTATTCAAATACACCTAGAACAAAAACTTAATGTAGTCATAGCTATAATTTATAGCTCAGTTTGACTATTGAGCACTTCATGTGTGGCCGATTTAAACAAGTATGCTGTATATGTAAAATACACATCAAATTAGAAATATTTAGTATAGGAAAATCATATCTCATTAGTATTTCTTATATTAATTACATGGTCAAATAACACTATTTTAGAAACACAGGGTTATATCAAATATATTATTAAAATTATTTTTACCTATTTTTTCTTTTTTAAAAAATGTGGCTACTAGAAAAGTTAAAATTGCAGATGTGGCTCCATTATATGTCCCTAGATACTCTGACCTCTGCTACCTTTCCCAGACCCTCATTCTCACTTTCTCAGTCACTACACTTCAGTTATCAGCCTTGTTCTTTCTAAAACATCCCCAACATATTCCTACCACAGTTCCTTTGCAGCTTCTGTTTCCTGGGCCTGGAATGCTCTTCTTCATATTTTCCATGGCTTACCTCTTCTTGTCATTCTGGACTTCTAGCCATTACCTAGCCACTCCATGTAGACAGTATCTCTATCAATCTATATACCCTTACCCTGCTTTATGTTTCTTTATAACAATTAGATTGGTATTGCATCCTCTGTCTTTGCTCTTTTTATATTAAAGTAGAATACATGGGTTGCTGGGTGAAATGGGTTTTCGTGTTGTTGTTTTTTTTGTGACCAACTTTTTGGATAATGTGTAATTTTTAAAAGAAAGTTTGCCCACCTGGATGGACCACTTTATCTCTCAGCCTTGACATTTCAAACCTGACTGAGCTTCTTCCATATTTCTACTCCATCTTTCAGTTAGGATGAAGGATAAACTTGTACAATAGCTTAAGTATCCTTACAAGGTCTTCCCTCAGAAGGGATGTTGACCCATCTGCCTCCCAGTCCATTCTCAGGTGCTGAAGTTTTCTCTCCATTTGTGTCCTCTGCTTTAAGTGACAGTAGGGGGCAGCAGAGTCCTTTCCATGGGGGCATTTTGAGCAAAGACCAACTAAGATTTTGGGCTGTGCATAGTTAAATTCAAGCCTCTTTCAGAGAGAAATTGCTAATGAGTCCTATCATGCTGAGGATGGCACTTATGGGCCATGGAATATTTTCTCCCATCTCTAATTATATAGATGATTCAAACTTTGGAAGAAAAGGAATTTGCATGTTTGGAGTTCAGAGTATTATAACAACCTTGTCTGAAAAAGACTGTAGTCTTATTATTATTTATTTTCTGTTTCCCAACCTCCTTATTAAACACTTATTTTATCTGGCTTTTATATTTCCACCTTTCCCTTTTACTTAGAATTCAAGAGTTGGCTAAGGGACTGTAGGACTAGAGTAAATTGATATTGGTGGATTCACATTTATTTGGTCTACATCTCATCCTGGATTTTCAAGAGTGAAAGCTGGCTTCTTTTGGCATATAATTCCTATATCAACCTGTCATGATCACTCTGAAGAGCAGATGATTTTGACTCTGACTTTCCACATGACCCAGAAATAAGTGTCTTCTCTAACCCATTGCCATTATAGTTTTGAATATTTTCAATAAAATACAGATATGTAGGACAAGTGATTGATAGCCCTCAGGGAGTGAGACAGATAAGATGCTTGTAGATTTTTCAGCTATGCTAGTCAGTCATGCAGGTAAGCTTCCTAAGAACATAAGGAGAAAGATCTAATTTCCCCAAAAAGTATTTTTAAAATCCAATAAATGGTGAAGGTGCTAGTAAGGAACTACAAAGTGTCTTGGGCAATTACTGATTAGAATTAACTCTTAGCTAGAAACTTCAGTGAACCAACAGCTTAAATGTGTTTTACCTGCTCAATTTATTTTTATTATTATTTTTAACTTTCATTATATTTACTAAAAAAATCAATTATTTCTTTATCTCTGTATCTCATGGAGAAAAAATGGTTTAGAAAAGACCACCTATCCTTGGCATGTTGGTCATGAAAGTCAGCAGCAAGAAGTGACTAGAAGCTTTCTCCAGTAGCTGACCTCCTTAAGATTCCACCAAGATTCCAGTTTGCTGTATTTTAGTAACAGAATTTTTATTCATAACTAAATTTAATCTGAAATTGTGCCCCACTGTTTTGATACCTGCTATTTACATGAATATCTGTCATGATGTTCTGGTTGCTTTTTATTATGAATGTTACATTCTCTAAAAATTCTGTTTAGGAAAAACATCCCCCACATGCTTAGGACCAGAGAAGAGAGACTTGACTTTGCTAAGCCATAATCATAATTATTATGCCAATAGCCACTTGAAGACTTTGTTGCTGTTTATGGCCACACAAATCACTATCAGTTTGGATTGTTTGGGCTTTGTTTGAATTTGATAGTTAGCTTTGAACTGTAGGTTTTGAAAATTTCCACCCAGTCTCAGGAACATAACCTTAGGAAATTGGATTCTCAAGAGATGTCAGCAGATAACGTTGAACATTCCTTTTAGATATAAAATAGGATTAAAGAGCTTTATCCTGTGGAAATTTTATATACCATTGGTGTCTCTGAATATAAATGTATTCCTAAAGACGGTGAAGCTTATGGCAGGCATATGAAGGGGAATAAAAAAAGATTTCTATTATTATACGTATGAGATGCTGAGATGAGCGAAAAACCACAAGGCAAACATAAAATAGTTGTGAGATAGACATTCCATTTGAATAGATGAAGATACTGTCAGGGAAAAATTCTATGTTCACTTAAAATAATTGTGTGCAACCTACATAAACCAACCATCTCTTATTCAGAAACCTAATCCTGGTTTAAAAATGACAACAATATCTATGCATCCTAAATCTATCCAGGTAGTAAGAAAGAACTGAATTATGATTTGAATTCTTATTGATGTGAACTGGTAACAGGGTGCAGCCAAGAGGGGGGCCCCAAATAAGGATTTGGAATGGGGTCCAGAACTCAAGGTGTTCAGGAAATATTAGGATGTCCTCACCTCCCGCCCTCCCTACCAACAGGTGTGGGTTGAAGGAAGGGACACATGGAGCAGAGCCATTGAGAGCTGTTTTGCATAGCAACAGCTTTGCAGCTAACCTCTGGTGTGGTCATTTAACATATCTATAATCTTTACCTGGTTGCATAGATATTTTAATAGCTGTGGTCATGCTCTGAGCCAGGGGAATGGAAGTAACTTCCCCACCAAGATGTAACTGGGGGGCAGGTCCCCCGAGCTACAGCACCTGTGTGGGGGCTTGGAGATGATTGGCTCCATGGCATGGGGCCACACCTGCCCAGATTCACAATGGCAGTCCAGTAAAGCTGGAAGGATATGAGAGGGCTAGCAAGTGTGGTTGATGGTGGGAGGAGTCAGAAATGGGACTGCAGAGGAAGATTGGCATGGAGATTTAAACCCACATGCAGCAGTCATAGAAAGGAGAAGCAGCAGTTTTGGCTGAGTGGCGACCCCCTTCCACATAGCCAGTGGAAGAAGAACCATGAGGTTTTGGCAGAGTGGGACTCCTGTGGCCCTGTGAGAGAGGACCACTCACCTGTGGCAGTGCAGAGAGAGAACTACTGGTCTTTAGCTGAGTGGGGACTCCCTCAGCCCTGCGAGAGAGAATCACCATGCGGCTGTAGCAGAGAACCACCACTTGGCTTTGGCAGAGTGGCGACCCCGCCTCCTTGCAGCCATTGAGAAGGGAGAACCATGCAGTTTTGGCTGAGTGGAGACTCCCACGGCCATTGTGCAGAGAGGACCACGTGGCTGTGGCAATAGAAAGGAGACCCCCGCAGCTTTAGAAGGGGGAACCACCACCCAGCTTTAGCAGAGATCCCGGTGACACAGCTGATGGTGCTGGGAACCAAGGGAGGCCTACCAGCTGACACGGATTCCTGGGAAGAACTGGGGGTTGTGTGAGCCACGGACTTCTATTTCTTTTCCTGGGATATGGTACCCCAGATTTGGCAAAGGGGGAAGGAAGGACTGTGTGTGTTTGTGGGTGTTTTAAGGGACTTTGGGATTTTGATGAAGACATTAGATCACTACTCTAAGTCTGTACAGCATTAAATAAACATTTTCTTTCCTTTTCACGAATCTCTGGCATTGATAGACATCTTTCCTCTGGCGACGGACATAATGAACCTGGGGGGTTCCTTTTGGACAATAGTATATTGTCCGAGCGCCCCCGCTCCTTGTTGCTCTGTAACAAACTCAGGACACTTGAAGTATATATTTGATAAAAATGCAATGAACACTTCTTTGTCCCAGATGTGGTACTAAACACTGTGGATGCAAAAATGAGCACAAAGAAGAAAGACAGTTCTGGCCAGGTGGAGTTCAGTTCTGGTTGGGGAGACTGAGCAAATAATTTAACACATTTATTTAACCAATAATCACAGTTCAATATGGTAAGTGCAGCATTCAAAATATGGGCAGACCATTTCAGGAACAAGAACAAAGAGGAGACAAGTTCTGAAAAAGTCTTGCATACCTACCTATTCAAAACAATTCATATGAAAATAAATCAGCATATTTAATACACACACAGAAGTTAAGCCCTGTAACTTCAGATCAGTCTTGAGTGTGATTATTTCTTGATAATGAAAGTACCAATAATTTAGTTTTTATGGCTATTTGGGTTCCAGTTTTATGAAGTCAGTATGTGAATCTCTCCCAGAAAACACAGTTCTCAACTTGTTTATTTTGGGTTCCTCCATAGCACCTAACATGGGGCCAGAATTTCAAAAACCTTTGGAGTTAAATTAAATTTAAATGTGTGTTTATGGGTTAGATGAAATGGAAAAAGAAAGGTGACTCATTGGGAATATTTGAAATAAAACTGGATAAGGTATTACTAAAAAGGGAAATTGTATATACCCCCTTGCCAAAACTCTACATTAAATACAGTATTTAGAACTAAAAGGGTAACCTTACAATTTCCACCATTTGATACATATTTATTATATTTTTGGTAGAAAATATATGTCACATAACTAAAGAGTAGAAAACTCTAATACAAGAGATCAATTTGTGATTTGTTCAAGATATTTTCTCCTTTATATAAATCAGACTTGATTACAAAGCATGGATTTATCTAGGATGGTCTGGTCTTAGATATGAATAAAGTCTTAAAATATTTCAGTAATTAAATATTTTTCCCTTGGAATAAATGTATAATTTTTCATAGTTGTATTTTTAAGCTTTGTTTCATTAGGGTAAAAAAATGCCCTGTCTAGCCCTTGCCAGGTGGCTTAGTTGGTTGAAGCATCATCCCATACATCAAAAGGTTGTGGTTGGATCCCCAGTCAGGGCACATACCTAGGTTGTGGGTTTGATCCCTGGTCGGGGCACATACAGAAGGCAACTGATCAATGTTCCTCTCTCACATCAATGACTCTCTCTCACTCTCTCTCTCTTTCTCAAATGGATAAGAATATCCTTGTGTGAGAATTTAAACAAAATTTTTAAATGCCCTGTCTAAAGCATCAGCAAGAGGATGGGGAATTTATTTGGGGTGGTAGGGGTGGCTAACCCTCAAAACACTTCTCCCAAATGACATCTCATAAATATATACCAAATAGATTCAACTGCAGTTTGGGCTTCCCAAATGCTTCTCTGTTTCTCTAAAACAGCAACTCTTAGACCAACTGTTCTTGTAAGGAGCTATCCAAAGCACCACATAACTACTGGCTCCACTTTGCTAATAGTCTGTGTAACTGCTAGAGAAATCTCAGCACCCTGTGTCTCACCATACGATAGTAGCTCATTTAACTGGAGTAACATCGCAGCCAATGTGTTGAATCACCACTCCTCAAATATAAAACCAGCTTATAGAAGTGACAAGAGAGGAAAAACACACATGATATGCACAAACTTAGCTCCTCCATTAATGAGTGATACTGGTTTCAACATGCAATTTTTCCACTCTAGACATGATGTTTTCTAAAGCAGAAGAAGCTGTTTATTTCAGAAACTATTCTTCAAGGATACTTTAAGTTGCTAATTATAGTGAAAACCATCACCCATTCAGACTGGGCTCCACCAACAATGACTTCCTGTGTATTACAGACAGGATTTGAGAACATTCTGATCCTGAATTCTGAAACAAACATTTAATGAACACCTAGTGCTCTGAAGATATATTAGTCAAAGCACAGGGCATTATTTGTATACATATATAAATTTATAAATATGTATATATTAACAATTTTCTTTAAAAAACTTATTATCACCTTGCAGAGACAAATGACACACACAAGACTTTAACCAGCGTGTGGAACATATTTCAAAAGTACTGATGAACAATGTGAACATCAGCTCCAGGAGGGCAGGGTGTTTGTCTGTCACTGCTGCTAAAACAATAACAAGCACGTATTTAATGCTCAGTAAATTTTATTTTGAATGAATGAGCTGCATAGTTGATAGGGGATGATGAGTTTCATGGGGAGAGACTTGTCTGGAGGGAGAGGTCCTCAAAAGCACTATGGCAGAAGGGAGATTTGAGCTGAGCCTTCAAGTACATAGAGTTTAGGTGAGTTTATTAAATTTAGTGTCTTATTTATTCAGTGTCTCCTATATACCAGCTACTGGTGGGAGGACAAAGCAATAAGCAAATCTCTGGGATGATTCTAAGAATGAACTCATAGTCTAAAAGCTAGTCCTGTTTCCTAAATATTTCTTATAATTCAAAATATATATAGAAAAGCAAAACTAGAGTGAAATAATTAATAGTCACTCATCTGAAAACAGATGGGTAGCTGTAGAAAAGAAGAGTGTGCAAAACCCTTTCTTGCCTGAACTTCCTTTCATTTCTTTTTAAACATAGTTCAAAATTCCTGGGAATGAATGGAAATTCAGAGGGACAGACTGCTGCCCTCTTTGTCATGGCATGTGGAAGGGTCCCCTCACTTTTGTCTTGCAGTGTGGAGGCTGGTCCCACGTTGGTCAGCTGCTGCCTGCTCCTAACCCATTCCCAGTCCCCACACCAAAATGAATAAATGACAACACCCAATCACACACTGGCCATCTCAGTTCCTGCAAAGTCGGACTTCTGTTTGTTTTTAGTCATTTCTCTTGCAGATCTAAAAATTACCCAGATGGCTATAGGCTTTGGTGAATTAGGAGGTAACTGGGAAGCCAGGAAAATATGGATACTGAGAGGAGGTCTGAAATCTCTCCACCACCAGCTCTCTAAGTGGGAAAGCCAAATGTAACATGTCAGATTTTTGATGGTAGGAATCTTTCACGATTCTTATTGTTCTAGGCAGCAAACAGTGCTGTCTGGCATCTTGGTTGTGGCAATTTAGTGCAGATTGTTTTTTCATGTTGTTAGACTCATGCTTTAAAAATATATTTAAAAATATATAATATGCATGTATGTACAGTATGTATGTATGTATGCATATATATCTCTTGCTTGCACAACCTCTATTTGGCTTTATTTGGAAACATGGTGAATTTAGGAGGTCTATGTGCACACTGTTAAGCCCCTGAGCTTCAGAATCCAACAGATCTTGGTTTAATCCAAGTTTCTCTGAGTTCTACAAGTGGTCAAACCATCTGTGTTCCCATCTATATATGGGGAATATCAAAACATCCCTCAGAGCATTGTAACAATGAAATGGGATCATCCAATGTCCTCGAGGTAGTGTATGCATATTCATAAAAGTTATCCATATTATTATGATTGCTCTCTTTTGTTTCCCAGTTTTGAGCCTGACCTCAAATTAATCACCTCAGTCTGGCTTTCTTTGTTGTTTATTCTAATCAGTTAGGCTAAACATCTAGCAGGATTTCTCAATCTTGATATTTTGGGCCAGATAATTTTTCACTGTGGGGTTACGCTGTGCCCTGCAGTATGCTTAGCAGCATCCCTGGCCTCTCCTTACTAGGTACCAGTAGCATATCCCACATCAAAATGTGACAACCAAATTTGTCTCTAGACATTGACATAAATCCCTTGCGGGGAGTGGGGGGTATGGGGACAAAATAACCTCTGATGAGAACCACTGTGTTGGAGTCATTCTTGACTTCTCTCTTTTATCAACAAACCCTGTTCACCCTACTTTGAAAATGACCCTTCCTTTCCTTGCCCTCTCCATTGTTATCACCTTAGTCCAAGCCACCGCCATCTCTCCTCTGCATTATTCCCTTAGTCTCTTGCTGGTCTCCTCATCCTCTAGACCTCCTGTCACACTCAATTCGTGCCATAATGGCCTCCTGGATGCTTTGCTATTCCTGTGGCTGTTCCTTCTCCCCCAGATCTCTACCTTCACTCCTAACTGTCAGGTTGCTGCTCATATGTTACCTTTGAGGTGAAGTCTTCCCAATCTACCCCCAATCCTGGCAATCTGACATTTTCTACCCCCCTACTTTCCACTTTATTTTTCTCCAGAGCACTTTCTCCATCTAATATACTATAAATTTTTTCTTTTGTTTATCTTCTTTCACTGGATGATCAACCCCATAAGGGTAAGATTTTTTTTTTGTATGCTGAGTTTATTGTGTTCCTGACATCAGAACAGTTCTTGGCTCTCAGTAAGCATTCAACTATTTGTCAAATGAATAAATACATATATTACCATCATTTAATTTTTAAAATCATGGTAAAATAGACACAATGCAAAATCTTAACTGTTTTTAATTGTACAGTTCAGTAGTATTAAGTGCATTCACATTTCTGTGCAACCCATCTCCAGAACTCTTTTGATCTTGAAACACTGAAACTCTATACTCATTAAACAACTACTAACTCCCCCTTCTAGAAACCTTTTCTGAAAACCCTCTTTTGGAAACCACCATTCTACTTTCTGTCTTTATGAATTTGACTACACTAGGACCTCCTATAAGTGGAATCATAACAATATTTGTCTTTTTGAATGGGTTTACTTCACTGAACATAATATCTTCAAGGTTCACCAATGTGTCAGAATTTCCTTCCTTCTCAAAGACAACTGTATTCCACTAAACATATGTACCACATTTTTTAACCATTTATTTGCCAATGGGCAAAAGTGGAATTCCTGGATCCTGTAGTCATTCTATTTTTAGTCTTTTGAAAAGGAACCACCACATTGTTTCCACAGTGGCTGCACCATTTTACATCCTCACCAACAGTGCACACAGGTATTCAAATTTCTCCACACCCTCACCTACACTTGTCATTTTCTGTTTTTTTTTTTAATTTACCATTTTTTAAAAGATTTTATTTATTTATTTTTAGGGAGGGAAGGGAGGGAGATAGAGAGAGAGAGAAACATCAATGTGTGGTTGCTGGGGGTTATGGCCCGCAACCCAGGAATGTACCCTGGCTGGGAATTGAACCTGGGACACTTATTTTCTGTTTTTTTTTTTAAGTTAATTATTTTTATAGTAACTATCCTATTATGAGTTGATATCTCATTGTGGGTTTGCATTTCCCTAATAATTAGGGATATTAAACATCTTTTCATGTGTGTCATCACTGTTTTTAACATTTGGGTCCCTCTTCTTTGTATGTCTCTGTGGCTTTCCCTGACACTACTGTATAAATCGCTGTATCTCACTCCCACTCTCTGTTCTACTCTGTGTGTCTCGACTGCATGTCTGTCTAAGTCTTTACCCAGCAGGCTTTGCCAGTTAGTCAGAAAGGAGGCTGCCCTTTCTCATTGAGACACTAGAAACCCCTGGATAAAGTCCATTTTTGTCTTTCACCGATGTCAGTCCTTATATGTCTACAGTCAATTATCTCACAGCAAAGTTCCAAGAGTAAACAATTCAATGTTCAAATCAGGATAGTTATTGACAAGACTTTTCAGAAGCTGAGTGGATGACTCACTCAGTTGACTCATTTATATAATTCCAATGTAACACTCATCAATCATATGTTTAATTTGAGAACTGGGTTTCTTTCCCCTCTAGGTCCATTCATTCATTTTTGATCTTGCGACATCTCAACTTTGAACAGTTATTTGCAGTCACTGACTTACTTTAACTGTATCTTGTATGTATTACCCATATTAATCAGTAAAGTCCTGTTCACTAAAATCTGGGACATGTTCATGTCTGCTCGCAAGACACTTAGCATAAATTAAGAACTCATATCCTCATGTTATTTTTTTCCATTTAGCATTGATGACTTCATTTAAGAAACTTCAAAATGTTTCCTTCAAACAGTAGGAATTGCTGTTTATGAAATTCTAGACTGGTTGCCTTTGTGAACTCATTACAGTCAACACTTCCTCTTTCTTCACAATGGCCTGAAGGCTGTGGTGCAACAACAACCCAAGGGTGATTATACTGTCATATGACAATATACATTTGCATATATGTGCTCAGCCTCAAGGACATCAGATGATTGACTGTCCAGACAGTAGGTGGTATAGTCATCTCTCCTTTGTTTACTGACTTCCTTTTTCCCTAACTTCTCCTGAATTCTTCCTTCAGCTGCTCCATATGCTGCACTGTTCTGTTCAGCCTATTTTATTTTATTATTTTTTAATTATTTTAATTGTTGTTCAAGTACAGTTTTCTGTCTTTTACTCCCATCCCAGGCCAACCCCACAGCCCTCTCCATCTCCCTCCCAAATCCCCCCCCCCCAGTTTTGTCCATGTGTTCTTTATACTTGATCCTGTAAACCCTTCCCATTCTCCCCTGAAATTCACTCTCCTCTTCCCTCTGGTCGCTGTCAGCCTGTTTTCTATTTCAGTGTCTTTGGTTATATTTTGCTTGTCTGTTTGCTTTGTTGCTTAGGTTCCTGTTAAAGGTGAGATCATATGATATTTATCTTTCACCACCTAGATTATTTCACTTAGCATAATGCTTTCCAGTTCCATCCATCCTGTCACAAAGGGTAGGAGCTCCTTCTTTCTTTCTGCTGCATAGAGTTCCATTGTGTACATGTACCATAATGTTTTGATCCATTCATTTACTGATAGGCACCTAGGTTGCTTCTGACATTTGGCTATTGTAAATTGTGCTGCTATGAACGTGGGGTGCATAGGTTCTTTCGGATTGGTGTTTCAGGGTTCTTAGGATATAATCCTAGCAGTGGAATTGCTGGGTCAATAGGCAGATCCATTTTCAGTTTTCTGGAAAAATTCCATAGTGTTTTCCATAGTGGTTGTACGAGTCTGCAATCCCACCAGCACTGCACTAGGGTCCCCTTTTCTCCACAACCTCTCCAACACTTGTTGTTTGCTACTTTGTTTATGATGGCCATTCTGACCGGTGTAAAGTGGTATCTCATTGCGGTTTTAATTTGAATCTCTGTGATAGTTAGAGATATTGATCATCTTTTCATGTGTCGCTGCATCCTCTGTATGTCTTCCTTGGAGAAGTATCTGTTCAAGTCCTTTGCCCACTTTTTAATTGAGTTGTTTGTCTTCCTGGAGTGGACTCATGAGTGTTCTTTATATATTTTGGAGATTACACCCTTGTCTGAGGTATCATTGGAAAATATGTTTTTTCATACAGTTGGTTCTCTTTTTATTTTAATACTGTTTTCTTTAGCAGCGCAGAAGCTTTTTATTTTGATGACATCCCATTTGTTTATTCTTTCCTTTATGTCCCTTGCTCTGGGGGACACAGGAAAAATGTTGCTGTGTGAAATATCTTAGATTTTCCTGCCTATGTTCTCCTCTAGGACTTTAATGGTGTCATGGCTTATATTTAAGTCTTTTATCCACCTTGAATTTATTTTTGTGTATGGTGTAAGTTGGTGCTCGAGCTTCATTTTTTTTTTTTTTTTTGCACATAGCTGTCCAGTTCTCCCAACACCATTTGTTGAAGAGGCTATTTTTACTGCATTTTATGTTGCTGCCCCCTTTGTCAAATATTAATTGACCATAGAGACTTGGGTTTATTTCTGGGCTCTCTGTTCTGTTCCACTGGTTCATGTGCCTGTTTTTATGCCAGTACCATGATGTTTTGATTACAGTGGCCTTGTAATACAGTTTGATATCAGGTATTGTGATCCCTCCCACTTTGCTCTGCATTCTTGAAATTGCAGCAGCTATTTGGGGTTGTTTATGATTCTATATACATTTTTGAAGTGTTTGTTCTGTGTCTGTGAAATATGCCATTGGCACTTTAATAGGTATTGCATTGAATTTGCACGTTGCTTTGGGTATAATGGACATTTTGATGATGTTAATTGTTCCGCTCCATAAACACAGTATATGTTTCCATTTTTTTGTGTCGTCCTTGATTTCTTTTTCAGTGTTGTGTAGTTTTCTGAATATAGGTCTATTACTTCCTCGGTTAGGTTTATTCCTAGGTATTTTATTTTTCTTTTTGCTATATCAAATGAGGATTTTTTTCTTGATTTCTGCTTCTGCTGTTTCATTGTTCATATACAAAAATGCCTTTGATTTCTGGATATTGAGTTTGTTTCCTGCTATTTTACCAAATTCATTTATTAGGTTGAGCAGTTTATTGGAAGAGTCTATAGGATTATCTATGCATACTATTATGTTATCTCCCAACAATGATAGTTTTGTTTCCTCCTTTCCTATTTGGATGCCTTTATTTCCTTTTCTTGCATGTTCACTGTGGCTAAAACCTTCAATACTATATTGAATAGAAGTGGTGAAAGTGGGCATCCTTGTCTTGTTCCTCATCTTAGCAAAAAAGATTTTAGTTTTTGCCCATTGAGTATGATGTTGGCTGTAGGTCTCTCATATATGGCCTTTATTATGTTGAGGAATGCTCCTTCTATTCCCACTTTGCTGAGTGTTTTTATCATAAATGGGTGCTGTACCTTATCAAATGCTTTTCCCACATCTATTGATATGATCATGTGATTTTGTCTTTGCTTTTATTTATGTGATGTATTACATTTACTGATTTTTGAACATTATACCATCCTTGCATCCTTGGGATGAATCCCACTTGGTCATGGTGTATGATCTTTTTAATGTATTGTTGGATGCAGTTTGCCAATATTTTGTTGAGGATTTTACCATCTGTGTTCATCAGCGATATTGGCCTGAAGTTTTGTGTGTGTGTGTCTTTATCTGGTTTTGGGATTAGGATGATGTTGGCCTCATAAAAAGACTTTGGGAGTCTTCCATCATTTTGGATTTTTTGAATAGTCTGTGAAGGATAGGGGTTAGCTCTTCCTTAAATGCTTTGTGGAATTCTCCTGTGAAACCATCTGGTCCAGGGCTTTTGTGTGTTGGGAGTTTTTTGATTACTGTTTCAATTTCATCTGCTGTTAATAGTCTGTTCAGGCTTTCTGCTTCTTCTTCATCAAGTTTTGGAAGATTGCCTTTTTCTAGAAATTTGTGCATTTCACCCAGGTTTTTAAATTTCTTGGCATATAGTTGTTGGTTGTAACTTCTTACAATCCTTTGTATTTCTGTGGTTTCAGTTGTAATCTCTCTCTTTCATTTCTGATTGTGTTTATTTGGGTCCTCTCTCTTTTTCTCTTGATGATTCTCCTTAGAGGCTTGTCGGTTTTATTTATCTTTTCAAAGAACCAGCTCCTGGGTTCATTGATCCTTACAATTGTGCTGTTAGTCTCTATGTCATTTAATTCTGCTCTGATCTTGGTTATTACCTTCCTTTTGCTTGCTCTGGGCTGTCTTTGTTGTTGTTCCTCGAGTTCTTGTAGACATAGGGTTAGGTTGTTTGTTTGAAAAATTTCTGTCTTTTTTAGGAATGCCTGTATCGCTGTGAACTTCCCTCTCAGGACTTCCTTCATTGTGTCCCATAGGTTTTGGGTTATTGTGAGTTCACTTTCATTTGTTTCCAGAAACGTTTTGATTTCTTCCCTAATGTCATTCTTGATCTATTCATTGTTTAATACCATGCTATATGATCTCCTTAAGTTTTAGTGTTTAAGGTTTTTTTTTCCCTTGAGGTTGGTTTGTAGTTACAGTCCCTTGTCATCAGAGAAAATGCTTGATATGATTTCAATTTTCTTGAAATTGTTGAGGCTTGTTTTGTGTCCTGTCTCATGGTCTGTCTTTGAAAATGTTCCATGTGCATTTGAAAAGAATGTGTATTTTGCTTCTTTGAGATGAAGGGCTTATATATATCAGTTAAGTCCATTTCATCCAGGGCATTGTTCAATGCCACAATATCTTTGTTGATATTTTGTTTGGAAGATCTATCTATTTTTGACAGTGGAGTGTTAAAATCCCCTACTATAATTGTGTTGTTGTCAATATTTTTTGTGAAGTCCTCCAAGATTTCCTTTATGTATTTGGGTGCTCCTATGTTGGGTGCATATATGTTTACAATGTTTATGACTTTTTGGTGTATTCTTCCTTTGAGTATTATGAAGTGACCTTCTGGGTCTCTCTTTATGGCCATTTTTTGAAGTCTATTTTGTCTGATATGAATATTGCTACCCCGTCTTTTTTTTCTGTCCATTTGCTTGGAAAATTTGTTTCTAGCCCTTCACTTTCAGTCTGTGTAGGTTTTTTTCCTGAGGCGGGTCTCTTGTATGCATTATATGTGTGGGTCATGCTTTCTTATCCATTCAGCTATTCTGTGTCTTTTGATTGGAGCATTTAATCCATTTACCTTTAAGGTTATTGTTGATAGGTACTGATTCCTTGACATTTTTGTACCTGTGTCACTCTTTCTCTATCTTTTCCATCCTTTCCTTAAAGCAGCCCCTTTGGCATTTCTTGCAGAGGTGGTTTGGTGGAGGTGTATTCTTTGAGGCTTCTTTTGTCTGGGAAGCTTCTTATTTGGCCTTCTTATCTTGATTTAGAGCCTTGCTGGGTAAAGTAGCCTTAGTTGCAGACCTCTGGTTCTCATTACTTGGAATATTTTTTGCCATTCTCTTCTGGCTTGGAGTGTTTTCATTAGAAGTCAGCTGCTAACCTTATTGGGGGTTCCCTTGTATGTTACTTCATGTTTCTCCATTGCTGCCTTTAAGATTCTCTCTTTGTCTTGGAATTTTGCCATTTTAATTATGGTGTGTCTTGAAGTGGGCCTTTTTGGGTTCCTCTTGTTTGGGATTCTCTGTGTTTCCTGGATTTGTGTGACTTTTTCCTCTCATCAAATTAGGGAAGTTTTCCATCATTACTTTTTCAAACAGGTTTTCTATCCCTTGCTCTTCTTTTTCTCCTTCCGCCATCCCAAATTATACAGATATTATTGTGTTTCATGTTGACCTGAGTTTCCCTTAATCTTTCTTCATTCTTTCTGAATCTCTTTTCCTTTTCTTGCTCTTTTTGTGTGTTTTTTCTACCTTGTTTTCCCTGTCACTGATTTGATCCTCTGGTTCATGTAGCCTGCTTTTGATTCCTTCTACGGTGTTCTTCAATTGAGCAACTGTAATCTTCATTCCTCTTTGTCCTGGTTGATAGCTTTTATTTCCTTTTTCATGTTGATATAGTTTGCAGTGAGTTCAGTGTAGTTTCCCTGTAGTTTTTGGTAATTCATTGTGAGCTCATTGAGCTTCCTGATAAGCTTTGGTTTGAACTCAATATCTGATAGTTGAGTTACCTCTATTTCATTTAACATTCTTTCTGAGGCTTCCTCCTTTTCTTTCATTTGGGGATTGTTTCTTTGTCTTCCCATTGTTTGTGAGCCTCTTCTTATTAGCCTCAGCTTCTTAAATTAATCTCTTCTGGCTTCCTGGCTTTATTGTGTGAACTTCTGTGGTAGAATACCTGTGAGATTGAGTGGTGCAGTCTCCTTGATCTCCTGAACTCACTGGTCTTGGACAGTCATTTAAGTTGGCTCTGTGTTTGTCTTTGGGTTTTGATTGTTGCTGGGTCTTTCTTTGATGGGCCCTTCTCACCAGCTGGTTAACTGAGGGTCACTCTGTGCATCACCTCTTGTATTTTGTTGTGCTGGTGAGGGCAGGGTGTGTTGAAGCTGGTTCTTCTGAGTGTACAAGGCTTTGAGGATTCTCTCTTGCTCTTGTTCAGTTGTATGTTCTGGGAAATTTTTCCACTATTTGGTTGTATTTCCAGATAGATCCTAGATTGAGGTTAGTGTGGCTTCCACTCCATCCTTCACCTTGTTCTGTTGTTATCTGTTGGTTGTTCCTTTGTTGTTGGGTTTCCTCTTACAGTGGGTATCATAGATTCCACCTACTTTTTGTGAGATCATTTGGAGGGGAAGGCAAAGTGTTTTAAGACAGCAAGATAGTATTCTATGATATATACAGTAGCAGCTGGTAGATAAGAGATAGGAGATCCTTTGGCTATGTGTAGTGGTAACTGTGATATTCCACCCAACCAGCCACTTTTTAGAAAGGATGGAAAGAAGATAAGACTCTTGTTGAGGAGGGAAGGGTTGTGAGTTGGATCTAGAAGGCAGTGAGGTTGTGGGAGGTCAGATTCTAAGGTAAGGTAAGAATAGAGGATAGTAAATAGGTGTAGTGTGTGAGAGAATAGAGTTAACCATTACAGTAATAGAGTTCAGGAAGCTGTAAAGTGGTCTAAGATCTGGCAGGGGTGTTGTGTAGTATTTACAATTGTATGGAACAGCTATTATTTATAATAATATTAGAGCAACAATCATATGACAGAATCTATGTGATCTGGATAACAAGAATAGGGAGTATAGGGCCTTGAGTAGTGTGCTAATGGAACACAAGTGAAGTGAAGGACAGTAAATTAGCAATATACTATGAGAGACAGAACAGGGGAAACTTGTCAAATGATACAATATAATAAGCCAAGCAAAGAAGACTAAACAGAAAGAAGAGGAATACAAGAGTACTATTAAAATAAAAGATGTAAGAATAATGAAAAAATAATAATACAAATATGCAATAACTTGCAGGTTCTCTGTAATAACAAAATGAGATTTGTCTCACTTTCTCTGTTCTTGGGATGTCCCCTCTTTGGGTCCAGCTCTGGTCTTTTCATAGTTCCAGCCTTTTTTGTCTCACTTGTGGGTATTAAACAACAAAACGAAGCAGAAGAAGGAAGGAAGAAGAGAAAAACTTAGAAAGAAAGGAAGAAGAAATAAAACAAGTAAGATGGAGAGAGGGGAAAAAGAAAATGAGAGATAAAAAATAATAAAAATGTAAAAAGTAAAAAATTACTTAAAAAAAAGCCTCTTGCTTCTTTCTAACTGGCCACACTGATTCGTCTGGTCTTGCTGGCTGCAGCAGGCTGAGGGGCATTTCTCCCTTCCTGATGCACACTCAGGCAGCCCTGTGAGCACTCTCCCTAGGACTAGCTGTGCACTCTCCCTAGATCTAGCCTGGTGCCTCTCTGGGGGGCCTTGGGTGTGGTGTCCAGGCCTTCCACAGAGTGTACTATCCCTGGGTTGCAGGTGCGTATGCTGGGCCAGACTGCTTCCCGCTCCACTGGTTTGGGCCTGCCTCCTTCCCAGTGCTATGGGGGCATGCAATGCTTCCCATGTTACCTCAGGATCGCTGCCTGGCTGGGTAGGGAGGAGGCTGGAGCAATTGTTGCAGAATTCCCCAGTGTCCCTTTTCACTTTTTCTTTTTGAGAAATTCCTCATACTCAAGCCTGCTGCTCATACAGCAGCCTGGCTTCTTGCACAGCCCAATTCTGGACTATTGGGGTCAGGGCCCACCTTGACACGACTCTCAATTCTCCTCAGCTGGTGTCCACAGACTCCGTGGGTGCTCTCAGCCCCTGTGTGTTTGCCATTTAATTCTTATTCCCCTCTCTGTGACTTCAAGCAACCAGGTATCTCCTGGTACTGCTCAAACCTTGTTGGCCAGGGAGGGGGCAGTTGACCCAGCTCTCTCCCAAGAACCCTGTGGTAGACCTGGAAGGCTTCAGGCCTGGGGCTGTAGCCATGCTGGTCCCCACGCTGCTCCCTGACACTTTATTGTTCTGAATCACTCTCCTTACTGTCTGGTTTTTCAATGTCCACTACAATTTTTGGTCTCCTATTTTCATATATGCTGGGGTACTGTTGGCTCTTTGCTCTGTTCCTCCGTAGATCTGCTAGGTTTTCTCCCATGTATAGGGGGAAGTGGAATCTGCTCCCTCCTACCTTGCCACCATCTTCTTCCCTGTTGAGCCTCTTGTAGAGCTCTTTTTCAGGCTCTTTCACAATTCCTCTCTTTTTTTTAGCTTTTAAAAACAGGTGCTTCTCAAGTCTCTTTGCTCAGTTTCTTGTTTGTTTTCTCTTTCTTGTCAGCCCCATTCATCTCAAATTTCCATTTCCACCTCTCTGTGTGAGACCCAAATTCATGCTACTGCCATGGCCTTTCCTGAGGTCCAGCCAGGAATTGTCAGTGCTGGTGAATGTCACCAGAGCATCCTAAATCCAGTCCCACCCCAATACCCACCCACTCCTCCTTTTTGCTTATTGACTTAAGCTTCCTATTAATCTCAGTTTACAAAATTTAATGTCTTTTCCACTTTAATTTCCACTGTCAACAAGTAGATAATGCTTAAAGCATTTAAAGGGGAGAAAGACTGATGCGGACCCTGGCTTGTGGGGTCTACGTCATTATGGAAGAAAATGAGATGAGACATTCACACAGATTAATGAATCTGGTGGAGGAAAAGGGATGGCATGGCTTTTCTCTTAAGGGGAGCAAAAGCCTCAGCCCTTGCTCCAATGAGCTTTTATTGTCTTACTGGGCACATTACAAGAAGGTCCTCATCAACTATGCACAGGCTCGCTTTAGGTGGTTACCTTTTACAGAAAACAAAGGAGCCAATGCTGCTAATCATATCACAGAAGAGGAATATTTGCAAATGAAAAGATAAAAGTAGTTGGACCAGTTACACTGGTCCTTGGAAGGTTTATAATGGTTTTTAGGAAGTTGCTTTGCAGTAAATGTCCTCAATTCAGGGTGAGGGAGTTTTAGCAAAAAGCAAAACTCATAGCGACCTAGGTGCATTGCAGGCCTGATTCTCCACGTAAGAACCTATCCATGGGTGTGGGTCCTGTGCATCTCCCAGTGGGAACTGGGCCCATGCCATGTAGAACATTCTCCCACAAAAGACTGTTTGGGGTTGGGAGACTCAGGGGAGGCTCCAAAAAGGGGCTTCAGGCTGGCTTCTCAAGGATGTGGAGAAGATTATATTAGGTAGAAATGTAGCATGGAAGAAGGTTTTCAGACAGAAGATGAATGAGGCAAAGAAGTAGAAGCCATGTTTCAGGAGGAGGAGAGGTAGCTGCATGGCTAGAATGGACTGAAGAGAGGAAGAGGAGTCTAAAAGCAGAAATCAGGAAGAACCATGAGTTTAGACTAAGAACTTTGGCTTGAAGTGGGAATCCTTGAGAACCCAGTAAAGGTTTCCTAATAGTAATAACATCATTTGATTTTTTTGGTTTTTGTCCATGTGTCCTTTATAGTAGTTCCTGGGGGAGGGTGAAAGCAAGGGAGGGAGGTGGGTTTTGAGGGGGTAGAGGGGAGGAGTGGGGAGAAAATATGGACAACTATAATTGAACAATAAAATAATTTAAATAAAAATTATAAAAATAATAAAAAAGAAAACTAAAAACAAAACAAAACAAAAGATCATTTGAATTTAAAATCTATTCCACTGTATCCCCTATTTTACCTCCCCTGGGAGACTTTAAGTCCTTGGGTAATCAATCTACTCATCCCTCTCTCTTTCTCTCCAGTTCTTTGTACTCCCAGCATGGGGGTACAGCATCTGACCCCCATGCTGAAATTCAGAAAATGTTTGATAAGTGGAAATGAGTAGTGAAAATATAAGGGTACAAAGAGCACAGACAAAAAACTACTACAAAAATAAATATTCCATTTAATGCTTGAAAAGTTTAAGATTTTAGGCTTTTCTTCTACCCACCCACCTACTCACTGACTGTCCTCCTTTCTCTCACTTGGCTAGCTGGTGCTGTTTCCTTGTAGTGCATCAGATACAACAGATATAAAAGAGTAAGAACTCAACATGCTACTTGGGGGAATCATTATGGCATGTAAAGAAGCTCTAAAATATGTTGCAAGGAAAACTTTAAGAGACAAATGCCTAAAGTTATATGGAAACACAATGAGAAGAACCAGTTACCTGGAATGACATCTAAACCACACAGAGCATTCATTAAAAAAAATATATAATCTCCTATGTGCCTGTGATGTAGCTGCAGGTATCCTGTGTGGGAAGTACACAAAATCAGGATCCCAGGTCTTAAGATTCCTTAGTCTACTTAATAGCCAAATACTCTAATTTATTAAGCAACTACCATTAAAACATAGACCCTCGCATAAAGCCTTTATATAGACAAAAGGTCTAAGATTAAGAGAGGGGAGGTAACTTGTCCAAAACATAAATGGGAGGTGGGATTGGTGCCAAAGCTCATGCTCTGTTTACCACATAATTCCTCTTACAAGCAGCAAATAGGAGGAGGCCCAAAGTGTTATGAGAACATAAAGGAGGAATAACAAGGGGAAAGTTAGGGAAGTCTTACTGGAAGAGATGGGGTATGTAGTTGAATAACAACAGGATGGCTGTTACTTACTATTTGCTCTAATGAAAAAAATTTAAAATCCCAGTCTACTGACAGAATATATTTCACCAATCCTATTATGTACTCAAAGGAGCACAGAGGTGCAATTCCCATCTGGGAATTCTAGGCTGTATGTAGAAGGAATCTAGGGGTAATATTTCCAGAAGAATTTATTCACCCTCAACAAAAGTCTATTGCATGAGACCTCTTCTCTCCTCTCTTAACACAATAACAAAAATGCTCGGGGCTCAAATTTCACTACCTATTGTTACAGAAAAACAAAGCCAGGGCACTTAGGAAGACAGGCTCATCTTTTCTCATTGTCAAATGTTGCTCAAATGAAATAAATCAATTCATTTGTGCTGGGGTTGAGATCAGACACTTGAGCCTTATGAGTATAATAGGCAAGTCACAATACCTAGCAAGAAAGAATCATTTCTACTTGGAATGTAGGAAGATTAGAGTGTGTTGCGCGTGGGTCACCGGCCAGCAGTGATCACGGAACGCTGTGGATGGCTTGACGATAAACACGTGAGAAAAAACACACATGCACAGAGACAAACTAGTTTCTGTGGGGAAGTAGGGATGAAATGGCCACCCCCCCAGTGGGGAGCGCGCCGATTTATAGTCCATACCTGCTTTTATTGGGCTCATTCTGCATAATAATTCAGGTAAAGTACAGTACTCATTAGGGGGAAGTAAGGAACCATAGAAAACAAAGAACTCTGCTGGTCTATTGAGTCGGGGTCAAAGAGCTGTAAGACTGAGGAACAAAATAACTTCCTCCTAAGACCCTTCTCATTCAACTGAGAGCATTCTAAACAAAGAAGGTTTCACAGTAATTTACATGTTCTTTCTTAGGCCTGATCACCCCGGGAATCCGCACTTCTCAGTACAGAGCTGCACCACCCTGTCATTGTTTCAGGCTTAGGTGGAGCAAGGGAACTAAGGCAACTGGGAGACAAGGAGTTTTTTTTCCCAGATGCTGAGAACTCAGGCTATGACAAAGCTGAGGAGCGAGGGTCTATCACCCCCTTTTGCTGCAGCCCCCCAAGTCCTTCTTTTGGGGGGCCTCCCAAAGTGATCGTGCCTGTCTTAGGTCGTTCCCCCTGTGGGGAATCTTACCCGTCTTTGGCTAACCAACCAAGCCTTTTGGGGTTCAGTTATGAATAAAGCAGCAGAAGCAGCATTCCTGCCAGGAAGATAAGCTTTTGTCTCCTCGCTGGCTTACAGTTCCAAGGGTGTTCCCTTAGCCTTAGCCTAGGTGGGGGTTTCAGCTTCTGATACCAGTCAGGGCAGTTCCTAACAAGAGTGGAAGTCACAAAGGGCAAATATGTGGAAGGCAAGTCATAGTAATCCCCTCTATGCCACAGTAACTGTTAATGTATCAAACCAAGCTCTTTTTCATGCTGAGCTTAGATGCAGCTCAGAATCCTTCTCAAGACAGTCTACCAGGATGCCACTGAGGATCTTGAGCTGTTATGCCTGAGGAAAAGTTTAAGTAAGTTTTCCCCAAATTCAAGCACAGTAACAGGTCAATCCAAAAGACTGCCTTAGAAATATTCCCTATTAAATACCATACTAAAATAGTCTAATGAAATGGGGGATTCCAAGTAATTATTTCAGTGTTTGTGGTATCCAGACTCTGACAACACAATGACAGCATACCCTGGTTTGCCTGAGTCAGACCTGGCATTTACCTGGTGTCCTGAATTAGCTGTCAACAACAACTCCTTCACTCAGCAGTGTTCTGGTTTGGATGATGAGGATAGGATAGATTTGCCCAATAAAATATAAAATACCAAATACTGCATAGACCATACCTACACTACAATTTTTCATTGACTATTTGAAATTCAAATTTAACTTAGTTTCTTATATATATTTTTCTGTATCTGGCAATCTTATTAACCCTATTCAATGGTGCTGAGGGTTCTGTCCTTGCTTACCAGTCTGTTGTCATCACCCCCAGCCCCTTCCACTCCAGTCCCATTGGTCCTCACAGACATTGAACATCCGGGCTCATTTCCTTCTCTAGACTGCACCTGCTCTTTGATCTCCCTGCATCACTTACCTTCTTATTTTAATTAGCTGACTCCTTCTGATCAAGTAGGTTTAAGCAGATGCCAATTCAGAAAGACCTCCAATCACACAGTCAAAGAAGCCCTATTCCTTCCCTTCTTCTGTCACTACAGAAAATAACAGCATTTGTTTTTGTGGTTGTCTTAGTCCCTATTAGGATAGTCTGTGAGATCAGGGGACCCTGTCTTCCTAGATAGCTGGGTGGTGTGTACACACCTAGAGAGTATTTGGAACACAGTAAAGACTCAATAACTAATTGTGGAATGTTAAATGAACACATAAATGTGTATCAAAATGCTGTGTCTCTGAGTGTCCTGGTACAGGGGCATGCACATATTTTTTACCTAGAAAAAGGGTCTCATTTCTTTAAAAATGCCAAGATGACTCTAAGTTATTTCCAAATGTGCAATGTTAGGGCATATGGTAATAGTTTCATTATTTTAATCTAGGAACCACGAACATCATTATCTAGGAAGTTTCCTCAGCACCATCAAATAATGATTATATTTACAGAGAAGTTGACCATTATATGCAGCTGATATCTATTGCCAAGTGAGGGCCTGTAGAAGAGTATCTGCCAGAACTGCAGATTCCAGCTGCTGACAGGAAATCATCACTGTAAAGATCGCCACACAGAAAAGGATCATTCCTGTCATTGTATTTCCTTTCCCTCTAGCAGAAGCAAAGATTAATATGGTTAATTTAAAAATGCTACCATATTTAAAAAATAAAATGTTAAAAGTATGGAAATGTATGGTGATAGATGTGTGATAATGTCTAAAATAAGGACCTAAAATCACTATGTAAAATTCTAAAAATCTACTTTGGGTATGAAGCTGCTAAAGAACATATAAAAAGATGGGGAATAATAAAATGATCCCATACATCTTTTAGATGGATCTTTATGTAAAAAACCTTTCTTCAATTCTATATGTAAATGAACACACAGATACACAGACTTGAGGTAAAATTCTGCTTTCCATTTGAAGTTAAACAAAAGTATGAAATGCATATTTAAAACTACATGTACCAAATTCTCAGATGATTTGCATTCTTGTGACCTGACCTGTGGTCGAAACCAGGACTAAGCTGTCATCCAAGGACCTGTCTCACAGGGTTTTTCCCTGCCCTGCCCACATTCAGGACACAGAACCTTTGGTGAAAGAGCTATAATCAGGTAAGGTCAACTCTGCACTGATGTCAGAGTGGAACCAATTTATTTTCTTAAAGATTTTATTTATTTTTAGAGAGAGGGGTAGGGAGGGAGAAAGAGAGGGAGAGAAACATCACATCAATGTGTGGTTGCCTCTTGCGTGCCCCTAACTGGGGACCTGGCCCACAACCCAGGCACGTGCCCTAGACTGGGAATCAAACCATGACCCTTTGGTTTGCAGGCCAGCACTCAATCCACTGAGCCACACCAGCCAGGGCTAGAGTGGAACAAATTTACAGCGCTCTCTTGTTCTAGAGAACATTTTGTGTTAAGAACCTAAGCTAATTTCTATAATGCAAAAATTTAAGTGTTATCCAATAACACTTAAATCAATATAAGTGAATATTGATCAATATAGTGAATAATTTTTATTCAATATAGTGAATAATTTTTATTTATTCTGATTACTTCTCAGTTTCACTCAGATACATATGAAATTACCAGCTAAAATGATAATTCTAGCAAGAAATTTGCTAATTATATGTAATTAGTTTATGGTTCTATAAAGAGAGTGTCCACAAACTCCGCTTTCAAAAACTGCAGTGATAAAAGGTCCAGCAAAATGTACTGAAGGTAAACTAAAAGTTATCAGGAGGTAAGCTGGGAAGCACATTCTGCGAATTAATGCATTGCTCTTCTATTTTAATTAACGCTCTGGGATAATCACTTGTTAATTTAGAAAGATCCCTAGATTGAATACGGGATACAGCACCTGAAGATCTGGAGTGGCCTTGTTTGACTATGTGGATCACAGAAGATATTTATATTTATTTTCCTCTCTAACCAAGGCAAACCTCTAGCTGATACTGTTGTTAAAGATTGGGCATGGATTTTGGAGAGAGATTGTGTCCTATTAATTTTTACTTTCAAGCTACTCAATAATGTAGTTAAATTCAATACAAGGAAAATATTCTGCCTGTTGTCATGCGTATCAGAAACAACTCTGCCATCATTCATCTCAACTGTATTCAGTCTGGATGGGGAGCGGGTCACAAGACAAAGCAACAGGCAGAGATGGGAAAAGACTAAGTAGGAGCCTTGGCAGATGAGGTCAGGAAAGAAGCTACCTTGAAATTTTATAACCTCATATCTGTATATGTATTTGACCTCAAGATATTTAGTTATATAGGAAGTTGCTCTATAAAAGAATGTAGACTGTGCATAAAGGTAAACTACTTATTAAGAACATTTTCCCAAAATGAGTTAAGTATATTACAGTCTTATTTCAATAGCAACTAACAGTCTTTGGCAATTTTTGTGTGTGAAGTCAAAAGTTAGCATTTATTTTTTTAGGCTTCAATCATTACAAATAATCAAAATAACAAACAGCAACAGAAACATTTGATTTTATCTGTTTTTTTTCTTCTGAAAACTTACACAAAGTCCAATTTAATGAATAATTCCAAAACTTACAAAAATAAGAAATTTATTTTCCCACCAATATATTGAGATATAATTGATAAACAACATCATGAAAACTTAAAGTATATCATGTATAACTTGAAATTCGTATGTACTGTAAAATAATGTCCATCACAGCATTAGCTCCATCACACTGCCTAACTACCATTTCTTTTTCTGTGGTGAGAACATTTAAGATCTACCTCGTTAGCAATTTTCAAGTATATTTTAGAGTATTATTAACTATAATCATCATGCTCTACATTAGATCCTCCAAACTTATTCATCTTATAAATGAAGTTTGTACCCTTTGACAAACGCCTCATTTCCCCCACCTCCCAGCCCTTAGTGATTTTTTTTAGTCTCTATTTCTATTAGATTCATTTTTTAAAAAGACAGTACATTGAAGTGATATTATATTTGTCCAAGAAATGCATTTTGATCCAATATTACACATTATGTGTTTAATTTTTATTTTTTTTAGTTTTCCTTTGTTAGTAAGATTCCAGTGGAAGATTGAACTGAGTAATTCCTTCACTCTTTAAAATAATTTATATGGAGTGCTTATTATATACATATAAATCAAGGATATAAATATCCAACTTAGCTCCTTCTTATGGATTTTCTTTCTTTTTAAATTATTATATTGTTTTTCAATTACAGTTGTCTGCATTTTCCCCCACCACTCACCCCCAACCCCAGCCAAACCCACCTTCCTCCCTTGCATCCACCCTCCTCCTTGGTTTTGTCCATGTGTCCTTTATACTAGTTCTTGAAAGCCCTTCTCCTCATTATCCCCTCCCACCTCCACTCTGGTTACTGTCAGATTGTTCTTAATTTCAATGTCTCTGGTTATATTTTGCTTGATTTTTTCTTTTGTTGATTATATTCAAGTTAAAGGTGAGATCATATGATATTTGTCTTTCACCGCGTGGCTTATTTCACTTTGGCAGAGATGGGAAATGCACTCTGGTTCCATCCATGCTGTCTAAAAGGGTGGGAGCGCCTTCTTTCTCTCTGCTGCATAGTATTCCATTGTATAAATGTACCATAGTTTTTTGATCCACTCATTTACTGATGGGCACTTGGGTTGCTTCCAGCTCTCGGCTATTGTAAATTATACCGCTGTGAACACTGGGGTGCATAGGTTCTTTTGGATTGTTGTTTCAGGGCTCTTAGGATATAATCCCATCAGTAGAATTGCCAGGTCAAAAGGCAGTTTCACTTTTAGTTTTCTGAGGAAATTTCATACTGTTTTACATAGGGGCTGCATTCCCACCAACAATGTACTAGCATTCCCTTTTCCTCACATCCTCGCCAACACTTGTTTGTTGATTTGTTTATGATGGCCATTCTGACTGGTGTGAAGTGAGAACTCACTGTGGTTTTAATTTGCATCTCTCTGATGGCTAGTGATGCTGAGCATCTTTTCATATGTCACTGGTCCCTCTCCATGTCCTCCTTGGATAAGTGTCTGTTCAAGTCTTTTGCCCATTTTTCAATTGGGTTTTTTGTCTTCCTGGAGTAGAGTCATGTGAGTTCTTTATATATTTTGTAGATCAAACCCTTGCTGGAGGTATCATTGGTAAATATGTTTTCCCATATAGTTGGCTTTCTTTTCACTTTAACGCTATTTTCTTTAGCCAAGCAGAAGCTTTTCAATTTGATGAGGTTCCATTTGTTTATTCTTTCCTTTATGCCCCTTGCTTTAGGGGACATATCCATGAAGATGTTGCTGCATGAAATAACTGAGATTTTCCTGCCTATGTTCTCCTCTAGGACTTCTATGGTATCACGACTTACATTTAAGTCTTTTATTCATCTTGAGTTTATTTTTGTGTATGATGTAAGTTGGTGATCGAGTTTCATTTTTTTTGCATATAGCTGTCCAGCTCTCCAAACACCACTTGTTGAAGAGGCTATTATTACTCTATTTTATGCTTCTTCTCCCTTTGTCAAATATTAATTGACCATAGAGACTTGGGTTTATTTCTGGGCTCTCTATTCTGTTTCTATTGGTCTACATGTCTGTTTTTATGCCAGTACCAGGCTGTTTTGATTGCAGTGGCCTTGTAATACAGTTTGATATCAGGTACTCTGATCCATCCTACTTTGTTCTTCTCTCTCAAAATTGCTGCAGCTATTCAGGGTCATTTACAGTTCCATATAAATTTCTGAAATGTTTGTTCTATATCTGTTAAATATGTCATTGGTACTTTAATAGAGATTGCATTGAATCTATAAATTGCTTTGGGTAGTATGGACATTTTGATGATGTTAATTCTTCCAACCCATGAGCATGATACATACTTCCATTTGTTTGTGTCTTCCTTAATTTCTTTCTTCAGTGTTGTATAGTTTTCTGAGTACAGGTTTTTACCTCCTTGGTTAGGTTTATTACTAGGTACTTTATTTTTCTTGCTGCTATATCAAATGGGATTTTTTTTCCTGATTCTGTTTCTGATACTTCATTGTTGGTGTACAAAAATGCCTTTGATTTCTGAATATTGACTTTGTATCCTGCTGTTTTGCCAAATTCACTAATTAGGTCAAGTAGTTTTCTGGTGGAGCCTATAGGATTTTCTATGTATACTATCATGCCATCTGTAAACAATGACAGATTTGCTCCCTCCTTTCCAATTTGGATGCCTTTTATTTATTTATTTTTTCTGCTATCTGATTGCTATGCTAGGGCTTCCAATACTATGTTGAATAAGAGTGGTGAAAGCAGGCATCCTTGTCTTGTTCCTGATCTTAGTGGGAAAGCTCTAAGTTTTTGCAGAGTATGATGTTGGCTGTAGGTCTCTCATATATAACCTTTATTATGTTGAGGAAGGTTCCCTCTATTCCCACTTTGCTGAGTGCTTTTATCATAAATTGATGCTGTACCTTATCAAATGTTTTCCTGCATCTATTGATACGATCATGTGATTTTTGTCTTTCATTTTGTGTATGTGATGTATTACATTTACTGATTTTCTAACATTGTACCATCCTTGCATCCCTGGGATGAATCCCACTTGGTCATGGTGTATGATCTTTTTAATGTATTGTTGGATGCAGTTTGCCAATATTTTGTTGAGGATTTTAGCGTCTATGTTCATCAGGGATATTGGCCTGAAGTTTTCCTTCTTTGTTTTGTGTTTATCTGGTTTTGGGATTAGGATGATGTTGGCTTCATAAAAAGAGTTTGGGAGTCTTCCATCTTGTTTTTGTTCTGGAAATAATCTGTGAATGATAGGGGTTAGCTCATCCTTAAATGGTTTGTAAAATTCTCCTGTGAAACCCTCTGGCCCAGGGCTTTTGTCAGGAGCTTTTTGATTACTGCTTCAATTTCATCTGCTGTTATTGGTCTGTTCAGACTTTCTGACTCTTCTTCATTGAGTTTTGGGACATTATATTTTTCTTTCTTTTTAAAATGATTTTTAAAAATTTTACTTATTTATTTTTAGAGAGGGACATTATATTTTTCTACAAATTTGTGCATTTCACCTATGTTTTTAAATTTCTTGGCATATAGTTGTTGGTTGTAATTTCTTACAATCCTTTGTATTTCTGTGGTTTCAGTTGTAATCTCTCCTCTTTCATTTCTGTGTGTGTTTATTTGGGTCCTTTCTCTTTTTTTCCTGATGATTCTCCTTAGAGGCTTGTCAGTTTTATTTATCTTTTCAAAGAACCAGCTCCTGGATTCATTGATCCTTACAATTGTGCTGTTAGTCTCTATGTCATTTAATTCTACTCTGATCTTGGTTATTTCCTTCCTTTTGCTTGCTCTGGGCTGTCTTTGTTGTTGTTCCTCGAGTTCTTGTAGACATAGGGTTAGGTTGTTTGTTTGAAAAATTTCTATCTTTTTTAGGAATGCCTGTATCGCTATGAACTTCACTCTCAGGACTTCCTTCACTGTGTCCCATATGTTTTGGGTTGTTGTGAGTTTATTTATTTTATTTTTTAAAAATATATTTTATTAATTATGCTATTACAGTTGTCCCATTACCCGCCCTTCATTCCCCTCCACCCTACACACCCTTTCCCACCCACATTGCCCCCCTTTAGTTCATGTCCAGGTGTCATAACTTTAGTTTATGCATTTCCCATACTATTCTTGCCCCCCCCTTGTCTATTTTCTACCAACCATCTATGCTACTTTTTCTCTGTACCTTTCCCCCCATCTCCTCCTCCCACTACCCTGTTGCTAACCCTCCAGGTGATCTCCATTTCTGTCCTTCTGTTCCTGTTCTAGTTGTTTGCTTAGTTTGTTTTTGTTTTTGGTATGGTTGTTAATAATTGTGAGTTTGCTGTCATTTTACTATACATGTTTTTTTATCTTCTTTTTCTTAGATAAGTCCTTTTAACATTTCATAAAATAAGGGTTTGGTGATGATGAACTCTTTGAACTTGACCTTACCTGGTAAGCACTTTATCTGCCCTTCCATTCTAAATGAAAGCTTTGCTGGATAGAACAATTTGGGATGTAGCTTTTTGCCATTCATGACCTGGAATACTTCTTTCCAGCCCCTTCTTGCCTGCAAAATCTCTTTGGAGAAATCAGCTGACAGTCTGATGGGAACTCCTTTGTAGGTTACTGTCTTCTTCTCTCTTGCTGCTTCTAGGATTCTGTTCTTCATTTTTACCTTGGCTAATGTAATTATGTGCCTTGGTGTGTTTCTTCTTGGGTCCAACTTCTTTGGGACTCTCTGAGCTTCCTGGACTTCCTGGAAGTCTATTTCCTTTGCCAGAATGGGGAAGTTCTCCTTCATTATTTGTTCAAATAAGTTTTCCACTTGTTTCTCTTCCTTTTCTCCTTCTGGTGCCCCTATAATTTGGATGTTGGAACATTTAAAGATGTCCTGGAGGTTCCTAACCTTCTCCTCATTTTTTTGAATTCTTATTTGTTCATTTTCTTCTGATTGCATATTTGTTTCTTCCTTCTGGTCCACTCCATTGATACGAGACCCAGCTTTCATTCCATCACTGTTGGTTCCCTGTGCATTTTTCTTCATTTTACTTATGGTAGCCTTCATTTTTTCATCTAATTTAAGACCAAAATCAACCAATTCTGTCAGCATCCTGATCACAAGTGCTTTGAACTGTGTATCTGATAGGCTGGCTATCTCTCAGCCACTTAAAAGTATTGATCCTGAGGCTTTTAATTCTGTTTTAGCTATCTTTTTTTTTCTTTTGGTCTGGTCATACCTGTTACATATGAGGGGTGGAGCCTTAGGTGTTCACCAGGACGTGGCACCCCAGTTGCTGGGTTGTGATGTTGTATATTGGGTGGGGTCCGAGAGGGAACAATGGTGCTTGCTCAGCTCTCCATGGGATCTCTGTCCCTTCTGCCCCTTCCCCTGAGCTAACTGGACCCTTCTGGTGCCAATTCCCGTGTGGGTGGACTTGTGCCCCCTGTGGGTCTTTCCAACAACCTGTCCTGTGAGGCTGGAAGTCTCTCCCTGCACCTCAACCACCACAGGTATTTTCAATCAGTGCCCCAAGGCTCTATTTCCTAGCTCCAGAATCTTGGGTTGTGCACAGTGTTTTGCCTCACAATCGCCACCTCGCTCGATCTGCTGGTTGCCACTCCACCTCAGATGACTTATGCACCCAGTCCCAATGCTCTCTGCTCTCTGCACCACGACCTGAGTGGGGCTGCCTGACTCCGCCTCTCCTAGCGGTCTGTGTGAATGTATCTTTTTTAACTCTTTGGTTGTCCAACTTCCATACAGTTCAATTTTCTATCACTTCTGGTTGTTATTCTGTTTATAAATTATTGTTGTCCTTATCCTGGTTGTGAGAGGAGGCACAGTGTGTCTACCTATGCTTCCATCTTGGCTGGAAGTCTCATGAGTTCATTTTCATTTGTTTCCAGAAATGTTTTGATTTCTTCCCTAATGTCATTCTTAACCCATTCATTGTTTAATAGCATGTTATTCAATCTCCATGAGTTTGAGGGTGTTTTTTTTCCTTGAGGTTGGTTTCTAGTTTCAGTCCCTTGTCATCAGAGAAAATGCTTGGTATGATTTCAATTTTCTTGAATTTGTTGAGACTTGTTTTGTGTCCTATCATGTGGTCTGTCTTTGAAAATGTTCCATGTGCATTTGAAAATAATGTGTATTTTGCTTCTTTGGGATGAAGGGCTTATATATATCAGTTAAGTCCATTTCATCCAGGGCATTGTTCAATGCCACAATATCTTTGTTGATATTTTGTTTGGAAGATCTATCTATTTTTGACAGTGGGGTGTTAAAATCCCCTACTATAATTGTGTTGCTGTCAATATTTTTCTTGAAGTCCTCCAATATTTCCTTTATGTATTTGGGTGCTCCTATGTTGGGTGCATATATATTTACAATGTTTATGTCTTCTTGATGGATTCTTCCCTTGAGTATTATGAAATGTCCCACTGGGTCTCCTTTCATTGCCTTGGTTTTGAAGTGTATTTATTCTAAAACTCTCCTAAACTTACAAGAGTTGCAAGTACAGTATAAGAATGTTTTTTCTTGAACCATTTGAAAATAAATTGCTGGCCCCATACTGATGGCCACAGAGTATATTTCCTGTAAACAAGAACATTCTTTTATATAATCATAATACCTACACAAAATTGGGAAATTGATATTGACATATTGCTGATATCTAATCCTCAAACCATATTCAAGTTTCTCCAGTTTCCCCAATAATGACCATTATAGCAAAATGACTCAGTTAACAATGAAATGTTGTATCTAGTCATAATGTCTCTTTAGTTTTTTTGTTTTTTTTTTGGTCTGGAACAGTTCCCCTTTATTAACTTTGACACTTTTAAAGATTACAGGAGCTGTTTTGTTGATTCTCTCTCAATTTGTGTTTGATGTTTCCTCATGATTAGACTCAGGTTATGAGTCTTTGGCAAAGGGACATTGTACTGTGTTCGTTGCATCTGTCAGATGTCACGTGATTTCTGTTAATCCCTTACTGATGATATTCACTTAGATTACTTGGATAAGAGGGCCTCTGCTGAACTTATCCACTGTAAAGTTGCTCTTCTTCCCTTTGTAATTTATAACTAGTTGAAGGAGATACTTTGAAATGACATAAATCTCTCATTCTTCATCAGCTTTTAATTTATTCATTGACTTTTATCAGTATGATATTGAGTTTCCTGTTTTATTCAATGGGTCTTAATCTGTCACTATCCTTACTTATTTTGGCTTTTAATTTATCCCAGATTCTGCCATGGGAGTACTTCTGAGCTGACAGGCCCCCATCATTCTTTGAGCACTTGATTTCTGGCACAAGATATTCCAGGTTCATCTTCTTCTACTTGCCCGCCCAGTCTTGGAGTCAGCCATTCTTGTAAGAAGCTCTGATTCATTTTAGTGGAGAATGATATGATGAAGCCAAGATTTGGGTGCTAGCTGTGCTCACTGGTATTGGAGTGTTATTGCTTGCCAGACTTCTCAGTGGACAAAGCTAGGGAGGACAAACACACACATATTCATTTTTGTGTCAATATAAGTGTGTATGCATACATATATTCACATATTTACATTCATTCATATATAAATATGTGAATCTTTACATCTACCTATATAGATGGGTCTATCTCTGTATATGTATTGATATTATATCTATCTATATGTTGAGATCTATAAATTTATAGCAAAACATTTAATTTTACTCCAACATCATAGGATTCATTCCAGTCTTCTCTATTTCCATATTTGTATTTTCCTTTCAGAGAATGTGAAACCAGTTTCTATAATACTCATTTCATCAATCCCCTTTGCAAAACCAAGTTCCTATCAACACCCTTCCTTCTCCTATGTCACTGCATCCTCAACATACATGGTTCTGACATTCCCTGTTGGGCTATACTCTTGCATGACAGCCATTTTCACCCCATTTGGGGTTTGACACCCCATGCCAGATCACCCCATACATGGGTCCCTTCCTCAGTCCACACTAAGAAGTCATCCCCACCCCATGGCACCCATATCCTCTTCTGCATGGGCTTTGACACCAGGCTGCGTCTTGGCAAGGATTTGTCCTCACCCCACTTAGACTTCACACCCTGCGGTCAGCCTTCAAAATTCATGGATGCCATTGTCACATGGCCTGGGTTCTGATTCCCCACATCTGCCCACACCCACCTGGTGGCCTCCTCACCTTGCTGGTCTCCAATACCCTACACCAGGCCTTTCCTCTAAAGCCTACCTTGCTCAACCTGAAGTACTTGCCTGCAAAGAAGCCTTTGTTACACTCTTGTAAACAACAAAGTAATACATGCATCTAATAAAAATTTGGGCAGTTCCAAAGACCTTGGTCCCCCCCCCACACACCCCTAGTTCCACTTGTATGCATACGCAAATATATGTAAGCACAGGTTTTTCCTACTTTACACAAAAGGAGATTAATCTATATTAATTGGTCTACCACTTTTTTCTTTCCTCATTAAATATATCTCGGAGATGTTTATATGGCAGCACAACACATTTATTTTAATACTTGCATAACATTTTTCTGTTTCAATTATGAATGAATATTAGCCTTCTAGTGATGCATATTTTGGCTGATTTTCATCCTTCTTTTTATGGGCAGTGCTGCACTGTACATCCATGCAGAAATATCTTCGGTTATGTGTCTATTCACATTTTCAATTTTTAAAAGCTTATTTAGTTTTAAAACCAAATAGCTTAAGTAAACAAGAATGTGAAATGCAAGCTCCTTAAAAAGCATTATGCTGTCTTAACCGTGAATTTGTTTTGTGCCATTGAATGTAAGGTTAAAAGGGCATAAAAGATAATTTTGTTCAGACACCAGATTCTGCATACATCTGTCTTTATAATAGGAAGGAAATTCCAGGGGAAAAATCAGAGCAATTTACTGACAAAGCCAGAACTGGCACCCAGGTGTCTGGGGAGCTGCACACAGGGGTGAATACCACAGTAACATCCTCCAGGAATGGCAGTCTCACCACCCTCCAGGGTCCTTGCACCTCTGCCTGGTACTGCAGTGTTCACACTCACAGACCCTTTGAGTTCATGCCTGCACTTTACTCATCGACAGAGTGGACCCTGCAATTGAAATCAAGTTAAACTTTTTCCTCCTGTTCTTCCTGCCTTCTAGGGCTAAATCAATGACTTTGTTTTCAACAGTTAATTATCTTTATCATCCCCAAATACATCACATGTAATGAATGAAAGACCAGATCAATAAGAAAGAGGAAGATCAATAAAGATAAAACTGAAAACAGGACCTTACAGATGAAGCCATCCAGTAAAGAGGATCAAAAAATAAAACAAAACAAAATGAGGTAAAAGTGGTTTAAAAGGGCACATTACTTTATAACAATTGAGAGAAATGTCAACTGGGGTACCAAATATATGAAAGATAAATTGGGGGGTTAGGAGATATATGAATTTCTTAGATAGGACTTGGAATAAGAAAAACTTAGAAATGTTAAGGAGAAGAGAGAAGTAAATGCACTGGCTTCTCTTCCTCTCCCTTAAATAATTCATTAATGTGTCAAGTTATTTCCCACTAAATCTTCTTAAATCTCAAACTGTGCAGATATATTTAGATTATATTAATTAATGCTTATCTTAAATTATTATTCATCATATACTCCTCTCAACTAAATATGGAGAAAAAATTAACGTAGGGATAAAACACAAGGTATATCCTCAGAAGGGAAAACTCCCATCACAGTGAAACAATTATTTAATAAATTGATCTAAATTACCAAGGTCCTCAACTTAACTTATGAAAAAGGAGATACATATATATTCTTAAAACATTTTTAATACATATCTGAAGTGAATCCTTCATATCTCATATCATAGATATAATAACCTGCAGGAATGTTTAAGTACATTATTTTACAACTCTGAAATACACCAACTCAAGTTTCTGATGTTTCTTAAGATGATAACAGCCTCAGGGGACTGCACTATTCCTTGTGGGTTTTTTTCACCCTGCCACACACTTATAAATAATTCCTTCATTAAACCCTCTTTGAATTACCCCGATTCCTGTGTGCCACCTGTTTCCTGAAGGACCCTTGCTGATATGGAGTGTGGATATGCAGTCCTTTCAAGAAGAGCTTGATAGGTAAGAGTAGAGGAAGCAACTGAATAAAGTCATCTCTTTTCTTTTAATCTGTTAGAATGTGTATGCATCATATTATGTTACTTAGAGTGAAAAAAACATAAAGCCGTATTTTAAAAAATTCTTATAATGACATCTGGTCCAGCTCTACTTGCTGAGATTAGGAGTAGGTCTCTAGATCTTCTGTGGGCTTGCAAGGTACAGGAAAAAGGGACACATCTTGAATTTCTGTCCCTGACCTTTACTAAGGCAGTAGTTCCTTCACCAGAGCATTATGATCCTTTTGAAGGAAGGCCTCCTTACTTCTTAACTCAGCCCATGGTTCCTTTGATGAGGCTCTTGAGTTCCCAGAGACCTCCCCACAGCTACTCCACCAAAGTCCTGCACCTCTTGGGATGGCCCATGCCTCAGGTGACTACCACATGCAGATATGGCAGCATTCCTTCTCTTTCCATTCCTCACCATCACTGGCTTAGGCAACCAAAATGGAATCTCAATGGATTCCAGATGGATGGGAAGAACATACAGTATTTTCTTCCAGACCATATTCCAGGGAGCATCAAGATCTAATTCTAACAATGGATATGATTGCATCACTCTTCTGTTACATCATTAACTTACTTTGGCTTTAAAACGTAAGTATGAAATAAAGGGACTCTTTCTTTACCTTCCCTTTGGTCCTTCCTCACCCAAAACTATCTATATTCTAACTTCATGGAGGTACTGATCAAACCTGAATGCAACAGTAACAGAAGAAACTAAAATTAATGAGTATCTTTGGTATATATCTCATTTAATACATATAACTGACAAGGAGGTGGAGGTTCTAACACATTAAGTGGCTTACCCAAGGTTTTGTTACTGGACTTTGAATAGGCCTTGAGTACCAGGTTCTTGAGTCTCAGTGTCATAAAAATGAGCACTGAACTCAATATAAGATCAATCAGACAGAATTTTTTGAAAAGAGCTTGGGCACAAGGGAGTTGACCAGAAAAGGGAAGTCTAGCTCCCTGAAGGGTTCTTGTGGATGGCTCACACAGATGTCTTAGGGTGGTTGTGGGGCTTGGGAATGATCAGTTGTCACATGATCATTATCTGGTGGCAGTTGAGCCTGCCATGATCACAAGTTGTTTCCCATTGGTCAGTGAGGCTATAAAATAATGCTTGCATACATATCCTTGTTACCATTTAATTGCCAAAATGACTACTGTATTTTTCAGAACATGATATTAAGAAAGGTGTTATTGGTTTTTCAGGGTTCTTTGTGAGGGTACTTGATGTGAAGTTCCAATAAACCAGCAGCTGCAGTTGCTGCAATTCTGTCTTCAGCCTCACAATGTTTCCATTGGCCAAAACATGCTAAGTTGCCTCCTAGTTCAAAGCATCCAGAAAATGATGGCAAGGCAGATTCACCTGATTTCCATGACAAATATGGTGATGTTGTAATAGTTAGTAGAGCCACTTTTTGTGTTGCTACAGGGGCATAAACAGCAATACAAATTGGAATAGAATGGAACCTGTCCCCTCTTGGCAGAGTCACCCTAAAGGAATAGAGAGTTCAGTAGTCAACCCAGCTTATGTAATAATGAATTGTCTCAATACCAACTCATAATTGATGCCAAGTGAAAGCACTATGCACACATTAAAATATCACATGATTAAAGAAACAAACTACATTTGAAACCTTAAAAAAAGATGTTATCATCATGCATTCTTTCCTTTCATTATGTGGTTAGGTTAGTTTCAACTACAGAATTTTACTGAAAGCAAGGAGTCATAGTTAGGCCTCTGAGATGGTGTTCTTTCAATCAAGGTGGAGTCCAGTGTTACCCCTACACTGTTCCAGTTTGAGAGCTAACAAGTGGTAGAGAAATTTCTGGGGGAAGGCGGGCAGTGTTTCTGACATAGCATGACCACCAGGTTCAGAGGTACCACTGGTGAAGCTCTTCTGCTCAAATGTTCTTTCCCATGTTCTCCACCTGGTAGAACCATTTACTTCTTTTGAGCCAAGCCTAGATTTTCATCTTCCCTGAGCTCTTCCATGGCTACAGTAAATAGGGTTGGTTCCTTCTCTCCCTCAGACCCTACAGCGTGTTGGCACCTTCCTATCACAGTTCTTATTGTATGACATCCTCATTACCTGCATTTGTACAAGTCTATAATTTCTAATTGCAGGAGGTTTCTTGCACTGGCCTGGTAAGTATAAGATGCTCTATCAACATTTGAGAAGGTAAGAAAGGAATAGAGATAACATATGCTTTGCCTTATAGAAAAGTTTATAACCATATACTATATAATCATGTCAAATAATGGGATGTGCCATATGTACATAATACTGGGAATAAAAGATTTATTAAAATGTCAGTGAAAATAACACTTAATGAAAACAATATTAAAAATAGTGACAACAAGCACATTATGCCATATGGTTTTGAGATATAAACTTATTTCCCAAAATTGATCCAGAATATAGAATTCCTGAATTAAGCTAAAAAAGCTTAGCAAAAAAGGTGGGTTATTTTCACAACAAAAAGATATAAAACAAAAAGAACAGCCTTGTGAAAACCAAAAAAAATAAAAGAAAGATGAACCATTTAGTCCTGGTTAAAGTGGCTCAGCTGGTTGGAGTGTCATTCTATAAACTGAAGGGTTGTGGATTTGATTCCTGGTCAGGGTACATTCCTGGGTTGCTGGTTTAGTCCCCAGTTGGGGCTTATGCAAGAGGCAGCCTATTGATGTTTCTCTCTCGTGTCAATATTTTTCTTCCTCTCTCTCTCTCTTTCTCCTTCCCTTCTTCTCTCTCTAAAATCAATAAACATGTCCACTGATGAGGATACAGAAAAGAAGATTAGCCATTTAATATCAAATGTGATTTCTCAAAGACTCAACTCAAAAAATAATTTTTAAAAGTGGACTATACTGGTTATATATTATTTTTATGGTAATTGAGATAAATAAGAATTAGTAGAAAGTAACAGGGTATAAAATTGTTATTTTCAGTGTTCTAATCTAAAGTTTTTAAAAATGAATTAAAATATAGGATCTAGCAGAAGTAACATCTGCTTTAGTGTGCTTAATAGGGTAATAATATGGGGCAATAAATAATAATTTATAGTTTTAATTTGAACATTTCACCTAAAATGCCATATGGTGTGCTTGAGTGAGGTATTGTTATATTATAGAATTTTATGATTTTGTCATAAAAAATTTTGTAATAAAAAAGAGACGTATTTGTTCTGGACCCTCTATATTAAGAGCTGCATATTAGAGACTCAAAGTGTATAGTACTAGTAAAATTTCACTTGAGACATGAGAAATAAAATGCTCTATTTTTGAGATATAAAATAAAATTTATTCACCCCTCAATGCAATATGATCCACAGTATAAATACAATTCTACGGTTTTCTCTGTGTACATTTGTAGATAAACTATAGCACTGAGAAGCTAATGTCAAATTGAAACACTAAAGTAGTAATTATTACAAAGATATACTATTCCAAATTCAATACTCTGTCTTTCCACTGGTTAATCATGAAATGAAAACAGACAATTCAAAAAAGCAGAAATGTCAATTTCAGAAGTTTATGAACAGTGGTCCAGCAGTTAGAAAACAAATGCTGTTGACCACAAAACAAAATCTATTTATAAAAGAACTGAAGGTGATAATTTATAAATATTTCACTTAATGAAATAGTAAGAGAATCCAGGAAGATTATTTTAATCTTGCATATATATAAATCAGTTAATTTCAAGAACCTTGTTAACAGTAACCAAGTACAAAACGGGTATATTTTTACTGAGAAACTAAGTCCCTGAGCTAATTACCATAAAGTGAATGTAAACTGAAGCTGGGGCTTCCTTAGCTCGCACCTTCACCCTCCCTTTGGTATCAAAAAGAAGACTTCAGGCCGACCTTCATTAGGTGAACTGAGCTAAATACAACTCTTTGAGACCTCTCAGTGGAGTTTATTTGGCTGGTGGGATTAAGTCCGCCTTGAAGGTACCTCACTGGTTTTAGTCTAGCAGATTACTCATGTGCCACAATCCACCCCAATTTCAATAAGAAAAACACACCAAGTGGCAGTTGCCCTTGGGCTCCCCTCCCCAAAAATGCCAAATTACTTACAAATGCCAAATCTCAGGAGGAAGAGTTGGGACGGCTTCCACTCTCTGGTGTGCTGTGTCTGGAGCTGCTTTCCGCTGAAACTGCCCTAGCACTGGAGTGGAAGGTCCACTTGGTGGAAGCACACAAGTGTGCTTTGCATTGCTGCTATGACCATCTTTTGGTGTTCACAAACCTGGAAGAAGATGTTATTTAGGAATCCAGCTTCATGAGCTACCCAGCCCATTTGAGCCTCCTTTCTTTGTTTCAAAAAAGGAAGATAATAAGAGTACCTGTTTAAAGGTTTGTTGTGAAGAGTAGATGAAACAAGTGATCTGTGGAAATATGGTGCTTTGTTAATAAAGTAATTAATGTTAGCTTTTGCTATCACCATCATCAAATGAGACAGGGAATGGGAAGGGTTCGTAAAACAAAGAACGGCCCTCATTATCATCGGTATTGTTACCACTCTCCTCAGGCCCTCTGCCTCTTCATCCAAACCAGCTGACCTTGTGTTTTCTCTGGCACACCCATACTTTCTCCTATCTTCAGTATCTGGAGCATAATGTCCATAACTTTTGCTATGGAATTGTATAAAGATGAGACTGACTCTATCATTTACCAGCTAAGTAACTTTGAGAAACTGATTTCATCCTTCTGAGCCTGTTTACCCTCCTGAACAACGAGGATAGTAATAAGACTTTTCTCCATATGTTGTTTATGAGAGTGTGTGCAGAGTGAGAACTCACCAGATGTTAGTTCTTATATTATTAATATTGCTATTTGTATCTTCCCCACCTCAAATCTACTTTCTTTAAGGTTCAGTTTAAAAATCTTCATTCATCCACATACCCATTCTCTCATGTAAACACATTCTCATGTCTTCTTCCTGCTCTGGGAGATTAAGGAATGAACTGGACATAACTCCTGGTACCAAGGAGCTCCTAGTATGGGAACAGAAACAGGGATAGTGCAATGTAGATTTATAAGTGGCCAAAGAAGCACTTACTTTAAAGATGGTGTTAATTTCACCTAGGAAAAATTTAGGAAAAGAGACAATGTGTGTACATCATGATTAGAAGCATGAACTTTCTTGTTGTAGAAATCTGGAGTTAAATCTCTAATTAGCTAAATAACTTTGGATAAATAATAATATTCTTTCTGAGCCTCAGTTTATTCATCTGTAAAATAGGGATAATTGTAGAACCTACATGATCAAAGATGAAGCAAAGATTATATATGGAAATCCACTTAAAAGTGTCAGAAGTTTCAATAAATGTTAGCTATTAGTAGTAGTAATGCTATTAAAAATAGGTGATGTCATCATCAAGCCTAGTGATGGGGACACTGAATTATGAGAAGGACTTGTACACAGGCTGGAGAAGGAGAAGAGGCAAGGAGGAAAACTCAGAAGTGAGAAAGAAGGGGATTTTGGCAGGAACCAGTGAGTGGCTCAGTTTGGCCTCTTTAAACACTATAATGTGTAGTGAGAGTGAGAGCCTGACATGGTTTGCCTGGAACTGAAGGTTCTCTTAGGAAGCAGTGCTTTCAATGTTAAAACTGGCTAAGTTTTGGGAAAACCAGGGTGAGTTGATCTCCTATACTTAGAGGGTAGTGGCCCAGCAAATAAGGGTCTTGAAAGCCATGTCAAGAGGTTTAGGCTGTATTTGTAGGCAATAGGAAGTTCTGGAAAGTTCTTGAATTAGGGACTAAGAGTTAAGAAGGCAATACATCTACAAAATGAAAGTTTTATCTCTCATCCCAACCAAATCAGTCTCCTCATTTTTTCTCCCATAGTCCTTTATTTGTATTTGTACTTCAGCATTTATCATACAGTCTATCTTAAAGATTTGTGTGTTCCCATAATTTTACAATATAATGTCCTTGATATCAAGACTGGATCTTTGCTGTTTTACCTTAATGTTGTCTTGTATAAAATATTAGCTCAATATGTATTGAATTAAATTGATAAAACCTATAATTCTATACAATACAATATTAATTGGCATTCATGATTTATCTCAATTCAAAATTGAACACAAGGTTTCTGTTTTCCTACTAATTATTCTTCTGGTCACACATAAAATCAATTATTAATATATTGATTAGCAAACCTACACAAAAAAATAATCCTCTGTAAAATCTAAGGGGGTATTCTTCCCCTCTTGATAATTTTTAAATTAGAGAAATTATTTCAACTCACTCATTCATTCTACCAGCAAATGCAGCTTAGTAATACTAGGTGCTGGTTCCTGTCCTGGAGCCTGAGGTATAGATAAGGAATTGAGGTTCTGCACCTTAGAGGCTGGCCAGTCTAATCCCTGAAAGACAGATCAATGGGTGGAGTTTTCATGTAAAGTTCAAGTGAGCCTTATGTCATTTTCAAATGCTGAACTCCCCCCATGGAAATGTCTAAGTACTATCAAATCAAAGAATCAAGTAAAAAGCAGTTATTTATTTTAATGCATATGGAACCATGAAGGAAACAAAGATATATCAGCCAGTGAGGATAATATATGATGGTATGGCTTTTTTTTTTTTAAGATTTATTTATTGAGCCCTGGACAGGTAGTTCAGTTGATTAGAGAATTATCTTGATACACCAAAGTTATGGGTGTTATGGATTTGATCCCTAGTCAGGGCATATACAAGAAAAAAACCAATTGAATGCATGGATGGGTAGAACAACAAAATCAATGTTTTCTCTTTTCCTTTTTCTTTCTCTCTCAAATCAGTAAATTAAAAAATATATTTAAGATTGATTTATTGATTTGAGAGAGAGAGAGAAGAAGGGAGGGATGGGGCGGGAAAGAAGGGGTGGAATTGATTTGTTTTTCCACCTACTTATGCCTTCATTGGTTGCTTCTTGTACATTCCCTGACCAGGATTGGACCTACAATCTTGGTATATCATCAAGACAACTATCTAACCAACTAAGCTACCTGGCTGGGGGGACCTTGGTGGTTTTAAAGTAGGGGTTCTAGGTCCAAAAATACATGGGTTCAAATTAGAGCTCTGCATCTCACTCACTTACTTTTGAGAACATATTAATGATTCTGATCCTTAGTTTCTTTATGTTCAAAATGGGAATAAAATAGTATCTACCTCATAGGGCTGTTGTAAGAATAAAATGAGGTAATACATTTAAAGCATATAGCACTGTGGACAAACTTTATGCAAGGAATATATTTCCAAAGCCCTCAGATAATGTAAGACAGAGCAGGCAAAGAGTGGTGTGTGTTTTTATTCACTGGCTAAAGGGTGCTTTTTAGTAGCCAGTTGATTCATTCATCCATTCACATCATTTATGATCAGTTGGCTGACCAAGATTTGAGACTGAGTGATTCTTGACAAACATTGGTTTTGTGGGTTGATTTGGGTTCCTAGAAGGTAGTTCCTGGGTGAAGATAAGAATGAGAATAGGCTTAGGAACCTCCAGGACATCTTAAAACTCTCCGGCATCTGAATATAGGGGTACCAGAATGAGAAGAGGAAGAGAAACAAGTGTAAAAGTTATTTGAACAAATAATGAAGGAGAACTTCCCCATTCTGACAAAGGAAATAGACTTCCAGGAAGTCCAAGAAGCTCAGAGACTCCCAAAGAAGTTGGACACAAGAAGAATCACACCAAGGCACATCGTAATTACATTAGCCAAGGTAAAAATGAAGGAGAGAATCCTAGAAGCAGCAAAAGAAAAGGAGACAGTGACCTACAAAGGAGTTCCCATCAGACTGTCAGCTGATTTCTCCAAAGAGACCTTGCAGGCAAGAAGGGCCTGGAAAGAAGTATTCCAGGTCATGAAAGGTAAGGACCTACATCCAAGATTGCTCTATCCAGCAAAGCTTTCATTTAGAATGGAAGGGCAGATAAAGTGCTTACCAGGTAAGGTCAAGTTCAAGGAGGTCATCATCACCAAGCCCTTATTTTATGAAATGTTAAAGGGACTTATCTAAGAAGAAGAAGATAAAAAAATGTATAGTAAAATGACAGCAAACTCACAGTTATTAAAAACCACACCTAAAACAAAAACAAAAACAAACTAAGCAAACATCTAGAACAGGAACAGAACCACAGAAATGGAGATCACCTGGAGGGTTAGCAACAGGGTAGTGGGAGGAGGAGAGAGGGGGAAAAGGTACAGAGAATAAGTAGCATAAATGGTAGGTAGAAAATAAACAGGGTGAGGTCAAGAATAGTATTGGAAATGTAGAAGCTAAAGAAGTTATGACACATGGACATGAACTAAAGGGGGGGAATGTAGGTGGGAGATGGTGTGCAGGGTGGCCGGGAATGAAGGGCAGGTAGTGGGACAACTGTAACAGCAGAATCAATAAAATATATTAAAAATTTTTTAAAAATCTTAAAAAAGAGGACTAAGAAATGAACCTGGCTGGTGTGGCTTGGTGAATGAGCACTGGCCTATGAACAAAGGGTTGCTGGTGCGATTCCCAGTCAGGACACATGCCTGTGTTGAAGGCCAGGTTCCCAGTAGGGGACATGTGAGAGGTAACCACACATTGATATTTCTCTCTCTCTCTTTCTTATTCCCTCCCCCTCTCTCTAAAAATAAGTAAATAAAATCATTTTTAAAAACTGTTTAAAAATGGATATTAAGAAATGGTGTCAAGATCAATACAGAAGGAAAAGAAGCAGCCATAACAAAGGATGCTCTGATGGCTCTTTTTAGGACATGCAATGTTAGGGTTTTCTTAGCCTGCTTTATCCAGTCCTGGGAGGGAAGTGGGTAGGATTAGGGTTAGGCAATCTCTGGAGGGACACTGACCTGAGGCCTGGCAGCCCATTTCACTCCCAAGCAAGTGGGTGAATGAGTCCTGCCAAGGGAATCTCAGCAGTATTGCACTCCACCATTACAGGAGTGTTGTCATGATTTCAGAGGTGGTATATAAAGGAAAGTTTGTATTTTTAAGTGACATAATTTCAAATTTATGTACATTGTTACCTTACTGTGTATGTTCCCTATTACTACTATTATGTCTCCTTTGGCTAATTCTTAATTACTAATATCTATATAACATTGCTTATCTTATAGCACTTTGATAAAGATTAAAAATCATGTATGTGAGGTACTTTGCAATGATCCTGGCACACAGCAAATATCTGGTGTTAGATGGTTTTATTAAGAGAAGGTCTGGAAATACACATGGACTCAGTAATAAATGAAGAAAAGGAAACTATGTTAGGATTCTAAAACTCACAGACTGACTTAAAGTACTGAGTGTGTCATTGGAAAAGTTTACATTATGGTATTTGACTAGTGGGTGTCTCAGTCTAGCTTTAGGTCATTATTTAATAAAGGTTTGGTTTTTGGCATCTTGTGGGAAGTCTCAACCAGACTGTGAACATTCCTTTCTCCTTACAAGAAAGAAATCTGTGAATGTTAGAATTACCCTCTGTCCATTGATGAAAATATAAGCAATGATAACAAGAAAGGAATAAAACCAAGATATAATAAAAGATCTAAATTCAAGATATAGGGTATTTATCCCCTAAGTCATCATATCAACTAACTTTTTAATATTGATTTTTTCACCTAAATCTTTAGAACATGAGTTCTCTTAGGCAGAGGCTAAATATCACTAACTGCTTTTTTAATTTACTGAACATGCAATCGATACTAATGTGCAGAATGATTATATTCCTTTTGGCTGTGTTAGTAAAAGGGATGATTATTTTTTAACAGTACATTTCATGTACTTATTTGCAAAGATAGACTCAAAACGAGGCCTTCTTCTTATCTCCAGCTCCTACTCTTTGCCCTTAAAATAGGGTTTAAATGCTTATTTGGGGATCAGAAACTATGTCCTATATTGATTTTGTTTCATTTTATTCAGTTTTGTTTTTACCTCCACAAGTACCTAGAGCAGTGCCTGGAAGGCAGTGGGTGCTCAGTAAAAATCTATTGAGCCCTGGCCAAATGGTTCAGTTGGTTGGCACATCATACTATACACCAAAGGTTGTGGGTTTGATCCCCACTTGGGGCGCATATAGGAGGCAACCTTTCAATGTTTTACTCACTTTCACTCTCCCTACTGTTACAGGGTACAGCCTAGAGGGGGGACCCCAAATAGGCATTTGAAATGGGGTCCAGAACTCAAGGTGTCCAGGAGATTTTAAGGTGTCTTCACCCCTTCCCCCACAGGTGTGAGTTGGGGGGAAAGGGGCACACAGAGCAAGAACATGCAGGGCAGCTTTGCAGCTAATCCATGGTGTGGTCATTTAACATACCTATAGCCTTTGGCTGGTCACTTAGATATGCTAAATAGCTATGGCCATGCTCAAGGCCAGGGGGAGGGAAAGGGGCCTCCCCCAAAGATGTGACTGGGGGGCAGGTCCTTCGAGTTACAGTGCCTGCGTGGGAGCTCGGAGAAGATTGGCTCCATGACATGGGGTCACACCTGCCCAGACCTATGATGGCAACCAGAAAAGCTAGAGAAGCAGCAGATTGAGGGCAAGTGTGCCTGAGTGTGGGAGGAGTCGGAAATGGGGCTGCAGAGGAAGATTGGCGTGGGGGATTTAAACCCAGACATGGCAGCCATTGAGGGAGAGAACCACGCGGACTTGACAGAGTGGAGACTCCCATGGCCTTGGGAGAGAGGACCACATGCCTTTGCCAGAGCGGGGACCCCCGCAGCTTTAGAAGGGGGAACCACCACCTGGTTTTAGCAGAGATCCCGGCAACTCAGCTGAGGGTGCCGGGAACCCAGGGAGGTCTCCCAGTCGAGATGGAGGACTAACTGGGAATAACCAGAGGACTGCCTGAGCCATGGACTTCTATTTCCTTTCCTGAGATATGGTACTCTGGACTGGGCAAAGGGGGAAGGAAGGACTATGTGTGTTTGTGGGTGTTTTAAGGGACTTCGGGATTTTGGTGAAGACATTAGGTCACTACTTGAAGTTTGTATAGCATTAAATAAACATTTCCTTTCCTTTTCACAAATCTCTGGCATTGAGAGACGTCTTTCCTCTGGAAGCAGACATGACAGACCTGGGGGCTTTTTTTTCAATAATAGTATATCATCCCAGGCCCCCCTTGTTTTTTCTGTAATGCTACCTCTCTCTTTAAAAAAATCTGTTGAATGAATGCATGAATTTAGAACTGGAAAGGGCATCAGGCATAATCTAGTCCTCACTTTAGAATAATATTGAGAGAGACTAAACCCCGATTAAGTCAGATCGAGGACCCAGGTCTCAGAACTTACCAACAAGGCACCTGTACTCTAGGACCAGTAAACCTGCTCACAGCATTGCTTGTCCGTCATTCCTACTCATTGTGCTCATTTTCTTAGAGATATTTTCTCCTCCAAAGTTAGAGGTAAAACAGACCATGCTTTCTTAATTTAGAGCCCATAAAATAATGTTAACACATCTGAGTTACCTTCATACTTTTTTCTTTCATATCTTTGTGAAACTTCCTTTTATTTGCAGAACATGTCAGATGCCTTCTTTAATCATTCTTCATAGTTCTGAGGTTACTCTTAATTATCTAAGTAATTCCACAAATTTGGAATAGTTCTAGATCATACATTAGACAGAGAAATGAGAAGCAGTTTGAAAGATATAAATCTTTTAAAAAATTATTATAAAAAACTATATATTCAGCATCAAAAGAGAAAATACTTTTTGAAAATCATCTACAATCTCATTACCCTAACATAGCAATGATAATAGCATTCTGGTGAATTTCTTTATAGTTTTTTTTCTTAGACATATTTTCTCATATTTATAATCACTGCACTGATATCTGCAAATTCTGATTATTCACTCAAAATTATGTAATAAGCATGTCCATGTTTCAACATAGTCTTCATGACCACAATGTTCATTGATTGTACAACATGGTACTGATTGCATACATTGCCACTGATTTAATTGTTTCCCTAAAGGTGGACCTGAATGCCTTTTCAAATCATTTGATATAACGCAAGTAGGGATGAGTATTTTGGGTTACATGACTTTTTCCATGTTTTGGCTTATATTTTTAGAACAAATTCCCCAAGTAGAATTACCATGTCAAAAAGAATGGACATTTTTATGGCTTTCCAAGTACATTTTGCCAAATTTCTGGTTGGCGGAGATAAAATTCTGACTTGAGTTAAATTAAGTGAGGGCAGCAAAGGAGATCTTGTGATAGCATTGCCAAGTGAAGGGACTAAAGATCTGCCACCCTGAAGCTGCTTTTCCAGGATATTGGTTTTTAAGCCATTTATTGAAAACAAGAGGACTCAGAAACTTTGATCCTCACCCCCCTCCCCTTTTCCACCCAAGAGATTCAGACAGAGAAATATGTTTCAGGAAAGAGATCTTAGGATAATGTTTTGGTCTAATTTGAATTAAGTGTGGTAAAGAGGGCTTCAGGCAGGTGCCTGTTAGCTGTATACCTCCTGTGTCCCATTGTTCCTGATTTGCCTAGCAAGGATTTTCCTGTCACATGTGTTTTGTTCTTCCTCAGCTACCTGTAAATTGCCCATTGTCACTTCTGAAATCTAATACCCTATTATCCCCCCTTTATAACTTGTGGAAAATGTCTTGTATACACCTCACTGTCTTTGTAATTTTCATGGATTTATCCATTCACATTTCTATGTGAATTTTCTATGCACATGTATTAAACTTTGATTTTTTTCCTATTATCCATCTCTGTTAATTTGGTTATTAGCCCATCCAGATCTTAGAATGTGATAGGAAAAGTATTAATATATTTTTATTGTTGTTCAATTACAGTCATCCCAATTTCCATGCCCCCCCTGTTGCCTCAGCCAGTCCCTTCTGCCCTGCCCCGTCCCCCCTCCCTATTAGTTCCCACCCTGTTATCCATTACCATTGGTCCTTTATAATGTTCCTCAACTATACTCCTCCTGTTCTTTCCCCTGTTATCCCTCTCCCCCTTTCCCTCTGGAAAAACTATTAATATTTTCTTAACCCCCACATAGGCAAGCTATTGTATGCAACAGTATAAAGAGAGAGCGTTGTTCCAAGCTAGGGTCTACCTTTCAGCTCAGCCTATGGAGACTCATTAGAATTCTGCAGGATCAGAAAAGTATTTCTTAGAAATCTGTATTAGAAACTCTAACTGCAGTGTTGACTCTTCCACATCCTATTTTTGACCTGTCACCACTATCTAACAGGCAAGCATGACAAATGGATGAATACATTTTCATGTCATTCCTTCTAATGAAGTTAAACATGTTCTGAATCTGTAACTTAAAGGGATGGAGCGTTACCACTTTGAGCATTTCTATAACATTAAACCACAATGTCAGAAGCCACCATGGCTTAGAAAGAGTCCCTAATCAAAGAGGGTCTTCAGGGGCCTGAATTTACCACTCAGTGCACATAGATGCTGATTGTTTTTTTCTCTGTACTTAGTTGCCAGGCTGAAATGGGACACTTAGGAACATATCTGAGTAAGTAACATCTGGATGATTCAATCACTAGAAAGGAACCCCATCTATTCTTTACCATACACCTAATTATTGGGTAGATAGCTTTCTCTCCTGAATGTTTATTTCTCAAACCAAGGAAGACTTTCTGATGTCTCAGAGAGTGGCTGCAGATGGATGAAGAATTAATAATGACTCCTAGCATTTGCAAATGCTTCACAGTTTTATAAGTGTTTCCACACATACTTCCTTCACAACAGCATTGAGAGTTAAGTACTATTTATATCCCCATTTTACAGATAAAACAGTGAGGGCTCAAAAGCATCAAATGATTTTTCATCAATCATTAGGCCAGCAAGAAGCTGAATAATGACTAAGATCCCTTTCTCTGATTCCAATCCTGTATGCTTGCTCCCCATCATCAGAAAGCACCAATCACAGAAACATTAAGTGACTGTTAAAAATCCCAGAGCCATTTCAAAGAAAATTTCTGACCATGAAAATTAAAGTTGATGGCAAATGAAAATTAATAATCAAAACTTGAGCCAGAATTGTCACAGAGCCCAAGGCAACAAAGAAAACTTGAGGACTAGAATAACCAAGTTCCAAATCACAGGTGCAGCTGCCACTGAGGCTAGGGAAGACATTGTGTCCAGCAGAGCTTTGGATCATGCCCTGTGATACCACATTTGTTCTTTTCAAATTATCTTTTCCTGTGTCTGATTTCTAATCACTCGCATGACAGAGCATACACTTGACCTCACATCAAGCTTTATTTCTTTTTTAAAAAACAGGTTTTCTTTATTTATTTTTAGAGAGAGGGGAAGAGAAAGAGAGAGGGAGAGAAACATCAATGCATGGTTGCCTCTCGTATGCCCCCTAATGGGGACCTGACCTGCAACCCAGGCATGTGCCCGGACTAGGAATCAAATCAGTCACCCTTTGGTTCAAGGGCATGCACTCAATCCACTGAGCTACACTAGCCAGGGCATGTCAAGCTTTATTAAGTGCATACATTTTGTACTATCTTTAAATCATCAGTGTGTCCTGTAGAACGTTCTTAACATTTTGAGATCTCTATGGGTTACCTGAGCCAGGCCTCAGCTTCATGGCAATTGCAGATTATTATCTACATAAGAGAACTGAGGTCTGAAAAGTTGTGCTTTGTTCATGGCCTACATTCAGGAAAAGTAACAGGGAGAGGGAAAAGAGTGGTTCTCCTACAAGTCAGGAGCTTTTTCACCATGACAGAGGGCAAACCAAATTTTTCCTCTTTCCATAGTCTTTCTAGCCAATAAAATAGAAATTCCACTCTTTTGGAAAAATTGAAAAATCATCTTGTTAACATTTCTTGATGCAGACACCGGCCTGCAGAGTCCATGTCATTATGGGTGAAATGAGACATTCACACGGACTACTGAGTCCGGTGGAGGGAAAGGGACAGCATGGCTTTTCTCTCAAGGGGAGCAAAAGCCTTGGCCTCTGCCATGACAGGCCTTTATTGGGTTACTCTGCCCATTACATGATGGTCCTCATTTACTATGCACAGGTTCAATTTAGGTGGTTACCTTTTACAGAAAACAAAGGAGCCAATGCTGCTAATCACATCACAGAAGAGGGATATTTGCAAATGAAAAGGCAAAAGTTGTTGAACCATTTACACTGGTCCTTGTAAGGTTTAGCAAGTTATTGTGCAGTAAATGTTTTCACTGGGGGCTGGACCCATATCAGGCAGGATGGTCTACTACAATTTCTCACAGTAAAAGAACCATCTGACTAGGGAGACATAAACTCTGAAATCCATGGCCTGAATTTGTTTACTAGGAGACATTGATGAGCTAGGCATTGGTCTGTTCCTGTGGCTTCACTTTGTCCAGCTCCCTGAACCTCTTTTCTGCTAGGTAGACAGTTCTCTCTACTCCAAGATTTGAGGGGGAGCATTCAGAATTTTCCTTTGGCCATTTGCCCTTGTTATATTCTCCAATCAGGCTTGGCCAGATATATCACTGGGACACTGGTCCCTAGCTACATTTTGTGCCAAATTCTCAGTTAGTTTAGGACCCAGGGTGGGTAAAAGTATGAATTAATTGGCTTAGGAACCTCAACAATTTCCAAGCCTTGATTTCCTTTCAGTTTGAACTAATATTCCTGCTCCTAGCAACTTGTCAGATCAGATAATACTCTCTAATCCAGGGTATCTCAATCTCAGGACTATTGATATTTGGTGCCATATAATTCTTTGTGGTGGGGCTGTCCTAAGCATAGTGTGAGTGGAACTCTCCAAGTTGTGATGACCAAACATGTTTCCAGACATTTCCAAACATCCCCTGAAGGACAAAATTGTCCCTTGTTGGGGAGGGGACCATGGCTCTAATTGATTATGAATACCTGCTGAGCCCTCAGTTAGAAGAGTCCTCTCCAAAATTCGCACGCCCTCCTGATTCCATTAGTTCATCTGTGGACTCATCAATTGTCAGCTGTATACTTCAAAGATATTTATGTCAGTTTCATTTGTTGTAATTTTGTGGTTCACATAAATACTATATAACCCAATGAAATATAAGGGCAAAATAAGATAATTTTTAGTTCTGTTCTAAGTTGAATAACTACAAAAGACTCCATGTGGCAGAGACCAATGATATTTCTCTACCATCTCTCTTTTCTGGGATATACAACTAAACAATTCCTGGCTAACCCTACAGTTAGAAGGAATGCATACAATTGAATTTTGGCCAATAAAATGTGGGCAAAAAAGGTGAACACCACATCTAGGTCTGGCACTTAAAACTCCCCTGGCTCTTTCTTCTTGTACTTACACATTCCAGAGGAGTCTCTGACAGCATAAGGCAGAGGCTAGCAAACTTTTTCTGTAAAGGGCCAAATAAACATTTTCAGCTTTGCATACTCTTTTTCTAAAAATAATTATGAAAAACTGTAGAAATGTTACAGGGTGCAGCCAAGAGGGGGGACCCCAAATGGGGTCCAGAACTTAAGGTGTTCAGGAGATTTTAAGATGTCTCCACCTGTTACAGAACACAACAAGGGGGGCCTGGAACGATATACTATTATTGAAAGAAGGCCCCGGGTCTGTTATGTCCACCGCCAGAGGAAAGACGTCTCTCAATGCCAGAGATTTGTGAAAAGGAAAGGAAATGTTTACTTAATGCTATACAGACTTCAAGTAGTGACCTAATGTCTTCATCAAAATCCCAAAGTCCCCCAAAACACCCACAAACACACACAGTCTTTCCTTCCTTCCCCCTTTGCCCAGTCCAGAGTACCGTATCTCAGGAAAGGAAATAGAAGTCCATGGCTCAGGCAGTCCTCTGGTACTTCCCAGTTAGTCCTCCATCTCGACTGGGAGACCTCCCTGGGTTCCCGGCACCCTCAGCTGAGTCACCGGGATCTCTGCTAAAACCAGGTGGTGGTTCCCCTTCTAAAGCTGTGGGGGTCCCTCCTCTGTCCAGGCCTCGTGGTTCTCCCTCTCAGGGCCACGGAGTGTCCACTCTGTCAAGGCTGCGTGGTTCTCTCTCCTAAAGCAGCACGGTTCTCCCTCAATGGCTGAGGTCCTCCCTATTCTGCTAAAGCCTCATGGTTCTCTCTCTCTGGGATGCGGGAGTCTCCACTTTGCTAAAGACACATAGTTCTCCCTCCTCAAGCAGCACGGTTCTCTCTCCTAATGGCTGAGGTCCTCCCCATTCTGCTAAAGCCGCATGGTTCTCTCCCTCTCAGGGCTGCGCATGGCTCTCCTTCTCAAAGCAGCACGGCTCTCTCTTCCAATGGCCGCCAAGTCTGGGTTTTAAATTCCCGCGGCCAATCTTCCTCTGCAGTCTCATTTCTGACTCCTCCCACACTCGGCTTCACATGCCAGAATTCATATCCTTCCAGCTTTACTGGGCTGCCATCATGAGTCTGGGCAGGTGTGGCCCCGTGTCCTGGAGCCAATCCTCTCCAAGCTCCCACACAGGCGCTGTAGCTTGGGGGATCTGCCCCCACTCACGCCTTGGTGGGGAAGTTACTTCCATTCCTCCGGCTCAGGGCATGGCTACAGCTATTTAACATATCTAAGTGACCAGCCAAAGGCTATAGATATGTTAAATGACCACGCCAGAGGGTAGCTGCAAGGCTGTTGCTATGCAAAACAGCTCTCAATGACCCTGCTCCATTTGTCCCTTCCCCCAACCCACACCCTGGGGGGGAGCGGATGGAGACATCTTAAAATCTCCTGGACACCTTAAGTTCTGGACCCCATTTCAAATGCCCATTTGGGGTCCCCCCTCTTGGCTGCACCCTGTAACACCCCACCTCCCCCCGCCCAGGGTGTGGGTTGGGGGAAGGGACAAATGGAGCAGGGCCATTGAGAGCTGTTTTGCATAGCAACAGCCTTGCAGCTAAGCTCTGGTGTGGTCATTTAACATATCTATAGCCTTTGGCTGGTCACTTAGATATGTCAAATAGCTGTGGCCAGGCCCTGAGCCAGGGGAATGGAAGTAACTTCCCCACCAAGATGTAACTGGGGGGGCAGGTCCCCCGAGTTACAGCACCTGCATGGGAGCTTGGAGATGATTGGCTCCATGACATGGGGCCACACCTGCCCAGACTCATGATGGCAGTCCAATAAAGCTGGAAGGATACGAGTCCTGGCAGGTGAAGCTGAGTGTGGGAGGAGTCGGAAATGAGGCTGCAGAGGAAGATTGGCCGTGGGGATTTAAAAACCCAGACTTGGCGGCCATTGAGAGGGGAGAACCGTGTGGCTGTGGAGGTGCAGAGAGGATCACGGCCATTGGAGAGAGAGCCACACAGCTTTAGCAGAGTGAAGACTCTCCCTTCCCGCATCCCTGAGAGGGAGAACCATGCGGCCTGGACAGAGTGGGGACTCTCCCTTCCCGCAGCCCTGAGAGAGGGAGAACCACACGGCCTGGACAGAGTGGGGACCCCCACAGCTTTAGAAGGGGAACCACCACCTGGTTTTAGCAGAGATCTCGGCGACTCAGCTGAGGGTGCCGGGAACCCAGGGAGGTCTCCCAGTCGAGATGGAGGACTAACTGGGAAGAACCAGAGGACTGCCTGAGCCATGGACTTCTATTTCCTTTCCTGAGATATGGTACTGGGCAAAGGGGGAAGGAAGGAAGGACTATGTCTGTTTGTGGGTGTTTTGGGGGACTTTGGGATTTTGGTGAAGACATTAGGTCACTACTTGAAGTTTGTATAGCATTAAATAAACATTTCCTTTCCTTTTCACGAATCTCTGGCATTGAGAGACATCCTTCCTCTGGCGGCGGACATAACGGACCCGGGGCCTTCTTTCAATAATAGTATATTGTCCCAGCCCCCCCCCCTTGTTTGCTCTGTAACAGAAACTGTTCTTTGCTTATAGACTGTGCAGGACAGGCCATGGGCTAGATTTGACCCATGGGCAGTGGTCTGCCAGCTCATCCTGAGGGCATGAATGTACAGCACTACCTTCCATAAAGACAAAAACCCTGTCATTAGGTACATGGAAAACAACTGTGAATCCTAGAATGATTCTGCATGTAGACTGTTTGAAATCTCTTTAACTCATTCCATGTTAAAGAAATTGAAAGTGGAAAGCATAGACTCTTCATTCCAGATACTGTGTAAGAGTTGTTGAAAACTCAGTTCTTCTTGCTGAAACAGTTAAGAAATACAGATCAGCAAGTCAGGTAGTTTGCAAGTAAATTTATCAATACATTTGCAAGGAAGAGAACGAGGTCTGTCAAGAGTGGGGAGACAGGCCCCAAGTCCCTTATCCTGAGGACTTATAAATTCAGGGGGTGGGGTGAGGGTTAATATGACATTAGAAAATGGGAATTATATATTGATTGGTGAATAATGGCAGTACTGACTATATATGTTTTCTCCCATGGAGGAAATGACCACCTAAACATAGGCATGTGTAGGGGTCTGTTCCCAGGGTCCTTATTTTCTGCTCCAGGCAATATCTGGTCATCTGTTGTGAAACAGTTACTGAAAGAAGCAGTTAGTCAAAATTCTTTTTTTTTAGAGGTTGGTTTTCTTTAAAGAGCTTAAAATATGCTGTATACTATGTACTAAACTAAAGCTATTTCTCAACATTTTAGCTTGTAAAACTATTTTTTAATTTTATTTTAATCATTGATTAAAATTCTTTTTTTTTTCTGTTAAGAACAATGGGCTCCCTCCCATCCTTTTTCCACCTTCCTCATTTTCTGACTCCTACATAATATAAGGAAGAAAAATGCACAGATTTCAACTGGCAGATACAGTCCAAGGTGAGGCCCCAGTCTTACACCAAAAGACTGGTGAAAATGAACATTTATGTTTTGATTTAAAATTAAAAATTTAAACTGAGTACTATGTTTGATTCTGTTTTAATAGACTTTTATTTAAGTAAGAGGGCTTCTATTTTAACTCTGCATGACAACAAAGGAGATGAAAAGAAAGCCCTAAGGAAGCAGGATAGGACCACAATACAAGACGTTCATACTGGGTTGGACATCAGTTTGCACAGATAGGTATGGTAATACAATGTTGCAGTGTGCTACAGGCAGAAATGTTAGACTGTCTCAATGTTTTTCATACAAAGCTATAGGAAAACAGCAGTTAGTACAGTTTATTTAATATAGATGGACATGGGCAGACATGAGAATTAGCTAAGGAACATTAAAAAGAAAAGTCAGTCATCAGGTCACACTAATGTGTCTACTCATTCTAACACATTTTTTTAAAATCAAAATAGTGGTATTCACCACATGGAAACTCTACACAGGGTAAGTTTAGTAGTTATAAAAATTAGATACTTCTGGTCAAGATGGAGGCATAGATAAACATACTTCACCTCCTCCTGGAAACACAGAAAGAATTACAAATAGATATCAAAACAACCCAGAACCATCAGAAGATCAAACTGTATAGAAGTCTGACAACCAAGGATTTAGAGAAGCCACATTCATCCAAATGTGTAGGAGGGGTGGAGATGTGGAGATAGGCAGAGAGTTATGGAGACACAGTGTGGTACAGAGAGATGGAGGTGGCAGAACAAGTGGTTTCATAATCATATGTGGTGGGTAAAAATCAGGAGAGATACCTTGGGAGGGAGCAATCTTAACCCCAAACCAGTCTACATGGCCCAGGGTTCCGGTGCCAGGAAATTTTATGGGGATAAATCCCCATAAATTCTGGCTGAAAAAACCAGTGGGTGTTGGGGCTGTGGAAAAACTGCCAGATTTTCAGAAGAATTGGCCTAAAGGGCCCACAGAGACTTAAAAAGTATGTGGACTTCCTCCCCCCTGTGAAATTCAGCACCAAAGTAATAATTGGAAGGGCACCAGTGACACAGGGGGAGCACCAGGAAAACTTCCAGAAGCTAGGCAGTGGCACTGTCCCCTCTCTGAGTCCTTCCCCCACACAGAGCCACAAAGCAGTGAAGCAGGTTCCCCCACCCTGGTGACTACCTAAGACTCTGCCCTGCACAAGTTACAGGTGCCTTTTCTACAACAGGACATGCTACTAAGAGAGGGAGTCAAAGCAACCCTATCTAATACACAGAAACAAACATAAAGAGGCTGCCAAATTGAGGAGACAAAGAAATATGGTCCAAATGAAAGAACAGAACAAAACCCCAGAAAAAGAACTAAAGGAAACTGAGATAACCAAATTACCAGATGCAGAGTTCAAAACTCTGGACATTAGGATGGTCAAAGAACTCATTGAGTATAGCAACAAAATAACAAAAGACCCAGGGAGAAATGAAGGTTACACTAAGTGAAATAAAAAAAAATCTACAGGGAAACATCACTGGAGGGGATGAAGCTGGTATTCAAATCAATGATTTGGAACATACAGAAGAAATAAACATTCAACCAGAAAAGGAAGAAGAAAAAAGAATTTTAAAAAACAAGGATAGTATTAGGTACCTTTGAGAAATCTCCAAACATACCAACATCTGAACTATTAGGATGCCAGAGGAGAAGAGAAAGAGCAAGAAACTGAAAACTTATTTGAAAAAAAAAGAATGAAAGAAAACTTCCATAATTTAATGAGGGAAATAGACATACAAGTCCAGGAAGCACAGAGTCCCAAACAAGTTGGACCCACAGAGGACCACAACAAAACACATCATAATTAAAATGTCAAAAGTTAAAGATAAAGAGAAAATCTTAAAAGCAACAAGAAAAAAAAAACCCAGAGAATTACCTACAAAGGAATTCCCATAAGACTATCAAAGATTTCTCAAAAGACACTTTGCAGGCAAGAAGAGACTATCGAGAAGCATTCAAAGTGATGAAAAGCCAGGACCTACCATCTAGATTACTTTATCCAGCAAAGCTATCATTTAGAATGGAAGGGCAGATAAAGTGCTTCCCAGACAAGGTAAAGCTAAAGGAGTTCATCATTACCAAGCCATTATTACAGGAAATGTTAAAGGGCTTATTTAAGAAAAAGTAGATCAAAACTATGAACATTAAAATGACAACAAATTCACAACTATGAACAACAGAATATAAAAAACAGACTAAGCAAACAACCAGAACAGGAACAGACTCATAGATATGGAGAACATTTAGAGGGTTATCAGGTGGGAGTGGGAAGGGAGCAAATGAGGGAAAAGGTGCAGAGATGAAGAAGTATAATTGGTAGGTACAAAATAGACAAGGAGATGTTAAGAATAGTGTAGGAAATGGGGAAGCCCATGGACATGACCCATGGACATGAACTAAGTGGGGGTATTGCTGGAGGGAAGGGGGTACTGGGTAGAGGGAGGAAAAGGGAGGTAAACTGGGACAACTGTAATAGCACAATCAATAAAATGTTAAAAAATAATTACATAGCTTACCCTATCCTCTCTCTCCTACAATTCCTATCAGCTCTCATAATACAATGTTTGCAATTTTCTTAGTCACCTCTGGCTGCTATAATAATATACCATGGATTAGGTGGCTAAAACAACAGAAATTTGCAAAATTTGAAAAATATTTTCTCACAGTTTTGCAGCCTGTAAATTCAAGATCAAGGTACCACTATGGTTGAGTTTTGATGAGAGTTTTCTTCCTGACTTGTAGTTAAGGAAACTATCCAGAATGGTAAGAGAGTTATAAGAAGGGGAAAAAGCAACAAAGAATGTAATTAATATGTGTAAATATAAATAAAGCTTGGGTAAAGGGGAGATAAATGGTGATGGAAGGAGACTTCATGTGGGGTGGTATACACACAATACAATATATAGATGATATATCATAGAATTATACACCTGAAACCTATAAAATTTCATTAACCAACATCACCCCAATAAATTCAATTGAAAATCTAAATAAATAGACTTCAGGCCAAGATGGAGACATAGGTAGACACACTGTGCCTCCGCACACAACCAAGATAGGGACAACAATAATTTAGGAACAGAATAACAACCAGGAGTGACAGAAAACTAAACTGTATGGAAGTTGGACAACCAAGGAGTTAAAATAGACACATTCATCCAGACCAGTAGGAGGGGCAGAGTTAGGCAGCCAGGCAGAGAGGGGTCGAGGCACAAAGAGTGGTGGGACTGGGTGTGTAAGGCATCCCAGGAATGCAAGACCACAGTGGGTGGGCCCTGGGCACACAGACAGTGGCTGGCAGACCCCAGGTGCAGGATGGTAACCAAAAGACCCAGCAAGGCGGTGATTGTGAAGCAAGGCACTGCACGCAACCCAGGGTCCCAGCACTGGGAAATAGAGCCTCAGGGCACTGATTGAGAACACCTGTGGTGGTTGAGGCACAGGGAGATACTCCCAACCTCACCAGAGATTTCATTGGAGAGACCCACCGAGTCCTAGAAAATGTACAAGTCCACCCACATGGTAATTGGCACCAGAGGGACCCAGTTTGCTTGGGGGAAGCAGCAGAAGGGACTGAATTCCAACAGAGAGCAGAGCAAGCACCATTGTTCCCTCTTGGACCCCGCCCCCACATACAGCATCACAACCCAGTGACTGGGTTGCCCTGCCCTGGTGAACACCTACGGCTCCAGTCCTCATACGTAACAGCTGTGACAAGACAAAAAAAATGGCCCAAACAGAAGAACAGATCAAAGCTCCACAGCAAATACAACTAAATGATGAAGAGATAGCCAACCTATCAGATGCACAGTTCAAAGCACTGGTGATCAGGATGCTCACAGAACTGGATGAATTTGGTTGAAAATTAGATGAAAAAATGATGGGTATGCTAAGTGAAATAAAGGAAAATGCACAGGGAACCAACAGTGATGGGAAGAAAACTGGAACTCAAATCAATGGAGTGGACCAGAAAGAAGAAACAACCAAATAGAAAAGAGTGAAGAAACAAGAATCAAAAAAATGGGGAGAGGCTTAGGAACCTCTGGGACATCGTGAAATATTCCAACATTCGAATTATAGGGGTACCAGAAGGGGAAGAGGAAGAGCAACAAGCAGAAAAATTATTTGAACAAGTAATAAAGGAGAACTCCAATCTGGCAAAGGAAATAGACTTCCAGGAAGTCCAAGAAGCTCAGACACTCCCAAAGAAGTTGGACACAAGAAGAATCACACCAAGGCACATCATAATTACTTTAGTCAAAGTAAAAATGAAGGAGAGAATCCTAGAAGTAGCAAAAGAAAAGGAGACAGTAACCTACAAAGGAGTTCCCATCAGACTGTCAGTTGATTTCTCCAAAGAGACCTTGCAGGCAAGAAGGGGCTGGAAAGAAGTATTCCAGGTCATGAAAGGCAAGGACCTACATCCAAGATTGCTCTATCCAGAAAAGCTTTCATTTAGAATGGAAGGGCAGATAAAATGCTTCCCAGATAAAGTCAAGTTCAAGGAGGTCATCATCACCAAGCCCTTATTTTATGAAATGTTAAAGGGACTTATCTAAGAAGAAGAAGATAAAAAAATGTATAGTAAAATGACAGCAAACTCACAGTTATTAAAAACCACACCTAAAACAAAAACAAAAACAAACTAAGCAAACATCTAGAACAGGAACAGAACCACAGAAATGGAGATCACCTGGAAGGTTAACAACAGAGGAGTGGGAGGAGGAGAGAGGGGGAAAAGGTACAGAGAATAAGTAGCATAAATGGTAGGTAGAAAATAGACAGGGGGAGGGCAAGAGTAGTATGGAAAATGTAGAAGCTAAAGAACTTATGACACATGGACATGAACTAAAGGGGTGAATGTGGGTGGGAGAGGGTGTGCAGGGTGGAGGGGAATGAAGGGCGGGTAATGGGACAACTGTAATAGCATAATAAAATATATTTTAAAAATATAAATAAATAAAGAAAGAAACCTTGATCATGTAGAGCAATAATGATAATGTGAGGTTTAAATTATGTCAAATAAAGTTCCTATAATGATGTCATCTATATCAGTTTATAAAATGGTGGATTTCTTTTTTTTATTGTTTATGCTATGATAGTTGTCCCAATGTTTCCCACTTTGCCTCATTCCCCCTTCCAGCCCCTCATTCCCATACCATTGTTCATATCCATGGGTCATGCATATATGTTACTTGTCTAATCCCTTCACCTTCTTTCAATCAGTCCCCACTTCCCTGCTTCCTTCTTATAGCTGTCAATCTTTCATAGTTCTCTGCCTCTGATTCTGTTTTGCTTGTTAGTTTATTTTGTTCATTAGATTCCAGTTATTAGTGAGATCATATGGCATTTGTTTTTCATTTACTGGCTTATTTCACTTAGCATAATAGTCTCCTGTTCCATCTATGCTGTCACAGAAGGTAAGACTTCCCTTTTCATTGCTGTGTGATATTCCATTTTGTAACTGTACCATAGCTTTTTTAACCACTCACTACTGATGGGCACTTAGGCTGTTTCCACATCTTGGTGATTATACATATCGCTGCTATGAACACAGGAGTATATATATTCTTTTCAATTGTTGTTTCAGAATTCTTTGGATATATTCCCAGAAGTGGATTCATTGCATCATATGACAATTCCATGTTTAATTTTGTGAGGAAATGCCATATTGTTTTCCAGAGTGTTTGCAGCAGTCTGCATTCCCACCAACAGTGCACATCCTTGCTAGCACATGTTTGTTGATTTATTAACTATAGCCATTTTGGTAGGTGTGAGGTCATATCTCATTGTGGACTTTGTTTGAGAATGATTCACATGCACTTGAAAAGAATGTTTATTCTGATGCTTTGGGATGAAATATTTTGTAAACAGCAATTAAACCCATTTGATTTAGTGTGTCATTTAAGGTCACTCTTTCCTAGTTGGTGTTTTGTCTGAAAGAACTATCCAATGGTGACAGTGGGGTGTTAAAATCCCCACAATGACTGCATTGCTGTCAATCTCTTCCTTAAAGCCCACCAAGATTTTCTTTATATATTTATGTGTGCCCATATTGTGCACGTATATGTTTATCAGTGTTACATTCTTTTGTTGGATTGATACTTTTAGTATTATGTACTTGCCTTCTTTGTCTCTTTTTATGGCCTTTGTTTTGAAGTCTATTTTGTCAAATATAAGTTGCTACCCCAGCTTTTATTTTCATCTCCATTTGCATGGAATATTTTTTTCCATCCCTTCACTTTCAGCTTATGTAAATCTTTTTTCTAAGGTGGATATCTTAAAGACAGCATATATATGAGTCATGTTTTCTTATCTTTTCAGTTACCTTATGACTTCTGACTGGGGCTCTTAATCCACTTACATTTAAGGTTATTAATAAGTACTTATACATTGCTATTTTATTCTTTATAGCTACATTCCTCTCATCTCTCTCTATTACTAATACTTCTTAAAGCAGTCCCTTAACATCTCTTGCAGTGCTGGTTTGGTGTTAATGAACTCCTTTAGCATTTTTGGGGGGAGGGGGTCTGGAAACATCTTTCTTTTTCCCTCAATTTCAAATGATAGCCTTACTGGATAGATCCTTGCTTGATTGTAGATCCTTGTTTTTCATAACTTTAAGTACTTCATGCCCATCCTTTCCAGCCTGGAGTGTGTCTGTTGAGAAATCACCTGGCAGTCTTATTGGAGTTCCTCTGTAGGTAATTGAATGTTTCTCTCTTGCTGCCTTTAAGATTCTTTCTTTGTCTTTAAATTTGGCCATTTTAATTATTATATGTCTTGGTGTAGATCTCTTTGGGTTCATTTTAGTTGGGATTCTTTGTGCTCCCTGAACTCGTAAAACTTTTTCTTTTACTAGGTTAAGGAAGTTTTCTGTTATTATTTCTTTAAAGAGGTTTTCTATCACTTGCTAACTTTCTTCTCCTTCTGATATCTCTGTGATGCAGGTATTGTTATATTTCATGTTGTCCCAAAGTTGCCTTAAAATATCCTTGTTCCTTTTTAAGTCTTTTTTTCTTTTTGTTGCTCTGTTGGGTGTTTTTTTCTACTTTGACTTATGAATCACTGTTTCATCTAGCCTGCTTTTAATTCCTTCTATTTCAGTTATCTTCATTTCAGAAATTGCATTATTCATTTCCATCTGGTTCTTATTCATGGTTTCTATATCTTTTTTCATGCTGATGTAGTTCTCACTAAATTCCTTGTAGCTCCCATAAAGTTTCTTGTAGTTATTATGGAATTCTTTGAGCATCCTTGTAACTGTTACTTTGAACTCTATGTCTGATAACTTTATTGCCTCAATTTCATTTAGCTCTATTTCTGGGATTCCTCCTTTCCTTTTGATAATGGGTTGTTTCTTTGTCTCCCCATTTTAGCCAAGTCTTTTTGTTTCTACATATTTGATAGATTTGCTTAAACTCTCTGTCTTCATATATGGTGGCCTTATGTGGTATGAGTCCTGTGGGACTTGAGGTACAATCTCCTTGATCTTCTGATCTGGATGCTCTAGAAATGCCTTTTTGCAGGTTATGTGAGCTCTCCTGTTGTATTTGGGTCTTGATTTTTGTTGGTCCATTTGTTGGTGAGTTCTCCCCTCCAGTGGGCTGACTGAGAGGCTCAACCAATACCACATCTTATATGATATTGTACAGGTGCTGACAGAACAAAACAAAACAACACAGAAAACAAAACCCACACAAGCCAAAAAACAAAACAAAACAAAACAAAAACAAAACACCCAACAGAAAAATCAACAATAAAAGAGTTAGGACTAATAAAAGTGGAAAGAGAAATAGAATATGATAGGAAAGAAAAAAATACAAGAAGACCAAAGGAAAGAAAAATGATTATGAGAGGATAGAGGAAGGAAAAACAATAAGAGTAAGGAATAGAAACAGGGAATCACCACAAAAGGACAAAAAAAGAGAAAATATGAAATTTAAAAAGTAAGAAAAGGGAGGAGGAAGGCAAAATGGAGCAAGAAAATGAAAACATGATATTTGAAAGAAAAATAGAGAAAATTATAAAACAAATGAAAAGATGATAAAAAGCTTTGTGAAAGAAAAAGTAATGAAAATAATGAAAAAGAATGAAGTATTTGTCTCAGCAGAGTTTAGTGCTTGCCTGCTGGATTCTCTCTTTGGATATGACTCTGATGTTGTCTGAAGCTGGTGTAAGCCAATGTCAGATGCTTTTCACATCTAGTGCTAGGCAGCCTGTTGAAGCTACAAGAGATCCACTGTTTGTGGTGGTTTCCTTCAGGCTTGGATGCATCTGAGATGGGCCTCACTTTTCTGCAAGGCTGGCTTTTTATGAGCACAGGGGCCATGAATGGGTCAACTAATGTCCAAAGACACTGAAGCTCCTCCACCTGCCTCTACCTGTGGTCATACCATTAGTCTAACCACTGACCTATCTGTTTCTAAGAGGGCTTCTGGAAGAATTAGATGGATGGGACCCTTGGGTGTCCTGTGGGAGGTGCTCCTTAGACTTCAGGGAAGATGGTGAGTGTGTTCCCCTGTCTACATGCCGCATGTCTGAATCTGTCCTGGATTATTTCCCTGAACTCGATGGGCCCCAGCCACTTTACTACTTGGTGAAGCCCCTAGTAATAAAGTGGTTGGGGCCTCCAGAGCTCTGAGTTTGGTTTTCTGGAAACCAAGAGGGCATTCCTGGACTCTCCTGTGATGGGGGAGCACCAGTCTGGGTCCTGAGAAAGTGTAAGGAATGGCCATGCCCTAAGTCGAGTCTCTGATACTCCTTTTGCCTATGCTGCTGTCTTTTCAGCAGGGGATAATAGGCATGTTGCAGGAAAGTAAGAAAATAAAAAGATTCAGGGTAGGGTAACTAGGATTCCAGAGAGTGGGGTGAGTGGTTTCCCACAGGATAGTGTAATTATTTTTCCTCCTGGGAAAAATAATTGGTCTTCTCAAGAAAAATGGCTGCTGCTATATGGAGATATGTCTTAGCACTGGGAACCCAGAAGACATTTCACCCACACCTCTCTCCAAAGCCTCCCACTTCAGACTCTCCTCACATGATTCCAGACTAACCTGCCCTCCCTTTGCTTGAGTCTGTGGTGAGTGGCTGTGAATGAGAAACCTATGCATTGGCTCCTTAGAACAACAACAAAACGTGTCTTTGTCCCCAGTGGGCTCTGTCTCTCTCTGTCAGCCAAAACCCCAAGGCCTTTCATTGTTGAATGCTGCATGGGCAGGTGATCCCAGCACTGGCACTCTGTACTTAGGAGCTGGCCAGGTCTGTGGTCTAGGCTTCTGTGTTGCAACCAATCAAGGCCGGGCAATCCACTATTGCCTCTGGTAGACAGAAGAAAATGTGTGGAGCCATGGGGATGGCCTTTATTGACATGCCTTTATTTACAAGCTGGTGAGCCATGCATGCCACAAGCTGCATGCCTAGCTAGTGGGAAGCCCCTACTTGTTTAAGCACTAGAGGGGAACAAAGCTTGAAAACTGGCAAAACCTTATATAACATAACATAGTTCTGAGCATGTGAGCCCATTTTATGTTATGGCAACAGTTTATTGGCCCCAATCTCAAGGCTCTGAGAACACTGGTTATCAGGCCCCTCCAATGTACAGGGAAACTGCTCCTCTTAGTTACCAAGACACCTTGGTGAGGAAGCCAGACTGCCTCCACTTACCCTACAGTTTCACTCCTTTCCAGGAAGTTTCTGTAGCCATGCCACAACCTTGGCCCATCACCTGTGAAACAGGTACCAGCATTTTTCCTGTCCCTTTCCTTTCTACTAATCTTGAAGTGGTTGCTGCCTGCCTTGGTTAGGTAGTCTTCAGGTGTTTATTTCAGGTGTCTGTTCCCCACTTTATTTTTATTATCAGTTTGGTTCTGGGAGGCAGTGTGAGACAGATCCTCCTACTCTGTAGGCACCTTGCCCCTCTACCAAGATAAATAGATTTAAATATTTCTAAGGGCCTTACTTTTTTGGGTGTAAGGAAAAAAATCAGTAAAAATTAGTAGTAGACTTTTATAACTCAACAATGCATTTTATGTGTATTGTAATGACTAAAGATTATTACTAAAAGAAAAAATACTTATAATTTCCAAACAAAAAAGAAAAACAATGGAATGATAAAAAGAGAATACTTTATCAATTAAAAAGAAGACTAGAATATATAGGGTAAGAAAATATAATGCACATATAGTGATGCTATATTTAGATTAAATACACAGTAATTACATTAAAACTTGAATTAATTATTCCATTAAAGATAAATCTTTTCAGATTTGCTAAACAACTTGTGCTATTTATATGAAAAATATATGTCAAACTTAAAAAAAGCCTTGACTGATGCTGCTCAGTTGGTTGGGCATCATTGCACAAAGCAAAACATCACATATCCTATTCAAGGTCAGGGCACATGCCTAAGTTGTGGGTTCAGTTCCAGGCTGGGGTATGAGAGACAGGCAATCGATAGATGTTTCTCTCTTACATGGATGTTTCTCTCCCTTTTTTTCTCCCTCCCTTCCCCTCCCTTTATAAATAAATAAATAAGTAAATCTTTAAAAAATATATATGTTAATCTAAATGTAAGGATATAGTAAGGTTGAAAAAAGAAAAAGAAAAAATTACACCATGTAAACACCAGTTTTAAAAAAATGTAACTATGTGGCCAAAATACTATCAGACAAAGTATCCTTTAAGATGAAAGCATTACTAAAATGAGGAATGTCATTTTGTAATGATAAAGATTTAATTTTTCTAGAAAGATAAACTTATTCTTAATTACTATGTGCCCAAAATTATGTCTAAAAGATGTATCAATCAAATTTATTTAAAATGCATTTGTTATAAATCTATTGAAGCTTTCATAATATATGTAATAGATGTACATATTTCAGTCAGGCAAATCATGGGGACTATTTGATGACTATGCCAAAATAGGAGTGAATATTGTTGTAACAGGGTGCAGCCAAGGGTGGGGGGCCCAAATAGGGATTTGGAATGGGGCCCAGAACTCAGGGTGTCCAGGAAATATTAGGGTGTCCTACCCCCACCCCCCCGCCACAGGTGTGGGTTGGAGGAAGGGGCACATGAAGTAGGGCCATTGAAAGCTGTTTTGCATAGCAACAGCTTTGCAGCTAACCTCTGGTGTGGTCATTTAACATATCTATAACCTTTACCTGGTTACATAGATATGCTAAAGAGCTGTGGCCATGCTCTGAGCTAGGGGAATGGAAGTTAACTTCCCCACCAAGATGTAACTGGGGTGCAGGTCTCCTGAGTTACAGCACCTGCATAGGAGCTTGGAGATAATTGGCTCCATGATATGGGGCCACACCTGCCCAGATTCACGATGGCAGTCCAGTAAAGCTGGAAGGATATGAGAGGGCTAGCAAGTGTAGCCAATGGTGGGAGGAGTCGGAAATGGGACTGCAGAGGAAGATTGTCATGGAGATTTAAACCCAGATGCAGCAGCCATAGAAAAGAGAACCACATGGTTTTGGCAGAGTGGGGACTCCTGTGGCCCTGTGAGAGAGGACCACTCACCTGTGGCAGTGCAGAGAAAGAACTACTTGGTCTTTGGCAGAGTGGGGACTCCCTCAGCCCCATGAGAGAGAATCACCATGCAGCTGTAGCAGAGAACCACCACTTGGCTTTGGCAGAGTGGCGACCTCGCCTCCTTGCAGCCATTGAGGAGGGAGAGCCACGCAGTTTTGGCTGAGTGGAGACTCCTGCAGCCATTGTGCAGAGAGGACCATGTGGCTGTGGCAATAGAAAGGAGACCCCCGCAGCTTTAGAAGGGGGAACCACCACCCAGCTTTAGCAGAGATCCCGGTGACACAGCTGATGGTGCTGGGAACCGAGGGAGGCCTACCAGCCGACACGGATTCCTGGGAAGAACTGGGGGTTGTGTGAGCCACGGACTTCTATTTCTTTTCCTGAGATATGGTACCCCAGATGGGGCAAAGGGGGAAGGAAGGACTGTGTGTGTTTGTGGGTGTTTTAAGGGACTTTGGGATTTTGATGAAGACATTAGGTCACTACTTTAAGTCTGTACAGCAAAAGGAAAGGAAATAAACATTTCCTTTCCTTTTCATGCATCTCTGGCATTGAGAGATGTCTTTCCTATAAAGCAGTGGACATAACAATCCTGGGGGGCTCCTTTTGGACAATAGTATATTGCCCTTGGCCCCCCCGCCTTCTGTAACATTATGGTCTTCTTGCTTTAATCCATGCCTTATCCCATTGAATCCATTTGTTTAGTTAGTGAGGCAAGTGAAAATGCAACAAAAGTTTTATATATTACTTTATTTCTTAATCTACTCATCCATTTCAGACCATTAGTTACTAAGTAAAGGCAGTTTCAGAGATATAGAGAAGGTTGTAATTAGGTTGAAAGATACATTGGTAAATTGCATTGTATAATGTGATAAAACATAACATAAAAAATACTTCATTCCTAAATTGAAAATTTTTTAGTAATTAAAATAATTTCCTTAAGAAATCATTTAGATTTTCCACAACTGTTTTTGAAAGATATTTATTGCTACTTCCTTTAATACCTTTTTTCTAGAAGAAGAAATAGGCATAGACTTCATACTTCTTAGTATAACATGAAGATATTGAGTCTTATGAGATTTGGCATACAATGTTGTTCTTTATATGTAGCCTAACTGTTTTATACTTTTCTAAAGTGAATGTTTAAAATGCATGGAGGTTTGCTTTTAATTTTTATGGTAATTTTACTTATAAGCAGGCTTTGTGGTGAAATTATAAAAGATTCAAAACATAAAACTGTTTCCACCTTTCTGTACAAATTTACCTAGAGATGCATTCATATGTAATATGTTATGCAAGTCCATACTACCCCAGTTAATGATAGTTTGAACTTTCTTTTATCATTGAAATCTGCAGAACATTATTTCATATTAGCTATATGTTATATTTTGAATGTTTGTAACTTTATGTGGTCACTTACACATTATTTTAAATTAATTTACTTTCTTTCCATGTCTTCACATGACAGAGAGAGAGAGCAATCTCTCTGGTGTCTCTTTTGATAAGGGCACAGATCTCATCATGGAGGCTCCACTTTCATGACTTCTTCTAAGTATAATTACCTCCCAAAGGCTCTGTATCCCAAAACCATCACCTTGTGGGTAGAGTGTTAACATATTGAACTTTGTGGGAAATCAATTCAGTCCATAGCATCAATCAACAAGGAGATTTGCAAGGTACCATCCACTACACAACTGATGGGTCTCCTAAGTGCTTTTCCTCCTAGCACAGTAGGTGGATAGTTAACCAAACAGCTTAGCATGCAGTGATGATGAATCAAAGTCAACTGAGACTAAGTCCTCATGAAAAAATAGACCTTAATTTTCATCACCCTGAATATGCTTTTTTTTGGTAAGGAGAGAAAAGAGTTGACATTGTGTGGCTCAATCTAGAATCACCTATCATCACTGTTGAAATATCACTCTGGGGAGAGAAGCATCATCAATTTCATTCAGCAAAGATTTAGGTAGTGCATTCCATCATATCCAAATACTCCTTTTACTTATGCCACTTTTCTTTTTAAGAAAAAAACTAAAATATTTTTGTTGCCATGTTATTTCAAGATTAGATAGTAGCACCTCTTTCTTTCTATTTCCTTTATTTATTTGAAAAAAATTTAAACCTGCGGAAGTAGTATGATGAATTTTCATAAACTCTTCACTTCAAATTACCAAAAGGTCAACATTTTGCCTCTTTTGCTTTATTTCTGTGTGTGTATATACTTTTATACTTACTATTTTTGTGTAACCATTCGAAAATATGTTTCAGGAATCATGAGCCTTTGCTCTGAAAGACTTGAATCTGTATTCTCTTAGAACAAAGATACTTATTTGATAAAGAGAGCCCAGGGAATGAATGAATACATATATATACATATATGTATATATATATGGAGAGCGCTGGTATTCACCAAGAATAGAAGTGAAAGGGGCTAATTTATTTATATTTTGGTAATTCGTAGAGCAATTAAATTTAACCTGTGACTGCAGGAATCCAGTAAATGAATGAATTTCAAAGTCAGTTCAGGGAAGCTAAGTTTTGCCACTCTGAAGGTGCTTTTGCGGATATTGATTTTAAGCTGTTTGTTAAAACACAAGTCTCAGAAAGAAACTTTGACCCTTCCTCCTTTCCTGCCCAAGAGATTCAGAAAGAGAAACCAGCTTCAGGAAGTAGATGTTAGGATGTTTGCCTTAGCCTAGCTTGAATTCAGTGTGGCAAACAAGAGGGCTTCAGTCAGATGCCTGTTAGCTAGATACCCCATGTGTCCCATTGTTTCTGAGTCACCTGGCAAAGATTTTCTAGCCACATGTGTTCTGCTCTTCCTTAACTACCTGCAAATTACCCATTCTCATGTCTGAAATCTAATACCCCACACTCCACCTCTTATTCTTTGTCCAAAAATATCTTATGTATCCAATGTAGCCTCACTGTCTTTGGAATTTTTATGTCCAAGTGAAACTGTGATTTTCTGTATATCAGTCTCTGTTAATATGATTATTTCCCCAGCCTAGGAGAAAGGGAAGAAATTAGAAGGTTGGAGAAAAGGTATTATTTTTTTAATCCTTCACACTTGAATAATTAAAGAAGGGTTTGGATTGTATTTGCACTACAAACTTTGACCCCCTGAGGATTCAGTCAGCTAACAGAGGTGGAAAAGTAGTAACTTATGGATGTGGTACATTCCAAATACAGTTGAATTTTCCTGAAATTGTTTCTGAGACCCCAAACTGGGTGCACTCTTGTAAATGATTGTACTGGCCCCCTCTCAGCCATCACGATTAACAGACTACCAGCCAGGAATTGACTTCTGATTCATAGATTAGTAACCTACAGATATCCTCTGCCAAGTATCACATCTCCCCTTTTGGAGCCAGTTATTCTGCAAGGCTCAGGTTTGAGGCTCAGAGTGAAATCGTAAAAGAGACCAGAGCTCCTGCTGCCTGTCATGTGTCAAACCCAATAAACAGAGACAGGGATTGAATCTTTATGGATGCTTTATTCAGATGGCCAGTGATCTGAGAAGATGACAGGTTCACACCCTAACAAAACTGTCTTACGTTTTCTTTCCAAGCCAACATTTTGATAACAGGGAATAAACAAGGTTCAGTGAGGGGTTTTGAAATTCAGGGAGAATTAGATGAAAGAAACTGCAGCATTCTTGTCCTGGGCAATTAGCTGTTCCCAGGGGCGGATGGTCATCTGTCTCTCCCTGGAACACAAAGGCCCAGGTGCCTTCACTTGTCCCCAGGAGGTAATCTTTAGCAGTGCCCCTGGAGGATGGCTATCTCTCCCAGGAGCCAGGATGGGCCTTATTTGTAGTTTTGGAAACAATAGCTTTAACATATGCATTACTTACTAGGCTCATAACTACCTTAAACTAAAATTTCCCAAATCTTGAGTCTCCTATCAAGAGCAGTAAAACTTGCTGTCTGATAACTATAACTTTAAACCCAAATTGAAACACAAGTTAATGCCAAAGGTCAAAGTTTCCTCATTGTGGCTTACTTTCAGTTCCCAACCTTTAAGGTAAGTAAAAAAATTGCTTCCATGTTCTTTTCTTGCTTGCCTCTGCATTAATTTGGGTTTGGAAAAGCTCTTTGCACAAACTCAATTAGGACCAATGAGCTTCACCACACTCAATTTCCCTGGCTGCTTACCATAGATCATTTTCTGACTACTCCTGTCACAGTAGACTATTAGGGAAAGGTGCTCCTGTTCAGGTCTCACAAGAGCACTCATATCAAGTTTGTCCATGGTTAGCATATATTTATATCAGGTTATATCATGCCACATTTATTTTTATGTTACGACTTAACCTTCCTTAATCAAGTTGGCAGATTTGTGGTACTGTCCATTCTGAAGAGCAGTGTTTCACAGTTGACTTTCAAGGTCTTTTTGAAAATATAGTCAACTCTATAATGTAGATCACAAAGTGGATGGAGCAGACTCTGAATGAAGGTACCATATACCCAACTGAACATGGCATGTGCAGTAGCAGAGCACACATGGACTTTTTGTTATGAGCTCCATATATTTAGTCCTCAACTGCAGACATTTCAAAGGCATACTTTTCATTTCAGTGGATTTAGGATTGTGTGTGTGAGAAAAGTATAAAAATTACAATACAACAGAGTTTTTCAACCTTGGTATTATCATCATTTGGAGTTAGGTACTTTTTTTGTGGGGAGCTGTCCTATGACTTATAGAATAATTTTGCAGCATCCTGGCTTCTGTACATTAGGTGCCAGTAGCAACGCCCACAGCCTAAAGTGTGACAACCAAAAATACCTCTAGACATTCCCAATGTCCCCTGGGAGATAAGTCATCCTGATGGAGACTACCTGCAATAGTTAACTTTGGTTTACTTTTCCCACATGATTGGGGTAAACTAATGTTAGCAACTGCTAGTTTGTTTTAAAGTCTTCTTAATGCCCCAGTCACTAGGAGTAGGTACTAGTTTTTGTTTATTCCTGCATCACTAATGTCTGTCACAGTTCTTATCATTGATGCTGAAACCCAAATATTTCTGGCTTTCTTCCTGACAATGGTAGAATTGAACTCCCCTTGCTATTTGCAGTTAGGAGCAGCCACAAGACATGTTTTTTTACCAATGAAATTTCAATTTAAGAGCCTGTACACAATTTACCACACACTTGCTCTCCTTCTGTTGTGGTAACCAAGAACCTTCGAGATGGTGATAGTTCCATCAGTCTGGGTTTCCTAGTGATCACAATGAGCAGAGCCCCTGCTGGTCTGGGTTAGACACAGCATGAGTAAAAATAAAATTTTGGTGACTGATGCTACTGGAATTATGAAATTTTTTGTAATCACAGAATATTTTAGTCTATCCTGACACATGTTGGTTTTCATGTACCATATTTGGATCAAGCACCTATAAAAATTAAGAGGGTGGGTTCCTCTTAACCTTGGCAAACCTGGAGGTCACAGGTGAGCCTCTGCCATGAAACTGAGCTGGAAGCTTCCTGCAGAGGTTCAACCCTGTTGAATAAAAACTGGTTAATATGCCACAAAGAAAAAAGCATTAGTTATAATAATTATCTGAAAAAGAGAGCTGAGTTTCACTTTAATATCAGAGAATAGTATTATTAATAACTAATATTTACTGAGTATTTTCTCTGTGCCAGTCACTGGACTGAGTACTTTGCATAAATCTACATAAATTATGTCCTTCATTCCTTATAAAAATTCTCTGAGATAAATGCTCTTATTAGCTCAATTTTAGAGCTGAGAAAACTAGAGACCAAAGTTTTGCCACCCTATATCTCTGTCTTTTTGGGATATTAATTTTAAGCCGTTTGGTAAGAAAGAAGACTTAGAGGGTGACTTGTACCCTCCCCACATTCCTGACCATGAGATTCAGACAGAGAAACCTGCTTCAGGAAGGAGATGTTAAAATGTTTACTTACCTAATATAAATTAAGTGTGGCCAATAGAGGACTTCAGGCAGGTGCCTGTTAGTGAGATACCCACTGTCTCCCATTGTTTCTGAGTTGCCTGCAAGAACTTTTCCTGCCATGTATATCCTGTTCTTCCTCAACTACCTGTAAATCAACCATTCTCACTTCTGAAATCTAATACCCTATCTCTGCCCCTTTTTTCTTTGTTTAAAAATGTTTCATATACCCAATGTTGCTTCATTGTTTTTGGAATTTTCACGCTGATGTTAATTCCCTTGTGGATGTACTAACCTTGATTTTCTCCTATAAATCAGTCTTTGTATATTTAATTATTTCCCCAGTCTAGGAGAACTTAGGAAGTTGAAGGAAAGTATTAATGGTTTTTTTTTGGTTCCCACAAAAGCATGAAGTTACTCAATTGCTCTAGGTTAGACTCAACAACAATTTGGACTTGGATAGTCTGATTTCAGAGCCTGTTTCCCCCAGAAAACCAGGTCCCTGTACACATGCAGACATACTCACAAGTTAGGGCTACATGTTCTCTAAAAAGGTGGCATTGAAAAATGGTTAGAAAAGATAGTCATGTATTTGAAATTGTTATCTGACAGGGAACCTGGCCCTGAGTGGGTCTGCCTAGGGCTAGCTGGTATTGTGTGGGTTCTTGACTTCATGTAGGAAAGATTTTACAACATGAGTCCAGGTGACTATGAGGGTATGAGAGTACATTTATTAAAGCTGGGACAGTGAAATAAGAAAGAAGGAAGGTAGGAAGGATTTAGGATAAAAGAAACAGGAGAGCCTACGCTGGGCTGCTTTCATTCTCTAAAAATGTTATAGAAAAGAAATGAGCCTAGGTGGGGCTGCTTTGGCTCACTGAGTAGTCAGAGAAAAGAGCATTTTGGGGATAGATTAAGGGGATTAGCCTGGGGTGAGCTGCTACTGCCCATTGCTCCCCTGGTTGCAAGCCTTGTGGGGACCCTTAGAGTTTAGGAGATGTGGAAGAAGAGAATAGGAAGACATAGATGTGCTTTCCAGAGGGAGAGCATGAGTGGGACCCTTTGTCTTGGGGTTTTAATCTCTCTCTTGCTGGCGGGAATCTTAAGAGAGGTCTCCGGAGAGTTTCAGCAGAATATTCATGAGTTCTCCAGGTGTGCTACTCCAAGGTTGTGATCTTTATTGATTGGTCAGTGCCAGGGCAGGAGGTTATTAGTCATTGCAGCTGGTTCTGGTATCACTCACCTGGTTTTACTGCTTTTCTGGGCCTGAGGCTAGAACACAATTGAGTCCTAGATGTTATCTCAAGGGAGATGACTTTCTGTATCTGGCTGTAAATTGTTCAGCCAGTTTGTTCAGCTGTCTGTCTTAGTTTCCCTATTCCACTTGTCATGGCTTATTGGCCTGTCTCATTATGACACAGAATCATTAAAATGTGGCCCTTCTCCATGGGTTATAATAAACTGAGTTGATCAAATATACTCTATTTAAGTGAATACATTTCTTTCATAGGGATTAAACTAGGTATGCAAGAGGGCCCCATGTAAGACAGCTGTGTTGTACATCTAATGTGCTAAGTGTTATAATTTTGGTTCCAGACCCACAGAAAACATTCTGCCACAATTATGAGGCTTGATATCTCTATCATATTGATATGCTATCTTTAAGACTTAAACCCAGATGTTGTCAGTGTGACTCAGTTGGTTGGAGTATTGTCTTGTACACTAAAAGGTTGGAGATTTGATTCCCCATCAGGGCACATACCTAGGTTGTAGGTTCAATTCCCAGTCATGGCATGTATGGTAGGCGATCTTTCTCTCTCACATCAGTGATTTTCTCTCACCCTTCTTCTCTCTCTAAAGTCAATAAACATATTTTAAACAATTTTTTTTCAAAAAGACTTAACCCCAGTAAAAAGACTTAAATCCCAAACATGGTTCCCAAGCATCCATGCCTCCTGGGTATTCATACCCTTGTGCTGGTCCCTCTCACATCTAATCTCACTCTCCTCACAAGATGACCCGGTGAGCCCTCACTGTACAGATAACTGTACAGTTAACAGATAGACTTGGGGTAATTGTTTACCTCACAATTTTTTGATTGCTATGTTTTCCTTTAAAGTATTGCCATTTTGAGAGTCTCTCAGTTTTATTAACATTGAACACTTGTTGAAGAGACAATGAGGAAAGAGGAGAGCAAAGTTCAACTGTTGGAAAGCCTTGCGAACTCATACATGTATTAATTCACAACTTACCACAAGCTTAGTGGTTTTAAACAACACAAATTTTTTACAGTATTGGATGTCAAAAATCATAAAACAAAAAATGTTGGCAGAACTGCTTTCTTTAGTTGGCTCTAGGGGAGAATCTAGTGCCTTGCCTCTTCTAACTTCCAGATGTCATCTCTATTCCTGGCCTCATGCCCCCTCCTTTACTCACCCTCAAAGTGTGTCATCACCCTCCACTTCCATCATTACATCTCCTTTTTCTGACTTTGACCTTTTTTCTCTTTCTAAAAAGATCTTTGTAACTGCACCGGACTCATCTAGATAATCCAGGATAATCTCCCCATCTCAAAATTCCTAATTTAATAACATCTGCAAAGTCTCTTTTGCTGGATAGGGTAACACAGTCACAGGTTCTGGGGATTAGGACATGGGCATCTTTGAGCAGCCACTATTCTGTTACGTTCATGTACCATATGATATATTCATTTATGCAATTAATATGTGAACTTTTATTCATCACCTAACATATATCAGACAGTGAGCTTTGTAATAGGAATATAAAGAGAAAGAACTGACCAAATATACACAAAAAAACATGCATGACCTTAAAAATAGTACTGAGTGAAAAATAAATAGAATGAGACCCACAGTACAATACCATTATATAAATCACAGGGGCATGTACTATATATTCTATTTTAATGTCTACTGTAATCAAACACTTAAAATAAAAAATTTAAAGATACATTTTCTATTCTATTTGAGTCCATATCAAACCCATTTTAATGGTTGTGTATAAAGTGGAAGAGAATGGGAATAGAGGAAGGAGTAGAGGGGTAGTACATATATAACAAAATAGATGGGACTTATGGACCAATAATATTCTGTCATGAGCACAGTAAATGATTAACTGAACTATGTGTAATGGGTAGCTAAAATGAAGATAAACAAAACACTTTTAAAGATAAATATGGTATGTTGATATAAACTGTGATGGAGATGTTAACAAAGTGGGAGAACCCATAACACAGAAGAGCACAGAATAGACAGGAACATGCTGTAGAATAGTGCTTTTTGGTTTGAAATGACTTCTCCCAAGGGACATTTGCCAATCTCTGGGGACATTTTTGCTTGTCACATCTCAGTGAGAGATGCTGTTGGCATCTAGTGAGTTGAGAACAGGCATGCTATTCAGTATTTGATCATGCACAGTTAGTCCTTATGACATAGAGTTATCTGGCTGCAAATGTGAATAGTACTAAGATTAAGAAAACCTGTGGAAAAATAACAAGAAATAAAATGAAATATTCCTGAAATTGTTATGATAGGTCAATAAATTTTCTTTATAAACATTTGATTATCTGGGGAATAAACGTACAATCAACTCCTTCTCCATAAATTGGAGTTTCTGTGTCTCGTGCTGAAGACTACTGCCCATTGGTATTTCTTCCCCTTAGTCTTTTAAAAATATATTTATTAATTTTATAGAGAGAGGTAGGGAGGAGAGAGAAACATCAATTGGTTTCTTTCCATATGTACCCTGATTGGGGATGGAACCCACAATTTAGGTATGTGCCCTGACAGGGATCCAATTTGCAACCTTTTCAGTCTATGAGATAATGCTCCAACCGCACCAGCCTGGGTTGCCTTAGCCTTTTTAATGATTCCATGAACTTAAAAAAAAAATTCAGATTATGATTGGGATTAGAAAAATCAATAATCATTATTAATTTCATCAGTTCCATTTGGATTATAAACTAATCCTCAAACAGGAAAGTGTATTGATGTCTCATATTTTCATGATGGTTTTGGGTCTCCCAATCATTCTAAGTTTAAATATGATTGAATAACTTAAGAATCTAGTAGTTCTTCCTTGGCTGGTATAGCTTAGTGGATTGAACACAGGCCTGTGAACCAAAGTGTTGCTGGTTTGATTCCCAGTCAGGGCATATGCCTAGACTGTGGGCCAGGTTCCCAGTACAGGATCTGTGAGAGGCAATCACACACTGATGTTTCTCTCCCTCTCTTTTTCCTTCCCTTCCCCTCTCTCTAAAAATAAATAAAATCTTTTTAAGGATATAGTAATTCTAGTCAGTGTCTTTGGTCTTACAAAATAATTCAATCTTGCAGTAAAATTGTGTAGTCGACCGTAAGAATATTAATAATGTATGTATACAACATGTAATATATATGATATATACTAAACTTTTCCCTTATTGAATAAAAAAATAAAAATCAACTTAGATAAATTACTATACCTCTACTATCAATTTAGTCTGACAAAGACAAATTACTTTAATTGTGACTATTACTCTGCTAGCTTTTCCTTTTTTCCATTTCTTATGGTATAAAGGTATTTTAAACCTGTACCAATAGTACTGTTAATCAATGACAGATACTCACAGATACTAATTAATCATGTGTTTGATGCAGAACTAGATATGTTTAGTAAAGAAAAAATTCTACATCTTATTTTCAACATTCTGTCTTATTCTCAGGGACCTTTATATATCATAATCAAAAGAAAGCTGACTTTGGAAACAAAAATTTCTATATGACTATGGGCAAGCTATTTAAATTTAGTCTCATTAATTGTAATACTGTTCTTATAAAATTTAATTAAAACATGAAATTAAGTGAAATAACAGATGACACATAGCTATTAACTCCCTTTTCTTGTTCAATTTCTGAATCAAGCCCCATCAGTCTGCAGATGCAAAACCCATGGAAGCAAAGGATCAACCGTAGTTAAGTTTCTGGGGTGTGAAGTTAGGTGTGAATTTTTGACTGCATGTGGTTGGTGCCTCTAACTCCTGATTTGTTCAGAGTCAAAGTATATGTATGTTGGGGGGCTCCACTCACAGAGTCTCCCTGGCCACCACGGATGAGAATAAGTCTACCAAGACAAGACCTGCTTGGGGAGGAAAGGTGGCCAGTCTCTCAAAGGAGAAGGGCCAAGAGCTTTTTCCTCAATGGCCTTTTATTGGGGTCATTTGCACACAAATACAGATAAAGCTCATTAATCATTGCCAGGCAGTAAGGATCAAATGATAGATAACAAAGAACTCTGAGGGCCTGTTTTGAGTCAGGGTCAGATAGCTAAAGAGCTGTAAAACTTTGAGGAACAAACTTACTTCTACCTTGGACCCTTATCATTTAATTGAGAGCATTCTAAACAAAGCAGATTTCACAGGAGTTTACATATTCTTTCTTAGGCCTGATTGCTGGGGGAACCCTCCCTTTCCAGCACAAGGCAACACCACCCTGTCATTGTTTCAGGCTTAAGGCATTGTTTTAGGCTTAAGACAGGCAAGGGAAGTAAGGCAGCCAAGAGATTAGGAGATTTTCTAGCAGACGGAATGAGGACTCAGGCTTTGTCAAAGCCTAGGGGTGAGGGTCCTTCAACCCCTTTTGCTGTAGCCCCCAAAGTCCTTCCTTGGGGGCCTCCCATGTGATCGTGCCTGTCTTAGATCGTTCCCCCCTGGGAGACTCTTACCCATCATTGGCTAACCAACCAAGCATTGTGGCCCAGTTATGGATAAAGTAAAAGGAGCCAAAGTGGCGCTCCTGTCAGGGAGATAAGCTTTTGTCTCCTTGGTGGCTTACGGTCCAAGGTCACTCCCTCAGCCTTAGCCTTAGCGGGGGTTACAGCTTCTAAACCAGGCAGGGCCATTCCCAACATATGTATACACCTTAGTTTACTTATGTTGCTTTAACAGAATACCATACACTGGATGGTTTATAAACAACAAAAATTTCTTTCTTACAGTTCCGGAGACTGGGAAGCCCATGTTCAAGGCATTGGAAAATTTAGTTTCTAGTTAGGGCCCACTTCCTGATTCAGAGGCTGTCTTCCCACTGTGTCATCATATGGTGAAAGGTCTCAGGAGTCTCATTTATATGGACACTGATTCCAACTTTGAGGGCTCCATTCACAAACCAAATCATTTCCCAAAGGCCACACCTCCTAATACTAACACAATGGGAATATGATTTCAACATAAATTTTGAAGGGACACAAACACTCAGTCTTTATCTCTATTTGTATCTATACCTATTACTTTTGGTATCAGAAATATGGCTTTATATAGTATCTGCCTAGAATACAGGTCAAATATCCTTGCCACGAGCTTTGCAGTCTCTTTTTACACATATATGCTAAATTGCAAATACTTAAAAGACAAATTAATGTGTTTTAACACTCTCAGTATGATCAAATTTAGTTTTTCACAAAATGCAGTGTTCTAATTATTTCCATGTTGAATCTTCACATCACCTCAAAGGGAGTAAAAATTAGGACACAGTAAAGGTCAGTAATGTCCAAGTGGTAAGCCTGATGTTAATATTTGATGCTGACCTGGGCTCATGGGGTCTGCCACATTGTGGATGTGACACGAGACATTCACATGGACTATCGAGTCCTGTGGAGAAAAAGGGCGAACATGGCATTTTCTCTCAAGGGGCACAAAAAGCCATGGCCTTCATTTGGTTTTCCAGCACATTACATGAAGGTCCTCATTTACTATGCATAGGTTGGCTTTAGGTGGTTACCTTTTACAGAAAACAAAGGAGCCAATGCCACTAATCACATCACAGAAGAGTGATATTTGCAAATGAAAAGGCAAAAGTGGTTGAACCGGTTACATTCCATACTGGGGAGTTTTAGCAAGGATTTTAGGAAGTTATAGTAAGTACTTGCTGTCACAATTCAGGGCAAGGGAGTTTTAGCAAAAGCAAGACTCATAGCAGCCAAGGTATATTGCAGGCCTGATTCCCCACGGGAGAACCTATCCATGGGTGTGGGTTCTGTGCATCTCCAAGTGGGAGTGTTACAGGGTGCAGCCAAGAGGGAGGACCCCAAATAGGCATTTGAAATGGGGTCCAGAACTTAAGGTGTCAGGAGATTTTAAGATGTCTTCACCCCCATTCCCCAGGTGTGGGCTGGGGGAAGGGACAAGTGGAACAGGGCCTTTGAAAGCTGTTTCTCATAGCAACAGCCTTGCAGCTAACCTCTGGAGTGGTCATTTGACATATCTATAGCCTTTGGCTGGTTGCTTAGATATGTTAGATAGCTGTGGCCAGGCTCTGAGTCAGGGGAATGGAAGTAATTTCCCCACCAAGATGTAACTAGGGGGCAGGTCTCCCGAGTTACAGCGCCTGCATGGGAGCTTGGAGATGATTGGCTCCATGACATGGGGCCACACCTGCCCAGACTCATGATAGCAGTCCAGTAAAGCTGGAAGGATATGAGTTGTGGCATGTGAAGCCGAGTGTGGGAGGAATTGGAAATGGGGCTGCAGAGGAAGACTGGTGCAGGGATTTAAACCGAGATGCAGCAGCCATTGAGGGAGAGATCCATGCACAGCCCTGAGAGGAAGAACCATGCAGCTGTGGAAGTGCAGAGAGGATCACAGCTACTGAGGAGAGAGAACCACAAGGTTTCAGTAGAGTGAGGAATCCTGCAGCCCTGCGAGAGAGAACCATGCAGCTTTAGCAGAGTGAAGACTCCGGTGGCCCTGAGAGGGAGAACCATGCGGCTCTGGCAGAGTGGGGACTCCTTTGGCCCCGGGAGAGAGGACCACGTGCCTTTGCCAGAGTGGGGACCCCCGCAGCTTTAGGAGATACGGTACTCTGGACTGGGCAAAGGGGGAAGGAAGGACTGTGTCTGTGGGTGTTTTAGGGGACTTTAGGATTTTGGATAAAGACATTAGGTCACTACTTTAAGTTTGTATAGGATTAAATAAACATTTCCTTTCCTTTTCACAGATCTCTGGCATTGAGAGACGTCTTTCCTCTGGCGGCGGACATGACGGACCCAGGGGCTTCTTTCAGTAATAGTGTATCATCCCAGGCCCCCCTTGTTTGTTCTGTAACAGGAGCTGGGTCCACACCACACAGAATGGTCTCCTACAAATATCTATTTAGAGTTTTATACTTAAAAGAAACTAAATCATATACAATATTTTAAGTTTCTAGAAATTAAAACAAACTTTTTATGAATGTGATGTTATATTAAATTTATAGTCAAGTAATCACTTTTGTTGCTTCATTTTAGGCATTAATTCAGCCAACTCAAAAGTCTTCAGCAAGGAAAAATATCATCTTGTTGTAGCTGTAGCTTGGGAAAGATAAATAATAAGGATGTTACTTACTGAAAGTTAAGAGTCACAAATACTCTCTCTTTACTTCCATTTTATTTAGCTCTAGTCAATTTCACAGTCTACACCAGTACTGAACAGGGTAATTGGAAAATGGCAAAATCAATTTGCAGAAGTGAAGTCTTATTTTCTTTTACAACTTCTTCATCTAAGTTGCTATCAGTCTTGTGTTGTGTGGTATTAATATCGACAGTAGCCTGGGCAAAGCTGATAATTGCTCAGTCATTTTCTTAAAGTGGAAACAGAAAAAATAACTCAATGAGATCACTGTGCAATTTTCTCATTTTCCAAAGTTGCTGTTTCATGATCCTTTATCTTTACTAGAATTTAAATGTAAAGAGTTGTCTGCTCTTAAACAACCATGATTATAGTAATTTCTTTGCTTCTGGTTTATAGATAATGTTAAAATAATAAAGCTCTAAGTGTCTAATTTGAACTAAATATAATCCTTTGAATGTTTTGGTTTGCTGTTTCAATTTTCATCCTTACTAAATTTTATTGTAAACTGCAAATGTATAAATAATTACTTCAGTATTTAATACCTTAAGAAGAAAACTGGTTTACTTTTGGGGCTGCCTTCCTTGATTGACAGTAGATTTTTATTAAATTTCAAGTTAAATCTATTTGAAAACAAAGCTGTAGGCTTTAGTTATTTAGTATTAACAAGAAACAAGCTGTCCTTTGCATTCTTAAAGATCATTGAGAATGAATAATATGGGACTATTGGCTCAATTTTTACACACTTCTACTTATTGTTTTTTTAAACTCATTTTTAATAATGAAGAAGTCTTTAGTATATAATGCAGTCTGAGCATTGGAATGAAGTCATTTGCAGGTCCTAAAAATGGAAACCTTGTAATTACAAATCTTCACTTTTTTCCTATTTATATTTAGATTGTTCTTTGTCCTTTGTACTCTGTCCATCCCCAACTCCACAAATTTGTATGAGTCAAAGAACCAGAAAACTTTATTTTAGTTAATTAAACAGTATTGCCAAGTCTCTTTACTAATGAGGGGAGAGTTAAATGAAAAAATTGGCAAGTTTCTTAGGCTGAGATAGGTGGCTACAACAAAAACACAATACAAATAAGAAAATATCTGTTTTAAAGGATTTGAACGGTTGCCAGATGAAATACAGAACACTCAATTAAATTTGAATTTCAGACAACAATTAATAGTTTAAGTGTATCCCAAATATTGCATGTTTTGTATTTTTATTTGCTAAATCTGGCAATCCTAAGGATCGATGCCATTTTTTTTCTTAATACCATCAACATTGTTAGTGAAATCCCACTATTTCCCTAAGTTCAAAAGTAACTCATAAAAAAAGGAATTTAAATTTATGAGTAACAAAAGTTAAATCAGTTTATCAATTTCATCCATGCAGAATTGCACAGACAGGGTATTGATTAAGAGGAGTTATAAGTGCTTATCAACATCCATACGTCTCAGCCCCAGGAAACATCAATTCTTGTTATGTGGAATTATAGTACTTTGAGCTGTAAAATTTTCAGCTGATCTGAAGGGACAGAATTAGGTTGTTTTTCATCATTTTCTCTCTTTCTTTATGACAACTTAAATTCCAAGATCCTTTATCAAGAAGTTCAGCTGTTTAATCTTTTCTGTGTTCCAAAAAAACGCAAGCATGGGCTAACTTTATCTCTACTAGAAATTTCTTCCCAGTTCACTGATAATACTCCCTTACATTTCAAAGGTTTAGAAATAGCATTTCCAATGTTAGCTCATCTGTGCCTGACATTTATTTTTAAAATATTAAGTATCTATAATGTGACAGGCAGCCTGTTAGATAATAGAAACACAAAGCAATGCAATAAAATATTTCAACAGTAAAATTTCTACTTTCTTTCAAAAGGCTTGCAGCCTACGGGGCAGAAAGAACAGGAATTATTCGTATGTTACAAGTGAAGAAACCAAGTACTCAAGCATTAAAGGGTCCTATCTAAGGCCCCATCTTCAGTAATCATCTCTGGCTCAGTCTCAAGGCAGTCTCCAATATTTCTTCACAGGAAATCACAGACTATTTGGTATCTCAGCTCCTTCATAGCTAAGGGAGCTCTATGACGTCTACGTGTCTTAGAATGGAACAGGCATTTTGAAGTGTGTAAGGAAAGCAAGGCGTGGGTGGGAATTAGGATCCCAAGCTGCCATTGTAACCAGACCAAGTTAATGGGAGGAAATTCAGTACTCTGCCAAGGCGATGCTGTTTCAATTGTGTGTCACAGGTGACTCATCAGAGATGGGTTTCTCCTGGACCTCCTGATATTTTTCTTCAGGGTGGGGTGTCAGATTTCCGTCGCATTTTTGGACAACAGCCTTCTTGTCCATTCCCAAATTTCTCTGGTTTCACAGCCTGCTTTCATATCAGAAGCTAGTCATTGGCAGAAGGTTTAAGGACTGAAGAACAAGATTTTATTTTTTAAATTATTTTATTGTCGTTCAAGTACAGTTGTCTGCATTTACCCTCCACCACTCCCCTCGACGCCAGCCATCCCCGCCTCCCTCCCCCGCTGAAGAACAAGATTTAAAAAAAAAAAAAAAGAATGAGCCGGGGAGATGAGAAAGGTCTACCATGAGATAATTTTCCCTTCAAGAGCTTCCCCAACCCCAGGCCCTTTGTATGACAGCTCTCTTCAGCTACAAGGATACCACCCTGGGCAGATACTGAGTACCCCACTGACAGAACCTGGCGACCACCCCGCTCACCACCTTCGCTAGAACCAGCCAATAGGAATCCCCGGCTTTGGCCTCCACCCGACGCAGACCGCGCGGGAGCGGGGACAATAAAACTACATTTCCCGATGTGCCCTGCATACACTCTGACCAAGCAACGCTTGGAATTCGGAGGATGGAGGTGGAGCCACACTCATAGGCCATCCCATTGGCTAGGAGAAGCTTAGAAGAGCCGGAACCTGTGATAGAGTGAAGCGAAATGACATTTCCTCCTTAAATAGCTGGAGCCCGGCCCGTGGAGAAATGGCCGCGTCGGCAGGTGGGTTGTATCGTAGCTAGGGAGGTGCGTTGCGGGGGAGGTGGGCCGGGGGTCAGGCTCATTCTGCGAGCCGTGGTGGTGACGATGAGGAGCCGGAGAGAAAGATGGAGAGGTGAAGAGGGTTGAGGGGAGGGAGGATGGACGGCGTGGAGGGCGGTGGGCGGTCCGGCTGGACCAGAATTAGAATAAGGGAAGCCGGGTGCCCGCCGCCTTTCCGACCTTTCGGGAGGCGGTTGAGGAGTACCAGCGGCCGTCATCCCATGCGCGTTCCTTGTGAGGCTCCCGCCCTCGGCTCTCCGTTGGGACGTTCAGGCTGTCGGTGGAGTCCCCACAGACACTTCACCTTGTCTGTCCACACGGACCCTCGGCGAGCGCGGGCATCGGGCTCGCCGGGCTCCGGAGGAGTAGGCTGGTATTTGAACTTGCGTTGCAGCTCGCGCGTTCCCACATGCTCCCTTGCGGTGTCATTTGGTGGTGTATATATGAGTATTTTTGTAGTGGGGAAAAAAACAAGCCAAGCAAACAAAAACAAAACAAAAAATCCGCAACGCCGAAACTGGCTCCGAACTTCTTGTAGTTGTACAATTTTTCTCCTCCTAGATTTAAATAAGTCTTCCCCAACTCCGAATGGGATTCCATCTTCAGACACAACCAGCGATGCCATGGACCCCTTCCATGCTTGCAGTATTCTTAAGCAACTCAAAACAATGTACGATGAAGGACAGTTGACAGACATTGTAGTGGAAGTGGATCACGGGAAAACATTTTCCTGTCATAGAAACGTTCTTGCTGCAATCAGCCCTTACTTCAGGTATGATGATGGTAGAGACTTCTGTCGATATCCGCACCGAGTTCCCTTTCCCCCCTCACCATCGGCCATTTGATTACAATACTGACGTGCTACAATGAAATAAAACCAATGAGTTTGTTTTGTGAAAATAGGTAACAGGTGGTACATTTTTTTCTTGTTTTGACTTGTCGGATTCTCCTAGAATTCAGGTGGGTTTTTTTTTTAAGTTAGTAAATATGTTTCTGTTTGTTTGTTTCAGATAAATGCCCAGAAAATCTAGAATTGTGCTGCCCAATATGGCAGCCACTGGCCATGTGTGGCATTGAAACTTTATTTAAAATTAAACAAAATTCAAAATTCAGTTTTTCAGGCACAATAACCACATTTAAAGTGCTCAGTAGCCACCTGTAGGTAGCAGCTGCCACGTTGCACAGCCCAGATACAGAACATTTCCATCACTGAAAATTTTATTGGACGGTGCTGGTCTAGAATTTGTTCCAGAAATTTATCCATGATGCATATTTTTTTAATGCATGTAGCTCTTTTGCAGGTTAAAACAAAACAAATAACTGCTAATAGATTGTTTTAATGCCATGGAGATAAAAGTGAAATAAAAATAAATGAAGTATAGTTTTCTATGTACTTTATGCCCCAGACTGGTGATTTTTTCCAAGATTTCCCAAAGCATTTTTTAAGCTAAGTTTTCATTTCATTTATATTCATCTTTTATTCTCACAAAACTTTGAAAAGGGAAAAGATCAGTGATAAAGGCAGCTTCCTGCTTGAGTTTAAGTTCTCATTTTTTTCAAGTGCTAATTGTTTTTAGCCTTTCAATGCCTACTAATGGTGCATGAAAGACAGGAAATAATTTTCTCAGCCATACTCTTAAGTGTGCTTTTTTCCTTTTGAAGGTGCTTACCTTTATAGGACATATAGTAGTATAGTGTTCCAGACAGTAGTATCTGGTTCCTATTTCTCAGAACACTGAGTTAAATATAGTCGCTTCAGTCTGATGCTTGTGATGTAACCAAATATGAGGGTAGGTCATTGGACTATTAAGTAGTAACCATTATGAAGCAGTGAACTGGAAAGGAAAAAGAAGAAACTCATATAGCACAGAAAAGATACTCAGTTTGGCCTAGTAATAGAAACTGCTGGTGAGATTCACTTATCCATACTGTCCATTAGATATGGTTAGGTCATTTATGTGCTTAAATGCATGTCATAATTAACCGCTTATCAAGTTCTGGGGTAACTTTACTTTGCGTATATTGCTTTATGTACTCTTTACAATTCTACCTCTGCACAGTTATTATTTCCATTCTACATGTGAATAAAAACTGAGACTTGGGGAAATTAAGTGGTCTGTGTAAATCTTCTAACTAGTGAGTGGTTGAAGTTGGATTTGATTACAGAGCCAGGCTTCTTAGTCACTTTTTGACTTTTAAGGAACAGGAGTGTGGGTCCTCTTCAAAGTTGCGTTATAGAAGTTTTTATTATATAAAGTTTGAATTGTTAAAAAAATTGAAACTTCAAAGTGAAAATGTATCTTCTTACTGAAATGTTACCATTAAATGTCATAATTAAAGTTAGTTTTGAAGACCTAATCAAATCATTTTAAAAGAAGTATACTATAATAGATTTTCTTAATTTCTAAGAAATTAGATATGTGAATTTAGATGAAGATATTTGGCTAGAAAACTTAATGATTGTTTTTATCTCTTGCTTGTGGTTTTCATACAGAAGCTTCTTGGCACAGTACTTCTCTTTATGTGAGATCTAGAAAGTTGTACTTAATATTTTCTAAGTCTTGCATTACTGGTGGAAGAATTTGGTAGCATGGAATCTGGCATAGCAGTTTCATGACCCCAGTGACTTGTCAGAATTAAATTCTGTATTGTTATGTTACAAACGTTTTGCTGTTCAGAGTTTTGTGTGAGGACATTATCCCACTTTATATAGAATTTACATAAAGAACCTATTAGAACAGAGAAGAACTCATCAGATGTCATATTGCTCTTGTGTGTGGGACCAACCTATTCAGGTCAGTAGTAGTTCCCTTATAAAGGGATATGTAGCAACATTCTCCTTTGGGAGTTAATCTATGCCTAATGAAGGGCTTTATTTTTCTTTTTAATTGGTAACTGTTTCATTGAGTTTTTCAGCACCTGAATTGAAAACCAGCTCATACATTGGAACATCTAGTTTTTAGTCATCAAAAAAAGCCCTGTGTGATATTAAATTTAAAATTTGCATTGTGGAAGTAAAAATAGGACTCAAAGATGGTTAACCTAGGCAGTCAGCTGGGTCCTTGTGATACCTTGTGTATCTCCAGTATTTCTCAGAATTTTAAAATAATTTAATGGAGATTTAAAAAGTAACTGGAAATCTTCCTATTTAAGGATATTTTTCATAGCATAACACTTAAAATAGGAGGGGTCTGGATAGTTAACTTTATTACCAGTGTTAGGCCAATTTCTTCAATAGACATCTAGTAAGCATTCTAGGGCACACAGCCCCTTTCTGGAAAGGCTTTTAAAAGAGATTTTGATTTGGTTTTTATGTTTTAATTTTGAAAATGCAAATAATGTTTGTAAATAACAAATACTTAAATAAAGAGCCAGGCTTCTGGCTACTTAATGTTTTGGCCAAGAAAGGCCCATAAATGGACAGATATTTTAATTTTTTTAAAAAAGCTTGATCTTAAAGGAAATAGTTTGGGATTTAAAACCATTATCTTCGAATAATCAGTTAATTCATAAATTATATTTAGAAATAAGCATTATAATGAGCCATCCATAATCTTTATTCATATACAGATATAACAGGTAAAATATGATAACTTGGAGAATTTTCAGCATATTTCTTTAAGCAAAGATTTTCAAAATGCCCAAGGATAAGTAAAGTGATGTTCTTTATAATCCTTATAATGAATAAGGGATTATTCATAAGATGGTTTTAAATATGAGTAGTTAGAGAATAAGAATTTACAAAGAACGTTTTGTTTTTCTAAGGTGAAAAATTTAAAGATATATTTTGGGCAGGAGTTGCTTTGTGTATTTCCATTGGGACATGAAAAGTTTTATTAGTCTCTATATGCTAATGTATCATCACATTAGCACTCTATAGGTATTCTAAACTTTTTGACTGGCTTGGTGATTTAAGGCAACTTGACCAGAAGCCTGGATAGGGTCTCCATGGAAGATAAGGTGTTCTGGAATATTCCATGCCACCTTTTGGTATCCTTCCCTTTCTTCAGAGTTGGCACAAAGTGGATGGTCCTGATAATGAGGTTTTTGAAATTAGATTAAATCCTTCTGCTAGATGAGCAACTTTTATCCCCATTCAGAATATTGGGAGACACATTAGGAAATATTTTTCAGTTTCAAACATTATTTTTGTGGTATATTTATAGTTTTTAATATTTGCCACCATAATTTTTATTTATAGGATGCATAATATTAAGTACTCTTTCCTTTGTAGATCCATGTTCACTAGTGGCCTTACAGAAAGTTCTCAGAAAGAAGTTCGAATAGTTGGTGTTGAAGCTGAATCAATGGATTTAGTGTTGAAGTATGCCTACACCTCCAGAGTTGTTCTGACAGAGGCCAATGTTCAAGCCTTGTTTACTGCAGCTAGCATCTTCCAGATTCCTTCCATCCAAGACCAATGTGCTAAGTATATGATCAGTCATTTGGACCCACAAAATTCTATTGGGGTCTTCATCTTTGCTGATCATTATGGTCATCAGGAACTCCGAGATCGATCAAAAGAATACATTCGTAAAAAGTTTTTGTGTGTCACCAAAGAACAAGAGTTTCTCCAGTTGACAAAAGACCAGCTGATAAGCATACTAGACAGTGATGATTTAAATGTAGATCGAGAAGAGCATGTTTATGAAAGCATTGTAAGGTGGTTTGAACATGAACAGAATGAAAGAGAAGTGCACCTTCCGGAAATTTTTGCCAAATGCATACGTTTTCCTCTGATGGAAGATACCTTTATAGAGAAAATTCCCCCTCAGTTTGCACAGGCTATAGCAGAAAGCTGTGTAGAGAAGGGACCCTCTAATACTAATGGCTGTACACAGAGACTTGGAATGACTGCATCCGAAATGATCATATGTTTTGATGCTGCCCACAAACACTCAGGAAAGAAGCAAACAGTGCCTTGTCTAGATATAGTTACAGGAAGAGTATTTAAATTATGCAAACCACCAAATGATCTAAGAGAAGTTGGGATTCTTATATCACCAGATAATGACATTTATATTGCAGGAGGATACAGGCCAAGCAGCAGTGAAGTTTCCATCGACCATAAGGCAGAAAATGATTTCTGGATGTATGATCATTCCACCAATAGGTGGCTATCCAAACCATCCTTGCTTCGTGCCAGAATAGGCTGCAAACTGGTGTATTGCTGTGGTAAAATGTATGCAATTGGAGGGCGCGTTTATGAAGGCGATGGGAGAAACTCACTGAAATCTGTGGAGTGCTATGATAGCAGAGAAAATTGTTGGACTACTGTTTGTGCAATGCCTGTTGCAATGGAGTTTCATAATGCTGTGGAGTACAAAGATAAGATCTATGTTTTACAGGGTAGGTGCCTGAGTGATTCAATTTTTCCTGAAATACTAACAGGTCAAATTGTGTTTCAGTTATACTAAAACAAGTGTATGTTCCTATTAATTGAGGAATACTTAGGGCTTTCTTATCATAAACTTTAGTGGAATAGTCTGTTCTTTAAAGGATCTATAAAGAAAATAAACTTTTAAATCTAAAAAGGCAGCCCTGACAGGTGTGGCTCAGTTGGTTGGGCATTCTCCCACAAAGCAAAAGGTTGCCAGTTTGATTCCTGGTCAGGGATGCTCCCCAGCCCCCAGTTAGGCATGTGCAGAGCAACTGATTGATGTTTCTCTCTCATTCTCCCTCCCTTCTGCTCTCTCTAAAAATAAATAAATACAAAATTTAAAAGAATTTAAAAAGGCAGATATTTTTAAGTTATTAAAATAATCCTGTAAGTTTTTATGTTCTTTCTGCTTTGAAATGTGGAATAAGTATTTCTGAAAGCATTTTTTAATAAGTAATAGTTTAGTATTTTTGGAGTATTTTAGAGTTGTTTTTAAGACTTTAAAAAAGAAAGCAAGTTGATGCATGACTTTTCTTTTGTTCTCCAATAATATAATCAAGAGATGTTATAGCAAGTCCTTCTTTTAGAGATTAGTTTAAGAGAAAAAAGAAGGCATTAACTAAACTCATACTAATCAATTACCCAGGAATTTTGTATAAGCTTTATGGTTGCAAATGTTATAAAACTTAATTATGGAGAATTTGAAGTGACAGCCTTCTGATTTTAATTTCACTGCAGCCTTCTGTAATGCATTGTTTTCAATATTTTTTTACTGGAAAATTTTTGAGATGTCACTTTTTTTCATACTTTTACCAATATAGATAAGAAATATTGAACATACTTAGCTTTTTAAAAGAGTTAAAATGATGCAGAAGTAGAAAAAGTGACTGTATGAAAATAAGACATTTGTTCCATGGTTCAGATTTGAGATAACTAATGTCTTCCTTGTGTTTAGTTTTTACACATTTTAGTTGTTTAAATGTTGAATGTAATGTGGATTATACCAACATCCTTATTTCTCTTTTGTTTATTAATTGCTTATGTATAAATATTTTCCTCAGCTATTATTATTGGGTTGGCCAAAAATCCATTATGTTTTTTCCCCAACAATGGCTCTAGTAGTACTTAGTTGTCTTTAACTTCATTAGAAATAATTTTGTTAGATTGTATTGTGACAGCTGTAATATCAGTGTGCATTTAAAAAACACATAAAAATTAGTAATTTTTTTTGTATCCATTTTAATATTGAAGATGGAAGAAATGATACAACATTTTAGCATATTTTTAGCACACTTTTTTTATTTAAAGAAAGGTAAAAATGCAACTGAAACACAATAAAAGATTTGTGCAGTGTATGGAGAAAGTGCTATGACTGACTCAATGTGTCAAAAGTGGTTTCCGAAGTTTCTCGCTACCAATGACACTTTGGCCAAAAAATTCTTTGCTTGGGGCAGTCTTAATGCATTGGAAGATGTTGAGCAGCATGGCTGGCCTCTACCCACTAGCAGTCAATAGCGAGAGATAGCCAACATACTCAAAATACCCAAATCAATAAAGTTATTGGTGAAAATGAAAAAAGTGTCTTATTTTATGGAAAAAAAAACATTATGACTTTTTGGTCAACCCAATATAATAAAGCAAGAGAAAAGGGGCAACTTCTGTGTCGAGATACATACGAAGTTTTAGTTCTTATTGTTTCCTTTAAATTAGGTTCTTTGCTCTAATTATTTGACTTAAAATTTCCTAGAAAAGCCTTAGCCCATATGTTTAAAGTTCAGTAAAAGTTAATTTTCCAGGAGTAGTACTGTCTAGTGCCTTATTTTAGTTGAATAGAAAAATAGGCATGATTTAGTTTTGTTGATCTTGTATAAAAATGTTATACAAGAATGGATGTAAAATCTATTGAGTGTGGTTGGATAAGTTAAATCATCCAATATGATTTACTGGTCTTACTGACTGACCAGTTAGTTGATTGGCATAGAATATATTGTAAGACACTCATTTGGAAGGTAAAGGTTGTGTATTAATGTAAATTCAACAACAAAGTAGCATTGAATTAATAGAATTTCAAGGCTGGAATGAACTTTGTTTAGTCCAAGGTTGTATTTTATATAAGAGAAATCTGACGCTCTGAGGGTTTTCTTAATTACCTATTGTTGCTTGTAGTTTTATTTTAAAATTTTTTTTATTTTATTGATTTTTAGAAAGAAGGGGGAAGGGGGAGAGACAGAGAAAAATAACGATTTTTATTGCATTCATTGGCTAATTCTTGTATGTGTTCTAACATCTATTGAATCTGCAACCTTGGCATATGGGGAAGACACTCTTACCAACTGAGCTACATCCAGCCAGGGCTGACCATCATGGCTTTTAATTTATTAAAGTTATTTTAGATATTTAAAATCAACTTTTTAAATGTATCATCTTTCTTTACATAATAAATTTATAGAGAGGTAGGTAGTACATGTTAGAAAATTTTAATTTCTATCTTCTTTACTAGGAATCCTGTTACAAGTTCATCATTTAAGAGCAGGTGATGAGCAAGCACAAGCTGGGAGTTTAACAAGCTATTTTAGGAAAATTTGAAATTATAACATCACTATTGAGCTGGCAGTTAAATTTGTAGATAAGAGTAAACCTAGTTCAAAACAGTTTTCAAGGAGAAGCTCATACCTACATAGGTATTGCTAAACTAAACACAGCCTCTTTATGTAAATAAATTTGACATGAATAATCAGAAGCTTACATTGTACTATCTGGCTATTATCATATCATTTAATCTGTTCATAAAGGGTTTAGGTTTTTATATCAAGGATTTTGTAGAAATGTTATAATCAGCCAAACCCTTGTAAACCTTCACTAATTTAATTCTCTTCAACATTTTTATATTGGCAGTCTGACTTAGAACACCCTTTTATTGTTCAAATAGAATTGAAACTGACTCAAAGTCAACTCCATAAACTATGTGTGTGTCTTCTCTCATATTTAAGCCATATTTTCCCTCTTGAATATTTATCTTTGCATTATGGAAACACTAAAACACATAAGTGACACATAGATACAAATCTAAACAATTCTATATACTATCTTCTAATTAGATAATTAGCACATAAATTGATAGTGGCTTATTCATGATGAAGCTATATATGTATTTTGACCTCACTGGCTAACCTTTAGTAATAATGCTTTTTTTAATGGTGGCTTAAAATAAATTTTCTGAAATACATAGTTGGATAGAAGAAATGGAACCAAGTTCTTAACTACTATTCTGCCATCAGGCCAAAGTAACTCCTCACTTCTCCCAATTATGAACACCCCCAATTCAGGGTAACTATAATCTATAATATTATGTTGTGCCATGGAACAAAGAAGTTTTAAGCTCTTTTATAATTAATGTATCTCTGCAGATTATAAAATCAGTATTTTAGGAAGTGAAATATCTGGAAAATTATGTTCTTTAGTCTTCAACATAACCAAAAAGACATATAAATGTACCTATTCTTGTTTTTTTTTCCTCTTCTTTTAGGAGAATTTTTCCTCTTCTATGAGCCTCAAAAAGACTACTGGGGTTTTTTAACCCCTATGACTGTGCCTAGAATCCAGGGTTTAGCAGCTGTATACAAAGACTCTATCTACTACATAGCTGGAACCTGTGGAAATCATCAGCGCATGTTTACTGTAGAAGCCTATGACATTGAGCTAAATAAATGGACTCGTAAGAAGGACTTTCCATGTGATGAGTCTATAAATCCATACCTTAAACTGGTACTTTTCCAGAATAAACTTCATTTATTTGTTCGAGCCACTCAAGTGACTGTTGAAGAACATGTCTTCAGAACCAGCAGAAAAAATTCCCTTTACCAGTATGATGACATCACTGACCAATGGATGAAAGTGTATGAGACCCCAGATCGGCTGTGGGACCTTGGCCGGCATTTTGAATGTGCTGTTGCTAAACTCTACCCTCAGTGTCTTCAGAAAGTACTTTGAGTAACGGGTCTAGTGAACTCACTGACATCTAGTACTTGAGGAAACTTGCAATGACACAAGAAATGCTGTCAGTATTTAAGAAAGCTGAGAGTTTGTATGTGAAAGTGGGTATTCTTAAAGATTACAATATAGGGAAGGATGTCTTCATCCTTGTGATATTTTCATTTCAGTAAGCAAAAGGTAACAAAGTGCAATTATCAGCATTTTTTTCTAGTATAAAAACATCATTTTCATTCTAGAATTTTGTGATAAATAGTCTCTGAGATACCAGATGAATTAATTACTATGCAGTCTTATAAGAGCAATTAGGGTATTGGTTAGAGACATCCAAACTAGTTTGATGTGATTTTTTATTTTAAATACGGGTAAAAATCTGAGGCAATATCACTAGGACTTTCTCTGTGACCTCTCCAACACAGAGAAGCACTAACCTAGATTCTCATTATACACACACACACACACACACACACACAAAATATATATATATTTATGTACTGTTTTCAAGTGTACTGAGATTTAAATGTGTTCTGTTAGAGTAGATCGAAGGAAAAACAAATCATCTCAGAACTTTCAGTTTGATGGTTTCATCTTTCCTATATAACTTTAAATTAAGCTAAAGTTTTAAAATAGCTGTTTTCTGTTGATAACTTTTTCAAGTGCTAACACTGTTTCATTAAAAAATCCCGACAAGGGCTCAGAATCACAGGTGGCTGGTGCTAGTATAAGTTATAGGTAGGTATAGCTAGGTAGATTTAAATTGTCTGAGCGTTTGCCTACCTGTCAAGTTGGTATGTTAATTTTGTGGCCATTGTACTTCACCTGTTGAACTGTTGTGATTGCATAAGATTCTCTACTTACCTGATAGCAAGATATGGCCAGTTATTGGTGTAACTGGACTCAGTCTTAGAATAGTGAGAACATTAAACATAGTTTGCACTAACATGGGCCATTTTGTTGCCTGACTTCCTTTTCCATTCTCTACTTATCTAGTTTGTATTGGTACAGTGAAAGGTAACATATTTCTGTTCTGCACAGAGCATAATGTGAAGTTTTACACCTGCTTTTAAAATTCTGTTTTACAGAAACAAAACTCCTGCAGTGGTTGAATTTCATGGCTTTTAAGTTACATGTGACAATTAAAACCTCATTTTTTTAAAATTTTTGCACTTAATAGTGATAAATATTTTCATGTTGGAAACCTTGTTCTAGCTGAAGATGATTGAGAAGGAAAAGAATGAGTAAATAGAACTTGAGAATTATAGGTACTTAATCATGTTTAATATTAACTGATGAATTTCTAACAATCAATTAGGAATACTCAAAAAAATACAAAGCAACTCATTTGTTATATTATTTGTAGATATTTGGATCAGTAACTTAATTTGTACTATGCCTAGAGTAATCAATAAAGGGTATAACTATAGGCCAGAGTCTGTCCTTATGTGGAGCATTTTGATTTTCTTAAAGAAAATAAATAGGCATATTTTTAATTAGAAACCTGTACAAATTGTGATGTGACACTGTGAAACAATTTAAAAACATTGCCTCTTTGCATCACATACCTCATTTTTCAGAAACTTTCCAAACTGCTTGTCTGAGACCTCTACAGTAGGAAATGTTTTCTGAAGAAGAATTCAAAGTAGACAGGACTTACAGAATTAACATTTTAAAATCTAGTCTTCTGAAGCTAGATAATGTGCTTTTTTTTTCTTACTGGGTTTTATAGTGTAGCTATAATCTCTTTGTACTTTGTCAACCAATGAACTTTTTTTTCTCCCCAGTTTTTCCTTCTCTTCATCTTCATGCTGTTTGGGGGCTATTTCTGTGAGTTTTTTAAAGCATCTTTACAGTGTTGCATTGCAGAGGGAAGGAAAGCAAGAATAACTAACTTTTGCAAGAGATGTTGATGTAATTTATTTTTGAAAGCTTTGTTGAGTATTTTACGATTCCCTGATGCTTTTTGACAATCTTCTGTATTTATTAAAGAATAATGTGTTACTTGAAAGCATACTATAAAATGTTGAGTTAGTAATTTACATGTGCTGTATGACATATAGGAGTACAACAAACATGTTATGGTTAATTCCACAGTAGATTTTTTCTGTTGATCTGCACAACAGTTGATCCTTTTGCTGTAACAATTTATATTAATGGTGTGATCAAAGTACAGTGTGTTAAAGCCAAGGTTTAGAATTTGCTATGGGTGTAGAATATATATTGAATTTTGTATTAAGAACTATTTGTTTAAATTATATAGCTAGGATACTTTGCCACTTTTAAAATGATTTGTGAAGCCGTAGAAAACTAAGATGAGTAATTGGTGTTGATATATATAGATAGATAGATAGTTAAGATACCTTTGCATAGTATGTTGAGAATATAAGTAAAATGCACAAAGGGGACCATGGAATTAAAATAAAGGTCGAAAATATGTTGGTCCCTGTTTAAACTTGTTTTTGCTTTTGAAGAATGTATGTAGCACTTTCCTATATATTTTTTTAGACATTGAAAACTGGACTTGATATAACTATATTATAGGAAAGTTTTAATTGCATTCTTTAGTTTCCATCTTTGTATTCTGTTATCCTACAAAGTTGATGCCTAAGCATCAAGTTCATCTCATTGGTGCATGAGAAAAAGTTGGAATGATTCACAAGGAATCAGATTCCCTGTGTGAAGCAGTTTAAAATGTCATTCATTGTTCAGTGCTCAGGTATGTAGTAAGTACTGTAGTCCTTTCAGGGCAAATGTGTAGATGTTTTTAAACATTTTGCCATAATTGCACAGTTTTTTTTTTTTTGCTTTTTTACCTGATGGCATTGTTTTTTAATAATAAAACTTTTTCTGATTAAAAATTTCCATTATTGTAAACTGACCTCTGACTAGTGAATTTCCAGATTGAATATTTGGTGAAAATCATGAAATATGTTATGGTAGACTAGAATGAAATTTTAATCTATCAAATATTTGGCTTCTGGTACAAAATGAACTACTTAATACCCCCTCATATAATGCTCTTTAAATTCTAAAGCAAATTCACCTATATTGCTAACTCCTTTGTTCCATTTGTTCTGGCCTAAATTCTTATTATTCCACTCCTCTCTTTCGCACATCCTATCCAAATCCATGAGAAAACCCTATTGCCTCTTCCTTCAAAATATATCCAGATTCTAACCAGTTACCATGTGCACCATTATCACCATAGTCTAAAGTAGCTTACCTTGTCTGCTTGAATACATTGCCTGGCCTTCCTTTTATCACCTTTGACTCCTAGTAATTTGTTCTGTTCTCCACACAGTAGGCAGAATGATCCTGTTGAAACAAGAGTCAAATTATGGCCCTCTTCTGCTCAGACCCCTCCAGTGTCTTCCTATTTACCTTTGTATGAGAGCCAAACTCTTTACACGATCTTCAGCTCCAACCTTATCTGTTAGACCTCATTGCCATTCCACCAGCTCACTGTCATCCAGCCACACTGCTTGTTTCTTGAACCTGCCAAGCCTTTCTGACATCAGAGCCTTGCCCTTGTGTGTTTTGCCAAGAAAGACCTGACAACTCACTTCATTCAAGTCTCTATTGAAATTCCAGAGAGGCTTTCCTGATCACCTTATATAAAATAGAACACGTTTCTGCAGATTCAGCCTCCACCCATACCACCTGTTTCTTCTTGCTTTATTCATATATCTTCCTCCATTGAGATGTAAGTTCTGTGAAAGCAAATAATTTGTTTTATCACTATGCACCTCAGATCAATGTCTAGGACATACTAGGAAATGAATAAGTGTTTATAAAAAATGAATTTTCAGTCAAGTCTTAAAGCAGCCTGAAAAGTGGTAGGATCAGTGTTATCAACTCTATTTTATCAGTTAGGAAACACGAAGATCAAGTGAATTGCTGAAGGGGGCTTACCAGGCATTAGAACCAAGATTCGAACTTTAACCTTAACCTAGTTCCTGTATGCTTCATTAGTTCCAAACAAAACTGATAGAAAAGATAGATGCTCTGTTTTTTTGTGTTTAATAATTGCCTTTTTTGAGTCTTACCTTTCCCCCTACACTATTATTTAAAATGTCAACTGTTATTTATAACTGATTAATTCTCAATGAGGGAATAGATGAAGTGGGAAAATTCCGTTTGGCAACCCATGTGCACCCCACCATCATTATGATACTATACCGTTGTATGAGCTCTGTCTCTCAAATAGGTTGAAGAAAAACAAACCTTAAAGGCTTGAGAAATTATGATTTAGACTGCAGTCATGCACCACATAATGATGTTTTGGTCAGTAGTGGACTGCTTATACAATGGTAGTCACATAAGTTTATAATGGAGCTGAAAAATTCCTATTGCCTAATGACAGTTGTTATAATATCGAAGCACAACACATTACTCACATGTTTGTGGTGATACTGGTATAAACCTACTGTGATGCTGCTGTGGAAAATCCACCCACACTTGGGAAGATAACGAAGCACAAACTTTATTACAAGTGCAGGGCTCAAGGGGGGGTTAATTCCCAAATCTTGAGCTGAAAAGGCTGGGTTAGGGGTCCTTTTCATATACCAGTTATACAGGCAGAAAGGGAGGGGGAACCAGCTGCTGAAAGCAAGCATTCAGAAGCAGGAGGTTAGTGACCTTCAGATAACATTACTTAGCAACGTCACTAGCCGGCTCCCTACCTAAAAATAACTTTTACTCAGCTTTTGTCCCTACAAAACTTTCAAGTGTTACAGAGAGCAGTTTCTTTTCCTGCCACAATGCCAAGCATATAAAAGTATAGCATATACAATTACATATAGTAAGGATACAGTACTTGATAAATGGTTATATTACTGGTATTTGCTACACTATACTCTTATTGTAGAGTGTACTGTTTCTATTTATAAAAAAAAGTTTATTGTAAAATAGTACACCATTACACTGACAGCAGCTTCATTCATCTCATGTTTACTTGTCTCTGGATTGCATCATTTTCTCTTGTGTTTGGTTTAACCTAGTATTGGTTTATACAGTTATATATTGTACAGGTTTGTAGCCTAGCAGCAACAGACTATACCATATATCCCAGATGTGTAGCAGGCTGTACCAGCTAGGTTTGTGTAAGTGCATTCTGATATTCCCACAACAATGCATTTCTCAGAATGTGTTCCTGTTATTAAGTGGCTTATGACTTCACTGTTATTTTGATTCTTGAGTGAACTTAAAATAACTTGGCATTTTAAAATCATAGTCATATATTTTGGGTTTTTTATATTTTACACTGATGCGCAAATACAAAAATTAAGTGATCTAGAATCTCTAACTCTTCAGAAGTATGCTGTAAATATCAATACCTGCTAGTTTTTTGAAGCAAAATTTGGAATTTTATTGAATGGATCTGAGTGGGGGAAAACATATTTTCCCTTCATTCATGCTTCCTGGATGCACTAAAGTTTCCTGACTTGGAAATTCAGTTGGCAGAACTTAAATGATTTTCAGTAGCAAACATGAAGAAGCAGCATTAATTACAATCAGCTCTAGTAAGTATCAAGTTGATGTGTCCTTCATTCTCATTCTCTATACTTCATTTGACTACAGTATCTTTCTAGGAGAAGATCCCAGAACCTAGAAAGCTGGGCTTTCTGGCTCATGGGTCTGCTGATTTACCGCCCTCTTTTGGTAACCTGCGTTAGCCCAATTTCCTCACATTCATACATAAGGAAGCTACCTGGGTAGGTTAACTATATATGGCTGCCATCCCAGAGAAAGGGAAAAATACAGACTTGCAAGTTACAAAGTAAACATTGTTTACAGCCAAGGGAAAACAGTTTAGTATGATTTAGGTAACCATATACTCAATATTTACTTACATTTTTCAATAATTATTTTAAAACATTAAACTGATATAAAATATGCAATAAACCTCCAGCTAGTCATCATACAGTAATATAAACTCACTTGCTCAAGAACACTGCTATTATGTTTTTTGGATCTCAGGGAGATACCCATCTACTGACCCACTACCTTCCTTACGATTAATCAGTTCCTACTGGGAACGTTTTTTGAACTCAACCTAAATTCTATGATTCATTCAAAATGATGTAATTTTACATTTCCTCCATTCTCTTTTCCTCTTAACTATTGCCATACTTTCCAGGAAACTTCACAACCCTGAATGAGACCATCTCTGAGCCTTCTCTATGCCTGGCCCTGGGGGGTAGAGTATTGCTGGAGAAATGCCATAGTCAAACTGACTCCTTTTGAAGTAATATAACTTCCATGGGTTCTCAATATGGTGTAGTAATTTTTATCTTTTCTCAAACTGCCGTATCTTTTATTCCTCTTGGTTTTTAGCTTTCTGCCTTTCTTCATGACTTACTGAGAAGATAGAGACCATTATAAAGGCTTCCTCACCTCCACACTATCTACCCAAATCTCTGCTCTTCCTTTGCAATGGAGGAAGTGTGATTTTTCTATCCAAGTTCTCTTTGTGTGCTTGTTCCTTTATCATTCCCTCTGTTGAATCTTCCAACAGTCCTTGCTCAGGTTATTCTGTCAGTACAAAAAAATGCACTTTTCTCCCACTTAGCAAAACAACAACAACAAAAGTCCTTGGGTCCAACACCTCCCTCTAGTTAGTGCCCCTTTTCTTGGCTTCCAGGAAAACCAAACTTTTCTAATAGGTTTATACAAGGTGATTTTATTTCCTTACTTTCATTCACTCAACAATCCACTCTAGTTCATATATTCTCATTAGCAAAACTGCTTTTAGCAAAGTCTCCAACAATGTTTATGTTATAAAGTCACTCATCATTTTTCTGTCCTAATCTTACTTGACTTCACAGAAGCATTTGGCACAGTTGACCACTGTTTCCTTTCTGAAGCTTTTTACTTACTGGGTTTCTGGAACCCCATGTTCTAAAAATGCCATTTTTACTGTCCTCTCTTTACCTTTTTTTAATGTCTCCTTCTCTCCCTAGGTCTCCTCTCTTCTCTCTTCATCTGTATCTTCTATTCTGACCTCATCTATTCCTGTGGCATGTCATTTGCATACTCAGGACTTCCAAATTTGTATTTTCAAACCATACCTCTGTTATTGACTCCAGACTCATATCTAACTTTGGTTGGTAGAGATATCTCAAACTTAACATCCTTGAACTCTCCTTTTTCATAATCCCCAGAAAGCTGTATCTGCAAAACACAACCTGTATGTGTTTACTCCTCTCCATGTCTACTTCCATCCACAGTAGTTCCCCCTTACTTACAGTTTTGCTTTCTACAGTTTCAGTTACTCACACTCAACTGTGGTCTGAAATACTAAATGGAAAATTCTGGAAATAAACAGTTCACAAGATTTAAATTGCGTGCTATTCTGAGTAACATATGAAATCTTTTGCCATCCTGCTTCATCCCACCTGGGACAAGAATCATCCCTTTGTCCAGTGAATCCATCTTGCATATACTACCTGCTGTCAAAGTTCTTATATTATGAGCTTTACTCATGCTGTTTCCTGTACCTGGAAGCATCTTCCCTTCACCTCTGCTCTTTGTGTGACCAGTGGATTCTCATCTGTCAGGTCTCAGATGTTCTCTGAGAATCCTAGCTGAAGTAAGTGCCGCTGTCATGCTGGATCTCACCATTGAAAGTTGTTTACCTGCACCATTTTTTGCTGTTTCCCCACTAAACAGTAAGTCCCATGAGGGCAGGGACCAGGTCTATTTGCTATCCAATGTGTCCCCAGGACCTGGAGAAGTGCCTAGCACAAAATTATGTTTTTAATTACTTTTTATTTCAAAATTTTAACTTACAGAAGAGTTGTAAAGGTAGTACAGAGAGTTTCCATACATACCCACACTGTGTTCCTATTATTAACATATTAATGAGTCAACATTGATTTTTTATTATTAACTAAATTCTATACTAAAGAAAAAGTCTTTTGGGATTTGACTGCAAAGATTTATCTTCTCCTTCACAACCCAGGGTTCCAGTGTGGGGAAATAAAGCCTCAAATCTCTGACTGAAAACATCTGTGGGGGTTGAGGTGGCAGCGGGAGAAACTCCCAGCCTCACAGGAGAGTTCATTGGAGAGACCCACAGGGTCCTAGAATATACACAAACCCACCCACCCTGAAACCAGCACCAGAAAAGCCCAATTTGATTGTGGGCAGCAGAGGAAGTAGCTAAAAACTGGCAGAGAGTGGAGCAAGTGGCACTCTTCCCTTTCAGACCTCTCCCCCACATACAGCATCACAATGCAGCTATGTGGGTTTCCCTGCCTGGTGAACACCTAAGGCTCAGCCCCTTATTATGTAACTGGGACACCAAGACAAAAAAAAGAAATGGCCCAAATGATAGAACAGAACAAGCTCCAGAAAAAATACAACTAAGCAATGAAGAGATAAACAACCTATCTGATGCACAGTTCAAAACATTGGTTATCAGGTTGCTCCAGGAACTCACTGGGTACTTCAAAAGCATAAAAAAAGACCCAGGCAGCAATGAAGGTCTCATTGTGTGAAATAAAAATCTACAGGGAACCAACAGTGATGGGAAGGGAACGAGGACTCAAGTCAACAGTTTGGAGGAGAAGGAGAAAGAAATATTCAACCAGAACAGAATGAAGAAACAAGAATTTAAAAAAAAATGAGGAGAGGCTTAGGAACCTCCAGAACATCTTTAAACATTCCAACATCTGAATCATAGGGGTACCAGAAGAAGAGGAAGAGCAAGAAAGTGAAAACTTATTTGAAAAAATAATGAAGGAGAAGTTCCCCAATCTGGCAAAGAAAATGGAATTCTAGGAAGTCCAGGAAGCTCAGAGAGTACCAAAGAATTTGGACACAGGGAGGAATACACCAAGGCACATCATTATTACATTACCCAAGATTAAATGGAAGGAGAGAATCTTTTTTTTAATTTTTATTTTTAATTTTTATTATTTTAATTGTTGTTCAAGTACAATTTTCTGTCTTTTACTCCCAGTCCAGCCCACCCCCACAGTCCTCCTCACCTCCTTCCCATTTCTACCCACCCTAGTTTTGTCCATGTGTCCTTTATACTTGTTCCTGTAAACCCTCCCCTTTTTCCCCTGAAATTCCCTCCCCTCTCTACTCTGGTCACTGTCAACCTGTTCTCTATTTCAGTGTCTTTGGTTATATTTTGCTTGTTTGTTTGTTTTGTTGTTTAGGCTTCTGTTAAAGGTGAAATCATATGGTATTTGCCTTTCACCGCCTGGCTTATTTCACCCAGGATAATGCTTTCCAGTTCCATCCATGCTGTCACAAAGGGTAGGAGTTCAAGAAGCGGAAAATCTTAAAAGCAGCAAGAAACGAGGAGAGAGTTACTTACAAAGGAGTGCCCATTAAACTATCAGCTGATTTTTCAAAAGAGACTTTGCAGGACAGAAGGGGCTGGAAACAAGTATTTGAAGTCATGAAAGGCAAGGACCTACAGCCAAGATTACTCTATTCAGCAAAGCTAACATTTAGAATGGAAGGGCAGATAAAGTGCTTCCCAGATAAGGTCAAGTTAAAGGAATTCATCATCACCTAGCCCTTATTATATGAAATGTTAAAGGGACTTAACTAAGAAAAAGAAGATAAAAATATGAACAGTAAAATGACAACACACTTACAGCTATTAACAACTGAACCTAAAAACAACAACAAACTAAGCAAACAACTAGAATAAGAATGTTACAGGGTGCAGCCAAGAGGGGGGACCCCAAATAGGCATTTGAAATGGGGTCCAGAACTTAAGGTGTCCAGGAGATTTTAAGATGTCTCCATTCCCCCACCCAGGGTGTGGGTTGGGGCAAGGGACAAATGAAGCAGGGCCATTGAGATCTGTTTTGCATAGCAACAGCCTTGCAGCTACCCTCTGGCATGGTCATTTAACATATCTATAGCCTTTGGCTGGTCGCTTAGATATGTTAAATAGCTGTGATCAACTCTGAGCCAGGGGAATGGAAGTAACTTCCCCACCAAGATGTGACTGGGGGCAGATCCCCCAAGCTACAGTGCCTGCGTGGGAGCTCGGAGAAGACTGGCTCCAGGACATGGGGCCATGCCTGCCCAGACTCATGATGGCAGCCCAGTAAAGCTGGAAGGATATGAATTCTGGCAAGTGAAGCCGAGTGTGGGAGGAGTCGGAAATGAGGCTGCAGAGGAAGATTGGCCGCGGGGATTTAAAACCCAGACTTGGCGGCCATGAGAGAGAGAACCGTGGTGCTTTAGGAAGGAGAACCATGCTGCCTTGAGAAGGAGAGAACCGTGCGCAGCCCTGAGAAGGAGAGCCATGCGCATCCCAGAGAGAGAGAACCATGCGGCTTTGGCAGAGTAGAGACTCCCGCAGCCCTGAGAGGGAGAACCACGAGGCCTGGACAGAGCGGGGACCCACCACCTGGTTTTAGCAGAGATCCTGGCGACTCAGCCGAAGGTGCCGGGAACCCAGGGAGGTCTCCCAGTCGAGAAGGAGGACTAACTAAGAACCAGAGGACTGTCTGAGCCATGGACTTCGTTTTCCTTCTCTGAGATACGGTACTCTGGACTGGGCAAAGGGGGAAGGAAGGAAGGACTGTGTCTGTTTGTGGGTGTTTTAAGGGACTTTGGGATTTTTGATAAAGACATTAGGTCACTACTTTAAGTTTGTATAGCATTAAATAAACATTTCCTTTCCTTTTCATGAATCTCTGGCATTGAGAGACGTCTTTCCTCTGGCGGCGGACATAACGGACCCGGGGCCTTCTTTCAATAATAGTATATTGTCCCAGGCCCCCCTTGTCTGTTCTGTAACAAGAACAGAATCACAGAAATGAAGATCACATGGAGGGTTATCAGAGGGATAGTGGGAGAGGGAGAGAGGGGGAAAAGGTACAGAGAATAAGTAGCATAAATGGTAGGTAGAAAATAGGGGGAGGTTAAGAATAGTATAGGAAATGTGGAAACTAAAGAACCCATATGTACGACCCATGGACATGAACTAAAGAGGGGGAATGTAGGCGGGAGGGGGTGTGCAGGGTGGAGGGGAATAAAGAGGGGGAAATAGGACAACTGTAATAGCATAATCAATAAAATATATTTTATGCAATTAAAAATTATCTTCTCTAATTTCATTTTTTCAAATCATGTATTTGTATCAGTGTGGACTCATTTTTTACTTTGAGTTATTTATACATACATACATATACACATGTAAAATACATATTTTTATATACATACATAGGATTTATGTAGTCCACTTCCATGACTGTTTTATTCTGTAGCTCAAAGTGTAGCTCAAAGCATTGTACATTGGAAGCTGTTTCAGTTGGTTCCTGTGCCCCTTTCACATACCCCCACCCATGTCAGTGTTTTTACTTTTTTTTTCTATAGGCATTCCTATTTTCTGGTCCTACAAGATGCTGCAGGATCAACTTGTATAGGGTGGGGCATAAGTAGGCTTACAGTTGTGAGATGGCAAAACAGTTTATTCTTGTATTATTATTTATTGATTATTATATTATTTCCCAGTCGTACAATCAGCCATTTCTTTAAGGATCTCTAGTCTTATCATTGGAAAGCTCATTGCTCCTGGTGGTCATTGTTTCTAAACCTGCTTAGCTTACTGAATAATAAAGTTCATGTGTGTGCCCTAGTTTCATTATATACAGACATATATGTGACCATCAATATGTGAATTTTAGTTGATATTGATTTTTCCCACTTTAATCCTTTCTACATGCAATATTCTAGCCTCCACTCCTTGCTCATTCATAACCTCCCACTCCAACAGTGAGAAACCCAATTGCCATCATCCACAATTCATTACTTGTTCAATTCTAGTATACACATATAGTGGTGCCAGAATTGTTAACCATATTCCCAGGAAAACAACTTTATCAATGAGAGTACACTACCAGGTAGAGTCAATTGTTGTTACTTTTACACAGGCTCCACTCCAAAGTTATCTAGGTGGCTACATCCCTCCTCAAGTTCAGTGAGGTTTTTTCATACATTTTAAATAGTTTATATAATGATACATTTTCTTTAGCTTGTGATATTCTGGATTACATTGACTGATTTTCAAATGTTGAACAAGCCTTACATAGCTAGAATAGAACACACTTGGATATACAATTCTTTTTTATCTATTGTTGGACTTGATTTGGTATTATTTTGTTTAGGATCTTTATATATATGCTTGTGGCAGGAAAAGAAAACCCCATGAAAAAGTTTCTATGCTCTGTAGCTTCTTTGATAAGCAGTGCTCTCTGTAACACTTATGAAATGTCACAGTGCCTTTGTTTTTATATGACTGGGAGCTGACTAGCTGCCGTCACCAAGGTAACAGTTATCTCAAAGCCAAAACACTGACCTTCGCTTTGCTTCTGCTTCTGTAAGCTTGCTTTAGCAGATGACTCACTCACCCACCCTTTCTGCCTGTATAACTAATATATAAAGAAAGCTCCAGTCCAGCCCTTTTGGGCTCAGAATTTGGGATTCCTTTTTGAGCCCCCGGGTAATAAAGTTTGTGCTTCATCATCTCTCTGCAAGTGAGTGATTTTTTGCAACATGCTAATGAGAAATATTGGTCATTGGTTTTCTTGTAATATATTTAGCTGGGTTTGGTACTAGGGTAATGCTGGTCTCACTAAAAACTGTTAGAAAATTTCCCTCTGACTATATTTCCTGGAAGGGATAGTGGAAAATTGGCAGAATTTCTACCTTAAATGTAGAGTACTTATAGGTAAAACCATCTGAACCTGATGCTTTATTTTGGAAGATTAGTCATTATTAATTCAATTTCTTTAATAGATGTTGGGTTAGTCAGGTTATATGTTTCTCCATGAATAAATTTTGTTTGTGTCTTTCAAGACATTGGTCTATTTCATCTACATTATCAAATTTGTGGGCATGGAGTTGTTCATAGTATTTCTTTATAATTCTTCTAACATCCATTGAATCAGTAGTTGTTATTTGTCTTTCATTTCAAATGTCGGTAATTTGTGTCTTCTCCCTTATTTTCTTGGGTAACTCAGCTAGAAGCTTATCAATTTTATTGGTCTTTTCAAAGAACCAGAATTTGGTTTTAATGAGTTTTCTCTAATGTTTTGTGTTTTCAATTTTATTGATTTCTGCTCTAATTTTTATTATTATTGTTTTTTTCTGTTTGCTTTAATCTTTAAATGCTCGTCTTTTTTAAATTACTTAAGGTAGAAGTTTAGGCTAATGATTTTAGATTTTTCTTCTTTTTCTAACATGCATTTAGTACTAAAAATTTTCCTGTAAGCACTGCTTTTATAGCATCCCACAAATTTGTGTATGTTGTACTTTCACTTTTTTAAATACAAAATATTTTGATCATGTTTTCATGGAAAAATTGACCCTCTCATAATTATGTAATACCTTTCTTTATCCCTGATAATCTTCCTTATTCTGAAGGCTTCATGTCTGAAATTAATATAGCTACTCCAGTTTTATTTTAATTAGTGCTAACTTCATATAGTTTTTCCTGCCTGAAAGTCTTTATTTCTCCTTCATTTTTAAGGATAACTTTAATGAATCTGGAATTCTAGTTTGGTGGGGGGTTTGTTTCAACATTTTTAATATTTTTATATATTAATTTTTTAATGTACTGATTTTAGAGAGAGGAGGGGGAGAGAGAGAGGGGGAGGGAGGGAGGGAGGGAGAGAGGGAGAGAGAGAGAGAGAGATTGCTTTGTTGTTCCATTTATTTATACAGCCATTGGTCGCTTTTCATATGTGCCCTGGCCAGGGTTCAAACTCTCTACCTTGGTGTATCTGGATGATACTCTAATCAACTGAACCACCCAGGCAGGGCTCAATGTTTTACTTAGTTTTTGTTTTCATTGTTTTTCTTTCTTTTATTTTTTTGGGTTCATTTGTTGATAGTTGTGACTTTGTTGTCATTTTACTGTTCATATTTTTTATCTTCCTTTTCTTAGATAAGTCCCTTTAACATTTCAGATAATAATGGCTTGGTGATGAACTCCTTTAACTTGACCTTATCTGGGAAGCACTTTATCTTCCCTTCCATTCTAAATGATAGCTTTGCTGGATAGAGTATTCTTGGATGTAGGTCCTTGCCCTTCATGATTTCGAACACTTCTTTCCAGCCCCTTCTTGTCTGTAAGGTTTTATTTGAGAAACCAGCTGATAGCCTTATGGGCACCCCTTTATAGGTGACTCTTTCCTTTCCTCTTGCTGCTTTTAAGATTGTCTCTTTGTCTTTAATCTTGGGTAACTTGATGATGGTGTGCCTTGGTGTGTTTCTCTTTGGGTACAAATTCTTTGGGACCAGTTTCTTTGGGACTCTCTGGGTTCCTGGACTTCCTGAGAGTCTATTTCCTTTGTCAGATTGGGGAAGTTCTCCTTCATTATTTGTTCAAACAAGTTCTCAATTTCTTGCTGTTGTCCTTCTTCTGGCACCCCTATAATTCAGATATTGGAACATTTCAGGTTGTCCCAGGGATTCCGCAGCCCCTCTTCATTTTTTTGGATTCTTGTTTCTTCATTCTGTTCCAGTTGGATGATTATTTCTTCCTTTTGTTCCAAATCATTGCTGTGAGTCCTGGTTTCCTTCCCTTCACTGTTGGTTCCCTGAATATTTTGCTTTATTTCATTTTGGGTATGTTTCATTTGTTCTTCCATTTTTTCAACCAAGATCAATCAGTTCTGTGAGCATTTTGATTACCAGGGCTTTAAATTCTCCATCAGATAGGTTGGCTATATCCTCCTCGCTTAACTCTCTTTCTGAGGTTTTGCTTTGTTCTTTCATTTTGGCCCTATATTTTTGCTTGGGACCCCTGATAAGTTGCAAGGGGGCATTGCCCTAGTATTCACTAGGCAGAGCAAACCTCCTTGCTGCACTATGGCACCGCCTATGGGGGAGAGACCAGAGAGGGAACAATGCAGCTTGCCTGATCACCTCTAGCACACTTTTCAACAAACTCTCTCCTCTGAGACTGAAAGTTCCTCTCACTGTGGCAAGTACTGTAGTCCACAGCCACCCCTGAGTCTCAGTTTCCCCGTAAGTCAGCCCCTCTCACACAGCCTGCCACCTTGCCACAGCCAGCCCCACTGGCCCGGTCTGCCACCTCGCCACAATTTTTCTGAGTTGGTCTTCCTGGTCCACGACCTTACTGGTCTGGTTGTTCTGTTCGACTCTTTCTTTAATTCCATGGTTGTCGGAATTCCATGCAGTTTGATTTTCTGGCACTTCCAGTTGTTTATTTATTGTAGATTGGTTGTTTTTCTCCTCTTATTTGTGCAAGGAAGCAAAGGGTTTCTACCTACACCTCTAACTTGACTGAAACTCCTCAATGTTTTAAATATTTTAATCCATTCTCGTGGTGTTTGCCTAGCTCCCAAAGAGAAATATTATGTCATTCTTAGTCTTGCTTGTCTGTAGGTAAGGTATATTTTTCATCTGGCATCTTTCAAGGTTTTCTCTTTCTCTTTGGTTTCTTCAGTTTGAATATGAATGATATGCCTATAAAAGTGATGCAGATACTGGCCGGCAATATCTGCGGCGCTGTGGATGGTCGAGATTCCAGAGAAATACACATGGACTACTGAGTCCTGTTGAGGAATAGGAATGGCACAGCCACTCTCTCTAAAGGAGAGAGAGCACCCCACGCCACTGCCTGAGCAGGCTTTTATTAGGTAGTTTGGGTATGAATACAGATACAGCTTATTAACCATTGTCTGGCAGTGAGGATAAAACAAAGAGATAACATTCAAAGAGCTAAAAAGAACTCACATTGAGTCAGGGCCTATCACCTAAAAAAATACAGAACTTAAGGGGCTAAATTCATTTCCTGCCCAAGCCTTCATCATCTAATTAAGAGCATCCTCAGCAAAGCAGGTTTCACAGGATTTTATATATCCTATCTCAGGCCTAATTATCCCGGGAAGTCTGCCATTCCCAGTGTAGGGTTGTACCGCTTCTTGTCACTGTTATAGACTTGAGCCGGGCAGAGGAGACAAAGGTAGTGGGGAGATTTGGATTTCTCACAGGCAGAATGAGGACTCAGGCTTTGTCCAAGACGAGGGGTGAGGGTTGACCACCACCATTTTCCACAGCACCCCAAATCCTTCCCTGAGGGCCTTCCCATGTGATCGTGCCTGCCTTAGTTCCATCCTCCTCTGAGGAATCTTACCTATCATTGGCTAACCGACCAAGCAATGGGGGCCAGACGAGGATCAGAAACAGCACTCCTGCCAGGGAGATAAGCTTGTCTCCTAAGTGTCTCCTGGTCCAGAGGCCTCTCACTCAGCCTTAGCTATGGTGGGTTACTGCTTCCTGAAACCAGTCAGGGCGGTTCCCAACAGTAAAGTTTTTATTATTTGTACTGCTTAGTCTTCTCTGAGCTTCCTAGGTCTGTAGCTTGGTATCTGTCATTAATTTTGAAAAATTCTCAGTCATTATTACTTCAAATATTTTTTCTTCTTCTTTCTCTTCCTCCTCACTCATTTGGCATATGTTAAACCTTTTGTTATTTTCCACAGTTCTTGGTTATTTTGTTGCATTGTTTTCATTCTTTTTTCTCTTTTCATGTGAGTTTACAGTTTCTACTGACATATATTCAAATTCACAGATTCTTTCCTAAGGCATGTCCAGTCTACTGATGTGTCTATCAAAGACATTTTAACATTTTACTTTTTTTTACAGTGTTTTTGACGTCTATTTCCTTTTGATTCTTTTTAAAGACTTTCTATTCTGCTTAATTACCCATCTGTCCTGTATTTGTCTTCCCTTTCCATTAGATCCCTTACATGCTAATCAGATTATTTTAAATTCCCACTCAGACAATTCCAAGATCTCTGACATATCTGAGTCTTATTCTGATGCTTGATTTTTCTATTCAGACTGTGTTTTACTTGTCTTTTAGAATGTCATATTTTTTTTGGAAATCCCACATGAGGCACCTAAGAATTGAGGTTAGCAGACCTTTAGTATGAAAATTTATATCAATATGGCTAGGAGTTTGTCTCCCCTCTTTCCTCTTGGCTTCTTTAAGTACTTCTCAGAGAGAATCTGTGTCTTGTAGATTTTCAGCTTTAATAATCTTAGTTTGTCAGCCCTGTTGGTATGGTGGTATGGTATAGTGAAGAAGAGCACTGTTAGCTTTCTGATTAAATCACAGTGTTTTGGTGGGCCTGTCTCAGGGACTGCGACTGTCATAGGCACAACTCTGCTAGATAGCTTTTTATTTTCTCTTGCTCCATCTTCCCTTCCCTGCCGTGTGCCATTGAGAGTTATTTTGCATATTGATAACAGCAGGCTAACTTCCAGCCTCAGTGGAGCCAGAAAGATATGCATGACTTAAACCCATGATGTAACTGGGAGGCAGCTCCCCTTACCACACCTGTGTGGGAGCTTGGAGATGGTTTATTCCATGCCATTGGGCCACGCCTGCTGGGACTATCTATGACAATGAAGAAAAGCTGAAAATATGGGAGTGCTGACAGGCATAGCTGATTGTGGGAGCAGTCAGAAATGGGGTTATGGAGGAGGTTCCAAGCTGGGATTTAAAGTAAAGGTGGGCCACCATGTGGGATGGGGACAATGTGAAACCATGCAGGAAGGAAAGGGGTGAAAGGACTCTTGCTGGTGGGCCATGAGAAGGTGCCATGTGGTTTTGACTTAAGAACTAGAGATAGCAGGTACACAGCTGATGGTGCCTGGGACTGCAGGAGGCCTGCCCAGTTGACCACGGATTACTGGGAGGAACTGGAAGTCTAGCTGAGCTACAGACTTCTGTTTCTTCTTCCTGAGATACAGTACCCCTCACTGGCCAGAGGGAGAAGGCAGGATTGTTTGTGAGTGTTTGTGGTTGTTTTAAAGGGACTTTGGGATTTTAACGGCGACATTCCTCCATTACTCTAAACCCGTATAATTTTTCAATAAATAGTTCCTTTCCTTTTTACCAAACTCTGGCACTGAGAGCCATAATTCCTAACACCTGGCCGTGGGCAAAGAACTCATAGTGACAGAAAGACCCCAGGGGAGGGGGCTTGTTTCAGTCACAATATCTGGGCCCCCAATGGTTTCCTTTCCATAACACACCCAACCTTCAAAAATTCATCAAAATTACCATATAAGTTTCTTTACCAGTTTATAGCTCTTGGGACTTTGGTCCAAGTAAGCAGATTTTTGACAGGAAGTGCCTGGATTCACCTATACTCCAGATTTCAGGGTGACTGTCCTGAAATTAGGTGACAACATAATTTCTGTGATGGGTCCAAGAAAAGTCACAGATTCTCAGTTTGGGCAGCTTTTACTTGTTGCAAATTTTGGAATAACAACTTCCAAGTTCCTTGCATTTCAGTGCTGAATCTGGAAGTTCCTATAACAATCTTCAAATGTATATTTGTTTACTGAAGTAATGAGTAATTCTTTACATGTTCAAAACTTAATCATATATCTTTTATTTGTAATTTTATATGATTATGAAACATAAAATTCAGTGATTATTGAATCTCGAGTACCTAATAACTCAGCTTTCCAGGACTAAATTAAAATTATATGGTATAATTCAATTAAAATCCATCATTTTGAGGTATTTTTACCTTTCTATGAAAAGCAAATCGAACATTATAGTATAATCATTTAAAGCTAGCCTTCTGATGTATATACAGAATGCTTTCAACTGTTTGGTCTGTTAGAAACATGGGATTTATTAGATACTTTTCTTCTTTTCTACAAATACATGCACACCTATATGATCTGATAGAAAAAACTAGACATAAATATTAACAAATAGAAAATGTGTAATATATTTTCTAAGTACTTTATACTGATCTTATGAACAGGAATTACTTAAAATCTCAGAGTTTCAGCTTTCTATATATAAAATAGGCCTAATAATATAATCCACTTTAAAGAGTTTTTGTGAGGATTGAATGAGCATGAAAAGCTCTTATCATTGTGACTGGCACATAATGAGCACTCTGTACGTGTTCATTGTTAGCATTATTAATAACTGTACTACTGTGTTAGATATACTGAAAACATAGCCTTAGTAGAACAGTTCTTTCCTTGATAGCTAATATGAGCTATGTGCTAAAGAGGAGGGTAACCATCTGGATTTCTATTAATGAGATTGTGCTTATAATCCACGCATGAAAGCAATTTTCACAGTTTTACAGTCTCACAGTCCTTACTTTCATTTCTGCATTGTGCATTTCTAGAGGATTGAAGTTAAACAAATGCTACTTAAAGGTATTTATATAAAGCTTGTAATCTTTTTCTGAAAATAAAAATAAGGGTTTGGGGGCTTTGTTTGCTTTTAGAACTCAAAGGATCTGCTTTAGAGTTTATCTTGTCTTCTGTTTCTCATTTAGAGATAAGGATGTAATAGACTTTTGGCCATATAATTCAGTTCTTGAAACACGTGATTCCAAAGATCCTTTAAGGATAAAAAGATAACGTCAAAACACCTCATACCAATACTTAGATTAGAATGTCTGAGACCTACCCATGAATCGGGTGGCCACAGTTAAGTTTTAAAGATCACATGCCAAGAATAACATTCACAACACTGGAGCATTTCCTTGTAATCCGTGAGCATCTCAGATGGGAAGAAACCCTCAGTGCTCTCTGACAAGAGTTAGGTCAAACTTAGCAATAGATCGTGGGAGTCTGGCAACTATACAGCCAGTTTTAGTTGAACTTCAGTAAACAGATACAGGACCTCAAACATATAGTGTAAATGAGAAGAAAAAATAGCTAAGAACAAAATCTGAGAAATTCACTTGGTGGGCAGAAGAAAGGCAACTGAGAAGTTACTGAGAAAAGGAGAAACAATGGCACTTAGGAGGGAATGATATCTAGAGAGATTAAGTGAAATGCAGACTAAAAAAAAAAGCACCAAGATCTGACAGTTGAAGGGTAGGAAATAATGCAGCAGTTTCAGCAGAGTGCTAGTGATAGATGTCAAATTGCTGTGAATTAAGGTATAGGTTGAAGGTGAGTGGGTGAGGGTGCAGGTATTTTGTCCAGAAAACCTGGAGGACAGAAATTCTAAGGTGGTGTAGGGACTAAAGATGCAGTTAAAAAAAAATCAGAGCATGCAGTATCTTCTCAATAAAAGTAGGAAATGAGAACTCTCCATGGAAAAGCCACAACCTATCTCATTTCTAGACTATTCCCTGTTGAGAGTTCTACAGTACCCCCATCCCATCCAAAAGTAATGAAAACTACAAAGATATAGACATACAAAAACCTACAGGCAAAGAGTCTGGACTGATGAAAAACAAACCCCCAGAAATAGGAGGAGAGTGAAAAAGAAAAATAGTGAGCCAGAGAGAAGTAGACACACTGTGGCCTCTCACATTTTTCCAAGAGAGTGCAAATGTTAATATTTTTTTGCAACTTCTTGCTACTTTGCCCCACAGGCCCTATGAAATTCAGTCAAGAGCCAAGTCTGGTTCCTACCTCTGACCCAAAGCATCTGGTTTGTGATAAGTACTGGAATATCCTGTGTTCTCTCAAGTATGTGGAGGGTGTTGTGATGGTAGGAGTCACAGACAGAACAGATGAGCTAATCAGAGCAAACATACATGAAGGTAGAGAGGATCCAGGTCCTTTCATGTAGTGTTTGCATAGCTGAGAGTCCGGGAAGATGGTACCTATCACCTAGGCCTGGCCCCAGGTCATTTGCAGATTCATGACTTTCATTTCTTGTCCCTGGATTTCAAGCTAGAGTGTGCAGTGTGTGCCTGGGGGAATTTAGTCTTGGGACATTCCTAGTCACAGTGTATGAAACCAGAGTAAAACTATAACCAGGAGTAGGAAAAAGAGGGAGGCAATTCTGACATGTGGTTATGTAATTTTACAGTCATTTATAACTGTGCTATACAGCAAATGTGTGCATCTGTATATATATGTCTTCCTCAAAGGTTTCTGAGAGATGATTAAAATCTCTTAATCCTACATTTTGTTGTTCCAAAATAAATACTATCTATACTTTTCTAGGTACTAAGTTGTATGAATTTGTTTTCCATTCAGCATAAAAAATTCTGTTTATCACACTTGTATATATGTATGACAATAACCTCCCACATGAAAAAATACTCAAACATTTATGAGCTACCAGCTAACATCCTATTCTTGCAGGACTTTCTGCTGTTTGAATGCTTTTATATATGTTAGGTTTTTTGGATACTATTATTGGTCCTACAGCCAATTGTCACTACCTCCATTTTTATGTTGAGGAAACAAACTGAAAGCAATTGTTAAAATTCTGGGATCAAGTGTAGCTGTAATTAAATCTGGACATATTAAATCTTCCCTGAGTGAGTGGGGACCCAGGAGGATGGCCCGAGTGGTTTGTTCAAAAACAGAACATTTTGGTGCTAGAACTACAGACAGATGGAAAAGAAGACAATGTGGAATGTAAAGAGAGTGAGCTCACTTTTGGAAGAGCTGAGTTTCACATGATGGTGGGATCACTAGGTATAGATTGCTGTTCAGAGAAACAGCCAGGCTGGGAGACAGGAAACTGGATGGAGGTGATAGGTCAGGTGAAGATGTGGGTTTGGCTATACTCCCAATACTGATCAGAGCTCAAGGCCAGAGGCATGTGTGCTCACGGAGGGAATGTGGAGAGGAGGGCGTGAGAAGAAGCCAAGCCTTGGAGGGCCCACGTGAGGTGCAGGAAAGGGAAGAGAACCCTTCTAAGGAGCCAAGAACAGAGAGGTCCTCAGAGAAACAGGAACAGTGCTGAGAAAGGGAAGAGGCCACATTGTCAAGGGGAACCTGGTGTTCAAATGAAGATGGTCCCTGAAATGATTCCTGACAACTCAGTAACACCTTTTGTTCATTAGTTCACTGTTAAGTTTTAAATTCTGTCTCTAAAAATTGCCTATTCATATAGACTAATTGGATGATTTAATAAATCAGAACCCCTCATTCTCTAACCAGGATGGCTCAGAGGAACTCTGATTTTCAGTGAATATTGCATGATTGTTCACTTATACCTCTGCACCCTCACATGTACCTGGTCCTCCTCTACCCTGACGTGGATGCTCTGAGGACAGGACCTGCATTGTGCATTTAATCTCAAGTGTATGCTGAGCACAGAGCCAGGTGCCTGGCAGAGGGGAGTCCTCAACCACTTCATAAAGAAAGTCATGGATGTCACTCTCTTCTCACCACGGGGTTGTGTTTTCTCTCTGGGACTCTTTGACTCCACATTTTCCCATTGTTTGGAAAGATATTTTGAGGCTTAGCAGGATTGGCAAACATTTTAACATGGGCTTGGCATTTAACATCTGTACAAGTTGTGAAATCAATTTGCTGCAGATAAAGATGGACAGATGGAAATATCTGGTGATTTTCTACACATGTGCAATATACATAGTGAGATCATTGCTTATCGTACTACACTTGCAGCCCGTTTTGCCAGATTTTAGGAAGAGGGTTGTCTTTTGTTTTGGAGCATGAGTAGCAGCCCTGGGTAGAAATATTGCCTCCTGACTATGGGATGGAATATTTATCCATTTTGAGTTTTCATACACTGTTCTTAAACACCAAATATCTTTGGAAAATTTAGATTTTCATTTCATTCAAACAGTGGTGCAGTTACACTAATTCCATCTGTTTTATCATGTAGTAGTGAAAGAGGTTAGAGAAAAAAATAAAGTCAATGGAAATAGTGAAGGGAAAGGAAATGACTATATTTTAATCACATGTAGGAGCCCATCTTGGAAAGTAAAAGATCTGAATGCAGCATGAAGCAGGTCACAAAACTTTGGTATTGTGACTTAGATACATGGGGAATATTTATTTTGAGTATATCCAGTCAGGCCATCCTTCTAGGTCCCTGCTCACTGGGGAATAGGAGGAAATTAATAAAATGTCCACATTCATTTAAAGCTAAGTTTGATCCAGTAAGTTGAATAATTCCCTTTCAGGAGTCTCTAGTTTCTTGGGTAAACACACCCAGTTTTATCTCTGCTAAATCAAGCTCTCCTACCAAGTCAGCGTCTCTGTGGCCTGCTTGTTGTGGGGCAGCCCAGGGTTCTTATCCAGGGTGAAGGAGTGAGCTAGGCTTCTGCTGCTACATCTCTGTTCTCTTTCAGAGGGAAATAATGAGTCTTCTTAACCACTCAGTCTTTTCCTTTCAGTATACTTCTCTCCACCATTTCCCTCTTCCTGTGGTCCAGTCTCACAGAAACCTCTGTGTTCCGAGTGACTCAGCCTGGCATCTGGTAGGGTGAAAGTGACTGGTACAGGAAGGAGGACTTTCCCTCAAGAGAGAAACTGGGCTTACAAGATTATTTTCTTGCTGCATAATTCTATTTTGCATGCCATAAGCTTTATTCTTTTTCTCTGCATTCTTTCACTAAAAAATTCTAGCCATCTGTGGGAGATAGTTAAGTCCAAGGGGCCAGGGAAAAATTCTTGAATGAAAAAAGGAAAAATGTATTAGCCCACTTAAATACATATACTGAAGTTATTTTTCTAAATGCCCATCAGAACTCTCACTCTCTCCCTTCCTTTCCTGTTCTTTTTTCCTGGAGACCTCAACTAAGCATCCCAGAGTTCCCGGCACTTCTGTCTGTGCCTAAAGCTCTCTCTTTCTACTGTACTGTTTTGGATTCACTATTTCTTCTTTCTTGACCTCTGCCTAATTTTATACGAGCAGATTTTCTAGTAGTAATCTAACAAAGAACACTTGTAGGTAAATTTTATTAAATCCCTGTTTATCCACAGAAGTCTCATTTTACTTTGACATTTGATTGATAATTTCATTGAGTACAAAATTCTGGGTGGAAAATAATTTTCTTTTTTTTTAAGATTTTTTTCATTTTTTTAAATTTTATTTGTTTATTTTTAGAGGGCAAGGGAGGGAGATAGACAGAGAGAGACAGAAACATCAATGTGCGGTTGCTGGGGGTTATGGCCTGCAACCCAGGCATGTGCCCTGACTGGGAATCGAACCTGGGACACTTTGGTTCCCAGTCCATGCTCAATCCACTGAGCTATGCCAGCCAGGGCTTGAAAATAATTTTCCCCAATATATTGAAGCTACTGCTATTTCTATCATGCAGTGCTATCATTGTTAAATTATAGGTCTGATGTCCCTATGTTCCCTATCCCATTTTCTTTGTTTTATTACATTATAGCATACATATGTATACCACATATATAATATGTGTGTAATATATGTATATGTAATATATATTTAATCTTTTTTAAACTATCATTTTAGTGGTGGCTGAGGATGATGAGCTAAAATGTATGCATCATTCATATACCATTTTTTTAATCAGAAAGTTTTCTTTTTTTTATATTGTTTTATATTATATCACGGTATGCCCAAGAGATGGTCATAAAGGGTTCATGGGTAGTATACCTTCTAAATCCTCATGTATCAGAAAGTGGGCTTTTTTATCTTTACCCTTGAATGTGAAAATTCATAATCCTATACTATTAGAATTTTTGTAGACATTTCTTCATTATTCTCTAGCATTTACTGACATTGATAATAAGTGTGCCAGTTTAATTCTCATTCCTTTGTAAATAATCAGTTTTTGTTTCATTCTAAAATATGTAGAATTATAACTTCATTTTGGAAATTAGAAACATCAGGAAAGACTACTGTGGGGCTGGTAGCAGTGGGAAATATGCTAGGCTCCCCTCCCCTCAGCATGAATCAGCAGTATTATTGGGACTGGAGAAATGTGCTATGGCCATGTCCACCCATGTGCTCCAAGTTCCAGTCATACCAAACTGCTTGCATTTCTGTGAGGCCATCATATGTTTTCATGCCTTAATACCTGAGCATTGGTGCACCCTCCTTCCTCTTCTCTACATGGGTACTTTTGCTTGTCATTTAAGGCAAACCTCAATTTAGGAACCTTCCCCAGTTTAAGTGCCACCTGTTTGTGTCCCTACAGAGCACCCTATGGGTGCTTCAACATACCACTTGTTGGTTTATATGTTCAGTTCTTTGACCTCTTTGAGGACAGTAAGAAGATCTCTTTCTGAACAGTGACTGACTTACCCATATTCTCCTCCCAACACCTAGTGCAGTACCTGGTTACACAGTTGGGTGTCTAAAAATACTTCTGGAAAGGAATTAGCATATAAGAATATATTAGTGCTATTTAGAGCTTTGCAATCCACATAAATTTGATGTCATTTACAAATTACACATCCTGAATTCCTTCATCCAATTGATCCCAGAAATATGTAAGAAATAATATCTAAGATTCATTGAATACTGTGTGCCAGGTACTATTCTAAGACCTTAAAACATTAACTCATCTAAGCTTTACAAAAACCCTATGGGATAAGCACTTCTATAATTCTCTTTACAGATAAGGAAACAGACTTGTAGGAAGATTAAAATTCGTTTTAAAGATCCCACAGTGAGTGAAGTGGGAAAATTTTAACAAAGACATTCTATCTCCACTTTATACCACAGTGCTCCTCCCGTGTCATGATGGTCATTTGATAAATAGTATAATTAAGTTTACTTCCATCATCAGTTATTTTAAATGATGTACCAGTCATGTGCTAGGCACTGAGCCACACAGTGATTCCTGCCTGAGGGAATCAATAACCTTGAGAGGGAGATGGTTATATAAATAATTAAAATGCCATGTGGTAGTACAGGAGTAATAGGAGCTTATCTATTGCCAATAGGAGTTATCTCTTGCTACATAACAAATTACCTCCAACCCTAACAGCTTAAAACAATAAATATTTATTATCTCACAGTTTCTGTGGGTCAAGAGCCTGGGTGTGACTTATCTGGGTGCCCCTGTTTCAAGCTCTCTCTCAGAGCTACAGTCAAGGTATTGGCCAAGGATGTGGTCCCATCTGAAAACTCAATTGGAAGACCTTGTAGTTGCAGTTGAGATTCTCAGCTGCATGTGAGCTTCAGGAATTGTTTACCCACCCTCTTAAATTTCACCTATATATACATAAATTAATATTCTGCCCAAAACTTGAAGGGACCTTTATGCAGATTTCTTGAGTTCTCATCTTTGGAGACTTTAACATGTATATTATTCCTTAGAATCTTCTGGCTTTTCAGTTCCTTTATTTTTCATCTTTACCTTACTCATTTCTGTTGGTTAAAAAAGATCCTTCCATCTTTGATCGTTATCTAATGTCTTATATCTCCTTCAAGACCCAGCTGGTACCCTGTGGTAAACTCAGTAATGTCCTAATCCCTAGATCTTGTGAATATGTTACCTTACATGGTAAAAGGGGCTTTGTAGATGTGATTAAGTTAAGGATCATGAAATGGGGAGAGTTCTGAATTATCCAGGTTGGCCCAGTATAATCACAAGGGTTGTTGTATAGAGACTCAGAGTGAGAAAGAGAATATGAAAGCAGAGATCAGACAGGGCAGAAGATACTACTCCGCTGGCTTTAAGGATGGAGGAAGGGGCCACAGCCAAGGAATCTAGACAGCCTCTGGAAGCTGGATATGGCACGGATGCAGATTCTCCCTTAAGGCCTCAAGAATGAATATAGGCCAATTTATATTTTGATTTTAGCTCATTGAAACTGATTTCAGACTTCTGATCTCCAGAAATGGAAGATAATAAACATCTATTTTCCCTGATGTTCCAGATATATTTTTTATTTTATTATATATTCTTTCATTTTATTTTATTTCTACTTTTTTTATTGTTCAAGTAGAGTTGTCTCCATTTTCACCCCACCATGCCCCCCTGCCCCAACCGTGCCTGCCTCCCACCCTTGAACCCACCCATTTTGGCTTTGTCCATGTGTCCTTTATACATGTTCCTTGATGACCCTTCCCCTAATATCCACCATTATCCCTAACCCTACTACCTCTCTGGTTACTATCAGTTGTTCTTTATTTCAGTGTCTCTGGTTGTATATTGCTATCTTGTTTGTTTTGTTGATTATGTACCACATATAGGTGAGATCATATGATATTTGTCTTTCACCTCCTAGCTTATTTAACTTAGCATAATGCTCTCCAGTTCCATCCATGCTGTCATAAAGGGTAGGAGCTCCTTTCTCTCTGCTGTGAAGAATTCCATTGTGTAAATGTACCATAATTTTCTGACCCACTCATTTACTGATGGGTACTCAGGTTGCTTTCAGCACTTGGCTATTGTAAATTGTGCTGCTATGAACATTGGGAAGAACAGGTTCTTTTCAATTGGTGTTTCAGGATTCTTAGGGTATAATCATAGCAATGGTGTTTCTGGGTCAAAAGACAGTTCCATTTTTACTTTTGTGAGGAAATTCCATACTGTTTTCCACAGGGGCTGCACCAGTCTGCATTCCCACCAACTATGCACTAGGGTTCCCTTTTCTTCACATCCACTCCAACACTTTTTGTTTGTTGATTTGTTTATGATGGCCATTCTGACTGGTGTGAAGTGGTATCTCATTGTGTTTTTAATGTGCATCTCTCTGATGGCTTGTGATGCTGAACATCTTTTCATATGTCTTTGGGCCCTCTGTATGTCCTTTTTGGAGAAGTGTCTGTTCAGGTCTTTTCCCCATTTTTTAATTAGTATTTTGTCTTCCTGGATTGGAGTCATGTCAGTTCTTTTTATATTTTGGTGACCAAACCCTTGTCCTAGGGATCATTTGCAAACATGTTTTCCCAAATGGCTGGTTCTCTTTTCATTTTGCTGCTGTTTTCTTTAGTCTTGCAGAAGCTTTTTACTTCGATGAAGTCCCATTTGTTTATTCTTTCCTTTATGTCTCTTGCTTTAGGGGACATATCTGTGAATATATTGCTGCATAAACTATCTGAGCATTTCCTGCCTATGTTCTCCTCTAGGACTTTTATGGTGTCATGACTTATATTTAAGTCTTATGTCCAGCTTGAGTTTATTTTTATGTATGATGTAAGTTGGTGATTGAGTTTCATTTTTTTGCATGTAGCTGTCCAGATCTCCCAACACCATATGTCGATGAGGCTATTTTATGCTTCTGCCCCCTTTGTCAAATATTAATTGACCATAGAGACTTGTGTTTATTTCTGGACTCTATTCTGTTCCATTGGTCTACATGTCTGGTCTTATGCCAGTACCAGACTGTTTTGATTACAGTGACCTTGTAATATAGTTTGATATCAGGTATTTTGATGCCTTCTGCTTTGTTCTTCTTTCTCAAAATTGCTGTAGCTATTCAGGGTCATTTACAGTTCTATATAAATTTTTGAAATGTTTGATTTCGATCTATGAAATATGTCATTGGTATTTTAATTTGGATTGTATTGAATCTATAAATTGTTTTGGGTAGTATGGACATTTTGATTATGTTAATTCTTCCAATCCATGAATATGGTGTATGCTTCCATTTATTTGTTTCTTCCTTATTTTCTTTCTTCAGTGTTGTGTAGTTTTCTGAGTACAGTTCTTTCACCTCCTTGGTAAGGTTTATTCCTAGGTACTTTATTTTTCTTGTTGCTATAGAAAATGGAATATTGTTCCTGACTTCTGATTCTTATCTTTCATTGTTGATGTATAAAAATGCCTTTGCTTTCTCAATATTGATTTTGAACCTTCTGTTTTGCCAAATTTGCTTATTAGGTCAAGTAGATTCCTATTTGGAGTTTATAGGGTTTTCCATGTACACTATCACATCATCTGCAAACAGTGATAGTTTTACTTCCTCCTTTCCATTTTGGATGCCTTTAATTTCTCTTTGTGTCTGATTGCTGTGGCTACGACTTCCAATACTATGTTGAATAGAAGTGCTGAATGTGGATGTTCTTGTCTTGTTTCTGACCATAGTGGGAAAGCTTTTATTTTTGCCCATGAGTATGATGTTGGCTCTGGGTTTCTCATATACAGCCTTTATTGTGTTGAGGTATGCTCCCTTTACTCCCACTTTGCTGAGTGTTTTTATCATAAATGGGTGCTGTACCTAATCAAGTGCTTTATCTACATCTGTTGATATGATCATGTGATTTTTGTTTTTCCTTTTGTTTATGTGATGTGTTAGATTTGTGAATATTGTACCGTCCTTGCATCCCTGGGATGAATTCCACTTGATCATGGTGTATGATGTTTTTAACGTATTTTTAGATGAGGTTTGTCTATATTTGGTTGAGGATTTTAGCATCTATGTTCATGAGTGATATTGACCTGAAGTTTTCTTTCTTTGTTATGTCTTTATCTGGACTTGGAATTAGGATGATGTAGGCCTCATGAAAAGACTTTGGGAGTCTTCCCTCTTGTTGGATGTTTTGGAATAGTTTGAGAAGTATTGGGGTTAGGTCTTGCTTAAATGTGTTGTAAAATTCTCCTGTGAAACTGTCTGGTCCAGTGCTTTTGTATGTTGGGAGTTTTTTCATTACTGCTTCAATTTCATCAGCTGTTATCAGTCTCTTCAGGCTTTTTGGTTCTTCTTTATTCAGTTTTGGGAATTTATATTTTTCTACAAATTTGTGCATTTCACCCAGGTTTTCAGACTTCTTGGCATAGTTTTGCACAGTAACTTTTTACAGTCCTTTGTATTTCTGTGGCATCAGTTGTAATATCTCCTCTTTCATTTCTGATTGTGTTTATTTGAGTCCTCTCTCTTTTTTCTTGATAAACATTCTTAAAAGCTTGTCAATTTTGTTTATCTTTTCAAAGAACAAGCTCTTGAATTTATTGATCCTTTGAATTGTTCTTTTAGTTCTTATGTCATGTAATTCTGCTCATATTTTGGTTATTTCCTTCCTTCTACTTGCTCTGGGCATTGTTCCTCGAGTTCTTTTAGGTATAGGGTTAGGTTGTTTATTTGTAATGGTTCTATTTTTTTTAGGTAGGCCTGTATCTCTATGAACTTTCCTCTCAGGACTGCCTTTGCTGTGTCCTGTAAGTTTTGGGTTGTTGTGAATTCAGTTTCATTTGTTTCCAGAAACTTTTTGATGTCTTCCTTGATCTCATTCTTGATCCATTCAATGTTTAATAACATGCTATTCAATCTCCATGAATTTGAGTTAAACATCTGCTGTTTTAGGTCACAAAGTGTGGGCTAATTTGTTACAGCAGCAAGAAGAAATGAATACATACTCATTATGATATCTTTTACTTGCTTTTTTGTCTCCCTTTTTTCCTTGGCCATTTCCTTCATCTATAAATGCTCTTGAGGTTTTCTGGAGTCTAAATCCCTACAGTTTTTTTTTTAATTTTATTGATTGATTTTAGCAAGAGAGAAAGGAAGAAAGAGAGAGAAAAACATCAATTTGTTGTTTCATCCATTTAAGTATTTATTGGTTGATTCTTGTACATGCCTTTTCTAGGGATCAAAACCCATAGCCCTGTTGCATCAAGACAATCCTCCAGCCAACTGAACTACCTGTCCAGGGCTGAGCTCCTACATTGCTTAGGATAGTCCTTTTTTCCAACATCCCTCTTACTGCTTCCATGTCCTCATTGCCCACTTACCACCTTATTATTTGTAAATTGATTTCCTTTCCCAGTACTCACTGAAAATCTATTTGGAGTTTAGTTTATAAACTTATAACCCCCAGGCCTATCTTTTGACTTCCTTCTTAGCATCTCTGCAGCATTTGCATTTTTTAATTTTTTAAAAAAGATTTTATTTATTTATTTTTAGAGATGGGGAAAGAAGGGAAACATCAATGTGTAAGAGAAACATCAATTGGTTGCCTTTCGCAGGTCCCCCATGGGGACCTGGCCTGTAACCCAGGTATGTGCCTTGATTGGGAATCAAAGTGGTGACCTTTCAGTTTGCAGGCCGGCACTCAGTCCACTGAGCAACAGTAGCAAGGGCTCTCTGTAGCATTTGATTAAGTGGGTTGTTTAGTGTACAATGTTTCTCTCTTTTAAAAATTGACTTTATTTGTTTAGAACACTTAGATTTATAGGAAAATTGAGAATATAGCACAGAGCATTCCCATATATTCCTTTAACCAGTTTCTACCACTGTTACCATTAATATGGTATTTTTTTTACAATTTATGAATCATTATTGCTACACTATTAACTAAATTCTATATTTTATGCGAATTTCCTTAGTTTTTGCCTAATATCTTTTTCTGTTTCAGGAACCTATCCAGGATTTAACACTATACTTAGCATTATGTCTCCTTAGGTTCTCCTTGGCTGTGACAGTTTCTCAGACTTTCCTTGGTTTTGATGACCTTGACAGTTTTGAGAAGTCCTGGTCAAGGATTTTATAGAATGGCCCTCAATTTGAGTTTGTCTGATGTTTTCCTCATAATTTAATTGGAGTTATGAGTTTAGGGAAAGAAGACCACAGATATAAAGTGCTATTTTCATCACATCATGTTATGGGTAGAAACTATCAACATGATTTATGACTGCTGTTGTTGACTTTCCTTATATGCCTGAGATAGTGTTTGCCAGGTTCTCCAGTCTAGAGTTCCTTTTTACCCTCTTTTCCATACTCTAATTTTGGAAGCAAAGAATCACTCTGCACTTAAGGAGTAGGGAGTTATACTTCTTGTACATTCTCTTTTAAATTCTCCTGCCTTGCATTTTCCTATAGAGAATATCTTGGTTTATTTTCTTTTTATAACTTTGATTTTCTTTCTTTTTAATTTTAACCATTGTTCAAGTACAGGTTTCTCCCTTTTACTCCCACTCCCCCACCCACCCATTCCTCCCCACTTCCCTCCCATTACCACCCTCCCCTTAGTTTTTGTCCATGTGTCCTTTAAATTTGTTCCTGTAAACCCTTCCCATTTTCCCCTGAAATTCCCTCTTCTCTCCCCTCTGGTCACTGTCAGCCTGTCCTCTATTTCAGTGTCTGGGTTATACTTTGCTTGTTTCTTTGTTTTGTTGATTGGGCTCCTGTTAAAGGTGAGATCATATAGTATGTCTTTCACTGCCTGGCTTATTTCACTTAGCATAATGCTTTCCAGCTCCATTCATGCTGTTGCAATGGGTAGGCATTTCTTCTTTCTTTCTGCTGCATAGACTTCCATTGTGTAAATGTACGATAGTTTTTTGATCCATTCATTTGCTGATGGGCACCTAGGTTGCTTCCAGCACTTGGCTATTGTAAATTGTGCTGCTATGAACATCGGGGTGCAAAGGTTCTTTTGTATTGGTGTTTTAGTTTTCTTAGGATATAGTCCCAGCAGTGGAATCGCAGGGTCAAAAGGCAGATCCATTTTTAGTTTTCTGAGGAAGTTCCATACTGCTTTCCATAGTGGTTGCACAAGTCTGTAGTCCCACCAGCACTGCACTAGGGATCCCTTTTCTCCACATCCTCTCCAACACTTGTTGTTTGTTGATTTGTTTATGATGGCCATTCTGTCTGGTGTGAAGTGGTATCTCATTGTGGTTTTAATTTGCATCTCTCTGATAGCTAACGATATTGAACATCGTTTCATGTGTCTTTGGATTTTCTCTATGTCCTCCTTGGAGAAGTGTCTGTTCAAGTCCTTTGCCCACTTTTTAATTGGATTCCTTATCTTCTTAGAGTGCAGTATTGTAAGTTCTTTATATATTTTGGAGATTAAACCCTTGTCTGAGGTATCATTGGCAAATATGTTTTCCCATAGAGTTGGTTCTCTTTTAATTTTGATACTGTTTTCTTTAGCTGTGCAGAAGCTTTTAATTTTGATGAGGTCCCATTTGTTTATTCTTTCCTTTATGTCCCTTGCTCTAGGGGACAAGTCAGTAAAAAAGTTTCTGCATGAAATATCTGAGATTTTCCTACCTACGTTCTCCTCTAGGACTTTAATGGTGTCACGTTTTATATTTAAGTCTTTTATCCACCTTGAATTTATTTTTGTGTAAGGTGTAAGTTGGTGCTCAAGTTTCATTTTTTTGCACATAGCTGTCCAGTTCTCCCAACACCATTTGTTGAAGAGGCTATTTTTACTCCATTTTATGTTGCTGCCTCCTTTTCAAATATTAGTTGACCGTAGAGACTTGGGTTTATTTCTGGGCTCTCTGTTCTGTTCCATTGGCCCATGTGCCTGTTTTTATGCCAGTACCAGGCTGTTTTGATTACAGTGGCCTTGTAGTATAGTTTAGTGTCAGATATTGTGATCCCTCCTAGTTTACTCTTCTTTCTCAAAATTGCAGCAGCTATTTGGGGTTGTTCATGATTCCATATACATTTTTGAAGTGTTTGTTCTATGTCTGTGAAATAAGCCATTGGTATTTTAATGGGTATTGCATTGAATGTGTAAACTGCTTTGGGTAGTATGGACATTTTGATGATATTAATTCTTCCAATCCATGAACATGGTATATGTTTCCATTTGTTTGTGTCTTCCTTGATTTCTTTCTTCAGTGTTGTGTAGTTTTCTGAATACAGGTCTTTTACCTCTTTGGTTAGGTTTATTCCTAGGTATTTTATTTTTCTTTTTGCTATTTCAAATGGGATTTTTTTTTCTTGATTTCTGCTTCTGCTGTTTCGTTGATGGTGTACAGAATTTGATTTCTGTATATTGACTTTGTACCCCACTGTTTTGCCAGATTCCTTTATTAGGTCAAGCAGCTTTTTGCCTGAGTCTATAGGATTTTCTAAATACACTACCATGTCATCTGCAAACAGTGACAGTTTTGTTTCCTCCTTTCTGATTTGGATGCCTTTTATTTCTTTTTCTTGTCTGATCGCTGCGGCTAAAACATCCAGTACTGTATTGAATAGAAGTGGTGAAAGTGGACAGCCTTGTCTTGTTCCTGATCTTTTGGAAAAGATTTTAATTTTTGCCCATTGAGTATGAGGTTGGCTGTAGGTCTCTCATATATGGTCTTTATTATGTTGAGGAATGCTCCCTCTATTCCCACTTTGCAGATTGGTTTTATCATAAATGGGTGCTGTACCTTATCAAATGCTTATTCTGCATCTATTGATATGATCATGTGGTTTTTGTCTTTGTTTTTGTTTATGTGATGTATCACATTTACTGATTTGAGAATGTTGTACCATCCTTGCATTCCTGGAATGAATCGCACTTGGTCATGGTGTATGATCTTTTTAATGTACTGTTGGATGCGGTTTGCCAGTATTTTGTTGAAGATTTTAGTGTCAATGTTCATCAGTGATATTGGCCTAAAGTTTTCTTTCTTTGTTGTGTCTTCTTTTGGTTTTGGAATTAAGATGATGTTGGCCTCATAAACAGAGTTTGGGAGTCCTCTATCTTTTTGGATTTGTTGGAATAGTCTTTGAATAATAGGGGTTAGCTGATCCTTAAATGCTTTGTAGAATTCTCCTGTGAAACCATCTGGTCCAGGGCTTTTGTGTGTTGGGAGTTTTTTGATTACTGCTTCAATTTCTTTTACTGTTATTGGTATGTTCAGTCTTTCTGCTTCTCTGTCATTGAGTTTTGGAAGATTATATTTTTCTAGATGTGTCCATTTCACCTAGGTTTTCATATTCCTTGGCATACAGTTCTTCATAGTAATTTCTTACAATCCTTTGTATCTCTGTAGTATCTGTTGTAATCTCTCCTCTTTCATTTGTGATTGTGTTTATTTGGGTCTTCTCTCTTTTTTTTCTTGATGAGTCTGTTTAAAGGCTTGTCAATTTTGTTTATCTTTTCAAAGAACCAGCTCTTGGAGTTATTGATCCTTAGAATTGTGCTGTTAGTCTCTATGTCATTTAATTCTGCTCTGTTCTTGGTTATTTCCTTTTTTCTACTTGCTCTGGGCTGCCTTTGTTGTTGTTCCTCGAGTTCTTGCAGATGTACAGTTAGGTTGTTTGTTTGGAATGTTTCTAACTTTTTAAGGTTGGCCTGTATTGCTATGAACTTCCCTCTCAAGACTGCCTTGGCTGTGTCCCATAAGTTTTGCTTTTTTGTGAATTCATTTTCATTTGTTTCCAGAAACCTTTTGATTTCTTCCCTAATTTAATTCTTGACCCACTCATGGTTTAATGGCTTGCTATTTAATCTCCATGATTTTGAGTGTTTTGGGTTTTTTTTTCCCTTGGGGTTGGTTTCCAGCTTCAGTCCCTTGTGATCTGAGAAAATGCTTGGTAAAATTTCAATTTTCTTGAAATTGTTGAGACTTGTTTTGTGTCCTATCATGTGGTCTATCTTTGAAAATGTTCCATGTATATTTGAAAGAATGTGAATTTAACTTCTTTGGTATGAAAGGCTTTGTATATATCAGTTAAGCCCATTTCCTCAAAGGTATTGTTCAATGCCACAGTATCTTTCTTGATATTTTGTTTGAAAGATCTGTCCATTTTTGACAGTGGGGTGTTAAAATCCCCCACTACAATCATGTTGTTTTCAGTATCTTTCTTGAAGTCCTCTAAGATTTTCTTTATGTATTTGGGTGCTCCTATGTTGGGTGCATATATATTTACAATGTTTATGTCTTCTTGGTGGCTTCTTCCCTTGAGTATTATGACGTGACTTTCTGGGTCTCTCTTTTTGGCCCTTTTTTGGAAATCTATTTTGTCTGATATGAGTATTGCTACCCTGGCTTTTTTTTTCCTGTCCACTTGTTTGGAAAATTTGTTTCAAGACCTTCACTTTCAGCCTGTGCAGGTCTTTTATCCTGAGGTTGGTCTCTTGTAGGCAGCATATGTGTGGGTCATGTTTTCTTATCCATTCAGCTATTCTATGTCTTTTGATTGGAGCATTTAATCAATTTACGTTTTAGGTTAGTATTGATAGGTACTCATTGATTGCCATTTATGTATGTGTGTTCCTCTCTCTCTTTTCCTTCCTTTTCTTAAAGCAGTCCCTTTAGTATCTCTTGCAGAGCTGCTTTGTTGGAGGTGTTCTTTTAGACTTCTTTTCTCTGGGAAGCTTCTTATTTGGTCTTCTGTCTTGATTGAGAGCCTTACTGGGTATAGTAGCCTTAGTTGCAGGCTTCTGGTTCTCATTACTTGGAAAATTTTTTGCCATTCTGTTCTGGCTTGGAGTGTTTCCATTGAGAAGTCAGCTGTTAGCCTTATTGGGTCTCCCTTGTATGTTGCTTCCTGTTTCTCCCTTGCTGCCTTTAAGATTCTCTCTTTGTCTTGAAATTTTGCCATTTTAGTTATGATGTACTTGAGCAGGGCCTCTTTGGGTTACTCTTGATTTGGACTCTGTGTGTTTTCTGGATTTGTGTGACTTTTTCTCTCAAGAAATTAGGGAAGTTTTCCATCATTCCTTTTTCAAATAGGTTTTCTATCCCTTTCTCTTCTTCTTCTCCTTCTGGTATCCCTATTATAAGCATATTATTATGTTTCTTATTGTCCTGCATTTTATTAATCCCTCCTTATTCTTTCTGAGCCTCTTTTCCTTTTCTTGCTCTTTCTGGGTGTTTTTATCTACTTTTTCCTCCAACTCGCTGATCCGGTCTTGTGCTTCATCAATCCTGCTTTTCATTCCTTCTAATGTGTTCTTCAGTTCAGAAATTGTATTCTTCATTTCCTCTTGGCCCTTGTTGATAGTTTCTATTTCCTTTTTCATGTTGATATATTTTGCCGTGAGATTGTTGTAGCTTCCCTGTAGTTTCTGGTAGCTCATTGTGAGTTTATTGAGCTTCCTGATAAGCTTTGCTTTGAACTCAATATGTGATAATTGACTTGCCTCTATTTCATTTAGCATTCTTTCTGAGTCTTCATCCTTTCCCTTCATTTGGGGATTGTTTCTTTGTCTTCTCATTGTTTGTGAGACTCTTCTTGTTAGCCTCTCTTTCTTAAATTGATCTGTTCTGGTTCTCTGTGATTATGGTGTGAACTTCTGTGGTAGAATACCTGTGAGATTCAGTGATGCAGTCTCCTTCATGTATACTAGTGTTCACATCTTCCCTCTACTCTTTTTGTGATCAGTAGGAGGAGTAAGGCAAAATAATTTAAGACAGCAACACAGTATTCTGTGATATTTAGAGTAGTAGCCAGTAGAGAAGAGATAGAATATCCTTTTGCTACTTATAGTGTTAACTGTGATCTTCCACCCCACTAGCCATGTTTTAGAAAGGATGGAAAGAAGATAAGATTCTTATTGGGGAGGAAAGGATTGTTAGTTTGGATCTAGAAAGCTGCGATACTGTGGGTGGGCAGATTCTGAGTTAGGGTGGGAATAAAGATTAGTAAATAGGAGTAGTGTGTAAAAGAATAGACAATCCCCACAATAATATAGTTCAGGAAATTGCAAAGTGGGCTGAGATCAGGGAGGGGTATTGAGTAGTATTTACAATTGTGTGAATTAGGTCTTATTTACAGTAATATTAAAGCAACAATCATGTGGCAGAATCTATGAGATCTAGATAACAAGAATAAGGAGTATCAAACCTTGAGTGGTGTACTAATGGAACAGAAATGAAGGACAGTAAATTATCAGCATACTGTGACTGAGATACCAGGGGGAACCTATCAAATGACAGTATAAGCAGCCAAGCAAAGAAGATTACACAGAAAGAAAAAGAATACCAAATACTATTAAAATAAAAAAATGTCTGAAGAGTGAGAAAAAGATAATACAAATTTGCAGTAAATTGCAGGCTGAAGAAAAAAAGCAGAAGATGGAATGCAGGAGAGATAAATTTGGAGTGGAAGGAATAATACTAGGATGAAAGGATGGGAAACATAAGGAATTGAGAGATATAAAAAAATACAAATTAAAAAAATTAAAAGTCACTTAAAAAACAAGATAAGATCAAACAAACAAGAACAACAGCCCCCCCCCCCAAAAAAAAACCCCACAAAAACCCTCTTGTTGGTTTCTAACTTGCCCAACCAGTTTTTCTGGTCTTGGTGGCTTCAGCAGGCTGAGGGGTGTTTGGAATGCTATTCACTATTCCCAGTCAGAACTCAGTCAATCTATTGGGCACTGTTCCCAGGGCTAGCAGTGCTCTCCCCAGAGCCGATCCTATGACCCGCTGCAGGACCCTGTGTGTGAGTATGGGCGCTCCCAAGCACGCTCTCCAGAGCTCACTGCTTCGGTCTCCTGGGCTCCGGGCTCCCACAGAGCTCCTGCATCTTTTCCGGGTTCATGGTGCAAGCTCTGGGGATTGCAAGGAGACGTGCCCTTCCCCCAAATTTCACCATGGAGGGCTCCATGTTCTTGGGAAGCACCCGTGTCTTTTCTGGATTCACGGTGCAAGCTCTGGGGTTCATAAAGGGGTGCACACTTCCACCAATTTTTCTGTTTCGGGCTCAGGAACCCCCTAAGCACCGTGTCCCTTCTGGGTTCACAGCTGGAGAGTCAAGATTCCCAAGGGGGTGAACAGGATTCCCAGTTCACCACTGCAGGCTCCAGAAACTCGAGAATCCAAGCACCCTTTCCGTGTTCAGGGCTGGGAGGTCTGGGTCTTCCACAGAACACACTCCCACGGGGCTGGGGGCATGATCGCATGTCCAGGCCGCCCCTGGTCGTGCCGGCTGGAGGTGCTCACTTTTCCCAGGGCTATGGGTTGGTGCTCGCAGCCCCTGCATGATTGTCTCCCAGTCCAACTCCCCTCTCTGTGCCTTCAAGCAACAAGGCCTCTCCTGGTGCTGCTAATCCTTGTGGTCTGGGGAGGGAGCAGCGACTCCACTCTCCTGGTGCCCTGAGGCAGATCCCAGGGCACCGGGCCTGGGGGCTGCAACCCTCTTGGTCCCGCACTAATCCCTAGGTCCCTGTTGTCCTGAAGCAGTATCCTTACTGTTTGGTTTTTCAATGTCCGCTATAATTTTTGATGTCCTGTTTTCAAAAATGTTTCAGTAACCTAGGCCACTTGCTCTGTTCCTCCACTGATCTGCAGGTTTCTTTCCCCTGCATAGAGAAGGGGATTATGCTCCCTCCAACAAAGCCGCCATCTTAGGACCCTATAACTTTGATTTCCTATTCATAGGCCTACCCAGCTCTCCTGTGTCAGTGAGTCTACTCTTCTCTCCTCAGTCCACTCCAGTGGCTTCCCTATCTTGTCCTTCCTACAAGAGGCTACCAAAAGTGTAACCTTAGTCCTGGCCCTGCTCCTGAGCTCCAAAGGTGGATATCTCTGCAATAACTGTGACATATAACAGTTCAACCTTTTTTCTCTCCTTCTTCATTTCCACTAACAGCTTCCCTAATTGCTAAGTTGGTTAGACATGAAAACTCAGTGTGGTATCAAGTCTTTGTTGCTTGAACCTAATTTAATAATTTATCAATTCCTGAAATCTTCCATATAAAATATCTCTCTTATCAATCTCTTTTTTCATCCCCATGATCATCTAGAGTCAGGGACTTGTTTTCTCTTGTCTAGGTAGTTTCAACTGGTATTTGGTCATATACTCTTTCCTCATAGTCTAGTCTATGCCCACTGTCAGATGGTTTATTTAGTATAGCTGGAGTTATAGTATTCTGATATAAACATGTCTAGTGGCTCTGTATTAGTAAATATTCTCCCCCATCTAGCTCCTCCTTGCCTCCATCCTTCCTTAGCACACATCCACAGCACCACCACCACCATTTATTGAATGACTCCATACTAGTGTGATAGAGATCAAAATTGTTAAAATGTGGCTCGTAAAATGTGTCAACCAAGGTGCAGATACATTCTTCACTGTGACATGAGAGGCATCAAATATTCTAGTCCTTACCTCCAAAAAATTTTCTGCTTACTATTATCAAAATGTTTTATATGAATACTGCTTAAAACATGTTATTTAATTTGGAACACTCTGCTTTCTGAGACAACCCTCTTACAAATACACAAAGGCACAAACATAAACACAGGCACACAGAGTACTATTGTCTCTATCCCTTCAAATTCATGTGTCATTCTGTTTATCTTTAACTCATGTTTTTGTTTTTGTTTTCCCCCATAAAGTATAGTCTTTTGTGTGCATGTCTTTTTATTTTTTACCAGATTGGTAGTTCCTCCAAGCCAGTGCTGTGTTTCAGCTCTCTCTTATCTCCTTAAGTGTTTGCATAAAGTGAGCACTCAGTAAATTATTTTCTTGGGTTACTTTGCTTTGCATTGTAATAGGAAAGTCCTTGGAGTGAGAAACAGTACCTGGAGGGTTACTGTAAACATTGCCCTGTGTCAGATACAACACTCTTAAGAATGGACTGTAGTTTGTATCAAATTTGATGTCCATCAAATAATTATCTGTCTGACATATAAATATTGTTAGAAATATTTTTCTTTTATCACTAGGAAAAAATGCTAACAAGAAGAGACAAAGTGAAACACATAGCCCAGGGTATCTGTACCTACTTGGTAGCTTTTACTTAGAAGCTTTTTTAAAATTCTTACCAATGAAGACATTTTAAGTACCTTCCTACTATTTAATTGTGTAAAATGACAGTGGTTTTAGAGTTGACCTTCTAAGTAATATTTTAAATTTTGTGTACTTTTCAAAATTCATTTCAAACATAATTTCTCAACTTTGAATAATAACACTGAGAAACCGACCCCAAGGTAAAAGTTGTAGAACAACATAAAAAATGAAGTCACTTGTTGTGTGCTTACCATTTGTAAATTATTGTGTTTTGTTTTCTGTCACCAGTCTTCTTCAAATGATGTGACCTTTACTGTGCTCATAGACAGAAAACAAAAGTCTTCCAAATTGTGAGAAAATACAGATTTTAAATATAAAATGAATTAAGCTAAGAAGATTTGTAAAGGTCAGAAGCATGGAAAGAATTAAGTTGAAACAGTGATTTGTGTTTTGACACATGATTTACTAGATTTTCTCCAAGGTTGTTTTTTAAAAATCTTAGTAACTGTACTAGGAAATTTGTTTTAAAGTAACACTAGGTTAGCCTTCACTAATGTTTGCTTGTGCTCAAATGTAAGTTTATTCAACAACTGTTTATTGTGCACCTAGTATGTACCAGGAAGTGAGGACACACTAGTAAAGGACACACAGTAATGATCCCTGACCCCTTTTTGCAACTTATGGCTTTAATGGGATATACAGGAAAGCAAATCTTCAACTTTTCTGTACAGCAAGGGCACACTGTGAAATTGGAATAATGAAAGCTGTACCTACCTCACTCAGACTTCTAAGTTAAGCCCTAAGTATAAGATGGAGTTCATTAGTCATAAAGGAGTGGGCAGAGTGTTTCACTCAAAAATTATATCACAGATACAAAAGTACAGAGGAGAAAGAACAGTATGCATTTTGAAATTGAGAGTTCATTATGTAAAATACTATACATCGGTGATTCTCAGTCAGGGGATTTCTGGGCCCCTAGAAAACATTTGTCAATGTCTAGAGCTACTTCCTGTTGCCACAACTGAGTTTGGGTGGAGGCTACTGCACCTACTGAGTGAGGCCAGGGATGCTGCTCATCATCCCACAATTCACAAGACAGCTCTACAGCAAAGACTTATCTGGCCCCAAAGTCAACAATGCCTAGGCTAGAAACCCTATCAGAGATAAACCTGTAGGATTAAACTGGGTTAAGATCACAAAGTTGCTTGGAGAAATTTATTCTGGGAGTCATGGGGTGCTGCTAAAGGATTTAAGTACATGTTATTTGTCAGCCTGAGGTCCACTTTGTTTTTATGGCTGCAATTATGTATTTGTTTATTTATATGGAGTCTCACATGATTAAAAAATTGTGCTTACTATGAGTTATATCTACTTGTCTTATGAAGGTCAAAAGAGCATCACTTTGTGGAAAGTTTGCTGAAAAGTTTAAAAGCAAAATGAAAGGATGGCCTATTTCGTTGGTCTTCACCAGTCAAAATATAGTTTTTTTAAAAAAATGTGTGTTAATTTTATTAACTTTCTCCTGCCACAGAGGGTCAAACATGACCATCTACTCTAATGAATATGAAGCACTGGCCATGGTGCAGTTTCAACTGGAAATGAAAAAGCTTGTGTATCTGGAGCAAAGAGGTATCATAGATACTCCAGGTAGCTTTAAAGCTCCAATATAGAGTTTCTTATTTTTTTTTAAGTTCTAGTCCCTTTTGAATATCTGATGACACTTACAACCTCTCCTTTTAGAAATATGTACTTATCTTCCAAGTCATGGATCTAATTTCAGGCTTTCACATACCCTACAGAGATACAGTGACTTCTTATGTGATGCTGACATCCCCAGAAATACCTAAAGGCCAGATTGATAGCCACAAAAATTTGTGAAAAGAAATCTATAGTAATTTAGAATTATCCAGAGAATATCTTCACATCTTTCTTCAGTGAGGAATTGTTTCCAAAAATGTTCACCAAGATAACATTTGTGTAATCTTGCAAAAAAATAAGTAATATTGCACCACAGCCAAAAAATTCAATGGAAATGAACAATTTTTCTTATGCTCCATAATGAAAACAATATGTTGCTCTGGTTATAATAACCTCTGTGATGAACAGTTCTGTAAAGCATGTGCTTTCTGCAGATTCCCATCCATTTAATCATTACTTTTCCTAAAAAGTGATTGATTATAGGCTCAGTGCATTTAAACTGGAAGAAAAGGTGAAATGACCTGTGCCTGAGTTTATTACTGTTATTTTCTCATATATCAAGCACAAAACTTTCAGTTCCCTTTACTTCCCTTTATCACAGATGTCCCAATTAATTACCTTAGGACAGAGGTGCCCCCAGAACACCCACACGATCCTAAACACACACTTTATCTCTCTTTCTCACACACAAAGAACAAAGAATAAAGAACTCCTTTGTTCTTTCCAGGAGAAAACACATGTTTATTTAAAGGTTTCTATCTCTACTGATGCCATCACCATTAGCTGAATGTATTTTCTATTTTTTGATTGTCCCTATGTTCATCATTTTTCACACTTCCTAGTTCTGTACAGAGAATCAGAGTGTCTGCCTTATCTTTAATTCTTGCTACACTTTCTACTAATTTGTTCACTTGAATGAAATTCCATTATAACAGTCAGAACACCCTTTAATGCACTTTAGATTGGCATTTTGTAGACCCCCAAATTAATATCTAGTCAAAATCAAGGTAGAAGCTGGAACTGCAGTTCTCTGGGACTTAGAGTCTTCTTATAAGTTCCTGGACTGTTTGCAGAGCTTGTTTCCTCCTCATGCTTTTTACATGCCTGTGCCATCTTTAAGCCAGCAATGGCAGCTTCTCATGCTTCTGATCCCTCCCTTCTTTCTACCATCTTTCTCTACTTCCCTTATTTCTCTAACTCCAGCTGGAGAAAGTTCTCTGCTTTCAAGAGCTCATGTGATTATTTTGGGCCCATTGGATAGCACAGGTTATTTGCTCTATCTTAGTGTTTGTTCCTAATCTTAATTGCTTGTACAAAGTCCCTTTGCCAAGTAACACAATATGCTTTTAGGTTCCAAGAATTAGTGTGTGGACATCTTTGGAGGCCATTGTGCTACCAGAGAGATCTGTAGGTAAAGTGTCATGGACATTCAAAGAGAGAGAGAGAGAACACATGAGAGACAGAGTGTGAGAGATTGTAATGAGAACTTTCATGAAAGACCAAAACTAAAATGAGATACCACCTCACACCTGTTAGAATAGCTATCATCAAAAAGACCAGAGATATCCTCCTTGGAGAAGTGTCCATTCAAATCTTTTGCCAATTTTTTAATTGGATTTTATGTCTTCCTAGAGTAGAGTCGTGTGACTTCTTTATATATTTTGGAGATCAAACCCTTGTCTGAGGTATCATTGGCAAATATGTTTTCCCATATAGTTGGTCCTCTTTTCATTTTAATGCTGTTTTCTTTTGTCATCCAGAAGCTTTTTAATTTGATGAGGAGGACATACAGAGGGCCCAGAGACGCATGAAAAGATGTTCAGTGTTGCTAGCCATTAGAGAGATGCAAATTAAAACCACAACGAGATACTACTTCATAATAGTCAGAATGGCCATCATAAACAAATCAACACACAAGTGTTGGCGAGAATGTGTAGAAAAGGGAACCCTAGTGCACTGTTGGTGGGAATGCAGACTGGTGTAGCCACTGTGGGAAACTGTATGGAATTTTCTCACAAAACTAAAAATGGAAATGCCTTTTGCCCCAGCAATTCCACTGCTAGGATTACACTCTAAGAAGCCCAAAACACCAATCTACACGAACCTATGCATCCCAATGTTCATAGCAGCACAATTTACAATAGCCAAGTGCTGAAAGCAACCTAAGAGCCCATCAGTAAATGAGTGGGTCAAACAGCTGTGGTATATTTTCACAATGGAATACTGGGCAGTAGAGAGAAAGAAGGAGCTCCTATCCTTTGCAACAGCATGGATGGAACTGGAGAGAATTATACTAAGTGAAATAACCCAGGCGGTGAGGGAAAAATACCATACGATCTCACCTTTGACTTAAATATAATCAGCAAAAGAAAAAAGCAAGTGAAATACAACCAGAGACATTGAAATAAGAACAATCTGACAGTAACCAGAGGGGAGACGGGAAGGGATAATGGGGAGAAGAGTTTTTCAGGAACTACTATAAAGGACACATGGACAAAACCAAGGGGGATGGTGGAAGCAAGGGAGGGAGGTGGGTTTGGCTGGGGTGGGGGAGAGTGGTAGGGAGAAAATGCAGACAACTGTAATTGAACGACAATAAAATAATTTGAAAAAAAAAGACAGGAGATAACAAGTGTTGGCAAGGATGTGGAGGAAAGGGAACCCTTATGCCATGTTGATGAGAATGTAAACCGATACAGCCACTATGAAAACACTATGTAGTTTTCTAAAAAAATTAGATCTAAAACTATAGTACAATCCAGCAATCCTACTTGTGAGTATATATCCAAAGGAAACAAAATCAGGGTATTGAAGTGATATCTTCCCTATTGCTTTATTGCAGCATTATTCACAGTAGCCAAAATGTGAAAATAACCTAATGGTCTGTCAGCAGATGAATGGATAATGAAGATAATGGAATATTATTCAACAGTGTGAAAAAAAGAGATTTCTGCCATTTCTGATAATATGGGTGAACCTTGAGAGCATTATGCTAAGAAAAATAAATGAAAGAAAAAGAAATGCTGTATAATATCACTTATATGTATAATCTAAAACAGCCAAACTCACAGAAACAGAGATTACAATGGTGATTACCAGGACCTGGGGGATTGGCAGAAATAGGGAGATGTTGGTTAAAGGGCACAAACTTTCAATTTTAAGATGAGTAATTTGGGGGCTCTAATTCTCAGCAGGTTAATATAGAGAACAATAATATTTTATGTACTTGAGAGCTGCTAAGTGAGGTAATGGAAGTGTTACTGTTGCAGTGGTAATCATTTTGCAGTATATGTGTGTCAAATGAACACATTGTATACCTTAAACTTGTGCAATATTACATTTCAATTAAAAATCAATCAATAAAAAACATTTCTAATACTAAATGACAAAAAATGATCCTGGAAGGACTACCTAATTAGAACTATTAGAGGTGGGAGCATTTTAGCTGGACCTTGAGGTTTAGACAGAATCTTGATTGGTGGAGGTGAAGATGATCTTTATTATTTTAGATGAAGATAATAGAATGTTTAGAGATTTGAAGATGAAAAAATATGAGACTTCAGGCAAAATAATAGTCAAATTTGGGATATGAAGAATGAAAAAGTTGGTTGGAGCTAGGGAATGAGCTTCTTAAATTGTGGGTCAACAGTTTAGTCTTACTAGGAATATAACCTATACCTGGAAGACATTAAATTAAAAACACTATTAAAATTAAATAAAAACATTTGTTGGCTGCTGTGAGTGAATGAGTCAATTATGCAGTGGTTGAATAAACTTATTAGCAGGAAGTATAATGTTACTGGTATGATGAGGATTGGGGAAAGGTCTGAGAATCGATGAAGCCAAATATATAAATGGTACCTCTTAGCAATGCCTATGTTAGGGTTTCCCATGAATGCTTTGATATTCTCTGTGAAGTAAAGCCTCAGATTGTATAGATGTTCATGTTTCAACATCACTGTAAATGACTGCTTCCACCACAAATGAGAATAATTTGGAGGATATCATTTCCCCTTTCATTCATGAAAATAATCAAGTGTAATATGATTTGAAAAATCTATAAATGAAAGAAGTTTAGAATTCTAATAGAAAAAAGATCCTATTTACAATAGCAACTGAAAATAAAAGGGAGTAAACAGAAATATGCAAGACTTATATGAAACCTTTAAAAAACACTACCAAAGAGTATAAAAAAAGACTTGAACTAATGAAGACTCAATATCATAAAGATATCAATTCTTCCTAATTTAGTTTAAAATTTAATGTTATGATATTAATGATACCAAGTCTTTAAAAATATCAAGCCTTTTTTTTTCTGGATGAACTGAATATAAAGTTTGCATGACAAAATAAACAAGAATACTTAAAAAAAAACTGTAAAATAAAAAAAACCCTCCAGAGAGGTGAGACTTGCCATTCCAGATAGTAAATCATACCCTAATGTTTTATTAATTTACACATTGTGGTAGCAGTCCAAAACTAGACAGAGAAACCAGTGAAATAGGATGGAAAGTATAGAAATAGACCCAAACACATGCCATGTGGTAAAAAGGCCATCTTAGGTCAATGGAAAAAATATGAATTACTGTGACACACCTGGACAGCTATCTAGAAAAAGTTATATCTGGAGGAAAAATTCCAACTGAATTGAAAATATAAGTGTAAAAAGTGAAATCATTAGAGCACTAGAAGAATCCATGAAAAAATTCCTTTATGATCTAGAATGATCAGAAGCTATGAAAGTTATGTTTAATTACATTAAAATATCTTTATAGCTAAAAACAGTGTTAGCTAAGTCAAAATACACTAATTAAGTGATAAATGTATTTGCAGCAATATTTGAAATAGAAAAAATATTAGAAACATTTTAAATTTCATCTGTAGGAACCATTTAATAAATCATGTTTGGTCCACATTGTGCTGTAAAATGCATAAGGGAGATTTTTGTGTATTGATATTGAAAGAATTCCAAGATACATTATGAAGTAAAAAAAGCAAAGTGAAAAAAAAACACTTTTTAATATGCTACCTTGTATAGAAAAAGAAATTAAGTATATATATTTGCTTATATATGGATAAAGAAATTATTTCTTAACTAGAAGTTGAGAAATTGGGAGAAGAGGGTCACAGGTGAGAGTATGATTTTTCTCTGAATCTTCAAAAATTTTTTTAAAATATTTTATTTATTTAGTTTTAGAGAGAGGGGAAAGGAGAGAGAAAGAGAGGGAGAGAAACATCAATGTGTGGTTGGTTGCCTCTCACACTCCCTCTACTGGGGACCTGGCCTTCAACCCAGACATGTGCCTTGACTAGGAATCAAACTGACAACCCTTTGTTTTGCAAGGCGGCACTCAATCCACTGAGCCATATCAGCCAGGGCTGAATCTTTTTTTTTTAAATTACTTTATTTTCTATTACTGACTCAAAAATGTGAATATTAAAAATATCAAGTAACACTTTTCTTTTTCTAGGCTACCCTAATTCATTCTACTAATTCTCATTTTATTAAGTTATGTACCAACTGCAGAATTCTTTCAAGGCATCAGAATTCAATGACATCAATTTAAAGAAATTTCCCTAGGATGCAGTACTATGCAGTACCAATATACAAAAATGCTTCAGTAATGCTGTTTGACAAAGGTGAAGTTCTTCGGGGTTATGGCCTTCTGTGGCTTTATTGCCAATGCCAAATATTTGGCCACATTCTGGTAGCTCTCTGGATCCATATATTGGGCCATAAAATACAACTCCAGGGATCTGGTGAGCCAGGTTGCGGGCTCTGGGGCCAGGAACTGAGCAAGTATGAGTAAGGCATAGAGTTAGGAAATGTAAGGGCCACATCACCCAAACACTGGCCAGGATCTTCACTCTGAGTTTCTTTCTGTGCTCCCCTGGGCTCAATCAATCTACCCTGCCCTCTTCCTTCTCCAAAGCCCTGTGAATTCCAGCATAGTGTAGAGTTGAAGAGGAAAGACAAGAAATAAGACAAGAGAGGAAGAAAATTGCTATTTTCAGCTGTTATTTTGAATGTATTTTCAGTACACAAATGGTATTTTCAGTTAGTGAGATGTTTTGGATAAACTGCCTTATAGTTTAATTTAAAACCATTTTTATATTGTGTTTAGGTATATCTCTCTTTAAAAAGTTAAATTTTGGGAAAAGAGGCCTGGATTCTTTCAAATAGGGTAAGCTGTGACTCTGAAGACCATTTATGTGCATATAGAGGGTAGATGGCAGAAGGAAGCAGGCAAGTTCAGAATAGATGAAATTCTATTCCAATTAGAAAAGGATCCTGGAAGCACCTCAGGCAAGCTAGAATTACTGTCATGCTTGTTGATGTTTTCATCTCTCCTTTTTTACTGGGTGAGAGGCACTTAAAGGAGCAGAGAAAGAAAACAAGTAACTTGAGAAACCAGATGAATTTTTTTAAAAAATAAATTTTGAATAGAAGGAGGCTGGCTGAAGTTGAGAAGAGATTACAGCATAAACGGTACTGAGAAGAACAAAGGCTACTGTGGTTTATATAACTGACTGTGGTGGATATAATTTTAATTCCTTAAAGAAGCCCTAGAAAAACTGAAAGAAACATACTGAAAAGGACTCATTCAAACTTTGAAGGGAAACTCAAGGTTAAACCAAACAACAAGCAATAGAGCTGAATATGAGTTAGGAAAAATCCAATTTTTACATGGAATCTTCTGTTTTCCCTAAATTGTGCATTTTGTTTGAAAAGAGTATTTTTTTCATGTTTCTGCTTTCTTGTTTAATAGAAAATTCTGCTTCAGATAAAGCCTAGTAGAAAACTTGACTAAATCTTAAGACTGACTTAATTATGCCTGTGGGAAGCTATTGAGACCTTGAACCTTGATACAATGGTGAATAGCACAACAGTTTATTCAAATAGTGGGCAGAAGATCAGGAGAATTTAGAGCCCACTGTGTGCTAACATGAACATGCAAACCTACAGAATAACTTTGGTAGACACCCCAGACACTTTTGCATCTGCTGTGTAGAGGACAGTGCTGAAATTGGCTGTTTGGGCAAGTGCAGTTTTCAAAATGAGAATTAAAGTTTAGGTCTTCAAAACCTAAATGATGAGAGAAGCAAACAAAACTTAGAGATGATTGTTGAAGTATACTTAATGCTTATTTGTATGACTTAAAAGCCAGTAATTTTGATTTTTGCATTGTTTTAATACACTGCCATATTTTTCAGACTATAAGACACACCTAGGTTTTAGAGGAGGAAAATAGGAAAAAAAAGTTTTGAAGTGAAAAATGTAAAATATTTAATAACATAAATAACAGTATTTCACTAGTGTAAATGTAAACAGAACTCAGTAGCAACATTAATAACTGTTATTACTGATGTTAAGCTTTAAGTAGGGAAACTCCTCTAATCATCAGGGAATCCCAAGGACTCCTTGTCACTACTGTCCTCATTTATGAAGTTCAGTTCCTCAGGATCACTATCTTACTCTGTTCAAAGAGGATGTCATCTTCAAAGATGTCTAAGGCATTGCTGATGCCACATTTTTTGAAGGACCCCACAACAGTTTCATCCTTAACTGACTGCCATGAGGTTTTCACCCACTCACCAACTTGGGTAATAGTGGGCCTCTTCTTTCGTCCAGTTGGTGTCAGATCATGATCTCCAGCAGCCATCCCTTTGTTCCACTCTTCTCTCATGAAAACTTTAAATGGCTTGTTGGTGGAAATGCCCAAAGGTTGCAACTGGCTGGTAAGCCCCCCAGGAATTATGGCTAGATGGGTTTTCTCTTCTTTAAATCTCTTTTTTGTGGCTTCAGTGATATGTGCCCTAAACAGGTCAAGCACTAATAGAGAAGGTTTTTTCAGAAGCCCTCCAGGACATTTGCACCATATTTTTTCTATCCATATCTTCATGCCATTTTCATCCATCCATCCTTTGTCATGAACATGAACAATAACTCCTCTTGGGATTGAGTCTTTTGGCATGTTTTTTTTCTCTTGAAAATCAGCATTGGTGGTAGTTTGGTGCCATCTGCACCCCAGGACAATACAACCATGTAATGGGTTTCTGAGGTTTTTATGGTTATGGTTTTGGCACCTTTCACATCAACAGTCTTGTTTGATGGAACATCAAAGGTTAATGGGACTTCATCCATGTTCCCAATCTGGCTTATTTCAAATCCACTTTTCTTTTTTGCATCCAGTACAAATTTGTGAAAAGACACAATCTTGGATTCATATTCTATAGGCATTTTTTGTGCAATCCTTGCTCATAGCAAGGCCACATCTCTTTATAAATCTGTGGCACCATGATGCTGATCTAGTGAAGTCCCTCATGCCTTTCTCTGCAGCAAGACATTTGGTTTCATATATGATAATTTCTGTAGATACTGAAAAGCCATTGTTCCTCTGATGTGTAATCCACTCTTTCGTAGCCACTTCTAACTGTGGCCATTTTGCAGCATGCCCACAAAAACATTGTTTTGTCTGTTTTTTTTGCAGTTGATCCTCCTGTTTTCTCCATTCCTGTATCATTTTTTTCAGTTGGAGGTGGCCCAAAGTGTCTCTCTGCTGCTCTGTTCCCATGTTCTTTGTCATACTTCACTACCTCCAATTTAAAAGGGATTTTGTATGAAATCCTTTTCTGCTTTGACATCTTTCCACAATTACAGTAGATTCAGCAGACTACTGTACACTATCATATCTTTCTACAACAAAATACAGTAATGACAGAACTATCGGCACCGTGTCCTTCATAGTTATGGGAGCACTGTAGCTGAGAACATCAGTGGATGATGCACTGTTATGAAGAGATCTGCTGCTGACACTGTTATGGGGGATCTACTGCTGGAGGGCCACAGTCTGTGCAACACTCTTGTATGGGGATAGCAGTTTTGTACAACCTGTGTGGCTCTGCAGCTGTTGCCAAATTACAGCTCCCATCATCCCAACCTGTCCAAGTATGATGGGAATTGTAGTGTTGCAACAGCAGCAGGGCCACATTGACAGGTGACCCTGCAGTGGAATTTACCTATGTTAATATTAATGGGGGACACACCAGTCACATGATGGAGGCACATAAGGGCGCCACAGGCTTTCTTCTCCTAATGTGCCTGCACTGCCTGTACCCTCCTCCCTAGCACTATAGTATGCCACAATGGGGACTTGCTCCTGCCTCCTTTGCTTTGCACCACCGGGAAACTCCCTCCTTCCAGCCCACGGCCCACAGCATTGCCCAACTCCTGCCGCCCCTGGCTTCCTGTAGCAGCGACCCTGCTCCTGTGACCCGGCTCCACCACCGTCCCGACCCCTCACAGCCAGCCAGATAAGCTACAGTCGGACTATAAGATGTACCCTCCCCTGGCTGGCGTAGCTCAGTGGATTGAGCGTGGGCTGCAAACCAAAGTGTCGCAGGTTCGATTCCCAGTCAGGGCACATGCCTGGGTTGTAGGCTATGACCCCCAGCAACTGTACATTGATGTTTCTCTCTCTCTTTCTCTTTCTTTCTCCCTCCCCTCTCTAAAAAATAAATAAATAATTTTAAAAAATGTACCCCCTTTTCCTCCCAAATTTTGGGATGAATCATAGTCTGAAAAATACGGTAATTTTCAAAAGTTTTAAACTGTTTAACACTTTTCAAATGTTACCTTTTATAGAATTCGAATACATAAAACAAACAAAATCCAGATTTTAGTAGTTTTAACCCTATTTTAGAGGCTCATATTTATAGCATTTTATTTATAATACTAGAGAAAATAATCAGGTTTTTGATATACTGATAATTTGAAAGCAAGGGTTATTATCATAGTTTTATGACAGTTGTAGTCTTTTATCAGCATCAACACTCAACACATACTTGTATTTTGTTTTGTTTGCACAAAAGGAGAAAATCCTAATTCATTAAATAGTAGCAAATAACACTGCTCTAGATCCATCATTTTGCAATTTTATGGTACTAGACAATTCCACTGACCCTGAAAGGATGCTAGATGTCTTCCCATATTTATTCATTAACATTATCTAACTACTGCTCACATAGTTAGGTGGATTAGTATTCAAATTTCAGAGCCAATTAAAAGAATCAATTTTTTTGGTACAATGTAGTGTACAAATTTTATTATAACAATTGAATATTTGGTATAGTTATTTTTAACAATCTTTTGTATACTTCACTGCTTATCTATATTAAATACTGTAATCACTTAAAATTTCAAAGTATGTTAAGACCAAGTTTAAGTTTCATCGCTAATATTGTTCATATATGTAAGGATGGTACAGCTGCTGCAACCTGAATAGCTTAATGAATCTTACAATGTAAAAGTAAATGCAAGACACAAAACCTGATGCAAATTCATACTCTAATCTGACAGATATGCATAATCCTGATTAATTAGTAAAAGAGACATATACAAAGTTGCATAAACTTTTAAAGACTATATTGCTTAATAAGAAGTTCAACTTTAGCAAAAATATGTCAAAGCAAATAGTACTTTGAAATTTGTACCTGAGTGATTTCACCTGAGAGCGTGAGCTCAGGCATTTATGCTCTCTATTGTGCTAAAATTTGGTGTTTGACACTTTTAACAAGTGGGAGTATGTGTATTACAGTTTAAATATCCAAAAATATATAAAGTAATGTTTTAATTAAACAATTGTGGGACTCCTGATGTTACAGGGTGCAGCCAACAGGGGGGACCCCAAATGGACATTTAAAATGGGGTCCAGAACTCAAGGTGTCTAGGAGATTTTAGGATGTCTTCACCCCCACCCCCAGGGTGTGGGTTGGGGGAAGGGACAAATGGAGCAGGGCCATTTAGAGCTGTTTTGCATAGCAACAGCCTTGCAGCTAACCTCTGGTGTGGTCATTTAACATATCTATAGCCTTTGGCTGGTCACTTAGATATGTTAAATAGCTGTGGCCAGGCTCTGAGTCAGGGGAATGGAAGTAACTTCCCCACCAAGAGGTAACTGGGGGGCAGGTCTCCCGAGTTACAGCACCTGCATGGGAGCTTGGAGATGATTGGCTCCAAGACTTGGGGCCACACCTGCCCAGACTCATGATGGCAGTCCAGTAAAGCTGGAAGGGTATGAGTTCTAGCATGTGAAGTCAAGTGTGGGAGGAGTCGGAAATGGGGCTGCAGAGGAAGATTGGCATGGGAATTTAAACCCAGATGCAGCAGCCATTGGAGAGAGAGAACCATGCGCAGCCCTGAGTGGGAGAACCATGCAGCTGTGGAAGTGAAGAGAGGATCACAGCTATTGAAGAGGGAGAGAACCACGCAGCTTTAGTAGAGTGAAGACTCCCATGGCCCTGAGGGAGAGAACCACACAGCTTTAGCAGAGTGAAGACTCCCGTGGCCCTGAGGGAGAGAACCACGCGGCCTTGACAGAGTGGATACCCCCTCAGCCCTGAGAGGGAGAACCACGCGGCTCTGGCAGAGTGGGGACTCCCGTGGCCTGGGGAGAGAGGACCACGTGCCTTTGCCAGAGTGGGGACCCCCACAGCTTTAGAAGGGGGAACCACCACCTGGTTTTAGCAGGGATCCCGGCGACTCAGCTGAGGGTGCCAGGAACCCAGGGAGATCTCCCAGTCAAGATGGAGTACTAACTGGGAATAACCAGAGGACTGCCTGAGCCATGGACTTCTATTTCCTTTCCTGAGATACGGTACTCTGGACTGGGCAAAGGGGGAAGGAAGGACTGTGTCTGTTTGTGGGTGTTTTAAGGGACTTTAGGATTTTTTGATAAAGACATTAGGTCACTACTTTAAGTTTGTATAGCATTAAATAAACATTTTCTTTCCTTTTCACGAATCTCTGGCATTGAGAGACATCTTTCCTCTGGCAGTGGACATGACGGACCTGGGGGCTTCTTTCAGTAATAGTATATCGTCCCAGGCCCCCCTTTTTTGTTCTGTAACACTGAGGCACATTTTGAAATACCTCTTAAGATATCACAATAGTAGATTCAGAGTTTTGGTGTAGGAAACCGTTCTGTGTCGCATGGGCCCAGCTTCTACTTGGAGAGGCACAGGACCCATGTCCATGGATAGGTTCTCCCATGGGGAATCAAGACTGTAATGCGCCTAGGCCACTTTGAGACTTGCTTTTTGCTAAAAACTCCCTCACTCTGAATTGAGGACATTTTCTGCAAAGTGACTTCCTAAAATCCATGCTAAACCTTCCAAGGGCCAGGGTAACTGGCTCAACCACTTTTGCCTTTTCATTTGCAAATATTCTTCTTCTGTGATGTGATTAGTGGCATTGGCTCCTTTGTTTTCTTTAAAAGGTAACCACCTAAAGCGAACCTGTGCATAGTAATTGAGGACCATCATGTAATGTGCAAAGATAGAAATAAAGGCCTATCATGGTGGAGGCCACAGCTTTTGCTCCCAATGAGAGAAAAGCCATGCTGTCCCTTTTCCTCTACTGGACTTGGTAGTCTGTGTGAATGTCTCATTTTATCTATAATGACTCGGACACTGCAGGCCTCTGCATCATTTTGGGACCCTGTGTTGGAAACAATTAGTACAAACCTCAAATCCTTAGCTTTTATGTTGGTGTATAAATCCCATAAATCTCTTAATCACTCCTAGAGCAATCTTTCATCTAATTTTCCCAAGAGAGAGTTATCAAAGCAATTCTTGGAGTTGGATTAGGGCATGCTGGAGTTCTTCAGAGGATAGGGTTAAGATACTTCTCATAAATCTTTGTCTCTCAAGCTTGCTAAATATAATTATGTTAAACTCATTTCTTCAGAATGTTGTGTTATTGTTACAGAGCAACAAGTGGGGGAGCCTGGGACGATATACTATTATCCAAAAGGAACCCCCCAGGTTTGTTATGTCTACCGCCAGAGGAAAGACATCTGTCAATGCCAGAGATTCGTGAAAAGGAAAGGAAATGTTTATTTAATGCTATACAGACTTAAAGTAGTTGTAAGATTTTCTTAGACTCTGCCGAGGAATAAATGTTAATTAGCCACAAAATTAGGCAGAATAGAGCTTTATTTTGGGGTATGTGCTCCTGGGCAAAGTTCTCTGATCCAGAGAAAAGGGGTCAGAGAAGTCACCACGAGCAGGAAAAATTGGTGGGGTTTTATTCTGGGTTGGCTTTCTGTGGGAGCTGAGGATTGGTTCCTTGTGAACAAAGCAGCAACATATCATTGGTGGTTCCCCTCACATTCTGGTTTGATGTCAGCCATCTCTTCTGGGTTATAGTTCAGCAGCCATGATTTATTGTAGTCCAGGCACCATTTTGTCCTGCCCAGCCCATCCTGACAATAGTGACCTAATGTTTTCATCAAAATCCCAAAGTCCCTTAAAACACCCACAAACACACACAGTCCTTCCTTCCCCCTTTGCCCACTCTGGGGTACCATATCTCAGGAAAAGAAATAGAAGTCTGTGGCTCAGGCAGCCCCCTGTTCTTCCCAGTAATCCATCTCGGCTGGTAGACCTCCCTTCGTTCCTGGCACCACCAGCTGTGTTGCGGGGATCTCTGCTAAAACTGTGTGGTAGTCCCCCCTTCTAAATATGCAAGGGTCACCAGTCTGGCGAAGCCGAGTGGTTCTCTCTCACAGGGCCACTGGAGTCCCTACTCAACCAAAACAGTGTGGTTCTCTTTCCACTGCCCCAGCCAGGCGGTCCTCCCTAAACAATGGCCGAGGGAGTCTCTACTCTGCCACAGCTGCATGGTTCTCCTCTGAAATGGCTGCCATATCCGGGTCTAAATCCCCGTGCCAATCTTCCTCTACAGCCCCATTTCCGACTCCTCCTACAATCAGTTACACCTGCCAGTATTCTCAAAGCCTTCCAGCTTTACTGGACTGCCATCGTGAGTCTACACAGGTGTGGCCCCTATGTCATGGAGCCACTCTTCTCCAAGCTCCCACACAGGCACTGTAACTCAGGTGACCTGCCACCCAGTTACATCTTGGTGGGGAAGTTACTTCCATTCCCCTGGCTCAGAGCATGGCCACAGCTATTTAACGTATCTATACAACCAGTTACAGGTTATAGATGTGTTAAATGACCACACCAAAGGTTAGCTGCAAAGCTGTTGCTGTACAAAATAGCTCTGCATGTTCCTGCTCCATGTGTCCCTTCCCCCAACCAACACCTGTGGCGGAGGTGGGTGAATGAGGACATCCTAATATTTCCTGAACAACTTGAGTTCTGGACCCCATTCCAAATCCCTATTTGTACCCCCCCTCTTGGCTGCACCCTGTTACACTCTGACATTATATCTTCATATTGTTATCACAAAAATGTTGAATCCATTTTCTAAAAAATGTAAAAAGTTAAACCTTCTTTAAGTAAACAATAGAAAAGACTATCTCACAGTAACTTTTTCTAGTTTGGCCTTTAGTTAAGTTTACCTTTTTTCCATATCAATGAATGAAATATGAAATATGATTTCAGATGGTATGAACTGTTATAACTATTGAGGAAAGTACAGCACCCTAGCTTTTGTCAGTAGGCTGGTAAACCAGTTGAAAGCAGAAAAAAATTAGTGTGTGAATCCTTTACATTACTGATTGGACTTGGGTGGAATTTACCAGGATCTATAGTTAGAGCCCAACTAAAGCTTTCACTTTCTGTGTCTGTTACAGTATGAAATGAATCCCATTTCAAAACGTAGTGTCATGATATTTTCTTTCTGTTCTGTTTCAGAAGAGTAATAAACTCTGGTTAGTGTCTCCTTTCCATAAGTAGGCAATGAAAAACTAGTCACTTTCTTCTAAAGCATTCATGCTGATGACTTTAGTCATTTTTGGGCATTGACTTGTACTCACATTTTCCTCATTATGGCATCATAACTGTGACTTCCACTAGTTAGTTGTGAAGGCTGTATTTGTACTCTCACACTTTCTGTTTTGTCCTTCTGTTGACCTGTGAGAGTACTAAGGGAAATACATTAATTTTTTTGTGGTAAGAATGCTTAACATGAGATCTATCCTATGAACAAAATTTTAAGTGCACAATACATTATTGTTAACTTTAGGTACAATGTTACATTCTCTTTACCTCTGTGTTTTAGTGGCCAGGGGAGGCTCCTGAAAGGACATGGCACTACTGGGCATGGTGAGCAGTACCAGGAGAAGGCAAAGAGAATGTCGGGAGGTTCAATCAGATTATTCACCAGTGAGAGGCAGAGAATATACTACTGTATTAGATTTGACTACAGCTAAAGGATTCTCTGGACAGCCAGATTCAGCAGTCAAATTTAGCCTCCTTACTCAGACGTACTTGATCTGGATAGAAAAAGCTCATGACGTATTTATTAAATAAATCTATCCATATCCCCAGATATGAGAAAAAGTTGTTAGCAGATTGTTGGTCTTATAGAAACTCCATTTTTCACCAAGGCACAATAGAAAGCCTCTGTTATAAAGCTCATTCTTATTTAGTGATGACCTAGTAAAGGATTAGAATAGGGAAAAAAGATTAGAAGAATCAAAGTGGAAAAAAATGAATATTATTTATCTTTGTTCATGGAATGTATTTACACATATATATTTGAATGTGTCCTTCCCTTTGGAAATTCACATTATTTTATATTATTTATAAAAATTACAAAGTTACACTAAATTGGGTTAAATAATAGTCAAATTATGATTATCTGAGTCAAGTGCCTACAGTTTATCGCAGTTTCCCATTCTTTCTTTGCTGCCCAGGTCTTCCTGTTCCAATGTAGCACACCACTGATGGAAGCAAAGTGGTAGCCTTAAAAGTGTTGATTTCTTTCTTTCTACTTATGAATATTCCCCTTATCTTCCTTGTAGGAAAAATGAAGTACTTTGCCAGAAGCTACAGTTTCCAGAAAAAGAAAACTATTTATATACATTAAGAAGCCCATAAAATAAGTGGAGCAGATGATACTGTCAATAAAACTTTGAAGGCATGACCTACGATGGTCCAACAGACATTCTCTCCAAAGGTAAGGCACATAGACTATGCCTCATTTATCTTATCTTTTACAGGTAACATAAAGGCCTAATGATTTTACTCATTCCTTGTTCTCCATTTTGCTTTATGCAATATACAAAAAGTGTTTCAGGTGGTTCAAAGACTTAAATGTGCAAAGCAAAACTTCTAAAAATTTTTATATAAGTTAGACTATTTATGACATTGAAGCATAAAGGGACATATCATGAAAGAAAAATATTAATGTAATTACATTACCCAAGATTAAAGATAAGGAGAGAACCTTAAAAGCACTAAGAGAAAAGGAGAGAGTTACTTATAAAGGAGTTTCTGTAAGACTATCAGCTGATTTCTCCAAAGAAACCTTACAGGCAAGAAGGGGCTGGAAAGTATTCGAAGTCATGAAAGGCAAGGACTTACATCTGAGGTTACTCTATCCAGCAAAGCTATCATGGAAAGGCAGATAAAGTACTTCCCAGATATGGTCAAGTTAAAGGAGTTCATCATCATTAAGCCCTTTTAATATGAAATGTTAAAAGGACTTATCTAAGAAACAGAAGAAGATAAAAAATGTGAACAGTAAAATGACAACAAACTCACAACTATCAAAAAATGAGCCTAAAAATACAAAACTAAAAACAAGCTAAGCAAAAAACTATAACAGGAATAGAATCACAGAAATGGAGATCACATGGAGGTTATCAATGGGGGTAGGGGGAGAAAAGGGAATGGGGGAAAAGGTACAGGGAATAAGTAGCATAAATGGTATGTAAAAATTAGATGGGGGAGGTTAAGAATAGTATAGGAAATGTAGAAGCCAAAGAACTTATATGTATGACCAACCCATGGACACGAACTAAGGGCAGGGGGGATGGAGGTGGGAGGTGGTGGATGGCAGAGGGGAATAAAGGGGGGGTTAGGGTGGGACAACTGTAATAGCATAAACAGTAAAATATATTTTTAAAAAAATCTTGAATAACAATATCATTTGCAAAGTTCTTTTTGAATGTAAGATAATATTCACAGGCTCTGGTGATTAGGATAATGATTTTTTTTGAAGGACATTATTTTGTCTACCACAGCTAATGATGTCAAGCACCTTCTCATGTATTTATTTGCCATTCATATATCCTCTTCAGCAATGTCTTTGTTATATTCTAATGGATTGTTTGAGTGTTGTTTTGTTTCACTGTGGAGTAATGAGAGTTCTTCATATATTTTAGACAAAAGGTCTTTGTCAGATCTATTTCTTGAGTCTGTAGCTTGTTTTTTTATTTTAAGGAGGTCTTTCACAGAGCAAAATTTTAATTTTGAGGAAATCCAAGTTATTGATTGGTTTTCTTTTGGTTTCAAACCCAAGAAGTCTTTGCCTACCCCTACATCATGAAGATTTTGTCTTATATTTAAAAACCTTTAGCCCCAAATGGTGTGGGTTATTTGGTTAGGTGTTGTTCGGCAAAATGTCACTACTTGGTTTCCCAGTGAGGGCACGTGCCTGGGTTGAGGATTCAGTTCTTTTCAGAGCATGTATGAGAAGCAACCCATCAAGGTTGCTTTTCTCTCACATCTGTGCTTTTCACACTCTCTTTCTCCCTCTTTTCCCCTCCCTTTAAAAACAAATAAATATTTTTTAAAACTTTTATAACTTTACATTTTATGCTGTATTCCATAATCCATTTTCAGTTAATTTTTGTTCAAAGCATAAAGTTTAGATCATGATTTATTTGCTAACAATTCCATTTCTTTGTTAAGACTTTCTATTATTTCATCTGTTTCAAGTGTGCTAGTAATTGCTCAGGAACATTTTTATCATGGCTACTTTAAAATCCTTGCTTGATCATTGTAACATCTGTGTTATCATGATGTTGGTTGGTGTATTTTGATTTTCTTTTCTTAGTCAAGTTGAGATTTACTTGGTCCTTCATGTAATGAGTGATTTTCTATTGAATTTATTGTGCCATTCTTAGGTCTGAGGTCTCTAACCCACCTGCCTATTCTTTCCAACTTTAAGGCTCTTTTTTTGTCTGTTTTCTACATAATGTCAATGGTCTGTGGTTGTCCCTAGCAGGTGGAATAGCAAAAATTATGTCTAGTCTATCTTTCCAAAACTGGAAGTCTCCAAAATTACTTTTACTGACATTTTGATTATTGAACACAATTATGTCAAAAACTTGGAATTTAGAGTACTTTATGTTAGGTCCTATTGGCAGTGTTTTTGTTGCAGGCAAGTGGTTACTATGTGTGAATGCATTACTGAACTGGGATTTATAATTTCAACATTTAGCTCCAAAATCAAAGGATACATATCTGGATTGATGAAGTTTTAGATATTAATTAGATTTTTCAAATGTACAACTCCTGATATCTTCCCTTGATAGTCCTAGGAGTTTTAAAAGCCAACTGACTTGGCAAAAGTTAAGTATCCCTTCACCTTATAGAACCTCACCCATATAATTCTGTTTCTACTTAGAGTTGTCATATTTCTTTTATACAGATTTTGTCCTCCACAACTCCAGGGTGTGAAGTAATATTCACAATGTTTTCTACTGCAAATAAGGAACAGGAAGTGAAAATAATCATAGTTCCTGGCTTTTAGTTCATTGTCACCTTTTATGGTCTTCAATAATCTTAAGTATTCTTTCTTCGTTTACTAGAGTGGAGTCACTTATTCAGAGTTACCCAGCAATCCTCAGGAGCAAAGTTAATCTCTTAACCTCTCTCTTCCATCCATCCCTAGACTCATTGCTTCAAATGTACCACTGGGAGCCCAAGACTCTTTAAAGGCTACAGTAATATAGGCAAAAGGAAGTGGAGGTAGGGGATTTACAGATGACAGCAAGTGGTATTTCCTTTGGGCTTTCCTTCAAGTACTAGACTTGAGGTTTGCCTATATTTGGCCTTGCTAATGAACAAGTAGTTCCAGCCTTATTTCTAGACTCTCCAAATATCTCTATAAGTTGGAGATTCCCTGAGGGAAGTGATAACTCTATACTCCTACCCTGCCTCAGGGAGAGGGGTCAGAAGGAGATATACCAAGGAGAGAGAAATGCTATGAGAGTCAGCAGTGGAAGGGGGGAGGGCTGAATGTATTTCTCTTCTCACCTGGTTAAGTAATTTTTATCTTTTCCCCCTTTTTTGGGTGGCATAATACAATAACAGAAGGATCAAAGCATGGGAATAGCGATTAGTTTTTAAAGCATAAGGATCTGTGTACCGTACTTTACATTTTTACCATAAAATACAAAAGTACCCAGAGAAGGAGAAATACATGAATAAATATGCTATCTTCATTTTTCCATTAATATTATTAATAACCCAGGAACAACATTGAAAGGTCAGATAAATGAAAGCATCAACACATTCCTAAATACCTGTATTTATAATGTAAAATATCATTTAGGGGAGCATCTCTAAACATTCTTAAAAAAATCAACTGTTTTTGGCAGTTAAAAATATTCATTTATGTAAAATATAACAAATTGATTACAATTAGTTAATTTTTACTAAAACTAGAAACCCCAACTTGCAAATAATATTTATTTATAAATAATTAAAAATGAGTATATTTCTTTAAGTAGCTTTCATAAATTGTATCTTTCTGGCATTAGCTTAAAATAATGAACTTTTATTCTATTTCAAACTCAAATTCTGATAATATATGTAAACTTCTCTGGGTCTCAGGATCATAAAGTGTATCCTTGTCTGATTTAACCATTTATTAAGATCATTATGAGTAAAATAGGAATTTGGGAAGTATTTTGACATAAAACGTGTAAGTTGTTAACATGGTGGGTAGTTTATGCTATTGATTTTAAATATGTTCAAGATTAAGGCCAATAAGTTTGATATGAATTATAAAGTGTTACATAATCTGGCCCCTTTGCCCACCTGGCAGCATCAACCCTCTGGCTCTCGCTCTGAATTGGCTGTGTTGTACTGAAGAAGGGCTGCATGGCTGGAGCTCACGAGGCCTCCTACCTGCTCTTTTCTCCTCTGTTGAGTGCAGAGGGTATGGACAATTCCAAGAAGTTGCTACCTCAGCAACATCTTTCACAAAGAATTATTTCAAAATACTTGAAAAGAGAAGGTCATCTGTTAATAGTATTACAATAACAGGAAGTCAGATTGATTATTGTGGTATCACAGTACTTGTGCTCAAGTAACACTTATTGCACTTAAGAATGGTTCTAAAGTCAGTCAGATAATTTTTGTTACAGTATATTGTTAAAATTGTTCTATTTTATTATAATCTATTGTTAATCTCTTATTGTGCCAAATTGATAATCAGATTTTATCATAGGTATGCATGTATGTACAGGTATGCATAGGTTTCAAAACTCCCTACAGTTTCAGGCATGAAATGGGGGTCTTGGTATACATCCCCCATAGATAAAGGATATTACTGTATATTGGGGCTATGTAGATTAGCATACATTTTCTAGAACACATACTCTTTCAGTAATACATTGTCTTGTTGCTAGAATGGCTTTATTGAGATGTAATTCATGTACTAAAAAAATCACCATTAAAGTGTACAATTTAGTAACTTTTAGTATATCCATAAAATTGTGTAACCACTAATCTAATTCCATAATATTTTCATCTCCCCACTCTGGGGCAAAACCCCACATCCATACACATTTCTCTCATTTCCCCTCCCCTAGCCTTTGTAACTACTAACCTACTTTCCATCTCTATACATTTGCCTATCCTAAACATTTTATATAAATGGAGTCATAATATGTAATGTTTGGTGACTTTCCTTCATTTAACATGTTTTCAAGGTTCGCGCATTTCATAGTGTGTGTAAGTATGTCATTCTTTTTTATTGCCAGTTAATATCCTATTGTATGGATATATGACATTTTGTTTGGATATATTATATCATTTATTCATTCATCAGGTGGAGGACACCTGCATTGTTTCCACTTTTTAACTATCATGAATAATGCTGCTATGAATATTCATGTACAAGTTTTTGTGTAGATATGTGTTGTCAATTACCTTGGGCATAAACTAAAGAGTTGAGTAACTAGGTCAATATTTAACATTTTGAGTACTGTCAAACTCTTTTCCAAAATGACTGCACTATTTTGCAGTCCCACAAGCAATCTATAGGACTCCTAATTTCTTTACATTTTTATCAAAACTTGTTATAGACTGTTATTTTTATTTTAGACACCCAGGTTGGTGAGTCTGAGAGTGTATATTGTATGGTTCTTTATATTCTATTAAATTTGTTAAGGTGTATTTATGGCCCAAAATGTGGTCTAGCTTGGTGAATTTTCTATGTGAGCTTGAGAAGAATGTGTTATCTGTGGTTGTTGGAAAAAGTAGCCTATAAATATCCATTATATTCAGTAGATTGATCATGCTGTTGAAGCAAATCATGCCCTTACTAATTTCTGCATGCTGAACATGTCCATTTCTGATAAAGAAGTATGGAATTCTTTAATTATCAAGTGGATTTATTTATTACTCTTTGCAGTTTTATCAGTTTTTACCTCAAATTTTGACTCTCTGTTGTTAGGCACATACACATTAAAGATTGTTATGTCTCCTTGGAGATCCAAGCATTGAAGATTGGCATCATTATGTCATGCCAATCTTCACCCCAGACAATCTTTGTCTTTTAATTGGTATACTTAGACCATTAACAGGTAAAGTGATTATTGATATATCTGGATTATTATCTGTCATATTTGTTACTGTTTTCCATTTGTTGTCCTTTTCTTTATTTCTATTATTGTTTTCTCCTCTTTTTCTTCCTCTTGTAGTTTTAATCAAACATTTTATATGATTTTCTTTTCTCTTTTCTTAGTGTATCAATTAGACTTCTTTTCTTTTTCAGTAGTTGTCCTAGAGTTGGAATATACATTTAGAATTGATCGAAGTCTACTCTCACATAACACTATAGGATTTCATGGGTAGTTCAAGCATCTTATAATGAAAGCATTCCTAGTTTCTCCATCCTGTCCCTTGTATCATTACTGTCATTTATCTTACTTATATATAAGCGGTAAGCATAGGGTACATTGTTGCTATTATTATTTTTTTACAAACTCCTATTTGTTAGATAAATGAAGAATAAAAAACCAAAAATTTTAATTTCATCTTCACTAATTCTTCTCTATGCTATTTCTTTATTTATGTAGATTTGAGTTACTGATATATAATATTTTTCTCTCTGAGGAACTTCTTTGAACATTTCTTGCAAAGCAATTCTACTATTTCTCTTTCACTTTTGAAGGATACTTTCACAAGATACAGAATTCAAGGTAGTGGGTTTTTTCTCAACACTAAATATTTTACTCAACTCTCTCCTTACCTGCGTGGTTTCTGAGGAGAAACCAGTGTAATTCTTATTTTCCAGATCTGCAGGGAAGGTGTTTTTTCCTTTGGCTACTTTCAAGATTTTTGCATTATATTTGACCTTTTGCCATTTGAATATAATATGTTTAGGTATAGTTTTGTCTTGTTTTGCTTTGTAGTTGCGCTGGGGCCAGGGGGCATTTATCACACTGGGTGTTCTCTGAGCTTCCTGGATCTGTGGTTTGGTGTCTGACATTAATTTGGAAAAATTCTAAGTCATTATGGGTTCAAAATATCTTCTGTTCCTTTCTTCCATTCTTGTGCTCCCATTACATTTGTATTACATGTTTTGTAGATACACAGTTTTTGAATATTTTGTTTCTTTTTTCAGTTTTATTTTTTCCTTTCTGCTGTTCTGTTTTAGAAGTTTTTAATGACATATCCTTAAAGTTTAAAGATCTTTCTTCAGTTGTGTCCAGTCTACTAATGAATCCATCAAAATAGCATTTTTAATTCTTTTTTAAAATTTCCAACTCTCTGCTGACATTACCCATCTGTTATTTTTTCAGTCCCTATTATAAGCTCATCATAATTCTGTTTTAAATTTTACATTTCAATTACAGTTTATATTCAATATTATTTGTAATGCTTTCAGGTATATAGCATAGTGGTTAGACAATAATACATTACAAAGTGGTCTGCCTGATATTTCAAGTACCCCCCTGACATGATACATAGTTATTACAATATTTTAAATATATTTTATTAATTATGCTATTACAGTCATCTCAGTTTTTTATCCTTTGTCCCCCTCTACCTGGTACCCTTCCAACCCACCAGCAATTCCGCCCCCTCCCCCCCTTAGTTCATGTACATGGGTCATGCATATAAGTTGTTTGGCTACTCCATTTCCATACTGCTCTCAAAACCCCCCTGTCTATTCTGTACCTACCAATTTGTACCTCTTAATTCATGCACACCACCCCCACCCAACTGGTAACTCTCCAAATGATCTACATATCTATGATTTTATTTATGTTCTGGTTGTTTGCTTAGTTTTGTTTTTTAGAGTCAACTGTTGACAGTTGTGAATTTAATACCATTTTAATGTTCATAGTTTTGATATTCTTTTTCTTAAACAAATACTTTTAACATTTCATGTAATAATGGCTTGGTGATGATGAGCTCCTTTAGCTTTACCTTGTCTGGGAAGCACTTTATCACCCTTCAATTCTAAACAATAGCTTTGCTGGATGGAGTAATCTAGATTGTAGGTCCTTGCTTTTTATCACTTTGAATACTTCTTGCCAGTTCCTTCTTGCCTGAAAAGTTTCTTTTGAGAAATCAAGTGATAGTCTTATAGGAACTCCTTTGTAGGTCACTCTCTGCTTTTCTCTTGCTGCTTTTAAGATTCTCTCTTTATTTTCAACCTTTGGCATTTTAATTATGATGTGCCTTGTGTGGTCAACTTTGGGTCCATCTTGTTTGGGACTCTTTGTGCTTCCTGTACTCATATGTCTTTCCTTCATCAAATTAGGGAAGTTTTCTTTCATTATTTGCTCAAATAAGTTTTCAATTACTTGCTCTTTCTCTTCTCCTTCAACTACCCTTATGATCCAAATGTTGGTACATTTAACATTGTCCCAGAAGCTCCCTTAGGCTGTCCTTTTTTTTTTTTTTTTGTTATTCTTTTTTCTTCTTGCTGTTCTGATTGAATATTTTTTCTTCCTTATGTTCCAAATCATTGGTTTGATTCTTGGGTTCATCCCTTCCATTGTTGGTTCCCTGTAAATTTTTCTTTATTTCATTTAGTTGCCTGGGTATTTTTATGCTCTTGGAGTACCCAGTAAGTTCCTTGAACATACTAATAACCAGTGTTTTGAACTCTGCATCGGGTGGGTTGCTATCTCCATTTTGTTTACTTCTTTTCCTAGAGTTTTGTTCTGTTCTTTCACTTGGGTCATATTTCTTTTTCTCCTCATTTTGGCAATCTTTCTGTATTTGTTTCTCTGTATTAGGTAGAGCTGCTTTGAATCCCTGTCTTAGTAATGTGTCCTATTATAGAAAAGCACACTGTTAAGTTGGATAGTGTAGAGCCTTAGGTAATCTCCAGGGTAGGGCAACCTGTGTGACGCAGGTTGATGGAATCTCCCATATGGTATCCATGCTATGTGGCTCTGTGTTGGAGAGGGTTCAGAGATAAGACAATGCTTCTGCCTGGCATCTGGAGTTTTTTCAGGGAGGAAGTTTGTCCCCTGTACTCACCCTGATGTCAGACACTTCAGTTTCTCTCTGTATGCCACTGGTGCCCTTCCAACTGTTGCTTCAGCACTGAAACCTAGAGGGAGTGAGTCTGCATCAGTCTTAAGTGTGTTGTGGGCCCTTTAAGAGGAGACTCCTGAGATTCCTGCAGTTTCTTCTGCTTCCCCAAACCCTACTGATTTTTATAGCCAGAACTTGTGGAGACTTATATTCCTGGCAGTGGAACCCCGGCCTGGGTGGTCTGATGTGGAGCTGGATCCTTTGTCCCTAAGGTATCCTTCCTGATTTTTATTTACCACACATGGGTATGGGACCATCTGTTCTGCATCTCCATGTCTCTGTCCCTTCTACCCATCTGGATGAATGTGACTTCTTTAATTTCTTGGTTGTCAGACTTCCATACAGGTCAATTTTCTAACAATTCTGGTTGATATTTGTTTTGTGGTCTGGTTGTAATTTTTCTCTATAGTTGTTCAAGGAGGAGAGCTATGCTTACCTACATCCATCTTGATTGGAAGGCTTTGATTACAATATTGTTGACTGTATTCCCTATGGTATACCTTATATCCTCATGACTATTTTGTGAATACCAATATGTACTTCAAAATCTCTTTAACTTTTTCACCCAGCTCCCCAACACATGCCCAACTATCTCCACTGTGGCAACCACCTATCTGTTCTCTGTGTTTATGAGTCTGTTTCTATTTAATTAATTTGTTTATTTTTCTTTTTACATTCTGCATGTAAGTGAAATCTAATAGTATTTGTCTTTCTCTGTGTGACTTATTTCATTAGTATAATATGCTCTAGGTCCATCCATGTTATTGCAAATGGTAAGATTTTATTTATTTTTTAAAGGTTTTATTTATTTATTTTTAGAGAGGGAAGGGAGGGAGATAGAGAGAGAGAGAGAAACATCAATGTGTGGTTGCTGGGGGCCATGGCCTGCAACCCAGGCATGTGCCCTGACTGGGAATCAAACCTGCGACAATTTGGTTCGCAGCTTGCGCTCAATCCACTGAGCTGTGCCAGCCAGGGCTAGATTTTATTTTTTATGGCTGTGTGATATTTCATCATATATATGTACCTCAGGGTTTTTTTTTATTCACTTTGTTGATTAACCATCAGTTGTTGCCTAGTTTTTTCATTAGAAAAAACTTAACATATTAATTATAGTTATTTTAAATTCATGGTCTGATAATTCTAACATTGTTACCAAAGAAAAATAGGAGTTTGGCTGCCCACTGCCACAAAACACAAATTCTAGAGGCTGAGGCTAGTGGAAAAAGAAAGAGGTTTTCATTTGGATGCTGAATGATCTGGGAGAATGAGGGATTCTCTTTTCAAAGCTCATCTTTTCTTCAAAACCCAGACAACTTCAACAAGACCAAAATGAGAGGCAATATCCAGAGTTTCTACTGCATTTTAAAGTACCATCCTTTGGAGTATGAGGTAGCTGCTAAGAGGTCAGCCAGGTAGCTTAGCTTGTTCCCAGCTGCTATCTGCCTTCAGACTCCCTCTTGGAGGCTGTGTGTGGAGCTGACACAGCCATGGACATAAGGCTGCTAGGGCTGCAAGGTCCTGTGCTCCTGTGCTGGAGAGCTCATGAGCACACTGATGAATTCTCCACTAGATGAGAGGAGAGAGGAGAGAGGAGAGAGGAGAGAGGAGAGAGGAGAGAGGAGAGAGGAGAGGAGAGGAATAGAGAGAGGTATGGAGAGAGACACTCCCACCTGGAGGCCATGACATAGTGCATTGTCTGAGTGCAGGTCCTGAGCAGTGAGTGACCAACAACAGAGAGTCTCTTTGTTCCACTGAGACTATATTTGTTTTGAGTGTGGGATGGACCAGGTTCTTTCTCAGAAAGACTATTCCACTTCCTAAACTTTTTCATGCTTTGTGTGGGCCCACCTCCCAAACAATCCCTTCTTTCTCCAAGCTAGACTGACAGGCCTCTCTGGTCCAGCACCTCCCTGTGCTACCATTTTAACTTCTATTGTGTGTGTTCCTGCCTTACTCTGGTCTCAACCCCAATCTGGTAGTGGAAGGGACCTTCCTCCCCTTATCCAATTATCTTGCTAGTCTTGTACACACTCAGTGTAAAAACCTCCTTCTGCCACTATTATGGCTAATGGGGGATACTCCCATGATGCTCCATCAGCTCCATCCTTCTCATGCCCTAGTCCCCACATGCAACAAGGTGCCTGTACTTGGGCCCCACCAGCAAATAAAGGAATCCTGGAAACCCCGTATAGCCTCTCAGGAGGCTGTCAAGGGCAGCCTCGGTGGGGTGGAGGATGGGATTTCTGCACTGGGGGCATTGCACCCATAAAGCACACCCTTGGTTATCCAGGCAATACAGCCTCATATGCAGAAGCAAAACTCAATGTCTTCCCCATGGCCCCAGGTGGTTCTGACCTCTGTTCATGAGGTGTGTGCCTCAGTGCACAAGTGGCTTGCAGGTCCCATTCCCATGGCCCAGCTCCAACTCCTCTGGTGATCAACCTTTTCACCCAGACCCAGCTCCCTCCCAGTGGTTGGGACAGGCTGTCTACCTGTATCAACAGCTCTTCCATATCTGGTCTGATTCTTATTTTTGCTCTATCTTCTCAAACTATGTGTGTTTTTATTTTTAATATTTATTTATTTTTATTTAGTCTTTAGTATGCCTTGTAGTATTTTTTGAAAGTCTGACATGATTTACTGAGTAAAAGGAACTGAGTAAATAGGTCTTTAGTAATGTGGTAGTAAGGTATGGAAGAAAGAGTTTTATGACTAGGTCTCAGTCTTTTAGTGAGCTTGTGCTTTTTAGCTCCTATATTTTGTAAGTGCTTTTTGGTGGTTTTGCCTTTCTTAAGAGGAACAGAATGGCTACAGGGCATGGACATGGGTGTTTCCCTTCCACAAAGTCAGTTAGACTCTGACAGAACCCTAAAAGTTGGGCTATGATCAAATAGCTTCTCTTGAGGTCAGGCTTGTTAATAACAGAATGCTCTGTCATGGTTCAAAATGGCTACTTCCTGCCTTCTTCTTACAGAACGCTGTGAGAACCTGCAGAGCTTCTGGAGGTGAAACTCACAAAAGTGAGTTTAGGGCCTCCCTAAGACTAGATTCTCTTGGAGTTTGTAACTCTCAGATTTGTGCACAGTGAACTTCTAACAATTTGTCAACTACAGTTCAGATTTTCCTATCCCAGCACTGGTTCATGTGGGGGTTTCGGCTCGTGAGGTTTTCTGCTTGTGCATTTCTGCTCCAGTAAGTTGTAATTATTTGTATACACCTGTCTGTCCCTCCAACTGGGGGCAGCAGTTTGTGCTGTGATCTCAATTCAATGATAGAACTAAGAGGACTTGTTGATTTTTAGTTTGTTCAGCTTTTATTAGTTATTAGTCTGAAGAGGCAACTTCGAAGCTCCTTAGATACCAGATAAGAAAACAAAAATATTTTAAGTCACCAAAAATATTTTAGCTTCTGATACCTACAGCAATAGAAAACATATCCTAACTCTTAAGTCAGATTGACATAAAGTCACACACTAAAGGCTTATTTGCTTTAATTTCTTTTACCTAACTTATCATGTCAGACTTTCAATAAAAAAGGCTTGCTAAATGACATAATCTGAAATTTCTAGAGATCAGTTTTTCTTTCCAGAGGGTCTGTTTTGGTTGTTTGTTGTGATCATTACTGCTTTTTGTTTTGTGACTATCCTGGTGAAATTATGTAGTCTGTATCCCTTGTCGCATACAGTCACTAAAGCTTAGTTAGTTAGGTGATGATTAAATGGAGATTTCCTTGACAGGAAGTGTTCCTGCCTTTGCCACAGGGCTTTTTGTATGAACTGGGGCACATCTTCAATGATTGGGCTGGCACTTTAATATCTGGCCTTAACCTTTGGTTTCTCTTTGAAAGAGCCTCCTGGTCAGCCAAAGATGAGTGAAAAGGGCCTGTCCTGCACATGCTTGTGTTCTAGGTTCCCAGGAGCATGTCAGAAATTTCTAAGCCCCTGTGGCCATCTAACTCCCCAGTTTTCCCCTTTAAATGCTACAGGCCTTTTTTTTTTTTTTTTTTGACCTATGAGTTAGTGATAGGGCTACTTCCACTGAGTGAACTCTGAGTCAGGTCAAATAAAGAAAAGCCCTGAAAATGGAGCTTCTCTAGCAAGTTTTCAAACAAGTTAAATACTGACAATTCTCTGAGGATGATGCTTTTTATGGCACCACAGACTTGTTCTGTCTCCACCAATGGCTGCCAGGCCACTGGTTTTTACGGCTACCATGGTTGTGAGGCTGTTCTTCTTCAGGCTACAATCTAGCTAAGGGTATGGACATGGGAACAGGGAGAGAGAAAAGCCACGAAGCTTGCAGTTCTTACCAAGATTCACCTGTTTTTCTAGCATAAATGTGTAAATAACTGAAGGATTGGTGCACACCTTTGGTTAATATCCAGAGTTCTGAAAATGTTGATTTTTATGATTTTTTTTCCAGTCAGTGTCTCATTACTCTAAGGATGACCAAATTTTTGGAGGTCCTTATTTTACCATGTCAGAGGTGCTTTTCCTGCATTGTGTTAACAGCATATGTTTGTTGTAATTGATTTATTACCATTTAAAGCTCTTTTAGTCATTCTGAGAACTACCTGATATACAGGCACTGCTGGCAGTAATCTTGGTAGCAATGTTTTGCTATCATTACTTGATGTTCAATTTCTCCTCATGTCTCTTTTCTTAAATGTAGCTACAATTAAGAATAAATAAAAGTCTGTCTGGATGTGAGAATGAATGTACTTAAGTTAACTAGAAACTCTAAGGATAAAACTGATCAGCTCATCAGATCCCCAAATGAAAATTTTCTATTGTTATCTTTGCAGGTGGATACATTTTTCTTCAAGCATTTGAAGTAGAATACTATGTTACTTGTAAAAGTAGAAGTCATTGAGAGATCAGAGGAGTTAGGAGAAGGGCAAAGTGATTGCTTTTCCTTTTTCAGTATTCTTAAAACATTTAGTGGTTCTATTTTTTTCTTAAACTATCAAGACAATATGATTTTGACTTTAGGTCTGATGCTCATTTATATAACAATTAAACAAATATTTTTTAAAAAATCAGGCTGGACACAAGTGAATTAATTATATTAAATGTGCTAATAATAATGTATTAAGTTTTAATAGAAAGAAGATTACTGAAGTATTTCCTGTGATTTAAGGTAGCCAGTCTGCAGGGAAAGTTTGGAGATTGTGGACACTTTATGTCACATTAGGCATTGTTAAATAAGATATTTCCTATATATAAGCTGGAGAAAAGGGAGGTGATATAATTGTCTAAAGTAATTTTGTAGAACAATTAAATTTAGATCATAGCAATTTAGAATTTCATTTTTCTCACATTATTCAGTTGAAATGTATTTGGATGAGCCAAAGTTTACTTTATTCTCTCTATATGTAAAAAAAAATGTAGGGCTAGTTAATTGAGTAAGTAAATTCTGAGAAACAAACTGTAGAATGTAAGAACATGAATCTTTAACACATTTATTTATTTATATTGTTGTTCAAGTACAATTGTTCCCATTTCCCCCACACTACACCCCTCCACTCCACCCATACACACCTCCCACCCTCCTAAGTACACTATTTGGCTTTGTCCATGTGTCTATTATACATGTTCCTTGATGGCCCTTCCTCTATTTTCTCCCATTATCCCTCTCCTCCATTCCTTCTGATTACTGTCAGTTTGTTCTTTATTTAAATGTCTCTAGTTATGTTTTGCTTGCTTGTTTGTTTTGTTGATTATGTTCCATTTGAAGGCGAAATCATATGGTACTTGTCTTTCACTGCTTGGCTTATTTCACTTAGCATAATGCTCTCCAGTTCCACCTATGCTGCTGCGAAGGGTAGGAGCTCTCTCTTTCTGTTGCATAGTATTCCATTGTGTAAATGTACCACAGTTTTTTGATCCATGTGTTTACTGATGGGCACCTAGGCTGCTTCCAGCACTTGGCTATTGTAAATTGTGCTGCTATGAACATTGGGGTGCATAGGTTCTTTTGAATTGGTGTTCCAGTGTTCCTAGGGTTTTATCCCAGCAGTGGAATTGCTGGGTCAAAAGGCAGATCTCTTTTTAGTTTTCTGAAGAAATTCCATACTGTTTTCACAGTTTGCATTCCCACCAACAGTGTACTAATGTTCCATTTTCTCCACCACCATGACAGCACTTATTGTTTGTTGATTTGTTTATGATGGCCATTCTGACTATTGTGAAGTGGTATCTCTTTGTGGTTTTAATTTGCATTTCTTTCAGCTAGTGATGCTGGGCATCTTTTAATATGTCTCTGGGCCCTCTGTGTGTCCTCCTTGGACAAGTGTCTGTTCAGATCCTTTGTCCATTTTTTAATTGTTTTTTTTGTCTTCCTGAATTGGAGTCATATCAGTTCTTTATATATTTTGGAGATTGAAGCCTTGTCTTAGTGATCATTTGCAAATACATTTTCCCATATGGTTGGTTCCTTTTCATTTTGCTGATGTTTTCTTTAACCTTGTAGAAGCTTCTTATTTTGATGAATTCCCATTTGTTTATTCTTTCCTTTATGTCCCTTGCACTATGGGGTGTATCAGTAAAAATATTGCTGCATGGAAAATCTAAGATTTTCCTGCCTATGTTTTCCTCTGGGATTTTTAAGGTGTTGAGATTTATATTTAAGTATTTTATCCATTTTGAGTTTATTTTTGTGTATGATGTAAGTTGGTGGTCGAGTTTCATTTTTTTGCATGTAGCTCTCCAGATCTCCCAACACCATTTGTTAAAGAAGCTATTTTGACTCCATTTTATGCTTCTGCCCCCTTTGTCAAATATTAATTGACCATAGAGACTTGGGTTTATTTCTGGGATCTTGATTCTGTTCCATTGTTCTATATGTCTGTTCTTATGCCAGTATCAGACTGTTTTAATTAGTATAGCCTTGTAGTATAGTTTGATATCAGGTATTTTGATGCCTCTGCTTTGTTCTTCTTTCTCAAAATTGCTGCAGTTATTCGTGGTCATTTATGGTTCCATATACATTTTTGAAATGTTTGTTCTATATCTGTGAAATAAGTCACTGGTATTTTAATAGGGATTACATTTAATCAATAAATTGCTTTGGGTGGTATGGACATTTTGATGATGTTAATTATTCCAATCCATGAACACAGCATATGCTTCCATTTATTTGTGCCTTCCTTTATTTATTTTTTCAGTATTGTGTAGTTTTTGGAGTAGAGGTCTTTTACCTCCTTGGTAAGATTTATTCCCAGATACTTTATTTTTGTTCTTGCTCTAGCAAATGGGATATTTTTCCTGATTTCTGATTCTGATCTTTTTTTTTTTTTTTGGTGTATAAAATGCCTTTGATTTCTGAATATTGACTTTGTATCCTGCTGTTTTCCCAAATTTGCTTATTAAGTAATGTAGTGTTTTGGTAGAGTCTAAGGGTTTTCTATGCACACTATCATATCTTCATCTGCAATTGTTGACAGTTTTACTTCCTCCTTTTCAATTTGGATGTCTTTTATTTATATTCGTGTCTAATTGCTATGTTAAGTAAAAGTGGTGAAAGCACACATCCATATCTTGCTCCTGATCTTAGTGGGAAGGATTTTAGTTCTTGCCCATTGAGTGTGATATTGGCTATAGGTTTCTCATATATAGCCATTATTAAGTTGAGGTATGCTCCCTCTATTCCCACTTTGCAGAGTGGTTTTATCATAAATGGGTGTTGTACTCTATCAAATGCTGTTTCTACATCTATTGATAGGATCATATGATTTTTGTTTTTCCTTTTGTTTATGTGGTGTATTATGTTTACTAATTTACAAATATTGTACCATCCCTGCATCCCTGGGATGAATCCCACTTCGTCATGGTGTATGATCTTTTTAATGTATTGCTGGATATGGTTTGCCAATACTTTGTTGAGGATTTTAGCATCATTGTTCATCAGTGATATTGGCCTATAGTTTTCTTTCTTTGTTTTGTCTTTATCTGGTTTTGGGATTAGGATGATACTGGCTTCATAAAAAGAGTTTGGGAGTCTTCCCTCTTCTTGAATTTTTTGGAATGGTCTGAGAAGGATAGGGGTTAGCTCTTCCTTACATGTTTTGCAGAATTCTCCTGTGAATCCATCTGGTCTAGGGCTTTTGTGTGTCAGAAGCTTTTTGATTACTGATTCAATTTCATCAGCTGTCATTTGTCTCTTCAGGCTTTCTGCCTCTTTGCCATTCAGTTTTGGAAGATTATATTTTTATAGAAATTTGTGCACCCAGGTTTTCAAATTTCTTGGCATATGCTTGTGCATAGTAATTTCTTACAATCCTTTGTATTTCTGTGGTATCAGTTGTAATCTCTCCTCTTTCTTTTCTGACTTTATTTATTTGGGTCCTCTCTCTTTTTTTCTTGATAAATATTCTTAAAGGCTTGTTGATTTTGTTTATCTTTTCAAAGAACCAGCTTCTGGATTTATTGATCCTTTGGACTGTGCTTTTAGTTCCTATGTCATTTAATCATTCTCAGATCTCAGTTATTTCCTTTGTTCTGCTTCCCCTGGGCATTGTTGTTGTTCCTTCAGTTCTTATAGATAGGTTTAGGTTGTTTATTTGAAATATTTCTATCTTTTTTAGGTAGGCCTGTATTGCTATGAACTTCCCTCTCAGGACTGCCTTTGCTGTGTCCCATAAATTTTAAGTTGTTGTGAGTTCATTTTCATTTGTTATCAGAAACTTTGATTTCTTCTCTAATCTCATTCTTGACCCATTCATTATTTAATAGCATGCTATTGAATCTCCATGATTTTGAGTTTTTTGGGTGTTTTTCCTTGGAGTTGGTTTCTAGTTTCAGTCCCTTGTTGTCGGAGAAAATGCTTTCAATTTTTTGAAAAAAAAAATGATTTCAATTTTTTTGACTTTGTTGAGGCTTGTTTTGTGCCCTGTCATGTGGTCTGTCTTTGAAAATGTTCAATGTGGATTTCAAAAGAATGTGTATTTTGCTTTTTTGGGATGAAAGGCTCTCTCTATATATCAGTTAAGTCCATTTGATTTAGGGCATTGTTCAATGCCATAATATCTTTGTTTGCATTTATTTTGGAAGATCTGTCCATTTTTGACAGTGGGGTGTTAAAATCCCCTACTACAATTGTGTTGCTGTCAATATCTTTCTTGATGTCCTCCAGGATATTCTTTATGTATTTGGGTGCTCCTATTTTGGGTGCATATATATTTACAATATTTATGTCATCTTGGTGGATTCTTCCCTTGGGTATTATGAAGTGATCTTGTGGGTCTCTCTTTATGTCCCTTTTTTGGAAGTCTATTTTGTCTGATATGAGTATTGCTACCCTGGCTTTGTTTTTCTTGTCCACTTGCTTGGAAAATTTGTTTCCAGCCCTTCATTTTCAGTCTGTGTAGGTCTTTTGTCCTGAGGTGGGTCTCTTGCAGGCAGCATATGTGTCAGTCATGCTTTCTTATCTATTCAGCTATTCTGTGTTTTGATTGGAGCACTTAATCCATTTATGTTTAAGGTTATTATTGATACGTACTGACTCATTGCCATTTTTTTTGTACCTGTGTTCTTCTCTCACTCTCCCTTTTCCTTCCTTTCCTTAAAGCAGTCCCTTTAGCATCTTTTGCAGAGCTGGTTTAGTGGAGGTGTATTCTTTTAGACTTCTTTTGTCTGAGAAGCTTCTTATTTGGCCTTCTATCTTGATTGAGAGCCTTGCTGAGTAAAGTAGCCTTGGTTGCAGACCTCTGGTTCTCATTACTTGGAATATTTCTTGCCATTCTCTTCTGACTTGGAGTGTTTCCATTGAGAAGCCAGCTGTTAGCCTTATTGGGACTCCCTTGTATGTTACTTCCTGTTTCTCCCTTGCTGCCTTTAAGATTTCTCTTTGTCTTGGAATTTTGCTATTTTAATTATGATGTGTTTTGAAGAGGGCCTCTTTGGATTCTTCTTGATTGGGACTCTGTGTGTTTCCTGGATTTGTGTGACTTTTTCTCTCATCAAATTAGGGAAGTTTTCCATCATTACTTTTTCAAATAAGTTTTCTATCCCATACTCTTCTTCTTCTGGTATCCTTATTTTATGGATATTATTATGTTTCATGTTGTCCTACATTTCCCTTAACCTCTCTTCATTCTTTCTGAGCCTCTTTTCCTTTCTTGCTCTTTTTGTGTTTTTTTTTCTACTTTGTTCTCCAGCTCACTGATCTGTTGTTTTGCTTTATTGATTTGCTTTTGATTCCTTCTACTGTGTTCTTCAGTTCAGAAAGTGTATTCTTCATTTCTTCTTGATCCTTGTTGATAGTTTCTACTTCCTGTTTCATGTTGATATAGTTTGCAGTGAGTTCCCTGTAGTTTCCCTGTAGTTTTTGGTAATTCACTGTGAGCTCATTGAGCTTCCTGATAAGCTTTGCTTTGAACTCACTATGTGATAGTTGACTTGCCTCTATTTCATTTAGCATTCTTTCTGCGGCTTCCTCCTTTCCTTTCATGTGTGGATTGTTTCTTCTATTCCCATTGTTTGTGAGACTCTTCTTGTTAGCCTCAGCTTCTGAAATTGATCTGTTTTGGCTCCCTGGGCTTATGGTGTGAACTTCTGTGGTAGAATACCTGTGAGATTCAGTGGTGCCATGTCCTTGATCTCCTGAGCTCAGTGGTCTTGGGTGGTCATTTAAATTGGCTCTGTGTTTGTCTTTGAGTTTTTATTCTTGTTGGGTCTTTCTTTGGTTGGTCCTTCCCACCAGCTGGTTAACTGAGGGTCACTCTGCACACCACTTTTTGTATTTTGTGCTTGTGTGGGCAGGTTGTGTTGAAGCTGGTTCTTCCATGTATATGAGGTTTTGAGGATTCTCTCTTGATCTAGTTCAGTTGTTTGTTCTAGGTAATTTCTCTATGATTTAGTTGTATTTCCAGATAGGTCCTGGATTGAGGTTAATGTGGCTTGCACTGCCTCCTTCACCTTCTTCTGTTATGTGTTGATGATTCCCATGTTGTTGGATTTCCTCTTCCAGTGTGTATCCTGTTGTTTACTGCTTCCACCTACTCTTTTTTGTGATCAGGTGGAGGGGGAAGGCAAAGTGGTTTAAGACAGCAAGGAAATATTCTATGATATTTACAGTAGCAGCCATTAGAGAAGAGATAGGAGACACCTTGGCTTGTGTAGTGGTAACTGTGATATTCCACCCAAGTAGCCACTTTTAGAAAGGTTGGAAAGAAGATAAGACTCTTGTTGGGGAGGGAAGGATTGTGAGTTGGATCTAGAAAGCAGTGAGGTTGTGGGAGGTCAGATTCTAAGGTAAGGTGAGAATAAAGGATTGTAAATAGGTGTAGTAAGTGAGAGAATAGAGTTAACCACCATAGTAATAGAGTTCAGGAAACCATGGAGTGGGCTAAGATCTGGGAGGTGTATTGTGTAGTATTTACAGTTGTATGGAACAGCTATCAGTCAAAATAATAATGGAGCAACAATCATATGACAGAATCTTTGTGATCTGGATAACAAGAATAGGGTGTATAGGACCTTGAGTAGTGTGCTAATGGAACACAAGGGAAGTGAAGGACAGTAAATTAGCAATACACTATGAACGAGAGAACAGGAGAAACCTGTCAAATGATACAATTTAACCAGCCTAGCAAAGAAGACTGAACAGAAAGAAGAGAAATACAAAAATACTATTAAAATAAAAGATGTAAAAATAATGAAAAAACCCCCAATAATACAAATATGCAATAACTTGCAGGTTCTCTGTAATAGCAAAGTGAATTTTGTCTCCCTGCCTCAGCTATTGGGATGCCCCACTTTGCGTCCAACTTTTGTCTTTTCACAGTTCCAGTTTTTTTGTGTCACTGGTGGGAATTTAAAAAAAAGAAGAAGGAGGAAGCAAGAGGAAGTAAAATTGGAAAGAATGAACGAATAAATCCCAAAAGAAAGAGAGAAAAAAGGAGTTGAAAGATAAAAAAATGATAAAAATTAAAAAAAAAATAAAGAATTACTTAAAAAAAAAAAAAAGCCTCTTGCTGTTTTCAAACTAGCCAAACAGTTTTGCTGGTCTTGCTGGCTGCAGCAGGTGAGGGAAGATTGGTTTCACTTTTCTCAGTTCCTGATTCACACTGAGTCAGCTTTGGGTGTACACTCTCCCCAGAGCTAGCCTGGTGCCTCTGCCCGGGGGTTTGACTGTGGGATCCAGGCCCTCCTCAGTTCATACTCTCCCTGGGGTTAGGGTTGTGGGCTCTGTGCTTTTGCAGAGCACACTCTCCTGGGGTTGTGGGCATGCACACTGGTCCAGGCCACCTCAGATCCCACGGGTTGTGGCTGCAAACTCTTCCCAGGGCTATGGGGTTGTTCAGGGCTCTCCACACCACCTCGGGAGTGCTGCCCGGCTGGGTCACGAGGAGGCCAGAGTGATTGCTGAAGGAGAATTCCCCAAACAGTGTCTCTTTTTGCACTTTTTCTTTTTGAAAAATTCCTCCTACTCAAGCCTGCCACACCATACAGTGGCCTGGCCTCTCGCACAGACCAGTTCTCCAGCCAGAATGGGAACTATTGGGGTGAGAACCCATCATGGCTTGACTCTCAACTCCCTCCAGCCGGCATCCACAGACTCCGTGTGTGCTCATTGCCCCTGTGTGTTTGCCCCTTAGTCCTTATTCCCCTCTCTGCGACTTCAAGCAAACAGGTCTCTCCTGGTGCTGCTCGAACCTTGTTTGGCTGGGGAGGGCGCCGTTGACCTGGCTCTCTCCCAAGAACCCTGCAGTAGACCCAGTGGGCACAGGGCCTTGGGATGTTGCTGTCCTGATCTCTGTGCTGGTCCCTGGGACCTTATTGTCCTGAAGCACTCTCCTTACCATCTGGTTGATCAATGTCTGCTACAATTTTTGGTCTCCTACTTTCATATCCGCTGGGGTACTGTTGGTTGTTTGCTCTGTTCCTCCATAGATTGGCTAGGTTTTTCTCCCGTGTGTAAGGGAAGTGAAATCCACTCCCTCCTACCTCACCACCATCTTCCTACCTCTCTGTACCACAGTTTTCTGATCCATTCATTTACTGATGGGCACTTAGATTGTTTCCAACACTTGGCTATTTTAAATTGTGCTGCTATTAACATTGTGGTGCATAGGTTCTTTTCAATTGGTGTTTCAGGGTTCTTAGGATATAATCCCAACAGTGGAACTGCATGGTCAAAAAGCAGTTCCATTTTTATTTTTATGAGGAGATTCCATACTGTTTTCCACAGTGGCTGCACCAGTCTGCATTCCCACCAAGAGTATACTAGGGTTGCCTCTTCTCCACAACTTCTCCAACACTTGTTTGTTGATTTGGTTATGATGGCCATTTGGACCGGTGTGAAGTGGTATCTCATTGTCATTTTAATTTGTTTGTCTCTGGTGGCTAGTGGTGTTGAGCATCTTTTCATATGTCCCTGGGCCTCTGTATGTCCTCCTTGGAGAAGTGTCTATTCAGGCCCATTTTTTAATTGGGTTGTTTAACTTCCTGGAGTGTAGTTCTGTGAGTTCTATATATATTTCAGAGCTTGATATCATTCTTAACTCATTCATTGTTTAATAGCATGCTATTTAATGTCCTTGAATTTGAGTATATTTGAGTTTTTTCCTTGAAGTTGGTTTCTAATTTCAGGCTTTTCTGGTCCAAGAAAATGCTTGATATATTTTCAATTTTCTTAAATTTATTGAGGCTTGTTTTGTGTCCTATTACTTGGTCTATCTTTGTAAATGTTCCATGTGCATTTGAAAAAAATGTGTATTTTGCTTCTTTGGGATGAAAGTTTCATGTAAGTCCTTTTGATCTAGGACATTGTTCAATGCTGCAATATCTTAGTTGATATTTTATTTGGAAGATCTATCCATCTTTACAGTGGGGCATTAAAGTCTCCTAGTATAAGTGTGTTAATGTTTATATCTTTCTTGAAGTCCTCCAAGATTTTCTTTGTATATTTGGGTACTCTGTTGAGTGCATATATGTTTACAATGTTTATGTCTTCCTGATGGGTTCTTCCCTTGAATATTATGATATTGCCTTCAGTGTCTCTTTTTATGGCCTTTGTTTTGAAGTCTATTTTGTCTGATATAAGTATTGCTTCCCCAGCTTTTTTTTTTTTCCTATTTGCTTGGAATACTTTTTTCCAACCCTTCACTTTCATTCTGTGTATATATTTTTTTCTGAGGTGGGTCTCTTGTTGGTGGCATATGTGGAGGGCATGTTTTCTTATCCATTCAAATACCCTATGTCTATTCATTGGGGCATTTAATCCATTAACATTTAAGGTTATTACTGATAGCTACTTACTAATTTTATTCCCTTTGTACCTGTGGTCCTCTCTCTCTCTCACTCTTTTTCTTCCTCTTCCTATAACAGTCCTTTTAGCATCTCTAGCAGTGCTGGTTTGTTGGAGGTGTATTTTTATATGCTTCTTTTGTCTTGGGAACTCCTTGTTTTGCCTTCTGTTTTAAATGAGAGCCTCGTTGGATAGAGCTGTCTTGCTTGTGGGCTTTTGCTTTTCATTACTTGGAATATTTCTTGCCAGTCTTCTGGCTTGTAGTGTTTCTAGCTTATAGAGAAATCAGCTTCTAGCTTTATTGGGTCTCCTTTGTATGTTACTTCTTGTTTCTCCATTGCTGCTTTTAAGATTTTCTCTTTTTCTTAAAAACTTGTCATTTTAATTAGGATGTTTTTTGGAGTAGGCCTCTTTAGGTTCATCTTAATTGGGATCTTCTGTACTTCCTGAATTTGCATTGTTTTCTCCTCTCCAGGTTCAGAAAGTTTTCTGTCATAATTTTTTCAAACAGGGTTTTTAATCCTTGCTCCTTTTCTTCTCCTTCTGGTATCTCTATGATTTGAATGTTGTTGTGTTTCATGTTGTCTTGCAATGTTGAATAAGCTATCTTCATATTCACTGAGTCTTTTTTCATGCAACTGCTCTACCTGGGTATTTCTACTTTGTCTTCCAGCTCACTAATTTGGTCCTCTGCTTCATCCAGCCTGCTTGTAATTCCTTCTAGTGTGTTTTTATTTCAGAAATTGTATTCTTCATTTCTTTCTGGTTGTTGTTTATAGTTTCTATTTTCTTTTTCATACTGTTATAGTTCTCGCTCAGTTCCTTGTAGTTGTCTGTGAATTCCTTGAGCATCCTTATAGCAATTCTTTTGAATTCTATATCTGATACTTTCCTTGTCTCTATTTCATTTAGCTCTTTTAGTGGGGAATCTTCCATTCCTTCTATTGCAAGTTCTTTCTTTGTCTCCCCATTTTAGGTGACTCTTTTTATTTGTTTCTGCAATTCCTGATGCTCTGGTTTGCTAGCTATCTTCATAAAGTGAACTTCTGTGGTAGGCATTCTGTGGGACTCAGTGGTGTGGTCTCTTTGATGTCCTTCTCTGGATGCTCTATGTTTGCCCTTTTTTCCCTTTGTGTGGGCTTTCTTGTTGTACTTGGGTTTTCCCTATTGGTGGCTTCATTGTTGGTTGGATCTCCCCTCCAGCATACTTACTGGTAGTCACAACTCCCACCTTATCCTATTTGTTATCTGGGTCTGGATGAAGGAGGAATGGATTAAGACAGCAGGAGATTATTCTATGGGATTTAAAGTATCAACAAGTAGAGAACAGTTAGGAGATCCTTTGGAGAAATACAGCAATAACCATGATATTTCAACCAACTAGAAACTTTTTATAAAAAGTGAAAAGGAGATAAGATTCTTTTAGAGGGGAAAAAAGAATGTGAGCTGATCCAGGAAGCAGACTGTTTATGCTGGGTTAGATGGTGAGATATAGTGAGAGGAAGGGATAGAAAGTTGGCATAGTGTGGGAGAGAATGAAGTTAACCACAACAGTAATAAAGCTCAGGAAGATAGTGAAATGAACCAAGAACCAGGAATGGTGCTCTGTAGGAATGGGAACATGAATAATATGACAAGAAATATGTGATCTAAATAAAAAGAATAAAAAATAAAAGACCAAGACTAGTGTGGTATTGGAATATGAGTGAAGGAAGAGAAATTAGAATGCAATATGTGAGAGAGAACAAATAAAACCAGTCAACAATGCAATTAAACAAAACATGGAAAACTAAACAGAAAGAAGAGAAATTAAAAAATAAAATAAGAATAATAACAACAAAAATTAAAAATAAAAAGTAGAAAATAAAATGCAAGTTCTGTAGGATAACAAATTGAATTTTGTCTTAGTTGTTGGCATTAGTCTTCTGATCTCTCTCTAGATCAGTCTTTGATCCTTTTACTGCTCTAGGTCTTATTGTCTTACACTTGGAAGAAAAAGGGTGGGTGGAGCCTCCTGCTGACTTTAAATCCATCGAGGGGCTTCTGCTGGTCTTCCTGGATGCTACAGGCAGAGGGTGGCTGGGCTCTGTTTTTTCTCCTTTCCCCAGTTCTGCTTTGGGGGCTGGTCTGGGCTCCAACATTCACAGGTGTCCAGCCTGCAGCCCAAGACCTCAGAGTGCTGCATGGCCCCCACTGACCTTATGGGCCAGCTGTTACCTTTTATCCACCTCATTGTGCCACACTTTGATTAGTCCATGAGGTGTGCTGACTGGGAGCAACTCTCATCCCTCTTCCCTCTTTGCTGGTCTGGGTGCTGTGTAAGCACAGTGTCCCTTCAGGGCAGTTTAGTTCCCTTATTTAAAAATTAAGACTGGGCACTGCTACCCCACTGAGCCCCTGCTGTTTCACTTTGATTAGCCTGTGAGGTGCCCAGATTTGGGGCAAATCGGTCCCTCCTCCTCTTCCTCCTTCTTTCCTTGTACAGCTGCTATGGATGAGAGTTCCTTGCACAGCAGCTGAGAACCCTTTTTTGAGCGCATTCTCCTTGGTTGCGGACAGCTGTTCCTAACAAGTGCCTAGCTTTTCACACAGCACAACTCTCTGACCAGTCCTGAGACTATCTCAGTTAGGGTCAGTCTCAGCCCAATCTTCTCCCATCTCCAGATGTTACCTGCCTCCCCAGTTTCTCTTGTACTGTCCCATTGGGCAACCACAATCCCAGCAGGGGAATACCACCTACTTACTATGTGTCTCCCACTGCATCTTTATGTCCCTAGCAACTTCAAGCATCCAGATCTCTCCTGACGTGGAACTGGCTTCCCTGAGCTGGGAGGGTGGGATCTGCAAAGTGACAACTGCTGATCCTACTCTCCTCCAAAGCCCCTGCAGCAGCCCTGGTCCCTGTCACCAGGCTGGGGTCTGCAGAAACCCTGGCCTGTTGCAGGTCCCAGGGACCATTAGCCTACACAATCTCCTTACCGATTGTTTTAAAACATTCTCTCTAGTCTTTGTTTTCCAAACTTCATATCAGCTGGGATTCTGTTGGCTGTTCACTCTGTTCTTCAGAGGATTGAATAGCTGTCCCAGTTGGGTGCACAAGTGAGTTCAGCTCCCATCTACCTCACCTCCATCTTCCTTCCCCACAAATTTAAGTTGTTATTATTCATCTGTTAAGCAGGCCAGAAAAATTCCCTACTGAAAGATACTTTAATAACTTGTATCAAGGTATTTATTTGGTCATTAATACAGTCAATAGACATTTATTTAATGTCAACTATGTGAGAGGTACTTGCAATATATGAGAGAAAAAATAGAAAGAACCCTCAGTGGCACATGGTAAAAATCTAGCCCTTCTTCCCATTCTATCCTTTCTAAAATCAACAGGGATCAAATAGATACATCTTGAGATAAATGTTACGAAAGAACCAAACAAGGCCGCAATATTAAAAAAAAAAAGAATAGGAGTGAGAAGAGTGGGATGTACCCACTGTAAATAGTACAGACCCTGGAGACTGCTCTGATATTGAATCCCGTTGGATGCAGAGGCTGGTTGACTGTTCGTTAGGCTGGGGAACAGCATAAACAAGAATCTTGAGGCTGGAAAATAACTAGAGTATACCATGAACTGAAAAAAGTGGATGGTGTATGGTAAGAAGTTGGTGGTAGGGGAGAGTGAGCAGACCAAGTAGAATATGATAAAGTTGGAAAACAGGCAAAGTCCAGATCAAACAAGGCCTCACAGCAGGAAGTTCAGGACTTTTCTCTCAAGGATACAGTGCTTACATTTATTCAGCAAATGGTAGAATATTTGGGGCTAGATGGTAAAATGGAACACCCTTAGGACTTGGTTCCTTTTATGTTAAAACAATGTTAGTTCCAAAAGTATTTCTGTCAATGAAGTAGATACATTTAATTCTCTCCATTAAGTAGAAACATTTGCATGTATCTGTGGTAGGTCAAAGGACTTCCAAGTCAGATTCTCATGGCCTAAAATATCTTGCATAGTTTATTAATGAGAGAAGGCAGTTTTAGGCTGAAAAATAAAAGACTGTCTCAATAATAATAACAATGGCTGACATTTGTTGAGCACTCACTGTTATCAGTACTTTATGTGAATTAACTCATTCACTCCCCAAACCCTTTATAATGACTATTTTTATCTCCATTTTAAACATCTGGAAAGACAGAAAGAACTTAAATAAATTGCCCATGGCCACATAGTTAGAAAGTGAGAGAACCGGGGTATGAAGCCCCATAGTCTGATATCCGAGGCCAAGGCTGTGTTCATTCACAACACCTTTCTGACTACTGCTAGGATTATTTTCTATATGTCAACGTTTGGTTTAGGGAAGTTGATGTCTGGAAGGTCAGTCATCATCTTTTGTTTCGAAAACTAAGTTACTATTAGATGATGCCTGATACACATATAGAACTTGACTCAGAAAGATTTGAACTTTATTTTATAACTTACAGGAGTGAATATAGATTTTTATGGATCTTGTAGCCATGTGTTTGTCCTAGCATAATAAGTACATATAATTATATATAGTGTACAGGGTGTGGCAAAAGTAGGTTTACAGTTGTAAGTATGCAGAACACAGTTTATTCTGGTTATTATTTATTAACTATTTTATTTTCTAGCTGAACAACTATGAATCTACTTTTCCCCCACCCAGTATAATAGTAGAATTAAAGTGTTTTATAATGGCTGATAACAGAATAATTTATATATATATATATATATTTTTTTTTAATTTTATTTTAATCATTGTTCAAGTACAGTTTTCTTCCTTTTACTCCCATTTCAGACCACCCACCCAACCCTCCCCACTTCACTTCCATTACCACCCTCCCCCTAGATTTTGTCCATGTGTCCATTAAATTTGTTCCTATAAACCCGTCCCATTCTCCCCTGAAATTCCCTCTTCTCTCCCCTCTGGACACTGTCAGTCTGTCCCCCATTTCAGTGTCTTTGGTTATATTTTGATTCTTTCTTTGTTTTGTTGTTTAGGTGCCTGTTAAACATGAGATCATATGGTATTTGTCTTTCACTGCCTGGCCTATTTCGTTTAGCATAATGCTTTCCAGCTCCATCCAAGCTGTTGCAAAGGGTAGGAGGTCCTTCTTTCTTTCTGCTGCATAGAATTCCATTGTGTAAATGTACTATAGTTTTTGGATTCATTCATTTACTGATGGGCACCTAGGTTGCTTCCAGCACCTAGCTATTGTAAATTGTGCTGCTATGAACATTGGGATGCAAAGGTTCTTTTGTATTGGTGTCTTAGTGTTCTTAGGATATAGTCCCAGCAGTGGAATTGCTGGGTCAAAAGGCAGATCTATTTTTAGTTTTCTGAGGAAGTTCCATACTGCTTTCCATAGTGGTTGTACCAGTCTGCAGTCCCACCAGCACTTCACTAGGGTCCCCTTTTCTCCACAATCTCTCCAACCCTTGTTGTTTGTTGTGTTGTTTATGATGGCCATTCTGACTGGTGTGAAGTGGTATCTCATTGTGGTTTGAATTTACAACTCTTTGATAGCTAATGATATTGAACATTGTTTCATGTGTCTTTGGATCTTCTGTATGTCTTCCTTGGAGAAGTGTCTGTTCAAGTCCTTTGCCCATTTTTTAATTGGGTTACTTGTCTTCTTAGAGTGCAGTATTGTAAGTTCTTTATATATTTTGGAGATTAAACCCTTGTCTGAGATATCATTGGCAAATATGTTTTCCCATACAGTTGGTTCTCTTTTTATTTTGATACTGTTTTCTTTAGTAGTGCAAAAGCTTTTTATTTTGAAGAGGTCCCATTTGTTTATTCTTTCCTTTATGTCCCTTGCTCTAGGGGACATGTCAGTAAAAAAGTTTCTGCGTGAAATATCTGAGATTTTCCTACCTATGTTCTCTTCTAGGACTTTAATGGTGTCACGGTTTATATTTAAGTCTTTTATCCACCTTGAATTTATTTTTGTATATGGTGTAAGTTGGTGCTCGAGTTTCATTTTTTTACACGTAGCTGTCCAGTTCTCCCAACACCATTTGTTGAAGAGGCTATTTTTACTCCATTTTATGTTGCTGCCTCCTTTGTCAAATGTTAGTTGACCATAGAGACTTGGGTTGATTTCTGGGCTCTCTGTTCTGTTCCATTGGTCCTTGTGCCTGTTTTTATGCCAATACCAGGCTGTTTTGATTACAGTGGCCTTGTAGTATAGTTTAGTGTCAGGTATTGTGATCCCTCCTACTTTACTCTTCTTTCTCAAAATTTCAGCAGCTATTTGGGGTCGTTTATGATTCCATATAAATTTTTGAAGTGTTTGTTCTATGTCTGTGAAATAAGCCATTGGTACTTTAATAGGTATTGCATTGAATGTGTAAATTGCTTTGTGTAGCATGGACATTTTGATGATATTAATTCTTCCAATCCATGAACACGGTATATGTTTCCATTTGTTTGTGTCTTCCTTGATTTCATTCCTCAGTGTTATGTAGATTTCTGAATACAGGTCTTTTATCTCTTTGGTTAGGTTTATTGCTAGGTATTTTATTTTTCTTTTTGCTATTTCAAATGGGATTTTTTTTTCTTGATTTCTGCTTCTGCTGTTTCATTGATGGTGTACAGAATTTGATTTCTGTATATTGACTTTGTATCCCACTGTTTTGCCAGATTCCTTTATTAGGTCAAGCAGCTTTTTGCCTGAGTCTATAGGATTTTCTAAGTACACTACCATGTCATCTGCAAACAGTGACAGTTTTGTTTCCTCCTTTCTGATTTGGATGCCTTTTATTTCTTTTTCCTGTCTGATCGCTGCGGCTAAAACTTCCAGTAGTATATTGAATAGAAGTGGTGAAAGTGGACAGCCTTGTCTTGTTCCTGATCTTTTGGAAAAGATTTTAACTTTTGCCCATTGAGTATGAGGTTGGCTCTAGGTCTCTTATACATGGCCTTTATTATGTTGAGGAATGCTCCCTCTATTCCCACTTTGCAGATTGGTTTTATCATAAGTGGGTGCTGTACCTTATCAAATGCTTTTTCTGCATGTATTGATATGGTCATGTGGTTTTTGCCTTTGCTTTTGTTTATGTGATGTGCCACATTTACTGATTTGTGAATATTGTACCATCCTTGCATCCCTGGAATGAATCCCACTTGGTCATGGTGTATGATCTTTTTAATGTACTGTTGGATGCGGTTTGCCAGTATTTTGTTGAGGATTTTAATATCAATGTTCTTCAGCGATATTGGCCTGAACTTTTCTTTCTTTGTTGTGTCTCTATCTGGTTTTGGAATTAGGATGATGTTGGCCTCATAAAAAGAGTTTGGGAGTCTTCCATTTTTTTGGGGGGGGCGAATTTTTTTAAATAGTCTGTGAAGGATAGGAGTTAGCTCTTTCTTAAATGCTTTGTAGAATTCTTCTGTGAAACCATCTGGTCAGGGCTTTTGTGTTTTGCGAGTTTTTTGATTACTGCTTCAATTTCTTTTGCTGTTATTGGTTTCTTCAGGCTATCTGCTTCTTTTCCATTGAGTTTTGGATGACTATATTTTTCTAGAAATTTGTCCATTTCATCTAGGTTTTCAAATTTCTTGGCATACAGTTCTTTGCAGTAATTTCTTACAATCCTTTGTATTTGTGTGGTACGTGTTGTAATCTCTCCTCTTTCATTTCTGATTGTGTTTATTTGGGTTTTCTCTCTTTCTTTCTTGATGAGTCTGGTTAACCGCTTGTCGATTTTGTTTATCTTTTCAAAGAACCAGCTCTTGGATTCATTGATCCTTAGAATTGTGCTTTGAGTCTCTATGTCATTTAATTCTGCTCTGATCTTGGTTATTTCCTTCCTTCTCCTTGCTCTGGGCTGTCTTTGTTGTTGTTCCTCGAGTTCTTGTAGACGTACAGTTAGGTTGTTTGTTTGGAATGTCTCTGACTTTTTCAGGCGGGCCTGTATCGCTATGAACTTCTCTCTCAGGACTGCCTTGGCTGTGTCCCATAAGTTTTGGGTTGTTGTGAGTTCATTTTCATTTGTTTCCAGAAATGTTCTGATTTCATCCCTAATATCATTCTTGACCCATTCATTGTTTAATAGAATGCTATTTAATTTCCATGATTTTGGGTGTTTGGGTTTGTTTCCTTGGGGTTGGTTTCTACCTTCATTCCCTTGTGGTCTGAGAAAATGCTTGGTATGATTTCAATTTTCTTGAAATTGCTCAGGCTTGTTTTGTGTCCTATCATGTGGACAATCTTTGGAAGTATGCCATGTACATTTCAAAAGAATGTGTATTTAGCTTCTTTGGTATGGAAGGTTCTTTATATATCAGTAAAGCCCATTTTATCTACGGCATTGTTCAATGCCGCAATATCTTTGTTCATATTTTGTTTGGAAGAGCTGTCCATTGTTAATAGTGGAGTGTTAAAATCCCCCCACAATAATTGTGTTGCTGTCAATATCTTTCTTGAAGTCCTCTAAGATTTTCTTTATGTATTTGGGTGCTCCTATGTTGGGTGCATATATATTTACAATATTTATGTCTCCTTGGTGGATTCTTCCCTTGAGTATTATGAAGTTACCTTCTGGGTCTCTCTTTATGGCCCTTTTTTGGAAGTCTATTTTGTCTGATATGGGTATTGCTACCCTGGCTTTTTTTTTTCCTGTCCACTTGTTTGGAAAATTTGTTTCCAGCCCTTCACTTTCAGCCTGTGTAGGTCTTTTATCCTGAGGTGGGTCTCTTGTAGGCAGCATATGTGTGGGTCATGTTTTCTTATCCATTCAGCTATTCTATGTCTTTTGATTGGAGTATTTAATCCATTTATGTTTAAGGTTATTATTGATAGGTACTTATTCATTGCCTTTTATGTACGTGTGTTCCTCTCTCACTCTTTTCCTTTCTTTCCTGAAAGCAGTCCCTTTTGCCACTGTTGCAGAGCTGGTTTAGTGGAGGTGTATTCTTTTAGACTTCTTTTGTCTGAGAAGCTTCTTATTTGGCCTTCTATCTTGATTGAGAGCCTTGCTGAGTAAAGTAGCCTAGGTTACAGACCTCTGGTTCTCATTACTTGGAATATTTCTTGCCATTCTCTTCTGACCTGGAGTGTTTCCATTGAGAAGCCAGCTGTTAGCCTTATTGGGGCTCCCTTGTATGTTGCTTCCTGTTTCTCCCTTGCTGCCTTTAAGATTCTCTCTTTGTCTTGAAATTTTGCCATTTTAATTATGATGTGTCTTGAAGTGGGTCTCTTTGGGTTTCTCTTGATTGGGACTCTGTGTGTTTCCTGGATTTGTGTGACTTTTTCTCTCATCAAATTAGGGAAGTTTTTCATCATTACTTTTTCAAATAGGTTTTCTATCCCTTGCTCTTCTTCTTCTCCTTCTGGTATCCCTATTATATGGATATTATTACGTTTCATATTGTCTTGCATTTCTCTTAATCCCTCTCAATTCTTTCTGAGCCTCTTTTCCTTTTCTTGGTCTTTCTGGGTGTTTTCTTCTACTTTGTCCTCTAGCTCGCTGATCCGATCTTCTGCTTCATCAATTCTGCTTTTCATTCCTTCTACTATGTTCTTCAGTTCAGAAATTTATTCTTCATTTCCTCTTGGCCCTTGTTGAAAGTTTCTATTTCCTTTTTCATGCTGATGTAGTTTTCAGTGAGTTCATTGTAGCTTCCCTGTAGTTTCTGGTAGCTCATTGTGAGCTCATTGAGCTTCCTGACGATCATTGCTTTGAACTCAATATCTGACAGTTGAATTGCCTCTATTTCATTTAGCATTCTTTCTGAGGCTTCTTCCCTTCCTTTCATTTGGGGATTGTTTCTTTGTCTTCAAATTTTTTGTGAGACTTTTCTTGTTAGCCTCTGCTTTTAAATTGATCTGTTCTGGCTCCCTGGGTTTGTGGTGTGATCTTTTCTGGTATAATAGCAGTGAGTTTCAGTGGTGCAGTTTCCTTGATTTCCCAAGCTCACTGGTGTTGGGCTGTCATTTAAGTTGGCTTTTTGTTTGCCTTTGGGTTTTGATTGTTGTTGAGTCTTTCTTTGGTGGTTCCTTCCCAACAACTGGTTCAACCAGGTCACTGTGTCCACCACCTCCTGTATTTTGTTGTGCTGGTGAGGGCAGGTTGTGTTGAAGCTGGTTCTTCTGTGTGTATAAGGTTCAAAGAATTCTCTCTTTCTCTTGTCCAGTTGTTTGTATTGGGTACTGTCTCTACTGTTTAGTTGTATTTCCAGATAGGTCCTGGATTGAGGTTTGTGTGGTTACTACGCCCTCCTTTACCTTCTTCTGGTGTTATCTGTTAGTGGTTCCTTTGTTGTTGGGTTTCCTCTTCTAGTGGGTATGCTGGTGTTCACCACCTCCACCTATTCTTTTTTTGTCATCCTGTGATATTTACAGTAGTAGCAAGTAGGGAAGAGATAGGAGATCCTTTGGCTATGTATAGTGTTAACTGTAATCTTCCACCCAGCTAGCTGATTTTTAGAAAGGATGGAAAGAAGATAAGACTCTTGTTGTGGAAGGAAGGATTGTGAGTTAGATCTATAAAGCAGGGAGGTTGTGGGAAGTCAGATTCTGAGGTAAGGTGAGAGTAAAGGATAGTAAATAGGTGTAGTGTGTGAGAGAATAGAGTTAACCACTACAGTAGTAGAATTCAGGAAACTTTGAAATGGGCTGAGATCTGGGGGCGGGGGGAGGGTGTTGTGAAGTAATTACAATTGCATGGAACAGCAGTTATTTACAATAATATTATGGCAACAATTATATGACAGAATCTATGAGATCTAGGTAACAAGAATAGGGATTACAGAACCTCGAGTAGTGTGCTAATGGGGCACAGGTGAGTTAAAGGACAGTAGATTAGCAATACAGTATGGAAAGAGATATCAGGGGAAAGCTGTCAGGTCATACAATATATCCAACCTAGCAAAGCAGACTATACAAAAAGAGGAGGGATAGAAAAATACTATTAAAAAAGGATGTAGGGATTCTGGAAAAATAATAATAATACAAATATGCAATAACTTGCAGGTTCTCTGTAATAGCAGAGTGAAATTTATCTTACTGTTCCAGCTGTTGTGATGCCCCTTCTTTGGGTTCAGCTTTGGTCTTTTCACAGATCCAGGATTTTGTCTCACTTGTAGGTATTTAGAAAAAATTTTAAGAAGTGAAAATAGAAAAGGCAGATGAAGGAAGGAAGAAGAGATGAAATTGGAGGAAAGGAAGGAGGAAGGAATAAAACAAGAAATCAGGAAAGAGAGGAAAAAGAAACCAAAAGAAAATAAAAACAATAAAAATTAAAAAAATTAAAAATTGTTAAAAATATAGAATCAAATTAAAAAGTCTCTTGGTTTCAAAGCGGCCAAACCGGTTTTTCTGCTCTTGCTGGCTGGGGCAGGCTGAGGGGTGATTGGTATGGCTTTTCTTCCTTGGCCAGGGGAGCTAGGAGCTTGCACTGGCTCCTCAGCCTTGTGCCCTGGGTGTGAGAATCAGGTCTTTTCCCAGGGTTACTGCTGTGCACTGGGGTGTGGGGATGCTCTCCCAGTGTGTGCATGCCTGCACGCCCACGGCTGAGTGGCAGGGAGGCTAGAGCGACTGATCACTTTAGGAGAATTCCCCAAACAGTGTCTGTCTATTCACTCCTTCCTCTTGAGAAATTCCTCCTATTCAAGCCTGCGCTCACCACAGTGGCCTGGCTTCTCCTCCGCCAAACTCTCCAGCCAGAGCGGTGACTGTGGGGTTCAGGGCCTGCTGCGCGACCCAGCCTCTCTGGTGTCCACAGCCTCCAAAGGTGTTCACAGCCCTTGTGTGTTTGCTAGCACTTGGATTCCTCCCAGTGCTGCTCAGACCTTGTTTGGCTGGGGAGGGAGCAGTTGTCCTGGCTCTCTCCCAAGGACTCTGTGGCAAACCCAGCAGTGGGCCCTGGTCCTAGGACTGCAGCCCTTGGACCACACTCTGGTCCTGGTCTCTGAGACCCTACCTTGTTGCAGCATTCTTCTTAGGGTCCAGTTTTTCAGTTCTGCCACAATCCCTGGTCCCCTATTTTCACATATGCTGAAGTATGTTTGTTGCTTGCTTCGCTATTCCATAGATCAGTAAGGATTTTCTCCCCTGAGCAGAGGGAAGCCAAATCTGCTCCTTCCTACTTCGACGCCATCTTAGCCCCTTATAACAGAATAATTAAGGAATGAACAGAGGGAGAATTAGAAATGACTGAAGAAATATAAAAGAAGACAAAAGCATAAATCACAAGCATAAATGTGAATAATTGAAAAAATTGATAAAAGCCAGCTATCATCTTAAAGCCAGTTATCATCTAAAAGAAATTTTAAGTGTATCTTAATTACTTCATTATAAGCATATAATGATGTTAACATAAAATTGAATTAATTTGTTTCTGAATACTCCAAATTTAGAGAAATCTTCAGAATGCTTAAATAAAATATTAGCTTTTGATATCCACTGTTATTTCATAGTTAAATATGACTTTACTATTAATGATTCCTAAAATATGTTAACATTTAAAGTACTGATATTTACAAATAATGATAACATTTTACAAGTACTAGAGATACAGTGATACAGGAAGTCACCATGGATTTAGTATTTTATCAACAATTTCATAGTTTCCCATTTTTAGGTATCAAAATACCCCATCACAAATATGATGTTATCAGAACTATATTAAATGGAGAAATATGATACAAGCACAATATTCTCAAAAACCTGTGTTGAGATTGACAATGAAATTACATGGTGCTGATTCACTACGTCCCTATATGAACCAATAGGTAGCCCCAACGTACCAGAGCTGCCTGGGAATTGAAACCATATTATTCCAACTGAATAGACTCCCAAGGAAGTCCAGTGCCCTAAAACATTCACTATGAAATCTTTTAGATTCTAGTCAATTTTAGTAGGAAGTCCTTGAATCTTTGCTAATTTTGACTTTAAGTTTTCTACCTTCCTATGTGGTCAAAAATTTTAATTTGACACTTTTTCATTCTAAGTTACCATTTAGTCTGATGCCTTTTCAAAATTAATATAGCCTGATACCTTTTCAAAATTAATATAGTCTGATATGTTTTTGGTTAGAAATATCACATGAAATATATGGATACTTTCTTATCACACATGCTATTATTCTGTCTAATCTTTATTAATAAGACAATGATGAAAAAACATGTATGGTTCACAAATATGATCTGATTTACTCTATGAAATGTGAATACCACAACTTTTCTACTGAAAAATAATTTAAAGTGGTTCTTTAAAACAGAAACAATTTTGTTAATTTTTTATTGGCAGGTAAATATGAAGCACACTTGTGGCTAGAAATACAAAAGGTTTTAGTTGTGTTTCTTATAAATGCTATTTTTGCTGCTTTTCACACTTTATATTATATCATCAATTTTAAAGAAAAATTTAATTTATTAGTAGTATTTTCATTTTGTTTTTCCATTTGTTATTTCAAGTAGAATTAGAAACTGCTGTAGTGAAACTGTCTTAAAATATTAGCATTAGCTAATTTCAATAAATACAGTAAGGCCCATCATTTAATAAGCTTGATTTGCAAGTAAAGGTAGTAACTATTTATATGGGTACAAAGGATAAATTTCTATAAAATTTTCATGAGGAAGATGTGGAAAGAGCTTGGGAAACATCTGAAGCTTCTTTTGACTAGAAATGAACTCCAGGTAGGAGAATAGAGAAGCAGCAGTTGGCAAAGAAAGTGGATGGCCATGAGCTTAGTTGGACTGACACAAAATTAACAGTGATAGAGTGTTTTCAGAAGGGAATGTGGGACAGTTACTGACTGATTGATAGGAAACCTCTTGTTTCCTGAAGCCATAAAATGATATATGTTGAGGTACAGAATTAGTCAAATGTACATTTAATATAAAATAGAGGTGAACTCAGAAAGAGCAGAACGTTTTAATGGATTCAGTCATTCAACAAATACTGATTTAGGACCTACTATGAGTAAGTTCTAGGTATTGAAGGCACAGCAGCAAACAAAACAGGTAAAGTCCCTAGTCTCAAGTCACTTCTAGTAGGGAAAAGCAACAATAAATGAGGCATGTGTGTGTGTTCTATAAGTGAAAATCATGATGGAAGCTAAAAATAAAACAAATGGAATCAGAAACATTGGGTGTGGCTCTGTTCACCTAAATTTAATCTACAAGAGGCAGATTAAAGTCTGATCATTTTAGGGAAAAAAAAAAAAACTAGGGAGACTTCTAAACCAATGTCAAAATTGCACTGGGAAAGCATAGAGAGAGGGGAAAGGGGAGGGGTGGGTCCTACTGAGTCACAGGGTGTATATTACTTGGGGAACCTTTGATTCTAAGAATGAGTTACACCTGGAGGTATGAAGCTTCACATAGCTGCTTTGTTTGCTCATTTTATTATGGATCTTCAAGCTTCAAATGCAGTATGATAAGGCAGGTGTAATCTGTGGCCACAAGACAGGCAATTTAGTATCAGGTCAAAATCAAAGCAGTTTAGCACCTCCTACACACTCTTCACACAAGCATTTGGACTCCATTTCCCTGGGAGGCATTGAAGACTGCCAACTTACTACTCAAAGGAAAGCAAAAAAAGTAAGAAACTATTTAACCTTAGAGACTCTTGAAAAGTGGTGGTTGTGATGATACAGGGCTGGAAATGAAGGACACGCTGTGCCTCTTAAAACTGGTAGAGATTGCTTTAGGTGTGTATCCAAGCACACCCTCTGTTAAGTGATGCTGTATTTGAGGAATTCTATATTTTTCTGAACCAACTTGCATGTTTTTCTAGTTTTTCCTCTTGGTGTGTACCCAGTGGCTGGGCCTGTTTTAGCGTTTTCTCAAGCATAGGCAGTCCAAGGACCAGCAGCACTGGCTTTATCTAGGAATTCATTAGAAACACAGAGTCTGCATTTTAATAAGACCACTAAGTGATTTGTAAGCATGTTAAAATTTGGAAGGCACTATTTTAGGAGACTAGGAGGGATGCATAAGACATTAGTGGTTCTGAGAGTGTGGTCCCTATACCAGCATTATCAACACCTTTTGGGACCTTGTTAGAAATGCAAATCCTTAGCCCTGCTCAGAATTACTGAGTAGAAAAGTCTGGGGTGGGCCCCAGCAAGCTGTGTTTTAACCAGCCTTCCAGGTGATGCTGATAGTCACCGATGCTCGATAACCACTAATCTAGGCAGATTGCCAGTAATCAATCAGGAGCAGGCAGGAGATGAGAGGAAGGATCTCTTGCCAGCTGCAACTAATTAACAGTGTGATCTTGGGGAAGGGACAAGGCTAGCTGATTGGATCTAGTTTACTTAGCCTCAAAGAGAAACATTGTAAGTTCCTGAAAATAAAAGTTCTCAAAGTGTGGTCTGTAGTGGTCTAGGTGATTTATTGAGAGCTTTGTCTGCAGTTTAGTTATTTCAGAGATGAAAATAATAACACACATAATACAAATAATAGGCAATATATATTTTGTGTAAACACATTTGATGATTTTGAAATGTGAGTTATAAATTCTACAGAACTGTGATTAAACATTGCTGCTCTGTGCTATGAGGTCTGGGCTGAACCAGTTTGATCAGTTAATTTCAGCTAACTTTTAGTTAATAGGGTAAAGATAATTTTTCTATGTTTTCACATCATTTACTTCTTACCATTTACATTGTTAATTTCCCATTTTTGTGTGTTGCAATTATATTATGTTATGATCAAATTTTATAAAGATGGTTTAATGACTCTCAAGTGGTTTATTGATGCATATAGCACCAGTGTAATAACTACATAAGTGCTACTTCAGAATAATTGTGTGAGTATAATAAACAGCATTTATTGTGAGGTAAACATAGGATTTGAACCTGATTAAATCAGACCAAATGAGTCTTCAACATAAGGACTTTTCTCACCCAATAGAGTGTGAATATCAAAGAAAAAGATAATCTAAATATTTTCTCTTCGTCTTCACCATGCTGTCTGTTAACAAAATTTGAAGATATGCCATTGTGTTTGTTGTTTTTCTCACTGCAAAAGGGGAAATACTATACTCTATCCAAGAAGCTTGTAAATGCAATATTAATGACACAACATCTGAGTGGAAAGGAGAAAAACATCCCTTGGCTGATTCCTTTATGAAAGTGTTGGACAATCCCAGCAATGTGTAGTGTAGAAGGCACTACATACATCCTGTGCTAAGCTAGATGAGACCATTAAAATGCAAAATAGGCATCTCCTCTGTGAGTGCATAAATAGTGCATATATTATGGAGGAGTGCTTGATGACTTTTTAGTCTGCTTTCCACCTGCCACCCGTGTCACAGAAGAAGTGGTTTGTCATTTAGCCAATATGTACTCATTTTTCTTGCCAGATGTGAACGGAAAAATGTACCCCACAGTCAGTGCTGATGGGCAGCAGTGGTTGTAAGAGCCAGAAAGGACATTCATTGCTCTGAGAAGCAGAGCACCCAGCTGCATGTGGACTCATTCATGAGAAAGAGCTGACATTCAGTGACATGCCTCCTGATCTTATTGATGATCTCATTGATGAGCTCATTGATGACTTAATAACAACTGTGAATCTGATTAGATCATGGCCACTGAGTGGATATATGTTCAGTAAGGGAAGAAATGACAATGAGTTCAAGACTGTTTCCCACATTAAATCACTCTGGTTATCCATAACAAAAAATCTTTATGTGAATTTTTTGTTATGTTTATTGTGGGATAATTTACATATCATGCTATAACTGCCACTGCAGTCCTAACATAGAACACTCCCCCCCACTCCCTAAAGTCCCCTGTGGCCTCTACATTCAGTTGTTCCCTCTCATCCCCACTTCCTGACAATCACTGATCTCTTTTCTGGCTCTGGTTTTGCTTTTTTCAGAATGTCATATATAGTATGCTCTCATGGGGCCTGGCTTCTTCCCAATTATATGTGGATTTTGGGTTGAAGAATAAAACAATATTTGAAAAAGGTAGTAGTGTTTCTTTGTTCTTATTTTTATTTCATGTGGTATGCTCAAGAGCTGCATCTCAGTAGGATATTTGTATCTCCAATACCTGAATGCATCACTTCACAGCAAAAACACTAAGATTTATCAAGAAGATCAAACTGTGGAACAGATGTCTCCATCAACAACAGTATGAGCCTTTCTCACAAATTGGTTCTTTTCTTACTTTTTTAAAAGAGAAATTCATGATCTTATTGGCCACACACACACACACACACATGCTGGAAGAATGTTTTCCAGATTCCCCAAACAATCTCAGAGTGCAATAAGCATCCATTAACTATCATCTTGCAGGCTACTTATTCAGTCTTACAGCTTTTGAGTGTAGTGTACATTGTATGGTAAATTATAAATGATCTACAGTGAGAATTCTGTGCATAATTTCATGGTCCATCCATGTTCAATGAGAATTTCAAACTGTTGAAGAAAAAGTCACTTGCCACTATTTTTACTTTGAGTTTCATATCCATATTTTATCTATAGTTTATAAAAGTTGTGTTATATGTTTAGTTTTTACTTAATTTATATTTATACCATCATGATTGTTTTTATTATGCTGTGTGGCACAAACATTTTGTATAGTTAGCATGGCCCACTTATTTCAAAGAAATCAAGTATTCCTTTATAGTTTGAGACTGCTTTTCCTTTCTCTATGCTCCTAAATAAAAGAAAACTCTCAGTTGAAATTTTCTGGAAAACACTGAACTACTGGCTGATCCATTGAGATGCCATGAGGAATTGAATATGCAAATTATTTTTACATGCACATTTATGTAGAAAAACACCTGCACATCTGGGTTCTCAGCAGTCCCTGTTGATTAATATGCATGTGACCCTGAACTGCCCATTCATTGCTGAGTAATGAGCATTTAAAAAGCCTTTGGCTCATTTTCAAGTAATTCCCTGAGTCTTTAGCACTGCAATTAAATGTTCTAGGTTAGATGCTCATTTTATTTTAAACCAACTTCCTACCCTATGAAAGAAGTTACTTTTTTAAATTCAATACATTTTTCTTTTTTACTTTAGGAAAAACAGTGACTACAGTTAACAGCAAACAATGGGCTTTTTCAATGTAAATAATACCATCTGATAAATGAGAATGTTTTACAGAGTGATTTGAAAAAACAAAAATAGGGGAAATTGTTCCTGCCAAGCAAGAGCTGGAATAAGCCCAAATGTAACTGGAAAATACAAGCCAGCTTGCCAACTTGCCCCAATAAATAAGTCCTTTTTTTGTAGACTACTTATAAAATTCAGGCTGTACATTATTTTACTTGGTCATCTATAAAATCTTGCAGGTAGGTAGCAAAATGTAGATGTATTCTGAGGTGAAGAAATTGAGATTCATCATCCCATGGTCCCATTCAAAACCTTTCAAGCAGGTGGAAATAAGGTTAGAAGTGAAGGTGAATACAATTCACCTCCTTTGTGTAGGCCTCTGCCACAAGGCCTGGCCCATCTGTTCTAGCAATGCTCCTTCTTTGGGTCTGTAGATTATTTCATCTTCACTGGAAATAGGAGCTTTAACCTATCACCTTTTAGTTTAAATAAATCAATTACATTTTAGCATAAATTATGTTAGTCTCCAAGAATCTCCAGGCAGAAAATCTCCAGGATTAATTACCAACCACACCAACTCTGAAAACTATGAAGTTCAAACTGGTTGATGTTACCTGTTTGGCTGATGCTACCTACAGGCAAGGGTTACCAGATAAGAGTCTAACATATATTTAATAGCTAAATCTGACACATCTTATTGACAGTGCCCCAGAAACCATAGTTACTGTGATTGTTTTATTTTAAAAATTGTTTTTGTGCCTCAGTAATACCATTTACAATTTTACAGACATGTAAGATAATTCTTTTCATATGTCAAGCATAATCCTTAATTTCATTTGCTTAATTTAATCCTTAAAACAATTTAAGGAGGTAAGTAGCATTATTTTCACTTTACATATGAGAGAAGGAAGACCCAGACAAGATGAGCAACTCAGCTTTTACCACCATCTGCCAACTCAGACAAAGGTGTCCCATCCCTTCTCCCCCCAATTTCAGCTTCTATTTATACTTTGAAAAAAATTAATGAAGATTAGCAGTCAATATTTAGCCCCAAATAAGCCACCTAGCTGAAGAGTATAAAAATAGATGATAACATCAATAAAATGTCCAAAAGATTTGGTTTTAGTTTTTTAAATTTTTGTTTCCCTAGTTTTGTTTTATATCTTACTCTAACTTTTGGAGTAATTGGCTTTATACCACATCAGCCACCCATTTGTAACCATATTCTTACACTTGTTAGTAACATTTTCTACTTCTAAAACTGGAAATTCAACATCTACCCTCAGGTCACAACCTCCTTTCCTTCCAATTTTCTCCATTCTTCCCAAGAATTTGGTTCTTTGTTTCACAGGAAACTTGGTTTCTGATTTCCAATGTAGCTTCCTTCTTAATTTCTTTCAATATTCACTGTCTAGTTTAGAATTTGTTTCTCTTCCATTTCTATCTTGCAAATATCCTTAACTCTCTTGACCTTCTCTTACACTTGACTGACTAAAAGTCCGTCCACATTTGGTTGGGTGCCAGAGTCCACCTTGTGCATATCCAGATTACTGAGAAGTGCTGGATACACCTGGAAACTGGGGCCAATATATGTTTATTGTCACTGGCCTCAAACAGCTGTGCCTTTTCCCTAACAATCCTATTTTAAATCTTAGTTTGTGCCCATTTTTCACACCACTCTTGTCAATTCTTTAATTTCCCATCCCTTCATCTTCCTCTTCTATGTGATTCTTTCAGTTCCTATATTGTGCTATCTTAGTTGGGGTCCTCTTAAAACCAAAGCCTAGTTAAATGCAATACTTAAATGCTAATGTTTTACAGGGAGTCCTAAGGAAGTAGGAGTGAGGGAAAAGAGATATGAATCAGGAGAAGGTGAACAGAAAATACACAGTAATGCATCACTCAGCTCTGTACTTCTTCACAAATGAAGAGACATAACCAATCACTCACCCAAGTAGGCTGTCTCTTGAAAGGCTGTAGAGAACACAAGTATTCCAGAATTGTTTGATGTAACAAGGAATGAAAAGAGAAGTTTTTTTTTTAAGATTTTATTTATTTCTTTTTAGGGAGGGAAAGGAGGGAGAAAGAGAGAGAGAGAGAGAGAAACATCAATGGGCAGTTGGTGGGGGCCGTGGCCGGCAACCCAGGCATGTGCCCTGACTGGGAATCAAACCTGCGGTGCTTTGGTTTACAGCCCATGCTCAATCCACTGAGAGACGCCAGCCAGGGTGAAAATAGAAGTTTTTAAAGGTTCCTCTCATCTCTTGTCTTTCCCTGGCCAAAATTTGCCTCAAAGGTAGTTTTCTCCTCCATACATCTCTACTGTGGCACATTACACATTTACAAAATTTAAAAAATAATTTTCTACCTTCTCCTTTCTAGCCTCTTTTTTTCTGGGACTCTATTTACAGATATACTTGGCTGCTTGAAGTTTCTTATGATCCACTGGTACCCCTTTCAGTTTTTATGGCTATTTAGCCTCTGTGATTTATTTTAGATAGGTTTTTATTATGTCAGTAGGTTCACTAATCTTTTTTTCTGTAATGTGTAATCTGTAATTATTTTCCTATACAGTGTGTTTTTTCTCACTAATTGTAGTTTTCCTCTATAGAAGTTTGATTTGTCTTTTTTTTTAATTTTATTTTAATCATTGTTCAAGTACAGCTTTCTCCCTTTTAATCCCATTCCAGCCCACCCACCCATCCCTCCCCACTTCTCTCCAATTACCACCCTCTCCCTAGTTTTTGTCCATGTGTCCTTTAAATTTGTTCCTGTAAACCCTTCCCATTCTCCCCTGAAATTCCCTCTTCTCTCCCCTCTGGTCACTGTCAGCCTGTCCTCTATTTCAGTGTCTTTGACTATATTTTGCTTCTTTCTTTGATTTGTTGTTTAGGTTCCTGTTAAAGGTGAGATAATATGGTATTTGTCTTTCACTGCCTGGCTTATTTCGTTTAGGATAATGCTTTCCAGCTCCATCCATGCTGTTGCAAAGGGTAGGCGCTTCTTCTTTCTTTCTGCTGCATAGAATTCCATTGTGTAAGTGTACTATAGTGTTTTGATCCATACATTTACTGATGTGCACCTAGGTTGCTTCCAGCACTTAGATATTCTAAATTGTGCTACTGTGAACATTGGGGTGCAAAGGTTCTTTTGTATTGGTGTTTTAGTGTTCTTAGGATATAGTCCCAGCAGTGGAATTGCTGGGTCAAAAGGCAGATCTATTTTTAGTTTTCTGAGGAAGTTCCATGCTGTTTTCCATAGTGGTTGTACCAGTCTGCAGTCCCACCAGCACTTCACTAGGGTCCCCTTTTCTCCACAACCTCTCCAACACTTGTTTGTTGTGTTGTTTATGATGGCCATTCTGACTGCTGTGAAGTGGTATCTCATTGTGGTTTTAATTTGCATCTCTCTGATTGCTAGTGATATTGAACATCGTTTCATGTGTCTTTGGATTTTCTGTATGTCCTCCTTGGAGAAGTGTCTGTTCACGTCCTTTGTCCATTTTTTAATTGGGTTGCTTGTTTTCTTAGAGTGGAGTCATGTAAGTTCTTTATATATTTTGGAGATTAAACCCTTGTCTGAGATATCATTGGCAAATATGTTTTCCCATACAGTTAGTTCTCTTTATTTTGATACTGTTTTCTTTAGCTGTGCAGAAGCTTTTTATTTTGAAGAGTTCCCATTTGTTTATTCTTTCCTTTATGTCCCTTGCTCTAGGGGACATGTCAGTAAAAATGTATCTGCGTGAAATATCTGAGATTTTCCTACCTATGTTCTCCTCTAGGACTTTAATGGTGTCACGGTTTATATTTAAGTCTTTTATCCACCTTGAATTTATTTTTGTATAAGGTATAAGTTGGTGCTCTAGTTTCATTTTTTTTTTTTGCATGTAACTGTCCAGTTCTCCCAACACCATTTGTTGAAGAGGCTATTTTAACTCCATTTTATGTTGCTGCCCCCTTTGTCAAATATTAATTGACCATAGAGACTTGGGTTGATTTCTGGGCTTTCTGTTCTTTTCCATTGTTCCATGTGCCTGTTTTTATGCCAGTACTAGGCTGTTTTGATTACAGTGGCCTTGTAGTATAGTTTAGTGTCAGGTATTGTGATCCCTCCTACTTTACTCTTCATTCTCCAAATTGCAGCAGCTATTTGGGATTGTTTATGGTTCCATATACATTTTTGAAATGTTTTTTCTATGTCTGTGAAATAAGCCATTGGTACTTTAATAGGTGTTGCATTGAATGTGTAAATTGCTTTGTGTAGCATGGACATTTTGATGATATTAATTCTTCCAATCTATGAACACGGTATATGTTTCCATTTGTTTGTGTCTTCCTTGATTTCTTTCCTGAGTGTTATGTAGTTTTCTGAATACAGGTCTTTTACCTCTTTGGTTAGGTTTATTTCTACATATTTTATTTTTCCTTTTGCTATTCCTAATGGGATTTTTTTCTTGATTTCTGCTTCTGCTGTTTCATTGTTGGTGTACATAAATGCCTTTAACTTCTGGATATTGACTTTGCATCCTGCTGTTTTGTCAAATTCATTTATTAGGTCAATCAGCTTTTTGCCTGAGTCTGTAGGATTTTCTATGTACACTGTCATGTCATCTACAAACAGTGACAGTTTTGTTTCCTCTTTTCCGATATGGATGCCCTTTATTTCTTGTTTTTTTTTTGTCTGATCGATGCAGCTAAAACTTCCCGTATTATATTGAATAGAAGTGGTGAAAGTGGACAGCCTTGTCTTGTTCCTGATTTTAGTGGAAAAGATTTTAATTTTTGCCCATTGAGTATTATGTTGCCTTTAGGTTTGTCATATATGGCCTTTATTATGTTGAGGAACGCTCCCTCTATTCCCACTTTGCAGAGTGGTTTTATCATAAATGGGTGCTGTACCTTATCAAATGCTTTTTATGCATCTATTGATATCATCATGTGGTTTTTGTCTTTGCTTTTGTTTATGTGATGTGCCACATTTACTGATTTGCAAATATTGTACCATCCTTGCATCCCTGGAATGAATCCCATTGGTCATGGTGTATGATATTTTTAATGTATTGTTGAATGCAGTTTGCCAGTATTTTGTTGAGGATTTTAGCGTCAATGTTCATCAGAGATATTGGCATGAAGTTTTTTTTTCTTTGTTGTGTTTTTATTTGGTTTTGGAATTAGGATGATGTTGGCCTCATAAAAAGAGTTTGGGAGTCTTCCATCTTTTTGGATTTGTTGGAATAGTCTGTGAAGGATAGGGGTTAGCTCTTTCTTAAATGCTTTGTAGAATTCTCCTGTGAAAACATGTGATTCAGGGGCTTTGTGTGTTGGTAGTTTTTTGATTACTGCTCAATTTCATCTGCTGTTATTGGTCTATTCAGGCTTTCTGCTTCTCTTTCATTGAGTTTTGGAACATTATATGTTTCTAGAAATCTGTCCATTTCACCTAGGTTGTCAAATTTTATGGCATACAATTCTTAATACTAATTTCTTACAATTCTTTGTCTTTCTATAGTATCAGTTGTAATCTCTCCTCTTTCATTTCTGATTGTGTTTATTTGGGTCTTCTCTCTTTTTATCTTGATGGGTCTGCTTAAAGGCTTGTGGATTTTGTTTATCTTTTCAAAGAACCAGCTCTTGGAGTTATTGATCCTTAGAATTGTGCTTTGAGTCTCTATGTCATTTAATTCTGCTCTGATCTTGGTTATTTCCTTCCTTCTACCTGCTCTAGGCCGTCTTTGTTGTTGTTCCTTGAGTTCTTGTACGGTTAGGTTGTTTGTTTGAAATGTTTCTGTGTTTTTTAGGTATGCTTATAGTGCTATGAACTTCCCTCTCAGGACTGCCTTGGCTGTGTCCCATAAGCTTTGGGTTCTTGTGAGTTCATTTTCATTTGTTTCCAGAAACCTTTTGATTTCTTCCCTAATTTCATTCTTGACCCATTCATTGTTTAATAGAATGCTATTTAATCTCCATGATTTTGAGTGTTTGGGTTTTTTTTTTCCTTGGGTTTGGTTTCTAGCTTCAGTCCCCTGTGATCTGAGAAAATGCTTGGTAAAATTTCAATTTTCTTGAAATTGTTGAGACTTTTTTTGTGTCCTATCATGTAGTCTATCTTTGAAAATGTTCTGTGTACATTTGAAAAGAATGTGTATTTAGCTTCTTTGGTATGGAAGGTTATGTATATATCAGTTAAGTCCATTTCATCTAGGGTACCATTTAATGCCACAGTATCTTCCTTGATATTTTGTTTGGAAGATCTGTCCATTTTTGACAGTGGGGTGTTAAAATCCCCCACAATAATTGTGTTGTTGTCAGTATCTTCCTTGAAGTCCTCTAAGAATTTCTTTATGTATTTGGGTGCTCCTATGTTGGGTGCATATATGTTTACAATGTGTATGTCTTCTTGGTGGCTTCTTCCCTTGAGTATTATGAAGTGACCTTCTGGGTTTCTCTTTATGGCACTTTTTTGGAAGTCGATTTTGTCTGATATGATTATTGCTACCCTGGCTTTTTTTTCCTGTCCACTTGTTTGGAAAATTTATTTCCAGCCCTTCACTTTCAGCCTGTGTAGGTCTTTTATCCTGAGGTTGGTCTCTTGTAGGCAGCATATGTGTGGGTCATGTTTTCTTATCCATTCAGCTATTCTATGTCTTTTGATTGGAGTATTTAATCCATTTATGTTTAAGGTTATTATTGATAGGTACTTATTCATTGCCATTTATGTATGTGTGTTCCTCTCTCTCTCTCTTTTCCTTTCTTTCCTGAAAGCAGTCCCTTTAACATCTCTTGCAGAGGTGGTTTGGTGGAGGTGTATTCTTTTAGACTTCTTTTGTCTGAGAAGCTTCTTATTTGGTCTTCTGTCTTGATTGATAGCCTTGCTGGGTATAGTAGCCTTAGTTGCAGGCTTCTGGTTCTCATTACTTGGAATATTTCTTGCCATTCTCTTCTGGCTTTGAGTGTTTCCATTGAGAAGTCAGCTGTTAGCCTTATTGGGGCTCCCTTGTATGTTGCTTCCTGTTTCTCCCTTGCTGCCTTTAAGATTCTCTCTTTGTCTTGAAATTTTGCCATTTTAGTTATGATGTGTCTTGAGGAAGGCCTCTTTGCATTCCTCTTGATTGGGACTTTCTGTGTTTCCTGGATTTGTGTGACTTTTTCTCTCAAGAAATTAGGGAAGTTTTCCATCATTCCTTTTTCAAATAGGTTTCCTATCCCTTTCTCTTCTTCTTCTCCCTCTGGTATCCCTATGATACGAATATTATTATATTTCTTATTGTCTTGCATTTCTCTTAATCCCTCTTCATTCTTTCTGAGCCTCTTTTCCTTTTCTTGCTCTTTCTGGGTGTTTTTATCTACTTTGTCCTCCACCTCTCTGCTCTGGTCTTGTGTTTCATCGATCCTGCTTTTGATTCCTTCTACTGTGTTCTTCAGTTCAGAAATTGTATTCTTCATTTCCTCTTGGCCCTTGTTGATAGTTTCTATTTCCTTTTTCATGTTGGTATAGTTGGCCGTGAGGTTGTTGTAGCTTCCCTGTAGTTTCTGGTAGCTCATTGTGAGTTCATTGAGCTTCCTGATAAGCTTTGCTTTGAACTCACTATGTGATAGTTGACTTGCCTCTATTTCATTTAGCATTCTTTCTGAGGCTTCCTCCTTTCCCTTCATTTGGAGATTGTTTCTTTGTCTTCAAATTGTTTGTGAGACTCTTCTTATTAGCCTCTCTTTCTTAAATTGATCTGTTTTGGTTCCCTGTGATTATGGTTTGAAAATTTGTGGTAGAATACCTGTGAGATTCAGTGGTGTAGTCTTCTTCATGTATCCTGGTGTTCACCGCTTCCCCCTACTCTTTTTTGTGATCAGTTGGAGGGGTAAGGCAAAATGGTTTAAGACAGCAAGACTATATTCTATCATATTTACAGTAGCAGCCAGTAGAGAGGAGATGGGATATCCTTTAGCTACATATAGTGTTAACTGTGATGTTCCACTTGACTAGCCATATTTTAGAAAGAATGGAAAGAAGATAAGACTCTTATTGGAGAGGAAAGGATTGTTAGTTGGATCTAGGAAGCTGTGAGGCTGTGGGAGGTCAGATTCTGAGGTAGGGTGGGAATAAAGAATAGTAAATAGGAGTAGTGTTTAAAAGAATAGAGACAATTCCCACAATAATATAGTTCAGGAAATTGCGAAGTGGGCTGAGATCAGGGAGGGTTGTTGTGTAGTACTTACAATTGTATGAACTAGGTCTTATTTACAGTAATATTAAAGCAAGAATCATGTGGCAGAATCTATGAGATCTAGATAACAAGAATAAGGAATATAGAACCTTGAGTGGTGTACTAATGGAACAGAAATGAAGGACAGTAAATTATCAGCATACTGTGAATGAGATAACAGGGAGAACCTATCAAATGACAGTATAAGCAGCCAAGCAAAGATTATACAGAAAGGAAAAAAAATACCAAAATACTATTAAAATAAAAAATGTCTGAAAAGTGAGAAAAAGATAATGCAAATTTGCAGTAACTTGCAGGATAAAAAAAAAAGGGAAAAAAAGCAGAAGATGGCATGCAGGAGAGATAAATTTGGAGTGGAAGGAATAATACTAGGATGAAAGGAAGAGAAACATAAGGAATTGAGTGATATAAACAATAAGAATTAAAAACTAAAAAGTCACTTTAAAAACAAGAGAAAATCAAACAATCAAACAACAGAAAAGCAAACAAACAAACAAACAAACAAACAAAAAACCTCTCCTTCGTTTCTAACTGGAGGGCCATTTGGAATGGTTTTCAGTTTTCCCAGTCATAACTCAATCAGTCTCTCGAGTACTGTCCCCAGGGCTAGCAGTGCTCTCTCCCCAGAGCCCATCAGATGCCTTCCCGCAGGACCCTGGGTGTGGGTATGGGTGCTCCCAAGCATGCTCTCTGGAGCTCACTGTTTCGGTCTCCAGGGCTCCAGGGCCCTGCAGAGCACCCGTGTCTTTTCTGGGTGTACGGTGCAAGCTCCAGGGATTGCAACGGATCGCAATGGTTGGTACTCTTCCCCGAAATTTCACCATGATGAGCTCTATGTTCTCTGGAAGCACCCGTGTCTTTTCTTGATTCACAGTGTAAGCTCTGGGGATCGTGAGGGGTTGCGCCCTTCCCCTAATTTCCCTGCTGTGGGTTCCAGGAACCCACGAAGCACCACATCCTCTCCAGGTTCACAGGAGGAGAGTCGGGAATCTTGAAGGGGCACACGTTCCCCGGAGTTCACCACCGCAGGCTCCAGAAACCCATGAATACTTGTGCCCTTTCCTTGTTCAGGGCTGTGGGGTCTGGGTCTTCCACAGAACCACACTCTCACTGGGTTGGGGGTGAGGGTGCATGGCCAGGCTTCCCTTGGTCTTGCAGGCTGGCGCAGTCACCCTTCCCAGGGCTTTGTGTGGGTGCTCACAGCCCCTGTGTGACTGTCTCCCAGTCTCATTCCCCTCCCTGTGCCTTCAAGCAACAAAACTTCCCCTGGTGCTGCTAATCCTTGTTGTCTGAGAGGGAGCAGGGACTCGCTCTGCTGGGTGCCCTGAGGCAGACCCTGGAGCACCGGGCCTGAGGGCTGCAACTTCCCTGGTCCCAGCTCTAATCCCTGGGCCCTTATTTTCATGAAGCAGTCTCCTTACCCTCTGGTTTTTCAATGTCCGCTATAATTTTTGATGTCCTGTTTTCATAAATGTTGCGATATCCTAGACCCCTTGCTCTGTTCTTCCGCAGATCCATGAGTTTCTCTTCCCTGCATAGAGGAAGGGGATTATGCTCCCTCCAACAAAGCCACCATCTTCCAAGATCCTGATTTGTCTTTTTTTTATAAGTCCATACTTAACATATTCAATCTTTCATTGAACTTCTTTAATATGTGCAATAATTAAATAATTGTTTTAATATATTTATCTAGTTAGTCTAACATTTGTATGATTTCTCCATGAGTTTTGATTGACTTTTCTCTTTATTATGGGTCATATTTTACTGTTTTGTTTGCAAATTTGGTAAGTTTTGATTAGATGACAGATATTGTATATTTTAACTGTTAGGTGATAGTGTGTTTTCCCTCTAAAATTATTGTTTGGCTTTTTTGGAGCTTTGTTTTAAGACATGGTTAAACTGCTTTGAAACGCTGTAATAGTTCAGGTCTTGCTTTTAAGTTTTGTAGGAAAGCTAGAACAGTGTTTGGCCTAAGGTAAATTTTCTCAATCTAACTAATGCTTTTATTTCCTCATAGGTTTTCATAAAATCTACGTAGTAGAACTGGGTTAGCTACACAGACTCCATAGTCCAGACTGACCAAAGATTCTATGATTTTCTAGGAGAAATCACTGGACTGAACATGTCATGCTTACAGGTATAATTTATTACAGCCAAAAGATACATCAAAGTCAATGAAGATAAAGGTATATGAGGTCAAGTCTGGAAGAAGCCATGCAGAAGCTCCTAAGGATCTTCTCTTAGTAGTAACATAAGACATGCTCAATTCTCCCCCTAACAAGTTGTGATAATGCATGTGAGATGTTATTAACCGGGAGAGTTCACTGAAACTATTTTTTATCAGGGGTTAGTCACATTGGCAGTGTGTGCCTGGCATGTACCAAAATTCCAGACTCTCAGAGGGAAAATTACTCTTTGTATGATTAGTTTAGGCACAATGAGCCCTTCTTATTAAGAAATGTTTGAAAACTTGTGAAAATAAAAGGGTCAACCTAATAATTGGGCCTTTTTGAGGATAAACAGTCTCAGGTTTGCTGTATTAACTATTCTGCATGATGTTGACCTTTTAAGATTTTTTAACTTAAATTATTTTATAGTTGTCCAATTACAGTTGTCTGTATTTTATCCCCACCCCTCCCCCCAACCCCTCCAAACTCATCTCCTTCTCTTGCTTCCACTCTCCCTCTCCCTTGGTTTTGTCCATGTGTCCTTTATAGTAGTTCCTGAAAACCCTTCTCCTACTGTCCCCTCACCCCACCCCTCTAGCTATTATTAGATTATTCTTAATTTCAATGTCTCTGGTTATATTTTGTTTGCATTTTTCTTTTGTTGATTATGTTCCAGTAAAAGGTGAGATCATATGGTATTTTTTCCTCACCACCTGGCTTATTTCACTTAGCATAATGCTCTCCAGTTCCATCCATGCTGTAACAAAGGGTATAAGCTCCTTCTCTCTCTGCTGTGAAGATTTCCATTGTGTAAATGTACCATAGTTTTTTGATCCATTCATTTACTGATGGGCACCTAGGTTGCTTCCAGCACTTAGCTATTGTAAATTTTGCTGCTATGAACATTAGGGTGCATAGCTTCTTTTAGGATTGGTATTTCAGGGCTCATAGGGTACAGTCCCAGCAGTGGAATTGCTGGGTCAAAAGGCAGTTCCAATTTTAGTTTTCTGAGGAAATTCCATAGTTTCCCACAGTGGCTGCACCAGTTTGCATTACCACCAACAATGCACTAGGGTTACCTTTTCTCTGCATCCTCTCCAACACTTGTTTGTTGATTTGTTTGTGTTGGCCATTCTGACATGTGTGAGATGGTATCTCATTGCGGTTTTAATTTACATCTCTCTGATGGCTTGTGATGCTGAGCATCTTTTCATGTGTCTCTGGGCTCTGTGTATGTCCTCTTTGGAGAAGTGTCTGTTCAAGTCTTTTGCCCATTTTTTAGTTTAGTTTAGTTTTTTTTTGTCTTCCTGGAGTGGAGCTGTGTGTGTTCTTTATATATTTTGGAGATCAAGCCATTGTCCAAGGTGTCATTGGCAAATATGTTTTCCCATACAGTTGGCTCTCTTTTTATTTTAATGCTGTTTTCTTTAACTAGGCAGAAGCTTTTTAATTTGATGAGGTCCCTTTTGTTTATTCTTTCCTTTATGTCCCTTGCTTTAGGGTACATATCCATGAAGATGTTGCTGCATGGAATGTCTGAGATTTTCCTGCTGATGTTTTCCTCTAGGACTTTTATGGTGTTACAAATTATATTTAAGTCTTTTATCCACTTTGAATTTATTTTTGTGTAGGGTGTAAGTTGGTTACCGAGTTTCATTTTTTTTTTTTTGCATGTAGCTTTCCAGATCTCCCAACACCGTCTGTTGAAGAGGGTATTGTTACTCCATTTTATGCTTCTTCCCCGTTTGTCAAATATTAATTGAACATAGAGACTTGGGTTTATTTCTAGGCTCTTTGTCTGTTCCATTGGTCTATGTGCCTGTTTTTATGCCAGAACCAGGCTGTTTTGATTACAGTGACCTTGTAATACAGTTTGATATCAGGTATTGTGATACCTCCTTCTTTGTTTTTCTTTCTCAAATTGCTGTACCTATTTGGGGTTGTTTATGGTTCCATATAAATTTCTGCAGTGTTTGTTGTATACCTGTGAAATATGTCATGGGTACTTTAATAGGGATTGCTTTGAAACTATAAATTGCTTTGGGTAGTATGACCATTTTGATTATGTTAATCCTTCCATTCCATTAGCATGGTAGATGCTTCCATTTGTTTGTGTCTTCCTTAATTTCTTTCTTCAATGTTGTATAGTTTTCTGAGTACAGGTATTTTACCTCCTTGGTTAGATTTATTCCTAGGTAGTTTATTTTTCTTGTTCCTATATAAAATGGGATTTTTTACTGATTTCTGTTTCTGATGTTCCATTGTTGGTATACAAAAATGCCTTTGATTTCTGAATATTGACTTTGTAGCTGGCTGTGTTGCCAAATTCATTTATTAGATCGAGTAGTTTTTTGGTGGAGTATATAGAATTTTCTATGTGTACTATCATGTCATCTGCAAACAGTGACAGTTTTGTTTCTTCCTTTCCAATTTGGACGCCTTTTATTTTTCTTGTCTGATTACTGTGGCTAGGACTTTTAGTACTATTTTGAATAGGAGTGGTGAAAGCAGGCATCCTGTCTTGTTCCTGGTCTTAGTAGGAAAACTCTAAGGTTTTGACCATTCAGTATGATGTTGGCTGTAGGTCTCTCATATATGGCCTTTATTATGTTGAGGAATGCTTCCTCTATTCCCACTTGATGAGTGTTTTTATCATAAGTGGATGCTGTATCTTATCAAATGCTTTTTTCTGTATCTATTGACATGATCATGTAATATTTGTCTTTTGTTTTGTTTATAGAGTGTATTATGTTTATTGATTTGCAAATATTGTACCATCCTTGCATCCCTGGGATGAATCCCATTTGGTAATGCTGTATAATCTCTTTAATGTATTGCTGGATGCAGTTTGCCAATATTTTGTTGAGGATTTTGGCATCTATGTTCATCTGTGACATTGGCCTACAGTTTTCTTTCTTTGTTGTGTCTTTATCTGTTTTTGGGATTAGGATGATGCTGGCTTCATAAAAAGAGTTTGGGAGTCTTCCCTTCTCTTGGATTTTTTAAATAATCTGTGATGATGGGGGTTAGCTGTCCCTTAAATACTTTGTAAAATTCTCCTGTGAAACCATCTGGTCCAGGGCTTTTGTGTGACAGAAGCTTTTAAATTACTGTTTCAATTTCATCAGGTGTTATTGGTCTGTTCAGGCTACCTGCTTTTTCTCTATTGAGTTTTGGTAGATTATATTTTTCTAGAAATTTGCCCATTTCACATAGGTTTTCAAATATCTTGGCATACAGTTCTTCATACTAATTTCTTACAATCCTTTATATTTCTGTGGTATCAGTTTTAATCTCTCCTCTTTCATTTCTGATTGTGTTCATTTGGGTCCTCTCTCTTTTTTTCTTGATGAACCTGTTGATTTTGTTTACCTTTTCAAAGAACCAGCTCCTGGATTCATTGATCCTTAGAATTGTACTTTTAGTCTCCATGTCATTTAATTCTGCTCTGATCTTGGTTATTTACTTCCTTCTACTTGCTCTTGGTTGTCTTTGTTGTTGTTCCTCAATTTTTTGTAGGAATCAGTTAAGGTTGCTTATTTGAAATATTTCTGTATTTTTTAGGTAGGCCTCTATTGCTATCAACTTTTCTCTCAGGACTCCCTGCACTGTTTCCTATATGTTTTGGATTGTTGTGAGTTCAATTTTGTTTGTTTCCAGAAACTTTTTGATTTCTTCCCTAATCTCATTCTTGACCCATTCATTGTTTAATAGCATGCTCTGCAATCTCCATGATTTGGAGTGTTTTGGGTTTTTTTCCTAGAGGTTGGTTTCTAGTGTCAGTCCCTTGTGGTTGGAGAAAATGGGTGGTATGATTTCAATGTTCTTGAATTTGTTGAAGCTTTTTTGTGTTCCATCACGTGGTGTACCTTTGAAAATGTTTCATGTGCATTTGAAAAGAATGTTTATTTGGTTTGGGATGAAGAGCTCTATATATATCAGTTAAGTCCATTTGATCTAGGGCATTGTTCAATGCCACAATGTCTTTGTTGGTATTATTTTGAAAGATCTGTCCATTTTGGACAGTGGGGTGTCAAAATCCCCTACTATAATTGTGTTGCTGTCAATATCTTTCTTGAAGTCTTCCAAGACATTCTTTATGTATTTGGGTGCTCTTATGTTGAGTGCATATATATTTATAATATTTATGTCTTCTTGATAGATTCTTTCCTTGAGTATTATGAAGTGACCTTCTGAGTCTCTCTTCATGGTCCTTTTTTTGAAGTCTATTTTGTCTGATATAAATATTGCTATCCCATCTTTTTTTCCCTGTCCATTTTCTTGGGATATTTATTTCCAGCCCTTTACTTTCAGTCTGTGTAGGTCTTTTGTTCTGAGGTTTGTCTCCTGTAGGCAGCATATGTGTGGGTCATGTTTTTTTTTTTAATCCATTCTGCTATTCTGTGTCTTTTAATTGGGGCATTTAATCCATTCATGTTTATGGTTATTATTGATAGGTACTGCTTCATTGCCATTTTTTTTGTACCTGTGTTCTCTCTTTCACTGTTTTTCTTCTGGATGTTAAAGCAAACCCTTTAGCATTTCCTGCAGAGCTGGTTTAGAGGAGGTATATTCTTTGAGGTTTCTTTTGTCCAGGAAGCTTCTTATTTGTCCTTCTATCTTGATTGAGAGCCTTGCTGGATAAAGTAGTCTTGGTTGCAGGCCTCTGGTTTTCATTACTTTGAATATTTCTTGCCATTTCCTTCTGGTTTGGAGCATTTCCATGGAAAAGCCAGCTGCTGTTCTTATCCAGGCTCCCTTTTATGTTACTTCCTTTTTTTTCCCTTGCTGTCTTTAAGATTCTCTCTTTATCTTAGAATTTTGCCATTTTAATTGTGGTGTGTCTTGAATTGGGTTTCTTTGGGTTCCTCTTGATTGGGACTCTGTGTTTCCTGGATTTGTGTGATTTTTTTTTCTCTCATCAAATTAGGAAAGGTTTCCATCATTACTTTTTCAAGTAGGTTTTCTATTCTTTCCTCCTCCCCCTCCTCCTCCTCCCCTCCTCCTCCTCCCCTCCTCCTCCTCCCCTCCTCCTCCTCCTCCTCCTCCTCCTCCTCCTTCTTCTTCTTCTTTCCCTATTATACAGATATTATTACATTTCGTGTTGTCCTGCATTTCCCTTAACCCCTCTTCTTTCTTTCTGAGCCTTGTGTCTCTCATTCTTTTTTTTTTTCTTTTGTCTCTCTCATTCTGGGTGTTTTTTTTTTTATCTTGTTCTCTAGCTTGCTGATCCAATCTTCTGCTTCATTGATCATGCTTTTGATTCCTTCTATTATGTTCTTCAGTTCAGAAGTTGTATTCTTCATTCCCTCTTGGCCCTTGGTGATAGTTTCTCTTTCCTTTTTCATGTTGATATAGTTTTCAGTGAGTTCATTGTAGTTTCCCTGTAGTTTTTGGTAATACTCTGCGAACTCATTGAGCTTCCTTATAACCATTGCTTTGAATTCAATATGTGATAGTTGACTTGCCTCTTTTTCATTTATCATTCTTTCTGAGACTTTCTCCTTTCCTTTCATTTGGGGATTATTTCTTTGTGTTCCCATTGTTTGTAAGACTCTTCTTGTTAGCCTCTGCTCTTAAATTTATCTGTTCTGACTCCCTGGGTTTATGGCATGAACTTCTATGGGACAAGACCTGTGAGATTCAGTGGTTCCGTGTCCTTGATCTCCTGAGCTCACTGGTCTTGGGCTATCATTTTTGTTGGCTCTGTGTATATCTTTGAGTTTTGATTGCTGTTGAGGCTTTCTTTGGTGGATCCTTCCTACTAGCTGGTTAAATGAGGGTTACTCTGTCTACCACTGCTTGTACTGTGTTTTGCAGGTGTGGGAAGGTTGTTGTGAAACTGGTTGTTCTGTATGTTCAGGATTGTACATATCCTGTATGTTTCAGGATTCTCTCTTGCTCTTCTTCAGTTGTTTCTTCTCGGGAATTTCTCCACTATTTAGTTGTATTTCCAGATGGGTCCTGGGTTGAGTTAATGTGGCTTCCACCTGCTTCTTCAATTTATTCTCTTGTTATCTGTTGGTGGTTCCTTTGTTGGTGTGTTTTCTCTTTCAGTAGGTATCCTGGTGTTCACAGCTTCCATCTACTGGATCCACTGGCTGAATAAGCATTTCACACTGGAAACTGGGAGGGTGGGAATCATTACGCCCCTTGAGTACTTTTTGAAGCCTGTGGATAATAATGAGCTTGCTTTCTAAGATCTGCAGTACTTAGAGGACCCCACTTTTTCCCTTTTATGTTTTTTTTGAGGTGTGTATTTTTAAATTTGAATTATTTTATTGTTGTTCAATTACAGGTGTCCATATTTTCTCCCCACCGTCTCCAAACCCACTTCCCTCCCTTGTTTCCACTCTCCCCTCTTAGTTTTGTCCATGTGTCCTTTATAGTAGTTTCTGAAAACCTTTTAGGTTTTGATAGCACCTCTATCCCACTTGATCAACTACATGTCTTTCATAAATTGTACACTTTGTGAGTAAAGAGGAATACACTCATATATTGTCTCCTGCTCCTATCGTAAAGTTTTGTATAAAGTAGGTGCTCAATAAGTACTTGTTAAATGAAGGTAAAAGTTTAATCATGTAAAAACATATAGACCTGTTAATAGTATAAGAAAAAAGGGGAAAATTGCATAAGCAAATGTTCACTAATAAGCACATATATCTACATTTAAAAATTGACTTTTTATGTATCATAATTATAAATATTTTTAAATATTAATACTCACAGTTAAGAATGTGATTTCATAAAAACTGTTATGCATTGCTGACAAGAATATGGAAAATAAATAAATGAATGTAGTACTGTGTCTCAAAAGTTAAACAAGTCCTTTAAAAATATTCACCTGAGGATATGCTTTATTGGTTTTTGAGAGAGGGAGAGAGAATGAAGGGGGAGAGAGAGAGAGAAACATTGATCATTTGCCTCCCATACAGGCCTGAACCTAGATTGAACTCACAACATTTTGATGTACAGGATGATGCTCCAACAAACTGAGACACTTGGCCGGAGCTCAGGAGTTTTAAAGTATTCATAATCATGTGTCAGAAAATTCTACTTATTGTAATATATCATAAAAAACAAATCAAGAGATTAAAAAAGAAATAGAGATGTTAACTGTATCATTAATAATAAAAGATTAAATGAATGATGGGATATAAATGCAATGAGATATTAAGAAGTCAAGTTAAGATGGTTTTCAATACATATTTTATGACATGGAAAAAATTCATAGTAATATAATAAGTGAAAAACTCACGATATCAAATAGTTAATAAATTTTGATTCAAATTCTGTTTATATATGCATTTACATATATGTCTTTTATTTAAAAATATAGATTGGATTATATATACTAAAATATCAATAATAACTACTTCTGAAGAATTTGTTAATGGGTCATTGTTTTATTTCCTCTTTGTTTTTTTGTGCTTTCTACAATGGGTATATTTTGTAATTAGGATACACACACATGCATACATATACATCCAAACTACTCACCATTATTAATATTTTATTTAAAGATATACTTCAACAATGTTATTTCATTTCAGTAATTCAATATTTTTCCAGCTTTGCTTTTAAATTCCTTTATGATCTTAGGGTTATATCTATTTCTGAAGCCTAATGTATTAAAATATTCACAAGGTATTTTATATCTCCTTTGAAATTTTGATTTTACTATCTTTCATATTTTAAATTTTATAGTTTTTGCTTTCAACAATTAAATTATGCAATAATTAAAGGTTAATTAAATTTATCTAATCTAGAAATCTGAACATTCTATTTATGTAAGATTAAAGGTTTTACACACACACACACACACACACACACACACACACAGAGTTATAATTTTGGCTCCAAAGCCCTCATAAAGATCATGATGCAATTTGATGACAAATAATTTATTAAAAACAATTTTAACTGACAAGTTGTATTCTCTGCAACATCTGTCATTTTCCTATCTGAATATAATGTTTGCATTTCATTCAAATCATTTTAGACAATGGATGTTTTAATTAGTAGAGTTGGAATGCTGAATTATCTCTAAAACCAGTCTTCTTTTCTGCCTCTGTTTGAGTTCCACCTAAAGCAAACAATGAGCCAAGGATCTGGGTGCAAGTAACTTCCAGAGGCAATCCTGGGAGACATGGTGAGGGGATGGGGAATAATACAGAGAAGGGAGGAATGTCAATGCAACAAGTGGGAATTATTGGGGTACTTCTGAGAACATGCAGAGTTCATTCTTGGTACAGACCCTTGGAGAGGCTGAGTGGAACACACTTCAGAAATGTCCCATTTAAGGATAAGGAAGCTGGGGTATGAGTCCATTTATTCATCAACACTTCTCTGTCGTTACTTGAAGATCATCCCAGGGACATAAACTTTTGGGTGTTTCCAGCCATCTTCCTGACCAGGCTGCACATGCCCACAGTAAGTAAGAGAGAATTCAGTAACCATCATTTGGTAGAGACTTGAAGGCTGTCAAGGGAGTTGGAAAGAAGGGAGACTACAGGTGTGCCCCTGATGGAGGCTGTTGTCATGGGGTGGTAGAATGTGGGCTGACTAGAAGCCAGGATCCTATGAGGTTGGTTTGGGACATATTTGGCTTTTGCTTTTTTATTCTAGTTTGGAAGTGGGGTAAATATTAGAGGATCTGTCAGTTATTAAGTACTGATGCTTGTGATTTGGCTGACTGGTTGCTATAGAATGTATGTCAGAGTTTTATTTCTCTATATGGTCTGATACAATGCATGTGTTTATTCAGTCTCTCAAAACTGAAGCTTAATTATGTGAAGTTACTGGAGGTCCTGATACTGATAGCCTGGTGGCAGATATCCGCCACACCTGGGCAAGATGGCAACCAGAGGAAGCATTACTCTGAGCATACACAGGCTAGTAAGACAATTAGATGAGGGCAGGAGGTCCTCCTACCCCTTTCTGGTACCTGATTAGGGGTGAGACCAGGGAAAGGTGGGCATATGTGCCATAGCAGTCAAAATGGTGGCAAAGGGAGGTGGTATATCGAAGAAACCTCTCAGTCTAGCCTGGGGAAAAGAAGGGATCAATCGGGGGCCAGAACCTCCTGGAACATGTGCAAATTTGGGCTGGTAAATCTGTCCTACATGGGAAACTAACATAAGCCCAGGGAAAAGAAAGGACTAGCTCTTTCCCACCTCACAAATGTAGTGGATGGTACATTTGGGGGACCTTCTGGCCCTGAAAGTCACATGGCCAATGGCAGTGCTGACCCCACATTCAGGTCCTGAGGAGAGAGATTGAGGCCTGCAGGGATGACCACTCAGTGGCTGCCTATGTCTCTCAAGGGAGGATACTTTGAATAGGAGAAGGAACCCTGGACACTACCTTTGGTTTTGGTCTAACTGAGGGTGGCTGGGTTTTCCCTTAGGTTCCCAGAGGGGATGGACAAGTGCCTGCCATTCTTCTAGATTTGTGCAGCACTTGAATAAAGACCTATTTCCTTTCTTACCAACCTGTGCCTCTGGACTTTGCCTATTGGTGGTGATGGGTAGCTGAATTCTCACTTTGGTTTAGTAATAGTCCCATACCTAAGAGCTAAGGAAATGCTCCATATCTCTCATGAATTCCACTCTTAGCTTAATGATAAAGATAAAATTCCCCTTGGTTAGGAAGTGACAAAAATCCCTATGGCCCAGACCAGCTAGCTACCTGCAAGCAGCAACCATGAAAAGGCCTTGGCAGAAAGGCTAAGGGGCAGCTTGTAAATATACATGAGAAATCCTCAAGCATCTAAAAATTGACACTTCAAAAATAGCAATGAGAACTGAAAACTGAGAGGTTTCTTGAAGTTGGCTGAAGTCTTGGTATTTACATGACTTCTAAAACCCCTGGCTAGGAGAAAACATGAGGTTGAAGATTACATCTACATTTACACTTTAAAACCTCACATTGGACCATATTCCTTCTTCAGGAATCTACAAGCCACTCTTCCAATCAGAGCTTGGCTTCTTCCCTATCTGTAAACAGCATTACAAGCAGAACAAAAGGAGCAATTGCCATGGCAATGGATCAAGAGATTAATTCATCAGTCATTCCACTTATGTGAGATTACTGCTGAACCAGGATGGTAATGAAAGTAACGTAACATACATCTATAATTTATTACACTTTTCCTGCTCCTGGCAACTCATACTATTTTAGAAAAGCTCATGGAATTAATCTCCCAAAAGAGTTATTAGATGGAAAGCATTAAAAAATACATGATTTTGTTTACTCCCAAACATGTGAGTTTGAAGAGCCAATTTTGGCTATAGGTCAGGGTTAATTTAGTGTTTCAACTTTACCTTTTAGAAAAGTGTATAAAGTCAAGATCTTCTTCTTCCCACCATATACACAAGAGGTCTGCAACATAAGAAACCATTTTCCTTCTCAAATTGCTCCTATGACCTAATAAGGACAGTAGATAATTTTGTAAAGAGTTTTCATGCCTAACTCCACCTTGACCTATGTGACCATTGCATTGAACAGCTGTAGTCCATAGATAGTTTGGTCTCCCTATGTTATTTTATGTTTTTATTCCTCACCTGAGGATATGCTTATTAATTTTTTTAGAGAGAAGGGAAGGGAGGGAGAAAGGGAAGGAGGGAGAAAGGGAAGGAGGGAGGGAGGAAAACATCTATGTTAGAAATTTTGATTGGTTGCCTCTCTTATGTACCCTGACTGGAGACTCAGTCTGCAACCTTTTAGTTTATAGGACAATACTCCAACCAACTGAGCCACACCAGCCAGGGAAAAATTTGTTTTATATTTCAACATGAAAACAATACAAAAGTGGGTAATGTTAGAAAAGGGATACTAATCAGCTGCTTCTTGAAAATAATGAGAATATTGTACATTCCTGGTGTGGGTATTGCTTAAGTGATTTAGATGACAAGGATATACACTCATTAAGTTTAGAGGTGGCCAAATTTGGCCAGTCTGCTGAGTAATCAACTCATCCTGGTATGGCCAGAACTTTCCTGGTAACAGCACTGGAATTTCTGTGTCCTGAGAAACTCCTGTAGTCCTGGGCAAACTGGGATGATTTGGCATCACTGAAAATTTGAGTTCCAACTGATACAATTTTGAAAAATGATGAATGGGGTAATATGGAATAGAGTCAGGACAAGTCCTAAGTTGTATTCTTAAGGACTGAAAATAGAGTTCTTGGTTATGGGACAGAAAAAAATGACTGGAGAATGTATGAATTGGAGAGATCACAAACTGCACAAAATTCCCAGAACTGGAGGTGTGAAGAAGTCATTTAAGAGTTACCACTCATTTAATATCCAGCTAGCAATCCAATAATATAAGGCAAGACACGACTTATATTCTTTAATCCTTTTGTCTGTTTCCTCCATCCCACTAGATTTTTTGTTTGTTTCTAAGAAAACCTAGAGCAGTGGGTCTCAAAGTGTATTGCCTAGACCAGCAGCAATAGCAACACTTGGACATTTATCAGAAATTAAAATTCTCAGGCCCCACAGTTACTGAATCTGAAACCCTAGGGAAGCAGCAGAAATCTCTGTTTCATGAAGACCTGCAAAGTGATTTTGATGATTGCTAAATGTTGAGAACCACAGATTGAGAGCAATCCTTCCTGATATTTTTTACATAAGGGGACACATCAAATGTAACAATTTTTGATATAGCATATGGGGAAGATGTATGAGGCTACATGGGGCTCAAATCAGGCATTCAGGGCTCAGGTTCGGACACATCATGGGAAGGGAATACATGGCTACACCTACTTTCTCCAATGTCTTTCACTCTCCCACCTATGATACCAGCCAATAACCAGAAATCAATAGCCAGTAACAAATAATGGATTGTTTCATGTTTTTAATTACTTAAAAATCCCCTTGTGCAGATAAAGTATAAAAACTGAAGGCAACATAAATAATAGACCTTTGCATCAACCATGCTTCCAGAAACAGACACCCTAAATCCTAGGCATGCTGTGGACAAGTTCAGTCAAGGGGCAGTGTGCAATGGACAAGCAGAACATGCATCATGTCCTCGTTCTGAGCCATGAAGTATTGTATCCTTCTCTGTTTAATCTAACAGATTCCTGTGTTTCAAGGAAAAAAGATTGTATTTGTCATCTTTTCAGCATCCAAAGATGACTTTGCCCCAAGTGTCTGAAAAGGGATATTTTGCTTATTAACAAAGTTGGATCTTGGTCCCATTTGTGGACAAAAAAAAGAGCTGTATACTTAAACCTGACAAGGTGTGATGACTTTACAAACTCAGAGACCTAAAGTAACCACAGGATAGTTTGAAATTAAAACTTTTTAATTAAAAGCAGTTTATGGAAGGTAGTCTTAGGCTAGAATCTACCCTAAAAGAGCCATTCTTTACCTTAATCGAGCCTATTGTCTTTTGCAAATACATTAACAAAGCTTTGCAATGTCAAGGTGACTCCCTTTTTATGGACCTCTCCAGATACCACAACCATACCAAAGCAGAGACCACAAATTTCATTGTTATTGTTGTCATGGTAACTTGTTGACTGTTAATTTGTACCTACTTGTACTATCTTGTACCCAATTGTTTAAAAGAAGCATGTGTCTAGCATTTTACTTTTTATCCAATCCCAGAGCTTTTCCTGCTTTGCTTTCTCCTGCCTCCCTAATATATCACCAATGGGTTTCATGTAACCAAATTATGCCTCTTCGATTGTAATGTAAAAAATAAGGTGCAAAACTGCCATTTTCTGGAGCATTTTCTTGAGTATTTTCTCAACTCACTGAGGATTTTCTTCCCAGCAATTGTCAGTTTGGTTCAAATAAACTCATACAAATTCTTTACAAATTTGAATGTTTCTTACATTGATGCATGGAAGCCAAGGCAGGAGTCTGGCAGTGAGTTCTCAATGCCCCAAAGATGAATTAATTGGGTAAACAGCTTTATGAGCTCCCAATTTCCTATTGTAAGGATCTCAACCTCATGGAGGAATCAATGATTTGAAAGAACTAATTTGTAATTCAGGGTGAATGACATCAATGTATTAACCAATATGTTTATATGAGGAGTTATATCAGAAAATACTTATCCTTAAACTAAAAATTTAGATATTCTCACATTAATAAATATCCAGAAGTATATTTTAAATGTCAACAACTGCAGCTGACTCATTCAGCATATGGCATTTTGAAGATGTATGTATCTCAACAACAAAACAGAAACTTCCCCAATTTGAAAACCATTCGGAGTCATGTAAAATTATTCAGCTACAAACTAACTTAGAAAAAGAATGTCTGTCCAATTAGAAACAACTTCCGAAGCATTCCTTTCTTTTCATACCATCAAAACAGTATTTTCAAAGTCTTAATGGTGTATGTACAACTGTTAATATCCTCATTGTTTCATCATCCAATTTAATTCAATTGTGAGATAACTGTACTTCCACATTACGTTGGCATGGGGATGGCCTTTGAGTGGTCCTAATGTTCACTTAAGGCTTCACATAAGGTCCAGGAGGTACACAGGATCAAAATAAGGTCAACTTCCACAAAAGAGCTGAATTTTAAAGTTATCTTTATATTTAATATGTGGTCTTTAGCCAAAATTTTTCTTATTTTGGAGTATTTTATGTGTGTAGTGTTGATAAAGAACACTTTTGGTAGGAATGTGGTTTTATTTAAACCAGCATCAAGGATACAGATATTAATGTGCTAGTAGGAATTCAACACAATTTTAATTTCAAACTTGTCCCTTAGAAATAATCAGCAGAGCAATAGCCAATGTTATTCTCTGTAGAATTTATCCTACAGGTATGTGCCATTAACGTGTGGCTGCCTGTTGTAACTTGAGGAACTCCTAGAGTACTTTCCTTCTTCTCTCTGATAACTATATTTGTACCTGAGTCGTGTGTGTGTGTGTGTGTGTGTGTAGTGGGAGAGAGGGACGGCCTCTTTAAAATCAAACACAAATTTTCCAAATACAAATATTTCTGGGAAGATTTTTACTTAAAGTAATTTACAATAAGGTATGGACAATTTATTAGGGTTGCTCTCCTTTCTGAGAGAGAAAACAGGTTAAAAGGGAAAGACTTCCAGTAAAGGAGGGAGGAAAGGTGTTTAAAATGCCAATTTCTCAGTTTTGTCAGGGTTTGAACTAGCTAGGTACTTCCAACCTAGCATGAGGCATTAGATATTTTCACAAGTTCACTCATACAAAAAAGTTGAAAACTGAAATGTCCTCTGCTGCTGGAGAAATTCAAATAGTATTAATGTTTACAGATCACTGAAGGGACCAGGAAATACATTGGTTCATTGTTCATTTAAATCTTACAACTCTCCACAATAGACTGTTATTGCTCCAATTAAAAGATCAGGAAATTGCCTGGGCCAGTGTGGCTCAGTGATTTGGAGCATCATCTTGTAACTGAAAGGTTAAGGGTTTGATTCCCAGTCAGGGCACATGCCTTGGTTGTAGGTTTGATATCATGTCTGACAAGAGGCAACTGATTGTTGCTTCTCTCTCACATCAATGTTTCTCTCCCTTCTCTGTCTAAAAAGCAATGAAAAAATGTTCTGTGGTGAGGATAAAAAGAAAAAAGAAGATCTGGAAACAGAGATTTAGAAGCAATAAATAACTTCCTCTAATACATGTAAGAAAACTTAGGCCCTGGTTGCTGTGGCTCAGTTATTTGGTTAGGGCACACACCTAGGCTGTGGATTTTTCTCCCTGATTGGAGCAGGTACAGGAGGCAACCACTCTCTCACATGGATGTTTCTCTCTATCAAAGCTATGAAAATATGTCCTCAGGCAAGGATTAAAAAAGAATGAAAAAAAGAAATACTTGGTAAAACTAGGAAATAGCTTTCACTGAACTACTATACTGCTTCATCCAAAAGCCAAAATCTCTCTGCCCCCAGGCTGTGTGTCCTGCTCAGGGAGCAGGGATTGAAAGATAGGTTAGGAGGAAATTTCAAAGGCCCACAGTTAGCAGGAGTTAATTCACCTTTGAGTCAGAGCAGACCCCAAACTGGAGGGAGGGTGTTCCTTGGATGGGCAGGCCTCTGCTGTCCTAAAAGAATTCCAAATTACTCATAAAGCCATTGATTCAGTCCAGAGCTCATAGAGTTTGGTTTGCCATTGGCCCTCTTCCAAAAAGCTGTTATTTACTGGTTCTTCACATCTGCCCTAATTTGGGAACCCTGGAATGGCTACCTCTGAGATCAGCCTTTACAACTGAATATATTTGCGCCCCTCACAATCACAAAGCACAGGTCTCTTGTCCACAAACACCTGAATAGTGTTTTGCCAAGAAGAGTAAAATGAATAGTTGAAGCTGGGCAAAAACTTCAGATAAATCATCGTTATTATCACTAGCCAAGTAACTGTCAAACTCTTTAATCTTCCATAACTTGACAAATTTTTATTTTTTAAGTCAAATCCATGGAGAGAGTTTTGCCACTGGGAACAACTGTAAACAACCCAGGAACAATATGGCTCTGAAAAGAAATGTCAGTGCCCAAGTCCAGAAGCATAACTGTTAGAAGCCTAAACAACAACAACAATACAAATCCTCTATTTAAACTGGTGATGTGTTTTTTAATATTATTTTTAAATGAGAATTTCTACTACCAGATGCAAGTTATGAGAAGAAAATTTCTATCTTTTTTTTTTTTTAAAACCAAGCTCTCCCATCATCTGAGGGCCACACCCATGAAGAGATTTTTGTAGGGGGCAGGAGGTGGAAAAGGTACAGTAAGCCTCCAATGCCTGATTTGACATTTACACAATTCTTTCTCTTAACCCAATACTTTTTCTCACAAGTGTGCTATGAAGAACAAATAATGAATGATTATAAACCATCCAGACAACTTAGAGTGCAGCATAAGTGACAGGTCCTATTTTTCTTTCATGGCTTTTTTCCATTCTATATAGAGCACTGAGAATCCAGGTATTGTGTGTGTGCTCCATTATGTATTCCCTGCAGCTTTTTTGCAAGTAGCAAATGCCCCTCCTCAGCCAAAACATGGATCAGAGCTCCATATACCTGTGTTCTGTGGAGACTACTTTTACAGATGAGGTTACAGCATGGGATTCTACCTTCAGTGGTAATGACCTTGTAACTTTCAAGTACGTGAGGAGCAAACTAATATGAAGTGGGCCCCAAAATGTGTATCTGTTGCATAGAAGCAGCTGCCAAGGACAAAGAAAATTCAGAACAGATTTGAATTAGGTATCTGTCACTTTCATAGTCAAGGCCAAGGCCAAGATTTCTTCAGATTTCATTTGGAGGGAAAGAGAACACTGCTTGGGACTAACTACCTTGTTAAACAACAGGAGAGTCTCAGAATATCACACAAACAAATTCACTGAATCTTCTGTGTAGGAAAGTATAGAGAGCAGAAGATGGGTCACAGAAGCCATTTGCTGGGGACTCGGGTAAACAACCAATCATCTGTGTAACCTCAGGGTTATAACCTTCATAGTGGAAAAACAGGTAACAGGGTCACTTTCCTGAGTTGCTGATTGTTAACAGGAGCTTTAAAGAATGGATGAAACAGCTCTTTGTTTCAGCTTCCAGTTGCTTATATAAAATTGGATGAAGGCCACAGAAGAGCTGAGGTTCCTGGGTTGTCTCTTTTATTCTGTGATACTCGTCCCAGTTCTGTAATAGCTATGGAAGTTTCACTGAAGTCTAGACTCTCACTTTGTGTTTCAGCTTAGACATGTAAAGAACTTGGGAATTAATACTCATTATTATGACAAAAAATATGGACAAACTCAAAACCAATGACTTTTGTTGGACCCATCAGAGTACAAGTTACAAGGCAAACTTTCATTCCAAATTATAGAGAGACAGGGCCATGCAGAGGAACATAGCTGAGATCTGCTTATATTGAATGGATGCAGCTAGAGCCATAAATTGTGAAGAACATTTAAAATCAAAAGTGAGATGAATCTCTGGAGGCTTACTGTAGACTGGTGCGAGAGTGACAAACTCCTGGGTGCCAGTCTTATGGAAGCTCAAACACTTTTATGGCCTTTACACCTAAGAATCTACCAGATTCTCACAGTGAAGATCCAAGACATATATTCTTGTGATTCTGGAGTGGGTAGAAAAAGTACAATTAGAGCCTCTACATAACAAAGTTCCAAAGCCCAGAAGAAAAGACTTGCTAGGAATCTTATCTCAGTTGGGATAAGGGAATTTCTCTCAGCCTCTTCTAGACTTCCTGTCTCACTTAGAGGAAACAGATAGTCAACAGAGGTCATGCTTCAAGAAAATAGATTGGAATATTTCACGCACGGAAGAGAATAGGAGGCAAGGGGCAAAAAGCTAGACCATAGGAGAAGAACTAGGCACAGGACCACTAAAACACCAATTTAATTGGAAAATATGGAATGCTCCTCCTCCGCTATACCATACTACCACACTAACAGGGCTCTGGTATAATAACAGTGGATTACAGTTGAAAGAACTGTGAGATACAGATTCTCTATGAGTAGGAGTACTTAGGGAAGCCCAAAGTCAAGAGGGGAGATTCAAACAAAAACACTAGAGGAATTTAAAACCTCTGGCATCTATAGGCACACTAAACCTTAATACAGCCTAATTCCTAGCCAGATTAACATAAATCCTCACACATTAAGGGCCTATTTATATCAGTTCTTATTCCATGATACAACATGTCCAGCTTTCAACAAACAGTTACAAGACCTTTTGAAAAGCAAAACAAACTCCAAATCTACACACTCTGAAGAGAAAGGAAGTATCAGAAACAGACTCAGACATGACTAAATGTTGGAATTAGTAAACAGAAATGTAAAATAACTGTGATTAATATGTTAAGGGTTCTAATGGAAAAGTAGACAGCACACAAGAACATGTAGGTAATATAAGAGGAGAGATGAAAACTCAGAGAACAAAAAGGACATGCTAGAAATAAAAAACAATGTAACAGAAATGAGGAATACATTTTCTGAGGCCAGAAAGAAATCAATGATATTGAAGATGGATCATGAGAAACTTTCCTAACAGAAATACAGAAATGAAGAGAAAGGGAGTGTGTGTGTGTGTGTGTGAGAGAGAGAGAGAGAGAGAGAGAGAGAGAGAGAGAGAGAGGGAGGGAATATCTAATAAGGATGGAATAGTTCAGCCCTGTGGCTCAGTTGGTTGGGCATCCTTCCACAAATGGTGGAATAATTGCAAAGGTGTAACATATATGTATTTGTAATGCCAGAAGAAAAAAAAAGACAATAGAGAATGAATATTTGAAGTAATAATGGCTTAGAACTTTTCAAAATTAATGACATACAAAATCATAGACCCAGGAGACTCAGAGGAAACAAATCAGTATAAAGACAAAATAAACAAGCAAAGAGACAATGCCCCCCAAACCCACAATTAGGCATAATATATTTAAACTGCAGAAAATTAAAGACAAATGAAAATCTTGAAAGAAATCAGAGGGAGAAGAAAAGCCTTGCCTACAGAGGGACAAGAATATGAGTTATAGTAAACTTTTCATCAAAAACCATACAAACAAGAAAAGAGTGAAGTGACATACTATAAGTGTTTCTTATGGACCAAATGTTTGTGTTTCCTCACAATTCTTATTTTATGGTCCTAACCTCAGTGAGAATTGGAGATGTGCCCTCTAAGAAAGTAATTAATATTAAATAAGGTTGTAAGTGTGGGGACCTGATTCAGTAGCATTAGTGTCCTATAAGAAGAGACACAAAATTGTTTATGCTTCCTCATACTCATACAGTACCTCAGTCTCTCTCTCTTTCTGTCTCTCTCTCTTTCTGACTTTTGCTCTGTGTAAGTACCAAGAAAAGGGCATGTGGGGACATGGAAAGTAACCACCTACAAACCAGGGAAAGAACCCTCACCAGAAACCAAATTGCCCAGAACCTTGTTCTTAGACTTCTAGTTTCCAGAATTGTGAGTAAATAAACTTCTATTTTTTTAAGCCACCAAGGCTTTAAAAATATGGTATGGTATTTTGTTATGGCATGCAGAACAGACTAATGTGGCATTGAAATTACAAAATACCAATCTGGAATTCTATATCCAGTGAAATTACCTTTTATAAGTAAAAAGAAATAAAAACTTTCAGGTAAACAAAAACTGAAGGGATTCACCAGCAGGTCTGTCCTATAAGCAGTGTCAAAATAAGTTCTTTAGGTAGAAGAAAAATAATATAGGTAAAAAAATTAGAACTACATAAAAAAAGAGATAGCCTTAGAGAAGGAATAAATTAAGGCAAAATAAAATACTTTATATTTCTTATTTATTTTAAAAGAAAATTGTATGTTGCATGAAATGAATGACAGAAATGTCACAAGAAATAAGAGGGAGAGATTGGCAATATTCTATTATTATGTTCCTGCAATACATGTGAAGTGGTAGAGTATAGTTTGAAAGTGAACTTATAGCCATTGTGTGTGTGTGTGTGTGTGTGTGTGTGTGTGTGTGTGTGTGTATTAAAGTTAAAGCAACCATTAAAACATCTTAAAAGTATAACGGATATTCTAAGAGAAGAGAATGAAATCATATAAAATGCTTGATTAAAATGAGGGAAGGCAGAAAGTCAGGTATGGGGAATAAAGAACAAATGAAATAAATAGAAATTGGTTAGAGACACAGTAGATATTAATGCAACAATACCAACAATCACTTTAAGTGTGAATGGTTTAAGAACACTGATTAAAAACAGAGATTATCTTGTTAACAGAATAGATCCTAAGAGTTTTCATCACAAGTTCTCATGACACTGCTGTCATTCATTTTTTTTCCTTTTAATGTCTCTACATGAGATGATGGATGCTAACTAAACTTATTGTGGTAATCTTTCACAGTATATGTAAATCAAACCATCATGCTGTACACCTTGAACTTACACAGTGATGTGTGCCAATTATTTCTCGATAAAACTGTGGAGAAAACCCAGAGATATCATAGTGCTTATGAAGTCATATTCCAATATATGTCATAAGGGTTATTTTATGTATAGAAGCTAAATTTAAAAGTAAAGGGATGGAGAAGGATATATTGGGTTGGCCAAAATGTTTGGGGTTTTTTTCCCCATAAGATGGCTCTATAGCACTTAGTTGTCTTTAACTTCATTGGAAATAATTTTGTTATATTGTATTGTGACAGCACTCATATCAGTGTGCATTTAAAAAAATCAAATTGCTGAATTTATGTGTAGGCATTTTAATATTGAAGATGGAAGAAGATACACAACATTTTCAGGATGCATTATATTTTATTATTTCAAGAAAGTTAAAAATGAAACTGAAACACAAAAATAGATTTGTGCAGTATATGGAGAAGGTGCCATGACTGATTGAATATATCAAAAGTGGTTTGCAAAGTTTCTTGCTGGATATTTCTCACTGGATAATGCCCTGTGATTATGTAAACCAGTTGAGGTAGATAGTGATCAAATTGAAATGTTAATTGATAACAATCAATGTTATACCACGTGGGAGATAGTTGGCATAATCAAAATATCCAAATCAATAAAGTTATTGGTGAAAATGAAAAAAATTGTATTTTATGGAAAAACCTAAATGGACTTTTTGGCCAACCCAATATCAAATTAACATTAATGAAAAGAAAGTTGGAGAGGCTAAAATAATTTTAGAAGAGGCAGACTTGAGAACAAGAATGACTATCAGTGGTAAACAGGGGCATTATGTAATTATAAAAAGGACAATTATCCCAGAAGGCATGACAATTTTCTTTTTTTAAGTATATTTTATTAATTATGCTATTACAGTTGTCCCATTCCCCCCTTCATTCCCCTCTACCCTGCATACCCTCTCCCACCCACTTTCTCCCACTTTAGTTCATGTCCGTGTGTCGTAAGTTCTTTAGCTTTTACATTTTCCATACCATTCTTGCCTTCCCCCTGTCTATTTTCTACCTACCATCTATGCTACTTATTCTCTATACCTTTTCCCCCTCTCTCCTCCTCCCTCTGCCCTGTTGCTAACCCTCCATTTCTGTGGTACTGTTCCTGTTGTAGTTGATTGCTTAGTTTGTTTTTGTTTTTGTTTTAGGTGTGGTTGTTAATAATTGTGACTTTGATGTAATTTTACTATACATGTTTTTTATCTTCTTTTTCTTAGATAAGCCCCTTTAACATTTCATATAATAAGGGATTGGTGATGATGAACTCCTTTAACTTGACCTTACCTGAGAAGCGCTTTATCTCCCCTTCCATTCTAAATGGAAGCTTTGCTGGATAGAGCAATCTTGGATGTAGGTCCTTGCCTTTCATGACTTTGAATACTTCTTTCCAGCCCCTTCTTGCCTCCAAGTTCTCTTTTGAGAAATCAGTTGACAGTCTGATGGGAACTCCTTTGTAGGTTACTGTCTCCTTATCTCTTGCTGCTTCTAGGATTCTCTCCTTCATTTTAATCTTGGGTAACTTCATGATAATGTGCCTTGGTGTGTTCCTCCTTGGGTCCAACTTCTTTGGGACTCTCTGAGCTTCCTGGACTTCCTGGAAGCCTATTTCCTTTGTCAGAATAGGGAAGTTCTTTATTATTTGTTGAAATAATTTTTCTACTTGTTGCTCTTCCTCTTCCCCTTTTGGTACCCCTATAATTCTAATGTTGGAACATTTAAAGATGTCCTGGAGGTTCCTACGCCTCTTCTCATTTTTTTTTGAATTCTTGTTTCTACATTCTTTGCTGTTTGATTGTTTCTTTCTTCCTTCTGGTCCACTCCATTGATCTGAATTTCAGTTTTCTTCCCATCACTATTGGTTCTCCATGCATTTTCCTTCATTTCACTTAGTGTAGCCTTCATTTTTTCATCTAATTTGTAACCAGATTCATCCAGTTCTGTGAGCATCCCGATCACCTGTCCTTTGAACTGTGCATCTGATAGGTTGGCTATCTCTTGGTTGCTTAGTTGTATTTTCTCTGAAGCTTTGATCTGTTCTTCCACTTGGGTCTTTTTTTTTGCGGGGGAAGGGGGGTCTTGTCTCACCTGTTAAGTATGAGGGACAGAACCTTAGGTGTTCACCAGGGTGGGGAAAGCCAGTCACTGGGTTGTGATGCTGTATGTGGGTGTGGGGTCCAAGAGGGAACAATGGTGCTTGCTCTGCTTTCTGTTGGACTTCAGTCCTTTCCACTACTTCCCCCAAGCAAACTGGGCCCTTCTGGTGCTGATTCCCATGTGGTTGGGCTTGTGTACATTCTAGGACCCTGTGGGTCTCTCCAATGAACTCTCCTGTGAGGCTGGGAGTCTCTCCCAGCACCTCAACCTCTATAGGTGTTTTCAATTGGTGTTTTGAGGCTTTATTTCCCTGGCATTGTGACCTGGGTTGTGTGGTCTGTCTTGCTCCCCAGTTTCACCTTGTTTAACTGTGCATGTGAGTGTGGGACCACCCGGTCAGCCAGCCACCTTGCAGACCATGCCTCGCTTCACAATCACTGCCTCGCTGGGTCTGCCCATTGCCACCTGGTGCCCAGGTTCTGCCTCCTGCCATCTTGTGCACCCAGGGTTTGCCAGCTGCTGCCTTACATGCCTGGTGCCTCTGCATTTTTTTCCTACAGTCCCTCTCTGCCCAGCTGCCTGACTCTACCTCTCCTATCTGTCTGGATGAATGTGTCTATTTTAACCCCTTCGTTGTCCGACTTCCATACAATTAAATTTTCTATCAGTTCTGGTTGTTATTTTGTTTCTAAATTGTTGTTGTCCTTATTTTGGTTATGTGAAGAGGCACAGTGTGTCTACCTACACCTCCATCTTGGCTGGAAGTCCACAATTTTCAATGTATATGCATCTACAAAGAAATCACCAAAATACATGTGACAAAAACTTAAAGAACTCTAAGGAAAAATAGATAAATCCACCATTACAGTTGGAGACTTCAAAATCCCTCTGATAGTGGATAATAGACTAAGCAGGCAGAAAAATCACTAGGATATAGATGATCTAACCAGCATCACTAATTAACCAAGCAACAACTTGTTCTGATATTCATAGAATAATCCATTAAGTAGCAACAGAATGCACATCCTTCTTAAGCTTCATGCTGCATTTAAGGGATAAAACACACCTTAAAATTTTAAAACAATAGAATTTATATAAAATATGTCCTCAGACAACAATGGAAATAAACAAGAAGGACATATAGAGGGCCCAGAGACATATGAAAGTGTGCTCAGCATCACTACCCATCAGAGAGATGCAAATTAAAACCATAATGAGATACCACTTCATATCGGTGAGAATGGCCATTGTAAACAAATCAACAAACAACAATTAATTTGGAGAGGCTGTGGAGAACAAGGAACCCTAGTACACTGTTGGTGAGAATACACAGTGGTACAGCCACTGTGGAAAACAATTTGGAATTTCCTCAGAAAACTAAAAATAGAACTGCCTTTTGATCTGGCAATTCCACTGCTGGGAGTATATTCTAAGAACCCTAAAACACCAATCCAAAAGAACCTATGCACCCCAATGTTCATAGCAGCACAATTTACCATAGCCAAGTGCTGGAAGCAACCTAAGTGCCATAAGTAAATGAATGGATCAAAAAACTATTGTACATTTACACAATGCAATACTACACAGCAGAAAGAAAGGAGCTCCTACCCTTCATGACAACATAGATAGAACTGGAGAACATTATGCTAAGTGAAATAAATGAGGAGGTGAAAGACAAATACCATATGATCTCCCCTATAAGTGGAACCTAATCAACAAAACAAACAATCAAGAAAAATATAACCAGAGATGTTGAAATAAAGAACTGACAGTATCCAAAGGAGCTAGGGGAAAAGGGTAATGGGAGAAAACAGGGGAAGGGTCACCAAGGAACATGTAAAAAGAACACATGGACAAAGCCAAAAGGGGTAGGATCAAGGGTGGGAGGCAGGTATGGGTGGGGAGGAGGGTGTTGGTGGGGGGGAAATGGAGACAACTGTACTTGAACAACAATTAAAAAAGAAAATAAATTAAAAAATATTTCAAACCAAAGTAAAATAAAAATACAACTAATTAAAAGTGGGAGATACAGCAAAGGCAGTTTTTAGAGGGGAATTTACAGCATTAAATGCATGTATTATAAAAGAAAAATCTAATGTTTATAGCCTAAAGACAGAAGTACAGTTTAAATCTTAAACAAGTAGAAGAAAAATAATAAAAATTAGAGTAGAAGTCAATGAAAGTGAAAACATAAAACAACAGAAAATCAGTGTAATCAAAAGATAGTTCTTTGAAAAAAATCAATAAAATTGATAAACCTTAACCAGACTAACCAAGAAAAACAAAGAGAGAAAACACAAATTACAGCATCAGAGATGAGAAATGGTTTTATCACTATTTATCCATTGGATATTTACAGGATAATAAAGAAATGCTATGAACAGGCCCATGCCCACAAATTTAAGTTAGATGAAATAGACCAATTTCTCAAAAGACACAAACTTTCAAAATACACATGGATAAATAGATAACCAGAATATTAATTAACTTGAATCAATAATCAATAGCCTTCTAAAGAAGAGAACTCTAGACCCAAATGAGTTCACTGGTGAATTACATCAAACAGTTAAGGTAAAACTTATATTAATTCTCCATAATATCTTTCAGAAAATAGAATCAGAGGGAACATTTCTGAAATATTCTGAGCATAGCACTGCCCTAATACAAAAACCAGATAAAGATATTAGCCAAGAAAGGAAAAGTACAGAACAATATCTCTCAAGAAAGTAGATGCTAAAATCCTCCATAAAATATTAGCAAATCCAATGTGTATTTATACACACACACAAATACACATGTATAAAAAGTGTACAACATGATCAAGTTAGATTTATTCCAGGAATGCAAAGCTGGTTCAACATTTGAAAATCAATCAACCTAATCCATACTATCAACATGCTAAAAAAGAATCATCATATGACCATATCAGTTGATGCCAAAAATAACATTTGACAAAATTTAACATCAAGTTATTATAAAATAACTCTCAGCAAACTAATAATGGAAAAAAACTTCCTTAATTTACCAAGAACATCTCCAAAAATCCTGCCATTAACATCATACTTACTGGTGAGAAATTGGATACTTTTCCTGTGAGATCAGAAACAAAGCAGGGACGTTCTCTTTCATCCTTCCTATTCAACATAATACTGAAATCCTAGTAAGTTCAGTAAGAGAAGAAAATATATTATTTCTTTCCTTGCAGAAAAAGCAAATAATATTGGCTTTGTTCATATATGGCATGATTATTTACTTAGAATATCAGGAAATCAACAAAAAATTAAAAAAATCAAAACTAATAAGAAAGTATAGCAAGGTTGTAGGATAAAAGGTCAAGGTACAAAATCAATTGCTGTCTTTGCAATAAAATTTATGTACCTGCAATAAGCTTTAAGAATTTGAAATATAAAAATATATGATTCAGAGTTGCACTAAAAAAAGAAAGAAAAACATTAGGTAAAGTTTAACTAAATATTTACATGATCTATATACAAAAGATTACAAAATTCTGATGCAAGAATTCAAAATAGAATAAATAAGTAGAGAGATATTCTATGTTCCTAGATTAAAAGATTCAAAATTATCATTAGAGAAATTCTTCCCAACTTGATCTATAGATTCAACAAAATTCCAACAAAAATCCAAAAAAGAAATTTTGTAGATACTAACAAACTAGTTCTAAAAATTACGTAAAAATGAAAAAGATATAGAATATGCAAAATAATAGTGAAGAACAAAATTGGAGTACTCAGAATATCTCACCTTAAGACTTATTGTGAACCCCAAACCAGATAAAGACACAACAAAGAAAGAAAACTTTAGGCCAATATCTCTGATGAATATAGACGCTAAAATCCTCAACAAAATATTGGCAAACAACATCCAACAATACATTAAAAAGATCATACACCATGATCAAGAGGGATTCATTCCAGGGATGCAAGGATGGTACAATATTCACAAATCAGTAAATGTAATACATCACATAAACAAAAGCAAAGACAAAAACCACATGATCATATCAATAGATGCAGAAAAAGCATTTGATAAGGTACAGCACCCATTTATGATAAAAACACTCAGCAAAGTGGGAATACAGAGAGCATTCCTCAACATAATAAAGGCCATATATGAGAGACCTACAGCCAACATCATACCCAGTGGGCAAAAATTAAAATCTTTTTCACTAAGATCAGGACAAGACAAGGCGACAGCATTTTTACCACTTCTACTCAACATAGTTTTAGCCACAGTGATCAGCCACAATGACCAGACAAGAAAAAGTAATAAAAGGCATCCAAATCAGAAAGGAGGAAACAAAACTGTCACTGTTTGCAGATGACATGATAGTGTACATAGAAAATCCTATAGACTCCACCAAAAAACTGCTTGACCTAATAATGAATTTGGCAAAACATCAGGATACAAAGTCAATATCCAGAAATCAAAGGCATTTCTGTACACCACTAATGAAACAGCAAAAGCAGAAATCAAGAAAAAAAAATCCCATTTGATATAGCAAAAAGAAAAATAAAAGATGTAGGAATAAACCTAACCAAAGAAATAAAAGACCTGTATTCAGAAATCTACATAACACTGAGGAATGAAATCAAGGAAGACACAAACAAATGGAAACATATACCATGTTCATGGATTGGAAGAATTAACATCATCAAAATGTCCATACTACCCAAAGCAATTTACACATTCAATGCAATACCTATTATTAAAGTACCAATGGCATATTTCACAGACATAGAACAAACACTTCAAAAATTTATGTGGAACCATAAACGACCCTGAATAGCTGCTGCAATTTTGAGAAAGAAGAGTAAAGTAGGAGGGATCACAATACCTGATACTAAACTGTATTACAAGGCCACTGTAATCAAAACAGCCTGTACTGGCATAAAAACAGGCACATGGACCAATGGAACAGAACAGAGAGTCCAGAAATCAACCTAAGTCTCTATGGTCAATTAATATTTGACAAAGGAGGCAACAACATAAAATGAAGTAAAAATAGACTCTTCAACAAATAGTATTGGGAGAAATGGACAGCTAGGTGCAAAAAAATGAAACTCAATCACCAACTTACACCTTACACAAAAATAAATTTAAGGTGGATAAAAGACTTAAATATAAACCGTGACACCATTGAAGTCCTAGAGGAGAACATAGGTAGGAAAATCTCAGATATTTCATGCAGCAACATTTTTATTGATATGACCCCTATAGCAAGGGATATAAAAGAAAGAATAAACAAATGGGATCTCATAAAAATAAAAAGCTTATGCACAGCTAAAGAAAACAGTATCAAATAAAAAGAGAACCAACTGTATGGGAAAACATATTTGCCAATGATACCTCAGACAAGGGTTTAATCTCCAAAATATATAAAGAACTTACATGACTCTACTCTAAGAAGACAAGCAACCCAATTAAAAAATGGGCAAAGGACTTGAACAGACACTTCTCCAAGGAGGACATACAAAGGATCCAGAGACACATGAAAAGATGATCAATATCGCTAGCTATCAGAGAGATGCAAATTAAAACCACAATGAGACATCACTTCACACCAGTCAGAACGGCTGTCATAAACCAAGCAGCAAACAACAAGTGTTGGAAAGGTTGTGGGGAAAAGGGGACCTTAGTGTACTGTTGGTGGGACTGCAGACTGGTACAACCACTATGGAAAACAGTATGGAACTTCCTTAAAAAATTAAAAGTGGATCTGCCTTTTGACTCAGCAATTCCACTGCTGAGACTATATCCTAAGAACACTAAAACACCAATACAAAAGAACATTTGCACCCCAATGTTCATAGCAGCACAATTTACAATAGCTAAGTGTTGGAAGCAACCTAGGTGCCCATCAGTAAATGAATGGATCAAAAAACTATGGTACGTATACACAATGGAATTCTATGCAGCCGAAACAAAGAAGGAGCTCCTACCCTTTGCAACAGCATGGATGGAGCTGGAAAGCATTATGCTAAATGAAATAAGCCAGGCAGTGAAAGACAAATACCAAATGATCTCACCTTTAACAGGAACCTAAACAACAAAACAAAGAAACAAACAAAATATAGTCAAAGACACTGAAATAGAGGACAGGCTGACAGTGACCAGAGGGGAGAGAAGAGGGAATTTCAGGGGAGAATGGGAAGGGTTTACAGGAACAAATGTAAAGGACACATGGACAAAAACTGGGGGTGTGTGGAAATGGGAGGCAGGTGGGGAGGGATGGGTGGGGGGGCTGGAATGGGAATAAAAGGCAGAAAACTGTACTTGAACAATGAGTAAAATAAAAAATAAAGACCATGAAGTTACAGAAATCAAGACAACACAGTATTGGCATAGATCACAGAACCAGAAAAAGAACTACACAAATATAATCAATTGATCTTTGACAAAGATGCCAATTAATTCCATAGGGAAAATGTAGTCTTTTAGAAAATTGGTGTGAGAGCAATTCAATGTGTTTATATAAAAAAATAAACTTAGATCTTTGATAAATTTCCCAAATGCTATCACAAAATGTATCATAGACCTAAATATAAAAGGGGAAATTATAAATCTTTTAGATATAACACCCAACACACAATATGTGGAATAAAAATAATTAATTGACTTAATTAAAATTAAATTTTTTTGTTCTGCAAGAGACACTGCTGAGAGAAAGAAAAGACAAACCACACACTGAAATACAATATTACAAAATGCATACCTAATGTTGACTTGTATCTGCAATATATAAGATATATATACTAAAACACAACAATAAGAAAACAAGTAATCCAATGAAAAAAATGGAAAAAAGATCTGAAGACACCTCACCAAGAAAGATATATAGATGGCAAATAAGCATTTGAAAATATATTAAACATCATTTGTCATTAGGGAAATGCAAATTAAAATAATAATGAGATACCACTTTGGAAGTGTGTTACTGTTTCTTACAAAGCTAAAATAGTCTTTCTATATATTACAACAATTATACTTCTCTATGCTTACTGCACAAATATGAAAATCCATGACCATGCAAAACCCAGCATGAGAATGTTTATAGCTGCTTTATTTCTAATCACTACAAACTGAAAACAACTAAGATGTCCTTCAATAGGTGACTGGATATTCAAAGTGAGTAACAATGAGATACTACTCAGTAAAAATGAACAAACTATTAAGCCACTAGACTTACAGCTGGTGAGAATTAGACAGCCTTGGAATTTGATGATTTCAAGCTGGGATGTCCAATATGGTAGCTACTAGCCACTGTGGTCACTGAACACTGAAAAATGACTAGTATGACTGAGGAACTGAATTGTACATTTAATTTTATGTAAATTAATTTAAATATAAATATAAATATGAATATGTGTCTCGTGGCTGCCATATTGGACAGTCTGTCTATAAAACATTAAATTCTGCTCACCTTCCTCTCCAATATTTTCTCTAATCCCAAGTCTAGTGACTTTTTTCTCATTTTTCTTTGTTCTTTATTATGAGGATTTTTTTGCTGTCCAAGTACAGTTGTCTGCATTTCCCCACCCTCACTCTCCCCAACCCAAGCCATCCCCAAGACGAGCATCCCCTGATCTTGCCCAGCCTTGGTTTTGCCCATGTATTCTTTGTAGTTGCTCCTGAAAACACTTCCCCCCTCATTATCTTCTCCCACCTCCTCCCTGGTTATTGACAGTTAGTTCTTTATTTCTATGTCTCTGGTTATGTTTTGCTTGCTTTTTGTTTTGTTGATTAGGTTCCATTTATAGATGAGATCATATGGTATTTCACTCAACATAATACTCTCCAGTTCCATTTATGCTGTTGCAAAGGGTAAGAACTCCTTCTTTCTTTCTGCTGCATAGTGTTCCATCGTGTAAATGTACCATGGTTTTCTGATCCATTCATTTAGTGATGGGCACTTAGGTTGCTTCCAGCACTTGGCTATGGTAAATTAAGCTGCTATGAACATTGGGGTGCATAGTTCTTTTGGATTGGTGTTTCAGGGTTCTTAGAATATACTCCCAGCAGTGGAATTGCCAGGTCAAAAGGTAGTTCTATCTTCAGTTTTCTGAGGAAATTCCATATTGTTTTCCACAGTGGTTGCACCAGTCTGCATTCCCACCAACAGTGCAGTAGGGTTCTTTTTTCTCCACAACCTCTCCAACACTTGATTTTTGTTGATTTGTTTATGATGGCCATTCTCACCAATGTGAAGTATTATTGTGGTTTTAATTTGCATGTTTCTGATGGCTAGTTATGTTGAGTGAAGACAGCTCAGGGCAAGTAGAAGGAAGGAAATAACCAAAATCAAAGCAGAATTAAATGACACAGAGACTAAAAGAACAATTGTAAGGATCAATAAATCCAGGAGTTTGTTGTTTGAAAAGATCAGCAAAGTTGACAAGCCTTTAAGCAGACTCATCAAGAAAAAAAGAGAGAGGACCCAAATGAACACAATCACAAATGAAAGAGGAGAGATTACAACTGATACCACAGAAATACAAAAGATTGTAAGAAATTACTATGAAGTATATGCCAGGAAATATGAAAACCTATGTGAAATAGATAAGTTTCTAGAATAATACAATCTTCCAAAACTGAATGAAAAGGAAGCAGAAAGCCTGAACAGATGAATAACAGCTGACAAAATTGAAGCAGTAATCAAAAAACTCCCAACACACAAAAGCCTTGGACCAGATTGTTTCACAGGAGAATTTTACAAAGCATTTAAGGAAGAGCTAACCCCTATCCATCACAGACTATTCCAAAATATCCAAGAAGACAGAGGACTCCCAAACTCTTTTTATGAAGCCAGCATCATCCTAATCCCAAATCCAGATAAAGATAAAAGATATAAAGAAAACTACAGGCTAATATCACTGATGAACATAGACGCTAAAATCCTCAACAAAATATTGTCAAACCGCATCCAGCAACACATTAAAACATCATACACAATGATCAAGTGGGGTTCATCCCAGGGATGTAAGAATGGTACAATATTCATGAATCAATAAACATAATACACCACATGAACTAAAGAAAACACAAAAAATCACATCATCATGTCAGTAGATGCGGGAAAACCATTTGATAAGGCATAACACCCATTTATGATAAAAACACTCAGTAATGTGGGAATAGAGGGAGCATTCCTCAACATAATAAAGGCCATATATGAGAGACCTACAGCCAACATCATACTCAATGGACAAAAACTAAAAGCTTTCCCACTAAGATCAGGAACAAGACAAGGATGACTGTTTTCACCACTCCTATTCAATATAGTATTTGATGTCCTAGCCACTGCAATCAGACAAGAAAAAGAAATAAAAAGCATCTAAATTGGAAAGGAGGGAGCAAAGCTGTCATTGTTTGCAGATGACATGATAGTGTACATAGAAAATCCTATAGACTCTACTAAAAAACTACTCGACCTAATAAGTCCATTTGGTAAAAGAGTGGGATACAAAGTCAATATTCAGAAATCAAAGGCAGTTTTGTACACTAACAATGAAATTTCAGAAACAGAAATCAGGAAATAATCTTCATTTGAGGATTAATTGAGCTTTTCTCCCTTAGTTCTTTTTCAAAAATTTTTATTTGTTTATTTTTATAGAGAGGGTCAGGGAGGGAGAAGGAGCAGGAGAGAAACATTTATGTGAGAAAGAAACATCAATCAGTTGCCTCCCATATGTGCCCCAACTACCATGAATCCTGCAACCCAGGCATGTGCCGTAACTGGGGACTGAACCAGCAACCTTTCACTTTGTGGGATGGTGCCCAACCAACCCATTCACATTGGTAGTGTAAGCTTTTCTGCCGTAGTTCTTATCTGATAGTCTATCATGGTGAAAAGTAGGGATTTGGGACATGGAGAATGGGGATAAGTATAAAAGTTGACTAAACAAACACTTCCCTCTTTTTTGTGTGTTAGTGTCAGAGCACCAGACATTGCTCTAAGCATTCTGTGTGGACTATTTTACTTAATTTTCATTTTATCTTTATGTAAGTGCCATTGTTGGGAACTGCCCTGCCTGGTATCAGAAGCTGTAACACCTGCCAAGGATAAGGCTGAGGGAGTGGCCTTGGACTGTAAGCCAGCAAGGAGACAAAAGCTTATCTCCCTGGCAGGAGCACTGCTTCTGCTGCTTCATTCATAACTGAACCCCAATGCTTGGTCGGTTAGCCAATGACAGGTTAGATTCCCCAAGGGGGGAATGACCTAAGACAGGTACGATCACGTGGAAGGCCCCCAAGGAAGGACTTTGGGGGCTACAGCAAAAGGGGGTGATGGACCCTTGCTCCTCGGCTGTGATATAGCCTGAGTCCTCCTCGTCTGGGAGAAAATCTCCTTATCTCTTGGTTGCCTTAGTTCCCTTGCTCCACCTAAGGCTAAAACAATGACAGGGTGGTGCAGCTCTGTGCTGAAAAGGGCAGGTTCCCCAAGTGATCAGGCCTAAGAAAGAATATGTAAAATCCTGTGAAACCTGCTTTGTTTAGAATGCTCACAGTTGAATGATAAGGGTCCAAGGAAGAAGTAAGTTTGTTCTTTAAAGTTTTACAGCTCTTTGACTCTGACTCAAAATAGGCCCTCAGACTGTTATCTATTGTTTGATCCTTACTTCCTAGCAATGAGTAATGAGCTTTTACCTGAATTCTTATTCAAATGAATCCAATAAAAAGCCTATCTGGAGGGGGAATGTGGCACACTCCCCATGAGAGGAGTGGCCATGGTGCCCTCCAGGAGAGAGGGTGGCCAAGGCGCTCCCCTTGTGAGGAGTGGCCCTTATCTTCCTATTCCCCCACAGGACCTGGTAGTCTCTGTGTATGTTTTTTAGCATGTTTTGACAAACATCCACAGCCAAGATGGATACTGCTGGCTGGTATCCTCTACATGCCATTATTATTTATATTTTATAGATGCAGCACTGATGCACAGAGAGCTTTATGCTCACATAGCTCAGAAATGACAGAACCAGGTGAAGTTCACACTGTAAACTATTGCTATAGTGCCTCCTGGTATCATCTGACCTTGTTCAGCCAAGGGACTTCAAATGTCATTAATTTCATTGCAGTGCCTGAGAGTTGGAAGCAGCAGATTCTGTAATTTAGGCATTATTAGTGATTAGTGTCTTTCTTTGTGTAAGTACATCAGTTTCCTGCCTTGTGTTGGAGTTCTGAGGGAATAAGGCACAGAACAGCAAAGGACTGATGTGAGCTGGAGAAAGAGAAGACCACATGCTTCAAACATTCACACTGATCATATTATTCCCTAGGTCAAAAACCATCAGTGGTTCCCAGTAGTCTCTGCCTCAGATGCAAACTTCCCAGCATGGAATGTGTCTAACTTACCTTTGTGGCTTTTTTTATCTTCCACATTTTGGGTGTTTAAACCCACTGGTCATTGAGCTGTTCTGGCACCAATGGTCTTGCCTTGTGAATTTGTGATTGAAGCATCTTTCCCACTGGCTCATAGGATGATAATTCTTTAGTTATCCTTTCTAGTTCCTTGAAGCCCATGTAGAATACAACAAACCAGTAATGTGAAGTGGAGTGATCTCCTTTCTCTTCTCATTACCACTGCTCTAGCTTATTTCCACATTACCTAAATCTCCACAATCTCTTAACTGCCCTTTTCTTATAATCCACCTCCAAAAATGCTTCCTATAGCTGCTGGTTGGGTTATCCTGGCATAATTTATTAGTGCAAACTGTTACTCATTTGTTCAAATTTTTCACCCTTTCCCTACTACAAGGTAACAGTAAATGTCTCCTAACTCTCTTGATCCTTGCTCTTCTCACTCCCCCCCCCCCAAGTATTAGGTGTGCTTCCATCATGGAATCTTTTCACGTACTGGCCTGGGATGCTATGTGTCCAGATATTCAAGTAGTTGGCTGCTCTCCACAAACCCATGCCCAAACTCCACCTTTACTTGACCAGCCTACCTAATCCAGCTCCTGCTTTATTCTCTTTTACTTCATTCTGCTTTATTTTTCTTCGGCGCACTTATCACTACTTAACATTATGCATTTATTCTGTGGTAGGCTCCCTGTTAGACTACCCACTCATTATCTGTTTTATTCACTGCTGTCCCCAGCACCAGGCATTGTGCTCAAGTACCCAATAAACATTTGTGAAATCTAGGATGGAAACATTTAACATTTGCAAGTGGAAATAACTGATATACTTCAGGAGTATCATGTCTCTAGAGCTGTGTTTCCCAAACTGCCCTACCAAATATTTCTACTGAACAATTCACTGGGAATCAGTGTCACGAGGACAAAAAGAAAAATTGCTGCAGTATGTATTTGTTTCATGAAGAGTCACTATGGGTATTGGCATATTAAAGGTTCTGAGCACCCCTGCAGTAAATGAACTGAAATAACTATGTTGTTTAATTTTATTTTTGTATCATTTTATTGTATTTTTTCCATTACCATTTAGTCTACTTATACCATCCTCCTCACCACAATCACTACACTGTTGTCAATGTCCATGAGTCCTTTTCCTTTTTGCTCAATCTCTCCACCCTCTAGCCTCCCCATTTAGCTGTCATGCTGCTCTCTGTCTATCAGTCTGTCCCTATTTTGTTTGTTAGTTCAGTTTGTTCATTCAATTCCAATATGTTTCTCTGACTGGCTTATTTCACTTAGCATAATATTCTTCATGTCCATCCATACTGTCGCAACAGGTAAAATTTTCTTCTTTTTTAGAGCTGAGAAGTATTTCACTGTGTAAATGTACCATAGTTGTTTTTTCCACTCATCTACTGATGGATACTTGGGCTGCTTCTATAACCTGGTGATTGTAAATAATGCTACAGTGAACACAGGGGTGCTTATATTCTTTCAAAATAGTGTTTTGGGTTCTTTTGGATATATTCCCAGAAGAGGGATCACTGGGTAAGAGGCAGATTCATTTTTAATTTTTTGAGGTATCTCCATACTGCTTTCCACAGTGGCATTACCAATCTGCATTCCCACCAACAGTATGAAAGTGTTCCTCTTTATCTACATCCTCATCAGCACTTGTTGTTTGTTGGTTTATTCATGATAACCATTCTGAAAGGTGTGACATGATATCTCACTTTGGTTTTAATTTGTATTTCTCTGATGATTAGGGACATTGTGTATCTTTTTATATGTCAACTGGCCATTGTTAGATAACTGTACAGGTTCTTTGCCCATTTTTAATTTGGTTGTTTGTTTTATTGGTGTTGAGTTTTGGAAGTACTTTATAAATTTTGGATATAACCCCTTATCAGATGTATTGGTGAATATGTTCTCCCATTCTGTGAGTTGTCTTTTTATTTTGTTGATGTTTTCCTTTGCCGTACAAAAATATTTTAGTTTGATGTAGTCCAATTTGTTTGTTTATTCTTTTGTTTCTCTTGCTTGGGAATATATATCTGATAAAATATTGCTACCAGCAATGTCTGAGATTTTGCTGCTTATGTTTTCTTCCATTATTTTTTATTGTTTCAGGTCTAACATTTAAAGCTTTAACCATTTGGGATTTATTCTCATGTGTGGTGTAAGAAGATGGTCTAGTTTCTGGATTATGTATCTAATTTTCTAAATACCATTTATTGAATAAACTATCTTTAGTCCATTGTATGTGCTTGCTTCCTCTGTCAAATATTAATTGACTATAAAGCTGTGGCTTTATTTCTGGGCTCTCTATTTTGTTTCATTGATCTACATGTCTGTTTTTATGCCAGTGCCATGTTGTTTTGATTACTATGGTCTTATAGTACGGTTTCATATTAGGTAGTGTGATTTCTCCAACATTTTTCTTCTTTCTCAGGGTCTCCATTGCTATGTGGACCCTTTTGTAGTTCCATATAAATTTTTGAAATATTTGTTCTAGTTCTGTTAAATACATCATTGGAATCTTGATATGAATTGAGCTGAATCTATAGATTGCTTTGGGTAGTATGGACATTTTAATAATGTTAATTCTTCCTCTACATGAAAATGGTATGTCGTTCCACTCATTTGTATCTTCTTCAATTTCTTCTTTAGTGTCATAATTTTCTGAGTACAGGTCTTCTACATGCTTGGCTACGTTTATTCCTAGGTATTTTATTCTGTTTGAAGCAATTGTGAATGGGATCGTTTTCTTAATTTCCCTTTCGGTTAGTTCATCATTAACATATACAAATGCAACTGATTTCTGGATATTAATTTTGTATCCTGCTATTTTGCTGAATTCATTTACCAGTCCCAGTAGTTTCTCAGTAGAATCTTTCGGGTCCTTTATGTACAGTATCTTGTCTACTGAAAATAAACAGTTTTACTTCTTCCTTTTGAATTTGGATGCCTTTTATTTCTTCTTCTTGTCTGATTGCTGTGGCTAGGACTTCCAATACTATGTTGAATAAGAGAGGTGAAAGCAGATGTGCCTGTCTTGTTCCTGATCTTAAGGGGAATGTTTGTGGGTTTTGCCCATTGAATATGATGCTGGCAGTGGGTTTGCCATATATGGTCTTTATTATGTTCAGGTATGCTCTCTTTATTCCCTCTTCACTGAGAGTTTTTATCATAAATGGATGTTGGATTTTATCAAAAGTTTTTTTTTCCTGCATCTATCAATATGATCATGTGGTTTTTCTCCTTCCTTTTGTTTATTTGGTGAATCACATTTATTGACCTGTGAATATTGTACCAACCTTGCATTCCTGGAATAAGTCCTACTTGATCATGGTGTATGATTTTCAATGCATTGCTGTGATTGGTTTGCTAGTACTTTGTGGAGGATTTTAGCATCTATATTCATCAGGGATATTGGCCTATAATTTTATTTTCTTGTAGTGTCTTTATCTGGTATTGTAATTTGGAGAATGCTGGCTGTGTGAAATAAACTTGAATTTTTTGAAATACTTTGAGAAAAAGAAGTGCTAGTTCTTCCTGGAATGTTTGGTAAAATTCACCTGTGAAACCATCTGGTACAGGGCTTTTGTTTGTTGCTGGTTTTTAAATTATTGCTCTAACTTTACTATGTGTAATCTGTGTATTCAGATTCTCTGATTCTTCCTGGTTTAGTTTTGGAAGACTGTATGCTCTAAGATTGGTTCATTTTCCCCAGGCTGTCCGGTTTGTTGGCAATAGTTGTTCATAATATATATATATTATAATTCTTTGTATTTCTTTGGTGTCAGTTGTTATTTCTCCTCTTTTATTTCTGATTTTATTTATTTGGGTCTTCTCTCTTTTTTCTTGATGAATCTGGTTAAAGGTATGTCACTCTTGTCAGTCTTTTTAAAGAACCACCTTTGGATTCATTGATACTTGTATCTTTTTTTAGACTCTACTTCCTTTATTTCTGCCCTGATCCTTATTATTTCCTTCCTTCTACTCACTTTGGGTTTTGTCTGTTGTTCTTTTTCAAATTCCCTTAAGTGTAAAGTTACATTGTTTATTTGAGCTTTTTCTAGTTTCTTTTTATAAAACTACATCTTATTGATTATGCTATTACATTTATGCAAAAATTTCCCCTTTATTGCCCTCCACCCTGCATCACCCTTCCCACAAGAATTTCCCCCTTTAGTTCTAGTCCATCAGTTATACATATAAGTTCTTTGGCTTCTGCATTTTGTATGCTATTCTTAACCTCCCTCTATTTTGTACCTACCATTCATACTTCTTATTCCTATATTTTACCCATTCTTTCCCCTCCCCCTCCCCACTGATAACTCTCTATGTGATCTACATTTTGGTGATTCTGTTCCTGATCTAGCTGTTTGCTTAGTTTGTTTCTGTATTTGTTTTCCGTAGGTTCAGTTGTTGATAGTTGTGAGTTTGTTGTCATTTTACTGTTCATAGTTTTGATTTTCTTCTTTTTCTTAGGTAAGTCCCTATACCATTTCATATAATAAGAACTTGGTGATTATGAATTCCTTTAACTTGACCTTATCTGGGAAGCACTTTATCTGCCCTTCCATTCTAAGTAATAGCTTTGCTTGATAGAGTACTCTTGGATGTAGGTCTTTGTCCTTCATGACTTCAAATAGTTCTTTCCAGGCCCTTCTTGCTTGCAAGGTTCTTTTAAGAAATCAGCTGATAGTCTTATGGGAACTCCTTTGCAGATAACTGTCTCCTCTTGCTGCTTTTAAGATTCTCTCCTTACCTTTAATATTGGGTAAAGTAATTATGATGTGCCTCAGTGTGTGCTTCCTTAGCTCTGACTTGTTTGGGACTCTCTGAGTTTCCTGGACTTCCTGGAAGTCTATTTTCTTTGCCAGATTGGGGAACTTCTCCTTCATTATTTTTCAAATAAGTTTTCAATTTCTTGCTCTTCCTCTTCTCCTTCTGGCACCCCTATGATTTGGACATTGGGATATTTAAAGTTGTCCCACAGGTTCCTAAGCTTCTCATTATTTTATTTTATTTTTATTTTTTCTTTTTTTGGTTCTTGTTTCTTCATTCTGTTCTGGTTGAATGTTTATTTTTTCCTTCTGGTCCAAATTGTTGATTTGAGTCCTGGTTTCCTTCCCTTCACTGTTGTTTCCCTGTATATTTTTCTTTATTTCACTTTTCATAGCCTTCACTTTTTCTTCTATTTGTGACCATAGTCAATGATTTCTGTGAGCATCCTGATTACCAGTGTTTTGAGCTCTGCATGTAATAAGTTTGCTATCTCATCATCACTTAGTTCTGGTTTTGGAGCTTTGATCTGTTCTTTCATTTGGGCCACAATTCTTTGTCTCAGCACACCTGTTGCACTGTAAGAGGTTGAGGCTTAGGTATTTACCAAGTTAGGGCAACCCACTTTGCTTTGTTGTGGCACTGTCTGTGGGGAAGGGGTCAGCCAGGGAACAATGCCTCTTGCTCAGCTCTCAGCAGGCTTTCAGTCACTTCCCCTGCTACCCACAAGCAAATTGGGCCCTTCTCGTGCTGATTCCAAGGTGGGTGTGTTTGTGTACATTGTAGGACCCTGTGGGTCTCTCTGACAAACTCTCCTGTGACAAACTCTCCTGTGAGGCTGGGAGTTTCTCTTGCTACTGCAACCCACACAGGTTTTTACAGACAGATGTTTTGAGGCCTTAGGATTTTGTACTGGAACCCTGGGTTGCACAGTCTGTTTCGCTCCCCAGTTGTTCCTCCTGGGTTGTCTGCACACAAATGTAGGACCACCTGGTCTTCCAGCTATCTCCTTGCTGCTCATCCTCTCTGCCATGGGTACCTGTCTCTGTTCCTCCTGGATGAATGTTTCTTCTTTAATTCCTTGGTTGTCAGACTTCCATACATTTTGATTTTCTGGCACTTCTGATTGTTTTTTTCTTTTCCAATTTGTTGTTGTGCTTCTTTTCTTGTGAGAGGAAGCGACATGTATCTACCTATGCCTTCATCATGGCAGGAAGTCTTATTTCTTGAGATAGGCCTGTAATATTATGAATTTCTTAGAATTGCTTTCATAATGTTCCACAGATTTTGGATTTGTATGCTATCATTTTCATTTTTTTTCAAGGTATCTTTTGATTTCTTCCCTGATCTTGTTGTTGACCCATTCATTGTTTAATAGCATGTTACTTAGCTTCCATGTATTACACTTTTCAATGTTCTTCTTTTGATTGATTTCTAGTCTCAAAGCATTGTGGTCAGAGAAGATACCTGATATAGATTCAATCTTCTTAAATTTATTTAGACTTGTTTTGTGTCTTAGCATGTGGTCTTTCCTAGAGATATTTCCATGTGCATGTGAAAAGTATGTATATTCTGTTGCTTTGTGGTGAAGTGCTCTGAAGATATCAATTAAATCCATTTGATCTAGTGTATTGTTTAAGGCTACTGTCTCCTTGTTGATTTTCTGTCTGGAAGATTTATCCATTGAAGTCAGTGGGGTGTTAAAATCTCCCAGATTACTGTGTTCCTGTCTTTCTCTCCTGTTATGTCTATCAAAATTTGCTTAACATATTTAGCTACTCCTGTGTTGAGTGCATAAATATTCACTGGGGTTATATCATCTTGTTGGATTGTTCCCTTTATCATTATGCAGTGTCCTTCTTTGTCTCTTACTATAGCCTTGGTTTGAATGTCTATTTTGTAAAATACCATATTTTGCCTTATATAATGAATATTTTTACTCCAAATTTTTGAGGGAAAAATAAAGATTCACATTATACATGGGTAATACTAATTCTGTGTCTATTAAATGTTTTTAATTCTTTTATTTATGCTTATGCAGTAAATTTGTAACTCTAGAAAGCAAAATGATATTCATATGCAAAATAACATCCTAGAATACAACAGTTTTGTTGAACTGATGATGAACTTGCAAAAAAATACTTTTGTCCAGTGATTCAACAAAATGAAATGAGGAGTCATATATTGTTATCCATAGAGTAAGATAGATGGTGTTGATTGTTATCCACTTGATAAGATAAATGATGCCAAAAAATTGAACTAAAAAATTAAATTTTTTTTCCTGAAAGTTTGGGCCAAAAACATGGGTGTGCATTATACATAGGAGCACATTATACATGGAAAAATACAATATAAATATTGCTCTTCTGGCTTTTTCCTTTCCATTCACATGAAATAACTTTTTCCATGTCTTTACTTTTAGTCTATGTGTATCTTTCAATCTGCAGTGAGTCTTTTGGAGGCAGTATGTATATTGGTCTTGTTTTCTTATCCATACAGCTGCCTTATGCCTTTATTTAGAGCATTTTAGCCATTTACATTAAAGGTAGTCATTGATATATATAGCCATTTTATTGTTAGGCTATTTTCCTCTCTGCTTTTTCTTTCTCTTTTTCTTCTTCTTAAAGCAAGCCTTTTAACATTTGTTGTAGTACTGGTTTGGTGCTAACAAACTACTTTAGCTTTCTCTTGTCTAGGAAGCTCCTCATTTCTCTTTTGATTTTAAATGATAGCCTTGTTGGGTAGAGCAGCCTTAGGTCCTTGCTTTTCATCTCATTAAATATTTCATGGCACTCCCTTCTGGCCTGAAATGCTTCTGTTGAGAAATCAGATGACAGTTTAATTGGTTCTCCATGTATGTAACTGCTTGCTTTTCTCTTGAAGCTTTTAAAATTCTCTCCTTGCCATTCTAATTATGGTGTATCTTGATGTAGATAATTTTGAGTCCAACTTTTTTGGGACTCTCTGAGCTTCCTGGACTTTTGTGTCTTTCCTTCACCAGATTGGGGAAGTTTTTGGTCATTTTTTCTTCATATAAGTTTTGATTCTTTGTCTTCTCTCTTCTTCTGTTTATTTTCCCCCCATGATGGAGATGTTGTTACACTTCATGTTGTCACCAAAGTTTCTTAAACTCTACTCATTTTTTAAAATTCTGTTTTCTTTTTACTGCTCTGTTTGGGTGTTTTTTTTCTACCTTGTCTTCCAAATTGCTGATTTGATCCTCTGCTTCATCTAACCTATTACTTATTCCTTTCAGTGCATTATTTCAGATATTGCATTCTTTATTTCTGACTGGTCCTTTTTTTTACAGTTTCTGTGTCTTTTTTCATTATTTCATATCCTTATCATTATTATTCTAAACTTTGCCTGAAAAATTGTTTGCTTCCATTTTGTCTAGTTCTTCTTCTGGAAAGTTCTCTTGTTCTTTCATTCGTGGTCTCTTTGTCTTGTCATTTTGTATGCTTTGTTTTTATGTAATAGGTAGATCTCTGGTATAGACTACATCAAACATTGCTTGTCACTGGCCCTGGGCAACCTGTTTGGAACTATCAGCAATCCACAGTATGTGGCTCCCTCTGCTGGGCCTAAGTGTATTCAGAATGAATCAGAATCCACTCCAAAGCCAGCTTTTACCAGCACTGGACCCAAAGGAAGGTCAGCTGAAGTTTCAGAGCTCCCACAGATCCACCTTAGTTGTTAAACTAATCATTAATATAGCCTCAAGCTATACTCAGCCTGGCTTAAGCTCCAAAGGGTGGGGTGAGTAATCCTCTCAGGCTGATACCATTGAGAGAGGAGTGCTGTGCTTGAGAAAGATGACTTCTGCAGTATGGGGAATGGCTTAGTACAGGGATCCCACAAACTGTTCCTGCAGTTCTCTACATAGTCATCTGCCCCAGACTCTCCTCATGTGTCTGTAGTCCACTCTGCCCTCCCCCTGCTGGAGCCCAGGGTAGGTGGTTACAAATGAAATTTTGTACATTGATCCTTTAAGAGGCTCTCTGTATCTCTTCTGTGTGGACTGTAACCCCACTGCTTTTCACAGATATATGCTATTTTAGTCCCTTTCATAGTTCTGGTTCTGTAGGCTGAGGAACTTAAGGTTTAGACCCAAAACTTCTCAGGATGACACCCCCAGCTGCTGAAATATCCTTCCAGAACTTCAGCTGCTACTCATGGGAGCCCAGCCAGCCTTCTCATACCTCCTCAGCACTCTGTACCAACAGTTGTTTTGGTGATGTGGTTTTTTCTCTCTGTCCATGGTTATAAGGCTTCTCTCCATGTAGCATTCAGTTGGTTATTCAGGATGATTTGTCCATAGTTTAGTTGTAATTCAGATTTGGTCCTGGAATTACAACCTGAAGGTTTGTGCAGCTTCCACCTACCTCTCCACCATCTTGGAGAACTTGAATTGACTATATTTTAAAATTTCTTAAGTATAATCAGAGAAAGCCTTCTACAAAGAACCTCTTAAAGTAGCTCAAGTTGGGATGGTCACCTGGCATGCAATCATTCTACCTTGCTGTCTTCTGATAGAGACCCTGTGCCCTGGCACAGGCATATTACTCACTCTGGACCAATCAGAGTGACTTATGGTTTGTCAAAAGGATGGGAATTTAACCAAGCCAAGACAATTAGGACATCCCCTGGAATCAAACACTAAGATGGGGAGATAGACTTCCCTTGTTTCTTAGGCCATGGATCTAAGGCTATAACTTTTGAGTACTCTTAGCTACATGGAGAACACCTGTGTATAGAAGGAGATAAGCCAACATTCAGGGACAGATTTAGATGAGAGATGGAGAGAAAGTGAGGAGGAGAGAGCAAATAAAGAATAACAGGGAGAAATACTAAGTATGTACATTTAAGCCTCCAAATCCAGTCATTGCTGAAGCCAGATTCTCCCCAGCCCTGATATATTCTTTTGCTACGTGAGAAAATATATTCCTTAAATTTTTTTATACTGGTTCACTAATACATATCCATCAGGATTTTCCGGTGAATATGCTTTGGGAAATCCTGCCCTTTGGCAACCACAGTTATAAGCCTGAGCTATTTACCAAGGCACTTGAGTTTTAAAGGACAACAATACCAATCAACCAGGATAAATGATATCCTGGTCTCTGGACAATTTACTGATTTTATAACCATAGACCCACTTCCTGGATGAAGTCTGCATAGATACCTAGCTTCAAGTCAGAATAAGGTATTCAGACACAGTGTGGTATTGTGCAAAGTCCAGGGCAAGCATACATAGATTGTAAAATACACAACTTTTAGGTCTGTAGGGGTACTGTTCACAGCAGTCTCTGGAGTGTTTTTAGACTGGCTGTGTGAGTTCTCTATACCTCTGCTACCTTCTACCCAGGAAAGCAATACACTTGCTTAATACTTCTTCATGTACCCCAATAGTGGCTCACCCAGAGAAAGGGCTTAATTCATGTTTGTGGATTGAGTGAAACTCAGGCTGGTCCTGTTCCTTATTAACATGGTTATACTCAAGGTTGACTTAAGGAATTTAAATAAAATTTATTTTCAGCACATTAGTTTATGAATGCTATCCTTGTAGTTTCATATATATTCAGTGGTTGCTTTTGAGAAATCTAAAAATACCATCCCTTGGCATTTGCCCTAAAACAGTGTGCTGCCTTGATGTAGCCATAACAGTCATACCATATGGGAGGACACCTGGGTACTTTCAAACAGACACTTCTTTTAGGATCAAGTTGGCTATTGTTGCTTGGCTGTGCAGACTCTTGACCCTCTTTACTTTGGTATAGCATTCCAGGGTTATTATTTCAACTGCAGAGGGATTTTTAAATATCTTGTAGTTTGGGCATTTCACCACTAGAGTTCAATCTTGCTCTTATCTAGATGATTTCATAGAAAAAATAAAATAAAACAGCACCCCCCAAAACAAGACAAGAGACAAAGAAAATTCCCAAAGTGCTTTCTGTAATTCAAATCCTGACTTTTGGCCATCAGGAACTGACTTTATTAATGTGCCTTTTTAAATCTGACACAAGATTTTCTGGTTGGTATTATCATTAAGTATAAAATTCTTGAATGCCTTTGCTTTGTTTCAAGTAATTTGTCAATGCTTGATAGACAATTTCAGTTTAAGTTCAGTTTGTTTATCTCTAAGTATAATATTTAGCCATAATTCCCTGGCTGATTTTGGGCAAGTGTGCTTCTGGACAGTGGAACTTGGGGGCTCACGGCAGGGCAGTGTGGGCTACAGTAAACACAAACACTACTCTGGCTCTCTGAGTTGATTACTCATTAAAATTTTTTTTTCAAAATGAGTCAGTGATTTCTAAACTAAAAAATTATGACCTATTTCTTTTTCTTTGTACCTACAGTCTTCAGATACATTTCTTATGAGATCAAAATCAAGTATTAGGGCATAAGTCCCAAACTTTGCTTTCTGTATAAGCAGTGCCTTTGAAACTTTTCATGTGTGCCTGGAGACACTTGATCATATAAATTTAACAGGTGCAGTTTTATGAGAGCCAGGTATGTATGTATCATCATTCCAGCTTTGTAGACTCTTCCTTTTTGAAGTATCTCTTATGTATTATAGGTAGAAGTTGAAGGAAACATTGGGATCAGTTTATTTTTGCTGTACAGAGAGACTTTCCCAGAGGCTAGGCCCAGAAATGACAAAGAGAAACCATGCTGAATTATATAATATTAATTTCTGGACAAAAGTCTGAGAAAAAATTGAGAACATCATCTCATAAACCCAGATTTTGTTTTAAAAATAACCCAGTCCTAACTTACAAATTAAAATGAAAGTAAGTATGAGGTATGTTTTTCCATTATTTTCTTGAGGAGAGGTGGGTGGTAGGAAATAACCCCAGTCAAAAGAAAAAGAACACTGGCAAGAGAAGCCCTAAAGACACAATTTTATCACAGTTTTGAGAAGAGTCAGACGAAAACTCCCAGGACTTCTATAAGTGATGCTGTGACCAATTCGGGACATATTATAGTAGTCAGTATTTACTGAGCATTTTCATATCATCTTCACAAAAGCCTGATGAGTAAAGGTTGCTTCTTAGCCCTATTTTACAGATAAAAAAACAGACTAATAGGAGTACTTTGAAAAAGGCCACCCAGACAGTAAATAGTGAAGCTGGCAGTAAAACATAGGTGCCCACCTGAACAAGGTGGTTGATAGGGTTCCACATTAATACTGGCCTTAGCTTTTTGAAGTTACCAATAAAGAGAATGATGACAACTTTGATGTAATGAGTGGTCATTTATAGGCAGAACAGTAAGAAACTTTTAAGGGATCAGCAGGAATTACATGAATAAACAAGGTGTGCTAACAGTGAACATTGTCATTAGCTGGGGTTTTGCAATAGGCCCAGACATCTTGCTCAGATAGCTGAAGTATGGAGACTTCCCTATCTCTAATAACAGAATGCATGGTCATGTAGCAAGAACTCTTAGTAACTCTGGCTAAAGTCTTCATCAACTTTTAAAAACAATAATCTGGGAATTGATTGTAAAAATTCACTGTGGCCCTGGCTGGTGTGGCTCAGTGGGTTGAGTGCCAGACTACAAACTGAAGCATTGCTGGTTTCATTCCCAGTTAGGATACATGCCTGGGCTGCAGGCCAGGTCCCCACTAGTGGGCATGCAAGAGGCAACCAATTGATGTATCTCTTGCACATCGATGATTCTCTTCCTCTTTCTCCCTCCCTTCTCCTCTCTCTAAAAATAAATAAATAATCATTATGAAAAAAATTCACTGTGTGCTATTTGTAGTGGTGACAAATAATTACACTCAGATTGACTCTATGACAAATTATCTACATTCTCATTCCATAGTAGAGTTTGGGGAGGTGCCATCTAATTTTTTTGTTATAATTGTTAGATTCTGGATTAAACAGTCTCACCTCCTATCAGAGACTGTTGTGAATAGTTACCCATGATGAGCTACTTATTCATTCATTCATCCAATATTCATTAAGAACCTGCTATACAAGGTACCATACTAGATGCTGAGACTATGGAGTAAAACAAAACCAAACCAAATTTAAAAAAAGAAAATTTCTGTCTATATTATAGTAGGGGAAATAGAAAATGAGTGAACAAACATATAGTACTTATTATGATAGATTCTATGGAGAAAAATAAAAGTGGGAAAGGAGATAAGTAATGCTGTTTTGTCTTGTTTGCTTATCTTGCATTTCTAAACAGGGTGCTCAAGGAAAGATAGTAGCGGTAACAGTAATAATAATAATAGTTGTTATTATTTTGTCATGATAGGCATTGGTAAAGCTAACATTATTGATTGCTTACTATACACTAGACTCTTTAATTTATATCTCATGTAATCATTAATACCACTCTTTCTCAAAAATTAGAAAAAATACCCAGAAAAATTATAACTTGTCCAAATCACACAGCTAATCAGAAAAATGAAGATGTTCTGAGTCTTAGCCCAAGTTCTTGACCCCACAAGATTGTTTCTCTTTGGGTATCCTGCTACATATTGTAAATGCCTACATATGAGACAACACTGGATGAACCATGATAAACTAATTTTATAGTCCTGGTTTACAGACAGAACTGCTTATTTTCCAATAGCATCTCCTCAAATATACTTGTTACATGAAACATATTAAGTTAATTGAAATTGTTTTATTTATATGTCTAGAATATGTATGTTCCTCTACATTATAGTATTTATAGCAGCTGACAAAAGTGCAATATAGACTATCTGTAAGAATTCTAAATTATAAATAAATAAAATTTTATTTTCCTGTGCACAGAAAAATAATCAGTTATTGATAAAACATAGAATAAAAATCACATGAGAGCACAGGAAGTGCAGGGAATATTAGGCATTTGAGATGAACTCATTACTACTGTTAGAAACTGAGTTTGGCCATGCATTTCATAGCAGCTAAGACAGAAAACCACACTATGTTACCACATATATATATATGGTAAAAATTATACACACATACACACACACACACACACACACACACACACACACACATAATTTTTTTTAACAAAAGATGGCAAAAAGTTTCCTTGGGAGGTACTTTTCTTGCAACCAAATTCTTTTTAAAGGTTCATGGGATAACAGTGTAAAATATCTTTCACTTTGTAGAGGGCACAGACTCTGGTAAGAATGATTTTTGCCAATCTTCTATATTAAATTACAGCATAAATAATTTTGGCATTTCTGGGGGGTGCAGTTAAGATGATATGATTCAAGTATTCTGTGTTCTGCATACCTTATTTAATAATGGGGTAAAGAATGGAAAAATGGATAGTTAACATTTCAATAGGTTCCTCCTCAAAATATTAAATATAGCAAGCAAAACTTTGGCAGGTATTGTATCAAATCAGATCCATGATTGGCAAAATTTATCATAAGACTAACAAAAACAACAACAGCTGCCTCAAAATGACAGTATCAGCTAATAACTACTACCTACCTACTGGGAGCTAAGGACTATGCTGAACATCTTACAAGCATGTTTCATTTCAAGTGTCCCATGACTCTCTGAGTTAAGTGCTGCTATAGTCCCATTTTAAGGATGAGAATATTGGGGGTCAGAGAAGTTAGATAAGTCTCCAAAAGTTCCTAGCTATAGAGCTCATCTTCAAACATAGTAAGTCTGATTCCAAACCTTGTGTTTTAAAATACTACTCTGTGGTTGCTCTGCTACTTTTAGTGTAGTCATCCCATATTTTGGAATAACTTGGGACATTTCAACAACCTACAGTCAAAAGAGCTAAACATTAGCATCAGAATCCATGAAGAAAAAAGCTTATGTGTTCCTAACTTCCTTGATAAAAATAACAAGTGTAAGAAAGGTGACATAGCTATAAAAATTACATAAAATCAGCTCTACCATTTGTCAAGACAGGGAAAAGAAACAAGGAACAACTCTTGGCACTGTATAGTTCAGACCAGGATACCTCTCTGGGTCCTAGGATAATGAGAAACAGCTGTGACTCACAACTAACTGCTATTTCAGAACCAAGGACAGAGGCAGACATACATTCCACTAGGGGGCAGGGTGGTCATACATTGTGAATGTTTGTGAACTAAACTTGATTCTCCAACATGAAGATTACCAGTGCAATTTCCACAGTTTCAGAGTGAGCAGCCAGGCAGGGCCAAGAGCCCATATTTGCCCCAGATAATAACTTTGGACCTCCTTAACGGTTTGTGCAGTGGACACCTCATGTTTTACACTTCGTAGTCAAAGTGGCAAAGAGCTAGAAAAAGTGCAAAATATTAAATATTTGAAGGTAGTTTTTGGACAATGCCTCTTGAAACTACTCCTCCTAGCCTCTATACAGAGACAGCAAAAATGGCAGATTCATTTTTGGAACCAGATTTTGCTAGGCTGTTAAAGAATCAGGAAGGGAAGTTCTGAAAGAGGTATAACAAAAATGGTTAAATAAATGGGCTTTGGAGTCAGAATAGACCTGGATTTAAACTAGATTTTACCATAGTCCTTCTAGGTGACTTTGGGTAAGTGATAATCTCTCTGCACATTTTTCTTTTTTTGCAGGATTGTTATGATGACTAATGGAGTCTATAAAGCCCTGGGCTGAAGCCTGACATTCAGGCTCAACAGAGGATCATAACCATGACAATGACAATTCTGCCTTGTGATGTAAAAGAGACAAATAATCATGTCAGTGTACGTCAACTTACATTACTCAAAATAGTTTACACATATCAAACAAATTATATAAGGAGACATATATACTGGTAACCATTCACTTACTTATTTACTCACTCACTTACTCATCAAGCCTTTATTAAGTATCTACTGAGTACCAGGGAAGGTGAATACAAAAATGGTCAAATATTCCAGTACATGACAGTTCACTGACTAAAAATTGCTTTAGCCAGTGAAATGAGAGCAGGGATATGCATCATTGCCATGTCAAAGATTCAAAAGCTGAGTGTATGCCTTGCCATACTTAAAAAAAATTATTTTGTTTTTTGTTTCCTATATATTTACTGTTTTTTAATTTTATATTTTATTTTATTTTTTCTATTTTTTATTGTTGTTCAAGTACAGTTGTTTCCATTCCCCCCCCCACTACTCCCCTCAACCCCAGTCATCCCCAACTCCCACCTTTAATCATACCCCTCTTTGGCTTTAACCATGTGTCCTTAATCCATGTTCCATGATGACAGTGATAATTTTACTTCCTCCTTTCCAATTTGGATGCCTTTAATTTCTCTTTGTGTCTGATCACTGTGGCTAGGAATACCAATACTATGTTGAATAGAAGTGGTGAAAGTGAATATCCTTGTCTGGTTCCTGGTTCCTGGGAAAGCTTTTAGTTTTTACCCATTTGGTACGATGTTGGCTGTAGGTTTCTCATACATGGCCTTTATTGTGTTGAGGTATTCTCCCTCTAGTCCCACTTTGCCAAGTGTTTTAATCATAAATGGGTGCTATACATTATCAAATGGTTTTACCACATCTATTGATTATGATCATGTGATTCTTGTCTTTCCTTTTATTTATGTGATGTATTACGTTTATTGATTTGCAAGTGTTGTAACATCCTTGTATCCCTGGAATGAATCCCACTTAATCATGGTGTATGATCTTTTTATTGTATTGCTCAGTGCAGGTTGTCAGTATTGAGTAATATTTAGGTTGAGGATTTTAGCATTTATGCTCATCAATGATATTGACCTATATTTCCTTTCTTTGTTGTATCTTTATCTGGTTTTGGGATTAGGTTGATGCAGGCCTCATGAAAAGACTTTGGGAGTCTTCCCTCTTTTTGGATTTTTTGGAATAGTCTGAGAAGTATAGAGGTTAGCTCTTCCTTAAATGTTTTTTTAAAATTCTCCTGTGAAACCATCTGGTCCAGGATTTTTGTGTGCCGGGAGTTTTTTGATTACTGCTTTGACTTTGTCCACTGTTATTGATCTCTTCAGGCTTTCTTATTCTCCTTCATTCAATTTTGGAACATTATATTTTTCTAGAAATTTGTCTGTTTCAAAAGGTTTTCAAAATTCTTGGAATATAGTTATTCATACTAAGTTTTTATAATCCTTTGTATTTCTATAGCATCACTTGTAATCTCTCCTCTTTCATTTCTTATTTTGTTTATTTGGGTCCTCTCTCTTTTTTTCTTGATGAGATTTCTTAAAGGTTTGTCAATTTTATTTATCTTTTTAAAGAACCAACTCCTGGATTTATTGATCCTTTGAGTTATTCTTTTAGTATCTATGTTTAATTCTGCTCTGATCTTGGTTATTTTCTTCCTTCTACTTAATCAGGGTATTGTTTGTTGCTGTTCCTCCAGTTCTTGTAAATGTAGAGTTAGGCTGTTTATTTGAAATATTCCCCTTTTTTAGGTAGGGCTGTATCACTATAAACTTCCCTCTTAGGATTGCCTTTACTGTGTCCCATAAGTTTTAGACTATTGTGTGTTTATTTCTTTTGTTTCCAGAAACTTTTTGATTTCTGCCTTGATCTCATTCCTAACCTATTCATTGTTTAACAGCATCCTATTCAGTCTCCAGGAATTTGTCTGTTTTTGACTTTTTTTCCTTGAGGTTGATTTGTAGTTTCAGGCCCTTCTGGTCCAAGAAAATGCTTGATATGATTTCAATTTTCTTGAATTTGTTGAGGTTTGTTTTGTGTACTGTCATATGGTCTATCTTTGAAAATGTTTCATGTGCATTTAAAAAGAATGTGTATTTTGCTTCTTTGGGAGAAAGTTTCTATATATATATCAGTTAAGTTAATTTGATCTAGGGCATTGTTCAATGCCGCAATACCCTTCTTGATATTTTGTTTGGAAGATCTATCCATTTTTGACAGTGGAGTCTTAAAATCCCCTAGTATAATTGCATTGCTGTCTATATCTTTCTTGAAGTCCTCCAAGATTTTCCTTATATATTTGGGCACTCCTAAGTTGGGTGCATATATGTTTATAATGCTTATGTCTTCTTGATGGATTCTTCCCTTGATTATTATGAAATGTCCATCTGTGTCTCTTTTTAGGGCCTTTGTTTTGAAATGTATTTTGTCTGATATAAATATTGCTACCCTGGCTTTTTTCCTTCTGTTTGCTTGGAATATTTTTTTCCAACCCTTCACTATCAGTGTGTGTAGGTCTTTTGTTCTGAGTCAGGTCTCTTGGTAGGCAGCATATATTTGGTTCATGATTTCTTATCCATTCAGCTACCCAATATTTTTTGATTGGAGCATTTAATCCACTTACATTTAAGGTTATTATTGATAGGTACTATTTATTGTCATTTTACTCCCTTCATATCTGTGTTCCTCTCTCTCTCACTCTTTTTCTTCATTTTCTTAAAGCAGTCCTTTTAGTATATCTTGGATTGCTGGTTTGGTGGTGGTATTCTTTCAACCTTCTTTTGCCTGGTAAACTCCGTATTTTGCCTTTTTTTTTCATTGAGAGCCTTGGTGGGTAGAGTAGTGTTGGTTGCAGGCTTTTGCTTTTCACTACATGGAATATTTCTGCCATTCTCTTATGGCCTCTAGTATTTCCATTGAGAAGTCAGCTGCTAGCCTTATCAGGGCTCCTTTGTATGTTACTTCCTGTTTCTCCATTGTTAATTTTAAGATTCTCTCTTTGCCTTTGAATCTTGCCATTTTAATCATGATGTGTCTTTGAGTGGGCCTCCTTGGGTTCTCTTAATTTGGGCTGTCTGTGCTTCCTGGATGTGTGGCTTTTCCTTTCATCAAATTAGGGAAGCTTTCCATCATTAGTTTTTCAAATAGATTTTCTTTTACTCCTCTTCTTCTCCTTCTGGTATCCTTATTATATGGATATTATTATGTTTCATGATGTCCTGCATTTTCTTGAACTCTTCTCCATTCTTTTTAAGTCTTTTTTTCCTTTTCTTGGTCTTTCCATGAGTTTTTTTCTACTTTGTTCTCCAGCTTGGTGATTCTATCCTCTGCTTCATCTAGCCTGCTTTTGATCCCTTCTGCTGTGTCCTTCAATTCAGAAATTGTATTCTCCATTTGCTCTTAGCTCTTGTTGATAGTTTCTATGTCCTTTTTCTTACTGGCATAATTTGCAGTAAGTTTCTTTTATCTTCCCTATAGTTTTTTGGTAATTCTCAGCTAATTGGGCTTACAACCATTTTTTTAACTCAGTATTTGATGGTTGATTTGCCTCTATTTCATTTAGCATTCTTTCTGAGGCTTTCTCTTTTCCCTTCATTTGGGGATTGTTTCTTTGTCTTCTCATTGTTTGTGAGACTCTTCTTGTTTTCCTCTGCTTCTTAAATTGATCTGTTTTGACTCCATGAGTGTTTGGTGTGAACTTCTATGGTAGGAGACCTGTGAGATTCAGTAGTGCAGTCTCCTTGATCTCCTGAACTTGATGCTCTTGGTATGCCCTTTAGGCCATTTATATTGGCTTTCTGGATGTAACTGGATGTAATTTTTGTTGGTTCATTTTTTGGTGGGTCCTTCCCTCCAACTGGTTGACTGAAGGTTACTCTGCCCACCATGTCTTATATGCTGTTGTGCTGGTGTTGCCAGAACAAAACCACAAAACCCAGGGAACAAACCCACATCTGCAAATATATCTTCCCCCACAATCCCACTCTCAACAGCAAATGAGCCAGTATTAATATGGATGTAAAGAGTTTAAGACTATTATAAGAAGGGAGAGAAATAAGCCATAGTATAAAATCTAGTAACTTAATATGCACACATTTGATGGACAAGAAATTAATGTTAAAAAGCTATGTAGGAAAGAAAATATTGCTAATTATGGAGAAGACCCCAGGGGATTTCATCTCAGAAGCTTCTAGTATTTATCACTGTTTTTTCTTTTTGGGTTGTCTGTGGTGTTGTCAGATGTTTACCCCATCTGACCTTAGGCATCCTGTTCTGAAACTGCCAGGGATCTACTGTCCGTGACTATCTACTTCAGTTGTTAATCTAGTCACTCTGTACTCAGCTGTGAGGCTTAAGCCTCATAGGACAGGGCAGAGCCCCTCCTGAGGTTGTCAGTGTTGTTTATCCTTAGGCTGCTGCTGCTCAGAGGGGAGTGGCCTCCTTGAGCAGGATGGTTGCTGCTGTAAGGGGGGTGACTATTCTCTCAGTTATCTCCCCAAAGCTTCTGTCCCCAGTATCTCATCATGTATCTCTGGCCCTCTCTGCCCCTCCTTTGCTGGAGCCCTGGGTAAGTGGCTACAAATGAAAATTTGTGTGTTAGCCCTTTAAATGGCTCTTTGAATCTCCAGCTGTTTGTCTCTGGCAGAGAGCCATCATGCTAGTTTTCACTGCCAGTTGTTATCTGCATACTTTTTGGGCTCTAGTGTTCTAGGCTGCGGATCCCACCTCAGGATTTAGACCCCACACTTTCCAGGGTGATCCAACCAGTTGCTCAATTACTCCTCTGGTGCTGCCACCTGTGGGCACAGAGCCAGCTTCTCAAGTCTCCATCAGATTCCTTACCAAACAGATTGTGCTGAAGCTAATTATTTTGTCTTTCTGAGGTTATAGGGCTTCTCTCTCACTAGCATTTAGTTGTTTGTTTTGGGTAAATTCTCCACAATTTAGTTGTAATTCCAGATTGGTCCTGGGAAGAGGTTAATGTGGCTTCCATTTACTCCTTCACCATCTTGCCTCTGCCATATTTTTGTTTTCTCTTCCTCCAAACAATGCACAGTGCTTCAGATAGCATATTCTCTGCCAGCCTGGATCTCTGAATGAGAATGATATCAGTGTGGAGGAGATACTCTAGGTGACCATTGATCAACATAAACTTTCTTTTGCACAAGAAATCAACCTTTAAAAAAGTCACCTGGGTTTGAAGTTATTTACTCCCTCAGCACAAACCTGGCCTACTCTAAGTTGTGTAAGGCTGCTATTCTTAAAGCAATTTATGGAATACAGGAGGGGGGACTGGAGGTGAGCAAACAGGAGAACAACTGTCTAAACTGCAGTGTAAATGCTATGAGAGATAAAAGAGCAAAGTATTGCAGAACAGAATCCAAAGTTTGTGCTGTGATCTGGGGGAGTGTTTCCCAAGAAAGTGGTATTACTGGACTTTAAAGGGTGAGTACGACCTCTGTGGTAGAGAAATACTTGGTGAGAGTATATTGTGGAACTCCATTCCAAGCAGAGAAGACACTGTCAGAGGAGACACAGCAAAGCCACAAACTCAGGGAAATGTAAGGCTTGGTGAAGTGTTGTTAATAACTGACATTGTAACACTGTAAGGAATATGGAGAAAGAAGTGAGGGTGAAGTCATATTCTAATAACCTAGTGATGATATTGGTTTTACCAGTATATCAACTTAGATGGTATATTGTATAATATTTTGCTTGAATTCTACTTTTGATGAATAACCATGTACAAAAACCAGTAAAAGACTGTATAATTTGGTCAAAACAATGTTGGACTACAAATTAGAATCCCTGGCTGCTCATACAAGCTGTGCTATCTCTAGGGGAAACCTGAGCACATCACTTCTCTAGGCTTCAGTTGTTCCACACTGGTAGAACCAGTAGCATAGCCTAGATTATTACTGGTTCCTTTCACTCTAAGACTGTATGTTTCTAAAGTGCATTTGAGAACTCCACTTCTCTTTTGAAGAGACTTCTACTCTGGGGGGTAAAAGTCAGGCTATTGGCATAAATGGAAAGCTATTGACTTGCTGTCACTCAAAACAGCCTCAATGCATTATGATCTGTAGCAAACCCCATCGGACTCTCACCCATTTCTCCTTGGGCATTGCTACTATAACACTTAAATTTCAATGGCCTGAGGGCTTTCTCTGGTGGCCAGAACCTGCTCTGTTCACTGGATAGGTGAGAAATCCAGTGAATTAATGGTCCTTGAGGGCAGTAATCAACAATGACTGTTGCTGGTTGGTATAAAAATTCCCAGGCTCCTTTCTATCCCAGCAGGATATTCAGAGGCTGGAGCCCCTTAAAGTTCATCAGCAGGATTAAGTTTCCATTACTCACAGTGATAACTGGTCTGATAACACACATTATATTGGCTGCCCATTTTACTATGTCACTTCTCATTTTTCTACTTGAGTCACTTCTTCAATAAGCCCACATGCTCTTGAATCCTTTTCTCATGATCTGCTTCTAGGAATCTCTAAGACAAAGGCTAACACATGAGTGAAGGCACTCCTATAATATTCTGTCAATTATTTTTGTAATTGGTATAAATTTACGTTCAATACTTGGGTACAAATAACACATTTTAATTAATTAAATCTGGTTTTGAACCCTAATCATTATTTGGGTGTCCCTGTTCTTTGCACTATCTCAGGAGGCTAATGCCATCTAGAAAACTTAGAGACAGAGCTTTGACCTTGGTCTAACATGGTGGTCACCTATGCGCTCATTGTCCCAACCTTCATAATTATTCAAAGGTGAGTAACTCTACCACCTGTATGTCAAACTGGGGATGGAAACATCTGCAGCTGTTCACAAACATGTGGAACTCTCTGGTGGGTCAGGACACCAGGACACTCAACCCCATTCCTCCTTCAATTTCTAGTGCTGGGATCCATCTCTCCTGAGTTTGAAGTAATCCAACCTACTCTTGCAAGAGGTCTGAAAAAACAAAAGGTCATGTATCCCATGACCATGGGATTTCCCAAGGCTATTTCCTCCATGTCTGAATGTGTGAGTTTGTGCTGAGTCTGGGGTGCTTGACAGAGAGAGGGGGATGGAGAGAGGCTTAATTCTTCTGAAAAACCAGTAACTCTCTCTGTTTCTCAGAGAGAAGAAATAAAATGTCTTATTCCTCCCTGATAGTCTATATTCCTCCAAAAGAAAAGAAAGTAATTCATGTTGAAGTGTAGCTGTTATTGTTGTTAAAATAACCTGTGTACCACCTGTGAAGTTTTGAAGAACTTTGTGTATTTAGGTGCTGGGAGGAATAGAGAAAAGGAAAAGTGGAAAAGGTTGAATCTCTTCTTAGGATACAATAGGAGTGTTCTAACTATGACTGTATCACAAGAAGAGCTGCAGTCTTCAAGATGCTGCACTCCCTTAGGCATTTAAATTGTGAGTAAGTTGTCCATTTCCTTGTATAACAATCTCAGGAGAAATAACCACTGACACAGTGACAATAGGTTAGAGGTAAAAGAGAACAGGTAGTTTTGATGGCCATGTCATTCCCTGAGAATAAGATGCTGTTGTTTTAAGCAGATATAAATAGGATTTCAAACATTAACCATAGCAACTGATATGGCCATTTTAATAAACACACTGGGTACTGATTCCCTTCAGATGAATGGTGGCAAAAGAGTTCTGATGTAGGGCTTTTTCACTTGTAACCAGTAGACCTCTTTTCTCTATGCATTGTAATACACAGCTTCAATGTGGACCTCAAAAGGTAAATATCTGAGAAAGGATAAGTTTACACACCTGAACAAGGAAAATCAGTTCTGTAAATGTGACCAGGCTGTTGATGATGTCAGAGCCACAGATGTGATCTGTGTCCAATGTATGAATTTCCAGCTGAGGTATGACTACAGTTTCACATGTCAGTCTCCTCCTGACCACCTCCCAATGCTTTCCAAGAGGTGACTAGTTGTGTGTTTGGTTACCAACTCAAATATAACCATGAAAAAATAATCAAAACAAAGCTCCTAAAACAAATTCAGGTAGGGATGGAATGGAACAAGAAATAAGTAAGTAGCTAAAATATTTTTTTATTGGAAAGATAAGGTTATAGCAGATTTACTCACTGGTTGGGCAATTCATGTGATTCTGCTAAATTACTTAGGAACATAATCTGATTCTAGTTGTTATGGCAACATGCAAGAAAAAAAGTGAAAGGAGTTCACAATCACATTTTTCTTGAAATGGTACAAACTATTAACTGTAAGTATGAAACTTCTGTAGAAAATGTTATTTAAACTCTTTCTCAGAGCTGCAGCTGGGTTGCCAGGAATGTCTGCCTGCAGCTGTTCAGGCAGTATAATCCCCCCTGAGATGAGAGCAGAAAAATGATGAACATTTGAAAAAAACCAAAAATCTTGTTTTTCCCTCGAGACATCACTTTCTAACTCCTCCCTTGATTAATATGCAAGCTGTGAAGCACTGAATGTCATATCCATGTCATACTCTAATGTCTATGCACTATGGAATCAAAGTGTAGAATTCTTTGACAACATGACTTGGGCTAAAAAAAAACCATTAACCAGAAGAAAAGGTCAAAAACATAATTCTTAGTTTTTTTCAAATTTTCTACCAAAAGGAAGACAAATTGGGGAAGAAATTTTCTAGACTTTCAAGAGAATATTTTCTCAGTTTTCTAATAGAAAATAGTGCCAGGGATCAAAAGGTCATAAAAAACCATCAAATTCTTTTTTATCATATCTGAATAAAAACCTATAGCTTCATCCAGAAAGGGAAACTAAAAAAACTTTTTAGGTAGAAAAGCCACTGTTGTGTCTTTCTTTAAAATACTTTTTTTATTGCTATTGTTTTTCAGAGTAGAGATCTTATATTGTTCTCTCACAACCATACACTACTGGTGGTAGGAAGGAAGGATAGAAGAAAGGAAAAAAGGAAGAAAGAAGAAAGAACCATTGATAGTTATTTTTGAAAGATTTTATTTATTTATTTTTATAGACAGGGGGAAATAGGGAGAAAGAGAAGGAGAGAAACATTAAATGATTGACTCTTGCAAATGCTCCAACCAGGGACCAGGCCTGTAACCCAGGCATGTGCCCTGACCAGGAATTGAACCAGCAACTTTTGCTTTGCAGGACAAAGCCTGACCCAATGAGCCACACTACTCAGGGCTGATCATTATTTTCATTCCTAGTGAAACAACTCACTCTGTCAGTGATGGATTATTACTATTTAATTCTGCAACACTCTTGCACATGGCTCTCAAATCTCTATTTCGTGCATTGATAAGATTTCAATTGGCTTTAGTGAGTGAAAGTTTACAGGATAATTTGAACAAGGCTGATTTTCACAGTAGCTTGCCCAAAATTATCTTCAACTGCCATCATTTCTCTGTGCAGACTCCTAGCTAGGTAGGATTAATATATATTTCCATCCACTTCTTAGTAGATACAAGTTATCAAGATCACCCAAGAAACATTTCTATTCCAACATGATTACCACTCTTAGACTTTGGTGTAAGTACTCCTGTGACAGTAGAATTGTAGGATGCTCCTCTGTGCACATGAGATATATACTCAGTTCCTAATTTGTTGTAGAAGACATGCCTTTGTGATTAGTGGGCCTCCAGTCTGCTACTCTATAATTCATACATTCATCCCTTCTTTCCCCTAATGTGGAAAGAATTCACTGTTTAAATCATACACCAGTATTCTCATCTTTCTGTGTGTACAGCATACTTTCCTATCACACCTGATCTACACTCTTGAGGTCAGCAGGAATTGCAGTCTGAAGCTTATAACAGACAGCAGAACAATGTTTTCTGATTTCTGTAAATCTGTGATGTTGCATTTTTCTTGTGGTCTCCTCAGAGCTTGTCTTTTAAGTAAACCGTTTATTGCCCTGGCTGATTAGAGCATTCAATCCTGGGGTGCTGTAGGGAACCAACAGGCAGGTCCCTATCCTTTGGAGTTTATAACCTGGTGATGAAAACAGGCATTAAGCAGATAATTACACCAACTATCCAGCTGCATTGTAACTAGTGCAACAGAGAGACAGACAAAACAAGTGATAAAAAAATTTAAATAGTGTTAGAAAACCATTTTCTCTCTTTTCTTTCCTTCTTCTCTTGGGGGAAAGTCATCAGTGTATTCTATTCACATTACTAATCAGCAACCATTAAGTGGTTGCTGACAAGACCAGATGTCAACTCCAAAGTGAACAGCATCTGGCCCAGCACATGAGAAACAGCACATGCATGAGCAGGCCTGGGTTCTTCAACATAGTCTCAGCAGCTTAAGGCTCCTGGGGAACTTTAGGACAAGACTGGCAACTGGCACTCCATCAGTGGCATCTGCTGGGAATTTCCTGAGCCTTCAAAATGCATCTGGAGGTTGCATTTATCCCACCATCTTCATCAATGCAAGGCCAGCATTGTACCCTATGACCACTGCATGCTACTGATTTTCGTATTGCTAAGGAAAAGGGGTATGATATTTGAAGCCCTTGCCATTGCAATAAGATTTGAGAACTTGAGGGAGGAAAAAAAAACTTTCATGAGCAAGTGAAAAGTCACTGGATTGAGAGAATCAGAAGACATGGTTCTTGTCCCGGCTATGTTATTAAAAATGTGCTCTGTAACAGCAGGCAGGCTGTTTCACCCCTTTGGTCCCAGTCCATTAGAGGAGTTGGTTAGATCATCTCCAAGAGACACAGGGTAGTAAAGTAAGTAACAAAATGGACTTTGGGAAAAGTTGGTGTGGAGCTGCACCGCACCTTTTCTCTCCCATTTCACTAGATGAGGAATTCAGGAGGGTCACATAATCCCACTAGACCAATTTCCTTTTCTGTAAAATAGGAATGGTTATATTAAATATCTCATGGGGTAGTGTTAAGGACAAAGTTAAATAATTAAATAAAGTGTTTATCATAGTGTCTAAGTGCTAAGTGGTACCTATTGTTTCTTATATTTTAAGAACATTTATATAATTGCTTTGTAATTAAGGTAAATCATTATTCATATAACTATAAGCTAAGGTCATTGAAAAATTCTACTTGCCATTTCTTCTTATCTATTCACACTCCTGAAAGTGTGTGTGTGTGTATAAATGCATGCATGGGTGGATAAGGACACTTGCTTATTCAATAAGTAGTTACACTGTAGTTAATATGAAAATTATACCTCTAGTAGTGCTATTATCATGGGGACATAAGTAGGTATAAGGTAACTTTTCCTGCATGGTCCCCTGCATTTTTGGCACCAGGGACCAGTTTCATGAAAGACAATTTTTCCATGGACTGGGGTGACGGGGATGGTTTCAGGATAATTCAAGTGCCCACCTCCTGCTATGAGGCCTAGTTCCTAACAGGCCTGGCTGGTACTGGTCCATGGCCTTGAGTTGGGGACCTCTGGCTTAAACCATAATTGGGGGGCACATAAAATAAACATCCACAAAGTAATGAAGAAACTAAAGAAATAAATGACCAGCTATGAAATTAGAAGGAAAATGGCAAGTAATAGACACTAGAAAAATGGAAGTACTAAATTAGAGGAAGATGGCAGTTTGTTGCAAATGGGGTACATATAAATACACACCTCACTATTGCTTTCCTGGCTTTAAGACAATGTAAATTATACCAAGTTTGGACTCTGTTTAAAACTGGTTGATCATAGAAATATTGAAGGGACTCTATTTGACAGACTGGCCTGTAAAACAGTGCTCTGATCTGTAATTAGAGGAACTCTTCTGAGTGTGTGCAAAGCATAAACCTTTTTTCAAAAAGTATGTTATGTCCTAGAGGAGAACATAGGCAGGAAAAATCTAAGATATTTCACACAGCAACATTTTTCCTGTGTCCCCCAGAGCAAGGGACATAAAGGAAAGAATAAACAAATGGAATTTCATCAAAATAAAAAGCTTCTGCACAGCTAAAGAAAACAGAATTAAAATAAAAAGATAACCAACTGTATGGGAAAACATATTTGCCAATGATACCTCAGACAAGGGTTTAATCTCCAAAATATATAAAAAACTTACATGACTCCACTCTAAGAAGACAACAACCCAATTAAAAAATGGGCAAAGGACTTGAACAGACATTTCTCCAAGGAGGACATACTAAGGATCCAGAGACACTTGAAAAGATGTTCAATATCACTAGCAATCAGAGAGATGCAAATTAAAACTACAATGAGATAACACTTCACACCACTCAGAATGACCATCATAAACAAAGCAACAAACAACAAGTGTTGGAGAGGTTGTGGAGAAAAAGGGACCCTGCTGCACTATTGGTGGGATTGCAGACTGGTACAACCACTATGGAAAACAGTATGGAATTTTCTCAGAAAACTAAAAATGGATCTGCCTTTGGACCCAGAAATTCCACTGCTGGGACTATATCCTAAGAATCCTGAAACACCAATCCAAAAGAACCTATGCACCCCAATGATCATAGCAGCACAATTTACAATAGCTAGATGCTGGATGCTTGGGCAACCAAGATGCCCATCAGTAAATGAATGGATCAAAAAAACTATGGTACATGTACTCAATGGAATTCTATGCAGCAGAAAGAAAGAAGGAGCTCCTACCCTTTGTGACAGCATGAATGGAGCTGGAAAGCATTATGCTAAGTGAAATAAGTCAGGCAGTGAAAGACAAATAACAATATGATCTCACCCTTAACAGGAACTTAAACAACAAAACAAAGAAACAAGCAAAATATAATCTATGACACTGAAATAGAGAATAGGCTGACAGTGCTCAAAGGGGAAAGGGGAGGGAATTTCAGGGGAATTTCAGGGGGAAAGGGGAGGGGTTTATGGGAACAAGTATAAAGGACACATGGACAAAAACTAGGGGTGGGTGGAAATGGGAGGGAGGTAGGAAAGGCTGGGGGGGTGGGCTGTGATGGGAGTAAGAGACAGAAAATTGTACTTCTGCAACAACAAAAAATTGTTATGTCATAGAAAGATAGGATATGAACTATTAAAACTAGTTTTAAATTATATTATGTGTTATCATTTATAAAATCTATAAGTTGGGGCCTTTTTTCAGGTAAGAGTGATCTGTTTGTAGTATTATCAGTGACTAATAAAAACAAGTGTTTCTGAGATATGTGTTGGTCTCTATATGCAGCAGAGATGTTCATTATTGTTTGAAATTATTAAGGTGGTATTATTTCCTCCTCTACCAGTGGTCTTGGTTATAAATGTTCATTGATTTTATATCCTTTGTATACACTTTATAGTTTTAATGATAGAAAGATACATCTGGATTGATTCCACCCTAAACTGCAGCTTGGTTTATGCACATGTGTTATGGGAAAGTGCTGTCGTTCTTCCTGTCTGGATTCCCCTGACAAACATAGGTCAGGAATGTCAATCAGTCCAGCCAGGGGATGCAGAAAAAGCTAATGCCATTCTCCATATCACTTCATCCTTCAAAACTCACAGATATCTCAATTTTGATACACCTGTCCACAAGGTTTCAGTGGGCAATCTGCTGGACCACTGCCTCAGTGAATTTTTATCCTTGGTAAGCTTGATTTTTCCAAGAAGTGTGGTGGTCATGTTTGCTTCTGATTCCATCTTGTCACAAGGTTTCATCTGCCATCCTATGGAGATGTGACTACATTACTTGATAACCTCTAGCTCTCTTCTCTTAAAATAACAAATAATTTTCTTTAAATATCACAATTACTGATTTTGTTTAGAACTGATCCTTCCTTTTAATGTATCCACATGCTCTATTAATTTAGCCTTCTCCAGAATAACTACATAGATGATTCCCCATGGGCAGGGAAAGACAGAGTTGAGTTCTTGCTGCTGCTGTTCTTGATGAGACTATTTACCACAGCCTAAGCAGCTGCCAGCTGGACACTATTACTACACTATTTGGGGGCATTTTAGTATGTGCTGGCACTGGCTTATGTCCTTTATAAGGATTATTCCATCTCATGCCAACAAGACCCATTGAGATGGGCACTTTCATGACCCTGTTATCCTGATGGGGAATGAGGCTCAGAAAGGTTAAGAGACTTACTTGCCCATGGACTTTCAGCTGGGAACTGAAGTCAATGAGAAAGAAACCAGAAGTTCTGGTGCTGAAGCCTGAGCTGTAAGTCACTCTGCTGCAAGTTTTCTGACTCACAGTTATACACTGCCAGACACTGCATGACCATCCTGCATTGAAATAATTTCCCTAACTACTACTCAGTTTATGGAGTCATAAAACAGTGATTAAGAGAATAGGCTCTAGAGTCAGACTGCTCAGCTTTTCATTCTCATTCTACCATTTACTATCCATGTGGCCTTGGTCAAGTTACTTAATGTTTCTGAACTCAGTTCCCTCCTGTTCCAAGCTGGGGAAAATAATAGAATCTTCTTCCAAGGATGATTGTGAGGATTAAGCAGACTACGGGCTTAGTGCAGTGCCATGCACAAAATGCTTAATAAATATTACTGATTATTGTGTTTGTTTATTTAATAAGAATTCAAAATTCAGTTGTCTAAGGAGACATAAAGATAGCTAATAACTAAGGACCTTTTGGGTGAAATTTGTGGAGAGGATACCCAGAGAGATGGCAGTTTGTAGCCAAGAGAAAAAGAAAAGGCAAAGTCCTTGCCAACAGGTGCTTGAGGTAGAAGGTTCAGCTGAACCCATCACATGTCTTCCGGCCTGTGGAATTTTTATGTTTCTTCTTTCCTATGAAAGATTCACATCTGGATATAAAGAGTGAATGCAGACTGTCTCAACAAGAGGGCATAGAGCTGCTACCGCAGACATCTTGGCTCTGTTCATGGTGCTTGGGTTTATGTCTCTTGTTTTCCCTGAATTATTTATCCTGAGCATCTGTGTTACATTATCTTCATGTAATATAACAACAGTGGGAGAATAGCTGTTCCCGTATCATTCCCCACTGACAGTGGGTGTGCCCTGCTGCGTGCAGGTGTCCTTCCTGTCTTTCTTCACTCACTTACCCAGCCATCTCTCTGTCAAGTGGGGCACATTGCCTTTCCTTGGGGGCTGAGTGAGGCCAGCTTCCAGTCAGCTCCAGGCCCAGCTCCATCTAAAAATAAGGCCAACTGATCCTTTCCAAGTGCCTCACTGCAATTATGACTACCTAAGCAACATACAGTGCAGGCTGAATTTTTCTTCTTCAGCCACCAAAATACATAAGTCCTCTGCATGTTGGCTGGAATCCCATGGTCCACACTGGAGCAGAAACTTCATGGAGACCATGACAATTTGGCCATCTATTTCAGACGGTCTCATCTACAGTTTCTACAATAAACCTAGAAATAGTAGTGATAATTTAACAACTGCTAATATTTATTAGGCATTTAATATATGCTAGGAAATATACCATATGCTTTATATTGACTCATTTAAATTTTACTACAATCCAATGAGATACATAGTTTATCCTCATTTTAAACAATGGAAGAAAACAAGATTCAAAGAAATTAAGTGACCTGCTTAAGTTCGCCATTGAATAGGAAGCAGAGCTGAGATTCACCCTGATCTGAGCCTATGCTTTTTCTTATTACTTTTTAATAAATGTTTGTATGATGTGTAGTTTTGTCAGACTTTTAATTTCAAATGGTTTGTGTATTTATATTTACAGTGGTTTTCTTGGAAGCAGTATGTAATTGAGTATCATATTTTGTCTAATTTAGCAATATTTGAATTTTAATTAAAGTGTTTAGATCATTTGCATTTAATGTGATTATCAGTATGTGGAATCTATTACTTCACTATTTCTTTTTTATCATCTTTGATGTATTTATTATTATTAGATTCAAGAGACACAAATTATTCAGTGGCCTTACTATAACAGTCTTGTTTTATAAACAGTCTTTCTAAACGATCTTGATTTATATACTCATCTTATTGTGCAAACAAACAACAATTATTGGCTTTGAGCAGTGTCGTTATCAGCAGTTCCCCATTATGCCCTCAACTCAGTCATACCCCTGCCAATTCAATCAGAATATTTAGGGTGGGATCTGAATCTCTCTCTCTCTCTCTCTCTCTCTCTCTCTCTCTCTCTCTCTCTCTCTCTCTCTCTCTCTCTCTCTTAAACGAGATCTCCAGGTGATTCTAAGATGCAGCTTTACAAAGACATGCAGTTGCTATAGTATGTCATCTGGAAAGTGACCCTGGTAGACTCCTGTCCTTAAATAAGCCCTTCAATATTTAGTAATGAAATTTTTGGTAAAGCAGGGCCTTCTTACTCCTGTCCTTTTCTAAATTTTCATCAAATCTATGACCATGTTTTCTAAAGAAGTTTATTATGTGGCAAAAAAGTAGGAACTAAGATACTGTATCCTAGGTAAAAATGGAGGCATGAGATAAAAAGGATGACCCTTTGAAATCCTAGTTCTTATTAAAGTTGTGTTAAGATCATGCTGTCAGGAAATAATAAACACATTTGAATCCCCTTTGATGTCAAAGTCAAACAGGATGAGGTCAAATTTCCATAATTGAATATTCAGTCTTTCTTTCACTCAACCAAAGCAGTTGTACAGGTATGAGGAATGCCTTCTGGTGTTAGAGCTCCTGCCTTCCTGGGCTTAATGATCACTTGTATTTTAGAAAGAGAGTGTTAGTGACTTTGTCTATAAGACATAGTTCAATCTGGTTGAATTTGATCCATTAATTTTACTTATGCCCAGCAGATGCTAATGAAGGAGGGCCACACAAAGTTTAAGTCTGCTAAAAGGTCAGCCTTTTACTTGTCCAGTACTTATTGCCTACAGGCTTCCCTCCTGCAAAACTCCATAAGAACAGCCATATGTGAGTGATTCATACATGGATCCTGAAAGAGGGCTGAATTGCTGAAATGGTGAAAAATGTCACCCATCCACCACATCATGTAAGCTTCAACTTGATTATGCCAGAGGAGGGGCTGGTGCTACCTCATCCATGACTGTTGAAGTACTAACCTTAAAAAAAGAGCTTTGTTGGCTTGTTGTTATGGGAAAAATATTGAAAGATAACTACATGCCAGAAACTGTTATAGGTACTAAGGATACAATGCTAAAGAAAAGAGTTTGTTTTTAAGTAAGAATGTCTTGTAAAGGAGACCAACAGTAGAATGATAAATGTTATAATGGGTTGTGCATACAATGAATGTTACGAAAGCCCAGGAAAAATAATAGCAAAAGCTATCTGAGAAAAGTCAGGGAGGACTTCACAGAAGAGGTGACATTCGAGGTGTGTCTCAAAGAGTGGGTCTACAACCCACTTAAGGAAATCTTACCCTTCAAGTTGCATTCTGTTAAGATACATCTGTTTCCTAACAACCTGGGTTATACATGTATGGTACATCTTTGACATTTGCAAAGGAAATTTTGAGACATTACAGAATCCCTAAATTCACAAATACTACAAAAAATATGGAGGCTGAATAATCAGCCAAGCTTACTCACTAACTAAATACTTGCTTCCACACATGAACCATGGGGCAGCATACATAGTTTTGGTCAAATTCTCAGAGGTTGCAACTGTAAAATGCCATGAGTCTAACATGCTTTAGAAGAGAATCTTCAGGCAGATGGCAGGATTATCCCAGAAAGACGGTGATGCTGTGGGCCAGAGAGTGGATCATCATCTCCCAGGAAGATGGCAAGGGCCTGGTGATGGAACTTTTTGCATATTTGGTTTCTTGGAAGACACCATTAAAGCCTACAGAGAAGGAGAGGATTGGTGTCTGGCCTTATGTTACATGACTGAATAAGTCATCATGGGACAAAATGGATTCCTTTTAGAGTTCTGTAGGTCAGAAATCTGACACAAGTATCACTAGACTAGAATCAAGGTGTAAGCTAGGGTACTATTCTTTCTGAAGACTTTATGGGAGAATCACTCTCTTGCTTATTTGGCTTGTTGGAAGAAATCAGCTTCCCATGGTTGTAGGGCCAAGGTTATCATTTCCCTGCTGGCTATCAACTGGGAGTTTGTTCTCAGCCTCCAGAGGCCATCCCTATTTCTTGGTTTGTGGCTGCCTTTCTCCATCTTCAAAGACAGTGATGGTGGGTCAGATCCTTTTCATACTGTATCTCTCTGACCATTCTCCTATCCTCACATCTCTCTCCTTCATTATTTTCTATTTGATCTGTCCTTCGGCATTTTCTTTTACTATTTCTTTTGAGTTACCTATTGTTTATTACTTCATTTTATATCCACTATTGACATATTGTCTCTTCTTCTTGATTTTTTTAGTATTGCTCTAGAACCGACAATACACACTTAACTTATTAAAGTCTACCTTCAAATAAGAATATATTGCTTCATATATTACCTCAGAAAACATCCATTCCTCATTCTTTTTTTGATACTATTATTATGTATATTTTACTTCACTGTAGTAAAATATATTTGTCATTATTTTTGCTTTAAATAATTAAATACCTTTCAAAAACTTTAAAAAAGAAAACATCTGTTATGTTTACCCTCATATTTACCAGGTTTGTGCTCTCCATTTCTGTGTGCCATTACACATTTTCACCTGGTATCATTTTCCTTCTTTTTTTAAAAATGATTTTTTATTGATTTTGCTATTACAGTTGTTCCACTTTTCCCCTTTACCCCCCTCCACCCAGCACCTCCTATATCCTCAGGCAATCTCCACACAGTTGTTCATGTTCATGGGTCATTCATACAAGTTCTTTGATTGCTCCATTTCCTATACTGTACTTTAAATCTTCATGGATATTCTGTAACTACCAGATTGTACTTCTTAATCCCCTTTCCTCTTCACTCATTCTGCCACACCCCTTTCCCATCTGGCAACCTTGTTCTTAAATAAGTCCCTTTAACATTTCACATAATGTTAACACTCATTATATGAAATGTTAAATGTTAAAGGTTTGGTGATGATGAACTCCTTTAGTGTGGTTTTTGTCTGGGAAGCTCTTTATCTGCCCTTCAATTCTAAATGATAGCTTTTCTGGATAAAGCAAACTTGGCTGTAGGTCCTTGTTTCCATGACTTTGAATATTTCTTGTAAATCACTTCTTGCCTGCAAGTTTCTTTAGAGAAATCAGCTCACAGTCATATGAAAACTATTCTGTAGGTAACTAACTGCTTTCCTCTTGCTACTTTTAAGATTCTCTCTTTATCTTTAACCTTTGGCACTTTAATTATGATGTGTCTGGGAGTGGGGCTCTTTGTATCCATCTTGTTTGGGACTCACTGTGCTTCCTGGACTTGCATGTCTATTTCCTTCACCAAATTAAGAAGTTTTCTTTCATTATTTTTTGAAATAGATGTCCAATTTTGTGCACTTTCTCTTCTCCTTCTGTATCCCTTTGATAAGAATGTTGGAATGCCTAAAGTTGTCCTAGAGACTGCTTACACAATCCTCATTGTTTTTCGATTCTTCTCTTTGCTGTAATTAGTTGTTTTGTGCTTCCTTATTTTCCAAATCATTGATTTGATTCTCAGCTTCATCCACTCTACTGTTGTTTCCCTGTAAATTGTTCTTTATTTCAATTAGTGTATGCTTCTTTTCTGAATGGATCTTCCTTAAGTTAGTGAGGTCCTTGCTGAGTTCCTTGAGCATTCTTTTTTTTTAATTTATAATTTTTTATTGTTGTTCAAGTACAGTAGTCTCCATTTTCTCCCCACCACTCATCCCACCACACCCATCTCAGTCTCCCACTCTCAGACCTACACCATTTGGCTTTGCCCATGTGTCCCTTACATGTTTCTTGATGTCCCTACTCCTATTTTCCAATATTATCCCTCTCCCCACTTCCTCTGATTATTTTCACTTTGTTCCTAATTTCAATATCTCTGGTTATAGTTTTCTTGCTTGTTTTGTTGATTAGGTTCCACTTATAGGTGAGCTCATATGGTATTTGTCTTTCACTAGCTGGCTTATTTCACTTAGCATAATGCTCTCCAGTTCTATCCATGCTGTTGCGAAGCATATGAACTCCTTTCTTTCTTCTGTGTAGTATTCCATTGTTTAGATGAACCATAGCTTTTTATTTCACTCATTTACTGATGGGCACTTAGGTAGCTTCCAGCACTTGGTATAGTAAATTGTGCTGCTATGAACATTGGGGTGCATAGTTTCTTTTCAATTGGTGTTTCAGGATTCTTAGGGTATAATCCCAACAATGGAATTGCTGGGTCAAAAGGTAGATCCATTTTTAGTTTTCTGAGGAAATGGCTTTTAAAAAATATTTATCTATCTATCTATCTATCTATCATCTATCTATCATCTATCTTTTATTTATTTATTTTTAGAGAGAGGGGAAGAGAGGGAGAAAGAGAAGGAGAGTAACATCAATGTGTGGTTGCCTCTAATGTGCCCCCAAGTGGGGACCAGCCCTACAACCTAGGCATGTACTCTGACTGGGAATCAAACCAGCAGTGTTTTGGTTTGCAGACCAGCACTCAATCCACTGAGCAACATCAGCCATGGCTGAGGAAATTCTGTACTATTTTCCACAGTGGCTGCACCAGTCTGTGTTCCCACTAACAATGTATTAGTGTTCCCTTTTTTATACAATTTCTCCAACACTTGTTTCTTGATTTGGTTATGATGGCCATTCTCACCAATGTGAAGTGGTATCTCTTTGTGGTTTTAATTTGCATCTCTCTAATGGGTAATGGTGCTGAGTATTACTTCATATGTCTCTGGGACTTCTGTATGTCCTACTTGATGAACTGTCTGTTCAGGTCTTTTGCCCATTTTATAATTAGGTCATTTGTCTTCCTGGAGTGGAGTTGTGTGAGTTCTTTATATATTTTGTAGATCAAATCCTTGGTGAACTACCATTTGCACATATACTTGCTCATATTGTTGGTTCCATTTTCACTTTACTGTCGTTTTCTTTAGCTGTGCAGAAGCTTTTTATTTTGATGGGGTCCCATTTTTTTATTCTTTCCTTTATGTCCCTTGCTCTAGGGGATATATCAGCAAAAATATTGCTGCATGTAATATCTGAGATTTCCTGCCTATAATCTCCTCCAGGACTTTTAAGGCATCAAAACCTGTATTTAAGTCTTTTGTACAACTTGAATTTATTTTTGTGTGTGGTGTAAGTTGGTGGTCGAGCTTCATTTTTTAGCATGTAGTTGTTCAGATCTCCAACACCATTTGTTGAAGAGGCTATTGTTACTCCATTTTATGCTTCTTCCCCCTTTGTCAAGTGTTAATTGACCATAGAGACTTAGATTTATTTCTGGGCTCTCTGTTCTGTTCCATTGGCCTATGTGTCTGTTCTTATGCCAGTACCAGACTGTTTTGATACTGTGGCCTTGTAATATAACTTGATATCAGGTATTGTGATCCCTCCTACTTTGTTCTTCTTTCTCAAAATTGCTGAGGAGTCATTGCTGAGCTATTTGGAGTCATTTATGGTTCCATATAAACTTCTGCAATGTTTGTTCTATATCTGTGAAATATGTCATTGGTATTTTAATAGGAATTGCATTGAATCTAAAAATTGCTTTGGGTGGTATGGAAATTTTGATGATGTTAATCTTCCACTCCATGAACAAAGTATAAGCTTTATTTATCTCTGTCTTCTTTAATTTCTCTCTTCAGTGTTGTGTAGTTTTCTGAGCACAGGTCTTTTACTTCCTTAGTTAGATTTATTTTTAGGTACTGTATTTTTTTTGTGTCCCAATAGCCAAGGAGATGTTTTTCCTGATTTCTGATTCTGATATTTTATTGTTGGTGTATAAAAATGCCTCCAATTTCTGAATATTGACTTTGTATCCTGCTGTTTTGCAAATTCACTTATTAGATCTAGTAATATTTTGGTGGAGTCTGTAGGAATTTCTATATACACTATCATATCATCTGCAAACTTGACAGTTTTACTTCCCCTTTTGCAATTTGGATGCTATTTATTTCTTTTTCTTGTCTGATCACTGTGGCTAGGACTTCCAATACTATGTTGAATAGAAGTGTTGAAAGTGGATATCCTTGTCTTATTTCATTTCTTACTGGGAAAGCTTTTAATTTTTGCCCATTGAGTATGACATTGGCTGCAGGTTTCTCATATATGGCCTTTATTATGTTGAGTAATCCTTCCTCAACTCCCAATTTGCTGAGTGTTTTTTATCATAAATTGGCACTATACCTTATCAAATGCTTTATTTCATCTATCAATATGATACCTTTGTCTTTCCTTTTGTTTATTTGATGTATTACATTTATTGATTTGTGAATATTGTACCATCCTTGCATCCCTGGGATGAATCCCACTTGATCATCATGTATGATCTTTTTAATGTATTGCTGCATGTGGTTTGCCAATATTTTATTGAGGATTTTAGCATCCATGTTCATTAGTGATATTGGACTGTAGTTTTCTTTCTTTGCTGTGGTATTATCTGGATTTGGGATTAGGATAACCCTGGTTTCATAAAAAGAGTTTGGGAGTCTTCCCTCTTCTTGAATTTTTTGGAATAGTCTGAAAAGGAAAGGCATTACCTCTTCCTGAAATGTTTTGTAAAATTGTCCTGTGACACCATCCAGTACAAGGTTTTTGTTTGCTGGGAGGTTTTTTGTTTTTTTTTTTTTTTACTGCTTAGATTTCATCTGCTGTTATTGGTCTGTTCAGGCTTTTTGATTTTTCTTCATTAAATTTTGGGAGATTATATTTTTCTAGAAATTTTTCCATTCACCTAGGTTTTCCAATTTCTTGTCATATAAGTTGTCTGTAGTAATTTCTTATAATCCTCTGTATTTTTGTGATATTGGTTGTAGTCTTTCCTCTTTCATTTCTGATTGTGTTTACTTGGGTCCTCTCTTTTTCTTGATTAGACTTCTTAAAAGCTCGTTGACTTTGTTTGTCCTTTCAAAGAGACAGATCTTGGATTTATTGATCTTTTGGATTGTTCTTTTAGTCTCCATGTCATTAATTCTGCTCTGATTTTTATTATTTCCTCCCTTTTATTCACTCTGCACTTTGTTTGTTGATGTTCCTCCAGTTTCTATAGATGTAGGGTTAGGTTTTTTAATTGAAATGTTCTATCATTTTTATGTAGGCCTTTATCGGTATGAACTTACCTCTCAGAACTACCTTTGTTGTGTCCCACAAGTTTTGTACTGCTGTGTGTTCATTTCTACTTGTTTCCAGAAACTTTTTGATTTTTTTCCTTGATCTCATTCTTAACCTATTCAATGTTTAACAGCATGCTATTCTATCTTCAGGAATTTGAGTGTTTTTTACTTTTTTCCTTGAAGTTGGTTTCTAGTTTCAGGCTCTTCGGTCCAAGAAAATGCTTGATATGATTTCAATTTTCTTGAATTTCTTGAATTTGTTGAGGCTTGTTTTGTGTCCTGTGATGTGTTCTATCTTTGAAAATGTTCCATGTGCATTTGAAAAGAATGTGTATTTTGCTTCTTTGGGAGAAAGTTTCTATATATATATCAGTTAAGTCTATTTGATCTAGGGCATTATTCAATGCCACAATACCCTTCTTGATATTTTGTTTGGAAGATCTATCCATTTTTGACAGTGGGGTGTGCAAATCTTCTACTATAATTGTGCTGCTGTCAATATCTTTCTTGAAGTCCTCCAAGATTTTCCTTCTATATTTGGGCACTCCTAAGTTGGGTGCATATGTGTTTATAATGCTTATGTCTTCTTGATGGATTCTTCCCTTGATTATTATGCAATGTCCATCTGGGTCTCTTTTTATGGCCTTTGTTTTGACATCTATTTTGCCTGATATAAGTATTGCTACCCTAGCTTCCCACCTCTCTGTTTTCTTGGAATTTCTTTTCCAACCCTTCACTATCAGTCTGTGTAGTTCTTCTGAGTCAGGTCTCTTATAGGAAGCATATGTGTGGGTCATGTTTTCTTATCCATTCAGCTATGCCATATTTTGTGATCAGAACTTTTTATCTGTTTACATTTTTAAGTTATTATTGATAGGTACTATTCATTGTCATTTTACTCTCTTTGTATCTGTGTTCCTCTCTCTCATTCACTCTTTTTCTTCCTCTTCTTATAGCAGTCCATTTAGCATATCTTGGAATGCTGGTTTGGTGGAGGTTTATTCTTTCAGCCTTCTTTTGTCTGGGAAACTCCTTATTTCACCTTCCATTTTAATTGAGAGCTTCCTTTGACAGAATAGTCTTGGTTGCAGCACTTTGCTTTCCTTATGTGGAATACTTCTTGCCATTCCCTTCTAGCTGGAAGTATTTCTATTGAGGAATCAATTGCTAGCATTATCAGATACCCCTTTTATGTTACTTCTTTTTTCTCCCTTGATGCTTTTAAGATTCTCTGTCTTTAACATTTGGCATTTTATTTATGATGTGTCTTTGAGTAGGACTCTTTGGATTCATCTAGATTGGGACCCTCTGTGCTTCCTGAACTTCATGGTTTTTCACCTCTCCAGGTTTGAAAAGTTTTTTGTTATTATTTTTTGAAACAGAGTTTCTATCTTTGCCCCTTTTCTTCTCCTCCTGGTATTCCTATGATTTGAATGTTGTTGTGTTTCATGTTTTCTTACAGTTCCCTTAAGCTATCCTCATACTTTTTAAGTTTTTTTTTTTGTGTGTGTGTGTAGCTGCTTTACCTGTGTGTTTCTTTCTATCTTGTCTCCCAGCTCATTAATTCAGTCCTCTGCCTCATCCAGCCTGCTTGTAATTCCTTCTAGTGTGTGTGTTTTTTTTTATTTCAGAAATTGTATTCTTCATTTTTTTGGTTTTGTTTATACTTTCTAATTTTTTCTTACTGTTGTAGTTTTTACTCAGTTCCTTGTAGTTGCCTGTGAGTTCCTTGAGCATCCTTATAACCATTCTTTTGGATTCTATGTCTGAGAGTTTGCTTATTTCCATTTTGTTTATCTCTTTTAGTGGAGAGTCTTCCATTCCTTTCAATTATGGGTTCTTTTTTGTCTCCCTATTTTTTGTTTCTGCCATTCCTAATGCTCTGCTTTGTTAGCTGTCTTTGTAGGGTGAACTTCTGTGGTAGGAGTTCTTGGAACTCAATGGTGTGGTCTCTTTGATATCATTTTCTGAGTGCTCCAGGGTTGCCCATTTTTCCATTTGTGTGAGATTTCTTGTTGTCCTTGGGTTTTACCTGTTGGTGGCTCCTTTGTTGGTAGGTTCTCTCCTCAAGCAGGTTTACTGGTATTCAACATTTCCACCTTATCTTGTATGTGATTAGGGGCAGAGTGAAGGAGAAATGGATGAAGACAGCAGGGGAATATTCTATTGGATTTAAAGTACCAACAAGTAGAGAACAGTTAGGAGATCTTTTGGAGAAGTACAGCAATAACCATGATATTTCACCCAACTAGACACTTTTTATAGAAGGTAAAAGGAGATAAGACTCTTATTAGAGGAGAAAAAAGAATGTGAGCTAACTCCAGAAAGCAGAACACTTATGTGAGGTTAGATGGTGAGATATAGTGAGAGTAAGGAATAGAACCTTGGCATAGTATGTGAGAGAATAAAGTTAATCACAACAGTAATAAAGCTCAGAAAGATAGTGAAATGGACAAATACCAGGGAAGGGTGCTCTGTGGTATTTGGAACAACAATAATATGGCAAGCAATATATGATCTGAATCAAAGGAATAAAAAGTAAAAGACCAAGAGTAGTGTGTTATTGTAGTATGAGTGAAGTGAAAGAAGAAAAATTAAAATGCAATATAGAAAGGAGAAGACAGAAAACCAGTCAAACAATGAAATCAAACAAAGAAAAAAGGAAACAAAGTGGAAAGAAGAGAAGTAAAACATTAAAATAACAAAAAATGTAAGTTCTGTAGGGTAGCAAAATAATTTTGTCTCAGTTGTTGGCATTACCCTTCTGATCCCTCTGTGTGTCTGTCTTTGGTTCTTTCACAGCTATAGGTCTTATTGTCTTACACTTGCAGAAAAAAAAAAGACTACTGACTTTAAACCCACCAGGTGGGTTCTGCTGGTCTTCCTGGATGCTGCAGACAGAGGGGGACTGGGCTCCATTTTTTCCCTTTCCTGTAGTTCTGTTAGGATGGAGGCTGGTCTGGGCTACAATATTCACAAGTGTCTAGCTTCCAGCCCAAGCTCTCAGAGCACTGTGTGGCCCACTCTGTCCATATGGGCCAGGCATCCTTTGTACCATCCTTTGATTAGTCAGTGAGGTGCACTAAGTGGGAACAACTCACACCCTTACTCCTCCCTCTTTGCTAGTCTGTGCTCTGCACATATGCAAAGTCCCTTTAGGATAGTTTAGTTCCCCTGTGAAATTAAGTTTCTTTGGGGACTGCTACCTCACTGCCCTTCTTTGATCAGTTTGTGTGGTGCCCTGATTTGGAGCAAATCAATTCCCTCCTCCTGCCTTTTTCCTGGTCTGGCTGCTGCATGCAAGAGTTCCTTGCACAGAGGCTGAGAGCCTATTTCCCTTGGTTGTGGGCAGCTTTTCCTAACAAGAGCCTGGTTTTTCACACATCCCAACTTGCTGGTCTTGAGACTATCTGGGTCACGATCAGTCACATCCCAACTCTTTTCCCATTTCTAAGTGTCACCCAACTCCCTAATTCTTCTGGTACTGTCCCAGCTGATGACCCCAGTCCCAGCCAGGGCACGCCGCCTGCTGTATGTCTCCCACTGCATCTTTATCCCCCCAGTGACTTCAAGCATCCAGGTTTCTTCTGGTGAGGGACCGGCTTCCTTGTTCTGGGTGGGGAGGGAGTTGTGAAGTTACAGTGGCTGACCTGGACCTCCTCCAAAGCTCCTGCAGCAGACAGGGTTCCTGGCACAGAGCCCAGGTACCTTCTTATCACCTACAAAATCTTACCATCCCTTTTTGACCATCCTTTGTGACCTTTGGTTTCCAAACTTCATATAAGCTGTTGGCTGTTCTGTATAAGCTGGGTTTCTGTTGGCTGTTTACTCTGTTCTTCAAAAGGTTGGCTAGGTGTCCCAGTTGAGTGCACAGTCAGGTGGGTTCAGCTCCCACTTACCTAGCCATCATCTTCAAAGTCATTCTTATGAACATTCTTATAATAGGCGTTTTCAATTCTGCATCTGATAGATTGCTTATCTCCATTTTGTTTAGTTCTTTTTCTGGAGTTTTGACTTATTCTTTCAATGGGCCATGTTTCTTTGTCTTCCCATTTTGGTAGCCTCCCTGTGTTTGTTTCTTGTATTAGGTAGAGGTGCTCTAACTCCCTGTCTTGGTAGCATGGCCTAATGTAGTAGGTGTCCTATAAGGTTCAGTGACACAGCCTCCCCTATCACCCAAGCTGGGTACACGAGATGTGCCCTTTGTGTGGGCTGAGTGCACTTTTTGAGTGTAATGAGAACACCCTCCTCTTGTAGTTGTCTTGATTGCTGTTGGCAGGTCAATGGGAGGGGTTTATTCAGGTAGTCAGCTTCAAGGACTGGCTGTGACCACTGATGACAAACCTCTGTCCTTCATGGAGGATCAGCTCTGCAGGTGCAGGGTGGTGCTCCATTGTGGTCTTCACTGCCCACTGAGTGCACAGTCTCTGAGGTTTCCAGGTGGTACAGGCCAAGGTCAGCCCCTACCTGTGTTCTTCCCAGGGTCATCCTGCCTGAGCTATAAAGCAATCTGCAGATGGCTGCTACTTGTGCTGGGTTTGGAAGTTCCCAGGTGAAGCTGAGCTGTGAACCTAGACTGACTACTGCTTGTGCTGCAGCTAGGGCCACTTAGAAATAAATATGGGGCTGGGGGTTCACTGAGTCCAGCTGTTGCTTGTTTGACAAGATTTATGAAATTGTAAAACATGATCCAAGACAAGCCATTCATTTGGAAAGCCACTGTTAACAGTCTTGGTGGGAGAGAACCTCACAGGATCTCCAGGGTAGTACAAATAGTGTTAGCCAATTTGATGGAGTCTCAGATTTGGCACCAGCCTGCCAGTTCTGTGTCTGTGTAGGGGAAGGGTTCAGAAGAGAGACAATGGCCTCTGCTCACCTTTCTGTCTGGGAGAAAGCTGTCCCCCAGCTCTTGCTTTGATGCTGCACACTTCAGTTCTTTCCTGTATGCCACCAGTGCCTTTCAAGTTGCTATCCCGGTGCTTGAGCTCAGAGGGATTGAGTCTGAGCAGTGTGTGGGTTCTTTAAGTGGAACTGCTTGGGACTCCAGATGTTTCTTCCACCAACTGAGTCCCTACTGTTTTTTTCAGCCAGAAGTTATGGGGACTTATCTTCCTGGCACTGGAACCCTGGGCTAGAGGGCCTGGTGTAGGGCTGGGGCTCCTTACTCCTGAGATATGCCCCCTGAATATTTAACCACCACACATGGGTGAAGGATCTGCCTGTTCCACATCTCTCCCCCTCCTACCAGCCTGGATGGAGGTGGTTTTTTAATTCCATAGTTTTTTGACAATCATTCAACTCAATTTCTGATGGTTCTGAGTCATGATTGTCTTATAGTTTAGTTGTAATGTTGATGTGGTTGTGCAAGAAGGCAAGCCATGTTTAAGCCGTGTTTACCTACACTTTTGTCTTGACCAGAAATCTATCATTTTCCTTCTTCTTGACAGGGGGACATGAATGTCATAAAAGACAGGGGCTCCATGGTCCACCTGTAGCTGCTCTTCTGAAGAAACTGAACCCCAGTGTCAGCATCAGGTGTCACTGTGTGTAGGTAAAGTGGACCATGTTGAAGTAGGCAGCTGAACCACAGGTGCAGAAATTGTTCCACATACCCATGAGCTGGAAACCTTGACCAAGGTCCTGGAGAGAAGGTCTCCATGAGGAAGTCCAGTCCAGCCAGGACCTTGTGGATCTCCTTGTACTTGAACAGTTCTTGTCTGAGATTGAGTTCAGATTACAATAACATTTCAGGAGTCCCTTTCTATCCTAGCTACATCTAATGCCTTTTAGAAACAGATAATTAAAAAGCCAGTTGTGTCATTGTAACAGCTATGGATCTAAAGAATGGGGGTGTGTCTTCTACACAGAAGCTGCTTATCAGTCCTCCAAGAACCAAGAACAATTCCAGCCTTGGGAAATCTGTTCAATGGTGATTATACTCCTTCTAGAACCAGGCCTGGGGTCAGGTAATACCATTGTCTATCTCCAAGAACTACTGATGATTAAGAAGATAATAATGATCAATAAGACTAATTAAGGTGTTGGTAAGGACCAAGCTATGATCTAAGAGCTTCACAGGCACTAATTCCTTTAATCTTTACAATAACCCTACAAAGTAGATCCTGTTATTTGTGATAATTCCTACTTCCAGGACACAGAGAATTTATATACTGTGTGAAAGGCCATATGGTTATTAAATGGCAGAACACTCTTAAATTCTATGCTAGAGTGCTCCTAAGCAAGTTGGAGCTTCCCACTTTACACAAAGCTGCTTCTCTTTCTTTTCACAATCTCAGTATTTTTGTTTTTTCTCCCTAGTGACTCTCAAAAAGCAGTGACTCACTTGGTTCAACCTGGTCTGAAGGATTCCACTCATTCAGAGGAAGAGAAAGCCACTGAGACTCAATGCTTCAAGGTCTCCATTTTGGGTTCTTCTTGTTGGCCAAGGCTTCTCAGACCTCTCTTTTCCTGGGTGTGAGTAGGAAAAAGGTAGGTGGTGCATAGGGAGTTTATATTTCTGTGTTTCCATAGCAGCTAGGCCATAGGCCTACAGATTGTGCAATTTTTCAACTTCTGGTCCAGCTAGGCCTTTAGGGATCCAGCCACTTAGCCTTCTGGAAGACTTAGCCCTCTAAATAAATGATACTTGCACACTAAGTCTCACTTGTAGAGTTGAGTTCATGTGGAAAGTAGACATCAAAAAAAAAAAAAGATGTGGCCCTTATGGATCTAGGGGCCTTAATTAAACAGGCCATGATTTCTGTTGGCATGGAATTCTCAGAGGATATGACTGGGATATCATTTTTAAAAAAGAGGTATTTCTCTGACTGCAGTTTAGTAGTCCTAGAGGCCCTTTAAACTGTGACATGAAGAAGCAGAAGTCAAGAGTTGAGGTGCTCAGTACCTTCAGGCAAATAAGGCGGAGAACTAGCCCTTGAAGTTATGAAGCTTATGGCAGTAACTTATCTGGGGCTGGCCTTGGGGAATTCTTGGATTTTGGAACATAGTAACCAGCACTGAGACTTGCTGCTGGACATGAAAGAAAGAGAGGGATGCTAAGATTGATTTCTGTCCTTTAGACTGTCTGCAACTCAACTCAATGATATCCTAATTCAAATTTCACCAGTCACAACTCTAATGTCAGGTGACAAGGTGATAAATACTCAAGGTGGCTGGGCTGGTTAGGAAAATTGTAGGAAAGGGGAATAGCTGTGCCATTTGACAAGCTGTTAAAATGGGCAATTTTGCTGCTCAGCAGCCAGTATCGTTATTCTGTAACCTCTGTCCCAGGTACTGAACACTGAAGTAGTATTTGATAAAATTTTCCAGTAAAGGGACAAAATAATATCTACAAGTAACTTTGGGTATGAGTGCCAGCACATGTTACTAACCAGTAACCTCACTATCTATGGTTCATATACCATTCTAAGACAGTGGGTAAGGAGGAGGAGAAATATATATATGATGACATTTATTCTGCTATTGTTAGCTCCATAAGACTATTTGCAACCCCAAATTAGCTTTGCCTATTGGGCTGCTGTGACACTGATATAAGCCCTTCTGTCATTACAATGAGATTTGTTTTTTTAAAAATGAGTGATCATGTATTACTCATTTCTGGTATAGAGTCCCTGGGCTTGGACCCTCACTTTAGAGGCCTTTCTATCAAAATACTAATAAAAATAAATTTATTAGAGAACATGCATGTTTTTGGTCACTCAAAATAGCCCTCTGTACCAGGGCAGCATGATCCAGAGCCTTAATCATTCACTCTTGTGGCAACCCTGCTCAGATCTAGGAAAGCCTTCTTTATACTTCCTACATATTAAAAGCAAAAAGTGATAGCTTCCAAATATTGTAAATATTTGTGGTAGTTACTATGGAATGTAGAGAAGTTTCTAGAGGTAGAAGAACTTAGGTAAAAGATAGGACAAATTAACTTCTACAAATCTTCTCAGAGTGTGAAAATGTAATATATTCTTACCAAAATAAAATAAAATAAAAACAGGAACATGAAAAGGTGCTTAATATCACTAATTATCAAGGAAATGCAACTCAAAATCACAATGAGATATTATCTCATACCTATTAGAATGGTTATTATCACAAAGACAGGAAACAACAAGTGTTGGTGAGGATGTAGTAAAAAGGGAACTTCTAGGTTGATAAACATATTCATCAAAGCTCCAAACATATGTGTTCAACTGTGAGTCTGGAAGTGTTTAGATAAGAAATTCTTAAGTATTTGAGGAAACCTGCCAAAATCTTATCAAAATCAACTTCTTTATTTTCTATAATATTACTAGCTCTTTTGGCCAAATAAAATCAGTTTTGTATCAATCTAGAAAAAAAGTGCATAAGCCTCAAACATACTATGTGTCAGGGGTTCAAATCAGCTGCATTTCATTATGGTTTCAGAATATAGGAACTCACTTGTAATAACATACTTCACTGTTATAGTAGTGTGAAATAAATTTATAAATAATGATAAAAACTTGGAGTAGGACAATGACCAAGGTTATTAAAAATTATTCTGTACTTCATTTCCACCACAACTTTTAGCCCTTGGCATCATCCAGGTCACCATGGAGGCATTCATCAAATGTTTCCTCAAGTGTGCTGGAAACTTTGACCACGAATAATGATTTATAGGCCCTTCCCAGGGATTGGACAACAGTCTCCCAGAGAAACTGAACATCTGACCAGGGAAGAGAGCATTCATAAGGTTTAGCAACTGTTCAGCAAAAGGCACACATCTGTTCTGTGAGGGTGATACCCCATCTTTCTTTGTCACACTTCCTAATTCTTATAAAAGATTTCCTGGTTGCTGACATTTATCTTCTTCATTGGACATATAGAAATCTAGAGACTTTACAGAATGAGTGTTAGCTTAATTATTATTATTGTTTTAAGTTTAAATGTTCTTTTCATCAAGGAATGCTAAGACTGATAGACAAAGTAGACAGGTTTTGGTGGGTGATGATGGAGTTACTAGATTATGAGAGGAGGGGGTATCTGTAGTCTGCTCCACAGAGCAATAATATGGTATTCTTTTGATCAGCTTGAGAGCAAGGGTACCATCTTTTATTTTTCTTAGCTAATAAACACTTATACACCATGTACCCCTCTCCTCCACTGGCAGTGGAGAGATCTTTGTTTATTTCATAGTAGAATCTCTGCCATTAATGTTTTTCCCACTCTTTATTCTGCCATTAACAAGGAATAGTTTGATACTATTTTAAAGGAGAAAATAATAAGGGACATGTGCAATGGTTAAAACACCCAGTGGATGTCAAGTCATTACAGTGTGTGGGTGCCAGGTCAATATGAGTCAGGCTAGGTCTAGGCAGAGCTACATAGAGAATCTTAAAAACATGGAAAAGACAACTATTCCAGTGAATCAGCCCCTAATTGTGTGTTGATTTTAAATTATGAATGAGTCAGTTAGCTTTTCATTGACACAAAATGAAAATGCAATGATAAATGAGGTTGGCCAGGTATAATTTAGGTCAGGCCACTAACACGAAGATAAAATGAAAATGCATGTTTAATTTTCTTCTCCAGATAAGTAGAAGGAACTCTCTAGTCCCTGCTCAAGCACAAGTTATAGTTATCTAGAGTAGCACTTCACTAACATGGGTCAATGGAACTAGAATGAAACATCAATCAGCATAAGCAATGCAGTGAAAAAAATCTCCTAGAAGACAAGATTACCATGTGTTGGGATTATTGTTTTTCTCCTCACTAACTTGGCCACTGTGGAGGTTCTGAGCACTACTCTCTGCAAGCTAAGAAGAGAGGACTGGGTCAGGACCAAAGTCAGTTCTCCCAAGTTCTCTTTTTGTGTTAAATACTCCTCATATGTTGTTCAAGAGGAAGAAAATGGCACATTGATCAGACAAATAGTGTATATTTAGGAGATATTACCTGTCTCTGTATCTTTACAAAAAGGGTCAGAATAGCACTAATGCCAAGTTGAATATCTTAAATATATCTGGCACTTTCTGAAATTACATAAATGGACATCAATGGTAAATTCCAAATTCAGGGTGAAAAATAAAAGAAAATTCTTACTTAGAAATCGCCAGTACAAACATTATTTGAGTCTATCTCCCATAGTCCTAAGTTACATTAGAAACCCCATGGGGGAAAAATGGACTTTCCATGCCTCTGATATTTTATCCACAGAAGACATAATACAAATACAGTATAATGCCTAAAATGTGCATGTGCTCTGATTTATTAATACTACTTATGGGTCTTTATCCTATGAAATATTTGCTTAAGTAGGTAAAGATACATCAGTGTTCATTCTAGCATTATTTGTAATAGTAAAACATTATCAACTTAAATGTCAACCAATAGAGAACTGGCTAGATATATTATGGTATGTCTACATAATGTAAATCATTCCAGCAATAGATCTATATCTACACTTTATCACATGGAGAAATCTGTGTGATTATTACATAAAATACAGATAAATTAAAAATATGTGTATAGTACCATCCCTTTATTAAAAATGTGTATGTGTACTTATACATACATAATTGCATATAAATACAGAATAAAAACTTGAAAAGATATTGCCTTGAATGTTAGTAGATTCCCAAGTGTGTACATTATGGACATTTAATTTTTAATTTTTCTGTAATTGTAAATATTTTAAAATAAAAAGTATATCTGCATCACTTTTTGGAATAATAATGTCAAGATTCAAGCATACACAAAGCCCACAGTACAAAATTACAGATTATAGTTGCTGATGGGAGTGTAGAACTCATTAAATGTTATCTGGTTTAGGAAAATCTTCCACTTTACAGAAGAGGAAACTAAGACCAGAAGGAAAAATTGAATTATTCAGTACACAGATTTATCACTCTCTCCCCCAACATTCTCCCACAGTAACACCCCAGCAAGGTGCTCAGTTAACAAGGTGATTGCTAAAATTGGTTGATATTGATGTGGAGGAGCCTGGGGCAATCATGTTCCACTGTTGAACTGCAGCAGAAAATTTCACAGTGGGAACAGGGGTCAATTTTCCCTTTACATCACTTATGCAAACCTCTGATTTACATTGATCAGGACATCTTTTTGGATAGCAAACGAGTTGATAGAAATTGTTAATGTAAGATTTCCTCTGACCAGGAATGCATTTAATCATGCCTGCACTCACTAGCAAGTTTTTAGTATTCATGGAGAGAAGCATTTGCCACAAAGACCATATTTTATTTAGACCTTAGTTATTTTATATAAAGTTCATTTTGACACAAGGGCCAGAGTCGAAGTTGACACAGGGGTCAGAACCAAATTACCACAATCTTATATCTCTCCAAGTTTGGAGAATAAAATAATATATCTTTTAAAAAATATTTTAGTTATTTATTTTTAGAGAGAGGGGTGAGGGGAGAGAAAGAGAAGGAGAGAAACATCAATGTGAGAGAGAGACATTGATTAGTTGCCTTTTGCACATGCCCAGCCAGGGACTGAACTCGCAACCCGGGCATGTGCCCTGACCAGGGATTGAACCAGAGATCTTTTGCTTTGCATAACGATGCTCTACCAACTGAGTCACACAAATCAGGGCACATGTACTCTTAAGAAAGAAAGAATGTTGATAATAAGGAGTTTAAAAATATTGTCTATAAGGGGGCAACAATGCTCAAGCAGAATCTCAGATTCTAGTCGTATATATATGTATATATTCGACTGAGTTTGTAAGCTAATTTTTGTTACCTTCTGATGAAGCAGTAGCCAAAAAGGGGTGGGGGCACAGCCTATTGAAGTTTTACAATTGTCTAAAGGCCATTAAATTTTTCAAACTAAACTGGAACAGAATTTGCCCCATTTTTCAATTCAGCAGTTCATGAAGAAATGCCATAAGTTATGATAACCAGTGGTGGCATCTTGCCAAAAACCAAAAGTCGCACAGCCCTGTACATCTTTACAAAAAAAAATTAACAACAGAAAATAGCCTCATATCACTTTAATTTCAATGGCACTTTACATTAATGAAGTTGTTTACACATAATGAGGAAAAAAATTGATCATGAGGGAGAAATAATTCTTTGCCATCATCTTTCTTGTCAACAGCTTACTCCCTACAAACTATTATTTAGAGAGAAAAAGTTTTGTATTTATTAGATAAATCAGAGCCAACCCAGGAGGTGTTTGACAGGGGACATTTAATTTCCTCCTCAGTAGGACATCTCATTCAATAGACAGTGGTTCTATAAACAATAGAAAGTATAGAAAACCTCCTCTCCTCTGGAAGACCATAATGTGAGTTCAGGTGGGACCTGGATCTGGATATGACATGAAATCACACTGACATTCTTGTCCACACCAGTCTCTTTCAAGTCTTCATGTTAAGAAAGGGAAAAAGTCTATTTGGTGCAAGTATTTCTTTTAGACTGCTCTAAAACTTGCTTATTTCCTTTCTCATTGGGGTAGGGGTAGAGAAGATAAACAGGAGAGAGAATGGGTCCCAGGCCCCAAATTGGGATCTACTCTACCTAGTGACATTTAACAATGTGTTTTGCTTTTATTGTATTTATTTAACTGCTATTTTCCATTTATGAAAAATTGATATTGACTTTGCATTTATGGTACTTATAAAATTTTAATTTTAAAAATCAATGTATGTAAAAATAAAAATAGTTAATTTAAAGGAAAATAATGACAGACATACAGGTAAGACCCACACTTGTAAAAGATGAGTCAAGATGACCACTTAAGTTCCTTTGATCCCTGAAAAAGTCAATTTAATCAATAGGAAAATGGGCCAAAACTTGAGTAAGCATTTCAAAAAGTGCTTAAGCACATGGCCAATGAACATACGAGGTCTGTCCTGAAGATATATACTCATGTAATATGTAAAATAGAGACATTTATTGAAGAAGATACAAGATACAAGAAACATTGTACATAGGACAATGATGCTTCAGTCCCCTTCAATGTAGGCACCTTGGGACCTCGCACAGTTCTCCCAATAGCCATCAGCTTCCCCATTATATTTTCCTGAATTACATCAGCAGTCTGAAATCTCTTCCCCTTCAAAGGTGATTATAATTTTGGGAAAAGTTAGAAGTTTCAGGGCACTAAATTTGGGCTGTAGGGGTGCTGAGTCACCTGGGTGCTTTGATGTTTCACAAAATAACTCTGCAGGAGATATGATGCATGAATGGGTACATTGTGGTGATGAAGCTGCAAATCTCTAGTTGCCTATAGCTGTGTCCTTCTGAGTCATCCAAATAGTTTCTGTGGAAGAATGTTCAGATTTAATACAAAATTTGATGCAGATTCGTTGCTCTAATTGCTCAGTAATTTTGAATTTGATGGCCACACAATACACATGCTCACTCAACAGCATCTGCTGTCCCCACTGACTAGTAAAGTGAGGTAATCATTGTTCACACTTGCACATTCTAGTCCACTCTCTTTGGCTGCCAGGTTACATCAATGTTGCACAAATTATTCTAGTTAAATTAACAAGGTTTGGACTTTCTCTGGACAGACTCATATGTTTAGTTTTATTAATAATCAGGAAAATGCAAATTAGAACTCTAATGAGATACCATTACACACCCACCAAGGTGACAAAAATGGAAAGATCTGACACTACAAATGTGGCAAAACTTGGCAGCAATGGCAACTCACATGAATTGCTGAAGCAGTGTAAAGTGGACTACAGGGAGAAGTTGTGGAAAACTTTTAAAAGAACCAAAACTGTTACCCTATGTCCTGCCTAGTGCAACCTTCCAGCTTGTTGTTATCTTCTATTGTCTTTGAGCTATTTGACAGCTCTGTAAATTGTAGAAAACAGACCACAAGTAATTTGTGTCATAGAAATGTAAATTGTGTTCTGTAGAATGACATTGATTATTATCCAATGTATATTAACCAATTTTGCATTTGTTTGTAAATTGTTTTCAGCATTCCTAATGCTTATATATTTGTTTTTTCTTGGAATTCTTCTTTGAACTGGCTGTAATACTGAGTTTCTTTCACTGATTAATGAATTCAATAAAATCTTTGACATGTATTGATTTTATATTTCTATGAGAATCATGATTTTCTATTTCTAAAATACATATTTTGACAGTACAAACTTGAAAACAGTTGAAAACTAACAAGTAAATGTATGCATAGCCCATAACTCTATTTCTCTGTATATATCCTAGGAAAACTTTCACACATGCAACAGAAGATACATACAAGAATATTCAGGGACATATTTTTATAAAAGCCAAAAATCCCTGGAAAAAACTAAATGTTTCTGCACACTAGCATGAATTAATACCTTATGACATACTTGTATGATGGAATGATATGTTCATACTCAATGAAAATGAATGAAGTACAGCTCTGCACAACATGGGCAGATATGATATTTAGTAAGATAATTCAGACATGAAAGAGTATATATTTATAATTCCACTTATGTAAGCTTCAAAAATGAGGCAAAGCTAAACTATAGTGTTTAAGGATATGTACTTGGTGTCAAAACTATAACAAAAAGCAAGGTAACAAACCACAAAAGTGAGGCCAGTGCTCCTCTGGGAGGGGATGTGGTAGATGTGTGGTACGAGCAACATTATCTTCTGTAATTTCGGTAGTGGATATGTAGGTGTTTTACGATCTCTTTAACAAGTACATGTACATTTTATATTCTTTTTTAATATACTTTATTGATTATGCTATTACAGTTGTCCCATTTTTCCCCTTTGTTCCCCTCCACCCTGTACCCCTCTCTCACCTTTATTCCTCCACCTTAGTTCATGTCCATAGGTCATACATATAAGTTCTTTGGCTTCTCCATTTCCTATACTATTCTTAATCTCCCCTGTCTATTTTGTAGCTACCGTTTATGCTACCTATTCCCTGTACCTTTTCTCCCATTTTCTCCATCCCCACTGATAACCCTCCATGTGATCTCCATTTCTGTGATTCTGTTCCTGTTCTAGTTTGCTTATTTTCTTATTTTTTTTAGGTTCAGTTTTTAATAGTTGTGAGTCTGTTGTCATTTTACTGTTCATATTTTTGATCATCATATTTTTCTTAGATAAGTCCCTTTAACATTTCATATAATAAGGGAATGGTGAAGATGAACTCCCTTAACTTGACCTTGTCTGGGAAGCACTTTATCTGCTTTTCCCTTCTAAATGATACCTTTGCTGGATAGAGTAATCTTGGATGTATGTCCTTGCCTTTCATGATTTTGAATACTTCTTTCCAGCCCCTTCTTGCTTGCAAGGTTTCTTTTGAGAAATCAGCTGATAGTCTTATGGGAACTCCTTTGTAAGTAACTGCCTCCTTTTCTCTTGGTGCTTTTAAGATGCTCTCCTTATCTTTAATCTTGGGTAATGTAATTATGATGTGCCTTGGTGTGTGTTTCCTTGGGTCCAGCCTCTTTGGTACTCTCTGAGCTTCCCGGACTTCTATTCCATTTGCCAGATGAGGAAGAATTCTCCTTTATTATTTTTTCAAATAAGTTTTCAATGTCTTGCTTTTCCTCTTCCCCTCTGGCACCCCTCTGATTAGGATATTGGAACATGTAAAGTTGTCCCAGAGGTTCCTAAGCCTCTCCTCATTTTTTTGAATTCTTGTTTCTTCATTCTGTTCTGGTTGAATGTTTCTTTCTTCCTTCTGGTCCAAATTGTTGATTTGAGTCCTGGTTTCCTTCCCTTCACTGTTGGTTCTCTATACATTTTTTTTATTTCACTTTTCATAGCCTTCACTTTTTCATCTATTTTGTGACCACACTCAGCAATTTCTGTGGGCATTCTGATTACCAGTGTTTTGAACTCTGCATCTGACAGGTTGGCTATCTCTTCATCTCTTAGTTGTGTTTTTTATGGAGTTTTGATCTGTTCTTTCATTTGGGATATATAATTTGTCTTGGTGTGCCTGTTACATACTAAGGGACAGAGCCTTAGGTATTTGACAGGTTGGATCAACCCCCAGTGCCTCACTGTGGCACTGTTTGTGGGAGAAGGGCTCCAAGGGGGAACAATATCACTTACTCAGCTCTTGGCCAGCTTTCAGTACTTTTTCTGCTACCCACAAGCAAATTGGGCCCTTTGAGTGCTCTTTCCAGGGTGTGTGGGCTTGTGTATGTTCTAGGACCCTGTGGGTCTTTCCAACAAATCTCCTGTGAGGTTGGGAGTTTCTCTTGCCACCTCAACCCCCACAGGTTTTTTCAGTCAGAGGTTTTCAAGCTTTATTTCTCTGCACTGGAACCCTGAGTTTCACAGTCTGTCTCACTCCCCAGTTGTTCCTTCTGGTTTATCCTCATGCAAATGTAGGACCACCTGCTCCACCAGCCACCACCTTGCCCAACCCAGTCCTCTAGGACTGCCTTGCTGCTAGTCCTCCCCACCTCAGCAGTCCATCTCTGCCCCTCCTATTGTCCTGGATGAATGTTTCTTTAACTTCTTGGTTGTCGGTCTTCCATACAATTTGATTTTCTGGCAGTTCTGGTTATTTTTTGTCTTTAAATATGCTGTTGTCCTTCTTTTGGTTGTGTGAAGAGGCAAAATATATCTACCTATTCCTCTGTCTTGGCCAGAAGTCCTATTTTATATTCTCCTATATATGATATACTTTACCAAAAAAAAAAAAAAACAACACCAAGGTCAATGAATCTATTATTCTGGGTTGTTTGGATAGTAAAGTGCTAAGTGAAATGTTAGAATAAATGACTTCAGAGGCCATCCTTGGAACCCTGAAGCTGGTATTGGAAAATTTCCTTCATGGTGGTAATGTATATCACAGAGTGTAAGCCTAAATTCTGGCTGCAAATGCCCACATGCAGAAGGTTTCATAAACTTCATTATCCCTGCCATATTGGACAGAGTAACAGGAAACTAAATGAGTAAATCTACCAGTTCTGGAGGAGGATAAAAGTAGCTCTGGTGTCAGGAAAGAATAGGAAAGAAAGGAGGAAATAGTAAGGAAAGAGAAGACCTGGCCTCCAATTTGTCTTGGGGACCCAGACTCTGAATGTATTTTACTGTTTGAGATAATTAACTTATTCTGGGATAGTAAATGATATACTGCATTGAATTTTCCTTAACAATGTATATTTTTTAAATTTTCATTTTAAACATTTTATTGATTATGCTATTACAGTTGTTCTGATTTTTTCCTTTGCCCCCCTCCACTGAGTAACTCCTGCTTCCTCAGGCAAAATCCCTCCACCATTGTTCATATCCATGGGTCATGCATATAAGTTCTTTGGCTACTACATATCCTATACTGTACTTTACAGTCCCATGGATATTCTGTAAGTAACTATTTGTACTTCTTAATCCCCTCACCTTTTCACCCATTCTCCCTCTCCCCCCTCCCATTTGGCAACCTCCCAGTAACTAACTTATTTTTTCTTGCTTTTAAGAGTCTCTCTTTATCTTTAACCTTTGTTCTTTTAATAATGATGTATCTTGGAGTGGGCCTCTTTGCATCCTTCATAATTGGGACTCTCTGTGTTTCCTGGACTTGCATGTATATTTCCTTCACCAAATTCAGGAAGTTTTCTTTCCCTATTTACTTTCAGATAGATTTCCAATTTCTTGCTCTTTTTCTTCTTCCTCTGGCACCTCTGTGAGGTGAATGCTACACCTCTTAATGTTGTCCTAGAGACTATTTATACTACTTTCAGTTTTTTGGATTCTTTTTTCTTCTTGTTCTGATTGCTTGTTTTGTGCTTTCTTATGGTTCAAAACATTGATTTGATTGTAGGCTTCATTGATTCTACTGTTGCTTTTCTGTAAATTGTTCTTTATTTCAATTAGTGTATCCTTCATTTCTTCATGGGTCATTTTTATGCTGCTGAGGTCCTCACTAAGTTCCTTAAGCATTCTTATAAACAGTGTTTTGAACTCTGTATCTGGTAGCTTGCTTATCTCCATTTCATTTATCTCTTCTTTTGGAGTTTGATCCATTCTTTCATTTGGGCCATGTTTCTTTGTCTCCTCATTTTTGCAGCCTCCCTGTGTTTGTTTCTATATATTAGACAGAGCTGCTTTGAATCCATGTCTTGGTAGTGTGGGAAAATGTAGTAGGTGTCCTGTAGGGTCTAGTGGCATAGACTTTCCCATCACCCAAGCTGGGTACTCAAGGTGCACTCCCTGTGTGGGCTGAGCACACCCTCCTCTTGTAGTTGAGACTTGATCACTATTGGCAGTTCAATGAGAGGGATTTACACAAGCCAGTCAGCTGCAAGGGCTGGCTCTGACCAGTTACCACCAACCTCCACCCTCTCTAGAGGATCAGCTGTACAGTGGCAGGGCCGTGGTTCTCTGATGTGGTCTGTAGCTGTCCACTCAGTGTGCTTGCCCTGGGGTTTCCTGGATGTGTAGGCCAAGGTCAACCCCACCTGTGTTTTTTCCAGGGCATTCCACCTGAACTGTAAAGCAATCTGAGATGATTGTTAATGGTGCTGGGCTTGGAGATTCCCAGGTGAAGCCAAGCTGTGACTCTACTCTGGCTGCAGCTAGGGGTCACTGAAGCCAGCTGTTGCTTGTTTGGTTGGGTTTAGGAGCCAAGACCAGCCATTTTTATGGAAAAGCATCTTGAGTCAGAACATAAGTTGGGTGGGGTAGAGCCTCTGTGGATCTCCAAGGTGGGTCTGACAGTGTTAGCCAGGTTTATGGAGTCTCAAATATGGCATCAGCCTACCAGTTCTGTGGGTGGGAGGGCTCAGCAAAGGGACAATGACTTCTGCTTGCCCTGATGCCAGACACTTTAGTTTCTCCTTGTATACCACTGGTGCCCTTCAAGCTGCCATCCCAATTCTGGAGCACAGAGGGAGCAAGTCTGAGTAGGTAAATTCATGTGTGGGTTCCCTAAGAGGAAGTTCTTAGGGCTCCAGCAGCCTCCTCCAATGACTCAATCCCTGCTTATTTTCACAGCCAGAAGTTGGGACTTATCTTCCTGGCACTGGAATTCTGGCCTGAGGAGCCTGATGTGGGTCTGGGACTCCTCACTCTTGAGATATCCTTCAAGAATTTTTAACCATTTGGATGTGGGACAGCCTGTTCTGTGTCTCTCCTCTTTCCACAAGTCTGGACAAATGTGGTTTCTTCAATTCTGTAGTTGTCAGACTTCTATTGAACTTGATTTCTGAAATTCCTTAGTGATGGGTGCTCTACATCTTAGTTGTAATTTTGATGTGGTTGTTCAATGAGGCCAGTCATGTCTGCCCCACATCACAATCTTGACCGGAAGCTCTGTTTTCTTCATCTGACCTCTCCACTTTTCAATTCCTATTGATTTTGGATATTGTTTAATGGAATATGAATAGATGAGATGTTAGGTATAAAGGAATTTTCTAACCTATAAAGTATAATTCAACTGGTATAACATGGTACCTGATACCACAAATGTACCTGTTCAAATTTTCAAAACATCATTTAGGTAATTTCATGAAATAGCTGGTTTTGACTAGTTAATTTGGGCAAATTTACATTTTTAAAAACATCAAAATACCAGTAAGCCCATTTATTCATAGATAGTCTTAAGTATACACATAATAGGATCCTTTAACATCTAATAGTTAATTGCAATTGCTCTGGTTATTAATATTACATAGTGCAAAACAGAACTCTAGTTGTGTTTCAGCTCAACACTTAATGGAAACTACACATTTTCTATAATGTAGAATTTCCATTTTTTTAGTTCAGGCCATGTGAGAAAAATTAATAATTAAACAATCTGTAGGATAAATGAATGGCTGTACTTGAAAAATCACAAAGTAGGATGTCAGTGTAATTAGACTGTAGTTGGAGCAAAGAACACTCTTTCTCTGTAAATGACCATTTATCACACCCATTGAAATAATCTAAAGAAAGGACCATCAAATTCTAAAACTGCTTAATTATGCATGACAAGCCCTCAATTAGGGTGCCTAGAAATCTTAACCTCATGACAATGTGCACTGTCTCAGCTCAGGGAACCCCTAATATTTGTTCAAAGAGATTTTTTTAGCTGTCTGGTCCACAGCTGTAATTACTAATATTGATCATGATTATTATCATTACTACCACTAAGTGCTACAGCTCTTGTTCCTTGAACACTTACTAAATTCTAAGGTTTATTTGTGAAAGTTTGAGCCAAGTAGATGAGCAATTTACAACAGAATTAACCCTTAGGCAGAGTTAGTTACTGATGATCATATGTAAGTTAAAAAATAAATACAGTTAAATTTACCCTTGTACTTTATTTAAATCTCCTATCCAATGTAGGTAATATTTTTGTTCACTGAACTATCTCTTTAAAACTCAGCAAAGCCAGTTTTTTTTTTCAGCATTGGAACTAATCATTCTTTGGTTATATGAGTTAGTAGGATAATTTGAGGAGCCATGTGTATAAGTTAAATGTGAATAAAATGTGATCTCTATTTTTTAATATCTAGAATTGTCTAATAAGTAGTGATAAATCTACACTTTTTCTCTTTTAAAATTGGATTATCTCTGTATAGTATAATTCTGTTTATAGTATAGTATAGTATAGTATAGTATAATATAGTATAGTATAGTATAATTAATTCATATTTTGGGGAATTTGTAAGCTTCAATAAATATTTGAAATGAAAGAGCATTCATATAATTTGAGGTCTCACTGGTTCTATCATTCAAGGTCTGAAAAGGTTGATTTGTTTGGTTATTCATGACTCAAGTCAAGATCTCAGGCATTAATTTGAATGGCTGGAGACCATGAAATTTAAACCACTGATTAATGAGTCTTTAAATGACTGGTTGCTTATGTGTAACTACCCAGCTCAGTGCTACCTTATTTATTTATTTTTAAGCACACCTCAACAAGACAATAAATCTTACAGAGAAGGCTCTTTAAAGAAAGAAATCACATTCATGGAACATTTAGAAAATTGCTTACTATTTCCATCCCAATGGTCCCATAATAATTATTTGGTGTTGTTTTATTTATTTTTAAAGTATATTTTATTGATTATGCTATTACAGTTTTCCCCATTATTTTCTTCTCCTTTATTCCCCTCCACCCTGCACAGCCCTCCTTCCAGCATTTCCTCCCTACTTAGTTCAGGTCTGTGGGTTGCAGATATAACTTCTTCAGCTTCTTCATTTCCTATACTATTTTCAACCACCCCCTGACTATTTTGTGCCTACCAATTATGTTTCTTATTCCCTGTACCTTTTTAAAAATTTTTATTTATTTATTTTTTAAATTCTTTCACAGACCCAATTTTCAGTGTAGTAATAAAGGTCACACAACTTCCTAAATAAAAAGAGGTCTAAAGTTTTACAATTGCCTTGTGAATACTTTCTATTAAAAAAGAGGGTTTTTTTGCACATATCCTTTTTGTAACTTGTAGTTCAAATACAGTTGTCCCATTTTTCAACCACCAATCACCCCCATCTAGACATCTCCACCTCCTGCCCTCAATCCTATCACCCTTTGGCTTTGCCCATGAGTGCTTTATATATGTTTTGTGATGACCCTTCCCCTCTTTACCTCTGTTATCCCCTCCCACATCTCATCTGGTTACTGTCAATTTGTTCTCTATTTCAATGTCTTTGGTTATATTTTGCTTGCTTGCTTGTTTGGTTGATTAGGTTACACTTGTAGGTGATATTATATAGGGTTTGCATTCATCACCTGGCTTATTTCACTTAGAATAATCCTCTCCAGATCCCTTCATGCTGTTGTGAAGGGTAGGAGCTCCCTCTTTCTTTCTGCTTTGTAGTATTCCATTGTGTAAGTGTACCACAGTTTTTTGATCCACTCATTTACTGATGGGCACTTAGGTTGCTTCCAGCACTTGACTATTGTAAATTGTGTTGCTATGAACATTGGAGTGCATAGGTTCTTTTGAATTGGTGTTTCAGTGTTCTTAGGGTATAATTGTTGAGAACCACCCTGCCTGGTTTCAATCTCCCTGTCAGGAGCACTGCTTCTGCTCCTTGCCTGTCCCCTATTGCTTGATCAGTTAGCCAATGACAGGTAAGATTCCCAAAGTGGGGAACCATCTAAGACAGGCATGATAACGTGGGAAGGCCCTGAGGGAAGGACTTGGGGGGCTATGGAAAAAGGGGATGATCACACCTTGCCCCTCAGCTTTGACAAAGCCTGAGTCCTCATTCTGCCTGTGAGAAGTCTCCAATCTCTTTGCTGCCTTGTCTCCTCTGCCTGACTCAAGCCTGTAACAATGACAAGGGGCAGTGCAACCCTGCACTGGACAACAGCAGGCTTCCTGGGGTGATTAGGCCTGAGAAAGGATATGTAAAATCCCGTGAAGCCTGCTTTGCTGAGGATGCTCTTAATTAGATTATAAAGGCCCAGGCAGGAAATTAGTTTAGTCCTTTAAGTTTTGTAGCTTTTTTAGGTGATAGACCCCAAATCAGTGTGAGCCCTATTAGTTCTTTGAACATTATCTATCATTTGATCCTCGCTGTCAGACAATGATTAATAAGCTGTATCTGTATTCCTACCCACAAAAACTAATAGAAGCCTGTTCAGGCAGGGGCGTGGCATGCTCTCCCCTAGAGAGAGTGGCCAGGCCACTCCGAGGCGCCCTCCCCTTGAGAGGGTAGCCGTGCCATCCCTTTTCCTCCACAGGACTTGGTAGTCCATATGAATTTATCTCATATTTCATCCATAATGCCTCAGACACTGCAGGCAGGTGTCGGCGTCAGCTGGCACTGGGAACAGGGACCTGAGGATTTGGAACCTGCTTTGACCTAGTGGCTATGAGCTGCTATTATGGTCAACACACCAACTTCAGTGGAACGTGTGCAATTAGCCTAGGAAGTAAGGGCTGACAACCCCGAGTGCTTTTTGGGAATGTCATAGGGTGTGTTGGATTTCAGAGGATCAGTTAGCCAATGACGGTGCCACAGATACTGCTGGCTGGTATCTGCGTCATATAATCCCAGGAGTGGAATTGCCAGGACAAAAGGCAGTTCCATTTTCAGTTTTATGAGGAAACTCCATACTGTTTTTCACAGTGGCTGCACCAGTCTGCATTCCCAACAACAGTATATTAAGGTTTCCTTTTCTCTACAACTTCTCCAGCTCTTGTTGTTCTAATATCAGTGAAATACATCATTGGTATTTTAATAGAGATTGCATTGAATCTATACTTGCTTTGGGTGGTATGGACATTTTGATGATGTTAATTCCTCCACCCCATGAACATGGTTTAAGCTTCCATTCATTTGTATCTTCCTTAACTTATTTCTTCAGTGTTGTGTAGTTTTCTGAGTACAGTTCTTTTACTTCCTTGGATGGATTTATTCCTAGGTGCTTTTTTTTCTTGTTGCTATATCAAATGGGATTTTATGCCTGATTTCTGATTCTGACATTTCATTTTGGTTGTACAAAAATTCCTTTGATTCTGAATATTGAATTTGTATCCCACTGTTTTTCCAAATTCATTTATTAGGTCAAGTAGTTTTTTGGTGGAGTCCATAGGATTTTCTAATGTACATTATCATGTCATCTGCAAACAGTGACAGTTTTGCTTCCTCCTTTTCAATTTGGATGCCTCTTATTTCTTTTTCTTGTCTGACCTCTGTGGCTGGAATCTCCAATGCCACATTGAATAGAAGTGGTGAAAGCGGACATCCTTGTATCTTTCCTGATCTTAGAGGGAAAGCTTTTTGTTTGTATCCATTGACTATGATGTTGACTGTAGGTTTCTCATAAATGGCCTTTATTATGTGAAGATATGCTCCCTTTACACCCACTTTGCCGAGTGTCTTTACCATAAATGGGTGCTGTACCTTATCAAATGCTTTTCTATATCTATTGATATGATCAGGTGTTGGGAACTGCCTTGCCTGGTTTCAGGAGCTGTAATATGCCCCATGGCTAAAGCTGAGTGAGTGACCTTGGGACCATAAGCCACTAAGGAGACAAAGCTTATCTCCCTTGAAGGGGTGCCACCTGTGCTCCTTTTACTTCACCCTGCCTGGTTCCCAATGCTTGCTTGGTTAGCCAATGATGGGTATGATTTCTCAACAGAGGGATGACTTAAGACAGGCACAATCATGGGGGGGCAGGGAAGGACTTGGGGGGCTATATGAAAAGAGGGTGATGGACCCTTGCCCCCAGGCTTTGACATAGCCTGAGTTCCTCATTATGTCTGTAAGAAGTCTCCCAATCTCTTGGCTGCCTTACTTCCCCTGTCTGACTTAAGCCTGAAACAATGCCAGAGATGGGTGCAGCCTATTCTGGAAAGGGTGGGTTCCCTAGGGTGATCAGACCTAAGAAAGAGTGCATAAAATCCTATAACACCTACTTTGCTAATACCCTTAATTTGAATGATAAGGGTCCAAGCCTGAAATGAGTTTGTTCCCCAAAGTTTCATGGCCCTTTAACTATCTGACCCTGACTCAGAATAAGCCCTCAGAGTTCTTTGAAAGTTATCTATTGTTTAATCATTTCTGGCTGGCAATGATTGATGAGCTTTATTCCTGTGCAAATTGAACCCAATAAAAGCCTGTCAAAGCAAGGGTCAGGGAGCGTTTCCCTTGAGAGAGTGGCTGTGCCGTCCCTTTTCCTCCATAGGACTTAGTAGTCCATGTGAATTTGTCTTGTATCTCATCCACAATGTGTCGAACCCCACGAGCTGGGGTCATCAATCAGGTAATTTTTGTCTTCACTTATGTTTATGTGATGTATTACGTTTATTGATTTGTGAGTATTGTACCATCCTTGCATCCCTGGGATGAGTCCCACTTGATCATGGTGTATGACTTTTCAATATATTGTTGGATGCAGTTTGTCAATATTTGGTTTAGGAATTTAGCATCTATGTTCATCAGTGATATTGGCCTGTAATTCTATTTCTTTGTTGTGTTTTTATTTGGATTTTGGATTAGGATGATGCAAACCTCCTAAAAAAAGTTTGGGAGTCTTCTGAATTCTTGGAATTTTTGGAATAGTCTGTGAAGAATAGGTGTTAGCTCATCCTGAAATGTTTTGTAAAATTCTCCTGTGAAACCCTGTGATGCAGGGGTTTTGTGTGCCAGGAGTTTTTTAATTACTGCTTCAATTTTTCCAGCTGTTATCACCCATTCAGACTTTCTGCTTCTTCATTGAGTTTTGGAAGATTATATTTTTCTAGAAATTTGTCCATTTCACCTAGGTTTTCAAATTTCTTGGCATATAGTTTTTCATAGTAATTTCTTACAATCCTTTGTATTTCTGTGGCATCACTTGTAATCTCTCCCCTTTCATTTCTGATTTTGTTTATTTATGTCATCTCTCTTTTTTTTCTTGATGAGATTTCTTAAAGGCCTGTCAATTTTATTGACCTTTCCAAAGAACCAACTCCTGCATTTATTGATCCTTTAGATTGTTTTTTTAGTGTCTATGTTGTTTAATTCTTCTCTGATCTTGGTTATTTTTTTCCTTCTATTTAATCAGGGCATTGTTTGTTGTTGTTCTCTAGTTCTTATAGACATAGGGTTAGGTTGTTTATTTGAAATATTTCTATCTTTTTTAGGTAGGGCTGTATTGCTATGAACTTTCCTCTCATGCCTTACTTCACTGTGTCCCATAAGTTTTGGATCATTATTTATTCATTTTCATTTGTTTCCAGAAATTTTTTTTATTATTTCCTTCATCTCATTCTCAACCCATTCATTGTTTAATAGCATCTTATTTAATCTCCAGGAATTTGAATGTGTTTTACTTTTTCCTTAAGGTTGGTTTCTAGTTTTAGGTCCTTGTGGTCAGAGAAAATGCTTTCTATGTTTTCAATTTTCTTGAATTTGTTGAGGCTTGTTTTGTGTCCTATCATGTGGTCTAACTTTGAAAATGTTCCATGTGTATTTTGCTTCTTTGGGATGAAAGGCTCTCTCTATATATCAGTTAAGTCCATTTGATCTAGGGCATTCTTCAATGCCACAATACCCATTGTTGGTATTTTGTTTGGAAGGTCTATCCTTTTTTGACAGTAGGGTTTTTTTTCCCTCGGTTTACTTGGAATATTTTTTTCCAACCCTTCACTTTCAGTCTGTGTGGGTCTTTTGTTCTGAGTCAGGTCTCTTGTAGGCAGCATATGTGTGGGTCATGTTTCTTTATCCATTCAGCTATACCATATTTTTTGATTGGAGCTTTTAATACATTTATGTTTAAGGTTATTATTAATAGGTACTTATTCATTGCCATTTTACTCCCTTCATACCTGTGTTCCTCTCTTTCACTCTTTTTCTTCCTTTTCTTAAAGCAGTCACTTTAGCCTATCTTGGAATGCTGGTTTGGTGGAGGTGTCTTTCAGCCTTCTTTTGTCTGGGAAACTCCTTATTTCACCTTCCTGTTTCATTGAGAGACTTGCCAAGTAGAGTCATGTTGGTTGCAGGCTTTTGCTTTTCACTAGTTGGAATATTTCTTGCCATTCCCTTCTGGCTCTTATTGTTTCCATTGAGAAGTCAACTGCTTGTCTTATTGGGCCTCCCTTGTATGTTACTTCCTGTTCCTCCCTTGCTACCTTTATGATTCTTTGTTTTTGAATTTATCCATTATAATTATGGTGTGTCTTGTAGTGGTCCTGTTTGAATAGTTCTTGACTTGGGTCCTCTGTCCTTCCTGGATTTATGTAACTTTTTCTCTCATCAAATTAGGGAAGCTTTCCATCATTACTTTTTCAAACAGCTTTTCTATCCTTTTCTCCTCTTCTTCCCTTTCTGGTATTTCTTTTATATGGATATTATTATGTTTCATGTTGTTGTGTAGTTCTCTTAACACTTCTTTGTTCTTCTTGGGTCCTTTTTTCCTTTTCTTGCTCTTTTGTTGACTTTTTTTCTACCTTGTCCTCCAGCTTGGTGATTTGATCTTCTGCTTTATCTAGTGTGCTTTTGATTCTCTCTACTGTGTTCTTCAATTCAGAAACTGTTTTCTTCATTTCCTTTTGGTTCTTGTTGATAGTTTCTATGTTCCTTTTAATTATGTGGGATATTTCTATATAATTCTCTGGTGTAATTAGCAGTCAGTTCCTTATATCTTCCCTTTAGTTTCTGGTAATTCTCACTGAGCTCATTAAGCTTCCTTATAATCATTGTTTTGAACTCAGACACTGAGAGTTCAGATACTTGCCTCTATTTAATTTGTTTCTTACTGAGGATTCCTCCTTTCTTTTTGTTTTGGGGTTGTTTTTCTGTCTTCCCATTGTTTGTGAGACTGTTCTTGTTTTCCTGTGCTTCTTAAATTGATCTCTTTTGACTCTCTGAGTGTTTAGTGTGAACTTCTATGGTAGGAGACCTGTGAGATTCAGTGGTGCAGTCTCCTTGATCTCCTGAACTTGACACTCTTGGTATGCCCTTTAGGTTATTTATATTGGCTTTCTGGATGTAATTGGGTTTTGATTGTTGTTGGGTCATTCATTGGTGGGAACTTCCCTCCAGCTGGTTGACTGAGAGTCACTCCATCAACCATGTCTTGTATGCTGTGTGCAGGTGCATTCAGTTAGGTCTGAAGATGATTCCTCTGTGTCTCAATACCTGTACCTTTTCCCCCCATTCTTCCCCTCACCCTTCACCTCCCTACTGATAACTCTCCATGCAATCTCTACTTCTGTGATTCTGTTCCTATTCTAGTTGTTTGGTTAGGTTTTTCTTTTTTCATTTTTTGAGGTTCAGTTGTTGAAAGTTGTGAGTTTCTTGTCATTTTTCTCTTCATAGTTTTTTATTTCTTCTTTTTCTTGGATAAGTCCCTTCAACATTTCATATAATAAGGCCTTCTTATTATTAACTCCTTTTTCTGCCCTTTTATATGCCTTACAATTCTAAATGATATCTTTGCTGGATAGAGTAATCTTGGAGGTAGGTCCTCAAATTTCATGACTTTGAATACTTTCCAGCCCCTTTTTGCCTGTAAAGTTTCTTTTGAGAAATCAGCTGACAGTCTTATGGGAACTCTTTTGTAGGTAATTGTCTCCTTTTGTCTTGCTACTTTTAAGATTCTGTCCTTATATTTAACATTAGGTAACTTAATTATGATGTGCCTTGGTGTGTTTCTTCCTGGATCCTACTTTTTTGGGACTCTCTGTGTTTCCTGGACTTCCATGTCTTGTTTCTTTACCAGATTGTGGAAATTTTCCTTCATTAATTTTCCTTCTTATTTTTCCAAATAAGTTTTAAATTTCTTTCTCTTTCTCTTCACCTTCTGGTACCCCTATGGTTTAGATGTTGGAATGTTTAAAGTTTTCCCAGAGGTTCCCAAGACTGTCCTAATTTTTTTTTTACTTCTTGTTTCTTCACTCTGTTCTAGTTGAATGTATATTTCTTCCTTCTGCTCCAAACTGTTGATTTGGTCCCCATTTTCCTTTCATTCACTGTTCATTCCTTGTATATTTTCCTTTATTTCACTTTGTATAGACTTCATTTCTTTCTTCATTTTGTAACCAAACTTAATTATTTCTGTGAGCATCTTGATTACCAGTATTTTGAACTCTGCATTTGATAGGTTGTCTATCTCTTTGTTGCTTAGTTCTTTTTTTTGTAGTTTTGATGTGTTCTTTCATTTTAGTCATAATTCTTTGTTCTGGTGCAGCTGTTATGTTGTAAGGGGTAGAGCAATCCAGGTTTCTGAGTTGTGGTGCTGTATGTGGGGGATGTGTCAGAGAGGGAACAATGCTTCTTACTAGCTTGCTCATCTCTCACTCTACTTTCCACTACTTTCCTTGCTTCCCACAAGTAGATTGTACCCTTTCAGATTCTGATTCCCAGGTGGGTGGGTTGGTGTACATTCTAGGACCCTGTGGGTCTCTCCAATGAACTCTCCTTTGAGGCTGGGAGTTTTTCCCACCGCTGAAACCCCCATAGTTTTTTTACAGGCAGAGGTTTTGAGCCTTTAGTTTCCTGTGCAGGAACCCTGGGTTGCACAGTTTGTCTTGCTCCATAGTTTTTCCTCCAGTCATCCACATGAAAATTTGGGAGACACTGTCTGCCATCCCCTGCCTTACCTTGTGTCCTCCCCACCCCAGATTCCTCTCTTTGCCCCTCCTACCAGTCTTGATGAATGGTTCTTCTTTAACTCCTTGATTGTTGGAATTCCATGGAGTTTGATTTTCTGGAAGTTCTGGTGTTTTTTTGTGTGTGTTTTTAATTTGATCATTATCTTTCTTTTGGGTGTGTGAGGAAGTGATTCAGAACTCCTATTTAGTGATGTTTCAAAAGGTACAAGATCATTTATGCTTTGTGGACGATGACTTTGATTAAATTTCAGTCCAGGAGAATCTTCAAGTCTTCCTCAATGCTAACACAAGAGAAAAGCTTTGCATTCCAGCCACTAAATAAATACAAATAAATTTGTCTGTTTTTTTTTCTAACTTGTTAGTGTTCTTGTGTTTCTCCCTCTTGGTTTCAGTTTTGACCAAGTATTTTCTCCAACCTACCACATTTTTGAAGCATTATCCTATTACATAATACTTAAAGCAATAGAGATTTGTGGATCAACTTTAACTTTTTCAAATACATCTACAGCAGTATACCTGTTACCCTCCCAACAGTTGAATAAGACTTTCCTTATTTGACCAATACAAAACAAACACATAAACCACATTGCATATTTAAGGCTCTATAGTTACCCTGCATCTGAAAGGAAAAAGAATCCAAATCTAGTTTCTAATTCTGTGCTCCTTCAGCCACATTGTGCCCTGGTATTGATGGGTTACACAGTTCCACTGTGCCTTTACACCTGCTTCAGTCTGTACTTGGAACACTCATCCATCAATTTATGTTCCTGGATCCTGTTTTGCATTCACAGCTCAGCTCAAATTTCATCTCTTTGGAAGAGTCCTCTCAGACCTCAACATTCCTACTGCCCTTTTCCAAGTAATTCCCCTATCCTATTTATTCATAGCACATCCTGTGTTTGGAAGTACTTATTTGTGTCTTTGCATATTTATTATATTGCTATTCCACTGGAATGTGAACACCTTGAGAGCCAGTATTCTCTCTACTTTTCCATTCCTAGAATGTTCCAACCTTTTTGTTAATTATTTCATTACAACTCAGACATACTGTATCAAAAACTTTGGGTGTGAGGACTAGCAATCTGTATTTTAATCCATCTTCCATGTGATTCTAATGCATGCTAAACCCAGAGAATCTATCCACAGGTATATAAACATTTTAGCTAGTGGCTGACACAAGATAACTGCACATAACAAAGACAATTATTAACCTAACTAGGTAAAGAATAGCTAGGTATGAGTGTTCTCCAAGAGGCATTACTGACATGCTAGCAGGACAAATTCTTGTTACATAGGACTGTTTTTCATATTTTATGTGTAGTATCCTTGGACCCTGGGCACTAAATGTCAGTTGCAACTCCTCCAAATTTTGTGATGAAAAATGCCTCCCTCGCATCGCCAAAACCAGCTGTATGAAGGTGGGAGATTCAGTGAGGTCCTCAGTTAAGAACCACAGCTCACTAATCAGAATGGTCTTTCAATATTCTCTGTGGTTCCGGTTACAAATGGACTTCTGTCAAAGTTAAATTTGAATGTGAACTGAAGGAAATTTGAGTGGCAAAGCAGCATAGATATTTTGGATTCCCTGAATTGCCTATAATGATCTGCAGGGAATGCAAAGATGAGTCAGAAATGGTTTCTGCCCTCAAGAAGTTTCAGCATAATTAGAGGAGTTAAAGAAATAACAAAAATAGACTGAAGGTAGAGGCGAGATAGGTGGGAGTGGAGTCCACTTCCCCCTGTGCATGGGTGAAACACCTAGCTGATCTTTTAAGGAACAGAGTGAACAGCCAACAGTATCCTAGCCTATATGAAGTTTGGAGACCAAAAATTGTAGAGGACATTGAAAAATTAGACTGTAAAGAGAGTGCTTCAGCAATAAGGTCCCCAGGACCAGTGCAGGGGCCAGGGTGGCTGCAGCCCAAGGCCTGATACCCACTGGGTCTGCTGCAGGATTCTTGGGAGAACGCCAGGTCAAGGGCTCCCTCCCCTACCAAATAAGGTTTGAGCAGAACCAGGAGGGACCTGGATGCTTGAAGTTGCAGCGGGGTGGATAAGGACAAAGTGGCAAACAGACAGGGGTGGTGTGCACTCACTGAGACTGTGGAAGCCAGCTAGGAAGAGTTGGGCCATAACAGACCCTGACCCAGTCAGTCCCTGGTCTGATTGGAGAGTTTGGCTGTGATAGAGGCCACGTGCTTGTTTGGAGCAGCAGGCTTGAATAGGAGAAATTTTTTAAAAAGAAAAAGAGAAAAAAGAGGCACTCAGTGGCTGTTTGGGGAATTCACCCCTATCTCCTGCACCCCTACCCTGGCCTGGCCTCAGTGGCTGTGCTCCTGCTGTAGCAGTGGAGGCCACATGACCACACCCACAGCCCCAGGGAGAGCTCACACCTGACCCTGTGGCCCAGAGGCTGTCCATCCTGCCCCAGCAGCAGAGGCTGAGCTCTCATACCTGCAGCCCTGGGGATAGAGTGCACCTGACCCTGCTGCCAACAGGCACCTTGTACACAACCCCTGTGCCTTGGGGGCAGCAGCAGAGGAGGCACATGCCTGTCTGCACCCTTGCAGTGCAGGGCCAACTGGCTCTCTAAGAGGAAGGTGGAGATGCCCCCACAGAGAAGAGCTTCAGGGCTCAGGGAGCCAGGAATCCCCAGAAAGACATAGCTGAGTGGGGAGAGGGCTCAAATACCCTGAAGGGGCTCTGAGAGCCCCTAGAATCCAGGACAGTAAAGAGTGAGAAGGTGGTGTGTGAGTCGCCCCTAACAGGTACACCTCAAGGACAGTGCAACTGGTGGACTGAAGGCATAGGCTGGGGACAGAAGGGCACTGGGGGCCCAGCAGCAAACTGAGGAACTGGGCTAGAGGCTGAGCAACTGTGAAGAGTATGCTCAGGAAGGAAGAAAAGCGAAGCCAATCCACCCTCAGCCTGCTGCAGCCAGGAAGACCAGCAGAATTGGCTTTGTCAGTTTAAAGTCAACAGGAGGCTCTTTTTTTATTTTAATTTTTAAAAATTCCTTCTTTCTTTTGTTATCCCTTCGTCCTTTCTTTCCTTTTTGATTCTTTCTTCCTTCCTTCCTTTTTTTAAAAATTCCCACAAGTGTGACAATAAAACCTGGAGCTCTGAAAGGACCAGAGTTAGACCAAAAGAGGGGTAATCCCAACAACTGAGACAGTGAGACAAATTTCACAGTGCTGCTCCAGAGAACTTGCAAGTTATTGCATATCTGTATTATTATTTTTCATTATTCTTACATCTTTTAGTTTATTTCTGTTATTATTGTATTTCTGTTCTTTCTGTTTAGTCTGCTCCTCTTGGCTTGTTAAATTGCATTGGTTGACTGGATTCCCTTGTTCTCTCTTTCATAGTGTATTTTTAATTTTCCATCCTTCACTTCATTGTGTCCCAATAGCACACTACTCTAGGTCCTCTACTTCCTATTCTTGTTATTTAGATCACATAGGTTCTGTCATATGATTATTGTTCCACTACTATTGTAAATAATTGATGTTCCATACAATTGTAAATAGTTTAACAGGACCCACCCTGGATCTTAGCTCACTTCACTATTTCCTTAACTTCTTTACTTTGGTGGCTAACTCAATTGTCTCACACACTACACCTATTTGCTATCCTTTACTCTCAGACTACCTCAAAATGATAACTCCCACAACCTCACTGCTTTCTAGATGCAACTCATAATCCTCTCCACTACTAACAACAGTCTTATCTTTTTACGACCGTTTCTAAAAAGTAGCTACTTGGGGGAAATATCACAGTCAACACTATGCATATAGAAAGAATATCTTATATCTTCTCTACAGATTGGGACTTTAAATATCATAGAACACACTCCTGCTGTCTTAAACTATTTTGCCTTTCCCCTCCAATTGATCACAAAAAAGAGTAGCTAGAAGTTGTGAACACGAGGATACCCACTGTAAGAGGAAACCCAACAAAAAAGGAACAACCAACAGATAACAACAGGAGAAGGTGAAGAAGGGAGTGGAAGCTACACTCAACTCCACCCAGGACCTATCAGTACATACAAATAAATAGTGGAGAAATTACCCAGAACAAACAACTGAACGACAGCAAGACAGAATCCTCAAAACCTTGTACACATGGAAGAACCAGCTTCAACACAGCCTGCCCTCACCAGCACAACAAAATACAAGAGGTGATGGACAGAGTGACCCTCAGGTACCCAGCTAGCAGGAAGGACCCACCAAAGAAAGACCCAACAACAATCAAAACCCAAAGACAAACACAGAACCAACTTAAATGACAGCCCAAGACCAGTGAGCTCAGGAGATCAAGGACACAGCACCACTGAATCTCACAGGTATTCTACCATAGAAGTTTACACCATAAACCCACAGAGTCAGAACAGATTGATTTAAGAAGCTGAAGCTAACAAGAAGAGTCTCACAAACAATGGGAAGACAAAGGAACAATCCCCAAATGAAAGGAAAGGATGAAGCCTCAGAAAGAATGCTAAATGAAACAGAGGCAACAACTATCAGGTATTGACTTCAAAGCAAAGCTTATCAGGAAGCTCAATGAGCTCACAGTGAATTACCAGAAGCCACAGGGAAACTACAATGAGCTCATTGCAAACTATATCAACATGAAATAGGAAATAGAAAGTATCAATAACAGCCAGGAGGAAATGAAGAATACAATTTCTGAACTGAAGAACACAGTAGAAGGAATCAAAAGCAAAATCGATAAAGAAAAAAGATCGGATCAGTGAGCTAGAGAACAAAGTAGAAGAAAAACACCCAGAAAGAGCAAGAAAAGAAAAAGAAGCTCAAAAAGAATGAAGAAGGATTAAAAGAAATGCCAGACAATATGAAATATAGTAAAATGCATATAATAAGGACACCAGAAGGAGAAGAGCAAGGGATAGAAAACTTGTTTGAAAGAGTAATGATGGAAAACTTCCCTAATTTGTTAAGAGAAAAAGTCACACAAATCCAGGCAACACAGAGAATCTGAATCAACAGGAACCTAAAGAGGCCCACTTCAAGACACAGCATAATTAAAATGGCAAAATTCCAAGACAAAGACAGAATCCTAAAGGCAGCAAGGTAAAAATAGAAAGTAACATACAAGGCAGCCTCAATAAGGTTAGCAGCTGACTTCCCAAAGGACACCCTCCAAGCCAGAAGAGAATGGCAAGAAATATTCCAAGTAATGAGAACCAGAGGCCTGCAATGAAGACTACATTATTCAGCAGGGTTATCAATTAAAATAGAAGGCCAAATAAGAAGCTTCCCAATGAAAGAAGTCTTAAAGAATATACCTCCTGCAAACAAGTTCTATAAGACATACTAAAGGTTCTGCTTTAAGAACAGTAAGAAAAACAGTGAGAGAGAGAGAGAGAGTGGAATACAAGCATGAACAAATGGTAGTGAATTAGTACTTATTAATAATAACATAAACATAAATGAATTAAATACTCCAATCAAAAGACATAGACTAGAAGAATGGATAAGGAAGCATGACCCAAACATACGCTGCCTACAAAAGACACACCTCAGGACAAAAAAACCTACACAGACTGATACTGCAGGGCTGGAAACAAATAGTCCAAGTAAATGGGCAGGAAAAAAAATCTGGAGTAGCAGTACTCCTATCAGATGGAATAGACTTCAAAAGAGGAGCAATAAAAAGTAGACCCAGATGGTCACTTCATAATACTCAAGGGAAGAATTCATCAAAAAGACATAAACATTGTAAATATATATGCACTCAACATAGGAGCACCCAAAAACACAAAGACAATCTTGGAGGACTTCAAGAAAGATATTGACAACATCACAATTATACTAGGGAATTTAACACTCCACTGTCAAAAATGGACAGATCTTTCAAGCTAAATATCAACAAAGATATTGTGGCATTGAACAATACCCTAGATGAAATGGAATTAACTGATGTATATAGAGAGCCTTTCATCCCAAAGAAGCAAAATACACATTCTTTTCAAATGCGCATGGAACACTTTCAAAGATAGACCACATGATAGGACACAAAAAAAGCCTCAACAAATTCAAGAAAATTGAAATCATAGAAAGCATTTTCTCTGACCACAAGGCCTAAAACTAGAAATCAACCTCAAGGAAAACAATCCAAAACACTCAAATTCTTGGAGATTGAATAGCATGCTATTAAACAATGAATGGGTCAAGAAGGACATTAGGGAAGAAATCAAAAAGTTTCTGGAAACAAATGAAAATGAACTGACAACAGTTCAAAACTTATGGGACACAGTGGAGGCAGGCCTGAGACGAAAGTTCTTAGAAATACAGCCTACCCAAAAAAAAGATAGAAACATTTCAAATAAACAATCTAACCCTATGCCTACAAGAACTCAAGGAACAACAACAAAGACATCCCAGAACAAGTAAAAGGAAGGAAATAGCCGAGATCAGAGCAGAATTAAATGACATAGAGACTAAAGGCACAATTCTAAGGATTAATGAATGCAGGAGCTTGTTCTTTGAAAAGACAAACAAAATCAACAAACTTTTAAGAAATTTCATCAAGAAAAAAAGAGAGAGGATCCAAATAAACACAACCAGAAATGAAAGAGGAGAAATTACAATTGACACCATAGGAACACAAAGGATTGTAAGAAGTTACTATAAAGAAGTATATGCCAAGAAATTTGAAAACCTAGGTGAAATGGACAAATTTCTAGAAAAATATAATCTCCCAAAATTGAATGAAGAAGAAGCAGAAAGCCTGAACAGACCAATAGCAGGTGAAGCCATTGAAGCAGTAATCAAAAAAACTCTCAACACACAAAAGCCCTGAACCAGATGGTTTCACAGGAGAATTTTACAAAGCTTTAAGGGGAGCTAACCCCTATCCTTCACAGATTATTCCAAAATATTTAAGAATTCAGAAGACTCCAAAACTCTTTTTAGGAAGCCAGCATCATCCTAATCCCCAAAATAGATAAAGACACAACAAAGAAAGAAAACTTCAGGCCAATATCGCTGATGAACATAAATGCTAAAATCCTCAACCAGATATTGGAAAACCACATCCAACAATACATTAAAAATCATACACCATGACCAAGTGGGATTCATCCCAGGGATGCAAGGATGGTAGAATATACACAAATCAATAAATTTAATACATCACATAAATAAAAGCAAAGAGAAAAATCACATAATCATATCAATAGATGCAGAAACAGCATTTGATAAGGTATAGCATGCATTTATGATAAAAACACTCAGCAAAGAGGGAATAGAGGGAGCATTCTTCAACATAATGAAAGCCTTATATGAGAGACCTACAGCCAACATTATACTCAATGGGTAAAATCTAAAATCTTTTCCACTAAGATCAGGAAGAAATCAAGGTTGTCCACTTTCACCACTTCTATTCAACAAAGTATTGGAAGTTTTCACCACAGTGATCACATAAGAAAAGGGAATAAACGGCATCCAAATTGGAAAGGAGGAAAAAAACTGTCATTGTTTGCAGACGATATGATACTGTAAATAGAAAATGCTGTAGACTCTGCCAAAAGACTGCTCAACTTAATGAATGCATTTAGCAAAAACACTGCTGTTTTGTATCCTGCATACAAAGTCAATATCCAGAAATCAAAGGCATTTTTGTATATTTTTGTACACCAACAAAGAAACAGCAGAAGCAGAAATCAAGAAAAAAAATCCCATTTGATATTGCAACAAGAAAAATAAAATACCTAGGAATAAACCTAACCAAAGAGGTAAAAGACATGTATGCAGAACACTACACAACACTTTCCTTGAAAAAAATCAAGGAAGACAGAAACAAATGTAAACATATACCATGTTCATGGATCAGAAGAATTAACATTATCAAAATTTCCATACTACCCAAAGCAATTTACAGATTCAATGCAATACCTATTAATGTACCAATGGCATATTTCACAAACATAGAACAAACACTTCAAAAGTTTATATAAAACCATAAATGACACCGAATAGCTGCAGCAATATTGAGAAAGAAGAGCTAGGTAGGAGGGATCACAATACATAATACCAAACTGTATAACAAGGCCACTGTAATCAAAACAGCCAATATTGGCATAAAAACAGGCACATAGACCAATGTAACAGAACAGAGAGCCCAGAAATAAACACAAGTCTCTACAGTCAATTACTATTCAACAAAGTGGGCAGAAACATAAAATGGAGTAAAAATAGCCTCCTCAACAAATGGTGTTGGGAGAGCTGGACAGCTACATGCAAAAAAAAATGAAATTTGAGAAACAACTTACACCATACACAAAAATAAATTCAAGGTGGATAAAAGATTTAAATATGTCATGACACCATTAAAGTCCTAGAAGAGAACATAGGCAGGAAAATCTCAGATATTCCATGCAGTAATATTTCCACTCATATGTCCCCTAGAGCAAGGGACATAAAGGAAGAAGAAACAAATGGAACCTCATCAAAATCCAAAGCTTCTGCACAGCTAAAGGAAACAATATTAAAATAACCAGAGAACCAACCACATGGGAAGACATATTTGCCAATGATACTTCAGACAAGGCTTTAATCCCCAAAATATATAAAGAACACTCACGACTCCACTCTAAGATAAGCAACCCAATTAAAAAATGGGCAAAGGACTGGAACAGACACTTCTCCAAGAAGGACATACAGAGGATCCAGAGATACATGAAAAGATGCACACTATCTCTAGCTATCAGAGAGATGCAAATTAAAACCACAATGAGATAACACTTCACACCAGTCAGAATGGCCATCATAAACAAAGCAACAAACAAGTGTTGGAGAGGTTGTGGAGGGAAAGGAACCCTAGTCCACTGCTGGTGGGATTGCAGACTGGTACAGCCACTTTGGAAAACAGTATGGAATTTTCTCAGAAAACTAATACTGGATCTACATATTGGCCCAGCAATTCCACTGATAGGATTATATCCTAAGAACCCTAAAACACCAATCCAAAAGAACCAATGCACCCCAATGATCATAGCAGCACAATTTACAATAGCCAAGTGCTGGAAGCAACCTAGGTGCCCATCAGCAAATGAATGGATCAAAAAAAAACAACTATGGTATTTACACAATGGAATTCTATGCAGCAGAAAGAAAGAAGGAGCTCCTACCCTCTGCCACAGCATGGATGGAACTGGAAAGCATTATGCTAAGCAAAATAAACCAAGCAGTGAAAAACAAATACCATATGATCTCACCTTTAACAGGAACCTAATCAACAAAACAAACAAGCAAAGACACTGAAATAGAGAACAGGCTGACAGTGACCAGAAGGGATAGGAGAGGGAATTTCATGAGAAAGGGACAAGGGTTTTCAGGAACAAGTATACAGGACGCATGGATATATTTATAACAATACCATTGACTATATTCCCTACACTGTACACCCCAATGACTATTTTGAGAAGTACCAATTTGTACTTCTCAATCCCTTCATATTTTTTGCTCAGTTCATCAAGTCACTTCCCCTCTGACAACCATCAGTATGTTCTCTATATCTGAGGCTGTTTCTATTTTGTTTGTTCATTTGTTTTGTTGTTTATATTCTACATGCAAATGAAATCATATGGTATTTCTGTTTGTCTGTCTGATTTATTTCACTTACAATAATAACCCTGGGTACATCCATGCTGTCACAAATGGTAAGATTTTCTTATTTTTATGGCCAAGTAATATTACATTGTGTATATGTACCACAACTTTTTAAAATTATTTTATTGTTGTTCAAGTACAGTTGTATACATTTCCCTGCACCCTAGCTACCCCCAACTCCAGCCTCTGATTCCCCTCTTGGTTTTGTCCATGTGTTCTTTATACTTGTTCCTGAAAACCCTTCACCCTTTCCCCTCCATTATCTATTTCCACCTCCCCTCTGGTTACTGTCATCTTGTTCCCAATTTCAATGTCTTTGGTTATATTTTGCTTGCTTGTTTGTTTGTTGATTAGGTTCCACTTAAAGGTGAGATCATATGGTATTTGTTCCTCACCACCTGGCTTATTTCACTTAGTATAATGCTCTCCAGTTCTACCCATGCTGCCATAAAGGGTAGGAGCACCTTTTTTCCTTCTGCTGTTTAAAATTCCATTGTGTAAATGTACCATAGTTTTTTGATCCATTCATTTACTGATGGGCACCTAAGTTGCTTCCAGCACTTGGCTATTGTAAATTGTCCTGCTATGAACATTGGGGTTCATGGATTCTTATGGATTGGTGTTTCAGGGTTCTTAGGATATAATAATCTCAGAAGTGGAATTGCCAGGACAAAAGGCAGTTCCAGTTTTAGTTTTCTGAGAAAATTCCATACTGTTTTCCACAGTGATTGCACCAGTCTGCATTATCACCAATAGTGCATTAGGGTTCCCCTTTCTCCACATCCTCTCCAATACTTGTTTATGATGGCCATTCTGACAGGTGTGAAGTGGTATCTTATTGTGGTTTTAATTTGCATCTCTCTGATGGGTAGTGATGCTGAGCATCTTTTCATATGTCTCTGGGCCCTGTGTATATCCTCCTTGGACAAGTGTCTATCAGGTCTTTTGCCATTTTTTATTGTGTTTTTTTTTGTCTCCCTGGAGTGGATTCATGAGTATTCTTTATATATTTTGGAGATTAAACCCTTGTCTGAAGTATCATTGACAAATATGTTTACACATACGGTTTGTTCTCTTTTCATTTTAATGCTGTTTTCCTTAGCCATGCAGAAACTTTTATTTTGATGAGGTTTCATGTTTTTATTCTTTTCTTTATGTCCCTTGCTGTAGGGGGCATATCAGTGAGAATATTGCTGTGTGAAATATCTGAGATTTTACTACTAATGATTTTTTCCAGGACTTTTATGGTATCACGACTTATATTTAAATCTTTCAGCCACCTTGAATTTATTTTTGTGTATGGTGTAAGTTGGTGCTTGAGTTTCATATTTTTGCATGTAGCTGTCCAGATCTCCCAACACCATTTCTTGAAAAGCCTATTTTGACTTAACTTCTTTCTTCAGTGCTGTGTAGTTTTTTGAGTATAGGTCTTTTACTCCCTTTGTTAGGTTTATTCCTAGGTACTTTATTTTTCTTGTTGCTATTAAATGTGTTTTTATGCCTGATTTCTGTTTCTGATATTTCATTGTTGGTATACAAAAATGCCTTTGATTTCAGAATATTGACTTTGTACTCCACTATTTTGCCAAATTGACTTATTAGGTCAAGTAGTTTGTTTTTTTGTTTTTTGTGGGTTTTTTTTTTTTTTTGCAGTCTATAGGATTTTCTCCATATAGCATCATGTCATTTGCAAACAATGACAGTATTGCTTCCTCCTTTCCAATTTGGATGGCTTTTATTTCTTTTCCTTTTCTGATTACTGTGGCTAGGACTTCCAATACTATGTTGAATATATGTTGTGGAAGTATACATCCTTGTATCATTCTTGATCTTTGTGGGAAAGCTCTATTTTTTTGCTCATTGAGTATTGTCTTGGCTGTAGGTCTCTCATATATGGCTTTTATAATGTTCAGTAATGCTTCTGTATTCCCACTTTGCTAATTATTTTTATCATAAATGTGTGCTATACCTTATCAAATGCTGTTTCTGCATCTATTGATATGATTATGTGATTTTTCTCTTTGCTTTTATTTATGTGATGTATTAAATTTATTGATTTGTGTATATTCTACCATCCTTGCATCCCTGGGATGAATCCCACTTGGTCATGGTGTATGATTTTTAATGTATTGTTGGATGTGGTTTTCCAATATCTGGTTGAGGATTTTAGCATTTATGTTCATCAGCGATATTGGCCTGAAGTTTTCTTTCTTTGTTGTGTCTTTATCTATTTTGGGGATTAGGATGATGCTGGCTTCCTAAAAAGAGTTTTGGAGTCTTCTGAATTCTTAAATATTTTGGAATAATCTGTGAAGGATAGGGGTTAGCTCCCCTTAAAGCTTTGTAAAATTCTCCTGTGAAACCATCTGGTTCAGGGCTTTTGTGTGTTGAGAGTTTTTTGATTACTGCTTCAATGGCTTCACCTGCTATTGGTCTGTTCAGGCTTTCTGCTTCTTCTTCATTCAATTTTGGGAGATTATATTTTTCTAGAAATTTGTCCATTTCACCTAGGTTTTCAAATTTCTTGGCATATACTTCTTTATAGTAACTTCTTACAATCCTTTGTGTTCCTATGGTGTCAATTGTAATTTCTCCTCTTTCATTTCTGGTTGTGTTTATTTGGATCCTCTCTCTTTTTTTCTTGATGAAATTTCTTAAAAGTTTGTTGATTTTGTTTGTCTTTTTCAAAGAACAAGCTCCTGCATTCATTAATCCTTAGAATTGTGCCTTTAGTCTCTATGTCATTTAATTCTGCTCTGATCTCGGCTATTTCCTTCCTTTTACTTGTTCTGGGATGTCTTTGTTGTTGTTCCTTGAGTTCTTGTAGGCATAGGGTTAGATTGTTTATTTGAAATGTTTCTATCTTTTTTTGGTAGGCTGTATTTCTAAGAACTTTCGTCTCAGGCCTGCCTCCACTGTGTCCCATAAGTTTTGAACTGTTGTCAGTTCATTTTCATTTGTTTCCAGAAACTTTTTGATTTCTTCCCTAATGTCCTTCTTGACCCATTCATTGTTTAATAGCATGCTATTCAATCTCCAAGAATTTGAGTGTTTTGGATTGTTTTCCTTGAGGTTGATTTCTAGTTTTAGGCCTTGTGGTCAGAGAAAATGCTTTCTATGATTTCAATTTTCTTGAATTTGTTGAGGCTTTTTTTGTGTCCTATCATGTGGTCTATCTTTGAAAGTGTTCCATGCGCATTTGAAAAGAATGTGTATTTTGCTTCTTTGGGATGAAAGGCTCTCTATATACATCAGTTAATTCCATTTCATCTAGGGTATTGTTCAATGCCACAATATCTTTGTTGATATTTAGCTTGAAAGATCTGTCCATTTTTGACAGTGGAGTGTTAAATTCCCTAGTATAATTGTGATGTTGTCAATATCTTTCTTGAAGTCCTCCAAGATTGTCTTTGTGTTTTTGGGTGCTCCTATGTTGAGTGCATATATATTTACAATGTTTATGTCTTTTTGATGAATTCTTCCCTTGAGTATTATGAAGTGACCATCTGGGTCTACTTTTTATTGCTCCTCTTTTGAAGTCTATTCCATCTGATAGGAGTACTGCTACTCCAGATTTTTTTTCCTGCCCATTTACTTGGACTATTTGTTTCCAGCCCTGCAGTATCAGTCTGTGTAGGTTTTTTGTCCTGAGGTGTGTCTTTTGTAGGCAGCGTATGTTTGGGTCATGCTTCCTTATCCATTCTTCTAGTCTATGTCTTTTGATTGGAGTATTTAATTCATTTATGTTTATGTTATTATTAATAAGTACTAATTCACTACCATTTGTTCATGCTTGTATTCCACTCTCTCTCTCTCTCTCACTGTTTTTCTTACTGTTCTTAAAGCAGAACCTTTAGTATGTCTTATAGAACTTGTTTGCAGGAGGTATATTCTTTAAGACTTCTTTCATTGGGAAGCTTCTTATTTGGCCTTCTATTTTAATTGATAACCCTGCTGAATAATGTAGTCTTCATTGCAGGCCTCTGGTTCTCATTACTTGGAATATTTCTTGCCATTCTCTTCTGGCTTGGAGGGTGTCCTTTGGGAAGTCAGCTGCTAACCTTATTGAGGCTGCCTTGTATGTTACTTTCTATTTTTTACCTTGCTGCCTTTAGGATTCTGTCTTTGTCTTGGAATTTTGCCATTTTAATTATGCTGTGTCTTGAAGTGGGCCTCTTTAGGTTCCTGTTGATTCAGATTCTCTGTGTTGCCTGGATTTGTGTGACTTTTTCTCTTAACAAATTAGGGAAGTTTTCCATCATTACTCTTTCAAACAAGTTTTCTATCCCTTGCTCTTCTCCTTCTGGTGTCCTTATTATATGCATTTTACTATATTTCATATTGTCTGGCATTTCTTTTAATCCTTCTTCATTCTTTTTGAGCTTCTTTTTCTTTTCTTGCTCTTTCTGGGTGTTTTTCTTCTACTTTGTTCTCTAGCTCACTGATCCGATCTTTTTCTTTATCGATTTTGCTTTTGATTCCTTCTACTGTGTTCTTCAGTTCAGAAATTGTATTCTTCATTTCCTCCTGGCTGTTATTGATACTTTCTATTTCCTATTTCATGTTGATATAGTTTGCAATGAGCTCATTGTAGTTTCCCTGTGGCTTCTGGTAATTCACTGTGAGCTCATTGAGCTTCCTGATAAGCTTTGCTTTGAAGTCAATACCTGATAGTTGTTGCCTCTGTTTCATTTAGCATTCTTTCTGAGGCTTCATCCTTTCCTTTCATTTGGGGATTGTTCCTTTGTCTTCCCATTGTTTGTGAGACTCTTCTTGTTAGCTTCAGCTTCTTAAATCAATCTGTTCTGACTCTGTGGGTTTATGGTGTAAACTTCTATGGTAGAATACCTGTGAGATTCAGTGGTGCTGTGTCCTTGATCTCCTGAGCTCACTGGTCTTGGGCTGTCATTTAAGTTGGTTCTGTGTTTGTCTTTGGGTTTTGATTGTTGTTGGGTCTTTCTTTGGTGGGTCCTTCCTGCTAGCTGGGTACCTGAGGGTCACTCTGTCCATCACCTCTTGTATTTTTGTTGTGCTGGTGAGGGCAGGCTGTGTTGAAGCTGGTTCTTCCATGTGTACAAGGTTTTGAGGATTCTGTCTTGCTGTCGTTCAGTTGTTTGTTCTGGGTAATTTCTCCACTATTTATTTGTATGTACTGATAGGTCCTGGGTGGAGTTGAGTGTAGCTTCCACTCCCTTCTTCACCTTCTCCTGTTGTTATCTGTTGGTTGTTCCTTTTTTGTTGGGTTTCCTCTTACAGTGGGTATCCTTGTGTTCACAGCTTCCACCTATCCTTTTTTTTTTGTCATCATTTGGAGGGCGAAGGTTAAATGGTTTGAGATAGCAAGAGACTATTCTATGATATTTACAGTAGAAGACAGTAGAGAAGAGAGAGGAGATCCTTTGTGTATGTATAATGTTAACTGATATTCCTCCCAACTATCCTTTTTTTTTTTTAGAAAGGATGGAAAGAAGATAAGATTCTTGTTGGGGAAGGAAGTATTATGCATTAGATCTAGAGAGCAGTGAGACTGTGGGAGGTCACATTCTGAGGTAAGGTGAGAATAAAGGATAGCAAATAGGTGTAGTATGTGAGAGAATAGTGTTAACCACTACAGTAATAGAGTTTAGGAAGCCGTGAATGGCCTACAGTCTGGCAGGGGTGTTGTGTAGTATTTACAATTGTTTGGAACAGCTATTATTTATAATAATAATGGAGCAACAATCATATGACAAAACCTATGTGATCTCAATAAGAAGAATAGGGAGTATAAAACCTTGAGTTTCTGCTAATGGAACCCAAGTGAAAAGAAGGACAGTAAATTAGCAATACATTATGAAAGAGAGAGCAGGGGGAACCTGTCAAATGATACAATTTAACTAGCCAAGCAGAGAAGACTAAACATAAAGAAGAGAAATACAAAAATACTATTAAAATGAAGGATGTAAGAGGAATTAAAAAATAATAATATAAATATGCAATAACTTGCCAGTTCTCTGTAATAGCAAAGTGAACTTTGTGTCACTGTCTCAGCTGTTGTGATGACCCCTCTTTGGATCCACCTCTGCTCTTTGCACAGTTCCAGGTTTTTTTGTCTCACTTGTGGGAATTGAAGAAGGAAGTAGAGGAGGGGGGAGGGGGAGGAGGAAGGAAGGAGGAAGAGATAAAGTTGGAAACAAAGAAGAAGGAATAAATCATGAAAGAAGGAAAGAGAGGAAAAAGGAGGTGAAAGTTAAGAAATAATAAAAATTAAAAAATAAAGAAAAATTTAAAATAAAAAAAAAGCCTCTTTCTTGTTTCAAACTAGCCAAACTGGGTTTGCTGGTTTTCCTGGCTTCAGCAGACTGAGAGATGATTGGTTTCACTTTTCTCCCTTTCTGATCCACACTCAGTCAGCCTTGGATACGCACTCTCCCCAGGGCTAGCTGGGTGCATCTCCCAGGGGCTTTGGGTGTGGGATCCAGCCCTTCTACAGAGCACACTCTCCTCAGGGTTATGGTTGTGGGCTTGGGGTCTTCTGCCGAATGCAATCTCCCCAGGTTGTGGGTATTCACACTCTGCCAGGCCACCTCCCTCAGGTTCAAGTGCACACTCTTCCCAGGGCTATGTGGTTGCAAAGGGCCTTCTGTGCCATCTTGGGAGTGCTGCCTGGCTGGGTAGGGAGGAGACCGGAGTGGCTGCTGCAGGAGAATTTCCTAAACAGTCTCTTTTTTCACTTTTTCTCCTTGAGATAATTCTTTCTACTCAAGCCTATCGCTCTGTACAGAGGCCTGGTCTCTGGCACAGCCAAATTTTCCAACCAGACCATCTGTTTCAGGCCTATCATGGCCCACCTCTCAACACTTCCCAGGTGGTGTCCAAAGACTCTGTGGGTGCTCACCGCTGCTATGTGTTTGCCACTCATTCCTTATTCCCCTCTCTGTGACTTCAAGTAATCAGGTCTCTCCCTGTGCTTTTCAAACCTTGTTTGGCCGGGGAGGGAGACGTTGACCCAGCTCTCTCCCCAAAACCTGTGGCAGACCCGGCGGGTGCCAGGCCTGGGGCTGCAGCCACTGTGGTCTCCGCGCTGGTCCCTGGGACCTTATTGCCCTTAAGCACTCTCCTTACCATCTGGTTTTTCAATGTCCACTACAATTTTTGGTCTATCTTCATATATGCTGGGGTACTGTTGGCTGTGTGCTCTGTTCCTCCACAGATTGGCTAGGTTTTCTCCTGTGTGTAGGGGGAAGTGGAATCTGTTCCCTCCTACCTTGCCGCCATCTTCCACCATATTGTTATTACTATGTATGGTACCAGCTGATTACTGGAAATATTGGGGGGATACTTTGTAAAGTGTATGTATATGATGGTCTAAACCATTTGAAACTAATAAGAACAATACTGAACATAAACTACTTGAAATTTTTAAAAAATTAAAAAATAAATAATGTCATCCATAATTAGTAATATCTACCATGAAAAAGTGTAAACTTGTGATAGAAAAAAAGTTTGTATCATATGTTTTCTGCATAGTGGTAAAAATGTCTCATAGTGTTTGGATATTATACAATTAACAGAATAATTAAATCTGTATTATTTTGAGGACAATTGATATTGAAATTTGTCTGAAGTATTTGATTTCTACTTAGACATATTAATCTCCAAAACATAGTCTCCACCTTAATAACACATTCTCCTCTCCATTCCGAACCAGCCTGGATGTGATATGCTCTACTGGGTTTGTTAGTTCATTCATTCATTCAGGTAGGCAGTCACTGTCCTGGTTATCCATTGCCATGTAACACATCATTCAGAAACTTGGTGGTTTCAAACAAAAATAATCATTTTATTCTCTCTCATCATTTCTACCAGTCAAATTTTGAAAGGCTCTGCTGGGTGGTTTTGGTCTAGGGTCTTTCGTGTGGTTTTACACCCAATGGTGGCTGAAGCAGCTAGGGACTGGTTGGACAATGCACTCTCTTTGTGTATTCTCAGGGCCTCTCAATGTGTGTGAATTTGGACTCCAAAGGCAAGATGTATCACCTTTTATGACCTAGCTTCTGAAGTTATGTGTTATTGCTTCTACCATATCCTATTGATTACAAACAAGTCTAAACCCATTCACCTGGTTGAAAGGGTAAGGAATTAGTCTCCACTAGGACTTAGGTCTTAGAAAAACCATGTGGGATGGGAGATATTATTGTCACCATCTTTAAAAATATAATCAGCTACAGTCAATAACATTTATTGAGAACCTATAATATGCTTGGCTACATGTATACTGGAATTGCAGTGAAGAGATCAGACATCGTCCTTTCTCCTGTGAGGTTTATATTCTATTGAGAATGAGTGAAAGATGAGCAACAAGCAAATAAATAAGAAAGGTAACTTGGACAGTGGTAAATTCTATAAAGAATACCTAAAAAGTAATATAACAATGTCTTGGGAGCTTCTTTGTATAACAGTGGTTGGGAGAGAGCTCTTTTAATCACAGAACTTAGTAAGGAGAAAAACAGCCACATGGAGATTCAAGGGAAACACAGTCCTAAACAGAAAGGGCAAATACAAAACACACAGTGCAGGAATGAGGGTGGCATGTTTGAGAAACAGCAAAAGATCTGGTAGCAGGGGCAAATGAGAAAGGAGGAAGGTGGCATGAGATGAAGTCTGAGAAGTAGACTGGGGACAGATCATGGAGATCTTCAAGGCTAAGATAAGAAGAATGGATTTTGTTCCAGTTTGGGTATAAGTCCATGATGGGAGGCACTTACTCTAATTATTCACTGTTGGAACACCAGTGCCCAGAATTCTCCATACAGATCTGGCACTCAACTGAGATCTGTTGAATCAAAAATGAATTCATGAACACCAAACCTCAAGTCAGCACCTGCCCACATCTCCAGTAAGTCCCACATGGGGAGACATTTTCAAAGGTGACAGAGGAATTGAGATCACACTTTAAATCTTTAGCTTAAGACTGGCTGGGCTACACAACTGCATCTATTACCACCTAAATGACAACACATAATAGGGAACTAATTATAATGTGTCTTTACCTGCTCTTGAAAAATTAAATGTTTTATTGCAGTGATACCATTTGAATTTATTATTATTTGCTGGGGAACAAAATTAAACATAATGAGGACTGTTAGTCACCTCTTAGTTCTGCCTGTATCCTGTATTTTATATAATTAATACCACTTGATTAATGGGTTTAATTTACTTTGACTGGGATATTTAGGAATTGGTAGAGGGGGGAGGTAAGATTATTAAAATCTTATTAATAAGACTTATAATGCCAAATCTTCATGTATTACTAATGGTGCATTATCATTTAGTTTTCATACATAGTTTCTGGAAAGGTAGCAGGGTAGCTTTGAAATAATCCTTGATGATACCAGCAGAATTATTAGATTGACAAACAGAGCAGAGAATTATATATTCCTACAAGAAGAATCTTAAGCAGTAGAGAATTACATGTGATAGATGGACACATCCCTAACTTGTGTGGGATGTCTTCTGTTTATCCCTCCTGGTCCACTCTCCTCTCTCACCCCTTTTCCCCACTCTCTACCCCAATGTTGTTGTGCATGGACCTTATAGGCTCCCCAGCATTCTGCCTGAGGGTTGGATAGGTCCATGGAATGCTGGCAGGAGATCAGGGTATTCACTCCTTGGCTTCCCCGCTGCTTTGAGATCACTAGGTGTGTCTTTGAAGTTGGGTGTGTTCTTTGATATAAGATCACACTGCTTCCCCAGAAAATTTTTGTTATACAACTCTCTCCCTACTTTTGTCCCCTACAAGCCTAGAAGAGGTAGTAGCGTACCCCTCTCCCAAAATTTGGCCGAAGTCCTGGCTTTTCAGTACCCTACTCTCAGCTTTGTAGATAGTAGTTCCTTTGAAAATCCATGTTTTGAAAGGGTCTGCTCTGAGCCTGCTGTTTCCTGCTGGGACCCCCTGATTGTTGCCTCCTTGTTAAAGCCAATGTTTGATTTATTTTATTATGTTTTAGTTTTGTTTCATAAAAATTAAAAGTGACTGCATCATTTAAATTGGCTTTCATGTTCAGTTTGTAAGATGATAGGATTGTATTTAAAAGGTATACATTTTTATATGTAAGCTTTTTCTCTACTGAAAAATTGGTTTTAATAAGACATAAGAGTATTTTTGGTGGAGGTCTGGTGGGATACCATCTTTACTATCTGAGACAAGTGCTCATAAAATTAAACCAAAATTGAAATTTCCAAAAATATATGAAACAAAATGTCATAATTCAATGAACAAATTTGCTTTTGGGTCACTACTTGTAAAATACCACATCAGTTTTCTATCTCTATGAGAAGGATTCACAGACTTCAATGTTTTTGAGAAGGAGATATTAGAAATTTTATTAATATGAAAATCCATGCACTTTACATACATGCATATAAAACATGCTTCAAGGGGTTTGAAGCTCCAACTATTTGATCTCAAAACAAGTGATGAAGCTTGTTAGCAGCAACTTCTAAAAAGTGAGTCACAATTTTTTTCTGAAGTTCATCATATAGAGTTTGGCACATGGGTCTCTGTGGGGAGGGTCCTCAGGCATTGGTCTCCTTTAGCTTGACTCCCAACTTCAATTTCCACACATGTTCTCCCTGCCCTTGCTTTTGCCCCTCACCCAAGAGGCTGCAACATGTTCTGGGTGTCCCAGCTGGGAGCAGAAATGGGGACTAGCCACACAGAGTCTGGGGCACTTAGATACAACCAGAAGTTGTTGGCTAGGGTTTCAGGAAAACATACTTTTGAAATATGCCTTTTCCCCTTGCCTTCTTGTTTCCCACCTGGAAGCAGACGTATTGCCTAAAGCTCCAGGTACCATTTTACAACTGTTACCTTAAGAATTGATGCCATTTAAAACAGGGCAGAAAGAAGGGAAAATGCTAGGACATTAATGATGTCATGGACCTACAATAGCAGCCCCAGATGATTCATCACTGACCATGTTAACATTCCTCCTTTTAACCCAGTTACTTGTAACTTAATAAAATTTCAAAACAATGCCCAGAGGAAACTGCCATGAGTACCATTTGTGCCACAATTGATAGAAGATTGGCTTGTTTATGACTAAGGGAAGTTTCTGAAATATAGGCATTGGGAAGCTTCCACTCCTGAAATGAAATTAGAATATAGACACAACCTGAGCTTTTGTCTTAACCAGACTAGGAAATTCATTGATACTCAGAGTCCTCCTGTAAATTTTTGTGCCTATACATTTTTCTGGGTTCTTGATATATTGTTCACTTTATTATTTCCTTCACACAGTTTGTAATTTTTTTCAATAGCCTTATTAAGTATGACATCCTATGTTGAATTCTTAATAGGCTCAAACATGTAATGACTTCTTGAAACTTAAAGTGATTCATGAAGACAGAGACTGTGTATATTTTTTCTCAAATACTGAGTACAGTGGCCTCAATAGGCATAAGTTGAGATAATGAATACATAAAAGAGATCAATTAACAAATAAATGAAAATAAGTCAGAACATAAAGATTTTTTAAATGCTGAATGGAGCAATGAGGGGAACTATATAATGGAACTCAATTTTGGTTTGGTTGGTGATAGTGAAAAAGAGGCTCACTAGGTCCATGTGTATGTGAGCTAGGGGAGGCAGGAGTTTGGGGACCAGGGGGCCATATCTGTGAGTTCTATTCTATCTTGTTCCACAAGCAAAACTGTGATCCAAGCCAGGAGGAATGACCTCAACAACACAAAACAGTCCCTAAATTCTCTCCAAGGGGAATTATACCCACCATGACAAGAACATCAAAGGAAATTTTTGTCACTCTTCAGTCAACAAATAACTCCAATAAGTATGTAGGAACAGTAGGAAAACCTGGGCAACAGTAACTCATTTCCTAGCTGTGCCTCCTATCTTGGACCTCCCTGGCCCTTCTGCTGGGATTTGCAAGTTTGTTTCAATGAGGAGCTCATAAACCCAGGGCCAATGAATATCTTATTTTCTCAGGGGTTCAACAGTTTTAAGCATTTTCACTTCTCTGGTTTCTTATTCCAATGGCTCACTTATGAGAAGAATTATGTAATCATTTGACCCTGAGCCAAGGCCTTGGCTAATGTGGGAACAAAGCTTTCAGCTTTGTGGAGCTGAGCCTGTTGGGCCCAGTAGCTTCCTAGGACCATCAGGAGGTCTGTATTACTCATGTGCCATTGATCTAATATATTATTTCCCTAAGAGATGGATGAGTCTTTGCTGACTAACCAGTTATTTGCATTTCCATAGTTCCACATGGGCTTGTTTATAACATATTGTCAACATGTGTTTCACATTGAATCCAGAGTTGTACATATGGTGATGTATGCTCTCCCCTTGTCTGGAGTTCTTAGCTACACTGTTTGGCTCTCTGATAATAAATTTAAATAAAAAATTGGTCAGCTTTTCTTTTCTTGCAAGAGCAACTTTGCTAATATGCCTTCTTTCAGATGGGACCAGTTGGTGAGCAGGTGGGCTGTACACTAGGTGGTGCAGTATAAAGAACACTGAATGAAAAGTGAGGATGACTTTTCTTGGGCTCCTCTGTCATCATCCAGGTTCCTGCACTAAGATAATGTTCAAGCTACTCTTCTTTGGGCCAGCCTTCCCAAACCCCATTACTTCCTTCCTGACCCCCAGTCTGGGTATCTGCTCCTGCAGTGCCCTGAACTTTATGAAGCACTTGAAACAAAGTCAAAGCATGGACATATGGGAAGGTAGAATGAGAATATAAAATACCCCATTATTCCCTCAAAATAGTTTTTCTCATCATTTCCAGTTTAAATTATCATTTTTTTACATCAATACAAACCTATTTGGATGATTATCTTTTTGGTATTTAAGCCTAATTGCTTCTGGATTCTTCTATTTCTTCTCTTGCTTAGGTTCTTGCAGATAGGCATAGCTAAGGTACCATCCAACAGCCGTGGAAAAATGTCCAATATATATGCTTCTGCTTCCTATTACTGGCTCCTCACTGGTCTCTATGGAGAGGTCCCTTGTTCTGTAGGGTCCCTGGCCATGCATGCTCTGCTAGGGCTGCTGCAGTGTGCCTGTCCTGCCTTTTCTTTAGAGCTTCCTCTCATTGCTAAAGTCTATGCTCACCCTTCCATGGCCTTCATTTAATATTACTATCCTTAGCACAGAAGATTGAAAGTGTATGTTACACCTGTGAACATGGCAATGAATTTGGGTACTCTTTTATTATGATGTAAAATCTCTTCCTATTCAAAATAATTTTTTATATGTATTGCTTTTTTGATAACCATCCATGATTCATAGTGACAGACTCAATCTGCTTATACCTGTGAATTGAAAAGTTGCTCATGAACAAGTATGTGTTGTTCTTTCAAGAGCTTGATCATTTAGATTCATTAAGTACAATATTTGAAAGAAACAAGATTGGTAATGTATTTTAATAAAGCATGTAAATGCTTAAACATGTTAATATTTTATTGATAAACATTGGAGTTTATTCTATAGATAAGGTGATTATTACTATTTTTGTTGTTTTTAAATAGACTAGGTCTTCAAATGAAAACCTTGAGATATTTTAAGTTGGGTTTTCCAACTTGTTTTACAGAGAAAAATAGATTTCCTTCACAAAATCAACTTGTCACATCTATGTATAAATATCTACATTATAAGGAATATATTTGCCTTTATCCCAGGAAAACAGAATCTGCATGGAGCTCATATTGAATGTCTGCATCCTAGAATACCACACAGAGACTGACATATACATTGGAATTATTCAAGCTACTTGTATAATATTTTATGGGATAAACATCTGGAAAATGAACTCAGAATTTTAGTAAGTCAAATCTTGGGTTTTTAAAATAACTGAAAGTAGAGTAGTAAATAATTCAAAACAGCATATGTAAAATTAATTTAAATATAACTGTGGAATATGTTAGACATCAACCCCCTTCCAGATGCATCTGATTATGTTTTACCTAAGTTCATATTCAAATTGAATTGAATACTTATTGGTAAGGGACAAGCTGTGTTTTGGGGTTACATGAATCTGAAACAAGATACACAGGAAAAGTAGATTAAAATCTAGATATAATTCATTTTTTGCTACTTTTTAGCTTCTATAAAATTCTATTACATTAAAGAAATACATTTTTACATTGTTCTCAGAGGATACATTTCTTTTTTTCAGATATAAGAGACTCAGATGTTAAAAGTCACAAAATACAGCCAAATACCAGCTTTTAGCTCATCTGTCCATATCGACAATTAGTCCACCAATTTGTTCTATCTTTCAGATAAACTTGAAAATTTGTACTTGCCTCATATGACCTATAGTTTTCCAAATTTGTGTTATACTATTTTCTTTGTCAGACACACTTTCTCTGCCCTTATCACATGCTGCAGTTTGGGGGGGGGGGGCGGTGCATGTGGTAGAAATGGCTTCTGGGCTTCTGTTTGAGTCCAGTAGAAATGACAAAAAAAAAAAAAAAGAAAACAGGTAATAGCCATAATAATTGAGCTCTTTCTCTGTGAGAGTAATTGTGCTAAATGCTTGTCATGTGTTATCTCATAACACTTTGTTTGTTAAGGTTTGAAACTGCCAGAAATATTTAAGACCCTTCAGAGGAGAGAAAAACTGAGATTGTGTCTCAAACACCAGAAAGTACACTACACTTGTATATTCTGGGGAATCAAAAAGACTCAGGATGAGACGGAGAGGAAGAAAAACAGTAATGCTAAGAAAAAGAACTAGATACATATTAAATAATTCACTGCAAGTATTAAGGGGCACTTTCTGAGCTGTCCTTACCTTACATGTTCATCTTGTTTTGTTACTTCATATGAGTAATAAAGCATGTTTCACAAACCTTAGAGTCAACACAGGCCTTGGGGTTAAGGGTTATACACTTCAGATGGACTAAGCCCAGCTCTGTAGTACAAAATTGATAACAAAGTCCTGTTTCTCAATACTGGAGATTGGAAAATAATATATAGTATCTGCAGCTTATAGAAAAGACAAAGTTGCTGAATTTTACAACACTATTGCAACTTATTCCACCTTTGGACATCACAGTGTTCTTCTTACTCTTCCATAATGATTTTTTTTCTACATCATAAGTTATACTTTTTATGTTTGTCTTAATCTTTCTACTGAACTCCTAACAATTTAAAACAAGGGATGGATTATTTCTCCCTAGGAAAAATAATGCCACAGCATTTAGCTCAGTGCCCCACACATGACTTGACTGAATCTTAATAACTATCTCTTGAATTGGATTTTGCCTGCAAATTATATAGACACAATTACTCTTAATTGTAATTTAAGAAACACTATAGCCTCATGGTCAACAGTACACTGCCTGGGCTCAAATCCTGGCTCTGACACTTAAACACTGTTGAACTTTAAACAAGTCTACCTGCACCTCAGCTTCCTTCTCATAAGTAAAACTGTATTAATAATAGAGAGTCTTAAATATGTTAATATATTTAAAATCTGCGAACAGTACCTAGAGTGCATGCAGTAAACACTTTACAAGTTTTTATTATTACTATTACTACTATCACATTTTTAATTCAATTATTCATAAAAATTACATCAGACTGAGGTTCCGAAGGAAGGCAATATAATAAAAAAGTCTCATGCTTCAAGAAGGATGTCATTTACAGGAGATCACAAGCTTGTACATCTTCCTTCTCCTTTTCCACACAGAAAAATATGGGGACCAACTACAGAAATGTAATCTTGTATTCTTTGTAAACAGAGTACTCCTGCCCATGCCCCCTAAAACACTCATGGAAATTAAACAGAGAGACCTTAGGGAAAAATTAACAGAGAGTGTTTTGCTTCTCAAGTGACTATCTGACTTTTTGTCGTGCTTTACATCTGATTTCACTTCAATTTGAGATAGATAGGAGACCCAGGAATATTTTGTGGTTGGTGTCCGGTCAAGGACAGGAAACAAATCTAGTGGAGAGTCCTATATCATCAGACAGCAGAGAATCATAACAATTTGATGAGGAATCAGCCTGGCTGATTAGCAGTCAATAAATTATTATTTTTCTTTTTAGTGCTGATTAGAAATACTATCTTAGACTTACTTGGAAAAGCCCCAAAATAACAGGTGTTCCACAAACAGATCAGTACTGACTTTCTTTATCAAGGCCTTTTTCCCTTTCCCACCATTCTCTCTCTTCATCCCCTAATCTGCTATATCCCTAACACCTGGGAGGGATTATGTTAATAATCTGATTATGTTAATAATTACATGGTAGGGTTAATGAGGTGTCCAAAGGAGACCAGCCCATCCTTTTTCTCATACTTCTCCTTGAATAAAGGCCTTGTCTAGCTTAAATACTTAATTTACCATAAACATTACTTAGCATAGCTTTTAACACAGTTGTTCAATCTTTAGCAGATCAAGTAGACCAAAAAATTAGAATATAGAAGATTTAAACATTAAATAGGTAATTTTGGTTCTATAGCTATGCATTAAAATTTATTCCCTAGAGACACTACACTTTTTACTAGGCCACAAAGAATATCTCAACAAAATCCTCAAATTGGAAATTGTACTGGCTTTTCAGATTTGCAGAGAGATGTAACAGGGTCCAGACTGAGTAAGCTTTAAGAGGGCTGACCCATGAAAGGATCAGAGAAAGCTCCTCAAAACAGGGCCAGGGTGGGTGAGATTGGAGTGGGAATGGCAAATATGCATTATGTGGAGGATAAAACCTACAAAATCATACCATCATTTGATTATATTCTCCAAGAGTCTTATGGACAGAGACTAATGCCAGTTGAGTAGTTCTTTTTCTTTCCTCTAGCAACTTTTCATCTTAGTCTTAAGTGTTGCATCAACTTAATTACTTCAAAAATTGTTGAAAGCAACTGATTAAGCAAATAGTGCAGCAGTTGGCCTACCACCACTTTCATTCTTAGCCATGCACTTGGTTAAGTTCTAAGAGCTTGGACAGGAGAGGAAGAGGGTGGGATATATCTAAGAACTGGGCTGGAAAGCCAAGAGAAATCAAACTTTGCTAAGCAGAAATATTTTGTTATTACAGCCAATTCAAATGCACAAAGCACTAGAAATATGACAATAACTTAAATCTGGTCTTGCACTCATCACAGTGGGAAAGAGAAAGAAAGAATGAAAGAATGAGGAAAGAAGGAAGGAAGGGAGGGAAGGAAGGAAGGAGAGAAGAAAAGAAAAGAGAGGAAAGAAGGAAGAGAGAGAGAGAGAAAGGAAAATATAGTCCAATATTAAAATGGCTATAGAAATGGCTGTAGGCCCAGGAAGGAAAGGCTGATTAGTGAAAAGTGGGAGGTGGAGTAGGAGTTAGGGGAATACAAAAAAGAGGCAACTTTTTAACTCATACCAGAAGACAAGGGTAAGCAAGAAGACTGTCCTGACTGAGGGGACAGCCTGAGCTAAGTCTTGCGAACGAGAAAGAACATTGTGGACAGTTTGGGGAGTCCCAAGGATCTTTAAAATGAGCAATCCAGTGACTAGTAACAGTATTTGATTATTCCAATGTTTCTGCAACACTCAGAGGAAAACCACCTGAACCTCTTGTCTTAACATATCTCAGTTAAATCAATCTGCTTCTAAGACTTCTTCCCAAACCCTAGGGTGGGAATACAATAAATTTACCAAAATTATTTAACTTTACTTAGGAAAGGGAATATTGTTTTTCTCTTCAGATTACCCATAACATTTCTCATTGTGTTCTTTTTATCTCATACAAGGAAACATCTTATGATTAGGAAAGTAATATATACTTATTGGGAAAAATACAGAAAAACAGAGAGAATGATAGTAAGTCATAACCCAATCACTCTAGATAACCACTGTTAACATAGTGATATAGATCTTCAAATGCTTTTATGTATATATATATTTATATATTTTATTTCATGCATATTTAAAAAAATTAAGTAATATATACTTATTGGGAAAAATACAGAAAAACATAGACAGAATGATAGTAAGTCATAACCCAATCACTCCATATAACCACTGTTAACATAGTGATATAGATCTTCAAATGCTTTTATGTATGTATATATATTTATATATATTTATTTCATGCATATTTAAAAAATTAAGTAATAAAATTAAACCTATACATTTAAGAACATGTTCTGTTTTTTTGCTATTGAATTTTCTATAATATTATTATTAATATCATTAATAATCTACAGTATGCATATTCTATTTTTAAACCATTCTTGAATACCTTAGAATGTTTCTAATTTTTACCACTTTTGACCTCTTTTTGACTAAGTAGACATTTTCTGGTCTTGTTTCTTTTGTAGAAATCCTCTCACGGTCTCTTCTAGTAGGGCTGGATGGGCCCTCTCTTTTGCAGACCTACTAAATTACTTCACTTAACTGAATTTGCTGCAGGTAAATCTGGAACTGGCAATTTTTATTTCAAAACAGTGTCTGATTGACTGAATAATGTGTCTTAAGGTGGGAACACCCTGCCCTACCTACCTTTCTGGTCTCCCTTTTCTATACATGAGAGAAAGTACAGGATCGCTGACTGGACATGGTATTCCTTTGTCTGATTTTTATTATGTGATATTTGCTATATTTTCTAAACTGTACATGCCTGTGACTCTTTTCTCAGCAGCCAGATAAATGTTGTCCTGTGGGAAAATTTAAAGGAAGAAATTCGAGTTTTTAAGATGAGCAACATGAGTCAATATTTTCTATAACAATTCTCTTGTTGCTGAGTTCCAGATTCTTATATGGAGTTAGACAACATAATCACAGTTATATAAATAATGACAGATATAAGAGGAACAGGCTAGAGGGATATTATTTCAGCTTATGCAGAAAAAAGATGAGATGTTTTAGGTAAAAGATGTTTGTATTAAGAATGTCAAATAAAGGGTAGAATAAAGAAATAAAGTTCTAAAAAGTATTCTAGAAAAGGGGGGTGGATAATTTTAAACAATATGTGTAACACAATGGGATCTGATGAATGAAAGGAGATGCAATTGTGTGAGGAATCTGGGTTTCTTGATTTAGACCAGGGATCTGCAAACTTTTTCGTAAGGGCTAGGTAATAAATATCTCAAGTTTTGCAGGTCAGACGTGATCTCACTATACTATTCAAATCTGCAATTGTAACAAGAAAGCAGTCATAGACAACACCTAAACAAATGGGTGTGCCTGCATTCCAATAAAACTTTATTTATAAAACTTTCTGGTTACCTGGTATAGCCCATTGATTATCATTTTCTTACCCCTGGTTTAGATGATCAAAATGGTCATAGGTCTCAACCTTCACTTATTTTTTCTATAAAATTGAAGTCATGCTTTCCAGGTTTTGGACGTTATGAGGATTAAATAACAAGCCTGAAAGATCCCACACAGTGTCTGGCCCAAGATCTGCACTTAAATGTGAACTTACCCATCACCCTTCAAGTCAGTGATCATTATGAACAAGGCAGCATGGCCCTAGTTAATCACACATAGAAATTAAACACAAAAAAGCAGGTACAAAAGAATGACATGATATATGGAAGACAGTTATTGATTTTGGTTGTGTTTTCTTTTTTAAACAGTTCAGGACAAATCATTAAAAAGGGTCATCTTGCAAATTGAAGAAAGAGCAAAGTACAACTGCAAAAACAAATGGACTTAAATTGATGTAAGGTAATTTCCATGACAATAAGTTCAGTCTTCTCTTTGTCCTTAGTTGAGCTTTTCAAACATTTAAAAATATCTTTACTTTTAAGAACCAGAAACTAAATTAAAAAGTAGAAGCAGAAATTTATGAGTATAGATTAACTGTACTTTACTAAAAGTGTGAAATGGAGTGAGAAAGGTGAAGGGATTAAGAAAAAAGACCCTCACAGACACAGACAACAGTATGATGATTGTTAGAGAAAAAGGGGAATGGGGTGGGGGGAGTAGAAGAGTGTATAGGGGGGATAAATGGTGATGGAAGGAGACTTGACTTTGGATGGTGAACACACAATATACTATACTGATGATGTATTATAGACTTGTACACCTGAAACTTGTAATTTTATTAACCAATGTCACCCCAATAAATTCAATAAAAAATAAAAATAATATGTGCTAAATAAAATAAATTTAAAACAGTTTATTTAACATTATTAATTTTAGTCAAATGGTATCTTAATTTTGACTGGAAGTGGAGCCACTATGGTTTTTCCTTAAGAAGTTCTCAGCATCTTCTCTGCATAGCACCACTGAAGATTTTTTGAAGCATTTCTAAATGAGGTAATTTTATTTTGAACAAGGTTTCTTGTAAAAATTACTGTCTTTCAGTACATCTAGTTAAAATAAAAATGTACCAAAGAATTTACTGTTTTAATTAGGTGACAGATCTTTAAGCAATTATAACATCATTAATAATTCCTTAACAGACTTTCTTGCACAAGCTGAATAAAAATATCTTTACACTGAGAAAAATGAATATACGTTACTCATTTACATTAACAAAGCTACACAAAGCAATCTAAGTCTTCATTAAATTATTCCTCCTGTAAACTACAGAAGTTTGGAGAGTAATTAACTATTTATAACCTAGTGGAACTTCATTTAAAAAGGAGAAATCTTACCAATAACTAGATAGTTGTATTGGTGTTATTTAAAGGCAGAACTAAATATCAGAATGTTAGTGAGTTTCCCCTAACATTCCATTGCTACATTCCATAAGGGGATCTAAGTGATGAAAGACAGCCACCATCATGGTATTATAATATAATTGATTCAGTATTCTATTAGAAAAATAATGTTTTCAATTTTTTCATAAAGTTATAATTAAAGTTCTCCCACTGCCACTCTGCACATCTCCCTAATCTCCAATTTGCTTCATCTTTCAGACAACTTAGCATTCAGAAGACATGAAGACCAGTGACCTTAAAATGCAATCATAAGGGCATCTTAACTTTTAGAATTTTTTATTTCCTATAATTTTTTTCGCATTTTTTTATTGTTGTTCAAGTACAGTTGTCTTCATTCCCCCCCTCACCACTCCCCACCACCCAGTCATCCCCATTTCCACCCTTGATCCTAGCCCATTTTGGTTTTGTCCTCGTGTACTTTATACATATTTCCGAAAACCCTTCCCCCTTTATCCCCATTATCCCCTCCCCCCTCTCTCAGGCGTTTTCTGTAATTTCACCTAATATTATTACAGGAGAATCTGGAAAGGACAAAAACAAAAAACAACCCAAGATAGCATTCAAGATAATTTTTGGAATCAAAAGTAGAAGGGCTATGTTGTTATAAAAAGCCATTAAGAGGGAGAAAATATTTGACAATGTAAATTTTAGCCACATTGCCCCTAATTGATAATTTGGAGGCTGACGTGGATCCCTACACATGAATGCAAAGGGCCCAAAGCCACAGGATGTGCAATTCCCTTGGGAAGAACTGTCTAAGGGACTGAATGAACAAATGAATACATGCAACAGTGACTTTAGGTTCTTGTTAGTGTATGAGTTGTTCCTGAGCCATCAAGGTGAAATATATGGGAGTAGATATAAACAAAAATTCTTGTTGAGTTACTTGGTAAAGCTCTCCATCAACATGGCTGGTTTTGATAACTAGTAAGTAATGTTGATGAAATTAAACCATCATAAAAGCTAACATAAGCAAACAAGTTGGTGACTATATGGGTGAGAAAGTTGTTCCTGGGACCTTGAGATGACTTTGCTCCAGGAGTCTTACAAGAAAGTGGAGAGAATTTCTGAAATTCTCTCTATTTTCAACATTTTAAGAAAAATAATTGAACAGCAGATTTCTAGTTACTTCTCAATTCTCACAGCTTGGCTATTAAGAACACAGGTGGAGGGGTGTGGATGGTTCTGCTGCAGGGAAACTTGGAAGGCAATGCATGTGTCTGTGGAAAATATTGCTATGACATATCATGCAATAATGAAGTGGATTTGGACTTAGAACACCAAAAGGTATTTTCCTCTGCTTGAATGCTAGGAGCAGAAGAGATGCAATAGGCAAAGTTCACAATATTATAAATTTTCCTATATTAACTCTAAAATATTTGATGAAATATTATTGTCTATAATTCTGCTTGCTATAGGTGGAATTAACTATGTAATATTAGTGTATTTTGGGGATCATGAAATTACCTCAGTCCTACATACCACAAAATACAAATATATAGACACTAACAAAATATTCCTTATTACCTATAGGAAGGTAATAAACTACTAGTTATCTCCCCAATATCTATTCTCCCATTCTTCCCAAGGGAGAGGACCCATGAATTCTAGATAAGCTCATGGCTGAGTGTGACTTAGTGTGTAACTTCTCTGCAGTAATATATATGGGAAGATTCTATAGAAGATATAGGGTATCTTCTGTAAAAGCAACATGATCATGCCCTTCATCTTCTTATTATTCATCTGCTACACCTTCTTTCTTGCTTCTGGAATGTAGATGAGATGGCTGTGGTTGAAGCAGTCTTCTTGAACCATGCAATGACTTTGGAAATTGCAGTCATACAGACAGAGCATGAAAATGAAGGAGCCTGGAGGAGGATCCAAGATGGTGATGCACTAGATGAAGCTACACTAAACTCCACCCAGGACCAAACTGGAGTTATATATACATTATAGAAATATCATCTTGAATAACCAACTGGAAAGTAGCTGGAGAGAAGCCTTATAACCAAGGACTTACAGAAGAAGCCACATTGAGACTGGTGGGAAGTGTGGAGGTGCAAGAGGTCTGGCTTGGCTCCCATGAGGGACAGCCAAAGTTCTAGAGGCATATCTCAGCTGCAAGGGGCTTCCCCCTGAGATATGTGGGGTCTAAACCCCAAGTTGGGCTCCCTATCCTGGAGCATCAGAACTAGGAAAGCACCCATATAACACCCAGGTGTAAAAAGCAATGGGGATTCTGTCCACCAGGAAGAAACAGAGATGCAGAGAGCCTCTTAAAGAGACAACACACAAAACTTTGTTTTCAGCCACTTACCCTGGGCTCTGGCAGAGAGAAGGCAGAGTAAACTAGAGAGCTACACAGAAGAGTCTGGAGTTGGTGGCTATGGGGAGAGAGCTGAAGGGTCAGCTGCCAGGATCCCCATGCTTAGTCATCTTTCCATACTGCAGAAGCCATCTTTCTTGGAAAGAACACTCGCCTTCATACAGCATTGGACTGGGAGGAAACAATAGCTCCTCCTGCAGGAATTCCTGTAGAGCTTAAGCCCTGCTGAGGAATACAGCTGCAGGCTTTTTCAGTGACGAAGCCTAAAGGGAAGCCTGCACACAGAGGTGGATCTCTGGGTGCCTTGAGACTTTTGCAGACCTTCCCTCAGGACTAGTGCTGCTAAAAGCTGGCCCTGGTACACAAGCCCATCCTTTCTGCATGTACCCAGGCCCAGCAGAGGGAACCACAAGCTAAGGATCACTGATGGATCTAAACAGGTTGCCCATGGCCAGTCACAAGAAGCATCTGACATAGGTCTGAACCAGATATATTTCAGTCCTACCTAATACCAAAAAAAAAAAAAAAAAGGCAGCCGAAATGAGGAGACAAAGACACAGGCCCCATATGAAAGTACAAGAGAATTCTCCAGAAGAAGAGCTAAATAAAATTGAGACAAGCAATTTATTAGATATAGAGTTAAAAGTAATGATTTTAAGGCTGTTCAACAGCATGAAAAATGGCATAGAAATCATAAAAAAGGACCCATCAGAAATAAAGAATGCAATATCTGAAATAAATAATACACTGGAATAAACTGTTAAGTTAGATGAAGCAGAGGATCAAATCAGTGATTTGAGAGAAAACGATCAGAGCACCAAAGAGAAAAAAAATTTTTAAAAATCATCCAAAAGACATTTGGGACAATATAAAGCAAAAAATCCACATCAGAGGGGTACCAGAAAGAGGAGAAACAGAGCAAGGAGGAAGAACCTATCTGAAGACATAATACTGAAAACTTCCCTAACCAGGTGAAGGAAAAAAGACAGACAAGTCCAGGAAGCACAGAGAGTTTTAAGCAAGATGGGCCCAAAATGGCCCAAATCAAGACATATCATAATTAATATGGCAAAGCTTAAAGGCAAGGAGAGAATATTTTTTTAATGTCTTGGCTGTTGAATGAAACTTTGATTTTTTTTAAAGATTTTATTTATTTATTTTTAGAGAGGGAAGGGATGGAGAAAGAGAGAAACATCAATGTGTGGTTGCTGTGGGCCGTGGCCTGCAACCCAGGCATGTGCCCTGACGGGGAATTGAACCTGTGATGCTTTGGTTCGCAGCCCACGCTCAGTCCACTGAGCTACAGCAGCCAGGGCAAGGAGAGAATCTTAAAAGCTAAAAAAGAAAGGCAGCTAGTTAGCTACAAGGGAGCTTCCACTAGACTATCATCTGATTTCTCAAAACAAACATTTCAGGCAGAGGGGATTGGTATGAAATATTCAAAGTATGAAAAGCAAGGACCTACAAGCAAGGATACTTTACTCAGCAAGTCTATCATTTCAAATTGGTTGGAGTGTGAATTACTGTCTGGAAAGCAATTTGGCAATTTGTTGCAAGAGCCTTATAAAATTCATATTCTCTAATTTATTCCACTTTAGAAAGTGTATCATATGGAATTACTTTGATATTTTGCCAAAAATTTTAAAGATATTCATCTCAGAATTATCCTTGATAGTGAAATATTATTTTTAAAAATTCTGTATATTTCTCAACAGAAAATTAGTTAAATTATGGTAATTTATCACTGGGATATTACACAGCTTATCACAATAGTTTTTTTTAGGAAGTTTTAATAAAATGAGGCAACAGTTATCATATTATGATGAATAAAAATATCATATATGGTTTAATCTTAAGTAGGTACAGAAAAATAGCTTGTAGGAAAATGTACTACATTATCAGTTATCTTCTTGGGAGGTAAAATTATGGTCAATAATTTTTGCTTTACATTTGTCTAAATTTTTTAATTTTCTAAATGACAATGATTTTTTATTGCAATTATAAAGAAAGATTAAATATATAAATATAATTCTAGCTCCTACTTTGAATGACAAAAGAATAACATTAAAAATGCTATTATAAAAAAATGACTTAACCAAGATTTTTCCTCTCAGATCTGCTGGGTCAAAAGGGAGGTTCCACTCAAAGTCCTATACAGGGTCAGATCATAGGGATCCTTTAGTCCCTCTCTGGTATAACCCCTCCCTAAACACTCAATCATTTTTCTGCAAATAGGTCTCAATTCAGAAGACCATCTGTAACCTCATTTCTCTCCCTTTGCTTATCCAACAACACCATCCTTTGGACATTGCATACACTACCTTCCAGGGACAGCCAACTGACCTGGACTTAGCAAGATCCTTCTCTGTAGTGTAAAGCCCTCCCTCCATTCCTGATCTCTACCCCCCTTTCCTTGTTGGACAGTAAAAATCTCTGGGATAGGTAAGGCTACATCCTTTGCTAGCAAGAAGTAATTACAGAAGAATGAAACATTCGTCCATTGGCCCTTGTAGAATACAGGATTCTGGGGTTTTGATGGGGGGAATTAATACTGATAGCATGATCAGACCATTAGAGACACATGGGGCCACAAGAGGAGACTACAAACTGCCTGAGGTAGTGGGTGAGGTCCTGTTATCTAGATAACCAAGTGCCTTGTGAATGCTCTGCCTCAGAGCACTGTATCCTGCCCCTGGCAACAGATTCCCCAACCCCAGGCAAGATGGGGGCAGGAGGAAACATTGTACTGAGCATGCGTAAGGCTAGCAAAAATGGTTGGATAGGAGAAAAAGCCAACCTATCCCTTTCTGGTACCTGACGGGGTGGGACCAGAGGAAGGTGGGCACATGCACCATCAAGGTTTAAATGGTGGCAGGGAAGGTGCTGTATTGAAGAAACCTGTCAGTCTATCTTGGAAAAAAGGAGGGATTAATTGAGGTCCAGAGCCTCCTGGAGTACATAGAAGTTTAGACTGAGAAACCACTTGGTATGGCCCACATGGGAAACTAATATAAACCCAAGGGGAGGAAGAGATTGTCTCTTTACCTATCTTGCAGATATACCAGCCAGTAGGTTTGCAGGACCTTCTGGCCCTAAAAGGCACATGGCTAATGGCGGTGCCAGTGCCACATGCCAATTCAAAGGAAGGAAACTAAGGCCTGACAGTGGCTGGGAGAAAAGCTGAACTATTTGGATGACCACTTGAACAAAAACAAGAAATAGCATTGCTTTAAAAAAAATAGACTTAAACAAGATTTTTTTCTCCCTGGGTCTGTTACATGTAACATTATTATTGTTTTGCTGTTAAATCCAGGTTTTTATCTTTCAATAATAACTTGATGAATATGAAATGAGTTGTAAATCATTTGCAAGACACTCCTTACTGCCTAATCAACATAAAATAACATGAATGCAGAAATGCATCTATTTGTTCACTGACAAGCATCATGATCAAATGGCTTGGAAAATGAAGCTCTCATCATTTAAATATACCAAAGCAGGAAATCTCACCAGAGACTTAGTTACTTCTTTGTTTGGCAGTATGGTTTCTTGGTTGGTTAAGTGCCAAATTATCATTCAAGATTATTGAGAAAAGACTGGTTTTACCTAAAGTGGTCTAAAAGTTCAGCAACTCAAGAACACAAAAATATTGAGATTTTGGTACATTAAAATAGGAGTAATGGCCTCAGTAAAGAGCTGCACAACCTTTGATAGATAACATTTTATTGATATGGTTGAATAACATGTTATTTAAATAATACTTTATTCAAGGTAGATACACTTTGCCTCCTTGCAAAACCAAAAAAAAAAAAAAGGGCAACAACAAATTTAAAAACAAAAATAACCAGCACTGCTAGAAAATTGAACTGTATGGAAGTCCAACAATCAAAAAGTTGAAGAAGAAATATTCATCAAGACCAGTAGGAGGGGCGGAGATGGGCAGCCAGGGTGAAGAAGACTTACAGCATGGTGGAGACTGGCAGATTGAGCAAAGTGGCTGCTAGCAGAGCCAGTAGTCCCACATTTGCATGCCAATAAACTGGGAGGAACAACTGGAGAGCAAGAGGGATTGCACAACCCAGGGTTCCAGCATAGGGATATAAATCCTCAAAACCTCTGATGAAGAAACCTGTGAAGGTTAGGTGGCAGGAGAAACTCCCAGCCTCACAGGAGAATTTGTTGGAGAGACCTACAGTGTCCTAGAATGTACATAAGCCCACCTACCAGGAATCGGGACCAGAAGGGCCCAATTTGCTTGTGGGTAGTGGGGGAAGTGACAGAAAGTAGGGTGAGAGCTGAGCAAGCTGCATTGTTCCTTCTCAGACCCCTCCCCAAGAAACAGCACCACAACACAGTGCTGTGGGTTACCCCACCCTGGCAAATACCTAAGGTTTTACTACTTACTACATAAAAGGCATGCCCAGACAACAAAATATGGCCCAAATGAAAGAATAGATCAAAGCTCCAGAAAAAATATAACTAAGGGATGAAGAGATAGCCAACCTATCAGGTGCAGAGTTCAAAACACTAGTAATCAGGATGCTCACAGAAATGGTTGAGTACAGCCACAAAATAGAGGAAAAAGTGAAGTTCTATGAAAAGTGAAATAAAAGAAAATGTACAGGGAACCAATGGTGAAGGGAAAGAAACCACCACTCAAATCAATGGTTTGGATCAGAAGGAAGAAAAAACATTCAGCAAGGACAGAATGAAGAAATAAGAATTCAAAAAAATGGAAAGTGGCTTAGGAACATCCAGGACAACTTTAAACGTTCCAAAATCCAAATCATAGAGATGCCAGAAAGAGGAAAGGAAGAGCATGAAATTTAACACTTGTTTGAAAACATAATGAAGGAGAACTCTCCCAGTCTGGCAAAGGAAATAGACTTTCAGGAAGTTCAGGAAGCTCAGAGAGTCCCAAAGAAGTTGGACCCAAGGAAGTACACACCAAGGCACATCATAATTACATGACCCAAGATTAAAGCTAAGGAGAGAATCTTAAAAGCAGCAAGGGAAGAGGTAACAGTTACCTCGAAAGGAGTTCACTTAAGACTATTAGCTGACATCCAAAAAGAAATATTGCAGGCCAGAAGGGGCTGGAAAGAAGTATTCCAAGTCGTAAAAAGCAAGGACCTATATCCAAGATCACTCTATCCAGCAAAGCTATCATTTAGAATGGAAGAGCAGATAAAGTGCTTCCCAGATAAAGTTAAGTTAAAGGAGTTGATCATCATCAAGCCCTTAATGTATGAAATGTTAAAGGGACTTGTATAAGAAAAAGAAGAAGATCAAAACTATGACAGAAAATGACAACAAACTTACAACTATCAACAACTGAACCAAAAAAAAAAACCTAAAACAAAAACTAAGCAAACTGGAACAGGAACAGATTCACAGAAATAGAGATCACATGGAGGGTAATCAGTGGAAGGGGGAGAGGGGAGAATGGGGAAAATGGTTAAGGGAACAGAAGTATAAATGGTAGGTAGAAAATAGACAGGGAGAGGTAAAAAATAGTATAGGAAATACAGAAGTCAAAGAACTTGTATGTATGGCTCATGGACATAAACTAAGGTGGGGAATGATGGTGGGAGGGAGATACAGACTAGAGAGGAATAAAGGGGAGAAAAAAATGGGATAACTGTAACAGCATAATCAATAAAATATATTAAAATTTAAAAATAAATACATAAATAAATAAATAATACTTTATTCAGACTAATTTCCAGTTTTCTTTCACTATGAAACCCTAGGATATTTATTAAAATGACCCCAAAGCATGCCCAAGTATTTATTTACAATATTATTCATTCTAGCAATATTTATGTTGATGAAAATAGGAAAAATTGTAAGATATAACAATTGAACTTTTAAAATGTATTTTTCTTTTCTTTTTTAAAAATATATTTTATTCATTATGCTATTATAGTTGTCCCATTTTCCCCCTTCACTCTCCTCCCCTCTGCCCACCCCTTCCCACGCTCATTCCCCCCCTTTAGTTCATGTCCATGTGTCATAAGTTCTTTAGCTTCTACACTTCCCACACCATTCCTGTCCTCCCCCTATTTTCTACCTATTTTCCATGCTACTTATTCTCTATATCTTTTCCCTTCTCTCCTCCTCCCACTTCCCTGTTGCTAACCCTCCATGTGATCTCCATTTCTGTGGTTCCATGCCTGTTCTCTTTGTTTGATTAGTTTGCTTTTGTTTTAGGAATGGTTGTTACTGTGAGTTTGATATCTATTTTTTACTGTTCATATTTTTTATCTTCTTTTTCTTAGATAAGTCCCTTTAACATTTCATATAATAAGGGCTTGGTGATGATGAACTCCTTCAACTTGGCCTTTTCTGAGAAGAACTTTATCTGCCCTTCCATTCTAAATGAAAGCTTTGCTGGATAGAGTATTCTTGGATGTAGGTCCTTGCCTTGACTTGGAATACTTCTTTCCAGTTCCTTCTTGCCTGCAAGGTCTCTTTTGAGAAATTAGCTGACAGTCTGATGGGAACTCCTTTGTAAGTAACTGTCCCCTTATCTCTTGCTGCTTCTAGAATTCTCTTTCATTTTTTTCTTGGGTAATGTAATTATGATGTGCCTTGGCGTGTTCCTCCTTGGGTCCAACCTCTTTGGGACTCTCTGAGCTTCCTGGACTTCCTGGAAGTCTATTTCCCTTGCCGTATTGGGGAAATTCTCCTTTATTATTTGTTCAAATAACTTTTCCACTTGTTGTGTTTCCTCTTCCCCTTCTGGTACCTCTATAATCCGGATGTTGGAATGTTTAAAGATGTCCTGGAGATCCCTAAGCCTCTCCTCATTTTTTTGAATTCTTGTTTCTTCATTCTTTTCTGTTTGGTTGTTCCTTTCCTCCTTCTGGTCCCTTCCATTGATTTGAAACCCTGTTTTTTTCCCATCACTTTTGGTTCCCTGTGCATTTCCCTTCATTTCTCTTATTGTCATCTGCATTTGTTCATCTAATTTATGATCAAAGTCCACCAATTCTGTGAGCATCCTGATCATCAGTGCTTTGAACTGTGCATCTGATAGGTTGGCTATTTCTCAGTCACTTAAAAAAACTGACTTTGGGGCTTTTAACTCTGTTTGAGCTATCTTTCTTATTTTATTTTATTTTTTTCCTTTGGTTTGGTCTCGCCTGTTACGCATGAGGGGCGGAGCCTTAGGTGTTAATTGGAGCATCTCAGTGGGGCACCTCAGTCACTGGGTTGTGACGTTGTATGTGGGGGCAGGGTCTGAGAGGGAACAATGGCTCCCACTCTGCTCTCTCTAGGACTTCAGTCCCCTTTGCTGCTTTCCACAAGCAAATTGGGACTCTCTGGTGCTGGCTTCCATGAGGGTGAGATTGTGTACTTTCTCAGACTCTGTGGGTTTCTCCAAAGAGCCTCCTGTGAGGCTGAGAGAATCTCCCAGCCTCAACTCTCACAGATGTTTTCAGTCATTGCCTTTAGGCTTTATTTCCCAGCCCTGGGGTCCCTGGGTTGCACAGTCTGTGTCACTGCCATTTTCGTTTAGTTTGTCAGCTGGGGAATGTGAGGCTGCAGACAGACAGCTGCTTTGCGTGCCTCACTGGGTCTGCTAGTTACCTTCCACGCCCAGGGTCTGCCACCGGTCTGTCAGTCACCCCTGCTCATCTGGGGTTCACCAACTGCAGTCTGCACCCTGCGTGCCTGCATCTGCCAGCCACCGCTTTTTCCTGCTGGGACCCCTTGGCCCCTCCCCGTAGGCCTCTGACTCCGTCCCTCCTTACCGGACTGGTTATATGGTATTCAGACTTCCGTTCGGTTCATTTCTCTCTCTTCTGGTTGTTTTTTGTTTGTAAATTCTTCTTGTCCTTAGTTTTGGTTGCACGAGGAGGTACAGTGCAACCACCTATGCCTCCATCTTGGCCGGAAGCTGAAAAATGTATTTTTCTATTTAATGAAATTTTATGCCATTATTTAAAAAGGTGTCAAGGAATACTTAGGGAAATGGGAAAATGAAAACAACATATATTAAATTAATATGTGGTCATGAAATAGAAATATTTATATATATATGTATGTGTATGATTTCACATTATATATTGATATAGATAGATAACTAAGGTATAGATATAGGTATAGGTACCTCCTATAGGTATAGATATGTATGCACAAAAACAAAATATTACCCCAACATCATCTGTTGATAACAGTATCATGATTAATTTTTGTCTTCATTTTTATTTTCTCTGGTTTCCATATTACTTTTCTAAATTTCTTTTCTTTTCACAGCTATTAAACCTCAGATTGTTTATTCTTTTAATTTTATTTTAATTGTTGTTCACATACAGTTTTCTGTCTTTTACCCCCAACCCAGGCCACCCCAACAGCCCTCCCCACCTCCTTCCCATTTCCACGCCCTCTAGTTTTTATTCATGTGTCCTTCATACTTGTTCCTGTAAACCCTTCCCCTTTTCCCCTGAAATTCCCTCCCCTTTCCCATCTGGTCACTGTCAGCCTGCTCGCTCTTTCAGTGTCTTTGGTTATATTTTGCTTAATTTTTAAAATATTTTAAATTTAAACATGGTATACAAACATTTTTGTTATATTAATTTCAGATCTACAAAATAGTGATTCAATATTTTTATACCTTACAATCTGATCTGCCCACTAATTCTAGTATTTTTCTGTCACTGTGCAAATTTATCACATTATTGACTACATTCCCTTCTCATTCATCTTTTTCCCCCCTTCCTTCTGGTAACCATCCCTTTGGTTTCTGTTTCTATAAGTCTATTTTTATTTTTATTTTTTTAGAATCTATATGTTAGTGAAATTACACAGTATTTGTTGTATCCTTTCTGACTTATTTCACTTAGCGTAATACCCTTCAAGTTCCTAGGTGTGCATAAATAGATGAATGGATCAAGAAGTCATGGTGTATATATACAATGGAATATTAAACATCAGTTTAGAAGAATAAAATTTTGCCATTTGTGACAACATGGGTTGATCTACAGTCTAGTTTCCAAATTTTTTGCAACAAAAACATGACACTAAAGTCTTTGCAAATTTCTAACCCATGATCCACTAAAATAAATTATACTACTAATACTTACTTTGATATGTTTTAAAACAGTAACAGTAAATCTCAATAATTCTGAAATAATTATAAAAGTAGGAACAAAAAACTATTTTAAAACTACCAGTAGTTTTCTCCTATTGGTAGTATATTGCTCATTTACAGACAGAAAGAAAAATCAGCCCTTCAGTGGGACTGTTGATTATGCAAAGGCAAAAGTTCACTGGAATGGCCAGCAGTTGGATTAAGATTAGGAGGATTTAAACTGTCCTGCATGACATTGCACAAGTTTATCCTTATTCTGTGTTGTATTGTCCCTCTGAGGTTTTGTGTCATTGGGAAGTGAGCACAGAACTTGAAGAAGAGGAGATGAGGGAGAGAATTTTGTTTATTTTTCCTACTGGGTTGGGCCAGGGGTGCCAGGGTAGTTATCTCATAGCTTTGGGGACACCAAGATTTCATGTTTGCAGATAACAAAGGCATTGCCAGTGGAAAGAGATGATCAGAAACTTCCCTGTGAATCCTGGCTTTCCCTTTTTCAGAGCATCCAATCTACTTCAACATGTAAGTCACATAATAACTAAAATGAGGATATGGTCCTTGTCAAGGAGTATTAATGAACTGAGTTTTTAGAGGCCTGATGTTATATAAATAGCCTGGATAATCAAGACCGACAAAGATTTAGGTTTCTCTCTCCTTCCTCATCATCTGACATTACCTCCTATATCAGTTAGGAATGTATTTATCTGCAAGTATTAAATAGGAAACCCAACTAAGAGTGGCTTAAGCAGTGTAGACATGTATTATTCCATGGAACAACAGGGAAGCTGTGCTACTGGGTTAGCTATTCAGTGATGTCCCCAAAATGCCAGTCTATTTCTTTCTTTCCATTTTGTCATCCACAATGTGCTGGGGTTTTTTTTTCCCTTGAGATTGGTGCCTCATGATTACAAGATGGTTGCCAGATACTGCCATTAGATTTGCACTCAAAGATAGAATTAAAGGACACTTATACTTGTCTCTTTTAGTAAGAAATTAAAAAACCTTCTTAGAATTTCCTTACCACCAGCAACTTTCTATTGTGTGTCACCCTGGTTGAAAGAATGGCAAAGAAAGTTAGTATTTTATTTTTTCCAAGCCATTTAGGGAGATAGGTCATGGAGTATGGGCTTAAAATTGCCTCTGTTGCCAAACGATGTCTCTTAGTCTTCTTCTTATGGCTCTCACATTTACATGATGATCTTTCTATTTCAGTTTGCTCCTTCAGTTGCTCCCCACAATGGTTACAGAACATTGCCATTTTTCCATTTGGTCTGGTAGGTCCAGGCATATAAACACACAAAATTTGGTAACTTGGAATCTTCAAACACAATGTCATACTGATATTTTTGTAAAGCAGAGAGAACAAAGGGCAGGCAGAACCCCCAAACTAGATGACACAAACAGCATTTGTTCATGCTGTAGTGATGGAAAGATGGTAGGGTGGGTCTTGCTTGATTTCTCATCTTTACCTGCTTTTTATATTACTTACTTCAGGACACTGAGAGGGAGCAGCTGCTAGAGAGAGAGCTCTTGTGCTGGAAAGAATGAACACTCAAGTTTGTTCATTAGTGTTCAATTAAGAGCCTGTTTAGACATATTTTTCCTAATTGTCTCCCCCATAAAATTATAATGGACAGATTATTAAATATTTTTATGTACCATATTCATATCTGTACTTTATACATAAAATGGAAGATTTATTTATACTACCCCCTCCAACTATGAGCCAATTTTTTTCATCTGGAGATAATAATGTTCCCATGGAGAAATGCATGTCTATACCATACACACTTTGCAGGGAGGGGTGAATGGGGCGAGTTAGGGAAATATCTATACTGACACTTGGAGGATGAAAAGATTTATATGCAGAGGTAGAGGAAAAGCACTGCTTGTTGTGGCAATGCAGAGAGAATCCTGGAAGAGACTGTTAGATGTGTATCAGCTGATGGCACAGGTCAGGTGGCCATAAAGTGAAACAATCCTCAAGGATGTGATAACTCTCAGGTTGTACACTCAGGGAGCTCAATGCTGGGATCAGGAGTATAAACAACAAAACAAAGAAGCAAGCAAAATATAACCAGAGACACTGAAATTAAGAACAAACTGACAATACCAGGGGGGAGAGGGGAGGGGATAATGGTGGGAAAAAGGGAAGGATTGTTAAGGAACATGTATAAAGTACACATGGACAAAGCCAAAGGTGGGTAGAATCAAGAGTGGGAGGTGGGGTTCGCTGGGGTTGGGGGGAGTTGGTGCGGGAAAATGGAGACAACTGTACTTGAACATCAATAAAAAAGCAAAAAAGAATAAAAAGAATATAAGTGGTAACAAATGGGAAATTCACTAAAAGGAAGTAAAATCTTCAAGCAATGGTGGTTTGGGTTGATAATTTCCCATTTGACTGGTCTGCTCAGATTTATTTGTTACTTGTCAAAGCAACTGCTTCCAAGTTGGAATTAGAGACTCTACCTTAATGACTTTTATTAGTTCACACAAGAATCCTTCTAAGTTCCCATAGGACAAGAACTATTAAACTTGCATGGATAAACTGACTGCATAACTACCTGAGCACCACTTGAAGACCTAAGAGCATTATATAATATGACTGAGTCAGGAAAACACTGCAGGAGTTATTGAAGGATATCCTCTCCCCTGAGCTTCTCCCACAATGAAATCACCTAGAGGCTTATGCACGAAGAAAGTTGCTTTGAATTTTCTTTTCTTCCAAAATTGTCATAATTAATTTTGTTGACACAAATACACAAGGGATTAAAGAGGAATGGCACCATGTTGGTCAGAGCCCATTCTTGCCTAATACACTGGAGAAATCTACACAGACTGTTCAACCATGTGAAACAATGGTTCTAATGCCTCCAAGGTCAGTAAGACCTCTGTTAAAAATAAGCTAAAAAGCTATTGCATGAATGCAAATACACTAGTGTCACATTATGTATTTAATTTAACCAACATTTCAAACAAAATTATGCTAAAATGAATGTGAAACTCACAAAGATCTCTTTCATTTTCTCTCTCTAGTATTTTCTCATCCCTTTAAAATAACTCCTACTTTGAGAAATACACACACACACACACACACACACACACACACAGAATAACAGAATTTCAAAGGATATGCATATCTTTTCCAATAAGATTTGCAAAAGATATGCAATAAAAGTGAAATCTGTTTTGGGATGGGTCAATCAAAACATTAAAACTAGATAAATTTATTTGTGTCAGATCAATAAGTTAAAAAAAAAGAGGAAATCCAGGCAGTTTTTTCCCCTCTGAATTTATTATTTTGCTCTTATAAAAAAAAAAAAACAAGAGATTATCCTACTGCAGCACTTTTCAACCTTTTTCATCTCATAGTGCATATAAAGTAGTCACTAAAATTCTGCAGCACACCAAAACATGTTATATTTTTTGCTGATTTGACAAAAATAGGTATAATTTTGATTCATTTGTACCAGATAGGTATTGTTGTGTTCACTGTTCTTATTTTTTAAATTTGACAATCTAAGAAAGAAGAGGTCAGTGCCTCTGACTAAATAGTCAAGTAGCACATGTTTTAAAAATTCTTGCAGCACACCAGTGTGTCTGCCATGGCACACTTGTTGAAAATCGCTGTCCTATGGGACTGATTTATCCTTTTTTCTTCAGTCTGAGAAACAAATTTGTGCAAGGATTGTGCCATTGAAAGTTTAGAGGCACCTAACTCTTCTCCAAATAGAGAAAAGAAACCATTACATGAGATGCAGTATATTTTTATCCCATGATCAGAATGCAAGACGTATAAGTAAGGGAACAAGTTATAATTTCTTAAACTTAAAACAGGATTTCCAAAATTCAATTTGGTATTCTGGAAAGGATCCTGGATAAAGGATATTAGTGCAAAGACTGGAAACTCAAATCAAATCTGTACTTTAGTTAAGACAATGTTATCGATGTTAGTGTCCTGGTTCTGATAAAAGTACTTTGGTTAGGTAAGATGTTACCATTTTATGGGAAGCTAGATGAAAGTTTATGTTCTATCCTCACAACTTTTACTGTAAATCTAAAGTTATTATAAAAAATATTATTTTTTAAAAAGATTTTTCTCTTAGAGAATATTCTTATCATTTCTTTGGAGAGAACCATGTTATCTGGTCACTCTAACACATCAAGAATCATTTTGCTTCTTTTTATAGGTAGAATCACTTAATAAATATTTATTTCATTCAGTTCTACAAATAATATAGCAAAGTTGCTCCACACTTAGAACTGGAAATTCTGAGCTTGGACTTGTTATGAGCTGTGAGATCCTGTACCAGTCAATTTAACCACTTAGTAGCTCTTCCTCCCCACTTAGACCCTCTCAGTGCTAATGTGCTCATCTTTGCAACTTCAGTACCACTTCTTGGAGGAATTTGCATCATGAGGGGCTTTAGAGTCAAATAGTTTAAATTTCAAGCTTCCCCACTCACCATTACTTTGGGACAAAGTGGTTAAAATTTTTGAGTTGTTTCCTCATCTGTAAAATGAATGTTGAAATGATTAATAGAGATGACACATGCAGAACACCCCCAACAGTGTCTGGCCCAAGCCAGAAGGTCTGCATATCTCCTCCATAGGATAGTGACTCACTTTATTATCCCAACAGCCTTATGAGGTAGTTATCATCATCATCATCATCATCCTATTTTAAAGGTGAAGAAATTGGGGCCTAGAGAAATTACTTGCCAAACTCATAAAGCTGTTAAATGGAAAGCACTGGGGGTTATGCCCTTACGGTCCCCTCCAGGGTGTGTAACATTAAAACATGAAGCTGTCATAGAACATGTTCTATTAAACAGACACTTAGGAACATATACTATGCTGGCTTTTTTTCACTGTGGTACTCCTGAGCTTGCTCAGTACACAGTAGGTGCTCAAATATATGTTGCGGACCAGGTGAATGCACAGTAGCCCCACTAAAGACATGTACTTAATTGAATATCTGGCAACCCATTTCCCAGCATCCCCAGCATTGCAAGGGAAGAGAACTGATATTCACCAAGGGTCTTCTACATTCCAGTGAAGGGGTTCACCACTTGGGGTACTCCATTAAAAAACCAGGTGTTTGTTGCAAAGTAGTTTTATTTACTGGCAGCAAATGAAGGAGACAGGGGAGTCATATCAAAAGCTCTGCCTCCCTGAAAGAGAAGGTGGACTCATTGCTTATATATACTGTTTAGTCAATTACATGTTGATTTCTTCATTGCAGAAATGAAGTGGCTACATTTATCTAGCTGAGTCCCTGTCAGCTTATCCTGTTTACAGTTGCATCTGCAAAATACTGTGCTACATTTTAATGTTTAGCAAGAAATAACATTAAGAACTGCCCAGACCTTGAGATGCTTGCCCTATCTAACAGAACCATCCTATAAACTATATGTGAATATTTACTTGTTCTGCCTGGATAAATCAGAATACACAGAGAGAGTACTAAACTTCCCGAAGTCATATAGCTAATCAGCAGTGCAGCCGGGATCAGAATCCCAGGATTCCTGCTCTCAAAGTACAGGCCTTTCCTGGAATGTGTTTTTCTTAGAAGTGGCTTTCTTTCACTTGATCCAGATCTCTGCTAGATACCATATGCAACAGAATTCTTGGACCTCCCCACATACACTATACCCCATTCACTTGTTATCTTTTCCCAATGCTTTATTCTTCACTGTATTCATTGTCATTTGACATTATTAAATTTTTTCCATCCCACTACCTTATTGGTAAGTTCTAAAAGGGTAGAGAATCACCTGTCTTGGTCACATAGTATGCCAGGGCCTGGAACAGTACCTGATACAAAGTAGATAATTTTTTAGAAATTGCTAAGCGTAGATCCAAGATGACGGCAGAATTGGTGGAAGCTACATTCATCTTCTCCCAGGATTAAACTGGAATTACAACTATATTATAGAACAATCATCCTAAATAACCAACTGAAGACTAGCTGAAGAGAACTCTTATAATGAAGAATTTATAGAAGAAGCCACATTAATACTGCTCTAAACAGGTTGCTGAGGGCCAGGTGAAGGCAGCATATTAAACTAGCCAGCACCAGAGTTGCTACAAGAGTCCCAGAATCAACACACTCAGTGACCAGCTTCAGAAAAACATCAGAGCAGGACATTAATATTCACAAGCAGTATATCTAAAAGGAGATCTTGGCAGTCACCAAAACCTGATGAGGTAGATTCCTCTTAGTGTGGCCAGCACCTGCACAGCAGCTCACATGCCACGGTTAAGGATGAGCCTCACAATTAGCCAGCCTGAGGGTTGATCCCATATACAAACAGGCCAAAAGCAATCAAGACTCAATTACAGTGGGAGGACCCACATTACTCACACAAGAGATATTCCTGGAGCACCTAGCTTAGGTAGTAATGGAGACTGTACCATCTGACTCCACAGGACACCTATTATATAAGGCCACATCATGAAGACTGGCAATCATAGCAGATCTACTTAACAGAAACAAACACAAAGAGGCAGCCAAAATGTGGAGACAATAAAACAGGCTCCACATGATAGGACAGAAGAATATTCTAGAAAAAGAGATAAATGAAATGGAGGCAAGTAATTTATGAGATACTGAGTTTAAAGTAATGGTTATAAGTATGCTCAACAGCATGAAAAAGAACACAGAAAACAAAAAGTACCAATCAGAAAGGAAGAATACAATATCTGAACTGAAGAATACACTGAAAGAAATAGACAGTAGGTTAGATGAAGCAGAGGATTGATTCAGTGATTTAAAAGACAAGGTAGAAAAAAACACCTAATAAGACAGCAGAAGAAAAAATAATTTTTAAAAATTAGGACAGTTTATGGGGAGTTTGGGGCAACATGAAACATAACAACATTCACATCATAGGAATACTAGAGAGAGAAGAGAGAGAGCAAGAGATGGAGAATATATTTGAAGAAATAATTAACCAAAAACTTCTTTAACCTGGTGAAGAAAAAAGATGACAAGTCAAGGAAGTACAAAATGTCCCAAATAAGATGGATCCAAAAAGGCCCATGCCAAACATGTAATAATTAAAATGACAAAGGTTAAAGACAAAGAGAAAATCTTAAAAGTCATGAGACTAAATAAATAAGACAATAAAACTGAATAAATAAGACAATTATTTATCTACAAGGGAACTCCCATTAGACTGTCAGCTGATCTGTGAACAGAAACATTGCAGGCTAGAAGGGATTGGCATAAAATACTTGAACTGAATAAAAGCAAGGAACTACAACCAAGATTATTTACCAGAGAAGTTATCATTTAAAATTGAAAAAGAAATAAAGAGCTTCCCAGACAAATGAAAATTAAAGGAGTTTTACCACCAAACCAGTATGATAAGAAATGTTAAAAGGCTTGCTTTAAGAACAAGAATAAGAAAACAAACAAACAAACAAACAAACAGAAGGACACAGTTAAAGGAATAAAGTGGCAAGAAATACATATCTATCAATAATCACTTTAAATGTGAATGGTTTACATGCTCCAATCAAAAGACATAGGGTAGCTGAATGGATAAGAAAACAAGACCCATATATATGCTGTCTTGAAAAGATCCATTTGAGAATGAAAGATGCGCACAGACTGAAAGAGAGGGGAAAACTGGTTTCATGCAAATGGAAATGAAAAAAACTGAACAGTTATACTATATCTGACAAAATAGATTTTAAAGCAAAGACTATAGTAAGATACAAAGGGAGCAATCCACGAGAGGGTCTAACCCTTGTACAATTTATGCACCCATATAGGAGCACCTAAATGTATAAAGCAAATCTTGATGGACATGAAGGGAGATATTGACAGTAATGCAGTTATATTAGGGGATTTTAACCTATCAATAACATCAATGGATAGATCTTCCAGATGGAAATCAACAATGAAATGGCAGTCTTTAATGACATACTAGATCAGATGGATTTTTTAAAGAATTTATTTATTTATATTTAGAAAGGGGGTAAGAGAGAGAGAGAGAGAGGGAGAGAAACATCAGTGTGAGAGAGAATCATCAATTGGTTACTTCTCACATGTGTGCCAATCTGGAACTAAACCTGCAACCCAAGGCATATGCCCTGGCCAGGAATCAAACCAACAACCCTTTGCTCTGCAGGATGTTGCCCAACCAACTGACCCACACTGGTCAGGGTGAGATCAGATGGACTTAGTTTATATCTTCAGAGAAACATAATGTACCTTCTTTTCAAGTGCACACAAAACTTTCTAGGATAGACCATACGTTAGATACGAAAAAAAAGTCAATAAATTTAGAAAATATGAAATCATATCAACCATCTTCTCTGAACATAATGGCATAAAACTAGAAATTAATCACAATAAAAAAACTGAAAAACACAGAGACATACAGGCTAAATAACATGTTACTATAAATAACATGTTAACAATGAGATCAAGGAGGAAATCAAAAGATACCTTGAAACAAATGAAAATGAGAATACAACAATGCAAAATCTGTGGGACACAGCAAAAGCAGTCCTAAGAGGGAAATTAAAATCATTACAGGCCTGTATCAAGAAATAAGAAAAAACTCAAATAAAAAATATAACTTTACACTTAAAGGAGCTTGAAAAAGAACAACAAAGCCCAAGTGAGTAGGATGAAGGAAATAATAAAGCTTAGAGAAGATAAACAAAATAAAGTCTAAAAAATTGATACAAAACATCAATGAAACCAAAGCTACTTTTTTTGAAAGGTAAACAAGATTGACAAACTTTTAACTAGTCTTATCAAGAGAAAAGGAGAACCCAAATAAATAAAATCAAATGAAAGAGAAGTAACCGCTGATATCAACAAAATACAAAAGATTGTAAGAAAATATTACAAACAACTATATGTAAACAAGTTGAACAACCTGGATAAAATGGATTAATTCCTAAAAACATACAACCTACCAATACTGAATCAGGAAAAATTAGAGAATCTGAATAGATAGATTACAACTAGTGAAATTGATGCAATAATAAAAAAAAAGTCCCAACAAACAAAAAATCCTGGACCAGAAAAACCAACACCTCTCCTTCTCAAACTCCTTCAAAAAATTCAAGATGGAAAACTCCCATGCTCCTTTTATGAGGTCAGCATTATCCTAATTCCAAAACCAGATAAAGACATTACAAAGAAAGAAAATTATATGCTAATATCCCTGATGAACATAGATGTTAAATTCTTAACAAAACATTAGCAAACTGGATCCTGCAATACATTAAAAATATCTTACACCATGATCAAGTGGGATTTAACCTGGGGATGCAAGGTTGGTGCACTGTCCTCAAATCAATCAATGTGATAAACCTCAAAAACAAACTGAAGGTTAAAAGCCACATGATAATATCAACAGATGCAGAAAAAAGCATTTGATAAAATCCAGCACCCACATATGATTAAAAACTCTCAGCAAGGTGGGAACAGACAGAAATATCTCAACATAATAAAGGTCATATATGACAGACACAGTGACATCATACACAATGGGCAAAAACTACAGGCATTTCTCTTAAGTACAAGAACAAGACAGGATGTCCGCTTTCGCTACTCTTATTCAACATAGTATTGAAAGTCCTAACTGTAACAAACAGACAAGAAGAAATAAAAGGCATCCAAACTGGAAGGGAAGATGTAAAACTGTCATTATTTGCAGATGACATTATACTGTATTTAGAAAACCATAAAGATTCCACCAAAAACTATCAGAACTTATAAATAAATTCAGTAAAGCAACAGAATACAAAATAAATATCCAGAAATCAGTTACTTTTTATACACCAATTATGAACTACTGTAAAGAGAAGCTAAGAAAACAATTACATTTACAATTTCTTCAAAAAGAATAAGACACCTAAGAATAAATTTAACTAAGTATGTAAAAGACCTATACTTGGAAAATTATAAGACGCTGAAGAAAGAAATAAAAGAAGAAACAAATAAGTGGAAGCATATACAGTATTCATGGATAGAGAGAATTAACATCATTAAAATATTCATACTACCCAAAACAATCTATAGATTCAAAGTAATTACTATCAAGATACCAATGGCATATTTCACATTACTAGAACAAGTATTCCAAAAATTTATGTGGAATCACAATAGGCCCCAAATTGCAACAGAGATCCTGAAAAATAAGAACAAATGTAAAGGAATCATGATATCTGATATCAAATTATATTACAAAGTCATATAATAATCTAAACAGCATGGTACTGTCATAAAATCAGACATATAGCTCAATGGAACAGAACAGAGAGACTAGAGAGCTCAAAAAGTGTAATCAATCAGTATTTGACAAAGGACACAAAAAGATACAATGTAGTAAAAATAGTTTATTCAATAAATGGTATTTGGAATATTGGAGATAAATGCAAACTAATGAAACTAGACCACTTTCTTACAAAATACACAAAAATAAACTTAAAATAGATGAAAGACTTAAGTGTTAGACTCAAAGCATAAATAACCTAGAAGAAAACATAGGCAGTAAAATCTCAGACATCTCTTTTTCTCTGTAATATATTTTTAAAAATTGCTATTCATTTACAGTTGTTCCAACATTTTCCCCACTGCTCACCCCTGTTCTGCCCCCCCATAAACTCACAGTCAATCCCCCTGCCCATTGTCTGTGTCCATGAGTTCTCCATTCATGTTCCTTTTCTTGCCCCTTCCCTTTATTTCTTCCATTATCCCCCTCTCCCCACCCACTGGTCACTATCAATTTGTTCTTTGTTTCCAAGTCTCCGGTTCTATTTTGTTCATTTGTTTGTTTTGTTGATTAGGTTCTACCTATAGGTGAAATCATATGGTGTTTGTCTTTCACCACCTGGCTTATTTCACTTAGCTCAATGTTCACAGTTTCCATCCATGCAGTCTTGAAGGGCAGCAATATTTTCACTAATATTATCTCCAAGAACAAGGGATATAAAGGAAAGAAAAAATAAATGGGACTACATCAAACTAAAAAGCTTCTGCGTGGCTAAAGAAAACATCAACAAAATGGAAAGGGAACCAAAAGTTTGGGGAAATATATTTGCCAATGATACCTCAGACAAGGGTTTGATCTCCAAAATATATAAAGAACTCACACAACTCAACACTAGAAAGACAAATGATCCAATTTAAAAAATGGGCAAAGGACCTGAATAGACTTTTCTCCAAGGAGGACATATAGAGGGCCCATAGACACATGAAAAGATACTCAACATCACTAGCCATTAGAGAGATGCAAATTAAAATCACAATAAGGTAACACTTCCCACCGGTCAGAATGGCTATCATTAATAAATCAACAAACAACAAGTGGTGAGGTTGGGGAGAAAAGGGAACCCTAATACACTGTTGGTAGCAACGCAGACTGGTACAGCCACTGTGGAAGACAGTATGGAATTTCCTAAAAAAACTAAAGGTGGAACTGCCATTTGATCCAGTGATCCCACTGCTGGGACTATGCCTGAGACTCTTGAATCACCAATTCAAAGAATCTATGCACCCCAATGTTCACAGCAGCATTATTTACAATAGCCAAGTGCTGGAAATGGCCTAAGTGCCCATTAGTAAATAAGTGAATCAAAAAACTGATACATTTACAAGGTGGAATACTCTGCAGCAGAAGGAAAGAAGGAACTGAGACATTTATTGTAGCAATATATTTTGATATAAATAAGAGAAAAATAAACAGAACTAATCAAACTAAAAAGATTTCACACAGCAAAGGAAATCATCAACAAAATGAAAAGACAACCCACTGAATAGGAGAACATATTTGCCAATACATCTGATAAGGAGTTAATATCCAAAATTTATAAGGAACTTATAAAATTCAACACCAAAAAATCCCTAATTCAACACTAAAAACAAAACAAAACAATCCATTTAAGAAATGGGCTTAGGACCTGAATAGGTAATTTTCCAAAGAGGACACATGACTAGCAAAGGACATATGAAAAAATGCTGAATGTCACTAATCATCAAAGAAATGCAAACTAAACCACAATGAAATGTGAATCAACTCACACCTGTCGTAATGACTATCAATTCCACCTCTGGGAATTTATCCAAAGAAGCTTGAAACACTAATTGAAAAGAGTATTGCACCCTCATGTTCATTGCAGTATTATTTACAATCACCAACCTTTGGAAGCAGTCCAAGTGTCCATCAGCAGATGTGTGTATAACAAAGGTGTACTACGTTTACATACTGGAGTACTACTCACCTGTAAAAAGGAAGAAAACTTACCTTTTGCAACAGCATGGAAGGACCTGGAGAGCATTATGCTAAGTCAGTCAGAAAAAGACAAGTACCATATGATTTCACTCATATGTGGAACCTAATAAACAAAATAAACTAAGTAAAATAGTGACAGATTCATAGAGAACAGGCTGACAGATTTTGGCAGGGTTTAGGGAGGAGGGACTGAGCAAAAAATAGAAAAAACTCATGGACAAAACAAGTGCTGTTATTTCAGGGGATGGGGATAGGGGAGGATAAGGGGGGATAAATGGTGATGGATGGAGAGTTGATTTGGCGTGGTGAACACACAATGCTTTGTACAGACGATGTGGTGTAGAATGTGCACCTGAAATCTATATGATTTTATTAACCAGTGTCATCCCAATAAACTTAATAAAAGGGGGAAAATTGCTGAATAATGAATAGATATGTAGGGATTATAGTAATAGTTTGTTATTAGTCTTATTATGGTTAGTAGTACCTCCTTTTATAAGTTAGGTAAGTCATTTGGGACAAAGATTTATATTATAAAATAAAACTGATGGAAAATTGAGAAAATTGAAGCACAAAGTCTAAATAGTACCATTAATGACTAGGAGACCCCACATGGGGGCTAATGATGCACAGAACAGTAGGCACCACTGAGCTACGAAGCAGAGCCCCACTTTTCATTCTTCCTAAATACTTGTGAACTCATAAATAGTACCTTGCCACCGATCATAAATTGTCTTAACTTATCTCTTGGTTTTCCATCAGGAAACAATTGGCCTTTGTTTATTTTTTATCACTTTATTTACATGTTAGATATCAAAGTGCCATTTATTCACCACTAACCAGGGCAGGAGGCTGTGCAGGCACAGCCTCTGCTGCATTCCACCAGCTCCAGGGACTTGGAAGATGGTAGGAAGGTACTTTGGCTTATAAATTATGAGTGAGCACAAGCACTTTGATGACCCAGATAATATGCTAAATTCAGCACAATTGAGAACTCCATGGGGAATCTGAAAGCCTAAAGTTATTATTTGAAAGCTATCTTTAAATACAGTCCACCCTAGAGACAAATATGTGGAAGGGGCAGCCAGGGGTCATGGCCAAGGTCATGCAAAGGATCAGCTCCTTTGTTGGAACCCCATTTGAATTATAGGAAAGAAACTATTTCCCAGAAGGTCTCACCTTTCATCTATTTTCAGAAGTTTCTAGTTCCAGCTGTCTAATGCAGGTGGCATAAGGAAGCCAGAGGCCTGTTGTTTAATGGCAGAGCTAACGAGACTTGCAAACAGGCTATTTAAACAACACAACTGTAGTCTCATTTTATCTTGTTTCAAGACTCCAACGCCACCCAGGCACAGAGGCCTGCTGTCCTGCAAACACACAGTAGTAGGCCCTCTCATGTCAACATCTCCGAGGTCTTTCCACAGTTACAGTATAAAGCAGAGTCTGCCTCTCTGGCAGAATCAAGTAAGGATGTTCCTAGAAGCACGTGCCTTAGAGCAATTACAATCCCTCCCATCTGAGCTGATAATCACTCCACTCACCTGTGGTCCCAACTCTAGAAGTTCAGTAGACTCAGCTGGAGAGCTCTTAGAAACTGTAGATTCCCATGTACCACTTCAGACCAACCGGTGAGGAGGTTGGGGTCAGCAGTATGGTGGGAGTCAGGGAATTAGAATCCATATTTTAAATAATTCCAAAGGATTTTAATGGGACAACAAATGTTGGCCAAAACAAATTTTCTGAACTTTTTTTTTTCCCTCAACCAATCTAGGAACAAAATATCTACAGAATTTTAAATAAACATAATGTCTTAGAATACAAACTTCCAATTACATGACGAATAAATTCTGGAGATCTAACGTGCAGCACAGTGATTATAATTTATATTTTAATATAGTTAAAACCTCAAAGTTGCTAAGAGTTTAGATCTCAAATGATCACAGTACAAAAAGATATAGTTCTTATGTGATGTAATGACATTTTCCAATAAGTGTACCAAATCAACATGTTACATGTCAACCATATTTCTATAAAGCTAAAAATAATTTTAAATAAGCAGAAAAACTAATTACATGAGAAAAATTTCAGTTCAAAGTAGAAATTGATACCTTGAAAAAAAATCATGACAATAATCAGTTGGTAGATAGTCTTCATAAAGTATTTGCATAAGAAGCAACAAAACAAAGATAGCCAACCTATCAGATGCAGAGTTCGAAACACTGGTGATCAGGATGCTCAAAGAATTCATTGAGTTCTTTATGGTAAGAACATAAAAGAAGAAATGGAGGTCACACTAACTGAAATAAAGAAAAATGTACAGGGAACCAACAGTGAAGGGAAGGAAGCCAGGATTAAAATCAATGATTTGGAACACAAGGAAGAAATAAATATTTGACCACAACAGAAAGAAGAAACAAGAATTTGGAAGATGGTGGTGAAATAGGTGGGAATAGAGTCCACTTCCCCCTCCCTGCACAAGGTTGGGACACCTAGCCGATCTTCTGAGGAAGAGAGTGAACAGCCAATGGTATCTCAACATATATGAAGATTGGAGGCCAAAATTGTAGAGGACATCGAAAAATTAGACAGTAAGGAGAGTGCTTTGGGACAATAAGCTCCCTGGAATCAGTACAGGGACCAGAGCAGGGACCAGGATGGCTGCAGCCCAGGCCTGGTGCTTGCCATGTCTGCTGCAAGATTCTTGGGAGAGAGCCAGGTCAACAGCTCCCTCCCCTGCCAAACAAGGTTTGAGCAGCACCAGGAGGGACCTGGATGCTTGAAGTTGGGGGGGGGGGTGGGGGGGGTGGGGGCATAAGAATGAAGTGGCAAACACACAGGGGTAGTCTGTACTCACTGAGACTGTGGACAAAGGCTGGAAAGAGTTGGGCCATGAAGGGCCCTAACTTGGACAGTCCCTGGTCTGGTTGGAGAGTTGGGCTGTGTGAGAGGCCAGGTCCTTGCTTGGAGTGGCAGGCTTGAGCAGGAGGAATTTTTCAAAAAAGAAAAAAAAAAAAAGAGGCACTCAGCAGCTGTTTGAGGAATTCACCTGGGGCAGCCACCCCGGCCTCCTCCACCTGCGCCTGAGCAGCCTCCGCAGCCTCAGCCATGGGCCACCCCTGCTGCCAGGACCACGACTGCACCCCTAACTCCAGCCCCAGCAGCACAGGGTGCCCAGCTGTACCCCAACTCCAGAGGTGTGCCACCAACCCAGCCGCCCCCTCCTGGCCCTGGTTGCTGCCACAGCAGCTGCACTCAAACACGAAACCTCAGGGACAGTGTGCACCCAAACCTGTGGCCCAGTGCCAGTCCTACTCCAGTGTTGGAGGCCCAATGCCACGCCCCCAGTCCCAAGGGCGGAGCGTGCCAGCCCCTGCCACCCCAGTGGAGGCTGTGCATTCACACCTGAGGCCTTGTGGACAGTGCACACCCAAACCTCCCGCCCAGGGGCTGCCCATCCTTCCCCAGCAGAGGAGGCTGAGTGCTCGCGCCCACAGGACCTGAGAACAGTGCTCGCCTGACACCACTGCCCAGAGCAAGTGCGCCCAACCTCACCAATCCCCTCACAGCTTGCTGCAGCCAGGAAGGAGAAATGGTTTGCATTGTTTAAAGCCGCAGGAGGCTTCTTTTTCCCTCCCCCCTTCTTGTTTTGTTTTATTTTTTTTTAAATTCCTTCTTCCTTTCTTTGCTGCTTTCCCCTTCCTTCTTTCCTTCCTTCCTTCCTTCTTTCCTTCCTTCCTTCCTACTTTCTTCCTTCCTTTATTTATTTTTATTTTTTATTTTTTAATTCCTTCTTCCTTTCTTTCCTTCTTTCCTTTTTTATCCCTTCTTCCTTCCTTTCTTTCCTTCTTTTTTAAATCCCTTCATCCTTCCTTCCTTTATTTTTCTTTCTTTTTTATTCCCCACAAGTGAGACAATAAAACCTGGAGCTGTGAAAGGACCAGAGTTAGACCCAAAGAGGGGTTCCAACAACTGAGACAGTGAGACAAATTTCACTTTGCTACTACAGAGAACTTGCAAAGTATTGTATATTTGTATTATTTTTTCCATTATTCTTACATCTTTTATTTCATTAGATTTTTTTTATTTCTCCTAATTCTGTTTAGTCTTCTTCGCTTGGTTTGTTAAATTGCATTGTTTGACTGGTTTCCCTTGTTCTCTCTTTCATAGTGTATTTTTAATTTTCTTTCACTTCACTTGTGTTCCAATAGCACGCTACTCTAGATCCTGTACTTCCTATTCTTGTTATTCAGATCACACAGATTCTGTCATATGATTATTGTTCCATTACTATTGTAAACGATTGCTGTTTCATACAATTGTAAATACTAACAACACCTGTCTCAGACCTCATATCATGTCACTGTTTCTGGAACTTCAATACTGTTGTGGTTAACTCTATTCTCTCACACACTACACCTATTTTTTATCCTTTACTCTCACTTTACCTCACAATCTGAACTCCCACAAGCTCACTTCTTTCTACATCCAACTCATAGTCCTCCCCTTGCAACAAGAGTCTTATCTCTTTTCCACCCTTTCTAAAAAGTGGGTACTTCAGTGAAATATCATGGTTAACACTATACATACCCAAAGGATTTCCTATCTCTTCTTTATGGGTTGGTACTTTAGATACTATGGAATACATTCCCACTGTATTAAGCCATTTTTCCTCCCACTCCAACTGAACACAAACAAACAATGGGAAGACAAAGAAATAATCCCCAAATGAAAGGAAAGGAGGCAGCCTCAGAAAGAATGCTAAATGACCCTTGGCTGGTATAGCTCAGTGTATTGAGTTTGGGCCTGTGAATCAAATGGTTGTTGGTTTGACTCCCAGTCAAGGCACATGCCTGGGTTGTGGGCCAGGTCCCTAGTTGGGGACACATGAGGGACAACCACACATTAATGTTTCTCTCCCCCTCTTTTTCCTTCCCTTCCCCTCTCTCTAAAAATAAATGAAGTCTTAAAAAATGAATGATAAATGAAATAGAGGCAAGTGAACTATCAGATATTGAGATCAAAGCAATGGTTATCAGGACGCTTAATGAGCTCACAGAGAATTACCAAAAACTACAGGGAAACCACAATGAACTCACTGTAAACTATATCAACATGAAAAAGGAAATAGAAACTCTCAACAAGGGCTGAGAGGAAATGAAGGATACAATTTCTGAACTGAAGAACACAGAAGAAGGAATCAAAAGCAAGATCAATGAAGCAGAGGATCAGACCAGTAAGCTGGAGGACAAGGTAAAAAGAAATGCTCAGAAAGAGCAAGAAAAGGAAAAGAGACTCAGAAAAAATGAAGAGGGATTAAGAGAAATGCAGGAAAACATGAAAGGTAGTAATATCCATATAACAGGGATACCAGAAGGAGAAGAAGAAGAGCAAGGGATAGAAAACCTGTTTGAAAAAGTAATGATGGAAAATTTCCCTAATCTGATGAGAGAAAAAGTCACAGAAATCCAGGAAACACAGAGAGTCCCAATAAAGAGGAACCCAAAGTGGCCCACTTCAAGACACATCATAATTAAAATGGCAAAATTTCAAGATAAAGACAAAGTCCTAAAGGCAGTGAGAAAAAAACAGGAAGGAAAATAGAAGGGAGTCCTGATAAAACTAGCAGAAGACCTCTCAATGGAAACACTCCAAGCAAGAAGGGAAGGGCCAGAGATATCACAAGTAATGAAAACCAGAGGTCTGCAACCAAGACTACTTTATCCAGCAAGGCTATCAGTTAAAATAGAAGGTCAAACAAGAAGCCTCCCAGTATAGAAGCCTCAAAGAATATACCTTCTCCAAACTAACTCCATAAGACATGCTAAAGGTTCTTCTTTAAGAACAGAAAGAAAAACAGTGAGAGAGAGTGGAACACAGGTACAAAAAATGGCAATGAGTAAGTACCTATTAATAATAACCTTAAACATAAATGGATTAAATATCCCAGTCAAAAGACATAGAATAACAGAATGGATAAGAAAGCATGACCCACACATATGCTGCCTACAAGAGACCCACCTCAGGACAAAGACCCACACAGACTGAAAATGAAAGTCTAGAAACAAGTATTTCAAGCAAATGGACAGGAAAAAAGTCAGAGTAGCAATACTCATATCAGACAAAATAGATTTCAAAAAAATATCCACTAAAAAAACCCATAAGTTCACTTCATAATACCCAAGGGAAGACTCCATCAAGAAGACATAAACATTGTAAATATATATGCACTCAACATAGGAGCACCCAAATACACAAAGAAAATCTTGGAGGACTTCAAGAAAAATATTGACAGCAACACAATTATAGTAGGGGATTTTAACACTTCACTGTCCAAAATGGACAGATCTTCCAAACTAAATATCAACAAAGATATTCTGGCATTAAACAATGCCCTAGATAAAATGGACCTAACAGATATATATAGAGAAAGCCTTTGATCCCAAAGAAACTAAATATGCATTGTTTTCAAATCCACATGGAACATTTTCAAAAATAGACCACATGATAGGACACAAAAAAAGCCTCAACAAATTCAAGAAAGTTGAAATCATATCAAGCATTTTGTCTGACCACAGGGGCCTAAAACTAGAAACCAACCTTAAGGAAAAAATCCCCAAACGCTCAAATTCATGGAGATTGAATAGCATGCTATTAAACATTGAATGGGTCAACAAGGACATTAGGGAAGAAATCAAAAAGTTTTCAGAAACAAATGAAAATGAACTCACAATAACCCAAAACTGATGGGACATAGTGAAGGCAGGCCTGAGAGGGAAGTTTGTAGTGATACAGGCCTCTCTAAAAGAGATAGAAACATTTCAAATAAACAATCTAACACTATGCCTACAAGAACTCAAGGAACAACAACAAAGACAACCCAGACCAAGTAGAAGGAAGGGAATAACCAAGATCAGAGAAGAATTAAATGACATAGAGACTAAAAGCACATTCTAAGGATCAATTAACCCAGAAGCTGGTTCTTTGAAAAGATAAACAAAATGGACAAGCCTTTAAGCAGGCTCATGAAGAAAAAAAGAGACAGGACCCAATAAATAGAATCAGAAATGAAAGAGGAGAGATTAAAACTGATACCACAGAAATACAAAGGATTGTAAGAAATTACTACAAAGAATGCCAAGAAATTTGAAAACCTGGGTGAAATGGACAAATTTCTAGAAAAATATAATCTTCCAAAACTCAATGAAGAAGAAGCAGTAAGCCTGAATAGACCAATAACAGCTGACGAAATCAAAGCAGTAATCAAAAACTTCTGACACACCAAAGCCCTGGACCAGATGGTTTCACAGGAGAATTTTACAAAGTATTTAAGGAATAGCTAACCCCTATCCTTCACAGATTATTGCAAAAAATTCAGGAAGATGGGAGACTCCCAAGCTCTTTTTATGAAGCCAATATCATCGTAATCCCAAAACCAGATAAAGACATAACAAAAAAAGAAAACTTCAGGCCAATATCACTGATGAATATAGACACTAATATCCTCAAGAAAATATTGGGAAACTGCATCCAATAATATGTTAAAAAGATCATACACCATCATCAAGTGGTTTTCATCCCAGGGATCTAAGTATTGTACAACATTCCCAAATCAATAAATGTAATATATCACATAAAGAAAACAAAAGACAGAAAACACATGATCATATCCATAGATTCAGAAAAAGCATTTGATGAAGTGAAGCACACATTTATGATAAAAACACTTAATAAAGTGGGAATAGAGGGAGTATTTCTCAACATAATAAAGGCCATGTATGAGAGACATACAGCCAACATCATACTCAATGGGAAAAAACTAAAAGCCTTCCCACTAATATCAGGAACAAGACAAAAATGTCTGCTTTCACCACTCCTATTCAACATAGTATTGGAAGTCCTGGCCACAGCAATCAGACAAGAAAAAGAAATAAAAGGCATCCAAATTGGAAAGGAGGAAGCAAAACTGTCCTTTTTTGCAGGTGACATGATACTGTACAGGGAAAATCCAATGGACTGCACCAAAAAACTACTCAACCTAATAAGTCAATTTGGCAAAACAGTGGGATACAAAATCAGTATTCAAAAATGAAAAGCATTTTTGTACAACAATGAAATATCAGAAACAGTAATCAGGAAAAAAATCCCATTTCATATAGCAACAAGAAAAATATAGTACCTAGAAATAAATCTAATGAAAGAGGTAAAAGACCTATACTCAGAAAACTATACATCATTGAAGAAAGAAATTAAGGAAAACACATACAAATGGAAGCACGTATCATGCTCATAGATTCAAAGAATTAACATCATCAAAATGTCCATACTACCCAAAACAATTCATAGATTCTATGCAGTCCCTATTAATGTGTTGATTACATATTTCACAGATACAAAGCAAACATTTCAAATATTTATGTGGAACCATAAATCCCTCCAAATAGCTGCAGCAATTTTGAGAAAGAAGAACAAAGTAGGAGGGATCACAGTACCTGGCATCAAACTGTATTACAAGGCCACTGTAATCAAAACAGCCTGGTACTGGCATAAGAACAGACAAATAGATCAATGAAACAGAATAGAGAGCCCAGAAAGAAACCCAAGTTTCTATCATAAAATACTATTTGCCAAAAGGGGCAGAAACATAAACTGGAGTAAAAACATCCTTTTCAACAAACTGTGTTGGGAGATCTGAACAGCTCCATGCAAAAAAAAAAAATGAAACTTGATCACCAAGTTACAGCATGCACAAAAATAAGTTCAAGGTGGATAAAAGACTTAAATGTAAGTTGTGACAACATAGAAGTCCTAGAGAAAAACATTGGCAGGAAAATCTCAGACATTCTATGCAGCAACATCTTCACTGATATGTCCCCTAAAATAAGGGACATAAAGGAAAAAATAAACAAATGGGACCTCATCAAATTAAAAAGCTTCTGCATCACCAAAGAAAACAGCATTAAAATGAAAAGAGAACCAACTATATGGGAAAACATATTTGCCAATGATACCTTAAGCAAGGGTTTGATCTCCAAAATATATAAAGAATTCACAGGATCCCACTCCAGCAAGACACAAAACCTAATTAAAAAATGGGCCAAAGACCTGAACATACACTTCTCCAAGGAGCAAATACAGAGGGCCCAGAGACATATGAAAAGATGTTCAGTGTCACTAGCTATCAGAGAGATACAAATTAAAACCACAATGAGATAACACTTCACACTAGTCAGAATGGCCATCATAAACAAGTCAGCAAATGTGTTGGAGAGGATGTGGAGAAAAAGGAACCCTACTATACTGTTGGTGGTAGTGCAGACTGGTACAGCCACTGTGGAATACAGTATGGAATTTCCTCAGAAAACTAAAAATGGAACTGACTTTTGACCCTGCAATTCCACTGCTGGGATTATATCCCAAGAACCCTGAAACACCAATCCAAAAGAACCTATGCACCCAGTGTTCATAGCAGCACAATTTTCAATAGCCAAGTGCTGGATGCAACTGAAGTACCCATCAGTAAATGAGTGGATCAAAAATCTTTGGTACATTTACACAATAGAATGTTATACAGCAGAGAGAAAGGAGTGCCTATCCTTTGCAACAGCATGGATGGAACTTGAGAACATTATGCTAAGTGAAGTAAGCCAGGCAGTGAGGGACAAATACCATATGATATCACCTTTAACTGGAACATAATCAACAAAAGAGAAAAAGCAAGCAAAGTATAATGAGAGACAGAAATTAAGATCAATTTGACAGTAACCAGAGGGGAGGTGGGAGGGGATAATGAGGGGAAGTGTTTTCAGGAACTCCTATGAGGGATGCAAGGACAAAACTACTGGCAAGGATGGAAGCAAAGTGGGGAGGTAGGTTTGGCTGGGGTGGGGAGAGTGGTTGAGGGAAAATGCAGACAACTGTAATTGAACAAGAAAATAATTATTAAAAAATAAAACAAGAATTCAGAATAAAGAAGGATAGTGTTAGAAGACTGTGGGACATTTCCAAACATGTCAATATCTGAATCATATGGATACCAGAAGGATAACAGAAGGAACAAGAAATTGAAAACTTATTAAAAAAATAATGTAAGAAAGCTTCCCAAAACGAAATTGACATACAAGTCCAGGAAACACAGAGAGTCCCAAACAAGTTGAACCCAAAGAGGGTACACCAAGGCACATCACAACTGAAATGCAAAAGTTAAAGATTAAGAGAGAATCTTAAAAACAGCAAGGGAAAGGCAGAGTTATGTACAAACAAGTATCCATAAGACTATCAGCTGATTTCTCAAAAGAAACTTTGCCAGCAAGAAGGGACTTGAAAGAAGTATTCAAAGTGATGAAAAGCAAGGACCTACAATCCAGATTACTCTATCCAGCAAAGCCATCATTCAGAGTGGAAAGACAAATAAAGTGATTCCCAGGCAAGGTAAAGCTAAAGGAGTTCATCATCACCAAGGCATTATTATATTAAATATCAAAGGTACTTATTTAAGTAAAAGATCAAAACTATGAACATTAAAGGAGGAGAAACTTAGAAACCTCAGGGACAACTTTGAACATTCTAACATCGAATCATAGAGGTGCCAGAAGGAGAAGAGGAAGAGCAAAAAGTTGAAATCTTATTTTTAAAAATAATGGAGAACTTCCCCAACCTGGTAAAGGAAATATACTTCCAGGAAGTCTAGGAAGCTCAGAGAGTCCCAAAGAAGTTGAACTCAAGCAAGCACACACACAGGCACATCATAATTACATTACCCAAGATTAAAGATAAGGAGAGAATCTTAAAAGCAACAAGAGATAAGGAGACAGTTACCTACAAAGAGGTTCCCATCAGACTGTCAACTGATTTCTCAAAAGAGATCTTGCAGGCAAGAAGGGGCTGGAAAGAAGTATTCCAAGTCTTGAAAGGCAAGGGCCTACATCCAAGATTACTCTATCCAGCAAAGCTATCATTTAGAATGGAAGGGCAGATAAAGTGCCTCCCAGAAAGGTTCAGTTAAAGGAGTTCATCATCACCAAGCCCTTATTATGTGAAATGTTAAAAGGGCTTGTCTAAGAAAAAGAAGATGATCAGAAATACAAACAGTAAAATGACAACAAATTCACAACTGTCAACAACTAAAGCTAAAAAAAAAAACTAAGCTAACAACTGGAAGAGGAACAGAATCACAGAAATGGAGATCACTTGGAGGGTTATCAGTGTGGAGGAGGTTGGGGAAGAATGAGGGAAAAGGTACAGGGGTTAAGAAACGTAAATGGTAGGTACAAAACAGACAGAGGGAAGTTAAGTATAGTATAAGAAATGAAGATGCTGAAGAACTTATATGTATGACCCATGGATATGAACTAAGGTGGGGGGATGCTGGTAGGAGAGGAGGGTGCAAGGTAGAGGGGAATAAAGGGAAGAAAAAAATGGGACAGCTGTAATAGCATAATTATACAATATTCTATAAAAATAATAATTTTGCTATAACTTAAAAAAATAAAAAATAGGAAAAAAAGGCAACAAACTCACAACTACCAACAACTGAATCTAAAAAAAATAAACACCTATCTAAACAAACATCTAGAATAGGACAGAATCATAGGAATGGAGATCATTTAGAGGGTTATCAGCTGGGAAAGGGAAGTGGGAGAATGGGGGAAAAGATGCAAGAATTTAAAAGCATAATTTGTAACTACCAAATAGAGAGGGGGATGTTAAGAATGGTATAGTAAATGGTGAATTGGAAGAATTTATATATATGACCCATGGATGTGAACTGATGGAGGTGGGACTGCTGAAGGGATGGAGGTTACAGGGTGGAGGAGTCAAAGAGGGCAAAATTGGGACAACTGTAATAACAATAAAATATACTTAAGAAAAAAACATAAAATAAGTGTTATAAAACAAGGTGATTTTGAAGTCCATTAAAATTTTTGTGTTGAATGTTAGAAGTATCACACTTTCTAATGTCTATGTTAACATAGTAGATAACAATTTAAAAGGGATACATTTTCTTTGTTAAAGTATACTTTATTGATTATGCTATTACTGTTTTCCCAATTTCCCTCTTTATCCCCGCTCTGCCCTGCACCCCTCAGCCCTCCAGTGTTCCTCCCTTAGTGCATGTCCATGGGTTGTTTATATAAGTTCTTTGAGTCTTCTATTTCCTATACCATTCTTAACCTCTCCATGTCTATTTTATGCCTATGAATTATGCTTCTTATTCCTTGTACCTTCCCCCCTATTATTTCCCTCCCCACTGAAAAATCTCCATGTGATGTTCATTTCTCTGATTCTGTTCCCATTCTAGTTGTTTACTTAGTATTTGTTTTCATTGTTGTTTTTTATAATTTCAGTTGTTGATAGTTGTGAGTTTGTTGTCACTTTATTGTTCATAGTTTTTGATCTTCTTCAATTTTTTAGATAAGTGCCTTTAACATTTCATATAATAAGAGCTGATAAAGAACCTCTTTAACTTGACCTTATTTGGGAAGCACTTTATCTGCCCTTCCATTCTAAATGATAGCTTTGCTGTATAGAGTAATCTTGGATGTAGGTGTTTGCCTTTTATGATATCAAGTACTTCTTTCCAGCCCCTTCTTGCCTGCAAGATTTCTTTTGAGAAATCAGCTGATAGCCTTAAGGGCAGTCCTTTGGAAGTAACTGCCTCCTTTTTTCTTGCTGCTTTTAAGATTCTCTTTATCTTTAATCTTGGGTAGCTTAATGATGATGTGCCTTGGTGTGTTCCTCTTTGGGTTCAATTTCTTTGGGACTCTCTGGGCTTCCTGGACTTCTGGGAAGTCTATTTCCTTTGCCACGTTGGGGAAGTTTCCCTTCATTATTTGTTCAAATAAATTTTTCAATTTCTTGCTGTTGTTTTTTGCCTTCTGGAACCACTATAATTCAAATATTGGAATGTTTAAAGTTGTTCCAGAGGTCTCCAAGCCTCTCTTTGTTTTTTTGAATTCTTGTTCTTTCATTCTGTTATAGTTACATGTTTATTTCTTTTTTTTGTTCCAAATTATTGACTTGAGTTTTGGTTTCCTTCCTGTTACTGTTGGTTCACTGAATATTTTGCTTTATTTCAGTTTGGGTAGTCTTCATTTGTTCTTTCATTTTTAGACCAAGTTCAATCAGTTCTGTGAGCATCTTGATTACCAATCTTTTGAATTCCACATCAGGTAGGTTGGCTATCTCCTCATCGCTTAGCTCTTTCTCTGGAGTTTTGCTCTGTTCTTTCATTTGGGATATATTTATGTCTTGGCACACCTGTTAATTTGTAAGGGGGTGGGGCCTTAGGTATTTGCCTAGGCAGGGCAAACCCTCTTTGCTGCTTTTTGGTGCTGCCTGGGCGGAGGGGTCAGAGAGGGAACAATGCAGTTTGCTTGCTGGGCCTAGCCCAACTTTCCAACAAACTCTCATGTGACGCTGGGAGTTTCCCCCACTGTGGCAATCCCTGCCATAGTCCACAGTCAGCTCTGATTCTCAGTTTCCCATTCAGCCATCCCCACCCTCTCAGTCTGCCACCTCGCTGAGGGTCCTTTCAACTAGCCCCGCCTGTGTGGTCCACTGCCTTGTTCCCCTGGTTCTCTCCAACTGCCTATCTGCCCATCTCCCTCCTACCCGTCTGGTTGACTTGTTTCTTTAATTCCTTGCTTGTCAGAGTTCCATGCAGTTTTATTTTCTGGCACTTCTGGTTGTTTATTGTTTTTAGATTGTTTATTATCCTCCTTTTGGTTGTTCGAGGAAGTGAGGGGTTTCTACCTATGCCTCAATCTTAGCCAGAGCTTCAAAAGGATACATTTTCAAATAATTGCTCTAATTTCCATACATTGAAAATTCACTTTTGAATATGCTCTAACTTCTGACATAAACCTTTGTATACTCTTTACACATATTTTCCAAGTGTTTAACTAAATCCAAATAATGTTGTCTTTCATCTTGATGTTTTAAAATACTCTAGATCCTTGAATTTCAAAGTTTGATCCATGAATCAAAAGGTCTGTTATCATCTGGGAGTTTTTTAGAGATATAGAATTTCAGGTACCACTGTGCCCTACCAAATCCCAATTTGCTTTTTAAGGATGTGACTAGATTATTAGTACCCTCATTAAAATTTGAGAAGTACTACAATATGCACTCTCAAGATGAAATGACTTGTCCAACCTTTCCACATTTTTTGCCTGAAGGATCAAAATATTTCATAATTAGAACCAAGGCTATTGCAAAATTTGTTATAGTCTTTCCTTTGTGTTTAGGTAAGTGCAAGGACAACTAGGCAGGATCATGAATTTGGAAAATGTATGTAGTTTAGCTTTTCTCAATTTATCTGTAACTTAGAGACAGTGTCCTAGATAGGGGAATGGATGGTCTAAAGAAATTCAATGTCCTTTAAATAAATCACAAAGTCACTAAATAGGTGAAAGTACAAATAAAAAACTCTTCTGAATTTTCATGAAATGACTTAAAGTAACCTAAATATGGCAGTTCAATTTTAAAACAATAGGCAAGTCCTGAGTTTCAAGGATAAAAATGAAGGTGATTGCCAGAAGTTATTTTTCTTTAGCCTAAGATTAGTCAAATGCTCTTTTTAAAAAGGTCTTGTGCTTTATTAGTAATTGTAGAGAAATATTCAAATGAAGATGAACAAACATCTCTATGATTCATAAGGACATAATATTGACTTTTCTGTTTCCTTTACCTCCAGGCACTGATTTCAAAGAATAATTCAATTGTATTGATGACTCATAAAAAACACAATATTAAAAATGCTTTGTGGATATAAAAACATTTCTTCCCAGGGGCTCAAACTGCTTTCTAGACATTATCTCATTAATTGTTCCCTTAAATCTTTCTCATTGATTTTTATATTTTTGAACCCACACGTTCAGTTTTTTGCATATGAAGGAACGAGACCACTTCAATTAGAATTTGAGATCTTAAGCATTTTTAAAACTGCGATGCTATATTTCACCTGACAAAGGGTTACTGCAGTGACTTCAAAAAAAACAAAGCCCTCTAATAATATAATATATTTATTTATGTATGAACTAGCTACAAGTTCTGAGGATGTCTTGGGCAGATTATATCAGGAAAGTAAGTATTTGACTAATGTACCTTGACTGTAACAGCCAGGAAAGATCTGTCAGAAGCCTATAGATGTGCAAATATCTCATTTTGAAAGGAAAAAATGTCAGTGTACATTATTAAATAAGCTAACTGAAAAAAATAATCAGTGATCACTAGAGACCAGTACAGGTTTGCCAAACACAAGGTAATTCCAAATCAGCTACATTCCTGATTTTGACAGAATTACTAGTTTGGTAGAAGAAGGCAATTCATACATGCTATAAAATTCAACTAATCCTGATAACTATTCTTCATGAGCACTCCCTATGTGCCAGGAACAATGGAGGGGAAGCAGTTTATAAACATCTTATTAAGTCTTTTGAAACCTATGAGAAAGTATTATTACTGAAAATTTGTGTATGAGGAAAATAGTCCACAGCCACAGGCTGTTCCCAAAGGTAATCTTTCTGTGCATCACATTGTACTATTTTGGACAAACCCAATTAGCTTGTGAAATTATATGGTCAATTGTTTTCCACCTGAGTGATGTAACACTTTATTCACAGTTTCTGTTATAGTATTTCTGTTTGAAAGAAAAGATATTCAAACAGAGTAAGATGATAAGAGTAAGCAATAACCACAATGGCATGCCAGCTGACACACATTAGGATGGCTATTACCAAAAAAAACAAAAAAACAAAAACAAAACAGAAAACAAGTGTTAGAGGGGATGTGGAGGAATCAAACCCTTGTGTACCTCTGGTGGGAATGTAAAATGGTACATCTGCTGTGGAAAACAATAAGATGGTTCCTCAAAAAATTTAAAAATAGAACTACCATATGATCCAGTAATTCCATTTCTGTATACATATCTGAAAGAATGAGAAGCAGTGCCTCAAAGAATCTGCACAGTTAAAAATGAACAAGGTGGTTTTTTTTTAGTTTATATTATGCATGATTTTTGGCATATGGAAAAAGAGCAAAGAGCAAAAGAATGAAAATTAATGGCTAGAAGATTTTAAAAATACTTATCATTGGTCTCTATCAAGGTTAAATCTTTCTCATTGGATTAGAAACATAACATAATGGAGGGATATAAAGACAAATGGTAATAGTGCTATCACTTATCAGCTGTGACTTATATAATGTCATCTTTTGATGTTACTGAGGCACAATCTTCTCATCTGTAGGAGAGGTGAGTAATATCTATCTTTGCCCCTCTCCTAGGCTGTCATGAAGATACAAATGGGAAGTGATTTGTAAACTTGTAAATCCTCTTTGAGGATGTTTCATCCGATTCCACTGGTTTTACTCCAATCCGTGTGCTTTTGTCTCCGCTTTTTGATTCCAGTTCTCATGGTTCTGTTGTATTCATGCATTCAACTGCCTCTACTTGAATGTCTCAGGGACCCTCAAAGTTGAAATGTTCCAAATTGGATTCATTATTCTCCCATCAGCCCTTATTTGTTGTATGGCATCATCCTCTAATGGGCTCCTTCCCTGCAAATGATTTTTACATCTATCAAAGTCAAAATCCTGTCCATTTTCTTGCTTACCTTTACACCTATAATTTCTTGGAGTCTCAGGTGCCTTCAGGGTGGTATGGCTGGAGAGCATTATGCTAAGTGAAATAAGCCAGGCAGTGAAAGACAAATATCATATGATCTCACTTATAAGTGGAACCTAATCAACAAAACAAACAAGCAAGCAAAATATAACCAGAGACATTGAAATAATGAACAAACTGACAGTAACTGGAGGGAAGTGGGGAGGGGATAATGGGAGAAAAATGGGGAAGGGTTGTCAAAAAACATGTATAAAGGATCCATGGACAAAGCCAAAGTGAGGAAGGATTGAGAGTAGGTGGGGCAGGGGAAAGTGGTGGCAGGAAAATGGAAACAACTGTACTTTAGCAACAATACAAGAATTTAAAAAATAAAATAGTTAATATATTTATAATAGAAAAACAAAAAAACCCACAAAAATTTCTAGGAATCAAAAAAGACTCCAACCACTTTTATTTGTGCTGTGGGGCTAAATTTATACCCTACCATATCCAGGAAGCCTTCCTTGATAGCCCCAAACCCACATCAGATATGCATACACTATGATTCCACACATTTATTACACTATCAAATCACCTATCACAATGGGAATTACCTGTTTATCAGAATTCCCAATTAACCTGAAAGCCTAGGGGAAAGATACAAACTACATCCATTTTACCACTCTGTCATATGCTTATATGGCATAGCCTTCTATTGGCCTACAGTGCAGCAGGTGTTGGGATGTGAATTGTGAACAAAATAGGCATGTTCCCTGCTCTCATAAAGACTCCCATCTAGATGGGAGACAGACAATAATAAGTGAAACAAAATTTTGGAAATGGGTAAATGTTAGGGCAATAATGAGCAGGGTCTGGTTTACATAGTACTGAGGAGAGGAGGCCTACTTTAGACAATCATCAAAAACCTCTCTGTAAAGGTGTCATTTAAGCCAGAACCTGGTCATTGAGAAGCAATCACCTGTGTCTTGGGCAGAGAGGAATGTCCACATAGACATCTATGAAGACCTGCAGTCAGAAAAGGATGTGAGGAGTTTGGAGAATTAAAAAACAAACAAGCAAACAAACAAACAAACAAACAAACAAAAAACTAGTGTGAATACTATTTAGGAAAAGGAGAGAGTGGTTTGGATGAAGGAGGACAGAAAAGCACGGGTCATGCCATTTCCCTTATTCTTGATTTGCAGGACAATTGAGATCTCTGAAAGGTTTTAAACAAGGACAAAATAGACATGACCCAATTTAATTCTTTAAAAAAAGAGTATGCTGACCAACTCTGAAAACCAGCAACTAAGGAAAAATATGCAGGTGCTTATCCTCTTTCCTTGTATGGACTATATTTTAGAGTAACCAAATAGCCCTACTTGATGAAAAAAGTTCTTTACATAAAAATTTTAGTTATTAAATGTAGGTAAAATGATAGAATTTTGAAAACACCATTTTACAACTACCAAATGAAATAACTCATTCAGATTAGAGTTATTAATGGACAGAATCACTGTATGGAAGGTTTTGTGGGACCTTTACCATGCGTGGAAATAAGACATGTAGTATGAATATGAAGTACATAGAGACTATAAAAGAAGTGTTTTTGCCAAAAAAAAATTGAGTTAGAAATTATTTAAACTTTTACACTTAAGTTAAACCAAATTGTTTCTAAGACAAGTCAACAGTATGGAAAAATAAAAGGAGAGAGCATGCAATAGTTATGTACCTAAGAAATACAACAACACAGGGTAATTTGCAGACCTTGAATGTCTCTTGATTCACACAAACAAGCCAAGAGTAACATTTCTTATACAAGTGGAAAAATTTCAACATGGACTAGGTGTGAGATGATACCACAGAATTATTGTTTATTATACAGGAAGTATAATAGCATTATACTTATGTAAAAGTCCATATTTTTATAAATGTATAATAAAATAGGTATACAATAATATAAAATGGGTTTTATATTAAAATACTCTAAAAGTTGGAGTTGGGGGTGGGAGGGCAGGTACACAAAGCAAGCATATTCAAATCTTGGTAGTTTTGGAATTTAAAAAGATCAATCCTATTTGAAGAGAGGAGAAGGGTCCCAGAGTGTAAGTAGAAAAACCACTCTTCCAGTCCACAAGGAAAATGATGGTAACTTGGACTGAGGGGAACAGCATGTATTCGGCCCTCAGTAAAGATTGTGTGAAATGAAGCAATGATAATGATATAAGTTTTACACATGTACAAATTTTTAAACAATTGTAATAAAGTAGAATGTGTTCTTTTTGAAAATCACATTAACTTCAAAGCAAAATTTATTTGGAAGAGAGCTTCTATGCTTGGGAAACCTAAAACTGTTCAGGTCATACTCTGCCTAAAGAAATCTTTCCCTATCAGACTGGAATTTGAACATATGGGTATTTGGAATTCCTGATAAAAATTGTTGTTGCTAAGAGTCCTTGGTTGGAAATGACTACAGTGATTGTTTTCTCAAATTAGCAAGCCTGAGAAAAGTCAGCCATGTAAATAAATGGCCCTGCTCTCACATGATTTACCTGCTAAGGTGTTCTCCCTGGGATATATAAGAATAATGCTATTTCAGTGTATGGACGTATGTATGTATCTAAGTTTCTTGCACAAAACTTCAATGTTATTTTCTTAAAATTTCATTATTTGACTTGATCAAAATGTAATGCTCTGGGTTTGTTCTTTGTCCACTTTATTCATTGGAGACTTCAGCTAAGTACCCTTAGCTTTGTGTAGCCAGATCTTTGTTTAGTGATAACCACATCTAGTGGTTTCAAACAAACCCACACTGGCTAGACTGAAAGCTGAGAAAGGTGTGACCTCTCCTTCCTGGAGAGACTCTGACTTGTGTCAAACTCATTTCATGAAAGCAAACTTGGCCACTCTCCCGGAGGTCAGGCTTCAAATTTTTACTTTCTCGAATTGTTGATTCTGGGAAAGGTCTCTCTCTTTGCATATTGCTTTATTTTTACTTATTTATTTATTTTTATTGTTGTTCGACTACACCAGTTACAGACCAAGTGACAGAATACAAAAGATGCCATTTTCAACCCCCAAATGAAATAACTGATTCAGATAACAATCATGCTTGGACAAAGCTACTAGATGAAAGGTACTAGATAAAGCTGCTAGCTGACTAAGGGATGTCATTATTAAGGGTCAGGTTGCAGAATGCTTGTGAGGGAGAGTTGTCCAAGCCTGGAGAGAAACAGGGCCACAAGCAGCATGAGACAACTTTCCCGGGTGCAGGGTGGTCCCAGGGAGTGGGGGCTGAGTGATCATCTGAGTCTCCAGACCTTGAAGAGAAAAGACAAATATTTGTGTGCTAATATTCACTACAAATACTCTCACCTGGCAATGCCACCCCTTAGGAATTTATTCTGATTGAATAAAGGTAGAAAGAGCCCAAACACCAACCATAGGAGATTTGCTTAAAAATGACATTAGATCTGTACAATAGATCACTTTGCAACTACTAAAAAAGAAAATAAAGGACTATATTTACCAATTTTAAATTATGTCCATTGTATATATAAGTGAAAAAATAGGTTAACCAGTAGTGTGCATGGTAAAATATTTTTATACAAAATGGAATCTTTTTATATGGCACTTTCTGAAAGAATTTTTCTGAAAGGCAATAGGTGTTTATCGGGGGATATTGTTTCTTGTGTTCTATATTCTCCTTTGCTTATTTGACTTTCTACTTTTCTAAAATGCATTTCTTACATACACTAGAAGAGGTGAACAATTACCTATTGTGGCAAATCTATACATTTAAAGAATAAAGTGCATTGTAAGAGACAACAGAAAATCTATGTTTGGGGAAATAAAGAAAAAAGTGGGTTCTAATGTCAACTCTTTTTTCTGAGGTAATGAGTATACATAACAAAGTATTCCAAACTGGTTCCATGGGATGTTCAGAAATGTTTTGGGAGGGAGCGAGGAGGAGATAATGGGAGGGAAGGAGATTAGTTTGTACTAAAATATTAGGAGAAACTGAGGACTATAAATTTAAATATAGATTTTTTTTCACTGCAGAATTTCTTAGAACCCTAATTATATTAAAGTTTAGAGTTGTAGAAGAGAAAGTTTCAAGAGAAATAAATATTATTTGACCATTGAACCCTTTGCTTCTTTTTTTGTTTGTTTCATTAATAACTCAATGGGACATAGTTTGGGGACCCTGGCACCATGAAGACTGGGGCAGAGGTCATGAGGTGAGATCTATTTGGTGTTACCTAGTCTTGTGAAGCAGCAGTTTCCTTTAGTTTTAGCTTCTTCATTTGTAAAATGAGGGCAGTACAGCCTAGTTTTAGATATGAGTGGGAGGCAGATAACTTCCATTTGTGTAAGGCCTCTCAGTTTCTGAAGCAACTTGTTTGCATATGCCATTTAGGAATCATTGCAATGAAATATTTCTAAATGTGCCTTGGAAGCCTCTGTCACAACTCAACGTCTTTCCAGCGGCGTGAAAGTAGTTGTATACACACATACAGCCACGAGTGTGGCTGTGTTTGACACAGGCTGTATTTTGTTAACAAAAACAGTCAGTGGCTGTAGTTTGCCAATCCTAGGTAGTCCACTGAGGAAAGACACCAAGAACTTGTTTCTGACATGGGATTTCTGGATCTGTGTACCCTTCACGTTTCCATAGACAGAGGTTCCTTAACCAAGTGTCCTTTACTAACTGCAGAATGAATGTATTTCTCTCCTGCCATCACCTCCAAAAGCAAATAACAAGGTTGGGACTACAACAGTGACGAAAGACAAGGGACATGTACAGTCATTTATACTTAATGAAACCAAGTTATGGTTGTTTTTCTGCTTAAAATTAGGAATATTTGATAATTCATACTAGTAATTTGGAGAAGGACAGCTTTAAGTACATTTACTTTTAACATCATTACTTATCATTTGTGAAGTGACAGATAGATAAAAATTGTTGTCTCAATTAATTAAAAGAAATAAGCTCCTAGGAGAAAAGAAATGTACAGAGTTTTGGAGACACTCTTTAGTCTGTGTTATCATGTACCAATATTTTAAATGTTAGATTGAACTAATTAAATATCAGCTATTTAGCCAAATTAGTAAAAAATACTGAATCACTTTCTTAGTACCAACATATCTAAGATGTTATACTTATAAAACCTTAAGTGCAGATTCATAATTTTTAAACATGTATCTTCAGATTGGAGTCCCATGTCTATACCATTGCTCTTTCTGGATCACATTTGACTTTTATGTTTGTGGGATAGTAGCCAGTTCATTGAGGTGCTTGGTTGAAATTTCAGATTTTGGTTGTGACAAAAGAAACAACCATTTCACATCCACCAATGTGGACATTTTAAGCATATCTGACAGAAAATTGAGCTGTAGTGATCATTCTATTATATTAACATGAATAAAATTGCTACATAATTTAATTTTAAGGAGTTCAACATTCATTTGGCTGTTGTATAAAGCCTGACTACCCATTCTTCTGGTCAAGGCCCTCCACAAGCAGGTGGTAGTCTTTCAAAATGTTACCCACCTCCTTCTAGCCACCTCTGTGATGCGCCCATCACTGTTCCCAGACATGCCACATTGTCTCACCTATTTGCCTTCTTCCTCTCCTTTATGAAATTCTGAGAGTCTTTAAATTCCAGCTCAAGTTCTTCCCAGAAGAAATCTTCATAGATGATTTCTTATCTATGAAAGTGATAGTTTCATCTTATGAATTCCTGAAGCATTTACTCTTGCCATGAGTCATTTCTCACCTAACAGATATAACACTTGGGTTGTTTTAAGATATATTTCACTGATCATGCTATTATAATTGCCTAATCAAGAAAAGATTTCCCCTTTACTTCCCTCAGCCATGCATGCCCCCTCCCACCAGTATTCCTCCCACCCTTAGTTCATATCCATGGGTCATACATAAAAGTTCTTTGACTTCTCCATTTCCTATATTATTCTTAACCTCCCCCTATTTGTACTTACCATTTATGCTTCTTATTCCCTGTACATTTTTCCCATTCTCCTCCTGACCCCTCACCCCAATAACTCTCCACGTGAGCTCCATTTCTATGATTCTGTTCCTCTTCCAGTTATTTGCTTAGGTTTTTTTTTGTTGTTGTTTGTTTCTTTTTTAAGGTTTGGTTGTTGATAGTTGTGACTTTGTTGTCATTTTACTGCTCATAGTTTTGTTCATCTTTTTCTTAGATAAGTCCCTTTTAACATTTCATATAATAAGGGCTTGGTGATAATGAACTCCTTTAACTCGACCTTATCTGGGAAGTACTTTATCTGCCCTTGCATTCTAAATGATAGCTTTTCTGGATAGAGTAATCTTGGATATAGGTCCTTGCCTTTCATGACTTTAAATACTTCTTTCTAGCCCCTTCTTGCCTGTAAGTTTTCTTTTGAGAAATAACTGGAATTGCCAGAAAATCAAACTGTATGGAAGTACAACAAAGGGGTTAAAGAAACATTCAATCAGACTGGTAGGAGGGGCAGAAATGGGCATCCAGGGTGGAGAAGACTCATGGCAAGGTGGTGGTTGGAGGATAGGCCAGGCGAGGCAGTGGTTGGCAGACCGAGCAGTCCCACATTTGTGTGTGAGACAAACTGAGCAGCCCAGGGTTCTAGCATGGGAAAAGAAAGCCTTGAAACCTCTTGTTGTAAAACCCTATAAGGGTCATGGTGGTGAGAGAAACTCTGAGCCTCACAGCCAAGTTCATTGGAGAGAACCACAGAGTCCTAGAGCATACACAAAACCACCCACCTGGATAACAGCTCCAGAAGGATCCAATTTGCTTGTGGGTAGCAGAAGTGACTGAAAATGGGGTGAGAGCTGAGCAAGTGGCAGTGCTCACTCTCTGACCCCTATCCCACATACAGTGCCACAATGCAGCAAACTGGGTCGCCCCAACCTGGCAAATATCTAAGGCTTCCAGGCTTACTATGTAAAAGGCTAACCAAGACAAAAAAAATTGGCCCAAATGAAAGAAAAGATCAAATATCCAGAAAAAATAGTTAAGCAATGGTGAGATAGCTAACCTATCAGATGCACAGTTCAAAACACTAGTAATCAGAAGGCTCACAGAAATACTTGAGTATGGTTGCAAAATAGAGGAAAAAGAAAAGGTATGAAAAGTGAAATAAAGGAAAATGTATAGGAACCAACAGTAAGAGGAAGAAAACTGGGACTCAAATCAATGGTCTAGAGCAGAAGGAAGAAATAAACAGTCAACCAGAACTGAATGAAGAAACAAGAATTTAAAAATGAGGAGAGCCTTAGGAACCTCAGTGACAACTTCAAATGTTCCAACATTCGAATCATAGGGGTGTCAGAAGGAGAAGAGGAAGAGCAAGAAATTGAGAACTTATTTGACAAAATACTGAAGGAGAAATTCCCGAATTTGGTGAAGGAAATATACTTCCAGGAAGTTCAGAAAGCTCAGAGAGTCCCAAAGAAGTTGGACCCAAGGAATCATACACCAAAGCACATCATCATTAAGTTATCCAAGAAGAAAGGTAAGGAGAAAATCTTAAAAGCAGCAAGAGACAAGGAGACAGTTACCTCCAAAGGAGTTCCCATAAGACTATCAGCTGACTTCTCAAAAGAAACCTTGCAGGAAAGAAGGTGCTGGGAGGAAGTATTCAAAGTCATGAAAGGCAAGGACCTACATCCAAGATTAATCTATCCAGCAAAGCTATCATTTAGAATGGAAGGGCAGATAAAGTACTTCCCAGATAAGGTCACGTTAAAGGAGTTCATTATCACCAAGCTCTTATTATATGAAATGTTAAAGGGACTTATCTAAGAAGAAGATGAACAAAACTATGAGCAGTAAAATGACAACAAACTCACGACTATCCACAACTGAATCTAAAAAAAGAAACAAAAATGAAAACAATCTAAGCAAAAAACTGGAGGGGGAACAGAATCACAGAAATGGAGAACACATGGAGGGTAATCAGTGGGGAAGAAGAAGATGGAAATGGGGCAAAAGGTACAGGGAATCAGTAGCATAAATGGTAGGTAGAAAATAGACAGGGAGAGGTAAAGAATAGTATAGGAAATGTAGAAGTCAAAGAACTTATATGTATGACCCATAGACATGAACTAAGGATGGAGGAATGCAGGTGGGAGGCAGTGTGCAGGGAGGAGAGGAATAAAGGGGGAAAATTGGACAATTGTAATAGCATAACCAATAAAATATATTTAAAAAAACCCAATAGTATAGGAAATGGGGAAGCCAAAGAACTTATATGTATGATTCATGGACTCGAACTAAGCAGGGTGGATTTTGTAGGGGAGTGGGGTACTAGGCATAGGGGGCAAAGGAGAAAATGGGACAAATGTAAAGGCAAATGAATTATACTTAACAAAAAATAGAAAAAATAATATTATGGAACAAGAATTTAAGGAACAGTAATTAACTCAACACTTTAAGTTTAGAGAGCACTCAAACATTTCCAATTAAAAATCGTTAAAGATAAAAAATTATGTTGTACAAAGTTTTGTGAGAATAATCATTACAATTTTTAAGAAGAGTTGTACATTTCCAACAGGTATGATTTTTGAACAAATGTTACTCCAATAAATATAATAAAAACTGACAAAAATTTCTAATCCATGAATAAGAATCAATTGGACTAGGTAAGCACCCATCTGGATAATTAGGATAAGTAAAGTCGCTATCAAGGAGCAGTGATGAGCAGTGATGTGGGAATGGCTGAGGTGAGGACAGCAAAGTGTGCTATGACCAATTGTTTACACTAAACAACAATACAGTGTACTCTTTTTATTTTGTCCCTCATCAGTTGTCCACAAATTGCCACCTGGATGAATTTTGGGGAGAAAACTGCATTTGTAAACACATCATTGTGGTATAGAATTTTGTCCCCAAAGGAGTTATTTTTAAATAAGAGGAAATAATTCAGATCCTAGGTTTTCTTTTAATTTTACCATTGATGATGGAATTTTTAACATGTTTTCATTTCTAATTCCTCATCAAAATGGATTACAGAATGGAAAAATAAGAAGTTGCATCCTATACTAAAAGAAGTTGCCATTTACTGATTTTGCTGTTTGCTGAAGTTTTTGAGAGAACCACACAATCACATCATGGTCTAATTTATGCTTCAGATGTTTCATGTGACTATAAAATACCACACTTGTTCAGCTTTTTACCTTAGTAGAACATTCTCCTGTGTTGCACAAATAAATATGTAATCACAACATGAACACAAATGTGAAGTTTGCAATTGATGGATAAGATAGTTAAGATTACCTGAAATTATAGACACCTGTTTTGCTGTCAGAAGCTATATGATAAATATGCAAAACATATGTCATTGTTTTTTGAAAAAAATAGTCAAAATTATAACAGCCTGCAAAAAAATACAAGTTATACCAGCTGGGGTGGGAGATATATGCTTGAGTCCATCAAGACAGAAAGTCAGCTTTTCCTAATAAATGTATCTTTCTTAAACTAACAGAAATGCAGGTGGCCCAGAAACAACTAGACGTTGTCTAATTGGTAGGCAATGGGCGAGTTCTGCTATGGTACATACAGTATTTCTCCATTTAATGTCCTTTTTCCCAAAGAACCTAAAGAGGAGAAAGTTGAAACACTGAGAAGGATAATGCAGTGAGTGGGGAAGAGAAGGCTGGCACAGAGATAATTAATAATTTAATAATTGAAACATACTCTCCGAAGCTGAGCTCCTGACACTCTGCCTCTGTTTCATGGGCATGGAGGCAGATGTGGGCCAAGGAAGACACTCTGGGAAGTTGACAAAGTCCCTCAGGGAAAATTCTGATCAAATTAACTATTAAGGTGAGCTTCCAAGGGTCAGAGTGAAGTCCTTTGTTCTCTATACTTAAAGAAAATCACCCAATTCAAACATTTTTGTTGGAGTATATGTTAGTAGTTAAATATATATTTGCCTACCTGAGCAGAAACTGTAATTCTCTCTTAACCTTCAAAATGTAGTTTTCTGGCAGGATTAAACCATAGGATATCACTAAGTATAAGTGGAGGTTCTACATACGTATCACAAATGAGTCTGCCCAGATCATCATGCCCTCCCTAGGAGCTGGCACAAGACAGCTCCAAGAATACCATATTCTTGGTATAGAATATGTCCTCATGTGATTCACTACATGCACATATTTTTGTATACATTCAGGACCTACATACATACATGCAAATAAGTTTTAAGCTGAAAGGAACATTAGATCAAAATAATTTGGTATAATTCCTCATTTTGTAAAATTGAGGGCCAGAGAAGCTAAAGAACATAAAAGCCAAATTCATTACACATAAAACCTTTTTCAATGTTAACCTGTGGATAGAAGAAAGGAAAAATTAGAAACCAACTTTTCTACCAGCAAGATGAATGCTTTTTTGCTACTTCATACTTTACAGTCTCGAGGGTTTGAAAATATCACTTCATGTACCAAATGTTATATGTTAAATCGTCTAAAATGTCTACTTTCTCAAATAAATGATTTTCTTTACTCCCAGTCAGTGGATTTTTCAAGTCATTCTCAAAACTCTCGAAGATCAAGGCCATGTTGTAAAGGCCAAAAACTCTGTAGCTTTATACATGAACCTTTGAATCTCAAGTCCAGACTCTGCCATTGTAACTGCCTGATCTGGTCTGAATCACTTCAACAGCACATTGGAAGTAAAGAAAATCATATTTTGTTATTATTAGCTTCACTATCAGAGTGCCAGGAGCATTAATTCATGGGTTTAGATGATGAATTTTGTATTTTCTTTCTTTCATTCATTCATTCAGCCATCTCCTGTTGAATATCTAGCACTGCATGCAGTAGAGAAGGCAGATGAAAACAAATGTGTAATGAAAAGTTATAATCAATTGAGAGAAAACTTCATAATCCAGTGAGGGTTTCAAGGAGGTAGCATCCGTAAGGGCCAGGATGTGTAGCATGAAGGATTGATGGGAAGGTAATCAGACAGCAGATATGGATGACAGGTCAGGAGACTCAGACACAGGTACAGTATGGCAGCTGAGAGCAGCCCTCCCAGGTAGGCACAGTGAGTATGACAGACATGTCCTGTCTTGCTCATCCTAGAAAAGGATTTAAGTCAGGACAGAGCAGGGATTGGAGCTGGCACAGTATGAGGGACCGATGCTACAGGATCTTGTGTGACTACCAAGAAATAAGACTTGTTTTTTTCTTTTTAGTCATTAATACTAAACCATGGAATGGAGTAGCATAATCCTACATAGCTCATTCTGGCAACTGCTTGAATGTTGCAGTGTAGGGAGAAGTGAAGACAGGGCAGGGACAGCTAGACAAAAAAAATCAGACCAAGCATTTCACTAAGACCTGCCTCTCCAATAAGATTAGAAGTGTCTTGAGGCCAGAACTCAGGTCATACTCAATATACCAAATATATGGCAGATGGTATGCACTCAATAAATATATTATTAAATGAATAAGCACAGAACTGTATCTCTGGTGTTTAGAAGGAATATATTCCTGAATTAGGTCATGCAGGCTGAAAATTTCAATTCTCTCTTTTGAACTATAAATAAGAATTTTAATTATTATAAGGGAAAGAACAAGGGCAAAAATAAAAACAAAAGGTATATTTTTTTTTCTAATGAAGCACAGTTATTAACATCAGTCCTTTAAACACAGTGCATGAAAGAAAGCTGCCAATTTCTTCCACAAGGAAGGAGGCCACCAGTTTTATTTAAAGTAGAAAGAGAGTCTACAAACATTTCAATTACAATGCCACTTAGGTTACAAAGACAGTCAACTGCATGATTTCAGCAAAGTTGAGGCTTTGTTTTTAAGATGATCAGAAGCTGAACAGTCACTGCTCCTGCCAATCTAGCCATCAGGATGGTCTAGTCTAGGAGATCTCATGCAGGAAGGCTGTTCTTAAGAGAGGTGTAGTCAGAGTGACTGTGGCTCCTCAGCTGCTCAGGGACAGTTGTGGAAAGCTCTAGCTACTGGTGTTTAAACTAAAGCCTAGTCAGTATGTGAAGAGAACTAACTTGCAGGGACAGGAACATATTGCTATAAAAGTTACTCTTTCCAGAATGCTGGCCATGTCCAAGGCACTGTAGTTAACATTTTTAAAAGCATTATCCCCCTTACACTTAAAAAAACCCTAAAACACGAAGTAAAGACCATTATTATCTTCTGTTTACAAATGGGGCAGTTGATGCTTAGGGGAGTTAAATAATTTCCCCAAGGTCAAACAACTAGGAAGTGGCAGAACTAAAACTTGAACCTATGCCCTGATAGCTACCCCTGAAGTCTCTCCTTTTTAACCATGACTATAGATTAGACCTAGAAAATAATTATGATGCCCTTCATTCTGGCAACACTTGACTGCTCACTTGGCATCTCAACCTTTTGTTGTTGAAACCATAAATAACCTCATGAAGTGGGGAAGGCATGAATTATGGTCACCCTCTGACAAATCAAGGGACTTCTACTAGATCATATGGCATAGACTTAAGGAGGTTTAGCAAAAGAATTGTTTGGGTTCAAATCACAGTTGTGTTACTTTCTGGCTATGTGACAGTAAAAAAAAACTTGCTTAACATCTTTTGAGCCTCAGTTTCCATACTTACAACATGGAAATACTACAGTGCCTACTTCATAGAGTAGTTGGTAGGATTAAATATGAAAATGCATGCTAAAACCAAAATTACCCAATACATACTACTTAATAAATATTAGATATTAGTAGTATTGTTCCCCTACCCCCAAACAATTAGCTAATAGGAACTGTAGAGTTAAATAAATGATTTCAATTTAGTTCAATTCAGTCCACTCCAATTTCTTTCAGCTACTGATTATTGGGTATCCAGCAGGTGACTGTGCTCTTGGTACATGTATCTTGATTCCTAGTCCTATGCATTTCTCATTATAGTCAAAATTATCCATTACTGAAACCCACAATCTTATGTTGAGGTGAATAGCTCAGGACATTAACATCTTACATATCCCTGGGAGGCATCTATTGTCCTCTAATATACTTCTCCCTTTCTGCTGTTTCTTTCTACTTTGTCTTCCTCTTGAATGACTGAGATTTCCCATCTTTTCTCCTTTCTTTATCTTTGGAATCTGTACCTATGGAGCCCAGAGGGGAATGCTTTGCCCTACTCATAGCCCTAAATACAAAAACAACAGTGATCCTGGTAATTTTAATTTCAAGGGAGTAGCTTTCTGAAAGCACCATGATGAAAAAATCTGCAAGACAGCCATCCACATGGGAATGGCAGTGGGTAGCAACTAAGAAGTGAGTCAGAGCCAAGTGTGTAGTGTCCCACCAATGCAAGTGACAAAACACAACTTTTGAAAGCCATTGCCAAGATCTACAGCAGGGTTTTAGAGTGGCTTCCTTCTGGCTAAAAGGCTTGCATTTGAGTGCTCAAGTTCATGCAAGTTTGTTTAAGATGTATAATTCACAAAGGCTACATAGCACCTCCCCTGTGTAACTAACTATTCACTCTCCACCTGCTCAGGCGGATGAGAAGGACTGACTGCATTGCATGCAAGCATCATTCTTGAAATCCATCATGATCACACTTTCTGGCCTGGGCAGGGCCACTCCTACTCATCTTTTCATTTACTCCTTAGTTTTCCCCATGAGATATCTGTAGAAGTATGTATGCCTGTCAGGTCAAGTCCTTACCTCCCTGCACATAGTTTCAGAGTCTGAATAACAAGAGTATCTGAATGAGTTTCAGATACTCTGATAACGAGAGTATCTGCAAATTAATTTTTCACCCACCACCATTATGCAAGGAAGCAGAAATGAGCTTCCTCTGACCCTTCATTTATTGCATAAAAAAGCAGGAAGAAGATATAAAAGATAGGGCACGCATTCAGCACTGCTTCTAAGTACTTTGATTTGAATTGACACAAGCAAGAAAACCATCTCCTCAGTTGCTGTGAGGCTGCCCCAGATTATGTCATTCCAGTTCCTGATGATGACATAATAGTCAATATGGAGGTGATTTATGGCACTCCTGGCAGGACTCATGAGGAGAAGCTGTACAAATAGCTGTTTTTTTGGCACACTTGATTTTTTTCAGTATGAAAATATCAGTCCCTTTAAAACAATCCATCACACTAATCTAAAAGACAAACATAAATTCAGGCCCTGAAAAACTTTGTGTTCCAGTTCAGCCAAAAGCTGTTACAATGAGCAGGTGCACAGGCTGTGGTAGTTTTCCACCTGGCCATTGTATTTCATCTTAGATATAGGCCCTATCCTCATTTCCTGGTCACACGTGTAAAACTAAAAGGTGACAATAAAGAGGTAGCATTAGGTATTGTCTATGGTCAATGTTCAGTGTCTATCTATATTATTCTTCACAGGAAGTCTTAATGGTAGACTCTCTGACTTTCCCCATTTCTCTCCATGTCCTCACCTGTATGAAAATCTAAATTATAGTTGCAACAGTAACAGAAATAACACTACCAATTAAAATACTGACAATGGTCACCTTTTGTTAAATGTTTACTAGGCACTAGATACTGTGCAGTCTCTCATTTCTCATTTCATTATTTCTTTAACCCTGACAACCCTGATGTGGGTTTCATTATCACTGTCTTCATTTTTCAGATAAGGATATTAGGAATTGAGGAGGTTGAAAGAGCACAGGAGCTAGTAAGTTGCAGAATTTGAATGCAGGTCTGAGAGAGCCCATCTACAGAAACCAGACTTCACTTGCAAAGAATAGATCTGAGAAAAATCATTATCAAAGTGTTGACAGCAGGAACCACAGCAGAGGAGACACCACATCAAACACAGACTTTAGTTACTAAAAAAGATGAAACGTACTGAATTCTTTACAGCCTCATGACTACTTGTTTTATTTCATTACATCCACTAAAATCTGAATTCCAGAGGAATGGCTTGGCAATTTTAATATTCCTGTGGTCATTGCTTGAGTGAATGGCAGATTGACCTTTGCCAAAAGGCAGGGTTGACACATGTGATGAGCTTCAATCTTAAAGGGATATATAATGTGTGCTGATTTTGCCTCTTTAAAGGAATTTTATCAGCCCAAGTACAGTAAAATGAAACAACACTTTTTTTTCAGAGCCAGGCAGGACATTTTCCTCTGGCTTGAAACTGCTTTCCTTTACACATAGCTGCTCCTTACTGACCACTCACAAAATGCCAGCCACTATATTGAGAAACACTGGATATATTATCTGATTTAATCCTCCAGACAGCACTTCACAGATTCCCTTACTATGACTACCTTTACCTGTCTTTTGGGCTTTTCACCTTTTTTTCTAAGATTTTTTAAAAGGTTACTGAGGAAACTGCAGCCATTACTGTGTGAGCTAAGCACATGGACTCTTCATTGCTGTCAGCATTCTGGGTGAGTTGTGGCTCTTGAAGGGAGTTCACTGAGCAATTCAATAGGAAGGAATGCTTTCACCCAGACTTGTCTTGCAACTGGCACCCAAGCCGACTGTTGTTTTCACTGAATTAAATTACTCAGGAAACACTTGACACATGAATTTAGTCAATCCTTTTGGGGATCTCCCTAGTCTCAACCTCTTCTGATACAGCTGACCCATTTTCAGAATGCCGTCAGAACTTTGGGGTCATGGCCTCTAATTTAGACGTTACTTCAATCAGTAAAACCTTCTCATCCTCTTACCTTTGGTTTTCTCAGCTGTTAAATGGGATTTTTAGAGTCACTATACAGACACTTTTGAGAGTTTATTATGTGCCAGATATTGTTCTGAGTACTTGACATTTATTATCTCATTAAAATGCCACAACAGTATGTTTTATAAGTGAAAAGACAAAGACATGGGAATTAGGTAATTTATAAGTTCATGGCTAGTGTGTGATAGTGTTGGGATTCAGAACCTAGTGAACTGATCTCAAAGCTCACCCTCACGTCCATTACCCCTGGGGTTTTCTAACTTGAGTGTGATCAGAATCACCAGCATGGCTGACATCCCTGTAACAGGACACTGACCATCCCAGAGTCTGTACCTACAGTCAGGATGCAAATGGTAACGACAATGGAGTTAAGAGTTTGCAACTACGGTAAACAGTTTCTCAGAATCACAAAAATAAACATGGATTCAATTCAAAAAGCAGACAGGCTAGTGTTTAAAGCTGTGACTTGCCTAATACACAAAAATAGTCCTAAATGAGTAATTCTCTTACTATATTTTACTAGTAAACGAGCTGAAATACATATTTGTGAAATTTTTGGCCTGCAATATTTCACACTAAAGCAGCAAATTTTTCCTGTGCCTAGTGGCCACATATTCAAAGCAGACTTATTTTTGCTTTGAGGAGGAAATAAGATTTTTGACACTGTTTCATCACTAATAACTGGAATATTAATCTAATTCATTGGGCCATCCTTTTCACTGAAATAGAGATAGTGAAATGTATGAGGCAGAAAGACTCTGGAACACATGATTTTAACCAGTTCACAGAATTCCTCCTGTGTTTTTGTTGCCTTCTTAATTATCTTAATGAGAAATGATCTATGGATAGAATATTAATAACAATAATAACATCAATAGCTACCATTTATTGCACTCATATCCCCCTCTCAATATACCAGGCAGTTCATCAATTACTACTTTACTATTTTTCAATTAATGTTCCCATTTTATAGATGAGAACTGTAGCTAGAAAGTGGCAGAACTGGCATTCAAACCCAACTCTGCTTGAAAGAAAAAATAATACATACTGAAAGTTTAACCCAAAGTCATCCAAAGTGGACCAGTATTCCTTCCTTCTCTGCATAGGCACTATACATCATTGATCATGTTTGGGGTACAAAAATGGGCAATGGATAAACCCCACATTTTTGTGTCTTTCCCCAGGTGAAAACACTTTGGAAAACATTTAGTTTCTTCCAGTTCAATGCGTTTAAACAACCTTTGTTAGGTGAATGACCATTGCCTTGGTATTAGTACATAGGGGCATTTTGCATTGCATACTATATGCAGAAATTTACCATCTTGGAACTAGGTGGCTTTTTTCAAATGTCCATACAGGTGATGCCCAAATGTGGAGAACAATTTTTTTAATAAATTAAGAAAAAGATTTCATATCCTTCTCTGTTCACAGACTTGAGTAACTCTCACCATTTGGGGGATCCCTGAGCCTCAGCCTTCTTCTTTGATTTCCCTAGAGGCACACACTTCACTACACCACTGTTCACTGTCCTCTCTCCTGCTAATTGCATCAGATCACATTTGACTCAGATGGGACAGTCAGGGCTCCTGAAATTCTGAATTGCTCTAAGGCAGAAGAGAAAGTAGGATCTCAAAGATTATCAGGTGAACATACTCATCCATTCATACAAAGTGGTGGGAAAATCCAGTCTACAGAGAGAGAAGTAGATGTGCAAAATAAAGTAAAACTAAGAGAACTTGAAACCCCAGAGGAAGAGCAAGATGGCTGTCCACTTCTAGGTACTGAATTCTCACTCTGCCTCAAGGTGCATTCCCAGCCTGGAGAGATACCTCAGTGTCCTTAAAATAAAGTCCCTCATTCTCCTTTCAGAAACTTAATCTAGCTTAAGTAGGTTTGTGTCACTTAAACTAAATGATCCTTGACTTGGAACAACCTCATCAAATTTACAGGCAGTTAACTCTGAGTTAGAGCAAGCAGAATTGCCTAACATTTGCTTGAAGAGGAAAGGGTTTCTTTGCTTTTTCTCCTATTGAAGTATTTAAAGTTGGTATGCCTTGCTGTTTAACAAAAAGAATAAAACAATGTTTCTGGGTTTGGGATCCCCACAACTAGACCCTGAATAAGGCTTTGAGTGGAAGCAATTAAGAGGTGATTCTAGAAAGCAGTAGTGGAGGGGGAGGTGAGATAGAGAGGGAAGGAAGGCAATAAAATGTATATTATCCAATTGTTACCACTGTGGGGAACTGAAACTTGCTTCTTCTGGGGATCTCTGGGAGTCAGTACAGATCACATGGCTCAGAGCCATCCATGCGAGGGCACCAAGCTGACAGTCATCCCTGACTCCCTCCAGAAACTCACTGAGGGCTACTGGGAGGGAGGATGACTTTACAGCCTGAAGTGATGGCCAGAGGAGTCCCTCCAGGGAAGAAATGATGATACAAGCCTGGGAAGACCGGGAAGTAGTAGGATGTGAGGTGGCAAAAGCATGTGGACATGGGGGTTGCCCACAGCTGCTGGCTTATAGAAAAATTATATAGATAAGAAAGGCTTTGATATATGTGTGCAATAAGAATTTTGTTCTAGTCAACTTACTAAATTTGAGTGATTGAGGATGGCTAAAGTTTGCTAGTTTTCAGCATTTTGTTCCTCTCCCATTCTTTGTTCTCCAAGAGTCCTTTTTTCATTAACAAGTGGGCTTGGGTCCCCTGGCCCATTTAAATGGGCCCAGATAAAAACATTTTGACCCACAGTTAGAGCTGGAGGATGTAATTCTGAGTGTCCCCAGAATTTACCTTCTCTTCTAGGCCTCACAATTGGAGGAAAGGGGAACAGTTGAAGAATCACCTCACAGGGTGATGGGATGTTTCAGTGGGGCCACACACCAGCCTGACCTTTGTTTGTTTTATATACATGCTTATTAGTCAATGGTGTAAGAGCCTTTCAGTAGATGTGTAGGGAATGACGGATTTTTCTTTCCTAACTGCTTCTCTGAGGAAATATTGGAAACATTGAAAACAATCTTGAGACTTACTGGGTAAACAGGAGGGAGAAGGGGGCATGCTGGGCTTCACAACTATGCCTGAGAAAGGGAGGGAGGATGACATGGGTATATACTGTGCTGAGCTGGGGTAAAAATTCATAAGGGTCATCATGTGACCCACCTGGAGATACTGATGCTACCTCTCTGGTGAATAGCTTACTCTTTGCTTTTCTCTGCTGCTCAATGTCTCTAGCTCCCTTTAAACTTTAGTGGAAGTCCCATGTCTTCAGATCCTCTAGCCTCAGTGCCCTGACTTCTAGTCCCCATGTTTCTTATCATACGTGTGCCCACCAGCATCTGACCTGAATGTTTCTGTCTATTTAGGCTGTCCTATGTGTATGCTATTTACTAGTTAATAGTTAGTTTGGGGTGGGGTGGAGGCAAATAGAAGTAGAAGAGAATAAAACATTATTTTTTACCCACATTTCTCACTGTATATGGTTCAACATTCTGCAATATTAGCATGGTGGGCAGGCTGCCTACATTTGCATCTCAGCTTTGCCTGTAATACTTATAAATGTTTGTTATATAACCTCTCTGGGTCCCAGGGTCTGGCATGGTTAATATTCAGTCAATATTTGCTGAATGGATGAAAAATGAATAATAGAATGAACATCCCTTACATGTTGAGAGTTCAGGGAGTAGTAGGCCTACCTATAGCATTTGTGGGGCCTGAGACAGGATAACAAATGAAGACCCCCCAGTGATGGCCACCATCATCATGACAGTGAACACTTGTAGCCCACACAATGTGCCAGGTAACCATCTAAGCACTTCATATATAGTAACTCATTAAATCCTCACACAACCTTCTATGATCTAAGATATAGATTATCCCCATTTTACAGATGAGGAAACTGAAGCATATGGAGTAATTTGACACAGATAACACAGAAAATGGCTGAGCCAGGATTTAACCAGGTAGCAGGCTCTAACATTTGCATGCTTAAACACTATGCAGTGTTGCTTTCTTCACAACAGGCAAGAGGGAAGGGTGTACACATTTAGAAGGCTGGGTACCTTGAAGTTGTACCTTCCTTGTCACACCAGCTCTAAGATACAGCCCTGGGGCCTGAAGTGCCACTTCATTATTAGCTTTGTTATGAACACCTTTCTGTGTACAAATCCTTGGGGCTAAGATGCTGCTTTGCATCTTTTTCTATCTCTCCCAACAATTTCATCAACCTTAAAGCAAACCTGAGGTAGCAAAAAAATGAAATCAGCAGTTTGGAATGATAGCATCAATTTTTTTAAAAAAATCCTCCACCAAGAATATTTGTACTGATTTTAGAAAGTGAAGAAGTGATGGAGGGGAAAGAGAGAGAGAAGGGGAGAGAAAGAGAGAGAGAGAGAGAGAGAGATGTGAGAGAAAAACATTCATAAGTTTCCTCCTATACATGCCCTGACCAGGGATCAAACCTGAAACCTAGGCATGTACCCTGAGCAGAGATCAAACCAGCAAACTTTTGGGTATATGGCTGATGCTCCAACCAACTGAGCCACCTGCCAGGGCTGAGAGGATTAATTTTAATTTTTAACTGTTTCTGTCACTAACTGTTAGAGCTACAAAGCCTGGGGAAATGTTGATTGGTCACAGGCTCCTTGTATGATGCAGATCTGTGAAATCAGTCCAGGCTGAACCAATTTTTCTCTGCCTCTCTCTCTTTCTCTTTTTATCTCTCTCTCTCCCTACCCTTTCTGTTTTGAGGAGCCATTCAATGTATCTTACTGCTTGAACTTGAATGAAACTGAACTGTTTTCATAATTCTGGGCTATCTCAGTCAGGGGCCAGAGAGAAGGCAGAAAATTCACTGGCTAATTGAACAGGAAAAATCTAATATAAATACTTATAAATTAGGAGAAGGTGCTTAACTACAAAATAAGTTGGGGGGCAGGTAGTAAAAGAGATTGTAATGGCCCAAGAAGCAACAGAGAGGAAGAGCAGCTTTTGCGTCTAGACTGAGGATGAGTGGGCAGTGAGGACCAAAATACCCAGGTATTCCTCCAAGACAAGGTTCAGAGCTCTTTGAAGAGGGTGCAGCTACCACAGAGAGAGTTCACTGAAGGTCAAGGAACTTGCAAGAGGTTACCTTATGTAGAAGTAGCCTGCCATTGTCAGGTTTCAGTGGGCAGTGGTGATAACCTTTCCTGATGGCCCCACTGGAGCTGGTACATACATATCACTCAGTTTCCACATTGAATAATAAGTATCAGGAGACTGAAGCCACAAAAAGTGTCTTCCTGCCTCCAGAGCCTTAAAGGTTACTCCAGTGTCCACTTCTGACAAAGGCTAACATCTTGACAGTGGGGAAAGGAAACTGTCTACAGGGTCCAACACCAGCATCATAAAGCAGTGCAAAGAGGAGGGATTTGGAGCTGAGAGACAATAAATTAATAACTAGCACATGGGCTAACATAGAGCACTCAGACCATGGACATTAGCACTAGCATATCATTATACACAATCCTTTGAGGGTGTCTATATCTATTTCAGTTTCTTTAGAAGTAACAAAGGAGCCCAACAATTAGAGAATGTGCAATAATTTATTCTTCTGGCACCGTTATTTTTAAATCTTATAATTTTTGCATGTGTGTCAGTGTAACTGATGTTCTTGGGAGCTGCCCTGTCAATTCCATGAAGCAAAGGCTGTTTCATTCATCATTATATCCCTACTGCTTAGTGCAGTGCTCTGCATACAGGAGACACTCCATGAATATTTATTTAATGAATGAATGAGTAAATGAATGCTTGGCTTATTCTGTGGCTTTGCCTATGCTGTACCCTTGAGTAGCTCAAGAAGGTTCCATGCACCTCAATTTGAAAATAAATGAATGGATGAGATGTTGGCTGACCCTGTGTAGATCTGGGAACTTGAGACATTATGGTACAGGACCTACTGAGTCATCAGAACAGCCACTCAGCTTTCCTTAGACTACAACATCACCAGCCTGGACTGGCAAAGTACCTCCTGCAATATGTCTCATGGATATTCTTTCCTCAACTCTTCTCATAGTTGTTTTTTTCCTCGCCTTTCAGTATTGAGCTGAAACATAATTGCTCCAGAAAGGTCTTCCCCTGACCATCGTATGAAAGTGGCCTCCCCTCCCACCACCACATTATTCTTTATCAAAGTGATTCTCAAATTTTGCTCCCCATTAGAGTTGCCTGAAGGCCTTTCAAAAATCCTAGTTACAATAAAATTCCAAGACAATGTGGCACTGGGCATAAGAATACATGTATTGATACAAAGAAAGAAATGAGAGTCCAGAAATAAACTGTTACATGCATGATCAATTGATTTTAGACCAAGATGGAAAGAAACGTCAATGGGAAAGGGTTTTTTTTTTTTTCAACAAATAGTGCTGCGATAATTGGATATCCACATGTAAAAAGATGAATTTAGACCCTTACTGTAAAGCATATGCAAAAAATTAGCTCAAATGGATTAAAATTTAAATTCAAGAGCTAAAACTACAGAACTTTGAGAGAAAACATAGAAAAAAATCTTTGTGATCTTGAGTAAGAATTTTTAGATATGACACCAAAAACATAATCTATAAAAGAAAAAATGATGAACTGTATTTCATCAAAATTAAAAGCTTCTGTGTTTCAAAAGAGATTATTAAGAAAATAAAAAGATAAGCTACAGACTTGAATAAAATTGTAGGAGTCCGTTCTGCGTGGTGTAGGCCCAGCTCCCACTTGGAGAGGCACAAGACCCAGGCCCACGGATAGGTTTTCCTGTGGGGAATCAAGCCTATAATGTGCTAGGCAGCTTTGAGTCTTGCTTTTGCTAAAAAACTCCCTCATCCTGAATTGAGGACATTTACTGCAAAGTAACTTCCTAAAATCCATGCTAAACCTTTCAAGGATGAGTGTAGCTGGTTCAACCACTTTTGCCTTTTCATTTGCAAATATCCCTCTTCAGTGATGTGATTAGTGGCATTGGCTCCTTTGCTTACTGTAAAAGGTAACCACCTAAAGCCAACCTGTGCATAGTAAATGAGGACCATCATGTAATGTGACCGGAAAAAGAAATAAAGACCTGTCATGGCAGAGGCCAAGGCTTTTGGCTCTTCTTGAGAGCAAAGCCGCCCGCCCTTTTCCTCCACAGGACTCGGTAGTCTGTGTGAATGTCTCTCCCCTACCCACAATGTCACAGACCCCATGACCTGGGGTCTGCATCAGAAAATTTTTCAGAAGTATATGTCTGATAAAGGACTTGACATCCATAATACTTGAAGAACTCTTACAACTCAGTAAGGAGAGAAGCAACCCAGTTACAAATGGGCAAAATGTAGAAAGAGGCATTTCACTAAATCAAATATATAAATAGCTAAAAGACACATGAAAAGGTGCTCAGCATCATTAGGCACCAGGGAAATACAAATAAAAACCACAGTGAGATATCACTTTGTACTATAAAGATGGCTATAAACACAGAGATGGTAACCTGTTGGTGGGGATATGAAGGAACTATAATCTGGCTCATGGAAATGGACAATGTGTAGCCATTTTGATAAAACAGTTTGACATATTCTTTGATAAAACAGTTTGCAAAGCTAAATATAGAGTTATCATCTGACCAGCAAATACACTGTTAGGTATCCAAAAAGAAATTAAAATATATGTCCATGTAAAAAGATGTATGTAAATATTTAAGGCAAAATTATTTATCAAAGAATAGAGACAATTCTGGTGTCAGACACTGGTAAATGGATAGAAAAAGTATATTAGTATATCTATACAATAGAACCAATTAAGCAATGAGAGGGAATGGTGCTGTGTGATACATGTCCTACAACATGGATGAACCTCAAAAACATTATGCTAAGTGAAGAAAGACAGGCACAAAAGACCATATATTGTTTGATTTTATTTACACAAAATGTCCAGCACAGGGAAATCTATAGAGACAGGAAGTAGAAAGTGGCTGCCTGGGGGCTGAGGGTGGAAACAAGGATGGATGGCAGATGAATACAGTGGATATTTCTGGAATGATAGAAAATATGTTAAAACTGGATTGTGGCAATGGTGGCAAAACTGTAAATATACTAAAAATCATTAACTGTATGCTTAAATTATAGAATAAAATAAATGGGTTTTATGATATATACATTATACCTCAATAAAGCTATTCTAAAAAATTCCCAATGTCCCTCTTGGTCAAATTAAATAAAAACTGGTGGCGTAAGATTAGGCATTGGTAATGGTTAAACTTCTTCGAGGAGCTGCCATGCACAGATGGGGTTGAGTACCAGGGGTCCAGCACCATGCCCCTCCAAATGTAGTCCCAGGGCTAGAGGCATGGTATCACTTGTGAGCTGGTTAGAAATGTGAAATCTCAGGCCTCTGACCTTCTGTGTCAGATTCTGCACTTAAATAAGATCCCCACATGAGGCAGATGTCTATTCAAGTTTGGGAATCGCTGCTCTAGTGCATTCCCTTTATTATTATTTTATTTGTTTTATGAATTTCTTTACTTGTTTTATGTTGACAAAGAGAAAATTCTGAGATGTCCTGAATGCAATTACACCATGCTAAAGGGTGGAAGGACAAGACAAGGAGAGTGAATCAATTAACAACTGCCAGACAAAATCAACAGAAGACTGCTCATATTCCTGAGTGTATGTTAGAACTTTTACTTTCCAGTGGCTATTTCTCCAGCTATGTAGATAGAATAGCCAGGTGCCACCACCTCCCAGGAACCTGTGTCTTGCTTATGCATAAACTTTCCTGGCCCACAACCAATCCAAAGGAGAAAATATTTTCCCTTACAGACTTTGCACCTGTCCCACAACTAGGTCCTCTTCACCTTCCACAGTCCTGTAGCTGTAGCCAATATATCAATAATTATTTCAAAACAACTTACATCTTTCTGCCCCCTGCTTAGTGTGTAAGAAAAGCCCATCAACTACAGGACAGAGGACATGCTGCCTCTCTACTTACTTGGTGCTGCTGCTGGTGGTTCAGACTGCACCCCGAATGACCTGGGCCTTTTCTGGAGACCATGTGGCTCAATAAACTCTTTCTTTCAGAAAAGCCATGAAAAATTTTTAATGACCACTGGCTCTCTCCAGAAGAGTTGGCACACAAGCAAAGAGAATGCAGTGTGAATAGAGCTTCAATTGAGCTCCAAGAAGGCAGCATCACTGTCGACCTTGCTCACAGCCTCCTTTCTAAGCAGAATCCCTGACACATAACTGGTACTATATTATACATTTGCAGAATGAATAAATAATCTCCACACTCTTCTCACCCCTGTTTTCTATAGAACTACTAATATTTTCAAGACCTCGACGAAAGATGCCCTTCACTAGCTCCCCAGGAAGAATCAGTTTCTCCTGTTCTGTGACACTGTTGGTCCTCTGTTCATGCATCAGGGCAGTAGTGGGCACCTAATGCCAGTCAGCACAGCTGTGCCAACAAAAGGTTCAGAGCTTTTCTGCACAAAAACAATACATGGAAAGTATTCTGTTATTGTATTCTACTATTATTAGAGTGCAATAACATTATTGTGTGTCTACCTAATGGGGACACACTGGTGAGCAAAGTCTGTATGGTGGCCTGCCCTCTAAGAACTTAAACACTTCACTGAGAAAGAGACCTTAACCAAGATCTAAGACTCTGGCCATTTTTGCACATCAAGAAGTGCCAACCTTCTCCTTCCTAAAGTTCATCCTCATAGCTTTTTTGTAATTTTCTTTGTTTTTGTTTTTTTTTGTATGCTTCCCAGTGAAGATCAATGCTTCCTGATAAAGCAAGCCCTGAATGCAGGCCACCAAACACACAATCTCACAATCTAATTTGCACACCCTTCCTCCTGCATGGATGCTAACTTCTTAGTCTGGATTTTCCCAGTATGGACACTGAGAGGGAGATTCTAATATCTAAAATTTTGGGGGGAGCTACCAGGAAACACCAAAAGGGGAGTAGATATGACAATAAAGGAATGAAGCACATGATACAATGTATGGTTCAAGTCAGATACCACTATAAACCACTGGAGCTCCCCCTCCTAGGAAACTAGGGAAAACTACAGAATACATTTCAGGAAATGGTCCCAACTAAAGACAAAGAAGCTGACATATTTTCCATTGGCTTCTCATTTGTTATCAGCTGAAGGCTGCTTCTGGAACCATTCACTCCCAGCATTTCACATTTTCCAAGAGTGTTCCCTTAGGGAAGAAAAATGAAGAATCAGGTATTTACAATAAGCAGCCTTCCACAGGTAGGGTAATGCCAAGGAAGTATTCTTTGAAAACTTTCCAGAATATTGGGAGGAAATGATAGATTCTTTACCCTAAGACCTAGGATGATGGACAAGGGGTAATCTTAATTTCAAGTTAGTGGCTCCTTGGAGGATTGAGGTATTCTGGTTATAAAAGGTTCTGGTGAGTCACAGAAAAGCTTGACATCAGGGAGACCTAGTCAGTGTCTGGCAGCATGGAGAAAAGGCTAACTGAGTTCAACATAAATGGTATTTCACTTATCTTTTCACCCACTCTGATGGACACCTATATACCCTCTGAGGGAACAAGCAATGACCACTGACCCTGATCTTTGTTCTTAGGCCAATGTTCTAACGTTTTAAATATGGCTCCAAACCTTACCTGGGTGTGTGCTTATGGATGTGTAGTGTTTGGGGGACAGAGAGGTCAAAGAGGCACTTTGTGGTCCCCTTGGGAGTCAGGCCCAGCCCACTGAGAGGGCATTACCAAGTAGAGCTGAAAGAAGTCAGCCAAGCTGTCCTCTTGTTTCAATGTGGCAATCTTCCCAGCTTGGGTCTTTGATGGCAAATCAAATATTCTATTACATTATTGTCCAATTTCAGCTGGAAACCTAAGTGGTATATTTTCCAAAAGTCCAGAAACATTGTCCTGTTCGCCATCTGTCTTTATGGCATAACATATTGGACAATCACCAAAACATGTGTGGCCCAAGGACACCATCCTATCACTAGCTTATAGCACCTGAGAGACAGAGTGAACACGAACCTCTCAACACAGCAGAACCAACTCTGGGACTGAAGGCACGTGGCTTCTAGCCTCTCTGGTGTTTATTCAGCACTTGCTAGGTGATTGTGGATCAGGTTCCCACCCCCCAACCCCGGACAAAAAAACTTGCCTCTCTCACATTCCCCACTGAGAAATACAGCAATCTGGCCTTTTCCGATGTGGTGATGCAGGATTTAGAAGATATCAAAGGAAATGAATGCAACATTCTAAAGCCAATTTAATCTGATTAGGTGTGTTGTCAACAATTGAACCTTGAGTGAGAATCAGAGGATTTGTTTTTTATTCTCACTGCCTCTCCAGCTCTCTTGTGGCTGTTGTCTAAATTTTAGGGGACCCCATATAAGGATAATTCTTTGAAGGGAGCAAAGCAGAAGGGGTACAGCAAAAGCCAAAAACCTGCTCTCTCAGGAGCCAGCCTGGAATAGCTAAAACACATGAGCCCCAACCTCTGTACCCATTAGCCTGTGTGCTACAAATCAATTGGCATTTAGCACAGCCATGGCAACCTTTAAATTCAAACAAGCCTCTGTTGCCAGCTCCCTTCACACTTACTTAGTTCCAGCTCTTCTTGACACTGATGTCAATTGGTGACACAACTCTTTTCCTTAAGTTCCCTTATCCCTACTTCCTGGACAATTTGTCTGTGTGCAGCTGGAGGGGAACCAATGTCAGTGAGATAGGAAGGGTGAAGGATGGCATGAAAGTGTAGTTTTAGCTAGTCACCCTGCAGAGGTGACATGGAATTCTGAGGACACAGTGCCATCCAGACCTACATAGGCCAGGGGATTTGGAGATCCAGCAGAGCTCCATGTGATGGTACTGGCTGGGTTGAAAGGAAGTGCTTGTGAGCTACAAGAAACTAGACCAATACTGTTTTTACCCCGATGAGCAAGGCATGTTAGAATTAAGTCTGGTCCATCCTTTTTCTTTCTTTCTTTTTTGATTTGGATGATCTTTATTTCTTTTTCCTTTCTTTTTTTTATTGTTGTTAAAGTACAGTTTTCTGCCTTTTCCCCCTACCCCAGTCCAAAACCCCAGCCCTCCCCACCCCCTTTCACTGTTTCCACACCCCCCCTTATTATTGTCCATGTGTCCTTTATAATTGTTCCTGCAAACCCGTCACACTTTTCCCCTAAAATTCTCTCCCCTCTCCCCTCTGCTCACTGTCAGCCTGTTCTCGATTTCAGTGTCTTTGGTTATATTTTGCTTGCTTGTTTGTTTTGTTGATTACGTACCTGTTAAAAGTGAGATCATATAACAAGTGTTGGAGAGGTTGTGGAGAAAAGGGAACCCTAGTGCACTGTTGGTGGGAATGCAGGCTGGTGCAACCACTATGGAAAACAGTATGGAATTTCCTCAAAAAACTAAAAATGGAACTGCCTTTTGACCCATGCTTTTTCTTGTTGTAGGAACCACTTCTACACTTACAGGAGGTAGTTGGTCACTGCCTCAGCTTCAGCCAAGGGCAGCAAACTCAGGTGCCTCCAGAGGCAATGGAGGTCTGGCCAATGGGTGAAATGGAGCTGAGCCACAGGGATAAGTGGGGTGTGAGGAAACCAAGAAACACATGCCTCATCAGAGGAGAGCTTCTCGTCTCATAGTTGTTGAGATGCAGAACAGAGAGAAGGGGTGGGGAACAAGCAGTCCTTTCAATTAACAATTTTTTAATACACCAAACTTGAAGAACACAGTGAGTGGGCAAATAATATCCATCCATTTGCAAGTGGTGGTTCATCGGCCACCAACTTACAGCCCTGACTTAAGTGGATAACAGGGAGAACTCCTGACAAACTGATCCCTTGCACAAAATAGCTGCTTTTGTGGATTCATCTCCTAGCAAATATCTTGCACTATTGGTCCTATTCATTTTTTTACTCATTCAACAAATTTTATTGAGCACTTATTATGCTCTAGGCATAGTGTTCTCAACCAAGGGTTACAAAGGCTCTTCAGGGTTGACACAGGGAATAAGACAAGCATTCTCATGCAGAGTTCATTTTACCTGTTGGAGGATAATTCCCCAAAATCTTCCCTTTCTAGTTCAAGCAACCCCATTTTCCCCAATTCTTCCTAAAATATCAGGGTTTCTCTTGATTTTCAGTTTGTTAATAACCTTCTTAAATGTGACAAAACAACTGTAAAGTACTGGTTATGGAACCTCATTCTGGATGTGTTACAATTCATGAATTGTGTTAAGCAATTTGCTGAAAATATGTAAATGCATTGCTGTTCAGTATACCAACCACCCTTTTATGGTTTATCTGGGTTTTGGTGTGGGCATATATTTTCATTTCTAAGAATGCTGAGACATACAGTGCTCCATGGACATTTTTGCATCCAGCAACTACAATCTGTTTTCATATTTGTCATAACATAATGGAACACGGACATGCATAGCTAAGAGCATTTGCTTTCTGTGCTTGTATTTCCAAAGGTCACAGATTCATGCCAAAGTGCTACATAATATAAGCACTTCCAGGAGCACGTGAGGAATATAACATTAATTGCCTATGACTCTAATTGGCTTTATGACAGTAGCTAGGGCAGTGGCTGGGAAAAGACAGCTACTGAACAGCTATCAAATACACACAACCTGGCAGAAAGGCACTGAATGCCAGAGCCCTTCCTGCATAGAATGGACATTCAAGAGGCCTGCACAGGCCCAGTAATAGAACAATTTCCTTCTGTGTGATGATTTCCAAATCTGCTTAATTTAAAATCATTTCCATGGAACCTGTAAAACACGCTACATTTCAGCTCTGGCTGGCAATAAGCTGCACTTGGAGGAGCAAAACACCAAACCTGCTAAGCCATTAGTAGAGTGTTAGGAATGTACACAGTGATTAGGCCACAATTAAATTATTTATCCAACATTTGGTAGGTGTGTATTTTTATAATTAGAGATAATTTGAGGAGGACCAAATGGAAATCAACAACTCAATCTTTCAAGAATAATATGTTTTAGCAATCATACACACATCCTCAAGTGATTGTCCTATTTCTTTCCTACCTGAACATTCAACAGAAAGTGGGAATATGCTCTATATCTTGATATGTATATATTGATTATCTATTAGATTAAAAAGCACAGGCCCATAAGAATTATGGATGTTGGTAGTCAGTCATTGCCAGTCAAGGACTGTGTGGATAAAAGAAAAATAAGTTGAGAATTGGGAGATCAGTGTCTAAATTCTGAATCTTACTGCTTAATTATTGACAAAGTAATTCACCATCAAAGCGATTTTCAGGAATATTCAAATGCATATATAGGAGTGATTGAAAAAATATGAAGCGCTATCCAAAACTGTCATTATGGTGGCTGCATTTCCCAGAAACAACCCAATTCTAAAATTTTAACATGTAGTTACAACTGTCTCCCATCCTGTTCTCTTTGTTTGTGTTTGTTTTTTCCCAGAACTGTAAGATCAGTTGTCAAAGCCACTTTTACTTCTGTGTCAACGTTGTTTTCCCCCTCAGGTTGCCCACTACAGATCAATGGGCTAGTGGAGCCCATGGAGATATTTTATTTGACTTGGCAATGTTTTGTAGGTTTTTGTTTAGTAAAGTACCTTGTATCATAACATTTTATATATGGGTTTCTTCAGATTGGTATTTTAATTTTAGTATTTTGATATGAAAGTTTAGATTTCCTACTTCTATTGAAAAGTGAGAAGAGCTGTCAATGTTGGCTTGGATTCCCGAAACGGCAAAGGCTGCCTAGAGCTGTGCTCATTCCCCTGCCCATGGCCACCCAGCCTGCTCCTCACTTCTGTCTTCTGTTCAAACTCTATAGGCATGGAAATATCACTTCCTGCTCTTCTCTTTTTTGTCTCAGAGACAAGTGGCTCTTAAAAAATCAAAATGGATAGAAGCAAGAAGAATAAAGAGAAGCAAAGAGACTGGATAAGCAAGTTACTGGACATTAGTAAATAGCACAGAGTTATCAAACAGCTCCAATAAGAAGCCAAAAAGTGGTTAGAAGTATGAACTAATGCAATATCAAATCATGGCTCCAGCCCTTACTGGTTTAGGCAAGTTACTTAAGCTCTCTGGGGCTTCAGTTTTTTCTCTGGAATAGGAGGATAAAAATAATTATTTTAGAATTTGCTTGGATAACAGGATTTATTTAGCACCCATTATGTACCAGCACCTATTTTAGGCACTGGCAAGGTAACAATAATCTAAAAAATGTCTGTAATCATGTGGTTTGCATTAAATGAGTGAGTCCATGTTGAGCACCTAGAACAATGTCTGGCACATAGTAAATACTCAATATATGTTAGCTATTATTATCATTATTGACAATATGCTGTCCACTCAGAAGTAATTACTTAAATCAAGAATAGTAAATCTGTTCAAGTTTACATAACTGCCTGATAGTAGCTGCCAGAAATAGAGTGTTATGAAAGAGTCTGAGGCCTTGTCCAGGCTCAGCACAAAGGAGTGCAGTGATTGATTATTGATGTTTGACATGGGCTTGATTTACATAAATGGAAATTTATCTGGAGGTTTTCCATCTGTAAATTTAATTTCTATAAGTTTCTGCCTCCCTTGTAAATATTGACAGTCTTTCTAAGACATCTTATTCAAATTCCAAATCATCATCTCCAATCTACTTTCTTTTCAGCATACAGCCCAGAGGGGCAAGGCCACATTCTGCTGTTATGGATGCACTGAGAACATGCAAAGCTTGGAGGGCTACTTGCCTGGTATTAGGACAAATCTGTTCCAATAACCAGCTGTAAAGGTGAACCTCTCAGAACTATAATCTCATCTCAGGTAACTGAAATGCCTGCCCAATGAGGACACATTTTTCTTCAATAAAATATCTAAAGGAAAAAAATCAAGACAAACTTCCAAACAACTCACATCACAAAACCCAGGAGGTAGACCCTAGCAGGCCTGGTGGCTGAAACTCTTTGTGGCAGTCTTGTACCTTCATTGACATCTCAGGTTTGATTCCCCCAAATGCCCATTCTCACATGACTCCAGACTAGACAAAGGCGGAAAGTCATTGCAAATTTCTTTCTTCACAGACAAATCCAAATATTCACATTTTGTAAACTCTGCAGGGGTGGAAAAGAAATAAAAGCTTTCCTAACAATATTAAATGTAAACCCGCCATGCTCCCTTGAAGCTTGCACCTACTGCCCCATCCCAGGGCTTTTCAATGTCTTCTGTCAGAACTACACATGACAGCCAAGTTCACAGGCTGCTGATAAAAGAGGCCACTGGGTAACAAAAGATAGGAAGCAGGACTGGGCCTCCAGGTTAAAGGTAAGTAGCCAAGGCAATATCCCATTATCAAGCAGATATATGCAATAATATTGTGGTGAGACACCTCTGCACAGTGGCTCAAGCATGATCCTCTGCGTCCCTCCCACCATGGATGCTGGGTGTTTGAAAACAATCCTCTCCATGGTTCTCATTCACATTCCATTATAGTTCCAAAAGATCTTTACTGTCCCCATCCAAATAAAACAAAACCTGTCTATACCAAGGTAGGCAGACTTTCTGAAAAATGTGTCGGCAAAGTGGATAGCCTCTAGTATCCTCCTGTTCCCCACATAGCAGTCTAAGCTTTCTTTTCAGAGAACATTCATGGTATGTAATTTACTATTTATTTATTCTTTTTATTGTTGTCCAAGTACAGTTGTCTCCATTTTTACCTCACCACACTCACCCCACTCCACCCATCTCCACCTCCTACCCTCAACCTAACCCCTTTGGCTTTATCCATGTGTCCTTTATACATGTTCCTTGATGGTCCTTCCTCTATTATCCCTTTCCCCCCTCCTCTATGGTAACTCTCAGTTTTTTCTTAATTTCAATGTCTCTGGTTGTATTTTGCTTGCTTGTTTGTTTTGTTGATAAGGTTCCACTTATAGGTGAGATCATATGGTATTTCTCTTTCACTGCCTGGCTTATTTCACTTAGCATAATGCTCTCCAGTTCCATCCATGCTGTTGCAAAGGGTAGCTACTTATTTACAATTATTCTCTCCAAGCAGTCTATATGCATTTTGAGAACACAGACTGGATTCATATTTTTACTATTCTGTCTCCATATGTTAGTACATGGCTCAGTAAATTTCTCTTCAAAAGGCTATATAGTAACTATATATTTTTGGCTTTGTGGATGAGAAGGTCTCCTTTAGGACTGCTCAATTCTGCCATTGCAGTTTGAATCAGTCATAGCCAATATGTAGAAAATGGTCATAGCCATATTCCATTAAAATGTTATATACAAATATTGGTGTTTGCCTTATGGACTGTAGTTTGCCATCTCCTAATATAATATGATAAATCATGAACAAATCTGCATTAAATGTAAAATAAGTATTATTCATCTCCTGTTTCATCCTACCAAGGACTAAAGACAAGTCACATATGGTAATTAGAAATCTGGATGGTAGGCTAGCTGCTAGAAGGTGCCCATGGGCTTCTAGAGCTACAAATGCTCCATTTTGTATTGGGTGCTGGTTAATAGTGAATTACTTTGTGAAAGTTCATCAGACCATACACTTAAACTTGAGTATTCTTCTGCATGCATATTATGCTCTGAAAAAAGTTTATAAGAAATAAACATATAACTAAAATAAACAAGGGCCAACTTCAAGCATTCCAACATTTGCATCACAGGGGTGCCGGAAGGAGAAGAGAAAGAGCAATAAATTGGAAATCTATTTGAAAAAATAATGAAAGAAAACTCATTTGGTGAAGGAAATAGATGTGCAAGTCCAGAAAGCACAGAGAGTCCCAAACAACATGGATGCTAAGAGGCCTTCTCTAAAACACATCATAATTAAAATGCCAAAGGTTACAGATAAAGAGAAAATTTTAAAAGCAGCAAGACAAAAGCAGTTAGTTGCCTAAACAGGAGTTCCTGTAAGACTGTCAGCTGATTTCTCAAAAGAAATTTGCAGGCTAGAAGAGATGGCAAGAAATATTCAAAGTCATGAAAAGTGGGGAACTACAGCCAAGAGTGTTCTACCAGCAAAGCTATCATTTAGAATAGAAGAGCAGAGTAAGGGCTTCCCAGGTAAGAAAAAACCAAAGGAGTTCATTATCATGAAACCATTATTATATGAAATGTTAAGAAAACATTTTTCTTAACATTTATTTAAGGAAATAAATGTTTTATTTTAGAAAAGCTTATTTAAGAAAAACAGATCAAAACTATGAACAATAAAATGGCAATACATATGTATCTATCAACAATTGAATCTAAAAAAAAACTAGCAAACGAGAAGAACAGAGACAGAATCATGGATACAGAGAATGTTTTGATGGTTGGGTGAAGAGGTGAGGGGATTAAGAAGTACAAATAGGTAGTTACAGAATAGCCACGGGGATGTAAATTACGCGACAGGAAATGGTGTAGCTGAACGACCTATATGGATGATCCATTAATGTGAACAATGGTGTAGGGATTGCCTGAGGCAGTGGAGGCTGCTCGGTGGAAGGGCAAAGGGAGACAAATTGGGACAACTGTAATAGTATAATCAATAGAATATAATTTTTAAAAAATAAAATAAATAAAGGCCAAAGGGAGAAAGCAGGCTACCACTGCCTGCTAGATTTGATCTTCCTTAATGACAGATTCTCAACTGATTCTGAGTTTAGACCCAGAGAATCAGTATATCACCTATTGGCAAACTCAAGCTAAAATATGGCTGTTTCATTTGCCAATTCCACAGATATATTTAGTATCCTGATAATGAAATTACCTTTAAGGTGAAAGGAAGCTGAGTTTTTTAACTTCTCTGAGTCTCCAGTTTTTCATCCCTAAAATAATCATGTCTATCCCACTGTTCTATTGTAAGGGTCAAATTAGATAATGTATATAAAATGCTTAGAGCAGTGCCTGGCATTAATTGATGCCCATGACTAGTACCCAGGGAATGTCAGCTAATATTCTGAAAAATGACCATCATGGAAAGAAGCTGTGCTGGATGTCTTCATTTGGTCCTTGCCTGTTCTCCACCTTCTCTGCTCCTGCCCTGAGGTCAGCCAGCATGGGCCACATCACTGGGCTTCCTTGGCCTCTCTGACTTCCAGTATGAGAACAGAGGCATGAGAGAGCCAGGAAAGGTATTAATTTCCCCGGTTCCTCCAAGCAGCATCCCTCAACGAAACAGAAAAAAAGCATTCCTTTTCACACAGCTGCCTTGTCTTCAAACCCCTTGCTCTCTCGGGACCATGTGTGGTAACTTCTCCCTCCTAATAATGACCATGGTTCTGGAATATTCCTGTGGTCTTTCTGACACTGGGCCCACACCTTTGCCTTCTGTTTCCAGGGCACTGACTAATGCAGCAAACATACATTAAGAAAGTGAATTCAAATATGAATGAGGCAGGAGTATTTCTAGAAACAGTAAATTGTGCTTTCTTTTGACTTACCTATGGGAGTTGGAATAACAAGGAGTGTTTTTCTCTAGGCCCAGCACAAAAAGGTTATAAGGCTCTGTTTACTGGGTATTGGCCTCCTTGTTTCAGGAGCTGATTAAACCTGAACTTGTGTTTCAGGGATGAAAACAGAAGTTACTGGCCAACCTAGAGATACAAGCATTGTTGAGCTTAGGCGTCTCAGGAGGCAGGCTGGTTCTGGGAACTGTCTGGCTGGCACACAGGAGTGGTGCAGGGTTTGGAGAAAGCTCAGGGGCTTTCCTTCACTCTGAGGCAGTAGTTGTGGGTGTTGAAGGCCTGAAACATCAGACCCGTGGGTTTTGTAATGTCAGCAAAGAACTCCCACTCCAAGCCCCTTGCAGAAGTATCACAGCCACCTCTTCCAATGCACATGTGGACTTGTACAATGAATTCTATAGGAGTGACTGCAACATGCTCACCTTTAGAGGCCTTAGGGTCTCCCTAGAATCTTAAGGTAGAGTAGATCTGCCTCCTAAACCATAACTAGATATGCATAGACTACCCTTCAGTGATTCTGATTTTGTGTGACTTGAGTTGGGACCTTAAACTGAATCTTTAGCATCAACCCCAGGGACACTGATGAGTAGTCCAGTGAGCATAGGTGGTAATGCTAATTATCCCCATTTTGCAAAGGAGAAAAATGGACCCTATGAGAACTTAACCTTCACCAGCTCAAGGTGTTGGGGTCAATACTGGTTGATCATGAAAGCTAAACAAATCACCATTTCTTTTTATTTCTTATTTTTAATTTTAGAGAAAGAGGAAGGGAGGGAGAAGGAGAGAGAAAAAAACATCAATGTGCAAGGAAACATTGATCAGTTGCCTCTCACATGTTCTCAATTGGGGACCCAGCATGCAACCCAAGCATGTGCCCCAGTAGGGAATTGAACCAGTGACATTTTTGTTCACATGCTGGCATTCAGTCCACTGAGCCACACCAGGCCAGGGCCACATTGCCATTTTTTGTGTGTAGGTTAGATTTGTACCCACTTTAGAAGCACAATTCTTATTTTGTTCTGGATAACCCTGCTCAAATCCAAATGTTTGCAAAAACTCCAGTAGAACAGTCTTCTACTTCTCCTTTCCCAATCAAGTAAGCTGGTATATTGTCACTAGCAAAATTCTTTCCCCTGACACTTATGAGGTCAAACTGGTTTGGGTCACTTAATCTATGAAGGTGCTGAGCAAAACCAGGAAATGTTTCCCATCTTGTGATTAGGTACCAGGCTTAGAAAATCAAGTACAACAATCAACTTGGCTGCTCAAAAGTCTGCAAAAAAATGTTTATGTAATTAATCTTCATCATGGCAGTTCAATCACAACATTAGCGTCAAATATACCAGGAGAGTAAATGCAAAGTGTAGGTGCAAATCAGTTTAACATATGCATCACCAGCACTTCCAATTGCCTCCACATATGCACTAATAATTGTTTGAGGCTTATAAATACAAAGTTACTGGTCTTTACAAAGATGCAACTGAAGAAACAACAAGATGAAAAAACAACAAAGACAAAGGAGCAGTATCACAACACCATTGGCATTACAAGTCACAGAAGTACCAAAGTGAATGTTCAGTATTCCGTGGGACAGGTTAAGCCCAGCTAAGTGGCTAATTTTGTCTTTTACCTCTTTCTCTTGCTGGCAGTCTCCTGGCTGTCAAACTCTGCCATTGCTGGAAGGGAGGGTATTGGAGAGGACCCCAGATAAAGAATGAGGCCAGACTTCCTTCCATGCCAAATTGCATTGGAAATGGATTCTCTTTCTCATGTGAAATGGAAAGTATCCTATCAATTTCCTTTCTGATGCTTTGGAGAAAGCAGAAACATTTTAAAGGATCTAGAAATGCAAAGATCTTGGAGTCAGGGAAAATGTTTCATAAAATTGTAATTAGGGGGGTGTTTTCTGATGAACCCTGCCAAGAAGTTCACTTTTAAATTCTCTTTGTCTTTTTGGCAGCTCTCAGATAGAGGGAGATAACAAGCTTTCTGGACTTTGCCAAATGTTCATCTTCATTATGGCAATTATTTTCTTTGAAACTTTAACAAAAGTCACAGGTTTTAATGGGCTTCAGTCTTACTATCTTTCCTTTTCCATTATTCCTTTTGTCTCCCATCATGACATATTTTTTTACTTTTCTTATAATGCATACTTTTGAGTTTAATTATTGTATTAACAGTCTCATTAAGTAAAATGTCTGGTTGTGGGAACTCATTATTGAGTGTTAATAACAAAACTTTACTTTTGTAATGCATATTGTTGAAAATCTTCCTCTAAAATGTCTAACTTCTTTCCCCCTTCATTTCACTTTCATTTCTAGAGACCAAAGAAACCTGACAAGTATCATCACACAAATGTGATGTTTTATTTGTCAAGTTGGATCAATATGGTGTCATATCATTGAACCACTGTGATTTGGGCAGAATAAAATCTGTTTCCCTCTCTTCCCATTCACCCTTCCATGAAAGTATTTTACTGGATTTCATTAACTTATTTGATCAGAGATTAAACCTATGTTAAGATTATCTTGGATTTTAAAGGTCATTGATGGCAAATGAGTGGATCATAGTCCTACTTTCATCCTATTATTTCCATCTTTTTAAAAATAAGTTTTACAAAAGATTTTAGTTATTTTAAGGAGAGAGAAAGGGAGAAAGAAAGGGATGGAGAGAAACATCAGTGTGTTGTCTCTTATATGCACCCAACCAGGGACCTGGCATGCAACTTGGGCATGTGCCCTGGCCAGGAATAGAACTGGCAGCCATTTGGTCTGAGGGATGACACCCAACTCGCTGTGCCACACCAGTCAGGGCTCCATCTTTTTTCTTTACAAATATTTTGGCTAGTTTGACATAGCAGTCTTTACACCATTCCCCTCCAATGCTTCAAAGATCACCTAGGTGTTCCAACATCAGTCAGAAACCCAAAGATGAGTCAAGAATGACAGTACCACACCAGTTTAAGAAACTACAAGACTAATGCACCACACTGCATTTTCTAGGAAACTTCAAGTACCAAATCCTGATTTTTTTGAATGTCAGATTCTGCATAGCTGAAGGAGATAATAAATAAAGCTAAAATAAAGACCAATTGATTTTTTTCCAACTCAAAACCAGATCTAAAATATTCAGTTTCATTGCCTTCAAAACTATCAGACTATCATAGAAATTCAGTATTTCAGCATCTAGACTTTTCTCTTGCACACAAGAAAAACATAATGGTCCTTTGTCAGATTATTTGTTCTGAGTTTTAGTTTATAACCTGGTAGAATATATTTATATCACATGTATGTGCTCTTCATTCTTCTGCAATACTAGCCCAGTAACTTAATAACTCAGAACATCCCTGTCTCACTTGCTTTTCTTACATCTCACCTACTGCAATTCCTTTAATTTCTAAATTAACTTTGAAGCTTAAGTTTTATGTGTTGTGAAATGCAGACCTTCTCAGCTATTAGAAGTGGGCAAATTCCACATTTAGATTTTAAATAATAGAAAAATAAATACATTCACTGGTAAAAGCACAAAATGTGATGTCTGAAGTTAATACTTGACTCCTGGCTCCTCACTTTCCTACGCACTAATCAAATGAACTCAAATTTCAAGAATTGTTTTCTTGTAGTATTTTGTCAGTCCTACAGGGTGTCAAACTCATTTTCACAGGGGGCCACATCAGCCTCATAGTTGCCTTCAAAGGGCCTAATTTTAGGACTGTATAAATGTAACTACTCCTTAACAGTTAAGTGAGAGCTCAGCACTGCCACCAGATAGAAACGAGGTTCAGGGCCAGGTAAAACAAGGTGGAGGGCTGGATTAGGCCCATGGGTCTTGTGTTTGCTACCTGTGTAGGAGATCAATGGCATCTGTAACTTAACATTTGTGCCTCATCCAACATAGGAACACCTAAATATGTAAAGCAAATTTTCATGAACATAAAGGGAGAGAAAGACAGAAATACAGTCATAGTTGGGGATTTTAACACCTCACTGACTTCAATGGATAGATTTTCCAGACAGAAAATCCACAAGAAGACAGTAGCTTTAAATGACATACCAGATCAACTGGAATTAATTGATATCTCCAGAGCATTTCAGCCCAAAGCAACAGAATATGTCTACTTTTCAAATGCACATGGAATGTTTTCTAGGATGGACCACATGTTAGAACACAAAGCAAGTCTTAATAAGTTTAAGAAGATTGAAATCACATCAAGCATCTTCTCTGACCACAATGCTATGAAACTAAAAATCAACAATAAGAAGAACCTTGAAAACATGCAAAGAAATGGAAGCTAAATAATATGTTATTAAACAATGAATGGGTTAACAATGAGATCAAGGAAGAAACCAAAATATATCTTGAAGCAAATGAAAATGAGAACACAACAATCCCAAATCTGTAGGACATTGGGAAAGCAATCCTAAGAGGGAAGTTCAAAGCATTATAGGTCTATCTCAAACAAACAAATAGATAAACAAGCAAGAAAAAGCACAAATAAATGATCTAACTTTATACTTAAAGTAATTTGAAAAAGAAAAACACAAAGCTCAAAGTGAGTAGAAAGAAAGAAATAACAAAGATTAGAACAGAAATAAATTAAACAGAGTCTTTAAAAATGGTACAAAAGGTCAATGAATCCAAGAGAAGTTTCTTGGAAAAGATAAACAAGATTGACAAATCCTTAACCAGACTCATAAAGGAAAAGAGAAAGGACTGAAATAAATAAAATCAGAGGTGAAAGAGGAGAAATAATAACTGACACCAAAGAAATACAGAGGATTGTAAGAAAACATTATGATCAATTATATGCAAACAAACTGGACAACCTGGATAAAATAGATACATCCCTAGAAACATACAATCTTCCAAAACTAAATCAAAAAGAACCAGAGAATCTGAATAGATAGATTACACCTAATGAAATTGAATTACTAATCAAAGAAACCTTTCAACAGCCAAAAGCCCTGGACCAAAAGGCTTCACAGGTCAATTTTACCAAACAGTATGAGAAGAACTAATACCTCTCCCCAAAGTATTTCAAAAAACTCAAGAGGGAAGGCTCCCAACCTCATTTTATGAGACCAGCATTATCCTAATTCCAAAACCACATAGAGACATTACAAAGAAATAAATTTTTAGGCCAAAGTCAAAATCCTCAACAAAATTTTAGAAAACCAAATACAGAAATGCGTCAAAAAGATCATACACCATGATCAAGTGGGATTTATTCCAGGAATGCAAGGTGAACACAACATTCACAAATCAGTAAATGTGATTTACCACATAGACAAAATGAAAGATTAAAACCACATGATCACTTAAATATATGCAGAAAAACCTTTGGATAACATGTTCAACACCCATTTATCATAAAAACTCTTGGTAAAATGGGAATAGAGGGAACATACCTAACCATAATAAAGGCCATATATGACAAACCCACTGCCAGCATCATGCTCAATGGGCAAAGAGTACAAATAGTTCCCTTAAGATTGGGAACAAGACAGGGATGTCTGATTTTACTTCTCTTATTCAACATAGTACTGTAAGTTGTAGCCACAGCAATCAGACAAGAGGAAGAAAAAAGAAGAGCCTCCAAATTAAAAAGGAAGGAGTAAAACTGTCTTTATTTGCAGATGACATAATATTGTACATAGAGAAACCCAAAGATTCCACCAAGAAACTACTGGAACTGATCAGTGATTTCAGCAAAGTTGCAAGATACAAAATTAATATCCATAAATCAGTTATCTTTTTATATACTAATAACAAACTAACAGAAAGGGAAATTAAGAAACAATCCCATTCACGATTACTTTAAAAATAATAAAATACCTAGGAATAAACCTACCCAACGATGTAAAAGACTTGTAGTCAGAAAATTATAAGACACTGAAGAAAGAATTTGAAGAAGATACAAATAAGTGGAAGTATATACTGTTTTCATGAATAGGAAAAATTAACATTATTAAAATTTCTATACTACAGAAAGCAATCTAGAGATTCAGCTAAATTCCTAACAAGATTCTAATGATGTAATTCACAAAACTAGAACAAATATTTCAATAATTTATATGGAACCACAAAAGACCCTGAATAGCAACAGAGATCTTGAGAAAGAAGAACAAAGTTGGAGAAATCATGCTACCTATTATCAAATTATACTATAAGGCCACAGTAATCAAAGCAGCATGGTACTGGCATAAAAACAGACACATGGATCAATGGAACCAAACAGAGAGCCCATAAATAAACCCACAGCTTTGTAGTCAATTAGTGTTAGAGGTAGCAGGCACATAAAATAGATTAGAGATAGGTTGTACAATAAGTGGTGTTGGGAAAATTGGACACATACATGAAGAAAAATGAAACTAGAGCATCTTCTGATACCACATACAAGGAGAAATTCAAAATGAATCAAAGATGTAAATCTTATACCCCAAACCATAAAAATTATAGAAGAAAACATAGACAGCAAAGCCCTGGACACTGCCTATAGAAATTTGTTATCAGATATATCTCCCCAGGAAAGGGAAATGAGAAAAAATAAACAAATTGGACTACATCAAACTAAAAATTTTTGTACAGCAAAGGAAATCATCAACAAAATAAAAAGACAACCCACAGAATGGGAGAACATACTCTCTGATACATGTAATAAGAGTTTAATGTCCAAAATTTATAAAGAACTTACAAAACTCAACACCAAAAAAATAAACAAACCAATTAAAAAATGGGCAAAGAACCGGAATAGACACTTCTCAAAAGAGAACATACAGATAGCCAATAGACATATGAAAAGATGCTTAATGTCACTAATTATTAGAGAAATGCAAATTAAAACCACAATGAGATATCATCTCACACCTGCCAGAATGGCTATCATCAACAAATTAACAAACAAGTGTTGGTGAGGATGAAGAGAAAGGGGAACTTTTCTTCACTGTTAATGGGAATGCAGACTAGTACAGCCACTGTGAAAAGCAGTATGGAGATACATCAAAAAGTTAAAATTGGATCTGCCTTTTGACCTAGCAAATCCACTTCTGGGAATATATCTGAAGGAACCCAAACCACTAATTCTAAAGAACATAAGCACCCCTATGTTCATTGTAACATTATTTACAATTGCTAAGATATGGAAGCAGCCCAAGTGTCCATCAATAGATGTATGGATAAAACAATTATGAGACATTTACACAATGGAATTCTACTTGACTGTAAAAAAAAATTACCCTTTGCAACAGAATGGATGGACCTGGAGAACATTATGTTAAGTGAAATATGTCAGTCAGAGAAAGACAAATGCCATTTTATTTCACTGATATGTGGAATTCAATGAACAAACTGAACTAAAAAGCACAATAGAGATAGATTCATAGATGGACAGCAGATGACATCTTGAGGCAGGGAGGTTAGGTAGGGGGTGGATGGATTGAGCAAAAAGGAAAAGGACTAATGGACATAGACAACAGTGTGGTGATTGCTGGGGGGCAGGGGCATAAGGGGACTACATATTAAAGGAAAAAATACAATAAAGATTAAATTAAAAAGCAAAAAAAATATTTGTTCCTCAATGGCATGGAGACTATTCAGGCAAAATACCTTGAGACAAGTCAAGAGTTATGGAAGTATGATGAGCCAATGTTGTCCTGAACTTATTAATGAATCTGTTAGGCACCTTACTTTACAGATTGAAATAAAACTGATTCCAGTTGAAATAAATTCTTTAATCTTTCCAGAAGAATTACAGAAGCAGCATGGCAGGAAGTAAAAGAACTGGTTCAGAATGGACATTTTTGGTTAACTTTGGTATCAGTTGGGTCCTCTGGGAAGTAGATGTTTAGACTGTTAGGATTACAGAATATTTGGGGGGAAGTAACATTTGTGAAAGGAAAATGGAGGAAGCCAAATTGGGCAGAGAGGATCTTCAGACCTTATATAGATCTGGCAGCCCAACAGGCCTCTGCAGAGCATAGCCAGCCCTTTAGAGGAGTATTCTTTGGGAAGACCCAGGGGTGTCCAACTTTTTGGCATCTCTGGTCCACACTGAAGAAGAAGAAGAGTTGTCTTGGGCCACACATTAAATACACAAACACTATCAAAAACAAAAAAATCTCATAATGTTTTAAGTAAATTTACAATTTTGTGTTGGACCACATTCATAGCCATCCTGCGTCCCATGTGGCCTGCGGGCCATGGGTTGGACACCCCTGGCCCTTGTAGCACTGCACTACTCAGTCATTGGCTGGGGCTACCCTGAAAAAAATGTGACCTTGGCTCAAATTCTAGGGTCCACTGAAGGAGTTAACAGCTGCAGGTGATCAGCTAGCTATACATTTTACAGCTGAGCAAGGAGCCCTTTCTTGAAGGAGATCTCAATTACACATCTACTGTGGCTCTCACCATTCATTCCATCTCTTCCTCATTGTGGAACAGATACACTATTTAAGTTACATGATTAGAAGAGCCTCTAATCATGTTTAAACATTGGACGTCTCGTTGATGCAAGCTGCTAAAAATATGAGCAAAGAAGCATACCAGATCAAAAGCTCATTAAATATGGCCTCAAAAGGCACTAGCGGTCTCTCTGAGTTACAAGTAGAATCTTTTAGAACTGAATCTATTTGTAAATAGAGGGGTTTTCTAGATATAGCCTATGGATCAGACAACATATTAACTTATTACCAATCAGTAATAATTTAAGGTAAATTAACTAAAAGATAACTGCCATCTTGGAGAAACAAGGTCAGAAAATGGAATACATGACAGATAAGTTACATTTATGAATAAAAGAGCTTTGAGGCAAAAACTGACAAACACAATCATAAGACATTTTATCACATATCTTTTAGATACTAGTAAATTGAGCAGACAAAATTACTAAAATACATAAAACATTTGATCATTAAAAGTTAATATTCATTAATTAAAAGTTTAATCTATGTTAATGTCTCTTATTAGACACTAGCCTTATAGGAACATCTTCAAGAGCAAAGATCAAGAGAAAAAGAACTGTAGAAAATCTGAATTATTCACCTTTTCCTTCCCTCTATGGTTTCCATTAATAACATCTATGCTGTCCTCACAGGCTTCCTGCAGCCATAGCATACACAAGTCTTATTCTCCACACAACAAACATTGCCATCATCTCCATGCCAAATAAATGTGTATTCACACCAGTATTCTCTGTCCTTGGGCAGCTGTGACCACACCTGCATTACCGCTGTTGGGTCCCTTGGCCAATGGCACAGTGAACTAGATTCATGGACACAGGTCTTGGTCTGTATGGACTTCACACTTGCAAGTCTAATTACAGAGGAGTGTTCCAAAGGTCTTTGGGATATAGCTATGCACAAATTTCCTGAAGCTTCAAATTCTGAGGGTCCAACCCAGGTTAACTGAGCTTGTAGGTGAATTTAGCAGACAGCACAGCTCCCACCTGTCCACTGGTTTGACTTGCTACTCATTAGAGCTTGTAGGGACTCTCTGTTTAGGAGCCTGGGGACTGACTTATATTTTTCAATCACACATTACTACATTTTATGAGATAAAGTTCATGTTCTAGGAGTATTTCAGTCTAGGCATTTTCAAAGGTCTCATGACTTTTGGTGAGTCTGATTTCTTGTTAAAGTTTAATATAATGAATCTATGTAGTACCCTGACTCCCACATAAAGAATATGACTTTTTACACATTCATGAATCATTTATAAAAATAAACCAAGTTTAGCTCACAAGTCACAAAAACAAAAATAAAGAAAACCACAAAGAATTAGAATGTGTTTCACAGACTACATTCTATTAACAATTAAAATAGATATCGATGACAAATATTTAACTCAAAAACTCCCCCCATATATTAATAAGAATATCAGTTAGCATCCCAACAGGAAACAAATGGTTCATTCAAATTAGGATTATCCAAAGAGGACTTAATGGAGGGAATATTTAAAAGATTTGGGCAGATGTAGGAAAACCACAAGGAATAGCACAGTACTCCAGGGTTAATAAGAGAGGAATGGTTACCTTTTTAGGTCTGAAAAAGAAAGATGCTGAAAAAAAAATCAGAGTTTAGAAGAAAAACATCATGTGAGGGGGCAACCATAAGAAGAGAAGTCACCTTAGGTTGAGGGATAAGCCATCCTTAGGCCCCAAGAGGCAGCAACATTGACTCTTTTCCTAGTACATTTTATAGCTGCTTCACATGAGCCACAGCACACCATAGATAACACCAATTCCTTACTGCTGGAAAGCAGTATGTCTCCTTATTGTCTTCTTAGGAAACCCAAACAGACAATGTGGAGGTTACCTGAAGTATTTTACTTATTTCTTTTCAGTAGAATAAAAAAGCCCTTTTGGTGGCAGGCATCTGGTGTGGCAGATAAGCACAGTCCAAGAGGATGGTTCCTATTCAAGATGGCAACCACAGTCTGCTGGGCAGCTGCTTTGGGTGCAAGCAATTGGCTTCAGGGTTTAGGGGAAATGCTTGGCTTTGGATTTTTTTCCACTGTGATTTAGACAGTCCAAACTGTGATCTGAAAACTTTCCATTTTTACCCTGGAAAAATCTCCTCCAGAACTTTCCTATGGTATCAGTAAACTCAATCTATACCATCAAACTATCACCTCCACTTTCAAATATTCGGATACATCCAGGTTTGATCGAGTCCTGACTTTTATGGCAGTCCTTTGTTATATAGGACACTGAGATGCTTAAATTTACTTTCCACCAGGAACACAAAACTTGCTTTAAGATCACAATAAACTTTTGTAATAGTCTTCTCTGAACATTCTTACACCACTGCCTCCACTCCTTGCCATCATCATTTATACCTGGCAACTGCAGAGGTAGCCCCCATAATTCCCAGAGTATGGTAGCTTAGAATTTCAGTACTAACTCCTTTTCCCTTAGTGCTTAGCAGCGTAAAGTCTTGACTCCTGGCACCAAGAAGTAATTTATTCTTGTAGTACTATACTTACATGCTTTGAGTTTAATTACCTTGTAATTTCCAGGTCATGTTATTACCATGAACTTACATAATTTTGCAAATGCATTTACACCCTATAAAAAACGACTTTGTAAATGAATGTTGCTAAATTGGTTCCTTGTAAAAACTCTTTTGCTGTTTGAAAAAATAAAAAAAAAACCTTACTGGAAAATATGGGTTGCTCAAATGCTTACTCTCTTAAAAGTCAAGAACCAGAAGCCTGAGTTAAAAATATGAGGGCACTTAAAGAGGAGTTAGGAAGTCTTTGAATGGTCACATAATCAGACAGTATTCAGAAATAGGACCATTAAGGTAAAGGGGTCAAATTAAAAATGGTTATATCTGAGCCAGGAGTTTAGTCAAAGTCTGAAATATTGGTAATATTTAGGATACAAGGGTCAGAGATTTATAAATAATTAACAAGTTTTATTCAATGGAAATTCACAAAAATCTGAGATGACCTGAATATTGCACTTGGTAGACACTATTTTATCCTGTCTTAAATATATTTATATAACATAATGGAATAAAGTGAGCAGTAGGGCACTGTTTGTCTGTAGGAGGAGTCAAGACAGTTTCCTGCCTGAATCATTTCTAAACTGTTTCCTACCTCCCTAGGATCCATAGCAAGAAACTTGGCTTCCCAAGGAGGGAGAGTTGCTAAAATTTAAAAATGTTTATAGGACAACTTTTAGAGGGGATAAAAGTTATGTCATATGTGGGCATGGCCTCTCTCCTCTTTTTTCCTGATCTCCCAAGACATGGAAAGAGTTTCGGGCTATTCTTTATAGGGCCTAGCATCTCTCTGTCTGTCCTTAGATGCCTTCTTTCCTTTATGTTAGGTATCTTTGGAAGGGAACCTAGGCCAGCTTGCTTGAGCTCCATTGCCCATTGTTGGTGGAAATTAGACATCTCACCTCATCACAATGAACCAGAGTCCTGTGTTTGAGCTTTTGAAACAAGGTTGGATAAGTAGTAGAGCCATCCTCACAACCTGCTTCACCTGAGGCTGATCAGGCCTAATTGGCTTTAAAGAAAGAAATCTTCAATTTAGTCATGAAAACTCATTAGAGAGGCATAGGTAGATACACTGTGCTTCCTTGCACAACCAAAAGAAGGACAACAACAAATTTAAGAACAAAAACAACAAGAACTGACAGAAAATTTAATTGTATAGAAGTCTGACAAGCAATAAGTTAAAAAAGAAACATTCATCTAGACCAATAGGAGGGGCGGAGACAGTCAGCCAGGGCAGAGAGGAATCATGGCAAGGCAGCACCTAGCAAACCCAGTGATGCAACTGGCAGAGTGGGAAGTCCCACATTTGCATGCTGATAAACCAGGAAGAACAATGAGAGAGCAAGACAAACCATGCAATCCAGGGTTCCTCAAGCCTCTGACTGAAAAGACCTGTGGGTATTGTGTCGGTGAGAGAAATTCCCAACCTCACAGGAAAGTTCATTGGAGAGACCCACAAGGTCGTAGAACATACACAAAACCACCCACCTGGAAATCAGCCCCAATAGGACCCAATTTGCTTGTGAGTAGTGGAGGAAGTGACTGAAAGCCACCTGAGAGCTCAGCAGGCAGCATTGTTCCCTCTCAGACACCTCCCCCACATGCAGTGCCACAACAGCACCACTGGTTGCCCCACCCTGATGAATAACTAAGGCTCCACTCCTTACTGCATGACAGATGCACCGAGACAAAAAAAAATGGCCCAAATGAAAGAACAGAACAAAGCCCCAGAAAAAATTACAACTAAGAGATGAAGAGATAGCCAACCTAACAAAAGCACAGTTTGAAACACTGGCAATCAGGATGCTACTGAAATGGTTGAGTATGGTTGCAAAGTAGAGGAAAAAGTGAAGGCTATGAAAAGTAAAATAAAAAAGAAAATGCACAGGGAACCAACAGTGATGGGAAGGAAACTGAGTCTCAAATCAATGGATTGAAACAGAAGGAAGAAATAAACATTCACCCAGGACAGAATGAAGGAACAAGAATTCAAAAAAGTGAGGAGAGACTCAGGAACCTCTGGGAAACTTTAAACACCAACATCTGAATCACAGGGGTGCCAGAAGGAGAAGAGGAAGACCAAGAAATTGAAAACTTATTGGGACAAATAATGAAGGAGAACTTCCCCAATCTGTTGAGGGAAATAGACTTCCAGTAAGTCCAGGAAGCTCAGAGAGTCCCAGAGAAGTTGGACCCAAGAATGCACACACCAAAGCACATAGTAATTGCATTACCCAAGATTAAAGATAAGGAGAGAATCTTAAAAGGAGCAAGGGAAGAGGTAACAGTTACCTACAAAGGAGTTCCCATAAGACTGTTAGCTAATTTCTCAGAAGAAAACTTGCAGGTGAGAAAGGACTGGAAAGAAGTATTACAAGTCATGAAAAGCAAGTACCTATATCCAAGATTACTCCATCCAGCAAGGCTATCACTTAGAATGGAAGAGCAGATAAAGTGCTTCTCAGATAAGATCAAGTTATAGGAATTCATCTTCACCAAGTCCTTATTATATGAATGGTTAAAGGGATTTATCTAAGGAAAAGAAGGAGATAAAAAATATGAATAGTAAAATGACAACATACTTATAACTATCAACAACTGAATCAAAACAAAAACAAAAACTAAGCAAACAACTATATCAGGAACAGATTCAAAGAAATAGAGATCATATGGAGGGTTTTCAGGAGGGAAGCAGGGAGAATGAGGGAAAAGGTACAGGGAATAAGAAGCATAAATGGTCTACAAAATAGACAGGGGGATGTTAAGAATAGTATGGGAAATGGAGAAGCCAAAGAACATATGTATGACCCATGGATATGAACTAAAGGTGGGGAATACTGGTGTGAGGGGCAGTTTAGGGCAGAGGGAAATAAGGATGTGGGGAATGGGGCAACAGTAATAGCATACTCAATAAAATATTTTTAAAAAAGAAATCTCACTAGAACTTGTTCTTGGCATTGAGGTTCAACCACAGTGATAGCTAGTCACCCCAATTGCTGATTACTATTCGTAAGTACCTATCTGCTGTCATGAGGATCTCATGGGGAAACTAGGGAGCTGACCCAAGGCAGTATTTGTATGTTCCTATGACCCTTGGCCATGGGTAATGCAGATACCAGCCTGCAGTGTCTGAGTCATTATGGATGAAATGAGACATTCACACAGATTACCGAGTCCTGTGGAGGAAAAGGGACAGCATGGCTTTTCTCTCAAGGGGAGCAAAAGCCGAAGCCTCTGCCATGACAGGCTTTTATTGGGTTTCTCCACCCATTACATGATGTCCTCATTTACTATGCACAGGTTGGCTTTAGGTGGTTACCTTTTACAGAAAACAAAGGAGCCAATGCCACTAATCACATCACCGAAGAGGGATATTTGCAAATGAAAAGGCAAAAGTGGTTGAACCAGTTACACTCATCCTTGAAAGGTTTAGCATGGATTTTAGGAAGCTACTTTGCAGTAAATGTCCTCAATTCAGGGTGAGGGAGTTTTTAGCTAGAGCAAGACTCAGAGTGGCCTAGGCACATTGCAGGCCTGATTTCCCATGGGAGGACCTATCTGTGGGCATGGGTCTTGTGCATCTCCGAGTGGGAGCTGGGCCCACACCATGCAGAATGATCTCCTATGCATGGGAATAACATGTAGGATATTAAACATACTCTGACACCCAACAGCCATTAATTAAGGGTCCAGTGTACAGATAGATGGTCAATTTCTTTGAAAATGTGGCTTTATCTTCTGGATCTGTATTTTTTCTCTCTCAGGACTTCCCCCTTTCTTTGGCCTCTAAATACTTGCCTTTTCCTTCTTGCTACTTATTCCCCCAGCATTATTCACCACTTCTCCTTCAACTACCTATTGGCTGCTCTACCCTATTTCCTCTTTATCACCCCTTGACTTCCAGCCTCTACAGCACTAATAACCCATGTTTCTTACCATCTGAACAATACCAGTGAATACTCAAGTTGAACATTTTATAGCCATCTGAGAGCAAAGAAAAAGAACGTGCTAATCTTCTTTTAAAATGAGCTCACCATTAATGAATAATTGATTATTTAACTGATATTGATTATTCCCAGGCTAAAATGCCTAAAAGGGGCTTCCATGTCATAAACTTTGGTATTTTCAAATGTTAAATTACCTTTAAAGATGGCAAATTTTACTTTTAAATGGCATTGTATACTAAAAAAAATAGTCCCTAAATGTTTAAATACTGACATTATAAATTTAAATATTGCCAAATAATAATTTAAGATAAATATATCTTACACATATTGTTCTTACTTTTTTGCATTCCAGGAACTGCAAGCAAATCAGTACATATACTAAAAGCTGTAATAAAAAAGCATGGCATATTTAGCAGCTTGATGTTTTATTAAAGTTAAACCAGCTTGTGGTGGTTTGGTAGCTAAAGCTAAAAATTGTATAACTTTGCTCTCCACTGGGGGAAAAAAACTTCTGTGTGAATTTAGCCTATAAGCAGCAGTTACCTAATAGTTTTTAACCTTCAAGCTAGAGTTGATTTGGAGGAGGGAGGGGCTTAGTTTTATACATGGCTGCATACAGATTTTATAATTTCTGCACTTCTGAAGATAAATCTTTTAAAAATTAGATTTGTTCTGCTAAAGGAAAATGTAAATTCATTGAATCTATTTTTAAATAATTGTTACTGAGAACTTCGGAAGTGGTTGCCAAAGATAAATCTAAATTTAGAATGATAGGAATTATTATGGGACTGTGTTCCTTAAGGGCTAAGGAGGAAGCAACCCTGCAACAATAAACTACCCTGATAGTGAATGACCTATGGTTTCTTCAAGTTCAGCTCCTTTTAAGGGAGATATACAAGCAATCACTACATGACTATATTAGTTTGGTTAATTTATTTAGGGTCTATGGGACTACAAAGGACAAACAAGTAATTTTGCCTCATTGGGCTGAATGGCAGGCATGAGATGATGCTCATGGTCAATGAAAAACCTCACAGAGGAGGAGATGTTTAGGCTGAATCTTGGAATATGGATCGAAGATTGTCTAGTGGAGAGCAGGGAAAAGAAACATGTGCCACATAGACCAAATGAGAGGATTGGAAACAGTCTGTACAAAATGTTTGAGCACTCTATTAGACAAATGTAGAAACATTCCCTGTTCATGGTCTATTTTATAGAGTCTGTCACACTCACAGCTTATGAATGGAGATTCTATGTACCTGCAGTTTGCCCATGCCAACTGGATCAAAGATGATACCTTACCCAATACATTGGTTGTTAAGTTACTGATTAGATTGCCCTTAGAGAATCTGAACTAATAGATCAGAGGTATGTAAGCTGAAAAGTTGAGACAAGGGCAGCCATGTTGAGCTATTATGGTGACTGCATTAGGTCTTATGCAACAAGAAGCAGAGGAAACTGGTCCAGAGATAAGCAAGAACTGAAGAGACTCACAGAAAAAAATGATCATGAACGAACATGTATTTTGTTTCCTGTCTTTAGTTACTATCACAAGTAAACTATGGTCCTTGGGACAACCCAGCCTAGGGTCTGTTTTTACAATATTAAGGATCATAAGTGTGGATGACAAAGGGCTCAATTACCTACATTGCCCAAGAGTTTTTTTTATATATATATATAGAAGAAGTTTGCCTACTCTTGTACTGTAACAGGTACCAACAAACTGAGAAGCTTTTAATAAGAAGTGTTAATTTGTCACTCCTGATGCCTATCACTGTGGAGCTTTGCACCAAGACTCCTTTGTCTGGGAGAGGCTTACAGTTGCAGGCTCCGTGCTGAGCACCATCACACACTGTGCAAAGAAAAAGAGGCCTGCAAGGTCTTGCACCAACAATTAAGTGCTCCAGTATGTCAAGGACCCATACCACAACCATACAAAATATGTGGGCCAGGACTGATCATCCGTACCCACCCACCACAAAGGGAGAAACAATCTCGCCATGTACCCCAATGATAGAGAACCAGAAATATTTGACCAACAGCACTAAAGACTAAAACAGATGGCTGAAAATTGTTTTATCCACACCTGCAATACTTTGAGTAAGGTTTTAGTCCTCAGAATAGCAATTGTTAAATAAAGGGACACTGCAGGAGAGGTGCTATAAATTTAGGTTGGAGTCATATTAGGAAGACTTTCATATGTCATGTTCGTACTGTTTTGTTGTTGTTGTTTGATAGTAAGTTGTAATAGAGTTTAGTTAATAGGAAAAGGGCCCATTATAGGTTTTAACTAAGGAGTTACATGATTGGATCAAAATATTAGAAATGCCACTCCAGTCACCACATGAAAATATAGATTGAAAGATTTATTAGATGAATAATGAACCAAAATGGAAGCTGGTTAGGAAGCTGTTCAGTAGACAAGGTACAAGTACATATGAATTTGACATGAAGCCCTGTTCTTGGGTACGAGCAAAACAGACTTAAAAAAGATAGGCATAAGTAGTAGAGATTACAGGACTTGCTACAAAGGAAAGTGGGAAGCAATCGGGAGCAAGGAAGCTTGACAAATGTTTACAGCTTGGCCAACTGAGTGTGAAAACTAGTCATTTAGATAGAAGAGTGAGGAGCAACAGTTTAGTCTCTATATGTCATTCACAGCCTCTGAAGAGTGTAAGACTAACATTTGATATAATAACCTGACTACAGTCCTCTCTCCTTGAATTTTACTTTCTGGATCAGTAATGAGTAAACTTCAGATCTACAATTCTGTTCAAATTGTGATCCTCCAGGAGTGTTTCTTATGTGTCCTGATTTCGTAAGTGCCAGGTGGATACCTTTTCTAGATTTCCATACTGCAAAACACCATTTTTGAAATAAACTGAGACACAGAGTAGAGTTTATCCTCAACTTATTTCTTCAATTCATACTGATCACTAGGCCCTCGGTTACCTGTCATGAAATTGAGCTTGCAAAATTGGAAGTTTACTTTTCTGTAGATTAAGTCAGATTTTCTCTGTGGATTAAATTAGAGATGGAGTTTAATGTGCAATAGTAGCTAACTAAACAAGTTAATGCATGTAATGCAAGGCATATTGTTGTAAAAACATATTGGACACAGTTCTTTTGGGATATGCTGTAGGAGACCATTCTGCATGGTGTGGGCCCAGCTCTCACTGGAAGATGCACAGGACCCATGCCCACAGATAGGTCCTCCCATGAAGAATCAGGCCTGCAATATACCCAGGCTACTATCGGTCTTGTTTTTTGCTAAAACTCCCTCACCCTGAATTGAGGACATTTACTTCAAAGTAACTTCTTAAAGTCTATGCTAAACCTTTCAAGGATGAGTGTAACTGGTTCAACCACTTTTGCCTTTTCATTTGCAAATATCCCTCTTCGGTGATGTGATTAGTGGCATTGGCTCCTTTGTTTTCTGTAAAGGTAACCACCTAAAGCCAACCTGTGCATAGTAAATGAGGACATCGTGTAATGGGTGGAGAAACCCAATAAAAGCCTGTCATGGCAGAGGCTTCGGCTTTTGCTCCCCTTGAGAGAAAAGCCATGCTGTCCCTTTTCCTCCACAAGACTCCATAGTCTGTGTGAATGTCTCATTTCATCCATAATGATGTGGAAACTGTGGGCCAGTGTCTGCTTCAATATGCTAATGATGCAGATTATGCATTGAAAAATCAAAGGCTCAAAAGAAGCTAAATACATGTTCTTTTCAAATGTACACGGAATATTTTCAAAGACTGACCACATGATAGGACACAAAACAAGCTTCAAGAATTTCAAGAAAATTGAAATCATACCAAGCATTTTCTTTGACCACAAAGGACTGAAGCCAGAAACCTACCCAAAGGAAAAAAAAACCCAAACACTCAAAATCATGGAGATTAAATAACATGCTATTAAACAATGAATGGGTCAAGAATGAATTAGGGAAGAAATCAAAAGGCTTCTGGAAACAAATAAAAACGAACTCAAAACAACCCAAAACTTATGGGACACAGCCAAGGCAGTCCTGAGAGAAAAGTTCATAGTGATACAGGCCTCCCTGAAAAGTTAGAAACATTCCAAACAAACAACCTAACCCTACATCCACAAGAACTCGAGGAACAACAACAAAGGCAGCCCAGAGCAAGCAGAAGGAAGGAAATAACCAAGATCAGAGCAGAATTAAAGACATACAGACTCAAAGCACAATTCTAAGGATAAATGAATCCAAGAGCTGGTTCTTTGAAAAGATAAACAAAATAGACAAGCCTTTAAGCAGACTCATCAAGAAAAAAGGAGAGAAAACCCAAATAAAGACAATCAGAAATGAAAGAGGAGAGATTACAACAGATACCACAGAAATACAAAGGATTGTAAGAAATTACTACAAAGAACTGTATGCCAAGAAATTTGAAAACCTAGGTGAAATGGACAAATTTCTAGAAAAATATAATCTTCCAAAACAGAATGAAGAGGAAACAGAAGGCCTAAACAAACCAATAACAGTAAATGAAATTGAAGCAGTAATAAAAAAAACTCCCAACACACAAAAGCCCGGGACCAGATGGTTTCACAGGAAAATTCTACAAAGCATTTAAGGATCAGCTAACCCCTATCCTTCACAGACTATTCCAAAAACTCCAAAAAAGATGGGAAACTCCCAAATTCTTTTTATGAGGCCAACATCATCCTAATTCCAAAACCAGATAAAGACACAACAAAGAAAACTTCAGGCCAATATCACTGATGAACATTGATGCTAAAATACTCAACAAAATACTGGCAAACCGCATCCAACAATGCATTAAAAAGATCATACACCATGGCCAAGTGAGATTCATTCCAGGGATGCAAGGATGGTTCAATATTCGCAAGTCAGTAAATGTAATACATCACATAAACAAAAGCAAAGACAAAAACCACATGATCATATCAATAGATGCAGAAAAAGCATTTGATAAGGTACAGCACCCATTTATGATAAAAAACACTCATCAAAGTGGGAATAGAGGGAGCATTCCTTAACATAATAAAGGCCATATATGAGAGACCTACAGCCAACATCATTTTCAATGGGCAAAAATTAAAATCTTTTCCACTAAGATCAGGAACAAGACAAGGTTGTCCACTTTCACCACTTCTATTCAATATAGTACTGGAAGCTTTAGCCACAGCGATCAGACAAGAAAAAGAAAAGAAGGCATCCAAATCAGAAAAGAGGAAACAAAATTGTCACTGTTTGCAGATGACATGATAGTGCACATAGAAAATCCTATAGACTCCACCAAAAACTGCTTAACCTATTACATGAATTTGGCAAAACTGTGGGATACAAAGTCAATATCCAGAAATCAAAGGCATTTCTGTATATCAATAATGAAACAACAGAAGCAGAAATCAAGGGAAAAAAATCCCATTTGAAATAGCAAAAAGAAAAATAAAATATCTAGGAATAAACCTAACCAAAGAGGTAAAAGACTCCTATTTAGAAAACTACATAACACTGAGGAAAGAAATCAAGGAAGACACAAACAAATGGGAACATATACTGTGTTCATGGATTGGAAGAATTAATATCATCAAAATGTCCATACTACCCAAAGGAATTTACACATTCAATGGAATTCCTATTAAAGTACCAATGGCATTTTTCACAGACATAGAACAAACACTTCAGAAATTTATATGGAATCATAAACCACCCCAAATAGCTGCTGCAATTTTGAGAAAGAAGAGTAAAGTAGGAGGGATCACAATACCTGACACTACGAGGCCACTGTAATCAAACAGCCTGGTACTGGCATAAAAACAGGCACATGGGCCAATGGAACAGAACAGAGAGCCCAGAAATCAACCCAAGTCTCTATGGTCAATTAATATTTGACAAAGGAGGCAGCAGCATAAAATTGAGTAAAAATAGCCTCTTCAACAAATGGTGTTGGGAGAACTGGACAGCTACGTGCAAAAAAATGAAACTCGAACACCAACTTACACCATATACAAAAATAAATTCAATGTGGATAAAAGACTTAAATATAAAATGTGACACCATTAAAGTCCTAGAGGAGAACGTAGGTAGGAAAATCTCAGACATTTCACGCAGAAACTTTTTTACTGACTTGTCCCCTAGAGCAAGGGATATAAAGGAAAGAATAAACAAATGGGACCTCATCAAAATAAAAAGTTTTTGCACAGCTAAAGAAAACAGTAACAAAATTAAAAGAGAACCAACTGTATGGGAAAACATTTGCCAATGATACCTCAGACATTGCATGACTACACTCTATAAAGAACTTATAGGACTACACTCTAAGAAGGCAAGGAATCCAAATAAAGAATGGGCAAAGGACTTGAACAGACACTTCTCCAAGGTGGACATACACAATATCCAAAGACACATGAAACGATGTTGAATATCGCTAGCTATCAGAGAGATGCAAATTAAAACCACAATGAGATACCACTTCACAGCAGTCAGAATGGCTATCATAAACAAAGCAACAAACAACAAGTGTTTGAGAGGCTGTGGAGAAAAGGGGATCTTGGTGCATTGTTGGTGTGACTGCGGAATGGTACAACCACTGTGGAAAGCAGTATGGAACTTCCTCAGAAAACTAAAAATGGATCTGCCTTTTGACCCAGCAATCCCACTGCTGGGACTCTATCCAAAGAACACTCAAACACCAATCCAAAAGAACCTATGCATCCCAATATTCATAGCAGCACAATTTACAATAGCTAGATGCTGGAAGCAACCAAGACGCCCATCAGTAAATGAATGGATCAAAAATTATGGTACATTTACACAATGAAATTCGATGCAGCAGAAAGAAAGAAGGAGCTCCTACCTTTTGCAACAGCTTGGATGGAGCTGGAAAGCATTATGCTAAGCGATACAAGCCAGGTAGTGAAAGACAAATACCATATGATCTCACCTTTAACAGGAACCTAAACAACAAAACAAAGAAACAAGCAAAATATAACCAGACACCGAAATAGAGGACATGCTGACAGTGACCACAAGGGAGAGAAGAGGGAATTTCAGGGGATAATGGGAAGGGTTAACAGGAACAAATTTAAAGGACACATGGACAAAAACTAGGGGGAGGGTGGTAATGGGAGTGAAGAGGGGAGGTTTGGGAGGGAGGGCTGGATTGGGAGTAAAAGGGAGAAAACTGTACTTGAACAATGATAAAAAAAGTAAAAAAAAAGAATAATCAAAGGCAAAAGTCATGGTATGCAACAGGTATCATATGCCTGTGCAGAAATAGACAAAAATGCATTCATGTAACATTATTATAGCACCTTTCATAGTGCACCAAACTATGGATACTAATGAGGGTCAAAACAATAAACATACCATGTAATGTTGTTGAACATACATACTATAATATAGTATCTCTAAACCATGTGTTATATATATATATATTTTTTCTGTGTTTCCAGACTTTTTAGCCCCAAATTTGTAAGCTATAATTGTGATGTTACTCACGTGTCATTTCCTTTTAGTGTCTGTATTGATTATCAGTTGCCCAGTTCCTCTCAGATCCACTCTGACACTTTCTCTGATCTGCTCTGTGTCATAGGAAGTGGAATGCTGAAAACTACAATTCTGCCCTGGCTGGTGTTGCTCAGTGGATTAAGCACAGTCCAGTGAACCAAACGGTTGAGGTTTGATTTCCAGTCAGGGCATATGCCTGGGTTGCAGGCCAGGTCCCCAGCAAGGGGCACATGAAAGGCAACCACACATTGATGTTTCTCTCTCTCCCTTTCTCCTTCCCTTCCCCTCTCTCTAAAAATAAATAAATAAAATCATAAAAAAACCCCTACAATTCTCAGGCTTCTTTGCTAATGTGAGGAAATGTTGAAAGACTGGAGGGCAGAAAGAAAGGAGCAGTCAGGATATTTCTCCTTCCCCTGTCTGCTCAGGAGGCATCTTGTCAGTGGTTGCATCTCCTACATGTTCCCATTTCCTGCTGGGTGCACATTCCCTCTGTGCCCCTCACTCTCTTACCTGAGAGTTTCAGCTTTCACCTGACAGTTTCAGACACAGTCCCCTAGGCCAGTACCCTCTCCAAAGTCCCACTTCCTAGGGCAGTTCTGACTCCTGGATTCTGATAACACCATCTTCTCCTCTGGTCCTTACAATTCTACCAGTTCTACCCTTAGAAGCACCTTCTTGCATTTGTTAAACTGTGGGTTTTCTCATCTTTTCCTGTTTAATTTCAGCTCTTCTAACACCTCTGCAACTAGATCCCTAGATTTTTTTCAGCTTTATTATTGAGGTATATTTGATAAATAAAATGCTAATATATTTCAATCATAACATATAGAAATAAAATTTTAATATATTTAAAGTGTACAGCATGATCAGGAGAAAGGATTCCCACAACAAAGTTTATTAACATCAGATCTCCATACTAAACTCCTTCTGTTGAATACTGGCAAGGGTCTCTGTGCAGTTCAGGGAGATGGACTATAGCAAGCGAGATGGCTTCCATGGGATATCTAGACTTTTGAGGCTAAGTCAGTGACACAGCCATGAAAAATACTGCACAAGATTCTGAAGCTAGACTGTGATAGCCAGGAGAGTCTGCTTTTAAGAAGACCTTCTGCTTAATGGACATTTCAGAAGCCAGATGAAACAAGGCATAGATGGACTTCTTTTTCCTCCTTCTGCCCTGGCACCTCCACCAACTTTTTATACTTTCAGGCTGAAATTCTCAAACAATATGGAAAATGCATTAACAATTATCCTCATCCTTGCAATAAAACATAACTTAGGAGAAAACTTGGCTGCTTCTCAGAATAAAATAGAAAAAAAAAGACAACATTAATAGATCAACAAACTATTGAGAGATAAATCAGTGTATAAATACATCCTTTACAAACAACCTCTTGATGACTTTTGTAGGACTGAAAAATGAGCTTATCTGACATGAGTTAAGTTGCCTGGCTCTGAATATATTTGATATATTTTTTCAGACATGGGAGAGTAACTCATTTCACAAGAATCAAAGGGCTTAGAAAACCTGGGCAACATGAAAGCAGAATATGAAAGAGGTAATGGAGCCTGAATTAACCCTACAGGCCTATGAGTCCAATGAGGCCTGGGTTTGCAGCCTAGCTCATCTGCCTACTAGCTGTGTGACTCTGGGCAAACTATTTAAATGTCTGTTCCTCAGTTTTCCTAACTGTAAAGTGGAGATAATAGCCCTAACTTTTTTGATAGTTGTGAAGAATTAAATGAGTAAATTTTGTAAAGTATGATCAAATTACTGTCTCTGGTTCTTAGCAAGAACTAAGAAAGAAAAGAGCAAAATAAACATGAAGATAATGTTTAACTTTAAACCACTGGAATGAATAAGAATCACTGAGGGAGTTTCACAGTAGAATGTTGGACCCCAACTGTGAAATTCTGATTCAAAAGGTCTGAGGGTTAATGTTAAAAATCTTAAATTTTAATAGATTCATACTCAGGAGATTTGAATGTCTACAGACCAAATATCTCACTGTGAGAAACACTCTCATTTTTACTTCATTCTATGCCTATTTGCAAAATTGTCTTTGGTTCCTCTATTTCCTTTACTTTAGTATTTACTTGAATTCTAAAGCTTTTTTCTTAATCCATTATGTTAATAGAACAGAAAGGAAATCAGACAGACTGGACACAACTGGTAGTTAAGATCTTAATGACCATGTAGCTTTGGACAAGTCACTTCATTGCTTGAAAACTTACTTTCCTTATCTAATAAAACCAGGATGACAATATTTATCCTACACACCTCTCAGGGCTGCTAAAAAGATTGATGGTGGAAAAGGATATGAAGCATTGTTTAAACTAGAAGTCACGACACCAATGTAAATTGTTTCATTATATGGAGCCTAGTTGATTATAATCTCAATATACTGAAGCATAAACATAGATGGGTTTCATTTTTCCCTGCTATGCACCATGCATCATCAAAGCTCACCTTTCTCACTACTGAGCTAGCCATTTTAATAGCCCTCATCTCAATTTATGACTTTTCAGTCATTTTTGGTTATTTAAGCAGCCTCATTTAAGTGAATACATAGTATTTCCCATTTTTAATCTCATATTCTAGTCAGCTCAAAGTGTTTTTTCCTCCTCCACCCCTATCCAAGGGGTTTGGAGTGGAAGGGATATGTACTCCCACACTTGCATCCCATCCCAAACCCCACCCTTGCTGCTCTGCCTCAGAACAGGGAAGGGGAAAACTAGTATTTCCTTATATCATCATATCATGGCACCATGTTGCACTGGCTGCTTTTGTTATCAGGAAAAACTTGAGTTAAGGGACTCCTTCTCCTTTATTCTTGCCTTATTTGCAAGAGAAGAATTCAGGTAAGAGACAGCATGTATAATGGAAATGAGATAACAAGTTTAATAAAATACACTTGAGCACTAAACTACAGGCAGGCACCCAGCTAGTCTGAATGCCACATGTATAGAGGAAATAAAGCTGTTAATAAGTTTGTTAGTAAGTTTGTTCTATACATTTGAGTCCAAAGCTCAAGTGGCCACTCAGCTAATCTATGTGCACTGACTATTGGGGTTCAGGGGTTATATACTTTAGCCATCTTCTAGGTACTTCTCCTCCTTCCTTCCCCAGACCTTGGGATTAATATGCAGTTTCAAAGGATTTCTTTCCCAGCTAGTGGGAATATTGTACACAGAATTTCAAGGGCTCCTCTTCTTTTGTGCTATCATAGTTTTGCTTGTCATATTGCAAACACCTGGCAATCTTATTGTACTAGGCTCAGGGCTGTTGACTCAACAAGTGAGACATGTCTCCCTTTTGTTTCTAGTGTCCTGCTTTAAGTTGTTCTTCATTAGATTGCTCTGGGCTGGGGCCCTACTTTACTTCCCCTCTGGCTGCTCATTCCTGGCTGCTATCTAACATTTTCTTTGTGGGTGGTAATGACCCTTTTCTAATATGAATTACTCTAAGTGACCTTGATTAGATTAGTCTTTCCCTGTGTTAAGAAAGCTGGTAGTTCATTGTCTGAAGGGTCATTGTATGCTTGTGCAGACCCCAAAAGGCCAACTAGGTGAGGGCCTCAATCCAACCAGCTTCCATGGTGTTGATTATTCTTCACAGAATTAGCCCACATTCTCCTGGTGGTTCCATCAAGCCACATCTCTTTGACGCAGGCCCATTTGCCCCATACCTACGTGTTCTCCAACAAACCTGAGTCCCCCATTTTCACTTTTCTTCACCTCTATGTAGGCATAGACTGGCTTTATCTTAGGGGTGTACCACCACTCACTGCAGTAATGCCTTTTATTCCACGTTGGGAACACCAGCATAAGTAGAGTCCGACCTCTTGGGAGAAAACCCATGATGAATATGATACATCTCTTTCCTTCTTGCAAAACTTATAAGCCTTCAAAAATAATTTTCTCACTACCACCCACCCCTCATACTTCAGCTTTAGGTAGAAAAACCAAATGAGTCCTAACCCACTCTCATTCCTCCAAAAGGTGAAAAGTAACAGTGAAATGCACTTCAACTAAATCAGCTTTTTCTCAGCAAATTCTGTAACAGATGACTGTCATTGCCTGAATATGAGGATACAGGGTGTACTTTGACCTCAGATAGAGGTTATGACCAATTCCTCAAAAATATCCACTCAAGACCACACAGTACAGGCTTAATGATAGTTATCGGTAGTAGCCAGAATGTTAGGTGAACACAATAACCACTATACCATGAAAACAAGGTCAGTAGTATTATAATAACTATGTATGGGGCCAAGAGGGTACTTGAGATTTTGGGGAGCTGTAAAGTACATGATTGTCTAATCATTATGCTGTACATCTGAAATTAATACAAAATATTGTTGAATGTAAACTGGAATTAAAAATTAAAAAAATATTTAAAAATATTCAGAATGTTTCAGGATCCCCTAGTCATGGTGCTTGGCAGTCATTAGGACTATTCACTCATATATCCTGTCTCTCCCATTGTGTACATGGTAGGATTTTACTTTTTTGTCCTTTTCAAGTTAGATATGCTCATGTGGCTTGATATGGCTCATGAAACTGTGTTAGTTCTGGGAAGAAAACTTCAGGACCCAGTGGTCCATTCCACATTCCTGCTTCTCTTGCCATAGCAACTAACAATGGGCCCAATGGTTCAGCTTCTATCAGCCCGAATCACTGACTGAGGATAACCCTTCATGAGTGCATAAAGTGTGATGTGTGGATTTTGAACCTCTGAGACTTTTGAATTGGCATTGCAGCATAATCTAGCCAAGGATGACTAATCCAAGGGAGTGGGTAAAAATCAAAACACATAAATAGAAATTCCCAAAGATAACTCAGCTAGTTCTGTATAATGAATGCACAATGAGTAAGCAGGGTGTCACAGATCTGCCTCATCTTAGAAGATCTGAGAATAACTGAGAACAGGGAATGCATCACATTTGGCTGCAAAGAATAGGAACAATCCCAATGACTACCTTTATTAGCAGTGGTCAAACCTCTCATTTATTTGTAAGACTGTATCATATGATCTCCTACTGTGGATGCTCTAGTGATAAAAGAATGTGTGCTGTGGTGGAGGTGTGCAACCTCTGGGAACTTGGTATCAGTGTACCTGAACATGAATAATGAAAATGGTTTAATTTTTCACTGAAGGTTTGGTGTTTTATTTTGTTTTCTTTACCTGGCAACATTTGGTAAGACTGTCAATAGGACATTTCCAAATTTTAATAACTTAGAAAGTTCCTCTTAAAAAGCAATAAAGCATAAGAAAATGAAAATATAATCTATAGATGAAGAAAATATTCGTGAAAACACGTACCTATTAAAGACTTGTATATCCATAGACAAAGAACCTATAAAAGTCAACAATAAGAAAACAACTAAATCAATTTCAAAAATAGGCAAAAAAATCTGAACACACACTTCATTAAGGAAGATATTTAGATGGCAAAGAGGCCTGTGAAAAGATGTTCAGCATCATACATCATTAAGGAATTTCAAAGTAAAACAACACTGAGACACCTCTATACATCTAAGAGAATGGCTAAAGTTAAAAAATAAAAACTGACAATACCAAATGCTAACAAGTTTGTGGAGCAACTGGAAGTCTCATCCATTGCTGGTGGAAATGCAAAATAGTGCAGCCACTCTGCAATATAGTTTGACAGTTTCTTATGAAGCTATACATAATCCTGCCATATGACCCAGCAATCGCACTCCAAGGTGTTACTTGGAATGTTTTAGGAGGAAATGGTCAACTACTAGCAGTTGTGATTGAATAAAAGAATTTTGTATGTTATGAGAAAAATATTTTGGAATCAGACAATTTAGCTCTGCCATTTTGCAGACTGTGGACCTTGGATAGGTTAACTAATCATGCTGGGTTTACACTTCCTACCTTTAAGTTGGAAATAATAATATAATATTTAGAGAATGTTATCAAAATTGAATGACAGAATATATGAAAATTCCTACACATTGTGACTGGCTCAAGAAAAAATGCTGAGATCATGGTCATGAAGACAAGGTCTAAAGAGAGAGAAGGAAGAAAAAAAAAGAGAAGGAAGAAATGACAAATTTGAAGAAATAAAGAGGTCCAGAATACTGCAGGTCTTCCTAGTCAATTACTATAGTTACTATCACCAGCAACATAAGATTCCAGGTTCAAGTAAAACCCTATCAGTTGGGAAAAATAATAGAAAAAGTAGCATTTTCAAAAGTAATTTCAAATTGTATGTGAATTATATTGAAACTGCTTTTTAGAGTAAATGGTGGTGAGGGTGCAAATCCATCTAAGTATGCTTTAAATAAAAAGAAAAATGTCTGAATGCTTTCCTAAATAAACATTAAGTTTGGGGGGGGGAGTTGATATTTTGCCTCAGTTCCCGCCTTTATTTTCACTTTAAATATCTAAGAAGAAGAGTTAAAATCTAATTTGAACATAACAGAACTTGGACATACTTTTTAAAAAAGAATTCTACTTGATTCTTTTACAACTTTCTAATGCAAAGTACATTCCATAGAGAAGCTGAGGAGCAGGTGGCATGCCCCAGTTTCCACAGAGAGGGCTGAAAAGTTTTAATTGCCATAAATGAAGAGTCTTGTGCCCTGGATTTGCTGGAGAACCTCTATTTTAAGAAACTCCTCTTATTATTCTGTTTCAGGGATTCTATTTTTCAAACTCTTGATTTTTGCCTGGATGCCAAACTATAGGAAGTCATATGATTTGGGAATGTATCAGGTCTAGTATTTAAAATGCTCGGGGAAACTTAGAAACACATTACCTTATTTAATTGAGGATAAAACTGAGGCTCCAAGAAGGTAAATAATTTTTCCCCAGCTTCCAGGCACTACCTCATAAGCTAACATTGTATCCATATCTGTGTGACTTCAGAGATCACACTTTTACCCAAAATTTTAATTTCTGGGTTCTTCAACCCCCAATACACAAGTGATTCAGTTTTTGGTAGGAATCTCATTCAGAAATACAATTCAGCCCTGCCCAGTGTGGCTCAGTTGGTTGGCTGTTGTCCTGCAAACTGAAAGGTGGCGAGTTTCATTCCCAGTCAGGGCACATGCCTGGTTGCTGGTTTGATCCTCAGGGAGAACATGTGCAAGAGGCAACCAGTCGATGTTTCTCTCCCACATCAATGTTTTTCTCCCTTTCTTTCTCCCTCCATCCTCTTTTCTCTGGAATCAATAAAAGGAAAAAATTACAATTCAGTGGTTAAAATTAATTTGAAAAGAATCTCATTCTTTTCTCAAATCTATTGAGTATTAAAGAACAGCAAATGCACAGTTCAAACCCATGAAATCCTCATTTCTCTACTACCCTCATAGCATGCCTCTCCTGTAATGACCCTCAAACTATATTCCCAAATACTTGATTCCAGGCCAAGTGCTTTCTTCTCACTCTAATTAAGTCAATCAGTCACTAAGGCAGGCCTGACTCCTTTACCTTATCCTTCCTTCTTTCCATTTCACTCTCCATGCTACCCCACCATGCTAACTCCATTCTTCTAACTCTGGATCCCCAAAGCCCAAAGAACCTGCTTTATGAAGTTAGAACTTCCTTAAGGAAAAGTATCTTCTTTATTTTAAGAACAAGTGTGGAGGAAAGAATCATTGAAATTTCTCAAATTGTAAGTGCTAGTATTTTGTCTTTCTTCAGACTTGTGAGATCTCCTAATTCAGGGCCTGAATTTCTCTCATTACTGAATCTCTCATGTACAATTTGTGGTTACTTTCCAGATTACATTCCAGGGACAAGTTTACTTTCTAACATTATATATTTGGGCTTTTTTTGGTAAGGCTTTGTACCTTCAGAAATTTATGAAACCACTTTTAGCCAAGATGGAGGCATAGGTAGATACGCTTTGACTCCTCACACAATCAAAAGTAGGACAACAACAAATTTAAAAAAACAAAAATAACCAGAATTGCCAAAAATTGAACTGTATGAAAGTCTGACAGTCAGGGAGTTAAAGAAGAAATATTTACCCAGATTGGTAGAAAGGGCAGAGATAGGCAGCCAGGGCAGAGAGGACTTGCAGCAAAGTGGTGGCTGGAGGGCTGGGGTAGGTGAGGCTGTGATTGGCAGACTTGTTGGTCCCACATTTGCTTATGGATAAACCTAGAGGAACAACTGGGGAGCAAGATGAACCATGCAACCCAGAGTTCCAGAGCAGGGAAATAAAACCTCAAAACCTCTGACTGTAATAACCTGCTGGGGTTAAGACAGTGAGAGAAATGCCCAGTCTCACAGGAGACTTCGTTGGAGAGACCCACAAGGTCCTATAGCATACACAAACCACCCACCTAGAATCAGCACCAGAAGGGCCCAATTTGCTTATAGGTAGTGAGGGAAGGGATTGAAAGTCAGCTGAGAGCCAAGCAAGTGGCATTGTTCCTGCTCAGACCCCTCCCCCATATACAGCATCACAATGCACCAAAGTGGGTTGCCCCACCTTGGTGAACACCTAAGGCTCTGCCCCTTAACAGGTGCACAGAGACAAAAAAAATATGGCCCAAGTGAAAGAACAGATCAAGGTTCCAAAAATAGAACTAAGCAATGAAGAGAGAGCCAACCTATCAGATGTACAGTTCAAAACACTGGTAATCAGGATGCTCACAGAAATGGTTGAATATGGTCACAAAATAGAGAAAGAAGTGAAGGCTATGAAAAGTGAAATAAACAAAAGTGTACAGGGACCCAACAGTGATGAGAAGGAAACCAGGACTCAAACCAATCAACAGTTTGGAGCAGAAGGAAGAAATAAACATCCAACTGGAACAGAATGAAAAAATGAGAATTCAAAAAAATGAGGAGAGGATTGGGAACCTCCAGGACAATTTTAAACTTTCCAAAATCCAAATCATAGCGGTTCCAGAAGGTGAAGAGAAAGAGGAAGAAATTGAAAACTCATTTTAAAACATAAACTTCCCTAACCTGCCAAAGGAAATGGATCTCCAGTAAGTCCAGGAAGCTCAGAGAGTCCTAAAGAAGTTGGACCCAAGGAAGCACACACAGCAAGGCACATCATAATCACATGACCCAAACTTAACAACAAGGAGAGAATCTTAAAAGTGGCAAGAGAAAAGGAGGCAGTTACCTACAAAGGAGTTTCCATAAGACTATCAGCTGATTTCTCAAAAGAAACCTGCAGGCAAGAAGAGGCTGGAAAGAAATATTCAAAGTCATGAAAGGCAAGGGCATACATTCAAGATTACCTTATGAAGCAATGCTATCATTTAGAAAGGAAAGGCAGATTAGATAAGGTCAAGTTAAATGAGTTCATTATCACCAAGCCCTTATTATATAAAATGTTAAAGGGACATACCTAAGAAAAACAAGAACAAGACTATGAACAGTAAAATGACAACAAACTCAACAGTTTGGAGCAGAAGGAAGAACTGAGCCTAACAATAACTGAGCCTAAAAACAAAAACAAAAACAACCTAAGCAAACAAGTAGAACAGGGACAGAATCACCCAAAGTGAGGTCACATGGAGGCTTGTAAGTGGGGAGGTGGAGGGGAGAGAATGGTGGAAAAGGTACAGGGAATAAAAAGCAAAATTGGTAGGTACAAAATTGATAGGCTTAAGAATAGTATAGGAAATGGAGATGAAAAAGAACTTGTATGTATGACCCATGGACATAAACTAAAGGTAGAGAAAATGCTGGTGGAAGGGGGTGTGCAGGGTGGAGGGGAATAAAGGGGAGAAAAATGGGACCACTGTAATAGCATGATCAATAAAATATATTAAAAAAAGAAATTTAGGAAACCTGTGTTTCCAACACATACCTGGGGCACTATTACATTTTTATCAGCCATTATGGCAGATTATATTTTCTAAAAATGGCTGCAATAAAATAGATCCCATATGCATACTCTTTTTACAATGTGACTCCATCAGGAGGTAGAGTTGTCCTCTCCCCTAGATCCCAAGCAGACTTTTATAATGGCCTCAACCAATAGAACACAGTGGAAGTGACAAGGCTAGAACAGAAAATGCACTGCAATTTCCACCATTCTCTTAGGTCCCTCCCATTGGGGAAATCAGCAGCCATATGTTGTGAATGCTCACGCACCCTATAGTGAGGATCTGCAGCCTCCGACCAACAGCACCATCTCATCAGGCAAATGAGAATCATTTGGGAATTGTATTCTTCAGCCCATGTTAGGACTCCAGATGACTATAGCTCAGCCAACATAAGGTTGCCACTGCATGAGAAACTCAAGTGAAACTTGGAGAAATAATATGCTAATATTGCTAACTAGGTCAACAAATTTGGGGGTGACTTTATGCAGCAGTAAGTGAATAAAGCAACCATTGATGCTTAATCTTACATTTGTCCAAGCATTAAGTCAGTCCAGGTTAATTTTAATGTAGAGTTCAGGGAAGGAAGAGTTTCAAAAAGGTATGACCAGAATCGGGGAGGGGAGCATGAAGAGAATTGAAATCATTCTCATTAGAGCCTTGAATGAACTCTGTATCATTCAGGGATCATAATATCTGCACTCTGTGACTTCCTTCCTTCCTGTGTTCGAAGAAAAATCCACCCACCAACTATGGGCAAACAGGGGTTTATGGGAGGTTTCTATTAAAGAATTCTGGAAGTCCAGAAACAACCCCATGGTGACTTCAGGGTCACAGAGGTATTGATGTTGTTTTGAGGGACACAGGCCAACCTGCAACCATCAAGCAAGTGATGTAGTATCCTTGAAAAAGGGATACAACGTGCTGTCAAGAAGGTTTAGACAGGTAATGGGAAAATGTATCATTTTCCAAATAAGCCACTTTCTTAGGAGGAAGGATAGAAGAAGGTATCCTGTATTTGTGGAAACAACTTTTGCTTTCCCAATTTTCTGCCTTTCTCCTGGGAACCCACTTGTCCTTTCTTTGGCTCAAGTTCCCACTCTGTATGGCCCAGAATGTCTCATCAAACAGAGGAAAGAGAGCCTGCCAGGAATTCATTTTCTGAGACACTAACCTTCCTGTGAAACTGGGTAATTCCCCCCTTTGACCTGAAGCAGCAAACAGCTGTTCAGGGAAGACTCATTTTGCAATATGTTTCTGAACCAGTTTGTCTCCTTTTCTCAGCAAGGAATAAAGGGTCATTCAAATTTCTTCAAGCCATGAGGGCTATTATAAGAATAAATATGGCAATAAGCAAGACAACTTAATAGATATCACTTTGGTTCTTGACACGTAGAACAAAAACACCCTATTCCTTGATTTTTCTGAATCAAACCTTTCTCCATGCCCTATCACCACATTGGTGGAAAATTTTAATCCTTTTGGAGAAATGTATGAAAATAACTCTGGAATCTATGGAAGTCTAGTAAGCTTGGAAAAGAGCCTCTGATGCTCACAGACCATGTGGGTAATAGCTAGGATGTTCATTGAGTAAATTCCTGTAATTCATCCAGAGCTGCTCAATGAGCCACTCCCTTTTGGACTTCAGCTCCCATGGCCACAGCATGGAGTGCTCACTCTCCAGATATGCATATGCACTGTCACATGCTCAGGCATGTGAACATGCTTAGGTCTTCCTGTCAGAGGTGCTGTGTGAGATGGGATACTCTTTCCCCTATCAGCCCAAAGAAGAGCTGCCCAGTGCTTGCTCATCAACCCTGCCCTCAGGGAACCAAAGGTTTCCTTTGGAAACCTATCATTTTAACAGTGGCATTCCAAAGTCACCACTGAGTGTACTCTGTCCCACAACAGGTAATAAGAGGGTGTCTTTTCTATAAATAAAAATGTAAAAACTATAATGATATCCACAAGGTTGCTTTTAAAAAAATTATCAACCAGCAAGTAATTTAAATATGCTCATCTCTGTCCAGGGGCAAACAGCCCCTTCCTATCTTTTGATGCCACTGTCTTTTGAACAATCAAACGTTAATTCCCTATGAGCCTAAGCTTTGAAACAGGCTTTCTTAACCCTCTTCTACTACAATAGAAATTTCAGTCTTTTTTTATCATAAAGAGTCTATTAATCTGGTGTTTTGGGAAAAAAACAGAATTATAATACTCCTGGCCTCATAGGATGACAATCTAGTGGTCTGGTTAATCTGCATTGTTCTTGTTACACAGAGCTTTCACACTGGGCTGCCCACCTTTCGCTCTACCAAAAGTTGGGTAACATTACAATATTCCCTAGTTTTGATGTATATGGAAGGAAATTCATTTAAGTGGGATGTGGCATGGCAGATATTGTGAGATTTAAACTATACAGTGGAGAGTTACTTTGTTGGGTGCCTTTCAGGGTGGGTGGGTCAGGGAAAAGTGATGGGACCTTCTGGAGTGGTATGAGCTCTCTGAGTTGCCTTCACCTGTGGTCTAGACACAGTTGAATAAGACCATGTTAGGTCAGCATCCAGGGCCAAATACCTGCTGCTGCCTTGGAGGAAACCTCTTATGCTCCTTAACTTCCCTACCTGGAAAGGAGGATTAACGCCATCAAGATATGTCCCCGAGAGGATGTCTGAAGACACAATACAAAGGAATAAATGACTTCAGTAATAGAGGATACTTATCCATTTCATAGCTTAAGGTACATAGTTTATTTCATAATTATTACTGGCTTAAGGTATCATTTAGTAGAAAGGAAGGAATAAAGATAAAGCAGTGCTACTCAGGGTGTGGCCCAGGAGTCAGCAGTAACTGGGAATTTGTTAGCAACAACATTTGTTGTTCTGATTAAATGAGATTTTGGAGCTGTTTATTACTGTAGCATATCCAGACTATCCTGACTGATATAACTACAATTCAAGATGTGGCATAGACCAAAATGAGTACTTCAAGAAAACATATAGCTCTAGATATTTGCATAAGAAGAGAGAATGACATTTAGTGAGCTAAGCAGCTAAATAAAGACGTCACTGCACAGACTCCAGGAAAGTAAAAGGGAAATTTGTTTAATTGAAATAAAACTCAGACCTTTAAATAGAGATAGTCCATTAAGCCAAAGCCACTTCTTTGAAAAGACTAGTGTAAAGTCAACAAACGTCAAATGAGGCTGATCAAGATGCAGAAAAGGTACAGGTCTGAAGCATCATTTGAAATTGAAAGAAGCTATATTGATCAGGATAGCTATAAAAACAAGGTACTCTGAAAAACAACCTGAATCTCAGTGGCCTGAAAATATTCTCATCAGAATCCACTGCAGGTCAATTGGCTCTACTTAGTGGCTCTCTTCTGAATGGTAATGCTGATTACAGGGTTGCCCTCACTGACATACAGTAGGAGCAGGCAACTGCCACCAGATGCAGCCAGGACCAGGATGGATTTGAACTGTGCATCCACACTTTCAGAATTCTAGCCATACACCTTTCTGGGCTTGCTCTCCATATTTCATTAATCTGCAAGTAACGTGAACCCCCATTTCATGTGCTTGAATTATTTGTACTGCATATATTGATAATGATGGAGCTGGGGGTTGTACTAGTGAAAAAAAAGAGTAAGTCTCAGAACTACTTACAATATGTTACCATTTTGTTGGTCTTAAAAACAAACAAAATGAAATATATGTTGGTTAGAAAAGTGAAAAAATGTAGTATTACTCTTTTGAAAAAAGCAGAGGAACAATAAACATAAATTTAGAATAGTGGTTAGCTCTGGGGCTCTCTACAGATGAACTCAATCTTATCAGTAATATCCAAGTTCTTGAGCTGGATATCGTATTCTCAGTATTCATTTTGTTAGTGTATTTTACATCTCATTGAGTTACATATTCTTTTGTATATATTAAATAGTCCCTCTTATTACCCTCAGGTTTTACTTGAATTTTTAGATCTTAGCTTCTCAGTTCCTCAGCTTTTCCATCCACGAAAAGGGGGGTTATGAGACTAGCTTCTACTTTTCTTAGTATAGCATAAAAGTAAATGTCTATTTTAAGATCTTAGTGCATAGGTTTCTATCCATTCCAATAGCTTTGGCTTCTTCAAAAACAGGCAGGATTAAGAGGGTTGAGAAAAGGCAAAAGAAATTGAGAGACATGTTCTTGTTTCAAGCAGTTGTATGGTTAATGATCTCATAAACCTCATATGGAATAGGCTTTCCATCCTCTAGTTCCACTTTGTAGAGGTGGGAGACCCCAGACTTGGTCAATGTGAAAACTCGTTAAATAAAGTTTTTGTGTTTATATGAGAAGGAAGCTGTGGAATAAGAGAAAGGCAAGAAAGGGGGAAGAGAGAAGGGAGAGGTTTAAGACCTGGATGAAAAGAGCTCTAAGACCAAGCAGCTTTAATGAGCTGCAGGGATTTGTGAACACCTGAAGTACATTTCACTTTCTAATTCTACTCACCCACCTAAGAACTGGTGATGCCTTTAAGTAAAAAATGGGTCCTAGGTAGCAATGATCTGATCTCATTAACTTGTGTCCAAAGATCTGTTTCTTCACTTCCAAAAATATACTCCAGGGGTCCCAGAGAAAGAAGTGATTTTTTAATTGTAAATACAGAAAACCAGAGGACAATCTCACTGCATATTTTCCAGCTAATTCTAGCACACAGAGGTAATGAACAATAATAGTTTTATTAAGGTAGAGCAGTTGGGTCAATATTTATTCATCTGAAACAGCCTAAGAAATGTAAATGATAAAACAAAAGATATTGCAAATTGGGGAAATAAGCAGCCAGTCTGGCTGAGTGGAGCTTTTCAAAGAAGCCACAAAATGTGCCCAAATGCTCTGGAGGAAAATTAAAGATCAAAAAGAAATGATCATACTCAAGCAATGGTGCTGTACACAGACTCACCTCTCCCGGACTTCAAGGGGAAGCAGTCAGTGACAATAATTAAGAAAAACTGCACTTGTTTTTTTTTAATAAATATTTCATGATATGTCATCTGCTTCCAAGAGGAGCCATATCATGCATCAACCACTGCATACTTAGCAGTTGTGGAATGACAAAAACTGGCCTAATTATGCTGAGATCACACAAATTTAGAACCTAAGGCAGTGGGAGCTGACAGGCCATGTCAAGGGCTATGAATCTGAGTTATGCATGGAACTCCAGGACTTATCTGTGTCAGCTTGCTATGCACCGGGCAGCCTGCCAGGGTTGACTCACTGGGCACCAACACCAAGAGTTCTGAAAGACACTTTATGGCAAGAATGGCACTTGAGGAGCTTTCAGAAATAAATGGACCATGGCCCAAAGGGCCCAAATCTCCCCTTTCCCTACTTCAGAGAGACCTTAAGTTTCAGATACTGCAAATACTACTTCCTGTGTCAACATTTTTTATTGTAGGCAATTTTTAATCTCTGTGGGTTTGGTTTCCTTATTCATCAATTCCAAAATTAATTAAGCACCTTCTAAGTGTCATGTACTGGACACTGGGGTCACAGTCTTGACCAAAACAGACATGTTTGCCCTGGTAGAGTTCTCATTCTAGAGGTACTGACGGACCATAGACAAAGGAAATATGTAATATTCTAGGCAATGAAACATGCTGAGAAAGAACAATAAAGGAAGGGGTTGAACATTATGAATTGGGGTGTTTCAGGGTTGATGGCCTAGAAAAAGGAGCCAGGAGAATGTTGGAGACAAGCCTGAAGGAAGTGAGGGAAGGAGCCGTGTGGGTATGTGAGAGCAGAGAGTTCTAGGCAGAGGGAGCAGCAAGCACAAGGTTCTGAGGAGAAGATGCAGGGGTTCTGAAGAATCAGCCAGGTTTCAATAAGGTGGGAGTCAAGGAGGACCAGGTTGCTAAGAGATGATGAGGTCAGAGGGCCATGGGCAGGCAGCAGATCACGTTAGTCCTCATTCGTGTCAGAGGACTTGGATTTTCCTCTGATGAGATGGGCAGCCATAAGAGTATGTAGAGCAGAGGAGACACATAATTTAACTTCTCCTTCCAATAGCATTCCCCTGGCTGTTTTATTGAGAACAGACCATCACAGGGAAAGCTCAGAAGCAGGGAGACCAGTCAAAAGGCTCCAGCAATAATTCACGTGGGAGATGATGGTAGCTTGAACTAAGGGGTGGCAGTAGATACCCAGAAATGAGGGGCCCAAACATAGAGCTGAAAAGATTTTTTTCATGGATTGGATGTGGGAGGTCAGATTAAGAGAGGATTCAAGGATGACTCCAAGGCGCTTGGTCTCAGCAATTGAAAGAAGGAAGTTAACACTTACAGAGTATGTGTAACTGAAAAAGGAGCTTGGCTTAGGTCATGTTCAGATTCCTGTTCAATATTGAGTGAGCAGTTGGGTATTTGGGTATGAAGTTCCTTGGAGTGATCTGGGTTTGACAGATTAAGTTGGAAGTGTTTGGAACTAGATGATGTTGAAAGTCTTCAGGCCAGATGGCACTCAGGGAGTAAGTATTAATAGAAAAAGAGTTGAAAACAACCAAGGACTGAATCTCGGGGCATTTCTGATGTTTTTGTAAAATGGCAAATGATTATATCTACAAAACAGACATCATAATATTGTACCCCATTGAGTTGTGAGGCTTCATGAGTTAACACATATAAAGAACCAAGTACACACGCCGTAACAGACACTGTCAATATTAAGCAAATTTAAACAAAGCCAAATTATCCTGTTGGAGGCTATAATAGTTCTCATATCTAGACGCAGAAAACAAGGCTCAGGGGCTTTAAGAGCTTCTTGTCTAGTCTCATACAGCTAAATTTGGAGACCTCATTCTTTGAAGATGACATTAGATATTGATTGTTTTAACTCCAAATCAGTATTTTATCTGTATTTGCCACATGCTTTCTTCCTAAGGAAAAACTAACATGCCTGTCTTCAAGGAACTTACACTTTAATAATGGGAGAGATGAGATAAGAGCATACAAATTAAAAAGATTTAAGTGACAATGCAAAATGAGGGCAATTTCTAGAACCTGTGTCCTGGAAGCCTTTGTTGTGGGAATGCTTGGTCTCCTCTTCATGTCAAGTCAGGGCCATCTGGCCTAGTCAGTGTTACTGTTACAGGGTTCAGCCAAGAGGGGGGGACCCCAAATGGACATTTGAAATGGGGTCCAGAACTTAAGGTGTCCAGGAGATTTTAAGATGTCTCCATCCCCCCACCCAGGGTGTGGGTTGGGGGGAAGGGACAAATGGAGCAAGGCCATTGAGATCTGTTTTGCATAGCAACAGCCTTGCAGCTACCCTCTGGCATGGTCATTTAACATATTTATAGCCTTTGGCTGGTTGCATAGATATGTTAAATAACTGTGATCATCTCTGAGCCAGGGGAATGGAAGTAACTTCCCCACCAACACGTGACTGGGGCAGATCCACCCCCCGCAAGCTACAGCGCCTGCGTGGGAGCTCAGAGAAGATTGGCTCCAGGACATGGGGCCACACCTGCCCAGACTCAAGATGACAGCCCAGTAAAGCTGGAAGGATGTGAATTCTGGCAAGTGAAGCCGAGTGTGGGAGGAGCCAGAAGTGAGGCTGCAGAGGAAGATTGGCCTCGGGGATTTAAAACCCAGGCTTGGCGGCCATTAGGAGAGAGAACCGTGCTGCTTTAGGAGAGAGAACCACGCGGCTTTGGCAGAGTGGGGACTCTCCCCTTCCCACAGCCCTGAGAAAGAGAACCATTCGGCTTTGGCAGAGTGGGGACTCTCCCCTTCCCACAGCCCTGAGAGGGAGAACCACGCGGCTTTGACGGAGTGGAGACTCCTGCATCCCAGAGAGAACCACGCGGCTTTAGCAGAATTGGGAGGACCTCGGCCATTGAGAGGGAGAACCATGCTGCCTTAAGAAAGAGAACCACGCGGCTTTGACGGAGTGGAGACTCCTGCATCCCAGAGAGAACCATGCTGCTTTGAGAAGGAGAGCCATGCGCAGCCCTGAGAATGAGAGCCATGCACAGTCCTGAGGGAGAGAACCGTGCTGCTTGAGGAGGGAGAACTATGCGTCTTTAGCAGAATAGGGAGGACCTCAGCCATTGAGGGAGAACCGTGGCGCTTTAGAAAAGAGAACCACGCGGCTTTGGCAGAGTGAGGACTCTCCCTTCCCACAGCCATAGGAAAGAGAACCACGTGGCTTTGACGGAGTGGAGACTCCTGCATCCCAGAGAGAACCGTGCTGCTTTAGGAAAGAGAACCACGCGGCTTTGGACAGAGTGAGGACTCTCCCTTCCCGCAGCCATAGGAGAGAGAACCATGCGACTTTGGCAGAGTGGGGACTCTCCCCTCCCTGCAGCCCTGAGGAGGAGAACCACACGGCCTTGACAGAGTGGAGACTCCCGCAGCCCTGAAAGGGAGAACCAAGAGGCCTGGACAGAGCGGGGACCCCCGCAGCTTTAGAAGGGGGAACCACCACCTGGTTTTAGCAGAGACCCCGGCGACTCAGCCGAGGGTGCCGGGAACCCAGGGAGGTCTCCCAGTCGAGATGGAGGACTAACTAAGAACCAGAGGACTGTCTGAGCCATGGACTTCTATTTCCTTTCCTGAGATACGGTACTCTGGACTGGGCACAGGGGGAAGGAAGGAAGGACTGTGTCTGTTTATGGGTGTTTTAAGGGGCTTTAGGATTTTTGATAAAGACATTAGGTCACTACTTTAAGTCTGTATAGCATTAAATAAACATTTCCTTTCCTTTTCACAAATCTCTGGCATTGAGAGATGTCTTTCCTCTGGCGGCGGACATAACGGACCCGGGGCCTTCTTTCAATAATAGTATATCGTTCCAGGCCCCCCTTGTTCTGTTCTGTAACATTACCTTCTTGGTAAGAACCTCTGGATTGGTTATTCATGGAAAGAGACTTATGAGAAAAAGTCATCCTCCCCAGCCCTTAGGCCAGCAGGAATCCTCACCCTGATATCACTTACAGCATCTAGTAACCTTTGTGAATAAGGTGTCTTGATGCTCTGGAGACAAGGAGGGGGATGCCTACAGACAAATCTATTCCTTTTTCTCTGGAGAGAGTCTGGGTTTTAGAGAACAAAATTGATTTAAAAATGTATCATGATTAAATGATTTCCAAGGTCTTAAAGCTTCCTCAATCAGAACTAAAACCACATAGCAACATCAATTTGGGGTCTGTGCCAGTATTTCACATGTAATTATATATCCACATCAGGCTTTCCATCTTCCTTGTTTCCTTCTGTCCACCACATGGTAGAGGTTGTAGGACAAGTCTTTATTATCAGTATTCTCATTTATTTTTTATTTATTTAAAGTATATTTTATTGATTATGCTATTACAGTTGTCCCAAATTTTTTTCTCTCCTTTATCCCCTCCACCCTGCAACCCCCCATCCTTCAGCAGCCCCCTTGCCCCCTCAGGTCATGTCCATGGATTGTGCATGTAAGTTGTTTGGCATCTCCATTCACTATACTATTCTCTTTTTTGTGTGTATGTTGATTATGGAGAAATCAAAAACCTATAAGTAGATTTATTTTAAATTTATTTTTAATTATTTTACTGTTGTTCAAGTACAGTTGTCTGCATTTACCCCCCAAAACTCCCCCCACCCCAGCCATCCCCACTTTCTTCCCCTGATTCCACCCCCCACCCTTGGTTTTATCCATGTGTCCTTTATAGTTGTTCCTAAAAACTCTTACCCCTTTGCCCCCAATTATCCCCTCCCACCTTCCCTCTGGTTACTGTCAGTTTGTTCTTAATTTCAATGTTTCTGGTTATATTTTGCTTGCATGTTTGTTTTGTTGATTAGATTCCACTTGAAGGTAAGATCATATGGTATTTGTCTTTCACCACCTGGCTTGTTTCACTTAGCATAATGCTCTCCATTTTCACCCATGCTGTCACAAAGGGTAGAAACTCCTTTCTTTCTGCTATGTAGTATTCCATTGCATAAATATACCATAGTTTCTTGATCCATTCATTTATATTTGCCATATACTATTCTTAACATCCCCCTATTTTATGCTTACCAATTACGCTTCTTATTCCCTGTATCTTTTCCCCCATTCTCCTCCTCCCCCTCCCCATTGAAAACCCTCTATGTGATCTCCATTTCTGTGAATCTGTTCCTGTTCTAGTTGTTTGCTTAGTTTTACTTTTTGTTTTTTAGGTTCAGTTGTAGGTAGTTGTGAGTTTCTTGTCATTTTACTGTTCAGAGTTTCTTATCTTCTTGTCTAAGAAATAAACTCTTATTTCTTAGATAAGTCCCTTTAACATTTCATATGATAAGGGCTTGGTGATGATGGATTCCTTTAACTTGACCTTGTCTGTGAAGAACCTTATCTGCCCTTCCTTTCTAAATGAAAGCTTTGCTGGATAGAGTAATCTTGGATGTAGGTCCTTGCCTTTCATGACTTCAAATACTTCCTTTCAGCCCCTTCTTGCATGTAAAGTTTCTTTTGAGAAATCAGTTGATAGACTTCTGGGAACTCTTTTGTAGGTATAGGAGTTCCTTGCTGCTTTCTTCTTGTTCCTTTTAAGATTCTCTCTTATTATTAATCTTGGGTAACTTATTTATGATGTGTCTTGGTGTGTTTCTTCTTGGATCCAACTTCTTAGGGACACTCTGGGTTTTCTGGGCTTCCTGGACTTCCTGGAAGTCTATTTCCTTTGCCAGATTGGGGAAATTCTTCATCATTATTTCTTCAAATAAGTTTTCAATTTCTTGCTCTTCCTCTTCACCTTTTGGCACCCATATGATTTGGATTTTGGAAAGCTTAAAGTTGTCCTGGAGGTTCCTGAGCCTCTCCTAATTTTTTTTTTTTTAATTCTTGTTTCTACATTCTGTCATGGTTGAATATTTATTTCTTCCTTCTGTTCCAAATTGTGGATTTGAGTCCTGGTTTCCTTTCCTTCACTGTTTGTTCCCTATATATTTTCTTTTATTTCACTTTGTATAGCCTTCATTTCTTCCTTTATCTTGTGACCAAACTCAATCATTTCTGTGAGCATCCTGATTACCAGTGTTTTGAACTCTGCATCTGATAGGTTGCCTATCTCTTTGTTGCTTAGTTCTTTTTCTGGAGTTTGGATCTGTCCTTTCATTTGAGCCTTATTTTTTGTCTCAGTGTACCTCTTATGTTGTAAGGGGTGGAGCCTTAGGTGTTTGCCAGGGCAGGGCAACTCACTTCACTGCGATGTGGTGCTGTATATGGAGGAGCAGTCTGAGAGGGAACAGTACCACTTGCTGGGCTCTTGCCCCATTTTATGTCACTTCTCTTGCTTCCCACAAGCAGATTGTACTGTTTCAGGTGCTGATTCCCATGGGGGTGAGTTTGTGTACATTCTAGGACCTTGCAGACCTCTTCAAAGGACTCTCTTGTGAGACTGAGAGATTCTCCTATTTCACAACCCCCACAAAATTTTATAGCCAGAGGTTTTGAGTCTTCAGTTTCCATGCTGAACCCCTGGGTTTCTCAGTCTGTCTCATTTCCCTATTGTTCCCCCCGGCTTATCTGCACACGAATTCAGGAGTGTCCAATCCACCAGCCCCTACCTTGTTTGCACGATTTGTTGCCTTGCTATGCATCCTGTCCACCCAGTTGCCTGTCTCTGCTCCTCCTACCAGTCTCGATGAATGTTTCTTTATCTCCTTGGTTATTACAGTTCCGTGCCGTTTCATTTTCTTGCAGTTCTAGTTGTTCTTTGTTTTTAAAAGGTTGTTATCCTTCTTTTGGTTGTGCAAGGAAGTGAAACATTTTTACCTACACCTCCATCTTAACCAGAACCAGTATTCTCATTTTTTGGAAAAGAAAATTGAAGTTTAGGAAAGTTCTCTGACTTTTCTAATGGTCACATAACTAAGAAGTGATGGAGCAAGGATTCAGATCCATGCTTTCTGATCACACACCACCAGAACTTACCACAGTGATTTGGGATTGTCTATGATTCTGTGATTCACGATTGTTGCAGAGTAAGGTGCAGTGGTCCGTTACCTGCAGAGGTTACATTCTAAGAATCCCCAGTGGATGACTGAAGCTATAGATAGTATCAAACCCTGTAAATACAATTTTTTTTCTATTAGTACATACCTATAATAAAATTTAATGAATAGATCAAGCACAGTAAGAGATTAACAACAATAACTGATAATAAAATAGAAAAATTATACTATACTTAATAAAAATTATGTAAATATGATTTCTCTGTCTCAAAATATCTAATGCTGGGCTCACCTTTTCTCTTAAAGCAAGTAGTTTTGGACTTCTTTTTGGCATACCAAAACTGCCAGTATTACTACTCTTGAGCTTTGGGGCCATTTTAAGTAAAATAAGGTTTCTTGAACACTAGCTGTCATACAGTGACAGTGGATCTGATAACTGAGATGGCTACTAAATGAGTGCTGGGCAGGTAGCATATAATGATGTGGAAAGGGATTTCTTCAGAACCCAGGCAGAGCAAAGCAGGATGGTACAAGATTTCATTATGCTACTCAGAACAATATAAAGTTTAACACTTATGAATTGTTTAGTTTTTGGAATTTTCCATTTAATAATATCAGCACACATTGAGCAAATCAAGCATTTTATTCACATTTGCCACATGTTTTCTTGCTAACGTGAAAGTCTCATGCCTGTCTTCAAGGAACTCACACTTTAACAGTGGGAGAGATGAAACAAGAGCATACAAGTTAAAAAGATTTAAGTGACAATCCAAAATGGAGGCAATTTCTAGAACCTGTGTCCTGGGATCCCTGTATATAGGTGGTAACTAAAACCATGGAAGGTGAAACCACCCATATAAAGGGGCACACGGTTAATAACAAAGCAGGAATTTGAACCAAACCTTTTAATTCCCCCTTCCTAATACATATTTTAGTGGCATCCAATTTCTCATGGTTAAGATAACTTTCAAGAAGAGCCTTGTCCTAACTGGAGTGGCTCAGTTGGTTGGATGTCATTCTGCAAGGGGAAAAGGTCATTCATTTGATTCCCAGTCAGTACACATGGCTGGATTGTGGGTTTGGTCCAGGGACAACTCACTTTCTTTCTCCATCCCTTCCCTTTTCTCTAAAAATAAATAAATAAATATTTATTTTAAAAAAGAAGAGCCTTAAATGATTTCTCTAACTAATGCTCCTGGGATGGAATTTAAGAGGGATTCACATAATCCTGAAATTTTGCTACAGCAAAAAAACAAAAACAAACACAAACAAAAAAACCCATAAATTGGAAATTCTAGTATTTTCAGAAGGTTGATTTATAGTGGCTATAAACATTCCCCAACACCCAGAAATACTTATCAGAATGACCCTATAGTATCTTTATCTCAAGGATGAGTTAACTTATGAACTTTTTTCCCACCAAATTATATCAGTTCTCAATTTGGCATTACTAAATGCCAATTAGATGCCTACACATGTAATTCCTACATGTGTAACCACCCCAAATGAAAGTTCTCAAATGTCAGCAGTTACCCATGTGCTATTTAAAACTCCAAATCCACGCGTGTTCCACATTTCGTGACTGCTTCCCTCACTCTCCAAATAAACACTCATTGTTTTCTAAATGTCCTTATGCCAACCTAAAATATTTCTCCATTCACAGCAATCCACTCAGATAAAGTTTTTACTTCAATTTTTCTTTTTAAACATCTGAAAGGGGAATGCATGTCACAGAATTTGGGACTCAGCATCTGGTTTTATATAAAGCCTATCTGATTTATTTTTCTGCTCCTACATATAAGCACTGCCCTATAAAAACCTAGGCAAGATTACTTAGCATGTCTCAAGCACAATTTGTTTTATGAAGTAAAAACCTGCTTAGACACTGTGAAACTTGATTTTGGGGGGAGTGGGGAGTAGAAATTAAAGGAGGATTTGTAGCATGGGGTCAACTCTGCTTACTCTGTGTTTCCATATATTTTGAGGACAGGAAGGAAGAGCAACCTCCTCTCAATTAGTTGTTTCCTAGCACACTCTACCACTGTACAAACAGGCTATACAGTGGCTCTGAGCAGAGAAAGCTGGAGCTCTACAAAGACACAACTGAGCTATTCACTGTATGCCAGCTAGCCTCTGACTCGGGCTGTCCACTGAACGAGGCAAAGAAATAACATGGAGCTGGAAATGCTGTTCAACTTGATGGTGAGTTGCCTTCCTCCTCATTTGCAGTGGAAAAAGAAACATTAAAATAACCTCTTCAGGCCCTTTTGCCTGTAGAAAAGTGACTTTAGAGGAGCAAGGAGGGCTGGTTTTCTCTTAGCCTGCCTGACTCCCACCACCCTAGCAAGTTGAGCACTCCTGACACCCAGTGCCTACACCACTGCTATTGCTTGACACTGCTCCTACTCTCCCCTAACCTTTATCATGCCACTTTTCTTTCTTCCCTAGGTTCTGAGCAATCTTAGCAATTAAATATTATCTAGCTATTAAAATTTCAATTTATACTGGAATAAGATTATTTTTGGAATAAGAAAAACTTCAATAGACCATTATTTAAAATAGGTTTCAAAATAATAGGTAATACATGATCTCAATTTTATAATGGAAAACAAAGAATACCTAGCAGAATATGAAAACATAAACAGTGATAATCTTAGACATCACATAATCATGAGTATTTTTATGTTTCCTTTTACTTTAACTAACTCTTCCTCAATTTTATGAAAGCAGTGTATGTTACTTCAAATTTTCTCATTGTCAGGCCATTGCAATAAATATAACAGGCACTTATTTCATATGGTAGTACATGTTAAAATAATATAAAAAGAAAGAGGATTTTGTTTTCAAAGAACTCATAGTCTTGTTAGTTGGCCAGAAGACAAACAATATGGAGATAACTAAGTATTATGAAACAGACTTTTATTTGTTAAATAAACTTTTTTTTATCTTAGAATGCTTTTAGATTTATAGAAAAACTGAGGAGATAGTACAGAGATTTTCCATCTACTCCACATCCATTTCCCCTATTAACATCTTATGTTAATATGCCACATTAGTCATAATTGGTAAACTAATACTGATACATTACTATTACATAATCTCATACTTTATTCAGATTTCCATAGCTGTTACCTAGTGTCCTTTTCTGTTCTGGAATCCCATCTAAAGAACTACATTACCTCTACCTGTCATGTCTCCTTGGTTCCTCTGGATTGTCACAGTTTTTCAGATTTCCCTTGTTTTTGATGACTTTGTCAGTTTCAAAAAGTACTGGTGAGGTATTTTACAGGATGTCCCTCATTTATGATGCCTTATTTTTCCCTTATGATTAATTTAGAGTTAAGGTTTTTTTCGGGGGAGGAAGATCACAAAGGTAAAGAGCCATTTGCATCATATCATGCCAAGAGTATATATGATCAACAAGACCTAACATTTTCAATGTTTATCTTGATCATCTGGTTGAGGTATTGTTTGTCAGACTGCTCCATTGTGAAATCATTATTTTCATCCTGTCCATACTCTTTGGAAGGAAGCCACTGTGTGCTTTCACTGTGTCCCACACTTAAGAAGTGGGGAGTTATGCTTCACCTCCCAAGGAGCAAGGTTTATACATAAATTTTTTGGACTTATGCATGGGACATTTCTTTCATTTCTATTTCTCTCTATTTGTTTATGTAATCATTTATGTATACCCATATAGATTTATGGATATTTATTTTATGCTCTTGGTTATAATCCAATCCCATTCTATTTATTTTCCTGCTCAAATGTTCTCAGCTTTGGACTCTGGGAGCTCTGTGAGTGCCCTTTGCCATACTCTCATCATTGTGAGATAGTGTTCCCATGTGTGTTTTGTGTCACTCCTTTACATTCTGGTACTACAAGATGCTCCAGGATCATCTTGTGTATTTCCTGCCCCAGCTCTAAAATCAGCCATTTTTCTAAGGATCCCCTTTTTTGGATCCTTGGCTCTCGACCTGAGCTCCAGGTATGCTCACTGCCACTGAGGCATCATTGCTTCTAGGTCATTTCAAGTGACAGAGCAAGGAAATATATGTGAATGTACTAATCTATGTATATACACCTTTGTATAAGTATTTCTACATGTAATCATCTGTATCTATACCAAGCCAAACATGAATTCATACTGATATCTCTGAGTTTTGTCAATTATTTACTGCATGGATCAGTCTAGCTTACTTCTCTGGCTTATTTGTCCTTCCTCACAAATAATAAAAAAATCAATAAAATAAAAATATCAGGGACTATGTCCAAGGCATCAATATATTTTAAAACTCTCACCTCTGTCCTCATGACCCCTCCAGTGATTCTAATATGTTGCTAGAGTTGAGACCTACTGTCCTGGTCAGACTACACTAGACCTTACTCTGAAATCCTCCGTGCCTAGGGCCTGGCACAAATAGGTGCTCAAAAAATACTTGTTGCTTATATGAAGCTCAGTCTTAGGTATGAGGTGATGTGGATATGCTGTGAGTGTGGAGAGGAATAAAGTGTAAATTTGGGGGTTAAGGGCAGAAGATGCTGCCTGAAAAATAGGAATGATCCAAAGAAGCTGGATAATAGAGGAGGGCTGAAGCAACTGTCCTCATGCACATGAGCCAGATCTATGCAAAGACCTCTGCTCAACATTTTTCTACATACAGAGGCAAGAGAAGAGAAGTCAGACCAAAATCTCAGCAAGTATGCTTAGCTATAAGGAATAATTTCTTCTCTGTGAAGATGTAAAAATAGAGAGAAGTCTGTGAAACACTAATCCCTATGAGTCTATTAAAAACTTGTGTAGACATTGCTACTGAATTAGGGCAGCTATGAAATGCAGTTTGAAATAGGAGTTAGAACTGTTAATAAAATGTGGTGTGTTTTTTTTGCCTTTTTCCTCCCAGGAAACAATTGATTCTTCACCGAATTAAGACCCCACCCCATGCCAACAGTGGGACATACACTATGGGTTGCATTTGTAGGTAAGATGGGTAGGTTACACCAAACCTCCTGCCAAGCTTCAGTCCTTTCTCTTCAACTCATCCTACATGTGTCTGTGAGCCCCACAGTCATATTCCTCTCACATGAGATTTGAAAACATTCCCTTCTGCAGAGATAGTCCCACTCAAACATCTGGACACTACTGACCTTATCTGCAGCTTCTGAGTCACTCCTTCCCTCACCCCTCAATCCACATTGATCTTTTCTCACTTCTTTTTTTATTTTTTAAGATTTTTATTTATTTTTAGACAGAGGGGAAGGGAGGGAGAAAGACAGGGAGAGAAACATCAAAGTGTGGTTGCCTCTCATGTGCCCCCTACTCGGGACCTGGCCCACAACCTAGGCCTGTGCCCTGACTAAGAATTAAACTGGTGACCCTTTGGTTCACAGGCCAGTGCTCAATCCACTGAGCCACACTAGCCAGGGCTTTTCCCACTTCTTTAAACATCTCATGCTCTTGTTCACCATGAAGCTTTTGCACAAGTTGCTTCCTGCTCCTCTTTGATCTAGTTAATGTACTTACATCCTTTTGCCCTCAGCTCCAGCATCATTTTTCCAGAGAAGGATGCCCTTTCTGACTGAAAGACACTATAACTGATCCAGTTATTTACTGCTGCATAACAAACCACCTCAAAATTTAGTGGCTTAAAACAACAACCATTACTTTTCTCATGAATCTGCAATTTAGGCAAGTGTTGCTGGATGGAGATTGCTCACCTCTGTTCTACAAGACATCAGTTCTGGGTGGCAGGTGGTGCTGTTATCACTGCATGTACACATGGGACTTACCATGGTGACCTGTGACTGAGTTTTAAAAGCAAGAGACAGGAAGTAGATGTTGTAAATCTTAAGTCTAAAAGACTGGGAACAAGCACAGCATCACTTCTGCCATATGCTATTGGACAATAATCATAGACTCAAGGAGAAAAGAGACATGTTCCCTTCCCACTCAATGGGAGGAGTGGCAAGGAGTGTTGAGGCCTTACCTTAAAAATTACATGAGTTTTGTCTAAGTTTCTTTCCCATTGTCCTATGAGTATCAAGACAAAGCCTGGCACAGAAGAGTCTCCTGAATAAATGAAGAAATGCATTTTTTGTGCCACTTGCTAGCGAATCAGTGAGCCTCTGTTTGGTTACAGTGATTCCTAAGCCTTGTGATTGTCTGAACTTTGCCTACAAGCCAATCTATTGTGCCAAATCAATTCTTAGGTAGCTCACACAGGAAGAAGTCAATTCATTTAAGCCCACTCCTTCATTCCTGACTCACTTTCTTATAATTGTGAGAGAAGACAGCAAGCAAGTTACTCTCACAGTTAGCAAAAGTGGCAATTACAGACACTTGCCCGAAAAGTGTACTTTAAATTAGTTACACATGACTAAGGAAAATTATACCCACCTACGGTTGACATTCAACACCACCCACAGCAGAGCTCACAGCCACTGATCTAAAACCACTGCAGAAATCACCCCTGTGAAAAGCTTGCTTGGAAAGAATCAACTCAGTTATGAATCATGAACAAAGCTTCATTCACTCATTCATTCATTCATTCATTCATCCCAACTCAGCTTTCTCCTCTATTCATGGGCTTGATTATAAACAAAAAACCCTTAGTGAACACTTATTAGAACCAGGCACTATTTCAAATGTTTTCTATGTGTTAATTTGTTTAATATTCATAACAGCTATGAGTTCATTCCTATTTTAATTATTCCTTTTGTGGCAGATAGACACTAAATTGGCCCCCATTATGCCATTCCTGGTATTCATGCTTCTGTGTGATCCCTTACCCTCACGTGTGGGTAGGATCTGTGACTTTCAGTGACTTGCTTGTAACCAGTGTCACCTGGCACAGGTAATGGGACATGTGTGATTGTGCTGTGGGGCAATCTCTGTGGAATCTCTCTCTCGCCCCATTCCTGGCTTTGAAGAAGTGAGCCATGAGTCCTGCAGACACAGGGAATGAATTCTGCCCACAGCCTGAGTGAGATTTTGGAGTTGACTGTCCCCAGGCCCCAGAAGAGAAGCCCACAGGATGAGCAACACAGCCTTGCAAAGGACCAGATGAGCATTGCCTGGACTCCTGACCCATGGGGACTGGGAGATAATGAGTGTGTTTGTCAAAGCTGCAGAGCCTGTAGTTCTCTGTTATGCAGCACACCCATTTTACAGGTGAGGACAGTGGGGATATTAAACTTGTTGCCTGGGGACTCTCTAAGCTTTAAATTTGTCCTTCCACTGTATTCCAAAGTAATAACAAAAGCTGCCATTGGGGGGCACTTACAACAAGCCAGTAATTGTACCAGATGCTTCACATGTGACTTTTCCTTCAGTTCTCATAAAATGCCTGCACATAGATGTTACTATCATCTTATTTTATAGTGAAGTAAACTGAGGTCACAAAGGCTAATTTTCCCAAACTCACAGCTATTTTATGGTGGAAGCAAGATAAGAACAAGACCACTTGACTCTGAGCTCCTATTTACTCTTAAATCTATATGGCATTGCTTCCAGGCACAAGGCCCTGTAATGGCAGGTTTGACCTGGTGACATGGGAAGGTTCAGGGCTCTGACCTAGACAGGGCTCCCAAAGCTGGGAGGACACATGGTCTCTCAATTTCAGGGCATACAGCAAACAGAGACCTTAATAAAGAAGCTGCAGAGAATAAATCCACCTAAGGAAAGCATAATTCTGAGGGATCTTCAGAGACTGAGACTGGGAAGAACTTGGAGACAGCATTCCCATCAGGGACATGTACATGGGTAGTTGCTGGAGCTGAGAGGAGCACATGAGACCTTTTGTAAGCTCAGCTGTCTCCTCAGCCTGGCAGGCTCAGCCCTGTGAGTATAAGTCTTGAACAATTCTTCAGGTAAACTGGACCTGCTCATAGAAACTCTCAGCTAGGAGCACCCTGTCAATCATGAAGTGATGAAACAGACATGTAACATTGGAGCTCATCATAGTGCACTCAGACTTGCTAGGGTAGAAACTGCCATCAACTTATGACCTGGCCATTTCAAAAACACTGCAGGAAAGCTGAGAGAAAGGGGTCAGGTATAAATGGTGTCGAGGGGCTGCATATTGCATTTTAGTGTGACCTAGATTCTGTTTGTTTTCACAATATAACAGGCTCTGTGCCCAAAGGTGAATGAGTCTCTGCTCTGAAGAAACTCATATTTGAGGAGAAGAACTCATGGAAATTAGAAAAACAACCAAAACATGTGAAAGCTAATGTAAGCTGGGCTAGAGCTGCACATTGAGCAGAAACATTAACACAGGAACACCGATTCCCAACAGCAAGACTGGAGAATACTTTGTGGAAGATGGCACTGGGCATGATCCTGGAAAAATGGTTAAGTCCCAAATAACTAGAAGTAAGGGGAAAGTTTGTCAGAGGAATCATTATGTTCAGGAATATAGAGGTGATAGATACAAACAGTATGTAGAGAGCAGCAAGAAATAAATGAGACTAGAGTATGAGGGGCAAGGAAAGCTAAGTATTGCATCATAAAGGGAGAAAAAGTTTGGGGCCTGGTCTTCTAGGATTTTGAATGTCAAAAGTAAGATAAAATCAAATAAAATAAATACATCTGATCATTATTCTTTAGAATGTGGAGTTCTAAATTTTTTTGAAAAGGCAAGTATTTAAATTTGCCTGTCATTTAAAGAAACATTATTTCTCCCTACTGTACTTGAACAATTATTAAAATTTAAAAAAAAAGAAAGAAACTCTAAGGACCAAAATGCTGCAAAGTATTTCTTCAGGTTAAAAGTACAGGGGAGTTAAGACATTTGTCTACTGATTAGTAGAGACTGGCAGAAGGTGGTTTTGTGAATGTGAAACTGAGTATGAATCTAAGGGTTCATTTTCTGTAAAAAGTACATTTCTCCCAGAATGAACAGTAATGAACTCTTTCAACGCTAGTAATTCACACAGAAATGTGACTCCCTTGAACAAAACAGGTTGAATTAAACATCTTGCACAGAAAAAAAAAAGAAACATCATTTCTCCCTGTTAATAGAGTACTAGATAAAGGACATTGTTTCTTAGAGTCTTCTAAGAAACTGATCCCATGCAATTTTCCATAGAGAGTCCAATATTAAAGAGTCCTATTTTACCATAGGGTAAAATAAATATTAGCAATGGAGACATTTGTCTTAAAGATCTAAAGCTCCTGTTAGGACATCAGCATCTCTCAGAGGTCCAGCAATAGGAAAACCTATTCAATTGACTCACCCAGTGTTTTCCCAAATACTTCATTACTGATTTTTCTCTTTGAATAAACACATATTAATATTTCTTGCAACAGTAGGATGCAAAGCATGCATAGCCTGTTAACTCAAAATTTTTTTTTATAAAGAAGAGCTTTCTTTAGGGGATGGTATGTCCAAGTCTTTGTTAGTTCTTACAAGAGGTTTGAGAGGACAATTTCTTTTCTATGTTTAGTGAGTGTGGCTAAAAAGGATAAACTGAAGATGATGCTACCAAGTGGGCCATCATCTAAGAAAATACTTTATTGAGTCAGTTTTTTTCTGCTTCAAGCAACAGAAAACTTGCAGTGTTCACTGTTGCCTCAATGATTTGAGGCCCCCAAATGGACTTGTATGGATACAGGTATCAGAGCATTCCACATTAATTATGTGTCCATTAGCAGGTCCAGGAATGGTGGTACAGGCACATAAATGGGGCAAGAACAGATCTGTAAAAGCATAGGCTCCATATAAATCAGACCAACACTGCCAGGGGCTTTCTTGGGACCAGGAGTGTGATTCAGCTATAACATAATTCATGGCTGCTGCTTCTCTCTTCTTTTATATAAATATTTTGTGCCTTGTGGAAGGATTCTTTACCATCTATCCCAGGCAACAGACCCAAAGATACAGCACAGAAGGGAGTATAATTTGGCTATAAAAAATGTTGTAATAAGTGATTTTATGTAACTGAAATGCTGCTTCCCTTACTACAGCTTCACACTCATTTTACAGCCAGTTAACATTTTTCTGGAGTTTTGTGTTGTATTCCACTCTGCCACCTCTGCAATCTTTTTTGCCTATTTTTCTGCCAGAGCCACAAGAATAAAGCTGCCAGGTGGTCTGTGAAGCCATTTTTTTGCCTGGCAAATTATCTAGAGGCAACCCTAACCTCCTACCTGCTCTACTATGTAGCAGAAGAAGCCTGTCATAACAAAACAATTTAAATATTCTTTGGATCCGTGTTATCTACAGGCATCTAGGATGAACTAAGTGAAAATATATTTTACCAACATTTTTTTACCTTGTTCCAGTGGGACTGGGATAGGTATTGCTATTAAGCATGCCTTCTTACTAAGGTACTCAGAGAGATGTTTAGCTCTCTCCAACAGGAATAATGTGGCTGCTCAGAGGAGAAGAAGGATATGGCAAGAAAGTGCCCCAGAAGAAGAAGATAAACCGAAGGGAGTTAATGGTGTACAGTAGTTAGGCTTTGAATGTGATGAGGATTTATGGTTTCAATTAGTGCTGGAGAGCAATTTTAGAAAGTTATTAGCAGGCGACTGGTGGTCTCAAAGATGGCTCATTGGTGTATTGGTTCCAAATTAGCTGGGTCTTTAGTTGTTTACAAATGCACATGGTGGATTGCACTGAATATGTGGAAGTGACTGCAATGTTACATATTTGGAGCTCTTTAGCAGAGATGAAGGCTGGTGCTTTAGTTTCTTAGTATTCCTGTGTGAGCAAAGAAAAACTCAATTTTGCAACATTTCCTTCCATTAAGAAAAAAAGTTGAGTTTCCCCACCTGTTCTAAATTCTGATATACTATTTGAAATGATTTGCTTCCCCCTTCAACACACTCCCTCATATTTAAAGTTCTTAAATGCCTCAAATACTCTATAGTGCAGCCTCAAATATAAATTAATTTTTAAAATCTCTGCATTGAAATGTTTTGCACTGAAACCCATAAATCTTCATATTGGAGTGTGTATATTTCTTTTAAAGCTTTGGGGGCAGCATTCAGATGGTACAAAAATTCTCAAAGAAATTAAATACTGGTTGCAGCATCTGCAAACACAACAAAAAATGCTCAGTCCCAGGGCAGCAAAAGCTAGACCTAGTTCCCCTCACATCGAATGCCAGAGAAACCATTCAATCACTTTGAGCCAGCATCCCTTAACCGCAACATCTCACCAAGCCCTGACTTCCCACACATGATCACATTAGGATTCCTCATGAGAAGACAGGCCCTTGGTCCAGGGATGATGCCCTCATGAGAAGAGAAGAGCAGCTATTTCTCACAAGCCTTATTCAATAAGATTATTGAGGGTATAGTTCTTCAATCCCCAATTTAAATAAGAAATATGTTTCTTTTTTTTTTTTTACTAAAATTTTTAAAGATTTGATTTATTTATTTTTAGAGAGGGAAGGGAGGGAGATAGAGAGAGAGAGAGAAACATCAATGTGCGGTTGCTGGGGGTCATGGCCTGCAACCCAGGCATGTACCCTAACTGGGAATCGAACCTGCGACACTTTGGTTCACAGCCCGCACTCAATCCATTGAGCTACGCCAGCCAGGGCTAGAAATATGTTTCTTAATTTTCCCTATTTATTTATATCTTAACTAAGGATATTTCCTTATTTGAAAAATATTCATTTTAAATAAAAAATATGTACCTCCTTAAATCAGATTAAGGTACTCAAACATTTATTTGAGGCTAGTGTGTGCCCCCAAATCTGGAAGACTTATCTGATAGCAAACTGGGGCAGGGCCTGCTGACATTGACCTGTTCTATTGCACTGTGGACCTGGGCAACTGAGCATTTCTCTACTTCTCTACCAAGAACTCATCCCTTTCTTATTGCTCTGTCCTTGTACTGAGCCTCCTGTACATAAATAAATTCAATAAATTTAGTTGTTTACACAAGGTAATAGAAGCAGAGATTCTCAAGGTTTCGTTTTCAATCCTGCAAGAATCCAAAAACAAAGAGCAAGGGGGTCTGATTCTTTGGAATGAAGAAGATAAGGGAACCCAAATATGCTAATATCATTAAAAATTGTATCTTGCATTCAGTCTCTTGCAGGTCTAAAGAGGCAAGAGAGTCTATGCTTCACCTTTTCCTTCCTACCCAGGAACTGAGTGTCCTCATCATAATTTTGATAGTCTTGGGACTCATGTGGGGAGGCAAGATTATTCTCTGAGCATATGAGACTAGAATATGAGCACTGGGGAGATGTGCACATGGTTTTCACGGTGGGTGTGCAGACAGCCATGGTGCTGGCTGTAGCTTTGAGATTCTGATGTGTACATGGACCAGGCAGAACTGACACCCATCAAGTGAGTACCAGCTGCAGAAATAATATAGCTGTACTGGTTAATACTAGCTGAGTATCAGCTCTGGAATTAAGTAGTGGCTAATCTGATTAAACTAATTAGAGCAGAGTTTTATTAACAGGTACTAAAAAAATACTCCCCCACCTAAGTCAGAGATATCTTAATATTATAAAAAAATAAAAATTATGAACAATATAAAAATAACATAAATTGCACGTGTTTGCATATTTATGTATATGCTTATACATGTTTATATTAATTCATACAAACACATTTAAATATATGTATACATGTATGTATACACATACATATATATCCATCCAAAGGCAAATAACAAATAATAGGTTGACTTTGAGAATTCAAGTTCCCAATTTAGAGATTTGTCAACCATGAGAAGAGAGAGCTGGATGATTCACCAATTCTCATCAGTCACTGCTGCAAAGCTATTCTGGGAGCATGAATTCTCTAGCGCCTATAGCCTTTTCCATGAATGTGGCAGCTGAATGGGCTGGCTGCTGTGGCCATAAAAAGGGCTATTAGGCAAGGAGACCTATTTGTTTACCAATGGAAGCCATTGAGTCTTCTAGCAGGGAAGTGGTGAGCACCTCAGGGCTATGGGCAGGTCAGCACTGATAGCTATTCCAGACTAATGTCTGTCAAGCTTCACATTTAATGAATGGAAGAAGACCCTTCATTTCTAGTAATTCCAACTATTCTGAGAAAAATTCATAACTCTTGTAGCATCTGGCTGGTTTCAGTGGAATGCTGTGGTGGGTCAAGGCTGGGCTACTTGACACCAGACAAATAACATGTCAAAATAATGAAAGCAGGGAAGGACGAATTCTCTTAGAAACTCAGGTGTAAGGTATCAGGAGGAGGGAAGAATGGGTGCAAGGCAGAAAAATTTATCCAAGAAAAGGGGATTCCTGATGTTATAAATATTACAATACAAATACAGTCTTGTCATTGCCATCAGCCATGAGTGTGAAGTCACTAGGAATGCATCCCTCTGCCCGAGTCTCTAAAATGCCAATAACAAGGGTTATAATGATATTTTTTGCACTGGGTTTTGACTGTGTATATTAGAGACCTAGGAAAAGAAAAATTCAGGTGCAAGTGTCCTGGGAATAAACCACAGAGGCAAGCAGCCTCCTTGTTCTTTCATACCACAGAAGGGAAGAGGGATCAGAGGAAATATATGAGTTAGTCAATGGGAAGTTTAGGATTGTCTGTATTTAGGACAAGATGATCTACTCTATATTTTGTGATACAAAGTCAAAAACATTTACAGACTTGATCTTTCTAGGAAAATAAAAATAAGAAGAGAGACCTAGAACCAATGACTGTTGGCATTGTAAGACATCTTAACCAATGTAATAATTTGTCATTTCCAAGTTTGATCAATCACAGAATGGGTTATTTCATTTAAATTTCTTTTTTAAAATTCTATAATTGTAAACTTTTAAAATGTGAAATATATGATTGTATACTAAAAAAGGTATACTCTTATTACTCCAAGAAGGAGTCTCCCTTTCTAACAGCTTTTATTAAAAGTATTGACCCTCAGAAGCTGGACACAAATGTCAACTTTTGAGTCTAGTGTAATGGCCAGGGGCCCAGTGTTCCTTTGCAAGTGGAGATTTCTAATTTCCAGGCCACTTAGAAAAATTTCAGTCAAGTCAGAAACCTCAGTATGATATGCTTAGGTTTGCTTTGACATATTCCTGCCTGGTTTTGCTTTATGTGGGAGGAGGGGGGTGGAATAAAAATGTTGTTTAACCTGAAAAGATATGTATTTGTCCTCACTATGTTGATCACTGTTTGATAAAAGATACTGCCTGATGCAGACAGCATCACTAATCTATGAGATCTTGTGTTGCTGTGTGGTACATGTAGATAAATACACCTCATATGTGGATGCTAACAATTTTCCATGAGTACACTGAATATGAAGGTACTGTAGCATGTGGGATCTGCAAAGAAGCTAAACAAAGCTAAAATCTACTTTACATCCTCTGAATTATAATATGCAGGAAACAACAGGCTGTCTACTCATAGAAATTGGCTTTGAAAACCAAGCAATTAATCTCAAGGCAAATACTCATTTTGATAATTCAATGCCTTAAAAAAGATGGTTAAAAAGCAAATTATCAAGAGTTTTAAAATATAGTTGTTTTATTTAATTCAACTTTAAATGAAAGATTAATGTTTAAATGTAGACAAGTGAGGATACAAATGTTATTTTTTTATTTTTGTGTGTTTTTAAGTTAATCTTTATCGTAATTTTTTCCATTACCATTTAGTCCCTTATACCTCCCTGCCCCCAGCAATCACCACACTGTTGTCCATGTCCATGAATCCTTTTGCCTTTCTGCTCAAACCCTCCACCCTCTAATGCCGCCCCCCTTAGCTGTCATCTTGCTCTCCATCTGAGTCTGTCCCCATCTTCCTTGTTAGTTCAGTTTGTTCATTAGATTCCACATGTGAATGAAATTATATGGTATTTGTCTTTCTAGACAGAGAAAAGGCTTACTTAACTTAGCATAATGATTTGCAGGTCCATTCATTCTGTCACAAAGCGTATTTTTTTTCTTTTTATGGCCAAGTAGTATTCCATTGTGTAAATGTCCCATAGTTGTTTTATCCACTCATCTACTGAGGGACACTTGGACTGCTTTTATATCTTGGCATTTGTAAATAATGCTGCAATGAACATAGGGGTGCTTATGTTCTTTCAAATTAGTGTTTTGGATTCCTTTGAATAAATCCCCAGAAGTGGGCCACTGGGTCAAAAGGCAGATTCATTTTTAGTTTTTTGAGATATCTCCATAATGCCTTCCACAATGGGTATATTAGTCTGTATTCTCACCAACAATGCAAAAGAATTTCCCTTTCTCCATATCCTTGCCAGCACTTGTTTATTTATTGATGATAGCCATTCTGACAGGTGTGAGATGATATTTAATTGTGCTTTTGATTTGCATTTTTCTGATGATTTGTGATGTTGAGTATCTTTTTATATGTCTATAAGATGTCTGTATGCCCTCTTTGGAGAAGTGTCTATTCAGGTCATTTGCCCATTTTTTAATTGGGTTGTTTGGTTTGTTTGTTTGTTTGCTTGTTTTGGTGTTGAGTTTTGTAAGTTCTTTATAAATTTTGGATATTAACCCCTTACTATATGTACCAATGAATATGTTTTGACAAGATTCTCTGGGTTGTTTTTCTATTCTGTTGATGATTTCCTTTGCTGGGCAAAAACTTTTTAGTTTGATGTAGTCCCATTAGTTTATTTATGTTTAGATGCAACACAATTTCTATCAAGACTCCAATGACATATTTCACAAAACTAGAACAAATATTTCAAAAATTTATATGGAAGCACAAAAGACCCCACATAGCAACAGCAACCTTTTGAAAGAAGTATAAAGTAGGAGGAATCATGCTACCTAATATCAAACTATCCTATAAGATCATAGTAATCAAAACAGCATGGTGCCAGAACTAAAACACATACAAGGATCAATGGAACAGAATAAAGAGCCCGAGGTAAACCCACACCTTTATAGTTGATTAATATGCAACAGAGGAAGCAAGCACATACAATGTGCTAAAAAATACTTTATTCAATAAATGGTATTGGGAAAATTGGACAGATACATGCAGAAGAATGAAACTAGACCACCTTCTTATACCACACACAAGAATAAATTCAAAATGGATCAGAGACTTAAGTATTAAGCCCCAAACCATAAAAATTGTAGAAGAAAACATAGGTAGCAAAATCTCACACATTGACCATAACAATTTTTTACCAGATATTATCTCCCCGGGCAAGGGAACAAATGTTTTAATAATAGACTATTTTGGTAATGAATTCAAAAGATAGTTAATGATAAATTTGCAGCAATTGGTGAAATAATCAAGGTCAAGGGAAGTATCAGAATGGTAGATGCAGAGGACATTCAGGGAACATGAGGAAAGAGTAATATGGGAAGAAATGGTCATCACATTTACATCCCTTAGTTTTGTGTCAAAGTTTCATTTCATTTTCATTATGATTGAGGTGTCCCAAAGCATCTAAAAAGAAATTAACAAAACAAATGTCTCAGTGAACTTTCAGTGAAATAACTTTTGGGTTAAAAAATGTTTAAAGTAGAATAGATATTGAATACCAACACCAGAATGAAGAATCTAGGTAGAGATTCACAAAGTCTAGGTTCTAGATTCAGTTCTGATGCTATATGAGGTCTGTCCAGAAGGTATCCAGGCATGTACTATGAAAAATAGAGACACTTATTGAAGAAGATATAAGATACAAAAAAGATTGTACATAGGACAATGACACCTTGATCCCTTAAAGTAGGCAGCTTGGGACCTCACACAGTTCTCCAAATCACCATCAACTGCCTCATTTTATTTTCCTGAATCTCATCTAGGCCCAAAATCTCTTCCTTTTCAAAGGTCATTTTAGTTTTGGGAAAGATCAGAAGTCTCAGGGCACTAACTCTGTGTTGTAGTGGGGCCGAGTCACCTGGGTAATTTTATGTTTTGCCAAAAAAACTCTGCACACAACATGATATATGAGCAGGAACGTTGTCATGGTGAAGCTGTAAGTCACCAGTTGCTCATAGCTGCAGCCTTCTAAATCATCTGAATAATTTCCACAGAGGAATGTTCAAACTTAACATAAAATTTGATGTAGATTTGTTGCTTTACTCATTCAGTCATTTTGAATGTGATGGCCACAGAATACACATGCTGACTCAATGATGTCTACTGCCCCCATGGATTAGTACAGTGAAGTCATTGTTCATGCATTGTTCAATGCATTGTGCATTGTCCATGCATGTTCATTCCAGTCCACTCTCTTTGGCTGCCAGGTTACATTGATGTCACACAAACTGTTCTTGTTACATTAACAGTGGTTGTACTGTTTTTCAGACAGACCTTGAGGTCCATCTGGTCTAATATGTAGTTTAAGCTCAGTATTTCTTTATTTATTTTCTGTCTGGATGATCTACCCATTGTTGAAAGTGGGGTGTTGGTCTACTATTATTGTATTGCTGTCTATTTCTCCCTTCAGATCTGTTAATATTTGCTTTCTATATTTAGATGGTCCCATGTTGGTTGCATAAATATAATTGTTATATCTTATTGATAAATTGACCTCTTTATATAATCATATATTGACCTTCTTTAACCCTGGTTACAGTTTTTGGCTTGAAGTTTATTTTGTCTAATAAAAATATAGGTCCCTTGCTCTTTTTTGGTTTTCATTTGCTTGGGATATCTATTTCCACTTCTTCTTTTTGATTCTATATGTGTCTTTAAAACTGAAATGAGTCTCTTATAGATAGTATCTAGTTAGGTCTTGGGTTATGTGTGTGTGCATAGATGTTTATCAATTTGACCACTCTGTGTATTTTGATTAGAGAATTTAATCCATTTACATTTAAAGTAATTATTCATAAGTATGGACTTATTATTGCTATTTATTAATTTATTTCTGGCTGTTCTATGGTTTCTTTGTTCCTTTCTTCCCCTCTTGCTCTCTCTTGTTTGTGATTTTATGTTCTGTAATAGTACACTTTGATTCCTTTCTTTTCAACTTTTGTGTATGTACTGTGGATTTTTGCTTTGTGGTTACTATGAGGCTAACATAAAATATTTTATATTTATAAATATTTTCATATAATAACAATTTAACTTTGCATACAAAAGCTGTAGATTTTTATACTCTCCACCCCCCACATTTTATGGTTTTAATGTCACAATTCACATCTTTTTGCCTTTATTCTTTAACAAATTATTATAGTTTCAGTTATTTTAAAACTTCTGTCTTTTAACCTTTTTTTTGCTAGTTATAAGTGATTTACTCACCCTATTGTAATATCAGAGTATTCCAAATTTAACCATGTATTGATCTTTACTAATGAATGTTTTGGGGAGAGGAAGTTCCACACAACAATGCCTGCATATATCTTTTTTGCATGGGTCACTTGGTCACCTGTAGCTGCCTAAGAATATGAGTAAGTAAATAGTTTTAAGTGGGAACATAGCATTGTAGCCTGTAAAAATGAGAATGTTGTTAGTAATAATAAAGAGGAGGGCGGATATTAGACAGGCAAAGAGCAATATCTGCCATACTATGAAAATGCTGCTCTTATAGTTCAAATGGTTCAATCCAGTTGATCAGCTCATGGACACATTTCATGGTTCATTAATTTTCTTCTCTATTTTAAGGGTAGATGACAAGATAGTGGGTATTATATGCAGATTTTCTATGGCTGCCTTCATCTCTTTCATGCTTTGTTTCCCTCATGAAACCATTACAGTATTTTAGCAGTAAAGGCTTTCCCAGCACATCATATCAGAAGGTGATGTGGCCAGCCCACCCTCTGGTAGTTCTCTACTGAGACTTCTGTTTGCAAATGAACTGTCAGTAAGCCATCCATATTCTCATTTCTCTGGGACTTTTAGATGATTTCTAGACATCTTAGATGTCTGAAATGGAAAAGGACAAAGCTAACTGAACTAAACTTGTCACCATAAGATATATTATCCACAAAGAGACTGGGGAAAGAGATTGGAAATGTACTGCTGACCATGTTAATATCATATGTTGTGATAGTTTTATGGATCCCTTCTCCTCTAATAGCATAAAACTCTGACTCCTAAGCATGATATTTAATGACCTCTGTAAACTGACCTCTTCCTACTTCACCAACAACTAGTCCTCAGCCTTGTTGTTTAGCCTCAAGTAGCATGAAATTACCTGCCCTTCCTGTTATCAATCATGTTTTTCAGTATTCTGACTTTGTTCTTGCTATGAATTCTTTCAGGAGTGTCACTCCCCAACTTTAGAGTCAGTATCTCTGATTTTGAATTTGATTCCACCAGTGTGTATTCTTTGGCAAGTTACTAAGCCTCAGTTTCTTTAGTGCAAAATTAGTGTTTATCTGTGGTGTATGTTGAGGATTGAATGATATAATGCATACAAAGTGCTCAGTACAGTGCTAGGCACTCAGTTTATAGTAGCTACTTCTGCTGCTATTATTGTTGTTATTGTGCTTATTATTATTTATTGATCTACTTTTAGAATAAGAGGTGGATATACCAGGAAGTCACTGAAGCTTAAATTTCAGGGGCCCTATTTTTTTCTTGGGCCCTTCCAATGCCCTGTACCTAATTCTATATTCAGGATTTTACATTACTGTCTTACAGGATACACATCCCAATTCTTCAACCCATTGTATAAACTCCAGACCCTGCAGAATTTAGACACCACCCACCCTGGTCAGGGCCTGGTATAAAGATTTGATATTTGGGACACAGTAAATATTTACCAATGGCATTGAACTACCCAGAGCCATAGCCTCTTCATCAAGTTTCCAGCCATCCTGAAGTGAAATGTGCTTATAATTTTTGTCTATTTTTTTAAACCCTTCAGCTTTAAACGCCCAATTGCCATCTGTTTTCTTTTTGGTGTGATCTTCTAGAAGGTATTTCACTTATCATTCAAAATCAATAGCATCCCTATCCTTTTGTTCTCTCATTCCAGTTGAGGACTCACAATTGTCATAAGGAGAATGGAGGAAGAAAGTGTGCTATCACTGATTATTTGCTGTAGAGAATTCTTATGTAACTGCAACAGCAAAGCCCTGTTTCCATGGGGACTGTCTGGGTTTTGGAAATAGCCTAAACTTCAAGCTATTATGGTATTTGCTATGCTGTTATCTGACTTGTAAAACTCCTCCCTCCAAAACCTCAGCTGAATCTAACCTTTTACTCTAGGTCTCCAGTAATAAATACTTATGTATGTTTCTGTGACTCACTTCCAGCCTTCCAGTGTCAATGTTGACATGACAAGAAGAAAAGAACTGGGCAGGTCAATAAAGAAAAAACTCATGAGGTTGGAGTAATTCTGAAGCCTGAAATGGCATTGGAAACTGCATGAGGCATTGGAATTCCAACCACAGAAAAGTCCAGTGATAATGTCTAATAAAAATGGAAAGATAATAATAGAAAAAGGATTGCAAGAAAATTGAACTCTGGGGCTGGCAAGACTCAAATAAAAGTGGAAATAAAGATACCAATATCAAACTTTTCTCACTGTACAGCTGATTGTTCAAGGAGGATGGCTTATAGTTTTTCTTCCCTCCTTGTCTGATTGCATGCATCCTCTGGAGTAGAAATTACACAGGTCTCCATTGAGAAACCACAGGCAACATCTCTGCCTTCAGCAATTTCCAGCTGGGACTGCAATTTTATCAGTGCTTATTCTGATTAGAATGGGGGCTAGGGAGGGAACAGCAACATTTTATCATTTTGATTTAAGAAAAAGTAGAGGATAAAGGTAAAGAGCAGTGTTTCACCATGGGAGAAGTTCTTGCTTGCTTGTTTCTGAGATTTAATTTCTTGATCTGTAAGGTGAAGTTAATAATATTCACCTTTGAGATTTTTGAGGGTGCAAATGAGGTGAGATATAGGAGAGATTTATATTATGGTACTTTCTTCTCAGCAACTCTTTTCCAGGGGCCCTGTAGTTTTAATTAACCAGAAGGATATGCCAGTGGCTTCCACTCTGATGTTTCCACCCTAGACGTTTCACTCAGCTCTGTACTCAAATAGTACATGTTGCTAGTACATCTCCATTTGGCTTTCTCCAAGGCACCTTAAATGCTCACATATATATTGACATCATCATCTTGCCCTTAAAATCTGATCCTTTTCTAATATTCTGCAGCTCATGGATAGCATCACCATTTATTTGAACAATGCAGAAAACTAAATGTCATTTTTAGTGACTTTATTCCTCTTTGTACAAATATAAAACATTCTGAATGTGGTCTTGGGTTTTCTTATGTCTACAAGGAGAGAAATATAAAAGAAAATCAGTTATTAATTTTATGGAACACAGCTTCTTTAATATGTCTGAACCAGTGTAGAATGTGGAGTTAACCAGTAAATACTGTTCCCTGAGTTGCTAACCTGTGGGGATGGAATCAGTGCAGAGGCAAAGCATCTTGTGAGAGGAGACAAGGTATGTGAATTAGACATGCTTTTGTTTATTTCAGTTTTCCTAAAAAGTCAAAGGAAAATTCAACAAACTTTAGAGGAAGAAAGAAAGCAGAATCAAAATGCTATTTTCTTGCCTTCAAACACACATTCCATTTATCAAAAGAAATAATATGACTCTTAAATATGCTTAGTGTTGCCTTTTAATTTTTACTCAACAACATCATTCAAGTAACAGTACACAGGCTGTTGAAGAATATGAAACTAGTTTGAGAGAATGTTTAGCTATGTTTACAACTTGATTTTATTGCTTGTATGAATATATTTCAACATTCACAAATGCTAATGATCTCTGAATTAGTAGGATTTCTGTTGCAATTTTAATGCAGAAACTTTTTAAAAAGGGGTTGTATAAAATTACACATTTTAAGGCTAAATGGGATATTTGAGATTATCTAGTATATCACCTTCATTTTCAAAAGAAACTGAGATCTAGTAAGGGTATGCCTTGCCCGGAGTTATTTATACTTGTATATACTACATAAAGAGCAGAATACAAATTCTCCAGGATGGATTACACATTATACAGCAAAAGAAGTCTTAATAAATTTAAGAACATTGAAATCATATCAAGCATCTTTCAAACTGCAATGGTATGAAACTAGAAATTAACTACAAGAAGAAAACTGAAAAATTCAGGATTATGTGGAGATTGAATGACATGCTCCTGAACAACAGTGGGTCAAAGAAGTCAAAAATATTTCAAGACAAATGAAAATGGAAACACCAAACAAAAACTATGGGATGCATCCAAAGAGTTCTAAGAGAAGAGTTTATTATGATAAATGTCTACATTAAGAAAAAAGAAAGTTTTTTTAAATAAACAGCCTAACTTTATAACTCAAAGAACTAGAAACAAGAAAAAAGCTAGGACCAAAGTCAGTAGAAGAAAAGAAATAAACATCAGAACTTAAGTGAATGAAATAGAGACTGAAAGGACAATAAAAAGATCAATAGGCCCTGGCTAGCATAGCTCAGTGGATTGAGTGCCAGCCCGTGAACCAAAGGGTTGCTGGTTCGATTCCCAGTCAGGGCACATGCCTGGGTTGCAGGCTAGGTCCACAGTGGGGGCCATGTGAGAGGAAACCACATGTTGATGTTTCTCTCTCTTTCTCTTTCCCTTTCCCTCTCTAAAAATAAATAAATAAAATCTTTAAAAATCAATAAACGATGAGGTGATTTTTTTGAAAGATAAACAAAATTGACAAATTTTTAGTTAAACTAAGAAAAAGTGAAAACTCAAATACAATCATAAATTAAAGAGGAGAATTACAACTAATTTCACAGAAACATATGGATCTTAGGAACCTATTTTCCAATAAGCAATTACATGCCAACAAATTAGAGAAACTAGAAGTGAGTAATCTTTAGAAATGTACAACCAACCAAAATTGAACAATAAGGGAATAAAAAATCTATACAGACTAATTAGTAGTAAGGATATTGAATTAGTAATCAAAAACCTCCCAACAAATAAAAATCCAGGACCAGATGGCTTTGCTGAATTCTACCTAAAATACAAAAAAAAATTAAGACCTATTCTTCTCCAACTCTTCCAGAATATAGATGGAACACTTCCAAAACAGTTTTAAGAGGCTAGTATTACCCTGATACCAAAACCAAACAAGAATACTACAAGAAAAGAAGACTACAGGACAATATTTCTAATGAACATGGATATAAAAATCCTCAACAAAATATTGATAAACTGAATTCAACAATGTGTTAAAAGGATCATCCACAATGATCAAATGGGGCTTATTTCAGGGATTCAAGAATGTTCAACATCTGCCAATAAATCAATGAGATACAGTACATTAACAAATTAAAGGATAAAATTCATCTGACCATCTCAATAGACACAGAAAAAGCATTTGACAAAATTCCATGTCTATTTATGATAAAAATTCAACAAAGTGTGTATAAAGAGAATGTCCCTGGACACAATGATGGCTGTATATAAAAAGCTCACAGCTAACATCATACTCAATGGTGAAAAGTTGATGTTCTTTTCACAAGAAAAAAGTACCTATGTGTGGTGATGGATGTTAATTAGACTTATTATGGTGATCATTTTTCTATATAGGCATATATTGAATCATTATGTTGTACATTTGAAATAAATATATTATATTTTAATAATATATTAATTTGAAAAGAATTATACAAACAAACACTTTCTGCGAGAGTATTTGAAAGCATATATTTTTCAGATTTTTACCAGCATTGGATAATATCAAAACTTAAATTTGTACTAATCTGATAGGTTAAAAAAGTAATGTGTTAAGTTCTTCAATTATGAGCAAAGTTGAATATCTTTTCATATTGTTAGGTGGGTGACTTATCATATGCTTCTTGGCCATTTGCACAGGGATTAGCTGGGTTTTATAATGTTCCTTGTAAGGACCACGGAATTACTAGTAATGTTAAGGTACAGCTCAGTGAAGATCTATTTTAATGGTGGCAAATAATCATGAACTAGTTTGTAATTTATCAGTTTTATTTGATCCAAGATTACTGAAAGTGTCAGCTTGTGTCTTAGAGTATATGCCTTAAGTATAAGATACTTCAGCAAGCATTTCATAAGCACAATGACTAGAAACTTTGGGATGCTTTTTCAGTGACAAGATCTCTCTCTTCTGATGGATTCTACAATAGTGGTAGGATGATTTATATATTAGGGTTTATATTCTTTGAGAATGAACATGATAAACCTCTTTTTAGTTTTTATACTTTTTAATAAATTTTTATTCACTCTCCTGTTTAATAATATTTTTGAAGAGAGGTAACTGGTCATATATATTATCCATGGTTTAGAAGTTGCCATTTAACAATATTTGCCAAAATAACAGCATTAACAAAACAAAAGAAAACCACAACAATATATCATTAAATAAATGTAAGAAGGCAATCTGAGTGAAGTGTTGGGTTGGAGAGCAATCATGTTAACAGCCTAAACTGGATAAGATAAGCTAATGGAGGGACCCCTCCTTTTCCACCTCCATTTCCCCTCTATTTATGCTCTGCCCAGTATGCAAAGGGTCTGTTCATCCTGCTCTCTTCTCACTCACTAAGCCACAAGCTCACGAGTTTTCTGAGAATACAGTCCAGCTCTCTCCTGCCTCAGGAACTTTGCATTTGCTTTTTCTTCTCCTAGGGTCCTCAGCAAACCTGCTTTCTCACCTTGATTCAAGTTTTTTCTGAAGGTCTTGTCCTCTGAGGAGCTTACCCTCATACCTAACACAGGTGGTCAGTTACCTTTAATCACAGGACTCTGTTGGTTTCCTTCCTGGTACTTATCACAATTTAATTGTGATTTTTTTTAAGTAAAATTAGATTGAAGATGGTGGCTGAGTAGGTGGAAGTTGAGTCCATTTGCTATTGCCCCCAACTCAGAATCTAGGCTGATCTTCAGACAAATAACCTGAACAATCAATGGAATCTCAACTGATATGAAGTTTTGAAGCCAAGGAGTATGTAAGATGCTTCACAATGGGTGGTAAGGAGATTTTATAAGTTGAAAGGGAAATACCCCATGTGTGGTGACTCCCTCCCCTCCCAGGGCAGGGGGGCCCAGTCCTGTGAAAGGAACCATCAGATCCTAGCCAGGAATGACTTGGGAGGATACATGGAGTCGGGGAGATCCAGGCTACATACACGCAGTGAGCAGCACATCTATAGCTGCAGTGCCAAACACCAACTGGGAGAATGCTAGAGAGAGAGAAAGGGACTCTATCTCCCAAGATGATCAAGGGCCGAACCTGGGTCAGTTGGAGGCAGGGTGCTGCCAGTGGGAATGCCACAGAGAGACTTTTTTTAAAAGGGAGCTGAAACATGCTGGGCAAGGACCCTGTGCACAGCTACCCTGCCAGCAAAAGGACAAAATTGAAATTGAAATTTGCTCCCATGGAATACAGCTGAGCAGGGAGACCAGAAAAATACATAGCAAAGGGATTTCTGGGCCCCAGCTCAGCATATCTAGCAAGCTGAGGGTTACACAAAACAGAGAGTTAGGTACTGTGTCTACTGTGAGAGCAGTGGGCTGAGAATTAGAGGGACAAGAGTCAAGCATCTGTGATTATTTATAACCAAACAGAATTCTATTGCCTGGCAGAGCTCAAACCACTGGGAAGGGAAGGATGTATACAGCCCCACCTCCTGCAGGATTGCAAGCAAAGCATCCAACAGGGAAGTTCTGCAGAATAATCAGGACAGGCTCAGGAACCCCTTGCAGGGGGCATATCTACAGGAGAAAGACAGGAAGATAAATACCAAAAGGGCCCACTTTGAACTGCTCTCAGGGTGAAAAAAATGTACTGGTTCCTAGGGCCTTATTCCACTGAGGCCAGTAAAGCAGAGAAATCAGAAATCATACAGAAAAGGGTAATCAGGGCCCTATCCAGGCTTGGCTCCCACACAGAGCTACCATCAGCACCATGCAGGAAAGAACTGACCCTCTTACACAGATTGGTCCTTCCCTTGCAATGTATAGATAGTTCATCGGAAACTATACATTATTGGAAATAAGCTGGGACAGACCAAGACAGGTGGTGCAGGGACAGGGAACACACCCACAATCTTTCCAGGAGACTAAACAGCACCTCTCAGGGAAGCCCAAGTTTCCCACCCTCCCAGTTGCCATAGAAGCCTCCATTAGAGGCAGGCAAAGGTGGTACATGTGGTTCTCCCAGAAGTTGACCCACCCCTGGACCTTGAGCCGATAAAAGTCCAGAGGCAGATCCAGAAGAAGAATACAGAAAGCAAACAAACTCTGCTCAAATTCTACTTTGTTCTTCTTCAGTAGTTGTGACATATTTTCTCTCACATAGCCTTTTAACATTTTTCTTTTTCTTCCATTGTATTCCAACTAATTCACTATTTTTGTCTTTTTTATTCTTTTTATTTATATTTTTATATATTTTAAAATTTTTATCTATATTTCAGATCTCACATTGTACCCTTCCTTGTCTTACTCCATTTTGCCTTCTTCCTGCCCTTTCTTATTTTAGTTTTAAATTTTATTTTCCCCCTTTCCATGCCTTGTTCCTATTCCTTACTTTTACCATTTCTCTTCTCTCAACCCTCCCCAAATCATTTTTCTTTCCTTTGGAGTTCACATTCTATTTCCCTTTTTTACAATATTTTTTATTTTCTTCTCACCTTTATTGCTCATTGCTTGTTCGGCATGGACATTCAGTTATTGCTTTTTCTTAACAATTTTTCCTATTTGTTCACTATTTTTTATTTCAAATCTCACATGTTACTCTCCCCCATCATACTACATTTTGTCTTCCTCATGCCCTTTCTTATTTGAGTTTGGAATTTTATTTTTCCCTTCCTTAGCCTGCATTCTATTCCTTACTCTTATCGTTTCTCCTCCTTCTATCCTGTCAATATTATTTTTCTTCACTGTAGACATCTCATAACCTCTTTTCTCTTCCTTATAATATCCTTATTCTCTTTCCACCTTCATTAATCTTTACTCATCTGTCATTTTTATTGACCCTGTTGTGGTTTTTCTTCAATTTTGTTCCTACTGGTTCACTACTTTTAAAAAATTTATTTCAAACCTCATATTACACTCTTCCACTTTCTTACTCCATGTTGCCATCTACCTTCCTCTTTTTACTTTCATGTTAAAATGTATTTTCTCCCTTTCTTCCCCTTTTTCTATTCCCTGTTTTTATCATTTCTCCTTCTTTCCTCTCAAAATCATTTTTCTTTCCTTTAGTCATCTCATATTCTTTTTCCCTGCCTTATACTATTCTCAATCCCTTCCCACCTTTATTAATCTTTGCTCATCTGCTGCTGATATTGCTGATGTGTTAAGGGGTATATTTGCTGGCATGGGTTTGGCTTTGTGGATAGTATTGAGTTGTTCTGCCAGCACTGGTACAACATAACATAAGATGTGGTGGGGGGTTGTGACTCTCAGTCAACTAGTGGGAGGAGAGAACCCACAAATGAATGAGCCATCAATAATCAAAGACCAAGGAGAACAAGAGGGCCCACATAAACTGAATACAGGCCATCCCTTGAGCATCCAACTCAGGAGATCAGAGACTGCACCACTGAGTCCCACAGAACTCCTACCACAGAAGGCCATCCCACAAAGACAGGGAATCAAAGCAGGCCAATCTGAGATGCAGGAACAAACAAAAAGAGTCACCTAAAATTGGGAGACAAAGTAACAACCCCCAATTGAAAGGAAGGTAGGAATCCCCAGAAAAAAAGAGCTAAATGAAATAGAAAGAAGCAATCTATCATACACAGAGTTCAAAATAATGGTTATAAGGATGCTCAAGGAGCTCAGTGATAACTACAAGGAACCTTATGGGAGCTACAGGGAACTTAGTGGAAACTACAACAGCATGAAAAAGGACATAGAAACTATGAATAAGAACAAGGGGGAAATGAAGAGTACAATATCTGAAGTAAAAAATACACCAGAAGGAATTAAAAACAGGCTAGATGAAGAAGAAGACCAAATCAGTGAGCTGGAAGACAACATAGGAAAAAAAAAAACACCCAGTCAGGGTAACAAAACAAAAAAGTTAGTTTGTTGTTTTGTTATCAAACTATCAAACTATCAAAAATTAAGATAGTTTAAGAGAGTTGCAAGACAACATGAAACATAATAACATTCACATAATAGGGATAACAAAAAGAGAAGAACAGGAGCAAGGGATAGAAATCCTGTTTGAAAAATAATGACAGAAAACTTCCCTAACTGGGTGAGGGAAAATGTCATGCAATACAGGAAGCATACAGGGTCCTAATCAAGATCTAACAAAAGAGGTTCACTCCAAGACTCATTATAGTTAAAATGGTGAAATTTTAAAGACAAAGAGATAATCTTAAAGGCAGCAAGGGAGAAATAGCTACTAATATACAAGGGAGATCCAGTAATACTATCAGCTGATTTCTCAACAGAAACACTACAAGCCAGAAGGGACAGGCACAAATATTCCAAGTAATGAAAAACAAGGACCTGCAACCAAGACTACTCTATCCAGCAAAGCTCTCATTTAAAATGGAAGGCAAAATAAAGAGCTTCCCAGACCAAAGAAGGCTAAAAGCATAAATTTCCATCAAGTCAACACTGCTAGAGATGCTAAAGAGACTGCTTGAAGAAGAAGAAATAGAGAGGGGGTAGGGAACACAGGTTAAAGGGAAAAATGGCAATGAATAAGTATCTATCAATAATAATCTTAAATGTAAATAGAGTAAATGCTCCAATCAAAAGGCATAGGGTAGCTGAGATAAGAAAATAGGGTCCTCATATATGTTGTCTTAAAGAGACCAATCTCAGAATAAAAGATCTACACAGACTGAAAATGAAGATATGGAAAAAATATTCCAAGCAAATTGACATAAAAATCAGGTGTAACAATATTTACATCAGAAAAAAATAGACTTCAAAACAAAAGCCTTAAAAAGAAACAAATGAGATCACTACATAATACTTGAGGGAGTTGTCCAACAAGAGGACATAACACATGTAAACATATAAGCATCCACCATGAGAGTACCTAAGTACATAAGGAAAATCTTGGAGGACTTCAAGAAGGAGATTGACTGTAGTACAGTCATCACAGGGAATTTTAATACACCACTGTCAACAATGGATAGATCTTCCAAATGAAGAATCAACAAAGAGTGGCATTGAACAACACTCTAGATCAAATGGACTTACTTGAAGTTTGCATAACCTTTCACCCCAAAGAGGCAAAGTATACATTCTTTTCAAATGCTCATGGAATTTTCAAAGATTAGACCACATGTTAAGAAACAAAACAAGTCTTAAAAAATTCAAGAAAATTTAAATCATATCAAGCATCTTCTCAGATCACAATGGCTTGAAACTAGAAACCAACCTCAAGAAAAAAAAACCTCAAAACACTCGAATACCTTGAGGCTGAATGACATTTTATTAAATAATGAATGGTTTAATGAGATAAAGAAAAAAATTAAAGTGTCTGGAAACAAATGAAAATGAACACACAACAACTGAAAACCTATGGCATACAACAAAGGCAGTCCCGAGGGGGAACTTCATAGCAATACAGGCCTATGTAAAGAATATAGGAAAATATCAAATAAACAATCTAACCCTACAGCTAAAAGAACTAGAATAAACAACAACAAACAAAGCCCAGAACAAGTAGAAGGAAAGAAATAATCAAGTTCAGAGTAAATTAAATAACATAGAGTCTAAAAAACAATCCAAAGAATAATGAATCCAGGAGCTGGTTCTTTGAAAATATAAATAAAATAGACAAACCTTTAACCAGACTAAACAGGAAAAAATAAGACCCAAATAAATGAAATCAGAAATGAAAGAGAAGTAGTAACTGATACCACAGAAAAACAAAGGATTGTATGAAATTATTATGAACAAATACATGCTAAGAAACTGGACAACCTATGTGAAATGGAAAAATTTCTAGAAACATATAATCTCCCAAAACCAAGTAAAAAAGCAGAAAGCCTGAACAGACTAAAAACAACTAGTGAAACTGAAACAAATTCCAGGCACACAAAAGCCTTGGATCAGATGACTTCACAGGCAAATTTTACTAAACATTCAAAGAAGAACTAAGAGTGATCTTTCACAAACTATTCCAAAAAATTCAAGAAGAGGGAAGATTCCCAAGCTCTTTTTTTACAAAGAGAGTATTATCTTAATTACAAAACTAGGTAAACACAGCAAGGAAATAAAACTGCAGGCCAATATCTCTGATGAACATAGGTGCTAAAATCCTGAACAAAATATTGGTATTCTGATCCAGCAATACATTGAATAGATCATACACCATGATCAATTGTGATTTACCCCAGGATTGCAAGGATGGTATAACATTCACAAGTCAATAATTGTAATATATCACACAAACAAAATGAAATTAAAAAAATCCCATGATCAAGGGAGGAGGAAGATGGCGGCTTTACTCTAGGCAGCGTTTTTCTCGGCTTCTGTGAAGAGGGGGGAAACTCGCGGATCGGTGGAGAGGCAGAGCAAGTGGGCTGGGTTGCTGAATCACTTTTGAAAGCAGGACATCAGAAATTATTGCACTCACTGGAAAACCAGATGGTAAGAAGATGGCTACAGGACAAAAGGGGCCCAGGGATCAGTGCGGGGTCTGGGGTGCGCAGACCCCAGGCCCGCCCGGTGCTCCAGGTTCTGCCCCAGGGATCCTGGGAGAGGGAAGTCGCTGCTCCCTCCCTCCCCCGAATACGGGGGTGAGCAACTCCAGGGGAGAACAGGTGGCTAGAAGGAACAGATTGACCAGTTGGACTGAGAAAAAATCGCCCAGGGAATATGAAATCCCGCCCAGAGACTGAGAAGTGAGAGCCTCTAGCCCACAGGACCAGGGGCATCTCTAGCCCGGTGGAAGTGCGGAGCGGTAGAGAGCACATGCCGGCTGTGCTCGGCTCGCGCCCCATAGGGAGGCCGGAATCACACGGTGCGATCCCAGAATCTCGTGCTGTGATCCCAGAAGGGACGAGGGGTTGGGTGCATTCCTTCAGTGGTGGCTCAGAGATTTCCAGCCAGCCTGACTGGGAGAGCTGGGAAAGGCACCAACATTCCCTAGGAGAGCCGTTCGGCGGGGAACATGGAGCTGGAAACGGCTGGGCTCCCGCACCTTCATTGGGAAGACTGACTCTCACGTGCCAGTGTTTTCGGGAGTGCCCCGGGTACATGACAGACTTGTTGAGGTCTGGTTGTGAGAGAGAGAAGCATTTCAAAGGCCCCTCAGCCAGCTGAAGCTAGCAAGATCAGAAAAACTGGTCTGGCCAGTTAGAAACCAACAAGAGGTTTTTTGTTTGTTTGTTTGTTTGTTTGTTTGTATTGTTTGGTTTTGAATGGTTTCTCTGGCTGTTGTTGGTTGACTGATTTTATCTTGTGTTTTATGTGACTTTTTTTTTCAATTCTCATTATTTTTATTTTGCAATCCCTTATGTTTCTCTTCCATTCAACCTAATATTATTCTTTCCACTCCAAATTTATCTCTCCTGCACCACATCTTCTGCTTCTCTTTCCTTTTGTTTTAATCTTACAAGTTACTGTAAATTTGTATTATCTTTTTCCCACTTTTACGACATTTTTTATTTTAATAATATTTTGGTATTCTTTTTCTTTCTGTATAATCTTCTTTGCTTGGCTGGTTATACTGTCATTTGATAGGTTCCCCCTGGTATCTCAGTCACAAGGTGTTGATAAGTTACTATGCTTCATCTGCATTCCATTAATACACTTCTCAAGGTTCTATACTCTTTATACTTGTTATCTAGACCTCATCGATTCTGCCACAAGACTGTCACTTTATTATTACTGCTAGTAAGACCTAGTCTATACAATTGTAAATGCTTCTCAATACCCCTACCTGATCTCAACCCACTTTGCAATTTTCTGAACTATACTATTGTGGGGGTTGTCTCTATTCTTTTACTCACTACGCCTATATACTAATCTTTAGTCCAACCCTACCTTAGAAGCTGACCTCCCACAGCCTCACAGCTTTCTAGATCCAACTAACAATCCTCTCGTCCCCAATAAGAGTCTTACATTGTTTCCATCCTTTCTAAAATGTGGATAGTGGGGTGGAGGATCACAGCTACACTATAAGGAGCCAAAGGATAACCCATCTCTTCTCTACTGGCTGCTAAAGTAAATATCATAGTGTACTATCTTGCTGTTTTAAATCATTTTGCCTTACTCCTCCAACTGATCCCAAAAAAGAGTAGGGGGAAGCTGTGACCACCAGGATACACGAAGGAGATTGCACCACTGAAACACACAAAAATTCTACCACAGAAGTTCACACCATAATTACAGGGAATCAGAACAGTTCAAATTAACAAACAAGAAGAACAAAGAAGAAACCCACGAACAATGAGAAAACAAAGAAACAACCCCCCAACTGAAGGGAAAGGAGGAAGCCTCAGGAAAAATGCTAAATGAAATAGAGGCAACTCAACTATCAGACAGTGAGTTCAAAACAATGATTACCAGGAAGTTCAATGAACTCACAATGAGCTTTCAGAAATTAGAGGGAAACTACATCAATCTCACTGCAAACTATATAAACATGAAAAAGGAAATAGAAACTCTCAACAAAGGTCAAGAGGAAGTGAAGAATACAATTTCTGAAATGAAGAACACAGTAGAAGGAATGAAAAGCAGGATCGATGAAGCAGAAGATCGGATTAGCGAGCTGGAGGACAAAGTAGAAAACAGCATCCAGAAAGAGCAAGAAAAGGAAAAGAGGCTCAGAAAGAATGAGGAGGGATTAAGAGAAATGCAAGACAATATGAAACGTAATAATATCCGTATAATAGGGATACCAGAAGGTGAAGAAGAAGAGCAAGGGATCGAAAACCTAGTTGAACAAGTAATGGAGAACTTCCCTAATTTGATGAGAGAAAAAGTCACACAAATCCAGGAAACACAGAGAGTCCCAATCAAGAGGAACCCAAAGAGACCCACCCCAAGGCACATCATAATTAAAATGACAAGATTTCAAGACAAAGAGAGAATCTTAAAGGCAGCAAGGGAGAAGAAGGAAGTAATATACAAGGGAGCCCCAATAAGGCTAACAGCTGACTTCTCAATGGAAAAACTTCAAGCCAGAAGAGAATGGCAAGAAATACTCCAGGTAATGAGAACCAGAGGTCTGCAACCAAGGCTACTATATCCAGCAAGGCTCTTGATCAAGATTGAAGGCCAAATAAGAAGCTTCCCAGACAAAAGAAGTCTAAAAGAATACACCTCGACCAAGCCAGCTCTGCAAGAGATTCTAAAAGGACTGCTTTAAGGAGGAGAGAAGAGAGAGAGAGAGAGAGAGAGAGAGAGAGAGAGAGAGAGAGAGAGAGAGAGGAACACACATACATAAAAGACAATGAATAAGTACCTATCAATAATAACCTTAAACGTAAATGGATTAAATGCTCCAATCAAAAGACATAGAATAGCTGATTGGATAAGAAAAACTGACCCACATATCGGCTGTCTACAAGAGACCCACCTTAGGATAAAAGACCTACACAGGCTGAAAGTGAAGGGCTGGAAACAAATCTTCCAAGCAAATGGACAGGAAAAAAAAAGCTGGGGTAGCAATACTCATATCAGACAAAATACACTTCCAAAAAAGGTCCATAAAGAGAGACCCAGAAGGTCACTTCATAATACTCAAGGGAAGAATCCATCAAAAAGACATAAATACTGTAAATATATATGCACCCAAGATAGGAGCACCCAAATACATAAAGAAAATCTTAGAGGACTTCAAGAAAGATATGGACAGCAACACAATTATAGTGGGAGATTTTAACACCCCACTATCAAAAATGGACAGATCTTCTAAACAAAATATCAACAAAGATATTGTGGCATTGAACAATACCCTTGAAGAAATGGACTTTACTGATATATACCGAGCCCTCCATCCAAAAGAAGCTAAATATACATTCTTTTCAAATGTACATGGAACATTCTCAAAGATAGACCACATGATAGGACACAAAACAAGCCTCAACAATTTCAAGAAAATTGAAATCATACCAAGCATTTCTCAGACCACAAGGGACTGAAGCTAGAAACCAAACCGAAGGAAAAAAACCAAAAACACTCAAAATCATGGAGATTAAATAGCATGCTATTAAACAATGAATGGGTCAAGAATGATATTAGGGAAGAAATCAAAAGGTTTCTGGAAACAAATGAAAACGAACTCACAATTACCCAAAACTTATGGGACACAGCCAAGGCAGTCCTGAGAGGGAAGTTCATAGCCATACAGGCCCACCTAAAAAGGTTAGAAACGTTCCAAACAAACAACGTAACCCTAACTCTACAAGAACTCGAGGAACAACAACAAAGGCAGCCCAGAGCAAGCAGAAGGAAGGAAATACCCAAGATCAGAGCAGAATTAAATGACATAGAGACTAAAAGCACAATTTTAAGGATCAATGAATCCAAGAGCTGGTTCTTTGAAAAGATAAACAAAATAAGCCTTTAAGCAGACTCATCAAGAAAAAAAGAGAGAAGACCCAAATAAACACAATCAGAAATGAAAGAGGAGAGATTACAACAGATACCACAGAAATACAAAGGGCTGTAAGAAATTACTACGAAGAACTGTATGCCAAAAAATTTGAAAACCTAGATGAAATGGACAACTTTCTAGAAAAATATAATCTTCCAAAACTCAATGAAAAAGAAGCGGAAAGTCTGAACAGACCAATAACAACGAAAGAAATTGAAGCCGTAATCAAAAAACTCCCAACACACAAAAGCCCTGGGCCAGATGGTTTCACAGGAGAATTCTACAAAGCATTTAAGGAAGAGCTAACCCCTATCCTTCACAGACTATTCCAAAAAATCCAAAAAGATGGGAATCTCCCAAACTCTTTTTATGAGGCCAATATCATCCTAATTCCAAAACCAAATAAAGACACAACAAAGAAAGAAAACTTCAGGCCAATATCACTGATGAACATTGATGCTAAAATCCTCAACAAAATACTGGCAAACCGCATCCAACAATACATTAAAAAGATTATACACCATGACCAAGTGGGATTCATTCCAGGGATGCAAGGATGGTTCAATATTCACAAGTCAGTAAATGTCATACATCACATAAACAAAAGCAAAGACAAAAACCACATTATCATATCAATTGATGCACAAAAAGCATTTGATAAGGTAGAGCACCCATTCATGATAAAAACACTCGGCAAAGTGGGAATAGAGGGAGCATTCCTCAACATAATAAAGGCCATATATGAGAGACCTTCAGCCAACATCATTCTCAATGGGCAAAAATTAAAACCTTTTCCATTAAGATCAGGAACAAGACAAGGCTGTCCACTTTCACCACTTTTATTCCATACAGTACTGGAAGTTTTAGCCACATCAATCAGACAAGAAAAAGAAATAAAAGGCATCCAAATCGGAAAGGAGGAAACAAAACTATCACTGTTTGCAGATGACATGATAGTATACATAGAAAATCCTATTGACTCTACCAAAAAAACTGCTTGACCTAATAAATGAATTTGGCAAAACAGTGGGATACAAAGTCAATATCCAGAAATCAAAGGCATTTCTGCACACCAACAATGAAACAGCAGAAGCAGAGATCAAGGAAAAAATCCCATTTGAAATAGCAAAAAGAAAAAATAAAATATCTAGGAATAAACCTAACCAAAGAGGTAAAAGACCTGTATTCAGAAAACTACACAACACTGAAGAAAGAAATCAAGGAAGACACAAACGAATGGAAACGTATACCGTGTTCATGGATTGGAAGAATTAATATCCTCAAAATGTCCATACTACCATAAGCAATTTACACATTCAATGCAATTCCTATTAAAGTACCAATGGCATATTTCACAGACATAGGACAAACACTTCAAAAGTTTATATGGAATTATAAACGACCCCGAATAGCTGCTGCAATATTGAGAAAGAAGAGTAAAGTAGGAGGGATCACAATACCCGACACTAAACTATATTACAAGGCTACTGTAATCAAAACAGCCTGGCACTGGCATAAAAACAGGCACATAGACCAATGGAACAGAACAGAGAGCCCAGAAATAAGCCCAAGTCTCTATGGTCAATGAATATTTGACAAAGGAGGCAGCAACATAAAGTGGAATAAAAATAGCCTCTTCAACAAATGGTGTTGAGAGAACTGGACAGCCACGTGCAAAAAAATGAAACTTGAGCACCAACTCACACCATATACAAAAATAAATTCAAGGTGGATAAAAGACTTAAATATGAAACATGACACCATTAAAGTCCTAGAGGAGAACGTAGGTAGGAAAATCTCAGATATTTCACGAAGAGACTTTTTACTTACGTGTCCCCTAGAGCGAGGGACATAAAGGAAAGAATAAACAAATGGGACCTCATCAAAATTAAAAGCTTCTGCACAGCTATAGAAAACAGTATGAAAATTAAAAGAGAACCAACTGTATGGGAAAACATATTTGCCAATGACACCTCAGACAAGGGTCTAATCTCCAAAATATATAGAGAACTTACATGACTGCACTCTAAGAAGACAAGGAATCCAATTAAAAAAGTGGGCAAAGGACTTGAACAGACACTTCTCCAAGGAGGACATACAGAAAATCCAAAGACACATGAAACGATGTTCAATATCACTAGCTATCAGAGAGATGCAAATTAAAACCACAGTGAGATACCACTTCACACCAGGCCATCATAAACAAAGCAACAAACAACAAGTGTTGGAGAGGTTGTGGAGAAAAGGGGACCCCAGTGCACTGTTGGTGGGACTGCAGACTGGTACAACCACTATGGAAAGCAATATGGAACTTCCTCAGAAAACTAAAAATGGATCTGCCTTTTGACCCTGCAATTCCACTGCTGGGACTCTGTCCTAAGAACCCTAAAACACCAATTCAAAAGAACCTATGCATCCCAATGTTCATAGCAGCACAATTTACACTAGCTAGATGCTGGAAGCAACCAAGATGCCCATTAGTAAATGAATGGATCCAAAAACTATGGTACATTTACACAATGGAATTCTATGCAGCAGAAAGAAAGAAGGAGCTCCTACCCTTTGCAACAGCGTGGATGGAGCTGGAAAACATTATGCTAAGCGAAACAAGCCAGGCAGTGAAAGACAAATACCATATGATCTCACCTTTAACAGGAACCTAAATAACAAAACAAAGAAACAAGCAAAATGTAACCAAAGACACTGAAATAGAGGACAGGCTGATGGTGACCGGAGGGGAGAGAAGAGGGAATTTAAGGGGACAGTGGGAAGGGTTCACAGGAACAAACTTAAAAGACACATGGTCATAAACTAAGGGGAGGGTGGTAATGGGAGGGAAGTGGGGAGGGTGGGAGGGGAGACTGGATTGGGAGTAAAAAGGAGAAAACTGTATATTAACAATGATTAATAAAATAATTTTTAAAAAAAGAAAAAAAATCCCATGATCATATCAATAGATGCCACAAAAGCATTTTATAAAATCCAGCACCCATTTATAATAAAAGCACTCAGCAGAGTGGGAATAGAGGGAGCATATCTTGACATAATAAAGGTCACATACAAGAAACCTACAGCCAACATCATACTCTATGGTCAAAAAGTAAAAGCTTTCCCTTTCATATTAGGAACATCATGAGGGTGTCAGATTTCACCACTCTTATTCCACATGGTACTGGAAGTTCTTTTTTTTAATTTATTATTTTTTAAAGATTTTATTTATTTATTTTTAGAGAGGGAAAGGAGAGAGAAAAAGAGAGAGAGAAACATCAATGTGCAGTTGCTGGGGGTTGTGGCCTGTAACCCAGGCATGTGCCCTGACTGGGAATTGAACCTGCGATGCTTTGGTTCGCAGCCCATGCTCAATCCACTGAGCTACACCAGCCAGGGCAGAAGTTCTTTTTTTTTTTAAACTTCCAAACTCATTTTATTTACTTGAACTTTTTGTTATTGTTGTTCAAGTACAGTTGTCTCCATTTTCCCTTCACCCCAGCCATCTCCACCTCCCACCAATGATCCTATACTCCTTTGGCTTTCTCCATGTGTCCTTTATCCATGTTCCTGACAACCCTCCCCACTTTCCTTCCATTATCCCTTATCCCCTCCTCTGTGATTACTACAATGATCAAACAAGAAGAAAAAATAAAAGGCACCTAAATTGGAAAGTAAGAAGTAAAACTGCCATTATTCTCTGATGACATGATAGTGTACATAGAAAACCCTATAGTTCTCACAAAAAACTATTCAACCTAATAAGTGAATTCAACAATGTAGTGGGATACAAAGTCAATATTCAGAAACTGATGGCATTGTTGTACACCAAAAGCAAATTATGGAAAAGAGAAACTAAGAAAAAATCCCATTCATTATAGCAGCAAGAAAAATAAAGTACCTAGGAATAAATTTAACCAAGGATGTAAGAGACCTGTACTGAGAAAACTATAGAAAACTGAAGAATGAAACTGAAGAAGATACAAATAAATGGAAACATATACTGTGTTCATGGATTGGAAGAACTAACATCATACCGTCCATCAAAATGTCCGTATTACCCAAAGCAATCTATAAATTCAATACAATTCCTGTTAAAATACCAGTGGCATATTTCACAGATCTAGAACAAATATTCCAAAAATTTATACGAAACCAAAAAAAAAAAAGACTCTGAATAGCCTCAGCAATCCTGTGAAGAAGAACAAAGTAAGAGGAGATGACAATACTTAATATCAAATTATATTACAAGGCCACTGTGTTCAAGACAGTCTGGTACTTGCATAAGAACAGACACATAGATCAATGAAACAGAATAGAGTTCAGGAACAAACCCATGTGTTTAAGGTCAATTAATATCTGATAGAGGAGGCATGAGCATGCAATGGAGTAAAAACATTCTCTTCAATAAATGGTGTTGGGAGAACCAGAAGGGTACATGCAAAAATAAGTGAAACTAGAGCACCAACTTACACTATATACCAGCACAAACTCAAAATGGATAAAGGACTTAAATATAAGTAGTAATGCCACAAAAATCCTAGAGGAAACATAGGCAGTAAAATTTTAGACACACCATGTGGCAATAATTTTGCTTATATATCTCCAAAGGGCAAGAGAAATAAAGAAAAAAATAAACAAGTGGGACTACATCAAATTAAAAATTTCTGCATATCTAAAGAAGCCATCATCAAAATAAAAAGGGAATCGACTGTATGGGAGAAAATATTTGTCAATGACACATCAGATAAGGGTTTAATCTTCAGAATATATGAAGAACTCATATAACTCAACACCAGGGTAACAACTAAATTAAAAAATGGACAAAGGAGGTGAATAGACACTTCTCCAAGGAAGACATATAGAGGGCCCATATTCACATGAAAAAGGCTCAACATCACTAGCTATCATACAGTAGCAAATTAAAACCATGATGAGATATCACCTCACATTTGTCAAAATGGCTATCATTAATAAATCAACAAACAACAAGTGTTGGCAAGGAAGTGAACAAAGGGGAACTGTCTTTGCACTGTTGATGGCAATACAAACTAGTGCTTCCATGGTGGAAAACAGTATGGGATTTCCTCAAAAGATCAAAAATGGAACTACCTCATGATCCAGTGATTCTACTGCTGGGAATGTACCTTAAGAATGCTTAAATACCAATTCAAAGGAAGTTATGCACCTCTATCTTCATAGCAGGACTATTTACAATAGCCAAGTGTTGGAAACAGCCCAAGTGTCCATCAGTAGACAAGAGGATTAAAAACTGTGGTACATTTACACAGTGGAATATATGCATCAGAAACAAAAAAGGATTTCTAGTCTTGCAACAGCATGGATGGAACTGGAGACCGCTATGCTAAATGAAATAAGCCAGTTGGTGAAAGACAAATACCATATGATCTCACTTACATGTGGAATCTAATGAATAAAATAAACTAATGAGAAAAATATAACCAGAGACATAGAAACATGGAAGAGACTGACAGCTGTAGGAGGAGAGGTGAGAGGGTGGAATGATGGAAGAGAGGGGAAGATATCAGTCAAAGAACATATATGAATGACTCATGGATATGGACCATGGAGAGGGTATTGACTGTGGGAGAGAGTGGTGGGATGGGTAGAGAGGGGTAAAGGGGAAAATTGGCACAACTGTAATAGAGTAAATATTAAAAAATTAAGTAGGAAAAAGTAAATTTAATGTAAAAATAATTTTGCTTATTTATTTATTTTATAATTTCTCCCCCTTGAATATAAATTCCATGAAAAATAGGATTTTGGCTATCCAGTTTTCACTGAACTTACAAAATATTCTTGCATTGTACTTGGTCTATGGAAACATTCTCAGATATTGTGGGAATCGAGTGTTGAAAATATATTACCTTGGGCACCAATGGAATGGATTATAAAATCATGGCTTCTGTAATATTACTGAACAGATTCAAATTTGCATTAATTCATATCCTCCCTAAAAATACAACTGTAATTATAAGCACTATTGAGGCTACATTTCAGATATAAATTCTATTCTTTAACTCTGTCAGCTGTCAGAGGGGTGGAGGTTTGGGGTTTGGGTGAAAAAGGCAAAAGCATTAAGCAAAAGAAAAAAAACAACTCATAGACACAGACAATGGTAAAGGGGTTACCAAAAAGGGGAAGGTAAAAGAGGGCAAAGGAGGAATAAATGGTGATTGAAGAAGACTTGGCCTGGAGTGGTAAACACACAATGCCATGTACAGATGATATATTACAGAATTGTACACCTGAAGGTTATATAACTTTATTAACCAATGTCACCCCAATAAATTCAATGAAAAATGTTTTTAAAAGTATACTTGCAAGCGTGAAAAAATATAAACACAGACATTGAAATAATGAACAAACTGACAGTGACCAGAGGAGAGGGGGAGGGAGAAAATGGAGAAAAGAAGGGGAAGGGTCAAGTCAAGGAACATGTGTAAAGGACCCATGGACAAAGATAATGGGGGAGGAGGGCTTAATGTGGGAGGTGGAGGCTGGGAGGGCAGGGGAGAGTAATGGAGAAAAAATGGGGACAGCTGTAATTGAACAACAATAAAAAAGTATACTTACTATCAATTTAGCTTGTGTTTCACCAGAGGTATAATTAGGCTCACAGTATGAAAAGTTACAGTAGTTTACACAGGTACTGGATTACTCATCTCATCATTACCATGTGCCTATGAAAATGAACTAGAAGCTAGAGTATATTTTTGACTCACTTTCCTATTTAAATATATTTAATTAAAGAGGCAACTCATCACATATTATCCAAGGATAGACATTGCCAATTAATAGTATTTGCTAAAAGAATAGCATCAGAAAAATAAAATAAAACAAAAATATGATTTCATTAAATACAGTATATATGTAATAATATATTTATTTACATCCAAATTTATTTATTTATTTATTTATTTGTGGGGTAAAAAAATAGATGACTTTTAATTTTTATTTTTCAATTATAGTTTATATTCAATATGATTTTATATTAGGTTTAGGTGTACAGCATTGTGGTTAGACAATCATATACTTTACAAAGTATGTGATTGTCTAATTTCCAGTACCCACCTGGCACCATACATAGTCATTACAGTATTATTGACTGTATTTGCTATGGCGTACTTTACATCCCTGTGACTGTTTTGCAACTGTTGAAATTAGATGACTTTTATCTTTTTATGCTAATTTGTACTTTCTACAGTAGATGTATATTGTTTAATTAAAAAAAAATTATACTGCTGTGTTTATACTGCTGGACCACAGCCCAAATGTAAGAGGTGGGTCTCATTGGAAGGGCAAGCATTGCTGAGACCAGCTCTGAAAAGTAGGTCTCTTGGCACAAGAGCCAGCCCTGAGCTGAAAGGCCTGACCAAGCAGGGGCCTGGCAACAGTGTTCTTTGGACCTGGACCCTGAGGAGGTTGCAAAATGGAAGAGGGACCCCCAGTAAATGAGCTGTGCATGTGGAGGCAGATGCAGGCCAGAAATCTGGCCCTTAACACTGAAGGGCAGACATCTCAGGCTCTGAACAATGACTCGTTTCCATTCTCTTGGTGTTTGTGTCTGTCCTTCTTTCCCCCAAGCACCCACTGGGACCAGCAGGATGGGAGCATGGGAATCAGGGTGAGATAGACCCCCATCAAAGGAAGGTGAATCTAGTTCCAAAGCCAGAGACTGGACTCCCAGTTGGCTCCTCCAGAAGCTCTTCTTCCATGACCAACCTCCAAGGGTCAGGGTTTGCTTCAATGAGAGACAGGTTTCCTATACAAAGTGGATGCTGCCTTCTCCTACTTGAGTATGTGGCATCTCTAGAGAGGATCAACAAGCATTTGCTCAGTATTTTATGGAGTAAGTTGCTGAATGACCTTGGGTAGACCCTTCAACCTTCTCCACCTGAGCTCTCACAGCCATAATAGAGAGGAAAGTTACCTGGGGATCTTGTGGTCAGTAAATGAAAATTCTGGGGAAAATAACAGGTTCATAAAAGTAAGATATGGAAATGATTTAGGATACACGATGTCATCTAGAGTATTTGATCCAGAATTAGGAGAATTGGACTTTCCGAAAGCTTTCCTGACAAAAAGTTAAAGCGAGCTGAAGGGTTAGAGGGTGAAATTCCAGATATCAGCTTCCAGATGCAACTGTACCTCCAATCCCACTCCAGGGCCTTACACCCCAGGCCCTTACACCCAAGGCCAGGGCCAATCCTCTCCTGGGGATCCCCTGGACTATAGACTTGAGGCCCCTGTTCCCTAAATGAGGAGAGCTGGAGACAGGAGAGGATTTTTGGAGAAACAGCCAAGTGTTCTTTGACTCATAGGAGGGCTTGAGTCCCAAGAGGCCTACCCAGGGTCTACCCAAGGTCATTCAGCAACTTACTCCATAAAATACTGAGCAAGGAGGTCTGCTGTCTGTCTGAAGGCACCACTAGGCTTTCTGCCTTCTCCACCTCTGGAAATCCAACAATAAGAGGAATTAACCTGGCTCCCTTCTACACCCTTTGTCCCCAACCCAGTTTCCTTCCTGTGCTCTCTGGAGGAGGATGAGAACTGGGGAAAAAATGGATGTGGCTGGGGAAGCAGGTCCAGCCCAGTTGGACCACCATATCTGTATCCTTTTTTTTGTATATTTTATTGATTATGCTATTATGGCTGTCCGGTTTTTCTCACCTTTCTTCAACCTTTCTCATCTTTCTTCAACCTGTAGCCCTCTTCCCTCCAGCATACCCCATCCCTCCTCCACTTAGTTCATGCCCATGGGTCATACATGTTAAGTTCTTTGGTTTCCCCATTTCCTATACTATTTTTAACCTTCCCTGTCTATTTTGTACCTACCATTAATGCTTCTTATTCCCTGTACCTTTCCTCCCACTTGCCCCCCTCCTGGCTCCTCTGATAACCCTCCATGTGATCTCTATTTCTCTGAATCTGTTCCTCTTCTAGTTGTTTGCTTAATTTTTGTTCTTTTTAGGTTCAGTTGTTGATAGTTGTGAGTTTATTGTCATTATACTGTTCATATTTTTTTAGCATCTTCCTTTTCTTAGGTAAGTTCCTTTAACAATTCATATAATAAGGGTTTGGTGATGATGGATTCCTTTAACTTGACCTTATCTGGGAAGCACTTTATCTCCCCTTCCATTCTAAATGATAGCCTTGCTGGATAGAGTCATCTTGGATGTAGGTGTTTGCCTTTCATGACTTGGAATACTTTTTTCCAGTCCTTCCTTGCCTGTAAAGTTTCTTTTGAGAAATCAGCTGATAGTCTTATGGGAACTCCTTTGTAGGTAACTGTCTCCTTTTCTCTTGCTGCTTTTAAGATTCTCTCCTTATCATTAATCTTTGGTAACCTAATTATGATGTGATTTGGTGTGTGCTTCCTCAACTCCAACTTGTTTGGGGCACTCTGAGTTTCCTGGACTTCCTGGAAGTCTATTTCCTTTGCCAGATTGGGGAAGTTCTCCTTCATTATCTGTTCAAATAAGTTTTAAATTTCTTGCTCTTCCTCTTCTCCATCTGGAACCCCTATCATTCAGATATTGAAATGTTTAAAGTTGTCCCAGAGGTTCCTGAGCCTTTACTTGATTTTTTAATTCTTACTTCTTCATTCTGTTCTGGTTGAATGTTTATTTCATTCTTTTGTTCCAAATCATTGATTTAGTCCTAGTTTCCTTCCCTGCACTGTTGGTTCCCTGTATATTTTTCTTTATTACACTTTGTATAGCCTTTACTCCTTTCTTTCTTTCTTTTTTTTCACACCTGTATTCAATCATTTCTGTGAGCATCATGATTACCAGTGTTTTGAACTCTGCATCTGATAGGTTGTCTATCTCTGCATGGCTTAGTTCTTTTTCTGGTGTTTTGATCTGTTTTCATTTGGGCCATATTTCTTTGTCTTGGTACACCTGTTATGTCCACCATGGTGGTGGGGCAATCCAGTTCACTGCATTGTGGCACTATATGTGAGGGAAGGGTTAGAGAGGAAACAATGCCATTTGCTAGGCTCTGGACCTAGTTTCAGTCACTTACCCTGCTACCCACAAGTAAATTGCACCATTGTGGTGCTGATTCCAAGATTGGTGGGCTTGTGTACCTTATAGGACACTGTGGATCTCTCCAAAGTACTGTCTGTGAGACTAGGAGTTTCTCCTGCTGCCACAACATCCAGAGATTTTGCAGCCAGAGGCTTTGAGGCTTTATTTCCCCATTCTGGAACCCTGGGTTTCACTGTCTTTTTCATTCCCCAGTTGTTCCTCCTGGTTTGTCCACATGTAAATATGGGAATGCCTGGTCTGCCAGGTACTGACTCCACCAGCCACCACCCTTTTGGCATCCTCTCTTCTTCAACTGCCTGTCTCCACTCCTCCTACATTTCTGGATGTTTATTCTATAACTCCTTAGTTGTTGGACTCCATACAGTTTGATTTTCTGGCAGTTCTGGTTGGTTTTTGCTTTTAAATTGGTTGTTATCCTTCTTTCAGATGTACAATGAATGGAAGCATTGCCACCTATGCCTCCATCTTGGCCAGAAGCCCAAATATGTTTATTTAACCAAAATTAATGTCATATACTTAAATTACTTATATTTATATAAAATACCTACATACACAAAAAGAATAATTTGTCTGATTCATTAAGTGCAAAAAGCCCACAGTAGCAGCAGTTCATGTATAACTAGACATCATTTTTCATTAATGACACAGTCACTATATTACAACTCTTCTTGTTTATTTGTCATGTCAGAGGAATTTGCCAGGCTTAAATTCCTCTGACCCCCTCTGAAGGGGCTTTTTATAATTTATAACGAAAAAGGAAGTCTGTTTCTTTTAAGGAAGAATTCAAATTGGAATCATAATCTCCACTTGTGTGTTTGATTTCTTAACATTCTCACACTTAATAAAATAAACTGCACCTCTTGTGTAAGGTTGAGAAGGTGCTTGCTCTTTAGAAAATGTCAAGAAATAGTCTTTCCTGAAAAGCAAGCTCACTGTCTGGAAATTATTCCATCACAACTCCTTTGCTTTGTGCCTTCGTTTGGAGGAACACACATGACAAGTCATTTTCATTTTCATAATCATCCTGTTGCAATTTCTAACATCAGAGCTGGAGAGAAGAGATGAAGATGGCTATTGTTTAGTTAAGATACTTCTTTTTAGTGCAGTCTTTGGAATTCAAACAAAGGCTTTCAGCAAGTTAGGCTTTAAGATAATTGCACAACACAATAATAGTTAGATACAACTTACATACATTTTCCAAAATGCCTCTACTAGAATGGATTATATATATAGCCTCACCTTTGTTGTAACAGAGAAAAGCTGAGGACACAGAAAGTGCACATCCTTAAGAATCTGTTAGAAATATTTTGGGTTTGGTCATATATCCTAGAAAGAGTAGACTAACAAAATAGAAAATAGAAGAGATCTTAAAAAATCACCCAAGGCATGGACTGACAGCCAGCAGCAGAATTTGATTAATTCTACTGCCAAGGGCTAATGGAATTGCCTGTTACCACCAATTCTTCATGGTTACCTGGGCAAAGGGAACTGGATGACCAAATTTTCCCTAGCCTAACCTTAGAACCTCATTATCTACCTATAATCCTTTCCCGTAAAAGGCCTGGGGGGGAAAGCTTCCCAGTACCTCATGTTTTCTACAGTGACTGTTGTGATGTTAGTAAAAGAGGAAGCGGCAATGCCCACTCTCACATAATGGAACACAGGTGAGAAGAGAACTCCTAAAGACAACAGGGAGGCTATGTCCTGCTCCTTTCAAAGAACCAGATACACTTTCCCAAATAGACTCAACTACTCTTCAAAACTGCCATTTCTATTCAAAGCCACTCTGTTTATTTTTATTGGGGAACAAAGCATATCTTGTTTGCACAGTATTGGGCACTTGTTCGAAAATCATTCTAGTTGTGAAATTATGCCCATAATATGGTTCAAAAATCTACCTAGAAATTTTACAGTATTACAGGTAATTGAAGGTCTTCCTTGTTTCGACACCCTACTTCCCTGCTCTCCTAACATGTGGCATTCCAGTATACCCTGACAGGTGTGCTGACTCTTATTGATAGTAATTGGACCCTCAGTATGAATATAAGTATGGGTGGAATGTGCAATATTTGATGAGAGAAATAGACAACATCAATTCCCCAACATTCTTTACAATACACTGTCTTTATCCTGTCCCTGTCACCACTTTAGACAAGAGAGGCTTTGTGTTTCTTAATGAAAAGTAAAGTTGCCAGAGAGCCTAACTTTAAATTACTGTTGCATTTTTGATAAAAAGCTGCCACATCATTTAAGTTTCAACAACTCTACAGGTTCCCACTATGAGTACATTATACTATTATTTTATACTATTATTTTAATAAATAGTTTTTGAAGGAAGGTCATTTTTCTTTTTGTTCACATTTCATCTGTTTATATTTTCTTTCTTTTTACTGACATACCTGACAGCTTCTGCAAGGCTTTGAAAAGTCATTTCATTTCAAAGGTAGCCATCACATTTCAACAGCTGATAAACCAAAGACCATGCAGAACAAGGTCTTCAGACTGTCACAGAGGCAACAAGTGACAACTCTTGTTTGCCATTTTGCTAGGGGAAAGGATATCACTGATTCCTCTTGTTCAGCCACTTACTTGTCAGTAAACATTAGTTTTTAGAAAATCAGTTTTCCTGGGTTTTCTCATCAATGAAGTATGTTCCCCATATCAGTAGATAATTACCTCATATATTTGGGAAAATGGAGCAAACCGCTTCATGATAGAGGCAGTACTTAGATGTGGATTAAGTCCAATTAGATTCACCATCTATGCTATGAAGAAATGGATATCAAGCGACTTTTAATCTTGTGTGAAACAAAAAGATTAAACCAAGATTAAAGCACTGATGTTATGATGAACTGCCGTGATGAGCCCTGTGATAGCACTGCACTCTCAGAGCTGCTTCCAATGATATGTACCCAAGGAATAGATTTTCCCTGATAATGCATATAATTAGAGCATAGAACCAAATGTTCTGTTCAAATTCATGACATGCTTGACTAATAAAGGAAGAGAGGATAAGGCCCTTGCTATTTATTTGCATGACAAGGTTTCAAAATAGGGTACACTTTAGAGAAATTTGTTTTTAATCTAGGTGACTAGATGAGATTTTAACCCTGAGCTGTATTTTGAGTTGACCTGTGAGAATTTATGCAGAAATAAGACCATGATGCTTACAACCCAGACAGGCATTGCTTTTTTTGTTTGTTTGTTTTTTGTTAATTCCTGATTGTCTCATACAGTCAAAAAAAGCAGAAAATTGTTCTTTTTTAAAGGCCACTGTAGGAGAATTTGCTTTTATGAAACATAATCAGCAAGAGTTGATAGGAATCTTAGCAGGAATATATTCTTTTTCAATTTAGACATTCAAGAAGTTAGATACATTGATTCAGCAGTGATGGTTCTCCACTGAGCTGTATAAAACATATCTACCTTGTATATTGTATGAATATATCTGAGAGGCCTCTTGCTATCATCAGCTCTTCAGGGTGAATTGTGGACAACTCAGTGAGTACTTGGAAGAAAGTTTTGCATCAACTCTTGTGCTTATTTTTCCATGATAAAGGTTAGTGTCACATCCACTGGATATATTCAAGAAATTGCTCTTAAGTAGGTCTTTTCCTAATTTTTAAAAACAACTGGTATCAACATTTCCATATACTGTATTATATAACTGCAGAAATCTATACCTGTGGTGCAATGAAAAATAGCTAAGCATGAGACAAAAGGCAAATGTCTCACATTGTATGGTTAACATCACTTGAAATACTAACCAGTAAGAATAACTGTCATGCACCCAATGCATATATGACATATAAAAGTAGTTTGGCCCATGTTACTAAAAGGCACCAAGATGCATTTAAACACTTAAGCCAAACTGAGGAGTCACTTCTGCCTCCTCCGTTTACCTTTCCTCCCACTTCCAAGCCATCACCAACTGTCAATTTTCTTTTCCAAAGCACTCATATATCATGAAATTGACAAACCTTTCTAGCTCCATCCTGGCTCAGACCATCATCTCTGGATGTGTGGTCTCCTAAAAAGGTCTCTTTTTTTTTTTAAAGCCGCCCTTCTATCCTTCACCTCGACTAATCCATTTTCCACAGAATTGTGAGAACCAAATCATAACATGTGGATCTAGTTTAAAATCTTCCATAGCTTCCTCTTGAATTTAGAATAAATCCAAAGAATTAACCCCAGGGCCCCTGGAATCTAGCCTCTGATTTTCTGTTAAACCTCCTTTCCCATGGAGCCAAGACTATTGCCATACCCCTGAGCCATCCTCAAAGACTTCCATATTTCAAGGCCTACTGTTCTCTCTGCCTGGGTCACTCTTCATCTTGCTTGTTTCTTTATATCTCAACTAAAATAGCCTCTCTTTGGACAGATCTTTCTCTTGCTACATCTGGAGTAATTCTTGTCCTATTCAGCAATTCTTTTATTGCACTTATCAAAATTTGAAATAACGTTGTCTGTTAACCTTTAATATTGTCCATTTCCTCATGAAAAGGTCAGTGTTATGAAGGCAGGAGCAATGCCTGTCTTAGTTACTGTCATAACTTCTGTGACTTCTCTATCAATAATTATTATATGAATATATGAACTTATTGCAACTCTACTTTTATAGATAGAAGTTGAAAAAATGCAGAGATACAGATAAATTCCAGAGGAAAAACTGTCCTTGAGTTATTTTTATGTTTAGGGAGCACAGGTTTTATTTCCTCCCCACCCTAACCTAAATGTTCAATTATGTCTAATTTTCACAAGGGAAAAGTAAAAGGAATAGATATTCTCACACATTGCAATCATAAAACTAATTCAAAGTGTCTCTATATATTTTACTTTTGTGAGTAGGTGAGCCAAATTTTTCTCTGGCAGTAAGCTAACCCCCTTTTGGAAGCTATGCTATCTCTCTTGGGACACTTCAGGAACAGGAAAATACTAGAGTTGCAAACACATCCCTGAGTGTCACATTTGTTGCTAAAGAACATGCAGACTGATTACAACCACTTGTGAGTATTCAGTGTACAAAACAAATATAACAGGCTTATAAAAAGTGACAGAGTTTTTGACTGACATGTCTCACAAGTCAAGCTACAATAGGAAAGCTGAAGAAAGTATTCTGTAACAAAATATAAGCAAAAATGAATTTGTGGACAAATGTATATTTTAAGTGTTTAAAATACTTTACAAGTTCTATTTTAACTTGAAGTGCTATTTTATTATTATTGATTACTCAAAGAAAAATTGAAAAGCCAGTCAAAATAGTTGATAATCTACCACTATACTTATTATCAATGGTAAACATTTTATTCCATGTAATTTGAAATTTAAATACTTATAAACATGGACATTTTGAGGGGTATAATGGAAATATTTCAGGTAAATTTTAAATACAAAATAGCTGACTGTAAATATTTATGTCTGAAAACCATGGTCAGGAGTATAGCCTTTTATAATTAGGGATAATTTAATAGCAATTTTTATAAAATGGCTAAAATATAAGTGAATGGAATGGTTTATCCTGTGAACCAGAGACAGATACTATCAAATATAATTTATCCAGTCAAATATATCAGTTTATTCAGCTCAGGTAAAAAGAACTGAAAAGATTCTGACCTCTGATTTTATTTTTTTACCCAGAATTTATTTCTACTTAAAAACATTCAAGAAACTTTAAAAGGTTGAAGACCAGAGCTGTCCACTATAATATCCTACCTGGCTGGTCTCTGTTGGTTCCTCTATTGCTAAACCTTCCATTTTATTCTGGTTAATTATATCATTCTTCTAGATGGGTAGTGGTGGTTTCCTCTGACTTCTGGAATCTTTCATAAGTGGTCATCAGTCCATGAACAATGAAAAAAGTAATATCAGAAATGATCATAGAGGGGCTGAATGGGCAGAAGGGATCATTCCACAGGAAAACATTGCCTTTCCCACATTGAAGAGATGATGCCCACCACCAGATGTGGTGCGGCATAGTTGGGCACAGAGGCATGGTAGCGTCTCTATGGGCCCTCCACTGGTGTTTCCCTGGCTTTGACATGCAGGTACATACATGCATGCATGTGAATCTATGAGTCTGTGGGTCCACACATGCATGTGCTCATATTTCACCACAAGCAATACAACAGACTAACAGTAATACTGTAAAATTCTGGACTTTTAGAGTGAATGAGAGAAGCATATCACCAAGACTATGTTTCTAGGATCAGAAAGACACTTATAGCTTTGATTTAATCAGCTTGTCTCTTGAAAGGAGGGTTTGAAAGTCATTTCATGCCTGTAGCTCAGGCAGAACAAATTTGAAAAGAACTTAGGGAGAGACAGAAAGCTTTAGGACCATACTATCAGAAGAACGCCTTGTGGAGGGGTCACAAAGGCACATTCCTTGAAATATTAAGAGGAATACCCCTACTTAAAATCTACTCCTCACCTGAAACTATACTTCTCCTGGTGAAGTAATAAGATCTCTCTTATGAGACACTGGCTGCCTTAGCATATCTCCGGGTAAGACAAGAATGACAGACACTTAAGAGAAAAGATTAAAAATTCTGGCCAAAGATTTCCAGTAGCTGCTAAGGAAAGAGGAGAAAGTGAAATATTAGAGCCTCTCTGCAACCAGATATAAACACATACATGCACACTAACATGTGCACTCACACCAACATGTCATATACACAAAGTGTATATTCAAACACACATCTGTATGCATAAACACATGCACACACACAGATGCTGCACATATTCACAACATAATATGCATACCTACCAGGATGCACACACTTAAGCACACATGTAGCTCATACTCATTCACACGTTTACTTTGGTCTAAACTGGCTCATCCAGTTTAGTCCTTTTCACCCAATCATTTTGTTACGTCTGTAAGTGTTGGGAGCCATCCTGCCTGGTTTCAGGGGCTGTAGCCTCATTAACTGACAAAGAGGTCCCATGGCTAGGACTGAGTGAAAAGTCCTTGGGGCCGTGAGCCACTAGGGAGACAGAACATTTCCTCCTGTGCCCCTGCCTCCCTCATATCCCCCTGCTTGGCCCAGGCAGATAACTGGTTAGCCAATGACTGGTTAGCCAATGACAAAGACTTCTTAAGGAAGGGGCAACCTAAGACAGGCACAGTTGCACAGGGCCATCAGGAAAGGACTTTGGTGTCTACAGAAAAGGGGTACAAAGACCCTCACCCCTCAGTTTTGTCATAGCCTTAATCTTCAGTCTTTCTGTAAAAGTCTCCTAATCGCTTGGCTGCTTTACTCTCTCTGCCTGACTCAGCCTAAAAACAATGCCAGAGCCAGTTGTGGCCTTGTACTGGAACACATGGTTCCTGGGGGCAAATCTGGCCAAAGAAAGAATATACATTGTTTCCTTTGAGGCTTGCTGTGCCCTGTTGGTATGAATCAGACACTTGAGCTAAAGCCAAGTCTTACCAGAGACAATCCCTGTGTTTTTTCAACTATTATTTGTAAATGATGTCAGTTTCTCTTGACTGTAGCTTTTTGGACATTAGTTGATGAACTTTATGTGCATACTATGTATCTCTGTGTGAGCTAAACTCAATAAGGATGCCAGGAAGGAAATGTTCAGGACCCTTCTCTTCTGAGAGATTGTTCACCTTTCCTCCCCAAGCAGATCATGTCTTGGTAGATTTATTTTCATCTACCACAGTGGGGAAGCTCTGTGGGAGCCCCAACACCATGTAAGATTGTACATTCAAGAACCTTTGTAGGAATACTTCTAGATCAGTGGTAACAAAATAGATGGCCCATAAATTGGGTTCAGTCCAAGGATGTGTTTTAATTGACTCATAAACTATATATTACACATTGATTTGGTTGCCAAAATTTATATATCAAGAAGTTTTATATAAAAATAAAGACTTTCAGATTCTTTTGAACCTGGAACCACAGTCCAGTAATGGCCACAAGTGGCTGGAGCTGGGACAGCTTCCCTCAAAGGGACCTTGTGCTCTCAGACCCCAGAAACCCACTCCATTGTCTGTTGTTTCTCAAATGATCATGTGCATCACCTAGGGACCTTGTTGAAGTGCAGATACAACTCAGAGGTCTGAGCAGATGCCTGAAATTCTGCATTTCTACCAAATTTTAAAACAATGCCACTGCTGCTGCTCCTCTAAAGACCATGCTTGAGGGTCTAGTCAATCCCAGTTCCACTCCTTACAGGCTTGCCAGACTTAGCGAAGACAACACAGAGCACCCAGTTAAATCTGAATTTTAGAAATACTGAATACTTTTTTAAGGTATCAGTATGTCCCATGCAATATTTTTGATACTTATCCCAACCACACCAAAATGTATTGTTTCTTTGAAATTTAAATTTAATTGGGCATCCTATTTTTTTCTCTGGCAACCCTAACTCCATACCCAATATGTTTTCTAATCCCAATCTGCTTCACAAGGCTGGGTAGGAATTTTATGTGAGCAGATTCTGAGAATGGGATTTGGAAGCACATGATTGATTGAGAAGGCCCACAAGAGAAAGAGAACCAGGGAGGGAGAGCAGAATAGGGCAGGGGAGAGGATAAACAAAGTCATGGTCTCAAATGGAACCTAGCTTAAGCTTGAAGTGCACAGTTTTGCACCCTGTGTTAGGCACTTACCATGGGCGGCTCCCAAAGCTAGGATTAACTTTCCAGGTGAGAATAACTTTCTTTGCTGAGAAATCTCTGGTAAAGAAGGCATATGCTAGTCATTAACAACACTCACAGCAGGAAGGAAATATATGAACCTTCCTAATAAACAGCATCTTGACATCAACAACATCCACTAGAGATATTCCAGTCATGAGTATCCAGTTAGACTACATAGTCTAAAATTCACTCATGATGTCAATGTTATACAAAGATAGCTTCATTTATTGAACTCTACAAAAGAGTTGGCAAAACTTATTCTCTTTGAAGGCATTATACACCAAAACATATTGTACATCTCAATACCATACACTTGGCTTTATCTATGATTCAATCCAGTGAAATTCAGCAAGTAGTTACCTAGTACTCACTATTGCAAATCATGTTAATGTATCATTTGGTCTTCCTAAGTACTCTATGGAAAAAAGCAGTCTGGGTCTCCTTATTCAGAACACACTGGAGAACACAAGGCTACCAAACACAACTCCTTTCAGTACAGCTGGGAGTCTCAAAGAGGTTAACTTAATTTTTCAAAGTCTCAAAGATTAAATGTGGATTAACCAGAACTTAAAAACAGATTTTCTGATGCTTCCTTTGCTTTTGAATTCAAGTCAAAATATTCATAAGGGCACTTATAAACAACAAACATGCATGTCCTAGGAGGATAAAAAGAAATTTGTTCAGCAAACTTTCTTTAAATAATTATATAAATAATTTTGAAATAATTATAGACTCACAGTAATTTGCAAAGATAGTACAGAGAGGTCTGTCTATAATTATCCAAGGAGTTACATTTATCAATAATTCATTCCTTTTTGTTGCTGGGGTGTATTTCATGATATGAATGTTTAATATTGTATTTAATCATTCACCTACTAAAATTTTTAGTTGTTTCATTGATTTTTCCATTGTTTTCTGTTTTCAAATTTATTAATTTATTTTATTATATTTATTATTTCCTTTCTTGTGGTCACTTTGGATTCAATATGCTCTTATTTTCAGTTTTCTAGGGTGAAACACTTGATTATTGAGTTGAAGTTTTTCATCTTTTCTAATATCATGGGTTATTTACAAATTCATTGTTTAGTTTCCAAGTGTTCAGAGATTTTCCTGTTATCTTTCTGTTTTATATTTACAGTTTGGGAATACACTCCATATGATTTGAATTCTTTTAAATTTGTTGAGCTTTTTTAATGGACCATATTATTAGATATGTTGATATATGTTCTGTGAATGCTTGAACAGAATGTTATTCTTTAGTAACTATGAAGAGTGTTCTACATATGTTGATTAGACCTGAGAGTATTTGGTGCTAATGACATATCTTTGCTGATTTTTCATACAATTGTTCTATCAGTTGTTAATAGAGAATGTTGAAGTCTCTAACTGTAATTGTGTTTTTGCCTATTTCTCCTTTCAGTTCGAAGTTTTTGCTTCACATATTTTGCAACTGTGTTGTTTGGTACATGCACATTTAGAAAAACTATGTATTCTTGGTGCATTGACACTTTTATCATATGTATTGTTCTTCTCTGTCTGATATTTATATAACAATTGTAGATTTGTTTTTCTTTTTCTTCTTGATAGTTTTTAATTAACAGCTCTCTTGGTGTATAATTTAGATACCACAAAATTTACTTTTATATTGTACAGTTCAGTGGTTTTAGTATAATCACAGAGTTGTACAACCATTACCACTATCAAATTTTAGTAAATTTTTGTCACCAAAAGGAAGCCTCACAGCCATCCCTTCCTGCACCCAACCCATGACAACACTAACCTACTATCTGTCTCTTTGGATTTTCCTACTCTAGACATCTCACATAAATTAACTTATACATGTTCTTTCATTATTGAATTTTTCATTTAGCATCATGTTTTCAATGTTACTCTATGTTGTAGTATGAATCAGTACTTCATTTTTATGACTGAATAATATTCCATTTATGGATATGCAACATTTTATTTACCTTCCCATTAGTTTTTAAATTCTTGCCTTGTTTTCTCCTTTTGTATTTTATAAATAATATAACTATAAACATTAATGTATACATTTTTCTGTAGACATGTCTTCATTTCTCTTGAGTATATATGTAGGTTTGAACTCTATCTCTAACATTTTGAGGAACTGCAAACTGACAAACTGTTTTCCAAAGTGGGCTTTCCATTTCACAATTTCACCAGTTATATATGGCAGTTCCTGTTTCTACATCATCACTAACATTTGTTATTATCTATTTTTTGATTTAGCTGTCCTAGTGAGTGTGAATTGGTATTTTATTGTGGATTTAATTTGCGTGCTTCTGATGTTCACTATCTCTATATGTATTTATTGGCCAATGTCATACCTTATTTAGTGTAATGTTTATTCAAATCCTTTGCCCATTTTTAAATCGGTTTATTTTTTGAATTTTAAAAATTCTTGCTGTATTCTGAATAAAAGTCCTTTGTCACATACATAATTTACAAATATCCCCCTATTTTGTGGATTGCCTTTTCATTTTTCTAATGATGTCCATTGAAGCAAAATAAGTTTTTAATTTTAAAGAAATCTAATTTATCTATTTTTTTAATGTTTTGCTGTTTATGTCATACTTAAGAAACCATTGCCTAGGCCAAAAATATTTACTTCTATATTGCCTTCTAAGAGTTTTATAGTTTTATCTCTTTCATTTAGAGTTAAGATCCACTTTGAGGTAATTTGTGTATGGTGTGATTAATGTTTGCATGATAAATCTCTATTCATTCTTTTACTTTCAACCTATCTATATCATAATATTGAAGTGAGTTTTTTGCAGATAAAATATAATTGGTTCATGCTTTGTAATCCACTCTGCCAGTCTCTATTAATTTATAGACTTGGACTATTTGTATTTAATGTAATTATTTATATATTATGACTTAAGTTTTTAAGTCATAATACAAAACATTTCATGTTTTATATTTTCAGCTTTTCTCTCTTTTTTAAATTTCTCTGTTTTCTTTTTCTTGTATTCCTATAAGTTACTTAAACACTTTTTTAAGAATTCTAAGTTATCTATACTCTTTTAGTATATCTCTTTATACATGTAGTTCTTTCAGTGGTTGTTTCAGATATTATATTATATATGTTATTAAATAACTTATAATAGTCTAATGGCATCATCATTTTACCAATTTGAATGCAGTCTAGAAATCTTACCTCCTTTCATATCTTAACCATCTCATTTAGAATTTTTCTTAAACATATCTGTCTTCTTTCTGGTGTGGAGTTGTGTGAGTTCTTTATATAATTTGCCCAAGGTATCATTGGCAAGTATGTTTTCCCATTCAGTTGGTTCCCTTTTCATTTGGCTGATGTTTTCTTTGGCCATTCAGAAGCTTTTAATTTGATATAGTCCCACTTGTTTATTCTTTCCTTGATATCCTTACCCCAGGGGATATATTGGTAAAAATATGGTTGGGTGGGATATCTGAAATTTTGCTACCTATGTTTTCCTTTAGGAATATTATGGTGTCACAATTTATATTTAAGTTTTTATCCATCTTGATTTTATTTTGGTGCATGGCATAAATTGTTAGTCTAGTTTCTTTCTTTTCTTCTCTTTCTTTCTTTCTTTCTTTCTTTCTTTCTTTCTCTCTTTCTCTCTTTCTCTCTTTCTCTCTTTCTTCTCTTTCTTCTCTTCTTTTCATCTACCTGTCCAGATATCCTAACACCATTTACTGAAGAGGATATTTTTATTCCATTTTATGCTCCTCCTCCTTCTTCAAATATTAATTGACCACAAAGATTTGGGTTTATTTCTGGACTCTTCATTATGTTCCATTGATCTATATGTCTGTTCTTATGCCAGTACCAGACTGTCTTGCTTACAGTGGCCTTGTAATACCTTGTGATATCAGGTATTGTGATCCCTTCTACTTTGTTTTTTTCCTCAAAATTGTGGAAGCTATTCGGGGTCATTTTTGTTCCATATAAATTTTGAAATGTTTGTTCTATACTTATGAAATATGTCATTGGTATATTTATAGGGATTGTGTTGAACCTATAGATTGCCTTGGGTAGTATCGACATTTTGGTGATGTTAATTCTTCCAATCCATGAACATGGTATATGCTTCCATTTATTTGTGTCTTCCTTAACATCTTTCTTTAATGTTCTGTACATTTCTGAGTATAGGTCTTTTACCTCCTTGGTTAAGCTTATTCTTACGGACTTTATTTTTCTTGTTTCTATAATAAATGGGATTTTTTCCTAATTTCTGTTTCTCATATTTTATTGTTGGTGTACAAAAATGCCTTTGATTTCTGAATATTGACTTTGTATCCTGCTGTTTTGCCAAATTAACTTATTTGGTTGAGTAATTTTTTTGTGAAGTCTACAGGGTTTTCTATGTACACTATCATGTCATCTGCAAACCAATTAAAAAATGGGCAAAGGACGTGAATAGACACCTCTCCAAGGAGGACATAAAGAGGGCTCAGAGACATATGAAAAGATGTTCAGTATCACTAGCCATCAGACAGATGCAAATTAAAACCATAATGGTATACCACTTCACACCAGTGAGAATGGCCATCATTAACAAATCAACAAACAAAAAGCGTTGGCCATATTGTGGAGAAAAGGGAATCCAAGTACACTGTTGGTGTGAATGCAGACTGGTGCAGCCACTATGGAAAACAGCATGGCATTTTTCAAAAAATTAAATGGAACTGCCTTTTGATCCAGTGATTCCACTGCCAGTTTTATACCCTAAGGATCCCGAATCATCATTTCAAAAGAACCTATGCACCCCAATGTTCATAGCAGCATTATTTACAATAGCCAAGTGCTGGAAACAGCCTAGGAGCCCATCAATAAATAAGTGGGTCAAAAAGCTGATATGTTTACACAATGGAATACTATGCAGCAGAAAGAAGGAACTCTTACCCTTCACAACAACATGGATGGAACTGGAGAGTATTGTGCTCAGTGAGATAAGCCGGGCAGTGAAAGGCTAATACCATATGATCTCACCTAGAAGTAGAACCTAATCAACAAAATGAACAAATGAGCAACAAAGAAACAGACACAGAAATAAAGAGCAAATTGACAGTGAACAGAGGAGGAAGGGGAAGGGGATAAAAGGGGAGAGTAGTGGTACAAGAACAAAGGACCGCTGGACAAGAGAATGTGTTGGGGATTGTCTTTGGAAGCAGGGGTTGGATAGGGAAGGGGAGAACAACATGAGGGGGATGGGGACAACTGTAACTAAACAACAAAAATAAAGAAATTTAAAAAAAATCTGTCTTCTACATGCTTTGAGATCTACATTAGATATTGTGATTTTTGCTTCAATTGTTAAGCATATTTTAGAAAATATAATAATAGAAGAAAATATATTATGTCTTCCTCTTTCCATTGTTCTCTTTTTCTTTCTGTTAGTTCAAGGTTGTTTTTTTTTTCTTTTATGCTTCTCCATCTGCTTAAAATTCTGTTTTAGTGCTTCTGTTAGGACAGGTTTGGTGGCAACAAATTCTCCCAGTTTTCTTTACCTGAGATCTTGATTTCTTTTTTTTTCAAAATACAAGCAAAAGTTTATTTAGAAAGTCATGGAGTCAGAAAAATGAGCCAGCTAGGTTGTGTGGATTCAGGAAACAAGTTACAGAGGCAAAAAGAAGTGTCCTTGGAGCTTAGGAAAGAGAGGAAGTGTATATGCATTGAGGGAAGAAGAGGGGGAAAAGTGCGGGCATGAGAGAGAGAGAGAGAAAAAGAGAGAGAGAGAGATGTCTTCATTTTTAAAGGATATTTCCTTTGGATATAAAATATGTCATTATTAATTGACTTTTCTTTAATCACTTGAAAAAATGTGTGCCATTTTCTTCTGGCTTTTATTATTTTTGATGAGAAATCTGCTTTCATTTGAATTTGTACTTCAATAGTTAATGCATTTTTTTCTCTGACTGCCCTCATGACTTTTTCTTTGTCTTTAGTTTTAGAAAATTTGATTATGATGTATTTTCATTGGATATCTTTGGGTTTTTCTGTTTTGAATTCACTCAGGTTCTTGAATCTGTAGGTGTATATCTTTTATCATATTTAGAAAATTTTCAGCTACTTTCTTTGAATACTATCCCACCACTAGTCTCTTTAACTTCTTATCTTGATCTCCAAAAACAGCAATGTTAGATTTTTAAAAAAATATATTTATTTATTTATTTATTTATTTATTTATTTATTTATTTATTTTAGAGAGGGAAGGGAGGGAGATAGAAAGAGAGAGAGAGAGAAACATCAATGTCCGGTTGCTGGGGGTTATGGCCTGCAACCCAGGCATGTACCCTGGCTGGGAATCAAATCTGCAACACTTTGGTTCACAGCCCGAGCTCAATCCACTGAGCTACACCAGCCAGGGTGGAATGTTAGATTTTTAAAAATATATTTTATTGATGATGCTAATAAAGTTGTCCTATTTTCCCCCCTACACTCCCCTCCACCCTGCACACATCCTCCCACCCACACTCCCACCCTTTAGTTCATGTCCAGGTGTCATACTTACAAGTTCTTTGGCTTCTACATTTCCTCTATTCTTACCTTCTCTCTGTCTATTTTCTACCTATCATCTATGCTACTTATTCACTGTACCTTGTCCCCCTCTCTCCTCCTCCCACTCCCCTGTTGTTAACCCTCCATGTGATCTCCATTTCTATGGTTCTATTCCTGTTCTAGTTGTTTACTTAGTTTGTTTTCATTATAGTTGTGGTTGTTAATAATTGTGACTTTGATGTCATTTTACTTTACATGTTTTTTATCTTATTTTTCTTCAGTAAGTCACTTTAACATTTCATATAATAAGGGCTTGGTGATGATGAAATCCTTTAACTTAGCCTTATTTGAGAAGCACTTCATCTGCCCTTCCTTTCTAAATGAAAGCTTTGCTGGATAGAGCAATCTTGAATGTAGGTCTTTGCCTTTCATGACTTGGAATACATTTTTCCAGCCCCTTCTTGCCTATAAAGTTTCTTTCAAGAAATCAGCAAACAGCCTTATGGGCACTCCTTTGTAGGTAACCCTATTTTTTTGTCTTGATGTTTTAAGATTCTCTCCTTGTCTTTAATCTTTGGTAACTTAATTATGATGTACCTTGGTGTGTTCTTCCTTGGGTCCAACTTCTTTGGGACTCTGTGAGCTTTCTGGATTTCCTGGAAGCCTATTTCCTTTGGCAGAATAAAAAAGTTATCCTTTATTATTCATTCAAATGATTTTTCCACTTGTTGCTCTTCCTCTTCTCCTTCTGGTACTCCTATAATTCAGATGTTGGAACATTTAAAAATGTCCTGGAGGACTTTTTCTCTTATAAAATTAGGGAAGTTTTCCATCATTACTTTTGCAAACAGGTTTTCTATCTCTTGCTCTTCTTTTCCTTCTGGTATCCCTATTATATGGATATTATTACATTTCATATTGTTTTGCATTTCTCTTAATCCCTCTTCATTCTTTCTGAGCCTCTTTTCCTTTTCTTGATCTTTCTGGGTGTTGTTTTTATACTTTGTCCTCTAGCTCACTGATCCAGTCTTCTGCTTCATTGATCCTGCTTTTGATTCCTTCTAGTGTGTTCTTCAGTTCAGAAATTGTATTCTTCATTTCCTCTTGGCCCTTGTTAATAGTTTCTATTTCCTTTTTTATGTTGGTCTTGTTTGCAGTGAGTTCATTGTAGTTTCCCTATAGTTTCTGGTAGCACATTGTGAGGTCATTGAGCTTCCTGATAAGCTTTGCTTTGAACTCAATATCAGATAGTTGAGTTGCCTCTGTATCATTTAGCATTCCTTCTGAGGCTTCCTCCTTTCCTTTCATTTGGGGATTGTTTCTTTGTCTTCCCATTGTTTGTGAGACTCTTCTTATTAGCCTCAGCTTCTTAAATTTATCTTTTCTGGCTCTCTGGGTTTGTGGTGTGAACTTCTATGGTAGAAGACCTGTGAGATTCAGTGGTGCAGTCTTCTTGATCTCCCAAGCTCACTGGTCTTGGGCTTTCATTTAAGTTGGCTCTGTGTTTGTCTTTGTGTTTTGATTGTTGTAGGATCTTTCTTTTGGGGGCCTTCCCACCAGCTGGTTAACTGAGAGTCACTCTGTCCACCACCTCCTGTGTTTTGTTGTGTTAATGGGGGCAGGTTGTGTTGAAGGTGTTTCTTCCATGTGTACAAGAGTTTGAGGATTCTGTCTTGCTCTTGATCAGTTGTTTGTACTGGATAGTTTCTCCACTATTTAGTTGTATTTTTAGATAAGTCCTCGATTGAGGTTAGTGTAGCTTGCATTCCCTCCTTCACCTTCTTCTATATTTTCTGTGGGTGGTTACTTTGTTGCTGGGTTTCCTCTTCCAGTGGTTATCCTGGTGTTCACCACTTCCACCTACTCCTTTTTGTGATCAGTTCAAGGGGGAAGGCAAAATGGTTTAAGACAGTAAGATAATATTCTATGATATTTACAGTATCAGCCTGTAGAGAAGTTATAGGAGATTCTTTGGCTATGTATAATGTTAACCATGATCTTCCACCCAACTAGCCACTTTTTAGAAAGGATGGAAAGATGATAAGACTCTTGTTGGGGAAGGAAGGATTGTGAGTTGGATCTAGAAAGTAGTGATGTTGTGGGAGGTTAAATTCTGAGGTAAGGTGAGAGTAAAAGATAGTAAATAGGTGTAGTGTGTGAGAGAATAGAGTTAACCACTACAGTAAAAAGTTTAGGAAACTGAAGTGGGCCAAGATCTGGCAGGGGTGTTGTGTAGCATTTACAATTGTGTGGAACAGCTATTATTTACAATAATATTAGAGCCACAATCATATGACAGAATCTATGTGATCTGGATAACAAGAATAGGGAGAGTAGGACCTTGAGTAGTGTGCTAATGGAACATGAGTGAAGTGAAGGAGAGTACATTAGAAATACACTGTGAAAGAGAGATCAGTGAAAATGTTTCAAATGATACAATATAGCCAGTCAAGCAAAGCAGACTATACAGAAAGAAGAGGAAAACAAAAAATACTATTAAAATAAAAGATGTAGTAGTAATGAAAAAAATAATAATATGAATATGCAATAACTTGCAGGTTCTCTGTAATAGCAAAGTGAAATTTGTCTAACTGTGTCAGCTGTTGTAATGCCCCTTCTTTGAGTCCAACTCTGGTCTTTTCACAGTTGCAGGTTTGTTGTTTGTTTGTTTTTTTTTTTTGTCTCTCTTGTAGGTATTTTTTAAAAAGCCAGAAGAAGGAAGGAAGAAGAGATAAAACTGGAAAGAAAGGAAGAAGGAATGAAACAAGAAAGAAGGAGAGGAAAACAGAATTGAAAGATAAAAAATAATAAAAATTAAAAATAAAAAATATTTAAAAAATAAAATGAAAAAAGTTCTTGGTTTCAAAGTGGTCAGACCATTTTTTTCTGGTTTTGCTGGCTGCAGCAGGCTGAGGGGCCATTGGTATGGCTTTTCTTCCTTCCTGATATGCACTCAGTCAGCCTTGCAGGCAATCTTCGGAGCTAGCCTGGAGCTTCTTTGTGGTGCCTTGGGTGTGGGGTCCAGGTCTTTCCTAGGGGTTCCTGCTGTGGGCTGGGGTGTGGGTATGTGTGTGTTTGGCCAGGCTGCCTGGATCCCAGGGGTGTGCAACCTTCCCAGTGCTATGGAGCTATGCAGGGTTTTCCACACAGCCTCAGGATCGCCACCTGGCTGGGTGGAGGGTAGTCTGGAGCCATTGCTACAGGAGAATTCCCCAAACAATGTATCTCTTTTCACTTTTTCTTTTTGAGAAATTCCTCCTACTCAAGCCTGCTGCTCCATACAATGGCCTGGCCTCTCCCACAGCCCAATTCTCTAGCCAGACCAGTGACTATCGGGGTCAGGGCCCATCACTGTGCGACTCTCCACTCTCCCCAACCAGCGTCCACAGACTCCGTGGGTGCTCACAGCCTCTGTGTGTTTGACACTTAGTCCTTATTCCCCTTTCTTCAACTTCAAGCAACGAGGTCTCTCCGGGTGCTGCTCAGACCTTGTCTGGCTGGGAAGGGAGCAGTTGCTCCAGCTCTCTTCCAAGGACCCTGTGACAGACCCAGTGCACACCGGGCCTGGGGCTGCTGCCACCCTGGTCCCTGAACTTGTCCCTGGGACCTTATTGTTCTGAAGCACTCTCCTTATGGTCTGGTTCTTCAGTGACCGCTACAATTTTGGTCTCTTATTTTCATATATGCTGAGGTACTGTTGGCTGTTTGCTCATTTACTCCATAGATCGGCAAGGATTTTCTCCCATGTGTAGAGGGAAGCAGAATCTGCTCCCTCCTACCCCGATGCCATCTTCTTCCGAAGATATGTGATTAACAAAGAAATCAAAACAACTGCAGAATGGCTTTCACAAACTCAAGGTCACCAGTCCTTCAAGACAAAGAGTTCCTCTGTCCTTTCTTGTGTTCTTAAGTCTATTCATTCAGTTTTTTAAAGATTTTATTTATTTATTTTTAGAGAAAGGAGAACGAGAAGGAGAGAAATATCATTGTGTGGTTGCCACTCATGCACCCTGAACAGGGGACCCAGCCCACAACCCAGTGGGAATCAAACTGACCTTTTGGTCCACAGGCTGGCATTCAAGCCGCTGAGCCAGACCAGTGAGGGTTTCATTCAGTTTTTAAGTTTTGTTGCAGAATTTCTATTTTGTTCTTTTTTATATCTTTCACTTATTTACTAACACTGCTATTTTTTCACATATAAAAAATGAGTTCATAAAAGCTCAATTAAGCACTTTTATGATGACAACTTCAAAGTTTTTGTCAGCATATATTCACATCTTTGTCATCTTGGTGTTGGTGTCTACTGTCTTTCCTCATTGAAGTTAGAATCTTCCTGGTTGCTGGTATGATAAGTGAGTTTTTACTGAAACTTGACATTTTGAAAGTTATGTTGTAAGATCTGCATTTTATTTAAATATCTGTTTTGGCAAGATTCCTCTGGCTGCTTGGAAAGGGAAAGGAATGCCATCTCAATACTTCCAGGTAGGGGTAGAAGTTCCCTCTCTCTTTTTTTAAAATTTTATTTTAATCATTGTTCAAGTACAGTTTTCTCCCTTTTACTCTCATTCCAGCCCACCCACCCATCCCTCCCTACTTCCCTCCCATTACCACCCACCCCTAATTTTTGTCCATGTATCCCTTAAATTTGTTCCTGTAAACCCTATCCATTACCACCTGAAATTCCCTCTTCTCTCCCCTCTGGTCACTGTCAGCCTGTCCCCCATTTCAGTGTCTTTGGTTATATTTTGCTTGTTTCTTTGTTTTCTTGTTTAGGTTCCTGTTAAAGGTGAGATCATGTGGTATTTGTCTTTCACTGCCTGGCTTGTTTCCCTTAGCATAATGTTTTCCAGCTCCATCCATGCTGTTGCAAAGGGTAGGAGCTCCTTCTTTCTTTCTGCTGCATAGAATTCCATTGTGTAAATGTACCATAGTTTTTTGATCCATTCATTCACTGATGGGCATCTTGGTTGCTTCCAGCATCTAGCTATTGTAAATTGTGCTGCTATGAACATCGGGATGCAAAGGTTCTTTCGGATTGGTGTTTTAGTGTTCTTAGGATATAGTCCCAGCAGTGGAATTGCTGGGTCAAAAGGCAGATCCATTTTTAGTTTTCTGAGGAAGTTCCATACTGTTTTCCATAGTGTTTGTACCAGTCTGCAGTCCCACCAACAGTGCACTAGGGTCCCCTTTTCTCCACAACCTCTCCAACACTTGTTGATTGTTGCTTTGTTTATGATGGCCATTCTGACTGGTGTGAAGTGGTATCTCAATGTGGTTTTAATCTGCATCTCTCTGATAGCTAGCGATATTGAACATCGTTTCATGTGTCTTTGGATTTTCTGTATGTCCACCTTGGAGAAGTGTCTGTTCAAGTTCTTTGCCCATTTTTTAATTGGGTTGCTTGTCTTCTTATAGTGGAGTCATGTAAGTTCTTTATATATTTTGGAGATTAAACCTTTGTCTGAGGTATCATTGGCAAATATGTTTTCCCATACAGTTGGTTCCCTTTTAATTTTCATACTGTTTTCTTTAGCTGTGCAAAAACTTTTTATTTTGATGACGTCCCATTTGTTTATTCTTTCCTTTATGTCCCTTGCTCTAGGGGACATGTCAGTAAAAAAGTTTCTGCGTGAAATATCTGAGATTTTCCTGCCTACATTCTCTTCTAGGACTTTAATGGTGTCATGGTTTATATTTAAGTCTTTTATCCACATTGAATTTATTTTTGTGTATGGTGTAAGTTGGTGCTCGAGTTTCATTTTTTTGCATGTGGCTGTCCAGTTCTCCCAACACCATTTGTTGAAGAGGCTATTTTTATTCCACTTTATGTTGCTGCCTCCTTTGTCAAATATTAATTGACCATAGAGACTTGGGTTTATTTCTGGGCTCTCTGTTCTGTTCCATTGGTCCATGTGCCTGTTTTTATACCAGTACCAGGCTGTTTTGATTACAGTGGCCTTGTAGTTTAGTTTAGTGTCAGGTATTGTGATGCCTCCTACTTTACTCTTCTTTCTCAAAATTGCAGCAACTATTTGTGGTCGTTTATGATTCCATATAAATTGTTGAAGTGTTTTTTCAATGCCTGTGAAATAAGCCATTGGTAATTTAATAGGTATTGCATTGAATGTGTAAATTGCTTATGGTAGTATGGACATTTTGAGGATATTAATACTTCCAATTCATGAACACAGTATATGTTTCCATTTGTTTGTGTCTTCCTTGATTTCTCTCCTCAGTGTTATGTAGTTTTCTAAATACAAGTCTTTTACCTCTTTGGTTAGGTTTATTCCTAGATATTTTATTTTTCTTTTTGCTATTTCAAATGGGATTTTTTTTCTTGATTTCTGCTTCTGTTGTTTCATTGTTGGTGTGAAGAAATGCCTTTGATTTCTGGATATTGACTTTGTATCCCACAGTTTTGCCAAATTCATTTATTAGGTCAAGCAGTTTTTTGGTGGAGCCTATAGGATTTTCTATGTACACTATTATGTCATCTGCAAACAGTGACAGTTTTGTTTCCTCCTTTCCGATTTGGATGCCTTTTATTTCTTTTTCTTGTCTGATTGATGTGGCTAAAACTTCCAGTACTGTATGGAATAAAAGTGGTGAAAGTGGACAGCCTTGTCTTGTTCCTGATCTTAGTGGAAAAGATTTTAATTTTTGCCCATTGAGTTTAATGTTGGCTGTAGGTCTCTCATATATGGCCTTTATTATGTTGAGGAATGCTCCCTCTATTCCCACTTTGCTGAGTGTTTTTATCATAAATGGGTGCTGTACCTTATCAAATGCTTTTTCTGCATCAATTGATATGATCACGTGGTTTTTGTCTTTGCTTTTGTTTATGTGATGTGCCACATTAACTGATTTGAGAATATTGTACCATCTTTGCATCCCTGGAATGAATCCCAGTTGGTCATGGTGTATGATCTTTTTAATGTATTGTTGAATGCCGTTGCCAGTGTTTTGTTCAGGATTTTAGCATGTATGTTCATCAGCGATATTGGCCTGAAGTTTTCTTTCTTTGTTGTGTCTTTATCTGGTTTTAGAATTAGAATGATGTTGGCCTCATAAAAAGAGTTTGGGAGATTCCCATCTTTTTGGATTTTTTGGAATAGTCTGTGAAGGATAGGGGTTAGCTGTTCCTTAAATGCTTTGTAGAATTCTCCTGTGAAACCATCTGGTCCAGGGCTTTTGTGTGTTGGGAGTTTTTTGTTTACTGCTTCAGTTTCTTTTGCTGTTATTGGTTTGTTCAGGCTTTCTGCTTCTTTTTCATTGAGTTTTGGAAGCTTATATTTTTCTAGAAATTTGTCCATTTCATCCATGTTTTCAAATTTGTTGGCATACAGTTCTTCATACTAATTTCTTACAATCCTTTGTATTTCTGTGGTATCTGTTGTAATCTCTCCTCTTTCATTTCTGATTGTCTTTATTTGGGTTTTCTCTCCTTTTTTCTTGATGAGTCTGCTTAAAGGCTTGTCTATTTTGTTTATCTTTTCAAAGAACCAGCTCTTGGATTCATTTATCCTTAGAATTGTGCTTTGAGTCTCTATGTCATTTAATTCTGCTCTGATCTTGGTTATTTCCTTCCTTCTGCTTGCTCTGGGCTGTCTTTGTTGTTGTTTCTCGAGTTCTTGAAGACGTAGGGTTAGGTTGTTTGTTTGGAATATTTCTAACTTTTTTAGGTGGGCCTGTATGGCTATGAACTTCCCTCTCAGGACTGCCTTGGCTGTGTCCCATAAGTTTTGGGTTGTTGTGAGTTTGTTTTCATTTGTTTCCAGAAACCTTTTGATTTCTTCCCTAATATCATTCTTGACCCATTCATTGTTTAATAGCATGCTATTTAATCTCCATGAATTTGAGTGTTTTGGGTTTTTCCCTTGGGGTTGGTTTCTAACTTCAGTCCCTTGTGATCCGAGGAAATGCTTGGTATGATTTCAATTTTTTTGAAATTGTTGAGGCTTGTTTTGTGTCCTATCATGTGGTCTATCTTTGAAAATATTCCATGTACATTTGAAAAGAATGTGTTTTTAGCTTCTTTGGGATGGAAGGTTCTGTATTTATCAGTAAAGCCCATTTCATCTAGTGTATTGTTCAATGCCACAATATCATTGTTGATATTTTATTTGAAAGATCTGTCCATTTTTGATAGTGGAGTGTTAAAATCCCCCCACAATAATTGTGCTACTGTCATTGTCTTTCTTGAAGTCCTCTAAGATTTTCTTTATGTATTTGGGTGCTCCTATCTTGGGTGCATATATATTTACAATATTTATGTCTTCTTGGTGGATTCTTCCCTTGAGTATTATGAAGTGACCTTCTGAGTCTCTCTTTATAGTCCATTTTTGGAAGTCTATTTAGTCAGATATGAGTATTGCTACCCCAGCTTTTTTTTTTCTGTCCATATGCTTGGAAAATTTGTTTCCAGCCCTTCACTTTCAGCCTGTGTAGGTCTTTTATCCTGAGGTGGGTCTCTTGTAGGCAGCATATGTGTTGGTCATGTTTTCTTATCCAATCAGCTATTCTATGTCTTCTGATTGGAGCATTTTATCCATTTACATTTAAGGTTATTATTGTTAGGTACTTATTCGTTGCCTTTTATGTATGTGTGTTCGTCTCTCACTCTCTCCTTTCCTTTCTTTCCTTAAAGCAGTCCCTTTAGCATCTCTTGCGGAGCTGGTTTAGTTGAGGTGTTTTCTTTTAGCCTTTTTTTGTCTGAGAAGCTTCTTATTTGGCCTTCTATCTTGATTGAGAGCCTTGCTGGGTAAAGGAGCCTTGGTTGCAGACCTCTGGTTCTCATTACTTGGAATATTTCTTGCCATTCTCTTCTGGCTTGGAGTGTTTCCATTGAGAAGTCAGCTGTTAGCCTTATTGGGGCTCCCTTGTATGTTACCTCCTGTTTCTCCCATTCTGCTTTTAAGATTCTCTCTTTGTCTTGAAATTTTGCCATTTTAATTATGATGTGTCTTGAGGTGGGCCTCTTGGGGTTCCTCTTGACTAAGACTCTCTGTGTTTCCTGGATTGGTGTGATTTTTTCCCTCGTCAAATTAGGGAAGTTGTCCATCATTACTTTTTCAAATAGGTTTTTGATCCCTTGCTCTTCTTCTTCTCCTTTTGGTATCCCTATTACACGGATATTATTACGTTTCATATTGTCTTGCAATTCTCTTAATCCCTCTTCATTCTTTCTGAGCCTCTTTTCCTTTTCTTGATCTTTCTGGGTGTTTTCTTCTACTTTGTCCTCTAGCTCGCTGATTTGATCTTCTGCTTCATCGATCCCGCTTTTGATTCTTTCTACTGTGTTTCAGTTTAGAAATTGTATTCTTCATTTCCTCTTGACTCTTGTTGAGAGTTTCTATTTCCTTTTTCATGCTGATGTAGTTTTCAGTGAGTTCATTGTAGCTTCCCTGTAGTTTCCGGTAGCTCATTGTGAGGTCATTGAGCTTCCTGATGATCATTGCTTTGAACTCAATATCTGAGAGTTGAATTGCCTCTATTTCATTTAGCATTCTTTCTGAGGCTTCCTCCTCTCCTTTCATTTGGGGATTGTTTCTTTGTCTTCCCATTGTTTTTGAGACTCTTCTTGTTAGTTTCAGCTTCTTATATTGATCTGTTCTGGCTCCCTGGGTTTATGTTGTGAACTTCTTTAGTAGAATAGCAGTGACTTTCAGTGTTGCAGTTTCTTTGATCTCCCAAGCTCACTGGTGTTGGGCTGTCATTTAAGTTGGCTTTGTGTTTGCCTTTTGGTTTTGATTGTTGTTGAGTCTTTCTTTGGTTGTTCCTTCCCTCCAGCTGGTTCAACAGGGTCACTGTGTCCACCACCTCCTGTATTTTGTTGTGCTCGTGAGGGCAGGTTGTGTTGAAGCTGGTGCTTCTGTGTGTATAGGTTTAAAGAATTCTCTCTTTCTCTTGTTCAGTTGTTTGTATTGAGTACTGTCTCTACTGTTTAGTTGTATTTCCAGGTAGGTCCTGGATTGAGGTTTATGTGTTTACTACCCCCTCCTTCACCTTCTTCTGTTGTTATCTGTTAGTGGTTCCTTTGTTGTTGGGTTTCCTCTTCTAGTGGGTATGCTGGTGTTCACCACCTCCACCTATTCTTTTTTGTCATCAGTTGGAGGGGGAAGGCAAAATGGTTTAAGACAGCAACAGAGAATCCTATGATATTTACAGTAGTAGCAAGTAGGGAAGAGATAGGAGATCCTTTGACTATGTATAGTGTCAACTGTAATCTTCCACCCAGCTAGCTGATTTCTAGAAAGGATGGAAAGAAGTTAAGACTCTTGTTGGGGAAGGAAGGATTGTGAGTTGGATCTATAAAGCAGGGAGGTTGTGGGAGGTCAGATTCTGAGGTAAGATGAGTGTAAAGGATAGTAAATAGGTGTAGTGGGTGAGAGAATAGGTTAATCACTACAGTAATAGAGTTCAGGAAACTTTGAAATGGGCTAAGATCTTGGCGGGGGGGTGTTGTGAAGTAATTATAATTGCATGGAACAGTAGTTATTTACAATAATATTATGACAACTATCATATGACAAAATCTATGACATCTAGGTTACAAGAATAGGGAGTACAGAACCTCGAGTAGTGTGCTAATGGGACACAGGTGAGTTAAAGGACAGTAGATTAGCAATACAGTATGGAAAGAGATATCAGGGGAACACGGTCAGGTCATACAATATATCCAGTCTAGCAAAGCAGACTATACAAAAAGAAGAGGGATATAAAAATACTATTAAAAAAAGATGTAGAAATACTGGAAAAATAATAATAATGCAAATATGCAATAACTTGCAGGTTCTCTATAATAGCAGAGTGACATTTATCTCACTGTCCCAGCTGTTGTGGTGCCCCTTCTTTGGGTTCAACTTTGGTCTTTTCACAGATCTAGGATTTTGTCTCACTTGTTGGTATTTAGAAAAAATTTAAAAAAGTAAAAATAGAAAAGGCAGGCAAAGGAAGGAAGAAGAGATAAAATTGGAGGACAGGAATGAGGAAGGAATAAAACAAGAAATCAGGTAAGAGAGGAAAAAGAAATCAAAAGAGAATAAAAACAATAAAAATTGAAAAATTAAAAATTGTTTAAAAAAATAGAATCAAATTAAAAAGTCTCTTGGTTTCAAAGTGGCCAAACTGGTTTTTCTGCTCTTGCTGGCTGAGGCAGGCTGAAGAGTGATTGGTATGGCTTTTCTTCCTTGGCCAGTGGAGCTCGGACTGGATCCTCAGCCTTGCACCCTTGGTGTGTGAATCAGGTCTTTCCCCAAGGTTACTGCTGTGGACTGGGGTGCGGGGATGCTGTCCCTGCATGCATGCCCATGCTCTCTGTGCGCCTGTGGCGTACCCACTGCTGGGTAGTAGGGAAGCCGGAGCCACTGATCACTTTAGGAGAATTCCCCAAACAGTGTCTGTGTCTATTCACTCCTTCCTCTTGAGAAATTCCTCCTGCTCAAGCCGGCCGCTCCCCACAGTGGCCTGGCTTCTCCCACCGCCAAATGCTCCAGCCAGACCGGTGACCGTGGGGGTCTGGGTTTGCTGTGCAACTCAGCCCCTCCAGTGTCCACAGCCTCCAAAGGTGCTCACAGCTCCTGTGTGTTTGCCAGCAACCAGATTCCTCCCCTCCCCGTACTGCTCAGACCTTGTTTGGCTGGGGAGGGAGCAGTTGTCCCGGATCTCTCCCAAGGACACTGTGGCAAACCCAGCAGTGGGCCTTGGGCCTGGGGCTGCAGCCCCTGGACCACACGCTGGTCCCCGGGACCCTACCTTGTTGCAGCACTCTTCTTAGGGTCCAGTCCTTTGGTTCTGCCACAATCCTTGGTCCCCTACTTTCAAAAATGCTGAAGTATGTTGGTTGCTTGCTTCTCTACTCCATAGAACGGCCAGGATTTTCTCCCCAGAGCAGAGGGAAGCAGAATCTGCTCCTTCCTACTCTGATGCCATCTTAGCCCCCGAAGTTCACTCTCTTAATGGTTGGTATTGAGGGGCTTCTCACACCTGGAAGGAAAGGGAGGGGCATCTTTTTCTCATCACATGAGGGTGAGCATGAAGTTTTTTTCTGTAGTATGTTGTTAACATGAAGAAGCATTTTCTACAAGTATTTTTGTTTTGTATGGCTTTCACTTTCCTGGTCCTTCAGATAAAGAGAGCAGGCTTTTTTTTGGGAGGGGCAGGTCTTACTTTGTTTCATACATTGTCATATCTATTTTTTTTGCTTCTTTTTAAAAAAGATTTTAAGTATTTATTTTTAGAGAAAGGGTGAGGGAAGGAGAAAGAGAGGGAGAAAAACATCAACATGTGGTTGCTCCTCACCCACCCTCTACTGGGGACGTGGCCTGCAGCCCAGACCGGTGCCCTGACTGGGAATTGAACTGGCTTCCCTTTGGCTTGTAGGCTTTTGCTCAATCTACTGAACTATACCAGCCAGGGCTGTTGCTTACTTCTTCATCTCCAAATCTGGGATATGTGAAGCCAAAAATAAAACTCTTGGAACCCATCACCATGTCATGCTTAGTTTACTAGGTCCCTTGTTTGTTTTCCTACTTTTATCCATCTTTCAGAGACTTCTTATATTGTTTACCTATACTGTACAGTATTTTTAGCTGTACGTATAGGGAAGAATAGAGGAAAATACAGATATTTCATCTTTTTGGGAGCAAAACTTTTCATTTGGAAAAAATTAAAAAACCCATTGTTGAAATTCACCCTGGCCAGATTTGAGTGGGATATATGATTTTTTTCTATGATCTTATAAGAGTGTCCACTTTCCTTGACCTAAATTTTTCTCCTGTCTCTGGTGAAAGTCATTTTACTATGATTTCTTATAAGAGATGGTGATCCTCTTGGTAGAGATCCAAACCCAGTCTTTCTCTTGTGATTTTTGCCAAAATTAGGAGCCAGTTACAATTTTTTAAAGGGTCTTTGTTTTTGTTCTCAAATTGATAAGTTCTAAGCTTATCAATCAGTTAAGCTTAGTCTTGAATATTTTATGTCTGGTCTGTAACTGAATGAATCTCAGAGTGGCAAAGCTATGCTAATATTTTACAAATTCTATATTGCTAAGATGACTGTATTCAATGGTATTAAATATAGCTTTTATGTATAATACCCAATAATAAGCACAAGTCTATTACTGATGACTTGTATATCAATAGGTTCCAACAGAAAATGTCATACTCAAATTAAGATAATTAGAGGAGGGTTATTTTACAGAGTGTTTACCAAAAAAAGGCTATAGGAAACTATTTCCAACAATAACATTGGGAGAATAAAGTGTTAACAAGCCTGCAAGGATGGAAAGAGCAGTTACTACTGTCTGGAAGGAGACAGTCATGAACAGAAGCCTACTGTGAGAGCAGTTGGAGAAAATGCAGGCCAAGAGTGTCAGAGACAGGGTTGGGGGAGAGAATAAATATCCAGACCTCTTTTTTTTCTTGTTATGCCACATACCTCTTCACTTGGAAAATATCACCTGTAACATACCACACAGCTTTCCCAAAGGAGGAACTTGGAAGACATGTGATATTAATAGCATTTGACATCAGTAGTTTAGATATGTGTTTTTATTTGAAGCAATGGCAGAATGGGGAAATATAATACACAACCTTTGAAAGCATAAATCTAAAAATGGCATGAGATCTCTACACCTCTCTTCAGAATACTGAATTTGGAGTGGTGAGAATATTCTTATTCCCAACAGAATATTTGCTGGATTGGGCAAAGAATTTGAACCAATACCTTTTCATGAGGGTATTCAAAAATCTATGCAACATTTCTGAAAGTATACTATATACCTTTCACATAGTTTCTATGGCAGCCTATTTTTCCATGGTGTTATTGTTTCTCAATTTCCTTCCCATTTATTATCTTCAGCACTTTCTACATGGTATTTTTAGTAACTGCGTACTAAACAGTCATAACAGGAAAAGCAGGTAAAATAACTCATGAAGCCACTGAAACAGAAACATTTTCTCCTAGTGTGATTTGTCTTCAAGCAAAGTTTTTTTGTCCATGAAAACATAATTTGCCCTTATGAAAACAACATTATTCATTTTAATTAATGCATTTTCTGTTAGGTAGTTATTTAAAAAGACCAGATGAGCCAGTGTTTACAAATTCATGTTTTTAGTAGGAGCTTTTGACTACTCTATACATCTTGTCCTCTGTCTACTTCTTCCTTTAAAATATCTTGATTTATTATGATTAAGTGAAAGTTAGATTGGGCCATTAACTGATTACAAATAAATTTGACTAAAACCTACCTCCAAAAAATAACATTAGGCAAAAAGTATTTTGTGTTGACATACTAAACAGAGACCCTCTGATATGAAATTTTACCACCTTTGAAGCTGACTATACCAAGAATTAAAACAGACAAGCTTGTGTTGAATTCAGCCCACATAGTGGTTTTTAGTTTGGAGAATACATAGTATTATTTAAAAAACAAATAAAAATTAGTCACCAACATTTGAAAATAAAAAAGATTTTATATTATATCAAGGTTGTTTTTGATTTTAGTTAAAAACTGCAAATTTTTGGCAACAGTGGTCTCATGTAACCTCTTAGCAACACTGAGCCTGTGATCTATAGGGAACCTTTACAGCTGCTCCATTAAGCAGGTGCTGTATAGTTTGGACTTTCCCATCCAGTACCATTTATTCATTCATTCAGATATTAATTCATATACTCATTCAATAACTATTTCCTGAGTACCTATCCTGTGCCAGAAGACATTGTGCTAGATTCTGCCCTCTTAGAATGTATAGTCTAAGACTCTAAGGGAAAATATGAAACAGTTCTATAAATTTGCAAATTTATAAAAGTGCTATGATTAAAAATGTTGATAGAGGGTGCTATGAGAGCATTGCAAGGGGGGTCCTGAAGCATTGTGGGAGTAGATGAGAGTCAGAAAGCTTTTCAGGAAGAAGCAGTTCTCAGAGTTAAGATGTGAAGGGCCAGGAGAGGTTAATTGGGCCAGTATGTTCTAGGAGGAGGGAATAGTGTATGTGTGTGGGGGGGGGGGCGGGGCGGTTAAGGGAGGAGACATTATCCAAGGCCCTGAAAGATTTATACAGATCATGGCTGGTACAGAATGATCTTGTACACAGGATCAGATCAAGAATCTTATGAGTCATTTTCAATGATTGGCCTTTGTTTTTAGGAGCAGTGGGTAGTCATTGAAGACTTTTTCAACAAATAGCAAGAGAAGAATTATGTTTCTTTTTATTAAATCATTTTTAAATTGTTATTCTAGTATGGTTGTTCTAATTTTTCCCTCTTGCCCCCCTTCTGCCCATCCCATCTCCCACTCCCACAGTCAATTGCCATACTGTTGTGCATGTCCATGGGTCATTTATACAAAGAAGGGGAAGGGACTAGGCAAAGAATTATGTTTTAAAAATTACATTCTAATTACTGGGTAGAAAGGTTTGTATGGGAGCAATATGTACTAGGGTTCACCATATAGAAATAGGCTTCAAAATTGACGTGGATGTTAAACTGTTGAATCACACTGGAAAGGCACAAGGATATAAAAGGAGACCTCGGATTTGCTTCCCAGATCTACTCCACCCTGCTAAACACTCCAGAGGCTGACTTATGCATAGGGACCCTCCACAGGCTCCTGGACCTGCTGCAGGTTGTGCTCAGCCAACGGGTACCACCAGCAGAAGATTAGAGGGCGGCAAAAGAGTGCCATTAGGGAATTTACTTACTGAGCTCCTCCCTGTTGTATTGTTAGTGGTTTCATTTCTGTTCCAAAGGGCATGGGTTTTGTCAAATATAGTCTACAATTTTCTTAACTTCCCCTTCTCCTTGCTTTCAAGCTTAGGGACAGGATGGCCTTCCACTTTTGCCCAAACAAGGGTTTCATCATTCATTGTTAGTTTTCCTACCATTGCCCATATATGTCTAAAGAGTTCCTTCATTAAATTTTTCTTAGTTACCACCATTTGAGCCTGCCATTTGTTTCCTGCCAAGATCCTTAGCCTTAACCCAAATTAGGATCATTAATTGGAAACAAATCCAGCTAGGTGCTTTTTACAATTCTTAATCCTAATCCTAAAAAGTAAATTCCTAATTTTACTTTTTTACTTTAAAAGTGAAGAGACCGAAGAAATAATAAAAATCTCAATGACAAATCAAAAAGAAAAGTATTCAAGAGGCATCATTCTATCTGCCATTCCTTTTGTACTGAGGTCAAGAAAGCATCAGGAACAGATAAGCACAAGGGGGAGTGGACAGGAAGGGGACTGTAGCTGATGTTGTTTTGTTGTGGACAGATGCTGTGGAGGGCTGTATAGATAGCTGCTTAATTTCTCTGTTGCTGGGAGTGTTGGTGGTTCATGGGCCTTAGCTGAGTGGCACTCAGGAGCATGTCTTTACTCAAACAGAGCCTAGATAATACGATGACTAGTTGATGAGGGCAGAGAATGGCCATGTAAGTCAACTCTGAATGCTCATCCTAGCTGCAGACTGAGGTTCTGCTGCCACTGCAACATCCTCTCTAACCAATCCTTCCCCCCTCCTCACAGCATTGATCCCAGGGTACTCCCCAATAAAATTCCTACACACTAGTCTCCATTTCAGAGTGTGCTTCTTGAAGAACCTGACTTAGGACAGGTATTATAAACCATTTTCTTATACAAATATAAAAAACTCAAATGGTCAGAACTTTAAGCTGAGGTATAAAAATAAAAAAAAATAGTTTTGTAAAAGTACACTCAGTGTTGATACTTTTAATATAAATTTCTATGCTTGGGACTAGAGGTAGCCAACTTATCTTTTTATGGAGAGTATTGCCACACAAATCCTGTGTTAAAAATACCATGCATGTGGTTTTAGAAAGTACCATTATTTTAAGGCTGATTAAGCTGAATGACCTTTTGAGAAATGTGCCCATGGAGATAAATGTGCTCAAAGGGGTAGACAAAGCTACCTGGTATGATATGTATTTCCCCAAAGACACTTGTTAGTTTAGCTTCTGTTTCCTAAGTTTTCATTAATATCAGGCTCTGAGCTAAGTATTCCATGTGATTTATCTTGTGTAATCTTCAAAAAATTTTGAAATAGAGCTTATCATTGTCCCCACAAATGCAGTAGAAGTGCACCTGCCAAATGTAAGACAAGGTGGGGTCAAGACACTGAACCTCCCCAAACACCAGCTTCCTCAGATGAAAATGGGCATGAGAGATACAAACAGAAGTATGACACAGACTAAATGAGAGCAATAGGCTTTTGGAATCACTTTCCAATGTAAGTTATTCTTCAAATATTACAAATGATAATCAGTGCAGTTAATGTGGGTGTGAGTAATGAGTGTGTATTTGAGAGAGAAAGAATTGGGATTCAACAGACCAGAAAATTAGCAACTTCATTTTATCGATGAACAACAGGGATAGACAAACTAAATTTCTATTTCAGATTATTCATTTAACACAAACAAGATGATCATTTACCAGTAGGAAGAAAAAAGTAGGGTATGATATAAAAAAGACAGAATTGAAAGATATTTTAAAATATGAAGCATGTTTTTTGCTCCTTCCTTTTCTTTTCTAACGGCAGTATTGATAATTATTATCATTTTTATGCAAGGTCAAACACAATCATTTCTAGATTCTACCAAGTTACCTGGTCCCTCTGTTTCCTTCCCATCAAGAATATGTTCACTTGACAATACTCCACCCACCCTCTAAAAAGGTTACCCGATCAGAGGGCTTATAAATAGTGCCAGTCCACTTAGAGTGATAAAACACCTGTCAAAAGGTCAAGTGCAATTTCTCAAATGAATGTCACAGTGATTGGTGGGATTCATGTCACAGTTTTACAAGAAATAAAATGTTTCATTTCTATCATCTGGAGTGCTGGTTCACTGTGAAACATTTGTAACTAAAGCCATTGTTCACATGCATGCTAGGGAAGTAGAATGCAACTTCAAATAGGAAATAAGCTGAAAACCTACCCACATAAATTTAACTTATTATTACTAACTTGGATGGATAGATCATTGTTCACAAGCCTGGGTGAGAAAGAGTAGTGTCTCAGAGCCTGAATTATAGGGAGAGGGAACATTGATTTATAAGGCAGAATTCAAATGTAAATGTACTACAGGAATTTCCATAGATTCTAATCTGATACAAAAAGAGATGATTTTGACAGACTTAAGAGAAGTCACTACATGAAATGGTGACCTGGTTGTAAAGTTGGCCCTTCACACGAGAGCAGGAGTGATAACATCTCAAGAATGATGTTTCAGGAAACTCAGGGTATGCTTAAAAACTTGCATAGTAAACTCCATAGTTTTGTCTATACTTAGTTAGAAAAAAGGAAGAAGCTTCTAGTGTTCTTCTGGAAGGAACTAAATCCTCATTCATGCATTCTTTCATTAAAAACTAGATCCTTAAGCATAGGCTGACTATACAAAAAACAGAATAAGGCATAACTTTTTGTCTTCGCAGACTTGGAAATCATGATGTTAAGTGATGTGGGTTCCTTTTCCTTTTCTGGACAATAGATATTTCTTCACTTTTGGTTATATATTTCTCATGATAGTTATATTGGTGAATAAAAAGAATTTAGGAAGGAGGGAGGGAGAAGGGAGAGAAGAGAAAGAAGAAACTACTGAAGTAAGAAGAAAATCAAAGGCAATTTTATGGCTGCTGCTTCAGTGAAGCCAGATCTTGATCCAGAATGGATCAGCTTAGTGACCCTCTGGGCTTTTTCTTTCATCTCCCCCTCCCTTTAATAAGTGACCACATGAAAGTCCTTCTCAAGGACTTACAGAGGTAACAGGTAACTGACCCAAATAGCTATATATATGAAATCAAATCCAGCCTCCCCTGAAATAGTTATAATTTTGTTTTATTTCATTATTCAACATAGAGCAGTGGTCCATGTTCTGAGCTGGCAAATAAGCAGGGAAAAAACTTTTCAACACCCTAAATTATTAGGGAAATTCAAATTAAAACCCCAGTGAGATATTACTATGCATTTATTATAATGACAAAAATTTAAGAACATTCTGACAATACCAAGTGTTAGTGAGAAAACAGAGCATTGAAATTCTTATATGTTGCTGATGGGAATACAAAATGGTACAGCTGCTTTGGCAAGCAGCCTGGAGTTTCTTGTAAAGTTAAACATATATTTACCGTACAATCCAACAATTCACTCAACCCAAATATCCTTCAGTTGATGAACGGATAAAATATTGTGGTACATACAGTACATAAAATACCATTTAGCAATAAAAAGGACTGAATGAAATGATACTCTAACAACATAGATGACTATGAAATGAATTACACTAAGTGAAATGAGTCAGACTCAAAAGGCTACATACTGGATGATTCAATTTATATGATATTACAAATGTAAAAAATAGAGATAGAAAACATATTACTGATTTTTTTTGTGGTTGAGGTTGGGGAGAAGGGTTGATAACAAAGGAGGATGGGGCACTTATGGATGCTATCACTGTTCTATATTTTTATTATAGTGGTGGCTACAGTACTATATTAGCTTGTTAAAACCCACTGAGATTTACAATAAAAAATGACTCACTTTTACTGTATGTAAAATATACTTCAATACACCAAACTTAAATTTAAAAAGTTAGATAGCAGCCATCACAAGTATTCCTGAGGATTTTATCTATTTTTAATTTTAGCTCTAAAGATAGAGTTAATCCTTTTTAGACAAATATGATATAGAAGTTTACTTTCTTCTAGAATGATTAATATAGAGTTCACTGTTAATCACAGCCAAAAAGCATATCCAATGGAGAGCAATATATATCACTCTTACTGAATGGGAAAAAAAAAAGAATTGAATATGTGAATAAATTATACAAAGACCTCAGGTTGAGAAAGATAGGTAATGTGAATGTAAATATAAATGTGTGTGTCTGCTTATGTATACTGACAACATCATTCTGTTATGAGCTTGTTCTTTAAAACAGCAATATTTTCTTTTATTGTTTGAGCTGCTACAGTCATTCTCACTTTTCCTCCCTTTTCCCACTCCACCTAGCCCCATCCCCTCCCCTCCCTCAGTCAAACCCCACATTTTCATTCATGTCCAGAGGTCATGCATAAATGTTCTTTGGTTAATCCATAAATAGCAATACTAAAATTCTCTCTTTATAGAGTTGCCAAAGGCAAGATGATATGCCTAGATCTTAATCCAGAGAGAACAGAATGAATGTGATTAATAAAACAATCCTCAAGAAAACAAGCAAAAGTATTTAACAAGACTCAATATATAAATTAAAAGAAGACTTCAACCACATACCCATATTCTTTTCCAGTTAAACTGAACACATTTCCTAAACTAACTGAGTAGAAAATTAAACTATATTACAAATATATGGAAACTGGAACATACATTTCAGTAATAGGTTGTAAGAATTCAGTTGTAGGAATAATCACTCACATACAAAGAGTGATATAAAATAGCATTCCTAGGAGAAAAAGTAACTCTTTATATTTGTAAAACATATTATATTATATATCGATTCTATCCTTTTAAATGTATTGAGGTTTGTTATGTTGTCTAACATATGGTCTATACTGGAGGTAAGTAGTTTTTTGTTTCTGGCTTCTTTCATTAGCATAGCGCTTTGGTTGGCATTCGTCCATGCTGTTGCATTCATCAATAGTTCTATTTTTAATGCTGAAAAATACCCACTGAATAGGTATGCCACAATTTGTTTCTCCATTATCTAGTTGATAGATAGTTGGTTTGTAACCAATTACTAAATATTATAAACAAATCTGATCTAAGCATCTGCATATAAGACTTCGTGTAAAAATAACTTTTTATTTCTCTTGGGAAAATACCCAAAGAGGGATTCCTAGATCATAAGATAAATGTATATTTAACTTTATGAGATACTGCCAAACTCTTTTTTTCAAGGTGTCTGTTTTTGCATTCCCACTGGTAAATATATGAGATTTCAGTCACTAAATATTCTTGCCAACACTTGATGTCGTTAGTCATTTTAATTTAACCATCCGAGTGGATGTCATAGCATCTGGCTGTGATTTTAATTTGAACTTCCCAAATGAATAATGATGTCGATTATTATTTCAGGTACTTACTTGCCTTAGTGTACCTTCTTTGGTTAAGTGTTAAAATTGTTTTAACTTTTAAATTCTATTTTTTATATTCTTATTAATGCATTATAAGAGGGTTTTTTGTATTCTAGATAAAATTATTCTGCAGCATGATTGTGGCAGCTACATTATTGGGTATATTTATCAAAACTTATTTGTCATTTAAAATGGAAGATTCTTAATGTATGTAAATAAAACTACAATGTTGACTTTAAAAAGGAAATGCTAAGAAATTACCAAATTTAATAATTTGCTAGACCATAATTCTTCTAGATAGAATATTAATGCCAAGTGATGGCATGAACATTTTAATAGGCTTGGTAAACACTAACTATTTTATCTGTTTCCTTGAGAAAGCAGATTTTATACATCATTGCAAAATATTCTTCCTTTAAGTAGACTACTTGACATGGACACATTTGGTCAGAAATGGGTCCCGAAATACGAATCTATTTTTTGGATAAAGACTCCTATTTTATAGTAGAATCTATAAAGTGTAAATTATATCTGTATACAAGGAGTTTTTTCCACGGGTTAGTTCCTCAGGAACAAAAACTTTCCTTGCATTTGTGTTTATATGTTTTCTCATTAAATAGTGCTTTCTCAAAGGCTTTGTTTTGAACTTGAAAAGACTGGTTCTTTAAAAAGAGAGAGAAGGAAATTTAACACAGATTAGTATTTCTCAGTTTTTCCTGGAGGAATAATCTCACTATGGCATGACTGGATATCACTGTAAACAAGCCCTTTAAAAAGCAATCCAGAAAGTGATTACATTGTGGGGATGGGGAACATAAACTTTCAGGAAAAATGGTGGCCCTTGTTTATTTGTATGCTCTAGCAAAATTAATACACCAAAGCAGAATGGGCTTGAATTTCAATAACCTAACATTAGACCTCCATGTGCAGTGATCATAGTTGTTTCTGTCATTAGGTAAATGCAAAATGGCACTCACTGAGTCTAACTTACTGCTTCTTGTTCTGCCTCAGGAGAGAGACCCAATGGGCCCATAGGTATCTAGACCGAATCATAGGCTGCATCAGGCTCTGTGCCTCTGACTTGGGACCAAGACATCTGCTCATCAGAACTGTTGCCAATTTCACTGTTAGTGGATCTAGAGTTTTCACCAGGGACACTCTGAAAAGTCAAAACAGACCATTCATTTTCCAGAGAATGAACAACAAGAATACAGCACTATTTTAAAGGTGGTGATTTCACACACTAAAGAAAAGTGATTTTCCCTGCTAAAGGCTGAATAAGCAGCCTAGTTGTAAAGCCAAACTGCATTTCACATCTTAGATCTACCATTTAAAATCATCTGTAGCACCTATCTAACCAGTTGCTGCGTCAGTTGAATGAGTTAGTAAATATAAAGTGCTTAAAACAGTAGCAGGCACCACAGAGGTGTCATTTATCACTTGAGGTGGACTAGGCAGTATGCAGGACTATTCCATAATGTGACCATTCTCTGTCAGTAAGCTGGACCCAGGCCAGAATAAAGGTCACTTTCTATACCTCACTCCAGATGGTCTGATTGTAATTGATGTTCATTCTGACATAAATCAGCACCCCTTCCTTGCCTCCTGGTATGTGCTGGCTCTGGGAACAGATTCTTGTCCTGGCCTAGTCAAGCATGTAATTTCTCTTACCTGGTAGCATTCACACAGCAACAACCCACCTGGCCTTCTTATCCTGTCTAATTCTTTGGCACCTGCCAAGAAGTGACACTGGGATTCATTTCATGTGTCATATGGAAGTTTACCTTCCTACACTATATGATTATTGTACTGGAGTGACCAGTCTCTTTCTTTGGTATTTTCTTGCCCCTCAGCTCACAGAGATAGATTTTTAGTTTAGAGGCTTTTCTCGAAGTCTGTGTGTATGAACAGGCTGGTGTCACTGCCATTTTGCAGATGGGGAAACTGAGTCTTCGAAAGAGGGAATGAGTCACACTATCAGTCAGTGGCTGAGCCAGGACTAAATTCTCAAACTTCTTATTCTAGTGTTCTATCTACCCTTTCTATCACCTATTCTTAAATTCAGCACAAGGAAAAAATGGTCTGGTCTCATTTACCTGTAAGAAAAGCAATAATCAAGGACCCATTCACTTTCTGACTGTGATACTCTAGAAACTGTAAGGAATTGCTTTGGCTATTAGAATAAGTCTTCAGAGAGCACCAGCAGTAACCATAATGGGTCAAACATTCAATTTAGTGAGGTACAACCAAAAATATTTTTTAAAATAAGACACAACAGAAGAGGAAATATCAAAATGTATCAAACACAGTAAGCATGATTATTATTTTGTGAAATTCTGGCTTAATTACATATGGTTCAATACCCATATACACATGTGGTGGACTGTATAATGTTATTTTCCACAATTATCCCTCCTCCCCCATGCCCACATATCTCCTTGCTGAAGGATTTTTCTTCTTTCCCTATAACCAGTGGACCTAAAGGGCCCAAGAGAAGGAATTCATTTGATGTTGGGAAGGGTCAAGGGGCTTACCAGTCAAAGGAATAGAATAAGCATGAGGGACATGCCAAGCATGTGCAGTAGCTTTCAGAGCAGTTATTCAGTTTGGCTCAGTGTTTAATTCCTTACATCTTCAGAGAGCATATCTCAGGACCTGGCTACTCCTTTAGCCAAGTTCTAGAATAGCAAACTATTGGAACAGACTTGCAGAGTCACAGGCTTCCAGCAGCCTGGAAGAGCATTGCAGCATGAAGCAGGGCCATTGCAGACACACAGCCTGCAAGTCATTGTTTGTTACTATAGCAAAACCTGGCCAAGGATGGTGAAAGAGATGCATATGTGTATCAGGTTGATACAATAAAATGTATTTCTCACTGAGAGTTGGGGTAAAAAAATTTAAATCATGTCATAGAATAATCATTTGGGAACTTGATTCTTTAAAATATTAGTTTAGGAGTTCCTGCCAAGATGGAGGTTGAGGTAGAAACACTTCACTTCCTTGCACAACAAAAAGAAGTATAATAACCAATTTAAAAACAAACAGCCAGAACTGCCAGAAAATCAAATTGTATGGAACTCCAACAACCAAAGAGTTAAAGAAATAATTCATCCAGACCTGTAGGAGGAACAGAGATGGGCAGCTGGGCGGGAAGGGGGTGAGGAGTGCAAGGTGGGGCTGGCTGACTAGGAAATTGAAGATTCAAAAACTCTAGCTGTAAAATACTGTGGGTGTTGTGAAGGCAGGAGAAACTTCCAGTATCACAAGAGAGTTCATTGGGAAGTGGGGCTAAAATGGAGCCAGACAAATACATTGTTCCCTCTCTGACCCCTCTCCCACAGACAGAGAAACAACACAGCTACCTGGGTTACCCTGCCCTGGGCAATACTTAAGGCTCTGCCCCTTACAATATAACAGGTATGCCAAGACAAAGGAATATGGCCCAAATGAAAGAAGAGATCAAAACTCCAGTAAAAGAGCTAAGTGAGGAGGAGACAGACAACCTGTCTGATGCACAGTTCAAAAGAACTGTGAGCATTAGGATGCTCACAGAATAGACTGAAGTTGGTCACAAAATGAAGGAAGAAATGAAGGCTACATCAAGTGCAATAAAGAAAAAACTACAGGGAACCAACAGTGAAGGGAAGGAAACTGGGACTCAAAACAATGATTTGGAACAAAAGGAAGAAATAAACATCCAACCAGAACAGAATGAAGAAACAAGAATCAAAAAAATGAGGAGAGGCCTAGGAACCTCTGGGACAGCTTTAAACATTCCAATATCCAAATCATATGGATGCCAGAAGGAGAAGGGGAAGAGCAAGTAATTGAAAACTTATTTGAGCAAATAATGGATAATTTCTCCAATCTGGCAAAGGAAATAGACTTCCAGGAAGTCCAGGAAGCTCAGAGAGTCCCAAACAAGTTGGAGCTAAAGAAGCACACAACAAAGCACATCATAATTAAATCACCCAAGATTAAAGATAAGGGCAGAATCTTAAAGGCAGCAAGAGAAAAGGAGACAGTTACCTACAAAGGAATTCCCATAAGGCCATTAACCGAATTTTCAAAAGAAACTTTGCAGGCAAGAAGGGGCTGGTAAGTATTTGAAGTCATGAAAGGCAAGGATCTACATCCAAGATTTCTCTATCCAGCAAAGCTTTCATTTAGAATGGAAGGGCAGATTATTTTATGAAATGTTAAAGAGACTTATCTAAGAAATAGAAGATCAAAAGCTATGAACGGTAAAATGACAACAAATTCACAAGTGTCAACAACTGAACCTAAAAAGCAAAAACAAAAACTAAACAAACAACTAGAACAGGAACAGAATCACAGTAATGGAATCACATGGAGGTTTATCATTGGGGAGAAGGAGGGAGAAAATTGTGGGGGAAAAGTACAGAAAATAAGAAGCATAATTGATAGGCATAAAATAGGGAGAGCTTAAGAATGGTGTAGAAAATAAAGAAGAGGAAGAACTTGTATGTACAACTCATGGACATAAACTAAAGTTGGGGAGAATGCTAGAGGGTGGAGGGTTGCAGGGTGGAAAGGTGATAAAGGAAAGAAAAAATTGGGGCAACTGTAATAGCATAATCAATAAAATATATGTAAAAAAACAAAACAATATTAGTTTAGCTCACTTGACACATTAGGTCTTTTGATCTCTCATTTATGCTTCAATTTAATTTTTCTCCTTTTTTTTCATTAAACAGAGTTGTTTCACCCCTTAAGACTTAGACCAGTGTTTCTCAAATTATGGCATTCACAGAACAATTAATGGATTTGGGGGCATGCACAGCACCACATTAGTAAATTAAATATGTAATAATGTAGTAGCATTTACTATTTAGTGTTAACAAACTCAAATATCAATGAGAGAGATAATGTTGCAATATGCTAATAATATACACTAATATCATAGGCTAAGTAAAATATAGATAGCCACTTGCATAAGAAGTAAAATTAGCTGTAGGACAGGTGCCTCATGCACTCAGTTTGTTTTTATACCTTTTATTTTTATAAAACCATATGCATGCCAAAATATAGACCCATGCTATGGGGAAATTTCTCATTGAAGATAGGTAGCTCAGCTCACATATGATACTGAAGATAACAACCATATCACATATCACACTCAAATGCTGGAAGACTGAATATTTCACTTGGAGGATCACAACAAATGGTATCCTAATCCACTCCAGCTGTCTTCAGCTCTGGAAAATAGTTTTCTTTTAACTGTTGAAGCTTTTGGATGGGTTTTTAAGCATGCCCAATAGTATGTCAATGGTTTCCTTCATAGATAAGTTGGAGGTGAGGGGGAGAAATACACCACGCATTTGAAAAGAATTAAATTTGTAAAGACTGAGGTTTTTGTACCATAATTTGTTGTTTTTAAGAAATCCTAATGTCTTATCTTTAATAAGTAAAAATAACAACATTTCCTTGAGGTGATGAGTGTGTGTATTCAAGATTCTGAATAAGTCTCTGAAATCTGCCACTAGGAAAACTGTCTGAAATCATAGAAATAGTCTTTACTGTCATCATCAGTGTCATGAACAAATCTGTTTGTTAAATCTCATTTCTCATTTTATTTTATTTTGTATTTTTTAAAGATTTTATTTATTTATTTTTAGAGAGGGAAGGGAGGGAGATAGAGAGAGAGAGAGGAACATCAATGTGCGGTTGCTGGGGGTTATGGCCTGCAACCCAGGCATGTACCCTGGCCGGGAATCGAACCTGGGACACTTTGGTTCCCAGCCCGCGCTCAATCCACTGAGCTACACCAGCCAGGGCTTCATTTCTCATTTTAAAGTTCATCTATGCAACGTTTTCCTCAACAGCAGTGTGGAAAACTCACTTTGAAATTGCACAGTACTCTGTGAAGAGTTCAAATCAAATACATTGATTAATAGTACTCATATACATATATTACATTTTTTGTCAATATTAAATCAAGATCTGGAGACACAGTATCACTACCACTACCAGTTGTTATTGGTAAAGAGGCAGTGTTGGATTGGTGATCAGGCACAACCCTGTAATTCAAGGACCTTCCCTGATTCATGTGCATTTGGTGCTCTTACTGTGTTGATTACAACATGCAGTTTCCATTCCACTGCCTAGCTTTCAAATGACCATCAACTAAACAAAAGATCTCTTCTGTGGAAGGAAAGCTCATTGGTAAACAGAACAGAAAATCATTATGCACTTTTTTCTCTTAGGTGTACTATGCATACACTGAGAGACCTTAGTGTGTTATCCAATTGTGATGTAAGCACCTACCAAAGCACACAATAGTGCTTTATATTCCCAAGTATATTCCACTTGCATGAAACAATGGTCATCAGTTTCATTCAATAAAGGAATTGTGCTGGAAGTTCTCTTAACTCTCTCTGTAAGAATGTATCGCTAACTCTGCTGCTGTTGGCCATGAAGATGCATCTCTGCCTGATGTCTCTGTAGTGCTTGGTCTTCCCTTCTCTGTCCTTATCTATACAATGCATCAAATTCTGTACTTGCCATTTTATTCTGCATTTCTTTTTCTGAGAAAACACAATTAGTATACCAGCATGCTATTTGAAAACAATAAAAAGTATAAAATATATTATGTCACCATTATTAAAAAAATTGATAATGCAGTGAGCATTAGGCTTTCTATTGATCCAATAAAACCAAGCTTGCAGATGTTCGTCATCATACTTCTTGGACATACCTTGTTGTTTTGGCTGCCTCAGTAACCTCCTCACACATACAGGTTTTCTTGTCCCAGCAAACACAGATTCAGAATCTGTATTCAGTCCTTAGGCTTACAACTTCATCTTAAGCTGCAGAAAATACTAAAGAGTAAATAATTTTACTTTTCCTATCACTATGTTTAAGCCAGAACTATTTGTGGCCATTTATTTATTTTAGTGAATTGATGGAATAACGCGACAAAATAACAGCAAAAATGCACATGTAATAAATATAAACAATGGAACTAATGCCATACATTATTTCAGCTGACATAAAACAAAATTTACTTGGAAAAGCATGAAAATGCTTTTATGAAGCTACTAAATTGAACTCCACCACTGGTTGATCCCTGAATATTGGGATTATGACTAGTATGCTCACCTACTTTTCCATTTTCCTATCCAACCTCCTTTAGAAAGTCACCCAAGGCATCTTCACACAATACTATATTAACAGCTCCATGATATCATTTTTTTCACTTGAAAAACTGATAAATATTGAGATAAATTTCCCCTCTCAAAAAGGTCAGCTTTTGCTATTCTTGTTAATGATTTATATATTCTACATATTTTAATCAGTATTTTAAGCTATTGATGGATATTCAGAATATTCTATTTTTTATTATCTTTAAGAGGTAATTTTTTTTAAATGAAAGAAACTTAAAGGTCTACTTTTGCATGTTCCATGCTTTAGAAATCCAGGTGTACTTGTTTTTAGAAGGGAAAAAGAAAAGAAACAGGCAATGTTGACAATAATCTCCTACAAAGATAAAATGCCTGTGGCAAGTAGTCTTTGCACCAGCTACAATCTTTCTAATGTTGATCAACTGGTTTAATCTTTCTCAATGTTTAATAGAATGATGATTAGACCATATGGCAATGTATACTGAAATTAAAAATCTGCCATCAAATATTTTTGGCCTGAAATACTGTTGTGTGAGATATTTTAATCTGCCCGTGAAATTTGACACATGACATTTTTGATATTTGTATAGTTACTTGACTCAGTCAATAATGTGTAATTTAAAAAATTTATTATCACTAAAAGTACATAGGTAGTAGTTAAAATATAAACTTTGATGGCAGATTGAATTGGGTTAAAACCCTGGGTTTCCACAAATGGTATAATCTTGGTCAAAATTAACATTAACCAGTGAGCTTGTCATTTTATCTCCAACTTTTAATATATTGCCTAGAATATGGTAGGGATCTAATAAATACACAAATACTGAAATGACAAATTTTTTAATGAGGACAGTTAAGTACTTTAATATCATGGAGTAGATGTGAGAATGAAATATGATTAAGTATATAAATGAGCACAGATCTGAAAAGTAAACATTAATAACCAGTTATAATGAGAGTGACCATATCATTCATCATACAGATCTGGATGCTTCTGAGAGTGATAAAGGTGGTATTAATACCTACATAGGACAAAAGGTATAAAGTAGGATCATCTCAGTCATAGATGTATAAAATCATTGAGCTCTTACTGTTATCAGGTCATACAGGAAATTCCTTAATTATAGGTCGTTTTTGAAAACACTTGTAATGGATAAAAACAGAAGCACACAATATCTAACCCAACAATTTCCCCCTATCTACTTGCTTGGGGCATTAGAAAGAAGAAACAGTTGAAATATAACTTTTTCTGGATTCATATTTTCACATTTGTTTAAAGTTTCATTAATTAATGATATCTAACTAGATTAGACATCTCTTTCAAGATTCTTTATCACATCTCTCATGGTGATTGTTTTATTCCTTCATCTTTCATATATAGATTTCTAGCCCTGCCATCTCTAAGTAGGAAACCTCACTTTCTAGTTTGAATAATGACTTACATGTCAACCTTGGCATTTCAGCTAACATTTTATCTTCTTTGGGATCTCTCTGTAATATCTTATTGCCAATCTGCATTAGCTATTTTCTCATAGGCTCTCTAGGCTTCCTATGTGTTAACAGGCACCAAAAGAGATGTGCAACAGAGAGGCAGTATAAGTCTGATTCACTGTTAGAAGTCAGGGATAGAGTAGCTGGGGAAAAAGTTGCACACCACTGTAGGGTGCTAAAGCTTTCAGCATCTGTCAACCACACAGCAATAGCTGCATGAATAAAAATTGAACTAAAATCCTTGACACCACAGTAAACCAAGAGCCTCAAAGTGATATGATAAAAACTCCAAGTCCAGAACCTAAAGTCAGCAACTAAAAGAAGGAGAAGATAGGGATGACAAAACAAGAAAACAAACACAAGAATTAAAATACTAGGGGTTTTTGTTGTTGTTGTTGTTGTTGTTGGCAAAATTCACTCTTAAAGAAATTTATTTTACAAAAGAATCTAACAGCAACTTTAAAATATATGTTTAGTATTTTATTGTGTAAATGCACCATAGTTATTTTATCTATTCATTTACTGATGGGCACTGAGGTAGCTTCCAGCACTTTGCTATTGTAAGTTGTGCTTCTATGAACATTGGGGTACAAAGGTTATTTTGAATTAATGTTTCAGGATTCTTAGGGTATAATTCCAGCAGTGGAATTGCTGAGTCAAAATGCAATTCCATTTTTAGTTTCCTGAGGAAATTCCATACTGTTTTCTCTAGTGGCTGCACCAGTCTGCATTCCTACCCACTGTGTACTAGGGTTCCCTTTTCTCCACATCCACTCCAACACTTGTTTGTTGATTTGTGCTATACTAGAAAAACAATAAAAATGTGAGAAAATGAAAACAATACAATAATTAATAAGTAATAATACAAGAATGAATTCTTTATCAAACTCACAACTGTAAAAAAATAAAAGAAAATATAAGTATAAAAAGGCAATTTGTATCAGAAGATGGAGGTGAGATAGGTGGGAGTGGAGTCCACTTCCCCTTGTGCACAGGTGAAACACCTAGCTGATTTTCTGAGAAGGAGAGTGAACAGCTGACAGTATCCCAGCACATATGAAGATTAGAGACCAAAAATTGTAGAGGGCATTGAAAAATCAGACGGTAAGTAGACCGCTTCAGGACAATAAGGTCCATGGGACCAGCGCGTGTACCAGAGTGGCTGCAGCACCAGGCCTGGTGTTGCACTGGGTCTCCACAGAATTCTTGGGAGAGAGCTGGGTCAACAGTTCCCTCCTCTGCCAAACAAGGTTTGAGCAGCACTGGGAGGGACCCAGAAGCTGGAAGTCACAGGAGGGCAATAAGGACAAAGTGGAAAACATATAGGGGCTGTGTACACCCACTAAGATTGTGGATGCCAACTGGGGAGAGTTGGGCCGTGACAGACCCTGACTCGAATAGTTCCTGGTCTGGTTGAAGAGCTGGGCTGTGTGAGAAGCCAGGTGCTTGCTTAAAGTGGCAGGCTTGAGCAGGAGGAATTTTTCAAAATGGAAAAGAAAACAGAGGCACTCAGTGACTGTTTGGGGAATTTTCCTGTAGCAGCCACCCCGGCCTCTTGCACCCCTACCCTCACCCGACCACGCAGTGCTCCCATGGTGGTGTGGAAGGCCCTGAGCTCACACCCAAAGCCCTGGGGAAGGTGCATACCCAAACCTGCAGGACTGATGGCTCCCTGTCCTGCCATACCTGAAGGCCTGGGAAGGAGTGAACCTGACCCCGCTGCCCAGATGCACCTCCCACCCAACATTTGCACACCACTGTGCCTTGGGGTAAGCAGCAGAGAAGGCATGCACCTGCATCCACCGCGGCAGCCACAGTGGCACCCCCAACCTGCAGGGCCTACTGGCTCTCTAGAAAGAAGGTGGAGATGACCCCGCAGAGGATAACTGAAGGACTCAGGGAGTCAGCAATCCCCAGAAAGACTTAACTCAGTGCGGGGACTGAACTAGCCTGAAGGGACTCTGAGAGAACCTAGTATCTAGGACAGCAAAGAGCAAGAAGGTGGTGTGTGAACTGGCCCTAACTGGTGCACCTCAAGGACAGCACAACTGATGGACTAAAGGTGCAGGCTGGGGGCAGAAAGGCAGGCACTGGAGGCCTGACAGTGAACTGAGGAACTGGGATAGAGGCTGGGAAACTTCAAAGAGTAAAGAGTATGCTCAGGAAGGAAGAAAAGTGAAAGATATTCCCCCTCAGCCTGCTGCAGCCACGAAGACCAGCAGAACTGACTGGGCCAGTTTGAAGCCAGCATGTTTTCTTTGAAATAATTTTGTTTTCTTTTAACTTTTTCCTTCTTTCTTTCCTTCTTTCCCTTTTTATTCCTTCTTACATCCTTTTTTAAAAAAATTATTTTAATCATTGTTCAAGTACAGTTTTCTCCCTTTTACTCCCATTCCAGCCCACCCACCCATCCCTCCCACTTCACTCCCATTACCACCCTCCCCCTAGTTTTTGTCCATGTGTCCTTTAAATTTCTTCCTGTAAACCCTTCCCATTATCCCCTGAAATTCCCTCTTCTTTCCCCTCTGGTCACTGTCAGATTGCCCTCTATTTCAGTGTCTTTGACTATATTTTGTTTGTTTCATTGTTTTGTTGTTTAGGTTCCTGTTAAAGGTGAGATCATATGGTATTTGACTTTCACTGCCTGGCTTTCCAGCTCCATCCATGCTGTCACAAAGGGTAGGAGCTCCTTCTTTCTTTCTGCTGCATAGAATTCCATTGTGTAAATGTACCATAGATTTTTGATCCATTCACTTACTGATGGGCATCTAGGTTGCTTCCAGAACTTAGCTATTATAAATTGTGCTGCTATGAACATTGGAGTGGAAATGTTCTTTTGTATTGGTGTTTTAGGGTTCTTAGGGTATACTCACAGCAGTGGAATTGCTGGGTCAAAAGGCAGATCAATTTCTAGTTTTCTGAGAAAATTCCATACTGTTTTCCATAGTGGTTGTACCATTCTGCAGTCCCACCAACAGTGCATTAGGGTCCCCTTTTCTCCACAACCTCTCCGACACATGTTGTTTGTTGCTTTGTTTTTGATGGCCATTCTGACTGGTGTGAAGTGGTATCTCATTATGGTTTTAATTTGCATCTCCCTGATTGTTAGTGATATTGAACATCATTTCATGTGTCTTTAGATTTTCTGTATGTCCTCCTTGGAGAAGTGTCTGTTCAAGTCCTTTGCCCATTTTTTAATTGGGTTGCTTGTCTTCTTATAGTGGAGTCATGTAAGTTCTTTATATATTTTGGAGATTAAACCTTTGTCTGAGGTATCATTGGCAAATATGTTTTCCCATACAGTTGGTTCTATTTTTATTTTGATACTGTTTTCTTTAGCCATGCAAAGGCTTTTTATTTTGATGACGTCCCATTTGTTTATTCTTTCCTTTATGTCCCTCGCTCTAGGGCACATGTCAGTAAAAAAGTTTCTGCATGAAATATGTGAGATTGTCCTACCTACATTCTCTTCTAGGACTTTAATAGTGTCACGGTTTATATTTAAGTCTTTTATCACCTTGAATTTATTTTTGTATAAGGTGTAAGTTGGTACTCTAGTTTCATTTTTTTGCAAATAGCTGTCCAGTTCTCCCAACACCATTTGTTGAAGAGGTTATTGTTACTCCATTTTATGTTGCTGCCTCCTTTGTCAAATATTAATTGACCATAGAGACTTGGGTTTATTTCTGGGCTTTCTGTTCTGTTCCACAGGTCCATGTGCCTGTTTTTATGTCAGAACCAGGCTGTTTTGATTACAGTGGCCTTGTAGTATAGTTTAGTGTCAGGTATTGTGATTCTTCCTACTTTACTCTTCTTTCTCAAAATTGCAGCAGCTATTCGGGGTCATTTATGGTTCCATATAAATTGTTGAAGTGTTTGTTCTATGTCTGTGAAATATGCCATTGGTACTTTAATAGGTATTGCATTGAATGTGTAAATTGCTTTTGGTAGTATGAACATTTTGATGATATTGATTCTTCCAAACCATGAACATAGTATATGTTTCCATTTGTTTGTGTCTTCCTTGATTTCTTTCCTGAGTGTTATGTAGTTTTCTGAATATAGGTCTTTTACCTCTTTGGTTAGGTTTATTCCTAGGCATTTTATTTTTCTTTTTGCTATTTCAAATGCGATTTTCTTCTTGATTTCTCCTTCTGCTGTTTCATTATTGGTGTACATAAATGCCTTTGATTTCTGGATATTGACTTTGTATCCCACAGTTTTGCCAGATTCATTTATTAGGTTGATCAGCTTTTTGCCTGAGTCTGTAGGATTTTCTAAGTACACTATCATGTCATCTGCGAACAACGACAGTTTTGTTTTCTCCTTTCAAATTTGGATGCCTTTTGTTTCTTTTTCTTGTCTGATTGCTGTGGCTAAAACTTCCAGTACTATATTGAACAGAAGTGGTGAAAGTGAACAACCTTGTCTTTTTCCTGATCTTAGTGGAAAAGATTTTAATTTTTACCCATTGAGTTTAATGTTGGCTGTAGGTCTCTCATATATGGCTTTTATTATGTTGAGGACTGCTCCCTCTATTCCCATTTTGCAGAGTGTTTTTATCATAAATGGGTGCTATACCTTATCAAATGCTTATTCTGCATCTATTGATATGATCATGTGGTTTTTGCCTTTGCCTTTCTTTATGTGATATATTACATTTACTGATTTGAGAATATTGTACCATCCTTGCATCTCTGGAATGAATCCCACTTGATCGTGGTGTATGATCTTTTTAATGAATGTTTGGATGCGGTTTGCCATTATTTTGTTGAGGATTTTAGCATCAATGTTCATCAGTGATATTGGCCTGCAGTTTTCTTTCTGTGTTGTGTCTTTATCTGGTTTTGGAATTAGGATGATGTTGGCTTCACAAAAAGAGTTTGGGAGTCTTCCATCTTTTCGGATTTTTTGAAATAGTCTGTGAAGGATAGGGGTTAGCTCTTCTTTAAATGCTTTGTAGAATTCTCCTGTGAAACCATCTGGTCCAGTGCTTTTGTGTGTTGGGAGTTTTTTGATTACTGTTTCTATTTCTTTTGCTGTTATTGGTCTGTTCAGGCTTTCTGGTTATTTTTCATTCAGTTTTGTAAGATTATATTTTTCTAAAAATTTATCCATTTCTTCTAGGTTTTCAAATTTCTTGGCATACACTTCTTTATAGTAATTTCTTACAATCCTTTGTATTTCTATGGTATCGGTTGTAATCTCTCCTCTTTCATTTCTGTTGTATTTATTTGGGTGTTCTCTCTTTTTTTCTTGATGAGTCTGCTTAAAGGCTTGTTGATTTTGTTGCTCTTTTCAAAGAACCACCTTCTGGAGTTATTGATCCTTAGAATTGTGCTTTTAGTCTCTATGTCATTTCATTCTGCTCTGGTCTTGGTTATTTTTTTCCTTCTACTTGTTCTGGGCTGTCTTTGTTGTTGTTCCTTGAGTTCTTGTAGATGGAGGGCTAGGCTGTTTGTTTGAAATGTTTTTATCTTTTTTAGGTAGGCCTGTATTGCTATGAACTTTCCTCTCAGGACTGCCTTCATGTGTTCCATAAGTTTTGGGTTCTTGTGAGATCATTTTCATTTGTTTCCAGAAGCTTTCTGATTTCTTCCCTAATTTCATTCTTGACCCATTCATTGTTGAATAGCATGCTACTTAATCTCCATGATTTTGAGTGCTTTGGGTTTTTTCCCTTGGGATTGGTTTCTAGCTTCAGTCCCTTGTGATCTGAGAAAATGCTTGGTATGATTTCAATGTTCTTGAAATTGTTGAGGCTTGTTTTGTATCCTATCATGTGGTCTATCTTAGAAAGTGTTCTATGTACATTTGAAAAGAATGGGTATTTAGCTTTTCTGGGATGAAGGGCTCTGTATATATCAGTTAAGTCCATTTCATCTAGGGTATTGTTCAATGCCACAATGTCTTTGTTGATATTTTTTTGGAAGATCTTTCCATTTTTAATAGTGGGGTGTTGAGATCCCCCACTATATTTGTGTTGCTGTTAATATTTTTCTAGACGTCCTCTAAGCTTTTCTTTATATATTTGGGTGCTCCTATCTTGGGTGCATATATATTTACAATATTTATGTCTTCTTGGTGGATTTTTCCCTTGAGTATTATGAAGTGACCTTCTGGGACTCTCTTTATGGGCCTTTTTTGGAAGTCTATTTTGTCTGATATGAGTATTGCTACCCTGGCTTTTTTTTCTTGTCCACTTGCTTGAAAAATTTGTTTCCAGACCTTCACTTTCAGCTTGTGCAGGTCTCTAATCCTGAGGTGGGTTTCTTGTAGGCAGCATATGTGTGGGCCATGTTTCCTTATCCATTCAGCTAATCTATGTATTTTGATTAGAGCACTTAATCCATTTATGTTTAAGGTTATTATTGATAGGTACTTATTCATTGCCATTTATGTATGTGTCTCCCTCTCTCTCCCTCTCTCTTTTTCTTCCTTTCTTTAAAGCAGTCTCTTTAGTATCTCTTGCACAGCTGTTTTGGTGGAGGTGTATTCTTTTAGACTTCTTTTCTCTGGGAAGCTTCTTATTTGGCTTTCTATCTTGATTGAGAGCCCTGCTGGGTAAAGGAGCCTTGGTTACAGACCTCTGCATCTCATTGCTTGGAATATTTCTTGCCATTCTCTTCTGGCTTGGAATGTTTCCATTGAGAACTCAGCTGTTAGCTTTCTTGAGGCTCCCTTGTATTTTACTTCCTGTTTCACCCTTGCTGCCTTTAATATTCTCTCTTTGTCTTGAAATTTTGCCATTTTAATGATGATGTGTCTTGAGGTGAGCCTCTTTGGGTTCCTGTTGATTGGGACTCTCTGTGTTTCCTGGATTTGTGTGACTTTTTCTCTCATCAAATTATGGAAGTTTACCATCATTACTTTTTCAAATGGGTTTTCTATCCCTTGCTCTTCTTCTTCTCCTTCAGATATCCCTATTATATGGATATCTTTACGTTTCATATTGTCTTGCATTTCTCTTAATCCTCTTCATTCTTTCTGAGCCTCTTTTCCTTTTCTTGATCTTTCTGGGTGGTTTTTCTACTTTGTCCTCCAATTTGCTGATCTGGTCTTCTGCTTCATTCATCCTGCTTTTGATTCTTTCTACTGTGTTTCAGTTTAGAAATTGTATTCTTCATTTCCTCTTGGCCCTTGTTGAGAGTTTCTATTTCCTTTTTTTAATGTTGATATAATTTGCAGTGAGTTCATTGTAGCTTTCCTGTAGTTTCTGATAGCTCATTGTGAGCTCACTGAGCTTCCTGATAATCATTGCTTTGAATTCAATATCTGATATTTGAGTTGCCTCTATTTCATTTAGCATTCTTCTTGAGGCTTCCTCCTTTCCTTTCATTTGGGGATTGTCTCTTTGTCTTCCTATTGTTTGTGAGACTCTTCTTGTTAGCCTCTGTTTTTTAAATTTATCTGTTCTGGTTCCCTGTGAATATGGTGTGAACTTCTGTGGTAGAATACCTGTGAGAATCAGTGGTGCAGTCTCCTTCATGTATCCTGGTGTTCGCAGCTTCCACCTATTCTTTTTTGTGATCAGTTGGAGGAATAAGGCAAAATGGTTTAAGACAGCAAGACAGTATTCTATCATATGTACAGTAGCAGCCAGTAGAGAAGAGATGGGATATTCTTTGGCTACGTATAGTGTTAACCATGATCTTCCACTCCTCTGGCCACATTTTAGAAAGAATGGAAAGAAGATAAGACTCTTATTGGAGAGGAAAGGATTGTTGGTTGGATTTAGAAAGCAGTGAGGCTGTGGGAGGTCAGATTCTGATGTAGGGTGGGAATAAAGAGTAGTAGATAGGAATAGTGTGTAAAAGAATAGAGAACCCCCACAATAATAGAGTTCAGGAAATTGTGAAGTGGGCTGTGATTGGGAGGAGTGTTGTGTAGTATTTACAATTGTATGAACTAGGTCTTATTTACAGTAAGTAATATTAAAGCAACAATCATGTGGCAGAATCTATGAGATCTGGATAACAAGAATAAGGTTTATAGAACCTTGAGTGGTCTACTAATGGAACACAAATGAAGGACAGTTAATTATCAATACACTGTGAATGAGGTAATGGGGAAAACCTATCAAATGACAGTATAACCAGCCATGCAGAAGATTATACAGAAATAAAAAAATACCAAAATACTATTAAAATTTTAAAATGTCAGAAAAGTGAGAAAAAGATAATACAAATTTGCAGTAACTTGCAGGATCAAAAAAGAAAAACAAGTGGGGGGAAGCACAAGATGGAATGTAGGAGAAATAAATTTGGAGTAGAAGGAATAATACTATGATGAAAGGAAGATAAACATAAGGAATTGAGTGATATAAAAAGAATAAGAATTAAAAAATAAAAAGTCACTTAAAAAACTGAAGTCAAAAAAAGTCACTGAATCTCACAGGTCTTCTGCCATAAAATGTCACACCATAAACCCAGGAGCCACAACAGATCGATTTAAAAAGCAGAGGATAACAAGAAGAGTCTCACAAACAATAGGAAGACAAAGAAACAATCCCCAAATGAAAGGAAAGGAGGAAGCCTCAAGAAGAATGCTAAATGAAATAGAGGCAACTCAAATATCAGATATTGAATTCAAAGCAATGATTATCAGGAAGCTCAGTGAGCTCACAATGAGCTACCAGAAACTACAGGCAAGCTACAATGAACTCACTGCAAACTATATAAACATGAAAAAAAGGAAATAGAAACTCTCAACAAGGGCCAAGAGGAAATGAAGAATACAATTTCTAAACTGAAACACAGTAGAAGGAATCAAAAGCAGGATGAATGAAGCAGAAGACCAGATCAGCAAATTGGAGGACAAAGTAGAAAAAAACACCCAGAAAGATCAAGAAAAGGAAAAGATGCTCAGAAAGAATGAAGGGATTAAGAGAAATGCAAGACAATATGAAACATAATGATATCCATATAATAGGGATATCCGAAGGAGAAGAAGAAGAGTAAGGGATAGAAAACCCATATGAAAAAGTAATGATGGAAAACTTCCATAATTTGATGAGAGAAAAAGTCACACAAATCCAGGAAACACAGAAAGTCCCAATCAACAGGAACCCAAAGAGGCCCACTTCAAGATATATCATCATTAAAATGACAAATTTCAAGACAAAGAGAGAATCTTAATGCCAGCAGAGAAAAACAGCATGTAACACACAAGGGAGCCCCAGTGATACTAGCAATTGACTCTCTCAACAGAAATATTACAAGCCAGAGGGAATGGCAAGAAATATTTCAAGTATTGAAAAGCAAAGGCCTGAAACAAGAGACTACTCTATCCAGCAAGGTTCTCAAGTAAACTGGAATGACATATAAGAAGTTTCCCAGACAAAAGAAGCCTCAAACCATACATCTCCACTAAACCAGCACTGCAAGATATGCTAAATGGAGTGCTTTAAGAAGAGGAAGAAAAACAGTGACAGAGAAAGGGACAAAGGTACAAAGGGAATAAAATGGCAGTGAATAAGTACCTATCAATAATTACCTTAAATGTTAATGCATCAAATGTTCCAATCAAAACACACAGAGTAGCTGAATGGATAAGAAAACATGACCCACATATATACTGCCTACAGTAGACATACTTCAGAACAAAATACCTACAGAATGAAAGTGAAGGGCTGGAAATAAATATTCTATGCAAACAGACAAAAAATGCCAAGATAGCAATATTTATATTTGACAAAATAGACTTCAAAACAAAGGCCATAAAAAGAGATGCAGTAGGACACTTCAATATACTCAAGAGAAGAATCCATCAAGAATACAGAAACATTGTAATAGGTATGTATCCAAAATAGGAGCACCCAAATACATAACAAACATTTTGGAGGACTTCAAGAAGGATATAAACAACAACACACTTACACTAGAGGACTTTGACACCCCACTGTCAAAAATGGATAGACCTTCAAGAAAAAAAAATGAACAAGAATATTGTGGCATTAAACAATGCCCTAGATGAAATGGACTTAACTGATATATATATATATATCATCCCAAAGGAGCAAAATACACATTCTTTTCAAATGCTCATGGAATATTTACAAAGATAGACCACAGGATAGGACACAAAACAAGCCTCAACAATTTCAACAAAATTGAAGTCATACCAAGCTTTTCTCTGATCACAAGGGACTGAAGCTAGAAACCATCCCCAAGGGAAAAAACCCAAAGCACTAAAAATCATAGAGATTAAGTAGCATGCTATTCAACAATGAATGGGTCAAGAATGAAATTAGGGAAGAAATCAGAAAGCTTCTGGAAACAAATGAAAATGATCTCACAAGAACCCAAAACTTATGGAACACAGTGAAGGTAGTTCTGAGAGGAAAATTCATAGTAATACAGGCCTACCTAAAAAAGATAAAAACATTTCAAACAAACAGCCTAGCCCTCCATCTACAAGAACTCAAGGAACAACAACAAAGACAGCACAGAGCAAGTAGAAGGAAAAAAATAACCAAGACCAGAGCAGAATGAAATGACATAGAGACTAAAAGCACAATTCTAAGGATCAATAACTCCAGAAGGTGGTTCTTTGAAAAGAGCAATGAAATCAACAAGCCTTTAAGCAGACTCATCAAGAAAAAAAGAGAGAACACCCAAATAAATACAACAGAAATGAAAAAGGAGAAATTAGAAATACAAAGGATTCTGTGATACCACAGAAATACAAAGGATTTTAAGAAATTACTATGAACAAGTATATGCCATATGCCAAGAAATTTGAAAACCTAGGTGAAGTGGATAAGGTTCTAGAAAAATATGAACTTCTAAAACTGAATGAAGAAGAAGAAGAAGAAAGCCTGAGCAGACTAATAATGGCTGATGAAATCAAAGCAGTAATCAAAAATCTCAGAGCACACAAAAGCCCTGGACTGGATAGTTTCACAGGAGAATTCTACAAAGCATTTAAGGGAAAGCTAACCCCTATCCTTCACAGATTATTTTAAAAAATTCAAGAAGATGGGAGACTCCCAAACTCCTTTATAAAGCCAGCATCATTATAATCCCAAAACCAGATAAAGACACAACAAAGAAAACTACAGGCAAATATTGCTGATGAACATAGACTCTAAAATCCTCAGCAAAATATTGGGCAACCACATCTAGCAATATATTAAAAACATCATACGTCGTGATCAAATAGAATTCATCCCAGGGATGCAAAGATGGTACAATATTCACAAATCAATAAACATAATACAAAACAATACATAAAACAAAATGAAAGACAAAATCACATGATCATATCAATAGATACAGATAAAGCATTTGATAAGGTAGAGCACCCATTTTGATGAAAAAACTCAGCAAAGTAGGAATAGAGGGAGCATTCCTCAACATAATAAAAGCTATATATGAGAAATCTACAGTCAACATCATACTCAATGAACAGAAAGTAAAATCTTTCCTACCAAGATCAGGAACAAGACAAGGATGTCTGCTTTCACCACTTGTATTCAATACAGTTTGTAAGTCCTAACCACAGCAATCAGAGAAGAAGAAATAAAAGGCATCTGAAGTGGAAAGGAGGAAGTAAATCTGTCATTGTTTGCAGATGACATGATAGTGTACATAGAAAACCCTACAGACTCCACCAAAAAACCACTTGATCTAATAAGTGAGTTTGGCAAAACAACAGGAAACAAAGTTAATATTCAGAAATTAAAGCCATTTTTGTACACCAACAATGAAATATCAGAAATAGAAATCAGGGAAAAAATCCCATTTGCTATGGCAACATGAAAAATAAAATACCTTGGAATAAACCCAACTAAGGAGGTAAAGACCTACACTCAGAAAACTTCACAACACTGCAGAAGGAAATTAAGGAAGACACATAATGGAAGCATATGCCATGTTCATGGATTGGAAGAATTAACATAAAATGTCTATATTACCCAAAGCAATTTATAGATTCAACACAATGCCTATTAAAATGTCAATGACGTATTTCACATATATAGAACAAACACTTCAAAAATTTACATGGAACCACAAAAGACCCTGAATAGCTGCAGCAATTTTGAGAAAGAACAAAGTAGGTGAGATCACTATACCTACCATCAAACTATATTACAGGGGCATGGTGATCCAAACAGTTGGTATTGGTATAAGAACAGACACATAGATCAATGGAACAGGATAGAGAACCCAGAAATAAACCCAAGTCAGTGTGGTCAATTAATATTCAACAAAGGGGCAGAAGCATAAAATGGAGTAAAAATCGCCTCTTTAAAAAATGGTGTTGGGAAATCTGGACAGCCACATGCAAAAAAGTGAAACTCGACTACCAACTTACACCATACACAATAATTATCTCAAGATGGATAAAAGACTTACATATAAGTTGTGATAACATAAAAGTCCTAGAGAAGAAGATAGGTAGGAAAATCTCAGATATTTCATGCAGAAATATTTTCTTCGATATGTCCCCTAGAACAAGGGACATAAAGGAAAGAATAAACAAATGGGACTTCATCAAAATAAAAATGATTATGGCTGGCTAAAGAAAACATTGGCAAAATTCAAAGGGAACCAGCTTATGGGAAAACATATTTGCCAGTGGTACTTCAGACAAGGGTTTGATCTCGAAAATATATAAAGAACTCACCTAACTCCACACCAGGAAGACAAACAATCCAATTTAAAAATAGGCAAAGGACGTGAACAGACACTACTCCAAGGAGGACATACAGAGGGCTCAGAGACATATGAAAGGATGCTCAGCATCACCAGCCACCAGGCAGACGCAAATTAAAACCACAGTGAGATACCACTTCACACTGGTCAGAATGGCTATCATATACAAACTGACAAACAATTAAGTGCTGGTAGGGTTGTGGAGAAAAGAGAACCCTAGTACACAGTTGGTGGGAATGCAAACTGGTACAGCCTCTGTGGAAAACAGTACGGAATTTCCTCAAGAAACTAAAAATGGAATTGCCTTTGGACCCAGCAACTCCACTGCTGGGATTATACCCTAAGAATCCTGAAACACTAATTCAAAAGAACCTATGCACCCCAATGTTCATAGCAGCACAATTTACAATAGCCAAGTGATGAAAGCAGCCAAGGCAATGCCCATTGGTAAATGTGTGGATCAATAAACCATGGTATATTTACATAATGCAGAAAAAAAGGAGCTCCTACCCCTTGCAACAACATGGATGGAACTGGAAAGTATTATGAAATACTTAGTACTAAGTATTTAGTACTTAGTGCTTTAAGACAAATGGTGAAAAACAAATACCATGTGATCTTACCTATAAGTGGAACCTAATTAACAAAAGAATTTGGCAAGCAAAATATAGCCAGAGACCTTGAAATGAACAACAAACTGATAGTAACCAGAGTGGAAGGGAGAGGGAAATAACATGGGAAAGAAGGGAAAGGGACATAAATGAACATGAATGAGGGACCCATGGATGAGCCAAGGGGAGGGTGGGACTGGGGGTGGGAGGTGGTCATTGATAGGGCAGGGGAAAGTGATGGTGGGAGAATGGACACAACTGTATTTGAACATCAATAAAAGGGGGGGGCGGAGCAGAGGTATTTATTGGCAAAATTTCAGCAAAATTCTTTGGATAATATTTAGACTAGATGAAAAATTTTGTATCATGATTTAGTATAATAGTTGCATTTTGAAAAACAATATATGTTTAGAATAGTTAAAGAGAAAAATAAATGAATAAAGAGACATTAAAACAGATTATGTTACATAGACTAGGAGAAAAAAGAAACAATGATAACTAAAGAAACTGATGAAATATATCAGTAAATTTAAGAGGGCAGTTTGGTTAATTAAACTGTGATAAGGTAGAGGATAGAAGTAATAAAAACTTTATATTTGTTTAAAATATTTATACTTTAATAAGTATGTGGGAAAAAAGGTTGCTACTAAAACTAAAGAATATGCTTCTGTATATGTTTTCTACTACTGTATGACAAATTACCACAAAGTTAGTTGCTTAAAATAAATACATTCAGTATTTCAGAGTTTTTGTGGGTCAGCAGTCAGGGCACTGGTTAGGTGGGTCTTCTATGCTCAGTGTCACAGGTCTGTAGTCAAAGTGTTTGCTAAGCTGTGTACTCATGTGAAGCTTGAGAGGGAAAGATGCAACCTCTAAGCTCCTTTGGGTTGCTGGCAGAATTCATCTTCTGGAAGCTGAAAGACTGATATCTTGGTGTTCTTACTATCTACTGTCTCAGGACTGGTCTCAGCTTCTGAGGGCATTCTCTGGTCCTTGCATGAGGCCCCCTTCATGGTCAGTTTACACAGTGACTATGTGGTTTTGCAAGGCCAGTAGAAGAATCTCTATGACTGGTTTTGACACCTAGACATGAATTTAAAGGCCTTGTGTGATTACAGAAGGCCCAACCAGGATAACCTCCCTCTTGATTAGCTTAATGTCAGTTGATTAGACACCTTAATTAAGCCTGAAGAATCTCTTCACCTTTGTCATCTGTGTAACTTAATCACTGGCATGCTGTTCCATCATGCTCCCCAGTCCTCCCCATAGTACAGAGGAGAAGATTACAAGGTGGATACACCAGAAGATGGGAATCTTAGGGGTGTTAACTTAGAAATAAAAGGCCAAAGTAAAAGGCTACAAACATTTATTTGAGATCCAAAAAATTGCTATTCTAGAAGCACTGATTCAGGCAGAAACCCAAATAGTGCTCAGATTAGGAGGCCAAGGGAAGGGGTATTTATGAAAAAGGGAAGGGGAACATTTACATGAATAGAAGAATGGAATTTCTCTAGATGCAGAGAAGCTAACATAGTCATGTTATTTCTGAAATATGATTTTAATATTTAGTCCTGTACTCATTATATCAACTTTTCTTGTTATCTTTGCAAATAGTTGTTTCAGATACAAAGCTACTTTAGGCCTAATCCAAAGGTTATTTTGCCCAGTTTTAACATACCCTGGGTTTGAGAAATAAGACCTGCAAGGCAATTCCTTTGGGATGGCAGCTCTGTCCCCACTTTAAAGAAGTGGCTCTGTTTATATTATTTTTATTGGGGCATCTTAGAATTCTGCTTACCACATTATGCTCTCTGACCATGAACAACTCACACCATTCCCAAATACAACATTTATTCACCCACCCATGGTTCCTCCACTTCTCACCCTATTATAGCATCAGCTCATGGTACACAAATAGGAAAAAAAAATTAAAAAGAAATATAGTAAATTGTATCAACTGAGAGAGAAATTAAAAATAAAAATATAAATGATAAATGAAAGATACAAATAGGATTGTAGAAAGAAATAAACCAATTACCACAACAGATATAAATAATTGAAATTCACTTAAATATATATATAGATTTTCCAAATATGTAAAAATACAAAATCCAGCTATATGTTTCTTGTAATAAGAAAACAAAAAAAAAAGAAAGAAAATGGCAGAGTAGCTGGAAGCTCTGTCCGCTTGCTCTCAGCCCTGGTCTTACAGTTAAACCACAGAGCAATCAACTCGAAAATCCAGCTGAGTGTGAAAGAGAGCATTTATGAGTGAGCATGGGTGTACATGGGCAAGTGTGCAGGTATGTGTGAGAATGTGGCCTGGGCTCTCCTGATGGAGCAGTTGTCATTCCTACCACTGCCCAGCCTGGGCACTTCTGGCTATGCAGATTTGAGGTGGGAGCCATTTTGTGGAACTTAAAATATCATCTTCTGGCAAAAGCCTCCAGAGTGCTCATACCTGGCACCCAGACTTGTCTCTGTACCTCTACCTCAGGCAGCGCTGCGCACCCCACTGCTGCCAGGACCCAGGATCCAGAGACTGTGGTACTTACTGAAGACAGACCTGTTGCCTCCCTTGTTAATGCAAGACATAATGGAAACTGAAAAGTCAAAAAAGTCTTACTGAGAAGGCTGCAGATTGGCCCACAGGCAGGGAGTGCTGGGGTAGAATGAGGCAGTTGGGGCAAGGGTGAATGCAGAGGCTACTGGGAGCACAGCTGTGGAAACTTGAGGCAGAAACTCAAAAGAGGGAGCAGTATGAGTTCCCTGCTACCATCCTGTGTTCTAATATTGCTGCTGGACTCTTCCCTTCCTTTCCCCACTCCATCAGGACGATATGAGAGTTGAAAGAAGACAGTGCATACAGGATATAATTTATTGATTTAGAACAGAGTGGAAGAGGTGTCAGTATAGAGAGAAGCATGGGTAGAATAGGTGGCCTCCTGTATGCTCCCTGACTAGATATTCAACCCAATCTAGACGCCTTCTCAGAGCAGAAAAGGTCATGGAAGGGGCTGAATGCCTCAGTCAGCCAGATCCGGGAAAATTTCTCTTCAATAAGTGGGCTTTCTGCATTTGGGGGAGACACACTGTTGGAGACAAACCCACCATCTTTTTTTTTCCTGTCCCTTAAAGGAGCAAAGCACAAGTTTGGTGTTTGTGGCTACTTTCCTTGGGCACCGGCGAAGGGAGAGTGGGGCAGCCCAGCCTGGAGTCATGTGAGGAGAGTCTGGAGTGAAAGGAACTTGGGAGACACTTGGGGGAGTGGCTGTGGGAATATTGGGACCCAGATATACCAGAGCTCCACAGCAGCCATCTTGAGAACAGCTAGCTTCTCCCAGGGGAAAATCAATGACCTTATCCTGTGGGATACCGCTTCATCCACCCTCTGGAAAATCTCCTCACCACAGCCTTTGAAAACCTGTTTGCTCCTCTCAGCATATTTTATTTTGGTCTTGTTTCAGTTTTGCTATGTCTGGGTTTTGTGTTTTATTTGTTTATTTGTTCCTGTCTTCTCTCTCATCTTGCATCTTATCTCTTGTTGAGGAGACAACAACATAAACATACTTAGGGGTTATCAGAGTCTGATGATAGGTCGCAGCCAACCCATACACTATCCTGGAAAACAGACTGGGACTACCCTGTCATGGGAGAGACACAGACACACTTTTCTGACATCTGGCAGACCAAAAATCTGGGCTCAGGAACCCTAATACTTGACTGGCCTGCCAAGAATTAGGGAAATAATCCTGGACAGACTCAGACTAGTGGCTCAGAGGAGAGGGAAAGAACCCACTATCTTCCTTGAAGTCTGAAAGGTACCTGGCATGGGAGATCCAGGAATCACAGCACCTTGTTTCTGCCAGAATCCATCTCAGAAATAGTATGGTCTCCAACTAGTCTAAGATTGACAGCAGGTCAGCAGACAGAGACTGGCAGAGGTAGATCCTGTGACAATTTGGAACAAATACTGACACACCCCTGGACCCAGTGCTAATAGCCAGCTTTGCAGAGCAGCTTAGCCCAACCTGGGAGCTGCCAAGTCTGGAGGAATCTACCAAAAACTGCAGATCATCTGTAGCTTCAAAAAGGCAGCTGAGGGCCAGACATGGACAGCACCTGACATTGGCTTACACCAGACTCAGACATCAAAGTGGTATCCAAATGGAGAAACCAGAAGGCAAGATCTAAATTGTGCTAAGACAAATCCACTTGGTTCTTTTTTCAATATCTTAGCTATTTTTTTATTTTCGTAAGTTTTTAAATTATTTTTTATCTATTTTTCTTTTATTTTTGATGCTCTAATTTTTCTTTCATATCTCTTATTCTACTCTTATTTTTAGGTCTCCACTGTTCCCTTCTACTCTGCATTTATTATGTTTGTTAACTTTACTGATTCTTTTTCCCAGTTTTTCTCTTTCAATTAATTATGAGTAGTATTTCTCCTACCCTTTGTCTTCTCACAATCACTTTTCTTTCCTTTGGTCTTCCCATATTCTCTTTCCCTTTCCCCTCTCTTAACTATTCCATTTCTCATTTAACTTCTATTATTCTTTGCTCCATATGGAGCAGACCAAAAATCTGGGCTCAGGAACCCTAATACTTGACTGGCCTGCCAAGAATTAGGGAAATAATCCTGGACAGACTCAGACTAGTGGCTCAGAGGAGAGGGAAAGAACCCACTATCTTCCTTGTGCAGGGGTTTTGCTTGTTTTGGTATTGTTTTGCATTGTTTGGTTTGCTTTGTTTTGCCAGCACCTATATAACATCATAAAACACATGGTGGAGATTGAAGCTCTTAGCCAGCCAGAGGGAGGGAAGTTCCAACCAATGACTGAGCCAGTAATAAGCGAGACTCAAATACAAGGAGAGAGTCTACATAACCCTTACAGAGCTCATTCCTAGATTATCCAGTTCAGGAGATAAAGGAGTCTGTACTGCTGGGTCCCACAAGACTCCTAACACATAAGGCCACTTTGCAGAGAGACAAAGCAAATCAATCCAATACATAGAAACAAACACAAAGAGACAACTAAAATTGGAAGACAAAGAAGCAACCTCCAAACAAAAGAAAAGGAGGAATATCTAGAAAAAGCATGAAGCAAAACTGAAGCAAGTGACTTATTAGACAAAGAGTTCAAGACCACAGTTATAAGAATGCTTAAGGAAGGAACTTAGCAAGAACTACAAGGAAATTAGTGGGATCTACATCAGCATAAAAAAAGGGTATAGAAAACTTGAACAATAACCAGTTAGAAATGAAGAATGCAATAACTGAAATGAAGAACACTCTAAAAGGAATTAAGAGAATATTAGACAAAGCAGAGGATCAATCAGAGACTTGGAAGACAAGGTAAAAAAAAAAACACACAGTCATCTTCTGGCAAAGATGGAGGTGTAAGTAAGTACACTCTGCCTCTATGCACAACTGAAAGAAGAACAACAAATTTAAAAACAAACAAAAAATTAACCAGATCAGCCAGAAAATTGAACCGTAGGGAAGTCTTATAACCAAGGAGTTAAAGAAGGAGCATTCATCAGATTGGCAAGAAGGTCAGAGACAAGCAGCTGGGGTGGGAGGATGCATGGCAAGGCAATAGCTGGATGACCAGGAGGGCAAGGTGTCACTGGTGGACCAGGACAGAACAGACAGCAGCTGGTGGGCTGGGTGGTCCCACCTTTGTGGGCAGATAAACTGGGAGGAAAAACTGGGAAGCAAAATAGACCATGCAACCCAGGGTTCCAGCATAGGAAAAGAAAACCTCAAAATCTATGGCTGTAAAAAACCTGTGTGGGGTGTGGCAGCAGAAGAAACTCCCAGCCTCATAAGAGAGTTTTTTGGAGAGACCCATGGGTTTCTAGAACATACACAAACCCACTCACCTGGGAGTTAGCTCCAGAAGAACCCAATATGCTTATGGGTAGTGAGGGAAGTGACTGAGCCAGCCAAGAGCTGAGCAAGTAACATTGTACCCTCTCTGACCAATCCCCCACATAAGCACCATAATTCAGGGAAGCAGATGACCAACCCTGGCAAATACCTAAAGCTCCACACATGACAACATAACAGGTGTGCTGAGACAAAAAAAAATATGGCCCAAATGAAAGGAGAGATCATAACTCCAAGAATAGACCTAAGCAATGAAGAGAGAGCCAATGAATCAGATGCAGAGTTCAAAACAATGGTCATTAGGATGCTCGCAGAAATGGCTGATTATGGTCACAAAATAGAGGAAAAAGTGAATGCCATGCAAAGTGAAATAAAGGAAAATATACAGGGAATCAACACTGAAGGAAAGGAAACTGGGACTCAAATCAATGATTTGGAGCAGAAGGAAGAAATAAACATTCAACCAGAACAGAATGAAGAAACAAGAATTAAAAAAAAAAATGAGGAGACGCTTAGGAACCTCCAGGACAACTTTAAACTTTCCACCATCTGAGTCATAGAGGTGCCAGATGGAGAAGAGGAAGAGCAAGAAATTGAAAACTTATTTGAAAACATAATGAAGAAGACCTTCCCCAATCAGGTGAAGGAAATTGACTTCCAGGAAGTTCACAGAGACCCAAACGAGTTGGTGCTGAGGAAGCACACACCAAGGCACATCATAATTATATCACCCAAGATTAAAGATAAGGAGAGAATCTTAAAAGCAGCAAGAGAAAAGGAGACAGTTAACTCCAAAGGAGTTCCCATAAGACTATCAGCTGATTTCTCAAAAGAAACTTTACAGGCAAAGAAGGACTGGAAAGAAAGACTGGAAAGAAGTATTTGAAGTCATGAAAGGCAGGGACCTACATCCAAGATTACTCTATCCAGCAAGGCTATCATTTAGAATGGAAGGACAGATAAAATGCTTCCCAGATAAGTTCAAGTTAAAGGAGTTCATCATCACTAAGCCCTTATTATATGAAATGTTAAGGGGACTTATGTAAGAAAATGAAGATCAAATATATTAATGGTAAAATGATAACAAACTCACAACTATCAACAACTGAACCTAAAACAAAACAAAACAACAAAACTAACTAAGCAACTAAACAACTAAAACAGGAAAAGAATCACAGAAATTGAGATCATATGGAAAATTATCAGTGGGGAAGAAGAAGGGGAAGATGGGGAAAAAGTTACAGGGAATAAGAAACATAAATGGTAGGTACAAAATAGATAGGGGGGTGTTAAGAATAGTATATAAAATGGAGAAGCCAGAGAACTTATAGGTGTGACCCATGGACTCTAACTAAGGAGGGGAATGCTGGTGGGAGGGGGCATGGAGGGTCGAAGGGAATAAAGAGGAGAAAAAATGGGACAACTTTAATAGTATAATTAATAAAATATACCTAAAATACATTCAGAACAAAATAAAAAAAGAGAAAAAAATGAAGATAGTCTAAGGGAGCTTTGGGAAAACAAGAAACATAATAATATTTACATCATAGGGATACCAGAAAGAGAAGAAAAGGAGCAAGTGATAGAAAACCTGCTTTAAAAAATAATGACAGAAAACCTCCCTAACTTGGTTAGCAAAAAAAAGTCACACAAATCTAAGAAGCAGAAAGGGTTCTAATCAAGATCAACCCAAAGAGGTCCACTCAAAGACAGTTACAATCAAATGGCAACATTTAAAGACAAAGAGAGAATTTTAAAGACAGCAAGGGAGAAACAGCTAGAAATATACAAGGGTGATCTGACAAGGTTTTCAGGTTATTTTTCAATTGAAATACTACAAGCCAGAAGGGATTGGCACAAATATTCTAAGTGAGAAAAACAAGGACCTGCAACCAATACTACTCTATCCAGTAAGGCTTTCATTTAAAATGGAAGGCAAAATAAGAGCTTCTCAGACAAAAGAAGGCTAAAAGTGTACATGTCCACCAAGCCAACCCTGCTAGGAATGCTAAAGGAACTGCTTGAAGAAGAAGAAGAAGAAGAAGAAGAAGAAGAAGAAGAAGAAGAAGAAGAAGAAGAAGAAGGAGGAGGAGGAGGAGGAGGAGGAGGAGGAGGGGGAGGAGGAGAAGGAGAAGGAGGAGGAAGAAGAAGGAGGAGGCGGAGGAGGAGAGAAGGAGGAAGAAGAAGGAGAAGAAGGAGAAGGAGAAGGAGAGAGGAACACAGGTTAAAGGGGAAATATGGCAATGAACAATTACATATCAATAATAACATTAAATGTAAATAGAATAAATGTGCAATCAAAAGGCACAGCGTTGCTGAGTGGATAAGAAAACAGGACCCACACATATGCTGCCTACAAGAGACCCACCTCAGAACAAAAGATCTACACATACTGAAAGCGAAGGAATAAAAAACATATACCATATAAATGGACATGAAAAAAAGCTGTGGTGGCAGTATTTATCTCAGAAAAAAATAGACTTCAGAACAAAGGCCATAAAAAGAGACAAAGAAGGTCATTTCATAAGACTTAAGGGAACAGTCCAGCAAAAGGATAGCACTCTTATAAACATATATGCACCCAATATAGGTGCACATAAATATATAAAGCAAATATTAGAACACGTTAAGAAAGAGATAAACAGCAATATAGTCATTGTAGGGGACTTTAACATCCCACTGTTGACAATGGATACATGTTCCAAACAAAAACATCAACAAAAATATTGCATAATTAAATGACATTCTAGATTAAATGAACTTAATTGATGTTTATAAAACATTTCACCCCAAAGAAGCAAAATACACATTCTTCTCAAATGCACATAGGTCATTCCAAAGATAGATCACATGGTAGGACACCAAACAAGCCTTAACAAATACAAGAAAACTGAAATCATATCAAGCACCTTCTTGGATCACAACAGTTTGAAACTAGAAACCAACCTCAAGATAAAAACTCAAAAACATTCACATAGATGGAGTTTGAATAACAGGTTATTAAATAGTGAATGGGTTAACAATGAGATCAAGGAAGGAATCAAAAAGTATCTGGAAACAAATGAAAATGAACTCACAACACCCCAAAACCTATAAGGCACAGCAAAGATAGTCTTGAGAGGGAAGTTCAGAGCAGTACAGGCTTGCCTAAAAAATATAGAAAAATCTCAAATAAACAACCTAACCCTACAATGGAAAGAACTAGAGGAACAGCAACAAACAAAGCTCAGAGCAAGTAGAGAAAGGAAATAATCAAGATCAGAGCAGAATTAAATGACATGGAGACAAAATAATTCAAAGGATTAATAAATCCAGGAGCTGTTTTTTGGAAAAGAAAAAGATAAACAAAATTGACAAACTATTAACCAGACTCATCAAGAAAAAGAGAGAGAGATATACAAAAAAACTTACTGTCAACACTATACTCAATGGGCAAAAACTAAAAACATCTCTCTTAACATCAGGAACAAGACAAGGCTGTCTGCTTTCACCACTCTTATTCATCATAGTACTGGAGGTCCTAGCCACAACAATCAGTCAAGAAAAAGAAAAAAAGCATCCAAATTGGATAAGAGGAAATAGAAATACAATTATTTGCAGAAAACCTGATAGTGTACATAGGAAGCCTGATAGTCTCCACAAAAACACTTCTCAACCTCATAAGTAAATCCAGAAAAGTAGTGGGATACAATGCCAATATTCAGAAATCTGTGGCATTTTTGCACACCAACAATGAACTGTGAGAAAGAAATTTTTTAAAAATCTCATTTGATATAGCAACAAAAGGAAAATAAAGTACCTATGAATATATTTAACCAAGGAGGTAAAACACCTTTACTCAGAAAACTATAGAACACTGAAGAAAGAACTTGAGGAAGATACAAATAAATGGAAGGATATACTGTGTTCATGGGTTGGAGGACTCAACATTGTTAAAAAGTCCATACTACCTAACGCAATCCATAAATTTAGTGCAATTTCTATTAAAAACCAATGGCATATTTCACAAATATATAACAGATATTTCAAAAATTTATATGGCACCAAAAAATGCCCCAAATAGCCACAGCAGTCTTGAGAAAGAAGAAAAAAGCTGGATGGATCACAATACCTGATATCAAACTATACTGTAAGTCCACTGTAATCAAAATGTCTAGTACTGGCATAAAAATGGACACATAGATTGAGGGAACAGAATAGACAGTTCAGAAATAAACCCATGTCTCTATGGTCAATTAATATTTAATGAAGGGGGCATGGGCATAAAATTAAGTAAAAATAGCCTCTTCAATAAATGGTGTTGGGAGAACTGGACTGATACATGCAAAAAATGAAACTAGACCACCAACTTATACCATATTCCAGGAAAAAGTCAAAATGGATAAAAGACTTAAATTTAAGTTGTGATACTATAAAAGTTCTGGAGAAAAACATAGGCAGTAAAGTTTCAGATATCCTACATAGCTATATTCTTGATGGCATATCTCTTAAAGCAAGAGAAATAGAGGAAAAATAAACAAATGGGACAGCATCAAATTAAAATGCTTTTGCACAGCTAAAGAAAACATCAATAAAATGAAAAGGAAGCTGACTTTATGGGAGAACATATTTGCCAATGATAGATCAGACAAGGGTTTAATCACCCCAAAATATAAAGAACTCACATGATGCAACATCAGGAAGGCAAACAATCCAGTTAAAAAAGGGGTAGAGGACCTGAATAGACACTTCTCCAAGGAGATCATAGAGATGACCCATAGGCATATGAAAAAAGGTTGAACAAAATTATTCCTTAGAGAGATGCAAATTACAGTCACAATGAGATACCATCCTGCACCTGTCAGGATGGCCATCACCAGTAAATCAACGAACAACAAGTGTTGGCTATAAAGCATATCCCTTTTGCACTGTTAGTGGGAATGCAAACTGGTGCAGCCACTGTGGAAAACAGTATGGAATTTCCTCAGAAAACTAAAAATGGAACTGTTTTGTGACCTAGTGATTCCACTGCTGGGAATATACACTAAGAATCCTGAAACACCAATTCAAAAGAACCTATGCAACCTGATGTTCATAGTAGTGCTATTTACAATAACCAAGTGTTGGAAACAATCTAAGAGCCCATCAGTAGATGAGTGGATTAAAAAATTGTGGCCCAACTACACAGTGGAATATTATGCAGCATAAAGAAAGAAGAAAGAATTCATACCTTTTTCAACAGCATGATGGAACTGGAGACTATTATGCTAAGTGAAATAAGCCAGTTAGTGAAAGACAAATGCCATATGATCTCACTTATAACAGGAATTCAATGAACAAACTGAAGTAATGAGCAAAACAGAACCAGAGACATGGAAAGAGGCAACAGACTGAAAGCTGACAGAGGAAAGGAGATGGGGGAGGGGAATGGTAAAAGAAGGGGAAGGAGGTAGTCCTAGAACACATATGAATTACCCATGGATGTGGACAACAGTGTGGGGAAGTACTGTGGGATCAGTGGGAGGGGTCGTTGAAGGAGGGAAAAGGGGGGAAAATTGGGACAACTATAGAATAAACAAGAATAAGAAAACATGGCAAGATGGAAAGTAAGGAAATTAAAATATGCCAGTAAAATGATAACTTCTCCATATCTGGGGTTATAATATAACATTAGACAAAATAGAACTTAAGTTCCAAATATTATTGAGGATAAAAAAGAGTACTAACAATAATAACACAAGAAATAACTTCCCCAGAGATAAAATAATCACTAATTTATACACATCTAACAACATTGCTTAAAATATATATAAAGGCAAATTGAAATGTGACCTTTTTTATTGAGATATAATTGATATATAACATTATATAAGTTCCAGGTGTACAACATAATGACTCAGTAGTTGCATACATTGCAAAATTATCACAACAATAAGTTTAGTTGTGGCAGATACTGGCCAGCAGTATCCATCTCTGCTGTGGACGTTCGTTGAAACACGAGGAAAACATACACAGAGACAACCAGGTCCTGCGGGGAAATAGGGAAAGAAGGGCCACTCTCTGTAGTGGAGAGCACCTTGTATCCATTCCCAAACATATTTTTATTGATAATACAGACTTAGTTTGTGGATTCACAGTCTGGCAGAAAAGATCAAAAGAGGTAGGTGACTTACAAAGGCACAGACAGAACCCCCGCTGTGATTCTGGGCAGAGATTGGAGTTTTAACATATTGCTTAAAGGGCTAGTTTTGTTTTCCTGTCTGTGCCTTCAAATTCTAATCTAATAACATCCTCCAGAAAACACATTTCCACAGGATCTTGCATATTCTATGTCCCAGTCCTGATTACCCCGGGGGTCCGCCGTTTCTGGTCTGGGCTGCATCGCCCCTGCTATTTCCGAAGGCCTGAATTAACAAAGAAGACAAAGTCAGCCAGGAGACTTGGATTTCTCACATCTAAGAACAAGGACTAAGGCTTTGACAAAGCCAAGGGGGCAGGGGTTGATGTCCATCACCCCTTCATGTCCACAGGCCAGAGTCTCTTCTCTTAGAGCATTCTCATGTGATCGTGTCTGTCTTAAGTTCATTCTCTTTCCTAGAGAACAGTTACCCATCATTGACTGCCGATCATGCAAAGGGAGCCAGGCATTAGAACAGGCAGCATTAATGCCAGGGAAATAAGTTTTGTCTCCTTAGTGGCTCTTGGTCTGGAGGTCTTTCACTCAGCCTAAGTCACAGGGGGTTACAGCTTCCTGAGACCAGGCAGGGCAGTGCCCAACATTTAGTTACCATCCATCCCCAAGCAAAGTTACATTTTCTTTGCTGGTGATGAGATCTTTTAGGATTCACTCTCTTGGAAATTTTAAGGTAGGTGCTATAGTATTATTGATTATAGTCACCATGCTGCACATGACATCCCCATGACCTATTATTTTATAATTAGAAGTTTGTACCTCTAGACTCCCTTCACCAGTTTTGCTCACCCTCAAACACTGTCCCTTCTAGTAAGCACTGTTCTGTCCTATCTAAATCCCCTCCCTTCTAGGGATCACTGTTCTGTTCTATCTATGAGTTTTGTTTTGCTTTTTAGATTCCAATATAATTTAAATCATACCATATTTGTCTTTCTCTGTCTGACTTATTTCACTTAGCATAATTCCCTTAAGGTTGATCTGTGTTATAAATACTAAGATGTCTTTTTTTTAATGCTTAAATAGGATTCTTGTGTGTGTAGAATGTGTGTATATGTGTGCATCACATCTTTATCCATTCATTTATGAATAGTCACTTTGGCTGTCTTCCTATCTTAGCTATTGTAAATAATGTGGCAATGAACATAGGGATGCATATATCCTTTTGAATTAGTGTTTTAATTTTCATTAGATAAATACCCAGTAGTGAAATTGCTGGATCATATGCTGCTTCTATTTTTAATTTTTAAGGAATCTCAGTAGTTAATGTACCAGTTTACATTTCTATCACCAGTACATGAGGGTGCTCTTTCATCCATATCCTCATTAACACTTGTCATTTCTTCTGTTTTTGATAATACCCATTCTAACAGGTTTGAGGTGGTATCTCATTGTGGTGGTGATTTGCATTTCCCTGATGATTAGTGATATTGAGCATCTTTTCATGTACCTACTCACCATCCGTTTGTCTTCTTTGGAAAAATGTCTATTCAGGCCCTCTGTCCATTTTTAATTGGATTGTGTGTTTGTTTTTGCTATTGAGTTGAATGACTTCTTTATGTATTTTGGAGATATATGATTTGCAAATATTTTCTTCCATTCAGTAGTTTGCCTATTCATTTTCTTGATTGTTTCTTTTGCTGTGAAGAAGCTTTTTAGTTAAACGTAGTCCCATTTGTTTATTTTTTTATTTTATCTTCTTTGCTTTTGGAATGACATCCAAAAAATTAATCAGCTAGAATGATGTTAAAGAGCTTACCAACAATGTTTTTCTTCTAGGAGTCTTATGCTTTCAGGTCTCACATTTAAATCTTTAATCTGTTTTGAGTTAAATTTTGGGTATTGTGTAAGAGAGTGATCTAGTTAATTCTTTTGCATGTGTCTGTCCAGTTTTTCCAGCACCATTTATTGAAAACATTGTCTTTCCCCCAGTGCATATTCCTGGATCCTTTGTTGTAAATAAATGGACTATACATGCATAAGTTTACTTCTGGGATTGTTTTTCTGTTCTGTTGTTCTATGTGTCTGTTTTTATACCAATACATAATGTTTGGATTACTATAGCTTTGAAATATAGTTTAAAATAAAAAAACACTATGCTTCTGGTTTTGTTTTCCTTTCTCAAGATTGCTGTGGCTATAGTTGTCCTGATTTTCCCCCTCCTACCAAGCACCTGCCACTCCCTCAGGCAATCTCCCCACCATTTTTATGTCCATGGGTCTTCTGTATTAGTTCTTTGGCTACTCCATTTCCTATACTGTAATTTATATCCCATGGCTATTCTGTAACTACCAGTTTGTGCTTCTTAATCCCCTCACCTCTTCATTCATTCCCCCATAACCCCCTCCCATCTGGCAAACATCAAAATGTTCTCCGTATCCATGATTCTGTCTCTGTTCTTTTTGTTTGCTTAGTTTGTTTTTTAAATTCAATTGTTGGTAGATCTGTATTTATTCCCATTTTAATGTTTCTAGTTTTGATCTTCTTTTTCTTAAATAAGTCCCTTTAACATTTCATGTAATAATAGTTTGGTGATGATGAACTCTTTTAGTTTCTTTCTTGTCTGGGAAGCTCTTTATCTGCCCTTTGATTCTAAATGATAACTTTACTCAATAGAGCAATCTTAGTTATAGGTCCCTGCTTTTAATGACTGAATATTTCTTGCCAATCCCTTCTAACCTGCAAAGTTTCTTTTGAGAATTCAGTCTAATTGGAACTTCCTTGTAGGTAGGTAACTGCTTTTCTCTTGCTGCTTTTAAGATTCTCTCTTTATCTTTAACCTTTGGCATTTTACTTATGATGCATCTTAGAGTGGGCCTCTTTGCATCCATCTTGTTTGGGACTCTCCATGCTTCCTAGACTTCTGTGTCTATTTCTTTTACCAAATTAGGAAAGTTTTCTTTCATCCTTTTTTCAATAAGATTTCCAATTTCTTGAACTCTCTCTTCTTCTGGCACCCCTGTGGTGTGAATATTAGACCTCTTGCAGTTGTCCCAGAGGCTGCTTACACTATCCTAATTTATTGGGATTCTTTTGTTTCTTGTTCTGATTGGTTGTTTTTGCTTCTTCATGTTCCAAATAATTGATTTGATTCTTGGCTTCATCAACTCTACTTTTGTTTCCCTGTAAATTGTTCTTTATTTCAATTAGTGAATCCTTCATTTCTGACTACATCTTTTTTATGCTGTTCAGGTGCCAAGTTCCTTGAGCATCCTTATAACCAGTGTTTTGAACTCTGCATCTGACAGATTGCTTATCTCCATTTTGTTTAGTTATTTTTCTGGAGTTTTTATCTGTTCTTTCATTTGGGTCATGTTTCTTTTTGTTTTCATTTTGGCAGCCTCTCTGTGTTTGTTTCTATGTATTAGCTGGAGCTGCTATGTCTTAGTAGTGCGGCCTAATGTGGTAGGTGTCCTGTAAGGTCCAGTGGCACAATCTTGCCTATCACCCAAGCAGAGTACTTGAGGTGTTCTCTTTGTGTGTCCTGAGTACACCCTCCCCTTGTAGTTGAACCTTGATTTTTATTAGTAGGTCAATGGGATTACCCAAAATAGTCAGCTATAAGAACTGGCTGTGACCACTAACCACAAACCTCCACCCTCCATGGAGGATTCACTATTCAGGGGCAGGGTAGTGGCACTCCAATATGGTCTGTAGTCATCCACTGGATGTGCAGGATTTGGAGTTTTCTGGGTGGTGCAGGCCTACATCAGCCCCAAATTGTGTTCTGCCTGGGACTGCCCTGAATGAGCTATAAAACAATCTGCAGATGAGTGCTAGTTGTGCTGGACTTGGAGCTTCCCAGAAAAAGTCAAGCTGTGAACCTAGGCTGGCTTCTTCTTGTGCCAGGCCTGGGATCACTTAAGAAGAAGTATTGGAGCTGGGAGCTCACTGAGGCCAGCTGTTGCTTGTTCAAGGGAACTTAGGAAGTTGTGAAGCATTAGCCAAGAGCAGCCATTAATACAGAAAAGCCACTGTTAACAACTTGGGTGGGCCCATAAGTTAGGTGAGGCACAGCCTCAGTGGATCTCCATGTTAGGGCAAACAGTGTTAGCCAGATTGATGGAGTCTTAGAGCTGGCATCAACCTGCCAGCTCTGTGGCTTTGGGGGTAGAGGGTTTAGAAAAGGGAAAATGGCCTCTTCCCACCTTCCTGTCTTGGAGAAAGCTGTCCTCTAGCTGTCTTCCTGATGCCAGATAACTTTGGTTCTTCCCTGTATGCCACTGATGCCTTTCAAGCTCCTACCTCAGTGTTGGAACTCAGGGAGTGAGCTCCTTTAACAGGAACTGTTTGAGACTCCAGAAGTTTCTTCCACTGATTCAATCCCTGCTAGCTTTTGCAGCCAGAAGTTATGGGGACTTAGCTTCCTGCACTGGAACTTTGGTCTGGGGGGCCCCGTGTGAGGCTGAGACTCCTCACTCCCAAAATATTCCTCCTGACTTCTTAACCACCAAACATGGATGTGTGACCTACCTGTTCCAAGTCTCCACCCCTCCTACCAGTCTGAATGTTGTTTCTTTAATTCCATAGTTGTCAGACTTCCATTCAACTCTATTTATGACAGTTTTGAGTGATGGTTTTTCTATAGTTTAGTTGTAATTTTGATGTTGTTGTGTAAGGAGGTGAGCCATGTTTACCTACACTCCCATCTTGACTGGAAGTCCCATTTATTTATCTTCTTTGATTTCTTTAATCAATATATTATAATATTCAGTCCACAGGCCTTCCACCTCCTTGGTTAAATTTATTCCTAGGTATTTTAACCTTTTTGATGCAATTACAAATGGGATTATTCTCTTAATTTCTCTTTCTGAAAGTTTGGTATTAGTGTGTAGAAATGCAACAGGTTTTTGTATATTGATTTTGTACCTGGCAACTATACTTAAACCATTTATTCGTTCTAGCAGGTTTCTAGTGGAGTCTTTAGGGTTTTCTATGCATAAAATTATGTCATCCACAAATAGTAATAGTTTTATTTTTTCCTTTTCCATTTGGATACATTTTATTTCTTTTTCTTGCCTAATTGCTCTGGCTAGAACTTCCAATATCATGATGAATAAAAGTATTCATCAAGAGTGGACCTTCTTCTTGTGAAACTAGGAAATTTTACACAACAATTAAAGTTGGATAAACCAAGCTAACAAAAATTTAATAAGAATGGAGAAAATTTGAAAATAGAATTATGTCTGATTTAATAGCAATATATTGGATTGTGTGCCAATACATTCTTTTTATATATAAATATGTCATTTATAGCAATTAACTATATCATAAAAATATGTCAATGGACTTCAGAGTTTTTCTGTTATACAAACTATCCTCGGAGTAATGCAATTTAATTAAAAATCAAGAATTACAAGATAGCTAAAATGACTGAATATTTAAAATCTTACATACTTTTCTCCTGCATAATTCATGAATCAGATGGGAAATTAGTGAAATAATTATAAATTATTTTTAAAAATCCAGTGAAAAGGCAACATAGAAAACTAATGGGATGTAGATTTAAAAAATACAAGTAAGTTTAAACACAGTTTTTTTTTTAAAGATTTTATTTATTTTCAGAAAGGGAAGGGAGGGAGAAAGAGAGAGAGAGAAACATCAATGTGAGGTTGCTGGGGGTCATGGCCTGCAACCCAGGCATGTACCCTGACTTGAACCTGTGACACTTTGGTTTGCAGCCCGCACTCAATCCACTGAGCTACGCCAGCCAGGGCTAAACACAGTTTTAATATTAAAAAAGACTAAATACAAATAAAGTATTTAAACTGAAAATATAGAAATATATCTTAGAAAAAAACCCAAAACAGAAAAAGTAATAAACATTACCAAGAAATAAGATAGAAAACAAAATATAATAAGAGGAATGAACAAAAACCAAAACTGGTTCTCTGGAAACAGATAAATCTCTAGAAAGACTAATACACAATAAGAGATGTCATAAATAAACAATAATAGGAAGGAATGAGACAGATATTAAAAATTTATTAATCAGGAAGTTAAGGTAATTCTATTTCCTTACTAGTGATGGAGGTAGGAGCAGACATATGATAATTCTTGTAAAAAGTACAAAACAAAAGGAAGAATTCTGCTTTAAACTCTTGTAGGAGTTTTTTCTTTCATTCTAAGGACATGTCACAGACAAGGAACTTACTTTTCTTTCTGTTTTTGGATGTTGTTGTCTGAAGAAGTGATGTTTGGTGTTGTGGCAGCCAAATTAGATCATGAGGACAAAGCCAAGGGAATCAGAGAAGCTAACATGGATATTGCAGAACTCCTGAACTAATCAACCTCAAAACTACCGTACTGTCAGACTATATGAGATGTTATGTGAGATAATAGATGCCTTATATTTAATTAGCTCATATATGAGTATTCTATGAACTGGAGCCAGAAGCATCCTGATGGATGTAGCATTTGATAAGCAGTTTCTTGATTTTATTTTAAAGTAGGGATTCAGTGTGAAATCAATAGCTTTTCTTTCTAAACAGAATAGAATAATCTCAATAGTCTTCTTTCTTTATAGCAAATGCACTCTAGGAGCCAAGAATGGACAGTTATTATACAGGACGATGGCTAACCTCATCTCCTTCTCATCAAAGTACTGAACAATAAGCAAGATTCATAAGCGATGTTACAAAATGTCCAGAGAGGGGACCAATGAAACATTCCCTACCTAATTAGGAAGCTGAACAAGACTCTTAGCCAATCTGATCATGAGCCAAATCAATGAGAAACTGGCCTAAATCACAGACTGGAGCAAAATAAATGCTATTATTTTAAACCACCGAGTTTTGAGATAGTCTGTATATAGCATTTTTGTGTACTTGAACACACTCTCCAAAAGTTTCCCCTTGATCTCTACTCCAGCAATATTAGACACCTCTTTAAGAGAATGGGCCATGTACCCAGCACACAGGATCCTCATACATGCAATCACCCTCCACATCCCTTGCCAAAGTTAGTTCCCTTATTGAGTATATTTACCTAGGAGTTTGCAGCTCAAATGTATCTTCCTTCTTTTCCATGATTCTTCAAGTACCTAAATCAAAGAAGTACATTTCTCCCACAAATTTCCTACGTAGACATAATCCTGAAATATTCATGGGGATTGAGCAGGTATATTATCAGTGCTCTTCAATTTTTTATTCACATTAGCAAATAGCTGAACTTAAATGTCAAAACAAATAATTCTCACAGTATTCATAAATTTGTGAAAGTACTTTTAACAAAAGTATCCCACAAAAATTAATCTTCAACATAAACATGCCAATGGTATACTTATTTGGATTTTGGTGAGTGACATGCTCTTGAAAACCAGTTATATTCCCATCCACATTTTCTGTTTCTTGCTTTAACTATGCACACAACTTCCTTGTTTTTCACATAGGTTCTTGAAATTGGAGCCATAGATTCTTATAATGATTTTTCTTGATATATATTTAGACATACCAGATTATAGAATTGATAATGCCATTACTCCTACTCATTGATGGAACAAGGTATTACTGGTTATTCTTTCACTGGAAGAGTACGGTATGAGAACCACATTTTTTTATGCCTCTCCCTCATTTGTTACTAAAACAACACAATAGCTTCCTAAAATTGGTGACAAGTGGATAAAGACAGCATGAAACAGGTGGATTTTATTATCTCTACATAGAAATAGAAACAACACATAGGAATTTCTTATAAAACAGAAACTATAGTGACTGCAATATTGCCTAGACTGGAAGTCAGGACTCTAAGGTCCAATTATTCAGTCTTAGACTTCTGAGATACTGAGAAAAAAATCACTTGCAACCTCTTGGTACTTCTCTGAGCTGTACCTATAAAAGGTAATTATACTTTTGTATTATAGAGTGCTCTAGCATCTATTGTGATAGTAACTATCTCGAAGGAGTAGGTGACAGCTTAGTTAATGCATGGAGCATAAATCACTTTGAGCTTCTCACAGGAAAGGAAAACGTACATTAAATACAATGTCTAGTGGTACAGAAAGGAAAATGGAAACAGTGGATAATGAGCACTGTACAAACAAATATCTTATATGTGAAATAACACTGCAGCCTGTAGCTGAAAAAGAAAAATGATGCAGCCGAGGAGTGGGTTACTTTTTAAGGCTGGCTGAGGAGAGATGAGATAGATTTCTGTCACAAACTTGAAATGAGCAGTTATGTGGGCCCTGGCAAGTCTAGTATAGCCTGTCAGATCTGAAATGGCCTGACCCCTGCCCACTTCTGTTACCAGACTGATTATATTAATGGCTCAATTCTTCATACAATCCTGTATCCATGCCTTTTGCTATGGAATTTTAAGCAACTCCCATCAAGTACTAGAGTATACTTAATGGTACCTTGATTCTGAGTTGGGTCATGTGACTTGCTTTGGCTAGTTGTGATGCAAACAGATGCCTAAAAAGTTCTCGTATACTTTTGGTATTCCTCCTGCTAGTCCATGATTGTGAGGAGAATATGCACCAGCTAGAATACTGAAGAATGAGACATGTGGATCAGAGCCAAGTTGCTCACGTGTTCCAGCCAAAGTCAGCCCAAATCAGTCATCAGCCAGCTGGTTGGCACACATGTGAATGAGGCAAATCAATGAGAGCCTAGCCTAAATCAGACTCAGGAGCAAAATAAATACTATTGTTTTAAACCACTGAGTTTTGAGATAGTTTGTTATACAGCATTCTTGTGTGCTTGAACACACTCTCCAACAGTTTTCCCTTGATCTCTACTCCAGCAACATTAGGCATTTGTATAAGAGAATGTGCCATGTACTCAGCACATAGGATCCTCACACATCCAATTCCCCCTAGTCCTTTACTTTAGTCAGTTCCTCTGTTGAGTATATTTATTTAGTAATTCACAGACCAACTGTATCTTCCTTAGGCAAGCGTTTACTTCCATCCCTGGGCAAGTCTAATTTCTTTACCATATATTCATATGACTTGATATCAGAGCACTTTTTAATGCCATCTCTGCTAGTAAGTATATTCCTTTTTTTTAACTTTTGTTTATTGCAGTTCAAGTATAGTCGTCCACATTTTCTCCCCACCATTCCTCCACACCCATCCATCCCCACCTCCCACCCTCAATATTACCCCCCTTTGGCTTTGTCCATGTGTCCTTTATACATGGTTCTTGACGACCCTTCCCCTTTTTTGTCCCCTTATCCTCTCCCCAATCCCCTCTGGTTACTGTAAGTTTGTTCTTAACTTTAATGTCTCTGGTTATATATTGCTTGCTTGTTTGTTTTCTTGATTAGGTTACACTTCTAGGTGAGATCATATGGTATTTATCTTTCACCACCTGGCTTGTTTCATTTAGCATGCTCTCCAGTTCCATCCATACTGTTGCAAAGGGTGGGAGCTCCTTCTTTCCTTCTGCTGCTTAGTATTCCTTTATGTAAATGTACCATAGTTTTTTGATCCATTCATTTACTGATGGGCACTTAGGTTACTTCCAGCACTTGGATATTATAAATTATGCTGTTATAAACATTGGGATGCACAAGTTCATTTTTGATTGGTGTTTCAGGGTTTTTAGGGTATAATCACAACAGTGGCATTGCCACGACAAAAGGCAGTTCCAATTTTACTTTTCTGAGCAAATTCCATACTGTTTTCCACAGTGGCTGCACCAGTCTGCATTCCCACCAACAGTGCACTAGGGTTCCCTTTTCTCCACATCCTCTGCAACATGTGTGTGTTCTTTGATGATTTGTTCATGATGGCCATTCTCACCGGTGTGAAGTGGTATCTCTTTGTGGTTTCAATTTGCATCTCTCTGATGGCTAGTGATGCTGAGAGTCTTTTCATATGACTCTGGGCCCTCTGTACATCCTCCTTGGAAAAATGTCTGTTCAAGTCCTTTGTCCATTTTGTAAGTGGGTTGTTTGTCTTTCTTGAGTGGAGTCCTGTGAGTTTTTATATATTTTGGAGATCAAACCCTTGTCTGAGGTATCATTAGCAAATACATTTTCCCATACATTTGGTTCTCTTTTCATTTTAATGCTGTTTCCTTTAGCCATCCAGAAGCTTTTGATTTTGATGAGGTCCCATTTGTTTTTCATTTCCTTTATGTCCCTTGCTGTAGGGGACATAGCAGTGAAAATATTTCTGCATAGAACATCTGAGATTTTCCTTCCTATGTCCTCCTCTAGGACTTTTATGGTGTCATGACTTTTATTTAAGTCTTTTATCCCTTTTATCCATCTTGAAATTATTTTTGTGTATGGTATAAGTTGGTGATCGAGTTTCTTTTCTTTTCTTTTCTTTTCTTTTCTTTTCTTTTCTTTTCTTTTCTTTCTTTCTTTTCTTCCTTCCTTCCCTCCCTCCCTCCCTCCCTCCCTCCCTCTTTCTTTCTTTCTTTCTTTCTTTCTTTCTTTCTTTCTTTCTTTCTTTCTTTCTTTCTTTCTTTCTTTCTTTCTTTCTTTCTTTCCTTCCCTCTTTCTTTCTTTCTTTCTTTCTTTCTTTCTTTCTTTCTTTCTTTCTTTCTTTCTTTCTTTCTTTCTTCTTTCTTTCCCTCTCTCTCTCTCTCTTTTTTGTTTTTGCATGTAGCTGTTCAGATCTCTCAACACCATTTGTTGAAGAGGATATTTTTATTCCATTTTAGGCTTCTGCCCCTTTGTGAAATATTAATCGACCACAGAGACTTGGGTTTCTTTCTGGGCTCTCTATTCTCTTCCATTGATCTATGTGTCTGTTCTTATGCAAGTGCCAGGCTGTTTTGATTACAGTGGATTTGTATTACAGTTTGCTATCTGGTATTGTGATCCCTCTTACTTTGTTCTTCTTTCTCAAAATTCCTGCAGCTATTCGGGGTCATTTACAGTTCCCTGTAAATTTTTGAAATGTTTGTTCTATATCTGTGAAATATGTCATTGGTACTTTAATAGGGACTGTGTTGAATCCATAAATTGTTTTGGGTAGTATGGAAATTTTAATAAAGTTAATTCTTACAATACATGAACATGGTACATGATTCCATTTGTTTGTGTCTTAATTTCTTTCAGTATTGTGTAGTTTTCTGAGAACAAGTCTTTTACCTCCTTGGTTTGGTTTATTCTTAAGTACATTGTTTTTCTTATTTATATATCAAATGGTATTCTTTTTCTGATTTTTGTTTCTGACAATTCATTGTTGGTATACAAAAATGCCTCTGATTTCTGAATATTGATTTTATATCTTGCTGTTTTGCCAAATTCACTTATTAGGTCAAGTAATTTTTTGATGGAGTCTGTAAGATTTTTTATGTAATCTGTCATGTCATCTGCAAACAATGATAGTTTTGCTTCCTCCTCTCCAATTTCGATGCCATTTATTTCTTTTTCTTGTCTGATTGCTGTGGCTAGGACTTCCAGTATTATGTCGAATATAAATGGTGAAAGCGGACATCTTTGTCTTGTTCCTGATCTTGGTAGGAAAGATTTTACTTTTTGCTCATTGAGTATGATGTTGGCTGTAGGTTTCTTGTATATAGCCTTTATTATGTTGACATATGCTCCCTGTTGCTGAGTGTTTTCATCATAAATGGGTGCTGTACCTTATCAAATGCTTGCTCTGCATATATTGATATCATCATGCGATTTTTGTCTTTCCTTTTGCTTATATGATATTACGTTTATTGACTTGCAAATATGTAACATCCTTACATCTCTGGGATGAAACCCACTTGATCGTGTTGCATGATGCTTTTAGTGTATTGCTGGATGTGTTTTTGCCAATTTTTGTTGAGAATTTTAGCATCTATGTTCATCAGTGATATTTGCCTGTTATTTTCTTTGTTTTGTCTTTATCTGTTTTTGGGATTAGATTGATGCTGGCTTCATAAAAAGAGTTTGGGAGTCTTCCATCTTCTTTGATTTTTTTTTTTTTGAATAGTCTTCAGTGAAGGATAACGGTTAGTTCTTCCTTAAACACTTTGTAAAAATCTCCTGTGAAACTATCCAGTTCAGGGCTTTTGGTTGTTGGGAGTTTTTTGAATACTGCTTCAATTTCATCAGCTGTTGTTGGTCTGTTCAAGCTCTCTGATTTTTCTTCATTCAGTTTGGAAGATTATATTTTTTTCCAGAAATTTGTGCACTTCACCAGGGTTTTCACATTTCTTGGCATATAGTTCTCCACTGTAATTTTTTACAATCCTTTGTATTTCTGTGGTGTCAGTTGTAATGTCTCCTCTTTCATTTCTGATTGTGTTTATTTGGGTCCTTTCTCTTTTTTTCTTGATTAGTCTGCTTAAAGCCTTGTCAATTTTGTTTATCTTTTCAAAGAACCAGCTCCTTGATTTATTGATCCTTAGAATTGTTATTTTAGAGTCTATGTCATTTCATTCTATTCTGATCTTGGTTATTGCCCTCCTTCAAGTAGCTCTGCCCTTTGTTTTTGTTGTTCTTCCAATTCTTGTAGATGTAGGGTTAGGTTGTTTATTTGAAATGTTTCTGTCTTTTTTAGGTAGCCCCGTATCTCTCAGGATTGCCTTTGCTGTGTTCCATAAATTTTGAAGTGTTGTGAGTTCATGTGTTTCCAGAAACTGATTTCTTCCTCGATGTCATTCTTAATCCATTCATTGTTTAATAGCATGATATTCAACTCCATGAGTTTGAGTTTTTTGAGTTTTTTCCTTGATGTTGATTTCTAGTTTCAGTTCTTTGTGGTCAGAGAATATGCTTTATATGATTTCAATTTTCTTGAATTTGATGAAACTTGTTTTGTGTCCTATCATGTGGTCTATCTTTGTAAATATTCCTTGTGAAATTGAAAAAAATCCGTATTTTGCTTCTTTGGGATGAAGGGCTCTATATATATCAGTTAACTCTGTTTGACCTCAGGCCTTGTTCAATATTGCTATATCTTTGTTGATATTTTATTTGGAAGATCTATCCATTTTTGACAGTGGGGTGTTAAAATCCCCTAGTGTAAGTGTTTTGCCATTAATGTCTTTCTTGAAGTCACCCAAGATTTTCCTTATGTATTTGGGTGCTCCTATGTTGGGTGCATATATGTTTATAATGTTTATGTCTTCTTGATGGATTCTTACCTTGAATATTATGAAGTGTCCTTCTGGGTCTCTTTTTATGGCCCTGTTTTATAGTTTATTATTTTCTGATATCAGTATTGCTACCCCAGATTTTATCCTATTTTCTTGGAACATTTTTTCCAACACTTCACTTTCAGTCTGTTTCAATCTTTTGTTCTGAGATGTGTCTCTTGTAGGTGGTATATGTATGGGTCATGATTTCTTATCTATTCAGCTACTCTCTGTTTTTATTGGTGCATTTGATCCATTTACATTTAAGGTTATTATTGATAAGTACTTATTCATTGCCATTGTAGTTCCTTAGTACCTGTTGTATTCTTTCTTTCTCACTCTTTTTCAGTTACTTCTTTAAAGCAGTTCCTTTAGCATATATTGTAGTGCTGGTTTGGCGGAGGTGTATTCTTTCAGCCTTTCATTGTCTGGGAAACTTCTTATTTCACCTTCCACTTTAGTTGAGAGCCCTGCTGGAGAGAGTAGACTTCATTGAAGGCCTTTGCTTTTCATTACTTGGAATATTTCTTGGCAGTGCCTTCTAGCTTTTAGGGTTTCCATTGGGAAGTCAGGTGCTAGCCTTATTAGGGATTCCTTGTATGCTGTTTCCTGTTTCTCCCTTGCTGCCTTTAAGCTTCTCTATTTGTTTTTAAATTTTGCTATTTTAATGATGATGTGTCTTGAAGTGGGCTTCTTTGGGTTCCTCTTGATTGAGACTCTCTGTGTTTCCTGGATTTGTGTGACTTTTTCTCTCATCAAATTAGGGAAGTTTTCCATCATTACTTTTGCAAACAATTTTCCTTGCTCTTCTTCTTCTTCTTCTGGTATCCCTATTATACAGATATTATTATGTTTCATGTTGTCCTGCATTTCTCTGGACCCCTCTTCATTCTTTCTGAGCCTCTTTTCCTTTTCTTGCTCTTTCTGGTTGTTTCTTTATACCTTATACTCCAGCTCTCTGATCCAATCCTGCTTCATTGAGCCTACTCTTAATTCCTTCTACTGTGTTCTTCAGTCAGAAATTATATTATTCATTCCCTCTTGGCTCTTATTGATTGTTTCTATTTTCTTTTTCATATTGATACAGTTTGCAGTGAGCTCATCATAATTTCCCTGTAGTTTTTGTAATTTCCAGTGAGCTCATTGAGCTTTCATATAACCATTGCTTTGAACTCACTATCTGATAGTTGGCTTGCCTCTATTTCTTTTGGCATTCTTTCTGAGGCTTCCACCTTTCCTCTTGTTTGGGATTTGGTGCTTTGTCTTCCTATTGTTTTTGAGACTCTTCTTGTTAGCCTCTGCTTCTTAAATTGATCATTTCTGACTCCCTGAGTTTGTGGTGTGAACTTCTTTTTTAAAAATTTTAATCATTGTTCAAGTACAGTTTTCTCCTGTTTACTCCATTTCCAGCCCACCCACCCAACCCTCCCCACTTCCCTCCTATTACCACCCTCCCCCTAGTTTTTGTCCATGTGTCCTTTAAATTTGTATCTGTAAACCCTTCCCATTCTCCCCTGAAATTCCCTATTCTCTCCCCTCTGGTCACTGTCAGCCGGTCCTCTATTTCAGTGTCTTTGGTTATATTTTGTTTGTTTCTTTGTTTTCTTGTTTAGGTTCCTGTTAAAGGTGAGATCATTTGGTATTTGCCTTTCACTTCCTGGCTTGTTTTGCTTAGCATAATGCTTTCCAGCTCCATCCATGCTGTCACAAAGGGTAGGAGCTCCTTCTTTCTGCTGCATAGAATTCCATTGTATAGATGTACCATAGTTTTTTGATGCATTCATTTACTGATGAGCATCTAGGTTGCTTCCAGCACCTAGCTATTGTAAATTGTGCTGCTATGAACATTGGGGTGCAAATGTTCTTTTGTACTGGCATTTTAGTGTTCTTAGGATATAGTCCCAGCAGTGGAATTGCAGAGTCAAAGACAGATCCATTTTTAGTTTTCTGAGGAAGTTTCATACTGTTTTCCATAGTGTTTGTACCAGTCTGCAGTCCCACCAACAGTGCACTAGGGTCCCCTTTTAACCACAACCTCTCCAACACTTGTGGTTTGTTGTTTTGTTTATGATGGCCATTCTGACTGGTGTGAAGTGGTATCTCACTGTGGTTTTAATTTGCATCTCTCAGATAGCTAGCGATATTGAACATTGTTTCATGTGTCTTTAGATCTTCTGTATGTCCTCTTTGAAGAAGTGTCTGTTCAAGTCCTTTGCCAATTTTTTAATTGGGTTGCTTGTCTTCTTAGAGTGGAGTCACGTAAGTTCTTTATATATTTTGGAGATTAAACCCTTGTCTGAGGTATCATTGGCAAATATGTTTTCCCATACAGTTGGTTCTCTTTTTATTTTGATACTGTTTTCTTTAGCTGTGCAGAAGCTTTTAATTTTGATGACATCCCATTTGTTTATTCTTTCCTTTATGTCCCTTGCTCTAGGGGACATGTCAGTAAAAAAGTTTCTGCATGAAATATCTGAGATTTTCCTGCCTACATTCTCATCTAGGACTTTAATGGTGTCATGGTTTATATTTAAGTCTTTTATCCACATTGAATTTATTTTTGTGTAAAGTGTAAGTTGGTGCTCGAGTTTCATTTGTTTGCACGTAGCTGTCCAGTTCTCCCAACACCATTTGTTGAAGAGGCTATTTTTATTCCATTTTATGTTGCTGCCTCCTTTGTCAAATATTAATTGACTGTAGAGACTTGGGTTCATTTGTGGGCTCTCTGTTCTCTTCCATTGGTCCATGTACCTGTTTTTATGCCAGTACCAGGCTGTTTTGATTACAGTGGCCTTGTAATTCAGTTTGGTATCAGGTATTGTGATCCCCCTACTTTACTCTTCTTTCTCAAAATTGCAGCAGCTATTCGGGGTCATTTATGATTCCATATAAATTTTTGAAGTGTTTGTTCTATGTCTGTGAAATAAGCCATTCGTACTTTAATAGGTATTGCATTGAATGTGTAAATTGCTTTGGGTACTATGGACATTTTGATGATATTAATTCTTCCAATCCATGAACACTATGTATGTTTCCATTTGTTTGTGTCTTCCTTGTTTTTTTTCTTCAGTGTTGTGTAGTTTTCTGCATATAGGTCTTTTACCTCCTTGGTTAGGTTTATTCCTAGGTATTTTATTTTTCTTTTTACTATATCACATGGATTTTTTTCTTGATTTCTGCTTCTGCTGTTTCATTGTTGGTATAGAAAAATGTCTTTGATTTCTGCATGTTGACTTTGTATCCTGCTGTTTTGCCAAATTCATTTATTAAGTTGAGCAGTTTTTTGGTGGGATCTATTGGATTTTCTGTGTACACTATGATGACATCTGCAAACAGTGACAGTTTTGTTTCCTCCTTTGCAATTTGGATGCCTTTTATGTCCTTTCCTTGTCTGATCACTGTGGATAAAACTTCCAATACTATATTGCATAGAAGTGGTAAAAGTGGACAACCTTGTCTTGTTCCTGATCCTCATGGAAAAGATTTTAGTTTTTGCCCATTGAGTATGATGTGGGCTGTAGGTCTCTCATAAATGGCCTCTATTATGTTGAGGAAAGCTTCTACTCCCACTTTCCTCAATGTTTTTATAATAAATGGGTGTTGTACCTTATCAAATGCTTTGTCCACATTTATTGATATGATCATGTAGTTTTTGTCTCTGTTTTTGGTTATGTGGTGTATTACATTTACTGATTTGGGAACATCGTACTATCCTTGCATCCCAGGGATAAATCCCACTTGGTCATCGTATATGATCTTTTTAATGTACTGTTGGATGTGGTTTGCCAATATTTTGTTGAGGATTTTAGCATCTATGTTTATCAGCAATATTGGCCTGAAGTTTTCTTTCTTTTTTGTGTCTTTATCTGGTTTTGGGATTAGGATGATGCTGGCTTCATAAAAAGAGTTTGGGAGTCTTCCATCTTTTTGGATTTTTTGGAATAGTCTGTGAAGGATAGGGGTTAGTTCTTCCTTAAATGCTTTGTAGAATTCTCCTGTGAAACCATCTGGTCCAGGACTTTCGTGTGTTGGGAGTTTTTTTATTACTGCTTCAATTTCATCTGCTATTATTGGTTTGTTTAGGCCTTCTGCTTCTTTTCCATTGAGTTTTGGAAGATTATATTTTTCTAGAAATTTGTCCGTTTCACCTAGGTTTTCAAATTTCTTGGCAAACAGTTGTTCTACATAGTAATTTCTTAAAATCCTTTGTATTTCTGTGGTATCAGTTGTAATCTCTCCTCTTTCATTTCTGATTGTGTTTATTTGGGTCTTCTCTCTTTTTTTCTTGATGAGCCTGCTTAAAGGCTTGTCGATTTTGTTTATCTTTTCAAAGAACAAGATCCTGGATTCATTGATCCTTAGAATTGTAATTTTAGCCTCCATGTGATTTAATTCTGCTCTGATCTTGGTTATTTCTTCATTCTGCTTGCTCTGGGCTGTTTTTGTTGTTGTTCCTTTAGTTCTTGTAGACATGGGGTTAGGTTGTTTGTTTGAAATGTTTCTATCTTTTTTAGGTAGGCCTGTATTGCTATGAACTTCCCTCTCAGGCCTGCCTTTGCTGTGTCCCATAAGTTTTGGGTTGTTGTGCGGTCATTTTCATTTGTTTCCAGAAATTTCCCTAATTTAGGGATTTCTTCTCTGCTTTCAATCTTGACCCATTCATTGTTTTATAGCATGCTATTCAATCTCCATAATCTTGAGTGGTTTGGGTTTTTCTCCCTTGGGATTGGTTTCTAGTTTCAGTCCCTGTGATTCACGAAAATGCTTGGTATGATTTCAATTTTTTGAAATTGTTGAGGCTTGTTTTGTGTCCTATCATGTGGTCTATCTTTGAAAATGTTCCCTGTACATTTGAAAAGAATGTATATTTAGCTTCTTTTGGATGGAGGGCTCTGTACATATCAGTAAAGTCCATTTCATCAAGGGTATTGTTCAATGCCACAATATCTTTGTTGATATTTTGTTTAGAAGATCTGTCCATTTTTGATAGTGGGGTGTTAAAATCTCCCACTATAATTGTGTTGCTGTCCATATCTTTCTTGAAGTCCTCTAACATTTTCTTTATGTATCTGGTGCTCCTATGTTGGGTGCATATATATTCACAATGTTTATGTTTTCTTGGTGGATCCTTCCCTTGAGTATTATGAAGTGACCTTCTGGGTCTCTCTTTAGGGCCCTTTTTTTGGAAGTCTATTTTGCCTGATATGAATACTCCTACCCTGGCTTTCTTTTCCTGTCCATTTGCTTGGAAGATTTGTTTCCAGCCCTTCACTTTCAGCCTGTGTAGGTCGTTTATCATCAGATGGGTCTCTTATAGGCACCATATGTGTGGGTCATGCTTTCGTATCCATTCAGCTATTCTATGTCTTTTGTTTGGGGCATTTAACCCATTTATGTTTAAGGTTATTATTGATAGGTACTTATTCATTGCCATTTATGTACCTGTGTTCCTCTCTCTCTCTCTCTCTTTTTCTTCCTTTCCTTAAAGCTATCCCTATAGCATCTCTTGCAGAGGTGATTTGGTGGAGGTGTATTCTTTTAGACTTCTTTTCTCTGGGAAGCTTATTATTTGGCCTTCTATCTTGATTGAGAGCCTTGCTGGGTAAAGGAGCCTTGGTTGCAGACCTCTGGTTCTCATTACTTGGAATATTTCTTGCCATTCTCTTCTGGCTTGGAGTGTTTCCTTTGAGAAATCAGCTGTTAGCCTTATTGGGGCTCCCTTGTATGTTACTTCCTGTTTTTCCCTTGCTGCCTTTAATATTCTCTCTTTGTCTTTAAATTTTGCAATTTTAATCATGATGTGTCTTGAGGTGGGCCTCTTTGGGTTCCTGTTGATTGGGACTCTCTGTGTTTCCTGGATTTGTGTGACTTTTTCTCTTATCAAATTAAGGAAGTTGTCCATCATTACTTTTTCAAATAGGTTTTCTATTCCTTGCTCTTCTTCTTCTCCTCCTGGTATCCCCATTATATGGATATTATTACATTTCACATTGTCTTGCATTTCTCTTAATCCCTCTTCATTCTTTCTGGGCCTTTTTTCATTTTCTTGGTCTTTCTGGGTGTTTTTTTTCTAGTTTTTCCTCTAGCTCACTGATCCTGTCTTCTGCTTCATTGATCCTGGTGTTGATTCCTTCTACTGTGTTCTTCAGTTCAAAAATTGTATTTTTCTTTTCCTCTTGGCCCTTGTTGATAGTTTCTATTTCCTTTTTCATGTTCATATAGTTTGCAGTGAGTTCATTGTAGCTTCCCTGTAGTTTCTGGTAGTTCACTGTGAGCTCATTGAACTTCCTAATAATCATTGCTTTGAATTCAATATCTGATAGTTGAGTTTCCTCTATTTCATTTAGCATTCTTTCTGAGGCTTCCTCCTTTCCCTTCATTTGGGGATTGTTTCTTTGTCTTCCCATTGTTTGCAAGACTCTTCTTGTTAGCCTCTGCTTCTTAAGTTGATTTGTTCTGGCTCCCTGTGTTTATGGCGTGACCTTCTTTGGTAGAATACCTGTGAGATTCAGTGGTGCAGTCTCCTTTGGGTCTTCTGGTGTTTATGGCTTCCACCTACTCTTTTTTGTGATCAGTTGGAGGAGTAAGGCAACATGGTAAGACAGCAAGACAGTATTTGATGATAATTACAGTAGCAGCCAGTAGAGAAGATATAGGAGATCCTTTTGCTATGTATAGTGTTAACTGTGATCTTCTACCCAGCTATCCACTATTTAGAAAGGAGGGAAAGTAGAGAAGACTCTTTTTAGGGAGGAAAGGATTGTGAGTTGGATCTAGAAAGCAGTGAGATTGTGGGAGGTCAGATTTTGAGGTAGGGTGAGAGTAAAGGATAGAAAATAGGCATAGTGTGTGAGAGATTGGAGTTAACCACTACAGTAATAGAGTTCAGGGAACGGAGAAGTGAGCTAAGATCTGGGAGGAGTGTTGTTAAGTATTTACAATTGTATGAAACAGCTATTATTTACAATAATATTAGAGCAACAATCATATGACAGAATCTATGTGATCCATATATCCAGAGTAGAGAGTATAGGACCTTGAGTAGTGTGCTAATGGAACACAAGTGACGTGAAGTACAGTAAATCAGCACTACACTATGTCAGAGAGAACAGGGGAAACCTGTCAAATGATACAATATAACCAGCCAAGCAACTAAGACTATACAGAAAGAAGAGGTGCACAAAAATACTATTAAAATAAAAGATGTAGAAGTAATGAAGAAATAATACAAATATGCAATAACTTGCAGGTTGTCTGTAAGAGCAAAGTGAATTTTGTTCCACTGTCTCAACTGCTGGGTTTCCCCCTCTTTGGGTCCAACTCTGGTCTTTTCACAGTTCCAGGTTTAGGGTTTTTTTTTTTTGTCTCACTTTTGGGTACTAAAAAGACAAAAAAGGTAGAAGAAGGGAGGAGGAGATAAAATTGGAAATAAAGGAAGAAGGAAAGAGAGGAAGAAAGTATTGAAAGATAAAACAATAATAAAAATTAACAAAATAAAAGATTTCTAAAACACAATACAATAACAAAACAACAACAAAAACCACCTCTTGTTGATTTCAAACTGGTCAAACCGTAAACCAGTTTTTCTGGTCTTGCTGGCTGAGGGGCAATTGGTACGCTTTTCTCCCTTCGCATTCTGCACTCAGCCAGTCTTGCTCCCACTCTCCACAGAGCTAGTGTAACACCTTTCCTCAGGTCTTCCTGAGAGTGCTCTTTCTTCCGGGGTTACTGCTGTGGACTTGAGAGCAGCGCTCGCACTCACTTGGACAGGCTGTCTCCATGCCTCAGCTCGGGCGCGCACCCTTCCTAGTGGTATAGAAGTGTGAAGGGGCTTGTGCACAAACTTCCCCGCTACCTCCAGATCACAGTCCTGCTGGTTGGGGAGGAGGCCGGGCGGCTGATGCCGGAGTATTTCCCAAACAGTTCTTCTTGGGAAATTGCTCCCACTCAAGCCTGCTGATCCATACAGCCCAATTCCCCAGCCAGACCATCCGAGGCAGTGCTTGTCACTGCGCGACTCTCAACTCTCCCAAGCCCGAGTCCACAGACTCTGCGGGTGATCCTCTCTCTGCCACTTCAAGCAACCAGGTCTCTCTCAGTGCCCTTTAAACCTTGTTTGGCCAGGGTGGGAGGGATCAGTTGACTCGGCTCTCTGACAAGGACTTGGCGGCAGGGTCTGCCGTGGGCACCTGGCTTGGGGCTGCAGCTGCCCATGTTCCAGAGCTGGTCCCTGGGACCTTGTTGGCCTGAAGTACCCTTCTTACCCTCTGGCTTTTCAGTGTCCGCTACAATTTTCAGTCTTTTACCCTCATATGCTGGGGTACTGTTGGCTGTTTGCTCGGTTCCTCCGTAGATCAGCTAGGTTTTTTCCCCCAGTGAGTAGGAGGAAGTGGAATCTGCTCTCTGCTACTCGGTCGCCATCTTTCTCAGTCCAAATAGATTATTTTAAAAACAAACTTTTACTTGGGTCTGTATTGACCATGTTTTCTTTTCTTTTACAATTTAATATTTTTCCAAAGATAGAATGCTATTGGTAAGAACTTACATATGTTTACAGTCTTATAGTTTGTATTGCAAATTAATTCAAGACCCCTAATGAGGACCTGTATAAATGAATTTATATTTTTAGTTGAATACATTCATCTACTAAGCAAAATGTTCTCCAGTTTCATTGGATACTACTAAATTTTCTCCTACTGCTATAATACTGTCTCCAGCCTTCAGCTTTCCTACCCCTTGCCTTTTGTCTTGTGGGTGGTTTTGTATATTGGGGAAGGCAATGAATTATCAGGAACATGCCTGGAATTCTGTCCCTAGAAAATGGCCCCTGCCTCATGAACTGTGCAAGGCTGGGAAGGCACATTCCCACTGTAGTCAATTAGTCCAACTGCACAGAGTAAGCTTTAAGCTTTAAAATTTTGCTTCCCAAGGTATGGGGTATACTAAATAGGTAATACAGTTCAAGAACACATCATGGTAAATGTGTGCCTCCAGCATTCTTTCAAATTATCGTTGACTATAAGCAGCACAACTATAGTGAATTTGGGTCCTTACAGATTTAAGACATAGAGCAATGGCTTTGGACTTAGGAGATGAATTTCAACCCTGACCAGCCATATACCAGTTGTGTGTTCTTGGTCATACTTTTACCTTCCCTGAGATACAGTGTTCTCATCTGTACAACAGGAAGTATAGATGCAGAGTTGTTAAGAGGATTAATGAAGGCAAAGTAGGTGATGTTCCTGGCTCACAGTAAGAACTGACTCAATGTGATTCCTCTGAAGAAAGGAATGCAGTCTGAAATTCACCTGATTTCAATCACAGAGTTGTGCTGTCAGATATAACTTCCAGCAACACGTGGCCAGTAAGTAACTGACATTAGACAGACTAAAATTCTGTTTTCCATGCTCAGTGGTCACACGTGTCTAGTGGCCACATATTGGACATACTATTGCCATCATCACAGGAAATTCTGTGCACTGAAACAGTAGATGTCAGTTACCCAAGAACTGGAAGTACAGAAGTCTAAACTTTAAAACTATGTAACTTTAGCAGAGCATCTTTATCTTACTGTATTACTATTTCCTCAATGGTCAGATGCCTTTGCAGCAATGTTATGGGGATTAGGTACACTAACATCACTTTTTTTGGTTGCTTTATCATCTTCCCAGGACCCCAAGATTAAATTGTGCACAGTGCAGTATCTAGAAAAGACTACTTTAAGGGCAACTCAAGAGGTAACAGTGCTTGGGAATTCAATATTCATAGCCATGATTTGATATTATTCCAACACACCTGTAAGTAGTTAACAAAAACCATATGCTAAAAAGCATGCCAAGCTATTTGCAGGTAATTCCTGTGGTTCTCATTGGCAAATGGTCTTTTGTAGACTAGTAAGTTCTTACAAGGTTTAAAATGAAAAGATTAAAGATCATACTTCCTACTTATTCTTTTGCTTCACTTTAATGCTTAAATCTGTTTTTTGCTTGTTTGGAAACAATAATCTGTTACAGTCATTTGAGAGGGAATATTGTATTTTTAAAATTTATCATAGGAAGTATTTGGCAAATACTTTGGTCCTTTACTGTAAAGGACCAAAAAATAAATATTTTAGGGCCACAGGTCTTTATCATAACTACTTACTCTACTGTTGTAGCATGAAAGCAACCATAGACAATATGCAAATAAACATGCATGACTCTGTGCCAATAAAACCATTTACTATAATAGTCCCTCTGGCCTTAATGTGCCAACTTCAGATCTAGGATACATCAGAACATATCCTTCCTCACTCTTGCCCACAATATTTTTCACCACTATTGTATGTTTATTTTAATTTTTGAACATATATTTCATCCTTCAATTGGCCACTGATTTTTAAATGTTTAACTTATAAATGTCCATAAATGTAATTTTTCTTTTTATTTTTATTAAGTTCTTAAAATCCAATAAAATTCTTTGGGACAACTTATTTTCCCCCTCCAATAGCAAATTGAGAGGAATGGACATAGCATATAAATTGTAAAAAGAACAAATGAAAAATGATTCATGGATCTAGTCATTTAAATTTTCCTTGTCTATTTTACTAATTCATAAATTGAATTACAACTTAAATAGAAAACCAGAATTGAGCTAAGTGCTTCAATGCCATTATTTCATATGTGGATATTACTGTTCAAGACAAATGAATTAAGGTCAAGTATTCTGATGACTTAAGCAGCATCTATACAAAACACCTGGTGATATGTATGCATGGTATGAGTAGACTCCAGAGAACTCACGAGGATAATAAAACAGAATCATGAAATTTTAGAATCGGAGGTGTCTATGTGGAATACTTTGTTCAGCCTCATTCCCTTATGGTTGATGAGTGTGTATGGTTGATGAGGGTTGTCAGTGCTTATTTTTCCATCCGAGAATGCTTTGTTTCTTTTATTAGATCTCCAATTCTCCTTAGGGAACTACACCCTCCCTCCCTTATGCTCAGCTTTAATAGTTTGGATGATAGTTTGGATGAGGTTGGTTTCATCCTCAGGTCAACAAGTTGGTATTTAATCCAGTTTGGACCCATCAGAGACAGCCTTATATACTTATTAAAGCCCTAGAAGAACCAGTTCAGGGATAGGTTCCTGACCCAAAATTGGTCATTTTAATTCTGGGATGTTTCTTAAGAATTACCAGGAGAAAGGAGCTTCCTTCCTTTCCTTTCTCTTTCTTCCTTCCCACTCTCACTGTTTCTTCCTTTTATTCTCTTTCTTGCTTTTCCTCTTCCTCCACTCTGTCTCCTCTTTTAGAGATGCTAAGCTTGACAAAATGGTATGGCAGCCATTCTCCCACCTTGTGGAAGTGGTCCATCTGAGAATGAAACCAACACAGACAAGCTAGTTTTGAGACGCAGTTCCAAGTTCTGATGGCTTTGAGTCTCTGCACGCAGACTTAACTGTAACCAGAAACATGTTTCTATAACCACAAGAGCAAAACAGTTCTCCCCGTTTTTTCTTAAGCTTGAGTGGAGTTTTTGTCATTACAAGAGTGTTGGCGTCCACCCTGCCTGGTCTCAGGAAGCTGTAAACCCCCATGACTAAGGCTGAGTGAGGGACCTCCGGACCAGGAGACACTAAGGAGATAAGCTTATTTCCCTGGCAGGAGCACTGCTTCTGCTCCTTGCTTGGTCCCCAATGCTTGATCAGTTAGTCAATGACAGGTAAGATTCCCCAAGGGGAGAATCACCTAAGATAAGCATGATCACGTGGAGGCCCCAGGGAAGGACTTGGCGGGGGGGCTGTGGAAAAAGGGGGTGATTGACCCTTGCCCCTTGGCTTTGACAAAGCCTAAGTCCTCATTCTGCCTGTGAGACATCCAAATCTCCTGGCTGCCTTTGTCTCCTCTGCCCGACTCAAGCCTGTGACAATAACAAGGGGTGGTGCAATCCACACTGGGGACTGCGGACTTCCTGGGATGCTCAGACCTGAAAAAGGAATATGTAAATTCCTGGGAAACCTGCTTGCTGAGGATGCTCTTAATCAGATTATGAAGGCCTGGCCAGGAAATGAATTCAGCTCCTCAAGTTCTGTAGTTTTTTAGGTGGTAAGACCCCAAATGAATTTAGCTCCTCAAGTTCTGTAGTTTTTTAGGTGGTACAGACCTCAAGTTCTGTAGTTTTTTAGGTGGTAAGTTTTTTAGGTTGTCTGATCCTTACTGCCTGGCAGTGGTTGATGAACTTTACCTGTATTCCTGTGCAAACTGAAACCCAATAAAAACCCTGTGAAGAGAAGGATTGGGTCACTCTCCTTTGAGAGAGTGGTCAGGCCACTCCAAGGCACCCTCCCCTTGAGAGGGTAGCCAGGCTGTCCCTTTTCCTCCACACAGGACTTGGTAGTCTGTGTGAATGTCTCATGTCTCATCCATGATGCCGAGGACACTGTGGACCATTGTCTGCGTCACGAGTGAGTTTAGATACATACAATAGGTTAATCAACTCACATAAGTGAACCTTGAGAAGTGGGAGGGTCAGGACTTTCACATTCTCTAAATGTGATGCTGCTCTGGGAGACTGAAGCTAGACATGGAGACTAGCAGATCTGTTCAAATCTTACATGCAAAGCAGATCAGGTAAAATGTGTGAATTACTCTATATAAGTTTCATGGACACAAAGTACCAAGTTTAGATAGTAACCTCATTTCGCAGATATTTCTGCTTAGGACAGAGCCAAGTTTAAGAAAATATTGATCAGCTATAAAGGAAACTATTTTTCATATTTACATATAGGACAGGTGAGACAAAGAACTGGAGGGGATGCTGGAAGGTCAGCAAATAGGACACTCTGGAGTAGATAATACACAGGGGACTTCCATTCCATGACCAGCACCACAGCCCCCGATCCCACCGAGCCCTCAGTCAGTAGAGCTGGGCCTGCACACAAGTACCAGTATTCATTCTACAAATCTTTATGAAACCTATACTTGGGACAGATTTGAGCAATATAGACTCAGATATTTGGAGCTTCCAAGAAAAAAAAAGAATCCTGACAACCACTTATTCGGAAAAATAAAAGGGGGTTGGTTATTTGCTTGTTATTAATCCTCTTACAAAATGATTACATAATTTAATTCCCTTATCCCGCCCCCCCAAACTGGATTAATTAGAAACACCAATGTATATGTCCTGTGAACACAGGCCTTTACAGAGAGCAAAACATTCAAGTATGCTGATTTTTGCCTAATTGACAATATATATATCTCCTTTTACCATACAAGTAGTTATAAAAATATAAAAAATCAAAACATACCAAAAAAGACATTGTTGATATTTTTCATTTACTGCATAACAATTAAAAAGAACATAACACAGATCTATTAAGTGGTTTTTCTCTCCATGGCAAATACGGAGCTACAATGTGACTTTCCAACTTTTGTCCAATGGAAAATTTATGAGAACTGGCAAGAAACAAACAAAAAAGTTTGATCTGCTACACATTTGAATATTGATAGGAAAACTGTTAATGCTGGCCACTGAACCTCATTGAATAGGAGTTTATGTCTGTTAATTTCTGTAGCATTATGCAGATTGAAGTCACATTTTAACCTATTAGACATCTGTGATGCTTACCTGGGCTTCTGGCTTGTATATAATTTTTATTCTTTCATTGAATAATCTCCTAACAGAAATAATTACTGATAAAGCTGAGTAGAACTGGAATAATCCTGGGTCTATTTAACCAGTATACAAATATAACCCAAATGTTCTCATTTTGGAGATATGCCTGAGACACTAAGACTAGTGTCTTAGTAAAAGAAAAAAAATGTTTAAGGAATAATATTGAGTAAAATGAGAAATACACAGATGTTAGAGCTTACAAAACAGGATTTTATTTAAATTTGTATACAAATAAAAATTTACCAAAATATCATCATAAACCTAATTACCCTCCTCCCCCCAAAATGGACATTATGAAAAAAGCCACATTCTCTTAATTACATTTCCCTAGCTGGTAGAGTCTGGGGGGTGGTCAGAAGGGTAGGGGGAGATAAAATACTGACAATCACAAAATAATTTCATCTTGGAATGTCTTAATTAAAGAGATTTCCATAAGAATCAGCTCTCTTCAGTTTTCATATTAAAATGAAATCATCTACTCAAAGATTCAAATAAGGCTTCTGGCCTCATTTTTCATGTGAGGTAAGGAGTATATTCAATATTAAGGCAAGTGGTAGAATCCAGGTATAGAATGTCTTGTGGAAGTATGGACTTCCCATTGTAAAATATACTTTGGAATATTCATGGATTTTTCAAACATGTGCTAGAAGTAGAAACTTGGAAAAAGTATGACAGTGTACAACAGCTATTTGTTTGCATGTCTTAGCTGCACCTTTGTGATACCTAATCTGCTAAATGTAGTCTTGTCTGAGGTTTTGATAGCCTGAGATCTTTTTATTATAAAGGAGTACATGTCCCCCCAAATTGCTGTCAATGAATACAGGTCTGTTGGCCACAGACTGCTCTCCAATGTCAGCAACACAATGCCTACTGAGCAGGCTCAGGGTGACAGAAAAGTAGGAGAACACAGGGCATTAATTTAATAGATGGTAAATAAAATCAGATTTTTTAGGCTGTCTAGATTTCTGACTCAAGGCGACACAGGTTCAAGATTTTTCATACAATGATTCTTGCTCCTCCCCATCCCATATTTTTCCCCAATGAAATAACCATTTCCTTCACAGTGAAGAGAGAACCATCCATTTGTATGGCAAAGTGGACTTCTTCCTCCAAGGGACCATGACAAAGGCATCACTTCTTAGCCACACTGGCTACAGCCTTCTTGGCTGCATCCTCCAGGTCGACGGCTGAAGTAATGGGGAGCCCGCTGTTATTGAGTATGTTCTGGGCCTCATGGACATTGGTTCCTAGAAGGGGGGTCATGGACAGTTATTGATGTGAAACTGCAGGTGATGCGCTAAAAAGTTTCATAAAAACTGAAATCATGGGATGCCCGGGTCTTACTAACATAATTCACTTACAACTCAGCTTCAGCTTTTTATGATGAAGATATGTCTATTTAAGTAAATTCAGACGACAAATTTATTTTTTCCTTTTGGTTTTTAGAGAGAAGGCAAGGAAAGTTGGGAGGTTGCCTCTAGCACATGACCTGACTGGGGACTGAACCTGCAACCTAGGCATGTTCCCTAAGGAACATGAAATGGAATTGAACCTGAGACCTTTTGGTTTGTAGAACAATGCCCAACCAAATGAGACATATTGGCCAGGGCTATTTCCCCCCTCTTTACATCTAAATGTGTGGCATTATAAATATATTGCCTATATTTTCTCTGGCATTTAAAACATGAAAATAATGAGGTTCTCATGATACTGTGAAAAAAGAAAGGTTAATAAACACTTAACAATTTTTTTAAAGGAAATCTGAAATGGATTTATCCCTTGACTGAAGAGTCTGAATGTGGAAAGTAAAGAGAAACCTTTTTGTAAAAAATGAAGCAGAGAATGGTAAATCAAAGTATTGGGTTGCATGGGATTATTCATTCTGCATTTTTTCACCAGCAAAGCAATGAAGCGTAGGTTCTAATCAATGTCCTGACAAGAAAGATTATGTAATGAGATTTATATCAGCCAGTGGTCCAGCTAGAAAAGATGAAAGATAGGACTTCTGAGAGACTAAGGGACATTTTTTTTACTGATAAAAACGGAAATTACTGAAAATCCACAGTCAAGTAGATTTGATGCAGTTTTGGCCCATATAAGAGGTCAGGTCCTCATGTCTTAATATAAAGGGTCTGAGTCATGGCCTGACCTAAGATCGGAAGTTCAGACAATCTGCCCACCTCTGGCCATGAATCCACTGCTTTGGAGACTATGACAGTCCTCAACATGCTCATTCCTGCTTCTTCCTCATTCTATATAAAAAAGGGCAGAGGCCCTGAAAAGGAGCATTGCAGTCTCTGATGGCATCTGTTGGCCATTGCTGGTGAATCTGGAGGATTTGCTGGCCAAGCTATTACAGCTGAAGTTTTGATTTTGGGAATGATGACTTAACGTGCAAAATGTTTTTCTGTTCTTTCACTGAAAAAAAACCTAAAAGAAATGTGATAAAATTTGAGTCTAATGAAATATCATCATTTCCTGTGCTTTTACCTAGTTAGTAAGACAGAGACTATTTATAAGCAAAGACTTTGAAATCTAGACCTTGGAGGACCTAAGAATGCAAGGATAAAGTAGGCACAAGGTCAGCATGTTTCATACAAAAGGTAAAGGTGAGTTAAAAAGGACTGGTGGAGTGAAAAGGTGACATTGTGTTGATTCTCCAGGGCTCCTGGGTCCACCAAAGCAGTGGTAAAGGGAACACTCTGCACTGGGTCTTTGGCTCAATGCTCACTTGCTACTGCTTGACATAGGAATCTGATGAAAGTGGTCTCTGCAAAGCAATAACTCAAAAGGCAGGGCCTTTCATTGTTATAGAAATGCCCAGCCTCTCATCCTGGCTCTGTTGTGCATTAGTTTGTAGTTTTGAGTAAATCATTTCACTGCCTTGAGCCTCAACTTCTTTATCTCCAGGCATAACATTATGACCATCTTCCTTATAACAAATATTCATTAAACACTTACATATGCCCAATATAATGCTAAGTGAGTTACATGCAGTCTTTTCAATGACTCTGTAAAGGTCCTACTGCCCCTGTTACAAGATGACATTACTGAGGCACAGAGAGGTTAAACAACTTTTTTGCAGTCATACAGGCCATAGTGGCAGAGATAGGATGTGAACCCGACTCTCTCTAATTACATAATCCTAACTGTTCTAAAGCTATGCCTGTCTGTTCCTTTGTAAAATGAGGGTGAGAATGCTGATAGTAGCATAGGCTGTGGTGAGAAGCAAAGGAAATAACACATGTGAAAGCATTTTGTAAATGGAAAAGTATCTGTGGCAGACCAGGCCAGCTTTCCTATGGGGAGCAGTGGCTGGGAGGTGGCTACCCAAGCTGTGAGCAGTACCCAGGCCCCTTTGCATCCAGATGAGGTTACGTGACTGAATTCTGGCCATTGGAGTGCAAAGAGAAAGAAAATACATGCCCATAAAAATCTCCAATGGGACCCTGGACACTGGTTTCACTGTCCACCGTCTGGAACATTGCCAGTCTGGACAACCCAGAAGGCACCTTTTTGAAGATGGCAATGACTCCTTCAACAGGGAAAATTGATTAGGGCAGAGTACCTTACTCACTTACTTTCGTGGACCTCATAATGAATGAGAAAGAACATTCTATTAATTCTCTGACACTTCAGCATTTCCCTCTTGTTACAGAAGCTAGCATTTACTTGAATAACATATTACTTTGTAAATGTGGTAGGCAGCTACCAAAACAATCAATCTGCGCCATCCTCGTGTTCATACCCCTGTGTAATACTCTCCACATAACAGTGGGCTGGATCTAACTAATTGCTTCTTATGAATAAGAATGTAACCGAAGCGATAGAATGCCACCTTTGAGACTAAGCTACAAAACCCTATGATTCTCTCTTGTTCCCTCTGACTCCTACATTGTTTGACTGTTCTGCTGACTTCCTTATAGGAAACCCAGAAGGCAAGGAACTGAGGGCAGCCTCTGGCCAACAGCCAATGAGGAATTGTGGCCTCCATCCCACAGCCATATAAGTGCACCTGGAAGTGACCCTTACCCAGCTAAGCCTTGATGTGATCTTAGCCCTGTGAAAGATCCTGAGCCTCAGGACCCAGTCAAGCCACCTCTGATTCCCCACCACAGAAACTGAGCTCATCAATGTTCCCAAGTGTTAAGCTGCTAAATTTGGGGGCAATTAAGGGCAATTTGTTACTTAACTAATGCATATGTAAAGATTATTTCATTAATACAATGTCAGTGTGTATATTGACTAATTTGGTGAAGTTTCAGCCCAAGTCCCAGAGGCTGTAAAGTAGGCCAGAGGACCAGACAATGGCAAATGTTGGAACCAGGGCAGGGAATTCCCACATTAATCCAGAGGCAGAGCCAGCACAGAGCAATGACACAGCATGAAGCAAAAGCCTCAACTGGCCCAGAAGGTGAATAAAAAGTAAATATGTAAACTTTAAAAAGATTTTATTTATTTATTTTTAGAGGTAGAGAAGGGAAGGAGAGAGGGAAACATCCATGTGTGGTTGCCTCTCACATGCCCTCTAATGGGAACCTCATCCACAACCCAGGCATGTGCCCTGACTGAGAATCGAACCTGGGTCCCTTTGGTTCGCAGCCCACGCTCAATCCACTGAGCTACAGTAGCCAAGGCATACATACGTAAATTTTTATCTCCTTCAAAACAGGCACAGTCTAGAATTCTTTCCCCAAGGGTTCTCCAATCTACCAGGGAAGAAATCTAACCTAAGATACAAAAAGCTCTTTTCCCCCTTCCCTTCTTCAGAGCACCCTCCAATCTCAACACATGGATCCCAAGACCCCAGTGATCACCCCAAGAGCAGACTCATCTGCCCATTTCTCCAGGCACCCTGGGTTCTTGTCCCTATCTCTTCCTCTCCTTGGTGTGAGTCCTGCTGTGGTCATGGGTCTTACTCAGGCCAGTCAAGCTATCTGTGTAACTGGACTGATACACAAATTAGCAGTGTTAGTTGTAGTGATAATCATAGTAAAAGCAATAATAGCAGCTATCACTTAGCATGTGTCACAGGCTATTCCAGGGTTCTAAGTGTGTTAGCTCACTTGTTCCTTGGTGGCAATCCCATGGTAGCTGTTATTATTCTTCCTTTTACAGATGAGAGGACTGAGGCACAATTAAGCAAAAGCTAATGTCTGGCAAGCATGGCTAGTAGTAGCTAGGAAGCAGTGGAATGAGCATTCAACATGCCCTGTCACTGGTTTAAATGATTTCTGGAACTGATACTTGACACACTTATTTTGAATCTTGAATAACTCCTTATGATTTTGTATATATGTGTCATAATAATGTTGGCAATAATAAAAAAAATCTCTGCATTTTTGTGGTATACAAAGTCCTTCCACATGACTTTATTTGACTTGTACAATGATCTTATGAGTTAGGTGTTGACAAATCCATTCGTTTTTCAGCCAAGAGTACTGAGGCTTAGTGACTAGCAGGATTCAGTCTTAAAATTCTATGCTCTTCCCACTCTATTTTCATTTCCTGGGGACTCCTGTTTGGCATTTAAAATTGGCACCACTATTCCATGCATGAGATCACCTGAATTTCAATGATGCTACAAATTACTTAAGAGCAAAAATCAGGCATAATTAGAATGCCTGCTCTTTCCAACATCCCATCTGGCTAAACCTACTCTACCCACTGTCCCTGCTGGAGGAGGGACCACAGTGTTCCCTGAGGCAGAATTGATTGTTCCCAAAACATTGATTGCAGCTGATCCAAGGATGGTCCAAATACAGACCATGGTCGTTAGCTTGTCCAAATAGATTTGCTCATGGATATGGGTAGTATCCATGATGAGCATAGTAGCATGAAAAGGACTTATGAGTCACAATCAGACAAGAGAACAGCAGACCAAGTATGCAGGGGGCTGTGGAGTCAGGTGAACAGATGAGGGCTGCCCTGGTGCTCCTGAGATCTGCTTCCAACCCAGACCCTTTTCTTGCATGGGGCCAGTGTCACCATGGTTCCACTCCATTCTGAGAGCTGTTTATTCAGCTTCACCAGAGTTCCCCTCTACGTGAAGACTTCTTTGTTCCCGAAATAAATGCTCTTCCTTGCAACCTATTTAAATTAGCCTAACTAAATCAGTTAATTAATATCCTCTTTAGCACCCAACTTAGCACCAGGTATTTCCAAGGAGGGAAAAGCAACTGGTTTGGAAACCTGTGACCCTTCAAACAGGCTGAACCTTTGCCCTTCTACCTGGAATTCTGTTGCCCTGGCTGACACTCATTGGTTCACGAGGTACCTCTGTAAATGGCATTTCTTTGGGGAAGCTTTCTTTTCATCACTTCCCAAGTTCCAAACTAGGGCAGAAGATTGTAAAATGAGCTTCCAGAGTACCTTGTACTCACTTATTGACTCTTCTCTCATACACACTAAACACAAGCTTCACAAAGGCTGACATTTTGTCAGGCCTGCTCATCAGGGAAGCTCTGGCTTGGCACAATGCCCATCACACAGGAGGGACTTATGGATGGAGTAAACTACCACAGATGGGTTTATGCGTGCAAAGTGAGATGATGGAGGGGAGTGTTAGGTGGGTACTTTTCTAACCGCTTTGCTGGCCCAACATCCTCAAATAACCCTTTGTGTTAGGTCTGATAGAAACTCCAAATGGCCTGATGAAAAACAAGGAGGGATTGTTCTTGAGCTTTCCAAGGGTTCTCTAGGGGCTTTTGGAGGGGCCTCAGCAGCTCCTCATGCTCCTGGTTCAGAGCCTGCAGGCAGGGCCAGGGTCAGAGGGGACACAGGGCCCTCCCTTCTTCAGCTGCCCCTGCAGGACCATATCAAATATCTAATTGCTTCATAATTTCAGGATCCATTAAAGTGAATTTTAATTATACTTGCAGTTATACTTTAATTACAGTCTTAATTATTAAGCATATTCTAAGCACACTCAGAACTAGGCTATTTGGAAGGAATGTTCATCATGAAACAGAAAGCTCAGACACAGGACTAGGAGGGGAAACAGAACATATACAGGGGACCTGGTCAGACAAAAATCTACTACACAGGGTAAGAGTGGTAGTGTCAGAGACAGAGGACAGAGAGAGACCAAGGCACTTGGAGAAAGAAAGAACTAGACGGAGGCAGAGGGTGAGACTGGCGAGAGAGTCAAAGAGAGACTGAGACATGACATACACACACACAGAAGGACAGATGGGCAGAATATGAGACATACAGAGGAAGAGAGACATAGACAGAAAAAAAGAGATATGAGACAGAAGGAATAATAGAGGAAGACTAGAGATTTAGACAGACAAGAGAATGGAGGCAGAGGGAGGAGTCGAAGAAAAAGAAGGGAGGATGAGTGAGGGGCACAGAGAGAGAGAGAGGGACCCCAGAGAAACCTGAAAAGAGAGGGTCATGAGGAATAACCCAGAGAAGGACAGGCACATGAACAGAAAGAGACAGGGGCAGACAAAGAGTCAAATAGGGAGGTGAGGAAAACTGTGAGCTTGCCACGTGTGGTCCACAGCAGCTCTGCCCCTGCCAGTATCTTCCTCAGAGAAACACTTGGAATCACCACCTGATCAGACAAACAATCCATTCAGCTGGCCGAGCTTCAGGGACTTTACATAAGCTAATTGAAAACTACTCAGTTGAGTGGTTATCTACCACTGCATGCCCCAAACATAGCAATGCACAGAGAATCAAAGGGGAATGGTTTTAAAATGAAGTCTTGCTCCACTAGTAGAGAACATCATAGAAAATATTAAAAATAATGATTAAAGTCTTAAAATTTCTCCAATTCTTCTTTCTGTTCGAACATGGGCTTCCTGCCACTGGGTGGAGTGAGAGAGCTGTACACAGAGCAGCAAGGTGAATTTACAGAGTTCATTCTTTGACCTCCTTACAATGGAGAGAAGATAATGGTAGTGAGCACAAATTACAGAGTTTGGTTCAAAAGGTGCACCCCCCACCAGGGCTTCTTATCATAGCAGTGCGTAGAATCTGTTTTTTAAAACTATTATTATTAATATGAAGTCAGTTTTTTCTTTGAGGACAATAATAGGTAGCACTTATTGAGTGTAGACTAGATGCAATAAATGTTTGTTGGATACATGAGTTAAGGGCTTCGCAAATATATCACTTTAATCTTTGGAGCAATCCTAAAGTGATGTCATTTTTTCTCCATTTTACAGATGAGGCAGCTGAGGCACTGGGAGGCTTAGGAACTTCCCTGATGTCCCCCACAAATCGAAGGCTGAGCCAGGACTAGCATCCGGGCTTGTGTGACTACAAATGCATGTGACAACCATGCAGCTTGGACTCTCGGTGTGGACAGGAGTCCTAGGGAGCCTCTAAGCTAAGTCTCTTTTGTTTTTACTGGAGGGAACTGAGGCCCAGAGATGTGACACAATTTGCTCAAGTCAAACAACCAGTAACCATGACAAGCCTGACTCTAACTCTGTGTTCCAAGTCAGGACCAGAAAACAGTGGCCTGGAGGTCAAATTGAGGCAGTGACATCTTTCTGCACCACCTGCAAGCTTATAATAGTTTTTACATTTTAAAATAGTTGTAAAAAATCAGGGCAATATTTTGTGATATGTGACAATTATGTGAAATTCAAATTTCTGTCCATAAATAAAGTTCTGGTGGAGCTACACGTGGCTGTTTCTGAGCTTCAGTGGCAGAGCTGGGTGGTTGTTAGAGGTGCCATGGCCCATGGGTCCTAAAATCTCTGACCCATTCTCAAAGCAAGTTATTTTTTGTTTGTTTTACTGAGAGAGGGGAGGTGTGTGGAAGCAAACTAAATTCTATAAAGCAGCAGATTCCTTCTGCTCACTTTCCTTGTGCCCTTGCTCCTCCTCTGTACTGTCCTTTCGAGTGACAATCAGATAGAGTGGCTCCAGTTTCGGGTGACCTGTGAATTTAGACAACTGATCACATCTGTTTTGTCCTGTTACTGTATCATCAGAAGTGGGATAATGATTGAGGATCAGAGGTAAAGCCCCTGCTGAGCTGGCAGCCCTCCATCTGCCCACATTCAAGTTATGTATAAGAGCTCAGATAATGACAGCTAACATGTATTAATCATGTTCTAGGTGATTTGAAAGCACATTTGATCTTTACAATAACCCTATGAGGCTCACATATTTTTATTCCCATTTCACAGATGAGGGAGCTGAGATTTCAAACCTGGCTCTGTACAGACTAACTGAGCAACCCAGGCAACTTACTGCAGTTGGGTGAGTATTTTGTCAAAATGCTTATCCCTCACATTGTATAAAACTAAATATGACAAAAAATACTCTGGGGAGCTGTACCCTCTGCACACCATTCCTCAATGACTTCTCCCATGGTAAGAAGAAACCACCACCCAGGGTGTGAATGTGACAGTTATTCCAATGATAACAGAAAAAGTCACCATCTCCAGTGGGATGAAGCTGATGGCCAGGTTCTTGGCTATGTTTCAAAGAATGGTGTGTGTGTGCTTATGGTCACACAAGGGGGGTTTGGGACCAAGTCTAACATGGAACCATTGAGGGCTTATGCTTTTATGATGTTGACTCTCAAAGCAGCAAAGGTACGGGTGCCTTAATGTTAAACAAGAAGGGAACAAGAACAGTTTACAATTCTGTACCTGCAAGGGACAGGAATGATCTTTTAGAGAAGTAACTGTTCCAAACACCAAAACATCTGCATGTAAGACTTCACCTCCCTACATCTACCTCAACCCATGTATATTTTAATTTATGGGTGATTTCAAGAATTCTCATTTGCTTGAAGTGGTGGCTTTGAACCCCACTGCTTCCTAGTAAGTGACATCACTGTACATGATTCTGTACTTACATGGAGGAATGACTGAGTGGACCTCACTGCTAATAGTGTCTGTGAGAAGTTAGGTTCTGAGTGGTTAGTTTGCTTGCCAAATTCTTTTTGGACTCTCATGGAGTATTTCAGAAATGAGGGTGGAGGGAGGTTCAGACATAGCTACCATGGAGGAACTTCCAGAATTCCCAGTCTTGCTGCTACCTCTTTTCTCCACCAGGCTGCAAGTTATGTCCCACTGTCTGCCTTTGGGGAAAAGATTTACTGTGGCACAGCTACACCCATTTGTTTCATATTTTCTATGCTGCTTTTTTGCATGATGATGGAAAATGTGGGAGGGGGAACCCACAAAGCCTAAAACTTCGCCACTTACAAAAAAGTTTAGACCTTTGCTCTATACAATCCAAATTGCTGGCCTCGTGGTTGCAGGGCCTGGCAGAGGCCAAGAACCCAGCTTCATTTGGTGCCTTCCCAGCTTGCAGCCACTCTTCCTACTTCTGGTACATTGGCACTTGTATTTCTAGGGGAGAAAATTCCATCTCTACTCTTTGAATCAACAGTGGCAAATATTGGCTCCAGTATCCCCTCTCTCCTTTCCCATAATTGTGGTGGACAGTAATTACCACTGAGCTGGAATCCAGCCTCAGAATCTTCATCAGCACAGCAATGCAGGTGGCATTGCCAATAAACTGATGGTGGCATGAGATGAAAGCCATGTGTCCTCCCTGTCTAATATGCTTACAAAGTCTTAGGTAGTTGTGCCTCTGGAAAGCCCCAAGGTGGAACTCTCGGGGAGTCATTTTAACAGGACACATCTGCCACCTGTAAAATAGCATAGATGGAATCTACCTGGGTGTCAATTCTCTGATAGCTATGGGCTTTTGCTTTTTGATGGCTGATCAAATTTAACATTTAATTGTTACATAAGGAAACTGAGGCATGAAGAAATAAACTGACTGGTAACTCAGAAAATACTTAGTGGTGGTGTGATGATACAAGGTGGGACTCAGATGTGGGTCCCCATACCTGCTGGCTCTTAAACTCCTACTTACTCAAGTGCTCATGCACAGCTTCTGCTCAGGGAAACAATGTTAGACTCTTGTTTTTGCAGGGATGACCACCACCTAGACCATGGTGGGCATCTGACACAAAGGCAGCCCATGCTGCAGACAGACTGCTGACCTGCAGTGTGCATTAGAAGGCATTTCCTTCCATGCAAAGAGCCAGTCAGCAGCACAGCACTCCTGTTCTCCATCACTGCTCTGTTTGGTGATGACAGAGACCTACCTAACTGGATCATCTGAAGGAAGAACTGGGTGCATGCAGTCAACCCCTTCCTCTGCTTTCTAATTAGAGTAGGCTGCTTGCAGTGAGCCCAGGCAGTCTTTTACCCTTTATGCTTCTGTCCTGGAGGTGGGAGGTGCCTGTGACTGGGTGTGCCAAGCTGCCTAATCTTGAGTTCAGAGTAAGGAGCTCACATACACAATAAGTTGCACCCTGCAACCTCTTTATCAGTAATGACAGTGATATTTCAGTCTCTTGAGTCCTTTGTCTTAATTCTCAGCAGGATCAAAAGCCAGATGAGGAAGAATCTCTTCAGTCTACTCAATCCAACAACATGCCCGGTTGGATGGGCTGTGGGCAACAGGAATGATGGTTATTAGCTAAGCTTAACAGACTGATGCTCTGTGGGACTGGGACTTCTAGGAAAAACACAGGGCCAGGCTGGCCTCAACAAGAGGCTGAAGGTAGAGGCACCAGGAAAGAACAAGAGGGTATGAGAGTCAGAGTAGGGGACTTCCAAGGTACAATCCCATTAAAGTCTGACAATAAACTGACTTTATACAGTATTAAGGTGGTTGGAGAACCTCAAGTCATTATATTCAAAAAAGAAAAAGAAAAAAAAGCTACATCCTGCAGAGGTCTCCTTCCTTAAGGGAAGTCTGGGTCTTGTCACCATAGGATGGCTTTCCCACAGTGTGCCAGAGGTTTCTCTTGTGTAAAGCAGAGGGGATTGAACATGGTATACATTTCAGTGACTCACATAAACTAGGGGAAAAAAATGAAAGCTCAGAGTGATAAAAATAAGAGATTACTTGTCTGGAGAGATAAACATTATATCTGAAGATGGTTTAACTAATCTAACTAATAATTTAAGTTAAGTTCTGTGAGGCTTGGCTTAAGTTTAAGTGTGGCAAAGTTTAGGCATTCAGCCATTGAGTTCAAAGCAACGGTTATCAGGAAGCTCAATGAGATTACAGTGAATTAACAGAAACTACAAGGAAACTACAATGAACTCACTGAAAACTATATCAACATGAAAAAGGAAAAAGAAACTATCAACAAGGGCCAAGAGGAAATGCAGAATACAATTTGTGAACTGAAGAACACACTAGAAGGAATCAAAAGCAGGATTGATGAAGTAGAGGAACAGATCAGCAAGCTGGAGGACAAAGTAGAAAGAAAAAAAAACACCCAGAATGAGCACAAACAAGAAAGGAAGCTCAGAAAGAATGAAGAGGTATTAAGGGAAATGAAGGACAACAAGAACTATATGCCAAGAAATTTGAAAACCTAGGTGAAATGGACAAATTTCTAGAAAAATATAATCTTCCAAAACTCAGTGAAGAAGGAGAAAGCCTGAACAGACCAATAACAGCAGATGAAATTGAAGCAGTAATCAAAAAGCTTCTGACACACAAAAGCCCTGGCCCAGAGGATTTCACAAGGGAATTTTACAAAGCATTTAAGGAAGAGCTAATACCCATCCTCCACAGATTATTTCAAAAAATTCAAGAAGATGGAAGACTCCAAACTCTTTTTATGAAGCCAACATCATCCTAATCTCAAAACCAGATAAAGACACAACAAAGAAAGAAAACTTCAGGCCAATATTTCTGATGAACATAAATGCTAATATCTTCAACAAAATATTGGCAAACATGTTAAAAAGATCATACACCATGATCAAGTGGGATTAATCCCAGGGATGCAAGGATGGTACAATACTCGCAAATCAATAAACATAATACACCACATAAACAAAAGGAAAGACAAAAATCACATGATCATATCAATAGATGGGGGTAAAGCGATAAGGTATAGCAACCATTTTGATAAAAACACTTAGCAAAGTGTGAATGGTGGGAGCATTCCTCAACATAATAAAGGCCATATATGGGAGCTCTACAGACAACCTCATACTCAATAGGAAAAAACTTAGAACTTTCCCACAGAGATCAGGAATAAGACAATGATGCCCGCTTCATCATTTCTATTCAACATAGCACTGGAAGTCCTAGCCACAGCAATCAGACAAGAAAAAGAAATAAAAGGCATCCAAATTGGAAAGGAGGAAATAAAACTGTCATTGCAGATGACATGATAGCATACATAGAAAATCCCATAGACTCCACCAAAAAACAGCTCAACCTAATAAATGAATTTGGCAAAACAGCAGGATACAAAGTCAATATCCAGAAATCAAAGACATTTTTGTACACTAACAATGAAATACCAGAAACAGAAATCAGAAAAAAATCCCATTTGATATAGCAACAATAAAAATAAAGTACCTAGGAATAAACCTAACCAAGGAGGTAAAAGACCTGTACTCAGAAAACTATACAACACTAAAGAAAGAAATTAAGGAAGGCACAGACAAATGGAAACATGTACCATGCTCACGGATTGGAAGAATTAACATCATCAAAATGCCTGTATTAACCTAAAGTGATTTATAGATTCAATGCACTCCCTACTAAAGTACCCATGACATATTTCACAGATATAGAACAAACATGTTAGAAATTTATTGGAACCATAAACACCCCCGAATAGCTGCAGCAATGTTGAGAAAGAAGAACAAAGCAGGAAGGATCACAATACCTGATATCAAACACCGTAATCAAAATAGTCTGGTACTAGCATAGAAACAGGCACATAGACCAATGGAACAGAACAGAGAGCCTAGAAATAAACCCAAGTCTCTAGAAAACTGCATTAAAATGAAAAGAGAATGAACTGTATGGGAAAACGTATTTGCCAGTGATACCTCAGTCAAGGGTTTGATCTCCAAAATATATAAAGAACTCACACAACTCCACTCCAGGAGGACAAACAACCCAATGAAAAAATGGGCAAAGGATTTAAATGGACACTTCTCCTAGAAGGACATACAGAGGGCCCAGAGCCACACAAAAAGATGCTCAACATCACTAGCCATCAGAAAGATGCAAATAACCACCTCACACTAGTCAGAATGGCCATATCATAACCAAATCAACAAACAAATGTTGGAGAGGATGTGAAGAAAAGGGAACCCTATTGCACTGTTGGTGGGAATGCAGACTGGTGCAGCCACTGTGGAAAACAGTATGGAATTTCCTCAGAGAACTAAAAATGGAACTGACTTTGAATCCAGCAATTCCACTGCTGGGATTATACCCTAAGAGCCCTGAAATGCCAATCCAAAAGAACCTATGCACCCCAATGTTCATAGCAGTACAATTTACAATAGCCAAGTGCTGGGAGCAACCTAAGTGCTCATTGGCAAATGAATGGATCAAAAAACTATGCCTTTCCACAATGGAATTCTACGCAGCAGAAAGAAGCTTATACCCTTTGCAACAGCATGGATGGATCTGGAGAGCATTATGTTAAGTGAAATAAGCCAGGTGGTGTGGGACAAATACCATATGATCTCACCTTTAACTAGAACATAATCAAGAAAAGAAAAAAGCAAACAAAATATAACCAGAGTCATTGAAATTAAGAACAATCTAACAATAGCCAGAGGGGAGGGGGGAAGGGAGAGTGGGAAGAAGGGTTTTCAGGAACTAGTATAAAGGACACATGGACAAAACCAAGGGGGAGGATCGAAGCACAGGAGGGAGGTGGGTTTAAATGGGGTGGGGGAGAGTGGTGGGGAGAAAATGCAGACAACTGTACCTGACAACAATAAAATAATTAAAAAAAAAGAATGCCATGTCTCGGCTGGTGAGTTCTATTCTGATAAGGCAAGTAATACATGTAATTATAAAGTTGCCATTTTTGAAGAAGAATTAATCCTTTCCTTATCTACTGGTATACAGCTTATAATTACTATACAGCTGAGAACAAAGATTTGTCCACTAAATCAAGCCTGATTTGATTGGTTAAATCTTTCCTTATCAGGACATTCCTAATACACTGAGAGTGGCGACAAAGTGTTTAAAATGTGGGCCACAAATTGGTTAGACTTGTAGCAGGATGTTAGATTCTACAAACGGCAGGGTATTAGATCCTCTAAAACAAGCAAGAGAGGCCACTGTCTTTATTTGTTAGAAAGATAGACTACTAAGCAAACATATTATCAGGCTTTTGAAATGTCATATTTTTTCAGACTATACAGCCATGTGTCAGGGGATCTGGAACTTAGAAGGAAATTAATAAATGTTAGCAATAGTAATTATTTATTATTATATTTCAGGCTCTGGTAAAGATTTGCTACCACACTTAGTTTTATATGTCACTCAGCTTTAACATAGATGTGGGGGTGATGGACAGTCCTTTCTCATCACACTTTGACTAGCTAGACAATGGTATGTGTCTTGGAAATGTAAACCAATTTTAATATTAATATCAATAAAGATCATTGAGAATCTCTTTAATTATGACAAAAAGCATAGTTCTATGTCAATTTAACTAGAAACTACCAGTAGAATTGTCCAAAATGTTCCGGTTCCTTTGTCCTTCTCTGTCAGCAAAGGCAATGAAGAGTTGCTTTGTTTAGAAAAACAGAAAGAACAAAATCACACTCTAACGTTGGGTAAAATGGAACTAAATGCAAGAGATGTGTGGGAGGAGCAGAATTTATGTTCCAACCCAGAAGAAAGCAAATGAAAAATTTAAATCAAGTATCAGAAAAACTCCTCAAAGTTCCCTGTAGTTAACTACTTTTTCTCATTGGAAGCAGTTAGAACCAGACTTTCTGTGACAGATTTTTGGTTTTGGTTTTGGCTGGCTTCTTACTTAACCTGAGCTGTAGTGCTGGGCAACAATGTCCAATGCAGTAAGTCCCGAGGAGACTGCAGGTGGGGGTGACATCTCTTTGGCTCATCCCCTGTATCTCCAAATCTCTGCCTTCACATCTGATATCACCACTTCATCTCACCACTAAGGACGGCTATGCCCTAATGTAATACTCTCCCCTTCTCTCTAGTTTTCACTTTTGACTCTCCCCAGTCCATCTACTAAGCCATCATTCTCCTGGCTATTCAATGTAAAACCCCTGCTCCCCTCTTTCTCTCTCTGCACGTCTATATGACAGTCCTGCCTGGGTTTTAGCTTCTAATGTCATGGACTCTGGCTACTAACCTGAAATTCCCACTCTGTTCTTTTAGGCATGAAATGTTGCTGCAAAATCATTTCTCTCTCCAGGACAGCCACTGATCTACCATGTCCTGACTTTCAGCCTGTCATGTTAGGATCCCAGCACCAATGCCCATGTATGGAACAGATCTGGTGTCTTCTTCTGATCATCTGCTAAATTCTCTCTTTCTTTCCAAGATTCAAATCTTAGTAATTTCCACATTTGACTTGGAAGGTCTCCTTTTATAATATTTCTTTGCTAAGTCATATACCTAAATGTACTTTAATTATAGCAGTCAACACTGAGGGAGCTTAAAAAGGGGGGAATGCCAATAAAAGTGGGTTGAGCTACAGCAGGTACCCAGCTTAAGAGACACACACCTCACAGTAGTCTGCATTCCCTTAGCATGTAGAGCACTTGCTTGGTTTTTATTTAGTTCCCTTTATAGGGCCTTTATGGATAATACTGTCTCCAGTTTCTGCATTTTATTAACTATTAGTGTCAAGAGTAGAGTTGGAGTAGAATTCTTTATCTTTCCCTTTTTTATTATGCAGAATCAATATAATTTTGGGATTTTGGTGTAGGGCTGCTTGTTTCCCAGAAATCACAGTGTAAGTGTCCTTTGCACGACTATGCCGAGTGTGAGAGCCAGTATCTATCTAACAACATTTATCACACAAGATGCTAATTCCCACAAGAAGAAGAAAGAATACCAGCTAGGATTCCAGAAATGTCAAAAGCTCTCCTGTTTCTCCTCCCTTAGTAAACTAGGTGCTTATTACAGGATAGGTACTATGATGATGAAAGAAGAGTAGTGTCAAAGGTCACCATGGGTGCTTTTAGCCTACATAAATTTGGTGACAGTATCCTCTTTGGGCTCATCTTCACTCATTACAAGCACTTCCCCATGTCACAGTGGACACTATGAGGTGTCAGTACTTCTGAAGGCTTCACAGGCTGTGCTGATGGCTGTCTGGGAAACCCCAAAGGCCACTGCTCCTAAGACAGAAGCAGATTCTAGGAGGGTAAACACTTATTAACATTATATATATATAAATGATAGACTTTTTTTATTTCCCCAGTTATTTAGTAACTGAGATTAGTTCTTGTATTTCTATATATTCTCAATGCCTAGAGCTCAATAACCTGAATATAGTATTTATTACATCAATTAACTAATCAAAAACACACAGGCATAACCTTGGAAGTACTTAAATGTAACTTAAAAGTTAACTTAATTTTAACTTAAAAGATGAAAATCTGATTGTCTAACAAACTTAGAAATGTCAAAAGTTCCTGATACATCGGGCAGACCTCTGATACAGCCAACAGAGATTTTTAAAGGAGGTTTTGGCTCATTCAATCTTGGATGTGGCATTTTGCATGTTTCAGCATATTTATTATCCAGATACACATGATAGGGATATGTTAAATGACAGGGATCATTTCCTCCCTCTGGAATACTAAGCATAGTGTGAAAAAGAGAACTGATCCTTTTTAATCTTTGGGGAAAAATAAAAGTGAGGTAACTTTCTTTTCTAGGAATGTACCAAAAACTAATAATTATGCACCTCTGTTGACACACAGGTACAGGGAGGATCACAGGACAAAAAGGGTACACCATGGCATGCACTTTGAGTAATTTTCATGGGACAGACACTAGTTTGGAGAACTGCTGTCCTTTAAGAACACAAGAGCTGACTTGTAGAATCTGAGGGTCACCGGTCACTTTGACCCTGAAAACAGTCAGCCATCAACATTTTACTCAGAGTTACACTTACACTGATGAACTCACCATTAGCTCCTTGATCAATTTTCTTTTTATTGTAGCCTTGCCAATCATTTCCTTTCTATTTAAATTATTTTCATTGAAATCAGTTATGTTACATTTACATTTATAAGATTTAATTCATTCAGCTATTTTAATGTCCATATTAAACTGTGCAACTGGAGCTTTTGCTATTTTCATTTTTCTTTTGTTTCATGTTTTCTTTTGTTTGATCATTATTTCTATCAAGTCTACATGGTACTGATCTAAGTTTGTGAGGCAGAGAGTCTCAGAGAGAAAGGAGAGTGAGAGGAGAGAGAGAGACACAAAGAAAGAGGCAAATAGAGAAAAGGAGGCTGCAGCTGTGCTGGAGCCTTGACCTATCAGGGCAGAGGTATGCTGCTGGGTCAAAATATGCCTGGTTTTTATCTTGAGAATGTCTCTCACGAATTATGGCACCAACGCAGAGCATGGGGAAATGGCTTTGTCTTAAGAATACTGTATAAAATCTACTCAAAAGGGCCTACTTGATCACTGTAATCTGAAGTGGGTTTTTTTTAATGCTCACCTGAGGACATTTTTTCATTGTTTGTTAGAGAAAGAGGAAAGGAGAGAGGAAGGGAGAGAGAAACATTGATTGGTTGCATCCCATATGAACTCAGACTAGGGGTTGTAGGCACCTGGACTGGGTATCGAACATGCAACCTAGGTATGTGCCCTGACTTAGAATTGAACCCTCAACATCTCAGTTAGAGGATGATGCTCCAACCAACTGAAACACACTGGCTAGGGCTAATATGAAGGTTTTGATGATGCTGACAGGCCTGTTGCATAGTTCTCACATTAGAGTATCTGTTTTTCCTTCTCTACTTCAGTGGTTCTCAAAGTATGGTCCCTGATGTAAAAACTATTTTTGTAGTAGTAATAATAATAAAATAATCATAATAAAGACAATAAAACTCTGTTGGCATTTTCACTAAGGAAGCAAAAGTGATGGTGGGTGAGACTGCTGGCATGTTACCATGGAAGCAAAGCAGTGGCAAGAACCCCACCATCACCCTGTTTTCACCACCACATACTTGCCATAAAGTGTTGTCACTTTCAAGTAAGAATGTCCTTAATGAACAGTAAAAAATATTTATTTTACAAAATTTCAACACTTAGGTACAGGTCTTTTTCTTTTTTCAACAATTAAAATAACTTTTTAAGTTGCCTTTTATTTTTTGTTTAGGTAATATTTCCTTTTCTTTATTTTATTTTGATCATCGTTCAAGTACACTTCTCTGTCCTTTACTCCCATTTCAGCCTACCCACCCATCCCTCCCCACCTCCCTCCCATTTTCAACGCCCCTAGCTTTTGTCCATGTGTCCTTTATATTTGTTCCTGTAAACCCTTCCCATTCTCCTCCAAAATTTCCTCCCGTCTCCCATCTGATCACTGTCAGCCTGTCCTCTATTTCAGTGTCTTTGACTATATTTTCCTTGTTTGTTTGTTTTGTTATTTAGGTTCCTGTTAAAGGTGAGATCATATGGTATTTGTCTTTCATCGCTTGGCTTATTTCACTTAGCATAATGCTTTCTAGCTCCATCCATGCTATAGCAAAGGGTACAAGCTCCTTCTTTCATTCTGCTGCGTAGAATTCCGTTGTGTAAATGTACCATCGTTTTTTGATCCATTAATTTACTGATGGGCATCTAGGTTGCTTCCAACACTTGGCTATTGTAAATTGTGCTGCTGTGAACATTGGGGTGCATAGGTTCTTTTGGATTGGTGTTTCAGGGTTCTTAGGATATAGTCCCAGCAGTGGAATTGCTGGGTCCAAAGGCAGATCCATTTTCAGTTTTCTGAGGAAGTTCCATACTGTTTTCCATAGTGGTTGTCCCAGTCTGCAGTCCCACCAATAGTACACTAGGGTCCCCTTTTCTCCACAACCTCTCCAACACTTGTTTGTTGCTTTGTTTATCATGGCCATTCTGACTGGTGTGAAGTGGTATCTCATTGTGGTTTTAATTTGCATCTCTAGGATAGCTAGCAATATTGAACATCTTCTCATGTGTCTCTGGATCCTCTGTAAGTCCTCTTTGAAGAATTGTTTCTTCAAGTCTCTTGACCATTTTTTAATTGGTTGCTTGTCTTCTTAGAGTGGAGTCGTGTAAGTTCTTTGTATATTTTGAAGATTAAACCCTTGTCTGAGGTATCATTGGCAAATATGTTTTCCCATACAGTTGGTTCTCTTTTTATTTTGATACTGTTTTCTTTAGCCATGCAGAAGCTTTTTATTTTGATGAGATCCCATTTGTTTATTCTTTCTTTTATGCCCCTTGCTCTAGGGAACATATCAGTGACAATGTTGCTGCATAAAATATCTGAGATTTTCCTGCCTATGTTCCCCTCTAGGACTTTAATGGTGACGCAGTTTATATTTAAATCTTTTATCCACCTTGAATTTATTTTTGTGTGTGGTGTAAGTTGGTGCCCGAGTTTCATTTTTTTTGCATGTAGTTGTCCAGTTCTCCCAACACCATTTGTTGAAGAGGCTATTTTTACTCCATTTTATGTTGCTGACCCCTTTTGTCAAATATTAATTGACCATAGAGATTTGGGTTTATTTCGGGGCTCTCTGTTCTGTTCCACTGGTCCAAGTGCCTATTCTGATGCCAGTACTAGGCTGTTTTGATTACAGTGGCCTTGTAATAAAGTTTGGTATTAAGTATTGTGATCCCTCCTATTATGTTCTTCTTTCTCAAAATTGCAGCAGCTATTTGGGGTTGTTGATGGTTCCATATAAATTTTTGAAGTGTTTGTTCTGTATCTGTGAAATATGCCTTTGGTACTTTAACAGGTATAACATCGAATCAGTAAATTGCTTTGGGTAGTACGGACATTTTGATGATGTTAATTCTTCTGACCCATGAACACGGTATATGTTTCCATTTGTTTGTGTCTTTCTTGATTTCTTTCTTCAGTGTTGCGTAGTTTTCTGCATACAGGTCTTTAACCTCCTAGGTTAGGTTAACTCCTAGGTATTTTATTTTTCTTTTTGATATATCGAATGGAATTTTTTTTATTGATTTCTGCTTCTGCTGTTCCATTGTTGGTATAGAAAAATGCCTTTGATTGCTGGATATTGACTTTGTATCCCGCTGTTTTGCCAAATTCATTTATTAGGTCGAGAAGTTTTTGGTGGAGTCTATAGGATTTTCTATGTATGCTATCATGTCATCTGCAAACAGTGACAGTTTTGTTTCCTCCTTTCCAGTTTGGATGCTTTTTATTTCTTTTTCTTGTCTGATCACTGTGGCTAAAACTTCCAGTACTATATTGCATAGAAGTGGTGAAAGTGGACAACCTTGTCTTGTTCCTGATCCTCGTGGAAAAGATTTTAGTTTTTGCCCATTGAGTATGATGTTGGCTCTAGGTCTCTTATACATGGCCTTTATTATGTTGAGGAATGCTCCCTCTATTTCCACTTTGCTGAGTGTTTTTATCATAAATTGGTGCTGCATCTTATCAAATGTTTTTCCACATCTATTGATATTATCATGTGATTTTTGTGTTTGCTTTTGTTTATGTGATGTACATTTACTAATTTGAAAATATTAAACCAACCTCGAATCCCTGGGATGAATCCCACTTGGTCACGGTGTATGATCTTTTTAATATATTGCTGGATGCAGTTTCCCAATATTTTGTTCAGGATTTTAGCATGTATGTTCATCAGCAATATTGACCTGCAGTTTTCTTTCTTTGTTGTGTCTTTATCTGGTTTTGGAATTAGGATGATGTTGCCTTCATAAAAAGAGTTTGGAGTCTTCCATCTTCTTGAAGTTTTTGGAATAGTCTGTGAAGGATAGGTGTTAGCTCTTCCTTAAATGCTTTGTAGAATTCTCCTGTGAAATTTTTCTGGGCCAGGGCTTTTGTGTGTCAGAAGCTTTTTGATTACTGCTTCAATTTCATCTGCTGTTATTGGTCTGTTCAGGCTTTCTGTTTCTTCTTCATTGAGTTTTGGAAGATTATATTTTTCTAGAAATTTGTCCATTTCACCTAGGTTTTCAAATTTCTTGGCATACAGTTCTTGATAGTAATGTCTTGCAATCCTTTGTATTTCTGTGGTGTCAGTTGTAATCTCTCCTCTTTCATTTCTGAATGTGTTTATTTGGGTCCTTTCTCTTTTTTCTTGATGAAATTTCTTAAAAGCTTGTCGATTTTGTTTTTCTTTTCAAAGAACCACCTCCTGGATTCATTGATTCTTAGATTTGTGCTTTTAGTCTCTATGTCATTTAATTGTGCTCTGATCTCAGTTATTTCCTTCCTTCTACTTGCTCTAGGCTGTCTTTCTTGTTGTTCCTCCAGTTCTTGTAGGTGCAGGGTTAGGTTGCTTGAAATGTTTCTTTCGTTTTTAGGTAGGCCTGTATTGCTATGAACTTCCCTCTCAGGCTTCCCTTTGCTGTGCCCCATAAGTTTTGGTTTGTTGTGAGTTAATTTGCCTTTGTTTCTGGAAACTTTTTTATTTCTTCCCTAATTTCATTCTTGACCCATTCATTGTTTAATAGCATGCTATTCAATCTCCATGATTTTGAGTGGTTTGGGTTTTTTTTTCCTTGGGGTTCATTTCTAGTTTCAGTCCCTTGTGGTCAGAGAAAATGGTTGATATGATTTCAATGTTCTTGAATTTGTTGAGACTTGTTTTGTGTCCTATCATGTGGTCTATCTTTGAAAATGTTCCCTGTGTATTTGAAAAGAATGTGTATTTAGCTTCTTTGGGATGAAGGGCTCAATATATATAAGTTAAGTCTACTTCATCTAGGGCATATTTTAATGCCACAATATCTTTGTTGATATTTTGTTTGTAAGATCTTTCCATTTTTAACAGTAGGGTGTTAAAATCCCCCACTATAATTGTGTTGCTATCAATATCTTTCTTGAATTCTTCTAAGATTTTCTTTATATATCTGGGTGCTCCTATGTTGGGTGCATATATATTTACAACGTTTATGTCTTCTTGGTGGATTCTTCCCTTGAGTATTATGAAGTGTCCTTCTGGGTCTCTCTTCATGACCCTTGTTTTGAAGTCTATTTTGCTGATATGAGTATTGCTACCCTGGCTTTTTTTCCTGTGTGTTTTCTTGGGAAATTTGTTTCCAGCCCTTCACTTTCAGTCTGTGTGGTTCTTTTGTCCTGAGGTGGGTCTCTGGTAGGCAGCATATGTGTGAGTAATGCTTTCTTATCCATTCAGCTATTCTGTATCTTTTGATTGGAACATTTAATCCACTTACGTTTATGATTATTATTGATATGTATTCATTCATTGGCATTTTCCTACCTGTGTTTGTTCTCTCTCTCTCTCTCTCTCTCTCTCTCCTTCCTTACTTTCCTTACAGCAGTCTCTTTAGCATCTCTTGCAGAGCTGGTTTGGTTGTGGTGCATTCTTTTAGACTTCTTTGAGTCTCCTGATTTGTCCTTCTGTCTTGATTGAGGCTCCTGATTTGTCTGTGAGGCTCCTGATGTCCTTCTGTCTTGATTGAGAGTCTTGCTGGGTAAAGTAGCCTTGGTTGCAGGCCCCTGGTTCTCATTACTTGGAATATTTCTTGCCATTCTCTTCTGGCTTGGAGCATTTCTATTGAGAAGTCAGCTGCTAACCTTATTGCAGCTCCCTTGTATGTTACTTCCTGTTTTTCCCTTGCTGTCTTTAATATTCCCTGCTTATCTTGGAATTTTGCCATTTTAATTATGATGTGTCTTGAAGTGGACCTTTTTGGGTTCTTCTTGATTGGGACTCTCTGTGTTTCCTGAATTTGTGTGGCTTTTTCTCTCATCAAAATAGGAAAGTTTTCCATCATTACTTTTGCAAGTAGGTTTTCAATTTCTTGGTCTTCTTATTCTTCTCCTTCTGGCATCCCTATTATATGGATATTATTATGTTTCATATTGTCTTGCATTTCTCTTAATCCCTCTTCATTCTTTCTGAGCCTCTTTTCCTTTTCTTGCTCTTTCTGGGTGTTTTTTTCTACTTTTTTCTCTAGCTTGCAGATCTGGTCTTCTACATCATTGATCCAGCTTTTGATTCCTTCTATTGTGTTCTTCAGTTCAGAAATTGTATTCTTCATTTCTTCTTGCCCCATGTTGATAGTTTCTTTTTCCTTTTTCATCTTGATCTCGTTTGCAGTGATTTCATTGTAGTTTCCCTGTAGTTTCTGGTAGCTCATTGTGAGGTTATTGAGCTTCCTGATAAGCTTTGCTTTGAAGTCAATATATGACAGTTGTTGCCTCTATTTCATTTAGCATTCTTTCTGAGGCTTCCTCCTTTCCTTTCATTTGGGGACTGTTTCTTTGCCTTCCCTTTGTTTGTGAGACTCTTCTTGTTAGCCTCAGCTTTTTAAATTGATCTGTTTTGGCTCCCTGGGTTTATAGTGTGAACTTCTGTGGTAGAATACCTGTGAGATTCAGTGGTGCAGTGTCCTTGATCTCCCAATCTCACTGTCATTTAAGTTGGCTCTGTGTTTCTGTTTGGGTTTTGATTGTTGTTGGGTATTTCTTTGGTGGGTCCTTCCCTCCAGCTGCTTAAGTGAGGGTCACTCTGTCCGCCACCTCTTGTATTTTATTGTTCTGGAGCAGGCAGGTTGTGTTGAAGGTGGTTCTTCCATGTGTACAAGGTTTTGAGGATTCTCTCTTGCTCTTCAGTTGTTTGTACTGGGTAGTTTCTCCACTATTTAGTTGTATTTCCAGATAGGTCCTGGATTGAGGTTTTTGTGGTTTTCACTTTCTCCTTCACCTTCTCCTGCTGTTATCTGTTGGTGGTTCCTATGTTGTTGGGTGTCCTCTTCCAGTGGGTATCCTGGTTTCAATTGCTTCTACCTACTCATTTTTGTGATCAGTTGGAGGGGGAAGGCAACATGGTTTAAGACAGTAAGAGAGCATTCTATGATATTGACATTAGCAGCCAGTGGAGAAGAGATAGGAGATCCTTTGGCTTTGTATAGTGTTAACCATGATCTTCTACCCAACTAGCCACTTTTAGAAAGGTTGGAAAGAAGATAAGACTCTTGTTGGGGAGGGAAGGGTTGTGAGTTGGATGTAGAAAGCAGTGAGGTTATGGGAGGTCAGGTTCTGAGGCAGGGTGAGAGTAAAGGATAGTAAATAGGTGTAGTATGTGAGAGAATAGAATTAACCACTACAGTAAACTCTGAAGTGGAAACTCTCAAGTGTGCTAAGATCCGGGAGAGGTGCTGTGAAGTATTTACAATTGTATGGAACAGATATTATTTACAATAATATTAGAGCCACAGTCACATGACAGAATCTATGTGATCTGGATAGCAAAATAGGGAGTATAGGACCTTGAGTAGTGCTAATGGAACACAAGTGAAGTTAAGGAGGGTAAATTAGCAATACACTATGGAAGAGAGAACATGGGAAACCTTTCAAATGATACAATATAATCAGCCAAGCAAAGAGGACTATACAGAAAGAAGAGGAATACAAAAATACTATTAAAATAAAAGGTGTAAGAATAATGAAAAAAGTAACATACAAATATGCAATAAGTTGCAGGTTCTCTGTAACAGCAAAGTGAATTTTGTCTCACTGTCTCAACTGTTGGGATGCCCCCTTTTTGGGTCCAACTCTGGTCTTTTCATAGTTCCAGGGTTTTTTTTGTCTCACTTGTGGGTATTTAAAAAAGCAGAAGAAGGGAGAAGGAAGAGATAAAATTGGAAAGGAAGAAGGTATAAAGCAAGAGATAAGGAAAGAGAGGAAAAAGGTACTGAAAGATAAAACAACAATAAAAATTAAAAAATAAAAGAGTACTTAAAAAAACAAAAACAAAAAAAACCCCAAAACCCTCTTGTTGGTTTCAAACTGGCCAAACCGGTTTTTCTGGTCTTGGTGGCTGCAGCAGGGTGAGGGGCAACTGGTATGGCTTTTGTCCCTGATCTGCACTCAGCCAGTCTTGTGTGTACTCTCCCCAGAGCTAGCCTGATGCCTCTTCTTGGTACCTTGGTGAGGGATTCAGGTCTTCCTGAGAGTGCTCTTTCCCCAGGGTTACCACTGTGGGCTGGGGTACGGGAATGCACACACTCGGCCAGGCTGCTTCAGTCCCTTGGGTTTCGGTGCACCCTCTTCCCAATGCTGTGGGAGTGCACAGGGCATTCTGTGCAAACTTCCGCACAACCTTGGGATTGTTGCCCGGGTGGGTGGGGAGGAAGCCAACTGGCTGTTGTAGGAGAATTCCCCAAAACAGTTTTTCTTTTTGAGAAATTCCTCCTACTCATGCCTGAGGCTCCGTATAGCCCAATTCTCCAGCCAGACCTGTGACTATCAGGATCAGTGCCTATCAATTCGGGACTCTCACCTCTCCCAAGCCAGTGTCCACAGACTCTGTGGATGATCACAGCCCCTGTGTGTTTGCCATTTTGTCATTTTTCCCCTCTCTGCAGCTTCAAGCAACCAGGTCTCTCCCCGTTCTGTTTAAACCTTGATTGGCCAGGGAGGGAGGAAGCAGTTGACCTGGCTCTCTCCCAAGGACTTTGTGGCAGGCCTGCTGCTACCAAGGACTCTGTGGCAGACTCAGGGTGGGAGGTGGGGCCTGAGGCTGCAGGCGCCCTGGTCCCCAAGCTGGTCCCTGGGACCTTATTGTCCTGAAGCACTCTCCTTACCATCTGGTTTTACAGTGTCCACTACAATTTTTGGTTTCTTATTTTCATATATACTGGGGTACTGTTGGCTGTTTGCTCTGTTCCGCTGTAGATAGGCTAGGTTTTTCTCCCATGTATAGGGGGATGTGGAATCTGTTCCCTCCTACTCTGTCACCATCTTCCCTCTCCTGGTTCCACAGTTTTAACACATAAGGAGTGCTGAGACCACAGGGTTTTGGGACTCATTGTTCTTCCCTGATGAATAAATTCTTGGAGCAGCATTTCTCAGAGTGTTTCTTCCAAAACACTAATTTCATGAAATGATTCATAATAAAAGGGTTCTATTCTGGAATAAATTCAGAAAATTTAGAGAATCATAACATGTGCCATTCTTGGAGAGCTTCAATCTATATTAGTCTGTTAGATGCTCAAAGAATCACTTCCATACTGTATTTATTTCATTTTATTTAATCCAGTGTTTCCTTATGCTTTGTTAGGAAGTCTTTGAGAGCAGAACACTCTGGTTACCTGACCTTGGAGAAGGGGCAATCGAACTGCGGAAATCACCCGTAACTCACCTTCAAGCCGAACCACCAGGGGCACCCTAAGTTCCAGCTCCCGGCAGGCTTTGGTGATCCCATTGGCAATGATGGCACAGTTGACAATTCCACCAAAAATATTGACGAGGATGGCTTCAACCTGAACTCAAAAACAGAAAGGTGCCCATCAAAATGCTGACAGTCAACATTCTCAATAATAACTGGCTGAACAATAGAGACCATTAAAAAAGACTCTTTTTCAACACAGAATATAAAATATAAAACAAAAGACCTAGAAAATATTAAGAAAGTTAAAATTTAGAAGTAAACTAATAAATATCTATATACATTATTATATTAACCTGCATTATCCCATCAGTTGCTTCTCTGAACTCAAAGTGAATTCAATCACCACTCATTTACTGTATACTGTCTTCTGCTTTTTCTTATGTACTTATCTGGAACTGTTCTTTTATGAGTAGCATAATATAAAATTTCATGCACTGATGTCTTTTCTCCCCATGGTTTATGCTTAAATGTATCTGTCATGGTGCCTTGTGGAATATTTCAAACCTAGGAACTTATTATTTATTGTTTTGTACTGACAGGCAAAGTTAGAAACTTTTCCATGCTTCTTTAATACCATTTTGATATGCTAGAGGTATACACTCAAAAGTCAGAGATTATAGGAGACCATTCTGCGTGGCATGGGTCCAGCTCGCACTCAGAGATGCACAAGACCCATGCCCATGGATAGGTTCTCCCGTGGGGAATCAGGCCTGTATTGTACCTAGACTGCTATGAGACTTGCTTTTGCTAAAACTCCCTCACTCTGAATTGAGACAGCAAGTGCTTACTGTAACTTCCTAAAATCTATGCTAAGCCTTCCAAGGATGAGTGTAACCAGTTCAACCACTTTTCCCTTTGCATTTACAAATATCCTTCTTCTGTGATGTGATTAGTGGCATCATCTCCTTTGTTTCTGTAAAAGGTAACCACCTAAAGTTAACCTGGGCATAGTAAATGAGGACCATCATGTAATGTACCCAGAAAAGAAAGAAAGGCCGGTCAAGACAAGGGCCAAGGCTTTTTCTCCTCTTGAGAGAGAAGCCATGCTGTCCCTTTTCCTTCACAGGACTCAGTAGTCTGTGTGAATTTCTCGTGCCTCATCCACAATGTAGTGGATCCCATGAGCTAGGGTCCACATCAAGAGATAGCCTAATTTTCTTAGATAACATCCTTTTTTTTAAAAAAAAATGATATAGGTACCCAAAAGAAAGATATATAAGCTCATACTATAAGTTAGGATATAAGGAAAGTCAAGACATTGAAATTTTTTAGAATTGTAAATTTAAACCCATCATGTTAACCCATTTGTGCATATTCCATATTCAAAGGTGTGTGGGCAAAAAATATTACTTGTCCTGATTTGATAAATAGGTATAAGAAAACCCTACATAATTAACATGAAGAACAAGATAATGAAGAGAGTTCATTACCTAGATTAATTGGTAACACCCACAGAAAAATGGTTATTCATCAAGCTGGAGGCATCAAAATTCCAACAATAGAATCACAATTAAATTATGTTGCACTAACTGCAAAGCACATATGAGTGTGCTACTTTCCAGTTTAAATCCCATTACTTCAATATTCTAAATTAATTACACAAAGCATATGAGAAGAGTGCCTTACATTTGTTCAGCACTTAACAATTTAGAAACTGCCATTACATGAACCCTCAGTTTTAAAAAATCCTCACTGGAGGGTATGTTTATTGATTTTTAGAGAGGGAGTGAGGGAGGGGATGAGGGAGAGAAGCAGAGAAAGAGAAGCATCAGTTGGTTGCCTCCCATACATGCTCCAATCAGGGATTGAACCCAAAACCTAGATACGTGCTCTGACCAGGAATCAAATTTGCAACCTTTTGGTGTACGGGACTACACTCCAATCAACTGAGCCACTTGGTTAGGGCTGAACCCTTTTTTTAATTTTGATCCTTGCTAGAAAACTATTCAGGAAGTACAGGGAGGGTGAGCCCTCTGTAGTTGAGAAAGACATTCAGAGAACTCACATGATGTGTCCCAAGGTCACAAAGTTAATACGTAGCAGTGGTGAAGGTCAAAGAAAGCTCTCCAGAATACCAATCTATTTTTCATTCATGCCAGCTGTTAGAGCTGGGATCTAGATACACACAACATGGGCAAGGTACATACCTTGTCTTGCACACAGTTTCTTCATCTATACAATGGGAATAATAGTACCTGGTCCCTAAGTTTGTTGAAAGGCCTAAATGAAGATAATACTGTATATATGAAGTATTTAGTACATGCCTGTAAAGTACTTAACTAATATTTATACATACATTTACTTCTTTTATTTTAAATTCTCAACCTCCTACCCTCCTCTCCTTTGGCAACCATCAGGTTGTTCTCTGCATCTGTGGCTCTATTACTGTTGTGTTTTGTTTGTTTATTGTTGTTGCTTTTAAGACTCAATATTTAAGTGAAGTTATATGGCATTTGTCTTTCTCTGACTGATTTCACTTATCATAATACCCTCTGCATCAATCCATGTTATTGCAGGTGGCAAAATTTCATTCTTTTTATTTCTGAATAATATTCCATTGTATGTATATATACCTCATCGTCTTCATCCATTCATATATTGATAAGACACTTGGGTCCCTTCCATATCTTGGCTATTGTTAATAATGCAGCAATCAACAGAATGGTGCATAGATCTTTTCAAATTAGTGTTTTTGTTTTCTTTGGATAAATACCTAGAATTGGAATTGCTGAGTCATGTGGAAGCTCTATTTTTAATTTTTTGAAGAGTCTGCATATAGTTTTCCATAGTGGCTGCAATATACATGCATTTATTTCAACAAGCAATGATGAAAGTGGGCAGGTTACCTAGACAGCAAGTAAAAATTAAGAAAACCTTTCAGTGGATTGCAGCTATGTTGAATTCAAATAGAAAAATGAACTTATTGACATTCAATAAATAGGTAACGACTTAAGCAAATAAATGAGCAATATTTTTGAAACTAATTACAGATTGGGGCTACTCCCTAAAAAGAAATCTCTCATTACCATTCACAGCAGGCTGACTGGTAAGCAGAAGCTTGCTTTCTAATAACAGCTTTTAAATGCTGTTAGCACTGAGGCTTGTTATAGCAGCTGTTTCCAAATAGCTGTGGGATGGAGAGGAACTTGCCAGGATAATGAAAGAAGCAACATTCAAGAGCAATGCTGGCTCCACAGGTTCCAGAGAGGAACTCAGGACCAGGAATGGCCAAGGCTCACTCAGGTTTGTGCAGAACCACACTCTCCAATAAAGCTCACACTGGCACATGAACATCTCCGCCATGTTCCCACTGGCAAGGTTTTCAAGGCTGAGTTCAGATATCAATTGCTTCTCAGTGATGTCATCCCATCTCATCACCTCAGAGTGATTACTCTGTTAGTCTATTTCAAATGGTATGATTGCTCTGTGGAGTAGCTGTATCACATACAACATGCTTACATGATTCATCTATATAGGGAGGAGAGGGGGGCAAGAAGGTACATGATGCACATGGCTCTGTGATTCAATCTACTCAGTGTGGGTGCATCCTGGAAGAAGTGTCAAATATGAGCTGTGGATCTGGTGTCGCCTCAGGTGGTATCAGTTCCCATATGTCTCTTACATATCAGCATCTCCTGGTGTTTAATGAACATCTGACATTAAAAATAGATACTCTTCATATGATAACCACTTCAAGTGGTGCTGAACCTGAGGAAAAGCCCTCTTTCATTATTACTTCCAATGGAGTAATAATGGGCTTTGTTAGACTTGCTGAGAAGTGGACTGTTGTTCTCCAATGTAGTTTACTCACCTCTCTTGCCCTACACCCACCCCCAAAATGCAACACTCCTGTGTGGGTCACCTTTGTGCTCCTCTCCAGTAGGACTATGTAGTGTTTCCATCAGCAGCTAGTGCAATCCATGACACAGTGTAATCATCTAATAAATAACAGTTTCAAGAATGAATGAATTAGATCAATTTCAACAGATATTCACTGGTAATCATCTTTGCACCAGGCACAGAGTTAAGAACTTGGGACAAGGAGTTAAATAAGGTATCATTGTTGTCAAGGAATGCAAAGACTAGTTTGAGAGCCAGACTAGGAAACCAGCAGTTACAATCCTGGGTCTAAAGATGTCTCAGAGCCACGATGAGGGCAGGGCTAGGGATGTAGGCTGTTGTGACAAGAGGCTTCTTGAAGAGGTGATGTTCTAGTAGATGAAGGGAAGGAAAGAGCAAGAACTTGAGTAGAAGAGAGCAGCCATGATGAAGGCAGGACTGTCACCCAACTTGGTTCATTCAGGAACTACAGGCTGACTGAGAAGTAACCTGAGATGCTGCAGGCCTGGTAGAGTGGCAGGGGCCAGGGCCTGGAACCAGGATGAGTACTTCTTTTCACTCATTTCTTCTTTTTCCAGAGAAGTCTTTAAAGTAACCTCCCTTGAGGGATAGCGAAGGAGTGACTGGAAAGAGAGGGAATGAGGGATGGAGAGAAGAGATGAACAGGAGATATACAGAGCTATCATGTGAGGGCAGTGGGAGTGAGAGAATGAGTGAGAGCAAGAAAGAAATCAGTAAGGGAGGAAAAGAGGGAGAAAAGGAGGGAGGGAGAGAGGAGACAGAGAGAGGAAAATACAAAAGAGAAAGAAAAGCAGGGAGAACAGGAGAGTGAAGAAGGAGAGTTTGAGTGAAACCAACAAAGCAGGATTTCTACAAGAAGAGCAATAAGACTTGTGTGCACAGATGGCTTAGCTGAAGAAGCAAGGTTCTCAGGAAGCTGTGTACCACAGAGCACCAAGAGGAAATCACCATGGGGTGAAGGTTAGGAAGATCCTACTCCACCAGAGATGATTCCATTCTCACCCACTATAAAGTAATCTGCTGCGGTCTGCACTTTAATGGAAATCTGATTTAAGTTTCACTCTGGGCCCATTTCTATAATTAACTACTGTAATCTGCAATCTCAAACTGAGAATGAAATTAAGACAGTTAGAAAATGAAAGCATTGTGACATTATCATTATTATTTAGCATTTACAGTGCATGTCAGATTTTCAATGTGTGCCTCATGGTCCATTCATTATCACAACTACTAATTGCCATTCCATGACAATACCAATAGCGATTTTAATAGTCTTTTTTTTTTTAAAACAAAGAGAATGTTAAAAATAAGTCTGCACTTGGGTCTATGTAAGTACCCAGAGACCAGAAGATCTCTAAGTGCTTCGGCAAGGAGGTTTTTGCAAATTCTTGGCAGGAATCACAAAGGCTGATATTTATTGTTTCTCAAAAGTAAAGATCACCCAGTGAGGTTGCTGCAGTGCCAGATGCACTGTGCACATCACAGACCCCCAGCCAGGTGGGTGGCAGCTGTATGCAGCTGTGCAGGTGGGCAGGCAGCCCAAATGCAGGTTTTTACACAGCTGTGTGTGTTTGGCTTTGCAAAATATGTACTCCAGCTACAGATTTTAGTACACAATTTAAAGTAAAGAATGAAATTCAAAGAAGAAAAGGAGTAACAGACTTTAGTATTTAACAAACTCCTCTCAACCTGAAATAAACAATCCAATAAAAATCACGACTAAAGCCATTTTGGGGGAACATAATCATTTTCAGTATCTGATGAACATTAGGGAACCCCAGTCAAATAAATTCACACACAAAACAATTTTGGGAGGCAGGAGGTAATTCTAGATAAGTTCCATGACTAGTTTAAGGATTTGCCCTCAAAGGCAGATAATGGCAAAAGGTAATAGCACATGCATGTAGGATAGTGGTATAAGTTGCAGGAAAATTATGAATTTTTTGCAATTATTTACAAAATTTTGTTTGAATGAATATTTTTCTGGGGAAAGTGTTCATAACCTCTAAGAAAAGATATGATTTGATAATAATCACAAATACAACACTAGCTAATGTTTACTAGGCATTTGGCAAGTGGTAGGCAGTATTCTAATAATTTTACATGTGTTAACAAGTTTCATACATAAGTACTATTATCCTATTTTACAGAAAAGGAAACAGGGAAATCCTGAAGAATCACTGGGGCTACAGCTTTTCCTACAGTCAAATATCATTCAGACCTAGTGAGGACCTATATGTGTGCTGTGCTTATGTTTTCTCCTTCATTACCACAGCTTGTCCATAAACACATAAGGTAGATATTACCTATCCCATTTTACAGGTGAGAAAACTGAGTATCAGAGAAGTCAAAAACACCTCACATCAAATCATGCAGCCAGGCGGTTGTCAGGATAAAATATTGTTTTTTTTCTTTTTCTTTTATTTCTTTCTTTATTTTCTAGACTTTTTTCACTATTGCATTTTTTTCCATTACCATTTAGTTCCCTTATACCTTCCTTCCCTCGGCAATCGCCACACCATTGTCCATGTCCTTGAGTTCTTTTTCCTTAACACTATCTGGACTCCTTTTAATGAAATGCAAATACTGCCTTATTGCTCAATGAAAAAGGACTCATTTATTCCAAACATATTTTTGTGGACCTCCTCTGTGCTGGCATTTTTTAACCATTGTGCATGGTCAGCAACTAAGGTGGCAAGAATGATTTTTAAGAAATAGATACAAAAGTTCTGTATCTATACCTAAAATTGCAAACTGTGATAACAGCTGTGAAAGGGAGAAAAGCCTGATTCTGTGCTCATAGGGCAGGACCCATTTTACACTGGGTGGTCAGGGAGGGCCTGTAGTAGGGAGTGACATTTAAGCTAGAACCTAAAGGACAGATAGGAAGAGGCCAAGGAGATTAATAGAAGACCAAGGAATCAATACCTTGAGACAGGAGAATGTTGGGGACCGCCCTGCCTGGTCTCAGAAAGCTGTAACCCCCGTGACTTAGGCTGAGTGAAAGACCTCTGGACCAGGAACCACTTATGAGACAAAACTTATTTCCCTGGCATGAACGCTACCTGTTCTAATGCCTGGCTTCCCTTTTGCATGATTGGCAGTCAATGACAGGTAACAATTCTCTAAGAAAGAATGAATCATGTAGGAATGCCCTGAGGGAAGGGGCTGTGGAAATGAAGGGGTGATGGACATCAACCCCTGCCTCCTCGGCTTTGTCAAAGCCTGAGTCCTTGTGAGAAATCCAAGTCTCCTGGCTGCCTTTGTCTTCTCTGTTAACTCAGAATTGCAGGGGTGGTGCAGCCCAGACCAGAAACGGCGGAAGCCTGGGGGTAATCAGGCCTGGGACACAGAATATGCAAGATCCTGTGAGATCTGTTTGCTGGAGGATGTTATTAACTTGGAATTTAAAGGCACAGGCAGGAAACCTTTGGAACCTGTAGTCTTTTCATATGTTAAAGACCACAAACTTTGTCCAGAATCATAGAAGGAGTTCTGTCTGCACCTTTGTAAATCACGTACTTCTTTTGATCTTTTCTGCCAGATTGTAAATCCACAAACTAAGACTGTGTTCTCAATAAAAATCTGCTTGGGGATGGAAACAGCGCACCCTCCAAGGAGAGAGGGTGGCTAAAGGCGATCCCCACGAGAGAGACTGGCCCTTCTGTCCCTATTCCCCCACAGGACCTGGTTGTCTCTGTGTATGTTTTTCTTGTGTTTCGACCAGCATCTGCAGCCGAGATGGATACTGCTGGCCGGTATCATCTACAGGAGAATACCACAGGCAAAGGTCTAGGGGTAGAAGAGAAGTTGGTGCATTTGGTGTAGTTGAGATGCTGAATAGAACCCAGAGCACTAGAAGCCTGGGACTCAGTAAGTAAAGTGCTGGGAATTGAGACAGACCTCACCAGGAGGGGCCAAATTACTTAGTCTTATGCAAGTTGGCTCTCAGCCGTGAGAAGGAGCTCGAGAAGTCTTTGGTTTCAAGACACCTATGAAGATTTCAGGGAGGCCAGGAAGAGAATGAATACATGTGAATCAGCATCCACATGTATTTACATTAAGTTTGTAAGAAAGGTTTTATCACCTCCATTTTACAGATAGACTGACGCTCAGAGAGTTTAGGGTCTCAATAAGTAGTCACAGTTCAATCCCAGGTCTGTTTCACCATACCAAATTCAGGGCTTTCTGGGACAGCTGGAAAAGCTCAGGGGGCCATGGACCTACAGCAAGTGTTGGCAAGCTCCCTTTGTTAACGAATAGTCAGGAAATATTTTAGGCTTTGTGGGCCAGTCTCTGTCACAGCTACTCAGCTCTGCTGTTGCAGCATGAAAGCAGTTGTAGACAATACGTAAAGGAGTAAGTGTATCTATGTTGCAATAAAACTTTATTTACAAAAACAAGTGGTGGGCCAGATTTGGCCCATAGGGGCCAGACAACCCCTGACATAGACAGGATTTGGTTCATGCTTACCCTCAAGGCCACTGTTACCACTATCTCAGGTACTTTGCCTTATTGGCTATTACTTTGACAGCACTTTCAAATTTTAAGTTTTTTCTTTGTTCAGCCATTTTCTTACTATCACTGACCCCATTAACAGACCCAGCCTACACTGATGGCTAATTAAATATGTCCATGTCAATTTCTATATCATTCCTTTGAAATAAAACCTGTATCTTTAACAAATTCATAAAAAGACTTAAAAGCCTTCTCTTTATTCTCTTTCACTTCCTGACAATAGCTAGAAGGGAACAAAGAAAAACTTCAGCAATAAGCCAGCCATTTTGCAATAGTTATTACAAATGCTTAAGTACTGTTCTGCATTTAAAACATATTGTAATATATACATTAAGCACAGTAAATGAAACTACTGGGTTTGTCTCTGCTTATTCCAATTGAGCATGGGAATTAAATTCTGTTGTAGTGTGCATTGCTGATAAAAATCAAACAAGCATGTTTATATTAGGCAAGATAAAGACTTTTTGAAATCACAAGTTATTTTAATTCTGAATGTTGTAGTTCTTATTTAAGCTTATGTTTTTGTGGAACTGTTTTTCTCTTTGTTGTTGTTGTTTTTATTTTTTCCTGCTGAATTCTAATCATGTCTTCTAATCCATTGGCAGACAATGAAAGAAAATAAATGGTGAAGAAAATTAGATGCAGCTTGGATAATTGATGTGTGTATGCCTGTCTTTAATAAAAATACTCTGCTAAATTAGAAGGGAGTCTAAATGGATTCAGTCGATAAGGACATGATTCAGGTGAGGAATTCAATGTTGGGGATTGTTGTAATCTTACAAATAAGCTGACAGATCTGTTCAGTTGGGACCCAAATTGCCTTCTGCTGAAACTTGGGTGAGCTACCAGCTTGCTTTCCTACCTTTGGTTTGGTCTTGAAGTTTGAAATAATTTTCTTTTGTATGAATTCAAGAACGAGGATCCTTGGGTTGAAGCAAATGATGTGTCCTCAACCCCCATAGCTACAGATAACATGAGAAAAATATATTTCTTAAAAAACACCCTCCCACTCTGCCCTCTTAATTTCCTCCATGGAAAAATACTTTATATGATTTCACAATGAAGCCTGATAATCTCACAATCAAAATGAAGTATTGCAAACAGCACCTTAATACCAAACAACACTTTGGTATTTTTAATTACCAAATCAGGATAAACCCAATCATTTTATTCCAGCTTTGCAAAACTGATAGCATGGAAATGCCATCTGATGAATGAACATTTGGATGGAGAGCCAACCTTCCATTAAGCTTGACCTCAGAGAACAGGCAGGGTGAACCAAGGGACATGTATCCTTGACCTGTCTTCTCTTCTTGAATTCTCACCCTGCTTATATCCTGCAATCTTCTCCTCACTAGAATAAGTAAAATGGTATGGAGGTATGGAGGATTAACAACTGAGTGTTAATTTTCCTAGTACTAGGAATTATATGTGCTACAACCTTCCCTGGCAAGTAAACTGAGACTCAAAGAGCTTAAATAACTTGTTCAAGGACACACCGTTACTAAGCAATGGAGCCAGGATTTGGGTCAAGTCAGTCCTACTTTAAAGTCCATGCTCTTTCTATTCCTTCTAGCTGTCTCTCTATAACCAGAGACTTCCATGGTTAGTCAAGAGCCCCAACTCTATTTTGGTCCTGTTTCTAAGCTTGAGGGACATGCTCCTGAGTCCTATTCTGATGCCCAAGTATTTCTTGCTTTCAAATCTTACTGTTCAATAAAAATGGATCAGAAGTAAGATATCTTTTTTTATTTTTGTGGACAGGTAGATTTTGGTTCTTCACAATCCAATGTTTCCTATTTACTGGTAAAGAGTTGTTCACAGTTTGTGGTTTGCAACTGTTACTTAGATAGGATTATGGAGTGGTGATGATGGTGTAAGAGTAGGTCCTGGCCTTCAAAATCTAAAGTCTATCCTAACTGGGATAATGTCCCCACAGGGCCCCTCTCTACACACTGATTAGACCCCTTTCTACCGTTTTGACATGCTGAAGTCTACCTCTTTGCTACTGTTATTATTTGAAATTAAGATAAAGAAAATTCTCATGGAGAATTATTCCATTTCAGATGTCACCATTGATACATATTTTAACTATCCAATGATGCAATGGCCCCTGGAAAATACAGTACCTGTGTGGGTGGCTGTTGGGAGTGCTGTGCTGGAACAGGGACTCTTATCCAGGTTCAATGGGAGAGAGCTGACTTACTAACAATGCCTGCATGGCAGTGGAGAAAAAGTCAAATCTAGTGTATTATGTGTTTGTCTCCTTAACTTGGGAGTTACATAACACATGTTTTGTTTAACAGAACTGAAAGATTTTCTGACAACACTGCTCCCTTTAATGGCTTTTACAAAGAAAATATCAGACAGTAAGTAAACCCAGTTCTCATCCAGTATGATCACTACAAATCTCATTAATTATGTATGTGTAAGTACACAAACACCAAAAAATTTGAATATTGACTTCCAGTATCAGACAGGACCAAAGGAACCTTCCATTACACATATTGGTTTATCTTAACAAGTTAAAAATACTACGGATACTGAACCACATAAATTATAAAACCACACTTCCTCCCAAGATTCTGTTCACTTAAGTTAAAGCTTTCTAAAGTGTGTTCTATGAAGCATTAGGACTATGTGATGCTTCATGAACAAGTCATATGGTCAAATTGCATGAATTCTAGCTTATGCAAGCTTTAGCAGATGAACTGTGTTCTACCTTATAACACTTCATTTTCTGTAAGAGTCCAAGAGTTAAAAGTTTGATCCCAGAGAGCTGGTATTCAGGAGATGGTATATTGGGCAGTGAGGTGACAGGTTTTGCTCCCCAAAGCTGCCAATCATTTCACTATTTGGATCATATTTGTAAGTCTCTGCAAAAGTGGAAGGCTTTCACTGTCAAGAAGAACCACCATGAGTGCCTCACTAAACCTAAGGGTGGGGCACAAATGCTTCCCTATTGGCCAGCAAACACAGTGGCAATGCTTATATCAGCTTTAGCAGGACTTCTGGAGAAGGAAACATCTGAAGAGGGAATATTGATTGGCACTATAACAGGAGCAGGAGACAATAAGTTAGAAAGGTCAGATAACAGAGATTTGAGGAACAGCACAGACTTGTTTTATCATTTACAGAGCTATTTCCCATATCCTGTTGAAGTAAGAATTAGAGCCATTGCCAGAGTAACAAAAACCACTTAGACATTTAAAATAGCGAATGAAAGGTAATTTTGGGTGCCAAGTGTTTAAAATAGGTCTTGCAAACACTACTATGGTGTGTTGTTTGGCCAAAGAGCCATTTTAATCTGCAATAACTTTTTTAAAAAGGAGGCTTTGGTTATAACCTTTCACCAGGAAGCATCAAAAGATTAAAAAGAAAGAGGCATATAATTCTCACTTAAGAAATGAGCTATTATTATGACTGCTAAGAAATATCTGGGTTACAAAACTGCTTTCCTAGCAATTAACATATAATTGTTTTTGGGCAGGATGCTCGTTGTACATAATGCAATTTCTGTATTTTATTTGTATTGGGAGCTACAATGGTGCAGATTAAGAATATCTACTGACATTCTTTCAGAGCAGTATTTGTTCAGTCATCTCAGACTTATGCCATCTTGATGAATGTGAATATGCTCCATCATCATTAGTTGGAGAGTTAATATAGAGAACTCCCATAAAATCGGCAACTTGGTGAAGGACCCATTTATTAATCTATAAACAGGATGTCTATCCATCTACTGTTGCTATATCATAGTCTCCACAGGGTAACTGTTCCTACAGGAAAGAAAAAAAATGCTTCTGTGGTGACTTCTTTGCCTTTATTCATGACTGACATCAATTAAAAACATTAGCTGAGCCGACATAGCCGAAACTTAGGACCACATGGATTCATACTTCACACTACAGAGAAGTGAAGGAAATGAATTTAGTTAATAGAAAAACACACTGTTTCTGTAAATAATAAGTGTAATGTAAGATGAAAGTAGCACATGATGATTCTGGGATGCTTCATACATCTGTTCAAATAAACCTATTTCATCATTTAGTTTTTTTGGAAAAACAAGTGGTTGACAAAAATTCATATCAAAACCAATGGATAAATATCTGCCTGGGAAAGTAAAAATATTAGTTTCCTGCTAAAATCTCAATAAGTTATAAGCTATTTGTTATATACTGAAGCTTATATTAAAATTGTTAAGTAAAATAATTTTAAAAACACATATATGTTTCTTCTCATAACAGGTCTCACCAGTATATTTGTGAAAATCAGTTTATTGCCAAATTTCTTTGTAAGAATAAACTTCCGATTTATTCCTTACAATCCTACCCTTTGTTCAGCCTAGTAAAACTATCTCAAACCTCAAACCTAACATCCAGAATTTTAAATTCCAAAAGTGTCATTGAAGATAATATTCTTTCACATCAAAATTTTAAATTTGAGTAAATTAAGCAAAACAAAAAAAGTTAAAGACTCCAAAAAATTACCCATTGAAACACCTGTAATTCTAAAGATCAATATCACATTTGAATTAGAGCTCCTTTAAAATGCCTGGGCAGGACTGCTCCTTATTATGTTTAATATCAGAAGGAGAGGAATCTATAGAATTTGTTTGATATCTACTAGCAGCATCAGATGTCACTGACACTAAAAATATCCTCAGCTATAGACAATATTCTCAAATTACTGATAGATATCATTTTCTGACCTTGCTGAAATCTGTTTTGTAAAAGTCTAATCTATTTATTTTGCTGTTCAGCAAATGTCAGAATATCTTGTCTGGAGCAAGTTAAAAACTACATTGGCAAGCACTCTCCACAGCCTGCTAGGAGAAATTTAACCAAACTCTTTCCACCTCAGAGTCTAACTCATTGATTGGTCAAATTCTTCCTCATCCCTGGTCGACCTTTTGTGGATCTCAGCTTTACTTAATATCAGAGTTACCAAAGGATGCCAGAATATTCTGTACCCTGAGGCACATGTCCATCGGATAATCAAAAGGATGTCAAGGGAAGCTATCAGTGTTGCAGACCATCTGTGTGCCTCTTCAGGTCAGCTCCATTCTTTCCACCTCACCCTCTAGGTCCTAAAAGGCTGACTCTAGGGGCTACACCCATGGGTTCCTTTTCCTGTCTGACATTAGGGAAGCTTTGGCAGGAGGAGAGGGAAGTCATACTTATGAGGGAAGGGTATTTATGTTCCTCCAGGTCCCTCAGTCAGGTTGTCTTGAGTGGCTATGTCCTGCCACAAAAGGTCTCTCTGATCATCTCAAGAAAACCTTCATTATAGGCTTTTTATTCTGGTCGAGTAACTTTTTTTTCTAGATTTTGCTTTAGGGAATCAGGAGATCCTAAGCTGTTACCGCTATAGTGGTAAGCACAGGAGAGACCCATACCCTCACTCTCATTTTCCATCTTTTTGTAAATAAACCCTGCTCCATATATACCATGAATGATGCTATGTAAGTGAGTCATTGTTTCCTGGTGTGATTGATAACATCCTCTTTTGATCAAGCCAGCTTGAATTTGGAAAAAATCTATTCATTTGAAGCCTGGACCTTCCAAAATTACAAAGTTAAATTTTTTCTTTTTAGTTTTCTCCTCTTACAACATATCCATTACCATGAATTAAACAATAAAAGTAAAAGTAAAAACAAAAATCTGAACACCCTCAGCTCAAGTCATTTAATGAGTATTAAACAAACATTTCCTTCTGTTTTCTGGGGGAGATGACTAACACCTAAGAATCTGAAAGAACTGCTCATTAACTGTCTGATCTATACCTAAAGGCAGAAAAAGGAAAACAAGCCCAATGCTTTATTATTTTCAGTCTTGTCCATTATAAGAGACAAACAATAGCTTGTTAGGTGAAAATGAGCTCCTCAGCACTGAAATGGCCTCATTTGGTTTATCAGCTGCAAATGAAAGCTAAGGGAGACCCATCTAGAAGGTGACTTGCAATCCTTATTTTCAGCATAATGAAAGGTAGGCTCAATAAATCAGAATCCTCTTGTGGCTGCCCACTCTGTCTCAAGGAGGAATACAAATAACATGGAGACAAACCCGAAAAGAGGGTTAATAAATAAATACATAGGTCTGTAGTCTTGGACGGAAGATGATGTTTAATTTCCATGAAACTCCAATGACCCAGTTGCAAGTAGTGGCCTCACATTTACCTCAAAAGTCACATTATTCTGTTTTATCAAGCAAATGAACTGTGTCATCATGCTGTTAGTAGTAAACAATAAAACATAGCCCATGATAGTATGCGTAGGATAGCTTAACGACCAAGAAAAAAATGCTAGGAAGGAAACTTGGATTACTTAAGATCCACATAGGTTTTCTGGGAAGTAAACAGTGCCTGGTGTGGCCAGGTTTGCACACATACTGCCTGAACCCACATGGTTCAGACACTTAATCATTTTGTTAGAGCTTCCTTTTCTGGTCCCCACAACTGCACCGGCCCTTTATTATCTGAAACATTTGGCTTAAAATCTCTTGGCAGAGGACCTCCTCACCCATCCCACGTATGTCCTTCAACATGAGTTTATTTCACGAATAGTATTGTCCTATGTCTAGAAGGATCTAAATGGTAGTCTTAAATCTATTTAATTCCTGTTCATGTCCTACCAAAGTGGGAGCACCTTGTATTGACAGACACATATTCATTAATACCTGAAGTTCCTCATTTTTATGTCGTTTTACTTTAAGTATCATGTCCAAGTCTTCACTCCAGAAACCTTGGGATAGTTTTCTGAGTTGCTCAAGACTAGCTAAGGTCATCCTCCACTTCTTGTCTGCCCCAACTACGATGACATTTTCCATAATATGCCCATTCCTGCCACATACTGTAGTCAGTAGAGTTCCCTGTCACAAAGTATCACTGAGCCAAACTCCAAAGTTCTTACCAGCTAGCTGGGAGTACTGTAATCTCTGCCCAGGCAGGTGTGAGGACAGGAATTCCAGCCTAGTGGTTTTTTTTATAATTTGTTAAATTTATTGCTTTTTTTAAAGTTATTTTTTGTTCAATTACAGTTGCCTGCGATTATCCCCCACCCCTCCCCCTATCCCAGCCCAGTGGTCTTTATAGATACATGGCATACCTTAAAGATGCAGGTACTTCTTACAGGAAAATAGACTGTTTAACTACATTGCACAGTGCTGGTCTCTAAGTGGAGATAGGTCTTGCAAACTCAATGCGCTTGAGAGCCAGGCAGGAGAGTAAATGAGTAAATGAGTAACAAGAGAATAAGAGCTGGATAACAACAGAAAATACTTTGACATACTGGGAAATACATGTTTTCTAAAAGGACTGTAGCTACACAATCCTTCCAATCGTTGCCATGGGGATGTGAGCCTTGTGTGCCCAGACCTTTCATTTTCCGAAAGCCAGAAATCTGGATTCTGAAAAACACTGAGCTTACTGGTAAAAAGGTATCTGAGAGCTTCATCTCTCCTGTGCTTACCACTGTAGCTGCCTCACTGGCCAGAGTTTCCATATCCTAGAAGATGCTGTCCCAATAGAACACTTCTTTCCTTCTGCTGTCACTTCTATCCCCAGTGTCCTGAGTGCCTCCTCTCTCCCAAAGAATTTTAAAATATCTTGATGTTGTAAAATATTTTAGTGAAACAGTAGTTTGTGTGTGAATTAAGGGATGTAGAGTAAGGGTATGAAGAGAGAAAAAAATTAAGCAAGTCTGAAGAGGTGATTCAGGCAGGGATTCTTGGGCTAAAGAAGAGGGGAGTGGAGAGCATGGACCCATTTGCAGTGGCCATAATGCCAATGCTAGAAGCAGCTGCCAGCACTTTATTGACCATGTTTCAGAACATGCACTTTTCTAACTTACTTAATTCTCAACTCCTGAGGAAAGCCATTCTCCCCATTCTGCAGATAGCACAGAGCACAGAGATGCCAGATAGCTTTCCCAAGGTCACACCTCTGGACAGAGTTCCCAGTCTGGCTCCACAGCAACTGTGCCCTACTGCCTACCTGACCCTCCTTCACCACAGGCTTGGCACAGTCCCTTGGTATGGCCAGAAATATCTTTCCTCCACATATAAGTCTAACATGAAGAGACAAGTCCTCCCATAAATATGATTTCCATGGTGGTTTTATAACATGTCCACATATGCTCCTCCCTTTAACAGTAAGTAGAGCTTGTGGACTGGACTTAGTGATTCACTTCAAGTGAACAGAATATGATGGACGTGGCTGCATGGGAGTTGTGAGATAGGTTATGAAAGGCATCGGGCTTTCTTCCTCTTTGATCTCTCTCAGATCATTCAGTCTGGGAAAAGCCAATGCCATGTCATAAGGACACTCAGTGAACTCAACAGAAGGTTCATCTAGCAAGGAACTGAAGTGTTCTGCCAAGGGCCATGTGAGTGAGCCACTCTGGAGGTAGATCATCTGGTCCCAATCAATCCAGTCTTCAGGTGACTGTACAACTCCACTTCCTGATTGGCAATCTCATGAGGAACCCCGAGGCAAAACCACCTTTTAAATAAAACCCAGGTGACATTTATCAAATAAGAAGAGGGTCAATTGACTCACTGGGTCATCAAAAGTAGAGTTTAGTAAGGGTTTGATTACTAAAATGTGATGAAACTAGGTTCTTTCAACTGGATATGTTTAACCCTTGAATATATGGCAGATCACCAAATAAACATGGATATAATTTTATTATTTACTGACTGAATATCAGAATTATGACTATATTCATTTGTCTTATTAAATATACTGAATGGCAAGTACTAGGAAGTACCGTGAACTTATATTTTATAATAAGATGATTTTCTTAAATTTTATATGTGGAATTATTCAACTGTGATCATGATGCTACCACTTTGGAACATGTTAGCTATTCTTTGCTTTATGAACATGAGAATTTGATATTACATTAGTAACTTATTTCTCTGAAGAGTTTCGATTTTCTAAAGAGATCTGTTCTATATGTCTTAAGTACATCTGTTAAATCAAGTACTATAAAGTTAACATCACAATTCCATCTTTAAAAATTCTAGGAAATAATATGTTTGTTAAGCATATTGATAAGAATAGGACCATCTACATTGTAGGGTAAATGGAAGAAGTCTGGCTACCTCACCCAGGTGTCTGGGCAACTAAGGGAAGCAGTTTCCCATAACCTTGAGAATGGGCATGATAAGTAGTGTTCTCATAGCCTTGAGATTGGGTCTGATAAATGGTTCCTGTAACAATGAGTGAGCTTGCATGAGCAGAATCACCCTGTTATACAATATGCTGGTTTTCTGCTGGCTTTGTCCAACGGGTAGGGGCTTCCCACTGGACACAGGCAGCTTGCAGTGTGCGTAGCCTACCCAGCCTTGAATGAAGGCATGTCAGACATTCCAATGGCTCCATGAATATTCTTCTTTCTGCCCAAATCCCATGAACCTGTCCAGCCTTGAATGATCGCAAGACAACTGGCACTGTTGGCAGGATTTGCACTGCATGGAAATAGAAGAATCCCTGGGTTCCCTGAAGGGATCCTGGATGGGTGGCCAGACACCAGGATATGGTACCCAGTGGCAAGCCTCCTGGCATCGTGGGCTTCACCCAGGGAGTGACCTCATGTCAGTGGCAGATCAGACACAGTGAAGAAAGACCTGTGGGTGGTTGGGGAGACCCTGGAGAGGTCCAGTGCCTGTGTGAACATAGAGGTCATGGGCTAGGTGTTTCTTTCAGTTTTGCGAGCTGAGACGAAGACTGCATTTCATGACACAGTGAAGTTCTGAGAGTCCTGAGAGGAAGTGGAAGCCCTGAAGGGTGGAAAAGAGAAGATTGCACTTCCCGACTCACCAAAGATATGTGAACACTGAGGTAGAAAGAAAGTCTGGAAGGCTTGAATCTGTGTCCTGGCAAAAAGCGTCCAAGTGGAGCTGCAGCAATCCCCCTCTAGAACATAGTGAGCAATTCAGGGGAAAAGGTGGGGGGAAGAGGAACTGAGGTCCCTGTGGGCCTGCCTAGTAACAATACAGAAAATAAAACTGCCACAGCCTACAGAGCCTGGGTGTAGTTTGATTTTTGGCAGCCCCGCATCTCCCTCTCCTCCCCCACTCCACACAGATGTGGAACACAGTTGCTGAGGGCAGCCAGGCCCATGGACTGCAGCCCACCTGGAAAGCTTTGCTTTGAGCGTGCTAAAGGGAAGAGGTGGGGATCCTGTGGGTGAGTGGTGTGCACTTCTGCGCCTGAGTGCTAACACAGGCTGTGCAAGCCGGGCTTTGCAGGGGCATTCTAGAAGGCAGTTACCACCATGGGCCTGGGGGCGGTGGGCTGCTAGTAAAGGCCGTCAGCCAGTGCGCTGTGCCCATGTTGGGCAGCCTGAGGCTTGCATTTCTAGTTGCTGAGATGCTGCTGTAACAGGGTGCAGCCAAGAGGGGGACCCCAAATAGGGATTTGAAACAGGGTCCAGAACTGAAGGTGTTCAAGAAATATTAAAGATGTCCTCACCCCTTCCCCCCACAGGTGTGGGTTGGGTGAAGGGACAAATGGAGCAGGGCCATTGAGAGCTGTTTTGCATAGCAACAGCTTTGCAGCTAACCTCTGGTGTGGTCATTTAACATATCTATAACCTTTAACTGGTTGCATAGATATGTTAAATAGCTGCAACCAGGCTCTGAGCCAGGGGAATGGAAGTAACTTCCCCACCAAGACATAACTGGGGGGCAGGTCCCCCGAGTTACAGCGCCTGCGTGGGAGCTTGGAGAGGACTGGCTCCATGACATGGGGCCACACCTACCCAGACTCATGATAGAAGCCCAGTAAAGCTGGAAGGATATGAGAGTGCTGGCAAGTGTAGTGGATAGTGGGAGGAGTTGGAAATGGGGCTGTTACAGAACAGACAAGGGGGGCCTGAGACAATATACTATTATTTAAAAGGCCCCCAGGTCCGTCATGTCCGCCGCCAGAGGAAAGACGTCTCTCAATGCCAGAGATTCGTGAAAAGGAAAGGAAATGTTTATTTAATGCTATACTAACTTAAAGTAATGACCTAATGTCTTTATCAAAAATCCTAAAGTCCCTTAAAACACCCACAAACAGACACAGTCTTTCCTTCCTTCCCCCTTTGCCCAGTCCAGAGTACCGTATCTCAGGAAAGGAAAATGAAGTCCATGGCTCAGACAGTCCTCTGGTTCTTAGTTAGTCCTCCATCTCGACTGGGAGACCTCCCTGGGTTCCCGGCACCCTCGGCTGAGTCGCCGGGATCTCCACTAAAACCAGGTGGTGGTTCCCCTTCTAAACCTGTGGGGGTCCCCACTCTGTCCAGGCCTCGTAGGTCTCCCTTTCAGGGCTGCGGGAAGGGGAGAGTCCCCACTCTGCCAAAGCTGCGTGGTTCTCTCCCTCTCAAGGCTGTACATGGTTCACCTCCTCAGGGCTGCGCGTGGCTCTCCTTCTCAGCTACTAAAGCCCCATGGTTCTCTCCTTCTCAGGGCTGCACATGGCTCTCCTTCCTAAAGCAGCATGGTTCTCCCTCAATGGCTGAGGTCCTCCCTATTCTGCTAAAGCCGCATGGTTCTCTCCTCCTCAGGGCTGCGCATGGCTCTCCTTCTCAAAGCAGCATGGTTCTCCTTCCTAAAGCACCACGGTTCTCTCTGGGATGCAGGAGTCTCCACTCTGTCAAAGCCCCGTGGTTCTCTTTCCTATGGCTGCGGGAAGGGAGAGTCCTCACTCTGCCAAAGCCGCGTGGTTCTCTTTCTCAGGGCTGCGGGAGTCTCCACTCTGCTAAAGACGCAAGGTTCTCTCTCCTAATGGCCGCCCAGTCTGGGTTTTAAATCCCCGCGGCCAATCTTCCTCTGCAGCCTCATTTCCGACTCCTCCCACACTCAGCTTCACTTGCCAGAATTCATATCCTTCCAGCTTTACTGGGCTGCCATCATGAGTCTGGGCAGGTGTGGCCCCATGTCCTGGAGCCAATCTTCTCCGAGCTCCCACGCAGGCGCTGTAGCTTGGGGGATCTGCCCCCAGTCACATCTTGGTGGAGAAGTTACTTCCATTCTCCTGGCTCAGAGATGATCACAGCTATTTAACATATCTAAGCGACCAGCCAAAGGCTACAGATATGTTAAATGACCACGCCAGAGGGTAGCTGCAAGGCTGTTGCTATGCAAAACAGCTCTCAATGGCCCTGCTCCATTTGTCCCTTCCCCCAACCCACACCCTGGGTGGGGGGATGGAGACATCTTAAAATCTCCTGGACACCTTAAGTTCTGGACCCCATTTCAAATGCCCATTTGGGGTCCCCCCTCTTGGCTGCACCCTGTAACAGGGCTGCAGAGGAAGATTGGTGCAGGGATTTAAACCCAGGTGCGGTAGCCAGTGGAGAGAGAACCACTTGGTCTTTAGCAGAGCGGGGACTCCCGTAGACCTGTGAGAGAGAACCACCACTCAGCTTTGGCAGAGTGGCGACCCCCACTCCTTGAAGCCATTGAGGAGGGAAGAACCACACGGCTTTGCCAGAGTGGGGATCCCCACAGCTTTAGGAGGGGGAACCACCACCCGGCTTTAGCAGAGATCCCAGTGACACAGCTGATGGTGCCAGGAACCAAGGGAGGCCTACCAGCCAAGACAGATTACTGGGAAGAGCTGGGGGCTGCCTGAGCCATGGACTTCTATTTCTTTTCTGAGATACGGTACCCCAGACTGGGCAAAAGGGGGAAGGAAGGACTGTGTGTGTTTGTGGGTGTTTTAAGGGACTTTAATATTTTAATGAAGACATTGGGTCACTACTTTAAGTTTGTATAGCATTAAATAAACATTTCCTTTTCTTTTCATGAATCTCTGGCATTGAGAGACATCTTCCCTATAAGGCGGTAGACATAATGAACCTGGGGGGTTCCTTTTGGTAATAGTATATTGCCTTCGGCCCCTCCTTGGCCCCCTGTGTTCTGTAACATCCCCTGATGGGTGATGGCAGTTAAGCAGACACTAACTAGTTTACTACTAGAATAGGTCAGAGTAGCCAGTGAAGAGAACTGCGTGCCATTGTGGCTCATGGCTGCAAATGGAGCACCACCCCTGACTATTTACACAGATAGCTGGGCAGTGTACCAAGGCCAATAGTATGAATCTCTACATGGCATGAAAATAGATAGTTATGCATGGGCCATTATGGGTGACCCTTAATCATTAAAAGTGGTAAATGGATGCACTTTGCTGAAACCAGGCATGGGAAACCAGGGAAATATTCTCTTGCCTGCTCTGGAGAGCCTGGAGCAAGAGCCAACAGCCACTTGGATGTTGCCTTGGGAAATAAAAGCCCCCACATGCATTGGGTGGCTCTTATTGCCCCTTGGAGCTAAGGGGGAAGGGGAGAAACTTGCAAACAGTGCCCTGGGTGATTGGGATGTGGCCCCTTATCTTAAAGGTGACATATCCAGGGCCAGCAGACCACAAAATACTTCTTTGTGGCACCTTTGTGATTTCCCTATGGCCTGTTATGAATTCTCAATTGTTGATACAAGTAGATGCTGAGCCCCAGCTGAGATTCAAAAGGTCTGGTATTCATGCTCAGCAAGACCCCTTCTGCTAGCCACTGTCTTATTGGCTGAACAGAAGCTTGCTTGTATACTACCTGAGGATTATGACTTGCCCTTATTTGTGCCTATAACTGCTTTGTTTTTCTACTCTTAGGGTACAGAGTAACACCTTAGTGGACCGGGTTCATAGCTATGCCTCAGTAGCTAACCAGTCAGCACGCTGGGTCTGCACTGAACTCCCCCTGAGCATGTCTGCTGGCCTCCTATGGCACATCTTTCCTGCTTCTGTCTCAAACTGGACTTAATTAGAGAACCAGTGGAGCAGTAAACATCCCTTGTGGAATGCAACCTGGACTGACATCTATGTTGGGGTAAAGCAGCAGTATGACTGGCCCCAGCTGTTAGGTGGCTACTCTGTATGGGATGGCTCGGGGTGGCTCATTGCTGAGGCTGTGGAGCTGCCTGGATCATCTCCCCTTTGCATTGAGAACCCCTCAAGACAAGCCCAGATGGGCTGGGCTCTGACAGGATTTTGTCAGACTCAGACTCGGAAGCATTATGGGGAGGCATAGAATGATACATGGGCTATAGTTCCCACTGGGGCCCTCTGGGTGTGTGGCTAATATGGATGGCCTTACCTGCCTGGAAATTGGACTTGACCTTGTACTTGGGGATGGCCCTATTTGCCTGCTTGAGTTCAGAAAACTCTTGTAAGCCAACCAAAAACTTGGGAAGTGTGTAAAGTACAACACTGAGTAAAGCATACTCCCTGGTGATATTATCCAATAGCCGTTTTTTCTCCTCAAGCTGCTTCTTTAGTCACTGAGATTGAGATAAATGCTTTGGCTTTGCATACTGCTCATAGGTTGAATGCAATGCATAATTCCTTAAACCTGTTAAATGAGGAAGTGTACCAATTGAGAAAACTAGCATTGCCAAATTGCATGGCTTTAGATATGATTACTGTATCCCAAGGTGGGGTATGTGCCCTAGTAGGGCAGAATGCTGTGTATATGTTCCTGATGTCCATCATAATGTTAGTCAAGCATTATAGGCATTAGCTTCTGAGACCCATGCCAATGAATGCCTGACAGGCAATCTTTTGCAGGAATGGTGGGCATCCCTAACCACTTAATGGCAGTGGGTTCTTGCTGTCTTGGGAGGCAGCACTTGTGTTTTGGTTGCTTGTTGCTATAACCTCTATTGCTATGGCAGTGCGCGGGTGCAGGGTTTTGCCCTCCTTACTAAGGGACCTTCACGGAAGACATCTTTGCATAGATTGTATGGTGAGGAACCCAGAAGGGGTAGATAGACTGTAGAGTAAATGGAGGCAGTCTGGCTTCCTCACCCAGGTGTCTAGGCACCTAAGGAAGCAGTTGGCTAACTTTGAGAATGGCCTGATAAGTAGTATTCTCATAGCCTTGAGAATGGGTTTGATAAATTATTTCCATAACACTGAGTGAGCTTGCATGTGTAGAATCATGCTGTTATACAATATCCTGGCTTTCTGCTGGCTTTGTCCAATGGGTAGGGGCTTCCCACTGGACACAGGCAGCTTGCAGCATGCGTGACTCACCCACCCTTGAATAAAGGCATGCGAGACATCCCAAGAGCTCTGTGAATAATCTTCCGTCTACCCGAATCCTGTGAACCTTTCCGGCCTTGAATGATCGCAACATACACACAAAGTTTGATCAATTTCATGATGAAATCTACTTCAAGCTGCCAACAATTGTGATTGTGCTGCTTAATATAGATTCTTGAAAGTTATTAAAATATGTGGTATAGGGTTATTCAATGTGAATAAGGCAAGATCATTACAAAACACAACTGGGACAGGTAACCATTAGAGGCCAGCATAATTCAGCAAGGAGAAGGAATTTATAATCAATCACTGTGGAAAACTAACATTATTTCTTCCACTTAAAAGTGGAGCTCTTGCGAACTGGAGAGAAAAATGATGAAGAAAGCTCTGATTCTCTGAAGAGAAAGCTTTAAAAGAAAAGAAAGATGAGTTAAGAAAAGATGAGTCATGGAAAATAGAGACAAAGAGAATTACTGTCCCCAGAAAAAAATAGTATTACTATATAATGCTTGATGTTTCACCAATGTAAGCATAAATTTTAACATACTTGGTTTAAGTGTAAATTCTTCCATAAATGTTTCCTTTGCTAATGTCATTATAAATAATTGAAGTTCTAAAATATACCTATAAAGTGCCACAGTAATCTCATTTTCGGAACAATCCTCACTGCTAGCTGCCTAGACAATGCCAAGAGTTTTGAAAAAGTGTAGAAAAACTGTATATTTTCAATTTCCTTCTGTAGGGTAAACGGAGGCAGTCTGTCCTCCTTACCCAGATGTCTGGGTAAATAAGGGAAGCAGTTTCCCATAACCTTGAATGGGTCTGATAAGTAGTATTCTCATAGCCTTGAGACTGGGTCTGATAAACGGTTCCCATAACATTGAGTGGGCTTGCATGTGCAGAATCTTGCCGTGTTACAGAATACATTCTGGCACCTTCCGCCTTCGTTTGTATTTAGTATACAAGGGGGTAGGGGCTCTCTGTTGGGGAACATGTGATTTGCAGCGTGTGTGGCTCACCCACCCTTGAATAAAGGCAAGTCAAGCATCCCCTTGGCTCCACACAATTTTTTTCTGTCTGCCCAAATTCAGAGTGGACCTGCCAAGCTTTAAGACATTTTCCCTTAAACAATTTTATTCAGAACAACTTCCAAATGGTTACTTCTCATACATGGACTAATTCACATAAAGTTACCTAGTGCTACATTTATATTGTATAATACATTTGTTAATGGTGCTACATGGTGCTTACAATACTTTTAACAAGAAACAGAACCAGCTTCTCAAAACTAAAAATAGAAGTAGAAATGAAAATCAGATTCATTAGTCAAGCTTAGACAATAGTTGCTAGAATCCCAAGTAGGAGATTTTTACTTTATAAGAGTAAAGGCTGAACAATTTAACACATAACCCACAGACAGGAACATTTTCCCCCCTCCTCTAGTAGAGAAAGGACCTTATGTAACATGGACATTATGATCAGATTAATGAACTGCAAAATCTTGAGGCAGACAGAACCCAAGAGGTCAGCTAAGTGCAGCTTGAACATTTTCAAAGGCAGGGAGTTTCCTCCTTTGCAAGGCGGTGCACTCCATCAAGCTACAATAGTTTGAATGTCTTTCTTCAATCCTTATATCGAGAGATTTCATTTAACATAAAACAAAATGCTATTCTGATTTCTGAGATCAAAATAAGAGGCAAGACACAAAGATAAGTACCACGTGATTCTAATTCTGAGGATCTAAAATTCTACCCCCTCGGTAATGATTCAGTCCTCTGACCCTCAAGTAGTAGCTTTACCAGACACTATCTAGGTGATTGAATTATCTTCTTTAGGTCTCAATTTATTTGTCTGTAAAATGAAGTTCATAATAGTACCTGCCTCACAGGGTTGGTGCCCAGATTAAATGAGATAATTCAACTAATACACTAAGCCTGGTACCTGGCAAATGGTAAATTCTCAGGAATTGATACCTATTATTGCTAGGTACTGATTACCTGACAAATATCTTATTCTCTCTTTACCAAACTCCTATGAGGTATAATTTATCATCACTGTTTTTAGAGACAGGAGAACTGCAGCTCAGAGTACTGGAATAGCTTTCAAGTACTCTTGTTAAGGTTTCAACACAGGTTTGTCTGATGACAAAAGCTTTAACAGCTGCACTGAGCTGCTTCCATGAAAAGTAAGGTGAATTCTTATCTCATGTGGTAGTGAGGACAGAACTACCTTGTGTCCCAACCTTCCCCTTCTCTGACCTAAATGTGATTAATGCCAAAGCCTAATCACAAGGGCTCTTTCTTTCTATCCACAGTAGAGCAAGGGGTCCTGTAGGTGGAGATGGTGGCAGACTTAGAAACATGAAGCTCCCATGCCCTGCTGTCTGCTCTTCACACCTCTCCTCCCAGAGCCCCCACTCTCCTAGTTAGCAGCCACCTCTATAGAGGCCTGGCAACCCTGTACCTCCCAATGTTCCTTGTAAGACAGGTGTAGGTGGCCTGGACCTATCCTGGCACTCAGGATAATAAGGACAACGACAAAAAGCTGCTGCCCCACCCTGGGTGGCATAGCTCAGTGGATTGAGTGCAGGCTGTGAACCAAAGTATCGAGGTTCAATTGCCAGTCAGGTTATATGCTTGGGTTGCAGTCCATGATCCCCAGCAACCGCACATTGATGTTTCTCTCTCTCACTTTCTCCCCCGCCCTTCCCTCTCTAAAAATAAATAAATAAAATCTTTAAAAAAAAAAGCTGCTGCCCCAAAGGGAACTGTCAGGTAGAAAATAAAGGCACATAGGTGAATGCTACAGGAAATGTATTGAGATGGCAGGAACCCTCCTGATTTTGCATCCTTTTAAATAGTCATGTGTCCTCTATGCACATAAAACCAAAGTCTGCACAGCAAACCAGGAACAGAGTCCTGTGTCATGCCTTCGGCTCTCCAGCTTCTTGTTCCTGGTGTTGCAGAAGCATATAACTCAATCTGTCATCCGCCAGCACCAAACACTCACTGTGTGTCAGGCACTGTGCTGGTCCAGGGTCCGAGGGACCTCTGACCTCAAGACTGTCATGAATGGCAGCTGGCATTCTATTCAAATCAACTACTGAATTCTTACTCATAGGAATATGTAGAAAAATAAATTAAAATAGCTCTAAATCATGTCTTTAATTTGTTAGAGAAACAACTAACTATACCTCAATTTAGAGCACTAGGTCAGTGGTTATCTTCTGAAAGATTTTCTACTACTTTCAAATTGCCTTTAAGAATATGCATTTCTGCTTATGCAGAAGGAAGGAGCATAAGAACTTAGCCTCCAAACTACCTGTGAGTCAAACTGTCTAACTGTCTGCCCCTAGCTCTGAGGAATGTGGCTGAGACCATGAACTATGACTTTAATAGAAACCATGCTGCTCTAAGGCAGGAGGGTTTCCTTTCAGATGTGTTTTAGTACACTTGGTAAGGTCAAAGGAAACAAATAATTTAAATTCAAATCTTAGTGACTGTTTTCTCAAAGACTTATATGGGGAATATTTTCTCCCCAAAGTTAATGAGAAGATAAATATATGTTGAGTTGATTCCTGACTTATAACAGTACGATTTGCAATTTCCTGAACAAATTAATTTACAATGATTAAAAACCATTACTGATATAACTGACAGAGTGGAGAATCAACAGCAGCGAAAAAATGTGATAACTAATGATATGGAAAAAAGTTTCAAATGCAAAGATGCATCATCAGAGACCAGTCAAAAGCTGCTGACCATGTAATCATTTCACAGAAGCATGTAATTCCTTAAGATGAGTAAGAAAAGGTGGAGGGAAGCATCACAAATTTTTAAAATGCAGGGATGGTTTGACTGCTTCATAAAGAGAACCAGTTAGCATGCATTAGGGAGTTCATGGGGAAATTGTAGGCACCAATACAGGCAGCAACTCCCAATTCAAGTGATTTATCATCATCACCCAGAAACCTACTCACTTGCAAGGAATGAGGTACCTACTTGCTGTCCTATAATTCAGAAGAAAAATGGGGAAAATGCAGTGGAGTAGGAAAAGGAAAACAGAATTGGATTTTTCCATGGAGATTTACAATTCAGTGTAAAGTCAGTCACTTGTCACAACTGCACATTTTGTATAGAACACATGCAAAGCAACAGACTGAGTGTACTGAAACGTGCTGATGTAAAAACTGTGTGTCATTTTCCTTTACAAGAGCACAATATACCATACATGGTAGTAAGTGAGGAAGGAAGTCTAGACAACATTGTCCAAAATAAATTAGACTATTGGCAAATTAAAGTTTTTGATCTCCAACTTCAGGACAGGTAAGAGAATGAGTAAAAAAAAGAAAGCGGGAAGGATACTATTAAGCATGAATGCAAAATATGGTGAGAAACAGTGAACTACTATTGTGCTATGGACTTAAAGAGGATAATGAGCCACAAAGTAAAACTACTGACCTTTCTCTGTTAATTCCTTCAGTAAGGGGAACCTCAAAGGTACCACCCAGTTTACCATTGTGCTACAACATGACAAATACATGCTAAAGCATTCTCTTTATATTTCAAAAACAATCTTCCTTTAGGCAGGATGACACAGTAAAAACCAAACAAGCAAAGGAATATATACATTTATACATGTGTGTTGTATGTTCTGACTACAATAAGAAACATGACTATCACCTTTACTTGTTTCATTGCAGTAAGCCTGGTTTCATCCTCAGGCACACATGGTTTGTCAATAACCATAACTCAGATAAACATATTTGTTGAAGGTATGACTCTGTGTCAGATATTACATTAAGCATATTACAGGTGCTAGTCCTTACATCCCCATGAGTGTGGGTGTTGATACTGGATGGCCTGGAGGCTAAGAACTTGCCCAAGATTCTATAGTTCCTTGATGTGCAAGCTGGAGCTTTAATCCAGGTCTGCTTGACCATAAAGTCCAAACTGCTACCCAACATGATACAATGCTGACCACATTCAGAGCCCCACTGTCTAGCCATGTTGATAGCACCCCAGACTTCAATAGTATAGCACTACATGACCCCAGACACATGCAAAAAGAAGGCCTTTTTATATTCCCCCAAACATTCCTTCTGGACAAAACAAGCCAAGGAGGAAGCACATGCAACATTTCATGAGTACTCAGGTGGGTACTCAGAAAACTTGCATCTTCACTCTTCCCTGAATTACATATGGGACCTTGGAAACATTTCATCTCCTCCCATGGCCTCAGTTGCCTCATGCTTTGGAAATCCTGGAGAAACATTCCTGTGCAAATGTATAAAATATATAATCAAGTAATATTATCACAGTGAATGGCACCAGAATGTTGTTTTTATTCCACTGTGATACACTTATATACACTTTTTATCAGCATTGCATAAAGGAGACACAATACAGTAATACTCATTGGGAATACGGGAATTAGAAGCTCAATGTTTTGTGATCCACCACTATACATCTGGGTCAAATCTGACTTTCATGGATAAAGGAATATTGAGAAAAAGACCTGCAAATTGGAACAGTTTAATTAGAATGTAAAGACACTGTGAGAAGAACTAAACTGTTGCTTCTGGCAGAAACAAGACTGGAAAAAAGAATTAAAATGGGCTTTTAAAAAGCTTGTTTGGGTTATATTGAGAAACTGAATATTTCTATGAGAAACATTTCTAATATTTAGAATTAAAGCAATAAATATTTGTACATTAATCAGTCTAAATGTATTTATAATTTCTTCAAGGTAAGGAAAAGTTTACTCAAATGAGGCAAATAAATGCAAAACAGGAATGAGTGATTCTCAGACTAAGCTCTAAAGCTTTTTTTAAAAACTCCAAATTCCTTGAGAGCAATAAAGTATGACAGGGATATTAAAGAAAAGAGCATTCAACAAAAATTTACTAAGATCCTACAAGGTGACACAGAGCAACTGGTGACCAGGAAGTCTTTACTGATTTTATAATCTAGTGGTGAACTTGATCTAGAGAATGAGGAAGAGATTTCAAAAGCACAAGTCATCTAAGACTATCTCTGTATAAATGGTAAACACCCATTTAATGGTACTTCACTGCCTACTTTGGATGGTATCTGTGAGATGGCCATTCACTCATTAATGTCTGTGTGCCTTATTAAAGGGTGGACAACAGAGAGAGCATCTGTAGAGTTTACACTGAATAAACTTCTTCATCTAAGAAGAAGGGTCAACAGTGAGAGATCACGAGGACTCCAACACATCAGGCTGAAGCCTCCAAAACTGAGGACAGGAGGTAGGGTGAAGTGGCCTGTGGTTTTGGAGACAGACTGATTAGACTGAAGACCTGGGTTTCCTTGCCCACCAATCATGTTGCCTTTGACAAAATATGTTTGGTGTTCTTCCTCTCCCAGGCTCTATCTCAATTCTGAAGGCTGGCTTTAAACAGTGTCCCTCCAAAAAATGTAGGATGGTGCTTCTGAACTGTCACTCTCTGCAGATATTTATTGCCTAGAGGTAATGATAAGAAATGCTGAAGCTTGTGGACTATAGTGAAAATTGCCTGAATTCAAATTCAGCTTTATTATCATACTAGCTATGTGGTCTTGGGTGAGTTATGAACCTCTTCTAAGCCTCCTTTCCTTGACTATAAAATAGGTGATGATAATGGTAACACTAATACTAATGGTTTCAGATACAAAAATCCACAAAAAGTGAAAGAGATGGTCACTAAATAAGAGCTCAGTAACTGCTGGCTATTACTAATATCATCTTCAGCACCACCATTGTCACCTCTCTTACTGCTTGATGGCTAACTCCAAATGAACGATAACGAAGTGACAATAGCTTTCCTTGGCCTCCATGATTTAGCCCCTTTTTACCAAGCTAAATATCTTACCTATCATTCAACCTTTTTCCAGTCTGAACAGTCTCTTTTTCTGGCTTCTTCTGCTTGATCATCCATCTTAAAAGACTCTTTTTCTCTTCCACTCTTCCAAGTATTCTGCCTACCCGAAATCTTCAACCCATAAATCACCTCCCCTTCCTCCTCACTTTTATTCAGATAATCATTTCACTCTGATTAAAAACTCTGTTAGTTTTAACTCAATGCCATATGAAATTACTATGATTTATGATTTTCTAATTGACTTATGAATTCAACTTGTTTTTTCCAATTACAGGGTAAAGAGTTTCCTATTCTCACTTGCTATTGACTCCTTGCACTCAGCATCATTCAGGGAACACAGAATAAGAGCCAGTTACTGTCAGTGGACTAACTTACACTATGTTTTAAGTTTGTTAATTAGCCCTAGAATTAATATCAGGAACCTTGGGAAGTGAAGTAAATCTTCACTGGACACTGGTACTCCTTAACATTAGAGCTGTTGAGGCTTCTGGCAATCTAAAACAAAAGAAATTTAGTCTTGAATTGAGATCTATAAAATGTCGCCCTAAGTTCAAGAGAAGTTTAATGTACATTTGAAGATGAATTCCAGCTCAGAAAGATCCTGCATATGTGAAAGGAATACATATAAATAATTACTTTAAATGTAAATGAATTTAATCCTTCAATCAAAAGATAGATGGTAGCTGAAGAGATGAACAAAACAAGACCTTTACATATGCTACCTACAGAAAACTCAATTCAGATCAAAAGACACACACAGACTGAAAGTAAAGGAATGAAAAAAGATATTTCATGAAAATGGAAACAAAATTAAAATCTCAGTAATACATATACCCGACAATGTAGACTTTAAAACAAAGGCTATAACAAGAGACAAAGAAGGATTGGAAGAAACCCAAAACACTAAATCAAAAAGGCATATACATCCATATGTTCACTGTAGCATTATTTGCACTAGCCAAGATCTGGAAGCAGCTAAGTGTCCATAAATAACTGAGTAAAGAAGTGGTACATATATATACACAATTGAATATTATTCAGCCAGAAAAAATAATGAAATCTTGCCATCTTCAACAACATGGGTGAACCTAGAGGTTATTATGCTGAGTGGAATAAGTTAGATAAAGACAAATGCCAGATGGTTTCACTTAATATGTGGAATTTAAAAAACAAAATAAATGAAAAAACAAAACAGAAACACAATTATTGATACAGAGAACATCTTGATGGTTACCAGATAGGAGGGGGTGGGAGATTTGTGCAAAATATAAAAGGATTAAGTACAAATTGGTAGTTATACAGGGTCCGGCAGAGGTAAGGCTTGGTTGAGTGTGGTTGGTAGGGCACATAAATGTCTCGCATGAGATGGACGGCAATTTGAACATTTCACCTAAAATGTCATATGGTGTGTTCGAATGTGATATTGTCATGTTACAGAATTACATGGTCATGATTTTGTAATAAAAAGGGGTGTTATTTGTGCTAGACCCTGTAGCATAATTATGGTGATGTAAAGTACAGCATAGGGAACATAGTCAATAATAGTATAACAACTAGGCATGACAGTAGAAGGAAAGTAGATTTATTGAGGTGATCACTTATGCTATACATGTGTCTAATCACTGGGTTGTAGACCTGAATATAATAAATATTGTATGTCAATTGTAATTGAAAAATTAAAAAGTACTAAAAAAATGTAATTTACAATAGAATCTCTTCCTGCTTATTGACTTTATAAAATCAGATTGAACAAGGTTTTTTGTATTATAAGAGAGACACAATAGTTTTTCTCTAAATAATACCCTGATTAGTAATGGTTCTAGTCACATAAAACTTTTTAGTGCTCTTCTCTTTTTGGCAAAAATTATTTTTCTTTATAAGTAGTCCACCAATTCACATGTGAAACTGAATGTACTGCTGTGAGATCAGGTTTTAAAATAACTTCAAGGAGGAGAGGCCCTTGACAGGAGAGTTAACAATAGAAACCAGGTCACCAACTCAAGACCTAGACTTCCTTTATTGTTCACTGACACAAATGCTTGGTTTCAGAAGTGCATTGCTATCACTCTTTCTTAGGGACAAATTGTATGCCTGCAATCAATACAGTCAACAGACTTTTCCTACTTGGTTGGCAGGAAAACTCAGTTCAACCTTCAAACCAAAATTAAATATAAACAAATAATAATCATTTAGGTGTCAGTAATGGTGGCTTGGTAGAGCATGCAGACTAAGTTTACTCTCCCTGGGTGGCACATTGAGAGTAACTGACCTTAATTATACCAGGAAGGGATGATGGATTGTCTGCTCAGACTCCCTTTGTCCCAACTACATTTTTCAGCTGTCAAAAGGTACTCTAGTCTTGACCAGTGTGCCTCAGTTTGTCAGGCATCATTTCCACAAAGCGAAATACACTGGTTTGATTCCCCATCAAGGCAAATGCCTAGCGTGTGGATTTGTCCCCAGCTGGGGAACATGTGAGAGGCAACCAATCGATGTTTCTCTTTCATGTCAATGTTTTCCCTTTCTCCCTCCCTTCCTCTGTCTCTAAAATATAAATTAAAAAAAAAATAAAAACAATAGCCACTTTAAAGGAAAAAAAGTACTCAGGCAGGGGGCCAGATATAACAATAGGAGAAAGACCACATGGGAGGGGTAATGGCCTATTTAACTCTACCTTTCACAGATGACAAATCCTTAATTTTTAAGTATATTTTATTGATTATGCTATTATAGGTTTCCCATTTTTTCTGCCCTTCATCCCCCCTCCTCCCTGTACCCTCTACTCTCCAGAATTTGCCCCATCTTAGTTCATGTCCATGGGTTGTACATAGGAGTTCTTTGACTTTTGTTTCTTATACCATTCTTAACCTCTCTCTGTCTATCTTATGCCTGCCAATTATGCTTCTTATTCCCTGACCCTTTTTCCCCCACTTCCCTCACCACTAATAATACTCCATGTGATCTCCAGTTCTGTGATTCTGTTTCTGTTCTGGTTGTTTGCTTAGTTTTTATTTTTTTTAGGTTCAAGTATTGATAGTTGTGAGTTTGTTGTCATTTTACTATTCATAGTTTTTTGTCTTTTTCTTAGATAAGTCCTTGTAACATTTCATATAATAAGGGCTTAGTGACAGTGAACTCCTTTAATTTGACCTTATCTGGGAAGCACTTTATCTGCCCTTCCATTCTAAATGATAGCTTTGCTGGATAGAGTAATCTTGGATGTAGGTCCTTGCTTTTCATGACTTGAAATGCTTCTTTCCAGCTCCTTCTTGCCTGTAAGGTTTCTGTTGAGAAATCAGCTGGCAGTCTTATGGGAACTCATTTGCAGGTAACTGTCTCCTTTTCTCTTGCTGCTTTTAAGATTCTTTCCTTATCTTCAATCTTGGGTAACTTAATGATGATGTGCCTTGGTGTGTTCCTCTTTGGATCCAACTTTTTGGGGCTCTCTAGGCTTCCTGGATTTCCTAGAGGTCTATTTCCTTTCCCAGATCGGGGAAGTTCTCCTTCATTATTTGTTCAAATAAGTTTTAAACTTCCTGCTCTTGTTCTTCTCCTCTGGCACCCTTATGATTCTGATGTCAGAGTGCTTAAAGTTGTCCCAGAGGTTCATAAGCTTCTCCTAATTTTTTTGAATTCTTGTTTCTTTTTTCTGTTTTGGTTAGATGTTTATTTCTTCCTTTGGGTCCAAATTGTTGATTTGTGTCCCAGTTTCCTTCCATTCACTGTTGGTCCCCTGTATATTTTGCTTTATTTCACTTTGGGTAGCCTTCATTCTGATTGCCAGTGTTTTGAACTCTGCATCAGATAGGCTATGTCCTTGATGCTTCGCCTTTTTTCTGGAGTTTTGATTTGTTCTTTCATTTGGGCCATATTTCTTTGTCTTGGTGCACCTGTTATGTTCTAAGAGGGTGGGGACTTAGGTTTTTGCCAGGTTGGGACAACCCTCTTTGCTGCATTGTGACGTTGTCTGTGGGGGAGGGGTCAGAAAAGGATCAATGCTGCTCACTTGCTCCACTCTACCTCACTTTCCAACAGACTCTCTCATGTGAGACAGGGAGTTTTACCTGTTGTGGCAGCCCCCTCAGTAGTTTACAGCTAGCCTTGAGTCTTTAGTTTCCCATTCAGCCAGCCCTGCCTCACCTGTGTAGTCTGCTACCTTGCTGCTTGTACTCTCCACTCAGCTGCCTGTCTCCCGTCTCTGCTCCTCCTAACAGTCTGGGTGAATGTTTCTTTAACTCCTTGGTGGTCAGAGTTCCATGAGGTTTGATTTTCTGGCAGTTCTGGTTGTTTATTGTTTTTAGATTGGTTGTTATCCTTCTTTTGGTTGCACAAGCAAGTGAAGCGTTTCTACCTACACATCCATCTTGGCTGGAACCCTTAATATTGCAAATCTTTAATTTTGAATCTGGCAACATTTGATTGCTAGTCATTGTTTTGCTGATTTATTAAACTCGTGTCAATAACCAAGTATCAAGTAATTAGTTGCATGGTGTTCCCGACTCTGGTCAGCTGTGAATATTCCAGCTACACAACATGATTTCTTTATTCTAAGTTTATCTGAGGGCAGAAACAGAACTTTATTTTTGCAACCATTCCTCCTTGAAGCCCCTTCCCACAACACTAAGGTCAGAGTTGTAGTAGCTCAGTACATGTTTATTGAGTTGAATTAAATTGCAAGGAATGCTTAATGTCTTCTGAGTTTTCTATGTTTTTAAAATCCTGTGAATGGGCAAGAAATAAAGCTGATGGTGGTACTTTGTCATGCTAGACAATTGTACTCTAACTTAGGGGGATAGTCTGTCTATTGTCTATCCTGTTTGGTGTACTTATGGGAAATTGCTGAGAGCCATGTACTTTAGTAAAAGTTCAAAATAGCACTTCTATAAATTCTACCCATAAAAACATTATGTTAAACTGTCAATGAACCTCCAAGAGAAACTACTTCATATTGTTTTCCCAAACACTTGTTTATGAGTTTAAAAATGTTTAGCTGGAATATTATTTTACTTTCTTATTCCGTTTACCAGTTGTGAACTAATCTGATGAAACTGGTTGAAATGACTAACTTTATTTAGTTAAAAAATTTCAGATGGGAGCCAGGATGGCCTCTCAGCAACTAAAGTTGGTAGAGAGGACATGTCAGTAGAGAAAATCTTTTCTTGTTATAGAAGAGAAGAAAGTAGCCCAGGATTAAGTTATTGAGTGACCTTTCTCTCTTTTAGCCACTGCATAGGGAAGAAAGGCTATTTTTTTTTCCTAAAGAGAACTGAGATGTGAGACAGAAACTGTGCAGTGAGGTTTAGTGAGCCTAACACATTAGCTGATTAAGCAAACTGCTCAAGCATTCAGGACAGTTCTCCAGGGAATTACTAATAAATCCAGAGACTGGGTAAATTGAATTTAAGGTCTAAAGGCTAAACAAGGGTCATATTAGCCAGGGATTGTGAGGTACAGGATTTATTGAAAAGGGAACTAATTTGTAGTGAGGTACTCAGTTAAGTCTAGCTCTATAAAAAACATCTATAAAATAGATCTTTTTAACTGTCTACTAGCTGTTTTAATAATTAGTCTAATTTCTGTTCATAAAAAATTATAAAGAAAAAGTCTTTCTGTACCTGTGGGAAGTCTAATTGAGCAATGACAGCAAATCTAAGATGCCACCACAGATCTAGAGGTTGACAAAATACTTGGGAGACATGGATCTCAAGAGTGCTGATCATGCCTTCCCAAATCATTAAAGTGAGAGTAATAGCTACATATGCAAATTGATGAAATGAAATAATCAGTTAAAAATCTCTGACAGGCAAAATAGCACACATGCAACACAAGGATGATGATCATTACCACCGCCTTACCTCATAAAATGGGATACAGCTAAAATAAGTTCAGTTTAAAATTGCACACAGGGTAGCAAAGAAAAAAAAAATAAAATTATTCTGAACACATGAAATGGGAGAAGGCGGCCAGCAGTGAAATTTTATACCACTTAGAGAGAGGGGTGATGGTGGTGAAATCTGAATACAAAGAAACTGCTTTATTTAGGAACTTCAGAACAAGATGGAGGTATAGGTAGATATACTCTGCCTCCTTCCACAACAAAAAGAAGGACAACAACACCTTTAAAAAAATATAACCAGAATTGCCAGAAAATCAAACTGTATGGAAGTCTGACAACCAAGAAGTTAAAGAAGAAATATTCATCCAGACTGGTAGGAGGGGAGGAGATGGGCAGCAGGGGTGGGGAGGACTCCTGTCAAGGCAGCGACTGGCAGACTGGGTGGTCCCACATTTGCAGGTGGATGAACTGGCAGGAATAACTAGGGAGTGAGATAGACAGCACAACCCAAGGTTCCAGTGTGGGGAAATAAAGCCTCAAAATCTCTGACTGAAAAAAATCTGTGGGGGTTGCAGCAGCTGCAGAAACTCCCAGCCTCACAGGAGAGTTCGTTGGAGAGACACACAGGATCCTAGAACATACGCAAAACTACCCACCCAGGAATCAGCACCAGAAGTGGCCAATTTGCTTGCAGGAAGTAGGGGAAATGACTGAAAGCCAGCTGAAAGCCTAGCAAGTGGCACTGTTCCCTCTTGGACCCCTCCCCACATATGGTGGTACAAAACAGTGATGGGGTTGCCTCATCCAGGCAAATACCTAAGGTTCTGCCCCTTACTACATAACAGACCCACTGCTACAAAGAAATATGACCCAAATGAAAGAAGAGATCAAGGCTTCAGAAAAAATACAGCTAAGGGATGAAGAGATAGCCAACATATCATATGCACAGTTCAAAGCACTGCTAATCAGAATACTCACAGAAACGGTTGAGTATGGTCTCAAAATAGAGGAAACAATGAAGGCTATGAAAAGTGAATTAAAGGAAAATATATAGGGAACCAACAGTAACAGTCAGGACACCAGGACTCAAATCAAGAGTTTGAACCAGAAGGAAGAAATAAACATTCAACTAGAATAAAATGAAGAAACAAGAATTCAAAAAAATTATGAGAGGCTTAGGAAACTCTGGGACAGCTTTAAGCATTTCAACATGGAATCATAGGGGTGACAGAAGGAGAAGAGGAAGAACAAGAAATTGAAAACAATGAAGGAGAACTTCCCTAATCTGGCAAAGGAAATAAGACTTCCAGGAAGTCCAGGAAGCTCAGAGAGTCCCAAAGACATTGGACCCAAGGAAGCACACAGCAAGGCGCATCATAATTACATTAGCCAAGATTAAAGATAAGGAGAGAATCTTAAAAGCAGCAAGAGGAAAAGAGACAGTTACCTACAAAGGAGTTTCCATAAAACTATCAGCTGATTTCCCAAAAGAAACCTTACAGGCAAGATAGGGCTAGAAAGCAGTACTCAAAGTCGTGAAAAGCAAGGACCTACATCCAAGATGACTCTATCCAGCAAAGCTATCATTTAGAATGGAAGGGCAGATAAAACGCTTCCCAGATAAGGTCAAGTTAAAAAAGTTCATCATCACCAAGTCCTTATTATATGAAATGCTAAAGGGACTTATCTAATAAAAAGATAAAAAATATAAACAGTAAAAGGACAACAAAATCACAACTATCAACAACTGAACCTAAAAAACAAAAACAAAAAGGAATTAAGCAAACAACTAGAACAGAGAACCAGAGAAATGGAGATCACACAGAGGGTCATTAGTGGAGAAGGCATGGGGGAAAATGGGGGGAACAGTAGAGAGAGTAAGAAGCATAAAGGGTAGGTACAAAATAGACAGGGGGAGGTCAAGAATATTATAGGAAATGCAGAAGCTAAAGAACTTATATATACCACCCATGCACACGAAGTAAGGCTGGGGAATGCTGGTGGGTTGGTACAAGGTGGAGGGAAATAAAGGGGATAAAAAATGGAGCAACTGTAATAGCATAATCAATCAAATATACTAAAAGGAAAACAAAATGCTTCAATGCTTTAAAAATTATTTCCTTCTTTATTTATAATTTTTTGTATATGTACACATGCCTGCCATGTGGCAAGATGCGATGCAAAGTCTTTACTTTTTTCCTCTTTCCATTCCAAATAAATGGGAAGGAGAGCTATATTGGGGAACAGCCTGGCCAATTCCAATCTCAAAACTATTCCTAAATGTGCATTTTTCATGTGTCCCATCAGTTGTTAGGTCTGGGTCCATCACAAGTAACAGATAATAAATATATAAACCCATGAGTGATTTAGTACTTGTGTTTGTACATGAAGTATTGAAGATTCAAGGTCAACCCTATAATGGCTTACCTCACTTGCCTATCTATATATTGGCTTGAATAGGGAACTACAGCAATTCTCTCTCCTCCACCTGGTGATGTAGTACAGCTGTTCTGTATAATTCTCAGCCAACTGCAAGTACACTTGTATGAGGACCACTTGCTACCTTGTAATAACTGATTTAGACCCAAACAATGTGTTTCCAAAATTTTTTAACAATTATTTTCCTTCTGAACAAAACATTGAGAGCATAAACTTAAAATACTACTTCAATCCTTCTCTTCAAATGAAGATCATATGTATATTAACAATAGCAGTTGTTAAAGGTAGCAATGATAATAAGTTATCTCTACCACATGTTGATAATGGGTTTTTCATTATTAAAGTAACTTGTAGCCTTTATTTATACACATTAGTTAAATCAGAGAAAAGGAAATTGCAAAATTACTACACAGCTCAAACTGAAGGAGCTCTGAAGACTCAATTGGGTGAATGTACATGCATCATCTTATAGACTAAAAAACAAACATTACATTAGCTCACCATTATATCCATACATATGTGGCTCTATGGTTACAGAAATAGGAAAGCTAATGATGGAATTTTTTAAAGAAAAATGAGCCTTAAAAGCAATGTTTTTTTTTAACTAAGCAAGTACATACAAGAGAACATTACATACTTTCTCGATTATGACTTTTTCCCCTTAAATAAGCCCACTTAAGGACAAATATGCATATAGCCAAGTGGAATTTACACTGAACATTTAATATAATTCAATGGCCTCTTCCTCCTGAGGAGTGATTTTAGAGTGATAAAATTTTACAGTGAAGCTCTATTAATACTGTCTGAACCTTAAGTGTATGAAAAACTGGTATCTCCCAAAAGTAGACTCTGAAATTGTATTTGCTGTCAAAAAGATGTGTATGTTTTAGTATAGATATATTTTTAAAAACTTGGAATCCTAGAAAATTTAGTACTTTGGAGACTATTCCATTTGGTTTAGCCAATTCAGAAAATAAAATTAAATACAAAGAATGAACATTAGTTGTAAGTATCACAGAAATATATGTAATAAACTCAAATCTTAGCAAAATGCTTCAGGTAATTTTAAGAACAAAGGGTCCGCCCAAACCCCAAATCCTGTTTTTCTAAATGTAATGCTATAGGGTAAGTGGAAGCAGTCTGGCTTCCTCGCTCAGGTGTCTGGGTAACTAAGAGGAACAGCATTCCCATAGCCTTGGAAGTGCCAGATAACTAGTGTTCTCATAGCCTTGAGACTGGGTCCAGTAAAATGTTCCCATAACATGAAGTGAGCTCGCATGCGCAGAATTATCTTATATAATTTCTGGCATTTTGCCGGTTTTGTTTCTCTCTAGGACTTAAACAGGTAGGGACTTCCTGCTGGGGGCAATGATGATGAGAGACACGTAAGGGAACAGGTGCCACAATGAGTGCCACACTGGGGAGCAAAGGCCATGACATAAGACATACAGACAGACATGCAGCTTACAGCATGCGTAGCTCACCCATCCATGAGTAAAGACATGCCAGACATTACAACAGCTCCATGAATATTTTTTCTGTCTGCATGAATACCATGGACCTGCTTGTCCTTGAAGAGTGGCAACATAAACACCATTAGTAATACTAAATTACCAAGAAAAAAAAAAAACCTTGCTGAAAACAGAGAAAACCTTTCTGGTGCCAAACAACCTGAAGCAATTGAATGTTGCTCCTAGCCAGCCCTTCTCTAGACACCACATTATGGCAACCTATAGCAGACGCCAAAGGAGAGCCCCACCGGGGATGGACTAGACTGCCACGGAGGCACCCACGTGCTACAGAATGCACTGGAACAGGAGGGAAGGTAAAGCAACAGCGAGAAAACTAGACCATAAAGCATTATTGAATGCCATTTACAAAATTCTGTTGTCAAACAAGGCCAACAACTCATGAATCTTCATTGGTAAAAGTTCAGATCTCGGCGGGGAACACACTAGATTACTACAGGACTAAATTGTCTTCAATAATATTATTGTAGAATTACATGGTATTTTCATCTGCAAGTGCTAGGTAAAAATGCACCAGTATTTTTCTATAAATGTGTCATTTAGAATTTTTGTTTTATTATAAACATATATGACCCCCATAAAAATTTTAAATATTACATAATCGTAACTCAAATTATATATCTTCCTTGTAGATACTGAATTACAAATGCACACATTTCCAACTTTTTTCTCCCTGAACAAACATTTCTCAAATGCTACATTTAAACACCTACATGTACTTTGTTCCATTTTTATCTTTTTCTTTTTAAACATTTCTCTATTGTAAAATAATACATAATCTTGATAGAAGGTAGAAAAACACAGAAAAGTAAAACAAATTACATTTAGTCCTAAGACTCAAAGACACAGGGTGTCATTACTTTGTATATTTCTTCTAGTATGTTTCTGGGGTGAAGAGAAGATTGATGTCATATGCAGTTAAAATCATACTTATTGTACATAAAAATAGAGAGCAGCAGCCCCCAAGATAGAAGTCGGTCTTTTTTTAACCTGATTTTCCATTTCTATTTCATAGAAGTGAGTCTATTTCATAGAAGAGAGTTACTTGGTCAAGAGTGAGTTGAGGAACCATGCAGTGTCAGCATATTACACAAGAGTATGAAAATCAGGAGGCAGGATCAATCATTAAGGGCCATCTTGGAGGCTGCTAACCACAAATACTATTCTGTGCTAAACATCTTTTTGCATCAAAAATTTTGGAACTGTTTTCTTAAGGCAAAATCAGAGAGATGGATTATAGGATCAAACAGTATAATAATTTTTAAGGTAACTGATAGAGTGACAGACTGCCCTTTTGTTGGAGGGATACACCCTATTTGATAATGTAACTGATTATTTTAACAGTTGCTGAATACTATCCAGTAATAAATTATCACAGATGTTCTCTTCCAATATTATAATATCAGTCTCTGACTTGATTGAATAGAGTCTGTTTTTATTAGGGTATATCTCAGTCACTTAAAAAGGAGGAGGCTGTCACAAAAATGTGACAGTTTTTAAAATACAGATATGGGTGGGAAGAATTTCCCACCCATGAGACATGAGACACTTTAGCAGGATGTTAAATTCTTAAGGAATCATGATGATGTTGAAGGTGAAGAAGAAGATTATGATCATTATGATACCTTAATAGGCTACCATTATTAAGCTCTAATTAAATCTCATTTTCCTAATTCATGGACAAGGAAACTGATGTTAATATGGTGTGGTGGTTTTAAGGATATGTCCAAAGCTTCTCTGATACTCTCAAGAGATGGAGTTTACTTCTTCACTTGAGTATGGACTAGACTCATGACTCACATCTAGTAAACAAAATTGTCACTTCTGAGATTAAGTTAAAGGAAGACTGTAGCCTCTGTCTTGTGTGTGCTCTCTTGCCATGTCATAAACAGACATGTGGAGAGGCAGACAGGCAAGGAATTGAAGACTCCTACAAATACCCATGGGAGTGAGCCAAAAAGAAAATATTCAAATATTTCAGAGACTGGAACCTCATGAGAACCTGAGCCAGGACACTACTAATTTGCTGATGTATTCCCAACCCTTGGAATATGAAAGTGATGATATAGGTTGTTTTAATCTACTAAATTTGGGATATTTTCTGACACAGCAATAGATAATAATACATAAAGTAATTTGCTCAAGGTGACACAGCTAATAGTGGCAGAGTTCAAACTGGCAACTATTTCAATATAGGGGTGGGTAAAAGTGGGTTTACTGTACCACTGTGACATCTTTTGAGTTAATAAAGCTATTGCAATAATCATAACCTACATATCTTTTTCCATATGCTCACCTGTATACTTGTCGTTAGGGAATTTGGTGAGGATTTGAAAGGACCCTGCTCTCAATGAAAAGAAGGGAAGTAGAGGGGCAACCACGCTTGTTTCCTTCTGTTCCTCCTTCTACATCCTGTATAAAAATACTTTTACTATTTTATTACTCAAGCGTATCTTGTTCTGAAATATTTGGAGTACCTGCCAAATGCAAGTCTCTTTTTAAAAGTTGTTTAAGTTACAACTTTCAAATCATAATGGAATTTCCTAGTGCAGTGGTTCCCAAAGCATGTGCTGGACCAGCAGCCTGAATGTAGGCCTGGAGGTCCTTGGAGAGGTCCCACCCAGGCTACGGAAATGAATCTGGAAAGTGAGGCTCAAGGATCTGATTTCCAGCAGGCTGTCCAGCTGATTTTATGTGCACTAGACTTGGAGAAGCACTAGCTGCTCTAGATTTAAAACTCTCATGAAAGTGACTAGCCATCCCTAACAGCTTTCTGCAAGCATTTTCAAGTTGAGAGCAAAGGCTTGGGGTGGCCTTCAGCCTAATTAAAATGTTTAAAGAGATTTAATTACTGAATGCTAACCCATACAAATGTAAAGATCTTTCCTACAGAGACTATGTGATGAATTGAGTACATTTTTTAATCAACTGCTTGGCAAGCTCTATGGATTTTCTTGTTTGTAAAACAGCTATACTAATGCTAAACATATTTATTCACAACTTGACAAGAAATATTGCCCTGTAATTAATCATTGCAGTCCTAATTCAGATGAAATAAAAATAAAAATACAAAATGTGTATCCGATTCCCATTATAAAAATCACATATATAATAATTAGATCTATCTAGTATGTACATATATGCAGGTCATTTTTGGCAAGACAATGCCAGACACTAAAAGCATGTGGGTCATCAAAAGGGCATTTCACTCAAAAACAAACAAACAAGTAACTAAGAAAATCGCTATTCATTTTAATGGTTTTCCATTGTACCATATTTTTAGGACTATTAGATGCACCTAGGTTTTAGAGGAGGAAAATAGGAAAAAAATTTTTTGAAGCAAAAAATGTGGTAAAATATTTAATAACCTGTGACCCCACTTCACTGCTGCCTCCTCACCACAATGAGCCAGGTAAGCTACATTAGGACTATAAGACACACCCCCATTTGCCTCCCAAATTTGGAGGGGAGTGCATCCTATAGTCTAAAAATGAAAACCAGATTATCTATTACTCACAGACCTCCATTAGTGTGTTTTAATAAGATACAAATTTTAAAATAATCATGTATGTTTGAGGCAGAAAATGGCTAAAATCTAAAGATTAACATTAGTGCTTCAAACACCTTTAACAAATCATCACTAGCAATTAGCCAAAGAAAATACATTGTATTTTGGTTCATTAGTTTTATTTAATATGTATTCTCAAGATGTATGTTACAGGAATTACTCTCGACTGGATAACATGCTAAAATTCAAGGTCTATAATACTGAATTAATTTTAAGAATCATTTTCTTAGTCTCCTTTAGGATTTCTACCTCATTTTCCAAATGTATTAATACTAGAAGTACATTACTACCATAAAATCTTTCAATTAAATATAAAATTCACCAGGAAGTTGAAGCACAACAATAAGAGGAAATGTTATCAAGTCACAACAGAAAAGCAATTGTTTGAATACAGAAATATTATTATTTTATAAGTCTGTAGGATATTTTCAGTATTTATTGAGTGTTGGGAGCCATCCCTCCTGGTTTCAGGGACTGTAGCCTTTTGTCTAACAGCTAGAGCTGAGTGAAAAGGCCTTGGGGACATGAGTCACTAAGGAGACAGGACATTACCTCCTGTCAGGAGCACAGCCCCTGCCTCCCTCACTTTCCCTTGCTTGGCCTGGGTGGATGACAAGTTAGCCAATGATGGGTAAGATCCCTCAAAGGAGAGGGACAACCTAAGACAGGCACTGTAGCAATGGGCCATCAGGGAAGGACTTAGGGGTCTTCAGAGAAAGGGCAGAAAGACCCTCACCCCTTGGCTTTGTCATAGCCTGAGTCCTCAGTCTTTCTGAAAATGTCTCCTAGTCTCTTGGCTGCTTTGCTCTCCCTACCTGACTCAGCCTGGGAACTATACCAAAGAACCTGTACTGGAACAGATGGCTCCTGGGAGGCAAATATGGCCAGAGGAAGAATATACATTGTTTCCTTCAGGACCTGTTCTGCCCTGTTGCTATGAGAAGGACACTTGAGCCAAAGCCAACCCTGACCAGAGACAATCCCTGTGTTTCTTCAACTATTATCTGTAAATGATGTCAATAGCATTCTGAGCACTGGCTGATGAGCTTTATGTACACACTATGTATCTCTGAGCTGAACCAAATAAAAACACAGGGAAGAAGGTAGTCAGGAGCGTTCTCCTTTGAGGGACTGGTCCCCTTTCCTCCCCAAGCAAATCACGGGTTGGGCATTTTTATTCCTCATCTGCGACAACCAGGGGAGTTCTGCTGGTAGAGCACCCCCTCCCCATCAACTAAGTAATAATTATATGTCAGGTATTAGGATCAATGGAATTAATTACAAATATTAGTAAACCACTGTGTGCTTGTAATGGGGGGGAGGGAACTCCCCCATGGATATGGGGAGGGGTGCAGAAGCACCAAACTTGGTGCATGCATGTATTACCCTGACAACTGGGATGACTTGCTCATGATACAGAAAAGAGGTGTGCAAGGCTGGCACCAAAGATGAAAAAAAGGCTTCTGCCATGTGGCAGATTCTGAGGAACACTTTTTAAAGAGAGCAGGCAGGAATGCTGCTCTCTTGGATTCTCCCCTTCCTCTGACTGATCCAGGCTGGAGTTCATGGATCTTGGACCTTAGGGGCTGGATAGACTGGGAACATTCTCATTGGGCCTGGAGCCCACCCAGCTCCAGTAAGAGGGGGTGGGGAAGAGGCTCAGGTTGATGGGGTTGGGGATGCTCAGCCTGGTGGACTCAGGGCAGTGTGCTCCTGGCAAGCCCCACACCCCTCTCCCAAGCAGGAACCACCTATAAATACCCACCCACACCCGTTCATAGCTCATGTCTCCAGTGTGGGCCCAGCAAACCCTGTGCCTCTCCCTGAGTACTTCAGGCCTTACCTGGAGCATTGCAAGTACTCGAAGCAAGGCTGGTAAGGAAGAGGTAGTGGTGCGGGAAGAGAGAGGAGATTTGAGTCAGCAGGTCCCAGGAAGCAGGTCCTGAGAGGTGGGATTGCTGGGCGACAAGCCCCGCACCCCTCCCCAACATGCAAAGCCACAGGAAACCACTGCTGTGGCCACCTCCCAGCAGGCTGCTTGTTCCTCCAGCAGTGGGGGCAAGAGGTGAGCATGAAGAAATCTGTGTATAAGTAAATAAAAATTCCATTTTCTTTTCCACCAGACTCTGTCTCCAGAGTTAGTGCCTATGGCTCATAGGTGGTGGGACCCCACTAGTTCAGTTACATTGTGGCACCCAATGTGGGGCCCTAGACACTTGTGGTGAGCCAATGCCCCCTCCCCAAGGAGTGGGTCTGCGGGGCTTCCCAGTTGCTGAGAATTTCCTGGACACACCCTCTACGGGCATTGGCCACTTAAACATGCCTGTCAGGTGGAAAGGAAATGGGTCTGGGAAGGAGGATCACCTGAGTTTTAGGGCTATGAATCAGAGTCTGTGTGAGAACTGTTCATTTTGGGGGAAGCCATTGCTTGAACTCACTGATTATGAGATTGGTTAACAGAAAACTTACCTGTGAGCATTTGTGAAAATAATGAAGTCATGGATAGCAGTTTTCTTTTTTGTTCTTAGGTTGTCTGGCTTCCTTTGGTCATAGTTAGGCCAACTGTGTATCTGGGCCAGCAGGGGCTATTCTGGATTGTTTCCTGAAGGGAGCCCACTGGGTGGAATTTTAGCAGACTGGGGTACATACAGCCATTATCCAATGTCCAAGGAAGTATTGGTTTATCACTGCCATATTGTGTGGTCTATGTATGTTTTGGATTGTGAGGGAAGGGGGCCCATGGATGGTTTCCTAGATTACCATACTGTTATGCAACTGGAACAGTACTGCCAACAGTTGCATAAACGGGATGAAATCCATTATGTCAAGGCATTTATGTTGTTGCTTAATAGGATTTCACCAGAGACAGAGGTTCACTTACTGGTGCAGAGAAGGCAGGGTACCTTGAAACCTCTTCTTGATAGTAGCCAGGAAGAGAAGGAGACAAGGAAATGGGCCTCATTAATGTCTGACCTCAAGGGGCAGAAGATTCATAGCAGGAGGGCCATCTCCATTGTCATCCCCACTGCAAGCTACCCCTAAAAAAGAGCCCAAAGAGGCAATGGTCTAATCCCTGTATAACAAAGGGTGGGTCTCCCTGTCAAAGACCAATTTGGCCAGGGAACCTCCGTATTCAGAGCAAACCAGTTTCCCTTGAGGCGATATCCCCTAGGAGTAGTAAAACAGGAAGGCCAGCCTGCTGGCTACTATTTGTGACCATACTCAGTTCTCTACTTCATACTTACTGAATTGGAAGAATTCTAACCCCTTGTACAGAGATGATCCTCAGAGAATGGTAGATCTTATAGCCTCCATTTTTTGCCACTCATCATCCAACATGGGCAGATGTATAGGCTCTCCTCAATATTTGTTAACAGTAGATGAGAGATGGTTGGTTATAAACAAGGTTAATGGAGAGGCCCAATGTCTCTACCAAGAGAATTTCAATGGGACCCTCATCCCAGTTGGGGCAATTCCTTTGACAGGGCTAGAAACCAAATGATGGGGGCCTAGTCTTGCTAGAACATTACAGAAAGTGTATACTGGAAGGACTTAAGAAAGGGGTGCCTAAGCAAAAGAGCCTGAATATAATACCGGCCATTTAGCAAAAGCCAGATGAGGGCCCTTCTGAATTTTTAGAGAGGATTTATCAGGCCTATAGAAAGCATAAGCATGAGAACGTACAGATGGTGATCATGGCTTTCATTGGGCAAAGTGCCCTGGATATCAGAAAGAAACTTCAGAGTTTAGATTGTGCTTGGGAATGGATCCCTCTCAGCTGGTGAACATAGCATTTAAAGTCTACAATGCCTGGGGAACAAGGAAGATAAGCAGGTCACGGTGTTCTTAGAAACAGGGTGGTGAGACCAGAAGAAGAGGCAGGGCCCTAAAGACAAAAAAGAGAGGCCCACTAGTTGCCAATCACTGTGTCTATTACAAGGAAGAGAGCCACTGCAGAAAGGAGGAAAATAAAGGAAAGAGAAAGTGAGGATGGAAACACTCACCAGGAAATGCTAAAAGGGTGAAGGGAGTCTGGTGACGAATGAGGATGCCCAGGGGCTCCCTTAGACATCTCCTGACCTATTATTATATGCCCTCAGGAGCCCTGCAAGCTGTTGATGGTGGGGAACAAGCCAATTGATTTTTTGAAGATATAGGAGTATATATATATATATATATATACACACACACACACACACACACACACACACACACTCACTGCTGAATACAAAAGGAAAGTTTAGATACTGTAACAATTACTGGAGTGACTGGGCAATTACAAAAATAGGCCTTCTTTCAAGCCCTAGACTTCCAGCTTGGGAATCAAAAGAACATACATCGTTTTCTCTACATGCCAGACTGCCCTATTCCATTGCTGAGCTGAGATTTACTTTGAAAACGGCACACACAAATAGCTTTTTCTCCTGAAAAACAGCAACTATGTACAGAAGTCCCCGTGGAACATGCTCTCCAGCTCCAGGCACTCCTGACTTGCCTGGGAGGTTTTGGAGGTGAACTCTTCCCACCTGTGATCTATGAACATCATTTGGGCTGATGGAACCCCAGGTAAAGCAGCTAACATCCAACCCATAAAAATTAACCAAAAAAAGGAGTGCGGATCCCACGGAAGAAACAGTACCACCTCAAAAAAAGGAGTCTTTAGAGGGGATTCAGGCAGTATTGCAGAAATTCTTAAAATTGGGACTAATTCAGTCATGCCTGTCTTCCTACAATACTCCCATTTTATCAGTCAAAAAGCCTCACTTGGATGAATATTGGTTTGTACAGCATCTTAGAGCAATAAATGACACTGCTCAGGACATTCATCCTACAGTGCCCAACCCCCTACACTCTGTCGTCCATGTGCCTTGGAAAGCAAATGGTTTTCAGTCCTATACTTGAAGGATGCCTTTTTTCTGCATCCTAATAGATGAACAGGCTCAACTACTGTTCACCTTTGAATGGCAGGGCCCAGAAACAAAAACCATACTCCAGTACTGCTGGACAGTGCTGCCACAAGGATTTAAAAACTCCCCAACTATATCTGGTGAAGTATTAGCCAAGGACTTAAGGAATGTTCAATTGAAATCAGAAGTTCTTCTGTAATATGTAGATGACATTGAGCAGTAGATTTACTGGTGCAACTAGCAGCACCTACAAGGACTCCTTGCTCAATACCATCACAGTCCTAAATTATCTGGCAAAAAGGGGATATCAGGTATCATCTCACAAGGCCCAGATTTGCAAACAGGCAGTGGCATACCTGGGATTCCAACTGAAACAGGACACAAGGAGCTCAATGGAAGACAGAAAACAAGCCATTGCTACACTAAAAAGCCCAGAAAACCAAAGGCAGCCTCATGGGTTCTTAGGGATTATACGGTTTTGACAAATTTGGATTCCAAATTTGGACTCCAAACTTGGAGTTCAGTGGTTAGCAAAACCACTGAAAAAATCCTTGTTTTGGCTCCCATACTAGCATTGCCCAATTTATAGAAGTCTTTCAAATTTTCTGTTCATGAAAGGCAGAGGAATGGACTGGGTTTACTAACCCAGACTCTGGGAAACATCCCCAAGCACACAGCCTATCTCTCACAGCAGTTGGATCACACAACAAGGGATGGCCACCCTTGAGCAGTGGCAGCTACCTATGACATCTTGCAGGAAGCTGAGAAGTTCACTTTGGGACTACCTACTATATGGTATTGGTGCCACACCAGGTCTTAACTCTACTGAAAAAGACAGGAGGATATTGGCCGACAGCAGCGCATATGGGGAAATATTGGGATATTCTGTTGGCCAACCCAAATGTTTTCTTGCCAGACTACCACAACTTTGAATCTGGCCACCCTGCTCCCAGACATGGAGGGAAACTCAGCCGTCCAGCATGACTGCTTGGAAATTACTGACAGAGTTTATTCTAGCAGGCCAGGTTCTACTGGCCCAACTACTGGTTGCACTGGACAGGGAGCCATACACAGACAGGAGCAGCTTCATGGACAATAGCCAGTGATGAGCTGGGTACACAGTAGTCACTGCAGACAAGGTAATAGAAGCCCAAGCCTTTGCACTGGGAACCTCAACACAAAAGGCTGAGTTGATAGCCCTCATGAGAGCCTTAGTACTGTCCCAAGGAAAGAAGGGTAACATCTGCATCACAGGTGGCAAACACATGGCCCACGGACCAAATCTGGCCCTCCTCCTTGTTTTATTCAGCCTAGCACCTTGTTTCTACCCGGAAGCAGTGCCGAGCTCCTTGCTTCTATTTAAGGAGTAGTTACACTTACACAGTCCTAAAATTACATTCAGCCCTTTGAAGGCAACTGTGAGGCTGATATGGCCCCTGGTAAAAATGAGTTTGATGCCCCTGAAATGGACTCCAAATATGCCTTTATGGTAGTCAATGCCCATGGAAAAATATGGAAGGAGAGAGGACTCAACCTTGGGCAACAAGGATGTTAAACACTCAGAGATTTTACAGTTGCCAGAGGCAATGAATCTAATGGACTAGGTTGCCATAATTTACTTCTCAGAACACCAACGGGAAGTCTCCCAAATGAGCCAGGTAAACCAAACTACTGATAAAACAGCAAGTCAAGCAGCCAGAGGGTCACCATGCCTAGGGGTTTGATCTCCTGCTTGGACTTGGAAAATTTAATCCTCATCACACAGAACAAGATGAGGAATGGGGTTCACTAACACTGATCCTAATTCCACATAGAAGATCAACACCCATGGAATGATCTTACCTCCAAGGCTCTAGTGTATCCCATCCTCAAGTACCTACATGAAGGGACCCATTATGGAAGGGATGCTTTGATGGCCCTCATTAAGCCACATCTGAAGGGCCCCCATTTGCAAAGGACTGTTCAGAGGATTACCCAAGCCTGTCTGATAGGTGCCAAAAACAATCCTAAGACAGAAAGCACCCTGGCAAAAAAGAGGGTACAATAAAAAGGGTTATGCCCATTTGAGGACTGGCAAGTACTTTATGCAAATGCCTAAAACCAGAGGGAATTTCAAATTTTTATTAGTTCTTGTGGACACTTTTTCCAGATTGGTAGAGGTGTACCTACTAGAACTGAGAAGGTGACTGAGGTAGTGAAACTTCTACTTAAAGAGATAATTCCTAGGTTTGGATTTCCTTATAGTATTCAGAGTTACAATGGACCATCATTCTCTTTGCACATCTCCCAGAAGATTTGATAGGTGCTGTAAATAAGATGGAAACTACATGTATCTTAGAGACCCCAATCTATGGGGAAGACTGAGAAAATGAATTACACACTAAAAAGACCCTGGCAAAAATATGCCAGGAAACACATTTCAAATGGGACCAGGTACTTCCCATTACTTTACTGCAGATTAGGGTACCATCCAGAAGTGGGCTTAAGTTAAGCACTTTTGAAACAGTTTATGGGAGACCCTTCCAAATCTCAGTTATGGGAGGATGCACCCTATATTTGGAGCATGAGTAGAAAATTAAACAATACATACAATATTTAAGGCAAACACTAACTATTCTGCACAAGTTTTTTCATTGCAAATCTGTCTACCCATGTAATAAGCCATTACACTTGTTCCAGCCAGGGGACCAAGTCTTACTAAAGAAAGACCTGAAAGACTCAAGGACCTGAACAGTAGTTAGCTGAGCAATAGATTGGCCCCTATGACGTCCTACTGACAACACATGCTACTCTGAAGATCACAAAAATTAAGCTTTGGATCCATGACACATGAATAAAATGAGTACCACCTGAGGAGAATTTGAACCCTGCCACTGTGACTGATGCTTAAAAGGAAAGCTGGACCTGCACTCTGGAGGGAGATTTGAAATTTCTCTTTTTGAAGAGAGCAGGCCCAGTGCAAAGTGACAATGTTCTTTTACTTTATGTGTTCACAGATTTAGGAACTTTTAGCTGCCAGACACTGAGTTTGAGTGTGGTCCATTCCATTGTTAAAAAAGACAAGGACTGAAAGTAAGTTATGGTTATTCCTAAATAAGTAAGGTCTATGAAGGTTGCAGATAGCATGTAGAAAGTTGTAAGGCATACAGAAAGCTAAAAAAAAAAGTTCTGTGAAGGTTGTACAGGCCATAGAAGGGTGTGGAACTTTTTTTGAAAGGAAAGAAACCTCAGTGCTTAGGCTGAGTTATACTTTGCTTTCAGTTTTGTTTTGTTTCTTACTTTCTGATCTTTTTGGGACTTAGGGAACTTAAGTGTTTTGTTTACATGGAGAATGCTCTGTCTCTGCTATTTGGGGATTTCTGCCATTTGGACCTCATAAAGGTCATTTGTGGTACTGGTTGATGTGAGAACACGTCTCTGCCATTTAGGGATTTGTGCCATTTGGACCTAAGCAAGGTTGTTTGGTGCTAGTTAGAGCTGGCTGGGGCAAGAGAGCATGTCTCTGCCATGAGACTGCTTAGTGAGAGGTCATGTCTCTGCCAGGGGACCAGTGGCTGCACTGGTAGGCAAGAGAATGTCTCTACCATTGGGGCTTCATGCAATTTGGGACCTGAGAAAGACTGTCTGTGACCAGTTAGTGTGATAGGTTAGTGGGAGACAAGAGTCTTAAGCTAGTTTTAGTCCCTTCTTATCTTTATTTTGAACTCTGTCTTTGCTTTGGATTTTTGTTTTGTTTCCATTTTTAAAAGAAACTGAGGTTCCTAAGTGTTAAACCTTCACATTAGGTTAGGAAGAAAAGTAATGAAAGATGTAAGGCATGGAAACAATTTTGATGGATATTGGAAGGACAAGGATTTTCCATTTTGCTTTGTATTTTTCCCCCCATAATCCCTCTATATTTGGCATTCTTAATGAATAATGATATATAATTTTCTTTTAATGAAGCCAATAAGACTGGTTTCAAATTATGGTTTTAATAACCAAGACTTTTGACTAGAATGTCATGCCTGAAAAAGACACACCTGGGCTCTGGTTGTTACCAGAAAGCCTTAAGAAACTAAGATGGACTTTGGAAGCTAAAAAAGCCCACTGGAGAAATGGCCTGGTATCTTGTTTGATTGTGTGGTTCATGGCAGTCTTTTCACTGAAGGAACAATGGTTGCTTTCCTGAAAGATGGCAAGGAGGAACCTTAAGATACAATGGGAACTTCAAGAATTTGAGGAATACAGATACTGCAGGCAAAGTCAAATGACAGTTGTGAAGCTTGGCTTCCCTGCCCCGAAGGGCTGTCTGTGGGTTAATCTGAATGTTCCTTGTGGAAGTTCCAGCAAAGCAGACTTAAAAAAAACACTATGTGTTCAATGCTGTTCTTGTTTTTTTTTTTTTTTTTTCAGCAAATGATGAGGCACAATTGAAAAGTAGCAGTCTTTTTGAGGCCAATGAGGACTGTGATCTTAGAGAGAGGAGTCAGGTTTTAAGAAAATTCACAATGCTCAGTCATGATCATTGGACTCTAATGCAGCTGTCCTCAAAATTTATTTTCACTTGAGAGTTGAACTAGTTTAACCTGATTATATCAAATTGTCACTGCTTAGTATTATTCCAGCAAAGGCCTTATAACTGAACACCTTCTCAAAACAGTCTTGTGGACTCAGAAAAGGTGTAGGACCCACTTTAGAAGCCCACCTGCATTGCTACCTCCTGGAACTCAATGGTTTGACTGGACTAAATGGTTGACTTGGTGAAGCATGGAGCAACCTATCAACTTTATTTTAAAACTGCACTTTTTTTCTGCCTTAATAGTTTGGACAGAAAGGGTCCACAAGTGTTAAAGGGGAGAATCTCAAGATATCCCCCTAAGCCTAATTTAAGTTGAGTGTAGTAGGCAGTAAGGCTTCAGACAGGTGGGGCATGCCTTGCACACTTTCCTCCAAGGAAGCCATTTTTTTCCTTGATCATGGACACTGTAGAATTAATCCCTACCTTTGTCATTCAGGTATTATGGTTCTGATAGTACCTTCTAACCTTCTTACCATATTTGTCACCTCCAGAATACAAGTATACCAACTTGTCCAGTAATGCCATCCTTTGGACATTGTGCACACCACATTCCAGGAACAACTGAAATAGACTTTGCAAGATACTCCTCCTTTGTGTGAAGGCTCCCCTGTACTCTAGACTCCCTTTGTTAGGAACCTCTGGACCAAAGGATAGGTAGGACTATGTTCCTTGGGAAACAGGAAGCAGTTACAGAAGAACGAGACTTCTGTCCATCTGCCTTTGTTAAGATTACAAGGGTCCAGAGTATTAAATGGGGGAATTCTAACAGGGGGAACGATCCTCCAGCCCCTGGAAATGTGGAGGGGTGGAGAAGTACAGAGGAGGGCACATATTTACTTGCTTCGGCAAGTAAACACACAGATGATACAGAAAAAAGAAGCATGCAAGGCTGACACCAAAAACCAGGAAGGTGATTGGATGGGAGAGACACAACTTCCCACCTGCTTCTGCTTCACGGGAGATTTTGGAGGAGGCTTTAAAAGGACTGTGTGCAGGAAAGCTGCTCTCTTGAATTCTCCCCTCCTTCTCTACCAATATGGGGCTGGAGTTCCTGGGCCCTGGACCTTGGGGACTGGCTTGGAAGTGTTCCCGGAGCCCCTCCCTGAATTCTCCAGGGAGGGCCTGAAGTGCATCGAGTTCTGGTAAGAGGGGAGAGGAGCAGGCTCAGACCAGAAGGTTCAGGGAGGCTCCAGCCAGCAGACTCAGGGTGGTGTAAGCCCAGCAAGCCCCATACCCCTCCTCGAGGCAGAAGGCCACTGTGGCTGCTACCTGCCTGTGGCCCACACCTCCACTCAGGCTGGCAAGCCCTGTACCCCTTCCCTAGGCAGGAGGCTATGGCGGCTGCCACCAGCCTATGGCCTATGCCTCTGGTTCAGATGGCAAACCCCACACCCTGGGGCAGCTGCTGCCCGCCCTTGATCCGCACAGGCCAGTCAGCACTGTACCCCTCCCTGATCACTTTGGGGCTGATCTGAATCACTGCATATACTAGAAGCAAGGCCAGTTAGAAAGGGGAAGCTGGGCGGGGAGCAGCCATATGGGCTGTCAGATACTGGGAGGCAGTTTGGGGTGACAAACCCCACACCCATTCCCCGTGTGCAAAGCTGCAGGGGACTGCTGCTGAAGCCACCCACCAGCAGCCTGCTCACTCCTGTGGCAGCAGGAGTTGGAGGTGGGCATCAAGAAATCTGTGTATAAGTAAGTAAAAGTTCCATTTTCTTTTTCAATGGACTCTGTCTCCAGAGTGATTGCCTATGGGCAGCAGGCAGTAGGACCCCACTAATTGGGTTACATGCTCACAACTTTGGGGGAGTGAGGACGTGGGAAGCATGTGAGTGTGAGTAGGTCAGGAACACAGACTATAATACAATGTACAAACAACAGATACAAGCATGATACCTTAAGAGGAAACTGTGACTGCCACCACAGGAATATTAGGTCACAAGTAAACTATATTCCAAATACACATATTTGTCAATAGAGAAATTCATAAAAGTTTAAAATAATTTGTTTTAAAAAGTAGCTAAAGTTAAAATATACATATATTGTTTTGGCAATTTTACTTCTAAAATTTATCAGAAATACACAGTAGAGTTCATAAAGACACATAGTTAATGGTGTTCACTAGGAAAAAAAGAAAGTGTTAACAACCTAATATCTATCAAGATAAGACTTGGTAATAAGACATTTATTTTCTGGGACATAAAAATTCAGTCATGAAAAAGAATGAAAAAGTTTCATGTAGGTTAACAGAAAAAGCTTTCTAAGACTTATTATCAGGTGAAAATGCAAGCCATAGAAGAATATATGTAGGATAGGTACACTTCCTTAAAGAACCAAATAAAATATATGTGTATGTGTGTGCAAGTAAACACAATCACATCAAACAGTGGTCTAAAAAGACACTTAAATTTTGACTATAATTGGTTCTGGGAAACAGTATACTTTAAAATTATTAGACTTTAAAATTCCTATATCATGTGTAAAAGAAAGTTTTTTCCCCCTTTTAGTGGGTAAACTCCAATTATTCTGCTTGTTTTTGTTGCTGTTGATTCTGGTAGAGAAAAGAAGCCTGAATTCTGTTGAGATAGTAATGAACATAAACCCTAGCAATAGACAGATAGAAGTAATATAAAAATACTGTCTAACTTACTGATTTTTTCTTGCTTTTTTTTACAAAACATATTTGTGCATTTACTTTGTAGAAGTGATATACTTTACAATGTTTTCTAAATTCTATTAAAAAATAAAAATTCTATTTTAAAAAAGTGACTATGACAGACATTAAAATCCAATCCACAGCCAGGCTCAGCTTAGCAAATCACTCTAATTAAGAGGCTCCTTCTTGTATCAGAAAAATACACACACACAGACAATACATATATACACTTTTCCCTCCAGGGAATATGTTGATGTTTTCAAAAGCAAGAAAAGAGTGCCACACCTTCAGTTTTTTATCTTGAAGCTTAGCTTCCATAGGCTTTTGAAGAAAATCTGAGCATGAAGACAGCAGCCATTACAATGTACATGAGTTTAATCATGGTCAGAGGAAGTCAAAGACTACCTCCATTCTGTAATCATATGAAGAGCACAGAGTGAATGACATAACTTCTGCACCCTTAAAGCTCTTCAATAACCAAACTTTTCCTATAGTACTCATGTGCATACCACCCCTACATTTTTTTGCCACACCAATGAAACATCTTTTATTGAATATTTTAAAATAATGATTGGAAAAAGAAACAGTATCACTATCAATAATAAAAAAGTTGTATTGATTACCATAAATGAAGGTAACAATTAAAAAAAAAGAAAAATATAGCATTTTATTGAATTCTAGTAGCTAGAATTTACATCCTAAGAGTAGCTCTGAGCCGAAGTGTTAAAGCCACATTAGCAGAAGAGACTTTGAGATTTTTAAGAATTAAAAGAGAATTAATGAGTGAATAAACTGTCTCATTTTCCCACAATATTGTATTGTAAAAATTTCCAAGCATTCAGAGAAATTATAAAAACTGAGCAGTGCACACCAATCATCTAGAGATCACCAACTGGCATTTGTTGTATTTCCTTTATCACACAGTTATCTTCTATCCATCCCTCTATCCAGGAGTTAAGATTATTTAATATTGTTATTTAACCATCTAGAGAGTTCTCTTGAGAATCCACAGAGTTCCCAAACCATAATTTTGGAATACTGTTCTGAAGAATATGATGATCTCCTAACTCTGTCACCCATCCTGGAAGGCTTGTTGATGCATCTGGCCCATCCTTATCTTTCCTTCTAATCTCTAAGTAGTCCTTAACATAGAAATGAATAACTTGTCTGAACACACTGTGTACAATTTCCATTACTGACAGCACTAAGCCTAAAGATTTCGGCATGAGACAGAAGCCCATCCCTGCCTGGCCCTGATTCACCCATTTTGTGCCATGGGAACTCCAGTGGCTGGTTTTTAAAACTCCATGATGCTTCCACATTGCTTAATGGGCCAGCAATGATTAGTTCTCTTAACAGATTAAAAGTACTTTTTTCTTCTAGTAGTTTCTTTATCAAACCCTTTCTTATATGTAGAAAAGAGATAATTTATGTCCCCTCCAGTTTACACAACCTGGGAATAGTCCCAAGGATGCAGTGATGGCTGAGGTAGGCAAAGGTGGGAGACAGGGAGAATGTCCAGGACAAGAAACCTTGTACAGACAGCATATTTATGCCAGCAGTGGAAGATGAGGTTGCCTGGGGCCAGAGATACAAGCTTTGCAGTCTGACTCAGGAGTTTAGAATTTAGTCTGCAGAAAATGGGGATCAACTGAAGTTCGTAAACCAAAACTAAGATAAAAAGCACAAAAAGTAAGTTCTAAGAGGTGAGCTTGAGGGACTGCTGCTGTGGCTTCTGTCCTTTAATTGCTTTAATTAAAACAAGTGGGAGGTGAGTAATTACAGCCCCCCTCTGAAATTGTCTACTTAACAAAGTGGCTAAAAACAAGAAAACTTCTCCAATTTTTAAAACAGAAATGTTTTATTACACAGGAAGTATTTTGTACATTGCCTCACACACAGAGCACCCCTGCCATGGTTGCTTCCTCACTTTTATTGTTGCTGCCGCTGCTGTGCGTATTGAAGGAAGACAGGCTAATGATGGCCAGTGTCAGCATTTCTCAGATCTGTCCCAAGAAACTGGTATCTGGGAAGTTTACAAAATAATTTGTCAACGAGGCCACACTTTTTCCTGTCATCTCTCAGGAGTTCATGTTGGGTGATCCACTATCCTTGGGGTATTAGACATCTGGAGAACATTGTCCTGAGGAAGCTGACTGGGCCATAGGGAAAAGACCCCAGCTCTGGGACCCTAACATTATACAAAGGCCAGGGGCCACCTTGAAAGAAGGAGAAAGTGTCCTCCCTGAGGACAGGTCCAGGAGAAAACTGCCTCACTGACAGTCTGCACACATCACTCCAAGACAAACAACCCATGGAAAGTGAAATAATCTCAAGCAGGTATGGAAGTAGCATGAGTGCCATAGAGGGCCAAGAAAATATATCTTTGAATATCCAGAAATAGGTGCCATTGCTTAGGAGCTGGAGGGTCATATCCTTCCTGTGCATTTGAGGCAATTTTCTCCTCTGTGACACAGTTTTATCTTCCTGCACATGTAACCTCCTGATCTGAACAGCAGAGACCTGGCCTGGCCCATTCCTTTAGTGAGAGCTTGGGTGGATTCTGAAAGTGATACTTTTCTAATTACTATGTCAAGCATCCATCTTGGTAGTGCCCAGTTCCTCAGCTCTCGGACACGGCAATCAAAGCACAGAAATTCATGGCTGAAGAAAGAAGGTGTGAAGTCCTCACAGGAGTGAAATGTTACATGTGCAACCACACACCTTGCATGGAAACAGTGTTTTTGTAGCCAGCACCACTTTGAAATGGGGACAATCCAACCACCAAGGGTCTATTTCCACATCTTCTCTATCAGGGCTAGGATTTTCTCTGGACTCACTAGCTGCTGGAAACACAATCTAAAGGCCCAGGAACCTGGCTGATGTCAGAGAGCACTCTAACTGCAGGATCAGGGGTATAGCAAACCCACCAAATCCAAATCAGAATTCGTATATCCACCCTTCCGACATACTGGGCTTCTAAGGGGAAGGGGGGTGGGCATCACACACGACCTGTCCTGAAAATTAACCAAGTTCCACTCATTTGTTTTTCTTGAAACTTGCCATTGATTACCCAACATTTTACGTCATTTTTGCTCTTGGGAATGAATCTGCATGTAACTTCTGAGATGATCCATAGAAAGTGAAATGAAATTGGTAGTCAAGTATTTCATGTGGTATGTATACAATGGTAAAGGTTTGTAAAGAACACCTTCAAATGCAAGGCTGCAGGGTTGGGGGGATGGGTGAAAAAAGGTGAGGGGATTAAGTACAAATTGCTAGTTACAGAACAGTAACGGGACATAAACAAACTATAGCATAGGAAATATAGTCAATAATTTTGTGGTAACTGTGTATGGTGCAAGTTGGATACTGGAAATATTAGGATAATCACTATGTAAAGTATATGACTGTCTAACCACTAAGCTGTACCATCAAAACCAATATAAAATAAAACTGAAAAAATAATCAAAGGAGCACAATGTAGCCAGAAAGTCCATAAGATGAGTGAGTGCCACCAGGACAATATCAGAGGAGAGATCTGACAAAACAATGGCCTGAAATACACTGTAGGGGAAAGAATGCAGGGCACCTGTACTTTTTCCCTAAATATAAGTAGACTACTCACCATATTTTCAGGATTTTGGAGGCTTAGAGAAAAAGCAAATAATTAAAAGCAGAAAGTTTGGTGTTGCCTAGACTAATACTAACTGGTATTCTCCCTTTCCAAGGCAAACTCCCATCTTTGTCTCAGATTTCATCATTCTGGTGCGTAAAGCCTTCCAGAGGCTTTCCATTTCATTTAGAATAAGGTTCAAACTTCCTAAGTTGGCCTCTAGGTCACATTCTGAGCTGGCCCCAGCCTACTTCTCACCCGCTAGTACTCATTGGCTTACCGTGACACTGAGTTGTTTCCTGCCTTCAGCCTGGTTTGCTGTCCCTGCTCCTTCCACTTAGCCCAGATCACCACAGGTTAATTTCTTTACAGCATTCAGTCTCAGCTCCCACATCACCTCCTCAGAGGGGCCCTCCCCTCTCTGGTCACAACATCCAAAGTAACTGCTTACTCATAGTGAGGTCTTGAGAATGCACCTTGTGCCTGCAGTTATATGGCATGCCTGTATGTACTGGTGCCAAGGCCACACTGCCCCTGGCTTTCCCAGTGAATAATTAGCTGTGGAGGGACACTACCAGCTCATTCCCAGGACCTATGTGTCTTCTCTAACGGGTGACTTTGGCTCTAAGACTCTGTGACAGCCTTGCCATACCTACCTCACTCTGCATACCACCCAACTTCCTTCCCTCTCCTTCACTCAGGGCAAGACCTGCATCACAGTCTGATGGATGTCACAGCCTCTCCTGGCTCTTTCTTCATTTTCTTCCAAAGACACTTCCCCCAAGAAAATCCTCATATTGTTACAGAACACACAACAAGGGGGGCCTGGGACAATATACTATTATTGAAAGAAGGCCCCGGGTCCGTTATGTCCGCCGCCCGAGGAAAGACATCTCTCAATGCCAGAGATTCGTGAAAAGGAAAGGAAATGTTTATTTAATGCTATACAGACTTCAAGTAGTGACCTAATGTCTTCATCAAAAATCCTAAAGTCCCTTAAAACACCCACAAACAGACACAGTCCTTCCTTCCTTCCCCCTTTGCCCAGTCCAGAGTACCGTATCTCAGGAAAGGAAAACGAAGTCCATGGCTCAGACAGTCCTCTGGTTCTTTGTTAGTCCTCCATCTCGACTGGGAGACCTCCCTGGGTTCCCCGCACCCTCGGCTGAGTCACCGGGATCTCTGCTAAAACCAGGTGGTGGTTCCCCTTCTAAAGCTGTGGGGGTCCCCACTCTGTCCAGGCCTCGTGGTTCTCCCTCTCAGGGCTGCGGGAAGGGGAGAGTCCCCACTCTGCCAAAGCCGCGTGGTTCTCTTTCCTAAAGCAGCACGGTTCTCCCTCAATGGCTGAGGTCCTCCCTATTCTGTTAAAGCCGCATGGTTCTCTTTCTGTCAGGGCTGCAGGAGTCTCCACTCTGCTAAAGACGCATAGTTCTCCCTCCTCAAGCAGCACGGTTCTCTCTCCTAATGGCCGCCCAGTCTGGGTTTTAAATCCCCGCGGCCAATCTTCCTCTGCAGCCTCATTTCTGACTCCTCCCACACGCGGCTTCACTTGCCAGAATTCATATCCTTCCAGCTTTACTGGGCTGCCATCATGAGTCTGGGCAGGTGTGGCCCCATGTCCTGGAGCCAATCTTCTCCGAGCTCCCACGCAGGCTCTGTAGCTTGGGGGATCTGCCCCCAGTCACATCTTGGTGGGGAAGTTACTTCCATTCTCCTGGCTCAGAGATGATCACAGCTATTTAACATATCTAAGCGACCAGCCAAAGGCTATAGATATGTTAAATGACCACGCCAGAGGGTAGCTGTAAGGCTGTTGCTATGCAAAACAGCTCTCAATGGCCCTGCTCCATTTGTCCCTTCCCCCAATCCACACCCTGGGTGGGGGGATGGAGACATCTTAAAATCTCCTGGACACCTTAAGTTCTGGACCCCATTTCAAATGCCCATTTGGGGTCCCCCCTCTTGGCTGCACCCTGTAACAATATCAATTCTGTTTTTCTGGAGTCTAGAACCCTGACCAATATAGTCACCATCATCTCCTCCTACTGTATTGTTTTCTTAGTACTTACCACAAAAAAAGAGATCTAGAATGGCACCCAGCAATCTGCATTTTACCAAGCCTTTCTCATGGTTTTGGAACATGCTCAACTTTGAGAAAAAAATGACTTACTATTATACAGTTACTTACAGTCAGAGTGAGAATTAGGACTCAGCCTGATGAACTTCCAGTTCATTTCTCATCTCTTAATAACACACACAATCCTTAGATTATATCTCTGCTTAAGTACTCTGCTTTATCTAATGAATTAAATGATGCTGTTTTTACATCCATTATTTTTTAGAAGACAGACTTAATAAATGAACACTAATTTACAGGTCAGCTGAAGGAATTTCTAGAACACAGATTTGATCATGGCTTACTGCCCCATCTATCTAACTGGCTCTGTAGCCTTTAGGCAGTAAAAATAAACCTCTTGATTTATATCACTCTCTTGTGAAGGAACCTTAATTTGATGTTACACCATTGCCACCATAGGGAAGCACAAGTGCTATTGAGGTGGCATCTGGAAAGACGAAATGTCCCTGAAGATTGTTGCTATTGATTTCATGGGGCAAAACCTGCATCTTGACCCCCTTTTATTCCCATTGAGATTAAGTGCTCTGATTTCCAGGGAGAAATGCTAAGGTTTTAGCGGATGGTGATGACTCAGCCAAAGTACAAACAAGTATGATAATGACAAAATGGCTTGCTTACAATCAGGAAACTTATGGACAGTGAGGTATGTATGGCATACTACCCAGCTGCATATCCAAGATAAAGGATAGTACATACTTTACTGCTTATGAAGGGGAGAGAACTGAAAGTTTCCTTCCCAACAAACCCTTAACTATCTTTTCCTGAGAGGAAAATATATTAAATCTGGCCCATTATAACTTTAGACACAGGTCAGGATTCTGAAAAGTAGGACTACTTCATTTTTTTTTAAGAATTAAGAAAAAAAACTTTCACAATAATATAAATTCAGAGACCAGGACTTTCCTTACTAATTAATGACCTCTGGCTTGCAAACACATTTGTAGAATTTCAAAATGTTCTCCACAACTTGGTCTCTTGCCTCTTGAGGTCAATGTTGTAAGTACATTTAACTATATAATTACCCCCTGGAATGTAAGTTTACTATACTAGGCAGAATCTCTTAAACTTTGTAAATCAAAATTGTAGCTCTGATGTACTTCTCCAATCTTCAAAACTGAGGACTATGAAGTTTTGCAGTTTCTCACAATGATACGTGGGTCACCGGCCAGCAGTGATCACAGAACCCTGCGGATGGCTCATTGAAACGCGAGAAAAAACATGCACAGAGACAAACTAGTTTCTGTGGGGAAGTAGGGACGGAATGGCCACCCCCTCTAGTGGGGAGCGCGCTGACTTACTGTCCAAACCTGATTTTATTGGGCTCATTTTGCATAATAATTCAGGTAAAGTACATTACTCATTACGAGGAAGTAAGGAACAATAGATAACAAGGAACTCTGTGGGTCTCTTTTGAGTCAGGGTCAAAGAACTGTAAGACTTTGAGGAACAAACTAACTTCCTCCCTGGATCCCTCTCATTCAACTGAGAGCATTCTATACAAAGAAGGTTTCACAGTAATTTACATGTTCTTTCTTAGGCCTGATTACCCAAGGAACCCGCCCTTTTCAGCACAGAGCTGTCATTGTTTCAGGCTTAGGTGGAGCAAGGGAACTAAGGCAACCAAGAGATAAGGAGATCTTCTCCCAGACAATGAGAACTCAGGCTATGTCAAAGTCCAGGAGCGAGGGTCCATCACCCCCTTTTGCTATAGCCCCCAAAGTCCTTCTTTTGGGGGCCTCCCACATGATCGTGCCTGTCTTAGGTCGTTCCCCCCGTGGGGAATCTTACCCGTCTTTGGCTAACTGACCAAGCTTTGAGGTTCAGTTATGAATGAAGCAGCAGAAGCAGCATTCCTGCCAAGGAGATAAGCTTTTGTCTCCTTGCTGGCTCTTAGCCTTAGCCTAGGCGGGGGTTACAGCTTCTGATACCAGGCAGGGCAGTTCCTAACATCACAACCATTACTAAGAGCAAAGTGTTTAGTCAAGTGTGTATCACACCTGCTTATGGTCTACAGAGAATGACCTTGCCTTCTATAACATGGAAAAAAGATGGATAGATTTTCAAATAGAGTTTTAGTAAAAGGAATGTGTCTTTGATAACCTAAATTGTAACTTTGTGTTGAAGAAACAGGATAGAAAGTTCTTGAAAGGGAGTGTTAAAAATTACAAAATGTTTATTCATTCAACTAATATGTATTGAGTGAGGGCAGTATCAACATAACAATAACCAGGTGTTACAGGAAATGTATAGTAACAGTATGTGTCTTATTACATCATTTAATACTCAAAGCAACATCAAGGAAATGTTTTTATTAACAAGCCAATTTTACTGGCAAGAGAAAAGATGAATCTGAGAGGACTTATGTCATTTGCCAGAGTCATACAGCTAGGAAAGACAGGCCTGAAATTCCAACCCAAGTTGACTTGTAAGTAGCCCAGGTTCTTAACCATCACACTGCATTGTGTAACCCTGAGCTAAGCACCCTGAAGAACAGAATGCATGCCCAAACAAAACTTTATTGGGGGAAACAGATGGCAGATGAGATGACTACAACAGATTACTCACCAGAGTTACTACTTGAGGGGCAAATACATGAAATGAAAGCATGCTGGGTGGTAAAATATTCTAGAAATATTGGGGTAGGGCAGGTAGAGAATGGTGTTTAACTTGGGAAGAGGGGGAAGAGGCAAGAGACACAGCTCACGTACATTTGTTTCCTGGCCTGATCTTATGGGGGGCAGCGAAGTACACTTTGAGTTGTATGTATTTCACTACTGTAGTATTACTTACTGTTTTCCATGTGAATAACTGTAAACCTACTTTTGCCAACCCTTCTATTTGTCCAAGACTTTTCTCTGGAGTTATTTATTTATTTGCTCAAAAAGATAATTTCAGCACCTACTACATGCTAATACAGTGTAAGGCATGGCTCCTGACTTCAGAAGGTCATAGTGCAGCTTTCAAGGGAGTTCAGGCAGTTTTTAAGATAGTCACACAACTGTCACCCACCACACATGCTCTTCTGCAGTTTGATGCTGCCATGTTAACATCAAGAGCTGGGGTCTGTTTTGCTACCCCACACCCTAAATCTGGGCAGGACAATGATTGCTCTAATAAAATATTTGAAAGTGAAAATTCACTTCCTGACTTTTGGAAGCCAGTTATTCTACACCAGGGGTCCTCAGTCCTGTTAGGAACCAGGCAACATATCAGGAAGTGAGCAGCTTCATCTCTATTTACAGCTGCTTCCCCAGTGCTCACATTATTGTCTGAGCTCTACCTCCTGTCAGATCAGCAGTGGCATGAGATTCTCATAGGAGCACAAATCCTACTGTAAACTGTGCATGCAAGGTATCTACCACATTTTTCCCATGTATAATGTGCACCCATATTTTAGTGTGAATTCCCATGTATAGTTTGCATTACACATGGGAATTAGTACTATATATGTATAATGCACATCCGTATTTTTCCCTGAAGAATTTGGGCAAAAAAGTGCACATTATACATAGCAAAATATGATAGGTTGTATGCTCCTTAGGAGAATCTAATGCTTGGTGGTCTGAGGTAGAGCAGAGGTGATGTTAGTACTGGGAAGTGGATACAAATACAGGATATCATTAGCAGAGAGGTTTGACTGCACAGAGACCATAATAAATCAATTACTTTCAGACTCATATCAAAACCCTATCAGTGAGTGGCTAGTGACAATTAAGTGGCATGTAGTGGCAGGCTATAAAGCCATCAACCTCCTAACCCCACCCCCTACCTCCAGCCCATGGTAAATTTTTATTCTACTAAACTAGTCCCTGGTGCAAAAAAAGGCTCGGGACCAGTCCTCTACATGATCATCCTGAGATCACCATGCTGTGAAAGGGCTCATGGAGAGATGAGACAGGATTTGGAGAGAAAGAGAGAGGCTCAGGAAGAATGAATGCCAGCCATGTGAAAGAGCCATGCTGGGTACAAGCCACCAGGGACCACAGATGTGGGACAGAATTCCAGGACTGCTCAGCAGAGCCCAGCAACCCACAGCATCCTGAGGGCTGAGAATAAACTGCTACTTTAAGGCACTATATCGGCTTTGGGGTGGAAACAAAATTTAATATAAAATTAGCTTTATTACCACATAATTAAACTAGAAGTAGAGTCTAATTTGAGAAGTCACAACAAGGCTTGTATATACCCTGGCTACCAGAAACCCAGTCTGAGGGGTGAAAAGCTCCCTGCATAATTATATTCAGGTTGAGACCTGAAGAATGAGTAGAAGAAAGAATATCAGGAACAGAAGTTTGAGGCAGAACGAACAGACCAGGCAAATCTCTGAGGATGGGTTCATGCTCATACATTCCAGAAAGGAAAGCAGATCAGTGATCAAACTAAATCAAATGGATAAAAATAGGTATAAGGTAGGCTGGCTCATCCACAGCTCAGTAGGCCATGCTGGGCACTGGGCACTGTATCTCAAATACAATGGAGGACAAGAGGAATGATGGACCTGTTGTCACTGTGGTTGTCACAGCAGCATCTCAGGGGAAGTCAGGGAAGTGTTTGAGAGATTCACCTGCATGGTCCCCTGAAGTAGAACTCAACCTTGATCTTAGGCCTCAGGTAGAAGGTACTTAGCTTAAAAAATAAAAATGGCCATGATGTTTATGGAATTAACTTTCTAAATTAAACTTTATGACTCACACAATGAGTTTAAGTTTAAAGTCCATACATAAATCCAACCTAATCCAGAGAGCAGAATGTAGCTAAATAACACACTCAGAAAATAAAGCAAAAAGAATGACATGGTTGGAATAAGAAATGCAAGTGAATTTTTTCCATTTTATGTTGTTTTCTCAGGCCCATATTAGCCAAAGACATGCACAAAATGAGCTTCTTAGATTTTTGCCTCTGCTTTAATTTTCTGTTTGTGTCGAGTCTGTAACTCCATTTTCTTCTTTCATTTATATGCTTTTCTCTAAATGCCTAAGTGCCTTCGATGACCATTATTTAGATAGATAGATGCCCACTGCTGCCTTTGCCCTACACACCTATTGCCTAAGAAAGGGAGCCACTTTCCAAGCACAGCTGTTACAGATCCAAAACACTCCCTGCCTCTGTCAAAAGGGCAGGAAATCATGGGAATTTAAGATACCAGAAACACTTGAAGAGATATAACATGTTGCTAACAGTGTTGAGATCTTAGTATTTTCATCTGTTTTGTTTGTGTATTGTTTGAGCAATAATGATTAAAAATAATAGCACTGGTGTATATTAGGATGGTAATAAAATTTGTCCAGAGCACCCAGGGAAGTCTGAAGTCTCTCAGCCTTGACACTGAGGCTGCCACAAGAGGCCCATGAGGGAAATAACGTGCTAACAAGGTATGCAAAGCCATGTAACCTGTACTATTAGCTCAGATGAGAACCCCAAAGTCTATGAACATAGAATGACTATGTTGAGGGCTTCTCTAACCAAGTTAGGTAAAAGATATGAGAACATCATAACTGCTTTCTCTACTCCCATACTCCAACTCCAGCACCTAAATCCAATTTTCTTAATTTTTCACTTGGTTGAAACCAGAAAACTTCACTTTCTAGTTACAGAAAAAGTAGCAGAGGGAAAGACAGAGAATACATTGTATTTATCACATGAACGGCAACAACTGTGTGGTCTCTATTGGTCTTGCCTTCTCTGGGGTTGGATATAAAAGAAAGGGATTGGGGAGAAATGATGATGAAGGAGAAAGAAAACTGATCTAGCTTCAGGGGAAACTTGGGCTTTAATGAAACAAACCCAATCCATAGCTTTTCTCCTCCTTAGAGTAGGTGTGAGAAAAAAGCAAGGACAAGAAACATATTGAAAAATTTTGTTTCCATGTATTTAGAGTGCCTGATGGCCTTGGTTTAAGACATACAAATAATGAAAATAATTCAATTGATAATATCACTAAAAACTCAAGTCTAGTTTCATCTCCATTACCTGTTTTGTATATCCAAGAAAATCCATAAAATGAGTCCAGCAGGAATATAACAAACAAGCTCTTTTCTGGACTCTAACTTTGAGGCAATTTGAACACAGTTAACATTCATCTCTTTCATATATGCAGAAAGTAAAAGTCTAGGAAATTCACGTTTTACTATTGACTTACACATTAAAAAAAAGAATTGTTTTAAAAAAATCATGTTTCCATTCTTGCTCAATGCAGAGTTGTAGCAGTCACAAGTATCATATATTTAGTAACAGATCCAATTTGACAATATATTTATTATAAGATATACTAGATTTTTCTATTTTATCACAGAATCTGTTTATTGGGTTGCCTTATAATGAAATACCTTTGATGATAATAATTTGTTTATATCCAACTCTCACCATTGCAGTAAGATTTATTTCATTTAATTACACAGAGACAATCTGAATACATCTGTTAATGCCTCAGCATCTATTTGTTAATCTGTTTTTATTTAAAATTTGGGATTATTTAGTGAAATGCTTTGTTCAGGGAATGATGGAAGACAATCAAGTAAGGAGAAACAGCAAAAAATAAAATTCTTCCATGTTGGGGTGTAGGGTTAAAAAATACATTTAAGACAGTCCCATATACCCAAGAGGAGAAAGACACCACATCTCCAATCTCATTCACAAGCATATACCACAAAAAGAATCAAAGATGATCATAATATGGTGGCAGGAGTTTGACAGAGGCATCAAGATAAAGAAACATTAAACTGTATTTTTAAAAAACAGTGATTTTCCATTCTCCATGTATACTAAAGAATATTCAATAAAGACCTATGTCACATATCATTATGAATCAATTTTCTTGGCTAAACATAAAAGTTGATTCAACATTTCCATCTTGAAAGACTCTATTATCATGACATTTATCAAATACTGAAAGCTCTGACCACCTGCCTTTTTCCCAAATAGCACAAGGTATCCAGATAACAAATGCAGATTATACTTAGAAACCAGAATAGACAGGAGACTGAATCGCAGCAAAACACTTATAAATCAAGAGAGGGAAGAAAAGTATCAGGAGAGGTTAAATGCACCAAGAACAATAACAAGAAGGAAATCTCTTGTGAAAAGAAGCAGCTGATGGTGACTTAATTGGGACAAAAATGAATTAGATTTACTTCAGTGATTGAGCTCAAGATAAGGTAATTTCACAACGTTATAGTAAGTCACTTGAAAATAACACAATTTTTGTTGTACTCTACTTTTAGAGGGAAGGGAAATAAGGTTCCTGGGAGAGAGGTGATTCTCAGAAAAACACACTGACAAACCCAGGCAATGAATTTTACCTATTAACTAGGAGATTACCCTTAATTCTCATTTGGACTGAAAAGTCACTTTAGAACTGATAAAGTCCCTTTGAGTTTCAGGGAGAGATTCTGATATCAAAATACAGAAATGAAATTCTTAAAATATATTGAAGTATAGAGTGTATGATGAAAAAAATAAGTTAACAGAACTGAGGCTGGGGCTACAAGGTAGTAGGAGAGAATGCTGGGGCAAATTCTCAGTTTGGTAAGAAGAATACACACATGGTATATTAACCATGACTTGGGGTGTCAGTGATAGAACATAGATTCTATCTTAAGGGGAAAATGAATGAGTTCACATCAAATTTGATGGCATCCCCAAGGTCACAGGGAATGGGAAAAGTATCCTCAAAGAAAGATGCTGTAACAGCTCATAGGAGGAGATGCCACAGAAAGGACTACAGCAGCAATTTTCAAATTTATACAAACATGAGAATCACCAAAAGGGCTCGTTAAAACATAGGCTGCTAGGCCCCACCCCAAAGTTTCTGATTTGGGAGATTTGAGAGGGCCTAAGAATCTGCATTTCAAGAAGGTTCCAGGTGATGCCACTCCTGCTGATCCAAGCACTTTGAGAACCATGAGCTCCAGAAACCAAGGCTATAGGAATGAAGCCCTATGACTGAAGGTGTCTCCATCACATACTGCTTTGCTCCTGGATCTGATCAGGGCTTTCCCAAGGTTGCAGGGATCAGTTTCCTGGGCCAAACTGTTTTAGTTCATGATCCCAGCAGCAGATGATCTTTTTCATGAGCTTCAGGAAGAAGACAGGGGAAGCCACTGACTGGACTAAGGGCCCTATGCCAGGAGCGCCTCTGAAAGCCACCTGCTGTGTCAGGGATGACCCTGAGTGTAAGGATGCTCTGTGAACAAGAGAGGAACAAGAGGATTCAAGTGAGAACACCAAGAGGGGGAGGAGATATTGCCAAGATCACAGGGAATGGGTGAAATATCCTTCAAGAAACTACAGAATGAGTCATGTGATGACAAGCAACTATGTGACATTATGATTATCGTTAAAGTTCACTGTGACATCAAGAGTCACCATGTACAAAGAAATTCACTTATTATACTAGGTTTTTATGTACATCATCTCATATAATCTGTGAAGGACCAACTTTGAAAAAATTCCCTGACTGATATTTTTGAAAAATATAATAATATGAATTGTTAGAAAATTGATCTTATACTTACATGTCAAGACAATTTGCAATAAAAGTTTCTAGATGCTTACTCTATTTCTGTACCTAGAACAAAGGGCCAACAGACTGGCACTTCACCACAAATGGCATGGATCTGATACTACTTTCTGAGCACTGCTACTCTAGAAAGACTATGGTGGGCCAGGGAGCCTCTGTCACAAGGACTCAAGTCATTAAGAAAATACTTGAGCAGTGTCAAGATAAGCCTCGGGAGTGACTTCCAGCCAAGATGAAGGCATAGGTAGATACACTGTGCCTCTTCCCACAACCAAAAGAAGGAAAACAACAAATTTAAAAACACACAATCAACCAAAACTGACAGAAAATTGAACTGTATGAAAGTCTGACAACCAAGGAATTGAAGAAGAAACATTCATCCAGATCAGTAGGAGAGGAGGGGTGGAGATGAGCAACCAGGCTGGAGAGGACCCGTGGCAAAGTGGCAGCATGCAGACCAACAAGGCAGCAGCAGGTGAGGTGGGTAGTCCCACATTTGCAAGCCGATAAACCAGGAGGAACAACTGGGGAGAGAGACAGACTGCACAATCCGAGGTTTTAGTGAAGGAAATAAAGCCTCAAGACCTCTGACAGGAAAAACCTGTGGGGTTTATGGCAGTGAGAGAAAACTCCCAGCCTCACAGGAGAGTTCATTGGAGAGACCCCACAGGGTCCTAGAATGTACACAAAACCACCCACCCAGAAATCAGCACCAGAAGGGCCCAGTTGGCTTGTGGGTAGCAGAGGAAATGCCTGAAAGCTGGCCTAAAGCCCAGCAAGTGGCATTATTGCCTTTGGGATGCCTCCCCCACATATAGCGCCACAGCACAGTGACATGAGTTGCTCCCTCTTCACCTCTCCTAATACCTAGGGCTCCACCCCATGCTACATGACAGGCACACTGAGACAAAAAAGATGGCCCAAACAAAAGAACAGATCAAAGCTCCAGAAAAGACAACTAAGCAATGAAGAGGTAGCCAACCTATCAGATGCACAGTTCAAAACACTGGTAATCAGGATGTTCACACAAATGATTGAGTATGGTTGCAAAATAAGAGGAAAAAGTGAAGGCTATGAAAAGGGAAATAAAGGAAAATGTAGAGAGAACCAACAGTGATGGGAAGCAAATCGGGACTCAAATCAATCAATGGTGTAGAGCAAAAGAAGAAATAAACATTCAACCAGAACAGAATGAAGAAAAAAGAATTCAAAAAAATGAGGAGAGGCTCAGGAACCTCCCAGAAAACTTTAAACATTCCGTTTTCCAAATCATAGGGGTGCCAGATGGAGAAGAGGAAGAGAAAGAAATTGAAAAGTTACTTGAAAAAATGAAGAAGGAGAACTTCCCTAATCTGGCAAAGGAAAGAGACTTCCACGAAGTCCAGGAAGCTCAGAGAGTCCCAAACAAGTTGTACTCAAGGAAGCACACAGCAAGGCACATCATAATTACATTAGCCAAGATTAAGGATAAGGAGAGAATTTTAAAAGCATCAAGAGAAAAGGAGATAGTTAACTCCAAAGGAGTTCCCATAAGACTATCAGCTGATTTCTCAAAAGAAACCTTGCAGGCAAAGAGGGGCTGGAAAGTATTCAAAGTCATGAAAAGACAAAGACCTACATCCAAGATTACTCTATCCAGCAAAGTTATCATGCAGGATAGAAGTGCAGATAAAGTGGTTCCCAGATTAGGTCAAGTTAAAGGAGTTCATCTTCACCAATCCCTTATTATATGAAATGTTAAAGGGACTTATGTAAGAAAAAGATGATCAAAAATATGAACAGTAAAATGACAACAAACTTTCAATGATTAAAAACTTAACCTAAAAATAAAAAAAAGAACAAACTAAGCAAAAACTAGAACAGGAACAGAATCACAGAAATGGAGATCACATGGAGGGTTATCAGTGAGGATGGGGAGGGGGGAGAATAGGGGAAAAAGTATAGGAAATAACAAGCATAAATGTTAGGTACAAAATAGACAGGGGAAGGCTAGGTATAGTATGGGAAATTTAGAAGCCAAAGAACTTATATGTATGACCCATGGACATGAACTAAGGTGGGGGACTGATGGTGGGCGGGGAGGTACAGGACAGAGGTGCATAAAGGGTAGAAAAAATAGGACAACTGTAATAGCATAATAAATAAAATATATTTAAAAATAATAACAAAGTCAAACACAAAAAATAAAAGCTTTTGCACAGCAAAAGAAACCATCAACAAAGTGAAAAGACAACCCACTGAATGGGAGAACATACTTGCCAATGATACATTTGATAAGGGGCTAATATCCAAAATTAATAAAGAATTATTCAAGTCAATACCAAACAACAAAAACAAAACAATTCAATTAAAAATGGGCAAAGGATCTGAATAGACACTTCTACAAAGTGGACATACAGATAGATGGCCAATAAATATGTGAAAAGTTGGTCACCATTGCTAACCATCAGTGAAGTACAAATTAAAAGCAAAATGAGATATCACCTCATACCTGTCAGAATGGCTACTATCCATAAGTCAACAAATAAGTGCTGGCCAGGATGTGGAGGAAATGGTACCCTACTGTAATGTTGGTGGGAATGTGGACTGGTATAACTACTGCAAAAAACAGTATTGAGATTTTTATAAAAATGAAAAATTGATCTGCCATGTGACCCATTGATTCCATTTCTGGGAATATATCTGAAAAAAAAAGTGAAATACTAACTTGAAAAAATATGCCACCACTATGATCCCTGTAGCATTATTTACAATAGCCAAGATTTGGAGGCAGCCCAAGTACCATCAGTAGATGAATGTTTAAAAAAGCTGTGGTATATTTACACAGCAGAATACTATTTGGATATTTAAAAAAAAGGAAATCTTACCTTTTGCAACAGCATGGATGGACCTGGAGAGTTTTATGCTAAGTGAAATAAGCTAGTCAGAGAAATACAAGTACCATATGATTTCACTTATATGTGAAATCTAATGAACAAAATAAACAAAATAGAAAGAGATTCATAGACACAGAAAACAGACTGACAGCTGTCAGAAGGGAAGGGGTTTTGGGGCTGGGTGACAAAGGTGAAGGGATTAAGAAAAAAAACCTCATAGACTCAGAGAACAGTATGGTGAATACCAGAGGAAAAGTGGGGTAGGGGGAGGTAGAAGAGAGTATGAGGGGGGTAGAAGGTGAAGGAAAGAGACTTGGCTTTCATTGGTGAACTCACAATATAGTATAATACAATACAAATGATGTATTATAGAACTGTATACTTGAAAACTATGTAATTTTATGAACCAATGTTACCCCAAGAAATTCAATAAATTTTTTTAAAGTTACTTTGCATTTTGAGAAATTGGTGTCAGTATTCAATAGGCATTGTGTTTAAGATTGTACTTGGGTACGAAAATAGAATCACATAATTTATTCTTTCAGGAATAATTCTCTTTTCAAGTTTCTTTGCTTTTGTATCTTTTTACTTTTTCTTCTATCACTCTCCTCATTTGAATATCAAACACTTCTCTTTTGAAATTTGGTCAGCACTGTCAGAATTTGGATAAACTACTTGGTAGTTCAGCTTTATGGAGAAGAAACTCCACTCATAAAATACAACTACTAATCATAGGTTATAAAACACAGGAAAATATGAGTGGGGTATTTCACCTTCAACCTGACACCCAAATGTCATCATTCTTGAGTCACAATGACACAATGAAGATTCAAAGTCACTTATATCTCCTTCTCATAGAAATGTACTACTTGGTATTAATGAGCAAGTGAAATCTAGAAAGTCAAGGGTTAAAGCTCCAAATGGATTTTCTGTTTGTTTATGACCCTTAGGTCTCTGGGAATTAAAGCAAACACCTAAATGTTGCTCAAAAATATTCTACTGCAGTTCTAACTGAGAAAAAGGGATGTGTCCAGAATGCTTATAGATAACGATTAATGGGAGAATTCACAGATAAGTGGGAAGAAAAATAATTAACTCGGATTTGTGCCAGCTGCCTCTTGGGAATGTTAACTAATATTTGTGTTCAAAGTGCTCCATATTATAAGACCTCAAAGGTTGTAATAGAGCATCCCCAGGAGACAGTTGTGAATATGTAGATAAAATATCCACTGACATTCAGAAAGGAAATCTAATAGCATGTGAGTTGCCACTGAAATTACTAAATTTGCAGTATAAGCTTTTCAAGTGGACAAAACTCCCTTTTTTAGGTCTATAATACAGCAAGCAAGATTGCTTCAAACATTCTGGTAAAGAAGCAGTGACTAAAGACAAAGGAAGGAGGGCAGCTCCAAACAGGAGTAGCTGCTGGACAGATTACCTCTTCAAGTGGCATGCATATCACTGTCCACAAACCCAAACTCCAAATCATGAGATGGCTATGATATTTCTTTTTCCAAGGTAAACTTAGCAGCTAAACTTCAGGAGCAAACCTATCAAAATTAACAAGCCTCTAGTATTCTCAGCAACCATCCCCGTAATTCGATTTTATTTTTCAACATAGCAAATATTATCACCAATACATTAGATATTTGTTTCATATTATATATTTAGCTACTCCTCAGTTTAACTATCTACCTTCCTCCTCAAAAAATGGCAGCTCAAAGACAGCAAGACTACTTCCCTCCCTGCTTTATCCTCAGTGCTTAGAGGAATGCTTGGGATCTAGACACCTATCATATTCTCATTTGGCTGTTTCTCAATGGCTTTCTGTCCAGCTCAGTCATTCTGTGATCTGGAGAACTAGTCCTGACCTCGTTGAGGGGGTTGCCCCCCAATAAGCTGGGGAACCCACCAATAAAGTCATTCATGCTGTGGGATGAGCCTTACCCACCTCTTGTTTGACACACTGACTTGTACCTACTGCTGAGATCCTTCCTTAGTTACTTGCCTGGTACTCCAGTCTCCTTAGAACCAAGCTTATAAGAAGCTCTGTACTCCCTACATATGATTTCAGAATGGGCTCCTTATGTTTGTACTCCTGCTGTGTGCTATACTAACATGCAGCTTTCAGATAGCATCCCCTCTGCACTCTCATGATTCTCCCTGTTTAACCTACTATTGCCTACAGGCACTGTGTCTGGCTGCTGGATAGCACCTCACACTACCATCTAAAAAGAGATCCTTCCCTCCATTGCTTCCTTGACACTGAGGGACAAGTCTAGTTCCAGTCTCTGTATGGTTCCTACCAGGCTGCCCTATCCCATAAAAATCTTTGCAAACACATGGCATTCACAGCTGGCCTGGGAAACAAATTGTTTCAGAAAGACAACTGTTTAAGTTACTATATACTCTTCTTCCCAACTGAGAACATTCATCTGGATTTTAATGTACATATAGAACTGTAGACTGTCAATATGAATTTGTTCTAAAAAGACATTTTTAAAAAACCTGCTATGTTTCCTAAACCATTAGAGTGGCTAGAAATCATGAAATATATAATACTAGCTGAAAAAAACGAAACCATGGGGATAAAAAACCCCTCAAGGAAAGCCTATACCTTTAGGTATTTTTACAGAATGTGGAGCAAATGGAATGTTTAATAAAAAGGTAAAATAAATGGGAGAAAAAAAAAGAAATTTCAAGGTAATGTTACAGAATATAAAAAGAGAAATAAATGAATAAATGAGACTTAAGTGGTGAGGACTCTAAATTGTAAATATCACATATAAAGGTAAATGGGGAAAAATTATCACCAAAGAGGCCAGTTTGTTGAGGGTTATAAAGATTCAAATGACACCATTTATAGAAGTTTGCCTGAAATATTGGAGAATAGAGAAACCAATGGTTCTTATCAAGTTCTTTAGTAAAACAATTCAGTTGAAGAATCCTGGCAAGAAAGAGCATGCAAAGATAAAGATTACTTTATTCTCCTACCTCCAGTAATTCTGAATCTTGGCTCCTTCTCTCTCACTGAACTGACTGTATCAGAAAGATACTGAACTGAGCAGTCAGGAAGGGACATTGGACCATCTCTGGGATTCTTAGGTACTTCAAAGTCCAGGCAATTAACAATGAATTTATCAGATATTAACAAACAACTCACCATTAATTCTGAGATAAATAAAACAAACTCAGATTAGCAGTCCATTGAGTTACTAACTGAATAAAATTTGTTTTACATCACAAAGCTTTTCATACTCATTACTACTTCATTTGTTTAACTATACTGTATACTGCTTTAACAAGCCTGACCTACAAAGTTCATTCACTTTTTAAGGGAGATTTAAAATACTGAGTTACTTGAAATAACCACCTAAATAACACAATGCCTTTAAAACACCCCATTATCAATACTGCTAATAAAATTGATGCCTAGAGAAACCAGCTTAACAACATGGGAATATGTTTATCATGTAACATTGAATGAAAAAAAAAAAAGGCCATCAAAGGGCATTCTAATTACACCCTTATAAACAGGGTATGCATAGATAATCCTAGGAGAAAATTTACCAAAATTATAAATAGCGGTTGTGTTATGGGAAGAAAGGAGCAATTTCTTTTTAAATCTCATATGTGTACATGCAAAAATTAATCAATTTTTTAAATACAAAGAAAACTTTAAAAAAGTATAAAGTGAAGAAATTTAAATGTGTAATGAAATCACTCTTAACTGAAGTGAAAAGCTAAATTAAAATTTTCTCAAGGTTTCTTCACTTAATTCATAGGAATAAAGGCAGTATGTCTAAAAACCTATTACTGATATATTCTGAAGCTTCTTGTATTCAAAATAACATATAAATGCAAATTATAAAAAGATTTTTTTACTTCACCTTCAGGCTAAGGGTTCCTGTCTGTCCTTTCTTTATATGAACTGTCTCTATCACATAATCTCTAAAGAGTGATCCACAATTACCTAAACCATTATTCAGGCAATTCTCATTATTTGGAGTTATGTTCTATAAAGTTGCCACAAGAATGAATTAGTGAATATTGAGCCATTGTGCCTAGGAGACATAGAGGGTTAGGTTCCTGGGAGCCTCTGGTCACAAGATTTTTGTCAACTGATCAATACCTAACTCTGTTTGATGTGTGCTTCTATTCAAGATGATTATATTTAATATACATTGTTGGTTCATTAACATTGACCTTATGGCAAATAACACTGTAAGTCATGCCTGAACAAAACTTTGGTATTTTCTCTATAAGCCACATATACACGGAGACATTTTTAACAGCAAAAGTCACACATGAGAAAGGACACAAATGTGGCTCTAAACAGATGGCAGCATTGACACTTGTTTGGTTTGAAGTATGAGAGCTGAAACAAGAAGGAAGAGGCTGCCTCCTCTGGCCTCTTCTGGGAACAGAATGTAGAGAACTACAATTTTCACTGCCCTGAGCACTTCCACAAATGACTGAGAAAGCAATATGGGTATTGATTTGGGGTTACAAATAAATTTTAGAACACAAGCAAATCTGCAAATATGGAATCAGCAAATAATGAAGATCAACTATATTCAAAATACTGATTGAAAACCTCACATTAGGTTACAATGAAATTCCTTCAATACTTTGAAAAACATTCTTTGGAAATGATCTACAGGTCTTATTAATAACGAGATGAACATGCCACTTCAAATCACAACATTCATCTTACTTTAAATCTGTATGTAAAGTTATTACTACAAAAAGGCTCACCTCATTTTAAGTGGAAAACACTCTAAATACCAAATAACAGAGGACTGCCCCTGGCTGGCGTAGCTCAGTGGATTGAGCGCGGGCTGGGGACCAAAGTGTCCCAGGTTCGATTCCCAGCCAGGGTACATGCCTGGGTTGCAGGCCATAACCCCCAGCAACTGCACATTGATGTTTCTCTCTCTCTCTCTATCTCCCTCACTTCCATCTCTAAAAATAAATAAATAAAATATTTAAAAAAAACAACTAAGCTACTTTAAAAAAAAAGTAACAGAGGACTGGTTAAATAAACTTGTATATCCACATGAGTGAATACTCTTTAGCCACTAAAGATGTAGAGAACTACACAAGGGCAGGTGAAAATGTACATCAAATGTGAAAAGAGCAGACTATATACTAATGTCAATTATATTGATACTAGTTTTGCCAAACTATACTTATACTCTGCATTCACTTTCAAAGTGGATACATATATAATTTGACTTATTTTTATACTTGTCTATGTCTAAGCTTCCCTAATTTAATAATTAGGAAAAATGAGTCTGTTTAATAAAACACCCAAAAACAAAGACAAAAAACTATTTAGCAAACTACTATGAATCAAACCAATTTTTTCAGTATGCCCACGTGGACATGTGGCTCGTTTAGAACAAGACAGTCATTCCTAATTCCCAGTTTTCTGGAAGTGAGTGGGGGGCAGTGCAGAGGGAAGGAAGAGGATCCACAGTGTCTGCAATGTTCTTAGTCCACTGGGGATCATCTCTGCAGCCTATAGAGTCAAATCAGAGACCTTCACAGTTCAAAGTTGTTCAACCACTTTCTTTCTCACTGTAGTTACTTTAGGAGAAAAAAACAAACACTAACTCTTCTAATAATTTATACATGATTTTCAACATATAGGACATTATAATTTAAGTAGGGGTTCACTTCTTTTTAAGAGTTTAAAAAGGCTTCTCCATACAGAATTCATAATCGATTATTAAGCATGTTGGGACTAATAACAAAATTTACTAAAATATCCCAAAATCTGTTAAATTCTTTAAATCACTTACCATGAAACAAAATAAAGCATGGTAAAAAAATTGAATTTTGAGAAGCAGAGCATATGGTAAAAACCTTATTTGTTTAATTTCTGACAGTATGCTATCATGAAGCATTAAAACAGATTTAGAGTGTTGCACTAGGTATGCTTTGAAAATGTGGTAGCCATCAAACATGCTAATCATGCATAAGATTAACCAAAGGCCTTTGCCAGGGCGCAGCTCTGACTGAGAAGTACTGGAAGGTAGAATGGAATGAGTGTAAGTTGGATGTGGGGAGGCAGACATTTCTTGGAAATTTGGATCAGCTGGACGTCAGGACAAGAAATGCAAAAATCAATATTTATGAATTGATGACAGTAGGAAAACCACTTCAGAGAAAGGAAGAGAAATGAGCCAGGCAGACAGGCTCCCATCATCGAGCTCATGCAAGATATTGCCCAGGCAATTGCACGTGATGGCTAACAACAGCTTACATATTCATTGGTTCAAGATCATTTTTATTCTTCCAGACTAGGCTATAAGGCAGACTATCCCTATAAAGAATAGCTTCCTGAACTTTTAATCTTTTCAGCTCCATAGCAAAGTGAAATTTATTTTCAAACAGGCCTGTAAGAATAGGGATTCAGGGTAGTCATTTCAAAAATAATGCTCATGTTGTATAAAGCATTGGGCATTATATTAGAAAATAAATCCCTCAAGAATTAATTCTATTACCTGCGCCTCCCCAATAAACATTCCCTTGCAGATAAGGTATTTTAGCAAATACATATGGTAATAAAATGAGTTTTGTTTCACAGCTTTGATACAAGCACCTATTTAAAAGAAAAAGAGGACATCATGTTTCATATTTAAATATACTCTAGAAGTATGATAATTAACAATATGTAGGGCATTAAGCACATGTTACACCCAAAACATTTATTACAACTTAAGGCAGCTGCATTTACCTGATATGGAAAAGAAGACATGCAGTTTTACTTACTTGTCTTCAAATTCTAAGGACTTTTTGAAGCACATACCACAGAGCTGGCCTCTTCTCAAATTTATACCAAATGATATTCTGTAGTTCTTTTAAGCATGAATTTAATCCTCTTTTCATTAAATTGTATTTTCTGCCTTGTCTGAACAGAAAATCACTGCAAGCTACTGAATGTTTACAACATTTTATCAATTTAAAAACAACACATGTAGTAACACACATATTAGTGAACCTGCTTCAGACACCTTCCATTTCTATAGAGGAGCATTTATTCCCCACTGTTATAATAATTCTAAATCTAAGCATTAGAAATGAAAACAGAATTGGACACTCAAAAAATACTACACAAACTAAGGTTTTCATGTGCTTTGGAAATATTTGTGAAGTACTTCCACATATATTATCTCAGCTGATCCTTAAAACAATGCTTTGGGGTGTTATTTTCATATCTACTTTAGAGATAAGGTGATAGAAGTTTAAAAATTATGTCCAAATAGCTAACAAATATATGAAAAGATGCTCAGCCTCATTAGTTATGAGAGAAAGGCAGTAAACTACAACCCTATCAGAATAACAAGAACTGAAAAGACTGCCTGTCAAATGCTGGTGAAGGTTTAGTGAAACTCATAACTCCTGCACATGGCTAAGTGTAATCTGGTACATTTGGAGAACCGTTTGGTGGTCTTGATTCAAGCTAAATACATGCATACCCTATGACCCAGAAATTTTGGTTCCAAGTATATATCCCACAGAAATGTGCACCAAAGGACATGAGATTGTTCACAGTGACATTCTTAATAGTCAAAACTGAGAATGACACAAATGTCTATCAACAGAAGAGGATAGAAAAGTTCTGGTAGAGACATACAACAGAATACTATATGGAAATAAGAATGAGTGAACTATTGTGACATAAAGTGTGGATGAGTCTTACAAATAAAAGTTAAGTGAAAGATGGCAAACACAAAAAGAATATAAACACATTATGTGATTCTATTTATATTAAGCTTAAAACCAGACAACTTTAATCTATAATATTAGAAGTTAGGATAGTGGTTACTTTGGGAAAAAAGCTGGGTAGGAGAAGTATGGGAGTTGTGGAACTTTCAGGGGCTTCTAGAATGGAGGTTGTCTGAGACTATTCAGGCTTCTATATAACACTACCACAGACTAGGTGGCTTAAACAACAAAATTATTTCTCACAATTCTGGATGCTGGAAAATCCAAAATCAAGGCACCAAAAGATTCAGTGTTTGGTGAGGGCTCCCTTCCTGGTACACAGATAACCTACTTCTAGTTGTGTTCTCACATTATGAAAGTGGTGAGAGAGCCTTCTGGAGTGTCTTTTATAAGAACACTAATTCCATTCATGGGAACTCTACCCTCATAATCTAATTACCTCCAAATGCCCCACCTCCTAATGCCATCATATTGGGGGGGATTTCAACATGTGAATTTTGGGGAAACAAAAACATTCAGTGCATACATGGGTCGTATTCTAGTTCTTGATCTGACTGGAGACTACACAGTTGTGTCCATTTTGTGATAATTCATCAAGCTACAAACCAAAATGATCTGTATACTGTTTGGTATGTAGGTTATACAGTGGTAGCTCTGAACTTGTCCTTAATTCTTTGCGGAACATATGATGAGTGCAGAAACATTTTTTAAGCAGTGAATGATGAAGTATTTTCTCTTGCAGGGTGGCAGTGTGACTCATACAAGTTCTAGCGAGTGCTGCTATAAGTCCTGAGCTGTAAGTGTCAAGTGCTGAAACTTTTTTTTTCTCATCAAAATGCAACAAGTACAGGATTTGACAAGTTCTGAAGCTGAGTACTGAGGTATGACTGTATGTTAATAGCAGTTCACTAAAATTTTTAAATGATACTACCATATGAAATTATCACTCCTCTAGATGGGAAATATGTGTGTTTATCTCAATTCATGTAATAAAACAACCCTCTCAGGTAATAAGTACTGTGATTCCTCCCTCCACTTTATAAATGAGGAAATCGAGGTACACAGAAGTTAAGTCAAATGCCCAAAGTCTTATAACCAGGAAGTGGTAAAGACAGATTATAACCCAGGCAATCTGGCACCAGAGCCCACAAAGAATCCCTTCCTTCTTAAACTAGCATTTGGTGCTTCTGGAGCACATTTCTACTTGGAGATTCAAAGGGCTTTGAAATGTGACTCTAAGTTGTATCTAAATCAGGAAGCACAGTCAAACCAAGTGAGGTGGCTTCACTAATGCCAACCATATACCATTGCTTTGCAAAATTAGGTCTGCAGAGAACAACAAATTTGCTTAAATTTGACTGCTAGAGTTGGGGTTACTATTGAGATTCATGTCAACTGTCTTTTCATTTTATTCATTTATGCAAAATGTTTCACATACTCCAGATGTTGTTGCAACTCATTTTCTACAGCTTTGGAATTCTAAGTTTAAAATTCAAAGTAAAAGCCAAAAAGCATAATTTAGGAAAACAAAAAACCCAAGGATAACATTTCTTATTAGTTTTGCCTTTAAGTATGCTAAAATTCTTTACAGATTACCATAAAACTCTTATACTTCCTATGTTATATTACTTTTACTGTATGATTTTAAGAATGCTGGTGTTTAGAATTCTGAATGTTAAAAATGATGAAGTTAAGATAAGATCTCTTCTACCACCAGCAGAACAAACTCTATTACCTTGCTCTCATCTCAAGCCCAGCTGGAAAGTAACAGAATTATAAAATATATAATACACTTCATGTGAATCTAATTTGGTAAGTAAACTATCTTGAAAAGACTTTAGTTATAAGCAGTTTGGCAGAGAAATTCCATTTCATATGTATTACAAACAAATAAGCAACTGTAATTATCAAGGCACCTGTGTTAGGTCCCAAGGAAAATCAGCATTTGGGCTAACAGTCAAGCAAAATAAATATAAGTTCCAGCTCTATGACTGGCATTATGAGTAGAAATATACCAATTCACAATATTTTTCTTGAATGATGACATTCATTACTCGATCAATAGAATTAGCTCATACATATGGCAAACAAATAGTTGTATCAGTTGATTTAAGTTTCACAACAGGCTGTTGTAATTTTGAGTTTCAGTGCATTCAACCAGACTAATCCTTGTGTCTAACAAGGAAATCAATACCTTTGAAATAATTAGGTTTGGGCTCTTGGGAATCTACTTCTGGGCAGAGAGAAGGCTCTACTTTAAATAATTACTGCCAGAACTACAACCAGTTTCCTTGCAAAAGCAAATCAATTCATCTACACCATTCTTTAGCCTCTATTCTCTGAAATCTGTGAAACAATGCCAGAATTGAAAATGCCCCTTACATTTCTATGCTTTTTAACTATCTTTGAAATTTCAAGATTTGGAAAATGTAGTATGAGATGAGGTCTGCATTCATTTTCCTGATATAGCATAAGAAAAACAACCCCCACATACCTTTTTCCACCTAAGATGACAGCCAATCTCAAAAAAGTTTAAATACCGCAAGCATTTGAAGATATTTCAAAAGGTAAAGTCAAAATTTTTGAAGAGATCGTTTTTAAAAAGTGGCTTTGCAAATAATTTTTCATTCTCCTCCTATATTTTTTACAAAATTAAAATTCAGGATCAGCCACTAAGAAGAGATATTTTTAAAAATGCAATGATTGTCCTGGCAGATTTAATTCCTCAATGGTTCTTGATTATTCTTAACACCAAATTTCAGTAGACATCAAAAATTCAGTATTTTATTACAGTTGCTTGTCCTCTGGGTACTTTGTGGTTCAAGTAGTTTAAAGAGCTGTGTGTTATGTTCATGGAATTCACAGATTACAACTGGTTTGCAAAGCACTGGGAGGAAAATGATTCTTCCCTTAGAAAGGAGTAAGAAGAGGAGATAAGTGAATTAATAAATAATTAGCGAACCACTGATAATGTTCCTACTTAATGAAAACAAGGTGCTTATGTAAACAGAAAAATCAGCCCCAAACACTTTTCTTGTGGCTGCATGACTCTGGACTTCTGTGACTTGTATATTCCTCAAAAGCACTGGAGAATTCAAGACAAGCAGCTGATAATACCTCACAATTTATTCTGTGATTCAGAAGGAAAAGTCTTAGCAAAAACAAGTTTACCACTATCCAAGTCATAATGGAAAAAGACAAGCATACTACACTACTACAATAAGACAAAATTTTATACATGTAAACCCCAAAATGCTATTGCCATTATACTTATTAAGGGGAAGCTTCCATAGTAAATTCAGATCACATTTCTTTAAAAAAAATATGGGTATTGTTTTCATTCATGATATTCTTAGTGATTAGCTCAGATTAGTTCAGATTTCCTTAGTGATTATACATCAAGAATGAACAGAATATATTAGATACTCTAACAGTATTGAAATAATGACTCTCAAAGTTTAGAATGAAATGGTTGTGGCATATACACTACCCCACAGAACTCTCAAAAGCATTAGATGATACACTCAAAAATTTAGTCTTTTCCACATAATAAATATCCAGTTTAACTTTGTTATCATAGACAAGTTAGTACCTACAATGGAAACAAGGCATATTGGTATTTAGACTGATTAAATGTTTACTGAATATCTACTATGCACCCAGCATGGATATGATAGCTACATTTTAGTTAAGAGAAGATGCAAATAAAGCAATATTATTTGCTACATAGAGCATATATTACAAACTGTAACATATGTAACTGTCAGAGGTGATGATCAAAAAGCATACAGAGAAGGCGAGGTCATTATTTTTCAGAGATATATAACAATATAATCCTATAATTTTCTTCTGTGTCCAATCATATACTACCTTCAGCATCTTGATGGAAATACCCAAGACCTAGTCTAAGTCATGTAAGTGTAGGACTAATTGCTTCAGTGAAAATTTTCCAAATGTTTCATGCCAACCCATGTTTCATTGTTCAGTGCACTTACACCTTTTACTTCTTGCCACCTCCAAGAACTTTTAAAGCACAACCTGAGAAATAAGATCCTGAGAGCACTTATAAACCTTTCACCCAAAATGAGTTAAATCATCAGGTATTCCAATGGAATGTAAGGCAAAATTTGCATCTGGGGCTGCATAGTACACATGTTGACTTATTAATGCCTAGCAGGAGGAATGAGGTCGCTCTAGCAGGAATGGTGAGAAATCAGAACATTATGGAACCTCCCAACAAAGAGAGATTACCTTAGGATCAGCAGTAAGCAATTTGAAGGCTTCATACACTTGAGCTTCCTTTACGCCACCACCAAGATCCAAGAAGTTAGCTGGCTTCCCACCATTCAGGAAAATGATATCACAAGTAGCCATGGCGAGTCCAGCACCATTCACTGTAAAATGCAAATGGCACACAAGACAGAATAAATTTAGCAACATCAAATGGTGCATAAACTTTTTTCCTCCACTGTACTGCAAAAGAGAACACTGTCATAAGGGGCCAATTTCTGCCCTCTTTGGAATTCTATTCAACCAGATAAGTTCACAGACTTTTAGAATAAAGAATCAGAAAATGTGCCTACAAAGAATACCCAAAAAAGACCTGGGAATGGGGAGATAGATTTATTCAAAAGTTAAATAAATCTGGGAAATGGCAAAAAGGGAAGAGTTTAAATGAGTTACCAATTTGGGCTAGTTAGTAATAATTTTTTCTATTGTATTGAATGGTAATAAAGGAGCAAGTTTTAGATTCTGGAAAGTATAGAATTCAAGAGAATCAGAAAAGAGAGAAAAAAGCTGTGAAAAATAACTAGGGGCTATGAGTTAGATTCTTTTAATGTCCTTTAGGAGACTTAAGTAAAAATGGAATTCTTTTAATTTTTTGTTTGCTGAGAAAACATCCCTTTGAATGTGGCATCCCTCTGGGGCTGAACCATGGGCATCTCAACATCAACAGGATTCCACCCACTTTCATACTGAGTGCAACCACCCATGTTTACATGTCATCAGGACGAAGTCAGAAAACAAATGAACAAATGACAACTCAAACAACATTCCTATGCCCCTGTCCCTTTTTCAACATAATATTAAAAATGTTCAGTAGCAACCCGATCAGTACAACTAGAATAAACATGTGCTAACATTTTATGAGCTTTTCTTTAAAAACCAAGTAAAGAGTTTTAACATAAAATTCTTATTTTCCATAATTAGGTTTTATTGATCACATAATTGTACTTCTGATTTTTATGCTTAATTATATGAAATTACTTTCCTCAGGTTAGAAAAAAAAGGGGAAGGGGAGGGGAGGGGAGGGGAGGGAAGGGTCTGAAAGCAAATCTGAACTCAGCAGAAACTGAAGGTGAAGTACCTTTCACTTTTTTTCAGACCCTTGAATTCCCCAGACAATTGAACTGGGACTAATTTAATTATTTTGGGATCAACTAAAACAAAAATGGTTTATATAGGATCTTAAAGCAATTTAAAATGTGTTGGCTAAGTTGGTCAAATCATTCACACTCATACAGAGGGTACAAAGCATCTGTATTTAATATGTTCTAAATATGCCATTATAACTTTCTCCTTTCTAAATGCCTACAAATATTGAGAGCACATTAGCTTACCAAGATCAGAATGATGTGTGTGATGGGCATATCCCAGCTATTGCTCCAATACAAAGCAAGAGCTTTTGGTATCACTTGTAATTAGATGTCATTTCCTATTGTATTGAATGGCAAACTACTGGATGAGGTCTGTTCTGTTCTGAATATAATAATACTATTGGTTTAATGAGCTACAAATCATTTTTACTTTAATTCCATTAAAATTAAGATCTCAGTTCCCAGTGCAATAAATTCATTCAAACATAACACAGAAGCATATAAATCTCAGTACTACATGATATAGACAATAACAAAAGTTGTGTTGCCTCTATAGAACCATTCTTACCTCAACTGAATAAGCCATTTTCACAAATTTAGGTAAGTATGACAAAATCAACTGTTTTATTTTTTAATTTTTTTTACATTGTATTTATTTATTTTTAGAGAGGGAAGGGAGGGAGAAAGAGAGAGAGAGAGAGAGAGAAACATCAATGTGCAGTTGCTGGGGGCCATGGCCTGCAACCCAGGCATGTGCCCTGACTGGGAATCAAACTTGCAATGCTTTGGTTCACAGCTCGCACTCAATCCACTGAGCTACGCCTGCCAGGGCTTTCAACTGTTTTATTAATAAACTTGTATAATGGATTAAACATTTTATCATTTGGTTATCAAAGAAACTGAAATTTGAGAATAATGATTAAAGTACATGTTCTCTTCTATTTCCTGTGAGAAAGTAATTTTATCTGAACCCAAATTTCAGAATAGTTCCTACAATACTGACACTGCCTGGAGCACAAAAGGTTCCAGTTGTTATTAAGGTAAGTTTAACTGAGATGCTTTAGAATAGTAGTTCTCAACTTGGATGATACTGCCTATCAGAAGATACTCTGCAATGTTTGGAGACACTTTGGTTGTCACAAGTAGAGGGTACTAGTGGCACTTAAAGGCCAAGGGATACTGCTGAATACCTTAAAATGCACAGGACAACCCCCACAGCAAAGAAGTCTCCCACTTAAAAAGTCAGTACTGCCAGGGCTGAGAAACCCTGTTTAAACCAGTGACCACTGACCAAAATAAACTTTGAGAAGAAACGTTGAATTGTATCCTAAGACTTTTGAGTACAAAAATACCTTACGTTTATTTGCTATTAGAAAATAACATGTCAGAAATCGGTACTTCCTGAATTCTGCAAAAATCCACAAATCATTCTTTTGATATAACAGATTTCTTACCAAAGCAAGCAATATTCCCATCCAGTCCTATGTACTTTAAGTCATATTTGGCAGCTTCATTTTCAATGGGCTCATTTTCTGATCCGTCATCCATAGCAAATATGTCCTTCTGTCGGAATTCTGCGTTGTCATCAAAGTTTATCTTGGCATCAAAACAGACAACTAAAGTTTTTAAAAAAGGAAGACATATGATTATCTCTTATAATCTACAATTAAGTTCTATAGGCTTGCAGGCACAAGAGAAAAATAAAAGATATTGCCGTCCTATCTCATAATATGGACAGGAAAAGCTGTTGTGGCTTTCTTGACCTTAAACTTCAGAGCTACAAAGACAAATATGAAATGGTAGCTGTTCTCAAGGGACTTACATTCTAACAAGGAACAGAATAATTTATATCTGTTGGTCTCTATTCCAGAAAATAATGTAAGTTGCTATTAGCCATTAAAGGCTAAGACTGGCCCTGGATGGTGTAGCTCAGTGGATTGAGCACGGGCTGCGAACCAAAGTGTCACAGGTTTGATTCCCAGTCAGGGTACATGCCTAGGTTGCAGGCCATGGCCCCCAGCAACTGCACATTGATGTTTCTCTCTCTCTCTCTTTCTCCCTCCCTTCCCTCTCTATAAATAAATAAAATCTTAAAAAAAAAAAGCTAAGACTGCTAGCTACATAAAGCTTTGATGACCTATTCCTACTATATTTCTTATTTTTAGTAATTAACCATGATCATCACCTTTCCCTTTGATGCAAAAGATGCTAGCTAGACATGAACACTTAATTCTGTTTTTGTCTTTCTTCTGATGATGAAGAGTAAAGGTTTTATTTAATCTGTATCCTTACCAGTATTTCTGAAAGATGTTGTAAAAAGGCAAATGGTAGCTTTGGTAAAAAAAATTAATAATAATAACCGACTTCCTCTCTAGACCTCAGTTTTCTTACTTGGAAAATGGAAATAATCCCTAGATTGCTGATATACTTACTTTAGGGTCTACTAAAATAAGTACCATCATCTTGATGTGTGCAGGACATGACTCTTTTGATTCAAGTTATAAAACACTAAGAGACTAAGAATGGTCAGATACGATGCAAGGTTGCCAGGCATCATCAGTAATGCCATCCCCACTCCCTGGTGCTGGGAGTCTCAACACTTTCAGTGGCCTATGGCCCTGGAAACAGTGAAATTCACTCAGTGATAAGGATGGACTGCAGAGTGTTTTCCCTGATTTACAGGAGATCTGATCTTCCATATATACAATCAGGGAGACAGTGTAGTGAGGTGGGTGGTGCAATGGTTTCTGGGATCTGATCCTTTTTAGTGTATCTACTTAGGGTAGATGTTAGTTATCTTTAATGCCATTCCATCATAACTCCCTTTACTTTACTTGGGATATTGATAGGCAGGGATCTCTGACCAAGAATTCACAGATGTTACTCTTCACCTGCAGCATCACAGATAGACACCTAACTCTTAAAAAGGAAACAACGGCCCTGGCACATTTCAATCAAAAGCAATGAGTGTAGTCTGTGGATCCCATTTGTTTCCTATGGAAATAAAATATTGTTACATTTTGACATCCTGGGGTTAAGGACCCTAAGGAGTGGTTTTCCCCCAGGGTCTCTCTACCATAATCAAGTACTTTGATACTAATCTGTGTAGATCTAGCATATAAACATCTAAGAATACTCAGCATAAATAAGAGTCCAAACCACAAATTATTTAAAGTAGCACTGACTGACAAGAGAGAATCTTGTATGGAAGTTAATGTCTGCCTGAGTCCTTAGTCTTGCCACAAAATGTCCAACCATACTGTGAATACATGGAGCAAATGAGTAATTACTTTCCAGGACACTGAAATCTTAATAATGGATTCTTACAATTACCATAGGAATTGGCCAATGTTCTCTGCTTGCTACAATGGCATTTTCTCAGCAGTTAATGACCTGTGTAATAATCAATAGAAAAGCAACTTCATTCTTGGCTGTCCACTGGGTCTATAAATACATTTTAATTAATTTATTAGTAACTATAGCTTCTCCATTACTCATTGGCAAGACTACTTGTAACTGACACCTTAAAAATGAATGGGCAAAAGCTACCAAATTAGCTTCCTAAGAGAAAAGATTCAAATAAAAGAATTCTTGGTCAAGATCAATAAACTAGTAAATCAAAAGAGGTCCAGGCTGATCTTTGCTCTGACAAAGACTATACTTATAAGCAACTTGAGAGAGAGCAATATTAATGAATATGTATGCAAAATTCAAAAGGCAGGCCCAGCTAAATGTCTGCAAACCCAGATTTTCAAGATGCTTTCTTCCTGTGATATGATGTATATGCCAAATACAGAAATGAGCTGACTACTTGGGGACCACCTTGTGAGAACTTTAGAGTTTAACCAGAGCTTCAAGGTGGTGACTATGGGATGAAAAGGATACCTATCGGGAGGAGTAAAGATGTATCTACAGGTATCATACTTGTGGGATAAAAGGTGTTATCTACAATGGCTCCCTGCTCATTGTTCCTTCTGTAGGGAAAACTAAGTGACATACCTAGGTCAACGTATGTGTCCAAGTACTTTGGAAAGTTAAATACCTACATAAACAGACAGCGGACTTAGGAGTTAAGAAAAAGTAATCTAAAACTGAGTTGCCAACTTCAAAGCCCAAATCTCTTGGGGGGGTTGGAGTGAAGGGAATAAGGACTGGATGGAAATAAGAAGGTACATCAGACATATATTTATTATATTTGCTTAACATTTTAGAAGTAGTCCCAAACATAAAAAGTGCTTTCTTGTTTTACTACTTCAGTTTATGATGATAACATAAACTGAATATAACATATGATGATAACTCCTGAAACTTTTTCTTTGAACTTGACCATTTAATATACTCTAACATCAAAACACCTGTCTGTATGAGTTACAACTTTGGCACCTCCTAGTCAGGCAGCCAATCACCTCCCTTAAGCCCGGCAGCCTTATGTATAAAATGGGGAGCAGAGTATTTTGTACTGCATGGTGTTGCTGGAAAGAGAAGGTTCGCAAAGCATTCAGCCTCACAGACAACTGGCACCCATGGGCCATTATCATTACCACAACCATTCTCTACACGCACAGTGTTTTCATGCACTCAGAGCTTCCTGCTGCTGCAGCCCAGACTATATAGGACTCCTCTCTCTTAAAATGACCTGCACTTTGTCCATTCCCTTATAATCCTGAACTTCTATTTAGAATAAATCTAAACTAATGCCTCGGGGAGTTTACATCTGTGCAGGTTACAATGGTTTTTCAATAAAATGCCACCCTTAGAATCCAAGTATGTGTCTAAAAGAGTTCATGCACTTTCTTATTCCCCTCACTCCACAACCCCCCCAAAAGATTTAGGCTTTGAGAGTAGCAACTCAGTTTTGGATTACCTTCTTAACCCCTAAGAATTTTCTCACAGAAAGAATTTTAAGGGCTGGCATTTCAGGTGTTGTAATTGACAAAAAAGGAAATTTTCTCCTGAAGGATGAAGAGATGGCTCTATCGACCCTCAAATCACATTCACCACTGCATAAGGCCAGGGTGGCTACAGATTGGTATATAACAGCCCAAGAGAGAGTCAAAGTCAGGGGTGGCCAAGCACGATGACTCAGGTCAGTTCACTGTCTGTTTCTGTGAACTGGGTTTTACTAGAATGAAACTACATCAGTTCATTTATATATCTCTGCAGCTCCTCTCCCAAGAGTCCCACAGCATAGATGAGTAACTGCAACAGAGATTAGCCAGCCCATTACAGAAAAAGGCTGCCCATTCCTGCTAGGTCACAGTTCTTGTCACATTAGTACCCTGCTTTAAAGTGAGAAAGTTGCCTTAGGTACCATATTTATTATGGTGAGTGAGAAACTTAGGAAAGTGCATCCTACTAACTTGAAAACAAACAAAAAAAAAGCATAACAAGCAAAATAAACAAAAAATTGCAATTAGCACAAAAGTAGATTAATCCCTGAATACTGACTGACTCTTATATGCTTATTTGCCCCTGTAAGACCCCTCTGAGTACATGCTGAGAACTAGTGTGGTAAAAATGGACTGATGCCACTTTCAACAGCATGGCAAGAAAACAAACTTGCTTGCTCAAACCTTAGCTTTTTCATTTAATAAAATAACAAACTATGGTAAAATATATTTTTAGAGATGCTGAGCTTGGTTCAGACATGAAGATTTTCAATGTAACAATAATAAAACTTCAATTCTTTAGAAAATTCAACTTGAACAAAGGCCATTCTGTGTACAAAGTGGGTGAAAAACACACCTATTAATATTTATAAAACAATTTTCACCATCAAAAGCACATTGTTACATGCTTGATAGGTTATACAAATGAATTTTCTTTCTGAGCAAATATCAAAGAAAGCTGTGGCACTTATATTCACAGGGTGTTTTTGTTGTTTTGTTCTGTGGTGTGAGATTCTGTGAGCTGCTAATTCAACAACCTCCATGAAGAACATGGCTGGCAGTTAGCAGCCTCTGACCCCAGAGTTTTACCAGAAGAATGTGCCATGGAATTAAACAAAAGAAAACTACATTTCAGAGGGGAACTCACACAAAAGAAACATAAAACAGCAGGAAATAAGACTGCCATAATTAGTTTGAAAAATAATCTGTCTTCAAGCAATGTACTGTATTTGATTTGTGACAAATAACTATAATGTACTATTGAAATGCACCTTGCCAAAGTGGCCTTAAAATGCTGATACTTTCACATTGGTCCCACTTTTCATTAAATATTGATGTTCCAAGAGTTTTAAACTTTTTAGAACTTTTTTTAGTTGCTGTGAAAACAGAAAATAGGCATGAGGAGTGATGGGGGTTTGGGGATAGGTAGAGAACTGAAAATGTTCTTGAAAATAGAATTCCTATGTATAAAGACAGAAACAGAGAAACACCCACTGACAACATGGGCACTTGCTAACACAAGCAACAGCATTGCTGTTTAGGGAAATTAATCTAAAGCAAGAAAGGGATGTGATGTTCCAGTGAACTTCAACCCAGCCTTAAGTTAGTTCTCATGGAATTTTGGCCAGAGAGTCACTGTTTTAAATGGGGTTTCATTCCTTTAGCTTGGTGAACAAATGTGTGTTCCAACTGACAGAGATGCCTTAGAGGAGGTATTCTTAATCCGGGGACTACTGACATGTTGCATGAGATCATTCTCTCATGGGAGGTGCTATGCTATGCACTACTGGATGTTTGGCAACATCCCTGCCCTCTGTCCCCTAGGAACAGGTAACGACGACGTGCACCTCAAGTTGTGACAAACAAAAATGGATGTTCACTAGACTTACTGTGGTTGTGTTATATACCTGAAACTAACATAATGTTATAGGTCAATTATATCTCAATGAAAAAAATGTTTTTAGACATTGTAAAACATCTTCTAGAAACCAAAATGCCCACCTTTTCCATTGAGAAACATTATTTTAAAGACAGGAGCCTATGTGCAAGAAGATCTGGCTCAAAGTGGGAAGAAATGAAATAAGACATACAATCCCAGTGGCTTACAAAATAAGAAAATGAGTGAATAAGTCAATAAATAATAATAAAAGAATTTGTTCCTAACTTGGTCACAATTTAATGAATTAATTCTAGCACTGCAAATGGACAAGCAAGAAAAATAGTTAAGTTCTCTTTGACTAATGAACAGTTTATTTTCATTTCAATAAGTTAGGTCATCCTAGTAGACATGTTTTGACTCAGTGTCCCCTTTTCCATCAAGAAACTGCCTTTCTCCTATACCACGTGAGTTCAACTGCGGCTGGTCTAGGCATGAACATGTGACGCAAGCAGGACTGATCAGAATAGCCTGGGAGGTTGCTACGGTTGCTGGAGAAGCTTCATGAGGACTAGAGCACTCTCTGCTGCCCTGCAGCAGCCTGGCTGACAAAGCACCGATTCAGAGGTAAGCAGGGCTGAAAGGACCACAGAATCCCTGATTCCTTTCATGAATTAAGCCAGTCCACTCCTTAAGACTACTCCTGTTATATGAGTAAAATAAGTATACCTCCCTCATTGTAGACTTTTTCACAAAAACTAGGCTGATGGAGGTTTCTATCACTAATAACCATTATAGACCTAACTGACAGTCACTAAACTACTTACAGTCAGTAGTGCCAAATCATATTCTTTGAATCAGATTATAAATCATGTTGGAAAAAATCATTCCTAGACAGTTCTTTCTCAATGTCAACAATGTCCTATGGGTGACCTAGCAGCACAGATATATCAAGGCTATTGTTCCCATTCAACCCAGTATCATCTGCATATATATGACCAAGCACTTGGATTCTTAAAAAATGTTCATCATCAAGCAATGGAAGACTGAAAAAATTCTCTTGCAGTGATGCTCATAATGAATAAGATTAAAGTAAAAATGTTTGGTGTGATGCCTAGCTCCTTAAACTTCTAAATTAAAAGAGTAATTATTAAACCAAAGTTTTAATGTGAAGGCTTATATATCTTCCTATTACTGATCTAAATGAAAACATTAAATATTAAGATTATCAATATTGCTAAGATATAAATGATTGCTTTCACAGCTCCTAAATAAAGGACTGCTTTAGGGGATTGTGAAAATGATGAAGATCAATTTGTACATTTGGTCATTAATCACCATTTCCTAATTGGGTTTATTTGACTACTGATCATTAGAGTCATAAACCAACACACTCATTTAATTGTAATTAAATTCAATAGCTGAACTTTTTATGGTACAATGAACAAATTAAGAGCTAGATAATTTTGCTCTTAAAAATATCACATAAGACTTATGTTTTAATGAACTGTATACATGGACTGTATTTTATGATGAATCCTTCAAAAAAGCTCAAGAATTTTTCTTTGTCTTAATAATTTAAAAGAAATCTACAGATTTCACAAGGTTTTACAAATACCCAGTAGGAAAAGGTTTTCACACCCGTTCCATTCCCTGTTGCCAGACCATATTCTGTGACTGACAACTTCCCAAAGGACTGAATGAAAATAGTATTACAGCCTAATTTTTATCCCACTCCATGGCTGAATTTCCATCTTTTTAATATGAAATAACCAGGTTTATTGTTCATATTAGTTTGAAAAGCAATATATGACCTTTAAGAATGTATATTGAACTTCCTTCTCTTTCATTTCTTGGATTTAATTATCAGTCACTCAGCGCAGCATGAATTTCGACTGATAGTCCCAAACTAGAAATACTTCTAGATCAATCAGATGAAAGCAAATTGAATCAGATTCAATTCTGATTCAAAAAAGAAAAGAAAAAAAGGCAGGTCACTGTAAGTTAGCCTGGCATAATAAAATCAACATAATACACACTGTAGTGAGAGAGACATGGGTTCAAATCCCAGGTAATTGCTCACGCGGGAGCTAATTTTTCAGTCCTCTATAAAATGAAAACAACACTCCTAACTGCACAATTGGTTTAAGTAATAAAAAAGAATATAAGTAAAAGTTTATCATAGTAGTTGACATAGAGTTCAAAAAAGTTCAAAAGTTCAAATGACTTCCTGTCTATGATATACTAAAGATATTTCACAGCCAAGTTTTAAATGCTTAAAAATATTTATGAATAAGGTAGTTTGTTTATAAATGATCTACTACAAATTTTTATCTGGTCGTAACTTGTGTAAACCATGAAATACAATATTTCAATTACTTCCTTAACATGAGCTCTTTGCCTATCCTAATTTGCAATGTTTAAAACAACAACAACAAAACAAATAGACAAAAAGATAAAGTCTATATATACCCTTCCTGGACAACTGCTGTACCTCAGAAAAGGAATTACATTTTATGAATGTCAGGAACTACATTTTATTTTTGTGTTTGACAGTGGATGCTTACACAAACACCAGTTACCTCATTTTGACAACCACCCTTTTGGAGAAAAGAGAAAAAAGAAAAAAAAGAGGAACAACTATGAGGTTTAACTTAGGTCTGTGGCCAGGAATGAAGATCCTGAATCTGGACCCAGACTCTAAAACACTGAATACTCTTCCCAAACATCACTCACACATGGGTATGTGACAGCAATTTGGGGACAGGTGGGCAAAAACAAGGTGCTAGGGCAAAGGGCTTCTGAGGGGCCACTTCCCAGTGACCTCATGATCCCCACTGACTTAGGGGCACAGTGCACTCTTTATCATATTCAGCCATCCCTTTCATCAGGGGATCTGGGAATGGGGTAAGTGGAGAGGGGTATTCACGATTGTTTCCTTTGTTCTTTTGTTCAGACAGAGCTGTACCTGCAACAGACAGCTCTGAATTAAAGCATGAAAACATACACACACAAACACAAAAGTCCCATTCACCTTGGTCTACAACTTGATTGTATTTGCATATAACAGATCACTTCATTTACCTATCCAATGGCAAATCCCTATTTACTAACTGCCCGCAACATTCTAGGCAGCATGGAAGACATTGAGGGTAAAATATACTAAAAAAGACAAGGCTCACGGAACTTAGTTTCTGGTATCACTACCTTATCTACCTTATAACTCCAATGTTATGCACAAACACAAGCTTTGGATATTGAATTAATAATTAACATTATTTAATTAATATGTTAATAACAATGTTGAATTATTAAATAATTTCTGTATGCAGAACAAAGTGCTAGTGGTGGGTGCTGAGCTATAACACAGTTATTTATACTCTCCAAGTACCTGATGGATAAGAAAAACCTTCCTCACAAAAATGCCTCCTTCTGAAGTATAAGGTCATAATCAAGTAAGGTGAAACAGTTGGATGGTGGGGTACCAGGGGCTTCACCAAGATGGTATACATCCAGAAGGTGACACAAAGTAAATTTATATAGAAGAGGACAAACTAAAAAGCTTCAAGTGGGTCATAAAAGCATATACATTTGTTACACCCAAGTGCAGTGGCTCCTGTTTTCACCCAAATCTTTACCAGAGTGATTTGCCTCAAAAAATAATGGGGTGCTGGAGGATGGATGTCTCTAAATAAACAAGAAGTAGCCTCCTCTGAAGCTTGGCATTTGTTTATAAACAAATTCAAGTGGTGAAATGTTCAACTACATCATGGGAGCATTTGAAACTATAGCAGAAATTAAATTACTGAAAGAAATTAATGCAGAGCTGCTACTACAGTATTTTGTATAATTTATAGTTTGCATAAATAATTATAATCATTTGTTTTCTCTCATTTATTTTTTTACCTTGTCCTTCTGGAGTTTCACCAAAGGGGTTCACTTCCACCTGAGTAGCATCAATTTTCAGGAAGAGATTATACAGCTTCTTAATTTGATCTGCAGCCTAAATGTGATCAAGTGAAATGAAATTACACCAAAGAAGTAAAAGAACATTTATTCTGCTGGGTTAATGAAATATTACAAATAACATGCTATGTCTTTATTTTCTGTTAGGTTTTCTGAAGTAAAAAACAGAAAATAACAGAAAAACAGAAAAGCATAATAATTGTTTTAATTTCCACTGCTATTCATTAGAAGGAATTGCTCAACTTTCCTCCAGACACCACAACAGGTCATTATCAAGAAAATACTTTCAGTATGGCCTGAAGTACTATTAATCTTTCTGTAAATTGTCATGTCAATATTAGCCAAGCTATGCTACAATGTGAGCTACAATCGTTAACACAAACAAGTTTTATTTAAGTAAAAGGTAAATATGATTTTGAGAGTTTATAATGACTAGGTTTTCCTAATTATGTTGGAATAAAAGTTATTATATCCATCAATCCAAACCTATAATCTGTGAAACAACAATTATTGTGTCTAATGGAAACTATTGCAAGAAAAGAAGAGGAAAGTCCTACATAGTGCAGTTAATGAACAGCAGTTCACATGGAAAAGTTTGTCTCAAAGGCATAAACCACAGAGAGCAAGAATATCCAAAGTTTCCCCGATGTTAAGTCCTACCTCATTTTTCTCACTCTGCTTGAAGTTCATTCACTCATTCACTTTCAACCAAGATTTATAAACTGCCTGTCCCAGCATGCTGGCATTGTGTGAACTGGAGCTTGGGTAAGAAGATGTCATGAATGAGGCATGACACAGCCCTGGAAGGCTCATAGCTGCAGTGTACACAGCCTGAGGCATCACACAGCAAGGCTGTGCAGTCACAGCTGAGTGTTGGCCATCAGTCTTATTCCTGATTCCATCTTATTTCCTAGTCATGGCTTTTGCTTTGCTGCATTTTTGCTTATCACCCCAGCCCTACACAATTTGTCCTCAGAAACATTATTTGGCTTTCTCCTATCTCTATTCTGTATATTGGAGCTGAATCTTGGAGGCTGAGTTCCTAAGGCTCTTGGGCTTAGCTCTGCACATGGGAAGCAGCAGTGGGAGCCAGGAGAGGGGGGAAGGCAAAGCTGGGAAGTTTCTTCCCCCATCTTTCTCCGTGGGGCAGCATCTCTTGTGCTGATTTTAGCTCCTACCAGACAGGCCCACCAGGGCTCTAGCTTCTGTATCCCAGGGTGCAGTTAACACCACCACCTCCCCTTGTTCCCCAAGCATGCAGGTAACAACCAATAACTAACTGCCTGTTGTTGTTTAGCTCCACATGGCCTCGCTGTCCACTCTGAAGCATCTGAGCTCTTATAACATCTATGTGACTGTGTAACTGAATCCTCAGAATAAAATCCCACTGGGGCAAATGCTGAGAGTAGTTTCTTTGTTCCAGTATTGACTGAAGAACTGGAGATGGAACTCATTATTTATTTTATGTATATTTGCAAACTTCCTTAAATCCTAATTTGAAACCCAGTGGACATAAATAAACAAATATACATAAACAATAAAACTGAATACTTTTAAGTGGGGGCGAGGATAACACATGCATGACACAAAATTCCCAAGGCACATCAAAGTCTCCCCCTGAGCCTTCCTGGACTCCCTGGCCACGCAGCTCCCACTCAACTCCTATGGCAGCCACCTTACCACTTGGTAATACACTGAGAGATACTCTATGCATATGCAAGCATGTGTATTTTTCACTCATCTTTTATAAAAGAACAAATTTGGTTCTATACCTTCTTTCTTTTCCTAGTAGATTTTAAAAAGCCTTCATCAGCCACACAAATAGAGGAATCTTATTCTTTTAAGTGGCTGCATAGTATCTTATTGTATGGATGTATCACAACTCATTTAACCTGGCTCTTTAATAATGGCTGTGTGGTTTCTAATAGTCTGATGTTCCTTCAAATGTCACCTGACCTATTTCTGCAAGGACACCATACATGTGATTAAACACCTGCAGGATAACTTCCCAGCAATGGAACAAAGAGGGGTGTGGGAATTTTAATAATAAAAGGTTATCAGATATTGTATTTGGTAAAAGCTGCCAGTAAATCCCCTCCCACAAACCCGGTCTGTGGAGACTACCATTTTAATCATAACCAACAGCCATCTGGATCTTGGCCAGCGTGCCAGGTGAAAAATGCACATTCCATTTGTAGTTTTAATTTAAATTACTCATATTAGGAAATGAATTTGAGAATTATTCTATGAGCTTAAGAGACATTTGTATTTCCTCTTCTGTGAATTCTGTCCATTTATCTGTTGAGATGTTAAGTCTTTATCTCATTAATTAATGAGGTATTGTTACATGAAGGAATTAGCTAATTATTTTATATCAATTGCAAATACTTTTCTTTTACAGTAGCCCATGATGTTACTTCTGCCACATGGAAATTTAATAATAATAAAGTCATGTTTTCATATTTTATTTTATTTTTTTATATATTTTACTGATTATGGTATTACAGTTGTCCTATTTTTTTTTATCCCCTTTATTCCCCTCTGCTTTGTACCCACCTCCCACCATCATTCCCCGACCTTAGTTCATGTCCATATGTCATACATATAAGTTCTTTGGCTTCTCCATTTCCCATACCATTCTTAAATCTTCCACTATCTATTTTGTACCCAATATTTATGCTTCTTATTTCCCGTGTCTTTTCCCCCTTTCTCCCCCACCTCTGCCACTGATAACCCTCCATGTGATACTATTTCTGTGGGTCTGTTCCTGTTCTAGTTGTTTGCACAATTCATTTTAGTTTTTTTAGGTTCAATTGTTGATAGCTGTGCGTTTGTTGTCATTCTACTTTTCATATTTTTGATCTCCCTCTTTTTCTTAGATAAGTCCCTTTAACATTTCATATAATAAGGGCTTGGTGATGATCAACTCCTTTAACTTGACCTTATCTGGGAAGCATTTTATCTGCCCTTTCATTCTAAATAATAGCTTTACTGGATAGAGTAATCATGGATGTAGGTCCTTGCCTTTCATGACTTGGAATACTTCTTTCCAGCACCTTCTTGCCTGAAAGGTTTCTTTTGAGAAATCAGCTGACAGTCTTATCAGAACTCCTTTGTAGGTAACTTTCTCCTTTTCTCTTGATGCTTTTAAGATTCTCTCCTTATCTTTAATCTTGGGTAATGTAATTATGATGTGCCTTGGTGTGTGCTTTTTGGGTCCAATTTTTGGGGGACTCTTTGAGCTTCCTGGACTTCCTGGAAGTCTCTTTCCTTTGCCAGATTGGGGAAGTTCTCCTTCATTATGTTTTCAAATAACTTTTCAACATTTTGCTCTTCCTCTTCTTTTTCTGGCACCTCTATGACTTGGAAGTTGGAACATTAAAAGTTTTCCTGAAGGTTCCTAAACCTCTCATTTTGCTAAATTCTTGTTTCTTCATTCTGTTCCCGCTGAATATTTATTTCTTCCTTCTGGTCCAAACTGTTGATTTGAGTCCAGGTTTCCATCCCTTCACTGCTGGTTCCCTGTACATTTTCCTTTATTTCACTTTTCACAGCCTTCACTTTTTCCTCTATTTTTTAACCATACTCAACCACTTCTGTGAGCACCTTGATTATCAGTATTTTGAACTCTGCATATAATAGGTTAGCTATGTCTTCATCTGGAGCTTTGATCTGTTCTTTCATTTGGACCATATTTTTTTTTAATCTGGGTATGACTGTTACATAGTAAGGGATAGAGCCTTAGGTATTCACCAGGGTGGGGCAACCCAGGTCTCTGCATTGTGGCACAGCACTGTATGTGGGGGGGGCGGGGTCCGAGAGGGAACAATGCCACTTGCTCAACTCTCTGCCACCTTTCAGTCATTTCCCCCACTACCCATAAGCAAATTGGGCCCTTCTGGTGTTGATTTCCAGGGTGGGTAGGTTTGTGTATGTTCTAGGACCCTGTGGGTCTCTCCAAGGAACTTTACTGTGGGGCTGGGAGTTTCTCCTTCCGCTTCACCCCCACAGGTTTTTTTCAGTCAGAGGTTTTGAGGCTTTATTTCCCCATGCTGGAACCCTGTGTTGTGTGGTATATCTCACTCCCCAGTTTTCCCTCCTGGTTTATCCACTTGCAAATGTGGGACTGCCTGGTCTTCTAGCCATCGCCTTGCCAGGAGTCCTTCCTGCCCTCGGCTGCCTGTCTCTGCCCCTCCTACCAGTCTGGATGACTATTTCTTCCTTAACTCCTTGGTTGTCTGACTACCATGCCATTTCATTTTCTGGCAATACTGGTTATTTTTTTAATTTTAAATTTGTTGTTGTCCTTTGGGTTGTGCAAGGAGGTAAAGTGTATTTATCTACGTCTCCATCTTGGCCGGAAGCCTGTCACTCTTTCTTTTTTATAGCTTCTGACTTTGTGTCAGACTTTAAAAAGGCTGGTACCACTTTGAGTGTTAAAACAATCCTTCTATTATTTTTTCAAATACTCTCTAAAATTTCCTTTATTTGATGTTTACTTTCTAAAATTCCAAATGTTTTATTTGAGCTACAGTGTAAACTGATAAGTGACACACTGTTGAATGTTTTTTGCACTTGTAAGGGTTTTCTAAGTCAAAAATATGCTTGCAATGTGAGCAATGTGAGTTTCAATCAAAACTGAAACTCTGTACCCATTAAATAACTCCCCATTTCCCCCTTCCCCAGTGCCTAACAAGCACCAATCTATCTTCTGTCATGAATTTGACTATTCAGATAACTCATGTAAATGGGATCATACCTCTTTATCATTTTATGACTGGCTAATTTCACTTAGTGCAATGTCCTCAAGGCTCAGCCATACTCAGCACATGTAATTATCCCTCTCTTTTTTAAGACTGAACCTTCCATTTTATGTATATACCACATTTTGTTTATCCATTAATTTGTCAATAGATACCTGGTTTGCTTCAAAATTTCTTAAGTCTATCTCAACCTAACTTACACTGAAGCCTGAATTTTCTGCACATTAATGCCATTGTAATTATATATTAACACAGCATTTGTGGGGGAGGGGTTTTTTGCTGTTGTAATTGTTTATTCTTGTACAAAGACAAACTACAAACATGTTTTGAGCAGGGCTGAAGCATGATGATATCTTATTGTAAAATCTGCAAGGGAGAGCCGGCCTGGCTTGGAGAGAGAACATGCCTTATTCCACAAACAACACACTAAGAGACTATGAGGGCTGGACAGGAGATGTGTCAGTATGACCATGTGTAAAATAGGAAATGGCAAAGCCAGTGGCAAGTTGAGGTTAGCCTTCCTGTTTTTTTAAGTGTTTTGAATTTAAAAAATAAACTGAACATTAATCAAAGAAAACATTCTGCTAGGTAACTTACAATCAGCCAGTTTGCCACTGCCACCTGAGTTTGTAGCCACACTATGCAAAAATGTGTTTTCTTTCCTTTTGACACCAGTTAATGTTATTTTAAGGCTATTGTTTTTCAACTTAAAGTTAAGGTTGTAACAAACAGTTGAATAGCTAAAATGCCTAAAATCAAATATCTTTGAGGTCATATGCTTGAAACCATGATAACTTATATTAAGTGTCTTTGAAAATGTTTTAACAAGTTAAAAGGACTTCCGGCCAAGATGGAGTCGTAAGTGGACACACTGTGCCTCCTCGCACAACCAAAATTAAGAACAAAAATTTAGAAACAAAAAAAAACAACCAGAACAGACAGAAAAATTGAACTGTACAGAAGTCCAACAACCACTCACCCAAACCGGTAAGAGGGGCAGAGTTGGAGCCCCGAGGAGAGGGGTCGAGGCAGGAAAAAGTGGTGGCTGGCAGACTGGGGCGCACAGGGTGCAGGCGGCTATTGGCAGACCCCAGGCATGGGGAGACAACAAGCAGACTCAGTGAGGTGCACAAGGCAGCTGGCTATCCAAAGTCACACATTCACATGCAGAGAAACCAGGTGAAAACGGGCAGCAAGATAGACCGTGCAACCCATGGACCCAGCACCGGGAAATAAAGCCTAAAAGCAATGATTGAAAACACTTGTGGGGGTTGAGGTGCCAAGAGAGACTCCCAGCCTCACAGGAGAGTTCATTGGAGAGACCCACAGGGTCCTAGACTGTACACAAGCCCACCCACCTGAGAACCAGCACCAGAAGGGCCCAATTTGCTTATGGGAAGTGGCAGAGAGGACTGAAGTCCTAGAGAGAGCATAGCAAGAGCCATTGATCCCTCTCGGACCCCGCCCCCACATACAACATCAGAAACCAGCAACTGGGTTGCCTTGTCCGAGGGGGAACACCTAAGGCTCCACCCCTCATACATTATAGGCACAACCAGACCAAAAAAGAGAGAGAGAGAGAGAGAGAGAGAGAGAGAGAGAGAGAGACGGCTCAAACAGAAGAACAAATGAAAGCCCCAGAGCCAATACTTTAAAGTGACTAAGAGATAGCCAACCTATCAGATACACAGTTCAAAACACTGGTGATCAGGATGTTCATAGAATTGGTTGATTTTGGTCACAAATTAGATGAAAAAATGAAGGCTACACTAAGTGAAATGAAGAAAAATACGCAGGGAACCAATAGTGATGAAAAGAAAACTGGGTGTCACATCAATGGAGTGGACCAGAAGGAAGAAAAAAAACACACAATCAGAAAATAATGAAGAAATAAGAATTCAAAAAAATGAGGAGAGGCTTAGGAACTTCCAGGACATCTTTAAACATTCCAACATTCTAATTATAGGGGTACCATAAGGGGAAGAGGAAAAGCAACAAGTGGAAAAGTTATTTGAAGAAATAATAAAGGAGAACTTCCCCAATCTGTTCAAAGGAAATAGACTTCCAGGAAGTCCAGGAAGCTTGGAGAGTCCCAAAGAAGTTGGACCCAAGGAGGAACACACCAAGGCACATCATAATTACATTAACCAAGATTAAAGATAAGGAGAGAATTCTAGAAGCAGCAAGAGATAAGGGGACAATCTCCTACAAAGGAGTTCCCATCAGACTGTCAGCTGATTTCTCAAAAGAGACCTTGCAGGCAAGAAGAGGCTGGAAAGAAGTATTCCAAGTCATGAAAGGCAAGGACCTACATCCAAGATTACTCTATCCAGTAAAGCTTTAATTTAGAATGGAAGGGCAGATAAAAGCGCTTTTCAGATAAAGTCCAGTTAAACGAGTTGATCATCACCAAGCCTTTATTATATGAAATGTTAAAGGGACTTATCTAAGAAAAAGGAGATAAAAAATATGAACAGTAAAAAGACAGCAAACTCACAGTTATTAACCACCACACCTAAAGCAAAACTGAAAGAAACTAAGCAAACAACTAGAACAGAAACAGAACCTCAGAAATGGAGATCACATGGAGGGTTAGCAACAGGGGAGTAGGAGGAGGAGAGTGGGGGAAAAGGTACAGAGAATAAGTAGCATAGACAGTAGGGAAAAACAGACAGAGGGAGGGCACAAATAATATGGGAAATATAGAAGCTACAGAACTTATGACCCATGGACGTGAACTAAAGGGGGGAAATGTGGGTGGGAGTGGGTGTGCAGGGTGGAGGGGAATGAAAGGGTGGAAATGGGACAACTGTAATAGCATAATCAACAAAATATATTAAAAAACAAGTTAAACAATTTTGAAATACTTTTCTTGCATTCCAGACATTAATATCAACATTCACATATGGTTCTTAAAGCTAGCCAGAGCTATCAACCATGCCTACGTGTTAGTAGGTAAGTTTTAACTTAGACCATTGGATGCTTAGATCATTTATCAGCTTCAATCTGAGAGGCAAGTTGACAACTCATGGTGCCAATGTCTTCAGAAATTAATAGTATAGATGATAACTAAGACACACTTGAGAAACTTGTGAGTTTTTTGTCATATTCAGCTATCCCATGGCCTTAGTCTTTTTCAACCAATTCTTGCTGAAGTAAATTTTTGTTAGAAACACATAAGTGCTAGTTTATATGCAATGTGATATTTATTTTATTAAAACTTACATATTTTAGAGACAACAGGTATGAGTCACAGGAAAGATATAATTAAATTTATAAGATAATCATTTTATATCGTGTTCATCCATGAGCAAGGTATCTCCCTAAATTCCTAAACCACATTAAAGATGAAAATTAAGTAACTTTCAGAGTCATATTGAATTGTTTGGGACTTCTAAGATACCATTTCTTTACCAAAGGATCAGCAATTAATAATCTTAATCATCATTTAAAATGCTTTTCCTTCTCAGGTGCCTTCTCCACTGGTTTTCTGGAACATTTCACCAATCAATGTGGCTTGAAGAAGCATCTTAAAGCAGAGATCCCAAATATACAATTTCTTGGAGCTCCTATGCCGTACATTCCACTTTCCAGTCTACAAATATAACTGGTGTCAGTAGATGAATATATCCTAACATATCTACTTCTGAGATCATACCCTCTCCCCTTCACATTCCCCCTTTCTGCAGTTGCTGCCAGTAGGCTGACAACTGTCCACAGAGTTCCTGACCATGGCTGTTACTCATCACTGACCACCAGGGCACAGCAGGGTGAGCAGCACCCACCCAGTACTCCCTCTAACTTGGCTGAGCAAGTGAAGATGTAAAGCTTTTCATGTAGTCGGCAATGAAAGAAAATATATAAATTTATACATGTAATTAAAAATCTATAATGACAATTGACTATTAATAACCCCAAGAACTTGCATGTTCATCTTCTTTCCACAGGAAACTCACTTAAAACCTATCATGTTTGAGGCACTGGGAAAACATGATTCAGACATTTAACAGCTATAAATAACTCTTAATATTCTCCTATAATTTTGGGGGGATGTGTCTTATGATGTGCTGATATTATTATTGCCTTCTCTAGAACCCTGTTATTTCACCTCCTGCACTTTCAAACTGTGTGATTGGCAGATTTGGCCCACTTCAGATTTATTCTCCTGAGGAATCTCTTCAAAGTGAACATCCTCGATGTGCTATTTCACTTATTCATGCACTTAACAGCTGTTTCTTAGGCACTTAATATATCTGCAAAGCACACTCCTGGCAAGACAGCACTGAGGAAGATTGCAAAAGTCTGTGCCATTGTGCCCAATAACATCCAGAAAAGGTGACTGCAAATGACTGAGAGCACTACAGATGTTCAAAGGGACATGGAGTACATAAACATAGTGACTGAGTACATGTGGAACTTACTGAGGCACAGAGCAGCTACAGCATAGTGACTATGTGAGAGAGTGACACCCAGTGATCACCAATCTTGCACAAGGAGCCTTTTAATAAATAAATAGCACAGTTATGGCCTCATACTCAAGTGAGAAAATCAACCACTGTACTTCTTACCCAGAAGTAGTCTGGCACCTGCCTTTCAACAGGTCACTACCCTGGCATCTCTTCGCCAGTCCCAGAAATGGCAAGTAGTTCCTCTAATTGTTCACTGAATCCTGACTGTATCTTCTACTGGGGTTAGTAATGGATGATCCTGTTCCTTTGACCTCCTGAAACTCTTGCTTTCCAAGGGAACCTTTCTTCCCAAGTGCTCTCTTAATTTTTAAAAAAGAAATTTATTGAATTTGTTGGGGTGGCATTGGTTAATAAAATTAACCAATAGGTTTCAGGTGTACAATTCTATAATACATTATCTGTTTACGGTATTGTGTGTTCACCACCCAAAGTCAAGTCTCCTTCCATCACCATTTGTCACTGCCTTTACTCTCTTCTGCCTGCCCTACCCACTTTCACTCTGGTAATCACCATATTGTTGCCCATGTCTATGAGTTGGGTTTTTCAAAATTTTGTTTTGCTTAATCCCTTTACCACTGTCCTATAGCCCTCCAACCCCCTCCCATCTGAGAGCTGTCAGTCTATTCTCCGTACTTATGAGTCTGTTTCTATTTTATTTGGGGATTTTTGTTCATTAGATTCCACATATGAGTGAAATCATATGGTGTTTGTCTTTTTCTGATTGGTTTATTTCACTTTGCATAATATTCTTCAGCTCCATCCATGTTGTTGTAAAGGGTAAGATTTCATTCCTTTTTGAAGCTGAATCGTATTCCATTGTGCAAATGTATCAAAGCTTTTTTATCTACTCATCTATTGATGGGCACTTAGGCTGCTTCCAAATTATAGCTATTGTAAACAATGCTGCAATTGACATAGGGGTGGATATATTCTTTCAAATGACTGTTTCAGGTTTCTTCGGATATATTCCCAGCAGTGGAAGCATTGGGTCATAAGGCAGTTCCATTTTTCATTTTTTGAGGAAACTCCATATTGCTTTCCACAGTGACTGCACCAGTCTGCATTCTCACCCACAGTGCATGAGGATTCCCTTTTTCCACATACTCGCTAGGCAACATGTGTTTGTTGATTTATGGATGACAGCCATTCTGATAGGTATGAGGTGATATCTCATTGTGGTTTAATTTTCATTTCTCTGATGATTAGTGATGTTGACCATCTTTTCATGTCTATTGGCCATCTGTCTGAATAGAGAAGTGTCTATTCAGGTCCTTTGCTCGTTTTTTTAATTGGATTTTTTCTTGGATGAGTTATATAAGTTCTATATGAGTTTTGAATATTAACTCCTTATCACATGTATCATTGGTGAATATGTTCTCCCATTCCAAGGTTTGTCTTTTCATTTTGTTGATTTCCTTTGATGTGCAGACTTTTTAGTTTAATGTAGTCCTATTTGTATATTTTGTCTTTTGCTTCCCTTGCTTGAGGAGATATATCAGAAAAAATATTGCTACAAGAAATGTCTGAGATTTTACTGTCTATGTTTTCTCCTAGAATTTTTATGGCTTTGAGTCTAACAGTTAAGTCTTTAATCCATTTTCAGGGTTTTTTTTGTGTGTATGTGTGTATGGTGTAAAGAAGTGTTCTGGTTTCATTTTTTGCACCTATCTGATCAATTTTTCCAACACCATTTATTAAAGAGACTATCATTACCCCCTTATATGTTCTTGCCCCCTCTGTCAAATACTAATAGACTATAAAGGCATGGGTTTATTTCTAGGTTCTCTATCTATTCCATTGATCTATGCCTGTTTTATACCAGTGCCATGCTGTTTTGGTTACTATGGACTTCTAGTATAGTTTGATATCAGGTAGCATGATTCCTACAACCTTGTTCTTCTTTCTCAAGATTGCTGTGGTTTTTCAGAGTCTTTGTGGTTCCATATACATTTTTGGAACACATGCATACTTAAAGTCTTATTCTGCTTCACTCTACTGTGATTTGTCTTATTGTCATTCTTAAACTTATAGAAATAGAATCAATCAAAAGAAAAAGAATGGACCATAAGTAAAAAGTACAATATCTACTGTTTTATTAGAGAAATACTACTCAACTAAATGAAAGAAAATGCTCTGTAACAATCCTGGAGCCCTAGGGTTAAAAACACACACATAGAGGTACATATACTTACACAGATTCACTAACTTCTGATTTAGCTGTGGAACAAGGAAACTGACTGGGCAGACGTGCAGTCAGGCTCCATGGCTGGACAAAGAACAGTGCTGGACTGTGATGCCCAAAACAGACTCTCCGTTAGTAATTTGGAGGTCAATTTTTCTGTCCTTGAAGCCAAGGGATATAATTACTAAATTGGCATGTTTTTAGTTGTTCTCAGTAAAAAATCACCTTCATGCCATTAACACTCATCTTAAATGGCCATTAGCCATGAAAGAATAACAATAAGTAATGTGCACTATTAAAAACAATAATCACTGACCTCTCCAAAGTACTGAATTAGCACTTTCACACATTAGTGTACTCAGTCCTCGAAGCAACCCTCTCAGTTAGGATTGCATCATCCCCATTTGAGAGATGATGAAATTGACATTCAGATGGGCTGAATCACACGTGTGCTGGGTTGCAGTACAGGCTTCAAACCCAGGTCAGATTAACTCAATAGCCTGTGCTTCTAACCACTATACTGCCTTTTATAATTCATAGGCTCAAACTGCAAGCTGTGAAGATAAACTAACACACATAACAAAGTATGTGTCTGCAGGAGACACACACACACACACACACATACCTCACACACACCAAGACATATACTCCCCACACATACACACACACATCATCATAAATACCCTTTTTTGGAAAAATATTTTCATCGTCATAAACAATTGGAGGAAAAAAATTACACAACAATAAATTACCTTGTCGCCGGGTAATCGCAAATATTAGAGACAATTTAGCAAGTTCATAAATGTTTTCTGAAACAAGTTAGACACACTGGCCTTCAATTGCGCAGGTACCTGGTTTTTTAAAGGCCCAAGGAAGCCTAGATTTTCCGCCATCTGCTGAGCTTGGCTGTCCTTTATCCCATCAATAATGTCAATTTTCTCCTGGTAATAAACAAAATTCAGATAGTCAAGTGAAAAGACTTACAACTTCAAAAGAAAATGCTTCCTATTTATTTGCAAATGAGTGATTAAAGTGTGGCACCTTTCCAGAGGTCTGAGTGGGGCTAGCACAGCTGCCTAGGGGGCAAGCTTTAATTAGCAGGCCATCTATAAAACAGCATTTCCAAAAAGTATATAATTCTTCAGGGTGGCATGCTGACAAGATAATTGGATGCCAGTTTTCACTTTTAATTACTACACAGATGGCACTGATGAATATTTAGTCAGTTAATTTTTGTGACATCTTTTGGAAGGCTTCCAAAGTAAGGTTTTCTGGCCTAATGTTGCTGTTTAGAGTTTGTCACATAGATTAAATATTAGCTTATGATTTAAACATTCTAACAATGATGATAGTTATGAATACTTTAGTTCTACAAGTGCTATTCTCTCCTAGATACTAAGCACTGTTCACATATGTACATTCTTTCATGTACTTTCTTAACAAATGGAATGGTTTTAAATAACATTAGTTTTGAAAATGGCTAGGCTTTATAGGTATTACCCCCTTCTCAAAAGTTAGCTTTGCCACTTTGTTTCTACCTGTTTTCATTAATGAAAAAGTCTCCAGAGGATTTTTGCTTTTACAAAAAACACCAAAAAGCAAAAAGAGTTTACCATTTGTTTTGCAGCAACTCTTACAGAGGCAGCCCAGCCTGAGCAGAGAAAGGGGCCCCACAAAGCTCCATCCCCAGAAATGACATTCATCAGCTCGGCATCCAGCTTCCCTAACTGTGAAGTGAGTCTGTGAGCTCCTGGGCTTTTTCTTAGTTTACTTTGTGTATCCATCAGCAAGATGTGTCTTAAGCTAAATACTTCTTCTCTGTACACCATTTCAGCTTACAGAAGGTTTCATAGGAAAACTCTACTTCTGAATGGGGGGTGGGGGAACCTGCATTAGTAAGCCAGCCTATAAAGCCTCAAATTAACTTCCAAGGCAGTTAAATTAAATATGTAACACTGGTAAAAATAATTCTAAAACCAATAACTATAGTTATCATTGCTTTACAAAAAGAGATTTGAGAAATAAATTTCCCATTTTTTGAAGAAAAACAAAATCACTTTAGAAAAGAAATAATGAATATTTCTACTAGAAATTTGTAATGTGATTTTTTGATACTAAGTACCCAGAATTAAAAACTGGAATTATAGCTCAGAAGGCTTTAGATTTTTTTTTGTTATTGATGAGGTAGGTTGAGAAGCACTTGATACACATCAATCACCTCATTTAATCCTCACAATTCTATGGGGTAGCAATACACCATTTTCATTTTACTAATTCAAAAGTAAAGCTTAGAGACATTGGAAAACTTGCTGGCTAGTTAGGATTTGACCTCATATATCTTTGGTTGGAAACTAATCTTAATATCAATAAAAAGAAAAAAAGATTTAAAGGATTGAAAGAAACAGAGTCTGGGCCTCAGAAGGATTCTATTTTACATCAATATTGTTGAAAGACATCAAGGTAATCTCTAGTTCACATCTGCTCTCCTTGGAGATTTGCTAGATCATACAAACTGTTAAATGAGTAATGCTAACCAAGAGGAAATGGAAAAAACACAGTCCATTTCCACTGATTAATTCTTGGAGCAGGTTGGATGGAAAGGGATGAGGGAGGAAGAAAAGGCAGGAAGGAAGGAAAAAGGGAGGGTGGGAAAAAGCAAAGAAAAAGACCTTGAATAGTGAATATCACCATTGTACCCAATTTTCAACTGGATGACTGGTAAGAAAAAGGATGCAACATCTTCAGGCCTTAAATGCCAGAAGGAGATGTAGCACTACCAGCCTCAGACTTCACATTAAAGGTTTAACGGCTTCTGCTACAATCTCTAATGAACACGGAATCACCAGAAATCTAAACATACCTTAAAAATAAGTTCTGGATTTGAAGCTGCCACCTCTTCAATGTCCACACCCCCTTGGGGGCTGCCCACCAGGACAGGGCCATTGCAGGACCGGTCCATCAGAATTGCAAAGTAGGTTTCCCTGGAAATGTTCAAGGCTTCAGCAACCATCACCTACCATATTGACAGGAAAGTCCAATGAATTCAGCAGCAAAGTGATTTCCACTTGGAAATCTATAAAAACTTGCTATACAAATCACACAGCTTCATTTCCAGGCTCTTTGAACCCAGTGAATAAGCTTCCAGAGATTTTTGTGAGCTCTGTTCTCAGGGTACACCATGCCCATTTTCACTTCCTTAATTGATTCTGTTAATGTGTTCAAGTGACAGGTACTGGTTGGCCTCAAGGAACCTTCCCACTTTAATCATCTTTTTTCTCCTTGAGAAACCCTGACACTTAAGAAAAACTCCAGGGAAACAGCTGTTAGTTTAATTTGAGAAATTAACAGTACATATATATTAACCACACTGATTTTCCTCAAGTTGCTCTAGTGCAAAATCAAGTCTGGTTGCTAAAGAAGGATTCTTTTTACCATATGTCTGATAGTTCAGATATCTGTATACTTTGACTCTTGGTTCACAGTATTTATATTTCAATTTTTACTTTCTTTTAAGTAACTAATATAATATTTGCTTGTTCAAAATTAATGTCAATGGCACATGAAGTACATAAAAACAGCTGCACATATACCTGCCCAGGACCCAGCAGTCAGCATGGTCATGCAACCATATGGAACCTTTGTGATTATCAGCAACTTGCCCTTTGCTCTGGGAGGATGTGGGCACATGCAAGAGCCATGACTGGGTAGGAGGAAAGTGGGGCAGGAGGACACACTCCCCACTCACTGTCTCAGGCAAGAGTCCTTCGCAACCTTAACAACTCTATGCAGTAACCAGAGCAGGAAAAAGCACTAATCCGCAAGTATTACAGCAGCGGAATGACCCTGCATATGCAGGCACACTATGTGAACCTGAATGCCTGTATTTTTTCTTGCTTTTAATATTACTACTACAGCTTAGACATCCTTCCAAGGACCTCTCTCTTCCTTGTGAGTATGTGGTATTTATGCGCCAATATTTTTTAACAATGTCCCTAATGATATTTAGATGGGCTTCAATTTTTCTAAAATGCTACTTCAGTGAATATTTTTGTATACATATCTTCGCTCATTTGTTTGAGTACCCTGTAAATAAGGTACCTGAAAGTAAAATGGCTAGGTGTTAGAATCTTCATATTCAAAATTTTGATTAAGTACTCTCAAATGGCCCTGGAGAGAGAGGCTATACCAACTTCCACTCCCCCCAAAATGGTAAAAGATGTCTTGCATGATTTTTATTTTTTTAAATATTTTATTTATTTATTTTTAGACAGAGGAGTAGGGAGAGAGAGAAGGGGAGAAAAACATCCATGTGTGGTTGCTCCTTGCACACCCCTACATTGGGGACCTGGCCTGCAACCCATGCATGTGCCCTGACCGGGAATCAAACCAGCGACCCTTTGGTTAGCAGGCCAGAGCTCAATCTACTGAGCCACACTGGCCAGGGCTCTTGGATGGTTTTTAAAAGAAAATAAGAACTATCATAAATAATCAGTAGTAGAAGTAAACATATAAAAGCACTTATATTTCTTTTCCTAAAAGTAGCTCAATGATAAGTTTCACCAAGAAAGTTACAGATTAAGTAGCATTAGATTCTAGCTATCCAGATGCCACAAAAACTCTAAGTTTCAAGTCAATTGAAATGACACAAATACAAGGTGGGGCAAAAGTGGGTTTACAGTTGTTCATATGGAAAAAAATATAACAATTAGTAAGTAATAATACAAGAATTTAAACTGTTCCTCCTATTTACAACTCACAACAATAAACCTATTTTTATCCTACTCTATGACATAAAAAGCTATAATTTAATAAATAAAGAATTCCTTTTCAAACTTTTATGGAATTTATCACCAGTTAGAAATAAAACACCTTACAAGGGCTTCATACTAATTCATTTGTCATAAATGGTAGGTCATGGTATGTAAGAAATGGTATGTGAGGAATATTTTTTGGCACATGGTATCGGGATTATCTAGAACCATCCTGATTTTAAGTTCACCTTCTAAGGAAGAGATAGTCTAGTGAATGAGAAATTTAATGACTTTCAGTAGTTATTCTTAGAAGCAACACAACACTATAATTTTTTATGATAAATGTCATTCAAGAGTCCCATTCTTATTCTTCTGTAATGTGGACAGACGTGCTCTGGATTCCATTAAATTTCTATTTGTAAAGAGCAGCTGCTGTCTCAAACAGCTCCTGCTTGGTAGAAATAATGTATCACTCTTCAAGAAAACATCCCCAGGAAAATGATGATTATCAATAGATAATTCAAGAAATCTTATATACAGACCAATTTTTTACATTATTGTGCCATCCTATGACCCAGGATGTCAGAGTATTTTAGGAATTGTTACAGAGAGAATCAAAATAAACTCCATGAACACTCATGCCATGAGAAGCTCAGGGAGATATATTTCAGAAAAGCTTATTCTATGACTGACACAAATAATATTATCAATGCAGCCTTTTGCAGTATCCTCTGGTATAGAAAGCTTTTTAACTTACTTTACCCTAATTTGACCACTGAACCTGTTTTGGCTAGATACTCAAATGTGATCTGTGGATGAGGATAATTGCACAAACTATATGTAGCACAATTGTGCTTAGGTAAGTAAAAACTATATTCTCAGTTTTTGAAGTTGTCTCATTGCTGAGCAGTATCCACCCCTGTCCCTGAATCACAGAGCACACAATATGCAGCACCTCACTTCCCCTATTACTATGTCAAGGAACACACCACTAACACAGTGGCACAGCTTTAGAAAAAAATAATCTGATGTATACAGGTGTATGTATGTGTCAAATTAACCTCTGAAACAAACTTAGAAATACAAAGTTTCTGTAATCTGGGGACTTCTGATTGATGTCCAAGGTTCTGTAAGTAAAAAACTGCATGTTCCTTAAAGTTGTAAAAAATGTTATTGTTACAGAAATGTGATTTGACACACTTTACACAGAAAAAAAGACCAAAATAATGTATAACAATTATTTCTGGGTGGTGAGAACACAAGGAAGTTTTACTTCTAATTTTTATATTTCCATACTACTGGAATTTTTATATAGGTTAATCACTTTTGCAATCAGAAAAAAACAACTACTTAAAAATAAATCACTCTAGTAGTTTCTTGGTAATGACTCAATTTATAAGAATGCACTTATCGCCAGTATTTCAGGAACCTACCTACAAACTAATTTTATACTTATCTAGTATGACTCTTCTTTGTGTATTTTTATATGCTTTTAAGAAATATTGAAAACTCTAATTTAAAAATCCATGTGTACATAAAAAAACAATAACTTCTTTAAAGTAAAAATACTAATCAGGTCCTCTGTGGAGAAATTTTGAAGAAGTTACACAAATAAAGGCTTACAACCAGATTTAAAAGGGAAATACAGGTAGTGTAGTGGGCCAAACAAAATCAAACCAAAAACACTTTTGCTTTTAAACAGTTTTTGCATCCACTGGAGAGGCAGTGGTAAAAAGAAATAACTAGGACTGGTTGTGCGTGTGCTTCCTTAACATCCAGAAAGACTCTGTACCAGCATGAAGGAGATGATTGCAGTGCTCAGATGCCCCTCGGGCTTAGTGTTCCCTGGGGAACAGGACAGACTCTCTCATGGTACAATCACCACCAGCTGTGATTTTCTTTTTGGTTATGTCAAGAATTTTCCGCACAACTCTCTCTGAAGAGTAAAACTAGAATGCACTGCCTCAGTTCCCCCAAGCATGGCACACTGGTAGAGATCGTCATCTATGATGCTATGTCAACAGAGCAGACAGTTGCTGCCCCCAAATGTCGGGCCCAATTCACTGCTACGATGGGGCCATCTATCCATCTGCACCTCTGTGGTGGGAATGCAACCTGTGTAATGGTATAGGACCCAGGCTCAAAAGGATCCCAGTCCTAGTCTCTTGGTTTAATGTTCTGTTAAAATTCGAACAAAGGTCCTCCCTCACATTTTTATTTTGCACTGGGTCCTACAAACCAGGTAACCAGGTCTGGTGCCTCAATACACCAGTGGGACACAGAATGAAGAGACTGATAGAATGAGAGTTAGGTTCTGGCCTCAGCTCTGACACTCACAAGCTCATGGCTGAGGCAGGCTACTTTGCTCTGGGCTTTATTTTCTGTGTGCGTGTGTGCACACATGCGTGTATGCATGCCCTACACACAGTTGGGTACCTCAACAGATCTCACTGATACAACATACTCTCAGAAATAGCACTGGCTCAAAATGATAGTAATCTCAAAATAAGGTATAGGTCCACTTAGATAAACAGCCACAGCAGTAACTCTGATACACAGTACTGTGGCTGGGGTTGTGGGGCAGCAGGGACTATCCCTTACTGAGTTTGATAGTCAAGCCCTTTTCAGCTTTAAACAGAATGTGTCTGTGTTCCAAAAGGGAAGGCTATTGCTTCAATCATCCCTACCCACTTATACTACATGCTGAGGATAATACATAATATTGCTATTATGGAAACTTTTTATTTCTCTTTAAGTCATACCACACACTAAACAGATTACATGAGGTTTAAAAATTAAAATAAAATGGCGCGTTGCCAAAGTGCATTGAGTTCTGCCAAAAACTAAAGTATGATTTTCTCTTTTTTTTTTAACACATACACAGAAAATGACCAGAAGCATTCATATTACCTTGTTAACTTTCACACCTTCTTTTGGAGTTTGTTTTGTTGCTAGATTATACCCAATCATCTGTTTAGCCAACTGTCCCACAACTTTAGGGCTAAAAGAAAGAGAAAAAAAGAGAGAAAAATAAAAGAAAATCAATGTCTATGTTGAAAATCATTTTAAAGCCAAATCCATACTAAAATTCTCAGGTCCACACAGCACATGGTACACCTCCATGCCCAGAATCCATGGGACTTTCTGTTCATAAATACAAGTGAATGTAAGGAAGGAAGGGAGGGAGGAAGGGAGGCAGAAAGACAAGAAGAAAAGATTCATGCTTACCTCTCCTATCCTCCTCCCTCACCCTCAAATAAATTACACTCATAGTAAAGAGATAATGCTGAAATGCACAACACGTTTAAAGTTGAACAACAAAGAGTTGATAGAGAGCAATTTGGGAAAGTACTGGCCAATAGTGGGGGATAAAGGTGAAGGCAAGAATCACAAATAATGAATGGCAAGAGAGGAAAGTGTTCAGTTCTGGGAGACATGGGAGCTAAAGCTGAATAGATAGGCTCAGATGAAGGAAGACTTGGACTGTATCAGACAGGAGAGACAACTGACACCACTGGCAGTGGGGAGCCACTGCAGGTTCTTGAATAGGAAAGTGACATTATGGAAGCTGTACTTAATTTGTAAATGGTATCATTTCCAACATTTGAAATGAAAAACTGATCATCTAGGAGAGAAGCAGTGTCAAGTTTTGCCAACTAGTGAAGAAAAATCCTTTTATGGGAGAAGAGGAAAACTGGGGTATTGTCAGCATCTACCTCTAATTGTTTCCTCTATTTGATAGCTCTAAGCTCCTACCTTCCATAGCCCAAACCCCTCTCTTAGTGCTCCTTTTCTGTAACAGCGTGGCCCACAAACAAGAAATTAAAACTTCAAGACTTACTCTTTTGATAAATGAACACCTCCTTTCAAACCACTACTGAAGATACCTTTTCCTCTTCCTCCAGCTAAGATCTGGGCTTTTAAAACAATTTCTTTTGCATCTGAAAAAGAAAATTCAGAGTGGGTAGTTGATTTTTAATTATCTTTAAAGCAATAAAGAAATATTTTTATTTCCTTAAGCAATAAGGAAAGTGGTAATGACATATAAAAGTGGTAAAAGCTCTCTCCAACCAGCTTTGAAAATAAAGGCAATAAACAACTTCAAAAACATCAATGTGCCTAAAAACAAAGTCTGTTTATTGAGGACATTCAAATATTTCTACCAGATTAATCTAATACTCCACCATCCCAAGGGAAAGCAAGGCATGTGTTCCCTTGCTCTTATGAGTGTCAGAGGATGCTAAATAAATCCAGGCTGCAGTATTAATTTTACTAAGTAATGGCATTCCCATGTGGTGGAAGAACCAGTCTGCCAGTCAGAGAAACTAACTAGCTGTCAGTCATCTGAGATGTCAAAGATAAGACAAGATTATAAAAGGAAAGGTTCAAAGACAAGACACAAAGGGAGTATTTAATAATTGTATTATTGGAGACCAACAGTGTTCTCAGCAGTTGTTCTATACATTGACAGGGCTGGGGAGGAGGAAATAGATTAAAACTAAAAGCAAGAAATATTTTTAAAATATTGGCAGAGTAACAAAACATTCCAGGGGAAAGTGGTTGTGGAATCTTCATTTCTCACTCGCAAACAGAGTGAACTGTCTGTTCTTGACATTTGAGACCAGAGTCATGATCTCAGATGTCCTTATGAGCCTGACAGGAAAGCTGGATATGCAAAGAAGCCCAGGGATGGAGACAGGGCCTCAGCAACAGCAGATCTGCCCTCCTTAACCCTCAGAAAGAAAAAAAAAGGCAGTCCCCAAATCAAATGTTTAATGAACCAAACAGTACCCATCTCAGGCTACAGCCAACATCCTCTGTGATTCCTATCTGTCTAAAATCAGAGAACCAAGTCTGACAATCTTCTCTAAGTCTCCAATAGTTTTCTGACTCTGCAGACCTAGGTTTCAATCCAGCCTTCATCCCTTACCCAGCTCCATAGCATTGGACAAGTTACTTAATATTTCTGAGACTCAGTTTACTTGATTGTGAAATGATGATGAAGATTGTTTCAATAATTAAAGGAAATAATACATATAAATATTTTATCCCAAGAACCTAAAAACTCCTGACTAATGAAAAGACTATTGCCACAATCAATTAGTTCACTTACTGCCTTTATATAGTGTAAGGATTCAAAAGGATTATTTCCACTTGGGCAAAGATGGCAAAAAAATTTGTTAGTATCTACAACCATTTACATAAAGTGAGAACTCCATACATGTTGGCTAATTTCAGCTATTACCATTGATGTTGTTGTTACTCATAGGCAAGCATGTAAAGCTTCCAAGAGAGGGTTTTATCATGAAAGCACAAAGAACAGCAAAAAGGATTTGACACCAGGCATTGGGTAAGATAGTCACTCCACCTGATATAGTGAATTATTCATTTATTGTCTTTACTTCTTGGTCTTCCTTTCTATTGTATTTGCTTATACTCAGAAAACCAGGGTTCACCTTCTCTCAGAAACAAACAGCTCTTTCTTTGCTGCAATCTATACCCTCTGACAATTGTTTCTGCCTGGGAATGAACCATCATAACATCAGTCAAACCATGTTTTAGAATAAACTGGGTTCCCATCAAACTGAGTAAAGACAAGTTATGATGACCACTTATTATCAGAGATTCACCAGGAGAGAAAAAAAGCAGAAAGAATTTATTGCATCTTCATGCTAACGCATGTAAAGAACAGCAGTACAGCAAGGACTTTAGAATTAAACAGATCCAAGTGACCACCTCCAACTCCACCCATCACTTCCTTTGTAGCAAAGAGAAGACAGAGGTTCTGAAAGGTAAACGTAGCATGCTCATCTTTAAAGTAGTCATGATAATTTACATTAGTTAATGTGAAAAAGTAAATGAAATAGACTAGGTAAGATGCTTATCTCAACACCTGGCACACTGAAAACAATAGCCAAAATATGATATCTGTCATCATTATAATTATTTTCAGCAATTAACCAAGAGTGGTACATAGGAATATATATCTTTTGAAGATATCAAGCAGAAAAAAACTCTTTTTGTGCCTAGTCAGATTTTTCCTTGTAATCTCTTCAAATTATTTTAGGATAACCAGCACTCCACTGCCACTAGCATTATTCATGTCCTCATCCAGAAGAAAAAGATGCTTCCCCTCTAAGCTTTCTAGCAACAAAACTTGAAATGCAAACAGAATACCTAATTGGGCATTATTAACTGGCACTACATAGGCACGATTGGATCTGCTTTAGGCACTACCAACAAGACAAAGAAACCATTGTAGCCTCAATGAAGTGTTGTTAATTCTGTGTCACTATCTGACAACATGTCAAAGAACTCATGTCACCCTCTTGGTAAAGCAACCACTTGGAACACTGTGAAACTGTATAATCAGTCAGGCATATAGAAAAAGGGAGGGACACAATCCAGGTGTATCTTCTGCAGCTTATACTGCAGGCCAAGAATAAATTCACTACTATCATCTCTTCTGGTGAGATCTCAAGGGCTAAACCAGTACAGCAGGTCAGGAGCTCAGAGCAAAGCAAGTTTTTCTCATCTTGAGGGAAACTCAAATGAAACAATTTAATTCATGTGGTTATTTACACAAAGTACTGAAAATTGAGTAAAGTGACTAAATCCTACTGAACAGTCACTAGTGTTTTCATTCAGTATTTACCAAGTTGACTCATACTTAATGTCATTACTTCCATTTTATTTAAAAACATGATTTCTCCAAAAACTCATACAAATTTCTAGAGTATATATTTTTTAATGTTACCTGCCCATTCCCAAACAGAAATACAAAAGAATGTCCCATACATGAAATTCTATTTTTGTCTGAATACATAAAATGGCTTAGTATACTTTAAGATAACAAGGTAAAAAGGAGGGGGGAGTCGGGGGGAAAGCCACCTACTAATAAGTTTTGCATGGAAAGAGGTTACACCTATATGTGCACTGGTAACCATATTAGTACATTTTTAGTTGGTATCATCAGGTCTGCACACTTCTCAATTCCTTGCTATTAACAATGACTCTCACATGCAGGAGCCAAAACATGCCCCACATGCATTTTATTGTATTCCTATCCCAGCGGACTGCTGATAGGTAGCAGTGCTAACAGTCAGGCTCCCACTCAGTGTGATGGGAACCCATTTGCTATCATTTATATGTATTTTAGGAGAAAACACACTAAGAAATACACTTGATAAATGTACAGATATGGAAGATTCTCAAATACCATGTCAATTAAGAGAACAATATTTACAGTCATTTAGAAAGCCTAAAAATATCCCCCATTATGGTCTTGTTTAGTTGTTTTAGCCACATTAAAATAATGCTTTCTCAACTGTTGTCCTCTCATTTGTTACCACAACAAGTGCTATTCTAATTACAATACACTTTTATACCAATTTTATAGTCTGCCAATAATCCAATGCTGAGTAATAAACATTCTTGCAAGCATTATTAAACCTAAAAAATTAAATTCATTAAGGGAAGTGTAACATTGAATAAATAAGAAATGTCTTTAATTAGACAAACTTGGTAAATCTGGTTCACTTTGCCTTGCAGAGATAGCATTCTAACAACATGTAGATGCCAAACACTGTTCACAAGACACAGTTTGGAACTATAGTGCAGGAGGATCATGGCAAATGTCTGAAAATGTTTATCAAGAACATTGATAAACATAAGTCATTTTCAACTATCTTTTTAAAGCAGCTTAGTGAAGAATTGAATGTATTACTGAACTGGTTTTTATTCAGCATTGCTCTCTTCAAAAATATAATACTTTCCTAAATGCAAATACAGGGCTTTTTACACCGATATTGCAGTGAGATGGCTACCCTGGTGATCATCTACTTTGGGTTGGTAACACTGGAATTGTTGAGGGAACTAGGATTTCTACAGTTCACTGACTATAGCAAAATTGGAATATCTAGTTTTCAGTATAGCTGTATGGTATAATTTCTACATGGTGATCACCTTTTATGAAGGTTGATAGACTCCTTAATTGAAAAAGTTAAAATGTATTTCAGATTTACCTATTACTGCAAGGCAAGGAGAAGGGGAGAGGTGAGCCAAGAGTCGAAGCATCACAGAAAAATGAACATTTGTAAAGAACATTCAGTTATAGAGTGATAAATTAGAGGTCTAACAGCCAATTTCACAAGGAAAATATGGTAACTTCTGTGTTTTCATTATGACCCCACAAAACCCAAACTTAAAACTCTTCAGTCATTACTGTAATATCTCCTGTAGGCTGATTCCAGTTTCCTGAAGTTGTAAGTAGATCATTGGAAAGAGATAATACTGCAGTGATGCTTTCCATATGTCCAATGGCATCTCTGAGACCAAAACAATTACTTCACCTTTCAACATATCTGACATAGGCTCATCAATGTAGAAATGGAGAATTTCAAACAGACCAAATGTCAGAATAAACTTTTCCACCACTGGTCACATACCTTGACTGAACTGGGATTAGGGATCCTTGGCTCCCTATCTGATTGCTGCCCATCGCAATTTAAATTACACAGGCCTACCACAGTGATTCTCCCATATATACAAAAGATGGAACGAGGGTCATGTCTAGGTCTGGGGTTTTGTGATACAAACAGGAAATTGTCCTGGAAGACACTATTTCACATTAAGAAAACCTTTACTAATAAGGCTTTTTACTAGAGTTTTAAATCTTAAGTTTCCTATTAAATATGGTAGCAAATTAATTCCACATTATCTAAAGTAATTTGTCCATGAAAATGCCACTTTGAACAGTTAGATTATAAAGAAGATAATAATATTATTTTAACACAAAACATACTTTTGTTTTTAAGGGAAATTTTTAAATTTTAGTTCCTATAAAAATTCCTGAAGTGTGATAAATCATTTTTTCATATTGCCATACTCTTAAAAATACTGTATATTTATTACTACATTATAGCCTTCATTAAAATCTATAATGATAAATTAGCTTACTCTTCTGATTTTTTCACTGATATTATTAGATTCATAACCATTAATATATACTTTGATGATAATAAAATTATTAAAGCTAAATAAAAAATTATCTGTAGAAAGGCTCAATTCAGTTGTAATATCTTACTCTTTTTAGCTTAATACTAATGAACCAATTTTATATTTGGCCTACTAAATTAAAATATATATTTCTACAAGAAAAATTAAGGATTGAACATCCTAACATTGATGGTGATAATACCCGTGTGTTTTATTCAAGTACATATAGCTAATCAAAATTTCTAATACTATAAGATTGCAACCATAGGACATTAAACAAATATTTTGCAAATGAAGTTGCTTCAAAAATGACAATTTTTCAGGAAAAAGAAATAAACAAGTTTTTACAGAAAAAATACCCAGAAGAAATCTCTACTGTGTTTTATATAGATTACAAGAGATACACTAATAAAAATATCTGTGTAACATTTGTAACTTTAACAGATCCTAGAAACAGTCATGGAAGATGAAAAACATTTATGAACACCAATACATTTCTACAGGATTTTGTGGTACATTTTAAGGGAAAGGATAAAGGAAAACCAGCTATAAAAAATATTTTTTTCTCCTCATTTTCAAACCAAAGATGCATTCAGTCAAGGTTCAATTAGTGGAGCAGAACCAGTCCAAGTCATAGATGAGGGATTTACTGTAGGAGTTAAAGCTCACACAATGTAGGAGATGTTGAGCACACAGCCCAGGCTCGGGCAAATGCCTCCATTAGTGGCAGATATTGGAAGCTACCTGATAACTGAAAGATAAAAGGGGATCTCCTATTGATCTTAAACAGTGATGAACAAGAGGAGAAAATCATGTGGCATGTCCAACACTGACATGATGCTTTTGTTTTCAAAGCCAACAGAAATGACTGAATTTTAAAATGTATGTAATATAAATATTGTCTGGCTGCACATAGACTTAAAGATGTTCCTTTCACTTTCACAGCCATATTACCAGTGGTACACATCTCTGAGATCTCCTACCTTCTTGATTAGAAATCTTATATTTCCCTATTATCTTTATTTAAGCCATATTATCAGTGGTACAGATCTCTGAGATCTCCTACCTTCTTGATTAGAAATCTTATATTTCTCTATTTTCTTTATTTAAGTCAATTCCTCTATCTAACCTCCCCTTGGTGAGAGGTGTTATCATGGGCTATGGTCTGGAATCTGCTCTACTGTCCAGTGACTGTCCTCATTCTGCCACACATGGTCCACTGACCATACCACTCCAGTTTCCTCTGTGCTTCTTCCTTCTGCCATCAAGGAGGATCCTCCAGCTTCTCACAAGTAGGTCCTCACAGAGGGGCTCCTTAAGAAGAGTGGCTGAGCCCCTGGTAACTCAGCTTTTTCCTCTGCAGCAGTCTCTATTCTAAAGGACACACTTTCTAGGGGAGATGGGCTCAGTCAGGCACAACCTCACTCTAAACCTGGGAGCCCTGTGCCCTTAGAGCTGCAGCCCAGAGATCATCTCGCAGAAGCCCTTACCTCCGAAACTAGGCCCAGTATCTGGCTGATTTCACAACTGCAGAGGACATTCAAAATCTCCTTCACAGACTTATGACAGCTCACTCTCCCTCCAAAATTTGGCCAGTATTTGTTCTGTATCCAACTGTCTTCTTCAACACCATAGTTCTTACTCTGTTTTCCACCTCAGTTTCCAGCAGCATGGTATCAGACATCAGAAGTAAACACCTCCATAGAATTTCCTGGAACATTCCTTTCTTCCCCCTACCACCCTGGGACTGGTGTGTTTACTCGTGTGGCAGCCTTTCCCAGGATCCACACCCTTTCTCTTGCCTCCCAGCATGAGGTGAACAGGCTATCATAATGCATAAACATGATTAGGCTGTGTTTAGGGGGATCTTGCTACTTAGAAGAATTCCCAGAACACTTGTCCATTAAACTGAAAACAAAATAACCCAAACAGGAGATGGCCTAGTCTTTCACAAAAGGAACCATGATGATCAACAAAATCAGCTTGAACTCAGGAACATTACAGACTTTAACACAACAGATGCCATCCACCTCAGAAGGCCCTTCTAATTCAAAGGAAATGTCAAACCAAGGGGGACCCACAGAGCCAGGGAGTAGTTCTGTCAAAGTCAGTAACACAACTGTAGCTTTGCTCATCACACCCCTCATGCTTTCTCCCATGTACAAGTTTCTACTGAATGGCACACACAGTGTGATGGAGAGTGAGATCACCTCATTCTCCTGAAAATGACCAAAGGAGACCGCCAGGCAAATAGTAGACCCTCAGCATATGGTCATTCATTCATAAACATTACTTCCTTTGCCCTGTGAAATCATAATCAATGTCTGTTGGGAGCTTACTATGAAATAAGATTTGTACTAAGTCTATTCCTTAGCCACATATCACAAATAACCCAACTGAGGCTGAGTTGTCCAGTCACATTGCTGATAAGAAACAGAGTCAGAATGTTTAAGCCAGAAAGAAAATTCTAGAGATGTTGTTTTAACCCCTTCATATACAGCCTCATTACTGGGTTTCCCCCCAACGTTCTATTAGAAAAATTTCCAATCACATGAAAAAGCTGAAAAAGTAAACATCCACATAGCACCCAGATTCTACCACTGCTAATGTTTCACTGTGCTTGCTTTATCACATCTCTCTCCATTCATCACAGCCCGCCTTTTTTTTCATGCATTTCAACGTTATCGTTACCCTTAAATGTTTCAACACACAAATCAGTAACTAAAGTATGATATTTGTTTACAGTTCCTTTTTGGAGAGAGATAAAATTTACACATAGTGATTGACCAAATCTGAAGTGTGTCATTTAATAGGCTTGACAGACACATAGTGTCTAGCACAAGTAACAACTCTTTTTATTACAAAATCCTAGGCATTTAATTCTATAACAGACTCCAATATCACACTCAAGCACACCATACAACATTTTAGGTGAAATGTTCAAAATAAAACTATAAATTATTACACCCACATTATCACCCTACCAACCATACTCAAGCAGACCTTACTTCTGCCAGACCCTGTATATCTGTATGACTCAAATCCCAATCAAGAAATACATTATTGTTTCTGAAAACACATAACAGTGTCCTTAGTACAAAATATGTAAATGGACAAGCATTGTCAATAGGGATCTATAGCCTCTTACCTGAATTTTCACTGAAACTAAACATAACAAATATTCAATGTGTACACCTCAGCACAAAGATCAACACTTAATACCTAGCCTATACCAGGCACCAACCAGGTCTGCAAGCATTCAATAGTATCTACAAAGGAGTCAGCTTCTCCCCCACCAAGTCTAAATCAAAATCCTCTTTGAAATATTCCTAAATTAGTCAATGATATATAAAGTACTGATTTCAAAAGGGATTTTTTTTACCATGAACAAATGTAGCTTTTTGAAAATAATCATTTTTAAACATGAATTTTTACAGCAGTGATATTTTAAGTTCAGGAGAAACTATTGATAATAACTGTACTAAAGTTGTTTCTTTGCACATCTGTCCTGTGAATTTGGTGTGACTATTTCATGTTGAACGGGGAAGTAAATTCTCCTGGGGATATCCTGCAAGCTCCGGAAAAAGCAGAATGATGCTTGGAGCCTGGGTCTGACTCTTAAGTAATGGAGTGATACAAATGACCATCTTTAACCCACAGCTCTTCTACGCTGTCAGCGTCAGTGTCACTTGACTGAAGCTTAACACTGTGGGACTCTAGACTTTGGATAATCCTGCAGGATTTTTGAAAGAAAACCACCAGAAAATATTTAGAAGATAAAAGCCAAAACATATCTATGTTACCAACTATAGTATGTTACTCTTGAAAACTTTAGAAAACACAGACATAATAAATGCCTTTTAAAAGCTGAAATGATATAAAGCCCACATCAACAGTGGTTACCTATGGGGTCTTGAGGTTGAAATAATTTTTAATTTCTTCTTTAAAGTTTTGTGCTTTCTACAGTGACTGCTTATGTCATTTATAATCAGGGAAAAACCACTTTACAATTTAAATAAAACATGTATGTACATGTATACATACATAATGTATATACTAAGGATAAATTAAGAATAAAAAACAAAGTATTAACTGATTATTTGGAGGGGAGTATGGGTAACTTTTTCTTCTTTTTGACTGCAAATTTGCTACAAAGACCATGTATTACTTCTGTCAACAGTGGGGGAGGGGAATAGCAGCTATTTCTAAAATGAACTTATTATGCATTAGTCTGTATCGGTGCCTGACATGCACACAGAGCACAGCCACTGGAATCTACGCAGCTCACCACCACCCACTAGTTCATAGATTGTGTGACTGGGAATGGAAGGCAGGGGCAAAACCTGCCCCTTGTCAGTTCAGCAGCTAACTGTCCATCTGCGTTTGCCAAAATTAACTATGGGCTGAACATTCATCCCTGTGAGACTCAGGACACTCAAGTCATATTTCCTTAAGGGTGACTCAAAGAGGTAAAGCACCCTCTCGAGGTATCCCTGAGCTCCAACATGAAATTAGTAACATCTTTCTATGTATAGAAACATACCATCCCTCTTAAGTACCTCCTAAAAAAAAAAGAAATTATTAAAGTGCAGTGGGCAAATTCAGGAGCCATGGGTCTTGCAGCCATGGAGTAGTACTCAGGCTTTGCCCCTTAACAGTCAGTTGAGGGACCATGACTAGAAAATAGAGACTCAATTTTCTCATCTATAAAATAAAGCTGATAAAATCAGTACCTACCTTTCATAGTCACTATAAGTATTTTATAAGAAGAAAAAGTAAAGTACTTAACACAATGTCTGGCTTATACTTACTTATACTGGCTTACACTTAAACTTGCATAAAATTTCATAAAGTAAATGGTATATGATGATGACAATGATGAATACTCTGTCCATGGGAGAGGATAATTTTTATGATGAATAATAAAATCTAATACTGACTTTTACATCAGTGTTAAGAATACATCAACTACCCATCTTGTGTTTTTTCCAATCATTCAGAGATGATGAAATGTGCTCATGGTTGGACGAGAACATGTGAATTCACATGGAGATAAAAATGATCAGATGCCTTCCAGAGCAGCCCAAATCTACAGATGTGCAGCACTGTTCTGCCACACCCAGACGGACTCCAAGTTTTGTAACTAAACTGGGTATCTCCAGGTCACAGATAGGAGCCCCTGCCATGAATGCACATGCTCTCATTTACATTTGAGCAGTCTGTTTAGTTCCAAGGCTTGTGTGTGTCTTTGTTTTTGTCTGTCCCCCTTTTGATATTTGTGGTTATTTTGTGGCACAAATGGCCCTGGCCCATCCCACAGGATCCCTGACAGAGAACATGTCCTTTGATTCCATCTGGAGCTGCTCAACATCAGGATTCATTGGCAAACTGAGCACATACCTCCCTCACTACACTGGCGCTGCGAAGGCCCTGCGCTGAGGCAGGCTGCAGCGGAGGGACTCTGAGCTTAGCTTGCATTTATACATCACTGGTAGGACACATATTATCTGTCCTTTAGTACCACTGCTGCTATTGCTGTCATTATTACTATGGTGGGTAGGATTGTTACGTCTTAAAGACCTCACATATTCAGCACTGACTACCCACTAAGAACTGCTCAAAGGACTTTACACACCTCATCTCATTTAATCTTCACGTCAGTCCTCTGCAGGAGATACTATTCCTAGAGATCAGGACACTGAAACTCAAAAGAAATAAAGTCCCTTGTCCAAGGTCACACAGTTGTAATTTCAGAGCACAGGATCCAGCCAGAGCTGAAGCTCCACCATGGCACTTGAGCATGACCATTCATTACCCTATCCTCTTCAAGTCTGCATGTGTCCTTCAAGTCTGGGGCAGTGGAAGAGGTTGGGAGGTAGGTAAGGTGACAGTGGTCAGAGAGAAGGCAAGCCAGCAGAATTCCTGATGATGACTTCTGGGCTCTGCCAGTTAAAATGAAGAAAAGATGATGATCTGGTTATAGCAACAACAGCAAACACCCTGTTTTCAGCTGCATAAAAGGGCACTCCCAGGTAGCTCACAAGGATTAGCAGCTTCAAGGACAATTCTTTTTACTGTCTATACAACTGTTTTTGTGATTTAATATACTGATCATCCTGTAATAAAATCAAGCTTACAGCATCAGTGTATTCTCTCAGTACTCTTATCATACATGTGAAAAAAGACTGCAGTCCAAACTAGTGGGGTGCAAATGTCAGAGAGCGATTCTACAAAGTCAGAGGCAGTACTGGCCCCACCTCCTCTGCAGCACTGCGGACAGGGATGTGGACCCCACAGGGATTCAAGCATCAGGGTTCATAAATTTAAATTCTGGTTCAATTATTTCACTTGCTGTGTAAAGTTTTAAGTCACATAAACTCTCAAAACTTCAAGTATTTTTAATCTAGAAAATGGAAAGGATAATGGCAGGTATCTCACAGGTTACCGGGGAATTTGGGGTGCAATCCATGTAAAAACTGAGCAATGCCTGGTGAAATGGCAGGTGACTAATGAATATGGACTTTTATGGTTTTATGTCTTATACCCTCAGATTTGACCCCAAATGGTACTTACTCTAATCCATTGACCTTCACATTTTTGTCTGACAAATGCTACCACTGTTAAGTCCCTGCTACATGACAAGCAATATATGAATGACTTAACATCTAATATCACCAATTCTCCCAATAGTCCCAAAATTGAGAAATTGTCCCCAGTTCATAGTGGAAGATACTATATTTCAAAGGACAACATGAAGTGGAACCTCCCAAAACCTGGAATCTATATATAAAAACTTGCATTTATTCTTTCGTGTTTAAACTGCAGTCACCTTCAAAGTACTCTCCATTGGATGCAGTACACAGATGTTTTTTCTAGTGCTCAAAACAGTTTTTGAACTTATCAATTTTGATGCCTTTTAGTACTTCTGCTGTTTCTTGTTTCACCTTTTCTACATAGGCAAAATGTTTCCTTTGAGGACTTTTCTCATCCAGGAAAACAAAAAAAAGTCGCTTGGGGCAAGACCAGGTGAATAGGGATGGTGAGCCATGGGGGTCATGCTGTTTTGGTCAAAAGCTGCTGAATACTCGTGCAGTGTGGGCAGGTGCACTCATAAGTCACTCATCATGAAATGAACAAACATGTTGAAAAGAGTCTTCAAAAAAAATTCAGTGAAGCCCAACATAGCCTCTCACAATAATGCCAGCTGGTACACTGATACAGATGGGTTCCTAGAACACTCACCTAGCAAAGGAAGCCTGTACTACAAGGCACCCACCTTCCAGCAGATAATTCCGGTTTTGCAGGGGGTCTCCCTTCATAAGTGACTTGTTGAGGGGTGTGACCTCCAACTCAGGCTTTTTCTATTATACCTCCATCCTAACCAGGAGGGTTGTGAATGTTCTATCTTCCTACCCAGGGTGGCGGATCATCTACTGAAGGCTGATAATCTCCCATCTCACCAATTGGCTCAGGAAGAGGCACCAGAAATCAGCTTCGATGAACAGCCTGGCACCAGGCCCTGCCAGGATGACAACCTTGTTCACCTCACATCTTGGTCAAAGTCACTGCAACAGGGAACAGTCCTCTGTCAATGTGTTTGGAGACCTAGGGAGGCTTTGCTGCAAAGAGCACACCTATAGCCTTAAAAAATCCACTTGAGGTTTTGACTTCAACTTGCAATTCCTATCATTTTAATTACAACTGTAAAATTTTAACATTCACTTTCCAGGAGGCTTTGACTAAGGTTTAAACACCTGAAGCTGAACACACTAAATTCTCCTTCAGCAATCAGTATCACTTACAAATTTAATTTTTAATATATTTTATTGATTATGATATTAATAGTTGTCCCATTTTTTTCTCCCCTTTATCCTCCTCTGCCCTGCACACCCCCTCCCATCAGCATTCCCTCCACACTTAGTTCATGTGCCTGAGTTGTACATGTAAGTTCCTTGGCTTCTCCATTTCCTATGCTATTCTTACCTCCCCCTGTCTGTTTTGTACCTACCATTTATGCTTCTTATTCCCTGTACCTTTTCCTCTATTCTCTCTCAGCCCCCTCCCCACTGATAACGCTCCACATGATCTCTACTTCTGTGAATCAGTTCCTGTTCTAGTTGTTTGCTTAGTTCCTTTTTGTTTTTGTTTTTGTTTTTAGGTTCGGCTGTTGATAGTACAGTTCGTTGTCATTTCACTGTATTTTTTATCTTTTTCTTAGATAAGTCCTTTTAACATTTCATATAATAAGGGTTTGGTGATGATGAACCCTTAACTTGACCTTATCTGGGAAGCACTTTACCTGTCCTTCCATTCTAAATGATAGCTTTGCTAGATAGCATAATCTTGGATGTAGGTCCTTGCCTTTCATGACTTTGAATACTTCTTCCAGCCCTTTCTTACCTGAAAGGTTTCTTTTAAAGGGAAATCAACTGATAGTCTTATCAGAACTCCTTTGCAGGTACTGTATACTTTTCTCTTGCTGCTTTTAAGATTCTCTCCTCTTTAATCTTAGGTAATGTAATTATGATGTGCCTTGGTGTGTGCTTCCTTGGGTCCAATTTCTTTGGGACTCTCTGAGCTTCCTGGACTTCCTGGAAGTCTCTTTCCTTTGCCAGATTAGGGGAGTTCTCCTTCATTATTTTTTCAAATAAGATTTCAATGCTCCAAACCATTGATTTGAGTCCCAGTTTCTGTCCCTTCACTGTTGGTTCCCTGCACATTTTCCTTTATTTCACTTTTCACAGCCTTCACTTTTTCCTGTTTTGCAACCATACTTAACCATTCTGTGAGCATCCTGATTATCAGTGTTTTGAACTCTGCATCTGATAGGCTGGCTATCTCTTCATCCCTTAGTTCTTTTTCTGGAGTTTTGATCTGTTCTTTCATTTGAGCCATATTTCTTTGTCTCGGCGTACCTGTTATATTGTAAGGATTGGAGCCTTAGCTATTCTCCAGGGGTGAGGAGGGTGCGCAACCCATGTTGTTGCCTTGTGGCATATCTGAATGAATGTTTCATCTTTAACTCTTCAGTTGTCAGACTCCCATACAGTTAAGATTTTCTGGCAGTTCTGGTTATCTTTTGTTTTTTAATTTGTTGTTGTCCTTCTTTTGGTTTGCAAGGAGGCAAAGTGTATCTACCTATGCCTCCATCTTGGTCAGAAGTCTCATTTTTCTTAACATTTTCAACTAAATTTATAAATTAAATATATCCATTTTCAGACCTGGCTGGCATAGCTCAGTGGATTGAGCACGGGCTGCAAACCAAAGCATCGCAGGTTCGATTCCCAGTCGGCACATTCCTGGGTTGCAGGCCATGGCCCCCAGCGACCACACATTGATGTTTCTCTCTCTCTCTCTCTTTCTCCCTCCCTTCCCTCTCTAACAAATAAATAAAATCTTAAAAAAAATATATATATCCATTTTCTTTTCTTGTGTACTTCAACTGTCAGGCCAAGTAAGCAAAACCTTCTCAAGTACTAAATTACACCAATAAAAGATTCAATGAACTTTAAAAACATTATAATATTGTTAATATTGTTGTAATATATAACTTTATATTTCAACATAAAAATTGCAACAGTAATGTCAATTACACAATTGAAAACATATAAAGTGGAATCAGTATATACTCTTACTTTAATAAAAATTCTCTTAAACATTACAAATACATCAACTAAAAATATATTCAGAAAATTAATAATTATTTAAGATTAATCATATGGGTTTCAGAAATTTCATCATCTGTTTACTAAGTTCTAAATCTAAATGGGGTTAAAAGTAACCTAACAACTAAGACGCTTTTCAAATCCCATATCATAGATGAGGTCACAACTCCAAGGAATTGGGGTCACCCTCTCAGTCAGTGTAGGAGAGGTTTTTCACGTGCTGTTGACACACAGGTTGAGACAATTTTTAGTAGTTACGGAAAGAAATGGAAACAACTCCCCCACAGTCATTCTTTTAAACTTCGACACACCTTGTCACTTGGTCTAGAGATAAAATTCAACACTCACAGCACCTCTATAAATTTGGTAAGGCCTCCTTTACATACATCTCTATTGCCTCATAGAATTTAGAATTATTTTTGTTTCCTTCTCATGTGGTAGTGCTAGTATTAGTTAGAATTAGGTTAGATGTTCAGGGACCAAAAGTTGTTTTTTTTTTTAAAGATTGTGTTTATTTATTCTTAGAGAGAGGGGAAGGGGAGGGAGAAAGAGAAAGAGAGAAAGAGACACATCAATGTGTGGTTGCCTCTCTCACACCCCCTACTGGGGGCCTGGCCTGCAACCTAGGCATGTGCCCTGAATGGGAATTTAACTGTCCACCCTTTGGTTCACAGGCTGGCACTCAATCCACTGAGCCACACCAGCCAGGACAGGACCAAAAGTTTTAAATAATAATTTAAAAACTTCAAGTAATACAGAAGTTCATTTTTTCTCTCACAAAACATCCTGAGGTACATTAAGAACTAATGTCATGATTCCATAACCATCACAGTCCTCCATCACATTATTCGGACCTCCTTATCAAAGTGGCTGCCATTGCCTAGAACTAAGTCACAAGTCAGCAACTAGCTATGAGGGAGACTGAGAAACACAGTCTTCATTCTGGGTAGGCATAGACTTCATGAAACACCAGGGAACTCCCAGTCCCTGAGAATAAAGGGTGTTGAGGAGAGAACAGGAGGTATCATGAAAGTACTGCAGCACACCTGGAGCCCAAGTTCACTGTCACTGAGGGAGGAGAGGTGTTCATACAGACATGCCAGTTATTACAGGGTGTGGGGTGGTGGGCAGAAAGCATAGCTAGGAAATTGGTCATCCCCCTCAGTTATAAGAAATTGACTGAGGAAATACACATATTGGAAGATAAGGAAAGCCAGGTTTCCTACTATTGGTGAAAGTATTTCCAAACACAGAAAATGGGAAGGCTAGAATGAACTCAGATTTAGGATTGAAATCAGAGGTACTGATATAAATATGTTTATTAATATATATAGACAAAGAAATGGTTATTGATGTTATATGTATGTAAATAAATGTGTATATGCAGAGTAAAATGAATGCATATATTTTTAGATAAATATGTATACACATATATACATACATGTTTGTGTGTGTGTGTGTGTGTATACACACCCAACTATCTCTGATGGCCTAACAGCAATTAACACCTCAACATAATGAGCACAAGAACACGCCCAGACTTTGGTTTTTAAATAGTATCACTACTGAAAAGAATAGTATCTCTTCTGAGGGAAGTGGCTGATAGAGAGCTAGACCAAGAGAAGTACAAGTTGAAATAGGGACATCTTGTACAAAAGTCAGAAACTACATGTCAAAAAGACTTAGGAATGGATGATAATTGACTGAATAAAACAGGAATTTATAGGCTCTTGCTGATATAAATAAATAAGGCAGAAGAAAAATCTTCCTTACAGATTTCCAACTCACAAGTTTGTACAAATGATAGAAATGAGAATCTCCAATTGGCAGCCATCATAGAGATAAGTGACGAATTGTCCATGAAGGTCAAAGCTGGGTAGAAGTTAGGAGATAAACTTAATATACATGTAATCTGAGAACAGCTCCCCACAAAATTCTAACCAATTACAAATGGAAAATGGAAAATCTAAGGTGGGGAAACTTGACAGACACCAATTTGACCAGTGGTGCGAAAGGCCATATACTTGCTAATGTGACCAACTATGAACAGCTGCCCATGATTTTTAGGGCATTTTTACCAGGAATGCAGAACACTGGAAAGACCCAGGCTGAGAAACATTCTACAGAAAGAAAGCCCTGGACACTTTTAAATAAGATCTTTAAAGAAAGAGAAACACCAAGGAAATGTTCTAAAGTAGACGTGATTAAATAGATGTGACAATTAAATGCAATGTGTGTTCTTGACTTGGATCCTGGTTCAGGAAAGAAAAAACACACCATCGAGGCAGTTGGTGGAATGTGGATGGCTGTGGTCATCAACACTGTTTCCTGACTTGGAGGACAGAGAGAGTGGTGATGATGCAGGAAAGTTTCCTTGATTTGAGGAAATATGTACCACAGCATTTAGGATGATGAGGCATCATGTATGTAGCTTGCTCTCAAATGTTAAGAGTTGGGGAATCTAGGTGAAAGTGATATGAAGTTGTTTGTATGGGACTTAGAATTCTCTGAAAGTTTGAAATTACTTCAAAATAAAGCACCAAACAAAAAACATTCAGGGCCTTATGGCTTAGGATGAAAAAGGAGCCCTGATATTAAGAAACAGCATGCAGTCTCTGCTTGTCAGGCCACAAATCACACTAACATATATGTTGTTGCCTTAACATAATTTCCTTCCCTCTGTCCATCAAAAAGATCCCAATCTGCCTTATGCCCAAACCAGTCAGTTACCACAGGCAATGTGTTTTGGGCCAGATAACACAGGGTTTTCAACATCACAGTACCTGCACAGCATTTGAGAACTTCTGGACGTAATTCTGCCCTCAGAAATAGAAGAGTGGAAGCTGGAGAACAAAAATAATACCCAGGCAATATAGGAAAGTAAGACAGCACAAACTATAGAAGATAAAAGAGAAATACGAACAGTTTTCAGAGATACAGAGAGGGGGCACCTTTGCACCACCACAAGGGCCTTCCACCACCAGCACAAAGACCAACCTGGCCTGGTATTTGTCCAAAAAGTCTGATCAATGAGCCTCTCAACAACTGAATTCTAGACATGGCTCTTATGGATATAACTTAGGTTTACAGACCTGTCACTCACAGGAAAAGGAAAAAAGACTAGGAAAAATCTCCTTCCTGGTTGCAAATCCATGGATTCTGTTCTCAATGAGCTAATACAAGGTTACATTAATATCACAAATTGTGTAGCAATTTATAACACTATTGTTAATGTCAACTTAGATGAATAAAGACTATGTCTAATGCCTATTACAATAATAGCTATTAATTTTAAAAATGAATACTTTTCCTTTTTTCACACTCATATTCACAGTCTATAAACATTTATTTAATTCCTGCTATTCTGTGTCTTGAGCTGAACACCAAGATGAATAAAACAGCCAATGCCCTGAGTTCACAGTCTTTAGGAGACCAATATAGACTAAAAAAAATTCATAAAAAGTACAGATGACATCAAATTATTCACCATTTCTAGGTTTACCAAGTAAAGTGTCAGATGTTAGGTTATATTTTTATTTTAGCTTATTTTACTCTATTTTAAAGTTGGGAACCTAATTAGGGAAACTGGACATATACTGGCTGCAGACTTACTATTTAAATATATCAAGCCATGTGTTATATATCACTTAAATCAGTGGTTTCCATGGTCCATGCTGAGCTGGATCAGAATCACATGCAGTACTTCTTAATAATTTAGAAATCTAGAACTAATGAATCAAAATCCCAGGAATCAGATTCAGAATTCAGTGCTTTTAAGAGTTCCTCAGTAGATTTTGATGCAGTTAACTTTGGGAACTTCTGATTTAAATAACTGTCACTAATTCAGTAAGATGACCTTAGCTCACTATAACACTAGCTGGCCAAATAAAAAACAGTCCCTTAGCTGTGAAATTCACAAGACTGCTGATTAATTTATTTGAATGTGATTAAACTGCCTCCCTCTACCCTAGGTTTGTAGACAGCAAGAAACTGAAATGTTTGCTGCAGCATCCATTATTAATGCTATTGCTTTCCAAAGCCTGTCCCTTTGACCTCTGTTTATCCCTTCTGGTCTCCCATATGAGTTTATAGTTACTTGTTGTTATATGCAATTACATCACGCTGACTATGAGGACACCCCACAAGCTGTTAGCTATATTAACTTAATAATAGATTTCAGGGTGTGATTTCCAATTAATTTCATTTTCCATATGCGCATGCAGCTCTGTGGGATGCCAGAATTATAGAGTAGCCATATGGTGCCTCATAAGTAACAATTAAAACTAATATTCTATTCTTTGACACTAAAAAAAATCATACTGTTTAAATGCCACAGAGAAAATTGAAACTGCCACCACATCAGTAGCTCTATGGAAAGATACCCCACTTTTCCCTCTGTGGTCCTAAAACTTCAGCTCCAGTGTGGCAGTGGATGGTGAGGACTGGAGTCCTACCTGGCTTCTGGTGTATTTGTTTCCTCATCACCCTCATCCCAGCAGAACACCTTAGAACAGGTGTGACAAAGTGCTGGTCTTTCTATTTCACATTTGTGAGCTGGCCTGAAAGAACAGTCGTCTCCTGAAATGGACAATTTCTGGTAATAGAACCTTTCTACAGACCCATTTCCAAAAGGCACGTCTGTAAAACAATGCTGCAATCTGCCCATGCCACAGGGAAAACAAGCAGTTCCACTAAAAGTAAGCAATGTTTTTCAAGCAGTAAATGTAAATGTACTAGGCTGGGAGGGCTGTAGGATGAGCTGCTCCCTCTGGAAACTCAGGCTCCTGTGTTAATCGGATGTGTTGTCTTTTTATACTTATCACATGGTAAAATTTGGTCAATTCCCAACAGTCCAATTTAGGTAGATTCATCAGCTGGGAAGTTAAAAAAACAAAAGAACACATACAGAGACTCTATTCAAGATAACCAGTGGGGCAGAAAATAAAAATCCTTCCCTTTATTAGCCTTTCACAATTTTCAACCCTAAACTTGTGAATTTTTTATGTGAGAATATGACAGTACAGATTTGCTTTAAAGAATTCCTTAACTATTTTGATGAAAACATCATAGCCTTCATTATTTCATAATTTATGACAAACCCCCTCTACAATTAAGGTAAGCAAACAGGAGGAACAGAAAAAACTATGGGGACTGAAGCAGGAGGTCATAGGTTTCCATGAATTCTCATATGAATTCAGTGAAATCTGCATTTTATTTTGTTAGTTAAAAACAAATCAGAGGCAAAACTTTGTGAAACCAATATCAAAAATTTCATCAACAAAAATTATTATTGCTGTAAAAACTCTGAGTCTATTGCGCAGGTGGAATTGGGTTCCTCCATAATTGACGGGTTGAAATCCTATCACTCAGTAACTCAGAATGTGATCTCATATGGAGATAGACATTGCATATATCATTAATTAAGATGAGATCATTAGGGTGGGCCCTAATCCAATATGACAGGAATTGTTATAAAAAAAATTTGGAGACACACACACATATAGGAGAACACCATGTCACAAGGGAGGCAGAGATTGGGGTGATGCTTCCACAAGCCAAGGAATGACAGAGAATGCCAGCAAATTTCAAAAAGACAGGTGAAAGGCAGAGAACAAATTCTCCCTCAGCCTCAGAAGGAACCACGCTGCCCACACCTTGATCTTGGACTTCTAGCCTCCAGAACTGTGGGACCATAAATTTGTGTTATTTTGTTAGATAGAGCAGCCCTAGCAATTCATGTCATGTAGGTATAAGACATGGCAGCTGGCTTCAAGCCCCAACTCTACCCTCCCTTAACTCTGTGACCAAACAGCTTTGTAACAGCAACCTCCTTACCACAGTATGAGGAAGGGTGCATTAGATAAATACCTGGGCATCATGGAGGTAAATGACCTGACTCAGGCCCCTGAGTTGCTCAGCCTCTGGGAGTGTGGAATAACCTTGGTGATTTTCTAGGTCCTCCTTCCCATAACTCCAACATACTTGGATCATCACACAAGGTCTCCTGTTTAACATCTCTGGAATGACAAACTCTTCTCTTCTTTCAAGTCACTAAATAGCAAAATTTTAATATTCCTGTCTTTTTGCCTAATCTTGAGATGTTGTAGATGGCAGTGGTTACTATTGACATTCTTTTTTTTAATTTTATTTATTTTTAGAGAGGGAAGGTAGGGAGAAAGAGAGAGAGAGAGAAACATCAATGTGCGGTTGCTGGGGGCCATGGCCTGCAACCCAGGAATGTGCCCTGATGGGGAATCGAACCTGCAATGCTTTGGTTCACAGCCCACACTCAATCCACTGAGCTACGCCAGCCAGGGCTACTCTTGCCATTATTAAACAAACAAGTTTCCCCCACCCCCAGCCCCGTTTTTTACTACCCCCCACCCTACACTCACAAAATGAATATAAAAACAGCACAATAAACATAAAATCAGCAATTTAAAATTAACACAGCTGTTTACTTTGCTCATCTAGAATGTCAGGCTCCTGACCCTGTCAAATGCTTCGAGACCATAAAAATATTCCTCTTTGGTAGTTAAACATTTTTTTTTCTGTTAGGAGAAACACATGCCTCTCACAGTCATTTAGTATTATATGTGGTTTGTCTTATCCCCAGAGGCTACTTGAACCTTGTTTCAATGACTCCTACAAAACTTCACTAAGCAGAAGTACTGTAATGAACACTGACCCTGATGCCTTTTTGTAGGAAAGAATTAACAACCACTCAACATAGCATTTTTTTGCTCCATGCTTGTGAACACTGATGAGCACCAAAAACATGAAGTGAGTTCTTGGATATCTTTTGCTTTCTTGCATTAATTTTCAATTAAACATCGCTGACATTATATGGGGCATTTCATGCTAAACAAATTTTAATGCTTTCAACAACTATGAAAAAAAATACCCTCTTGCCTGACAAAAGAATAGCACATAGCTTAGCAGCTGTAGCAGCCTACCTGCCTTGCTGACTAACTACACAGACAAAAATGAGCTGGACTATATTTCATTCATATTCCAGCAAAAATAAATGTTTGATCAAATGTTTAAAAAACAGACATCTGATCAAATACTTCCTCCCTCAATATTCAATCATCATTATTCTATCATTTCTTCTCACTTTGTCCTTTTTTCCACTCTATTCCCACCCCCTCCATGACAATGATTTTAAAAAAACTCTTGAAATTTCACTTTTCAGTGGCACATACTCAAAATTCAGATGAAATAAATAGCTGTGTGTATCACATACATCAAGGTTTCTATACTGCTGTCTTTATCTATTTACAGTGCAAGCAGATACACACATGACACATGCCTAAGAAAATAAATCTAGAGATGCTACTCTGCTATCACAGTACATTATAGGGGTTTTCAAAGTCCAATCTGGCATTTTATTTATAAATTTTAAAATCTTCACCCAAGGATATATTTTTATTGATTTTAGAAAGACAGAAAAGGGAGGGGAAGAAAGAGACAGAGAGAGAAGCATCTATCAGCTGCCTCCCATATACACCCCAACCAGAGATCAAACCTGCAGCCCAGGTAGTGCCCTGACTGGGAATCAAACCCACAACCTTTGGGTGTATGGAGCGATGCTCCAATCAAATGAGCCACTTGGCCAGGGCCAGTCTGTCATTTTTGAAGGTTGCTCCTATATCTACCAGTTATCCAATGTTAGACCCCAAAACTGGGCCAGACCAACATTTAGTTTCCACAAGGGTTCTGGCACCTCTTCCTATACTCCTGCCTCCATTCCCTTTTCCATTTTGTTATGGGGAAAACAGGAATAGGTCTGTGAGGAGGAAAAGGCATTCCTCATTTAAAGGCACCAACTGTCCCTTCAGACCAGACACCCCCAGCCCAGCTTGGGCCAGTGAATGCAGACAGACACTCTCACTGGGAACTCTTCCTTGCAATTCTAGTCATGGCAGTTTACCTCCATGTGACCCTTTAAAATGCAATCTAAGAGACCACGTTTCCCACTTTAAAGTATATGTGGTGAAAGGTTCCCCAATTTTATTTAATAAAGTAGTACGATGTTAATGGTCAAGAGCATGGCAAGTGACAAACTTTCTCAACACCAATTTCCTTGTCTATTAGATGAAGGTGACATTTTGTAATCATGTATAAACCTCATTTCTTTAATACAACCTTTTCTCCTTTCTTTCCTTTTGATTTGAACTGGCCTCATCCAGCACCCTGACTCACCTGCCTCCTTCTCCCTTTCCCATTCACTCCCTTAATCACTAAGCCCTCAGGACAAATAGGCTCTGATCAGCATCAAATAACCTTAGGAACAAAACCTCAGGTTCATGACCCCAGAGACAGACAGAGTTTCAGTCAAATTAGAGGTAATATCTAGGCCTCAATTGTGTTTCAGGCTTCAGACCCCCCCCCCCAAAATAGTGAAAACCACACAAACAATGCTATGGATGACATCAGGACCAGACACACTAATCAGCTACTCCCTATCCTAGTGCCGACTAATCAGTAGAGACCATGACCCTAACTCCCTTAGTCACCAAGATTGATGACTTTTCCCTTATATAACCCATCCATCTTCTCGAAGTCATCAGGAAACCAAATCTTTAAGCATTAGCTCACTTGTGTGTCTGGGTGAGGGCCACTTCCTAAAAACAAACCCTAACTTTCTTTGCAAACTCTGGTTAGTGTCTTATAAGCTTTGATGTGTGCAAATAAACTCATCTCATCCAGTAATACTTTCACCTCATAAGGTTGCTGAAGAATTAAAGTGACCTAATTTTTATAAACTGCCCTAATATAACACCTGGCATAAGGAAGTGCTTAGTAGGTGGTGCTTCCTACTCTTACTGCTATTAATATAATTCTCAGTAAGGTTTATTCACACAAACATTGGTGAGCTGTTAATGTACACACATACAAAAATATATATATTTAGGAGAGCTCTGGACAAGATGAAGGAGTAGGCAGAAATGCTTTGCTTCTTTGCATAACCAAACAAAAAGGGTAACAACCAATTTAAAAATAAAGATCAAACAGAACTGCCAGAAAAACATTTGCATGGAAGTTCAACAGACAAGTACTTAAAAGAAACATTCACCCATACGGTAAGAGGTGGGGAGATGGGCAGTTGGGCAGAGATGTGTAGCAAGGAGGAGACTAGTGCACCACATGGGCAATCCCACATTCATGCACAGACAAGCCAAGGGAAGCAAGAGGAGGGCAAGACAGATCCTGAAACTCTGGGTGTCAGCATGGGAAACAAAACCCCAGGCTGTAAAAAAATCTGTGGGGGTTATGGCAGCAGGAGAAACTGCAGCCTCACAAGAGAGTTTGTTGGAGAGACCCACAGGGTCCTAAAATATATGCAAATCCACCCACATACAAATCAAATCAGCAGGACAGAAAGGGCACAATCTGCTTGTGGGAAGTAAAGGAAATGATGGGAAGTGGGACGAGAGCCCAGCAAGTGGCATTGTTCCCTCTCTGAATCCTGCCTCAGAGCACCACAATGCAGCAAGGAGGGTTGCCTGCCCTGGCAATACCTAAGACTCTGCCCCTTACCACAATATAGGAGCAGCAAGACAAAGAAATATGGCCCAAATGAAAAAACAGATCAAAACTCCAGAAAAAGAACTAAGTGACAAGGAGCTAGACAACCTATCTGATGTAGAGTTCAAAACAATGGAAATCAGGATGCTCACAAAACTGACTGACCTTGGTCACAAAATGAAGGAAGAAATGAGGCCTACATAAAATGAAATTAAGGAAAACATACAGCACACCAACTGTACAGGGAAAGAAACCAGGACTCAAATCAACAGTTTGGACCAGAAGGAAGAAAAAAACATTCAACCAGAACAAAATGAAGAAACAAGAATTTTAAAAAAAAAAATGAGAGGATGCTTAGGAACCTCTGGGGCAACTTTAAGCATTCCAACATCTGAATCATGGGGGTGCCAGAAAGACAAGAGGAAGAGGAAAAAATTGAAAACTTATGTGAAAACATAATGAAGGGAAACTTCCCCAATCTGGCAAAGGAAATAGATGTCCAGGAAGCCCAGAGAGTCCCAAAGAAATTGAACACAAGGAAGCACACAACAAGGCACATCAATAATTACATTAGCCAAGATTAAAGATAAGGAGAGAATCTTAAAAGCTGCAAGAGAAAAGTATACAGTTACCTGCAAAGGAGTTCTGATAAAACTATTAGTTGATTTCTCAAAAGAAACCTTACAGGCAAGAAGGAGCTGGAAAAAAGTATTCAAAGTCAGGAAAGGCAAGGACCTACATCCAAGATTATGCTATCTAGCAAAGCTATCATTTAGAATGGAAGGGCAGATAAAATGCTTCCCAGATAAGGTCAAGTTAAAGGAGTTCACCATCACTAAGCTGTCATTATATGAAATGTTAAAAGGACTTATCTAAGAAAAAGAAGATGATCAGCCCTGGCTGGTGCAGCTCAGGGGATTGAGCACGGGCTGCGAACCAAAGCATCACAGGTTCAATTCCCAGTCAGGGCACATGCCTGGGTTGCAGGCCATGACCCCCAGCAACCACACATTGATGTTTCTCTCTCTCTCTCTTTCTCCCTCCCTTCCCTCTCTAAAAAAAATAAATAAAATCTTTAAAAAGATGATGATCAAAAATATGAACAATAAAATGACAACAAACTTACAACTATCAATATTTGAACCTAAAAAACAAAAACTAAGCAAACAACTAGAACAGAAACAAAATCACAGAAATGGAGATCATATGGAGGGTTATCAGTGGGAAAGGGGAGGGAGAGAATGGGGGGACAAGGTACAGGGAATAAGAAGCATAATAGGCATTTTGTTTGTTTGTTTGTTTTGTTGATTAGGTTCCTGTTAAAAGTGAGATCATATGGTATTTGTCTTTCACCACAAGGCTTATTTCGCTTAGCATAATGCTTTCCAGTTCCAGGCTGACAGTGACCAGAGGGGAGAGGGGAGAGAATTTCAGGGGAAAAGGGGAAGGGTTTGAAGGAACAAGTATAAAGGACACATGGACAAAAACAAGGGGGGGTGGAAACAGGAGGGAGGTGGGGAGGGCTGGGGGTTGGGCTAGGATGGGAGTGAAAGGCAGAAAACTGTACTTGAACAGTAACTAAAATAAAATAATAAAAAATTAAAAACTTATAAAAAGAAGCATAATAGGCAGCCACAAAATAGACAAGGGGAGGTTAAGAATAGTGTAGGAAATGGAGAAGCCAAAGAACTTATAAGTATGACCCATGGACATGAACTATGGGGACAGGGGGAAAGCTGGCGGGTAAGGGGGTGGTAGAGGGTAGAGGGGGATAAGGGAGGGAAAAATATTTGGGACAATTGTAAAAGCATAATCAATAAAATATACTTTAAACATATATTTATATATTTAAAACTACAGTTTCTAAACTGTATAATTGTATATTTATATATAATTACATAATTTATATTTTATTATCCTAAAGATTAAATTAATAAAGTGAAAACATGTTCAATATAATTTATAACTTAAAAATTATAATGCATGTAATTTCCATTTGTATTTTTATAATCAGTTCATTAGTTCATTATTTTAAATTATAATTCATAATATAGAACAAAATAAAATGCTACATGTTTTCTCTGAAAAATCTCACCATAGCACAAAAGCTGACTGGAAATGTGCTGAATTCTCTCAAAGTCAGGGTGAGAAATCACTACTTCAGGGAACAGTTTTTGGAACTCTATTGTGAACAGTGAAGAAGAGAACAGTGTTCTAGAGAAAAGCAAGCCTCTTATTCTTATTCTGAATTTGAGCAAGTCCAACCATCTGTAAAATGCTCTATTGTTCCTGAGTTTCTCAGCCAACTTAAAACTTCAGGTCTTTAACCTGAAGCAGGGAGGAATGGCCTGCATGTACACTTAAGCAAAAATGGTACACCCATAAACTGGGAGAGTGTAAACTATCAGAATGAAAATGTTCCCTTTATATTGATCTCTAAGATACTGTTCAGTGGGAAATGGGAAAGCACAGCTTAGAATGGACAATACGCTACCAGTCAAGCTGACCTAGCTTCATTGAAGTTCTTAAGGACCTGCATTTGAACTATTACTATTAGAAGATGTTAGAAGAGAAGCACTAATTGTCCCTGAAGTAATTTTTTTGCCATTTAAGTAATATGTATGAAGGAATAAAAAGAGGAAAACTTCAAGAATGTTTTTAATTTTCCTTCTAGAAAAATCAAGCATACTGCAGTGGCAGTGTAATCTGGCCAGCCATCATGCTTTCTTTTTACAAACAGTAGGCTGCCTGCACCAGAAGTAAACAGTCTTCAGTTTTCTGGACAGCTTTCTTCCCCTTGGAACATATATCTGAAGTGTTAGATCCCAGCATACAAACTCTGTGGAGCTGATTTACAGGGCTCACTGGGTTTCAGTTTTTATTCTGCTAGGATTCAGTCCAATATTTATTTCATATTTCAGCCTGATTTAGATTTTCAGCAACTTACAAAGCAGTCTACCAAAATAGGGAAGGAAATGAGTCAGGTGGTATGTTACATCAGTGAAACTGGATGGGGGATGAATGCCAATTACAATCTCTATATTTACCAGAATGGACAAGAGTTCCAAAATGAAATCTTCTGTGGGTGCTTCAAACCCCTGTCTTAAATTAAATATTTGCTTCCGAATCTACAGAGAACAGTCAGAGCCTGAAATTCTGGTACTCCAGCAGAAAAGTGTCCCTATTTTAAAAAACTGACATAAGCATATACTGCTATTTGTAATCTTAGAGCAATATTTTTCCTTTTCAGTGAAAATTAAATAGAACTTGCATTATAATAGTACCTCTATTTTTCCTACTGGGTATTTTTAAATAAAGAAATATATATTAGATTTTCAAACTGTGGCATCTGAAAAATCAAAATAATGAGCAAACTTCATGGAATCAATCAAACCTCTTAAACAGAATTCCTACATGAATGCATTATTAAATATATGCTGTATTTCAGGCACTGTGCTAGGTGCTGGGGGTACAGAGGCAAATAAAGTAAACAGTGTGCTTGTTTTCACAAGGCTTATATATTATGTCTGGGGGGAGGAGAAGTCATTCCACAAATAAATTATTTCATAAACTATTTGGTATAGTCATATATACTCTATAATATTTCCTGACTTATGAAGACTTAGTAAGAAAAACTCTATTGAACATAGTGTTGTTTTGTTTTTATTATGTATAAAGTGGCATCCTGTAATGCCACTTGGAATATTTGTGTGAAACCAGTTATTTTATGCTTTCAGTCTCATCGCAATTCTGTAGTCCAATATTGGTTATTGAAATACAAAAATGTAACACATTTCACTGGCCACTGCCTCCAGTCCAAACCACTTAATATCAGTGTACAAACACCCTTCACATTCATCAGCATAAGAAATCCACTGCCCCTGGGAAACCCTCCTGACTACTCAGGTAGGTGTATAAATTGTTGTGTTCCCAGAGTAATTTATAAATGTCTACTACTGTGTTTTTAACATTATACTAGAGTTATTTGTCACCTTCCATAACCTGGGAGGTCTCCTGTACAGAAACCCTATCTCCTTCATGACATCTCACCAGCACCCTCTCTGGTGCTGGTACACTGCAGCCATGACACAGGACTACTGACTGTGTCTAGGACAGAGGGTGAACTGGACACTACAAGACAGCTGTCACTCAGTTCTCCAAGGCTCCACAAGTCACATTCACTGCTCACATTGGAAATGGCTTAAAACTCCTGTCCATCTCAGCTGTCTACCATATATGAAATGACACCTGCCTATTCTCATCTCTGATTTACTGAGGCACACTCAGTTCCAGTTACTGTGGCCACAACCCCGGCTCCATCAGGCAGTGCCTTCCATCGCCTAGTGCAAGGGAATCACACTTGTTCACAGAACACAAGATTTTGTTTCAAAGACAAGCATTTGCAGAAAGATGCTCATGCCCTGGCTGGTGTGTCTCAGTGGATTGAGCACTGGACTGAGAACCAAAGGACTGTGGGTTCGATTCCCCATCAGGCACATGCATGAGTTGAGGGCCAGGTCTCCAGTAGGGGGCTCGTGAGAAGTAAGCATAAACTGATGTTTCCCTCTTTTTCTCCCTCCCTTCCCCTATGTCTTTAAAAAAAAAAAATAAAATCTTTAAAAAAAAGATGCTCAAGCATGAAGCAACTAATAAGCCTTTTTAATGAAACTTTTGGTTCTCTGAGGATGGTAAACATTCCATCTTTGATCTTATAAAGTCATGTCTTTACTTCTCAAGTTGACAATTTACAGTAATTTAAAGAAGTCAACCTAAAAATCCCAAAGGATAAAAGTGGTTAAATAAGTTCTCATTTCTTTATATATTTTGGAGATTAAACCTTTGTCTGAGGTATCACTGGCAAATATGTTTGCCCATATGGTTGGTTCTCTTTTTATTTTAATACCGTTTTCTTTAGCCATGCAGAAGCTTTTTATTTTGATGAGATCCCATTTTTTTATTCTTTATGTCCCGTGCTCAAGGAGACATATCAGTGCAAATGTTGCTGTGTGAAATATCTGAGATTTTCCTGCCTATGTTCTCCTCTAGAACTTGTTTCATGGCTTATATTTAAATCTTTTATCCACCTTGAATTTATTTTTGTATATTGTGTAAGTTGGTGCTCAGGTTTCATTTTTTTGCACATAGCTGTCCAGTTCTCCCAACACCATTTGTTGAAGAGGCTATTGTTACCCCATTTTATGTTGCTGCCCCCATTGTCAAATATTAATTGACCGTAGATACTTGGGTTTATTTCTTGGCTCTCTGTTCTGTTCCATTGGTCCATGTGCCTGTTTTTATAATGGAATTTTATGCAGCAGAAAGAAAGAAGGAGCTCCTACCCTTTGCAACAGCATGGATTCAACTGGAAAGCATTATGCTAAGCGAAATAAGCCAGGCAGTGAAAGACAAATACCACATGATCTCACCTTTAACAGGAACTTAAACAACAAAACAAAGAAACAAGCAAAATATAACCAAAATCACTGAAATAGAGAACAGGCTGACAGTGTCCAGAAGGGAGAGGGGAGGGAATTTCAGGGGAATTTCAGGGGGAAAGGGGAAGGGTTTATAGAAACAAGTAGAAAAGACACATGGACAAAAACTAGGGTTGGGTGGAAATGAGAGGGAGGTGGGGAGGGCTGGGAGTAAAAGATAGAAAATTGTACTTGGACAACAATTAAAATAAAAGAAAAAAATAAGTTCTAATTCATCAAATGATGAACTTTAATACAAACAGTAAAATTACATTTGGGGGGAGTATTTAACAATATTGAAAAATTCTCATATACAATGTTAATGTAAAAAAAGCAGACTACAACAAAAATATGAATTTGATTTTGTTAAATAAGGCTGTATAAAAACAATCAATACACATTTATTTGCACAAAGAAAATAAAGAAGATAAATTATCTCTCTGGGGACTAATTAAATAGATGACTTTGACTTTGTTCTTTATAATTCCCTCTGGTTTTAATATTTCTATTATGACCATGCATTATTTATAGAAATTCTGCTTTTTTCTAAAAGTAAAAAGCGTATCTTCTTAACAGATTTTATAGTGGACTCTACAAAGTAACAATTTCTCTACTATCTTCCACTAATATACGTGTTCTGTTTTGTTAATTGAATTGCATTCATTAAAAACACACATACAAAAGGTAAATAAGCCATTATGGCTCTCTCCACAGTGAATAAAATGAGCTTTTAAGAAATTTAACAGATATAATTATCTAGGATTTTAAACATTAATGGTTACCTTTATAATTATGGATCTCTTCTATTTTATGTTTTTTTTTATTTTCTTTCTTTTTTTAAGAGAAAATTTTTTAAAGATTTTATTTATTTATTTTTAGAGAGGGAAGGGAGGGAGAAAGAGAGAGAGAGAGAAACATCAATGTGCGGTTGCTGGGGGCCATGGCCTGCAACCCCGGCATGTGCCCTGACTGGGAATCAAACTGGTGACCCTTTGGTTCAGAGCCTGCGCTCAATCCACTGAGCTACACCAGTCAGGGCCACATGTTATGTTTTTCATGTCTTGTAACTGTAGTGTGTTTAACCTCTGCTAAAGGGAGGGAAAATAACAATGGAGATTAACAAAATACTTTTACATATAAGGTAATGATGCATTTTAATATGGCAAAACTATACCTCATGTCTGTCAGGAACTTGTAAACTAAAAAAAATAGTAAGTTGAAAACATTCTGGCAAACTTTTTATTCAATTTGCTTTCTACTCCCACTCACACTGAGGGCAACTTTCGTCTCTTTAATTTATGCTATTTGGAAAGAGGCTGCTTAAAGTCCACCAGAGAGATGGGGCCCAAGGTAAGCATCCCACTTTGCCTTCTGTTAAGACTGTCAGCTTTTCTTTCTGATCTTTCTTTGCACTTGAAGAACATAAAATTGATTTTTCCCAGTTGAGCCAAACTAGAGGAGGGGCGATATTTTATTAAGGGATTCTTCATCCTCCCAAAATCAACCCCCTTCTTTATTTATATATAAAGAAAATCTGTCTTTTTGTTCTTGAGAAAATGTTTTCAAAAACTATCACTATAAAAAGTTAATTCAGTTGTACCCAACTACAAATAGAGAAAAGAGAAAAAAGATGATGATGGCAACCGTACTAGCCACCTGAGCAAAGAATAAAGACATGCATTGATTAGCTCTCTCAAGAACAGTTGGCACAAAACTCCACCAAAATGTAAAACACAAGCACCTTGGAGACCAGTTTCACATGACTTTTGTTGTGCCTTAGAAAAAGACCACAGCAGAAAAAACAAACAAAAAACCCCTGCTGTATTGGAGTCATTGAATATTTTCCATTTCAGAAAAACTCATTGTTGGGTTTAAACTTGCTAAACAAAAGGGTATTCATGTCACACAGAAGGCAACTTAATAAGGAGAATCCAAAACGATCCCTCAAATGAGAAGAGTAGGGGTATGATTTTCAATAAAATGATAAGACCCAATCTGCTACAACTCTGAAGGAAAATCATCAGGTAAATTTTAAAGAAGCAAAGTTTAGGAAAGGATAAAAAATAAAAGACAAAATAGCAATATGATTCTTTGATCCGATGTAAGCCTGAGATTTCATAGCAACACAGAAAGGGATAATTGAGAAAGAAAATGAGAAAACAAATGCTTTCCCTCCTGGTCTTAAAGAAAACTGGTGACTTTTTCTTTTAAATAGATTGGGTGGGCTTTTTTAGAAATGTTTTAGGTTCATTACAAAATTGATCAGAAGGCAAAGAGATTTCCCCAAAACACCTTGCCCCAACACATGCATAATGTCTGCCATTATCAACACACCCACTCATGCATTCTATCACCTAGAGTTCACAGATTACATTAGAGCTCATTCTTGAGGATGTACATTTTATGGGTTTGAGCAAATGTATAATGACAAATATACACCATTATACGTATGGTGTATACATACATTATATGTACATCAGTATCATACAGAGTAGTTTCACTGTCCTAAACATCCTCTGCACTCCACATACGCATTTGTCCCTTCCCTTTGACCTCTAACAACCCCGATCTTTTTTACTGTTTTGCCTCCACAGTTTTGCCTTTTCCAGAATGTTATACAGTTGGGATCATACAGTACGTAGCCTTTTCAAATTGGCTTCTTTCACCTACCCATATGCATTTAAATTTCCTTCATGTCTTTTTGTGGCTTGATAGCTCATTTTTTTTGGCTGAAATATTCTTTCTGGATGTTCCACAGTTTATTTATTCATTCACCTACTGAAGAATATCTTGGTTGCTTCCAAGTTTTGGCAATTATGAATAAAGCTGTCTATATGTGTTTTGGGGCTTGGCATTCAATATTATTTCGTACTAGTTTCAGGTCTGACAGTCATATACTTTACAATATGCTGCCCCCAATATTTCCAATATCCACCTTGCGTGCAAGTTTTTTGTGCAGACGAGTGACTTATTTTTTAAAGAAAAGCCATGAATATTTCCTAAACACAAATTTTAAATCCTTAAAATTATCTTACCCCTTTTTTCTGAGAGGCAAACTTTTAAAAACAAGTATTGAAAGGCCTCAAAAACAATTAGAGCTATCTGGAGAAAACATTTCCAGACCTGAGCTAAGATCATTCATGGAAGTTAAAAGTATATTAAGGATATATTTAGGAATGATGATCAGACAGTTGAGCTTTTCAATTATAATCCCCAGTTCTATCTGGAATCCTAAGATTCTCAAGCTCACGAAAGCAAATGCATTCATTCTCTCTTGTCTTGACTCATTTATCGAATCATGTCTTAAAAGATATAATGTAAGTAAAAATCTCAAAATATCCCTGATATTCCAGATCACACTTCTAAACTCTTAAAATTCTAGCACTCTTAGAATTTACTGCTTATTACAACTTTTGTTTATTATAATCAATTTGATACAACTATTTGTGTAGATGACTGTCTCCCCACCTTGACTGTATGTATATATGAAGATCAAGTAGGGCTTAATATTTCTCATCATATTTACTTTCACCAGGAGTTGTGGGGTTAAAGCTGCCACTGATAATTGAGGGAGCAACACTGCTACCCCAATGAGCCCAGAAGGCAAGGCCACCACCCCAGGAAGCTCAGAAAACAGAGTATCACCAAAACAAAGTGGACAACTCTTGAGCCTTAAAATTTAACAGAATTTCCCCTATGTTTTGACTTACCTGGAACCTGTGACACTTTTTCTCATTCTGACTCTGCCTGTACAATGGGATTGCCTGTACTGTGCCTGCCCCACCACTGTATTTTTTTTATATGTTTAACTGTACATTTAAAAAAAATTTGTTTTGAGAGGGGAAGGGAGGGAGAAAGAGAGAGATAGAAACATCAATGTGTGGATGCCTCTCGAGCGCCCCCCGACTGGGAATCTGGCCCACAACCTAGGCATGAGCCCTGACTGGGAATCAGACCTTTGACCTTGGTTTGCAGGCTGGCAATCAATTCACTGAGCCACACCAGCCAGGGCAGTATTTTGTAAGGAAGTAACTTGTCTGGTTCACAAGTTCACAACTGCAGAGGAATCTGCCTCAGGATGGATTCCACTTAGAGCCTCAGTCATGGTGGACTTACATATTCAGATGAGATCTTGGAGTCGATTTTGGAATAGGTTCATACATTTAGGATTGTTGGGATGCGGTAGTATAGTTTTCACACAAGAACATGAATGGCGGACATTCATGTGGGGAGTGGAGACAAGGGGACAGAATGGCAGGGGCTGAATCATGACTTCCCCCTCCCAAATTCATATGTTGAAGGAAGTCCCAGCCTCCAGTTCCACAGAATGTAACCATATTTAGAGCTAAGGTCTTTAAAGATGTGATTATGTTAAAATGAGGTCATTAGGGTTGAGCCCTAATCCATTATAACTGGCGTTCTTCTAAGAAGAGGAACCAGCCCCGGCTGGCCTAGCTCAGTGGATTGAGCTTGGGCTGCGAACCAAAGCATCACGAGTTCGATTCCCAGTCAGGGCACATGCCTGGGTTGCAGGACACAGCCCCCAGCAATGGCACATTGATGTTTCTCTCTTTCTCTCTCTCTCTCTTTCTCCCTCCCTTCCCTCTAAAAATAAATAAATAAAATCTTTTTAAAAATCTTAAAAATAAAGAAGAGGAACCAGAGATGAATGATCACAGAGAAGAGACCATGTGAAGACACAGTGAGATGGCAGCCACCTGCAAGCTATGGAGAGAAGCCTCAGAATGAAGTCAAACTCATTGACACCTTGATCTTATACTTCAAGCCTCAGTGAGAAAATAAATTATTTTTGTTTAAGCCACCCAGTCTGTGGAATTTTATTATGATAGCCCTAGCAAACCAATATTCCTGCAATTTACACATTACACCTGAATTTCTACTGGCTGAGGCTGCATGCCATGCTAGCTCAACTACAAGTGGACATCTGTTCCTTTTCTCAGAGACTGTGTCACAAATTATTTGGCCATTCCTAAAGAGTGGTCTGGGTTTTGCCCTCAACTTCTGGGAAGCAATCTTAGAGAGAGTGGCTTGTTTAGGGCAAGAGCTGTCAGGGACCAGCCACATCCCATAGTTTCAGGGTAAGGGGTGACCATGCCAGAAAAACCTACCATGTGATTTAGGGCAGGGGCTATGAGTAACACATTGTCTGACATCACCACATGGGCAATCAAACAATCATGCGAGCTCCAACAAAAATTCTGAACATTTCACTACGGTGAACTTCCCCGGTTGGCAATATTGTGCATAATGTGTCACATCAATCCTGAGAAGGTAATGTGTCCTGACTGTACAGGGAAATGACAAAGGAGCCTCATGTCTAGAACCATATGCATCTTTTCTCTCAGCTGATTTTAATCTGCATTCTTTCTCTGTAATAAACCATAACCCTGAATAGAATAGCTTTCAGTGAGTTCTATGAGTCCTATTAGCAAACCATGAGAACTGAGAGTGGTTTTTAGAAACCCCCAAACTTGAAGTTGGTGTCAGAAGTGAAGACAGCCTTAGAAACTGTGTCCTCTAACTTTGCAGTTTGGCTAACTTGGGGCAGGGACAAAATTTCAGGTAGCACCATCTCAGTAATACTTCTACTACTACCCAAAACATTTAACCATGATATTCTCCTCAGTGCATCACAGCACAGAATCCTAATTTGCCTGATGGTTACAGGGGTTCTAAACTTAGAGAGATTTTGTCCCTCATAGGATAATTGATGATGTCTAGGCACATTTTTGGTGGTTTAAACTGAGGGTTGCTCTGGCATCTGGAGTGTAGAGGCCAAGGACACTAATAAACATCCTACAATGCCCAGGACAGTCTCCCACAACACAGAATTATCCAACCTGGGTCAAGGATATCAAATTTAAGAAACCCTGCATCAGAGCCTTGATAATGTGGACACCCAGGATCTATGATGACAAGAAGTAGTGACACAGCACCCTAAATTCCAAGGGCCAATACTCAAATGCTAACTTCACAAAACTACTTCTGTTTAACATCAACCAAACTTGCAAACCTCTGACTCTCAATTTCTTCATTTGTAAAATGAAATTAATAATCAAATTTGCTCCATAGGATTGTTCATGGACAAAATAAAATCATATATTAAAATGAGTTGGCAACGTATCTGGATCAAAGTAAGTACTGTTGAATATTTGCTGTACATCACTTCATTTTCCCTGTATCATGAAAACCATTTAAAAAAATTTTTTGCACAGTTTGGAATACTAGTAAAAGCAGGTTCACAGGTCAGTTTTTTCTTGAATTGTTACAGAACTGATGACCCTGGATTTCATAATCTGTAATGTCAATAAATTAAATATTTCTTTTTATGCAAAATTTACCTTCTCCATCCATGACTATTTGTCTCTTTCTTTCCATTATTACCAAACACAGTGGCTTTTTTGATGATCTATTTTCTACAAAGAAAACATTTTTATGACCCATGAGAGTTACTACAGAGACAATGACAGGAAAATAAACCCAGCAATCCAGAGATGACACTGCTAGGCAGTCAGCTGAGCACAACCACCTGTTGAACTCAACCACAGGGTAAGAAAGTCCCTCCCACATGACCATCTCCCAGAAAATTATAAACTGCCCCAAGTTTGAGATCATTCTGTTCACAAACCTGTGCATGCTTTATACCTGAGACCCAGCAAGGTTTAATTTGCTCTTTCTCTGTCTGGGTCTTCCACCTCCTTCCATGCAAAAGTCAAGCCCTCAAACAAAAGACATAACTCTTCCTTCTCAGGCCCCCAAACCTATCATAACACCTGACACACTGTATGTTTTAATTTACATCTCCTGGATGGATGGAAGGACAGATGAACAGATAGCTAAATGAATGAAAAAGCACAACAGCAAATGGAGGAACAAATAAAAGAATGAATAAGTGAATAATTAAAATTGTTCTTTTTTTAGCTTATAAGCAGCAGTACTACCAATTTCTGCTTGAACTTGCACAAAATTAAAATATGTGTGTTCTTACAATATATACATAGGACATAAATGTCCAAGAAGAGAACCTGATTTACAGCCTTACTCTGAACACAGAATAAATGTACAGTTGATTCCTGCCAGTTTCGCTTTCCAGTTTCAGTTATCCATGGTCAACCACGGTCCAAATCTATTAACTGGAAAATTCCAGAAATAAAGAATTCATAAGTTTTAAATTGCACACCATTCTGAGTGACACAATGAAATTTCACGCCATCCTGCCTGGGACATGAATCAGTGTATCCATCCTGTGTACGATCCCCACCCAGTGATCACTTAGTAGCCGTCTCTGTTATCAGACCAACTGCTGTAATATCCCAGTGGTTGTGTTCAAGTCACCCTTATCTTACTTAGTAATGACCCCAAAGTGCAAGGGTAGTGACGCTGGCAATTCATACACAGGGGTAGGCAAAAGTAGATTTATAGCTGTATGTGAACAGTTTATTCTTGTATTATTTTTATTAATAATTGTGCTATTTTCCATACCAACAACTGTAAAGCTACTTTTGTCCCACCCTACATTGCCACACAGAGGCCAGACCATAAAGTGCTTCCTGCAGTGAAAAACTGAGTACAGTACAATAATTTGAAAGACCACATCAACATAACTTTACAGTATATTGTTAATTGTTCCATTATTGTTGTTAATCTCTTACTGTGCTTAATTGATAAGTTAAACTTTATCATAGGTATAAATGTATAGAAAAAAACCACAATAGATAGGGTTCAGTACTATCTGCAGTTTTGAGCATCTACTGAGGGTCTTGGAACATATCCCCCCACAGGTAAGGGAAGATGACTGCACTCTCCCAGTTCTAATGAATGATATAACACAGAGCAGTAAAAACAGGTTTGATTCTTGCTGGGAGTAAGCTCTTGTCCATTTTGAAACACCATGTCACGTACTTCAGGTCCAAAAAGCTAAGAACACAGCAAATGTCATACATAATGGAAAAATCTACTTAATCGGTCTCATTGGGCTAAAATCAAGGGATGAATTCCTTTTTGGAGGTTCTAGGGGAGACTGTGTGTCCTTTGTCATTTAGGTTATTAACAGAATTCAGTTCCTCAGGTTGTGCTACTGAAATCCCTATCTACCTGCTGACTGCCAGCTGAGAGTTGTTTCCAGGTTCTAGAGATAACACACCTTTCCTTGGCTAGTGGCTGGCTGCCTCCATCCATTTTAAAAGCCAGTCACAGAGGGTTGAGTCCCTATCATTCTCAAGTACTTCTTCCTTTTATCTCATCTCCCTGACCTAGCATGGAAAGGGTCTCCACTTTTAAGTACATGTATGATTAAACTGAGCCCACCTAATGATACAGAATACCCTCCACCTCAACATTCAAACCATAATCACATCTGAGAAATTCCTTTGTCACATAAAGAAACACATCACAGGTTCTGGGGATTAGGACATGGGTATCGTTGGGGGTGAAGGGCTGCCTGTGCTAGGCAGCTGCCACATTGTATAAGGATAGGTGTATAATGAATGAAACAGAATTGACAGTCCAAAAATAAACCCTTATACTATACTTACAGTCAGTTCATGTTTGACAAAGGTGTCAAAACAACTTATTAAGGAAAGTATAGTGTTCAAAAAATGATGCTGATACAATTGCAAAAGGTCAAATTAGACCCTCATGTCATACCACATATAAAAATGGACTTAAAATGGTCAATACACTTAAATATAATAGCTAAAAATAAACCTTTTGAAAAACAGGAGAAAATCTTTGAGACCTGGGCAAGGTATACATTTCTTAGATATGATATCTAAAACACAGTATAAAAAAAGAAAAAGTAAGTTGGACCTCATTAAAGTTCTAAACTTTGCACTTCAAGAGGACTATTTGAAAAATGAAATAACCAGCAACAGTCCAGGAGAAAATACTTGTAAAACATATCCACCAAAGGACTTGTCTCTGAATATACAAGTAACACAATCAATAATAAGGAAAAAAATATCCAATCCAAAAGAAAAAACAGACCAAAGGCATGACCAAACAAGTTGCCAAAGAATTCAGATTAATGACTAATAAGTAAAATAGCTACAATATATAAGACAGAAAATAACAAATGTTGGTGTGGATGTAAAAAAATAGGAAAGCCCCTGCATTGCTAATAGGAATGTTAAACAGTGTGCAAATTTGGAAAACAGTTCACTGGTTTCTCAAAAAGTTCATCACAGAGTTACCATATGACCCAGCAATACCAATACTAGGTATCCACCCAAGAAAAATGAAAGCATATGTCCACACAAAGGCTGTCATGTGAATATTCTTAGCAGCATTATTCATAACAACCCTAAATTGGAAATAATCTAAATGTCTACAAACTAATAAAAAGATAGACAAAACAGAGTATTACCCTTTCAATGGAATACTACTAAGCAATGAAAAGGGACAACTCACACACACTGTCAGAAATGAACCTGAAAAACATCATGCTAAGTGACAGAAGTCAGAGACAAAAGGCTTCCTATCACATAACTCCATTTATATGAAATGTTCAGAAAAGACAAACTAAAGGAGACAGAAAGTAGATTAGGGGTTGCCTAGGGCTGGGGTAGGATTGGGCATCAGGGATCCTATTGGGAGAGAAAAACATTCTCAAGATTTATGGTGATGGTTGTACAACTCAACAAAGTTATTGAAAGTCACCAAATTGTACACTTGAAATGGGTAAAATGTATGTGAAATGTTTCTCTACAAAGCTGTTTATAGAAAGAAGGAAAAACAACCAGAAAATCCATGACAAACATCCAAGAATGAAGCATCTGATCTTGGAAAATAATTAAAATTAACACTGAACTTAAAGATACAAAATACTTAATTTCATCCAAACAGATTTGAAGAAAATGAATAATAAAGTCCACTGTCTATTGGGTTCTGAGCAGTTGTTTTCTAGGTCGATGTTGAATTACACTAGAAAACTGGGCTTTTCCCATGAGGCCATACTCTCTTCACATGAAACCCAGAACACCCACAGAGAGCTTGACTCGGAATCAACCTCCATGGACACTGAGCCCTTTGTACCCTGGCTTTCTGCGTGACTACCAAAACTGTGTGTGTACTGTAACTATAAACACAATTATTTACCAATCAACAGAGTGGCAAACACAGGACAGAACTTCTCAACACAGGTCTCCTTGAAAAAATCATAGACAAAAGTCTTTGCTACATGGCAGTTTACAAAGATGTTGTTAATTCATAACCCAGAGACTGTCTTTGAAGGGAAAGACAAATTAAGCTATAGTATGGTTTGTGCAAAGCAAAACTCAAAAACATCTCATGTGGGCCAATAAATAACCTGTATAACTTTTAATAGGAAAAAAAAGGTAGAGTTCAAAAATTTTTCTGATTCATAATTTAACCAAGTTTAAGAAGTGTTTCCCATTCATAAATATCTTGAAACATTCTCTTCTTTAAACAGAAAATAGACAAATTCAGATAAACATATTTAAATTCCCAAAGCACCCTTGAGGGGGGCTGCAATAGTTTGGGGAAATATCAAGAACAACATCTGCCTGAGAAAACTACTCTGCTATGTAAGAAGGAGATGATATCAAAGAAAATAGAAACCTTCTCAGAGAACTTTATTAAGTATCACATTTTCTCCAACTGTTGATTTTAGAGCATTTCAGTTGAGGGTTACTTCCACTCTGTCAAATAAATATAAATATCTCAGACTAGCTGGGTTACACAGAAAAGCATTTTAGATTGAGACAATATTAAATATCAGAGGTTCACTTAATTCACAGCTTAACACTTCTCACTAAAAATTGATAGCAAATTATTCAAATGAAATTTTACTATCAATTTCAAAACAGTGATTAAAAAAAAAGAAAGGAAAACATCTCAAAATGGATCAGTGATCTCAGTGTAAACAACTCAACAGGTTGACCTGGTCCAACTGGAAGGCATAAGTAAAGAATTAAATTCAACTAGGGCAGTTAAGAGTGAAATTCACTTTGTGATATAAATAAGCTATTGAAAAAAGTACAAATTCATAGATAAAATTAAAGAGAAATCATACAAACCCCACGCTGAACTCAAAATAAACAATATAAGTTGTGCTTTTCTGAAATGTTCCATATCATGGGTGAAGTCACAAATGAATGGTTTTTTTAAGAAAACAAGGTATACTCTTCATTACAAAAGAATTGGGGCTCAGAGCACAGTTTGATTAGTAAGTTTAAGTAGACTCATGAGCTAGAAAAAAATTAGACTAGGAAATTAGACTAGATTAGAAAAAAGTGGGAGAATTAGACTAAATAAACAAAGACAAAGAAATATGTTAGAAGAAAATTTGATTTAAATATTAACTTTTCATAGCTACTAAATACTAAATAAAATATTTCTGATTATTGTCGGGGTTTAAAACATAGTGGCATTTCAACCAATAGAGACCTAATAGAAATGTTTTTAAATACCCAGGGCGAATATTTGACAGTCTAGAAAGCTATATCAGAACCTATATTTTATTTGTTGAGTAAATCTTTCTCTTCGAGTGATGGCAGGATGAGAAGAAAGGACAGGAGTATCACCCATCACCAACCAGTTGAAGTGAGATCAGTGAGGGTGGGGGACGACCAGTGATTATTTTATATCTTCCTTTCTCTCAGTGTTTTTGTTTCTGATTTAGTCATATAATAACACTTTAAAATCTTTCCACTTCAAAAAACACCTATGCTTTTCATTAAGATGATTACACATCACAAAATGAATAAGTTGTATAAATTTAATAATATAATCAACACATAATATATATTTCATAACTATATATATATAACTTAAGACCTTATTTCTATATTGAAGAGCTAAAGAAGTTGTGGCAATTAATCAAGAGTAAGGGCTTATGTCTGCTGAAATTATCCAGTTACCTAATAAATATTTAGACAAAACAATGAAAATTTATGTTTTCAAAATGTCTTATACTGGATTATAGTAAATAAGAGCCTATTTTTAAAAAGTGTATGCCAAAGGTATTCTTTATTTGAGGGTGGCATCACAGACTGAGAGGGAGCAGGGTGGCAAGGCAGGTGGACAGTGGGAATACACACAGCATGTGGCCAAGGAGGCTCCTGAGAACATAGCTGTTTAGCTGGTCATGGAGGATGGGAGTTCTCCCCAGGGACAGTGGAGCTGCTGTGTGTGAGAACAATCCATGAGGGAAGAGGACAGGAGTACATGGGGCAGAAAGACAGAGCAAGAAATTTATATGCAACCTTTTTTGGTCTTCTGTCTCCTTTTTCTCACTGGTCAAAGTGTGCCAAAAATTGGTGGGAAAAGCCTGAGCTCAGAGGTTCTGGAGTGGCTCAGCTTGGGTCTCAGGAGACAAAGGGTGCCCATTGGGCATGTGGGGAAAGCTCAAGGGAGCAGCCATGTGAAAGGGGCCAGGAGCACCTGGCCCACCATAAACTTAGATTCACCCAAAATAATTTCTAAGGTTTAATAATATTTTTCCAAAGGTTAAAATGTATATTATGAAATCTTAAAATTTCCTTTTAAAAAGTAATTACAAATTTCAGTATGTTATATGCAATATCAGAATTTATATCCAAATAAAGCTGAAAATAAAATAGATTTCACTTCCTCATTAATAAATCCTTCTAGAATGGAATTTTCAGCAAGATAAAGGGTCCAAGTTCACAATGTATAAATCATGGCAAAATGAAGCAATTATGAGATTAAGAGTATAAGAATTTAGAATGTCAAGTGGTATTAACTTAAGTGAAAAATAAGTTATCTACACCATATTTAACTAAGGCCAGGATCTCACAGAACTTTGTTATTCTGGGATGAAACTTGAAATTGGATGAGTCATAGACTAACACAATATTTCAGAACTACAGTGTTTATTTCTCATTATTAAAAAAAAACTTATCACTCACATTGTATATAATATAAAATCAGGGCAGGGAGGGATCCAAACAAATTTTAATAAGCTTAGTGGAGCTAAATCACAAACCAAGAAAGTTCCAAAGGGGGCTCTGTGGCCTGGCTTCTCTTCCTACCTGATAGGAAAGACTGTTCTGGGAACACAATGCTATTCTAAGTTAGATACTACTCCCCTCAATAGGCCACTTAAAGGATTTCAAAACAAGTCAGCATGTTGTTAGAAAAATAACATTTGAAAAGGGTCTAGGAAATGGAATCCATGTCAATTGCCTACTAGATTACAATGTCATCCTCTGTGTTAGGACTTTTTAAAGTTTGTTTATAAGAGAATGTTGGGGCCCACCCTGCCTGGTTTGAGGAAGCTGTAACCCCCCGTGACTTAGGCTGAGTGAGAGACCTCTGAATCAGGAGCCACTAAGGAGACAAAACTTACTTCCCTGGCATGAATGCTGCCTGTTCTGTGCCTGGCCTCCAATGCTTGATCAGTTAGCCAATGATGGGTAAGATTTCCCATGGGGGAATTATCTAAGACAGGCATGATCACGTGGAGGCCTCAGGGAAGAGACTCGGGGCTGTGGAAATGAAGGGGTGATCAACATCAATCCCTGCCCCTTAGCTTTGTCAAAGCCTGAGTTCTTGTTTTAGTTGTGAGAATTCCAAGTCTCCTGGATGCCTTTATCTCCTCTGTTGACTCAGGCCTGTGGAAATAACTAGGGTGGTGCAGTCCAGACCAGAGTCGGCAGACCCCCTGGGGTAATCAGGCCTGGGACACAGAATATGCAAGATCCTGTGAGATCTGCTTGCTGGAGGATGCTATTAAATTAGAATATGAAGGCACAGGCAGGAAACAAGACTAGCCTTTTAGGTCTTGTAATGATAAAACCCCAAACTCTGCCCAGAATCCCAGCAGGAGTTCTGTCAGACCCTTTGAAAATTACCTATCCCTTTTGATCTTCCCTGCCAGACTGTAATCCACAAACCATGTCTGTATTCTTAATATAAACCTTCTTGGGCAGGAAGACGGGGCGCTCTCCACTAGAGAGTGGCTGTTTCATCCCTATTTCCCCACAGGACTCGGTTGTTCCTGTGTATGTTGTTCTCGTGTTTCAACGAGCATCCACAGCAGGGATGGATACTGCTGGCCTGTATCCTCCATAAGAGAACACATGACATTGAGGATCAAGTGCAATAGGGCCTATTATTCTGCATATTACACATATTTTAGTCACAGGTGTCTGCCAGTGTAACTTTACAACTTTAAAATATCAAGGCAGTGAAAGAGTCAGCATAAAGAAAAAAAAGAAAGAAAGAAATAGATACAAAAAATATATACAAAAGAAAATATACTCTGGAAAATCTCAATGCAGTAGATATTTTTGTCCAACCTTATATTACTTAATCCTTATTTAATTCCACCACTACTATATGAATATATTCCAAGACTTTAAAAAAATCAAACTTTATATAAAGAACACAAAGTCAATATCCCTCACTATTTTTGTTGGTTTCAGCATATTCAGCATGAGCAGAATAAAGAAAGCAGGTATGAACACCTTTGGTGTGTCAGTGACTCGCATCACAGGCAGACCCAGTCACCTAAAGCTGAGCTAACGGCCAGACTTCCCTAACAGAATCACAGTGCTCCTGTTCAGTTCAGTTCAGTTCAGTGAGTGGTTCAGACCACTCACACTGCAAGCAAACATGGGTGCTGTAGAAATCTGCTTAAAAATCCCACTGCACAGAGCTATGCTAAGGGTTCAATGAAATAATGAATAATACAAGTGGGACATACTGCTCCTGTCACTGGGATGGGGACCAGTCTGGAGCAGTAGCTTTCCCCTCAGGATATCAAAGGAGAGAGCACTCTTTTTATAATGTAAATACCACAATTTTAGTGAAAAATCTAAACCATCAGGTAATTTATCTGATATAATGGTCTATAGTGGGTTAAATGCTGGTTCCCCAAGACATGTCCACCCAGAACCTGTTACTATGACCTTATTTGGAAAAAGGGTCTTTGTACTAAGTTAAGGATCTTCAAATGAGACTATCCTGGGTTGTGCAAGTAGACCCTAAATCCATTGACATGTGTCCATATAAGAGAAAGGCACCGGGAAATTAGAGGCACAGAGAAATGGAAGTGAAGCAGTGTGAAGACAGAGGCAAAACCTGAGAGATGCACAGAAAATCACAAAGACTATGAACTGCTGACAGCCACCAGCCACCAGGGCAGAGGCCAGACCAGATCTTCCCTCAGGGCCTCCAGAAGAAACCAACCCTACAACATCTGCATGTCAGACTTCTTTGCCAGAACTGTGAGAGAATCCACTTCAGTCGTTTTGTGATTATTTGTCTTATTATAGAATTAGGAATAATAATAATGTGTCCCAGAGCACTTACCACTAAAATGTGTTCTCATTTCACTGTATGAACTCAAAGGAAGTGATGTTCAAGAAAGTATTTAATATAATGGCTGGCATATGAAAGACCCTCAATAAAAGTTAGCTTTCCATCTACCTCCACCTGCTCTCATCCAGCCAGGTGCTTCAATGCAGGGCTCCCAAACCATCCACTGAGATAAGACTAACCATTCACCAAGAGGGAAATATATAAAGTCTTCCTGGCCAGGACTATACAGGTCAGGCCCTTCCCATAACCAGAGGCAACTGTGCCATCTTTTCTTATTCATTTCTAGTCTATTACTTCCTACAGAGCTTCTCCATTAACCACTGCTTAAACTTTTGGCTTCCCAAATTGACCCAACCTCTATACTTTCAGCTCCTAATTGTCTGCATTTCTGTATTTGGCCCACAAATTGACTGGACTTTATTGTTTTCCTTCAAAAGCAATAGAACCCTTACTTTTTCAACTATTTTATAGTTAAGAGTTTTTATTTTCCTGAAATTTCATTTCATCCTCACCACCCCCTATGAGGCAGACTATTTTATTAATATTACATAGAAGTAAGGAGATTTGAGAGGTATTATAATTTCTCCAAGTTACAAAGGCACAAAAAGCAGGGATGGAAAAAAATTGTGATCATTGCCCTTAAATCCATGTGTTCTTTAGCCTTCAACTATATTATACAGACACACCATTTGTTTAAAAAAAAAGCCAGTAAATATCCAATGCAAATGAATTAAATGTGGACCCTTAAAAATGAAAAAAAATTAAAAGAATAAATTTTCCAGAATAGCATAAAATATGCTGGATAAAGACAAGAGATTGCACAAGACAGAGCAGACCCCAATACATTAAGAATTTCATGATTCCCAGTCAGGGTACATGCCTGGGTTGCAAGCCATGACCCCCAGCAACTGCACATTGATGTTTCTCTCTCTCTCTCTTTCTCCCTCCCTTCCCTCTCTAAAAATAAATAAAATCTTTAAAAAAAAAGAATTTCAGGGAGGAGGGGGAATATGAGGAGAAAAAACACTGGGACAATTGTAATAGCATAATCAATAAAATATACTTGAAAAAATAAATAAAATAAAATTGAAATTAAAAAAAAAAGATTTAGGTCAAAAGTCCAGCAGAACATACAAGGAAGCAAACAGAATCAGTCATGGAAGCAATAACATCTAATTTTTAAAAACAAATATTGGACAAATGCCTACAGATGAGGATCAGAAACATTCACACAGACAACAAACTAAAATTTCTTTCACCAAAGAAGAAGTCATTGAATATAATATTTGTGTAGAAGTTTACATGATATTTTGTGCACTGCCTACAATATAAAGGAGGCCATCTATGTCCTCAATGTACTTACAATTTAAACTCACAGGTACAGAGTTACAACAGGGAACATACAGCTGGGTCGCAGATAATATAAACACTAAAGAATAGCACTGTTTGCAATATTATGTCTCTACCAGAATTAGTAGTAGTCTCTAAGAAACAGTGAACATGCTGGTAAAAATGCAAGTGAATGACCACATACAACTTCAGAGCAGCTGTAGGGAAACAAACACATTACCTCTAAGAAAGATTCAGTCATCCACTCGGATTAAGTGTGTACACTGGTATAGCTTCTCACAGGCAGTGATGAGCAAAGGACTCTCAAAAGTCATGTACCAGCAATTCCACACCTATAGCACTGATCACCTAAGCAAACAAGGATGTTCATGGCAGGGTTGTGTATAACAGAGAAAACAATGCATCCTAAATGTCTAAGAAAACAGGATTGGTCAAATAAGGTAGTGATTCTGTGTATATTTATAGTATAGAGTTCTATTCCTTGATGAGATGGCTGTGTGATGTCGGCTCCCAACTACAAGGGGGACCCCCAAAAATTGGACTTATCTTCTGGAGGGCTAGCCTCTTGCAGTACAGGCTTCCTCTGCTAAGTGAGTGTTATAGGAATCCATCTGTATCAGTGTACCAGCCTGCATTGTTGTGAGAGGCTGCCTTCAGCTTCAGTGAATTTTTCTTGAAGACTCTATCAACCCATTTGCCCTGAGTGCATGATGGGTGATTTACGAGCACACCTGCCCACACAGCACTGGATATTCAGCAGTTTTTGACCAAAAATGGCAAGACCCGGGTACCCCTCCCTCCCTATTAACCCGATCTTGACCCAAGAGACTTTTTGTTTGTTTGTTTTCTCTGATGAAAAACGTCCTCAAAGGAAATGTTTTGCAGATGTGGAAGAGATGAAACAAAAAATAGCAAAGCTAAAAGGCAACAAAATTGCTGAGTTCAAGAAACATTTTGAGCAGTGGAAAAAAATGTCTCTACAGGTGTATCACATCAAATGGAAAGTACTATGAAGGTGACTGAAGTTTTAACATGTAATGTTGGGGACCACCCTGCCTGGTCTCAGGAAGCTGTAACCCCCCCGTGACTTAGGCTAAGTGAGAGACCTCTGGACCAGGACCCACTGAAGGAGACAAAACTTATTTCCCTGGCATGAATACTGCCTGTTCATATGCCTCATTCCTTTTCCTGCTTGAATGGCAGTCAATGACAGGTAACAATTCTCTTGGATAGAGAATGAATCTAAGACAGACGCGTTCATGAAGGAAAGACAGGGACAAGACTCACGGGGCTATGGAAATGAAGGGGTGATAGACATCAACCCCTGCCTGCTTTGGCTTTGTCAAAGCCTGAGTCTTTGTTCTTGGAAGTGAGAAATCCAAGTCTCCTGGCTGTCTCTGCTCCTGCCCTTCTCAGGCCTGCAGGGGCGAAACAGCCCAGACCAGAAACGGCGGACCCCCAGGTAATCAGGCCTGAGACATAGAATATGCAAGATCCTGTAAGATCTGTTTGCTGGAGAATGTTATTAACTTGGAATTTGAAAGGCACAGACAAGAAACCAAAACTGCCCTTTGAGCCCTGTTAGATAAAACCCCAATCTCTGCCCAGAATCACAGAGGGGGTTCTGTTTGCACCTTTGTAAGTCACCTACTTCTTTTGATCTTTTCTGCCAGACTTTGAATCCACAAACTAAGTCTGTTTTCTCAATAAAAATCTGCTTGGGTATGGGCACAAGGTGCTCCCCACAAGAGGGAGTGGCCATGGCACCCTCCAGGAGAGAGGGTGGCCAAGGCGCTCCCCACATGAGGAGTGGCCCTTCTGTTCCTATTCCCCCACAGGACCTGGTTGTCTCTGTGTATGTTTTTAGCATGTTTCGACGAGCATCCGCAGCCGAGATAGATACTGCAGGACGGTATCCTCCACAATGTAAGAATAAATAAATACACTTATAAGCACTTACATATAAGTCTCAATGGCCATAAACCAAGCTCCCAACAATGGAAGTCACTGTGTGGAATGATTCCAGTTCAACTTTTTTTGGTTAATTGAAAAAAAGAATAATAAAAAATTAATTAAAAGATAATAAAAGACACATCCTCAAAGGGACTATATTTATTCTTTCACCCAATGTTTGCCGAGTGCCTCCTCAGAGGACTGTGAAAGACATACAAAGACTGGCCACACCTCTGACTCCAGAAATGAAGCCTGAGATCCTAGATCACCAGTGGAGACATTTCCTTGGTTAAATATTAATATTACTCCAACTTACAGGATGAGAATATTATCCATGGGTCACAAAATTTGGAACTGGTTCATCTTCTAAAACTTACCATTGGTCAGTTCTGAACACAATTGAGCTGAACATTATGGAATGTCAATCATAATTCCACAACTGAGTTGTCAGGAAGAAAAATATCTACATTTGGAAATGTCAAGTGTAATCCAATAAATGTCAAATAAAATTGAGCTGTTTGTAGGACCTTATGGGTATGTGAATGGGAAGCCTGGGCAAGACTGTCTGAAAATGAGACCTCATGTGTTCAATTGAGTTTGTGTTCCTGAAATCAAGGATTCTCGCCCCCTCCCCACCCCGATGGGAGCCTGCACAGTAAGCCATGCTAACTTTCTCTCAAGAGTACTTTATCCTATAACTACTTGGCTGCCCAGTCACTTTTCTAATAAACAATTTTCTCACACATATCTCTGCACAGTGATATGGGGGGCATTACAAAGGCCTATAATTGTTGCCATTAACATATTCTTCAGACAGTTCCATGGGAGTCTTTTCTCAGGAGATACAGCAAACTCCAAAGATACATCCAAGTCAGTAAGGCACAAGACCAAAAGTGCTTAGGACATGGCAGTTTCCATCATGTTGAATAAGATCTTGGTGACCAGATGTAAAACACAAATATCTGTGGTCAGCTTAATATATTTTTCTCTGCTCCATTTGTTTATCAAAAGAAAGTCACAAGTGACTTTCTCTGGACACTCATTCTTTCTCTAAGCAGAGGTGTCAAACTCATTTTCACCGGGGGCCACATCAGCCTCACAGTTACCTTCAAAGGGCTGAATGTAATTTCAACTCCTTAACCGTCAAGGAGTAGTTACATTTATACAGCCCTAAAATTATTTTGGACCTCTGAAGGCAACCACAAGGCTGATGTGGCCCCCAGTGAGAATGAGTTTGACACCCCTGCTCTAAGAGATAACATGTTAAGCATTTTTAAAAGAGGAGGGCTGCTGTGGCTCAGTGGACTGAGTCCTGACTGACCTGCAAACCAAAGCTCACAGGTTCAATTCCTAGTTAGGGCATGTGCCTGGGTTGCAGGCCAAGTCCCCAGTAGGGGCCGTGTGAAAGGCAACCACACATTGATGTTATCCTCCCTCTCTTTCTCCCTCCCTTCTCCTCTCTCTAAAAATAAATAAATAAAAATCTAAAAGGAAAAAACAAAAGAGGTGGGCATGCAATAAAATGCTGGTTATGATTCCTTGTTTTAATGCAACTAATATTTACTGAGCAATTTCCTGTGCCAAGGTCCTCTGCACTAGGGATGCAATGGTAAACAATGAGCCCTGAACTTTTGGAAGCGCAAAATCAAGTTAAGAAAACAGATGAGAAGCTAAGACAAAACAGCATATACTGGGTAAAGGGCCTGGAGTGGCAGTGTCTCACAGGGATACCTAACTTGAACATGGAAGGTCAGAGAAGTTTCTTAAAGTATTAAAGTACAAAGGGAGAGAAGAATAACACATCCGGGCCCTGGCTTGGTGGCTCAATTGGTTGGAGCATTCTCCTGTGCACCAAAAGGTCAGGGGTTTGGTTCCTGGTCAGGGCATACGCCTAGGTTGTGGGTTCTGTCCCCAGTCGGGGCATGTAGAGGAGGCAATACATCGATGTTCTTGCTCACATCGGCGAATCTCTTTCTCTCTTTCTCTCTGTCTGTCTGTCTCTCTCAAAATCACTGGACATATCCTCAGATAAGGATTTTTAAAAAGGAAGGGGGGAAAGAAGCAGGGGAGGGAGGAAAGGAGGGAGGGAGGGAGGGAGATAACGTATATCCAAATACCTAAAAGTATTAAAGAAGCTAATGGGATTCAGACTAGTAAGGATATCATCAATATGGTATTCAAGATGTTGGAATAGTGAATAAATGAGTTAGCAATTAGCTTCAAAAACTTGGAGAACTGAATATTACTTACAATACCCAAATTAGGAAGGCAGATTAGGAAGTCTGCTCATCTCTCAGGTCAAATTGAACCAAGTATGTCCTATGTCCTTAACACCTGATAGTAACTACTAGGAGTGTTTTGCAATGTGTATGATATTTCATTACAACACACATATATTTGTGTGAAATGACATTCTCCACCCTCAAAGCCACATTTCTTTATAGGACACACTATGTTTCTCCCGTAAGACTCTCAGTCTATTCTTTTTGATGTTCGTTTTCCTCTGTCAAACTTACATCAACTTCAACTGTAACTAGTCTGTCTCAGAGTGGTAAGTGGCAGTTGTTTATTTACATGCATCGATAAAAGGGAAAGTATCTTACAGCCCCTTTCTTTTACCACTGAGTCAACTGCACATCCCACCTCCTCTTCTGTGGACTCAGATTCCATCTGAGACTGACCAGTGGTCTTGGAATGTTCAATCAACAAGAGATCCAAAATGTTACCATCACCTTCTACCATGCCACCTCCCCCATGCTACTTCCAGAAGGTCCAACCATCTCCAGATGCCTGTCATCCATGGCTCTGTCCTGATTCCAACTCACACAGGGAGACTTTGGTTAAGCCACCACCATTACTTGTCTTGCCTTCTAACTGTTATCCCTGCTTCTGCCCTTGGCCCCTCCATGGCCTGGTTTCAGCAAAGCCAGAAGATCCTTTCCAAATATGTCACTGCTCTGCTCAAAACCACTGCAGAGTTTCATAAAGTGGCAATTTACCATGTAACCCAGCAATTCCATCCTAGGGATGTACTCTATTAGTTTTCTTCTTATATAACAGATTACAATAAACTTAACGGTTTAAAACAACACTCATTAATTATATCAGTGTTTATAGATCTGAGGTCTGCATGATGGGACTGGATTCTTTGCTTAGGGTCCCACCAAACTAAAAGCAAGTTTATCAGGACTGTAACACTCATTTGGGGCTCAGGATCATCTTTCAACGCTAACTAGTTATTGGCAGAATTCAGTTCCTTACAGCTTTTGGATTGAGGTCTTCATTTTCTTAACACACAGTAACCTTAATTGTATCTGCAAAGTCCTTTTTGCCAGTAACATCACATATTCATAGGTGCATCCCCTACAGGGGTGGAGGTCATGGGGCTAGAATTCTGCCTACCATAAAACTCTAGAGAAACAAAGAACATATTCGACACAAAGATTTACACATAAATGTTCACAACAGAACCAAAACAGGCAAAAAATCCAAAACAACCTCAAAGTCCACCAGTTGGAAATGAATAGACAAAATGTGCTACATCTATACAATGGAATACTCTTCAGAAACAAGAACAAACTACTAATACATTTGGCAACACGAATGAACCTTAGAAACATCATATTAAATGAGATATGTACTTCTACTAAGAAGCCAGAAACAAGAGACTATATGTTTCATAATATAATTTACATAAAAAGCAAATCTACAGGAACAGCAAGTAAATAAATGGTTGTCTGTGGGGGTTATAATGGGATTAATAGTAAATACATATGACAGATCTTACTGGAGTATAAAAATGTTCTAAAACTGGACTATGATGATGTTTGCATAACTTGGTATACTTATTACCAGAAGTCATTGAACCAGCTGTACATTTGAAATGGGTAAATTCTATATGTAAAATGATGCAAATAAACTTATTTAAATACTTCAACATTAAAATTAAATAGAAACACTGCAAAGTGGTTACTCATGTTGTGCAAATTTCAAGTCAGTACCCCCCTATTACTTACAAAGTCCTAAGGATTTGCCTTCCCCATACCCATGACCTCACTTTATACTGTGCTTTCTCTTTCCAATATGCCTGTTCCCAACCTACTGACCTCCTTAACAGCTTGAGTACTCCAACACACTCCAATTTATCTTGTCAACATAACCCTTACAATTAACCTATCACTGCTTTAGACCCAGCTCTCTTGAACCAGTTCTGAATTCAACATGGTCCTGACTATTGGAAGATCATGGAGAGGATGCTCAGTGCCTCCTCTGCTCCCCTTTGCTCTCTTACAGGCTAAGGGAACATACAATGAAAAAGGACCACACTGTGAAAATCATAGCAGTTGAGCATGGTAATACTTAAGAGAACAGGCAGATGACTTTCTTTGGAACAAAAGTACTCCATCATCTGTCTCTAGCTGCCACTAGGTGCCACACTGAGCCACAGGAATGTAACAGCTGACTCTACCAGGAATGCACAAATCACTGTCCTACTGAACTGCTTTCTCCCTGCAGCCACTCCATATCTTGTCAAACTAGTCCAGTTTACTTCAGTTATTTCCATGATGGAATTTCCTCAACATTTGCAAAATAATGGCAATATCAACCAACTAAGATCCTAAAATAAAAAGGAAACACCTCCACTTCATCAGAATCACTTACACAATGAAATTCACTTCCATGTAATTCCAAAAGAAACCATTATTTCCACTTTTTACACCACGTTTTTTTCTTCTTTTTGTAGTGAGAATAGTGCATCCTCCCTGTAACCATCAATGACTTTCCTGGAGACTGTAGCTCTGACGATGGCGGTGGTGGTGGGGACTCTTTCTTTATTCCTGCCTAATCTCTCATCCAAGTCAAGGACAGAAGCTTAGGAGTTCCAAGAACGTCACCAGTTAACCTCACAAAACTATTGTACAGTTTCTCAACCAGCCTCTACAACAACCTAGATTGCATGGGAAAGGAATTTCCTTTTGCAAATGAAATAAAGAGCTGTTATCAGTGAATAATGAGATTCACTGATTTTTGAGAGATCAGAAACAAGCAAACTCTGCAGCAGATCCAATATGCCAATCTCAGACCTCAGGCACAAAATTAATCTACCTTCCCCAATTGGACTGATACCCATGACTCCATGGGGTATTTTAAATTTTATTTTAATGAATATTTTGAAGAAAATAAGGATGTCTCTGGCTCTCCTACTTTTTATTATGCTCTGTCAGATAACCTTTTCAAATGCTCTGGAACATGTTCTGGGGCTTTTCCTTTTTTTTTTTTTTTTTTTTGGTTTAAAGGCAATACACGCTAAGATGGGCACAGGTTAAAATCCCAAATCTGACATTCACTAGCTTCAGAGACAAGTAACTTGCCTAAGGTCACAAAACTAGTAAGTGACAGGAGAGGGGTCTGAACCAAGACAGTCTGCTTCCAGGATCTAGGGGATTAGTCACTATTCTAAGTCCCTATCATTCACTATTATAGTACCTTCTACCCTTACCACCAACACCATCCTCCTCATCATCATCACTACCAGAGAGCCATATTATAGACCTAATTAAACTGTTTTTTAAAATTAAGTCTTGAACTCTGAAAAGCCACACTCAGCAAATGCCACTCAATAGTCACCGCATTCATTTATTTTTCTAATGCTAATCCAGTAAAGTAGAGAAGAAAATGTCACAAAGCTCATTTTGCAGATTGGGGGACTGAACTAAAAATTATTCAGTCTCCCAGCATCACCTGGCAACTGAGAGGCAGAGAGAGAACTGATGAAGCTTGACTCTATTTGCCCAGCATTAAGTCACCTTAAAAATATTTAAGCTTCCCATGTGAAAATAAGTAGGACTGTTTCCAGCCACCTGATATACCTGGAAAAAAACAAGGGCAGGCTGACTTGCTAAGCACATTGGAATAAATAAAGTATTAGGACATGAGTAAGGGCCTATCATAAAGAATTTATGTGTCACAATCAGCATAATAACTGTGGCATTTCTTATTGTTTTGCATTCAGCCTAGGTAACTCAGTGACTGTAAAAGTGTCAGATGAACTGGAAAAAGAGCTGACATCTCTTGCAGGAGTTGAGAATATCTGAGAAGGATCCTAACAAAGTGTAGTGACAGCAAGAACAAGGGCAGGATTTAAAAAGCAACTTACCACTTAATTTTTATGTTTAACTTTTATATTAAAAAGACAGCAAAAACAAATTGAGATGGCTCTGGAAAACAATTCAATAAATATTTTCTTAACTGAACAGTTAATATTACTAAAAAAGAAACTCTGTCCAAAGCAAAATGAATGTCAAATGGGCCACTGATGCCTACAGAGCTCATTCTATCACTCACTGGCAAATATTTTTACCTATTTCAAAACAGACTAGAAAAAAATGACTTTTAAAGATTCCACTGGACCATCAGAAAGGCCCTAAAAAACTCCAGAGCTTTATAGTATTTTCCTAAAAGTCTGCTACATGCACATTTCCCAACACTTCACTAAAACAAACCTCTTAAAATTAATAAATTACCTGTCAAATCCCATAAAAACAGATGGTCACTTGAAATAGCAGAAAATGTTATCATTTAGTTTTACACAGCTGTTTAGTCTAGGAACAGGTACTTCATTTTCCATAACATACAATAAAGCTTGTCTAAGATTTCTTATATTATGCATAAAAATAAAAACTTCATGCAGCTGCTTTTGTGTTACACATCTGGTAATTGTTGAGGAAACATCTTTAATAGTAAAAAAGATATTATAATAAATAAAACTTAAAATTAGCCTTTGTTTTCTCTTAATTATCAAGCAACTTCAAAATGATTTGCTATTAAAAGACTTAAAGTTGTTGAGTGATCCTAAATTGAGGTATTCTATTATGCTATTTAACACAATTAAGAATTTATTAGCAATCACTTATTAGTGAGAAAGTATACATAGCTGAATATCTGATGCCACAATTGTTTCTTCCTGTTACTTCTTTCAAGATGTTTTTTACAAATTCTATCAGAAATCTGACACTTGAAACAATAAGTCAACAAAACATTAGTGTCACACATTTGAAATGAGATTTTGATTTGTTAGTCTCCAACACATTATTTACATTACTATAAATCATGTGAAGATGACATTGGCACCTAAGAATAATTATGAAATAACCAACACCAAGAGCATGCCTCTTATGCTTAGAGCTCTCTTGGTTCTTTATTTTTAGCAAAGAACATAAAACTTGATAGCTAAATATATGGCTACCTTTTTTCACATTACTTGCCAGAAACATCAATGTTTAACTCTTCAAAATGTCCACAAAATATATGTGTTACATTCCACTATTGTAAGAGTGAGGGAATTTGTATGGTAGGGGATTCATTTGGTATTGGCAAAATAATTAAAATTTTGACAAGCCACACAGAGTTAACTATTAGCTAATGAATTGTACCAGGAAGTTTTAGTATCACTCCCCTGTTTAACATCTTCCAAAGGATCCTACTGAACACAAACCAAATCCTTTGAGCATACAACATACCAGTGACCTCCCAAACCCTTCCTTCTCTCCAACCTCACTCCCTTCCACTCCCTGACCACCTACACCCAAACCTCTGTCTGACCCGCTTCCCTTAGATCTTCTTGCAACTGTTCAGCATTCACATCACAAATGTCATTTCCACATAAAAGCCTTCCTTGACCATTAGCCCCTTCCCTACCCTTCCATCACTAGCTCCCTATCATCTTTCATTTTCTTCACAGCATTGGTAACCTTTGGACATTATTTTGTAATTGTTTACATGTTTATTTTTCAGTCTTCTCCCAGTAGAATTTAAGTTCTTCTATCTTGTTCACAGCTACAACTCCAGCACCAATAACCTACATATAATAAATGCATACTGAATGAAGGAATTAACATTATTTTCCACCAAACTGACTAATAATGTGATTGAAGTAGCCAAACAATCCATTTGGATCCAACTTGTATCTCGGATACCCCACTCACTACAGCCATCGCAATCAGTCTTAATCACAGGACGGAGTGAAGAATCTGTGAGGCCCAGGGGATGTGCCTAGAGCCCATCCCCTTGAAGCTTCTGCCCAAATGGGCTCCAATGGGCCTCTTCCTAAAATCTGAACTTACATGGGAAAAACATGGTACCTCCTCAGTGCAGTCTGAGGCTGAAATGCTGGCCAAAATGTGGCTATTTGCAGAAAAGGTAGATGATCTGGACATGAGCGACACGAGGCACCTAACTATACAGGATGGGCCAGGTTGAGGAGAGGAATGACACAGGTAGTTGGTAATCCCTATGATGCACATTCTCTTACAAAACTCCAGAGAGCACAGGAATGTAGACTTAATTTAATTAATTAAGACTTAATTTAATGTAGACTTTAAATCAGGACTCCCAGGTCTTTCTGAAGATATGTTTATCAAGGTAAAACAATTTATGCCATTTTGGATACCTGTATTTTAGTCTATTTGATACACTGTTACCTTGATTTATTAACTCTGTATTTGGAACTTGGGCCTTTGTACCCTTGCCCCTGGTCCTGCAAATGTTGTGGTGGACCCATCTACCACTGGGATACTTAATCAAGCCTCTTGAGTTCTTCCAGCCTGTTTCCTCAATGGAGAAAGAAATAATTCCTGTCCTCCAACACCTCATACCATGTGAAGAAAAATGAGATCATAATACATAAAAATCTATAAAAAGCATACTTTAAAAATATTTGTATTTTGTTCTTCCTTACCTGCCACCCTATATACTCCAGTAAGCAAGGACCATGGTAATTTCCACTGCCAATTTCAAAGGTACAACAGCTTCTAACAAACTTTTGAGGTGGATAGTGTTTTGCCTCATTTCATTTTTTTTTCAGAGTATTAAGTATTCACAAATTATTTCTTTATCCTGCCAGAAGTCTCATATCCTTCCAGAAGGAAAAAATATCAAAACTGCCTAAGAGTTCAGACATTCAAAGAAGAAGAAAATGTTGAAAAAGTAACTTCTAGATTTATAGTTATTTATAGTAATAGAGGCATGCCAACTAAAAAATACCTCTTCCACTATTTAGCACACTGACTACAGCCCAGTTTTCCAGGAAAAGCACACAACATACACCAGTGTGTGCATTTACTAACCTCTAATCAGTGGCTGGAATGACTAGCACATGATGCAATCAGATCTCTCAGGTTGCCGACCCATCCCAGAAAAAGGAAGATCTCAGAGATTTAATAAATCAAGAGCACAAAGAGAACACATTTTTAAAAAGCTAGGACAAATAAAGAGAAACTCAAAAAGTTGAAGATGGCAGAGGAATAAGCTGGCAAGAGGACAGTAAACATTAAAATGGACTCAGGCCAACACAGAACAAGAGAAAGTGAAATAGGATTTTGTTTGAGATTCAAAAAGACTGCACTTCAGATGATCAAAACCCTTTTACATGACACATTAAACACATCAAGTCGAGTACAATGACCACTGCAGAAAAATCACAAATCACCAAAAAATAATGAAAATCTCTATCAAAGCACCCTTTAGAGTTCATCAACACATAAACTTTATAATTTCCTATATACGCAGACAGTTTTGTCCCATCTCTCAGGTCTACAAGTCAAGTAAATTCAGCAGGAAACTTACCTGTAAATAATAAGTACAATTATAATTAAAACAGCTAACAATCACTAAGTGTAGTTATCTGATTATAAAAAATGAGTTATTACAAGAATGAGGAGACTCACAGCAAATCTCTGATGCAAGAAATGTTACTCCCTTTTTAGATGGGGAAACTAAAGCACAGAGGGATTAAGTACTTGCCCAAGACCCCACGCCATAAAATTAGAAGAAAAATACCTGAGTAACTCTGGCTTATAGAGGCAGCCAACACAAAAATCCAGAGAGGTAACAGAATCAAGAGCTATGAGAAACCTGACACTTTATCTGCCATGTCTCCCATAAATATATGCTTATTACCACTATGTACAAGGGTGCAAAGCACAGTGAATTTAAAAAAAAAATGAAGCCAATATGAAACCAGGCCTGGAAACTCATGGTCTTGGTGGGAAAGGAAGAACTTATTGATAGGATCCTACACAGGGCTTTCACATACAATCTCATTTGATCCTCACAAAATCCCTAAACTGTTATTCCCAGTTCACAGAACCCAAATATGCCAAGCAAGTCATTCAGAGTCACAAAAGTATTCAGTGGCATTGTCCACATGTAAACTGGTATTAATTCAATGTTAACCCACTCAGCATCCCCTAATTGTCTGGGGAACAGGTTCTCCTTGTCATTCAAAATACTAAACTACAAAGGTAGATAAAAAGAAATCAGCAGTATCTAATCACAATCATACACAGTGTTTGACCCCACACCTAAAAAGTGTGGAGAGGAATGACTGAACACAAAACCACAGCTCAGATTCAGACCTATTTAAATATTCTTTCCACCACACCAATATAGTCACTCAAGATACTACTATACAGGAAATTCATGTTGTAAATGTAAAATGTCTATCACAATAGGTTCAGCCCCTGGCAAATTAGAATAAAGATAATTGGACCCATTTTCCAATAGTCATGGCTTTCTTGGTCACTATAGAAACAAAGTCCTTTGGTCAGCTGGGGTACCTTTGTAGGCTATTATGAAAATTAACTTTATTAGTGTCAATCACTTTTCTGATACAATCTGTTTATGTTATTCTAAGACTAGATCTATATATAGCAATCTCCACATTTATTCCATTGATTTCTTGGCATGGTTTCAAAGAGAAATACAATATATTGTGAACTATCATACAGAAAGTATTTGTAAGTACTGGTTTATTATAATATTCTTGTAATAATTATTATAATTTTCTATTCTACTCTATAGGTTATTTAGATCATCATATTCTAGCAAACTGCATAGTCACTTGGTCTAACGTACTCTCAATTAATTTCTTCATCTACATTCCATAAATCAGTAAGTCCCATGGGCCCTACCTCCAAAAGATATCCCCAAAATATATATATATCCACTTCTCTCCAGTTCCTCTGCTACCCTCATCATCTAACCACCACCTTCTCTGTTAGATGATCACGGCAATAGCCTATCTCTTCCTGCAGCCTGTTAATCCATTCATCACAGGAAAATTCATAATAGGGAACAACACATCCTGGTTTGGCTGAGACTTAAATTCTTATAGCTTTGGTTGATAAATATCTAACCACCTTAGTCTGATGAATTCTGACTGGATACTCAGTTTCCCAACCTAGAAAAGCAAGGAGTGGTCAGAGGTTTATTAAAAACAATGCCTCTTGAGGAGTTGTCCACAGAATTCTTTAGGAAGGCAGCCATCTACAGTTCCCTCAGGCAGCACACTTCTCTTACCCACTAGAATAACTACTTAGACACACAACTAGCAAAAGTATCTGAATTATAACTTCTCTTAAAACCTAGTATCACCAATTATTAACCAATTATTTTGAGGGTTGTTACCATGACACCCAAAAAGAAAAAAGAATTAAGGCCAAGGTTTTTATTTTAGAGACAGAATAAAGTCTCTACCTTAAATGTGTTACATTTAACAAGGAGTCAGAAAGGAAAGGTAATGGGGCTTCACTCTTCCAGGAAGCCCCACCCCACATCTGACCACCAGCACACACAATAGTCTAGGCGCCCTCCCCCCTGTATGTCTATAACATCTAGCCATGCCCCTACCATCAGAATGATCACCCTGCATCCTATGGGTTATACATCCATCAGTCTCTCTACCATGCAGCAAACATCTTGGAAGCACCAACCATTCTTAGTCATCCTTGTGCTCAACCAATCTCAGTGCCTAACTCATTTCAGGCACCCAATAACTATTAAATTAATTAACACTACATGGAAAAAAAGATTATATTTACATGTATTTCTGAACCCTCCCTGGGTTTCCTCTTAGTCCCTTCTCTTATTTCATCAAAGTGTAATGAACAACATTCTCACAAGGATGGAAAACTACTGTCTATTTCTTTTTCTGAGAGTAGAGGAGCCAGTGTGAAAAATGGCACTGAAATGAGAATACGTGGGGTACCTTTCAACTGAAATGAACACACATACAAGATGCTATAACTCAGCGATTTTCAACCCTTTTCATCTCATGGCACACATAAAACTAATTACTAAAATTCTGCAGCACACTAAAATATATCTTTTTGGTGATCTGACAAAAAATTAAGTATAATTTTGATTCATGCACACCAGAGAGCTATGGTTGTGTTGGCTGTTGCCATTTTTTAATTTGACAATCTAAGGGAAAAGAGGTCAGTGTCCCCAACTAAATAGTCAGGTAGTGCATGTTTTAAAAATTCTTGGGGCACACTGGTTGAAAATTGCTGCTATAACTGAAAGTAGAGTTGGCTGGTGTAAATGGAAGAAAAAGCCACTATGGACAAGGGACTTTCATTCCATGACCAGCTAGAGCTCAGAGAGAACATCTTGGCAGAAGGTGAAGTTCTTTGTCTATGTTGATTCATTCCTGACAATACCAGAAAACCTGACTACCCCAGCATTTTGACCATGACTGTTTTGGGGCATTAGGTAGGAAGACCATCCTGAAGAGAACCCGGGACCAATTTCTGACACAAAGCTTGCAAAGGCAAAGCTGCTAGGCTGATCATCTACCATGCCCAACAAAGTCTAAGGACACAGGCCAGTGGTATTAGAGAAAAACCAATGGATGAGTACATCAGAGAAGTCCTTCTTGCCAACTGTTAACCTAGTTGGAGATTTCCATGGGGTGTTTGTTCCCTTATTGATTTTTCTAGTCTGTAACCACTTACAGAATGCAAAGATGAATGGGAAACAGCCTTGGCCCTGGAATCAAGACTCATCCTACCCAACTGTTTTTATACCTGGCTCCCTGCCATCACCCCTAACAGTGTCAGGAAGGCCTTTCATCTCCTGTTCATCCTTCATGATTTAATGAGAGAATATATATATACAATATTCTGTCTTACTAAACAGGCTTTATGTTAAGGACAATTGCTATCAAGGAGTCACCCTTAAAGTTACTCTTTGAGTAAGGTGACCAAATACTTTATTGTTAAAATGGAGACAATTTTGGAAAAAATAGCAATATATTTGGGGGTTGCTATTAATAATAGTTTAAGAACAATAGATATATCTAAGTCTGTCCCAGGAAAACCAATAGAGATGGTCATCTATGCTTGGAGACACTTCTGAAAACTTTAAATGCCTGATGACTCTTGAAACTTCCTGTCCTAATTTACAGGAATACACATTATTTCTTATATGAAAAGTACTATGTGAGAGGTCAGCCTACAACTGTATCATAAGGAATGTGCTTCTTCTTTCTGACATACAGACCACACAGGTGGGTTACCTTCTACCCTACCCCATGTACACTGACATGCAGAGCATATCATTTATCATCATAGCAAAATCCACAGCAATATAATGCCAACAACTGTACTGCTGGTGGGAATGTACTTTGGTGCAGCCACTATGGAAAACAGTATAAGGGGTTCCTCCAAAAATTAAAAATAAAATAACTGTAAGATATAGCAATCCTCCTTTCAGATAAACACTAAAAAAGATATCTGCATCCTCATGTTCATTAAATCATTATTTATAATAGCAAAGACATGGAAACCACCTAAATGTCCACTGACAAATGAATGTATAAAGAAAATGCACTCTATATACAATGGATTTATTATTCAGCCATAAAAATAAAAAGAAAATCCTCCCATCTGTTACATGGATAGACCTTGAGGGTACTGTGCTAAGTGAAATAAGTCAAAAAAGACAAATACTGCATAATCTCATTTATATTTGGAATCTTAAAAAAAAACTTACAGAAATAGAACAGAGTAGTGGTTGCCAGAGTTGAGGGGTGGGAAGTGGGTAAAATGGATGAAGAGAATCAAAAGGTACAAATTTCCAGTTATAAAATAAATGTGTCATGGTGACTATAGTTAATAATACTCCACTGTATATTTGTAAGTTTTTAAGAGAGCAGATCTTAAAAAATCTCACACATAAAAATATATGTAACTATGGGTGACAGATTTTTAACTAGACTTACTGTGGTAATCGTTTTGTAATATATACATATATTTGTATCACGGAAAGTAGTATAATGCTATATATGTCAATATACTCAAATAAGTAAGTATACACATACACATAATGACAACATCTACCCATGTTTCCTGTGGGCCAGTCACTGTATTAAGACCTATGTCACACCTCCCACCAAGTCCCTGGGTAGATACGACTGACATCTCATCTTTTACTGATGAGGAAAAGGAGCCCTAGAGAAGTTAAAACAAATCCAACAAAAAGGTGGAGCTAGGTTTGATACAAAGTCAGTCTCCTTCAAGGCCCACTTTCTTAAATACCTCCACAGTATCTCCTAGAAGATCTCACTCAGAAGGGACAGTTAAGCTAGACCAAAATGAAAGGCAATAATAACCATGACAATGATCCCAGCTACCCATTACTGAGACTTTAGGGTATACAACTCCGCTAAATCTTCTAAGTCCATAACTTCACTCTCATGGCTCCCTAAGAAGTGAGTGTTATTATCAATATTCAACCCAGTTACAGATGGGCAAACTGGGGATTCTAGAGGTCAAATCACTTGCCTAGGGTACAGCCAATATGTAGAAGATGCAGGATTTGAATTTAAGGCCAACTCCATGGTGATCTCCACTGAGTTAGAAGGCCCTTTGTGAAGGAAAGAACATGGAAGGAGGCAGGAAGAAACAATGTGGCCACACACTAGGAAACAGCACAACAGGGCAGTGTGTCAAAGACAGACTGTGACCATGTCATGCACAGCTGGCCATCTGAATTTATCTTGAATCTGCTAGAGAGACCATGACTGTGTCATGTACAACTGGCCACATGAATTTACCCTGAATTTGCTAAAGAAGGGAAAGTAGTAAAGAATTCTGAGCAAGAGGAAAGTAATAAAGGGATCTAAATTTTCCCATATTTATGATACTTTTATGTAGGTTATTTAGAAAGAAAATATGTTTATGTGAAGCTGTTTTTCAGTGATACATCTCCCACCTGAAGACTGGGAGCAGTTTGATTTTTGCATATCAAATACTTCCAGCACTGTCAAATCCCTTCTGTTATCCACATCCCATCTGCTTTCCCCCCACCCTAAAATTCTAATAATTGGCCCAAATTTTAAGAAAAATAACAGACTCACAAATCCCTTAGCTTGTTCCTTGTTGAATAAAAGAAAAAATACATAATTGACATAGTTTGTCTACTCATCCAGTATTTATGTAAAGCAGATCAAGCAACATATTTTTTTTAAACTTTCTCAATTCATTGCCTGACTTTTTTGTAGGTAACCTAGAAAATTCAAGTGGAGCATTAGTGCTATTTACGTGCATTGGTTGACACTGTCATCTCCTGTAATAACCACCTTAGGGTAGAACACAGCAACTTAAAAAGCAAAATCCCTTAGGTAATATTTATTCTGTTGCAATGTAGAGAAAGCACAATCTTCACTTTCTTTCAAAATTATGCAACTTTTGGTTTCATCACTACCATTTCCCTAGAAAATATAAACCAACGGTATACAAGTATATAATCATTATCAAATCATCTAACAAGATGTATAGTAAATATAGTTTAACACTCAGGTGTTATTGCAAAAGCACTGAGCATTTTGTTTTTATCTGCTATTGATGTTTCTAATAGTTGTTATTGCATTCCTTTTACGATGGCTTGAAACATTCGCTCAGTTCAGACCAAAAGAGAAGGAAGGTAAATTGGCAAGTACTTTGTTTATATGCGTCATGTGTTATGTTTGTCTTTTTTTCATCTGAATTATTTCTTGAAGTATGTGTTATTATCCTCAATTTTATAGTCAGGTAAATTATAGCTTAAGTAGTCAAAGTAGAGCTGGGATGAGAACTGTGTTCTTCTGACTATGTATAGTCCATGCTTATTATAAATGAAGAAACAAAGAGACAAATATCTCCCAATTCTAAATGCTAGAGACTGCTACCTAATTCCTTTTCTGAAGTGTGCACTGAAACAATATTCCTAGTCTCTCTTGCAGTTCATTACGATCACCTGATGAATTTCAGCCAATAGAATGTGAGCTGATGTGATATGGTCCCTGCAAAATCCCCACATACAACTCCATGCTCTTTTCCCCTTTTAAGTGGCTGGAATCAACACAATGCCCAGGTCATCTGCAGAAGCAATGTGTTGAAGAGGGCAGAGTGGAACAATGAAAGGAGCCTGGATCTGTGAGTCACCATTTAGAGGCAGACCGAGAACACCACATTGGGCTTTTATGTGACTAAGAAATAACTCTTTATTGTAGTAAGCTATGAGAATTGGCAGTTTATGGTTTACAGAAGCTAGCATTACTTAACATACTAAAAGAGAAAAAAAACAATCTAAGTAAGTCATAATAGGAAACACCAGTCAATCTAGAGATTAAAGTACAACCATTAAAACAATACTTTTTAAAAATTTATTATTTGGGTAATGCTCATGTTATAATGTGGAATTTTAAAAGATACAGGACTATATGACTAGTAATTTCCCAAGTGAAAAACAAATATTCCCTCTCAATTATATTTATGTAAATATGTACACAGAAATTAAAGTTGCTGACTGAACAAATGAATACATAAAAAATGGAAGAAAATATATTATATTGTCAGGTTCCCTCTGGACAATAGGATAGGAGGAAATTTTTACTTCTTTGTACTTTTCTGTAATTTTTAAAATCAAAATAATGAGCATATTCCTTTAATAAACAAGAGATTTATATATGTTTAAGATTTCTTTGAAAAGGCCAATACATCCAGACAGACAGATAATACAAGCTAGTGTTATGCCCCTCTACCCCAGAGAGGGTTTTTTGACATTTACAGCCCCATCAGGCAGCCTCTAGACATTCAGAACTGCCAAATGTACACTGTAGGGGAGTCGAAGATCCCCAGGAAAAATCATTCACAGGAAAGTGCTGGAGGAGATGGTGCACACACCTTCTTTGTTCATTCACAATAAGGAAGCTTTAAAAAACAAATTAATAAATATCTCCATTAACGATATACACTGAAAAGACAAAAGTAAAAGTATATCAGTTACTTGGCTATACAGTCATATGCAGGCAGAGATCTCGTGATATTCAGAACCAGTTCTCAAAGAAAAGCCTCCCTTTTAATTTAAATGAGGATGACTAGAGATCACACTCACAAAATGTTTAGCACATGCCAGGCACATGGCCGGAGACCAAAGGTTAAAAGCCACTACTAGTATTTTTATTGGTTAAAGTGTGAAAAGATGAATTAATCCTTGTGTTATTAGACTGTCAAAATCCAAATTGATGCACTGACTTTCAATGCACTGTTATTTGTTCCTAAGGAAGCTGATCGGAAGCTACATTCGAAGCCTTCCTGCCCACAGCCTGCCTTGATCTCACCCTTCACTATATAGCTATCCTGCTGCTTCTATCTGTAAACATGAGACAATTAGGGAAAAGATATTCTAACACAGAAAAATTCTAAGATGACAACCAGAGAAACTTGCTTGTATTTGCAGACTCAGGAAGAAGAGAAAAGAACATTATATAAAAGGGGTACTTCTTTGCAAAAAGACATACAACAGGAAATGAGAACCTCTTCATACATTTTGGGAATATCTTTAATGTCAATTCAGGTGTTTCTTTAAGGAGAATTTCTAAGTAAACATTAGTAAATGAAAATTTTCTGAATAACAATAATATTTATTGAGCATTTACTATGTCTCAGCGTTTACTATCTTACTTATGATAACAGTTTCTGTCTGAGTGAGTCAGGGTTGTCAGCAATAAGCAACTGAAATTGACTCTAGCTGAAATAAATATCAAGTAAATTACAAAAAGATATTGGGAGGTTCACATAATCATCAAGGAGGTGGGAAAATGAGGCTAAAACAATGGGAAGCAACAAAGGGGCCAGCAGCAGCCAGGAAGAGCCAGATCTCACCACAGACACCACCATGAGGAGGGCACATCACCATTATTTCTGATAATGCAACCTCTGCAACCTCTGATGGCCTGTGTTTTCCTGACCCTTGCTTCTTTGCATTCCTGACTCCAGATTCAAAATAACAGGCATCCGATGCAGTGGTGAAATGAAGATTTAATATGCAGAACCCAATGTTATCCTTGCCTGTCATTACAAGACAATAATGACCATTGTCTCAACAGAAAGGATATAAGATCTTTTGGCAAGATCCTTACCATGCAATTTGGTATGACAAAGCCACAAAAATCAAGGAGGCTCGTGATGCATTTATTGTCTCGGGATTAATAGTACATGTCAATCAACAGTCAACGGGTAGTTCTCTTTTCATATAAAATACAATTCCTTAATGGTTTCAGTAATTTGCTGGGCTTTAGGATGTGATTATATATATATATATATAATATATATATAATATATATATAATATATATATATATTTTATAATATATATTATATATATTATATATATATATATTATATATATATAATCAGCTATCATATTGACAAATAAAATCATGTTGTAGCTAAAAGTAATCTAAAGGTAAGCAAGTTCAATAAAAGCTTATCTCCATTTTAAAATGCAGGTCATTAGCTCAGAGAATATTAATTTCTCCACTCATATTTCAATTTCTTTCCTGGCAAAAAATAAAACTGAACTTTTGAAATACAATCTTCTTGCTTAATCAAATGTTCAGAGTTCATAGCAACATAATGGAATAATTAACAAATTGTGGCAATTCCAAAAACTAAAAAGTGGAGGTCCTAATAAAGTTTCATATGTGCTTAATGCAAATACTCTTAAGGCAGGCATTTAGAATTATGTGAGAGACACAATCCTTCATTCATCTTTAAAGAGAATTGAAAGGCAACATCAAGTTTAGTTATGCATACATGCACACAGTGGGTATTCTATAATTATGTGTTGATTTTATACATTAAAGTTAACCTACAGAGGAGAACACATGTAATTAATAAACCTCCTGAGAAAATTGTAGGCAAGAAAAATAATTCCTTATTTTAAGTGTGATTACAAAAGGTAGCTCATTCAAACTGTTATAGAAATGACTATTACCCACATATTAAAAACTTAATTCACCAAGCTAAATTAACTCTCTCAATCAGAAATAAGTCCATTTTCTGTGCAAGAAAATAAGGCTCTCACTCAGTCTCTTATCATTCTGAATTGTGTTTGAGAAACAAAACATATGCATTACCCATTTTAAACAAATGCTCAAATTAACAAGTTTTTCATAACTATATAGCAAAATATTCTATTGCCTAAAAAGATACAACAAAATGAATCATTAAGAAAATATCTGCAGATCACACAATTTCTATAAATTGCTCCACAGAACCTGCCACTTCTAGTTTTAATTCAACCTTCTAATTTTATTAATATATACTTTCCATCTGAAAAATGATGACTCACACATAAAAATCTCCCAAGAACATCATCATCAAGTTAGCAAAGAGGAAAAATGCTTGGGGAGGAGATTAAATCTAATCGGGCTGGGAAGAAATCCCATCTTCATCAATTATTAGCTGTAGAAACTTGGCAAGTTTTTAACCTTATATTGTTTATTTCCTTGCTTTGCAAAATAACAATGCTACAATACCAATCGCAGGATTTGGTAAATGATTGAATATGACAGACATGAGAGGCATTTGAGATGACCTAGAAATATCTCACAGTTGGGTAAGCAGAGGGACATAGAGGAAGAGCGGGTTTAGAGCAACCAGAGACAACCAGTGCCATTTGAGCCAAAAGAGATGGAGATACTCATAAATGGGTGGCCAACAGAGAATGTGCAGGTAGAGATCTTGTGATATTAGGAATACAGGAATGTGGGTTCAGACACAAAGAAAGAGATCTGTAGACCCACACAGAGATTCCTGGAAATCATAGGCATGCCTAACATCGACATCTATTTTCAAAATATTTTATTAAATGTCATGTTATTTTAAAACTACATCCAAATATGAAGTAGAAAAAAAAGCACATACATGTAAATCATTTATAAACTTTCTGAATTAAAACATGAACCCTATCATATGAGCAATAAGATTCTGATTATTACATACCTCCAATTTGCCTATGAATTTGAATCCTGACATCAGCAAAGCCCCTGAAATTATATGCTGCTGCTGCTGCAGATAATGATGATGATGATAGCAATAAAATCTTACAGAGCACTTACTGCATGTTAGTCATTATTATCCTTCTATGTAATTTTTTTCATTAAAATACCATAATTATAAAATAGAGGTCCCATTTTAAGGACAATCAGAAAGATATATGTGTTATCCGCATACATTAAATTTTAACCTTAACCTCAAATCTATTTGATAAAACTGCAACTGTGTTCTTGGTTCTTATCAATCTTGTAGTGACAAAAATGTAAAAACTATGGAGTTTTGCCAAATTCTTATTTTGCTTTCTCCAGGCAATCTCAGTGACATGCACACTTCCTTTTATATAATATTTACTAGCACCTCAGTTCATTGGAAGAAGAGATGGTCCAATACTATAAATTTCCCCTCTGATCAAAATTGTCCATCCAACAACAAAAGCCAGAGAACACCTTTCCTCTACAGTAAATGCTCACTGAGTAAGAGAAGGATTACTCATGCATTCACCAAATGAGGTCCTTGGATTCATTCTTTTAATTCCCTTTTAGCTCTAATCAATACCACAGAGAGGCCCTCCCACGGCTATGCCATATAAAGAACTGTCACAGGGATGTGGCAAGCCACACCATTCTCAAACTTTTATCCAGTTTGATTTTCCTTAAAAACAGTCCTCAAATATCAAAGTGGATTTTTCAAAAGTTTATTTTCATTTTTTAATTTTATTTTTCATTTACTTAAACTTGCTTCATTGTCTCTTCCCTCCCTTCACCCTGGGCCCAGCATATAAATACCACCTTGCTAATTCCTCCAGAGTACAATTTTCTGTCTTACAGGCACTGTATACAATCCCCAACCACAAAGAAGTGGCTAAATAAATGCTTATAAAACAAATTCATGACTAAGAAGCCAATGAGTTCATTAAGTCCAAAGCCCCATGAAAATCTAAAAAAGAAGTCCTCCCAACTGTGCCTGAGGGGGCTGATCAACTCTAGCAGAATTCCCTTAAGAAGGACCCTTGGACCTGGAACACTAATATGTCAGCACATTTAAGAAAATAATGGGGAAAATGAAGACCGAAACCAACATGAACTTTACATTTCTTTGCTCTCATTACCTAATTCCCAAAGCACAGGAGTATAAAACAAAAATGATCCTTTCATGTAAAAAGGTTCGAATACTAATCTTTACTGAATCTATAATCAGTTTACTGAGGAGCACTTATCCAAGTTTAGGGCTAATTTTACTGAATTTTTTCACCATAAAAAATTTTTGATAGTTTTGAAAATGAAACCAATTTTCATTTCTTAAAATATTGGCTCTCTCACCTAAAACTGATACCAAATAATACTAAATATAAACTCTAACTGAAAAATAAAATTAAAAGTGTATATATCAGTTGCTCTCAATTTCTACATTTAGCATCCAAAAATTACAAATTAATTTTTTTCCATAATGTAACTTCTGAGGAGAAAGAGGGATTGTTTATCTTCCACAGCTATATCCATGGTGCCTAATACATGGTCCAAAATAAATACTTATTGCAGGAAAGAATAAATATACATTTCAAATGACATAACACAGAAAGGATATGGTGTATAAGCATCTGAAGGAATTTTGAAAGGGAGAGAAAAGAAGAACAGCAAACAGCTAAAGCGCCTCACTGCTTCCTTTTAAAAGATCACAGAAAATGAGAAAATTGGGATAGGAAGCCTGCCTCTACCTCACACTCTCCAATTTGGCTGAGTCCTGGGCAAGGCCAGTTAGCAGATGCTCTATTCTTCACTTTTCATAGGCAACACCTGCTTTCCAAAGCTGCAGGCAGAACATGCACATGCAAAATCTTCTCGTGTCCAGACCTGAGCTGTCCAATATAGGGACCATCAGCCATGTGTCTGCCCAAGCACATGACATGTGGCTGGTGTGAAATGAGATGTGCTGGAGCTGTAAAGTACAAACTGCATTTGTGAAGATTAGAACCAAAAAAGAACGTAAAACATCTCATTGATAATTATTTTATGTTAATTACATTAAAATCCTATTTTGAATATACTGAGGTAAACATAGTATATTATTAAAATTAATTTCACCCATTTATTTTTAGTTTTCTTAAGGGCACTCAGAAAATTTAAAATTATTTATGTAGCTCACATTGTACTGATGTTTCTACCAGACAGTGCTACTCCAGACCAACAATAAGAAAGTCTGGATGCCACCAGAAGGAAAGTCCACTGAAAAACAGACAGTAGGATCTGATTCTCTGATACACTGGTTAGATTCTCTACCATGAATCAATGCAGTCTTCCTTAAAGAAATACAACAGTACTGGAAGATATATACATTAGCCTTGATTTATAGATAAGGAAGCTGAGGCACTGATGTAAAGTTGGAGCTAGTAAATGAGATGGCAAAACACTGAACCAAAGTCACCTTGACTTTGAAATACATGTCCTTCCATTTTATCTGCACAGTCACTCAAGGGGAACTTTCTCCATGTTCTAAAAGATTTAAAAAAGGACACCAAGTACCTTCCCTGACTACCCTGCTATTGGCTTCTCTTTGACACTCCATATCCTTCAACCAAATTTCTCTGAGCCACTAAACCACAGATAAGAGAACTGGGTGAAGTGTTAACAAAAACTGAGGAAAATTACCATAGAATAACAGCCCATATGCTGCTCTCTCCTATAAAAAAATAGTTTACCTAATTGGGCTTTTTGGACAGATACCTCAAAGAAGAAAAGTTCTCTGCGGTATCTGTCACTGTTAGTATAACCCACAACAATGCAATTTTACTGGTGAGAAACAGCTGCCTGTGAATTCACTGATTCGGGCCAATGTACTTCACCTGTATGTGTATGCTTACTTAGTTTCTTAGCAGCCTCCAGAGCCTCATTTGCAGTGTCCACTACAAAGAATCTTTGAACTTTCACTCCATTGTCAGCCATCAGTTTCTTGCTCTGGTATTCCTGAAGGTTCAGCCACCGTCTGGAAGTTAATTGAACTGCCTAGAGAAATTGGGGAGAGAGGTAAGAACACATTAATAACCAGAGAAATAACAGTCAACCTATATGGCCAGTCTTATTATAGATACCCTCAAATGGCAATCAGCAACACAGATTTTAGATGAAAGAAAAAATGCATATAAATTCTTCATACTTGTTTTTCTAATCAAAATGTTAAGATAACTACATATATAAATGCATGCAACATTTAAGAAACTATGAAAACAGTAAGATCTGCATCTAGTTAACAGTAATGTACCTATCTTGATCTCCTGGTTTTGACTGTATAAAAACTATTTAAGATGTCAAAGTGAGGGGAGGCTAGAAGTATACAAAGTACTCTTGCACTATTTTTACAGCTCTCTGTAAGTCTGTATTTTAAAATAAAAAGTTATTTTTAACAACAATAAGGACTCTATTACATAGCATACGCCTCCACCATCCTCACCCCAGACAAAAAAAAAAATCACAGCATTATTTCATTACCTTTATGAACATTGTTAATCATTGTAAGGCAGCTCAGGAAAATTTTTTTAACATTTTGAGGTCAATGGACCACAGACTAATCCATTTTTTTACCATAGTTTTTAATGGAGTCTAGGTATAATTATTATATGTTTAATGAGATTATCTTTCACACACCAAAGCTAAGTTCAGTAACCTGAAAGTGTCACCATTAATTAAACTAGTTCCTAAAAACTGAAACTGGTGTATGAAAGTCACCTTGCTATGTATTAATTAGTTTTATCTATGCAGAGAGAAGATAATCAAAGGACAGAATAACATAAACAAATAGATTCTTTGCATTTTCTCTAGTAAGATCAACAGCATTCCCTATCAAATTTGTAAATCCAATGTTTAAAAGAAGAAAAAAAAACAGGAAAAAATAAATATACTTAGTTTAAACTCAGTTCCACCCATGAGTCATGATGCAGAGGATCCACTGCTCACAGGAGCTAGGATGACAATGCCCCTCATGCACAAAGACACCATAACATCAATCACAACTGATCACAGCCCTGGTGGTAGAAGACCTCCTGACACACTCCTTGTGGTTTCTGTCAAGAGCCTCAGTGGATGTCCAAGGCAGAAGCACAAAGACTATCAACTGAGGTCCACAGGGCTTTACCAGATGGGATCATGAACTTTCAGCACCTCTGTGTCTTTATTTTAAAATTACATTTTATTCTGAAATCTCCAAGCTATGATGCATGGAGCTCTTTTGGACAACAGGCGTTCCAAAGAGGCTCCAGAGCCTTGCAATTTTACGGGGTTCTACTCAAGGGGACAGAGTGTGTAGGCATCGTCTTTGTGTCTTTATAAAAAATGTGATGGTGCTTGGCATATGAAGATACTCAAAAAATACCAGTTAGATATACAAATGAATAAACCCTGCCTTCTGGCCTTTTGTCCCATTATTCAAATAACTTTTCATTCCCAGAAACTGACTTTCTCTAAAAAGAAAAAGTCCCAGGCCTGGCTGGTGTAGCTCAGGGGATTGAGCGCGGGCTGCGAACCAAAGTGTCACAGGTTCGATTCCCAGTCAGGGTACATGCCCAGGTTGCAGGCCATGACCCCCAGCAACCACACATTGATGTTTCTCTCTCTCTCTCTCTCCATCTCCCTCCCTTCCCTCTCTAAAAATAAATAAATAAAATCTTTAAACAAAAAAATACATAAATAAATAAAAAGTCCTTCAGACCTGAAATAAACATAATTTACACACACTTTTAAAAAATTCAAATTCTGACATGATTAAATCTAAAGATATGTCTCTGTTCTATCCTTATTAATATTGGAAATGATGTTTTTAATATTGAAATTGCCTGCACTTCTTTAGAAATAAATACACTGGGATAAAAATAAATTGCCAGGTAAGCAATTGTCACATAATGTACTCGATATTGTATAACTGGATGTGATTTGTTAATCTTAATTCTAAACTTTTTAGAAGTCTTAATGAAACATTAATAATTTTAAAAAACACAAAATTTCAAAAATGAACTTGTTCACTGTCCCAATATTCTTAATAGCACATCACATAACATACCAAGGAAAACTGAAGTATTAGGTGTTTAGTAAAAGCTCCCTAAAAAATAAAAAGTTTATACCTTAGATATGTGCCATATTCTGGGACATTTTTTAAAGACAAATGGGGAAGGATCAATAGATTAAGTCTATGTTAACATGCCAATTTAAAGCAGTTGACAGAAGAAGAAAAAATATGGTTTGTAAAGAACATTTGAGAAAGACTAAAAACAGCCACAGTGTGGTCATAGTCAATTCTTTTTCATCAGAACACTCACTGTATTAATTCTGGATATTTTAATGCAATCTGCTGCAAACTAATTGCAATTGATCCAGAGACCAGCTTCACAGACATATAATACATATTGACTGTTTCTGCATTGACCCAAATAAAAGCCTGCTTAAAGTCGGTTGCACTTAAATTGAAAACTAACACAGTGAACATGGTTCTAAAGCCATTGCTGATTCCAAGCAATAACCCCATAAAGTGATTAATAACTACCTGTGTCTGTCAACCCTAAACTTGAAAGAATAGGGTCACTGACTGGGTCTAAAACTTCATTAACTCAACTTCATTCATTAAGAATTTGTGACATATCTAGAGAGGAAAAACTTAAGTCTACTTTTGCATTTTCAGGAGGAAGAAAAAAGAAGAGAGACACATGCTAAGCAAATGGATGGTGTAAAGTATGTGGAAATGTAATCAAATGCTGAATAGTAATAACAATAATGAGAACAATTCTACTGACTGAGCACTTACCATACACTAGGCATCATGCTAAACACTCATGTATGGAACAATCAAAACAATCATGAGAAGTCAAGCATTTTATCATTCTCAACAGCTGTCATTAGGGCAAACCAACAAACATCCCTAACCTTCCTTCTTCCAGGCATTTTCTAGCCTTAGCTGAAGTTAGATGAGGCCTGTAACTAGCTCTGGCTGATACCATAGTTTGCTGCATATAATGCACCCCATGTTTTTGTGGGCATTATATATGGGATTATGTGATCATTGTACCCCTGTATAATGCACAACCTTATCTTCCCTCAAAAATTTGGGCAAAAAATTGCACATTATACGCAGCAAAACATGGGTAAGTTATAAATCCATATGGTATGTGACACACCTGGGCCAACATGTAATTAACCAACCCAACCCTCCCACCCACAGAACTCCGCACTCTCCTGACCAGAGGAATGGCAGTATTCAATGTGGCAGCAGATGTACCAGCCAGGGGCCAATGTGAGGACTGACATGTCCCCAGATGACTCACAATGAATGTGAAGTGAAAAATATACCTTTGTAAACTTTTAGACAATTAGATTCTGGGGATTATTTCTTATTGTTGCAGAACATAGCCTCTCTGGAGAACTTGCCTGTACTAACTATAAAACCATCTTACAAATTAGGAAAGACAGGCTGAATGGGTGGCCCAAGATCACAGGAGGCTGTCGATCAGCTTCTCTAATCAACAGTATTGATAACTATGTAATATTGCTGGCTCCCTGTATTTGAATTCCAGCTTCAAAATCCCAGAGGCCCCCTAGTAATAAAGATTGGAAAGAGTAAAATCATGTTCCTATCTTCAAATGCCTACCAGGAATATAACCCTCATGAAACGCTGACCCAACACGTGTAACAAAAAGTGTAACTGCTCCAGACTTTGGGAGGGACATATGAATAGGTGCTGTCCTAAGACACTAAAATGATAGAAGTCATTTTTTTTCAATTCTTAAAAAGAAAGTTACCTATCAAAATGCAAAACTAGTATCTCAACTACAGAAGTCAGGCCTTGCTCAAAAAACACATGCACTCTGGAATGGAAGCAATGGAAGGGAGTTTAAAGATCATCTGATGCAGGGCCTTTCAACAGTTTCTGCCAGTTATTTGCCTGCAGCTCCCACTATGCTCTTTTCCATCCAGATTCTACCTAAACTTGAGGCTCTACTCAGGGACTGGACAGGCTTTATCTTCCTCTTTCTGAGTTGAGCATAAACTCTGGCAGTGACTCCATTTCCTCTGAAGTTCCAGGTCCCTCCAGACAACACTTTCTTCCATAATTCCAGTCCCACCATCTCTCCCACCATGCCTCCTGCACCCATCAGCTGGCCCTGGCCTCATAATGGTGTGTCCTTCCATTGCTTGGGCTGACAGAGGAGACCTCTTGTTTACTTTCCATTGGCTCTAACATCTTGACAACCACTTGTCTTTCCTGTTAAAGTCTATTAAAAGACCTGATGCTCTACAGAGCCTGTAGGCACCCCTTCAAGACAGAGGAACAAAGGAAATGGAGGTAGCCCACTTATGAAGGCAACACTGGTGACACTGGGACACTGCTCTGTGCAGTTTTCCAGGCAGGAAAATGACTCATACATTCAGATTCCAAGGTACATAAAGACTATTGGGGTCCAACCTCCTTTTTTTTCCCACAGTCAGGAACCTGAGGCTAAAAACAGGATTTAATGTGCCTAGGATCCTACAATGAGCGAGAGACAGGATGGGAACTGGACAAATTGCAATTTTCTTTTGCTCTTTCATACAGATTTTGGTAAAGTGATCATATTAGGGACAGTATCATGTTCTCAAAACAGCAAGGTGGGTGGGTACCTGGGTTTGGTTTCTTTAGGACTTGTACACTGACCTCTAGTTCCTCTCCCTTCTATGTCTCTGGAAGAGCAACCATTTCTAAGCTAGAAGGGAAAAGGAAAAATGCAACTTAAAAGAAAAGCTGTGCATAAAGACTTAAGGGCCAAGGGAGCAAAGAAGCAGAGGTAGAAGAAAAAGAATGAAAAATAAAAGAAAGGACAAAAAGAAGAAAGAGATAAAAATACAATAACTGAGAGGGCAAAAATTCACCCCCTCTCCCCTAAAAATCAAAGCACGAAATTAGACAGCTACACAGAAAAAAAATGACACAATTGAGAAATCCTCTTTGACCTCATGGTTTTAAAATTAGAGGTGTGGAGACTACTGAAATAGCACCACAGGTGGAAAAAATCAATAAAGGGAGTCTAGAAAGTAATGTCATTGAGCTGGGCATCCTAGAAAGGGAGCATGTGTGAGCCACACCTGCCTACTGGCTCTGCTCTCACAGTCTTCAGCCTGAGTTTCCACAGCAATAGTGCTTCACTCAAGAAAGCAGCATCAAGGGGTATTAGAAAGAGCCACAAACTCACTAGTAATAAAAAAAAAACAGAAAATAAAATAAAAATGAAAAGCCATTCATTCGAAAGGAATGAAGGTTTGATAATGTCACTATGAAGGTACACTGAACTGTTTCTCATACACTGATACTTTATTTACTTGTGCAAATAAAACACCAGTGTAAACACCTTCAAAAACAATTTGACAGCTTTTAGGACAACTACAATACCCACCCACGTAGACTACAACTACAATACCCACCCACGTAGATTTGTTAGCTGAAAGGACCTGGAAACCACAAGTGGAAAGGGTGGAGTCAAGGGGTTGAATCATCCAGGATTATTGAGTTAGCACATGGAGGACCACAGCCTTAGAGTCACCTGACCCACGTTTGCATAAATGAGAAATATATCTCTGATGTGTTTAATCTCTGATGTGTATACCACTGAGATCTTGGGAATGACTTGTAATAGCATCATTGGCCAGTCTAGCCTGATAAGTATGAACATCCTAATGCTGATCATTCTCCAAGGTACATTACTAAAAGAAATCATCAAGTCTCTTTCAATACATAAAACAGAATAACATGTATACTTCAGACAAACATGTCCACACACCAAGCAACATTCTGTATCTTTTAAAGATAGAGCCCTGAATAAGTTAAATGTATAGGAAAAAGGTCCAGATGAAGTTCATCAAGCTTAATGCCAGAAAACTTGAGGAAGGCAGGCCAGGAAGACGGTAATCAGAGGAAGATTTAACCTAATCTATAGTTTTTAAAAAAATATGGAAAAATCATTTATTATTTTTTAACTATTTAAAAAATTTTATTAACTCCTAAAAACCTAGAAGTTGGATTTAACAGTTTATTATGATCTATTAATGTCATTTAAAAACATCAGTCCATTAAATCACATAGAAATAAGTATGCAAAAAGTTTATAAAATAAAACATACTTTGAACATGTTTAAGTTCAGCAACTATCTGAAATTCCAGATTTTTCAGTCACTTCATTAATATGCTATTGGCAGCTAAGTAATGTTTAACTTCAGTTGGAGTAAGTCTCCTAAACCCACTTTCATTGCAGACTCCAACTTCTACATTATCTTCTGTCATTTGCCCTTCAAAGCTTTCCTTTAGGATTAATATGGCTGTATGAATGCCATCTTCAAGTTCTAGATCTTCATTGTATCTTTTTGCAAGGGAAGTTTTCCCATTCACATAATTCTTTCCCTTTGCTGTGGCTTTCCAGGCAAAGTAAGCTCCTGATGTATCTGAAATAAATATGGTCATCCAACCACAAATTAGTAAAAAATTCCAAATGGACAGACACCACCTGACTGTGTATATTCTTGCATCACAGAAGCTATTATCTGTACTAGCTGAGCTGTGGGAACAGGTTCTTGGTAAACAAGATAATACTGACAAACTAGTTTTCGAACTCAGTGCACAAGCATTCTATAATCTGAGCCCACACCACTATATACCAAGCCTGCATGTTTGTAATTGGTTCCACTTTGTGTACACTTCACTCATCATACAGAATAGATTTCTGTTTCTTCTCTGTTGCTAATACCACACCATTTGCAGCATTAATTCCCACTGAAGAAACTCCACCAGCTACAACAGCTGAAGCATATTCAATCTGGACAAGTTTACCAAACAGGCTGAACATAGTCAACGAAAAGCTGTAACCATGCTCCACCACCTTTACCTGGAAAATCAAATCACTGATCATTTATTATTTGTGTAATGAAAATCAATCTACTTAAAAACAACACTGAAATGAAATACACAAAGCTAGGCTTTAACATAATTGCACAGCCTTGAGTCTCTATTAACTTGTCTGGAAAATGAAGGGCTTATACCCTTATTTAAAGTAGCCAAGTTCTTGACATGCAGTACAAGTGGGGGCGGTGGGGACAAAAGCTTGTATTCTCTGTCACACAGAACTACCTCCTATAAACTCCTGCTGTTCCATAGGAAGAGGCTCTTAAACCTCCTTTTGAGCTCTCAACAGCAATGAGGCAGTGGAAAACAAACAAGGAATTAGCTGTAAATTCAGAGGAAAATCTTGTCATGGGCAAAACAAGGAAAGCAGTTGCTCAGTGGGCTATGGAAGGCCAAAAGTTGGTATATATTTGTTATAGTTCAGTTTTTGCCAATGTAATTCTGCATGCAAATTAGCACCCATAAATCTACCTTAGTCGTGTTACCAAAGAAATACTAGGCTTCAAATAAACATGTTGGTGCAGATGAAAAGACAGATCTCAGCCCTGGCTGGTGTAGCTCAGTGGATTGAGCGCGGGCTGCGAACCAAAGTGTCGCAGGTTCCATTCCCAGCCAGGGTACATGGCTGGGTTGCAGGCCATAACCCCAGGCAACCACACATTGATGTTTCTCTCTCTCTCTCTATCTCACTCCCTTCCCTCTCTAAAAATAAATAAATAAAGTCTTTAAAAAAAAGACAGATCTCAATACCACTATTATAAAATAAAAGGCCTGACTGCTTAAAACACACTGTGATAAAAAAGCCACTTCACTGTTGCCCTGTAAAAGAGATTAAGCGGAATCCTATTTTTAAGAGGGAAAATAGTGATAATGATAATAAAAAATAATAGTATTTTCCTGTTTGGCTCTTAATGTGATAATGCCAGCACATCAACTCCTCCTTCAGAAAGAAAACATGGTTAAAGAAACAAATAAATAAAAGCAACATAGTGTGTGATTAGCAGCCTAAGCTCAAGGAAAGGAAGAAATACTAATGTGAGACATAAAAGAAAGAGCAGGAATGTATGTGCTGACCCTTTGTTATATATGATGAAAGTTTTTACCTTCTTTTGACCTGTCTATAGGGCAAGGCAAAGTATTAATTACTGAAGGCCTTGCTCTTCTTATCATCCTGCAAGGAGCTTTTGAAGCCCACAAGACACCTTACCTCATCCCTACCTCAGGATGTCTTATATACCTCTACACCCCTTTCTATCTATGAATCTCTCCTGTGTGTAAGGTTCCCATTTGCATGAGATTAAATTTTATTTTCTTTTGTAAATCTGCCTCCTGTTGATTTGCTTATCTGTCCAGCCAGAAAGAACCAGAAAAGGGAAAGAGGAATTTTTCCCATTCCTCAAAGGTACCGTGACAAAGTCTTATATTTTTGAATCAAACTGAACACTAACTAACATGTATGAGTGCCATGAAGTTCCAGAAATTATACTCTACACTTGACAAGTATCACCTCATTTAATTCTCACCACAATCCCATGAGGATGAGACTGGACAAGATCCATTTTAAAGATGAGCAAACTAAGGCTCAGAGAAGCTAAGTGCCTACTGAGAGTCACAGAGCCAGTCAGAGGCAGAGCCACATTTCAAACTTAGGCATGTCTGATTCCAAAGTCTATGCACTCCAGTGAGATTTTAACTGTGAATGGCATTCCAGCCCACTGAGTAAGGAAATAACCTGCAGGAGGAGCAGCAGGAGGCAGTACACAAATTTCCCTGCAGGAAGGTACAGAGTTGCCCTGAAAAAGAGGTTCGGGGGAGAAATGGGAAGCTCTGAATGAGAGAGGGATTCCTGGATGGGTTTCACTGTGTCAAAAGAATTAAGATTCTCACAAATACTGTCTGGTTCTTTTTATCCCAGGTTCAGCAGAAAGGCAGCCAATTTTTTCTAAGGAGTTAGGAAATGTAAAACTCTCTGTAATCAGAACAAATGCACAGAGACTTCACTCCCTAACTCCAGACCTCTGCTCTGCCAACAGCAAACAAGAAAAGGAAGAAAAAAATACAACCTTGATAAATATTAGCATATAAATACAGCAAAAATAAATGTATAAAAGGCCCAGAAAATACTGAACAGCATCATTTCAAAATGCCTGCCTGTCTCCTAGTGGAGAATGTGCTGGCTCAAATATGTCGTAGAGAATCACCCTAATTTTATACTGTGAAAAGAAGTGGGCAAGACTTACTGATAGATAGCAGGAAAACAAACTGAGATGGCATATATACTTGCATTTAACTCCTACCAATGAAACAGGGTGCAGCTAAGAGGGGGGCCCCAAGTAGGGATTTGGAATGGGGTCCAGAACTCAAAGTATCCAGGAAATATTAGAAAGATATATAGGATGTCCTCACCCCTTCCCCCCACAGGTGTGAGTTGGGGGAAGGGACACATGGAGCAGGAACATGCAGAGCTGTTTTGTACAGCAACAGCTTTGCAGCAGCTAACATCTGGTGTGGTCACTTAACATACCTATAACCTTTAACTGGTTGCATAGATATGTTAAAATAGCTGTGGCCACACCTTGAGCCAGGGGGATAGAAGCGACTTTCATCCAAGATGTAACAGGGGGGCAGGTCCCCCTGGTTACAGCGCCTGTGAGAGAGCTTGGAGAAGATTAGCTCTATGACATGGGGCCACACCTGCCCAGACTCACAATGGCAGCCCAGTAAATCTGGAATAATACAGGAATGCTGGCAGGTGTAGCTGATTGTAGGAAGAGTCGGAAATGGGGGTACAGAGGAAGCCTGGGGAGGGGATTTAAACCAGACACGGCAGCCATTGAGGGATCACCACATGGCTTTAGAGGACCACATGGCTGTGGCAGTGCAGAGAGAACCACGCAGCTTTGGCCAGGGTGGAGACCCCAGAGCTTTGATGGGGGACCCCCACAGCTTGGGCAACAGTGAGGACCCCACAGCTTTGGGGCATTCCTTTTGGCCACATGGCTTCAGAAATAAGAGAGTTTGTCTGGAAGAAAAGGGGTGCAAGGACTTTTATTGGTGGGCCATGAGAAGGTGCCACATGGTTTTGGATTAGCTGGAGATCCTGGAGGCCACACAGCTGATGGTCCCGGGAGCCTGAATTACGGACTTCTACTTCTTTTCCTGAGATACAGTACACCAGATTAGGGCAGAGGGAGAAGGAAGGACTGTGTATGTCTGTGGATATCTTAAAAGACTTTAATATTTTAATGAAGACATTAGGTCACTACTTTAAGTCTGTATAGCTTTAAATAAACATTTCCTTTCCTTTTCACAAATCTCTAGCATTGAGAGACATCTTTCCTCTGGCGGCAGATAATGCAAACCTAGTGGGGGTACTTATGGTAATAGTATATCATCCCCCTTGGCCCTGTTCTGTAACACCAAGACCACTGGCAGAACCTGCACCTTGTTCATTTGTTTAAAAACTTTCTCCTGGGCATTCACAATGTGGCAGCCATGGTTCTGGCTGGCATGCCAGATCTACAGATCCACTGCACAGAGAAGCTGCTGTTAACAAGGTTTATGTGCTAGGAGGGGAGGCAGGGAAAAAAGACAGGAACACACAAATGAGGAATTAATTACAGAGTGGGAGGTGCTACTAAGAAAATAAAATACGTGAGGAACTAGGGAGGTCAGTGTAGATTGAACAGTGACTTCCAAGGACTTCACATAGGTCTGCCAGCACTCCCAGAAGAGACACAGAGCCAGCAGAACCAGCCCAGCAGGCTCCTTCCTTACAGCTCTGGTCCCAGCTCTGCAGAACCCCTTCCATTCCCCCAGTTCCTGGAGAGCCACAGTGGCTTCCTTTGATTCCAGGGGTGGTAGCTGCCTCCTACACCTACAATCTCTACTTCAGTCACTTCTCTTTTTGCCATTCCAAGTCTTCTTTAATCCTCCAATATTTCCTCAATCAATTTTCTTGTTAAATTATCCTTATTTAAATGATAAGTGTAGTGAGAAATTGTTTCTCACTACACTTATTTCTGACTGGATCCCAAATGACAAAAGCAGGAATGCAAAGTAAAGTATGAATATAGAAATGTAGTCAGTGCTTCCCTGTTTCAACTTTCCTACCTGTAACATTATATATATATTCATATATATATAATGACATTACACATACACAGAGATAGATCCCAGCTCGATCGGATAAACACTGGTTTTGTTCCTGGAAAGGTGCCAGCACTAAAGCTCTGCGTGACACAGAGTAGGGGGCTCCTGTTCAGTCTCACTGAGTGAATCAGGCTGAACAAAAGGATGAACAAGATGGACAAAGGGAGATCTACTTCGTCTCAAACTCCCATATGCATATGGAAGGAGCATTTTGATAAGCTATTGGGCTAAGTGAATGAGAAACAAGAAGGACAGGTGTAAGTAGTCTCAGATGGTGTCCAAACTTCCAACTAAGAGAAGGGAGTTGAGTTGACTACAGGGCTTTTTGGTACATGGACACATAGTTTGGGAACAGAGTTAAACTGCTCCACATGACATAGGAGAAACTTCTTGGTACAGGGAGAAAGGCCATAGGAGAAGAGACAGGTCTTGTGAGACTGTTTGAGGAAGGCAGCATAGGAATGCCATGACTTTACATGTCCCCTCTGAAACCTTCAGCATAATCTGGCTCACTGATTATTTGATGGAACTATGTTCTGCAGAATATCAAGAGATGCTGAGTCCCATAATGAATTACACATTGGCCAAGAGCAGATATTATACATGGAATTTTCTATCACCAGATAAATGTCATTTTTCTACAAAAATTCTCTAATTCTCTTACATACAAAGGTGTCCAAAAATTCAATTAAACTCTGTTACTAACTCTGAGAGTTAGCACAGACCCTATAGTTTCAGGATTCAGTCCCACAAGATTATTCCTACTTCAAATACCAACTGCAAATGGAGTTCTCAGTCTCCTTGTATTTCTACTCAGCTGACTACAAATTGGGCAATTCCCATGGGCCCTTTCTCAAGTTCAAAAATTCACCGGAATGACTCACAGAACTCAGGAAAGTGCTTTACAATAAACAGTTTATGACCAAATAATGGCCACATGTAAGATATGCACAGGGCAAAATACAGGATGTGAGCAGAGATCCTAGGTCCTCCAGGCATGCCACCCTTCCCAGGCAGTATTTGGATGTGTTCATTAATGTGGAAGCTGCCCTCATCTTCTTGTTGTAGAGTTTTAATTCAGGTTCATTACATAAGATTGATTAAATGACTGACCCTGCCTTACTGAACTCAATCTCCAGGTGCTCTTCTCTACCCAGAGGCAGGGTTAGGAAGGAGACTGGAAGTTCCAACCTTCTAAGCAGAACATCCTCTTGGTAGAAACTAACTAAGGACCCACCAGGAGTCAACACATTAGCATAAACTCAGGTGTGGCTAAGGTAGCTAGTTATAAATAACAAAAGGACACTCCTGTCACTCAGGAAATTCCAAGGGTTTTAGGAGCATTATGCCAAGAACCTAAGACAAAGACCAAATACATATTTGTTTATTATGCCACATTATGTGGTAGAAAAGTCACCTATATGAGAATTACAGCAGTTTCTTATGCTGCCCTCTGCTCCTTTCCCATCCTACAACCCTAAAAATAAAAAAGGTAAATTTTGTTATATAGCCATGAAGTGTATATTGTGCCTGTAAAAAACAATTCAGAGCATTGTAAGTGTATAAGGCACTGCATCTGTTTATTGTAAAGGAATGAAACCAGTTTGATGAAGTACACATGAAGAATGACTCCTAATTACCCATTCTATATTATTTCAAAGAAAGGTTAACACAAATTCTAATTGTTTATATTACTCGTAAAAAATGTAAAAGCTTAAGTCACAAATGAATTAACAATAGAGCTATAAAAATATCATTTAAACTATAGATTTCAGTGGATCTGTTACGTAGAAAGATAAAATACTGACAGTCAAAATACATTAAACATAGAATACAAAGAATTTTCTTTCTTTGGAAAACCATCAGAATAAACAGATATTTACATTAACATTATAAGTATTTAGTAAGCACTTCTTGTGCAGTGTAACTGGTTTAATTTCAGTTTTCTAGGAAGGCATCAAGTTAAATGTCCATTCATTTGATAAGCTTTTCTCAAACTTTTACATATTGTAACTCTACCTGATATATAAAGATAAATAGGCAAAGACTTTGTTTTCTAGGCATTCCTAGGGGCAAGGATGATAAATGCATAGCACTGTTCCCATAATCTGAGTTTATGACAGATATCACTAATCAATCACATCCTTTTCTCCAAAGAATGGCCTTGGGGTGAAGAATCCTCCTCCCTGCCATGCTCCACATGGGTACCATGAGCAAGAATTAGAATAGGAGGTAACAGAGGGATCATCTCTCTTCTTCTTTTTTAAATTTTTTAAATTTTAGTCAGAGGGGAAGGGAGGGAGAAAGACAGGGAGAGAAACATCAATGCGTGGGTGCCTCTCACATGCCCCCTACTGGGGACCTGGCCCACAACCCAGGCATGTGCTCTGACTGGGAATCGAACCAGGGACCCTGTGGTTCACAGGATGGCACTCAATCCATTGAGCCACACCAGCCAGGGCTCATCTCTCTTCTTATATGAAAACTAATTCCATTCATGAGGGCTCCACCTTGTGGACCAGAAAAGAGATTCTGTAGAAAGTAACCTTATAGAGTGATCTGAACATAAATTCCTGACTGGGCAGGTCATGGTGGGGTAGTCACACACCAGGTCTCTAACTTGTTTAGTGAAAGGCCTATGTTTGACTTAATCAAACCCTGTGCATTGTTTCTGTACATCTAGGTTAATACAGCTTTGACAATGCCTCTTTTCAGACCCCTCCTTATAAAACAGGGGTGTCAAACTCATTTTCACCAGGGGCCACATCAGCCTCACAGTTGCCTTCAAAGGGCCAAATGTAATTTCAACTCCTGAACAGTTAAGGAGTAGTTACATTTATACAGCCCTAAAATTATTTTGGCCCTTTGAAGGCAACCATGAGGCTGATGTGGCCCCCAGTGAAAATGAGTTTGACACCCCTGTTCTAAGATGTAACCACTCTCAAGAGAGCAAAAAATCTCAATGATCCTGTAATTCAAGCCCTGCCTGGCTTTCTCCCACCTTCATGTAATTTTCCTTAAATCCCCTCCTTAATTCAGATGCATCAGAGAAACTTCAAAACTATTATTCTCAGGAGCATTTGAGATCTTGCTCCCCCACATATGTTATCTGTTTGGCTCAAATAAATTCTTTTTTTTTTTTAAGATTTTATTTATTTATTTAGGGAGGGAAGGGAGGGAGAGAGAGAGAGAGAGAGAGAGAGAGAGAGAGAGAGAGAGAGAGAGAGAGAAACATCATTGTGCGGTTGCTGGGGGTTATGGACTGCAACCCAGGCATATACCCTGACTGGGAATCGAACCTGGGACTCAAATAAATTCTTACAAAAATTCTCTATAAGTCTGGGCATTTCTTATATAAAAAACTTTCATGAATTAATTATTTCTCAAAGGCTATGTTACTGGACCCAGAGTTCACATGCCCAATGCTCTGAAAAGCCAAAACTGAAACGTCAGGGTCTGGAGTAAGGAAGGGTTTATTGAATGAGAAGGTGCCAGCCAAGAAGTTGGGAGTCCTAGTGGTGCCCCAAATCTATCTCACTCACTGAACCAGGCCAAAGGTTTTTAAGAAGCTGGGAGGAACAGGCATGCATGCTGGTGAGGCAAACTATAACTAGAGATGAAACCAGAAAAGTAGGTGGCCATACTGCCTGACACTATTAGAACCAATAAGTAGAGACAGGGAGTGAATCTTTATGGGAGCTTTATTCAGATGCCAGCAATCTGAGAAGATGGCAGGTTATGTACCCTAAAAGCCCTCTTAACATTTCATCCCAAACCAATCTTTTATAAGGAAAAAAAAGGGTAGGTAAGGAGTATGGAAAAAGGATAATCAGATAAGAGTTGCCAATTTTTCTTGTATTTCTTTATGTACTGATCAACAATTCTTTATCTGTGCCATGCACATTCCCTCCCTGGAAAACGATGGATGGCTCAAATAGCATGATCACTTGCAGATCCCCTGGGGTTTGTCAACCTCCCAGAGTCATGTAGGTCATGTATTCCAGTTCCTGGAACTACAGCTTTCCACAAGTTTTAATCACTTTAGCCTATCAACTATAACAACAGCTAAAATCTCTGACTCCTGAGTTCCCCTATCAGAGGAAGTTGGAACTTGGTCATTTACTACAAAGGGGCATCTGTACCAGATCTTCCTGGATGCTTGGCTTCTGAAAGGGTTCCACTATTCAAGTTCAGTCATGTCTGGGTCCTTTGGTTCTGTAGGGGGTGGGGGGATTTTGGTTCTGGGTACAGCTAAAGGCCAAAGTCTCTCCTTTGTGCATGCACTGGCCCTTAAAATCTTTTCTGTTATCTCTGAAAAGTAACTCAGTATCTCATTAAACAGGACAGGACCAACTTGAGCTGATTCTCTGGTTATAGGTCCACCTCCAAATATCATTATGTTATGGATTAGGGCTTCGATATATAAATTGGTGGGTGAGGCGTTGGGGGGCGGTTGCATGTGCTCCATAGGACCTAGAATACTAAGTCTTAATCAACTCTTCTGAACAAACATATCATACAAAGACTTTTAATAGCAAGTTTTATCATAACATAGCTATGCCTGCCCCTTTCTGTATCATCTATAGCTACTTGGCACAACTGCAGATCTGAGCAGTCACAACAGAGACCATATGGATGCAAAGCCTAAAATACCTACTAGCGGGTCTACTCTCTCTGAGGGAAAAGTTTGCTGACCCCTGACCTATATTTAAAAGAGAAGGAGATAAACTCCTTGGAGTCCAGAAGAGAAAATTGCATTACTATCCTCCTAGGCCAGCAGTGAGTCCCACAGGAGCAGTATACCTGTCTAGCCAAGGGAAGCACCTAAGTGGCCTCCCAGTGGAGACATGCAAAGACACTGCTTTGTTAGGTAAAAACAACCTATGCCGTTGGATGCGCTTCTCTGACTCTCATCAGAAACACTCTGGGGGACCGAATGTCCTTTCTCCAATCCAGATCATGGGAAGAGGATGAAGACCTGGTCTACTTCTGGGGGAAGAGGGCAAAAGGGAAAGGAGGGTAAGATTCTCATTATGGTCTTTTACCTCCCAGCTGAGATAATGCAAATCAGCCCACAGATTAAATAAGCATGTGATTCCATGATAGCTAGTAAAGATGGGAATTTTCACCCAGGGGCTTTTAAAACCAAGTTTTGAGCAGATTTTCAACAGACTGCCACACACACTTGGCTTATGTGAGGAACAGTTTCTTCTCTAAAAGTACAAAGTGAAAGCAGCATTTGATGCTCCCAATTGTAAATTCCATTTTCTGCACCATTCAATGATAATTCCAGGGCTGCTCCTTTACCTCATGCTGATAGATTTTTATTATACAGATGTCTTGAGAGAAGAAACTAATTTGACAAATCCTGATCTGCATTAAGTACTGAAAGACTGCGTCACATTTATTGATAGAGAAGGCCAAATACAATCTGTTCCCCTCACCTCATACCTCTAGTGAACAGTGAGAGACCCAGAAGCAGCAGCACCAGCTCTTTCCCAGACAAAACTCGCCTAACTCAGCTTACCAGGTAAATGGCTTCTTAAAAGTGTGTTACAATTTACAGGTGTGGCTTATAAAATAAACTCTATACCCAAAGCTGACAAGAGTACACACCTCTGAGGAAGAGCAGGGGGTATAAAAGATTTTGTTTTTACTGTAATACTCTACAGTCTTTTGAATTCTGTCTCAATAATATAAACTTTCTTTACAAATGAATAGTTTTCTCTAGAAAACCTTTCCTGAATCCCAAAATCAGGGGTTAGCAAACTACAGCCCCTGGTCATATCTGCCTTCCAGCCTATTTTGATCAATCAAGTCTGTCATAACCACAGCCATTCATTTATATACTGGACAGGGCTGCTTTCACTGAAAAAACAGAGGCAAGTGGTAGCAACAGAGAATCTAAGACCCAGAAGCCTAACATTTACTATGTGGTCCTTTATAGAAAAATATGTGCTGACTCCCCCAAAGCTCACATCAGCAGTCCACTCCCAAATTCAACTTTCTCACTACAGTCCATCACTGTCCCTCAGAGGATGTCTCAAAGTGCAATTATACATTTGGGTGATTTCTCAATTTCTGGCACATCCCACGAGAGGCACAAACCAACCTGCTATGTTCACCAACATATCCCCATGCCTGGACCAGTTCGAGCACGTATGAGGTACTTTGTAAGTACTTGCTAAATAACAACTAATTAATTAGATATCAAGACCACTGGTAAAAAACTTTCAAGCCAAGAATGGGACCACTGACCTGCCTTCATGGCAGATAAACAACAATGGCTCTCAAGACAATGAGTTAATTGTACAAGGCCAGGCTTTTCCCTGGGCTAGTAGTTTAGTACTCATATTTCTAGTGATACAGATTTCAGCCCATATGCCCATCATTTATCTCTAAAACTTCAAAGCTGAGAAGTTTTCTCTGTGTTTAGCCATATATTATCAACAAATGGCCAAACAAGCCAGTTCAAAACACAAACTCTAGAGATGTACCTCGGAGTACATTTACTAAACATGGGCTATGTGTCAGGCAGCACACTCAAACACACAGTGAGGTGGCTAACACCATAGACTATGATAATAACCATGACCATTTAATGAGAGATAGCCAGGAAAGGTGTTTACATCTTAGTACAATACTCTGGGAATAGCAAGGTGAGAAAAGTATTATTTTGTCCAACTGCAGATGGAAAACTAAAGCACAGAGAGAAAAAGACATTTTTCCAAAGTCACAAATGATTGAAACCAAACTTCTGGAGCCCATGACCTTAATCACTATACTGTCAAGTTATTATTTGTCATCAATGAGATCCTCCCTTTGAAATATATATCATAGTTCCCAGCCCAGGCAGTCCATAAATGCTTTCATTATTATAACTATTCCATTACCATAATCATCTCAATAGTCAAGCAAAGAATCCATTTGATCTTCCACAAAAGCATGTACAAATATATTTCATAATCCTTCATATTGAAATATAAATCTAAGCTTGTCTGATTTTGCTTTTCTGCCACCATCATCTCTAGAACCCACAAGTATAGGGGGATGAATGTACCAGTACTGCACTTTTAATTAATGTACTTAAGTCAGAAACAAAAAGCAAGAACAAATGAATAAGGAAAAGTAAAAAAAAAATTGCTTAAACAATAGAACTACATTTTCTCACAATTTTGGAAGCTGGAAGTTTGTGGTCAAGGTATCTGCAGAGTTGGTTTCTTCTGAGACTTCTTTATTTGGCTCGTAAAAGGCTGTGGTTATCACATAAATAAAATGTTTTTAAGGTTATTCAAAAAGACATGATTATGTTTTTAGGGCTATTTCACAGACTGATTCAGGTAAAATTTCTCTAATTCCATGCTGAATGAAGTACTTATAAGCAAAATGTAGCCATTAAATATTTCTTATATCAATATTCATAAACATTGTAGTACACTGCAATCAGTATCTGTATTAAAGTCATTTACACAGAGGTCAAACCTTTAAAACACAGAAAAAGCCAGTGAAGTTTGCACATTTTCAAAAACCAAGTTCTAAACAAATATCCACATGGTTAGTATTCCTTGACTCCTTCATTCTATATTTGATTTCCTCATATCCTATAAACTAGAAAATTATGTTAAATCCCCAAGTCCACATAAAAATTAAACAAATATCCCATAACGAAAGGCCAGGAAAACATGTATTTGTAGTAAATACCAACTGAAAAACAACACTTCCTATCAGTGTCAAGCTTTCCTGGCAAAAGTGAAGATAAAACTTCATTAGGCAAACAACATAAAATAACGGTCCACGGACAGTTGTTTACTGGGCTGGCTAGGAAGGGTCCTCAGAGGAACATGAATAAATGTGGATATCATTCAGTATACTTCCCTTACTTGAAGAGTGGAACCCTCCAACACCTTCAAATATTTTAATATTTTTGCAATTTTCCTTACTTTGCATATATTGTCTAGACGTTATCATTGTGTTATCTGTTAGTCTATTATAAACTACTCTGTTAATGGAATAAATGTCCATTTTATAACCATACGGTTCAGAAAAGGACAAATTTCCAGATGTTATCTAAGCAACACTGGACGGAGCAGAAATATCACATCTCCACATGGACACCTTCTACATATTACCTAATCCTGACACAGCAACAGCTTCCTCCTGCACCTCCATAGACCTGCATTGTGTAACCAAGACATCGCAGTGCTCAGGGTATTATTAAAATTTCTTTGGTACCACAATAGGAAGGGATTTCTCTTTCTTTTGCCCATTCTTGACCATGACCACTACCATTACAAAGGTGACAGTCCAGAGCCTGTAGAACTCTGAGCAAATTTCAAGAATTCCAGGCCACACAAAGTAAACTATGAAATCACTTATACGCAAATTGACTATATATTCAATAATCTGCTCCTCAACATAAATAAAAACTGCAGCTGTATTTACCCACAAAAGTCAATAAATGGCCTAGGCAGACGCTAAGTCAGGGGTGTCAAACTCTTTCACCAGGGGCCACATCAACCTTGGATCTGCCTTCAAAGGGCCGAATGTAATTTTAAGGACTATATAAATGTAACTACTCCTTAACAGTTAAGTGAGAACTTGGTGCTCCCGCCGGGTAGAACCAAGGTGGAGGGCCGGATTTTGCCTGAGAGCTTCGTGTTTGCCACCTGTGCTCTAAGTCATCTGAGATAAGCTAACTAATTGTTCACTTATTTCTTATTCCTTTGAATTAGGGTTCAGTCTTAGGGCCCACACTAGTATTTCTTAGCCTACTCCCTGACAAGTTCATGCCAGTAAACTTGATGGAATATAGTAGCAGAAAAACATTACTGTCAAATCTACCTTGCTCAGGAATCTACTGGAACTCAGTCCAGACAATACCTGTCCCCCAATTTAAACCATGCTTCTGAGAGTATGTACACGAGTACACATACCATACTAACCTAGCTTCCTCTTCCTCTTGACTCCTGGTTTTGCCACTTTAGAGCTGTGTATTCAACCTCTCTGGTCCTCAACCCTTAAATAGGAATGACAAAACAGGGTTATCATAACAATAAAATGATTTATTACATGTAAGTGTCTGTCATGTAATGAGAGCTCAGAAAATACTAGCTATTATCATTTATTATTAATTGTGATTTTTACAATATGCTTCCAACACCATTCTGAAGATCCAACACAGTAACATGAAACAGCCAATGACATCAGAATGCAGGGAGAAATCTTCATAGCACACCAGTAATCATGCAAAAGAAGTAGGAATTGTGACAGAAATATCATCCCTAAAATCTCTTATCAAACATTTGGCTGAGGCTTTGAACTAATTCTAAACATTTTAGACCTCTTGCCTGCCTTGTAAGCCCAATAACTGTGAAAAAAGCATATGAAACTCAGGCAACTGAACAGTGGGAAAGAGTATATTTACATTGTGTGTATCAGTCATAGCGAAAATAGCTGTGCTCAATGAAGAATGATTCACAGGTGACACATTCAAACTCACATTGCAAACTCTATCTCTTGTGCAGCAGCTTAAGTCTCCATTCAGTTCTTTTTTACCTTAGGCAGGCCACTTAGAGTCAGCCCCTTGCCTGTACCCTTCCAGGGATACCTTCTGATCTTGGCTGAGTTTGTACACAGAATCCAGGACTCACCCTCTCTGTCTCTCTCCTTTCCAGGATACCTTCTCACCTCCCAGGTGCAGTGGTTGTGCCAAATTGTCCCAGTTCTTCAGGACAGAAAGACTACAGATTTTCTATTGGAGTTGTAGACAACACTGTGGTCTGCTCTCAAGAAAAAAGCTGAAAATAATAACTAGAACTTAGAACATGCCTGTCCCTTCCAATTTTGACTCCCTTCCAGGATCTCCCTGCTTGTTTTCACTCTCCAGAAGTTCAACTAGTTGGTTGTGTATTTTGTGTCTATTGTGTAGTCACTAGTTACAGAAAGTTCAATCTGTTAAAAGCTTAAATGGCCATCCTAGAAATGGAGCCTACCTGGCACATATCACAAAGGGATTCAAGCAGACATGTTCTTTTCTATCCCAAACAGCCAGAGAACTCATTAACAGAGACAGAACTTTGAGAGAACATATTGATGCAGGACAGTAAGAAACTAGTAATATTCCTTGGCAAGTGGAAAAGGGAAACTGAACAGCTGATCCTAACTGGCCTCATCTGCCTCCTTCTTGCTTTCAGGACCACTCTCTTAAGCATTAAGCCCTCAAGACAATGAAGTTCTGATGAGCATCAAATAATCTTAGGAACAAAGTCCCTAGTCCCTTGACCCCAGACACAGAGTTTCAGTCAAAATAGAGACAACATCCAGGCCTCAGTTGTGTTTCAGCTCCAGACCCAGAAAAGCTAATTACCCCACCAACTACACACCCTTGTGAAATCAGAGAGACTCCATGGCTGACATAAGGACCAGATGCACTAATCAACTACCCCCTACCCTAGTGCCGACCAATCAGTAGAGACCACAAAACTGACCATGTATGTTCATTTTGATGAATCAGCATATTAAAGGACACACCTGGAAAGTTGATGAATATTCTATTGAGATCCTCCCCTGAGACCTCCCTTAAAATTCCTCCCTTTAGAAAACAGATAAAACCCCTTAAGACAAAGGACCCAGCACACACATGCTCTCTCTCTAGAGTATGCCTGCTCCTTCTTTCTTCAGGCATGTATCTTTGCTATCTTTCTCCTAAGCTCTAAGGGTCCCCATAAGACTTACAACCAGGGGAGCTGCAGTCAGCAACAGCTTGTCCTGGACTAATACCCTGAATCTGTCTCCAAGGGCCCTTCTTTTGCCTCTGTAACTTGTTTTTTGAGTCCATACAGCCCAACTGGCTCACTTATTCTGCCTCGGTGACTTTCCTTCCAAAAGGCCAAAGTGGCTCACTGAACAGCCCATTCCATTCTTCTCTTCAAGTGTACTTTTGCTAAATAAACTTCCTCTTGCATTAGAGTTCTCGACTCAGCATTCTTTTTTTGCCAAACTGAAGAACTGATAGTCTTGAACTAGGGTTGACGTCACTGGTAACAATATCATTATGTGAGAAAACAGTTCATACTTTAAGACAGAAAGTCATTTCCAAAAATAACTCTAGAGAAACTGACAAAGACTGGTCAAGAAGTAAGTAGAGCAGCTTGTTCTGAGATGCTCACACTAGTTGGCAGCTTGAAAGATTTGAGCACATTTGGAAAGTAATGTAATACAGAGAGGATCAGTAAAGGAAAGGTCTTCATCCAAATAGGTAGGAAAATGGAAGTCTAAGGAAGAAATTTAGCAGAAAAAAATAGCTGATAATGTAACTTACTCAAGAGGTTGTCAAGGGGTATATGCACATCTAGAACCAAAGACAGCCAATCAGGACCAGAGATAGCAAAGACAGTTGGCATGCTTCATAAAGAATGTCTCCAAGGCTTTGTCTGGTCTCACCAAAATAATGTCATGATTGATTATCGATGTCTTCCAGAGGAAGCAAAAGGGGAAGCATAGAGTCATGTATGCACAAACTAGAATTAAGAATAAGGTTATAAGCCCTAGCCAGATGCCTGACTTGGTTGGAGTGTTGTCCCATACACCAAAAGGTTATGGGTTCAATTCCTGGTCAGAGCACATATGTAGGCTGCAGGTTCAATCCCCAGTCAGGGCAAGTATAGGAGGCAACTGATCGATGTTCCTCTCTCACATCAATGTTTCTCTCTCTCTGGCCCTCTCTTTCTCCTCCCACTCCTTCATCTCTCTCTAAAGTCAACAAACATGTCCTCAGGTGAGGATTAAAAAAAAGACAAGAATAAAGTTATGAAACTTGAGAAGAATAAGGACAGATTCATCAACATCATCATTATTAATAATAGTGAGTATCTTCAATATGCCCAGATGATGTCTAGAGTAATTTAAAAATAAGTGAAATTAAAAAGGGATATCAGACAGGCTAAAATAAAAAAAAAAGTGCCTTGAATCTTAATAAGTCCATAGTACGTGAACTGCCTCTAATCAGATCCAGGATATGACTCCTTTGGAAACCAATCAAGAGAAAACACTTATTCAGAAGATTTCAATGAAAAATTAATAACCATTTGGTTCCACTTTATCATGCACAGACCTCAATAGTAGATTTTTAAAAACTAAAGTACAGTCTGTCTCAGAGAAATTGCTCTTGTGAGTCCTTCAGAATCTAGGACATTTTAATCAATAAGGTGTAAGAGTGATTTATTGACTTACATAAATGAACAAAATACTTGCTATTCAAAATTAGTGAAGTCTGTCACTGAAATCATTAAGTGTTTCTGTAACCATACTACTAAATTAACAAAGAAAAAGCAACCAAAATCTGCCATTCATCTTGATGTTCAAGCTCCAATTAAGCAACCACTGATCTGGATAATGGTGACTGAGGTTTTTAGAAGCTATTTGGCCTCATATCTGTCTTATTCAGAGACACATGACCTGCCCAAGGTAAATATAATTACAGAAGGGGATCATCTCTGCCTCTGATTTCTGGTTCATGTAGCTTTTGCCTATACCAGATTACGACTTGCTAAGGAGGATAATTAAGCAGGGTAATTAAGAGTATAAGTTCCACAACTGAATGAGTGAGTACCACAAAAGTGAGCATGGGATTTTATGGGGTACTGGTAACTTTCTATTTTGGTCCTAGGGAGTGATGTCTACTTATAATTACATGTCATGCATACACACACATGTACATACATATATGTATGTATGTATGTATATGTACAACATACATAATGTATGGAATTCTTTTCAGTATTGTATGTTATATTTCACAATTTTAAGAAACTTTAGATAAAAGTGTAAGCTTTGAAGGCCCGTAGCTCTGAATTCAAATCTAGACTCTATCACTTACAATTTGGGTGAATTTAGGCAAACTACTTAACTTCTCTAAGGTTCAGTTTCCTCTTTCGTAAAATGAGAATAATGATAATGATAATAACAATATAGACTGCATAGGATTGCTGTCAGTGTCAGGGAAGAAATGCACTCACAGTGCTTAACACTTAGTGGGCCTGTTTGGTGGGGCTATCACAGCAAAGGCTCAGACACTGCCCCCTGCATCATCTCCCCGCTGGTACACATCAACACATTTCCAGCTTGTACCTACACTTGACTTTCCACCTCTTAGCTGACAATGTGCAGCTGATCAAACTGCTGTGGGGCAGCACATAGCTGAATATAAACACAGTCCTGCTCTCTGGGCTAGGGCTCCACAGATCAGGACATGCCCTCATAGCCAAGGGATGGGCAGGCTTAGCCCATACATAAAGCCAGCAAGTGGACACTTGAACACAATTTTGGACCACTGGCCATCAGTCTAATTCCAATAGGAAACCAATGAGGGGAAGTACAACTCTAACCCTTTAGAGCTAGTAGTAGACAGATGTTTAAGTAGTTAGGCAGCACAGGGGAAATCATGCAGACTTTGCATGCTGTCTGACAGAGGGTTCCACTTCTAGCTGTGTTGCTGGCCCCCAACATGGCTTAGGTAGACACTGTGAGTGACTACCCAGTATATTTTCTAAACTGTTCTGATGTCTCAGCCAATGACAGGAATTCCACCTCTTTGACAAGGGCTGGTTCAGCAATAAGCATATGACCTAATGAGCCCCCAAAACAAGTTAGAGGATGCCTGATGGAAGGTTTGGAGGAAGAACTTCCTCCTCCCTAGGAGAATAACAAAATGAGATGATCTCTATTCTTTCTTTAGATATTGTCTTGGACCCAGAAATGCTAAAGTTATATGGCTTTCAAAGTAAAAGCAAAAACAGAGCCAAAGCTTTCACAGAAGAGAGAAGCAAAGGTCTTAGAATCTCAGTAACATGTGAGTTACTGCATCACGCAGCCTTGGCATATCCTACCTCTGGAGTTCCTGAGGTAGGTATATATGGAATAATGAATTCTTTATTTCTTAGGCTAGTTTGACTCAGGGATTTTTACTTACAGCCATAATTGTTCTAACTAAATATGACTTCAGAGTCTATGAATTTCAGTTTCCTTAACTAGAAATTGGGTTAGTAATGCTGAGCTTGCACATTGTGAAAGGTTTAGCAACACTTTTTTGAAAAATTATCTAAAGCAGCCCATACCAATTTGGCTCAGTCGGTTGGCACATCATCCCATAATAGAAAGACTGTGGGTTCGATTCCTGGCCAGGGCACATACCCAGGTTTCCAATTCGATCCTCAGTCTGTGTGCCTATGGAAGGCAACCAATTAATGCTTCTCTCTCATATCAAAGTTTCTCTCACAACAAAAAAAATGACCTTGGGTGGGAATACAAAAATAAAATTATCTGAAACAATTAGGACAATGCCTGGTACCTATTAAGTATCCAATAAATGGTCCCCACTTTTTAAAAACACACTCTTTAAATGAGTTCTCATAAAAAATAGTAAAATATTTTTCTTTACTCAAAAATTCATAAAATGAACCCTAGTTTTTTTTTCCTATGCCAGAGCTAAAATGGACCCTAAAGATAACTAACTACCTCAGTGGTTTTCAAAAATTAATGTGACATATTTTTGTTAGAATTGTGGAGTCTTGGATTTTAACCACAGACTACCTTCAAGAGACACATCAATCTTCATTTTTAACAAGTATCCAGGTGATCCTAATGTAAGAGGTCTTAGAATCCCACTTGGATCTTTTCCACTTGATGCTCCAAACAGTCTCCTTACTCTGGCTTCACTCCCTTCACTTTCTTGGCTACAGTCGGACCACTCTTTACCCAAGAGACAAAGTGATCTTTTGAAAACTGTAATTTAAACATGTGGACTCTTGGCCCCAAACTTTCCATTGGTGAAACTCAACTGAAATGCTTAACTGAGCAACATGACATAAAACAACTTTCAGTCCCCCTCCTCAATCCCAATTATTTATCATACAATAAGACCCCACCATACATCCCTCAGGTTACAAGAATTCAACTTAATGAGGAATATCTTTTAATAAACCTAATTTGATTTACATGGCATTTATTTGCATTTGCAAGGATCATTTTCAATACCTCATGCCTCATGAGCAGCTGAAACCTAGGAAATAAAATATCATGCAAGCATTCTTATATCTGTACATCTGATGCAAGTGGGCTTATTGTGGTTTGCTAGTTCATAGTACTGATTACAGAGTATCACTTTCATTGTTTTCATTGATTTTTTTCTATATTCTTTAGGCAGCTTGCAGTAAAGTTTCAATTACATAAACACTGTATATCAGTGAATACTTGGCATCTAGACAATTAAGTACATTATATGTAAATCTAAAAACAGCTGAACACAGGTAACATACCTGTTACAGAGCAAATGATGAAAGAAAACTATCCTATGTCATGTCAAGATAACTGATTTTAATTCCTGAAGAAATTGTATCCATTTTAACAGGATTTTAGTGTTGTTTATCAAAAGTTGGTATTAATTTTGGAGTTCACTCACAAATTAAAAACTTTCCTATTGAAATTAACAGTAACTATATTTTTGATTCACAAGAATTTAGAATTTGTGTTAGGATATTTTCAGGAAAAAACTTCTCCCTAACACAGAGAAAGGTGATAATGTTTGTTTATAGCAGATGAAAAAATATATAATTCTTTATATATAGAGTCACAGCAATGCAATCTGAAACAATGAGAACTTATTTCCCATCTAATAAACAGGAAATCTTGTTTAAAATTATATTTGATATTGCTCAGGGTACTAGAAAACATACATACAGTGGATGTTGATTTTCTTATCTTTGAAAGGAGGCTAGTGTTTTGTGAGAAATAAAAGAGTTAATTCACACAATGAGCTTAGAATAAGATATGGAACATAATATATATAAAAAAACAATAGATAGTAGCCATTATTATTGTTATTATTAATCATTGTGGGTAGGAGTATAAATTTGTATAGCATTTCTGGAGGTCAATCTGACCAAACATCACAACATATATTTCATTTAATAAACAGAAATTTATAATCAAGAATATTCATCATAATATTAAAACAGTGAAACATCAAAAATAATGCAAATGCCTACTAACAAGCAAATGAAAAAATAATGACATCTGTGTGAATGCAGCCTTCTTTTCCTCCATATTCTTTGGCATCAGAAATAATATTTGCAAAATTTTAATGCATAGGCTAGTACTCTTGATGTCAAAAGGCAGGGAAATAATAAATTATCGAATTAGTATGACTCTAATTCTGTCTGAAAGATCCATATATATACATAATGCACATGTGTGCAAAATAATGAAAGGCCTACACTACTATCCACAATGGCTTTCTCTAGAGCACAAGATATCTTTATGATCTTTTGATATTTTTCTGTAGTTTCAGTTTTTTTACAGTAGGTGCAAGCTAAATTGTCTTATTCAGAAATAAAATCAGAAAAGACATTACATTACCTGTTTAAACCAGATGTCCAGAATGTCTGACACCCATAGGTTTTCTCTAAGACTATGCCTTTACATCAGTCATTTTGTCAGCAACCTGGTACCTTGGAAAATATTATTTGTCAAAAAAGGTTTTTAGCCCTAGCTGGTGTGGCTCAGTGGACTGAGTGCCAGGCTGAGAACCAAAGGGTCACTGGTTCAATTCCCAGTCATGGCACATGCTTGGGTTGCTGGCCAGGTCCCCAGTAGGGGCACTCAAGAGGCAACCACACAATGATTTTTCTTTCCCTCTTTCTCCCTCCCCTCTCCTCTTAAAAATAAATAAATAAAATATTTTTTTAAAAAGGGTTTTAAAAATATTCTTAAATTCCAAGCAGACTGACGGTTCATTATAAAACCAAGTGTTACCTGTCAAGCTAGACAACATCCTATTTTGAGATGGTTAATAAAAATTTGAACAGACTAGAGACAGGAATGCCAGAATTGTTGGGCAAAGAGGATAAAAATATCCAGATAATGACAAAAATTAGATTTTTTAAAAAATCAAAAACGTTTCCCTGAAATCATTTTCATACCAAAATGAATATTTTAGAAAAGATCAGATTTTTGACTTTGCTCTTTCCCTCAAACAGTTTGTTATCTTATTGAGTTTTTAATTCCTTCATTTCATACCACAAAATAAATAAAAACATTAGTAGCCACCAGGTAAATTCTGGAAACTAAATACAAAGCTAAGATTAGAACAATTACAAAAATAAGTATTCAAATATTCTACCTTCTGTGTAGCTGACTTTACATTAGAACCAAAAGCTTTTCCGACTATGCCCAGATTTATTACCAATATTGCCATTTAGTATAATATAGTTTAATGCACTGAAAAGCAGGCTAATAACTATAAATAACACAGGCAAAAAGTGCCAACTAATGGTAAACCACAAAGCTTCCCAGCCCTGAAAATGAAGAATGGAAATTAGCCCTGGCCAAGTGGTTAGTTAGTTTGAGCAGTGGTACCCAACTTTTTTGGCACCAGGGACTAGTTTCATAGAAGACCATTTTTCCAGAGGCAGGGTGGGTGGGGAGAGACAGAAGGAGGAGCTCAGGGCAGGGGAGGGGGATGGAAGACAGGAGAAAGAGCTCGTGTGGTACTACAAGCAGTGTCTATGGACAGGGGACAGAGAGAGGGGAGGTTGGGGACCCCTGGGTTAGAGTATCCTTCTGATGCACCAAGTTTGTGAGTTGGATCCCTGGACAGGGAACATACAAGAATCAACCAATGAATGTATAAATAATTGGAATAACAAATAGATGTCTCTTTCTCTCTCAAATCAAAAAATTAAAAAAGATTTTTTAAAAAAACAAATATTAAACCATCAACTCTTAACTTCTCCCCTACAATCGATTCCAAATCACATTGATTAAAGAGCTCCTCAGGTAAAAGGGTGAAGTAATTGGTTTTTCACATGGGTGAGGGGGGCGTTGGGGCGGGGGAACGGGTGGAGAGGAGAGAATGGCTGGAAGCAATATCTGATTATTCTCTCAATTAAATTTTTATCAGTTATTCATGAGCACTTTTTTATTAAATGAGAAAAAAAAATTATTCTCTCAACTTTTCTAGTTCTGATGATGTCATCCAGATACCCAAACTTTCTCTCCTAGATAACTGAAAGTTACTAATTATCAAAAGCAGAAACTCCTTGCTGTCAATTAATTATAAGCTTCTGTTTACCAGCAATTGGACATATGCAGTGTACAGAGCCTCCATGAGCAAGATGCTAGGGATTCAAAGGTGAAAAAGCCTCAGCCACTGCAGGGAGAAGTAACACTGGAAAACACACAAAAATCACAATAAGTACCTTTTGAGCTAAATCTCGAAGACAACAAAAAAAGAGTTGTTACGAAAAGACATCCACACAGCATACAGCAGAGGAAACATGCTATGCAGAAGCACAAGGACATCCAAATCCAGAATCTGAAGGGACCTCAGGTGGAGTGTGGAACAGACATGTTGAGTCTGTGGTAGGCAGTTAGACAGACATGAGCAGAGCAAGGATGATGGGCCAGTTACAGAAGGTCACCAGGAGAGAACACCTCCAGACACCTAGCAATGAGAAAACCTGGGAGAGCAAGTACTGGTAGAGCAAATAACTACTGGTAATTGGGACCTCACCCCTAAGGCACCCTCCTTTTCTCCCCTGGCATGTAGCTCAAATGGTAGACCCCCTACTCTTGGAGGAGAATAAGGAGCTGGAGAAAAGCCCCATTTCACTTCCCCACATGGACAGGAGCCAACGGGACAGGCCCGACAGGTCAGATTGAGAAAGAGTTAACCCCTCTCCATGGCTCATACCCCAGGGCAGCTCTTTGAGCCACCACTGGAAACTTTCTTTTGAGTACTTTTTCTTTGCTTGCTGAATAAACTTTCTCTCTCCAGTTCAAGTCTTGGCTCTGAATTATTTTCTTAGTTAAAACCCAAGTACTAAGGTCTACTTTTCACTGTTTACAAGCTCACATGCACAAGAGAAAAGAGAATGAGGTCACAGTGGGCTAGAAAAGGAAATGGGAACCTTGTCCATATACAACGTGGTACCAAGATTACTCTCTAGGACATGTTGATGATCCAGAGAGAGGATCATCAGAATGAATTCTAACTTTCCAAACTGGTGTGGTATTTAAGTTATTTAACTTGCTATTTTAAGAAAGTATACCATATAATCTAACCCTCTAGGGTTCCCATATGTAAAATGATTTGTTAACAAAGTATTCAACTTATTAAACAAAAAGACAAAACTTGTTATTGTTATCATACCTAAGAAAATAACTACTACTAGTAATACCATGGCCATAACCACAATTTACTGAGCACTTACTACATGCCCAGCACAGTTTTTACCTCTGTTAAGACTTTACAACCCCTTACTATATTTTCTCAATTAACATTTGAAGAAAATAAAATTCTTAGAGTTTAATTAAGTTCCCTGATGAAGGGCCAGGATTGGAACCTAGGAGTCTGCCTTAAGAGCCTATGTTTTGTTTTTGTTTTCTTTTGTTTGCCGTTCTATTGATTACCATATTTTTTAGACCATAAAATGCACCTAGGTTTTAGAGGAAAATAAGAAAAAAATTTTGAAGCAAAAAATGTGGTGAAATATTTAATAACAAAAATAACACAATATTTCACAAATGTAAATGTAAACAGAACTCAATAGCAACATTAACAACCATTATTCCTCCCAACTTGGGGAGGGGGCATCTTATAGTCTGAAAAATATAGTATTTCCTATTCTGTCTCCAGCTTTACTGACAAAATCATAAGATAAAACATGCAATGTGATGATTTCTTAAACATACAAACTGTGAAAGGATCTCCCTATCAAGTCAATTAACACATCTATCTCCTCATATTTACCCATTTTGTGTCTATATGAGAATATTTAAGTTCTACTCTCTTTGAAAAGTTCACTTATACAACAAACACAGTGTTATCAACTATACTTACCATGTTATAAATATGTCCTCAGACTGAAACTCTGTACCTTTTTTACCAACCTCTCCACAGTTTCTCCACCCCTAACCCCTGGGTGTGTGTTTTTAACCCACCAAACTATACAATTGCTTCACAGTCCTAGTTGCAATATTTGTTACTAAAGCTGAATGAAAACAAAGTCTTTAAATCCCAATTTGATTCTATGTAACAGCCATACACAAATGTAAAAGACAAGAAAAGAAAACATAGATTTCTGTTCCCAATGACCATAAACAAGTTTCCATTGCCCATATGGATAAAAAAGGGGCCACATTCTAAACCTGACAGACTCGGGGAAAGCCTACAACACTGGGCCCTACAAACTCAAAATACCCACTACAAACCTAACTACAAAAACTACAAACCTAAAATACCCACACAGGACAGTGTGAACATAAAACTTCCAAAGTAAAAGAGAGTCAGTCCTGAGGGCAATCACATCCTAGGCCTGTAGCTTCCTTGACAAAGGACCATCTTTACCCTAAGTAAGCTTGTCTATTGTCTTTTTGTATCTAAGATAATGTACCTTTGAAATCTCAAGGTGATCTTTTCCAGGCCTCTCAGGGCACACCCATATCTCAGAGCAGAGACCACAGAAACCCTCATTGTTACCTTGTTCCCTGAATACTGTCTCTATGTGCTGTTAATCTATGTGCTGCAATGTTAATTATTACCTATCCCGTACCCACCAATGTAAAAGAAGTATGTCTCTCTGCTTTACATTTTATCCAATCTCAGAAATTTCCATGCTTTGCTTTCTCCCACCCCCTTAATTTACCACCAGTGGATTTCATGTAACCTCCTTATGTCTCCTCCTTTGATTCTAATGTATAAAATAAACTGCAAAACTGCCACTATGCAAAGCATTTTCTCAATCCATTGAGATTTTGCTTCCTGGCAACTGTTGTCAGTTTGGTTCAAATTAACTCATAAAAATTCTCTACAGGTTTGGATGTTTCTTATGTTGACACCCTCCCTTCCAAAAAATAAAAAAATAGCCTTGGCTTCTGTGTTGGGACTATATCAGGGGTATCAAACTCATTTTCACTTGGGGCCACATCAGCCTAGCAGTTTCCTTCAAAGGGCCAAATGTAATTTTAGGACTGTATAAATTTAACTACTCCTTAACTAGGGGCAAGGAGCTTGGCACTGCAGCCAGGTAGAAACAAGGTGCTGGGCCAGATAAAACAAGATGAAGAGACAGATTTGGCCCACGGGCCTTGTGTTTGCCGCCTGTGGACTAAATAATTTCCAAAATTGTTTACAGTCCTGAGATCCTGTAACCCACTGATAAAAACAATTCACTATCTATCTGTGGGATTCTTTAAAGAGTCAAGAAAAAGTTGATCTTTTATCAATTATCTTCCTAAGAGAACCACAGAAAGCTGACAAAAACCAACCCGTTACTAATCACCTGAAGCCATTTCAGCAATTTTTACTTGATCAACATGCTTATGAATGTTACTGAGACTATCACCAATGGGTGCCTTCCCAGGTCCCTGTGTTCTATTACACTTCAAACTGTAGGGAGAAAGCTTCCAAAGAGAAAACACACATACTGATTTCACTAAGAGACCAAGTTTTGAGAGTAATACCTTTTTAATGCAGATGGATGGCCCAAAGTCCTTGGGAATATTAAGCCAAATGTTCAATATCTCTTTCCAGAATCTCATATGGTTCTGGATTAGAAGCTCTAAGTGTCCTGGAAATGGAATCAGATGACAAAGGTTCCGGTTCCCATTCTGACCAAGGCAATACCACTGGCCTCCCACATTCAATTTCTCTGCAATTCAGCTGCTTTACCATGTAAGAGATGATGTCAAAGATGCCTACAAATTCTAAATTCCAGATTTCATCAGAAGAATTAAGTTTTCTAAACAAAATTAATTCAACACAGGAAGGATAGATAGCCTTGCCAACCAATGGTGCTGGAGCAACTGACTATCCATAGCCAAGAAAATGAACCTCAACCTAATCTCACATCTCACATGAAAATGAACTCAAACTGGATCATACATTTATATGTAAAACTGGAACAACTTTTACAAGATAACATAGGAGAAAATCTTGTGGATCTAGGGCTTCGTGAAGATTTTTTAGACATGACACACCACAAGCATGATCCATCAAAGAAAAAAAGATAAATTGGACTTCATCAAAATTTAAAACTTGCTCTGTGAAGGATTCTTTTAAAAGGATAAAAAGACAAGCTACACATTTGAACCCTAGCACACAGCAGACATGCTGGAGCTCTGGACCATGTGGCTTGGAAGGAGAATAGGAGAGCTGTGAAAGGCATTCTCTCCCTCTCCCTCTCCCTCTCTCTCTCTCTCTCTCTCTCTCTCTCTCTCAGCAATGCAGCTTGGGAGCAGACAAAGCTGTCTTGGACATGTGATTTGAAGGGATGCAGAAAGACTCCCACCAGCCCACCATGAGGAAGTGCCATCCGATGGTGGATTAAAACCAGGACACTAGTCAAGCATGGATTACTGAGAGAAGCTGGGAATGCTGAACTGAGACCAGGTGAATGCTGAGCTATAGACTTCTATTTCTTTTCCTGAGAGATGGTACCCCTGACTAGCCTGGTTTGGCAAGGGGAGGCAGGACTGTGTGATTAGGGGTGTTTTCTTGTTTCTAAAGAGAGTGGGATTTAACAGCAGAATTCCACCATTATTCTAAACCTGTGCAACTCACAGTAAATAGTTCCTTTCCTTTTCATTAGACTCTGGCATTAGGACTCATGGTTTTTCAACAGTGGGCAATAGAACCCAGAGGAATAGAACCCACCATGGTTCTGTTTCACCATGGGATACTGCTCAGTAATCAAGCACAACAAATAAAACATGCAGTTTGGATACATACTGAGGGCTTTATGTTGAGCCAAAAAAAAAAAAAAAAGCATCTCAAAAGGTCAGATAATGTACAATTCCATTTACATAACATATGACAAATCACAGAGATGGGAAACAGATTAGTGGATGACAGAGGTCAGAGATGGTAGGGGGAGTGAGTGGGTGTGAGTATAAAGGGGTAGAAAAACGGAGAGCTTTGTACTGATGGAATAATTCTATATCTTGATTGTATTGGTGGTTACAAAAATCTACACATGTGACAAATGGCACTGAACTATACACATACATTGTATCAGTGTTGAATTCCCAGTTTTGGTGGCATACTTCTGATTATGTATTATATAACTACTAGGAGACCTTTGTGTACTATCTTTGAAACACCTATCAAAAGAACCTATGCACCCCAATGTTCACAGCAGCACAATTTATAACAGCCAAGTGCTGGAAGCAACCTAAGTGCCCATCAGTAAATGAATGGATCAAAAATCCATGGTACATTTACACAATGGAATACTATACAGCAGAGAGAAAGAAGGAGCTCCTACCCTTTGTGACAGCATGGATGGAGCTGGAGAGCAATATGTTAAGTGAAATAAGCCAGGCCATGAGGGACAAATACCATATGATCTCATCTTTAACTGGAATCTAATCAACAAAAGAAAAAAGCAAGCTAAATATAAACAGAGTCATTGAAATTAAGAACAATCTGACAGTAACCAGAGGGGAGTTGGGAAGATATAATGGGGGGAAGAGGGGAAGGGTTTTCAGAAACTACTATAAAGGACACATGGACAAACCAAGCAGGGGTAGAAGCAAGGGAAGAAGGTGAGTTTGGCTGGGGTGGGGGGAGTGGTGGTCGGTAAATGCACACAATTGTAATTGAACAACAATAAAATAATTTTAAAAAAATAAAAAGGAAATGCTTTTAAAAAGCTTTCTAGGAAACTTTTCAGTGTTGAGTAAGATTGACAAGACAACTCCATATTGCCACTTAGAATCAAGTCATCCTTGAATCTTCTCTCTCCTTCTCATTCTTGATATTCAACCCATCAGGAAATTCTGAGTCTCCTTTCAAAATGTTTCCAGAATCTGACCACTTCTTATCATGTGTACCCAACACTCTGGTCCAAGCCATCTTCATCTGTTCTCTGTATTACTGCTGATCTCCCTGCTTATAAACACAGCCTATTCTCACAGAAAAAGGACTGATTCTTTAGGTCTCTTTAAAAGCCAGATCCAGTCTTCTTATGAAAACTAAAGTCCTTACAATTCCCTACAGGTCTTACAACATGAGCAACTTCCTCTCCTCTGCCTATGGTAATAGGTTGAATGGTGGTCCCCACATGTGACATCCACGTCAAAGAAACTCTTATTGGTACTATGACCCTATATGGGAAAAAAATACAGATGTAATAAAATAAGGATCTGCAGATGAGATCATCCTGGATTATCCACATGGGCCCTAATTCTAATGACAAGTGTACTTATCCAAGAAAAAAAGACAAGATGGTACACAGAGAAGAGGAAAAGGCCAGATGAAGATAGAGCCAGAGACTGAACTATGTAGACACAAGTCAAGGAACACATGGAGTCACCAGGAGCAAGAAGAGGAAGAAAGGAGTCCCCTCTAGAACCTTCTGAGAAAGAGCCAACACCTTGACTCAAGATTTCAGACAAGAGGAACAATTCCTGCTGTCATAAGCTACCTAGTTTGTGGTAATTCATAGCAGCTCTAGAGAATAAAGCACTGCACATCCCACCAAGATCCTTTCCTTCTCTCTACTCACCCCTCCCAGATACACTAGCTGTTTGTTACTTAAACATACCAGGCATATGCCCCTACCTTAGAGCCCCTGCATTTACCCTCCACCTGCCTGGAATAATCTCCCCCAAATTTCCCCATGGCTCCCTCCTATCCACTTCAGATTTTTGTTCAAATCAATGACTACTTTCCTGATGCCTCTTATTTAAGGTATAATCCCATTACTGAACCCCCAATCTGTCCCTCTTGCTTTATTCTAGCACATACTGTAATGTGTCTCTCTTTCCCCAGTAGAAAGGTGGCAGAGAGTTTTGTTTGTTTTGCCTTGTGCTATCCCTGGTGCCTAAAACTGTCCCTAAATGATAGTAAGTATTTGAATATTACCGGCTGAATGAATGAACAAAGGCAGAGGAAGTAATGATATATATGAGGCTCCGCCTATTATAGTACCTTCCAAACTTCAGGTTAACCACATACCAGCTTCCTTATTTTTTACTACGGCTCCTTACTAAAAATACAATTATATACTTAAAATTTTTAGCCTACTATCTATATTTTATGTAATTATCTACTTTAACCTCATCCTAAGCAATAATATGTATGGAATTACAGGTTTAAAATGCTAGTTACAATTTTTTTCTAACATACAATGCATACCGATTAACATTTAAAATGTTCACCTGGGGACCCCTAAAATCAGTTGTGGTGCCACCAACTAACTGTCTGTGCAGCACTGAGAGGCAAGGGTTGGCTTTCTTCTGCCACTGTAGTTACCACACCCAGTGTAATGGGGGTTGCAAGGAGGCAGGAGCCTTGTAAATAAGGATGTTTGAAAGGAATCACAGAAGTAACAATAGTCTCCAGGTAACATTGCCCTCCAACCCCAAATGGAAAGGTACTGAACCCCCGATCCCTCTTCTTCACAGGCACAGAGTAACAAACCATAATGACCCACATCTACATAGAGCTCCACTCTGTCTACCAAGAATTCCTCACCTTCATTTTGACTCTCACATCTACTCTTCAAGACACACTAATTATCCCTATTTTATAAATGATGTGAACTGATTCCTCAAAGTCATTTGTGTGATTTTAGCCAAGGCTTTTTGAGCTCTGTGTTAACAAATGAGCCCAAACATGAAGTGGTTCAATACAACAAAAGCATCCTTCATCCTGAAGTTACAATCCGGGGATGGCAAACAGGTAGGGAGGGCAGGGCTCTGCAGGAGTTGCTCAAGGACCCAGGTTACACAGGCTCTGCCATCTTTACCAGAAGTTTTCCAAATTACCTTGATGATCACCATCTCTGTCAACAGAAAGGCACAAGAACATCAAGAAACCATACAGGAGTTCTTCATAAGCTAGCCTGGGCCTTTTCAAAGTCACATGAATGTGCCCAGCTGCAGGGCAGGTAGGAAAATGCAGGACAGCCATGTGTCCATAGGAAATGGGAAAAGGTTTCAGAAAATAGATAACAGCTCTGACATGAGTGCTTTCTCCATGTTGGGACTCTTCCATGTGCTTTTTATTAATGCATGTTTAGAAAAAATATATACACACACACACACACACGTATATATCACAATTACCTATCAAGCCCATAATTTCATGGGTATTATTGCTTATGGTGAAGCTTAAATAAAGATTTAAATTTTTAAAAATTAGTGAATAAATTTTAAATAAATATTAAGTTGATAACACTGATATTTAAATATCACAAAACCTCAGAGGCAAGTCACACTGTTATTTTAACCTGGATGAGGAAATCAAGATATTAAGGGTCAAACTAATTGTCCAAGGCATAAAGCTAGTAAGTGGTTCCCAAGTCACTTAAAAGTGGAAGGGACTTGCGGCAGAGGCTCTCAGTGCCCCACTCACACCACCTCAGATCCCTGCCTATGTGCTCTCACTTCCCAAAAGCCAGCCCCTGTGGCCTTCTATGTGGAGTGCTGAAGACAACCTACCCTTGAGCAGGAAGAACCAGATGTGCCTGGGAATTTACATCCCAATGGGAGGGATGATAGTATATAAATGCCCCAACTCCCTTGCCCCCAATGGGACAACTCTTGAAGTGTAGCCTCCTGACACTGTCTCCAAAGCTGTCCTGTAGAACTAAAGCAAAGTCACCCTCCTTGAGACTCAATGTATTAACCCACCCTCTCAGACTCCTTCTTCTAGGTTCAACTTCCCAAGTACTCTTCCAGATTATCCTGAGAACAAACACTTCCCCAAAAATTCACATTCCCAAGAGTCTTCTTCTCAGGATCTGCTACCAGGGAACACAAACTAAAAAAAAATCCAAGTTACTCTGGTTCAAAGCACCCCAAATGATAATCACTCACACACAACACTTGCCATATCTGCAGAACACTAACACTAGTATCAACTTCTCTATGTGGCTGGTTTTAATGTAAATCACTTCATTTTTTAAAGATACCTTACATACTACCTCCACAGTTTGCATACGTGTAAGCAGAAGGTGATATACACAATTTAAAAATAAAAAGGATTAAATTCTTGCTAGTCCAGGTGAAAAATCCTCAGCCAAAGATCTTAAAAGCACATGTTGGGGACCTCACTTTAGAGATATAATATGGCTCCAGCAGCAAAGATGTCTGGCAAATACTGACCTCTGCAACCTTGGGCTAGGCTGACTACCCAGGAAGCTGGAATGCAACACAAAGACAAACAGCATGCCCCCAGGAAAGAGGTTACTGCATGTATAGAATGTGGTAACTCCCTGATGTTATCTTTTAATTTTTCTTTTAATTTAGTGGTATATTGCTCTCTGGGAAGGTCTACACAACTACAGAGGTCTACACAACTACCCACAATCTGGTTTTGCTATTAAACCCCTACTATTAGCCCCTGTTAAAAGGGACCGTGAATTGGGATGGGTGTGGATTCTTGCCAGCCCACCACCTTTGGGAGCAGTGGTTCTGATGAGTATATACTGGGTTGGCCAAAAAGTTCATTTGGTTTTTCCTGTAAGATGGCTGCAGTAGAACTTTGTTGTCTTTAATTTCATTCTAAACAATTTTTTTGGATTATATTGTGACAGTTGTCATATCAGCATACATTTAAAAAAATTATCCAAGTTGGTGAATTTGTGTAGCTATTTTAATATTGAAGATGGAGGAAAATACACATTTTTAGCATATTATGCTTTATTAATCCAAGGTAAAAACTGCAACTGAAACACAAAAAAGATTTGTGTGCAATGTATGGAGAAGGTGCTGTGACTGATCAAATGTGTCAAAAGTGGTTGTGAAGTTTTGTGCTGGAGATTTCTCTATGGACGATGCTCCATGGTTGGGTAGACCAGTTAAAGATGACAGTGATCAAATCAAAATATTAAGAACAATCAATGTTATACCACACAGGAGACAGCCACCATATTCAAAATATCCAAATCAACAGAATTATTGGTGGAAATGAAAACCGTGTCTTTTATTTTATAGAAAAAAAAATAAGCAGACCTTTTTACCAACCCAATAAGTTTCTCCTATCAAAGTTCTTAAGAATCTCAACAAGCCTATGTGTCAGTTCTTTGGAATTGATCCTGAAGTTAGGCTTTTAGGGCTTTGTCCCAATAGCATACCAGCACAGAAATAAAAAATTCCCCCTGACAAAATCTTAAGGTTTCAAACATATTTAACAGAGTAACTTCCTCACTAGATGTCTTATCCATATTCAATGTGGCATCTCTGTGTTACCTACTCCCGTGTGCCATCAATGGTATGCACCCCTTCTGGAAGCAAGGTGTTAGTAGCCATTTGCAAAGCTGTACATGTTCTAGTACAGCAATTTTCAACCAGTATACCACAAGAATGTCTACATGGAATATCTAACTATTTAGTCCAGGGCATGGACTGATTTTTCCCTTAGATCAGGGGCCCCCAGCTACCAGGCAGTGGACCCAGTACCAGTTCCTGGACTATTAGGAACCTGGCTGCACAGCCGATGGTGACCAGCTAGCAAGCGAGGGAAGCTTGGCTCACCTAACTGCGGGAGCTCAGTCTCCTGCCCCCCACACCCATCCATGAAAAAATGATCTTCCAGGAAACTAGTCCCTGGTGCCAAAAAGGATGGGGGATGCTTGCCTTAGCTTTCCAATTTTTAAAAAATGACAACAGCCAACACAACAATTATCCATCTGGTGTGAATGAATTAAAATTATACCTAATTTTTTTCAGATAGGCAAAAGTATGTTTTCTGGTGTGCTGAAGAATTTTAGTAATTAGTTTATGTGTACCATAAGCTGAAAAAGATTAAAAATCGCTGATCTAAGACATAGCAAAATTCCTGGTACAATTCATGTACAACAAATTTAAACAGTTTAGTAAGGACATTCAGTCTCATGGAAGTTGAGAATCCTACTTTAAAACCAGAGTTGATTAGTGGGCCAGAAACAAGCGCAACTGAACCTCTTCTCTCTGTGATACCTGCCAACATCTTAAACAGAGATGATGCATTCCTAAAACCCACTATGACTCTTCCCAGAAGACTTCACCTATAGCAGTATATCTGTACATGTATATAATTCTTTACTCTCTTATGCTGGTTTCCCCCATTTTCCTCAAACTCTTAGAACTCCATGAACAACACTGCTGGATGACTTTCATCCACTATTTGCCTATTATCATAAGTAGACCCCTTTCAACTACTGCTATTACTCCTTTTCTCTTTCATTATAACACTTCAAATTGATTTCACTTTTATGGTCATTATTGTCCATTTATAATCAGCTTTGTTTGCATGCTGATGATTCTTAAATTTCAACCTTATACTACTACAGAAAACAGTATTTGGTATTACACTGTGATTACAAAACCAGGTGGATTAAATTATATGACTGGTTTTTTTTTTTAAGGCCTGTAACACAAGTTTTAAAATGCAGGAGTTTTTGTTTAACCTTGAATGAGCTATAAAGAAAATAGTTAAGAACTGGGAAAGAAAAAAAAGTTTTTTTTTCTTTTAAATAAAATGAAAAATATCAGAACTTACACATTTGAATAAGTACAGTTATATATTCCAATTTCTTGCAACTGTTCAAAATATTTCTAGAACTCCTATTAGGGAAGTGGTATCAAGTCTGTACTACATTCCTTGGAATATTCTTCTCAACTGCAACTCTTTTTCCTTTAAATTGATTCCACTTTCAGAAATGGTCAGAATTTCTTAACCCCAACATTGGTGAATAAGGTGGTAGGAAACAATGTTCTGGTTCAAAAACAAGTACATAAAGTATACAGAAAGATGGACTGTCACCATGTTCATGTGCTAGCTTTTCAAGCAGTTATAAAACAAGATGTGCATCTCTAGGATAAGCTCAGATTCCAAAAGCTTCAGGTGAGAAGTTCAAGATGAGCCCAGTAACAGTACTCATTTCCTAGGGCTGCCATACAGTCTACAGGCATCCACAACTTTACTACACTTCACAGATAGTGTGTTTTTTACAAACTGAAGCCAAGACCCTCAATCAGCAAAAAAGATTATGACTCGCTGAAAGTTCCAATGATATATTTTTAATTAAGGTGTGTACATTTTTTAGATATTATACACTTAACAGACTATAGTATAGTCCAGATATAATTTTTATGTGTACTAAAAAAATTTAAAAACCATGTGACTTGCTTTGTTGTGACTTTTGCTTTACTGCAGTGGTCTGGACCTGAAACCCACCATCAGTCTGAGAAAGGTATGCCTGTATCAGAAACTGGGTGGCTTAATCAAGAGAAATTTATAGTCTCACAGTTCTGAAGGCTAGAAGTCTGATATCAACATGTCCTCAGGGTTGGTTCCTTCTGAGGCTGAAGGAGAATTTGTTCCCTGTTTCTTACCTGGTTTCTGGAAGTGGCAGTCTCTGACTTTCCTTGGCCTGTGTAAGTGTTGCCTGTTCTATCTTCATGTTCAGATTGTGTTCTGTCTCCATGCATTTCTGAGCCTAAAGTTCCCCATTGTACAAGGACACCAGTCATACTGAATAGAAGCCCACCCTAACGACCTCATTTTAACTTGATCATCTCTGTAAAGACTATCACCAAATAAGGTCACATTCTAAGGTACTGAGCATTAGGCCTTCAACATAAATTGTGGAGAGGGCACAATTTAACCCATAACAAGCACAAGTGAACTAACCAACGCAAGCTGCATCCCCCGGGATTCACTGCAGGACAGATTTGTGGCAACAGAGAAGTTGTTTAAAGTCTCTGAGCCACAGTTTTCTTCTCTTTAAAATGGGTACAATGATAATAGTAATGCTTACCTAATCCTCTTCAAGTACACAGCACTCAGGATTGGCCCAATGGAATGTGCTTGATAAATGTCAGGTGTCTACTTCTATGTGTACTCAACATCAGGTTATCCAAACAGACACCATTAATAATCACTGTGTAGGTGAGTCCAAGAGAAACAGCACAGCTGTACTCCCAGAGAGCCCTAGGGAGCCCTCTGAATGCCAAACACCTAGACCACACGTCTCTTAAAGGCAGCAACGGCCTCACCTGCCCAAGCTTCCTACCAACCCACTACCTTCTGGGCCTAATGGTGCACCTGTTCTGCATTTAACAAATATCCACTAGAAGAATAAATGAACATGAAAATATTAACACTAAAGGTATTTCTTAACAGACATAGTAAACACAAAGTGTAGCCCCAACTATACACCATATAACATTTCTGCTCAGGTGATCATTAACATTAACTACATATTCATTGTACACCAGCATTATTCATCATAGCCAGAAGGTGGAAGCAATCCAAGTGTCCACTTGGATAAATGGACAAACTGTGACATGTACACACAAGGGAGCATTATCCAGTCTGAAAAAGGAAGGTAATTCTGACACATGCTACAGCAGGGATGGAACTTAATGGCATTATACTAAGTGAAATAAGCCAGTCACAACAGACAAATATAGTTTGATTCTTATATGAGGTTCCTGGAGTAGACAAACTAATGAGACAGAAAGCAGAATGGCAGTTTCCAGGGGATGATAGGAAAATGGGGAGTTATTGTGGGAGTTTAGAAGTCTCACAAGATGTGCCTCTGTGGTACGCAGATTGCTCTGAGCTAAAGGCAATTTTAGCCTCAGGCTCAAGAAAAATCTTCTGCCTAGAAAAACCTGAATTAGGGACCTTGCCCATAACAGGAGATTATCAGAGATAACCTCTTTTGAACTACAATAGGGCATGGCAAACTTCAATTTACTAAGCATCTGCTCTTCTTAAGATCCTGCAATGACCCTTTGGAACCCTCAAGGTGCATGACCTCATCCCTAGCTCAGGATGTCTTATATATACTCTTTCTATCTCTGAACCTCTGGCACATGGGGTCTGACTCTCAAATAACCACAGGGTTCCCATACATATGTATGTGTTAAACTTGATTATTTTCTCTTGCCAATCTGTCTCACATTCATCTGATTGTTAGAACAGCCAAATGAACCTGAGGACAGAGGACAAGTTTCTTCTCATCCCACAGTGTTTAATGGGTATAAAGTTTCAGTTAAAGAAGATGAAGAAGTTCTGGAGATGGTGGTGGTGATGGTACAAAAATGTGAATGTACTTAATGCCAAAAAAGATACATTTAAAAATGGTTAAATCATAAATTTTATATGTATATTTTACCACAATAAAATGTAAATAATAAAAACTTTAAATAAAAAATATGCATTCATATCTTTAGTACCCTTATAAGTTTGAAAAGCAAAAACAAGGTTTTGGAGACATAAAGAGCATTTGCTGGCCTAAACTTTTAATCAAAAAAGCAGTTCCTGGCTGAAGGAATGGAGGCATTGTAGGAGGGAGCAGATTCCACTTCCCCCTACACACAGGAGAAAAACTAACCAATCCACAGAGGAACAGAGCAAAAAGCCAACAATATCACATTTATGAAAAGAGGAGATCAAAAATTGTAGCAGACATTGAAAAACCAGACGGTAAGGAGAGTGCTTCAGGATAATAAGGACCCAGGGATCAGCATGGGGACCAGGGAGGTTGCAGGCCCAGGCCAGGTGCTCCCGGTTCTGCCTCAGGGCACTTGGGAGAGAGCTGGGTCAACCACTCCCTCCCCCGCCAAACAAGGATTGAGCAGTACCAGGGAAGGCCTAGTTGCTTGAAGAAGGCACAGAGAGGGGAGAGAACTGAGAGACAATCACACAGGGGCTGTGAACACCCACGCATAGCCCTGGGAAGAGTGTGTGCCCCAGCCTGTGCGACCAAGGGTCGCCTGGCCCTGTGCCCGCACCCCCAAGCCGGAAGAGAGTGTGGTTTTGTGGGAGACCCAGACCCCACAGCCCTGAACACAGAAAAGGCACAGGTGCTCCGCAGGATCCCCGGTACCCACAGGCGAGAACTCCAGGGAGGTGCGCACCCCTCAGGATCCCCAGAGCTGACTCGATGAACCCGGAAAAGGCGCGTGTGCTCTGTGGGACCCGGAGCCCACAGTGCTGAGCTCCGGAGAGCGTGCTTAGGAGCTCCCAGACCCACACCCAGGGCCCTGCGGAGAGGCACAAGACGGGCTCTGGGAAGACCTCAAGGCTAGCCCTGGGGCCAGTATGCGAGAGACTCACTGAGTTCTGATCGGGAAGGGAGAAAAGCGATTCCAATAGCCCCTCAGCCTGCTGAAGCCAGCAAGACCAGAAAAACTGGTTTGGCCACTTAGAAACAAACAAGGGTTTTTTTTGTTTGATTGATTGATTTTATCTTTTTTTAAGCAACTTTTTATATTTTAACTCATTACTTTTATACCTCTCAATTCCTTATACTTCTCTTTTTTACTCTAGTGTTATTCCTTCTTCCTTTTCACATTTATCTCTTCTTCATTCCATCTTCTGCTTCTTTTCCTTCTTTTTTTTGAAACTGCAAGTTATTTCATATTTCTATTATCTTTTTTTTCATTATTCTTACATTTTTTATTTAAATAGTATTTTGATATTTATCTTCTTTATGTATAGTCTGCTTTGCTTGGCTGGTTATATTGTGTCGTTTGATAGATTTCCCCTGTTATCTAATTCATAGTGCATTGCTAATTTACTGTCCTTCATTTGTGTTCCATTAGTACACTACTCAAGGTTGTATACTCCCTATTCTTGTTATCTAGATCTCATAGATTCTGTCATATGATTGTTGCTCTAATATTACTGTAAATAACAGCTATTCCATACAATTGTAAATACTACACAACACCCCATCCTGATCTTAGCCCACTGCACAGTTTCCTGAATTCTATTACTGTAGTGTTCAACTCTATTCTTTCAAACACTACACCTATTTTCTGTCCTTTACTCTCACCCTACCTCAAAATCTGACCTCCCACAACCTCACTGCTTTCTAGATCCAACTCACAATCTTTCCCACTCTAACAACAAGAGTCTTATCTACTTTCCATCCTTTCTAAATAGTGGCTAGCTGGGTGAAAGATAACAGTTAACACTATACATAGCCAAAGGATCTCCTATGTCTTCTCTACTGGCTACTACTGTAAATATCATAGAATACTCCCTTGCTCTCTTAAACCATTTTTCCTTACCCTCCAACTGATCACAAAAAGAGTAGATGGAAGCTGTGAACACCAGGAGACCTCAAAGAGACTGCACCACTGAATCTCACAGATATTCTACCACAGAAGTTCACACCATAAACTCAGGGAACCAGAACAGATCAATTCAAGAAACAAAGGCTAACAAGAAGAGTCTCATGAAAAATAGGAAGACAAAGAGACAATCGCTAAATGAAGGGAAAGGAGGAAGTCTCAGAAAGAATGCTAAATGAAATAGAGGCAAGTCAACTATCAGATACTGAGTTCAAAGAAATGATTATCAGGAAGCTCAACCAGCACACAATGAGCTACCAGAAACTACAAGGAAACTACAATGAACTCACTGCAAACTATATCAACATGAAAAAGGAAATAGAAACTATCAACAAGGGCCAAGAAGAAATGCAGAATACAATTTCTGAACTAAAGAACACACTAGAAGGAATAAAAAGCAAGATTCATAAAGCAGAAAATCAGATCAGTGAATTGGAGGACAAAGTAGAAAAAAACACCCAGAAAGAGCAAGAAAAGGAAATGAGACTCAGAAAGAATGAGGAGGGATTAAGAGAAATGCATGACAATGTGAAACATAATAATATCCGTATAATAGGGATACCAGAAGGGGAAGAAGAACAGCAAGGGACAGAAAACCTACTTGAAAAAGTAATGACAGAAAACTTCCCTAATTTGATGAGAGAAAAAGTCACACAAATCCAGGAAACACAGAGAGTCCCAATCAAGAGGAACTCAAAGAGGCCCACCTCAAGACACATCATAATTGAAATGGCAAAATTTCAAGACAAAGAATCTTAAAGGCAGCAAGGGAAAAACAGGAAGTAACAAGAAGGGAGCCCCAATAAGGCTAGCAGCTGAATTCTCAATGGAAACGTTCCAAGCCAGAAGAGAATGGCAAGAAATATTCCAAGTAATGAGATACAGAGGTCTGCAACCAAGTCTACTTTACCCAGCAAGGCTCTCAATCAACACAAAAGGCCAAATAAAAAGCTTCACAGACAAAAAAAGTCTAAAAGCATACACCTCCACAAAACCAGTTCTGCAAGAGATACTAAACAGACTGCTTTAAGGAAAGGAAGGAAAAGAGAAAGAGAGAGAGAGAGAGAAAGGAACACAGGCACGTAAATGGCAATGAATAAGTACCTATCAATAATAACCTTAAACGTAAATGGATTAAATGCTCCAATCAAAAGACACAGAATAGCTGAATGGATAAGAAAACATGACCCACACATATGCTGCCTACAAGAGACCCACCTCAGGATAAAAGACCTACACAGGCTGAAAGTGAAGGGCTGGAAACAAATTTTCCAAGCAAACACACAGGGGAAAAAAGCCGGAGTAGCAATACTCATATCAGACAAAATAAACTTCAAAAAAGGGCCATAAAGAGAGACCCAGAAGGTCACTACATAATACTGAAGGAAAGAATCCACCAAGAAGACACAAACATTGTAAATATATATGCACTCAACATAGGAGCATCCAAATGCATAAAGAAAATCTTAGAGGACTTTAAGAAAAATCTTGACAGCAAAACTATTATACTGGTAGATTTTAACATCCCACTGTCAAAAACAGAAATATCTTCCAAACAAAATATCAACAAAGATATTGTGGCACTGAACAATGCCCTAGATGAAATGGACTTCACTGATACATATAGAGCCCTCCATCCAAAAAAAAAAAAACTAAATACACATTCTTTTCAAATGCACATGAAACATTTTCAAAGATGGACCACATGATAGAACACAAAACAAGCCTAAACAAATTCAAGAAATTTGAAATCATATCAAGCATTTTCTTGGATCACAAGCAACTGAAACTAGAAACCAACCCCAAGGGAAAAAACCCAAAACACTCAAAATCATGGAGACTAAATGGCATGCTATTAAACAATGAATGGGTCAAGATTGAAATTAGGCAAGAAATCAAAAGGTTTCTGGAAACAAATGACAATGAACTCACAACAACCCAAAACTTATGGGGCACAGCAAAGGCAGGCCTGAGAGGGAAGTTCAAGCAATACAGGCCTACCTAAAAAAGATAGAAACATTTCAAGCAACCTAACCCTGCACCTACAAGAACTGGAAGAAAAACAACAAAGACAGCCCAGAGCAAGTAGAAGGAAGGAAATAACCAAATCACAGCAGAATTAAATGACATAGAGACTAAAAGCACAATTCTAAGGATCAATGAATCCAGGAGCTGATTCTTTGAAAAGACTAACAAAATCAACAAGCCTTTAAGCAGACTCATCAAGAAAAAAAGGAAAAAGACCCAAATAAACACAATCAGAAATGAAAGAGGAAAGATTACAACTGACACCACAGAAACACAAAAGTTTATAAGAAGTTACAACAAACAGCTATATGCCAAGAAATTTGAAAACCTGGGTGAAATGGACAAATTTCTACAAAAATATAATCTTCCAAAATTCAATGAAGCAGAAGCAGAAAACTGAATAGATCAATAACAGCAAATGAAATCGAAGCAGTAATCAAAAAACTCCCAACACACAAAATCCCTGGACCAGATGGCTTCACAGGAGAATTCTACAAAGTATTTAAGGATCAGCTAACCCCTATCCTTCACAGATTATTCCAAAATCCAAAAAGATAGAAGACTCCCAAACTCTTTTTATGAGACTAGAATCATCCGAATCCCAAAACCAGATAAAGACACAACAAAGAAAGAAAACTTCACGCCAATATCACTGGTGAACATAGATGCTTAAATCCTCAACAAAATATTGGCAAACTGCATCCAACAATACATTAAAAAAATCATACACCATGACCAAGTGGGATTCATTCCAGGGATGCAAGGATGGTAATATCCACAAATCAGTAAATGTAATACATCACATAAACAAAAGCAAAGGCAAAAATCACATGATCATATCAACAGATGCAGAAAACACATTTGACAAGGGATAGCACCCATTTATGATAAAAACACTCAGCAAAGTGGGAATAGAGGGAGCATTCCTCAACATAATAAAGGCCATATATCAGAGACCTACAGCCAACATCATACTCAATGGGCAAAAACTAAAATCTTCACTGTCAAAAACTAAACTGTCACTGTTTGCAGATGACATGATAGTGTGCATAGAAAATCCTATAGAGTCGACCAAAAACTGCTTGACCTAATAAATGAATTTGGCAAAACGTGGGATACAAAGTCAATATCCAGAAATCAAAGGCATTTCTGTACACCAACAATGAAACAGCAGAAGCAGAAATCAAGAAAAAATCCCATTTGATATAGCAAGAAAATAAATAAATAAATAAAATACCTAGGAATAAACCTAATCAAAGAGGTAAAAGATCTGTATTCAGAAAACTACATAACAATGAAAAAAGAAATTAATGAAGACACAAACAAATGGAAACATAAACCGTGTTCATGGATTGGAGGAATTAACATCATCAAAATGTCCATACTACCCAAAGCAATTTACACATTTAATGCAATATCTATTAAAGTACCAATGGCAGATTTCACAGACATAGAACAAACACTTCAAAAATTTATATGGAACAATAAACAACCCCACATAGCTAGTGCAATTTTGAGAAAGAAGAGCAAAGTAGGAAGGATCACAATACCCGACACTAAACTACAAGGCCACTGTAATCAAAACAGCCTGGTATTGGCATAAAAACAGGCACATGGACCACTGGAATAGAACAGAGAGCCCAGAAATGAACCCAAGTCTCTATGATCAATTAATATTTGACAAAGGGGACAGCAACATAAAGTGGAATAAAATTAGCCTCTTCAACAAATGGTGTTGGGAGAAGTGGACAGCTACGTGCAAACAAAATGAAACTCGAGCACCAACTTACACCTTACACAAAAATAAATTCAAGGTGGATAAAAGACTTAAATATAAACCTTGACACCATTAAAATCCTAGAGGAGAACAAAGGCAGGAAAATCTCAGATATTTCATGCAGAAACATTTTTACTAATGTGTCCCTTAGAGCAAGGGACATTAAGGAAAGAATAAAGAAATGGGATCTCATTAAAATAAAAAGTTTCTGCACGGCTAAAGAAAACAGTGTTAAAATAAAAAGAGAACTAACTGTGTGGGAAAACATATTTGCCAATGATACCTAAGACAAGGGTTTAATCTCCAAAATATATAAAGAACTTACATGACTCCACTCTAAGAAGACAAGCAACCCAATTAAAAAATGGGCAAAGGACTTGAACAGACACTTCTCCAAGGAGGACATACAGAGGATCCAGAGACAGATGAAAAGATGCTCAATATTGCTAGCTATCAGGGAGATTCAAATTAAAACCACAAATGAGATACCACGTCACACCAGTCAGAATGGCCATCATAAACAAAGCAACAAGCAACAAGTGTTGGAGAGGTTGTGGAGGAAAGGGGACCCTAGTGCACTGTTGGTGGGACTCCAGACTGGTGCAGCCACTGTGGAAAACAGTATAGAATTTCCTCAGAAAACTAAAAATGGATCTGCCTTTTGACCCTGCAATTCCACTGCTGGGACTATATCCTAAGAACACTAAAATACCAATACAAAAGAACCTTTGCACCCCGACATGCATAGCAGCACAATTTACAACAGCTAAGTGCTGGAAGCAACCTAGGTGCCCATCAGTAAATGAATAGATCAAAAAGCTATGGTACATTTACACAATGGAATTCTATGCAGCAGAAAGAAAGAAAGAAGGAGGTCCTACACTTTGCAACAGAATGGGTTGAGCTGGAAAGCATTATGCTAAGTGAAATAAGCCAGGCAGTGAAAGCCATATACCATATGATTCACCCTTAACAGGAACCTAAACAACAAAACAAAGAAACAAGCAAAATATAGTCAAAGACACTGAAGTAGAGGACAGGCTGACAGTGACCAGAGGGGTGAGGGAAGGGAATTTCAGGGGAGAATGAAAATGGGAAGGGTTTACAGGAACAAGTATAAAGGACACATGGACAAAAACAAGGGGGGTAGGAATGAGAGGGAGGTGGGGAAGGATGGGTGGGTGGGCTGGGATAGGAGTAAAGGACAGAAAATTGTACTTGAACAATGATTAAAATAAAATTTTTAAAAAAAGCAGTTCCTTCCCTACTCCTCCAACTCTCCAAAATTCAATCACAAAAACACTGCTTTGCATTCAGAATTAATTTTACTTAAATTATAACAATTTTGCTTATTTAAAACATCAAAGTTCCAGGAAAGGAAATGTTTTCTGACCTATTAAGACAGACCCTGAAGTATGTTGGGGGGAAATTATTCATCCTGCAGCACAGAAAAAAAAATATATCATTAAGTAAGTAATACTGTAACTCATGGATTAGTAGAAAGATAACATTACTGACACACTGCCAATATCAGAAGAAATGAAATGCCATACTCGGGTCATTTAACGGAAAATAAAATAATTTTCTCTCATCTTTATCTGAAGTTTAACCCTGTAAGTTTTCCCCCACATTATAAGTATATTTTATATAAAACATTGTTGCTGTAAGAAACATGCAAACCTGTAAAGAACTTTTTTTTGAGACACAAAGCGAAGAAGTTTATCTCTTCATTTTTTTGCATATAAAGTACTCTTCAGTGATATCCCTTGCCTGAGACTCTGACACAATCCTTAACCATCACAGAACTGCAACCAACCACTTCACAGGTTTCTCTCTCTATGGATTCCCCTCATTTCTTGTTATCAGCAACCTTAATTAGGTTACTTTGGGGTTCAGCACAAAGGGCCTCTACCAACTTGACATGAGTGGCTTATCATAGTTAGATGCAAGCACAGAGAGATGGGCTCGGCACTAATTCATCTAAAAGTCCAGGTGCTTCAGCAACAAACTTGAAATTCCATTCATTTAACTTGTTGGTTTAGTTTTGCAAACTGCTTAAGGAGGATTCCTGTCTGCCATCTAGATAACACAAAATAGCCCTACAGCCTACAGGTTTGTCAGACAACATGTTATCTTTCATTCATAAAAAAAGTGAGGTGTAAAGAATTTTTATAAGAGTTTCTTTAGGCCCAACTTACATTTGCTGGGAAGCAAGACTTCAAATGCTCTAGAGAATAAGTCTGCAGATTATTCTATACATCTGAAGTTAACGAGGGGATTTAAGATAGATTACATGAAGGTGGGCGAAATCAAGGTGGGGACTGGACTACAGGGTACTTAACAAGATTATGTGTTTTCTTGAGGGTAGTTATTCCTTTGTGGGGTATCAAGCCTGGCATTTCAAAAGACTGTTAACCTAGATCAGGGGTGTCAAACTCATTTTCACTTGGGGCCACATCAGCCTTATAGTTCCTTTCAAAGGGCCAAATGTAATTTTAGGACTCTATAAATGTAACTACTCCTTAACTAGGGGCAAGGAGCTTGGCCCTGCTGCTGGGTGGAAACAAGGCACCAGGCTAGATAAAACAAGGTGGAAGGCCGGATTCAGTCAGTGGGCCTTGTGTTTGCCACCAGCGTTCGAGATGTTCAAGAACAATGAATGGGGCTGGTTTTAGAACCTTTCTTTCATACAGAAGCTACGGGTCTGAGGCATGATTGTCCACCATGACATGCCCAGTTAGGAATTGATGATTTATTACAGTACTACTCTTTCTTCCACAATACACATAGTCATAAAATCAATTTTATACCACTCATAAAAGCCTCACCATAAATCTTTATCAAACAAAACAGAAAGCATCCATTATACTCACAGCATGTCCTGCTACTTTTGGATTTGGTACTCCAATCCTAAAAGTACCCTATGATAGTGTGATTTACAATAATAAAACCATATTTGGTCTTCAACCCTGGTCTTGGTACAAACTCCTAAAACCCTAGGAATTTCCTAAGCCTGATAAAGATGTCTTTGTTGTGTTAATGAGGCAACTTTAGAAGTCCCTAAATAAACTAAGGATGGGGGCTGGTTGTTAGGGGAGCCAAACAGGGATTAGGGCAGAGGTGTCAAACTCATTTTCACAGGGGGCCACATCAGCCTCCTGGTTGTCTTCAAAGGGCTGAAATAATTTTAGGACTATAAATGTAACTACTCCTTAACTGTTAGGGAGTTAAAATTATATTCGGCCCTTTGAAGGCACCTAAAGGGCTAATATAGCTTCCAGTGAAAATGAGTTTGACACCCCTGGATTAGAGGGTTGAAATTTTCAGTTCCATCCCTTCATCTCAGGGGAGATGAGAGGGGCTAGAGATTCAATCACCAATGGCCAATGATTTCAAATTATGCCTATGTAATGAAGCCTCCACAAAAATCCCAGAACTACGGGGTTTAGGAAGCATCTCGGTGGGTGACTACATGGAGATTTAAGGAGAGGGGCTAGCTGCTCAGAGAGCATGGAAGCTCCACAACCCACCCCACATACATTGCCCTAGGCATCTCTTTCATCTGGCAGTTCCCGAGTTACATCCTTTTATAATAAACCAGTAATCTAGTAAGCCACATGTTTCTCTGAGTTCTATGAGCCGCTCTAGCAAATTAATCAAATCTGAGGAGGGCATTATGGAAACCTGAAATCTATAGCTCATTGGTTGGTGAGAAGTACCCCAGCAACCCAAACCTGAGTGCGAAAGGATGATATAGACTGGTGAGATTTTCTTGTTATTAGAACTATAACTTTCTCAGAAATAGAAGCTGGATGATGTGTTGCGGGCAAAGGGCTGGACTGGGTGTGTGAATAGACAAAGTCATGGGCAGCAGAAATTCTAAAAAGATGTGACCATCTCTTTGGTAAGCGACCAGTTAACAGAACAGAAAAGGCACAGAGAAGCCAACATCAAGGAACATCTGTCTTGAATTCTAATGTGTCAGTTTCAATAAACCTTTTTTCCTCCTTAAGGTAAGTCCAAGTAGGTCTCCTCACACCCTCTCACTCAGGGACAGAAAATGGCCTTTGTTACCTTTTTACTATGTGACAAAGGATAGGAGAAGTCAGCAGTGAGGAGCCAGCAATAGGGACCCAGCAGGGAAATAATGGGTCCTGTCCAGGGTTCCCTTAATAAGGTCAATGTTCCTCTCCTAGTCCATTACCACCATTGAGTCCATTTTAGTTCCATGACTATGTACCTGTTTTCCAGTAACAGTCTTGGTTTCATTACACCTGTTGTCCTGGTATAATCATTCACAGTGCTCAAGTTCACACTCAAAAATATCCCAACTTGGCAATAAAATATGTAATCACCCTAATTTTAGTTTAAGCTAAAATTATATTATTCTCTCATTGTATATGACATTGGAGGAGGGAAAAATTGTTAACCAATGTATGACACAAGTATACAAACACATTCAGTTTTCAGAGATGTTGAAATGTGAAAAAGAAAGTGAGTCTTGTAATAAAATGTTACGGAAGCATCAAAGAACACAAAGGTAATTGGTGCTGAAGGTAAGATTGGAACCCAGGTAGTCTGACTCCAGTTCTGCTGAACACCTATTATCCTGACCATAATTATTAATGCACTGAGTTTTTACAAGTCTTTCAAATGATCTCCATTCTGTCATTCCTCCAACTCTTGCCCTACTACATGTAAAAAGAATACTCTAGCCCTGGCTGGAGTGGCTCAGTGGATTGTGTGCCAGTCTGCAAACCAAAGGGTCACTGGTTAGATTTCCAGTCAGGGCACATGCCTGGGTTGCAGGCCAGGTCCCCAGTAGGGAGTGCTCAAGAGGCAACCACACATTGATGTTTTCCTCTCTTTCTTCCCCCTTCCCCTCTCTAAAAATAAAATAAATAAAATCTTAAAAAAAAAAAGAAAGAAAGAGTACTGGAAAGCACAAACTGCCCTAACACCCTACCATCTAAAACCCTTCAATGGCCCCCAGTGACCTCAGGATAAACTTTAATTCCATTTCCAGACTCACAAGAGTCAGAATTTTGCCCTGGCTAGTGTGGCTCAGTGGATTGAGTGCTGTCCTTTGAACCAAAGGGTTGTCAGTTCGATTCCCAGTCAGGGAACATGCATGGGTTGCAGGCCAGGTCCCCAGTAGGGGGTGCATGAGAGGCAACCACACACTGATGTTTCGCTCCCTCTCTTTCTCCCACCTTTCCCCTCACTAAAAAGAAATAAATAAAATGTAAAAAAAATAAAGCAGAATTTTGTCCCTGCTTATGTCTCCAGCCTCATCTCTCAGTGCTCCCCCACCTCAAACTCCACAAGGCAGCCCTCCTGAGATTCCTCAGCACCCTGGAATCACAACCATGGACTAACACAGCCTGGGAACGGAAACATGGCAAGTACACGGAGAAATGGGGCCCACTGTCACTCACAGGACCCAAGCTTACACAGACCTATTCCTTCAATTGGCCTATTCCTAATGTCTCCAATACCAATTCATACTTTATACCAAATCCTTCCAATTTTTTAAATAAAAATAAACTTTAGAGGCAAATATTAGAAATCTATTCTTTGATGACTAGTGCCTAAGTGCTATTCATTTGGAATCATTTTCAGAAATGGGCAAAGTCCAACCACATAATCAGCACACTGATCAAAGTCTGAACTCAGGACACCAGGGAACGCCATCCTCCATGACCATCACCCAAAGTCCACCTGGCAAAGCAATGCATTTCCCAATTTCTCCCACGTTCCTGCCAGCCTGGAGGCAGTGCTTCGTATTGGGCAGACAGTAAAGGCACACACCAGTTGCCCTTTGGTACACGTTGTAATTACAGTCTGTCTTGTAGGTGCCCCCCTACATTGAATTATTAATATTAATGCACATGAGTTCCAGAAGCCATGACTACTAAGTCAACACCATGATGTGCAAATGTTTCTGAAATGAGCAACATCCAGGATGGTACAACTAAGCTCCCTCCCTGTGTCACTGCCACCTTGGGACTCACCAGACCTTCATGCCATCTGTGGAGCAATGGAGATGACTGGAGCCCAAGAGGCAGGCCCTGAACTCTGTGAACCTCCAGTTCCCCACATGTAAACTGAGAATAACCACCTCTGTCTCACATGGTTTTTGCAAGAATTAAGTGAAATAAAACATATGCTAACACCAAGCCAGGGTCTAACCCTGATATGGCAGCAAACAATACATGCTTATGAAATCTGAGAAATGAAAATTATTCTAGTTTAATAAGGTTTAAAAAATGCAAGTAAATTTACCTTCAAATCCACAATGAGAAAAAATTGCTGTGAGTCCACCATAATCATAGTGCCAAATGTCATATATATCATCTTATTTAATCTTAGTAACCATCTGTGAGAATTATTCTCTTTCGGAGAACAATTCATTGAGGTTTTGTCAAGTTCAATAATTTGCAGAGCAAGAACCAGACAGACCAGAATTTGAACTTAGTTCTATTTGAACATAGAACTCATTCTCCTTTCCCCTCTGTTACTGTTTCCCAGAGGCCAAAGCCAGGGAAGGAGGGAGATGAATGAAGTGCTGGCAAGGACAATTGCTCAATGCTGGTTAGTACACCTGAGTCAACACAAGCCCAAATAACGGAAGTTACCTGGCACTCGGGGACAAAAAGATGGGAAAAGATAAGCAATCGGTGCAACCAAATGTCAGCTCAAACAGGATCCTTTGGCAATCTACATTAATGTTTTAAAAGTATAAGTGGCTTATCAGCACAAGGCAGATGACTGACTGCACTGTGATTTTAAGCAAGCTACTATGTGACCCCTTGTGCCTCATTCCCTGGCATGCAACATGAAGGCAGTACAGTCTCTCTTGCAGTAATACTGTATATGGGTGAAAGAAATAATGTGCAGAAACAGTTGTGCACAGGGTCTGTCACAGAGGAAAGAATACTCCCATTATTATAAAAGCCCTTTCACAACTATATTTCCTATAGCCCCTTCCTTCCTCACTTGCCAAAATTATCTGTATCATTCCTCAACTTCTGTTGCTTATCTGCCTCTTCCTTCTTCTCTATGTACCCCACTCATTCACTTAGGCCACAAAAGCTTGCTGAATACCTAGTCAGACCAGCAGGAGAATAGTCAGGCCAGCAGGATAATAGCAGGAGTGTATAAGAAAAATCTGCCCTCAGAGCTTAAATTCTTGCATTTGTGGGAGAAGGTGGAACACAGACAATAAACAAACAAACAAAAACACATAATAAACCACCAGATAAAGTATATACGGTGAGGGATAGAAAATACTTCTGGGGAGAGGGGTGCCAGATACTCAGGGAAAGCCCTGTCTGAAGACTTACACTGAATCAGAGAGCTGAATGAAGGGAAAGAACAAGGCATGAGTTCAGAGAGAATAATGTTTCAGAGAGAGAGGGAACAGCAAGTGCCTTGTTGCAGGAACAAGCAGTGTCTTAAAAGACTGAGGACATAATCTGCTTCTGCTCCTCCTGTTCCTGCTCCCCCTCTGCATCACTCGCAATGCTGCCATATGATTACTGGATTACATGCCAATTTTGTCACTAGACTATGTATGAGTCCCTTGAGGGCAGGAGCCATGTTGCTTCATCTGTGTTCACTCAGTCATACAACACTCATTGGGTAAGTACCAACATTCTCTTAACCCAAGCACTGGGTTTACAGTGAAGAACTAAATAAGCATACTCCCTGCCTTCAGGAGTTTACAACAAACAGCACTGAGCACACGCTAAGTATTCACAAAACATTTACTAAATGAATAATATTGGCTTAACTTTTAGTTATGTAGTTTTATGCCATGCAGTGTAGTGTTCTGGGCCTCTTTTGTCCTAAAGATCACTGTTCCTCACCTCCTCCTGTTATTCAGCTGCACGCTCCACAGAAAACTGTTTGCAATGACCCCTCTGACTCCTCATATTCTCTCCTCGGCCTTTGCACACAGTCCACTCCCTCAGGAATGCCCTCCCTACCTTCACCTTCTTCACCAGACTAACTCGTGGTATTATTTCCCAAAATTTCATTAGTGTATTAATGTTATCATTTGCTCAAAAATGTACAAATTTCTTAAATACTTCAGACAAAACATTTCCATCAAGTAACAATGAGAGATGCAACAACTGACAATTCCAGATTGAGTAGTAAAGACAGTTGGACGAATGATCTGAAGTTACTTATGTAATTTATTTCCCTCCTCAAAATACCAGATATTTTAGGGACTTTCTGGGCATTGTGCCTGCAGAACTGGGCCAGGGTACAAGGGCAGCAAAGTTCTCACTCCTGTGATTCCGTGAGCTCATCACCCACGCATTACAGAAATATTTCATTTACAGTAAACAAAACCAATTTGGCAGAGGAGCTATCAGTTAAAGGTCTTCCCCATACAGAAGGTCAATAGTTTAGCATCTAAATGATCTGAGATGGATTCATTTTCTAACAGCAGAAAGTGTAGCTGTACTTGACTTTTTAAAAAAAGAAGAAAAAAAGCCTTATTTTTTTTTCTAGGCAAGAAGGCAGATATAGGTTAAGTCACAACTTCCAATGCAGCCTCCACAGACTCCATCAGCAGATAAGAACTTATACATGACCTTTAGTCCTTCCCTTCTAAAAGGCTGACATCTGTCTTGAGCCTCCTACTTCTAGAAAGCGCAGAGAGTTAAGCTGCAGTCACCCATTTTGAAGTATAGAACAGGGGCAGGGTAAGCAGTTTCCTTCAACAATACACATTTCTCTCCAAGTTCCTAAAAAGAAGCTCTGGGCTTTGTGAAGAAGCACACAGCAAGGATTCTACAGCTGGAGACCTGGGGGTGGTGCTTCTTACAGTGTCTCCCTCTGCTCCTCTTACGAGGGAACAGCTCTGTGACCTTCACCCAGCCATTATGAAAGAGGAAATGTATGAAAAAGCAACAATACCACACTTACAATTACCATTAAAACTCGGTGCCCTCAGCCAAGACATCCTCTGAGATGTGAGGGATGGAATGGGTTCATCTCATGCCCACCAAGGCTGTTCCTGTTATATTACACTGCCACGTACCACAGCACCATGTTCTCCTTGTTACTTGGACATGGCAAAGTGGCATCTGCCAGGATTTGGGTCTGTGAGACGATGCCTAACAATGTAGCTCTTTACAGGAATGCTGAGTTCACTAAACATTGCCCTGTAAAAATTCAAAACCAACCTAGCTATATCCCTAATAGAGTGTACGGCACACTAATGAAAAATGCCTACTATTGGGCAGCCAGGACTGTGATTCAGATTCAGCTATTGTTTACTAGTTGAGTAACGTTGGGCAAGTCACTAAACTACTCTACGCTCTTAAAAACACCTTATAGGGCCCTGCAAGTGCTCACCTGACCTGGCCCCTGCTGACCCCTCAGATTACTACTTGTACTATACCACCTTCTCCCTCTTTAACTACCTGGACTCAGGGCTCATTCCCACTTCAGGGCCTTTGTACTTGCTATCCTCTCTACCTATCAACACACTCTTCCCCGGAGTTTCCCTTGCTGGCTACTTTTCATTCCTCAGGTCTCAGCTCAAATATCAAAAAGTCACTTCCAGGATCTCGTAAACATTATGTTGAGTTCTATGGGTGCATGTCATATAATTTCATTTACATAAAGCACAAAGAGGAACAAAACCAGTGTATGATTGGTGTAAGTCAGGGGATGGGTTACCCTCTTTAGGGGGAGGGCAATGAAAGTAAGGAGCACCAGAGGCATCCCTAGGTTACTGGTAAATGATTATTTTCTTGATCTGGATTTGGTTACCTCGGTGTGTTCAGTCGGTGAACTCATCAAGTTGTTTGCTTATAATATACATATTTTTAGTATGTGTATTATATTCAATAAGAAATTTAAGCCAAAACAAAAAAACTACCTTGTTAAATCAGTTTTCCTTAATCTTCTAATCTATACCACCCTGCTGGCTAAACTATTCATTTGAGATCCCAAGACCCTGCTTTGTTTTCTTCATAGCATCTGTCACTGGCTGAAATCATCTTCATTATTGTTTCTGTATGTACATGCTAGCCGTTCCCCAGTTCCATTAAAGTGTCATGTGGCCAAGGGTCAAAGACTCTGCCTACCTTGTCCACCACTTCCAAATCTCAGCACCTGGAACAGTCCTGTTCTAGCTATCAGCCAAATACAAAAATGTATGTAAAATTAAAAAATCGCTAAAGTGGGCCCTTTAAGGATATAAAAGCAATCAAAACATCAGAACAGTGATGCCAAGAACACAGGAAATAAAAAATTTCAGCCCTGGATGGTGTGGCTCAGTGGACTGAATGTCAGCCTGCAAACCAAAGGGTTGCTGGTTCCATTCCCAGTCAGGACAAATGCCTGGGTTGCAGGCCAGGTCCCCAGCAGTGGGCACGTGAGAGGCAACCACACATTGATGTTTCCCTCTCTTTCTCCCTTCCTTCCCCTCTCTCTAAATAACATCTTTAAAAAAAATTTCAGTGGCATTAAGCATTAGGAATATATGTCAAATGTTCAATTTAACTACAGGGAGGGAGTAAAGTGTCACTCTATGGGTACCTTCATAAGAGTGGTTAAAGTTACTTCTTCAAGTACACACTCAGTCTTCTATGTCTGTATACCTAACAGTTTTGCACTAGGCCTGGTACAAAACAGGTCTGAGTTAAGAGTGGCAACAGATTTCTGAGGCACTTGGTGAGGATTCTTAAGTTTTGTGAGGAAAGTGGGTGACGTTCAATTATAATATATGCCACAGGCAAGGGAGGGCGTAGGTGCATGTCTAAGCAGATTTAGATGAAGCATCCAAGAATCTGAAGAGTTCCTTAAGGTCAGGAGCAATATTCACCTATTTTATTTTTGCCAATTCCAAGATGTTTTTTATAAAGAAAAAAATAAACTGTGTAGCAGTGCTAGTGACTGTAAGGATGCAATATAGTGCCTACTGGTATGCAGACTAATGTACATGAATGCATAATGCATTTCATGAGCAAAGCTACACTCACAAAGCAAAAGCCTGGTATAAGCCTTTATTCTGCAATCAGCTCTGTCATAAATTTTCTTTATAACCCTGAACAAGTCACTGAACTTCCTTAGGCTTCCATTTTTCTACCTGTGAAATGCACTGATTGGGCTAGATACTCACTAATGTCCATTTCTGATTCTTGGACAGTTCTGATTTAAAAAAATTATGCTCATCTTCTAAGCCTTCTGTTTACAAGATAATAAATCATTTACAATGTAAATCAAGTTTACTAGATGCAATTGGTCAAACCAGGGGTATCTCTCCACAACCAGATTCTCTAAAGAGTTGTGTTCAAGCTCCCATTTCTTGGTTAGGCAAGTAAGAAGTCCTGCAGTTCAGCTAAACATCTATGTTTCTCTGAACAATTATTTCTTTTGCTTGAGTTTTCATGCCCTATGCCCCATATTTCTCAACAATGCAAGTCCACACTCACAGTACCACAGTTCTAGCTTTTTGTCACACCTAAATAATGAATAGGACTTGATCACCTGGAAATATCCTCCTTACTCTATTATAAAAATTAGTGATTTTAATTAGACAAAACCACCATTTCTTTTGCTATCCCACCATACTGTCAAGTGCCTATTAAAGATATTACAGTAATAAGTATTAGCATCTTTTAAATTTATATTAACACAAGGAGAGAAATGAAAAGTCAGGAAGTGAAACCAGAAAATTTAAAAAAACCTCGCAGATGTCAAAATTAGTCAAAGTTTAGAGTAACTCAAAAAAATCATTAGTAACTATCTTTAAGTTTTCTTACAAACCATACTATACCTATCGTGGTTAAAATTGCATAGGTGATAACCTGCTTCTCATCAATTAGAAACGGAAAACTGGACAAGGATGTTGCACTGTTGTGGCTGAGCCCCACTGTCCTTTCTTAAAAGGGAGAGAGGGATTATCTATGGCACAGGTGGCAAACACAAGGCCCACGGGCCAAATCCGGCCCTCCACCTTATTTTATCTGGCCCAGCACCTTGTTTCTACCCACCAGCAGTACCCAGCTCTTGTTTAACTGTTAAAGAGTAGTTAGATTTATACAGTCCTAAAATTACATTCACATTCGGCCCTCTGAAGGCAACCCTGAAGCTGATGTGGCCCCTGGTGAAAATGAGTTTGACACCCCTGATATGGGCAATAAAATGTCAAGTACTTGAGTGATTTCTCCAAGAGTCATTACCAACTCCAAGCGCCACAAAGAACTTCTGCCTCTTGCCATCCCCAAAAAGTAAACTCTACTGGAGGCCAAGTTCCAACAGCCAATATTTGGCATCCACCACTGGCCCTCTTGGGGTTTTACTTCCTATAAACAAGGAGAAAGTGGACATGGCGAATGTTCTGATGCGTTTTAGTGACCAGACTGGTTTTCACTGAAGGGCGGGAGAGGGAAGGGCACTTCCCTAGCTCCCTCCCTACAGGTCTGCAAAAGCAGGTAGCCTATAGAAAAGTTAGGCTGAGACGGGTTTCTAGACAAGTTCACACATGGCTTAACAAAAGCGCTCAGAAGTAGAGACATTTCAAAACCTTAACTGGAAAGCGTGTAAAACCTCAGAACTCCAAAACGCCACGGGAGAAACTTCCTCAACTTGCATGCTGCGCCCTTACCGGGCCAGACGCCTTCCCCGCAAGCTCGGGTACCGATGCTGGGGCCATCTGAGACCTGGGTGGCTCACAGTCTGGAGCAGTGACCAGGCGCCCCCCTCAGCCCTTAGGCCCACACCAGAGAGGAGGGAGGGTGCAAGGTCCTTCGTGCACCGGCACAGCACCGCGCTGCGGGACACTGGGGCAGAAATAGGACAGGGGGACAAGAGGGGCCAGGCAAGCGGTGCCCCACCAGTGCCCTTCCTGCACCCCCTACCGGCCCGCTCACCTGCGACCTGGCAGCTAGGAGCGGTGGCCAGAGCACTAGGTCTCGCAGAATAGTTCGAGCCTGCGCTGCCGCCGGGAACGCCATCTTAGACAGGATAGCCCGCGCGGGGAGCGAACTGAGCGAGGTGCCGGTGGGGGAAGTTGAAAGAGGCGGTCCCCTACTACCAAGCTCCTCCCCTACTACGTGCCTTGCCGTGCCCGGGATGCAGACGCTTCCCTAGGCAGCTCTTGGTTCTGGGGCCTGCTGGTGGAGCAGCCAATCCCTCAGTCTCTCAGTGCCCCAGCCCAGGCTCCAAGTCCCCAAGTCCGCTTTTAGCTTTCAGCGGAGGGGTGGCTTTGGCACTATGCCACCAGGAATGTGCCTGTAAGCAAAAAAAAGATCCCAAGTCCAGTGGTCATGGGGCTTCAACTGTCCCCTTGGACCAACAAACAAGCAACTATTAGTCCTTGCGTTGAGGGATGGAGGGAGGGGCCTGGGTTGACATTATCGTCCAAGTAACCTCTGTCTACTCCTGGGTCACAGGCTGATCTGGAGTATGGGGACGTTTGAGCTGAGATGAAGGAATAAGGGAGAGGCAAATGGGTCTGGTGATTTTGGTGGAAACCCTTCAGGGGTGTCCAACCTGTTGGCTCTCTAAGCCACACTGGAAGACTGGTCTTGAGCCACACATTGATATATTTTGACATGTAATCACAAAAAAAATCGCATAATCTTTTAAGTAAATTTGCGATTTTGTGTTGGGCTGCATTCATAGTCATCCTGAGCCGCAAGCAGCCAGCAGGCTGCAGGTTGGCACCCCTGCTTACATCTTAGTAAGATTTCGTTTTAATCCTAACAGAGTATTAATGCAAAACTATTGAAGAATTTAAAGCCCTGTCATCACTATAACAACATTTGGAGTTTACCAACTCTAAACACTGGACATGCAATAAAAATGACTATATCCCTGGTCTAGTAGCTTACTTGGTTTGAATGTCTTCCTGATAGCCAAGGTTACCGGAGGTCAACGCACATGCATAAATCAACCAATGAATACATAAATAAGAGGGACAAGAAATAGATGTCTGCCTCTCTCTCCTTCTCGTTCTCTCTTTCTCTCTGCCCCTTCCCTCCCTCCCTTTCTCTTTCTCTCCCTCTCTCAAATCAATTTTAAAAACTAAAAAAGTAAAAATAACTAGCAAATATGCTTAGTGCATGCCAAAAACTTTATAAATATGAACAAATTTAGTCTCCATAGCAACATTTTCCAGTAGGTAGAAGTGTAAAATCCACATTTTGCAGAAAAGGAAACTGAGACACATTGAGATTAAGGAACTTGCTCCTGGTCACAGATCTGATAGCGAGTGGAAATGGGATTAAACTCATTCTCTCTCTTGTCCCCAGCTCATTCAGCACTATTTTAGATTTTTTTTTAAATTTACTTGTTCCAGAGCTTGTTATCATGGGAGAAAATGGTACAATGTAACAGAACTGGGCAACTATTGCTGTAATTTTCTTCTTCCTCTCCCTCCCTCCTTTTTTAAAATTTAATTTTGACAAATCAAATATACAGAAAAGTTGTAAGAATATTACCCCAAAATGCACAAATATCCTTTACCCAGAGTTGCCATGTATATTCTGCCATTTGCTATTCTTGATAGAGATATATAGATTTATAGCCTGTTCCTCATTTCATTACAATTTTATCTGCTAGGTTTAGTATCTGTTAGTGATTATTGTTTGAATCAGTTATTACTGTGATGGTTGCAAAATGGCAATTATTTAGTTCCACCCTTTTCTACATATTTCAGTTGAGATTCTACTCTGAGAAGAGCTTTACCTTCTCCCAGATTTCTTTACTTATTCTAGTATTCATTTGTATCCGTATGGACTCGTGGATTACTTTTTATTCTGTGCCAAACCTATGCTCTTTGCCATTGCCTACACATCCTATTGCTGCCTCTGGATATGGGTCTTTTAAACCTCACAGAAACCCTTCAACTGTGTCCTACTGTTATTCCTATTTTGTCAGAGAGAAGTGGGCCACAGAGGGATTATGTAACTTGCACAGAGTCACATAGCTTGGAGTCATACCCCAAAGCTAGAATCTAACCACTTCACTCCATACCCTCCCCTTGACATGAGTAGATCTGAGTTCCCATCCATCATTACTTCTACTGGAGATGCCATCTAACAAGATGGAGCAGAGACTCATTAATGTTTGTAGACTGAATGTTTAAACTTGGTGAGTGTTTTGAGCATGTCATCAAGAAGCAGATCACCTGTAGAATTCATCAAAGACTGTAAACTCAAATGTTACCATGGTAAGGAAATCAGCCTTCCAGCAGAGACTAGCAGGGATCTGAAAGAAGAGTGCATTTTATGAAAAGAAAGGAGATATTTAAGACATTCTTTGGTTCAGTGTTCTAGGATGACGTTTTTCTATTAGAGTATGATTTTGGAAAGTGGCATATAGAGAGGTTTTCTAATTGCCATTCAAGTACATTTGGTAGTCTTTAATTGGTTTACTACTTATTAGTACATAACTGAGGACTGTGTGGACTGAGTAGCATTGTATGAGTTTTCCTGTTTCAGTTGGTCCTCAGGTTTGGGGCCCAAGTCTTGTGTCACCAATTCCTCAGTGTCTTCAAGCACATTCTCTCATTCTGCCTTCCCTGCAGCCAAGGGACTAGGATGATGGAGCAGGAGGACATTTGTATGCTATCTCCAGTGCCTCACACTCGGCCAGGACTAGAGGAAGTGTGCAGTAGCACAGGTAGGATAAGTCCCACTTACTGAGCTGCTCTAAAGAATTTTTCCTATTTTCTGAGCATTTTTTCCAAACAAGAAGCTCTTAGAGGTCAGAGGTTCCACTACAGAGTTCTGCACTTTGCTTTACTGAGACAAGCACAGGGTTTTCGGTTAAACAAGATTGGATTCAAAAGCCACCTCCACCACTTACAAACCTGTAGCCTGGGGAAGTACCTACTTCATAAGGTGGTATATATTCAATGAGATATTGTATGTAAGGATCTTGTGCCTAGCAGGTGTTTAACAAATGTTGTCTTCTGCTAATAGGTTCTTAATGATTTTTGTTTGATATCTAATGTGAAATACCAGAGCCACTCTGAGATGTGAGTTGCAAGGGCCCAGGCACTTTGTAACTTATCTTGATAGCACTGGTAAACTCTGGAAAAGAGTAAATACCAGATGAAAGTGTTAAAAGTGTTTGAAGTGGTTGCTTCCAGGAAGCTGGCAGAGGGTAATGGTCAGGAAACCTAATTTTTATTGGAGTATAATAGGCGTACAATAGTAGTCTCATGTGTATAGCATAGTGACTTGACATTTATATGTATTCTGAAATGATTTCCACAGTAAGTGTACCATCTGTCTCTATGCAGAGTTAGTACAATATTACTGTATTCTCCAAGCAATACATTACATACCCATGACTTTATATTTTATAATTGGAAATGTGCACCTCTTGACAGTTTTACCCATTTTTGCCTCAACCCCACCATTACTCCTACCCTCTGGTAACTACAATGTGTTCTCTAGTATCTATAAGTTATGTTTTGTTTGTTTGTTTTGTTTTGTTTTAAATTCCACATATACATTAGATCATATGGTATTTGTCTTTCCCTATCTGACTTTTTTCAGTTAGCATAATACTCACTAGGTCCATCCAGGTATTTTGCAAATAGCAAGATTTATTTATTTTTTCATGGCCAAGTAATGTTTCACTGTAAATATATACATGATATTTTCTTTATCAATTCATCCATTGATGGATGCTTGCGTTGTTTCCATATCTTGGCTGTTGTAAATAATGCTGTATTGTACATAGAGGTGCACAAGCTTTTCCAGAAGTAGAATTAATATACCATATAGTACTTCTATTTTTAATTTTTTGAAGAATTTCCATATTGTTTTTCATAGAGGTTACACCAATTTACATGCCCCCCAAGTGTGCATGAGGGTGCCTCTTTTATTTACATCCTCATAAACACTTATTGTCTCTTGTCTTTTTTGATAATAGCCATTCTAACAGGTATGAGGTGATATGGATTTGCATTTTCTTGATAAATAGTGATGTTGAGCATATTTCCATGTGTCTGTTGGCCATGTAAATGTTTTCTTTGGGAAAATGTCTATTCAGACTATCTGTCCATTTAAAAATCAGGTGTTTTATTATTTTGTTGTTGAGTTGTATGAATTCTTTATGTAGTTTGGATAGTAATCCCTTATCAGATAAATGATTTGCAAATATCTCTTCCCATTTATTAGGATTTCTTTTGTTTTATTGCTAATTTTGTTCATTGTGCAGAGCTTTTTTTGGGTTTCATATAATCCTATTTGTTTATTTTTACTTTTGTTGACTTTGCTTCTGGAGTCTGGTCCAAAAAAATCACTAGAACCAATGTCTAGAAACTTACTTCCTATATTTTCTTCTAAGGGTTTTATGATTTCAGGTCTTACATTCAAATCTTTTATCCACTTTGAGTTAATTTTTGTACTGGTATATGATAGTAATCCAGTTTTATTCTTTTCCATGTGTCTGTCCAGTTTTCCCAGCAGCATTTATTGAAAACATTGTCCTTTTCCCATTTTATATTCTTGTCCTGTTTATCATACATTAATTGACCATATGTGTGTTTTTATTTCCAGGCTCTCTTCTGTTCCATTAATTTATGTGTCTCTTTTTATGCCAATACCATACTGTTTTGTTTAATATAGATTTGTAGTATAGTTTGGAACCAAAGAACATGGTATCCCCAGCCTTATTTTTTTTCTTAAGATTGCTTTGACCCATTATATTTCTAGAGCTTCAAAAATGCAGATTTTTAGACTCCAATATAGATCTACTGAATCAAAATCACTTACCATGGGGTCTATGATTTGCATATTAAAACATCTCCAATGTGTTTTTTAGTTTAAAAACTAAAAAAAGCAAACAAACTAAGCCACAGAGAGGCAAGCTCTCAAGAATTGTCTTGGTATATAAAGAGATAAGTTACTCTACTTTCCTCCATTGAGTTTCTAAATGTAGAACATAAAGTTGATAAACTGTAAATGCAGGTATCACTAAATGCTGTTTCCAGAAAACCTTGACACATTGATGCAAAATCCATTTCCTACCAGGGTCTAGGGCAGCTATGACATGTAGAAAAATTGGGTAAGGGTGAATAAACAGCAATTCTATGTTTTTTTCCTTATTGAAATTGTACTTGTGGACTGTTTGAACAGTGACTGTGTCCACAGGCAATAGCACTCTCAGAAGCATTCTGTACTGTTGGTGTCAGATTGAAGCACAGAGGTACATAACAGATATAACGAGCTCAAGTCTTGACGTTGTGATTTAAAAGCTCCATGACCTTGGACAAATTACTTCACAGCCTCAATTCTTTCATATGTGAAAAGGGGATTATAATGATACCTATTTTTCCAAAATGTGTTGTGAAGTTCTTGAGATCCCAGTGGCTGTTATCCACCATGCCCTCTTTACTTGACTAAGAAATTCTTTTCATGTTTGTTTTTTTTAGTGTCTACCTCAATGAGCCTCAATTTCCCCGTTAGTAAATTGAATTCCAGGTATAACAGCATCTTATATGAACTGGGAGTTAGCAATGTAACACTTCTCATAAATTTTGCATACATTGTTAAGTTCTAAAACTCCATGATCAAACTTTGGACTTAGAACAGCCTGCCTACATCTGTATCTTAAATTAATCATTCCAAGAAGAAAAATAAACAGATCAGTAGGCTTATACATTTTCTCTTTCATCTCAGCAGTGCATGTTAACTGTGAAATATTGTGCTCACTTTCATATCCATACTGATTTTTCCAGCATCCCTGATTTGCCAAGGAGGCATGTCATGAAACCTAGCACAGGGCTAGTGAACCTAGCAGTTCCAAGGTTGTTTGTCATTACCTTTTCTTTTAAGCATGAAAACCATTTGACAAATACAAACTCACTATAACCCGTAGAACCGAGTAGAATTTTAAAGAAATAACCTTAATTTTTATGAATAACATTTGAGTTCATGCTGGTGCATGTCAGAAATGAAAATCACTATTATGATGATGAAATAAAGGACTCTTACGGATTTTGTTCAGTTATTTTTTAATTTTTTAATTATTTTTTATTGATTATTCTATTATAATTGTCTTGGGCCCCCACCCTTTGCCCTCCTCTTCCTAGCGTCCCCCATTCCCCCAGATAAACCTGCCACCATTATTCATGTCCTTGAGTCATGTGTATAAATTCTTTGGCTACTCCATTTCCTATACTGTACTTTACAGCCCCATGGCTATTCTGTAACTACCTATTTGTACTTCTTAATCTCCTCACCTCTTCATGCATTCCCCCACACCCTTCTCCCATCTGGCAACTATCAAAACACTCTTCATATCCATGATTCAGTCTCTGTTCTTCTTGTTTGCTCAGTTTTATTTTTAGATTCAATTGTTGATAGATATGTTCTTGCCATTTTATTATTCATATTTTTAATCTTGTTTTTCTTAAAATACGTCCCTTTAACATTTCATATAATAATGCTTTGGTGATGATGAACTCCCACCATCTTTAGTGTAGGTGATCCATGGTCCAGAGTTTAGGAGGCATTGACCTGGAAGGTGGGACTTGGAGGAGGCGAGAGGAAAAGGACAGCAGTCATGTGATTCCCTTCTTTCTCATTTTCCTTTCATTTCTTACTCTACTTCTACCCTCCTTAATCTTTCTTTCCAAAGTCTCAGTGCTGTTCCATCTGCCTGAAATACCCATCCCTATGGTTCACCAGCCTCAGGCTCTCTCTCATCTCTTGAGTATCAATCAGCCCCTTCAGCAAGAGTCTCTGAAAGCAAGGCTGGGTTATCTCAGTGGTTAGCAAGGGATAATTTACATTGGCTTCTTCCTTTAGGATTTTAAAATCTTCAGTGACAAAGACTGTGTCTTCTTCAATGTTATTATCCTGCTCACAGTACAATGCCTTAAGCAGAAAGGATAAATAAATAAAGATGAAGCTGATGCAATAATCACCCTTAATAAGAAAATTCAGAGTCATTAAGGTCTAGAAATCTCTCAGTACCACCCCAACAAGACAGGAAATTAGGCCTATGAAGGGAAAAAACCTTCTTGTTATCACACACTACACTTGTTCTTAGATGCCTTAGAAATCTACCTTATGCATCTCTTTCCTCTACATTTATTTTACAATTACAGTTGACATACAATATTATATTAGTTTTAGGTATACAATATAGTGATTAGACATTTACATAATATTTGAAATGATGACCGGATAAGTCTGATACCATCCTGACACCATACCTAGTAATTACAATATTATTGACTATATTCCCCATGCTGTCTTTTACATCCCATGTCTATTTTGTAACTACTAATATGTACTCTTTAATCTTTTTGTCTTTTTTCACCCAGTTCCAAAACCCCCTCTCCTCTGGCAACCATCAGTCCATCCCCTATGATTCTCTGTTTTGTTTGTTTATTTTGTTTTTTAGATTCTACATAGAACATAAATTATATTTGTCTTTCTCTGTCTGATTTATTTCAGTTAGCACAATAGTCTCCAGGTTCATCAATGCTATCACAAGTGGAAATATTTCCTTACTTTTATGGATGAATAATATTCCATTGTATATATGCACCACATTTTCTTTAGCCAATTGTGTGTTGGTGGACACTTAGATTACTTCCATATCAGGACTATTGTAAATAATGCTGCAATGAACATGGAGGTGCATAGCTCTTTTCTAATTAATATTTGGGCTTTCTTCTGATAAATGCCCAGGAGTAGAATTGCTTATCAAAAGATAGTTTTATTTTTAATTTTTTGAGAACCCTCCATGTTGTTTTTTCCAGAGTTCTATATCAATTTACAATCCCACCAACAGAGCACAAGAGTTTTCCTTTCTCAACATTCTCATCAACACTTGTTTCTGTCAAGGTGATATCTCATTGTAGTCTTAATATGAATGTCTGTGATGAATAGTGATGTTGAACATCTTTTCATATGTCTATTGGCCATTAGTATGTTCTCTTGGGAGGAGTGTCTGTTCATCTCCTCTGCCAATTTTTAAATTGGATTGCTTTTTGGCCTTAAGTCATATGTGTTCCTTATATATTTTGGATTTTACCCCTTATCAGATGTATCATTGGTGAATATCTTCACCCATTCAGTAGGTTTTATTTTTATTTTGTTGATGGTATTTTTTATTTTAATGTAATCCAATTTGTTTATTTTTTCTTTTGTTTCCCTTGCCTGGAGAGACATTTCAAAAATCTACATATAGTGCTAAGAGCAATGTCAGAGAGTTTACTGCCTATGTTTTTTTCTAGGAGTTTTATAGTTTGGGGTCTTACATTGAAGTCTTTGATCCATTTTTAGTTTATTTTTTATATAGTGTAATAAAGTGATCTAGTTTCACTTTTGCATGTGTCTGTCCAGTATTCCCAACCTTGTTCCTTGAGCAGACTGTTCTTACCTTTTGCAGATTCTTGCTCACTTTGTCACAGATTAATTGACCATATGGATGTGGGTTTATTTCTAGATTCTCTATTGTGTTTCACTGGTCTATGTGTCTGTTTTTATACCAGTGTCATGTTGTTTTGATAACTATAGCCCTGTAGTATAGTTTGGTATCAGATAGCACTATACCTGCAACCTTGTTCTTATTTTTTAAGATTGCCATGGCTATTCTGGATCATTGGTGGTTCTGTGTAAATTTCAGGATTATTTGTTTTGTGAACATTGCCATTGGTATTTTTTTAGGTGATGCATTTAATCTGTAGTTTGCTTTGTGTATTATGGGCATTGGAACAATGTTAATTCTTCCTATCCATGAGCGTGGTGTGTGCTTCCACTTATTTGCATCTTCTTTAATATTTTCCAATGTCTTATAGGTTTCCATTTTTTTTTACTTATTTTTATTGTTGTTCAAGCACAGTTGTCTCCATTTCTCCCCTACCCCAGACATACCCACCTTTCTACCCTGATCCCACCCAACCCTTGGTTTTGTCCATGTGTCCTTTATAGTAGTTCCTGAAAATCCTTCTCCCCCCGTCCCCCCATTTTCCCCTCTGATCTTCCCTCTGGTTACTGTCAGTTTGTTCTTAATTTCAATGTCTCTGATTATATTTTGCTTGCTTGTTTGTTTTATTGATTAGATTCCATTACAGGTGAGATCATATGGTATTCCACCACCTGGCTTATTTCACTTAGCATAATGCTCTCCAATTCCATCCATGTTGTTTCAAAGGGTAGGAGCCCCTTCTTTCTTTCTGCAGCGTAGTATTCCCTCATGTAACAATGTCTTGTAGTTTTCTAAGTACAAGTCTTTTACTTCTTTAGCTAAATTTATTCCTAGGCATTTTATTCTTTTTCATAATATTGTAATTTCACTTTCCAATAGTTTGTTGTTAGTGTATAACAGTACAACTTATATCTGAATAAGAATTTTGTATTTTTACTGAATTCATTTAATCTGATCTTTTTTTGGTTGAATCTTTAGAGTTATCTATATATGTTAACTGCAGATAGTGACAGTTTTTCTTCTTTCTTTCTAATTTGGATGCCTTTTATTAATTTTTCTTTTTCTCTTCCTTTTGTCTGATTGCTGCAGCTAGGACTTCCAATATTATGTTGGTTAAAGAGGTGAAAGTGCACATACTTGTCTGTCCCTGAGCAAAAGAAAAAAGTTTCAGTTTTTCACCATTGAGTATGATCTTAACTATGTGCTTGTTGTAAATGATCTCTATATGTTGACGTATACTCCACCTACACACATTTTGCTCAGAATTTTTATTGTAAATGAATGTTAGATGTTGTCAAATGCTTTTACTGCATCTATTGATATGATCATATGATGTCTATGCTTCATTTTGTTTATGTGATGTAGCAGTCTAATTTCTTTGTTGATATTGTAGCCCAGGGAAAAAATCCTACTTGATCATTTTGCATGATCTTTTTAATGTTTTCCTGAATTAGATTTGTTAATATTTTATTGAGAATTTTTGCATCTCTTGATCATCAGGGATATTGGCCAATAATTTTTTTAGTGTATTTGTTTGGTTTTAGTATCAGGACTGAGTTCATAAACTTCATAAGTTCATGATTCAAACTTCATAAAATGAATAGGAGAGTCTTCCCTTCTCCTCAATTTTTTTGGGACAGTTTGAGAAAGATACATATTAATTCTTCTTTGAATGTTTGGAAAAGTTCACCTGTGAAACCATCTGGTACAAGACATTTGTTTGTTGGGAGTTGTTTTTTAATTATTGACTCAATTTAATTAGTAGTTATCAGTATGTTCGGATTTGCTAATTCTTCTTGATTCAGTCTTGGAAGATTGTATGCTTCTAGAAATGTATTCTTTTCCTCCAGATTGTTAAATTTGTTGGCATATAATTATCTACAGTATTTTCTCATAATTCTTTGCATTTCTATGGTGTCAGTTGTCACTTTCCTCTTTCATTTCCGATTTTACTTATTTGAATCCTGTCTCTTTTTTTCTTCATTCTGCCTAACGTTTTATCAGTTTTGATTACCAGTTTATTTATTTATTTATTCCTCACCTGAGGGGATGTTTATTGATTTTAGAGAGAGAGGAAGGGAGAAACATAGAGAGAGAAACATCAAAGTCAGAGAGAAACATTGGTTGTTTGCTTCCTGCAGATGCCCCTACTAGGGATCAAACTCCCAATGTACGCATGTATCCTAACCAGGGATTGAGCCCACAACCTTTTGGTATATTGGACATTACTCCAACTAACTGAGCCACCCAGCCAGAGTAATTTTGGTTACCTTTTTAAAAGAACTAGCTCTTGGTTTTATTGTTCTTTTCTATTGATTTCTTTAACTCTATTTTGTTTATTTTCACTCTGATTTTTATTATTTCCATCCTTCTATTTGCTTTGCACTTTGTTCTTCTTTCTTTAGTTCTTGTAAGTATAAGGTCAGATTGTTTATTTGAGATGTTTCTTGTTTCTTGGGGTAGGCCTGAATTGCTGTAAATATCTCCCCTTAGAAAAGTTTGAATCATTGTGTATTCATTTTCATTTTTCTTAGGGTATATTTTAACTTCTCCCTTGGTTTCATTGTAAACCTATTCATTGTTTAATACCATGTTATTTAGCTTCCATATGTTTATGGGTTTTTTCCATTTTCTTCTTGTAATTGATTTCTAGTTTTCTACCACTAAGATTTGGTAAGTTGCTTGGTATGATTTCAATCTTCTTAAATTTATGAGATTTGTTTTGTGTCCTAACATGTTGCCTATCCTAGAAAATGTTCTTTGCATACCCGAAATGAATGTATATTCTTCTGCTTGTGGGTAAAATCCTAATAATATCAATGAATTCCATCTGGTCTAATGTCTCTTTTAAGGCCACTGTTTCCTTATTGATTTTCTGTCTGAATAATCTATTAAATACTGTCAATGAGGTGTTAAAATCCTCTACTATGATTGTGTCACTGTTGATCTCTCCCTTTATGTCTGTTAATATTTGCTTTATATATTCAGGTACACATTGGGTGTGCATATGTTTACAAGACTTATATCTTCCTGCTGGATTAATTCCTTATCATTATGTAGTGTCCTCCTTTGTCTCTTACTTTTTTTTAATGGAACACTTCACAGATTTGCATGTCATCCTTGTGCATGGGCCATGCTAATCTTCTCTGTATTATTCCAACTTTAGTATATGTGCTGCCTAAGCAAGCACTCTTACTTTGTTTTAAATACTATTTTGTCTGATATAAGTATTGCTACTCTACTTTTTTGTTTGTTTGTTTCTACTTGCATGAAATATCTGTTCCATCCCTTGACCCTCAGTTTGTGTGTCTTTCAATCTAAACTGAATTTCCGATAGGCAGCATATGTCCAAGTCTTAGTTTTTCAACCATTCAATCTGTCTTTTGACTGGAGCACTTAGTCTATTTTCATTTAAAGTAATTATTGGTAGTTAAGTAGTTATTACCATTTTGTTCTTTCTTTTCTGATTGTTTTTGTAGTTCTCTGTTCCTTTCTTATTGCTCTCTTTTTATTCTTCTTGCTCTTTTCTCTTGTATGTTGATAACTTCCTATAGTGTTGGGTATGAATTGGTTTCCCTTTATTTCTTGTATATCTCTTATAAATTTTTGATTTGTGGTTACCATGTGCTTCATATAAATATGAGCAATTTTATAGCAGTCTATTGTAAGATTATTATCATTTAAGTTAAAATACATTTTAAAATCACTATCATTTTTACTTATCCCCTCTACATTTATAATTTTTCATTATTTTATGTGTGTGTGTTTTTGTGCATCCATTAATTTATTGTTGCAATTATGCATGATCTTTTTTATCTTGTGACCCTTCTACTTGCATTTTAATAGGCTGATACACTGCTTCTACTAAGTGTTTGTCTTTGTCACTAAGAACTTTTTTGTCTTCTATTATTTTTTACTTACATGAGTTTTTTTTTTAATCTCTTCTACTTAAAAGAGTCCCTTCAACATTTCTTTTTTTGTAATACTGGTTTAGTGGTGAACTCCTTTAGCTTTTTCTTGTCTGGGAAACTTTTCACCTTTGCTTCTATTCAAAGTAAAATTTGGTGGATAAAGCAGTCTTGGTGAAGACTTTTCCATTCATCATCTTTATTGCATCTCATTTCCTTCAGTTCTGCAAAGTTTCTGTTGAAAAACCAGCTGTCAGTCTTATGGGAACTGCCTCATGTGTAACTACCTGCTTTTCTATTGTTGCTTTTAAGATCCTATCTTTGTCTTTAACCTTTTAAATTTTAATTATGTTGTGTCTCAGTGAAGGCTTCTTTGGGTTCATCTTGTTTGGGACTTTGCATTTCCTTGGCTTGTATGTTTTTTTCCATCACCAGGTTAGGGAAGTTTTTCATTACTTTTTAAAACTGGTTTTTAGTCTCTTTCTCTGTTCTCCTTCTGGGACATCTATAGTGCACATGTTGGTATGTCTGATATGGTCCCAGAGGTTCCTTAAACTATCCTCATTTTTTAAAAAAATCTTTTTTTTTTATTTTTCCTGTTCTGATTGTGTTTTTGTCACTTTGTCTTCCAGATCACTGATTCAATCTTCTGCTTTAACTAATCTGCTCTTGATTCTCTATAGGGTATTCTTAATTTCTATTATTGTATTCTTCAATTCTGACTGGTTCTTTTTTTTATCCTCACCTGAGGACTTTTTTTTCATTGATTATTTTAGAAAGAGAGAAAGGATGGAGAGAAAGGGAGAGAAACATCGATGTGAGAGAGAAATATCAATCAGTTGCCTCTTATATGCACCCCAACTAGGGACCTAACCAGGCATGTGCCCTGACTGGGAATCAAATCTGTGACCTTTCAGTTTATGGTGTGATGTTCCAACCAACTATATCACACCAATCAGAGTTGACTGATTTTTTAAAAAAATTTATTTACCTTTTTATATTATCTATCTCTTTGTTGAAGTTCTTGCTAAGATCATCTATTCTTCCTCTAAATTTATTAAGCATCGTAATGACCAGTGCTTTGAACTCTGTATCAGGTAGATTACTTGTCTCCATTTTGTTTAGTTCTTTTTCTATGATTTTGTCCTGTTGTCTTATTTGGGACTTTTTTTCTTCTTGGTCTCCTCATTTAGGCTGCCTCCTTATATTTGTTTCTATGTACTAGAGAAATCTTCTGGTCTTTAATAGAGTTGCCTTATGTGGAAGGTGTCCTGTGGGGCTTATTAGGGCAATCTCCTCGGTCACCTGAGTTGGGTCTTCAACAGGGGTCCCCTTGAGGATTGTGTGGATTGTGTGTCCCCTTCTGTTGTAGTTGGGTCTTGAGAGTTTTTGTCAATGTGTGTGACAGACCCTCAGGTTGACTGGCTATTAGGGCTGGCTGTGACTGCAAAAGATGGGCTTTTGTGAAAGGGTTGACCCCTCAGAGATCCTGGTGCCAGCTCAGTCCACTTTTTGCATACTGTTTGTGGAGCTGTTAGAGTAGGGCTCTGGTGTAGTCCAAAGATGGCCACTGGGTTTATGAGGTTTGGAGTCTCATGGGAGTGGCTCCCATGCTGGCCAGGGTCAGTCACTGTTTGTGTTGGTCTTGGGGCTGCCTGGTAAGATCTACTAAGTGATCTGTCAGATTGCTGGGCTTGGGGTCACTTTGAGGGAGCTATCATGCACAATTAGCCTAGCCACTGCTTGTGTGGATTTGTGTATCTTTGAGAAAGTCTGCAGCTCAAGTCTAGGGTAGTCAAAACTTGTTTGAGGTTTACTGTCCCTTGAGTGAGTCTGTAGCATGAGCTGAGGCAGGTTGCTCATATTAAGGAGCCACTGGAAGATGCTGGACCAGGCAGTTCATTGGGTGGGGCATGGTCTCAGGGAACCACTAGGGTGGACTTAATGTTGTTAGCTAGGTTAATGGAGAGCTCAGATTTCATGTCCACCTGTGCTGGGCTGACTTGGAGAGCTCAACAATGGAACAATGGCTCCTGCTTGTACTTCTAACCCTGGAGAGAGTTACCCAGACCCCTGCCCCTCCAGCCCTCACACAAAAGTTAGTCAGTTTAGTTCCTGTATTTTTTATGTTCCTGCCCAACATTGACCTTTGAGAGAGTGAGTTTGTATCCTTTAAGAGTAGTACCTGGGTCTCCCAATTTTTTTTTTTGTTTTTCTCAGACACAATCCCCACTGGTTTTCACAGCCAGAAGTTATGGGACTCCCCTTCCCACACTGGTGCCCCATTTTGGGACTGTCATCCCTCACTCCTCAGGGGGAACCTCTGAAGCTGATATATCCCTCCTGTTTCTTAATTGCCACACCATGAATGTGGGACCTGCCACTTCTATTTCCCCTCCTTCCTACCAGTCTCAATGTGCCTTCTTCTTACATCCTTAGTTATAGGACTTCTGTTTGCTAGTCTTCTGGTGGTTCTCAGTGATAGTTGTTCTAAAATTTAGTTGTAATTTTGAAGTAGTTTTGGGAGAATGTGAGGACAGAATTTATCTACTCTGCTGTTTTGATTGGAGACCCTATTGAACACTTATAATTTTACATAAATTATACTATTAACCTCAGTCCTATTTTATAGATGTATAAATTGAGTCTTCCAGTGAGAAATAAGTTGCCTGAATAATAAATAAGAAGAGACCAATCCCTATCAATCTGAGATTAAACCTAGGCAGGCACCATCCAATAGAACTTTTTGCAGTGATGAAAAGATTCTATATCTGTGCTGTTCACTACCATAGTCATTAGCCATATATGGCTACTGAGCTGTTGAAATATGGCTAGTGGAACTGAGAAAACTAATTTTTAATTTTATTTAATATAATAATTTATATTTAATTAAAAGTTTTATTATTGATTTTAGAGAGAGGGAGGAAAGGAGGTGAGAGAGAGAGAAAGAGAAACATTGATTTGTCATTCCACTAATTAATGCATTCATTGGTTGATTCTTATATGTGATCTGACCAGGAATTGAACATGCAACCCTGGCATATCAGACAATGCCTTAAACAGCTGAGCTATACAGCCAGAGCTAACTTATATTTAATTTTGAATAGCCACCCATGGCTAGTGGCAACCATATTAACTAGCACAGGTCTAAGCTATCTAACTAGTGTACAAAAACTTTGTACCACCATACTATTTTCTTAATTGTGTTCCTTTCATAGTGGTTACTGAGACAAGGATTGTGGATACAAATAGCTTATTTAAGGGGTGATTCTAGGCAGCCAGTGAGGGAGTGGGGAACTGAGATAAGAATGGAGGGAAACTAATAAAGGCTGCATTAGTTGGCTAGAGGTAATTGAAATTAATTTTTAGGGGGTACTCTGACAGTCTGTTGTAGAAGATACATCATAATCATCCCATTGTGGGGTGAGGAAGTGGTCATATTTATCCAACAACTCCTTGGCCTCATTGGTTGAGGGCTGCTCCTGGGGCATCAACACATCATCTGTACCCTCAGACTTAAAACCTGCCTCTTCTGTGGGACAGTCACATACATCCCTGTGGCTAGATAAAGCCTTAGGACATTGAGACACAGGTGCAAGAAGGATGGACTGCCCTGCAAAGCTGCAGGTGACTTCCAGGGAGATCAAGGGGATATGAGGTGATGTAAAAATATATTAAATCTCACTTTAAACTTACAGATTAGCTCATATTAGTATTTCACCTGGAGTGGGATGAAGGGCACTTGAGGTTGGTAAGAAAGGTTCTGCTACTTAAAAAAGAAAAAGTTCCTTAATTATAGTTGTAAATTGTGCTCTGGTCTGCTTTCCTGACCACATCAGTTAGTGAATTTTGTTCTGATCAGTATCGTTTCTAGCTCAGCATGGATGGTCTAAATATCCCTGCAATCTTAGCCCCTCAACAGGGCTGAAAAATAGCTGACCCTAGAATTTCAGTGGAGACATAAAGAGACACAAACATTCCAGAAAGTGTTTGTTTGGCTTTTATTTGCAGCAAGAAAACCAGGGAGAATCTACATGTGTTTTTTTTAATAAAAATATATTTTACAGCAGAAGTTGAAAGAAGTGGTGCAAATAAAAATTTCTCCTCCTCTGATATCAAACTTTGTTGAGCTCCCAGGAAAGCAAACGTATAATTATGGTGAAGTCAGTTGACTGAAAGCCAAGTAAAAAAGAAGATGAGCTTTAGAAGGAAAAACACTCGATTCTGAAAAAAAAAAAAAAAGCAGCATTAAAGATCCTAGCCATTTGATCCATATTAGCTTCTGGTCTTTACAAGCTTAAGCTCAAAGAATGTGGAGAACTCTTGATATCGTAGGAAAATGAATGTTACCAAAGCTCTGTTTGAACCAATGGCTTACCATGGAGGCTAAGGAGAACTTAGCTACCTCAAAAAGAAGATGCTTTTACAGATTTCTTCATGTTATAAACTTCCATAAATTTCTTCTCAAAAAATAGAAATAACCTTGGATCAAAGTTAGAGCAAGAGTTTCTATAAGAGTGAAGCCAATAATGCCACAATGGAAAAAAATCAAGGGAGACTAGAGTAAAATTTTAGCATTAAAATATTTTAAATATATCTAGAAGCTCTTAAGAAAATAAAAAACACCATGATGGACAAATGACATGCATAAAATATTTAGAAAGGAAGAGGTAGAAATCTTTAGTAAACAAGAAAAAGAAAGATTTACTTCATTGAATGTATTGAAGAAATGCAAAATAAAACAAAATGTAACATTACTTATTAAAGTTTGTGCATGTTTTTAAATAAATAAAATGCTCAATGTGTATTCAGTTGGGTTACATCCTACCAGAAGACAACTTGGCAATATACATATACATGCAGAGCCTAAAAGAGTTTAAATCCTCCAATCTGATAATTTTATTTCTGAGGATTATCTTAAATAAATTCTTAAATTTACAGTTAAAGATTTTTATTCCAAGATATTAATTGCAGCAATATATTTAACAGAGAAATTTTGGAAACCATGTTCTTAGTAAGTAGTTCATAAAGATAATCTAGAATACTGAGCAACACCAATAATTATAAAATTTAAATTTATTTAAAGAAGCAATGTGTGCACACTGTGAGATTTTTAAACTCTCTGAAGGTAATAGCCACTGTTAGTGCTGTCTTATATTTCCTTAATATTTTTCTTTATGAAATTTTTAATCAATGTATATCTGTATTTATTACTATATTCATCTCTTTTCTATCTATACATACTATTTATTTATATCTATACCCATATCTATATATTTATGTTTACTTATCCATGCATCCATCTATCTGGCCTGCTTCTTATATTTGTAGATAAAACTTTATTGGAACTCATGCACACTCATTTCTTTATGTATTATCTATGGCTGCTTTCCAGTTACAATGGCAGAATTGAGTAGTTGCAGAGACCATATGATTTAAAAGATGTATCTGGACCTCTACAGAAAAAGTTTGCTAATTCCTGTACCTCATGCTAACTTTTTAGAATTTAAGCTAATAGATTGTAATATAAACTCACAGAATATAAGCTCAGTGGGTGCAAATATTTGTATCTTTTGTGTTTCTTATTGTATTCTCAATGCCTAGAACAGTATCTGACACATAGTAAGCCCTCAATAAATATTTGTGAAGTGAATGAATGAAGTCAGTTGCTCCTATTAATGTACATTCATGTGATTTCCATGTTATTTTTAGTACAACAAATAATTCTATAGTGAACCAGATCTTTGTTAACTTCTACAATTATATCACAAACAATATTTTTGAACAATATTGAATAGCATGGAAACATTGATACATCAAACTTTGTTAATTAATTTATTTTTAAGCAAACATTGCTCTTTTTAATCAAACTTTCCATTTGACATTATCAAATGCCTTTAGAAAGATCATGCTTTATCATAAATAAAGGCAACATTGAAGTTTACATAATGAGGAGAGTTTGTTTTTACAAATGTTAGCTTCTGCTAAGTACTTCCAAATCTCACGTAGTACACATTAAACTTAAGCGTGTTCAAACACTGCACTGAGGCTTTCTGAGCAGGTTAAACAGGCTGAGAATGATCAGATTCTTCAACATATATTTCCCTCCTAAACTTAGGCAACTTACAGATTTCAAGTACTTAGAGAGTTCTTTCACATTTCTTGGCTACAATGAGTTTTTTTTTCCCTTGCAACTGTACGTTTCTAAATAGGGTGGACAAAAGACTTCTTTCACAAAAAATTCAGTATATTCCAGGCCATTTTCAGATAGAAAGTTGTTACACAGGTTTTTTTAAAGAGCTTGGTACAGAAATTTCCATAATGTACTTCTTCTGCATGAAAAAAAACATAGTGTACCCAGCTTTACAACACATGCTTTAGGGACCTGAGATTAACCATATCTGATTCAAAAGAGACCTTTCTTTCTCTTTTTTTATTAAATACTTTGGAACTTTATTGTTCTTCAAGAACAGTTTTCTTCCTTTTCCCCCACCCTTTCCCCCAACCCCAGTCATCCCCACCTCCCTCCCGTTTCCATGCCCCCTTGTTTTTATCTATGTGTCCTTTATAGTTGTTCTTGTAAACCCTTCACACTTCCCCCCCATTAATCCCTCCCATCACTCCTTTGGTTACTGTGAGTTTGTTCTTAATTCCTATGTCTCCAGTTATATTTTGCTTGCTTGTTTGTTTTGTTGATTAGATTCCAGTTAAAGGTGAGATCATATGGTATTTGTCTTTCACTCCCTGGCTTATTTCACTTAGCATAATGCTCTCCAGTTCCATCCATACTGTTGCAAAGGATAGGAGCTCCTTCCTTCTTTCGTTGCATAGAATTCCATTGTGTAAATGAACCATAGTTTTTTTATCCATTCATTTGCTGATGAGCTCTTACTGTAGGTTGCTTCCAGCACTTGGCTATTGTAAATTGTGCTGCTATGAACATTGACATGCATAGGTTCTTTTGGATTGGTATAGGAGACCGTTCTGTGAGGTGTGGGCCCAGGCAGGACCCACAGCCACAGATAGGTTCTCCCATGGGGAATCAGGCCTGCATTGTACCTAGACTGCTATGAGACTTATTTTTGCTAAAACTCCCTCACCCTGTATTGAGGCAGCAAACATTTATTGCAAAGTAACTTCCTAAACTCCATGCTAAACCTTCCAAGGATGAGTGTAACTGGTTCAACCACTTTTCCCTTTGCATTTGCAAATATCCTCCTTCTGTGATGTGATTAGTGGCATCCTCTCCTTTGTTTTCTGTAAAAGATAACCACCTAAAGTGAACCTGTGCATAGTAAATGAGGACCGTCATGTAAGGTGCCCAGAAAAGCAACAAAAGCTTGTCAAGGCAAGTGTTTGGAACTCTCTGCCCTTGAGAGACTGGCTGAGGTGCTCCAAGGCTTTTATTTCCTCTTGAGAGAAAAGCTGCACCATCCCCTTTCCTCCACAGGAAGTCCTTGAGAATTTGTTGTGTCTCATCCACAATGTTGTGGACCCCACGAGCTGGGGTCCTCATCAGATTGGTGTTTCAGGGTTCTTAGGTTATAATCCTATCAGTGGAATTGCCAGGTCAAAAGGGAGTTCAATTTTTAGTTTTCTTAGGAAATTCCATACTGTTATCCATAGTGTCTGCACAAGTCTGTGATCCCACCAACAGTGCACTAGGGTTCCCTTTTTTCCATAACCTCTCCAACACTTGTTGTTTGTTACTTTGTTCATGATGGCCTTTCTCATTGAAGTGGTATGTGTGAAGTGGTATCTCATTGTGATTTTAGTTTGCTTCCCTCTGATGGCTAGCAATACCGATCATCCTTTCATATGTCTCTGGACTCTCTGTATGTCCTCCTTGGAGAAGTGTCTGTTCAAGTCCTTTCCCATTTTTTAATTGGGTTGTTTGTCTTCTTAGAGTAGAGTTGTGTTGAGTTCTTTATATATTTTGGAGATCAAACCCTTTTCTTAGGTATCACTGGCAAATATGTTTTCCCATATGGTTGATTCTCTTTTCATTTTAATTATATTTCTTTAGCCATGCAGAAGCTTTTTATTTTGATGAGATCTCATTTATTTATTCTTTCCTTTATGTCCCTTGCTCTAGAGGACATATCAGTGAAAATGTTGCTGTGTGGAATATCTGAGATTTTCCTGCCTATGTTCTCCTGATGGATTTTTATGGTGTCACAACTTATATTTAAGTCTTTTATCCACTTTGAACTTATTTTTGTATATTGTATAAGTTAGTGATGAACTTTCATGTTTTTTCATGTAGTTATCCAGATCTCCCGACACCATTTGATATTTTTACTCCATTTTACACTTCTGCCCACTTTGTTGAATATTAATTGACCATAGAGACTTGGGTTTATTTCTGGGCTCTGTATTCTGTTCCATTGGTCTATGTGACTGTTTTTATGCCAGTACCAGTTTGTTTTCATTACAGTGGCCTTGTAATTCAGTTTGATATCAGGTGTTGTGATCCCTCCTACTTTGTTCTTCTTTCTCAAAATTGCTGCAGCTATTTGGGTCATTTATTGTTCTTCGTAAATTTTTGAAGTGTTTCTTCTATGTGGTACTTTAATAGGTATTGCACTGAATCTATAATTTGCCTTGGGATATTTTGATGATGTTATTTCTTCCAATCCATGAACATGGTATATGCTTCCATTTGTTTCTGTCTTCCTTACTTTCTTTCTTTAGTGTTGTGTAGTTTTCCCAGTACAGGTCTTTTACCTCCTTGGTTAGGTTTATTCCTAGGTACTTTATTTTTATTGTTGCTATATCAAATGGGATTTTTTTTTCTGATTTCTATTTCTGATATTTCATTGTTGGTATAGAAAAATGCTTTTGACTTATGAATATTGACTTTGTATCCTGCTATTTTGCCAAATTCATTTATTAGGTTGAGCAGTTTTTTGATGGAGTCTATAGGATTTCCTACGCATACTATCATGTCGTCAGCAAATAATGACAGTTTTGTTTCCCCTTTTCCAATTTAGATGCCTTTTATTTCCTTTCGTTGTCTGATTGCCATGGCTAGGACTTACAATACTATGTTGAATAGAGTGGTGAAAATGAACAACCTTGTCTTGTTCCTGCTCTTAGTGGGAAAACTCTAAGTTTTTGTCCATTGAGTATGATATTGGCTGTAGGTCTCTCATATATGGCCTTTATTGTGTTGAGGAATGCACCCTCTGTTACCTCTTTCCTGAGTGTTTTAGTCATAAATGGGTGCTGTACCTTATCAAAAGCTTTTTCCTTATCTATTGCTATGATCATGTGATTTTTGCCTTTGCTATTATTTTTGTAAGGTACTACATTTATTGATTTGCAAATATTGTACCATCCTTGTACCCCTGGGATGAATCCCACTTCTTCATGTTGTGTGATCTTTTTAATATATTGCTGGATACAGTTTGCCAATGTTTTGTTGAATAATTGAGTGTCATCAGTGATATTGGCCTGAAGTTTTCTTTCTTTGTTGTGTCTTTATCTGGTTTTAGAATTAGGATGATGTTGGCTTCATAAAAAGAGTTTGGGAGTCTTCCATCTTTTTGGATTTTTTGGAATAATTTGTGAAGAATAGGGGTTAGCTCTTCCTTAAATGCTTTGTAAAATTCTCCTGTAAAACATCTTGTCCAGGGCTTTTTTGTGTTGGTAGCATTTTGATTACTGCTTCAATTTTGTCAGCTGTTATTGGCCTGTTCAGGCTTTCTGCCTCTTCTTCATTCAGTTTTGGAAGATTATGTCTTTCTAGAAATTTGTCCATTTCACCTACTTTTTAAAATTTCTTGGCATATAGTTCTTCATAGTAATTTCTTACAATCCTCTGTATTTCTGGAGTATCAGTTGTAATCTCTCCTCTTCTATTTCTGATTGTGTTTACTTGGGTCCTCTCTTTTTTTTTTCTTGATGAGTCTGCTTAAAGTCTTGCCAATTTTGTTTATCTTTTTAAAAACCCACTCCTGAATGTATTGATCCTTAGAATTGTTTCTTTAGTCTCTATGTCATTTAATTCTCCACCAATCTTGGTCGTTTCCTTCCTTCTACTTACTCTGGGTTGTCTTTGTTGTTGTTTTTCCAGTTTTTGTAGGTGTAGGGTTAGATTGTTTATTTGAAATGTTTCTATATTTTTTAGGTAGACCAGTATTGCTATGAACTTTTCTCTCAGGGCTGCCTTTCACTGTGTCCTATAAGTTTCAGAGTACTGTGAGTTCATTTTCATTTGTTTCCTGAAACTTTTTGATTTCCTCCTTGATCTCATTCTTGACCCATCCATTGTTGAATAGCATGCTATTCAATCTCCATGAGTTTGAGTGTTCTTGAATTTTTTCCTTGAGGTTGGTTCCTAGTTTTATCTCTTGTGGTCAGAGAAAATGCTTGATGTGATTTCAATTTTCTTGAATTTGTTGAGCTTTGCTTGTGTCCTATTATGTGGTCTTTCAAAATGTTCCATGTGCATTTGAAAAGAATGTTTATTTTATTTCTTGGGGTGAAAGGCTCTCTTTATATATATCAGTTAAATCCGTTTGATCTAGGACATTGTTCAATACCACAATATCTTTGTTGATATTTTGTTTGGAAGATCTGTCCATTTTTGATAGTGTGGTGTTAAAATCCCCCACTATTATTGTGTTGCTGGCAATATCTTTCTTGAAGTCCTCCAAAAATTTCTTTAAGTATTTGGGTGTTCCACTGGGTGCATATATATTTATAATGTGTATGTCTTCTTGGTGGATTCTTCCCTTGAGTATTATAAAGTGTCCTTCTGGGTCTTTCTTTATGGCCCTTTTTTTGAAGTCTAGTTTGTCTGATATGAGTATTGCTACCTCGGCGGTTTTTTTTTGGCCATTTGCTTGGAATATTTGTTTCCAGCCTTTCACTTACAGTCTGTGTAGATCTTTTGTTCTGAGATGGGTGTCTTGTAGGCAGCGTATGTGTGAGTCATGTTTTCTTATCCATTCAGCTATTCTGTGTCTTTTGTTTGGAGAATTTAATCCATTTACATTGAAGATGATTATTGATAGGTACTTATTCATTGTCATTTTCATACCTGTGTTCCCTTCTTTCTCACTGTTTTTCTTCCTGTTCTTAAAGCAGACCTTTTAGCATCTCTTGCAGAGCTGGTTTGGTCTTTTAGATTGCTTTTGTCTGGGAATCCCCTTATTTGGCCTTCCATTTTAATTGAGAGCCTTGCTGGACAGAGTTGCCTTGGTTGTAGATCTTTGATACATCAAATTTTAATACAGGTCAAAATTTTTGTTACTTTTGATTTTGTTTTTGAAAAGTTGTGGGTATCTATGTATATCTATAAGCATGTATAACTTGAAAGCTAAGAGATGAGATGGTGGTGATTTTTATTTTCTTTATTATTTTCTGTGATTTCTAAACTTTCCATAATTAATATATATATTGATATTAAGAAAAAGAAGTTTACTTTTAAAAGAAATTAAAAGATCCTTTTCATCTTGTCACTTCTATATCCTATTTAAAAATATTTAATGTTTTCCATCAATATAAGTTAATGCCTTCAGAAAATCTTAATTTTCCACCTGGAGCTTACAGTTCCTGAGCCTCTGGTTTAAATATACATTTCTATCTTCACAATGTGTCTCCTGCATGGAAGGTTGGCTCAGCCAGAAAATGCCTTATAATGTCCACCTTGGCACACTTAATCACAGGTTTTGTCTATGCAGAGTGTCATTTTTTCTGTTTTCTACCTTCCTCAGCTCTCCCCTGAAGTGCCTAGCTCTTTTGAATAGCCTCACTAAAGTCCTTCCCACAGCCACAGCCTGTGTCTGTCCTCTCACAGTACCTGCTGTCACGAGTAGCAGATGCCATGGCCTGTGGGGAATAAAGCAAGGAACTGTAAATGAATGAGGTATGCTTAATAAGGGAAGGAGGAATGCTGGGGCTCTGGTAACAACTACATGTTCCACACCAAGACAGTCAAATGAAAACATAAATTTTGTTTTAAAGGCAGACCAGATAAAACCAGGCTGTTAACAGACTCTACCTTTTATTTTATACAGCCTGTTTATGTAAACTGATTGGAACCTTTACTTAAAGTTTGTGAGGTTCAGGGACCCAGAAAGAGGGAAAGTAGGTGAGCGTCAACTGAGGCTCAAAGAAACAACCAAACAGGAAATAATGGAGAAATAAGAATTCAAAAAATGAGGAGAAGCTTAAGAACCTCCCAGAAATCTTTAAACATTCCAATATCCAAATTATAGGGGTACCAGATGAGAAAAGGAAGAGCAACAGATTGAAAACATATTTGAACAAATAATAAAGGAGAACTTCCCCATTCTGGCAAAGGAAATAGACTTCCAGGAAGTCCAGGAAGCTCAGAAAGTCCCAAAGAAGTTGGACCCAAGAAGAAACACACCAAGGCACATCATAATTATATTAGCCAAGGTAAAAATGAAGGAGAGAATCCTAGAAGCAGCAAGAGACAATGGACAGTAACCTCAAAAGGAGTTCCGATCAGACTGTCAGCTGATTTCTCAAAAGAAACCTTACAAGCCAGAAGGGGCTGGAAAGAAGTATTCCAAGTCATGAAAGGCAAGGACCTATATCCCAGATTGTTCTATCCAGCAAAGCTTTCATTTAGAATGGAAGGTCAGATAAGGTACTTCTCATATAAGGTCAAGTTAAAGGAGCTCATCATCACCAAGCTCTTATTTTATGAAATGTTAAAGGAACTTATCTAAGAAAAAGAAGATAAAAAAAAATGTATAGTAAAATGACAGCAAACTCACAATTATGAACAACCACACCTAAAGCAAAACCAAAAGAAACTAAGCAAACAACTAGAGCAGGAACAGAACCACAGAAATGGAGGTCACATGGAGGGTTAGCAACAGGGGAATGGGAGGAGGAGAGAGGGGGAAAAGGTACAGAGAATAAGTAGCATAGATTGTAGGTTGAAAATAGATAGGGGAAGGGTAAGAATAGTATGGGAAATGTAGAAGCTAAAGAACTCATAAGTATGACACATGGACATGAACTAAAGGGGGGGAATGTGTGTGGGAGAGGGTGTACAGGATGGAGGGGAGTGAATGGAGGAAATGGGACAACTGTAATAGCATGATCAATAAAATATATTTTTTAAAAAGTAAGGGCATGTCTAAATCTTTATTACTTGCAAAATAAAATGCAACTTAAATTAAAAAAGAAATCATTAAATGAATTAAAATAACAATTCTCATGTCATTAGTCTGATTTTAGTGAAACTAAAGATGTACTATTCTAATATCCTACACAAACAGCAAATTTCAATTTGAAAATTCTGCAGGCAGTTAATGGTCCTGCTATCCATCTGCCTTAGTAAGTGTTCAAACCATTTGTGAGCTAAACTTTCTCAGGAAGTCATTTTTATACTATTAGTGTTAGTCTGTGCCATTAAGATCATTCCTTTCCTTGATAAAATAAGTTTATTATTGTTCTGAGTCTCAGGGAAAAGCCTAATTTTAAAAAATCTTTACCTGAAGGTATGTGTATTGAGAAACATCACTCCAATCAACTGAACCACCTGGCCAGGTGAAAAGTGTAAATTTTTTATCCTCACCCAAGGACATTTTTTCATTGCTTTTAGAGAAAGAAGGGAGAGACAGAAACATCGATGCTCGATGCAAGAAGGAAGCATCGAATGGTTGCCTCCTGTACTTCTGCCTGGACCAAGGATCATATACACCTAGACTGAGGACCGAACTCACAACCTAGGTATGTGCCCCAACCAGAAATCAAACTTGCAATCTTTCAGTTACAGGATGACACTTCAACCAACTGAGATACACCTGCCAGAGTGAAAAGTGTGAAAAACCTAAGGTTATCCTCCAAATTCCCCTGATTTAATTTCTGTTAAAGGGAGAGTTTTGTATTCTGAAATAAATCAATTCAAATTATTAAAAGCAACTGACATAAGAATACAGAAAATATTGCTAAAGTACTTACTTATAACTCAAAATACAAGTTGTATCTCTAACCCAGGAAAAGGAGAAATCTATTTGTGCTCTAAAAGGCAGTTTTGAAGTTCAACATTGACTCTTTCCTGTGACCTGATTGAGTAAGAGCAATTATCTTGTTTGATGAAGTTTGTTCTAACCTGTCCCTTGAACCATAGCACCTGGCAAGGGCAAATAGTCCTAGTTCCCTGCTTGCCTGAGGTTTCAATCAGAACTTCTGTTGTGAGAGAAACTGCAGCCAAAACTGGGATATTCATTGGCCAATACAAAACTTCCTGGAAGGAAAGAGTAACTGTAATAAGAATAGCTGACTTCATGAACTCAAACCTCATGGAGACTTTCTATTTACCCCAGGTCTGAGTTACTCTCAGTTTGACTTCTTTCTTCCAAAACAGGTTTTTTTTTGTTTTTTTTTTTTTAACAAAATGAAGATGTTGGGTATTGGAGCTGTCCTTACCTCCTCTTAATTACAAAGGAAAGAAAGTCCTCATCACTGAGTTCAAGTCCTAAAAATATGTTTAAAAAACAAATAAACACACAATCAAAAACTGATGAGGTTCCAGTTCCATTCCTGGACAAATCTCTGTGGCCAAAGATGCCTACCATGCTGTTTTAGGTCACATTCAAGTACAGTGATTTTATTAAGGATATTCTTGGTGCAACATGGTTCAGGAATGGGGTGAACAGGATAAGGTGGGGGAAAGAATTGATTGCTACTGCAGTTTCAGGGAAAGTGTCAGCTTCTGCCCTATACCATTGGAGGCTCTGGAATATAAATTAAACATGAGAGTTTGTCTACATTTGGAAGGAATGGAACTGGGCTTTTGCATCTTCACACGAGCCATTAGCTACAGGTTGCCCTGAGGGATATAATCTCCTAAGCACTTCCAGCTCTAGTACCCTGGAAGTGAATCAACTCCAATAACCCTGAGGCCAACCTCTAAAGAAAGTTGCAGATACCAGTATTTTGCAGCAAAACACAATGAAGTTGGAGGCTGGGCACACAGCACTACTGTCTGCCGCATGCACCTATCCCTAAGTAGCCCACATGTTGGGTCTCTATGATTGACAACCCAAACCAGAACAATGTTTTGGTGCCAAAAAAAGAGCAGTTTACCAATAGAAAGAAGATTCTGTTACATGAAAAAAAAAGAGAGGTGATGGGCAGACAAAATAATAAATGTCAGTTCTTTATGGCTTCAACTGATTTATACTCACCAAATTTGACTCCAAGCAGGTTGAGTCAAAGTCAGATAAATACACATTCAGAGAACAATTAAACTTACTGAGAATTGCCTATGTCACTAACACTGTTTTAATCAATAACTTCACTGATATATAATTAACAAACAATAAGTAGTACATATTTTAAGAGTAACTTTGATAATATTTGACATGTATTCACATATGAAACCATTGCAGCCATCGATTGACATTACAAGCATTTCTATCTCCCCAGTGTTTCCCTTTCTGGTCCATGCCTCCTACCCCTCCCATTCTTCAGTCCTCAAGCAATCACTCATGTGCTGTGACTATAGATTACTTAGTATTTTCTAGAGTTGTATATAAATGGAATCAAATAGTATAAACTCTTTGTTTTTGGTCTGGTGTAATTATTTTAAGATTAGTCCATGTTTTGTGCATCAGTAATTCACTACTTTTTATTGCTGAGAAGCATCCCATTGTGAAGGTGTAACACAATTTGTTAATCCATTCACCAGGTGATAGACTCTAGCACTTTTACATATCATATTATATGTATATGTCACATTCTCTCCACAGTACTATGAAGTAGGTCTTATGCCTATTTTACAAAGAGGCATTTAGGCTCAGGGAGGTTAACTAAGTTACCTGATATCTCAGCTCATAACTAATGGAGCTTGGATCTCAGGTTTGTCCCTAAGTTAAGCCTATGCTCTTTTCTACTCTCCCCATCTTTGTAAGAACTCAATTTACACACTTACTAATTAATTGTTCTCCATTCTAATTAGCAAAATTTACATATTTGAGGAACTCTTCCAATTTTGTACTTTTACTTAAAGCTTTACCTTTAGCTTTGATGCTTCTTTCTTCATGACACAAGTAGGAAATAACTTATTTCCTCCTTTTTTTCCTCTTAACATAAATAAAACAAAACAATTTGGCAGGGTGTTTCCTAAGCAATTGTCTGATCTTTGGTTAATTTTACTCTATTATATCAAATCATTTGTCCAGTTCACTACTGAGTTAAACAACTAATAGTTAAAGAAGTCGGCACTGTGTGCACGCTATTCAGATGCTTAGAAGTTTCAGAGTAAAAAGAGAAAGGCTACCAGGCAAAAATATCTTTGGGACAGTCAGCAGGTTTCTCAATGATGAAACCTGCCATCCCACTTCTCACAAAATACCACTGCACCTACTTTGGCACCTGAAATTTCTAAATTTATATTTACTACTTGTGTATGTCCAGTATCCTCAATTCAGTTGTGAACTATAATATTTGAGAGCCTCTACCAAACTAACCCTGCACTTAATCTGGATGTCCAAGTTCAAAGTTCTAAATCTGCTTAACACAGAGGGTATGCACACAAATTCTGAGAACCTAAAGTCCTCAGACAAGAATATGCCCAAGAATACAATTTGAAAAATTTGACCTATCTTAAAATAACCTCATAAAGTAGTGGGAGCTGAGGAGCTGGGGAGCCCAGGAACCAGGGGAAGATCACTAAAGCCTTGGTTCTGAGAACATACCAGATCCTCCTGGGGGCCTGCTGCCTTCCCTAACTGCTCACATCTATACTGTAAAGGGCACCTCCTCAAATTCTTTTGATTCTCCATGTCTGAGGTCATTTCTCTGCCTTTGGGAGCAAGCTCAGCCAGCATGCAGGACTGGCCAGAAGTGTGGGAAGGTGAATGCCCTCAGGAATGATGCTTAAGCAATAACAAAGAGTTGGTGAATAAATACCCCTGTTCCCTCACATCTTGTAGGGGGTGGGAAGTAATGCTGGAACTGTCTACTTTGTCTCTCAGAGTTCCCCTGGGGGACTGAGCCCCAGTGACCTGCAGCAGTCACCTGCTCAACAAATCACCCATCATTGTCATCCTTTAGTCTGGAATCAATTCCCAAGGAAACTTTTTGCACCCAGATCCTTGTTTAAGGCATAGCTGTTGGAAAAAGCCAAAGACACACATTAACTAGAAAAGTGGTGACAGCAACCATCTACAGCATTTTGGGTTAAGTGCTTTATAAACATTCAATCCCTGTAATGAATGTAAAAGGTAGGTATTTTTATTCCTATTTGACTATTGAAAAAACTGAATCTTTGAAAAAATTAAGAAACTTACCCAACTTCACACATTAAGTGGCAACGTCAGGTTTCTCCAGCTCTGAGTGACTTCCAAGTCAGTTTTATACACTGTTAAAACTCTCAGGCCAGCTCCCTGGGAGTTGTGGAGTGCACAATTAACACAAGCCCACCCAGTGACCCTGGGAAATGTCAACACCTTTTTCTTATATATTTAATAGTGCCCAGAAAAGGACTGGATACATTGCAGCTCTGGGAAAAATGGATTAAATTGCAAGAATGTTTTTTTCTTTTTTGGTTGTGACTCTTTTGAAGACTGATAAGCAGTTTAAAATGAGCATTAGCTCTCCTAGCTGTGTTTGCAATAGTAATATCAAAATGATATCCTATTCATATTTCTGTCTACCATTTGTTCTGGTCTCACTGATAGTGTGCTGATGAAATTACATATTCTAAGTGAACATTCTATTCCATGCCTCTCATTATTGAGGAAGAAAACTCAAAGATTTCCCAATAAATTATAGTTTTTCATATGATACACATACTTCATTTTGCTTGTTTTTGAATATACGCAATTTATCAGAGCAGGTTATATTTCTTATTCACTTTCTTTTATTCCTTTTCCATCCATATGCCAGAGAGGAAGAATTTTAATCACTGAAGGAGCATTTGTATAATAAAAGTGATCTTTGCAATCCCTTCAGTGACAAGCATGAATAAATGATCTGTAGATTCTTAATGCATCGCTCCAAATATGAGTTTCAATTTGCACAGAAGTTTCAATAAATTGTTTTATATCCTTAAAGACCTACAGATGCCTCATGGGATACATTGCAAAGGATTCTATTTATAAAGAATTTTGTTTATGAGTAATATACTCTCTGCATTTTTCTCCTCTTTGTTAGTGTCTAATGACAGTGAAATATGCAAGAATGGTATTTTTCTTTTCCTTTTAATAAGAGATCCAACATGAGCTAAGTTTTCTGAGTTTTTCAGAGTTTAGCACCAACTTTGTATTCAATGATTTAAAAGCACAACACAGCAGTTGAGCTGAAATGGGAGCTTAAATTAGTACAATAACTAACTTTACACTTAATAAGTAACACACATTACATTTAGTTTTTATCTATTTTTGTTTTTATAATATACCTATGATGCAGGTACTGTTGTTGTGTCCATTTTTTAGGTAATCAGATTGAGGCTCTGAAAGGTAACTACTGAAGACCACACAAATATTAGTCTAAATGTCAAATATTTTGTGTCTAAAAATTGGCACTTGTTCCAAAGGCATTATGTTGTTTATGCTTTGCATTTTGTGGTTGAAATCTTTTTTTATAAAATGAACATTTTCTCTTTTTTGGTGTTTTGGTGTTTAAGAAGAGCACAGAAATGACATCCATATGCTAATGAGTCATTTCTGGATTGATTGTATCTGATGGTAGTGAAGAAAGAATGTTGAAAACATGAATTATCATGAAAAGAATGAATAAATATACTTCTTTTAAAATTTAAACTTTGGAATTTTTAGCTTAAGGATGTTGTAAACCTTCAATAGTAATATCCCCAAACTTATGTGCTTTAACATCAGTAGAGTACCATTTTTGTAATTGTTTATAAATTTTCAAGATGGAGAGGAAGGAAGCCAACCTGCATTTTCACTTTATTGGATCTCCAATCCGTGCCAGGCACATTCCAAGGTGTTATTTCCAGCTTTGGGAAACAATACTGATATTTCACAAATATTGTACAAGGCTCTGTAATGTCAGAGCCCATAGCATTCACAAATGGAATCTGGATTGTGTCTGGCAGTATTTCAAGATAGACCTCAACATTCCAACCCTGGTATGTACATTCAATGTAATCTCTTCCCTTTGAGTGAGGGTGGAATTTGTGAAATTGATGGGACATTGCTCCTGTGATTAGGCTACATTATATGGCAATTATGAAGGGTTTTAAATCAGTTGACTTTGAATTAATTAAAAAGGGGATTGTCTGGGTAGGCCTGATTTTATCAGGTGAAAGCCCTTAAAAAAAGGTTGGAGTCACCCTGCTGATCTTGAAAAATAAGCAGCCATGTGTGATTGCCAGTGGAGAGGGCTATCTCTAGTTTTTGAGTGCCTCAGTACAATCTCCAACAAGGAACTGAATTCTGGTAACAACTACATGAGCTTGGAAGTGGACTTGAGCTCCAGGAGAAAACAGCTCAGCCAACCCTGTGAAAATCTGAGCAGAGAACTCAGCTGGGCCAAGCTCAGACTCCTAACCCACTGGAACTAGGAGATAGTAAATGGGTGTTGTTTTAAACTGCTAGCGCGGTAATATTTTACATAGCATATAAAACTAATATGGGGATATAAACACCAAGAAAACATTTTTTCTAGTGTTAAATTGACCTTTGGAAATGCTGCATTTTTAATGACATTCTTCTTTTCTTTGGAGGAAGGGTTACAGTAAATGTATAACATCTGCTTCCAGGAATAGGCAGAACTTGTTCTTATTGAGAGCAGTAGCAAAGCGTGCATCTTCAGTGGACCTTGGCTCAGTGTGAGATGTGGGTTGAAACTGATAAATTAGCAAGTTCAGGCCAGGTAAAAAGGAAAATGGCCAAGTTTAACTTGTGTGATGGTTAATTTTATGTGTGGACTTGACTGGCCTATGGGGTGCTCAGAATTTGGTTAAAACTTATTTCTTGGTGTGTCTGTGTGGGTACTTCTAGATGAGTAATCTCATCTAGAATTGATAGATTGACTAAAGAAGATTGCTTTCCCCAGAGTGGGTAGACCTCACCTAATCCATTGAAGGCCTAGACAGAGCAAAAGACCAATTAAAAAAGAACAGTTTCTCGCTGCCTGACCTCTTTGAGTGGGGCATCAATTTTCCTCTTCCTTTGGACTTGGATGCAGAATCATACTGGAGCTCATCCAATCAGCTCTCATGGTTCTCAGGACCTTGAATTTAAACTGAAACTACACCATCAGTGTTTTTGTGTCTCCAACTGTCTGACTGCAGATCTTGTACTTCTCAGCCTCCATAATTATGTAATAATAATAATAAAATCAATATTTGTAAATATAATGTATAAATATATATATATCCTGTTGGTTCTGTTTCTCTGAAGAACCTAGACTGAAACAGCTGTGGGTTCACAGAGGTGGAAAGCTGAGATAATGGGTGGGCTAATTACTGATAATGTCTTTACATGATGATATTTATCCTTGGGGATCATTACATTCCAAGACACTTCCTTTCTCAAACTAACTGATTCTGATATTCAAACAGTAAATGCCCCAGAGTTGATTAATGATACTCTCTATGAACACTGAAGAAGAAAATCAAAATGCCAACGATTTACTCTGAGCAGCAAGAGTTGAAAAGACTATTTTGAGTGGGCCTGATGAGGTTACCTCCCTCTTGTAAAAGCCACTTTTGCCATGGTTTAAACATGGGGTGTAAGAGAGAAGGACACATCCTGGATGACTGCCAGGCTTCTGGTTTGCTAACAGGATGGCTGATTGGTGGTGGCCATCACTGAAAAGGGAACTTAGGTTCAGCAAAGAAGGGTCATTAATTAAGTTATGTTGACTTTGAGATGCTTTTGAGATATCCAAAAAAAAAAAAAAATGCCAAAAGGCAATTCAACATGTGGTTATTAAAGGGCTGGAAATCTATACACGTATGTGGGTCATCTGCATAAAAGTCATAATTGAAGCTGTGATCAGGGATGAGATTATCTGTGGAGGGGGATAAAGGGAGATATTTTAGGTTTGTGGAGGAATCCCTATAGCTAATTGTCTGGGAGAGAAGGGAGAATGCATCTGAAAAGGTGACAGGAAGTTTTGTAAAGCTGTAAAGAGATAGAGTTTGAGCTCTTACTTGCTAGACAATTAGGCTTCAACTAGAAATCAGTAGGAAGGACATTCCAGCATGGAGAAAACACAACAAGCTCAATTGTTCAGACACAGTGAACAGGGCCGATGTACAAAGGAGCTGGTTACACAGTGGGACTGCTGAGGCTCAGAGGGCAGTGGCATGACAAAAGGAGAGGATTGTCATATGATGAGCAGGATAGAGTATCATTGCAAAGGTCTGTATTCATTCTGCAGATCTGTGGGTTTTACACCTTGTCAGGGCTTACACCCTGTGTCAGGGCTCAGGACATCCTGTGCTGCATCCTCAGCTGCAGCGTCTCTGTTTTTTTTTTTTCCATATGTGGCTAAGCCAGGGTTTGGAGACATTAATCTAGGATATTTTTCCTCTCTGTGGTTCCCTCCACTCTATAAGAGTTTTATCTGTGTTCATTGCCTTTTTTTCTATAGTGAGGGCTCAGTGTTGGAAACTGGTGAGTGCTTTTCGCTTTTAAAGAATTCAATTTTAAACTTAACCAAACAAGCAAACAAAAACAATGTGTAAGGTACACAAAGCTTGACTGTGGGCTCTAGTCAGCCAAAGTGCCACCTGTTTAAGATCCTGAACTAAACTGTGGAAGAATTGGGTAAAAAAGGTGACAGAAAATTAAAAGGGGTAAAATTTATAGGTATACTAAAATGTGTTAAAGCAGCAAGGGGGAGATTGCAGTTTCCTCTTCCCACTGCCTAAAATGGGGGGATTCCTTCAGATTGTTGGGGAAGGTAGGGACCAATGTGAGGGCTTAGAAAGTCCTGACTTTCTTCCATTGGAGAATAGGTAGAAGGTCTCACAGCAATGGCTATATCTGTAGACACAGCCTGCAAGCAACACTAGAAAGGGCTAGGTAGGCAGACACAGTGGTGAACTCAGCATGACAGAGGACCAGGACAGCCCCTTTGTCTCTCAGCTTGTCAGCTCTGCTTACAATCCCAGTACTATGGCTCAACTCTGGAAATGTGGGGTTGGTTACAGGTTAGACCGAGGGTTTCTTTCCTCTTATAAAAATTAGGGACAATCAGAAAAATGAGAGAAGTCAACATTAAGCTAAATTATTTTTAAAATAATAAAAACAAAGTATGACAAATTTTGCCTACCTGATCTGAACCTAAGATTTGTATCTGTTATATACATTCTGGTAGTCCACAGAATTATCTGGAAATTCAATGGACTTGTTTTTGTGGGTGACCCATTACCCTAGTTTTCCTGGACAGGGGTCTTTAACTCTTCAAATGCTAAATGCTAAAACTGGGCACGTCCTGAGAAAAATAGCACAAATTGGCTACTCTATCATTGCTCAGCCCAAGGGTAGGTTTTTGATGAGGAAAACATGTACTAAAAGATGTGTAGGATGAGTGAGGAGAGAAAAGAGGCTCTAACACCAGCTCACGTGGGACAACGGCTGTGATGAGACATGAATGGGCTTGAATTAGGGAAGAGGTTGTTGGAATGCAGAGGTGGTAGGTGACATTCAGATGGCTCTTGTGCTAAGTGGCACCACCACCAAATTTGGCGACACAATGTCTGGTTTTGGTGACTAAATAAAACCTTAACTGTGTTGGCTGATTTAGGCAATGGCTCCTTAAAAAAATAAGAATTAAAAACCCTAACTGAAATGGTAGAATGTTCTCTATTTTCAATTTTGTTAGTTTATACCTATGGATTTGGGAATACCTTTGCCATTAGGCTTTGTCACTAGTTTTCCACCAAGGATGATTTTGCCTTCCCTGTGAAATTTGGCAATATCTAGAGACACTGTTAGCTGTCACAGCTGAAGGATGCTACTGGCATCTGGCAGGTAGAGGACAAAGATGGAGCTAAACATCCAACAATGTGCAGGATAACTTTGACAACAGTTATCCAGCCTAAATGCCAATTATGCTGAGGTTGAGAAACCCTTGGCTATAGGAAACAGCATGAGAAAACCACTACTATATAGAATATATATTCTAAGTCTATATAATAACGCATGCTTTCATAGAAAGTATTTGTTAGATTAGATAGTGAACTTTCTTAAGTAGGTGTTTTTCACCTCTAAATTTCTAGAACCTAACACATTATAGTGGCTCAATAATTGTTCAATGAACAAATGATAAAACAATAGGTATCATTTACTGAGCTCCTACCATGTGTCAGATGCTTCTTTGATATCTCACTAAGTGTTAACAACAACTCTCAGAGTTACTACTTTTATCATTTTATTTTATAGATAAAAATATGAGGACCAGAGAGGTAAATCACCTTGTAGCAAGAAAAGGAGCCAGTGCTGGAACCATTGCTTGCCTGATTCCAACATTCACATTACTAACAGTCACACTGCACCATCTCCCTTTAACATGGACCCAAATTGTGTTGACTATAACCAAATTTCCAATTACCCAGATGCTGGAATAAATGCCTTTATAAGCTTCACAAACTATTGTCCCCTCCTCCTTTTTTGTTTTGTTTATTGCTACTCTCTAAACTTACTATTGCCATATGCACATTGAATTTATAAAGTACCATTTTAGTCAGAAACTCTATTTTTTATAGCACAAACATTTTCAGATACATTCCTATGATTTATGCATTAATATCACCAGTTGGATTGTGTGTTTAATATTATTTCAGTAGATAAAACATCCTTCCAGAGAGGCTTGATGATAAGAGTGAACAAATATTGCTGCTCCTGTCCCCATTTAAAAAACCTCATTCTATTATTTCCAGGTGAAATGTAACCCAGCACATTTTTATTTTATTCCCTGATCATATTGTTCTCTCAGTAACTTTATTCAGGGGAGAATAAAAAGTTAACTGAGATGGGAAAAATTCAATAGCAATGTACAGTGAGCTCTAAAGACTGTATACCGACACTTTCCCCCTTTTGGCTGTTTGATGGTTGATCGCTTTCTGAAAGCTCAAACACAAGAGATCAATATGCTGCAGAAGTCTGTTTTAGCATTGCAAGAATTTTTACCATACTAGTGCACAGCAGGTGGCTAGAATAGAGTAATCTTGCAAATAATTCAGAAAAAGCCTTCCACCCTTTCACAATTTGGCCCCAATTTACTTCTTCTATCTCATCTCTGTCTCCATCTACTACTCTCCTGTCTCCAAACATCAAAGACCATTGAAGGATGTTCCCCAAATATTCATCTTCCAGGACGTTCAGATATTTTCATTTTGAGTGTTCTACTCTCCCAGGTGAAGATCAGTTAGTTCTTCAAAAGCAAATTCAAGTACTACATTGAATGTGAGGCTTTTCCACACCCATGATTTTTCTAATCAGTAATCACTCACTCACCTGAAATGAGGCTCATCTGAGAGAGATATGCTACAAATAAAATCCAGTGAAATGTGGACTAGGTTTCAAGGATGTAAAATATCTGATTAATACTTTCATGTTAATTACAGATCACAATGATAATATTTTATTATGTTGGGCTAAATAAGTTATATTATTAAAATCAGTTTTACCTGGTACTTTTTTAACTTTCAAAATGTGGTTACTAGGGAATTTTTATTTGTACATATGCCTCTCATTTTATTTTTGTTAGATAGTGATGTTCTGCATTGCATCCTTCCCACTTCTAAGGCCCTTCTTCCTGCAGTGGTTCCTTTTGGGGAGCTTCTACAGCATTCTGGTATTTGAGGTGAAAGACCTTAATGCTGGCTTTATCTGTCCCTAGTGCATTTCACCTGACCCTTGGTGTCCTAAGGTGGTGTCTACAAGGTATGGCCAGGAGACACAAGGCTCAGGATTCTTGCTTCTTTTTCTTGTCTCCCTAAGTCTCCTCCTGTCTGCACTGCAAGGGCCTCCCAGTTTCACTCTTAGAAAGATCTGGTCTTACATCCTATCTGTCTCTTTCCTCAGCTTTAGACCTAATCTTTGTGGCAGATGGGATACAGCAGGGGGAGACCAGCTTCCTCCCAAGAAGCAAAATACAGTTTGATATTTTAAATTATCATTCTTTTCACACTTGTTTATTGACTAAATAAAAAAATTTAAAACATTGAGTCATAGCTGGAGTTCACCTAATGGAAATAACATTGAAATGCATTGTTTTCTCATGGTCTAGAAGCATGGATGGAAACCACGTTTGTCACTGTCTCTATCTCTTGTAGTGCTATAGAAATTTTCAGAGAGTATTACAGTAAGCCTCACAAGGACATGGGTTTTTTTGAAAATCACTCGGTGGGTAAATATTAGTTTTTCAGACCCAGAATGACTCATTGAATAAATCTAGCCATTTATAATTTTCCCAAAGCCATGAGATTTCTGACCTTTCTCCTGGGAAAAGATGAAATGGAAGGATTCCCTCTAGGAGTGTGGGCTCAATGTGGACTATTCCTTTCTTTCACTATCCCTCCCATCAATAGGGTGCAGTTGCACACGACTCTCAGTAGCAGCTTCTTGGATGAGTCACTTTGAAAATACTGCTCAGCAAAGTTTTTGTTCTACTTCATAAAGTGTCAAATGATCATCCATGGGTGTTCACCCTACCCTTTGATTCCTGACCTGAGCACTATTAATAGACAAGCTGGCCCCCTCTTCACTATGTTTCCATACCCACCCTCCACAAGAGTGACTGTTGTTATTTTCCTCAAATCAGTTTAAATTGTGAATTTGTTAGTTCATAACTGCCAAGCCTATTTTTAATTTCAGAGCTCAAATGTTCTCACTCTGAATTAAAATGAAATGTGCAAAATGCTGCCAACTGTTTCTCCGATTCAAAATGGAGTCTATCCAAAATGCTAGTGAGCATTGTGATAGATCAAGCCACATTAAGACACATAAACATTTAAAATTACTTACAACTCATTCTGTTTGGGGGTAATGTTAGTATTTGAGTCATGGAGGTTGCCAATAAGAATGACTGTGTATCTGTTGATTGCTGTTTTGTATTCCTTTGAAGGTAAGAATGCGTTTTGCCAATTTTCAATAGTCAGCCACTGAGATTTCTGTCATTTGTAATCAGATATCTGAGGCTGCTTTGTCTATGAGAAAGGACAGAGCTATTGGGAACTGTCATTAAAAAATTAATACTTTATCTTTTAGAGTATCTTTATTCATAGCAAAATTGAAGGGAAAATACAGAGATTTCTTACATACCCCTCCCCACCACACACATGCATAGCCTCCCTCATAATCAACACTCCCAACCAGAATAATCTCCTCAAGCCCAGCGTTTACATTAGGATTCACTCTTTGTTGTATACATTCTATAGGTTTGGACAAATGTATTATGATATGCATCTATCAATATGGCATCACACAGAGTATTTTCACTAGCCTAAATATCTTCTGTGCTCCACCTATTGATACCTTCCCTTTAACCCTTAGCAAACACTGATCTTTTTAGTGTCTCCATAGTTTTGCCTCTTCTTGAATGCCATGTAGGTGGAGTAATATAATGTGTATTTTTTTCAGATTGTCTTTTTTAACTTAGTCATATGCATTTAAGATTCCTTCAGGTATTTTCATGACTTCATAGCTCATTTCATTTTAGCTCTGAAGAATATCCTATTGTCTAGAAGTTCCACAGTTTACTTATCTGTTCACCTACTGAAAGACATTTTGATTGCTTCCAAATTTTGGTAATTATGAATAAAGCTGGTATAAGCATCTATGTGCAGGTCTTTGTGTGGACATAGGTTTTTGAGGAACACAATCACTAAATCATATAGTAAAAGTATGCTTAGTTTTGCAGGAAATTGTCTTCCAAAGTGGCTGCACCATTTTGCATTCCCACTAGCAATATTGAGAGTTCCTGTCACTCCACATTCTCATCGGCAATTGGTGTTGTCAGTGATCCAGGTTTTGGCCATTCTGATAGCTATGTAGTAGTATCTCAGTGCTAAATAGCTCTTTTACCTTAGACTTTCCATTTGACTGCTATGAACTTTGGCAGCCTCATTTGTAAGCTGAGTGACAATGCATATCTTGTAGGTCTGGGAGGTAAGTATAAATGACAAATGTAAAGTGTTTGATTCACACAGGTCCTCAACAATGCAGCAGTTGTAAAAGTTCATAGTGACAGCACCCAAATGCCACATATCAAGTTAGGCCCTTAGTCTTTGGGATTTCATGAATGAAAATAATTTCTTTTTTTTATGTAACTGATAGAAACTTGACCGACTTTTACCTTGTTAAGTGAAGACGACAAAGAAAAAAAGCAAGCCGACTGTCTTTTAATTTCACTGTTTCCACCATCTAAAAGAAATAAAGGTTTGTAACAACAACAACATAAAAGGAAGAACATAATCTAGGAAAATAACACTCTCCTTTAAATTAAATAAATGCAGCTTTGGGAAAAAGCTGTTACTTTTTTCATGTCACTATGAATGATAAAAATCAAGTCATCCAGGGCAGGCATTGGTTGAACTGTTGAATCCTCAGGAAATCCTTGAACCTCTTTCTAATATGTTTGTTTAAAACCATGTTTCGCTCCTTTGTCCAGGCTCCTCTTACTTTCTGAATGAGCAACATATCAGAGCCATATCTTTCTAAGGAAATAGGATGATGGTAAGCATTTTTTCTTCCACTGGGATTGAGTTTAAATTTTCTTTCAAATGTGTCTTTGTCAGGCTGTGGGACTTTCTGATCTATTTTAAGTGGCTCCCCATCTGACTTGAAAACATGCATATGGGTGCTTGTTCACTGATGTTCCCATCTGTACAGATCTGCTTGTATTCTCAGATTTCACATGCTTTATTTGATCAACCTTCATTTTTTCTTCCCAGTTTCAGAATATCACAGGTGAACTCCCTGGTAATTTTTTATCATTTTTGGCTTTGTTCACTATTTCTTTAGTAATGATCATGGTCACAGGTATTCATTTCTGCTTCATGTTTTGAAATGAATCTTTCCTTAATTTTCTAGGCTGTGAAGTCTATAAAGCTGGACATTTGGTTTAACATATGTATCAACAGAAGAAGCATGCATTCTGTAACCATGGAAAAACACAATGGATTATCTCCATAAGAGTGGAAAACTTAGGAGAAGAATATCATATTGCTATAGAATTAGAATTGTGAATTCAAAGATAGTTTTCTTGATAGTATATAAAAAACCTCAGTTTCAGATGGAAAAAGTAATGTCCAAGGAGAGAAATGACCTGCCAATGGTCACACAGAGAGCTAGACCCTGGATAAACGACTGTATGTTGCAAAAGAGACTAGTGATTGAGCTGTTAAAGAATGTTTACTATTCTAGAATTACTTAACTAGTATTCATTTAGAGTTTTCTATTATGTACTACCTATAACAAATGTGATTGTCCTGAGACTTATGGATATCAAGTGCGCTGAAACCAAGATCACAGTTATAGACAGAGTCTGGGAGAGAAATAGCTAATTACACATAAATTTTGCATTTGCATCCTGGGCACAATTTCCAGTTAGACATACTGGCTATTCAAAGCAAAGGGAGCAATACTTAGTAATGGCTAAAGGTTTGAGCTTTGGAGCCAGAAAAAACAGAGTTTAGGCCTTAATTTCAAAACTAATCATTTGTATGAGTTTTAAGGATTTCTTTAACCTCTTTAAGTTTTAGTTTCTAATCTCTAAAGTGATAACATCAACTTCAGGAATTTTCTTTTTGTCACAGTAGTTAATACTGTGATAACAAGCAAGTAGGGTATGTTCTCTCCTTGGAGTAAGGTTATTTCTTGAAAGCTGCTGTTCTGAGAAATTTTTGTATAAACAGTATATTAACAGAGCTTTGGAAAGTCAAAGTTAGGTAATTGGTTATGACTAAACTTCAGGGAGAATTGCGTAAAAACTATGATCAGAATGAATTATATACTGAAACTGTCACCAGTGAATGGGTTCTTGCTAGCCCCCACCCAAGATAGAAATCAAGAGAGGGGGCAAAATATCATATTTTGCTGTGTATAATATGTACCCATGGTTTTGGCCTAAACTTTCAGGGAAAAAATATTTTGTTTTAATTTTTTAATTCAACTTTTATTTATTTATGTATATAAACAAAACCAATGATCATATTCCAGGATATTAATTTGCATATGGATATTGTTACTGCTTTCTAGAGTTACACTTTTAACATATAAGCGTAAATAAAAGAACTAAAAACATTTATATAGATACAGAGTTAGTACTACCCATGTATAATGTGCACCCTTATTTTTCCCTCAGAAATTTGGGAAAAAAATGCACACATTAGGCATGGCAAAATATGGTAGATTCAAAAGAAGAGGTTACTGAAAACCAAGTGGAGGAAAAGAAGATAGGGAGGGAGCTTAATGCATCAGGGAGTGCACACTAATAGAGTATGGCTCCCTTCACTGCTGTTGGGGTCTGGCTTATACAGGGCTGGGTTCAGAGCTGGGTACAGGGCTTCATGCAGGTGCAGAGCAGATATCTTTGCTTTTTAGGTTCCTGCTGTGAGCTGGTAGTGACCACCCAGGTGCATAGTGCAGCTTTCTGGAGAGTGTCTTACCTAGGAGAGGCTTAAAAAATAACCCAAGAGCATCCCATACATTTAGGAGAGGCTCATCCTGTATCAAAACTGTATAGGAGGGTTTATGGCATCACATGTACTGGCATATGATATGATAGTATAGAACAGGGATTGGCAAACTATGACCCCTGGGACTGCTGCCTGGTTTTGTAAATAAAGTTAAAAAAGCTATGCCCATTCATTTATATGCTATCTATAGATATGATATTTTTGTGCTATAACAACATGGTTAAATAATTGTTACAGAGACCATACGGCCCACAAAGGCTAAAATATTTACTATCTGGACCTTTACAGAAAATGTTTTCCTGTCCCTGGTATATAATGACACTGATGCTATAAGTTAATTTCCATTTTCAAAGAGGAGGCAGTAAGGCACCAAGCAGCCTTTATTGCCTAGCATTCACTGCAGTGCCTAGCTCAGTGTTTTCTGTTCATAGTAAGCAACCTAGACATTCTGTGATGTTACTATATTTTGTTCTGAAACCTTAGAAAAAGTAATTACATAGGATGGTAAGGTGGTTAAAGTACTTTCTAACATCAACATGGTAAACAGCTATTTACATCCCTAAAACCTGATTCATAAAACTTCTATCCTAGCACAAATCTTATTGGTTTAACTCAGTGGTTCTCAGACTTGAGCAGCATCGGAATTACTTGCAGGTCTGGCAGAAAACACAGATGTCTTGTCCCCATCCTCCAGATTTTTGCGGCAGTAAATTCTAAGGTCTGGCCCAAGAATTTGTATTTCTGACAAGTTCCCAGATAATGCCGATGCTGCTGGTCCACAGACCACACTAGGAGGACAATATACATCCGACTACCTGCACGGGTTGACTGGATTGCTATCTCCCATAGGCCCTGCATATATATTTTCTAGTCATTTAAGTATATCCAGCTGTCGTTACAGGCCTGGCTCATCTTTACTCCTTACTCAACACAAATATATCAAATAAACAAATAAAAAGCCAGTACTTGCTCTAGAATCATTAGGAGCACACTAGTCCTGAGAATAGACATCCAACCTGAACCTGCTCAGCTAGAGAAGTCCTGGTGAGTCCTCAGCACAAAACAGATTCCATCTTGATCACACCTGGACACCCATCTGGTTTATGTGGCCCTTGACAAACATTAAACTACCTGTTGTAATATTTCTGCTCCATGAATACTGCTTTGTGAGCCAGACCAAAGGTCAACAAATCATTTTTTAAAGATTTTACTTATTTATTTTTAGACATAGGGGAAGGGAGGGAAAAACAGAGGGAGAGAAACATCAACATGTGATTGCCTCTCATGTGTCCCCCACTGGGGACCTGGCCCACAACCCAGGCATGTAATCAAATCAGTGACCCTTTGCTTCACAGTCCAGTGCTCCATCCACTGAGCCACACCAGCCAGGGCAAAAGAATCATTTTTTGAAGATGCAGGTCATGAATACTTAAGACTTTTCAGGCAAAGAGGTAAAATTGAGATTTTTATGTAGGTATTTATATAACTATTTAAAGTACAATCATTTAAAACTATTTCTAGTTTGAGGACTGCCAAATACAGGCAGCTGACTGGATTTACACCACAGACTGTAGTTTGTAGACCCCTGAGTTAAATTCAGAAGAAGGTAGGAGGGAGACCAGGGAGAGAGAAGAGAAGGACTAAGGTAACTAGGAGGGTGAAACCTAAATAGAAACACATTTGATTCTTCTACTTGGGCCTCCCCTAAGATACTGGCTTTTGCTTGTTCAATGCTGAGGTGAAAACAGCACAATGTTGCCATATTCTAGGTTAACTCATCTCAGTTACTGGTCTAAGTCACCTGATACAGGAGATAGCTTTGCTTCGAAGTGTGTATGAAAAAACTGCGCTCCAGGCTTCATTGTAATAAACATAGCTGTTGTTTGCAGCCTGCCGTCATTCAGAAGGTTGCCTGGTGTCCCCTAGAATCTGAGTGCATAGCCCATCTTGGCGTCTGCGTGTCTGGAGTGTGAGCACTCACTACTGTTCACACGTTCATACAATTCCTTCTCTCATTCACTCTACTCTGTTTTCTGGAAGCACATTGTGCAGTTGTGAACTTGGCTGCTAAACAGGTGGGTGAGACACTTGGATCCAAAACTCTGCTTTTGGTTGTGCCAGTTTCTGTGAACAATATCAAGAAACTCAAGAAAATGCTCCATGGAATTCCTGGTGGTGTGCTCTGAAGTACAGTCCGTGTCTTTGTTATTATTGACGTCTTTGTGCATTAGTTTCCTGAGTAAGCAGACTCTGAGACAGAGGTTAGAACGCAGGAAGTTCACTGAGTGCTGCTCTTGGCGTCAATAACTGCTGGGAAGTGAAAGAAGTAGGGTTTCAGAGGAGAGTTTCTCCAGGGGCCTGAGCTATCAGTAGTCAACCTTCCCAGCCGTGGAGGGAATGATGCTTCAGTCCTGGAAGGAGTCTCGGGGAGCACACAAAAGCATCCATTACAGACCTAATAATAAATTATCCAATTTATTTTTTAATAAACATTTCCGTAGGTATTTCTAAGAGATAAGGACACATTTAAGAAAAATCCATGATAATGTTAGCATACCCAAATTGATCAATAATTCAGTTTCTAATTATCTGATAAACCTCATATAATTATATATAAATGTATATAATTAATTACTTAATTTGAAATTTGATTCGAGATTCAAGTAAGTCTATAAATTATAATTAATTGACATATCTGAAATCTCTTTTAATCTATATGTTTTCTTTTATTTCTTTTTCTTGAAATATATTTGTTGACTAAATCTGGAAGACTTCTATAGTTCTCAAAATAAATATTTCTAAAGATCCTTCATAGTTATGAAAATAATAAATATACAACACAAAATTTAGAAAATATGGAAAAATCCTGGCTGGCGTAGCTCAGTGGATTGAGTGCAGGCTGCGAACTAAAGCATCGCAGGTTCAATTCCCAGTCAGGGCACATGCCTGGGTTGAAGGCCACAGCCCCCAGCAACTGCATGTTGATGTTTCTCTCTCTCTCTTTATCTCTCCCTTCCCTCTCTAAAAATAAATAAATAAAATTAAAAAATTAAAAAAAGAAAATATGGAAACATGTAAAGAAGAAAAATTGAAATCCCTTGCAGAATTAAATAAATTAGCACTGAAAATATGTTGGTACATTTCTTTACAGCAGCATTTTCTGAAATCTGTTCCCTGGATACTGCTCCCATGATATGTCCCTGCACAACAGGATCAGTTATTGTATTCATCTTCTATTGATACTGTAACAAATCTCCACAAACAAAATAGTTTTTAGCAACATCTATTTACTGTATGAGAAAGTCTTTCTGGTGAGAAGTTGGTGGGCTTAGCTGGATACTGTGCTTCGGGTCTGACCAGGTTGAAATCAAGGTGTTGGCTAGCTCAGCTCTTAGCTGAAGTCTTAGGGGATGGAGTGTGTGTGTGTGGATCTATTTTCAGATTCAGATCGTAAGATGGAGGACTCTTCTGGCTGTCGGCCAAGAATCATTCTCAGCTTTTAGAAGCCACCTCCTCCCCTAGTTTGCAACTCCATCTGCAAAGTCAGAATCACATCAGAGGACAAGTCTTCCTCATGTTTCAAATCTCCTGGAATTCTTTCTCTGTCCCATCATTACTATATCCAACTGGAGAAAGTTCTTGGCTTTAAAGGGTTTATGTGATTAGATTTGAGTCATTAAGATAATTCAAAATAATCTCCCTATTTTAAGGACTAAAACCTTATTTACATCCAGAAATTATCTTTTTCCCAGAAAAGGTAATATCTTCATAGGGACAAGAAGGTAAACAACTTTGAGTGGTCATTGTGTCTAATCTTATGATCAATTACATTTGGAGGATGTATGTTTTCTACCTCTCTTTTGGAGATTAAAAAGTCATTAATTTTGGGGAGCTCTGCCTCAGGAGACCTTTTCAAATTTCTTTCTTTTTTTGCCATTTTATTGTACATAGTTTTGATACTCTTCTCAAGTAAGTCCCTTTAACATTTCATATAATAATGGTTTGGTGATGATGAACTCCTTTAGTTTTTTTTCTTGTCTGGGAACCTCCTTATCTGCCTTTCAATTTGAAATGTTAGCTTTGCTGTGTAGAGTTATCTCAGCTGCAGGTACCTGCTTTTCATGACTTGAATATTTCTTGCCAATCCCCTCAAACCTGCAGAGTTTCTTTTGAAAAATCAGCTGACAGTCTTATGGGAACTTCCTATAGGTAACTAATTTCTCTTCTCTTGATGCTTTTAAGATTCTCTCTTTACTTTTGATTTTTGGCATTCTAATTATAAAGTGTCTTAGAGGAGGCCTCTTCATATCCATCTAGTTTGGGGCTCTGTGCTTCCTGGATTTGTATGTCTGTTTCCTTCCCCAAATTAGGGAAGTTTTTTTCATTATTTTTTTCAAATAGATTTCCAATATCTTACTCTTTCAGTTCTCCTTCTGCCACCCTTATGATGTGAATGTTGGACCTCTTGAAGTTGTTCCAGAGGCTGCTTATACTTTTCTCTTTATTTAGATTCTTTTTTTTCTTGTTATTCTGATTGGTTGTTTTTTTACTTCCTTATGTTCTAAATCAGTGATTTTCTTCTCAGCTTCATCCACTCTAGGCTGTTTCCTTGTAAATTCCCTTTATTTCAGTTAGTGTATCCTTTGTTTTTGACTGGATCTTTTTTTATGCTGTTGAGGTCCTCAGTAAGTTCCTCAAGCATCCTTATAACCAGTGTTTTGCACTCTGCATCTGATAGATTGCTTACCTCCATTTTGTTTAGTTGTTTTCCTGGAGTTTTGATCTGTTCTTTCATTTGGAACACATTTCTTTGTCTCCTCATTTTGGCAGCCTCCCTGTGTTTGTTTCTATGTGTTAGGTAGAGCTGCTCAACTCTGTGTCTTCGTAGTGTGGCCTAATATAGTAGGTGTCCTGTAGGGCCCAGTAACACAGCCCCCCCATCATCTAAACTGTGTACTCAGGGTGCACCCTTCATGTAGGCTGAGTATACATTCCTCTTATAGTTGAGGCTTGATTGCTGTTGGCAGGTCAATGGAAGGGATTTACCCAGGCCAGTCAGCTGCAAGGATTGGCTGTGACCATTGTCTACCAACCTCTGCTCCCCATGGAGGATCAGTTATACAGGGGCAAGGTAGTGATGCTCTGACATGGTCTGTAGCTGTCCACTGCATGTGCAGGCTCTTGGGTTTCCCAGGTGGTATAGGCCAAGGTCATCCCCCACCTGTTTTGCCCAGGGCCACCCTGCCTGAGCTATATAGCAATCCAAGATGGCTGCTACTTGTGCTGGGCTTGGAGATTCCAAGTTGAAGCAAAGCTCTGAATCTAGTTTGGCTGCTGATAATGCTGGGTCTGGGGTTCACTGAGGCCAGCGTTGATTGTTTGAGAAGATGTAAGAAGTTGTGAAGTGTGAGCCAAGACCAGTCATTCATATGGGAAAGCAGCTTGGGTGGGCCCATAAGTTGGGTGGGCTGGAGTCTCTGGGAATCTCTAAGATAGGTCAAACATTGTTAGCTAGGTTGATGGAGTCTCAGATATGGCATCAGCTTTCCTGCTCGGTCTGGATGGATGTGGTTTCTTTAATTCCATAATTTTAAGACTTCTATTTAACTCTATTTCTGACAGTTAGGAGTGATGGTTGTTCAATATTTTAGCTATAATTTTGATGTAGCTGTACCAAGAGGTGAGCCATCTCTGTCTATGATGTCATCTTGACTGGAAGTCAATGAACTGTACCTCAATAATGATGTTTTAAAAAGAATGGGCATGATGACTTCCAAGCTGAAACCAAAAGTGATCCATCATGAAAAGAGTTTTTGTGGACAAATACTTGACACAGGATGATGTGATATCTTGTTGATTGAAGAAGGCAGTCTACAAAACAATGTGTATGAACCTATTTAAAATTACTTTTATATACATAGAAACATATATATATATCCATATATATATATCCATATATATATATCCATATATATATATATATATATATATATATATATATATATGGATAACTGTTGAAAGTGATTATTTTTATTGGTTATGGATTTTTAAAAATATATTTTATTGATTATGCCATTACAGTTGTCCCATTACCCTCCTTCATTCCCTTCCACCTTGTACACCCTCTCCCACACACATTCCCCTTTTAGTTCATGTCCATGTGTCATAAGTTCTTTAGCTTCTACATTTCCCATACTATTCTTGCCCTCCCCCTGTCTATTTTCTACCTACCATCTATGCTACTTATTCTCTGTACCTTTTTCCCCTCTCTCCTCTTCCCATTCCCCTGTTGCTAACCCTCCATGTGATCTCCATTTCTGTGGTTCTGTTCCTGCTCTAGTTGTTTGCTTAGTTTCTTTTGGTTTTTGTTTTAGGTGTGGTTGTTCATAATTGTGAATTTGCTGTCATTTTACTATACATGTTTTTTATCTTCTTTTTCTTAGATAAGTCCCTTTAACATTTCATAAAATAAGGGCTTGGTGATGATGAACTCCTTTAACTTGACTTTATCTGAAAAGCACTTTATCTGCCCTTCCATTCTAAATGAAAACTTTGCTGGATAGAGCAATCTGGGATATAGGTCCTTGCCTTTCATGACTTGGAATACTTCTTTCCAGCCCCTTCTGGCCTGTAAGGTTTCTTTTGAGAAATCAGCTGACAGTCCAATGGGAACTCCTTTGTAGGTTACTGTCCTCATATCTCTTGCTGCTTCTAGAATTCTCTCCTTCATTTTTACCTTGGCTAGTGTAATTATGATGTGCCTTGGTGTGTTCCTTCTTGGGTCCAACTTATTTGGGACTCTCTGAGCTTCCTGGACTTCCTGGAAGTCTATTTCCTTTGCCAGCTTGGGGAAGTTCTCCTTTATTATTTGTTCAAATAAGTTTGCCACTGGTTGCTCTTCCTCTTCTCCTTCTGGTACCCTTATAATTCAGATGTTGGATCGTTTAAAGATGTCCTGGAGGTTCCTAAGGCTCTCCTCATTTTTTTGAATTATTATGTCTTCATTCTTTTCTGGTTGTATTTCTTTTCTTCCTTCTGGTCCACTCCATTGATGTGAGACCCAGCTTTCAATCCATCACTATTAGTTCCTGTGCATTTTTCTTCATTTCACTTATTGTAGCCTTCATTTTTTCATCTAATTTGCGACCAAAATCAACCAATTCTGTGAGCATCCTGATCACCAGTGCTTTGAACTGTGCATCTGATAGGTTGGCTATCTCTTGGTTACTTAAAAAAACTGGTTGCACAGCTTTCAATTCTGTTTGAGCCATCCTTCCCCCCCACCCCACTTTGGGTAGCACCTGTTACATATGAGAGGAGGAGCCTTAGGTGTTCACCAGGGTGGGGCAACCCAGTTGCTGGGTTGTGACACTCTATGTGGGGGTGGAGTCCAAGAGGGAACAATGGTGCTTACTCTGCTCTCATGGGACCTCAGTCGCTTCTGCTGCTTCCCCCTGAGCAAACTGGGCCCCTCTAGTGCCAATTCCCATGTGGGTGGGCTTGTGCATACCATGGGACTTTCTAAGGACCTCTCCTGTGAGGCTGGAAGTCTCTCCCTGTGCCTCAACCTCTACAGGTGTTTTCAGTCAGTGCCCCAAGGCTCTATTTCCCAGCATTGTGATCCTGGGTTGCTCGCAGTGCCTTGCTTCACACTTGCCTCCTCTGGGTCTTCTGGTAGCCACCCCTTGGCCAGGGTCTGCCAGCTGCTGCTTGCACGCTCAGGCTCAGGGTCCACCCACTGTGGTCTGGCGCACCCCGGTGGCCTTAGACACCCAGTCCCAACACTCTCACCTCTCTGGTAGCACCCCGCTGCCCCACCCCCAGCTGCCCCATCCCTGGCTGCCCAACTCCGCCCCTCCAACTGGTCTGGATGGACGTGTCTATTTTAACTTCTTGGTTGTCCGACTTCCATTCAGATCAATTTTCTATCAGTTCTGGTTGTTATTCTGTTTCTAAATTGTTGTTGTCTCTATCTTGAATGTGCAAAGAGGCACAGTGTGTCTACCTATGCTTCCATTTTGGCCGGAAATCCTTAAAATTTCTTTTAATCCAGAAGTTCCCAAGCTTATTTGATGATAGAATTTATTCTTTTTATAGACAGTACTTTTATTTTGTTTTTAATTTTAATATATTGTATTGATTATGCTATTGCAGTTGTCCCATTTTTCCCCTTTATTCCTCTCCACTCTGCACACCTCCTCCCACCATCATTTCCCCATCTTAGTTCTTGTCCATGGGTCATACATGTAAATTCATTGGCTTCTCCATTTCCCATACTATTCTTAACCTCCTCCTGTCTATTTTGTCCCTAGCACTTATGTTTTTTATTCCCTGTATCTTTTCCCCTATTCTTCTCCCTCCCCACTGATAACCCTCCATGCGATCTTTATTTCTATGAATCTGTTCCTGTTCTAGTTGTTTAGTTAGTTCATTTCTTTTTTTTTTTCCTTAGGTTTGGTTGTTGATAGTTGTTTGTTGTCATTTTACTGTTTGAATTTTTGAAATTCTTTTTCTTAGATAAGTTCCTTTAGCATTTCATATAATAAGGGCTTGGTGTTGATGAACTCATTTAACTTCACCTTATTGGTAAGCACTTTATCTGCCCTTTCATTTTAAAAGATAGCTTTGGCCCTGGTTGGTGTGGCTCAGTGGATTGAGCACCAGACTGTGAAGCAAAGGGGTGCCAGTTCGATTCCAGTCAGGGCACATACCTGGTTTGTGGGTTAGGTCTCCAGTGCAGGGCACATGAGAGGCAACCTCACTCCAATGTTTCCCTCTCTTTCTCCCTCCCTTCCCCTCTCTCTAAAAATATATAAGTCTTTAAAAAATGATAGCTTTGCTGAATAGAGTAATAATGGATGTAGGTCCTTGCCTTTCATGACTTTGAATACTTCTTTCCAGCCCCTTCTTGTCTGTAAGGTTTCTTTTGAGAAATTGACTGATAGTCTTATGGGAACTCCTTTGTAGATAACTCTCTTTTCTCTTGCTATTTTTAAGATTCTCTCCTTATCTTTCATCTTGGGTAATGTAATTATGATGTGCCTTGCTGTGTGATTCCTTGGGTCCAATTTCTTTGGGACTCTCTGAGCTTCCTGGACTTCCTGGAAGTCTATTTCCTTTGCCAGATTGGGGAAGTTCTCCTTCATTATGTTTTAAAATCAGTTTTTAATTTCTTGCTCTTCCTGTTCTCCTTCTAGTACCCTAATAATTCGAATGTTGGAACTTTCAAAGTTGTCCTGGAGGTTTCTAAGCCTCCCATCATTTTTTTTTGAATTCTTATTTCTTCATTCTGTTCTGGTTGAATGTTTATTTTTTCCCTCTGATCCAAACCATTGATGTGAGTACCAGTTTCCTTCCCTCCAGTGCTCATTCCCTGTATATTTTCCTTTATTTCATTTATCATAACCTTCACTCCTTCCTCTATTTTGTGACTATACTCAACCATTTCTGTGAGCATCCTAATTACCAGTGTTTTGAATTCTGCATCTGATAGGATGGCTATCTCTTCATCACTTGGTTGTATTTTTTCAGGATTCTTGATCTGTTCTTCATTTAGCCATATTTTTTTTTTTGTCTCGGTGCACCTTTACATAGTAAGGGGTGTAGCCTTAGGTATTCTCCAGTGTGGGACAACCCAGGTCAAAGTGTTGTGCCACTATATGTGGGGTAGGGGTTCAAGAGGGTACAATGCCACTTGTCTAGCTCTTGGCAGGCTTTCAGTCATTTCCCTCACTACCCACAAGCAAATTGGGCCCTTCTGGTGCTGATTCCATGGTGGGTTATTTTGTGTACATTCTAGGACCCTGTGGGTCTCTCCAATGAACTCTCCTTTGAGGCTGAGAGTTTCTTCTGCCACCCCAACCCCACAAATTTGTTCACGTAGAGGTTTTGAGGCTTTATTTCCCTGTGCTGGAACCCTGGGTTGGGCAGCCTGTCTCGCTCCAGTTGTTTCTCCTTGTTTATCTGCACGCAAATGTGGAACCTCAGTCTGCCAGCTACCTCCATGCTGTGAGTCCTCCCTATCCTGGCTGCCCATCTCTGCCTCTCCTACCAGTCTGGATGAATGTTTCTTCTTTAACTTGTTGGTTGTCCAACTTCCATACAGTTCAATTTTCTGGCAGTTCTTGTGTTTATTTGTGTTTTAATTTGTTGTTGTTTGTCTTTTGGTTGTGCAAAGAGGCAAATTGTATCTACCTATGTCTCCATCTTGGTCAGAAGTCCAGATAGTACTTTTAAACATTTTGCAGAAGTAGAGTTTCCGAAGAACACTTTTGAGGTACAGAATTTTCCCTACATTTGTATTATTTTATATCTGAGTTTGTTTTATACACTCAGGATCATATAATATATTTACTATTGTAATTCACTTTTTTTGAGTTACCACAATGCTATTGAATATCCTTCAAAACCAGGGGTCAACAAATTTTTTTTGGAAAGGGTCATATGTTTTTGAGACCACATGGTATCTATCACAACTACTTAGCTCTACCATTGTAGTGTAAAAGCTGCCATAGACAGCTGTTAATATGTAATAAACAGGCATGATGACTACACTGAGATTAGTTAATGGGCTAATATATTTGCGAATCTCTGTCCTAAACCAAAATAACCACATAGTACTCTATTATATAAACATATGTACCATCATTGCCATTTTATAAATCTTGTTATATGTACATATAGAAAGCTATGTATTATATACAATAGCTTAATTGTTATCATAGTCAGTCAGTCGGAGTGCCTGAATCTCCCCATTGGTCAAGATGGAGCAGGAGGAGTTCTTACACTGAGCACACCAAAAACTGGAGAGATGAATGGACAGGACCCAAGCACGCCAAAATCTAGCAAGATAATTGGATAGAAAATAGAGCCATCCCCTCCCTATCCCCATAAAAACCTCTGCATATTTGAGCAGGAAGGGGTGGGGTGGTCTTTGAGACAGGAATTTACCATTGTCCCAGGTCTTGGCACCCAAATAAACATCTTTTCTTTTGCAGCAGCACCTGCCTCATGAGCCTGACTTTTCACAAACTGGATATAACAAATACCTAAGCCATAATCACTTCTAGGTGGGCATTTGAAGTGTTTCCAATTTGGGACTTCTATAGCAATACTATTATGAGCATGATGCCTGATCATCATTACTTTATTACTACCTTTTTACAATGGTTGTATTGTTTTTTTTCTTACTGTTTCTATAACAAACGACCATGCATTTGGTAGCTTAAACAACACAAATTTATTATTGTATGGTTTTGCAGTTCGGAAATCTAAAGTCTAAATAGACACAAGTCTCACTGGGCTAAAATCAAGGTGTCGGCAGGGCTGTGTTCCTTTGAGGAGGCTCCAGAGAATCTATCTCCTGGCCTTTTCCATCTTCTAGAGGCACCTGTGTTTTTGGCATATGACTTCTCCCTGAATCTTGAAAGCCAGCATCCCTGCATCTCTCTGGTTATTCTTCCATAGTCATACTTCTCTCTCTCTCTCTCTCTCTCTCTCTCTCTCTCTCTCTCTCTCTCTCTCTCTCTCTCTGTACCATATGAATTTTTTTTTTTATCTTAAGGATTCATGTCATTAGATTGGGCCTACCCAGATGACTTAAGACATTTACCCCTGTCAGGGTTCTTAATTTAATCATATTTGTCTTTTACCAGGTAACATACTGAGAGGTTCTGAGGATAAGGATGAGAACATCCTGGGGGCTATTATTTTGCCTACCACACTGGTTCTCTGAGCCAATCAGCAAGCACATACCCTAGTTTGTAGGAAAGTTGAGCTCCCAAATTTTGCCAATTTTGTGTTTCAATCTCTAAAACAATATTAGAAAGCTCAGTAACATACTTATTCGGCTAACATGGATCAACTTTACAATAGATAGCCTTGTAGTGAAAACATATATCAAAGTATCATTTTCCTTTTTAATTAATGAAACAAAACCCAGGCCACTCAGGTTAGTGTAAGCTGCCAGCTATGTAGAGTTCTAACTGAAGGTATTTGTGTTGTTGTTTGTATCTTGCCTAATGCATATTCTGACAGTAGTTCCTTTATATCTCCTCTTTTTACCAGACAAGCTGTTTTGCACTCTTTGCCTTGCCATCACACATCATTTTTCATACTGTTATTTTGTGGGAGACTCATATACAGATTTCTGTTTGGACTCTAACATGATAAAAACACATGGGACAGAAACACACAGCATAGACGTATCTTCCATTCTGAGACCACAGGCCTGAACAACACAATATTTTAGTCTTTTAAAAAAATTCTCACCCAAGGATATGTTTATTAATTTTAGAGAGAGAGAGAGAGAGAGGAAGGGAGAGAAAGTAAGAGAGAGAAACATCAATGTGAGAGAGAAACATTGATGGGTTGCCTCCTGTATGTGTCCTGACTGGGTGTTGAACTCACAACCTGGGAATGTACCTTGACCAAGAATTGAACCTGTGACTTTTTGCTGTATGGGACAATGCTCCAACCAAATGAGCTACCTGGCCAGGGCTATTTTAGTATTTTTGAAGTTATTTCCAAGGTAGGGGGAAAAAGGGCAGAATTTCATATGTAAGGACTAATTTTCAAAAAGGTCGGTAGGATCTTTAGAACACTGTTGGTTAGAGACTCTCTTCATCCAAGGTCACTCTAAAAATACAGAAGAACAAACAGAAGTACATTCAGAAAACAGTGCCTGACCTACTGGGGCAGTGAGGAATCTCATAGGAGTCTGAGATAAAGAAGACTGTGGGTGGGTGAAAAGAGGGGATGCAATGGAGTGGAATATGGAAGAAAGCCAATACTGGTTTTGAAGAATGCCAAACAAGGAATTCTGAGACTCCAGGATTCATAAGCAACAGTTGGAAAGATTCTGAATACAGATTCCGCGGCCCTGTCCACTAGAGGTTTCAACTTAGCAGGTAGGAGGTAGGGACATACAGTAGAATTTTTAAAAAAAAAAAAAACGTTCACAGCTGATGCTGATACAGTTATTTCAAGGATCTTATTCATATATTTATTTATTCATGTATTCACTAGAGATTTATCGAACATTTAGACAATACCCCAGGAACTTCAATATAGAGATTCATAAAATACATATTCCCAGCCTTCACTCCTATCTCACCAAATGAAAACATACAGGAACAAAATTCTAGAACTCAGCATTTTGAAAAGTCTCTTTAGGTAGCCTTTGGAAACCCTGGGCTAAATGGCCCTCTACACAGACTGTTGCCCATGAACTTCTGTACCTCCTGGCTGATCTAGAGGGGCTAGCCAGTTTGGATGCTGGTTAGATTCCTATTCTCCCATCCAGTAGTGACCTTCCTTTCCTCAGTGTTGTTTACCTGTGCAAACTTGAGCCAGGTGAACAGACAAACCACCCAGGTCCCTGTGGTTAAGAAGAACCATATGTAGACAAGAACCAATGTAATGTTTATAGTTATCCTACTCTATCACAGTCTGATTCTGTGGACTTGGATAACTCACTTCCTTAGGCACTGCCTGCACCTTCACATTGTGCCCACAGAAAGCCCTAAGGTTTCTAAGAAAGGTGGGAGGGACAAATACAGTATATGTGGATATATTAATTATTTACTTATTTATACACTTTCTCTATTGTCAGATAAACCCCACAATGGCAATGACCTTTTTGCTTTTGTTTCCTTCTGTATTTTCAATTTCTAGAATAGTCCTGGCCCTTAATAGTCTCTCAGTATTTTTAGAATAAATTAATTTCTGAAAACACATTGGATCTATATTAAAGTTTTACCAAAGTTTTTATTATAAAATATTAATTTGAAAACCTTGTAACTATAGGAGTATTTTCCAAGCCCAAGGCCATAGCCAGTATCCATCAGAATTACACAAGGGCTTGAAATACAGATTCCTGAGTTGGATCTTGAAGGTATTGATTGACTTAGCCCATTTTTGATGTATTCATGATTATTACTGTTATTGTTGTGGTTATTTTTTATTATTATAGTGGTGGCTGTTTTGAATTGCATTTTTTAAATGCACTTGACTTGGTGATTCCAAAGTCCCTCCTTTCTCTGATGTCCTAGAAGATGGTTCCCTGAGAAGAGAAATATAATGCCAAGACTTCTCTGAAGCAGCTTTGAGATCCTTTCCCTTTGAAGTTTGGTTGTCTTCTCAAAGTGTTGTTCATACACCTGAGAGGATTTTGCTTCCTTGATTTAGGGCTTGGGGGGAAAATCCCCTAAAGTAGTTTTCACTGCTTTGTGATGAAAGAAAAAGGTGAGAAGAAGGAGGGGGTGCTCCACATTCCTCTTGGTGTTCTGGGATTTCTCAGGGATAGTTGAAGCTCTTGTTTATAAAAATATCACAGGTGTACTCTTTCCCTGTGGCAGGCACCAATGGATTAGGCAATGAAGAAGGCTGACAGATTTTCTTCTCACACAGGGTTTAGACTCTAGCTAAGGAGACAAATATTAAAGAATGGCACACACCATTTAAACTACTATCATGAGTAGGTGGGACACAGAGGGTTTTTAAAGCAGTGGAACTACTCTGTGTGATACTATAAGGGTGGGTACATGTAATTATGCATTTGTCCAAACCCATAGAATAAACAATACCAAGAGTGAACCTAATGTAAACTATGGACTTTGAGTGACAATGATGTTGTCTGTGTAGGTTCATTGATTGTGATGAATGTACCCTCTGGAGGGAAATATTGATAGTGGGAGAGGTTGTACTTGTGTGGGGACTTGGGGGTACAGGGGCAATCTCTGTTTTTACTGCTCTGTTCTGCTGTGAGCTTAAAACTTCTTTTAAAAAGTCTTTATAAATTTATTAAATTACTATCATGGCCAATTCTTTCCTTGGGAACATAGCAATTATAAGGAAAGGATTAACTATTTATCATTAGTGTTTCTTGTATGAGCTGCATTATAGCATAGGCAAAGAGAAAACTTGAAAAGGTAAAGTTCTTTATGAAATAATTCTTACTAATAATGGGAAAGGAATGATAGAACCCACGAATCTCCATTGTATTATCTATTTATATAAAACACAATTTATATAATAATATTATCATAAAACAATAATTAAAACAGGCCACATTCATCAGTGAATGGAACCCTTAAAGGGAAATTTCAGAGGGGAACTACTCAATGAAGAGTTCAGGCCATTACATCCCTACTGTTACCTGAAATTGATTGTCTCAGAGTTCTCGAGACTAGAAGTCTGGAATTCAGCATGGCTGCATTCCCTCCAGAGGACTCTAGGAGACAATCTATTCCTTACCTCTTCCAGCTTCTGGTTGTTCTTCTGGAGTTCCAGGGCTTGTGGACTTATCACTCCAGTCTCTGCCTCTATCTTCACAGAGCCTCTGTGGGACCATCCCCAAACTTTCTATCTCTGTTTCATTGGATACATATAATTGTATTTAGAATCCACTCAGATAATTTAGGATAAGTTTTTAAATTTTTTAAATTAATCATGTATTTTGCCATATAAGGTAATATTCATAGGCTCCAGGGATTAGATGTGGACCTATCTTTTTGGTGAGCCACCATTCATTCTGCCACATGCATCTTCTGATGGAATGTGATACAAAGCATACAGCATCACTTACAATGATTTCTTGCCATAAAAATTATAACTGAGTTTAATAAAGCCTGTAGAGCTTATGATCATTTGTAGGAAATATTGGGTATGTTGAAAGAAGTGAAATGATGAGGCTACGCCAAAATATGGAACAATTGACATGATTGTCATATAAATGAATGGCATTTTAAAAAGTAAAGGAGGACTGTTCTGAAGTAAAAAAGATTTAAAGGAGTAATAACTGTAATAAATTAAGAATATAATTTGTAGTCCTTTTTGGGATCCTAATTAGACCAAAGCATCTCTAAAAAGACATACTTGGACAATTGAGGGAATTGATTTTGGAGTGAGTATTGAATGATCCAAAGCACTAAAATGAATTTGCTTACCTGTGGCAATGGCATCAAAGTTGTGTCAGGCACCTCTGTGTCCTGGATCCAGTTCCTCTGTCCAGCATTGATGCCAGCGATTGCTGTTGTATCCAGAGTTGTTCAGGTAAAACCTAAAGGCACCCCCCGCCCCCACCAACTGTACCACTGGTATCTCACTTTCTGTCTGGGCTCTCAATTGTCTCCTGTAGGACACCTGTGGGATGTGGGACTTTTTCAGCCATTCTGTATCATTCTGAAGCATCCCACTGCAAACTTGGAGAATAAGAGAGCTCAGTCCCATGTCATGAAGCATCCTTGACCACAATGTGGGAACCAGTGGATAATACCGTCCATTTGGGTCATTCAATACACAGTTTGAATCAAATTCTGTAGCTCCACAGAAGATTCTCAACAAAATCAAGCCCCAGTGACCACAGAGCCAACCCTCTGATAATGCATCCTTGGCTGGATTTTCTCTCCTTCCCTGTTTTGCTCTTCACAGCCCCATTCTTCCTTGGGGTCACTTTCCAAAATATACATGCACACAATCCCTTGTTTCAGGCTCTGCATTGGGGGGAACCCAGCCTGAGGCTCTAGTTATAAAAGAAACTGATTAAGACTTGCATATTGAAGTATGTAGAGATGAAATGATGTGGTGCCTGGGTTTTGCTTTAAATATTTCACCAAATAGAAGAAGAAAGAGGTAAATAAAGCAAATGTAATAAAATTATGATGACTGTTGCATCTGAGTGCTGAGATATGGGAGAATATTCTTGAGTATTTTAAAATTTGTTCTAACAAAAATTTAAAAAGTTAAAATTATTACAAGGGCTGTGAGGTAGAAGAACATAGTGTTTCGAGAGTATATACAGATTGTACACTGAAAGTGCAGATTGGAAGGTGCAAAAAGGCTTTTCTGATGAAGTAGCTTTTAAGCTGTGGTTTAAAAAACACAAGAGGAGTCTTCAGATTCTTTCTCCCAAGGCACTTATAGCATCTTGGTGAATCTGATCACTGTTTCAGGATCCCTTCTGGAATCTCAGCACACAAAATCTGTTACCCATGTAACTTGTAGAGAACGCCTTTCTTTTTACACTTACTTTTGCCAAATAGTCCATTTTCCCTGTAAATGGTAAATCTTTTTGTGTGAAATACCAGGTGGGGCAAAAGTAGATTTGCAGTTGTGAGTATGCAAAACACAGTTTATTCTTGTATTATTATTTATTAATTATTATATTATTTTATAGGAACAATTGTAAACCTACTTCTGCTGTACCTTTTATATTTATTCACTTGTAGCCACCTACCGTGTCTCCAAGTGACTCTGAAACATGATTCTTTTCTTTGTTGGGAATGGTAGGGAAGAAATAGGAGCACTATCCTGGGGGTCCAATGTGGAATGAACTGCCTGGTGAACTGAACAGAATAACTGCTTTCATCGGGTATTGGGGAAACCATATTGCTTAGATCTGTTTAATGTCAATGAATTGATGCCAGGTACTCTGTGCTGTCATTTTTGTGCCATAAGTAGGCTGTGGGGAGAAGCATTTTCCTGTTAGAACACATTCATCCTATACTTTCAACAGCTGTGTCACTGACCAGGTTAGGAGAATGCATTTTACCTATAATTTCAGCAAATAAACAACCAACTCATTCTTTTTTAATTTGCTTTGCTTTATAGTGCCACTTCTACAGTTGATTCCTCCACTGATATTAACTTTTAATTCCCAGTGCTTACTGATATATATCAATACTGTTAGGTGATAGCACCTTGCACATTTAACTCACTTTATGTATCTCAAAAGCACTTTTATAACTATATCAATTTAGACCTCATCACAGCCTTAGGATGTTTCCTCTCTTCTTTTCCTTTCCTTTCCTTTTTTTTTTTACTTTTATTTTCTCTTTCTTCTTTCTCTTTGATTCTATCTCCTGTCGCCCTTACCTCCCCTCCCCTTTTTTCTTTTCATCCTATTGTTTCTTATCCCTTCTCTCTTTTCTTTTCTTCCCTTTCTTACTTTTTTTAATTGAAGATTAGTTTGCATATTTAATAGCTTGAGTTCAATGCCCAGTTTAATAATTTCCTATCTGTGTACCTTATTTAAGTTAATTAAGCTCTAAACTTAAATTTTCCCATTTATAAACTGGGCATAATAATAGTACACATTAGCAATGAGGTAAATACTTATATGTGTATCAGGCTCAGTCTCTGACAGATGGAAGATAATCAAAACTATTTTCTATTATTGTTATTACTTATTACTCTTTTTAGGTGCAGCAGTCACTATGACCAATGTGATTATCAAATGCATGGAGTTTATGATGGAACTATTGAGAAAACTGAGGTATGCAGCTAGGAATTGACAGAGCCAGGGTTTAAGGTCAGACCCGATTGTTTTCAGGGTTAAGAGTTTTCCTCATTACTTAGCTTAATGTTTTAGATCGAATTATAAACTGGTGGGGATCCTTTGTGTTCTTAGGAAGGAGTTCTAGAATTCCTGATAATTGTATGTTATTATAACTTATATATGAAGTTGAAGAAACTTCTAATTACCTGTGCTCAACCAACTTAAAAGGAGTCTGGAGGGTTTGCTGGAAATAAACAATAAAAATTGATTCAATGGTCTTACGGTTTGCAAAACTACAACTAAGTGTTCTGAAGAAGAGAGTAAAATACGAGTTTTTACAGTAATAAGTACATTCTTGAGAAGAATAAGTCCTAAATTCTTAGTAGTGTCTTGATTGGTCCAAGATGGTAATCCTCTAGATAAGCAGAGGTCTGAATAATTGATGTTAGGAAGCCTGTATACATGGGCAGTCTTTTCTTGGTCTTTCAGAGAGTAACCAGAGGATTGTGTGGAGGTCTGGTGTATATCTAGGCATTGATGCAGCACTAGGAAGGTCAAAAGTTTAATTTCCCAGGATAACTCAAACAAAAATAGAATTGTTTCCTCATACCTACTTTATTTTAGTAATTTAGCAGCTTCATCATAGTGACTCCATTTTATTTCTTTTCTCTATTCCTGACCTGATATGGAGAACTTGTTACTATATAGGTCATGTTCTTGCCTTCCAGGAGTTTGGTTCCTAAGAAAGAATAATTAAGTTGTATTTTGATAATTAAATATAATTCTATACTTGTCTTAGGTACCTGCTATTTTTTGAAAAACCTACTCAAAATAATGTTTTTCCAAGATTATTTAACACAAGATATTTGGAGAAAAAATCCATAATTTCACCTGATTTATTCTTGCCTGAATGGATTGGTGAATTTCTCTTGTCTTCAAAAGGAAAAATGAATGGGACAATTAAAAATCATACAATTTCCTGATGATTTCTTGAATAATGGCAACCATTTAGCATGATTCATAACTCAAATTTGGTTTTGTTTCATAGCTGCACTTCCACTTGCTGCTTTGCATTATACCTCTGGGTTATGGGGTATATGGCTCTGTGAAATAATAGAAAAAATATATACAGGGTGGGATAAAAGTAGGTATACTATTGTTTATATGGAAAATGATACAATAATTACTAAATAATACCAGAATAAACTCTGAGTTTTAAGTACTCAAACTGTAAACCTACCTTTGCCACATTCTGTATATTGGCATCTGTCCTGAGTTCCTGGCACAGACCTCCTAAATTCCTTGGAATATCCTGAATGATAGGAATGTCTTTTGTTCCAGTGAGGTGATAGCTTCAGGATGGGGGCTTCCAAAAAGAAACAATGCATGATGAAAACTTCAAAGTGTCAGCCTCACTCCCATCTTCTGGGAAAGGGAGAGGGGCTGGAAATTGGGGCAATCATGGCTACATGATGAAACCTCCATACAAATCCCAATAGTAGAGTATTCAAAGAACTTCCAGGTTGGTGAACATATCCACATGCTGGAGGGTGACACAGCTAATCTCTATGGGGATGGATGCTCCTGGGCTCAGGACCCATCTGGATCTCCCTTTATGCATCTGTTCATGTGGTTGTCCATCTGTATCCTTTATCATATTTCTTGTTTTATGAAAAACCAGTAACTGTAAGTACTTCCCTGAGTTCTGTAAGTTCTAACAAATGATCAAACTCAAGAAGGGATCATGGGAACCTCCTATTCACAGTCAGTCGGTCAGAAGTGTGGGTGACAACCTAGAACTTAAGACCAGCATCTGAAGTGGGTGGCAGTCTTGTGAGACTGGACCCTTAACTTGTGGGGTCTGCACTAATATCAGTTTAGTATCAGAATTCAGTTGAAATAGGATACCCAGCTCATGTCACAGAGAATTGTTTAGTGAGGGGAAACTCTCACACACCTGGTGTCAGAAGTGTTGTGAGTTTGAGTAGAAGAGAGTCATCCGTAGCATTTTTCCATGGCCATGTTAACACTGGTTGCACTATACAAATGGAGATTCATACATACTAGTCAGTATTTACTTAAAATTTTTTGCCCACATCTAGTGTAACATAGCAATTAAGAATGGGAAGATTAGAGCTATGAAGACCCATTCCTTATGCTTAACTGGCTATGAGATCTTTCTAAGCCTCTCTTTAACATCTACAAAATAAAAAATGGAAATGACTTTATGGTGTTATTATGAGAAAATTCACACAAAACATTTTTGATAGGGTTTCGTATATATGAAGAAATCATTATTATTCATTTGTTTCTTAAATGGGTTTTGAATACCTAGTATGTACCGCTCATGGACTAAGTGCTGGAGATGCAAAGGTGAACCCTGTTTAATTTAACCTCAAGGATTTTGAAACCAGAAAAGGCACCAGAGCTTGTGCCACCTGTCACTTGCTAAACCCAATAAGCAGAGACAGGGATTGAATCTCTATCAGCTATTGGTGCTTTATTCAGATGGAGGAAGATCTGAGAAGATGGTGGGTTCGAGTCCTAAAAAAACCATTTTACATTTTCTTTCCAGGCCAACATTTTTATAGCAGGAAATAAACAAGGTGAGGTGAAGGGTTTTGAAATTCAGGGAGAATTTGGTGAGAGAAACTGCAGTGTTCTTGTTCTGGGCAGTTAGTTGTTCCCAGGGGTGGGTTGTCATCTGTCTCTCCCTGGAACACAAAGGCCTGGATGCCTCCACTTGTCCCCAGGTGGTAATCTTTAGCAGTGCCCCAGGAGGTCGGCTGTCTTTCCCAGGAGCCAGGATGGGCCTTATCTGTAGTTTCTGAAATAAAAGCTTTAACATATGTATTACTTACTAGGCCTATAACTATTTCCCTTAAACTAGAATTTTCCAACTCTTGAGTCCCCTGCAACTTCACAAAATATTGTAAAAATATTTTTAAATAGCAAGGCAAAATTATGGTAACAAATGATTTAATGCTCAACGTCTCCTAATCCATGCAGTTGCAGTGATATATGACAATTGTATAAGTCTGACAAGGCACTTAATTTGGCCCCATATGTAACTGACTTATTTCAAGTCTGACAGTTTCCTTTCCTGTTCCAAGTCTGATGCTTCCATTCATTTTAGAGAATTATCTTTTCAAAGCAACACTCTGCAAAAACTGTATATTAGAACATTATCAAATAAGCTAATGCAATTAGAACAAAACGTTGCTGATGTGATCAATTCCCAAACCTCTAGCCTTTGAATATAACACAGAATAATTTATTGTTGAACTCCACTGATTTTTTAAATTAGATTTTATGCTATTTTAGCTGTGTAGAAAATTACAGAGCCTCAAGGCACTAAGCAAATATAAGCAACTAAAAAAGAACAAGGATGTAGACCGACATTCTTACCAAAGTGTGATCAAATTTGAAATTTCATGCAAACTGGGCAGTCACAAATTGTTATGCTACCACGTAATATCAAATCGATACCGGCCACAAACTGGGTTTGTTAATAATTACAACCACTTACTGCTGTGTGGAGATTAAACAGGGAAGGGAAAATGGTCATAAAACAGAGACTTGGAGGGGGCATATGCCAGCTTTACTAAAAAAGTTTGAGTTGAGAAATTTTGGTTTAAGGTAAATAGTTATAAGCCTAGCAAGTAATATATATGTTAAAGCTTTTGTTTCAGAAACTACAGATAGATAAGACCCATCCTGGCTCAGGGGAAAGTAGTTGACCTTCTGGGGCACTGCTAAAGATTACCACCTGGGGACAAGTGGAAGCATCCAGGCCTTTGTGTCCCAGGGAGCAGCAGAGGACCACAGCCCCTGGGAGCAGCTAACTGCCCAGAACAAGAATGTTGCAGTTTCTTTTGCCTAATCCTCCCTGAACTTCAAAACCCCTCACCACACCACTGTTTATTCCTTGCTATAAAAACCTTGGCCTGGAAAGAAAATGTGAAATAGTTCTTTTGGGTGTGAACCCACATCTTCTCAGATCACTGGCCAGCTGTATAAAACACCCATAAAGATTCAATCCCTGTCATTGCTTATTGGGTTTGGTAGTGATGCCCGTGGTGTCTTTTGTGGTTTCAAAACCACATGGTTTTAGTTTCTTTATTTGAAAGAGAGACTACTGGGATATTCTCCTGTACCTTGGATTTAAAAATCAAAACCAAAATGTCTTGATTAATCTGTGTTGATGCCTCAGTTTCTTTTTAGTGAAAACAAAAAGATCGGTACAACCATTATGGAAAACGGAATGGAATTTTCTCAGAAAAGTAAAAATGGACCTGCCTTTTGACCCAGCAATTCCACTGCTAGGGTTATGTCCTAGGAACCCTGAAACACCAATCCAAAAGAACCTATGCACCCCAATGTTCTTAGCAGTGCAATTTACAATAGCCAAGTGCTGGAAGCAATCTACATGCCCATCAGTAAATGAATGGATCCAAAATCTATGGTACATTTACACAATGGAATTCTACACAGCAGAAATAAAGAAGGAGCTCCTACCCTTTGTAACAGCATGGATGGAACTGGAAAGCATTATGCTAAGTGAAAGAAGCCAGGCAGTGAAAGACAAATACCATATGATCTCACCTTTAACAGGAACCTAAACAACAAAACAAACAAACAAGCAAAATATAACCAAAGACACTTAAATAGGGAACAGGTTGACAGTGACTAGAGGGGAGAGGGGAGGGAATTTCAGGGGAAAAGGGAAAGGGTTTGCAGGAAAAAGTATAAAAGACACATGGACAAAAACAAGGAAGGGTGGATATGGAAGGGAGGTGGGGAGGGTTGGAGGGGGTGGGCTGGGGTGGGAGTAAAAGGCAGAAAACTGTACTTGAACAACAATTACAATAAGAAAGGAAAAAAAATTGTACTGGTAATTCACTAGAGTCCTTTAAACTGGTGTATAACTCCTGAATACCAGTTGCTTTGCTTGTAATAAGCAAAGTAACTGTTAATGGATAGTAATATTGATGATAGCAGAACCAGCTCATTCAGGGAAGTCAAATTGTAATATGGATTTCTTTATGATCATAGAATTAGAATAGGGACATGGAATCTTTTTGTCAATCTTTCTTGCATACTTGAAGGCTGTTGACTTCATTTTTACTTTGGTTGGATACTTGCCTACAAATTCTTATTTTCTATACCAACTCCATTTTGACTGATATGCATCTTTTTTTATATGCTCACAACTTCACTTTGGTTATGATAGGGTTTATAGGTCTAAAAGAATTTGTTTCTTTTCTGTGACATTGTTTATCTCAGCTTGATCTCCTCTAAGTAAATCTGATATTGAGACTTCCCAGTATAATCTATATTCCTTATTTCCGAATACTCCTGCCTTGTCTTAGTTAAACTCCACTTACTGACAACAGCAGGTGTTGCTTAGAAAATAAAGACAACATTCATACATTTAATATTTTTGATACCCTGTTTCTGTGTAAATGTAACAAATTCCTACTGGTCCTGCAAAAACACTTGCCAATTATAAAATCATTCATTTGTGAATTTGTTTGAAGTTTCTTTATTTTTTCCCTTTTGCAGCTTATTCTCATAAAAAAGTTTAAATGAAATGCAATGAGATATTTGAAAATGTATTCATATGATAAATTAAAGTTATTCACAGAAGTGATTTATTGCAATAAGGCTTAAAGATCAAAAGCCATATGATACTGGGAATTCCTTGTGTTCACAGATAAACAGGAATAAGTGCCTTTTCCTCCAGTTTGTTTGAGCCTTCTTGAGCCTCCTTGAGCTTCCCACCATTATCTTGGTTTCTGAAATCTTTTCCTCTGTCTTAGGTGAATTGATCCATATTTATCTATTATCCAGCCAGTGTACATTTTCAGGGTCTTTTTTCCAGCTGTCCCCATTATGCTACTTCTTTTTTCTGGCTCCATAGGGTGGTTTGCTTTTCACTGACCATATCTTTCTGTGATCACACTTTGTTGCTTAATATTCATTCTCTCTTTGCTTTTTGTCTTTTTGTTTGTTTGTTTGTTTTTGCTATGTGATGAAGTTCTACCCATGGTCTATAACCCATTGCTAATATTCCCTCCTCAATGAGGTCTGGTTGTATTCCAAAAATTACTCTTGCCTTTGCTGTTTACACTGTCTTACAGTTTTTCATCTGATTGTGTCTGTCCAGCTGGACAATGAACTTCATGAGAGACAGGACTACATCTCAATCATTTTTTTAACCTCCAGAGCTCAGTACAGTTTCAGCACATAATAGGTACTTCACAGATGTTTATTGCATGCAGGGCTTCTTTCTGTGGTGATCAGCACCCTGCACAAAGATAACTACCTAAGAGGCAGTGCACTATGATTCAGCCTGCAGTCTGTGTACCCTGGCTTTGGCAGGTGGCAGCCTTAACAGAGGGGAATCTATCTGGTAATTTATCTATCAGAGCCCCTTCTGGTAACTTCTATTGGTGCATATAGTATATGCAGACTTGGTTGGATAGATGGGTAAACAAACAACTGATCAAAGTTTTCCACAATCTCCTAAAGCTATTAAAAAACAAAAGAGAAGCCAAAGAAGCTTTTTCACTAGACTAGAACCACCTAGCCTAGTTACCAAACTGACCAGATCAACAGGTGGTTGCTTATTTCCTTATTTCAGTCAATCTCTGAGTAGCTTTGTGAAGGATAAATCCTGACATCTGTATCTTAGATTGTGCTGCTTCATGGGCAGTGGCATCTGAATGGTCTTATTTTGAATGTAAGCATTTCTTATGAGGACTTTGTGTGTGCGTTCTGTCATCACTTTCCCTCCTACAAATTAATGGTAACTTGGAAACATTCTGAAGGAATGCTGAAGTGTGTCAATAAAGATTCTGTCAGCTATTATGTAAGTGTCTGTGTGCTTAGTGAGAGAGGATGGCCATATGGTTTAGTTATATGAGTCATTACAAATAGACAGGTAAATAAATAAATACATAAATAAATTCTAGGTAAAAAGCAGGTTGTTTAGGTGATTTAAAATAAATATTTTAGATCTCTCCTCCCTCTGCCCAAGATGCTGAAGGGAAGGAAGACCAAGGGAGGAGGGTCATGCCGGCCCCTGTCATCATGATGAAGCAAGAGGCCAAGAAGTTAGTGAACCCCTGTTGTAGGAGAGGTCCAAGTATTTTGGCATCAGACAGGACATCCAGCCCAAAATGGACTCTCACCCGCTTTGTCAAATAGCCCTGCTACATCTGGCTGCAGAGGCAAAAGGCCATTTTCTGTAGGTGTCTGAAAGTGCTTCCTGCCATTAACCAGTTCACCCAGGCCTTGGACCACCAAATAGCTACACAGTTGTTCAAACTGGCCCATAAGTACTGACCAGAGACAAAGCAAGGGAAGAAGGAGAGGTTGCTGACCTGGGCTGAGAAAAAAGCTGTCCGCAAAGGGGATGTCCCTGCCAAGAAGCCACCTGTCCTTCTAGTAGGGGCTAACATTGTCATTACCCTGGTGGAGAATAGAAGCCCTAGCTGGTAGTGATGGCACAAAATATGGATCATATCAAGCTGGTTGTCTTCCTGCCCACCCTGTACTGAATGACAGGGGTTCCTTACTGCATCATCAAGGAGAAGGCCAGGCTGGGGCTTCTAGTCCATAGGAAAACCTGCACCACCATCACTTTTACACAGGTTAACTCAGAAGACAAAAGAGCTCTGGCTAAGCTGGTAGAAGCTATCCAGACCAATTACAGCAACGGATATGATGAGATCCAACACCAATGGAGAGACAATGTCCTGGGTCCAAAGTTAGTGGCTCGAATTGCCAAGCTAAGAAAGGCCAAGGCTAAGGAACTGACTACCAAGTTGGGCTAAGTGTACACTGTGGAGTTTTCTGTACATAAAAGTAATAGAAATTCTCCTTTGACCAAAAGTAAATAAATAAATACATACATAAATATTTCAGTTCCAGTATACTAAAATGCTAAATTTTAGATTGTAACACCCCATCACATATTATATAGGAGGACCAGAGGGAATGTTGGCTATGATCTCATGCCTTCATTTACTCAAAAATATTTATATTTCTTCAGTGCTTAATGTAATGCTCAACATGTATGTAGTATATACTTGATGAATATGACTTGAGTTGAATTTATTCATCTGTGCATTCTTACATTAATATTTCTGGGACAGCCACATCAGGCAGGACACTGTTAAGTCCAAGGGATATATAAGCTGGTGATCAGTGCAAGTAGTCTCTGCCCTCAGGATTCTCAAAATAACTCTTCTATTTAATAGTTTCCCTTATGAATAAGGGTAGACCCTGCTTTTAAATATTATAGTGAATTAGTGTTTTTCCAATCTTGGCTGTACTTTGAAAGCATACACGATGCTTTAACTTCCTCATGCCTGGGCCCTAACCAAAACTAATTCAATCATAATCAGTGAGAGTGGCATCAGGACACAGCTGCTCTTCAAAGCTCCTTAGGAGATTGTGAGGCACAACCAAGACCATGAATACTAAATGATTCCCCACCCTTTTGATATGTCACTATTGTGGGATGAAGTGTGTCCCCAACCACCCATCCACCAAATTAATATGTTGACATCCTAATTGTCAGTACCTTAGAATGTGACCTTACTTAGAGAGAGTCTTCATAGATTTAATAGAGTTAAAACAAGATCATCACGATGGGCTATAATCCAATATGACTGGTGTTTTATAAAAAGGAGGGAATTGGACTTCTAGTTAAGATGGAAGTGTAGGTAGATATGCTTTGCCTCCTCACATAACTAAAAGATGGACAACAATAAATTTAAAACAAAAAACAACCAGGACAGCCAGAAAATCAAACTGTATAGAAATCCAACAACCAAGGAGTTAAAGAATAAACATTCATCCAGACTGATGGGAAGGGTAGAGGTGGGCAGCTGGGGCAGAGAAGATGCACAGCAGGGCAGCAGACCAGGAAGTCCTACAATCATGTGCAGATAAACCTGAGGAACAACTGAGGAACAAGATAGACCATAAAACCCAGGGTTCTAGCATGGGCAAAATAAAGCCTCAGAACCTCTGGCTATAAATACCTGTGGGGGTTTCAGTATAGGGAGAAACTGCTAGTCTCACAGGAGAGTTTTTTGGAGAGACCATGGGGCCCTAGAATGTATACAAACCTACCCATCTGGGAATCAGCACCAATTTGCTTATGGGTATCAAAGATAGTGACTAAAAGTGGAGTGAAAGCTGAGCAAGCAGCATCATTCCCTCTGTAACCCTCCCCCACATACAGTTCCATGACGAAGCTATGTGGGTTGCCCCTCCCTGATGAATACCTAGGGCTCTACCCTTTACAACATAACAAGTATACCAAGACAAAGAAATATGACACAAATAAAAACACAGAGCAAAACTTAAAAAAAAAAAAACAACTAAGTGACAAGGAGATAGCCAACTTATCATGTTCAGAGTTCAAAACACTGGTAATCAAAATGCTCACAGAATTGGCTGAGTACAGACACAAAATAGAGGAAGGAGTGAAGGCTATACAAAGAAATAAAAGAAAATATATAGAAAACCAACAGTGAAGGGAAGTAAAACATGACTCACATCAGTGATTTGGACCAGAAGGAATAAATAAACATTCAACCAGAACAGAATAAAGAAACAAGAATTCCAAAAAATGAGGAGAGGTGTAGGAAACTCCAAGACAACTTTAAGCCTTCCAACATCTGAATTATAGGGGTGCCAGAAGGAGAAGAGGAAGAGCAGCAAATTGAACACTTATTTGAAAAATAATGAAGGAAAACTTCCCCAGTCTGGTGAAGGAAATAGACTTCCAGGAAGTTGAGGAAGCCCAGAGAGTCCTAAAGAATTTGGACCTTTGGAAACATACAACAAGGCACATCATAATTATGTTACTCAAGATTAAAGATGAGGAGAGAATCTTAAAAGCAGCAAGAGAAAAGGAGACAGTTACCTGCAAAGGAGTTCCCATAAGACAATCAACTGATTTCTCAAAAGAAACCTTGCAGGCAAAGAGGGGCTGGAAAGAAGTATTCAAAGTCATGACAAGCAATGACCTACATCCAAGATTACTCTATCCAAAAAAGCTATCATTTAGAATAGAAGGGTGGATACAGTGGTTCCCAGATAAGGTCAAGTTAAAGGAGTTTATCATCACAAAGTCCTTATTATATGCAATGTTAAAGGGACTTATCTAAGAAAATCAAGGAGATCAAAACTATGAACAGTAAAATGACAACAAACTCTCAAGAGAACCTTAAAAACAACAACAGAAACTAACTAAGCAAACAACTTGAACAGGCACAGAATAACAGAAATGAAGATCATGTGGAGGGTTATCACCAGGAAGGGGTTGTGGTGATAATGGGGGAGAAGGTACAGGGAATAAGAAGTGCAATTGGTAGGTAAAATAGACAGGGGGGATGTTAAGAACACTACTGGAAGTGAAGAAACCAGAGAACTTATATGCACTTATATGAACCCATGGACATGACTAAGGTGGGGGGATGCTGGTGGGAAGGATGGTGCAGGGCAGAGGGGAAGGAAGGGGAGGAAAAATGGTACAACTGTAATAACATAATCAATAAAATATACTTTAAAAAGGGGGGAAATTGGAGACAGAAATCCACACAGGGAAACACCATCTGAAGAGGAAGGCAGAGACTGGGTGACACTTTTATAAACCTTGGTATACCCAGTATGCCAGCCAGTTACCAGAAGAGAGGCATAGAGCTGATTCTGTCACTGCCCTCAAAAGGGAAGTCACCTTGTTGTCACCCTGACTTGGATGTGCAGCCTCTGGAACTGTGAGACAATAAATTGCTGTTGCTTACACCACCTAGTCTGTGGTACTTGGCTATGGTTGTGCTCGTGACCCCCACACAGCATGGTTCATTGTCTTTATAATTAATTTTTTGAAGAGTTACCAACATTTTTCAGTTTCCTTATATTTTCTTTCCCTCCTGGAAATGGGCTAGCCTCTGAACCCACATGAGATACAGCATCTCTGATCTTTTCCAAGGTAGGATATCTTTATTTATTTTTTATTATTTTTTAATCATTGTTCAAACCCAGTTTTCTCCTTTTTACTCCCAATCCAGTCGCCCCTCCCACGCTCCCCACTTCCCTCCCTTTACCACCCTCCCCTTAGTCTATGATCATGTGTCCTTTAAGTTTGTTCCTGTGAACCCTTCCCACTGTCCCCTTAAATTCCCTCTTCTCTCCCCTCCAGTCACCATCAGCCTGTCCTCTATTTCAGTGTCTTTGGTTACATTTTGCTTGTTTCTTTGTTTTGTTATTTAGGTTCCTGTTAAAGGTGAGATCATATGGTATTTGTCTTTCACTGCCTGGCTTGTTTTGCTTAGCATAATGTTTTCCAGCTCCATCCATGCTGTTGCAAAGGGTTGGAGCTCCTGCTTTCTTTCTGCTGCATAGAATTCCATTGTGTAAATGTACCATAGTTTTTGGATCCATTCATTTACTGATGGGCATCTGGTTGCTTCCAGCATCTAGCTATTGTAAATTGTGCTGCTATGAACATTGGGATGCATAGGTTCTTTTGAATTGGTGTTTTAGTATTCTTAGGATAGAGTCCCAGCAGTGGAATTGCAGGGTCAAAAGGCAGATCCATTTTTAGTTTTCTGAGGAAGTTCCATACTGTTTTCCATAGTGATTGTAGCAGTCTGCAGTCCCACCAGCAGTGCACTAGGGTCCCCTTTTCTCCACAGCCTCTCCAACACTTGTTGTTTGTTGCTTTGTTTATGATGGCCATTCTGTCTGGTGTGAAGTGGTATCTCATTGTGGTTTTAATTTGCATCTCTCTGATAGCTAGTGATATTGAACATCGTTTCATGTGTCTTTGGATTTTCTGTATGTCCTCCTTGGAGAAGTGTCTGTTCAAGTCCTTTGCCCACTTTTTAATTGGGTTACTTGTCTTCTTAGAGTGCAGTCGTGTAAGTTCTCTATATATTTTGGAGATTAAACCCTGTCTGAGGTGTCATTGGCAAATACGTTTTCCCATACAGTTGGTTCTCTTTTAGTTTTGATACTGTTTTCTTTAGCTGTGCAGAAGCTTTTAATTTTGATGGGGTCCCATTTGTTTATTCCTTCCTTTATGTCCTTTGCTCTAGGGGACATGTCAGTAAAAAAGTTTCTGCGTGAAATATCTGAGATTTTCCTACCTACATTCTCCTCTAGGACTTTAACGGTGTCATGTTTTATATTTAAGTCTTTTATCCACCTTGAATTTATTTTTGTATGTGGTGTAAGTTGGTGCTCAAGTTTCATTTTTTTGCACATGGCTGTCCAGTTCTCCCAACAGCATTTGTTGAAGAGGCTATTTTTATTCCATTTCATGTTGTTGCCTCCTTTGTCAAATATTAATTGACCATAGAGACTTGGGCTTATTTCTGGGCTCTCTGTTCTGTTCCATTGGTCTATGTGCCTGTTTTTATGCCAGTACCAGGCTGTTTTGATTACAGAGGCCTTGTAGTGTAGTTTAGTGTTGGGTATTGTGATCCCTCCTACTTTACTCTTCTTTCTCAAAATTGCAGCAGCTATTCGGGGTCGTTTATAATTCCATATAAATTTTTGAAGTGTTTGTCCTATGTCTGTGAAATATGCCATTGATACTTTAATAGGAATTGCATTGAATGTGTAAATTGCTTTGGGTAGTATAGACATTTTGAGAATATTAATTCCTCCAATCCATGAACACGGTATATGTTTCCATTTGTTTGTGTCTTCTTTGACTTCTTTCTTCAGTGTTGTGTATTTTTCTGAATACAGGTCTTTTACCTCTTTGGTTAGGTTTATTCCTAGATATTTTGTTTTTCTTTTTGCTATTTCAAATGGGATTTTTTCCTTGATCTCTGCTTCTGCTGTTTCATTGTTGGTGTACAGAAATGCCTTTGATTTCTGGATATTGACTTTGTATCGGGCTGTTTTGCCAAATTCATTTATTAGGTCAAGCAGTTTTTTGGTAGAGTCTATAGGATTTTCTATGTATACTGTCATGTAATCTGCAAACAGTGATAGTTTTGTTTCCTCCTTTCCGATTTGAATGCCTTTTATTCTTTTTCTTGTCTCATTGCTGTGGCTAAAACTTCCAGTACTATATTGAATAGAAGTGGTAAAAGTGGACAGCCGTGTCTTGTTCCTGATCTTAATGAAAAGGTTTTAATTTTTGCCCATTGAGAATGATGTTGGCTGAAGGTCTCTCACATATGGCCTTTATTATGTTGAGGAATGCTCCCTCTATTCCCACTTTGCCGAGTGTTTTTATCATGAATGGGTGCTGTACCTTATCAAATGCTTTTTCTGCATCTATTGCTATGATCATGTGGTTTTTTGTCTTTGCTTTTGTTTATGTGATGTATTACATTTACTGACTTGCGAATATTGAACCATCCTTGCATCCCTGGAATGAATCCCACTTGGTCATGGTGTATAATCTTTTTAATGTATTGTTGGATGTGGTTTGCCAGTATTTTGTTGAGGATTTTAGCGTCAATGTTCATCAGCGATATTGGCCTGAAGTTTTCTTTCTTTGTTGTGTCTTTATTTGGTTTTGGAATTAGGATGATGTTGGCCTCATAAAAAGAGTTTGGGAGACTCCCATCTTTTTGGATTTTTTGGAATAGTCTGTGAAGGACAAGGGTTAGTTCTTTCTTAAATGCTTTGTAGAATTCTCCTGTGAAACCATCTGGTCCCGGGCTTTTGTGTGTTGGGAGTTTTTTTGATTACTTCTTCAATTTCTTTTGTTGTTATTGGTCTGTTCAGACTTTCTGCTTCTTTTTCATTGAGTTTTGGAAGATTATATTTTTGTAGAAATTTGTCCATTTCATCTAGGTTTTCAAATTTCTTGGCATACAGCTCTTTGTAGTAATTTATTACAATCCTTTGTATTTCTGTGGTATCTGTTGTAATCTCTCCTCTTTCATTTCTGATTGTGTTTATTTGGGTCTTCTCTCTTTTTTTCTTGATGAGTCTGCTTAAAGGCTTGTCTATTTTGTTTATCTTTTCAAAGAACCAGCTCTTGGATTCATTGATCCTTAGAATTGTGCTCTTAGTCTCTATGTCATTTAATTCTGCTCTGATCTTGGTTATCCTTCCTTCTGCTTGCTCTGGGATGCCTTTGTTGTTGTTCCTCGAGTTCTTGTAGACGTAGGGTTAGGTTGTTTGTTTGGAATGTTTCTAACCTTTTTAGGTGGGCCTGTATTGCTATGAACTTCCCTCTCAGGACTGCCTTGGCTGTGTCCCATAAGTTTTGGGTTGTTGTGAGTGTGTTTTCATTTGTTTCCAGAAACCTTTTGATTTCTTCTCTAATATCATTCTTGACCCATTCATCGTTTAATAGCATGCTATTTAATCTCCATGATTTTGAGTGTTTTTGTTTTTTTTTCCTTGGGGTTGGTTTCTAGCTTCAGTCCCTTGTGGTCTGAGAAAATGCTTGGTATGATTTCAATTTTCTTGAAATTCTTGGGGCTTGTTTTGTGTCCTATCATGTGGTCTATCTTTGAGAATGTTCCGTGTACATTTGAAAAGAATGTATATTTAGCTTCTTTTGGATGGAGGGCTCTGTACATATCAGTAAAGTCCATTTCATCAAGGGTATTGTTCAATGCCACAATATCTTTGTTGATATTTTGTTTGGAAGATCTGTCCATTTTTGATAGTGGGGTGTTAAAATCTCCCACTATAATTGTGTTGCTGTCCATATCTTTCTTGAAGTCCTCTAAGATTTTCATTATGTATTTCGGTGCTCCTATGTTGGGTGCATATATATTTACAATATTTATGTCTTCTTGATGGATTCTTCCCTTGAGTATTATGAAGTGACCTTCTGGGTCTCTCTTTATGGACCTTTTTTGGAAGTCTATTTTGTCTGATATGAGTATTGCTACCCAGCTTTTTTTCCCTGTCCATTTGCTTGGAAGATTTGTTTCCAGCCCTGCACTTTCAGCCTGTGTAAGTCTTTTATCCTGAGGTGGGTCTCTTGTAGACAGGAGATATGTGGGTCATTTTTTCTTATACAATCAGCTATTCTATGTCTTTTGGTTGGAGCATTTAATCCATTTACGTTTAAGGTTATTATTGATAGGTACTTATTCATTGTCTTTTATATACGTGTGTTCCTCTCTCTCTCTCTCTCTCTTTCTTCTCTTCTCCTTAAATCAGTCCTTTTAGAATCTCTTGCAGAGCTGGTTTGGTCGAGGTGTATTCTTTTAGACTTCTTTTGTCTGGGAAGCTTCTTATTTGGCCTTCTATCTTGATCGATAGCCTTGCTGGATATAGTAGCCTTGGTTGCAGACCTCTGGTTCTCATTACCTGGAGTATTTCTTGCCACTCTCTTCTGGCTTGAAGTGTTTCCATTGAGAAGTCAGCTGTAAGCCTTATTGGGGCTCCCTTGTATGTTACTTCCTTCTTCCCCCTTGCTGCCTTTAAGATTCTCTCTTTGTCTTGAAATATTGCCATTTTAATTATGATGTGCCTTGGGGTGGGTGTCTTTGGGTTTCTCTTGATTGGGACTCTCTGTGTTTCCTGGATTCCTGTGACTTTATCTCTCGTCAAATTAGGAAAGTTCTCCTTCATTACTTGTTCAACTAGGTTTTCGATCCCTTGCTCTCCTTCTTCTCCTTCTGGTATCCCTATTATACGAATATTATTACGTTTCATATCGTCTTGCATTTCTCTTAATCCCTCCTCATTCTTTCTGAGCCTCTTTTCCTTTTCTTGCTGTTTCTGGATGCTGTTTTCTACTTTGTCCTCCAGCTCGCTAATCCGATCTTCTGCTTCATCAATCCTGCTTTTCATTCCTTCTACTGTGTTCTTCAGTTCAGAAATTGTATTCTTCATTTCCTCTTGACCTTTGTTGAGAGTTTCTATTTCCTTTTTCATGTTTATATAGTTTGCAGTGAGATTGATGTAGTTTCCCTCTAATTTCTGAAAGCTCATTGTGAGTTCATTGAACTTCCTGGTAATCATGGTTTTGAACTCACTATCTGATAGTTGAGTTGCCTCTATTTCATTTAGCATTTTTTCCTGAGGCTTCCTCGTTTCCCTTCAGTTGGGGGTTGTTTCTTTGTTTTCTCATTGTTCGTGGGTTTCTTCTTTGTTCTTCTTGTTTGTTAATTTGAACTGTTCTGATTCCCTGTAATTATGGTGTGAACTTCTGTGGTAGAATATTTGTGTGTTTCAGTGGTGCAATCTCCTTCGTGTTACCTGGTGTTCACAGCTTCCCCCACTCTTTTTTGGGATTGTCTGGTTTTCGAGTGAGTGCAATAATTTCTGATGTCCTGCTTTCAAATGCGATTTGGCAACCCAGCCCATTTGCTCTGCCTCTTCACCAATCCTCGAGTTTCCCCCCTCTTCGCAGAAGCCGAGAAAAACGCTGCCTAGAGTAAAGCCACCATCTTCCCTCCCCAAGGTAGGATATCTTTATTAATGGAGTCATACTGATAACATGTACATGACAGGCTCACCTGGAGCCAGATACTTGGAGCCTGATTCCATGATGAATCACCCATGCACAGTAGTCTCACTTGCCTAACAAAGCTCAAGTAGACTGTTGCTGCTGCTGGCAGATCCAGAAAAAACTTGGATGCACGTGTTTCAGTGACCCCTAAAGTTCTGCATTACCTTTTGATTTCCTCTGACAACATTCAGGTACTTCTTTAAGTATTGCTTTAGAAAATTCAATTTACAATTAGTTTTGATATGAAAATCTTAGAGATTCAGTGTGGTGCTTTATTAGCTGTACAATCAGCCCCTGTTTCAGGTACACAATGTGAGGAGCAGCATGTTTGGCCCACTTTCCCTCTGAATTTCGGACTAGTGGTAGCATCCTCAGTTACAGAGCTGTTCTCACAATGCAGGCTTTCCAAACTCCTTATCATTGGACCCAAATTTGAATTCATTTCCCTTTAGTCTCAGGGATTTCTGGGGTGAAACAAGCTCTTTGAAGACAATACTTCCAGTCATAAATTTTTGCTTATCAGATTTGAATCCAGGCAACAGATAGCTTGCAAAGCTCAAAATGATGCTAATTTTATTTTTGAACCAAGGGTCAAAATGGCCATTACAGCAGGCTGGCTTTACTGGGGGCACAGGGAAGGGTTTGTTGCTGGATCACTTGAATTATTTACAGCAAGATTTTTTGTGTCTGGATAACTGCATATTAAAAGGGAAGAAACTGCTCACCACTCACCATATAACAGACCTTCTGATTATGGTGCACAAGGGCCTACACCAGCTTTTCAGAACCTGCTTCTTGGACCTCCTCTTCAGCCATTTGCCCCAAGTTCGCCTCTGACTTCACGACACCCAACCATGGCAGCCTGATTCCACATCACAACCTTTATATTTATTGGTAAAAGGCTGTTCCCTCACATTTTTCCCCTCTTTTCTTTCTTCTCAACATTCAGGTCTCTGATTAAATATCACCAAAGCACAGAAACCTTTGCAAAGGTCTTCTCCCTGCCCCTGCCCACCTTACTCATGCTCCACCTGTTTCTCCTGCTTTGTTTTTATCCAGCACTCACCTCTTTGTATGTGAAGTTATTATTTATTTCACTATTTTTTAATAGTTGGTCTTCCTCTTCCCTACCTTTAAATACTAGAATAGAGACTCCATAAAAAAAGGGACTATTGTTAATGCTCACCTCTGTTCTTCCAGTGCTCATGACCAGCACAAAGTTCATACTAGTTGTTGGATGAATAATTAGATGAAGCAGGACTTTGCTTATTGCTGCATAAGGAACTACTCTCAAACTAAGTAGCTGAAACCAAACCCCATTTGCATTCTTTGTCTGGATGTCCTTGGGGTGCTTGGCTGGGGCAGCTGGTTGAGCGGTGGATCAATCTCTCTCTCCACATATTCTTTCATGCCATATGCTTTCATGTCTTTATGCATGGTGGTCTCAGGGCTGAAAATGGGGTCAGCAGAAGTGGCAAAGCTTCTTTAGGCCTAAGCTTTGGAACACTTGCAAAATCACTTCTGCCGGATTCTGTTGGTGAAAGAAAGTTATAAGGCTAGTCAAAATTGAACTGAGTTGAGAAATAGACATGGCCTTTGGGTAGGAGGAGCGACAATGCAGCATTGAGAGGTCATAATTTTGATGATCTGTCCAAGTGCTAAATGATGTATTTTTGTGCAAATGCTAGCTCTGACTTTTATGTTACACCCTCATATCTCAGACATTTGCACTTCTACAGCTTTTTATAAGACTCCCAATACCATAAACAATCAATGGCAAATTGTTTTTGCTGCTACTGCTATATTTACAGTGCTGTGTTTAGGGTGAGCTTTACTTTTCTCATCAGCAGACATGCAGGGATTCTCAAAAGCCTGAAGTACATCTATTGAAGAAAACAGAAGTGGATTCCAGAATAAATTATATTGATTTTAATTCAGACCTTTAAATTTGTGTGGGGTTTTTATTGCTTTTGCAATGGAAAAATTGATCTCAACAAGGCAGACAGAGCAAAAATAGATTGCTTTTATTGAATTCACAGCAACCTGATTAAATAACATAGTTGTTACGAGAAAAATAATATTGCTTCCTCTTTCATTACAGATTCTTTTTGCCTTCAAAAATTTATTGGCTTAATATAGTAAGTAAAGAAGATGATTAATTTTATTTATCATTGTACAGAATGGTTTGGGGGCAGTGAGAAAACACATTTCTTAGAATATTTCCTATTCTGATGATTGCAAAGCTCATTTTGATTAAAAAGGTGCCTCTTATTATGTGTTACCTTTTATGTTGACTGGGCAACAATCTGATGGTCAGTCACACAATTCACATCAATACTGACTTAGGTTTTTATTTCCTGAAAGATATGTTAAAATGTGAATTACCACCTAACTTAAAAGAAAACAAAGCAGTCAACTTTGATTTAGAAAATTTCTAGAATACATAAGGGAATAGAGAAGAAAGTAAAAATCACCTCATCTTCTGAAATCTCATCTTGACTGTTTATAATTAAAATATAATATCCAATATTTAATTAAATTGTGAACTTTCTCTATTTGAACTCAGGAGACATAGATTTGAGTACATTTTCTGATAATTTCTTCACTATCCAAATTTCTACCACCAAATAGGTTTTAGATAACAGAGAATCCCTGTTATCTGAATTTGTGGTACAAGCTCCCCAAAACCGAGAATACATTAGGAGAGCAAAGCATACTTGTGATCGGGTTATCTATGCTCTTCAAAGAAATTGGGATCCTACTGATCTGTGCTCTATACTGTTTGTAAATTACTCTTTTTTTTAAATGAAAAATATATTGTGAAAAGAAGATGCCAGCAGGGGAGCATGATTTGTCACTCTCTTAAGTTCACTCACAAAAAAACAAAACAAAACAGAAACACTAGACAGCAAAACCAAAGCTCTCAGATTTTATAGCACAAAAACATGACACATGGTGTCTTCACAAACCCTACATGCAGGCATTTATGCATATAAATGCATATACATAAGTAGTAAACATGGTGTGATAAATGTTCTGTTCTGACCACTGTTGGAGTGAGGGTAGGGTGCAGGGGGTTCCCGTAAAGAATTTGGCAGAACATCAAAGAGTATTTATGAAGAAAACTCACGTCAGCTACTTAGGGGCAACCTTCACATCTAGAGTTCTTTATTCAGTACCACCACCTTCTATTTTTAGTTTACTCATTCAAACATTTTTTTTTCTCTTGGCAACCTTTGTTGATGGCGCTGGCTATACATATCTAAAATTGTGAAGTTCTAAGAGTTGCTTTCTACTTTTGTAAGACTAGTTACAGATCTTTCAAGAGAAAAGATGATCTTGTCCTTTATCTACATCAAGGTGGGTAATAATGACTACTGAAATCTAATCCTTAATTAGAATTGGATTCATTGTCTCTCTCCAGGTGTAGTTTTATTTTCCTTTATTTTTTCCAGCTTTGAGATATAATTGACATATACCATTGCATATGTTTAAGGTGTTCAGTGTGTTGATTTGATACTTATGTATTGCAAAGTGATGACACCCACAGCTTTCACTACCTCCTTTACTACCTCACATAATTACCACTTCTTTTAATCTCTGTGTGGTGATAACATGTAAGATTTACTTTCTTTACAACTTTTAAGTATATAATACAATATTAGCTATAATCATCACGTTGTGCATTAGGTCCCCAGAAGTTAGTGTTATAACTGGAAGTTTGTACCCCTTAGTGACTATTTTTAAACAATGTTTTGCAACAAAGGACACTGTACACACAAATAAATGTGAGTTTTAGATGTTAAAATGTAAGTTTAGAAGATTGTTAAATCCATTATTATTAGGCTTTTGCCCTTGATGTGCTCCAACCTAGGTTAGAATTTAAGAGATTACAAAACAATTATAAACCTGTGTATCACTTTTACATAATACAAGTGATGCAAGTTAATTTTTAAAAAGCTATAAAATATTTATTAAGAAAGAAATAGAGATTACGTGTGCTTCCAACTTTTGTCAAAGATTGCTATTTAATGTTTTGGTATATAGTCTTGTAAAAATGTTTTTCAATGCAAATATATTCTTTTCCCAAAATGACATCATGACTTAGAAACTGCTTTGTAACCTGACTTTTTCTTTTTAACAATTTCAATAAATAATTTTTTGCTTTGTTTTAAATGGCTTTATAGCATTTTATTGTATGAGTGTACCATAAAAAAGTAACCAATCACCAATTATTCTTAAGCATTTTGATTCTAATATTTTCTTTGATAAAAATGTTATAATGAAAAGAAGCACATTTATTTTGGCTAACTTATCCAGTTGCTTAATGAAAAGAAATGAATGGGTATGGAATCTATGGAATAAAAAATATGCATTTTAATGTTTTTAATCAAATTTCCCTTTAAACCCTACCATTTTATACCTTACTAGTACTGTGTGGTGTTACTCACTTCTTTTGCAAATAATAGATTTTTTCTTATTGTTACTTAAATTTTCGTTTGATTATTGTAACAACATATTTGTTATTTTATATTTATTGTCTACTAATAAGTCAAAGGAGGAGCTAATAATAAATTAAAATTAGAGACCTTAATTAAATCAGGCCATGAAGCATTTATTGATTGGTTCCAAACCTGGTGAATTAGTATACTAATAGAGGAATGCTAAAATAAACTTTGATTTGTCTGTTAGAATAATATGTAGTTTTGAAAAATAATTCATATCTTCCTACATATTGAGCAGAAAAAAATTTAAAAGATACACTAAGTGACACAAAGCATATTGCAAAAACAATCCATACAGTAAATTCTATTAATGTAAAAAACAGAACAAATTTTTGCAATAAAATGTATTTATTAATTAAACATTTGAATTTTATTGTGATTTTTTAACTTATTTAAGTAATAAATTTATAAAAGTCTATACCACCTGTGCCGCAGCCCCCTAATTCCTTCCTTTGCGGTTATAAGATTTGTTTTTTCTTTTTAATTTTTTAGTAGTATTCTCATGCATTTTAAAATAAAAATGTATGCATGTCATACGCAGTGTTCTATACTTTGCTCTTTTCATTTGACAGTATAACTTTGAGACCTTGCTGTATTTTGCATGTGAGGATTTCCTGACTTTTCACTTATGGCTTCAGAGAATTCTGTTATATGGGTGAATTATTTACTAATCCCCTAGTAATGGATTTTAAGTTTTTCCCCAATCTTTTGCTGAACCTAAAAATGCTGCATGTATATACATATAATTTCAAATTGAAATTTAAAAATGTTTGAAAGCTTTAAAAACAATCAGGGACTACTTCTGTGGAATGAGGTTGGGAAAAGAAGGTGCCAGAAAGAATTTTACTGTTTATCTCATGAACTTCTATGATTGCTGAATTATTTTCAAAGTTTTACTACTTTGAATTTTAAAATAAATTTAAAAATAATAGTTACAAAAATAATTATTTAAAATCAAAATTTTTAATCGGACAGATAAATACATTTGGGAAGTTGGCACTGGGAAGAAATTCTAATGGAAAGTTGTTCATTTCTAAAGAAATTGCTCCTCCTCCTGAGGGTGGTTAAACAGATGAATACTAATTCACAGAGAAAAAAAGAAGAGTTTTTGTCTTTTAGATCTTCAGTTCTGGAAAGAAATAAGCTTAGAACTTGATTCTGTTCTTTTGACTGTCCAACTCCTCATCTAGAAGCAGGGATGACTGAAGGCTGGAGGGCAGGATTCTGCAGTTGAAGGGATTATACACTTGGGGACATTTGCTGTCTATTCAACACACTTTAGAGAGGCATATTTGTAAGTTGACACATGATTCCTGTGAAAATAAAGATTAATACTTTTTAAATGATTTTTCTCATTACATGTTGACATCTAGACTTTTCACTGGATCTTAATATGCTTGATTAAATTGAATATTGACCATTAAAGAATATGAACATTTATGAAAAATGACATAATTTATTTGGTGACACCAAGTTCAAATACATGAAAATGTGGGGCTTGAATTAATTCATTGAGGATATCAATAAACTGATAAAGCAGAGGCATTTTTATTTCAATCATAATATTTAAGCTATATTCATGGAAAAATTACTTATTAAAGCAGCCATATGTGTGATTAATGGGTTGGTAGTGGTACTAATTACTCATTGGAATACAAGGACCAAATTACCCCAGGACTTGAGAAATATAGTGGTTTTCAATAAAAAAGCTACCTAAGTCCCAAAGTTTTAATAGATTTGTATTCTGCACTGTAAGAACATGATTTAGATCTGGAATGAGAGGGAAATTATCTGAGGAAGGTCTAAGCTGATACTAACATGATGAAACTCTTCTTTTGTAAATGGTTATTTAATCAAAAGTGCCACTTTTAGATAAATAACCAGGCTTCCATTCCAAACATCAGAATGCATAATTTTTAACCTGTGGAATATGTCATCATCTATAGACAAATGTTCCTCCATTCCCAATGACTAATTGCAAGGACACTATTTTAGAATGGTGGCTTATGTGGTTGTTTATTTAACCCAAATTTAAAATTCATAAATTCAGTTGAGCATCAGATTAGCAACATTAATCACCATTAGAAGACAAATAGTGCCTGTAAGAATGACTCTCATGTATTAAACATTTTCTCTGTCATTACCACTGAACATTATAGCAAGGGATAAGGACAGCTATAGATAGAATAAAACCTGCTGTTAAGTCATGATGAATATTCTGAAACAAAACTAAAAATTAAAAAGCAATTTGAAAAAATCCAGATTGTTTTCTGTTTTTGATACTACAGCTATGTTAAAATTCTAAGTATCAACTATAATTTTCATATGGTAACAGCATTAATTTTCATGAGCTAACAATGACAAAATAAAATGCCACTCCACACAACACTTCCATAAAAATTAAGTGCTATGGAGGTAAATGCTATGAATTATAGCGGTGTTTGTTTTTGATATTGGAAACAGGAAAGAGAGCTTCGTGTGTTAACTTTTCATCCAAAGAAAGTCAAGAGGATTCTGAATAAATCAAAGAAGAACTTAAAAAACTGAAAAATTCAGTAAGCATTTTGAGATGTGAGAGAATATTGTCTTGTGAATGATGAATCTATTGGAATTTTTGCCTGTGTGGAAAAAAAGAGATTCAGGCAGTTTTACAACTTCCCTCTTCAAGGGATGGAAGAGAAGGGCAAGAAGGGCCCCACTATCAATAAAGAATTAAGAAATAGTAGAATGATATTAACAAAATATGGACAATTTGGATCTTTTGATATACATAAATCTAATTCAATCTATAATTTTAAGTAAGATGATTTGTCATAACAATTGAATGTGTAGCAAGCCTCAGTACCTTTTTAAAAAATAATTATAATTTTATTTCAGGGGGAAATTGACTAAAATAATTTGTCATTCTATCATGACAGTGAGTCACTTTTAAATACCAAGATTTCATTGATAATGAAAACTGAAATAACTATTCTTATAGCTGAAATTGTCAACTCTTGACCTCTAAAGTGCCCAATGAGAAATCTGTTTCTCATGCAACACTATTTTTAAACCTACTGCAGTAAGAGAGAATATGACCTATGCAAAGTTTTAGTACTGTCTGAAAATGTAAAGCTGGGTGGAGGGGAACATTCACAGGTTGTTAGGACACAAGCTAAGTGATTTGAAGTTGAATCTTGCTAGGTAGGAAACTTGTGCTTGCATAAAATCTATGACATCATAGCTCTGGACTGTTGGGTACAGTGAAGTGAAAGTCTTGAAGAAGGCTTGATGAGCAAGATGTTAATCTTTCTATATAAGCTATGTTAGTTCACTCATATCTTCCAGGAGCAGGCATTTCCTGGAGTGAACCTCTAAGCAATATTTTTTCTTAGTATTGTTTAATGTAGGGAGCACATACCCCATCCCAGAATTGTTGAACATGGGGTCATGGAAGAATGCAGGTTCTGGGCATTGTTTAACACAGGGAGAAGGACGTATGTTCTGTGATAGGCAGTGGCTACATGGTCAGTGACCTTGACTGCTAGTGTTCATGCCCTGGTATTATCCTCTCCCATTGAGTGTTGGCTGGACTTGATGGCTTCTAATAAACAAAATAGGAAAAAAGAATGATGGATTGTTACCTCTGAGATTAGGCTACTAAACACTTTGTCTTCCATTTTGCTGCTCCCTCTCTAGTTTCCACCAGTAGCCCTCACTCTGGGTTAACCAAGCTGCTGTGTTGTGAGTCCCATGTGGGGCCTCCCAGAGAGGCCCATGTGGCAAGGAACTGATGTCCCTAGCCCAAAGAGATCAAGAACATGAGACTCACCAATAGTGTGAGTGAGCTTGGTCTCAGATGAGGTGTGAGATGACTGTGGCTCAAGTTCCCACCTTGACTGAAGCTTTGTGTGAGGCCTGGAGACAAAGGCGCCCAGCAGAGCTCTGCCTGGATTCCCAAACTTCAGAAACTGTGAGACAAACTTGCTCTGTTTAATTTACTACATTTTGGGATAATTTGTTATGCAACAATAAATGACTAACACATGTTGGTTTCACTTTTTAGGATACATGAGTATACTCTCTACTAAAATTTCTACTATTCAGAATAAATAGATTTATTGAATAAATATTGGTTACATTTACTAATTCCATAAAGTGATGTTGAGACTTGAGGGAGATATACCTAGTATTATTTTCTCAAAGAACATTTCTTCACTCTGCTCTATAGAAATTGGACATACTTAATACAGGTAATGAGTGTCCCATGGAAGGACAGATGCAAGGGCTGATGTGGGATTAATGCTTCCTTGATGAGAACACTGGATTAGTGCCTTGAAAAGAGATGGTCTAATGGAAGGAACATTTCTATGCAGCTTTGTCCCTTTGACACTTGGTAGGCCTGAAGTCTGCTTGGGAAAAACAGATGTGTTTTTGGGACCTGTTTCAGATGAAGGATTCCCCAGCCTTGGGCCTCCATGAAACATCACTAGAGGTTGTGTGGTAGTGAGGCACATATCTTTTCAGGATTTCATCATTGTTTAAATTTAAAAGAAAACACACCAAGATTGATAGTCTAAGAATTTTAAGTGGTGCATATGGTAACTAACTGGGATAAGGAAAACTGAACAAAATATAGCTTCTAGAACAATTTGTGAAGGGACAGTTGCCAATAGTGTCCTGGAAAATTTCAAGGCAACAAGTTTCTCCCAGCTCTGTTAACAAACTAATGAGTCCAGCCCTTCTTGGTGGGGATGAGAGACAGGCAGGAGCAGTCAGAATGCATTTCTATTCTGCATCTTTTTCAGTTGACTTTGTTCTTAAATGTGGTTTCAGACAGAGTAGTAGTTAAACTCACTTTCTTCTAAATATTCAAATATATTTTGGGCCATACACACTACTCTGTTTTTGGTTTGTAGAATTTATAAGGTCTTTTTCTTTTCCATCTTTATTTTTTTGTCTGTCTACTAACTTTTGTGCCCATTACCTACCTATCTGTACCTCTTCCCTGAAATTTTGCAATGTCTGAATAAGGAAAAAGAACCTAATGGCCCAAGTGACAGTTGGTGACTGTCCATTGATAAATATACAGAGAGCAGGTACTGTGCAAATAACTTTGACCCACATTAGCCCAACTCTTCTCCCAATAGCTACATCCTTCCAGACAGCATAAAAGCAGTGCCAGTCCTCACAAGCTGGTGGCCTTAGTTTTTCTACTGTCTGAGCCTCATTTTCCTTATCTGTGGTCTTTTCTGTCAACTTGAAGAACCTAACTGATATACAATTCATACTCTAACCCTTAGCAAGTCATAGCTAAATTGTTTGTCTATAAAAACCTGTGCTTCATATAGTGGAGACCCTATTCATATACACACACACATATAAAATATACATATAACATATATATATTTACAAAATTTTATTCATTTATTTTTAGATACAGAGGAAGGGCAGAAGAAAGAGAGGGAGAGAAACATTGATGTGAGAGAGAAACATTAATTGGTTGCCTTTCACATGTCTCCAATTGGGGACCTAGCCCACAACCTAGGCATGTGTCCTGACCAGGAATTGAACCCATGACCTTTCAGTTCTGAGTTTTCAGGACAACGCCCAACCTACTGAGCCACACCAGTCAGGGTTGCTCATATATATTTTTAAAAATCTGTACCTGAGGATATACTGATTGATTTTAGAGAGAGAGGAAGGGAGGGGGAGTGGGAGGAGAGAAATCATTGTGAGAGAGAAACATCAATTGGTTGCCTCCCAGACATACCCTGACCGAGGATTCAACCTGCAACCTTTTGATGTATAGGACGACACTCTAACCAACTGAATCACTTAGCTGGGGCTACCCTGTTTGTATATATATTTTTTATTTTTAAGTATATTGTATTGATTATGCTATTACAGTTGTCCCATTTTTCTCCCCTTTATTCCCCTCTGCCCTGCACCCCATCTCCCACCAGTATTTCCCTCCCTTAGTTCATGTCCATGGGTTGTACATGTAAGTTCTTTGGCTCCTCCACTTCCTATACTATTCTTAACCTCCCTCTGTATATTTCATATCTACCAATTATGCTTCTAATTCCCTGTACCTTCTCCCCCATCCTCTCCCCATCTCCTCTCCACTGATAACCCTCCATGTGATCTTGATTTCGGTAATTCTGTTCCTGTTCTAGTTGTTTGCTTGTTTTTTTTTTTTTTGTTTTAGTTGTTGATAGTTGTGAATTTGTTGTCATTATACTGTTTATAGTTTTTATCTATTTCTTAGGTAAGTCCCTTTAACATTTCACATAATAAAGACTTAGTGAAGGTGAACTCCTTTAACTTGATCTTATCTGGGAAGCATTTTATCCACCTTTCCATTCTAAATGATAGCTTTTCTGGATAGAATAATCTTGGATGTAGGTCCTTGCTTTTCATGACTTTGAATACTTCTTTCCAGCCCCTTCTTGCCTGTAAGGTTTCTTTGGAGAAATCAGTTGATTGTCTTAAGGGAACTCCTTTGCAGGTAACTGTCTCCTTTTCTCTTGCTGCTTTTAAGATTCTCTCCTCTTTAATCTTAGGTAATGTAATTATGATGTGTCTTGGTGTATTCCTCCTTAGGTCCAGTTTCTTTAGGATTCTCTGGGCTTCCTGGACTTCCTGGAAGTCTATTTCCTTTGCCAGATTGGTGAAGTTTTCCTTCATTATTTTTTTTCAAATAAGTTTTCAATTTCTTGCTCTTCTTCTTCTTTTGGCACCCCTATAATTTGGATGTTGGAGCATTTGAAGTTGTCCCAGAGGTTCCTAAGCCATTTTTCTGAATTCTTGTTTCTTCATTTTGTTCCAAGTTGGGTGTTTTTTTTTGTTCCAAATCATTGATTTGAGCCTCAGTTTCCTTCCCTTCACTGTTGGTTCCCTGTATATCTTGCTTTATTTCACTTTGTGTAGCCTTCATTTTTTCCTTCATTTTGTGACCAAGCTCAATCAATTCTGTGAGCATCCTGATTACCAGTGTTTTGAACTCTGTATCTGACGGGTTGTTATCTCCTCGTTACTTAGCTCTTTTTCTGGAGTTTTGATCTGTTCTTTCATTTGAGCCATGCATCTTTGTTTCGGTGCACCTGTTCAAACCTAAGGGGTGGAGCCTTAGGTATTTGCCCAGGCAGGGCAACACTCCTTGGTGGGGCTGTCTGTGGGGGAAGGGTCAGAGATGGAGCAATGCCACTTGCTCAGCTTTCACCCCATTTTCCATCAATTCCCTTGCTTCCCACAAGTGGATTGTGCCCTTTTAGGTGCTGATTCACAAGTGGGTGGTTTTCTGTATGTTTTAGGATCCTGTGGGCCTCTCCAATGGACTCTCATGTAAGACAGGGAGTTTCCCCCACTGCAACCCCCAGAGATTTTTTTATAGCCAGGCATTTGGAGTGTTTAGTGTGCCTTGCTGACACCTTGCTAGTCATGGTCTGTCTTGCTCCCCACCCTTTCCTCCCGGCTTATCAACATGCGATTATAGGATTGCCCATGGGGTCTGCTACCTTGCCTTGCTATGCTTCATCTCCAACCCAGCTGCTCATATCTACCCCCCATACCAGTCTGAATAAATGTTTCTTTATCTGCGTGGTTGTTGAACTTCTACACAAATGATTTTCTGACTGTTCTGGTTGTCTTTGGTTTTAAATTTATTGTTATCCTTCTTTTGATTTGTGAGGAAGCTAAGCATTTCTGCCTATACCTCCATCTTGGCCAGAATGCCTTCTTCTTTTTTTTTTCAAATGAGAACTAAAACTTTATTTATTTTTTTAGTTTTATTTGTATTGTTTATGCTGTTACAGTTATTCCCTCTTTCTCTCCCTTTCTCCACCTCCACCTAGCTCTATCCTCTCCCCACCCCAAGCCAATCACATATTATTGTCAATGTCCAGGGGTTGTATATTAATGTTCTTTGGTTAATCTGTTCACCATCTTTCATCCTGTTTCCACCCCATCCAATCCAGTAGCTCTCAGTCAGTTTTATGTATCTAAGCTTCTGTTACTATTTTGTTCATTGGTTTATTGTGCTCATTAGACTCCACATATGTGAGATCATGTGGTATATTTCTTCCACTGACTAGCTTAATTCACTTAGCATAATTTTCTCCAGGTACAGCCATGATATTGCAAAATATAAGTTTCTTCTTTTTTACTGCTATGTAATATTCCATTGTGTAAACATACCACAGCTTTTTTATCCACTCATCTACTGATGGACATTTAGGCTGTTTCTAAATCTTGGCTACTGTATGTGGCAACAATGCTGCTATAAACATGGGGGTGCATATATTTTTTTGTATTGGTGTTTTGGGATCCTTGTGGTATATTCCCAGAAGTGAGTCACTGGGTCAGAAGGGAGTTACAATTTTATTTTTTAAGGATACTCCTTATTGTTTTCCACAGTGGCAGTACAGGCTACGTTCCCACCAACAGTGCACTAAGGTTCCCTTTTTTCCACAAGCTCACCATCACTTGTTGTTTCTTGATTTATTGATTGTAACCATTCTGACAGGGGTAAGGTGATATATCAATAAGGTTTCAACTTTCATTTTTCTGATGATTAGTTATGTTACACATTTTGCCACATGTTTATGGGCACTTTGTATGTCCTCTTTGAACAAGTGTTTATTTAAGTGTTTTGCCTACTTCTTAATTGGGTCATTTGTTTTCCTGGTGTTGAGTTGTATTACTTTTGTATATTTTGGAGATTAAAATCTTGTCAGATGTATCATTGGCAAAAATATTCTCCCATATACTGGGTGCCCTATTTGTTGTGGTTTTGGTTTCTTTAGCATACATAAGGTTTTTAATTTGAGGTAGTCCCATTTGTGCTTTGTTTATTTTGTGCTTTGTTTATTTTGTGCTTTGTTTATTTTCTGCTTTGTTTCCAGTGCCTTAGTAGATATATCAGCAATAATATTTCTACATTGAATATCTGATATTTTACTCCCTATGTTTTCTTCTAAGATTTTTATGGTTTTGTAATTTACATTTAAGTATTTCATCCATTTTGAATTTATTTTGGTGTATTGTAGAAGTTGGTGATCTAATTTCATTTTTTGCATGAACCAGTCCAGTTTTCTCAACACCATTTATTGAAGAGACTGTCTTTGCTCCATTGTATAATCTTGTCAACTTTGTCAAATATCAATTGACAATACAGATGTGGGTTTAGTTCTGGGCTCCCTGTTCTGTTCCATTGATATATATGTCTGTTCTTGTGCCAGTATCAGGCTGTTTTTATTACAGTGACCTTATAGTATAGTTTGATATCAGGAGTTGTGGTTCCTCAGCTTTGTTTTTCTTTCTCAAGATTGCTGAGGGTTACCAGGGTCTTTTCTTGGTTCCACATAAATTTTTGGAGTATTTGTTCTATTTCTGTGAAGTTATGTCATTGATATTTTAATAAGAATTAATTGAATGTATAGACTGCTTTGGTTAGAATAGTCATTTTAATTATGATAATTCTTCTAATCCATGGACAGGGTATATGCTTCCATTTATTTGTATCTTCCTCAATTTCTTTCTTCAGTGGCATATAGTTTTTAGAGTACAGATCTTTTATCTCCTTGGTTAAATTTATTCCTAGGTACCTTATTTTTTTGTTGTTGTTGTTGCAATAGTAAATGGAATTTTTATTTTCTCTCTCTCTCTTTTTTTAGTGAGAAAATAAAGAGAATTTTTATTTATAAAGTAGGGTCTTAAACAATTTTGTGAGAAAGTCTCTAAATTCAGAATTCATAAAGCATAAAGTTGTCTTATTTACCTTCATAAAAATTACAAACTTTAAAATGACAAAAGTCACAATAAATAAAAAACAAGTAAAAAATGTTTTTCCTAGAGAATAATTCCCATTTGCCCAAAGATGCAAATAAAAGGATTTGATGGCAAAGAACAACTCAAATCAATTTATACATACATTGATTGTGGACTGGTTGAACTTTAATACCTCTGTACTGTGAAATAATCAAATAGTTCTATATATACCAACATGGAAAGATCTCTACTATGTTTTAGGAAGTGGAAACAGTCCATTGCTGATATTAAGTATAGGATTATGTCATTTAGGCAGCAAATAGTTTAAAAACAAAATTAAATGCACATATATACTTATATATGTATCTTACATATTGCATAGAAAGTGATCTGGGAGAATCCCAACCTCCAGTTAACCATTCCAGTTACAGAAGATGAGAAGTGAGATTTATTTGTGTGGACAGGAAGTAAAACTGGATATTTGTTCCAACAGTGTAATTACTATTTCTGTGCTTGAATCATTTTTATATATTTTTCTTTTTTTTCTCTTTTTTTATTGCTGTTCAAGTACAATTATCTCTATTTTCCACCACTTCCCCTCACCCCAGCCATCCCCACCTCTCACCCTTGATCCTATCCCCCTTTGGCTTTGTCCATGTGTCCTTTACACATGGTCCTCAACAACCCTTCCCCCAACCCCCTGTTATCTCCTCCAACCTTCCCTCTGGTTATTGTCAGTTTGTTCTTAATTTCAATGTCTCTGATTATATTTTGCTTGCTTGTTTGCTTTGTTGATTAGGTTCCACTTATAGGTGAGATCACATGGTATTTGTCTTTTACTCCCTGGCTTATTTCACTTAGCATAGATCCATCAATGCTGTCATGAAGGGTAGGAGCTCCTTCTTTCTTTCTGTTACATAGTATTCCTTTGTGTAAATGTACCATTGTTTTTTGATCCACTCATTTGCTGATGGACACTTAGGTTGCTTCCAGCCCTTGGCTGTTGTAAATTGTGCTGCTATGGATATTGGGGTACATAAGTTCTTTTCAATTGGTGTTTCAGGATTCTTAGAGTATAATCCCAGCAGTGGAATTTCTGGGTCAAAAAGCAGTTTAGATCTATGAAGAAATATCATACTGTTTGCCTCAGTCACTACATCAGTCTGCATTCCCACCAACAGTGTACTAAGGTTCCCTTTTCTCCACAGTCTCACCAGCACTTATTGTTTGTTGATTTGGTTATGATGGCTATTCTAACCAGTGTGAAGTGGTATCTCATCGTGGTTTTATTTTGCATCTCTCTGATGACTATTGATGCTGAACATTCTTTCATATATTTCTAGGCCCTCTCTATGTCCTCCTTGGAGAAGTGTCTGTTCAGGTTCTTTGCCTATTTTTTTAATTGGGTGTTTCTCTTCCTGGAGTGGAGTCCTCTGATTTTTTTATATGTTTTGGAAATCAAACACTTCTCCAAGGTATGATTGGCAAATATGTTTTCCCATATGGTTGGTTCTCTTTTAATTTCAATGCTGTTTTCTTTAGCTATGCAGAATCTTTTTATTTTGATGAAGTCCCATTTGTTTATTCTTTCCCTTATGTCCTTCACTCTAGAGGACATATTGTTGAAAACATTGCCTCATGGAATATCTTAGATTTTCCTGACAATGTTCTCCTCTAGGACTTTTATGGTATCATGATTTATATTTAAGTCATTATTCATCTTGAGTTTATTTTTGCATATGATGTAAGTCGATAGTCAAATTTCATTTTTTTTGCACGTAGCTGTCCAGATCTCCCAGCACCATTTGTTGAAGAAGCTATTTTTATTTCATTTTATGCTTCTGCCCCATTTGTTGAATATTAATTGACCATAGAGACTTGGGTGTATTCTAGCCTCTCTATTCTGTTCCTTTGATCTATATATTTGCTCTTATGTCAGGACTGAACTGTTTTGATTACAGTGGCCTTCAAATATAAGGTTTTAAAGGATTTTTAAAAATATATTTTATAGATTATGCTATAAAATTTGTTTCATTTCTCCCCCTATGTTTCTCTCTGCTCTGCACACACCCTCCCACTCACACACGCCCCTCCTTAGTTCATGTCCATGGATCATACATATAAGTTCTTTGGCATCTACATTTCCTATAGTATCCTTAATCTCACCCTATTTTCTACCTACCATTTATGCTACTTATTCCCTGAATCTTTTCGCCCATTCTTCCTCTCCCCTTCCCCACTGATAACCCTCCCTGTGATCTCCATTTCTGTCAATCTGTTCCTGTTGTAGTTGTTTGCTAAGTTCATTTTTATTTTTGTTTTAGTTTTTGTTTTATGTTCAGTCATTGATAGTTGTGAGTTTGTTGTCATTTAACTATTCATATTTTTGATTTTCTTCTTTTTCATAGATTAGTCCCTTTAATTTTTCATAAAATAAAGGCTTGGTGATGATGAAATCCTTTAATTGTAACTTATCTGGGAAGCACTTTATCTGCCCTTCCATTCTAAATGATAGCTTTGCTGGATAGAGTAATCTTGGATGTAGGTCCTTGCCTTTCCTGACTTCAAATACTTCTTTTCAGCCCTTTCTTGCCTGCAAGGTTTCTTTTGAGAAATCAGCTGACAGCCTTATGGGAACTCCTTTGTAGGTAACTGTTACTTCTTCCCTTGCTGCTTTTAAGATTCTTGCCTTATCTTTGATCTTGGCTAATGCAATTATGATGTGCCTTGCTGTGTGCTTCCTTGGTTCCAACTTGTTTGGGACTCTCTGAGCTTCCTGAACTTCCTGGAAGTCTATTTCCTTTGCCGGGTGAGGGAAGGTCTCCTTCATTATGTTTTCACATAAATTTTCAACTTCTTACTTTTCCTGTTCTCCTTCTGGCACCCCTATGATTTAGATGTTGGAACGTTTAAAGTTGCTCCAGATGTTCCTAAGCCTCTCTTCATTTTTTTTTTGAATTCTTGTTTCTTCATTCTGTTCCCATTGCATGTTTATTTATTCATTCTGTTCTAAATTCTTCATGTGAATCCGTTTCCTTTTCTTCACCATTGGTTCCCTGTATGTTTTTCTTTAGTTCATTTCATATAGCCTTCACTTCTTCCTTTATTTTGCAGTCTTAATCATTTCTGTGAGCATCCTGAATACCAGTGTTTTGAACTCTGCATCTGATAGATTGGCTATCTCCTTGTCAATTAGTTCCTTTTCTGGAGTTTCTATCTGTTTGTTCATTTTCTTTTAAATTTTATTTATTTATTTTTTGAGAAAGGGAGGGAGAAGCATCATTGTGTTTGTCTCCCATATGCCCCCTAATGGGGACCCTGCCAGCAACCTAGCTATGTGTCCTGACTGGGAATTTAACCAGTTAGCCTTTGTTTTCCAGGTAGGCACTCATTCCACTGAGCCACACCACCCAGGGCTGATCTGTTTTTTTTTTTCTTTGGACTATATTTCTTTGTCTCTGCATTTCTTTGTTACATTATAAGTGGTGGAGTGTCAGATATTCACCAGGGTGGGACAACCCTCTCTGATGTATTGTTGTACTGTATGTGGAGGATGGGTCAGAAAGGAAACAATGTCCTTTATCCAGCTCTTGTGTCACTTTCAGTCCCCAACTATCCACAAGTGCATTGGGCCCTTCTGTTGCTGATTCCTGGATGGGTGGCTTTGTGTACATTCTAGGATCCCATGGGTCCCTCTAACAAACTCTCCTGTGAGACTCAGAGATTCTCACATTACCACAACCCCCATAGATTTTTATAGCCAGAGGTCTTGAAGCTTTATTTCCTTGTGCCAGAACCCTGGCTTGCGTGGTGTGTGTTGCTCCCCAGTTGTTCCTACTGGTTTATCCACAAGTGAATGTGAGACCATCTGGTCCAATAGCTGCTGCCTTGTCCTGTGTCCTCTCCACCTCAGCTGCCTGTCTCTGCTCTTCCTACCAATCTGGATGAATGTTTTTACTTTATCTCCTTGGTTGTTGGATTTCCATACAGTTCTATTTTCTGGCAGTTCTGGTTGTTTTATGTTTTTAAATTTGTTGGTGTCCTTCTTCTGGTTGTGTGGAGAAGTAAAGTATATCTACCGATGCCTCTATCTTGGCTAGAAGTCCTATCTTTCATGTTTGTATTTGATGAATCACAGTTATTGATTTGTGAATAATGTAACAATCTTGTGTCCCTGGAAGAAATCCCACTTGATCATGGTGTTAATCTTTTTGGTATATTGCTGGATCTGGCTTGCTAATATTTTGTTGAGCATTTTAGCATCAGGGATATTGGCTTATAATTTTCTTCTTTGTTGGTATTTACCTTGTTTTGGAATTAGGATAATACTGGCCTTGTAGAAAGAGCTTGGAAATCTTCCCTCTTCTTGAATTTTTTGGAATAGTTTGAGGAGGAGTGGCAATAGTTCTTTGAATGATTGGTAAAATTTGCCTGTGTAGCCATGTCGTTCAGGACTTTTGTTTGCTGGGAGGTTTTTGATTACTGCTTAGATTTCATTCATTGTTATTGTTCTATTCAGGTTTTCTGCTTCTTCTTGATTCAGTTTTGGGAGTTTGTATGTTTCTAGAAATCTGCCCATTTCACCCACGTTGACCAATTTCTTGACATATAGCTGTTCACAGTAATTTCTTATAATACCTGGTATTTCTGTGATATCAGTTGTTATTTCATCTCTCTCATTTCAGATTTTTTTTTGATGTCTTCTCTTCTTTTTTGATGAGCCTGGTTAAAAGTGTGTCAGTCTTGTTTATCTTTTCGAGGAAACAGCTCCTGGTTTCATTGATCTTCTGTATTTTTTTTTTAGTTTGTATGTAATTGATTTCTATGATGATCTTCATTATTTCTGTTCTTATACTTGTTCTGGGCTTTATTGATTGATTTTCTAGTTATTTTAAGTATAGTGTTACATCAATATTGAGAATTGACAACATCATTGCCTTGCTTTTTGAAGTAGGCCTGTAATGCTATGAATTTCCCTTTCAGGGCTGCTTTTGATGATTTGAGTTGTTGTATGTTTATTTTCATTTGTTACCAGGAATTTTTTTATCTACTCCTTGATTTCATTGGTTACCAATTCATTTTTTAATAGCATGTTATTTATCCTCCAAGTATTTGAATGTGGATACTGTAATCCTGTCCTCTAATTCACTGACTCATTCTTCTGTTTCATCTAAGCTACTGTTGATTCCTTCAAGTGAATTCTTCTTTAGATATTGTAATTTCCTTTTCTGACTGATTCTTCTTTATGGTTTCTATATCCTATTTTATTAAAAAAATTATTGGCTGGCCTCCATGGTTTCCTGGGACCTGGCTTGATGGCACAGGACCTGTCTGCTAGGCACTGAAGAACCCTCAGCACTATCTTGATATAGTACCTCTGATGAAACAATGACCAGATGGTCATGAGTTACTACCACACATAACAAAAGACTCTTGCTTTCAACATCATGAAAGGATATGAAGAAGGGGTCATTGAGGAAAAAAAGCCAAAACCTACCAAAGAGTAAACAACTTGAAGCCAATAGGCTGTCCCTCAAAAATGATGCACCCCAAGCAAAACACAAAAAGAACAAAAGGAAAAAGGAGTACTTAAATTAAAATGTGAATGGATTCATGGAATACCTAAGACAAAACTCCCAGGTAGCTCAAATGGGGAGATAATAGCAACAAACCATCAGGAAGTAAAGGAAGAAATTACAGTTGCTTTAAAGAAAGTCAAAGGGGAGGAAGATGATTAAAAAGACAAACAGCAAAGAAAAATGCAATGGTATGTTTTCATTGTAGAAAATCTGGCCATGGGATTGCAGATTGCCTAGCCACCCTTGAGAATCAAGATATGGGCATTGTAATATGTTATCAATGTGGATCTACAGAGCACAAAATAACCAAGTGCAAGGCTAAAGTAGGCCCAGCTATTGGTGAATTTCCTTTTGCAAAATGCTTTTTTGTGGGGCAATGGGGCACTTGTCTAGATTTTGTACCAGTAATCCCAAAGGAGTCTATGCTGATAGGGTTGCTATGGACTTTGTGGCTCTGTGGAACATTTTAAGAAAGATTGCCCTCAAAGTCAGAATTCAGATTGAATTGTTACAGTTGGTCTCTTGGCAAAGGAAATAAGTGCGGACTATGAAGAAATTTTGGATGTGCCTAAACCACAGAAACCCTAAACAGAGATTCCTAAAGTTGTTACTTTTAAATAATGATTTGTACTATCATAAATTACCACCTCATTACATTCTGAACTGGGCCTTCTTCACAAGTTGGAGCTGGGCTCCCATGGAGAGGCCTGTGCTGTAGTATGATCTGGGTGTTCAAATAGTTTCCTGAATTCTGTCTATTAAGGAATACAGAGAAAATCACTGAAGAAAAGCATACAATGTTTAAATTGGATTCTCTAAAAGAACTGTTTTGACAGATAGAATTTAGGGGTATGTAAGTGGTTACATAGCTAATTGTAACAATTATCTTTTCCTTAAAAACAAAATTATGCATTCACATGAACCACCCCTAAATAAAGGGTAACTGCTCTGCATTTGGAAATGAATTTTTAGTTATATTGTTTTTAGGTTCAAAGTATCAGTTTATTTTAATTTGCTACAAAATCTGCTGTATTTTTACAATATTTAATAAAAAACTTATTTGAAAAAAGTTTATTGTATTTTTCCATTACCATTTAATCCCCTTATTCCTTTTTGCTCAATCCCTCCAACCCCTTTCTTCCTCACTCCCAAATAGTTGTCATCCTGCTCTCTACAAGTCTGTCTCTATTTTGCTTGTTAGTTCAGTTTGTTTATTAATTTCCACATATAAGTGAGATATTATGGTATTTGTCTTTCTCTGACTGGCTTATTTCAGTTAGCATGTTTTCCAGGTCTATCCATTCTGTCACAAGGGGTAAAATTTTCTTTTTTATGGCTGAGTTGTATTCCACCATGTATGTGACAAGGTCTGTCCAGAAAGTATGTCACAAGGTCTGTCCAGCCATGTACTATGAAAATTAGAGACATTTATTAAATAAGATACAAGACACATTGCACATAGGACAATGACACCTCAGTCCCCTTCAAAGTAGGTACCTTGGGACCTTATGCCCTTCTAATCACCATCAGCTACATGTTGTATTTTCCTTCATTTCATTGACAGACTGAAATCTCTTCCCTTTCAAAGGTGATTATAGTTTTTGGGAATACCCAGAAGTCACAGGGTACCTAATCTGGGCTGTATAGGAAGGCTGAGTCACCTGGGTAATATGTTGTTTTTCCAAAAAAACTCTACATGAAACTTGGTGCATGAGCAGGCACATTGTTGTGATGAAACTGTCAATCACCAGTTGCCCATAGCTGTAGCCTTCTGAATCATCCAAATAGTTTCTGCAGAAGGTTAAAGCTTAACAAAATTTAATGCAGATTTGTTGCTCTACTCACTCAATCATTTTGAAAGTGATGACCACACAGTACTCGTGCTCACTCAACAGCATCTAGTATAGTGAAGTTGCCATTGTTCATGCATGCACATTCCAGCTCACTCTCTTTGGCTTCCAGGTTATATTAATGTTTTGCCAACCATTCTCATTATATTAACAGTAGGTTGACTTTTTCCAGACCGATCTTACTATATGTCCCATAGTTGTTTTATCCACTCATCTATTGATGCATACTTGGGATGCTTCCATACCTTGGCAGTTGCTTTTTTATATCCTTTTTAATGCTCACTATCTCTTTTTAAAGTTCTCACTGAGATCATCTGTTCTTCCCCTATGGTCTTTGAGCATCCTTATAACCATTATTTTAAACTCTGCATCTGGTATTTGTGTTTCTTCCATTTCATCTATATCTTTTCATTGTTTTTGTGGAGATGTGTGTTGTTCTTTTGCTTGGGACACTTTTCTTTGTCACTCATTTGATCTCTGTGTGTTGGGTAGGTGTGCTATGTCTCCTGAACATACTTTGCTTGTTTTATGATAAAGATGTCTTGCAGGGGTAAGTTGTCCAATCTTTCAGAATACCTGGACTCTGTGGTCCAGGAGTATTTCTGATGGGTTCTGTGACCCCCTCATTGTAGTTTCATCTTAAATGTTGGTGGTTCTTTTGTGGATAGAATTATTCCTCAGTCTGGGCAACTGTAAGGGTAAACCTTAACCTCCTGGCATGGGATTCTGTGTAGTTGTTGCCACTTGATGCATCATTTCTGGTAGGTCTGGACCCAGCAAGAATACTCCTTTGTGTATACTGATTGTGTGTCTACTTGGTTTGAACTTTGGTGTGGGATGAAGCTTACCACTGGTTTTATTGTTTCTGGGTCCAGTTGGTGGGGTTCAGTAAAAGGTTGCTTTCAGATAATATGTGAAGCCAGCTCTAGGTTATCTCTCTGCAGCTACCAGGCAGTTCACTGCTTGTATCCATGTTTACTAGAACTACTTGTACATGTGAGGGGCCAATCTGTGTAAAATGGACAACTCTTTCCTGATTGGAGCTGGTGGTAGCTGTGTTAAGGAGCTGAGGCTATTGGAGGCCAGCCTCCTCCTTTGGCCTGTTTGCCCTTTCCTGGGATTGCCTGATTTTTCTCCACAACCTCCTGCTGAGGGTCTAATCTAATACCAGCTCTGTTGAGATAGGAATAGCAGGTTTCCACTTTGTTGGTCCTGTAGTCTGTAAGGCACCAAGTGAGGGAAGAGTAGCCCCAACTCAAAGCCAACCCCTCAGTCTTTGCCAGAGCCTCTGGCACTTGCTTCTTTAGAGGGGTTCAGTGCTGATTCAGGATTGGTACATTGAACTTTCCTTTTGCAGAAGTGGGCTCAGCAGCTCTGAACTTCAAGGAATAGATAGAAAGAACATCCCATTGGGGTTGGGGCAAGATCAGACCACAGGTGGGGGCTAAATTCTCTTTCTCATTCCAAGACTTCAGTAGCAGGCTAAGCTCTCTGTCCTGTTCCCAGAAGACATCCTTCAAATGTCTTACACTTTGAAAGTCCTTTTTTGGAGTTTTTCTTTCTTCTCCCTGTGGCACTGCACTCAGCAGGGAAATCTTGGATTTGGAAAGCTGACATGCCTTCTTTCCCCTTTGGGGGTGTTTCCTGCAACCCTACAAGAAGAGGATGGACACTTCCCAGGTTTTTGTAGGCTGTGAGTGCATTTGCCACACTGCAAAGTATCCCAGGTACTCAACTCTCACCCTTCTAACTTCCAGCCCACAGCCTTTGTAGGAGACACAGTCCAGAACTCTCTGCTTCATGCAGCCCCTGGTTTGCTTACAAACTGAGCTGAGTAGGGCTCCCCAAACTCCTGATTGCAAAAATATCTTATCTCTATGCCCAGCTGGTTTTATTGGGAAAAGATCCAGAAATCCAACATGGCTTGGCATGGCTGAGAAAAGTTCAGAATGGTCCCCAAATCCCCACAATTGTCCTGTGTTGCTAGGTTCCTCACTGTAGCTGCAGCAGCTCACAAATTGGAGTGGGGGCGGGGGCGGGCAGGGCACTGCCCATACACTTGAGAGTGGGGAAATCAGTTCTCTTTCCCAATCTACTGAGCACGTTCTTTGTTTTGGTTTCCTCCTTGGGCCTTGCTTGCAGTCAGAAATCTCTATTACACCACTACTGGTTGCCACGCTCAGAAATCCTGTTGTTTCAGTATGGTTTCTTTCTTAGTCTGAGTTGTATAGTTAACACTCTCACCTGGTGCCCCAACCATAGAGGCAGTTCATGATGAATTTGTGATCTCTTATTTTCACAAGAGTGGTGGAACTCACTATATCCCACTGCCCGAGACCCTACAGACTCCCCTTCCCTCTCTATTTCTGTGAATATTTTTATAACCCCACAGTTCAAAGGGAAGGGAGCCCCATTGCTGTTATTTCAATCTGGCCTTTTTGCTAGAGGAACAGCTGAGCACTGGGTATTCACCTGACCACATTTCAGTTCCTTTAAATAAGTCTCTATGCAGTACGTACACTGCAGTACTGATTCACTGTCTGCTTCTCTGCCTATAAAACCACCCCAAGGAGTGAAAAGTCTCTCAAAGTCATGGCTGGCTGAAGCCTATAGGTGCCTCTGATAGACCCAGGTGCTGCCATCTAGTCCCTTCAGCAGTCTGAGCCCCTATCCTGAGCTCTCCAAGTTGGTGCCTCAACAACAGAAACTGATTGCTGGGAGTGTGCAGCCTGGGTTTCACAATCACAGTGTATCTATCCCTCCACATTTTGTTGATTACAGTTAGGGATCCTAGTGTGCAACTAAGTCCCCTTGCTCTAAGGTAGAAGGGAGCTCCAAAGCTATGATTTTTGTCTGGTCTCTCAACTGTAAGAGGAGCCACACACATGGTATTTCCCCTTTCATTTATGAAATTGCCTTACCAGATGATGTGAGGCATCTTCTGCACTCCTTGGCTTCAAAACTTCATATCAGCTAAGATTCCAATGATTGTTCAGGTTGATTGTTTGAAGTTCAGCTGAAAATCCAGGTTGGGGAAAGGAGCAAGTGGATTCAGCTTCTACCTACTTAGCTGCCATCCTCAGTACCCTAAAATGTCTTTTCTTAATTGAACTTTTTATTTTGACATAATTGTGTTATCTCAAAGTGTAGTTTCACATCCAATTATAAAAGATATTATGTACACTTTACCCAGTTGTCCCCAATGTTACAATATTTCCAAACTATATAACATTATAACCAGGAAATTAATATTGATATAAACAAAACCAAAAATATTTCCATAGCCACAAGTTTCTTCATGTTGCCTTTTATAGTGACACCAACCTCTTTTCTGCCCATTCTCCCTCATTAATGCCTGGCAAACATGAATTGTTTTTCATTTCTGTAATTTCATCATTTCCAAAATCTTAATGGAATCATGTAGCATGTAACCTTTAAAGACTGAATTTTCTTTTTTCACTTAGCTTAGTTTGGTATTTGGGTAATACTAATTCATAAAATGAATTGGAGGATGCTCTTTTCTCTTATATTTTATGGAAGAGGTGGTATAAAATTACCATTGATTCATCTTTAAATACTTGGTAGAATTCTCCAATGAAATGATATGGGCCTAAAGATTTTTTGGGGGAGTGTGCTAAAATTATGAGTTAAATTTTTTTAATATCTATAGGGTTAATCAAATGATCTGTTTCATATTGAGTGAGTTGTAGTAGTTTGTGCTTTTTTGATGAATTGGTCCATTGAATGTAAATTGTCAAATTTATGTATATACAGTTGTTTATAGCATTCTCCTTGATGTTAGCATAGCAGTGTCTCTAGAAATATCCCCCATTTCATTTCAGATATTGAGAATTTGTGCCTTCTCTTTTTCTTTTTTAATCTTGACAGAATTATCAATTGTGTTGATCTTTTCAAAGAACCAGCTTTTTGTTACATTGATTTTCTTCATCGTCGGTCTGTTTTCATTTTCTTTTCTACATTTTATGAATTCTTTTATTGTTGTTCAAGTACAGTTGTCTTCATTTTCCCCTACCACTCCCACCACTCCAGCCATTCCCACACCCCACCCTTGATCCTACAACTCTTTGGTTTAGCCCATGCTGCCTTTGTACATGTTCTTGAAAATTCTTCCCCCTTTACTCTCCATTATCACTTTCTACCTCCCCTCTGGCTATTGTCAGTTTGTTCTTAATTTCAATGTCTCTGGTAATATTTTGCTTGCTTGTTTGTTTTGTTTTTTAAGTTCCACTTATAAGAGAGATCATATGGTATTTGTCTTTCACCATCTGGCTTATTTCATTTAGCATAACATTCTCTAGTTCCATCTATATTGTTGCAAAGGGTAGGAGCTTCTTCCTTTCTGCTGAATAGTATTTCACTGTGTAAATAAACCATAGTTTTTGGATCCATTCATTTCCTAAGGGCAGTTAGGTTGCTTCCAGCACTTGGCTATTATAAATTGGGCTGCTATGCACATTGGGGTCCATAGGTTCTTTTGGATTGATGTTTCAGGGTTCTTAGGATATAATCCTAGCAGTGGAATTGCTGGGTCAAAAGGCAGTTCCATTTTTAGTTTTCTGAGGAAATTCCATACTGTTTTCCATAGTGGCTATACCAGTCTGTATTCTTACAAACAGTGCACTAGGGTTCCCTTTTCTTCATATCCTGTCCAACACTTGTCCTTTGTGGCTTTGTTTGTAATGACCATTCTGACTGGTGTGAAGTGGTACCTTATTATGGTTTTAATTTGCACCTCTCTGATGACTAGCGATGCTGAGCATCTTTTCATATGTCTCTGGATCCTGTGTATGTCTTTCTTGGACAAGCATCTGTTTAAGTTTTTTGCCCATTTTTAAAATTGGATTGTTTGTATTCCTAGAGTGGAGCTGTGTGAGTTCTTTATATATTTTGCAGATCAGACCTTGTCTGAGGTATCATTGGCAAATATGTTTTCCCATGAATTTGGTTCTCTTTTCATTTTAATGATGTTTTCTTTAGCCATGCAGAAGTTTTTTAATTTGATGAGGTCCCATTTGTTTATTCTTTCCTTCATGTCCCTTGTTCTAGGGGACATATCAGTGAAGAAGTTGCTGCATGTAATATTGAAATTTTCCTGCCTATGTTCTCCTGATGGAGTTTTATTGTGTTTACATTTGAGTCTTTTATCCACCTTGAATTTATTTTTGTATATCGTGTAAGTTGGTGATCAAGTTTAATTTTTTTGCATATAGCTGTCCAGATCTCCTAGTGCCATTCAGTGAAGAGGCTATTTTTACTCCATTTTACACTTCTGCCCCTTTGTTGAATATTAATTGACCATAGAGACTTGGGTTTATTTCTGGGCTCTGTATTCTGTTCCAATGGTCTATGTGTCTGTTCTTATGCCAGTACTAGGCTGTTTTGATTATAGTGGCCTTGTAATACCATTTGGTATCAGGTATTGTGATCCCTCCTACTTTGCTCTTCTTTCTCAAAATTGCTGCAGCTATTTGGGGTCATTTATAATTCCATCTAAATTTTTGAAATGTTTGTTCTATATCTGTGAAATATCCCATTGGTACTTTAATAGGGATTGTGTTGAATCTATAAATTACTTTGGGTGTATGGACATTTTGATGATGTTATTTTTTCCAATCCATGAACATGGCATATGCTTCCATTTGTTTGTGTCTTCCTTAATTTTTTTCTTCAGCATTGTATAGTTTCCTGAGTACAGGTCTTTTACGTGCTTGGTTAGGTTTTCTCCCAGGTATTTTATTTTTCTTGTTGCTATATCAAATAGGGTTTCCCCCCTGATTTCTGTTTCTGATATTTCACTGTTGGTGTACGAAAATGCCTTTGATTTCTTAATGCTGATTTTGTATCCCATTGTTTTGACAAATTTACTTATTAGGTGGAATAGTTTTTTGGTAGAGTCTATAGGACCTTCTATGTAAACTATCATGTGATCTGCAAACAATGACAGTTTTGCTTTCTCCTTTCCAATTTGGATGTGTTTTATTTCTTTTTCTTGTCTCATTGCTGTGGTTAGGACTTCCAATACTATGTTGAATAAAAATGGTGAAAGCAGACATTTTGTCTTCATTCTGATCTTAGTGGGAAAACTTTACTTTTTGCCCATTGAGTATGATGTTGGCTATCGATCTCTTGTATATGGCCTTTATTAGTTGAGGAATGGTCTGTCCATTCCCACTTTGCTGAGTGTTTTTATCATAAATGGGTGCTGTACCTTGCCAAATGCTTTTTTGGCATCTACTGCTATGATCACATAGTTTTTGTCTTTCATTTTATTTTTGTGTTGTATTACATTTGTTGATTTGCAAATATTGTACCATTCTTGCCTCCCTGGGATGAATCCCACTTGATCATGGTGTATGATCTTTTTAATGTATTGCTGGCTACAGTTTGCCAATATTTTGTTGAGGATTTAACTGTCTATGTTAATCAGTGATATTGGTCTGTAGTTTTCTTTCTTTGTTGTGTTTTTTATCTGGATTTGGGATTAGGATAATGCTGACTTCATAAAAAGCATTTGGGAGTTTTCCATCTTTTTAGAGTTTTTGGAATAATCTGTGAAGAATAGGGGTTAGCTCTTCCTTAGATGTTTTGTAAAATTCTTCTGTGAGACTCTCTGGTCCAAGGCTTTAGTGCACTGGGAATTTTTGGATTACTGCTTCAATTTCTTTTGTTATTATTGGTTTGTTCAGGCTTTCTGCTTTTCCTTCATTCAGTTTTGGAAGATTATATTTTTCTAGAAATCTGTTCATTTCACTGAGGTTCAAATTTCTATCCAGAAAATTTTTGATTTCTTCCTTGACCCCATTCTTAACTTATTCATTGTTTAATAACATGCAATTCAGTCTCCATGGATTTGAGTGTTTTTGAGTTTTTTCCTTGAGGTTGTTTTCTAGTTTCAGTCCCTTGTGGTTGGAGAGGATGTTTGAGATGATTTCAACTTTCTTCAATTTGATGAAGCTTGATTTGTGACTTATCATGTGGTGTATCTTTGAAAATGTTTCATTTGCATTTGACAAGAATGTATATTTTGCTTCTTTGGTAGTAAAGGTTCTATATATCAGTTAAATCCATTTGATCTAGGGCATTGTTCAATGCTCCAATATCTTTGCTATTATTTTGTTTGGAAGATCTATCCATTTTTTGACAGTGGGGTGTTAAAATCCCCTACTATAATTTTGTTACTGTCCATATTTTTGTTGAAATCCTCTAAGATTTTCTTTATGTATTTGGGTACTCCTATGTTGGGTTCATATATATTTATAATGTTTATATCTTATTGATGGATTCTTCCCTTGAGAATTATTATGTATCCTACTGGAGGTCGTTTTTTCTAAAAAAATAAGAGCTTTTGTTTTTAAAGATGTTTTACATATAATTTTAGAGAGGGGAAGTGAAGAAGAAAGAGAGGGAGAGAAACATCACTGTGTGTTTGCCTCTGGCACATCCCCTACTGGGGACCTGGCCTGCAACACGGGCATGTGCCCTGAGTGGGAATTGAACTAGCAACCCTTTGGTTCACAGCCCACACTCAATCCAGTGAGCTACACCAACCAGGGCTCTGTGGTTCTTTTTATGGCCCTTTTTTTGAAGTCTGGTCTGTCTGATATGCATATTCCTACCAATGCTTTTTTTAACCTGTACATTTCCTTGGAATTTTTTTTTCTAACCCTTCACATTCAGTTTGTGCAGGTCTTTTCTTCTGAGGTTGGTCTCTTTTAGGCAGCATATGTGTGGGTGATATTTTTTTAAATTTTATTTTAATCATTGTTCAAGTACAGTTTTCTCCCTTTTACTACCATTCCAGCCCACCCACCCAAACCTCCCCACTTCCCTCCCATTACCACCCTCCCCCTAGCTTTTGTCCATGTGTCCTTTAAATTTGTTCCTGTAAACCCTTCCCATTCTCCCCTGAAATTCCTTTTTCTCTCCCCTCTGGTCACTGTCGGTCTGTTCTCTATTTCAGTGTCTTTGGTTGTATTTTGCTTGTTTCTTTGTTTTGCTGTTTAGGTTCCTGTTAAAGGTGAGATCATATGGTATTTGTCTTTCACTGCCTGGCTTGTTTTGCTTAGCATAATGCTTTCCAGCTCCATCCATTCTGTTACAAAGGGTAGGAGCTCCTTCTTTCTTTCTGCTGCATAGAATTCCATTCTGTAAATGTGCCATAGTTTTTTGATCCATTCATTTACTGATGGGCATCTAGGTTGCTTCCAGTACCTAGCTATTGTAAATTGTGCTGCTATGAACATCGGGGTGCAAAGGTTCTTTTGTATTGGTGTTTTAGTGTTCTTAGAATATAGTTCCAGCAGTGGAATTGCAGGGTCAAAAGGCAAATCTATTTTTAGTTTTCTGAGGAAGTTCCATACTGTTTTCCATAGTGGTTGTACCAGTCTGCAGTCCCACCAACAGTGCACTAGGGTCCCCTTTTGTCCACAACCTCTCCAACACTTGTTGTTTGTTGCTTTGTTTATGATGGCCATTCTGACTGGTGTGAAGTGGTATCTCATTGTGGTTTTAATTTGCATCTCTCTGATAGCTAGCGATATTGAACATCGTTTCATGTGTCTTTGGATCTTCTGTATGTCCTCCTTGGAGAAGTGTCTGTTCAAGTCCTTTGCCCATTTTTTAATTGGGTTACTTGTCTTCTTAGAGTGCAGTTGTGTAAGTTCTTTATATATTTTGGAGGTTGAACCCTTGTCTGAGGTATCATTGGCAAATATGTTTTCCCATACAGTTGGTTCTGTTTTTATTTTGATACTGTTTTCTTTAGCTGTGCAAAAGCTTATTATTTTGAAGAGGTCCCATTTGTTTATTCTTTCCTTTATGTCCCTTGCTCTAGGAGAAATGTCAATAAAAAAGTTTCTGCGTGAAATATCTGAGATTTTCCTACCTACATTCTCTTCTAGGACTTTAACGGTGTCATGGTTTATATTTAAGTCTTTTATCCACCTTGAATTTATTTTTGTTTAAGATGCAAGTTGGTGCTCGAGTTTCATTTTTTTGCACGTGGCTGTCCAGTTCTCCCAACACCATTTGTTGAGGAGGCTGTTATTATTCCATTTTATATTGCTGCTTCCTTTGTCAAATATTAATTCACCATAGAGACTTGGGTTTATTTCTGGGCTCTCTGTTCTATTCCAGTGGTCCATGTGCCTGTTTTTATGCCAGTACCAGGCTGTTTTGATTACAGTGGCCTTGTAGTATAGTTTAGTGTCAGGTATTGTGATCCCTCCTACTTTACTCTTTTTTCTCAAATTGCAGCAGCTATTCGGGGTCATTTATGGTTCCATATAAATTTTTGAAGTGTTTGTTCCATGTCTGTGAAATAAGTCATTGATACTTTAATAGGTATTGCATTGAATGTGTAAATTGCTTTTGGTAGTATGGACATTTTGATGATATTAATTCTTCCAATCAATTGAACATGGTATATGTTTCCATTTGTTTGTCTTCCTTGATTTCTCTCCTCAGTGTTATGTAGTTTTCTGAATACAAGTCTTTTACCTCTTTGGTTAGGTTAATTCCTAAGTATTTTATTTTTCTTTTTGCTATTTCAAATGGGATTTTTTTTCTTGATTTCTGCTTCTGCTGTTTCATTGTTGGTGTACAGAAATGCCTTTGATTTCTGGATATTGACTTTGTATCCCGCTGTTTTGCCAAATTCATTTATTAGGTTGAGCAGTTTTTTTGGTGGAGTCTATAGGATTTTCTATGTACACTATCATGTCATCTGCAAACAGTGACAGTTTTGTTTCCTCCTTTCCGATTTGGATGCCTTTTATTTCTTTTTCTTGTCTGATCACTGTGACTAAAACTTCCAGTACTTTATTGAATAGAAGTGGTGAAAGTGGACAGCCGTGTCTTGTTCCTGATCTTAATGGAAAAGATTTTAATTTTGGCCATTGAGAATGATGTTGGCTGTAGGTCTCTCATATATGGCCTTTATTATGTTGAGGAATACTCCCTCTATTCCCACTTTGCCGAGTGTTTTTATCATGGATGGGTGCTGTACCTTATCAAATGCTTTTTCTGCATCTATTGCTATGATCATGTGGTTTTTGTCTTTGCTTTTGTTTATGTGAAGTATTACATTTACTGACTTGCGAATATTGAACTATCCTTGCATCCCTGGAATGAATCCCACTTGGTCATGGTGTATAATCTTTTTAATGTACTGTTGGATGCAATTTGCCAGTATTTTATTGAGGATTTTAGCGTCAATGTTCATCAGCGATATTGGCCTGAAATTTTCTTTCTTTGTTGTGTCTTTATTTGGTTTTGGAATTAGGATGATGTTGGCCTCATAAAAAGAGTTTGGGAGTCTTCCATCTTTTTGGATTTTTTTTGAAATAATCTCTGAAGCATAGGGGTTAGTTCTTCGTTAAATGCTTTGTAGAATTCTCCTGTGAAACCATCTGGTCCCGGGCTTTTGTGTGTTGGGAGTTTTTTGATTATTTCTTCAATTTCATTTGCTGTTATTGGTTTGTTCAGGCTTTCTGCTTCTTTTCCATTGAGTTTTGGAAGACCATATTTTTCTAGAAATTTGTCCATTTCATCTAGGTTTTCAAATTTCTTGGCAAACAGTTCTTCATAGTAATTTCTTACAATCCTTTGTATTTCTGTGGTATCTGTTGTAATCTCTCCTCTTTCATTTCTGATTGTGTTTATTTGGGTCTTCTCTCTTTTTTTCTTGATGAGTCTGCTTAAAGGCTTGTCGATTTTGTTTATCTTTTCAAAGAACCAGCTCTTGGATTCATTGATCCTTAGAATTTTGCTCCTAGTCTCTAAGTCATTTAATTCTGCTCTGATCTTGGTTATTTCCTTCCTTCTGCTTGCTCTGGGCTGTCTTTGTTGTTGTTCCTCAAGTTCTTGTAGACATAAGGTTAGGTTGTTTGTTTGAAATGTTTCCAACTTTTTTAGGTGGGCCTGTATGGCTATGAACTTCCCTCTCAGGACTGCCTTGGCTGTGTCCCATAAGTTTTGGGTTGTTGTGAGTGTGTTTTCATTTGTTTCCAGAAACTTTTTGATTTCTTCCTAATGTCATTCTTGACCCATTCGTTGTTTAATAGCATGCTATTTAATCTCCATGATTTTGAGTGTTTTGGGTTTTCCTTGGGGTTGGTTTCTAGCTTCAGTCCCTTATGGTCCAAGAAAATGCTTGGTATGATTTCAATTTTTTTGTAATTGTTGAGGCTTGTTTTGTGACCTATCATGTGGTCAATCTTTGAAAATGTCTCATGTACATTTGAAAAGAATGTTTATTTAGCTTCTTTGGGATGGATGGTTCTGTATATATCAGTAAAGCCCATTTCATCTAGGTTATTGTTCAATGCCACAATATCTTTGTTGATATTTTGTTTGGAAGATCTGTCCATTTCTGATAGTGGGGTGTTAAAATCCCGCACAATAATTGTGTTGCTGTCCATATCTTTCTTGAAGTCCTCTACAATTTTCTTTATGTATTTGGCTGCTCCTATGTTGGGTGCATATATATTTACAATATTTATGTCTTCTTGGTGGATTCTTCCCTTGAGTATTATGAAATGACCTTCTGGGTCTCTCTTTATGGTTCTTTTTTGGAAGTCTATTTTGTCAGATATGAGTTTTGCTACCCTGGCTTTTTTTTTCTTTCCATTTGCTTGGAAAATTTGTTTCCAGCCCTTCACTTTCAGCCTGTGTCGGTCTTTTATCCTGAGGTGGGTCTCTTGTAGGCAGCATATGTTGGGTCATGTTTTCTTGTCCAATTAGCTATTCTACACCTTTTGATTGGAGCATTTAATCCACTTATGTTTAAGGTTATTATTGTAGGTACTTATTCATTGCCTTTTATATATGTGTGTTCCTCTCTCACTCTCTCTTTTCCTTTCTTTCCTTAAATCAGTCCCTTTAGCATCTCTTGCTGATCTGGTTTGGTGGAGGTGTATTCTTTTAGACTTCTCTTGTCTGAGAAGCTTCTTATTTGGCCTTCTATCTTGATTGAGAGCCTTGCTGGGTAAAGTAGCCTTGGTTGCAGACCTCTGGTTCTCATTAATTGGAATATTTCTTGCCGTTCTCTTCTGGCTTGGAACGTTTCCATTGAGAAGTCAGCTGTTAGCCTTATTGAGGCTCCCTTGTATCTTACTTCCTGTTTTTCCCTTGCTGCCTTTAATATTCTCTCTTTGTCTGGAAATTTTGCCATTTTAATTATGATGTGTCTTGAGGTGAGTATCTTTGGGTTCCTCTTGATTGGGAATCTCTGTGTTTCCTGGATTCATGTGACTTTTTCTCTCATCAAATTAGGGATGTTTTCCCTCATTACTTTTTCAAATAGTTTTTTATCCCTTGCTCTTCTTCTCCTTCTGGTATCCCTATTATAATGATATTATTACATTTCATATTTTCTTGCATTTGTCTTAATCCCTCTTCATTCTTTCTGAGCCTCTTTTCCTTTTCTTGCTCTTTCTGGGTGTTTTCTTCTACTGTGTCCTCTTGCTCACTGGTCCGATCTTCTGCTTCATCAATCCTGCTTTTCATTCCTTCTACTGTGTTCTTCAGTTTTAAAATTGTATTCTTTATTTCCTCTTGGCCTTTGTTGAGAGTTTATATTTCCTTTTTCATGCTGATGTAGTTTTCAGTGAATTCATTGTAGCTTCCCTGTAGTTTCTGGTAGCTCATTGTGAGCTCATTGAGCTTCCTGATGATCATTGCTTTGAACTTAATATCTGATAGTTGAATTGCCTCTATTTCATTTAGCATTCTTTCTGAGGCTTCCTCCTTTCTTTTCATTTGGTGGTTGTTTGTTTGTCTTCCCATTGTTTGTGAGACTCTTCTTGTTAGCCTCAGCTTCTTAAATTTATCTGTTCTGGCTCCCTGGGTTTGTGGTGTGAACTTCTGTAGTAGAATAGCAGCGAGTTTTAGTGGTGCAGTTTCCTTGATCTCCCAAGCTCACTGGTCTTGGGTTGTCATTGAAGTTGCCTTTTTGTTTGCCTTTGGGTTTTGATTGGTGTTGAGTCTTTCTTTGGTGGTTCTTTCCCACCGGCTGGTTAAGTGAGGGTCACTGTCCACCACCTCCTGTATTTTGTTATGCTGGTGAGGGCATGTTGTGTTGAAGCTGGTTCTTCCATGTGTATAAGGTTTAAAGAATTCTCTCTTTCTCTTGTTCAGTTGTTTGCATTGGGTACTGTCTCAACTGTTCAGTTGTATTTCCACATAGGTCCTGGATTGAGGTTTGGTGGTTACTACTCCCTCCTTCACCTTCTTCTGTTGTTATCTGTTATTGGTTCCTTTGTTGTTGGGTTTCCTCTTCCAGTGGGTATCCTGGTGTTCACCACCTCCACCTATTCTTTTTTGTCATCAGTTGGAGGGGGAAGGCAAAATGGTTTAAGACAGCAACAGAGAATTCTATGATATTTACAGTAGTAGAAAGTAGGGAAGTGATAGGAGATCCTTTGACTATTTATAGTGTTAACCATGATCTTCCACCCAGCTAGCTGATTTTTAGAAATGATGGAAAGAAGTTAAGACTCTTGTTGGGGAAGGAAGGATTGTGAGTTGGATGTATAAAGCAGGGAGGTTGTGGGAAGTCAGATTCTGAGGTAAGGTGAGAGTAAAGGATGGTAAATAGGTGTAGTGTGTGAGAGAATAGAGTTAACCACTACAGTAACAGAATTCAGGAAACTTTGAAATGGGCTTAGATCTGCGGGGGGTGGGGGGGGATGTCCTGAAGTAATTACAATTGCATGGAACAACAGTTATTTACAATAATATTAGGGCAACAATCATATGACTGAATCTATGAGATCTAGGTAACAAGAATAGGGAGTACAGAACCTCGAGTAGTGTGTTAATAAGACACAGGTGAGTTAAAGGACAGTAGATTAGCAATACACTATGGAAAGAGATATGGGAAAGATGACAGGTCATGCAATATATCCAGCCTAGCAAAGCAGCCTATACAAAAAGAAGAGGGATACAAAAATACTATTAAAAAAAGATGTAGGAATACTGGAAAAATAATAATAATACAAATATGCAATAACTTGCAGGTTCTCTCTAATAGCAGAGTGAAATTTATCTCACTGTTCCAGCTGTTGTAATGCCTCTTCTTTGGGTTCAACTTTGGTCTTTTCACAGATCCAGGATTTTGTCTCACTTGTAGGTATTTAGAAAACATTAAAAAAAGTAAAAATAGAAAAGGCAGATGAATGAAGGAAGAAGAGATAAAATTGGAGGGAAGGAAGGAGGTAGGAATAAAACAAGAAATCAGGAAAGAGAGGAAAAACAAATCAAAAGAGAATAAAAACAATAAAAATTAAAAAGTTAAAAATTGTTTAAAAAATAGAATCAAATTAAAAAGTCTCTTGATTTCAAAGTGGCCAAACCAGTTTTTCTGCTCTTGCTGGATGGGGCAGGCTGAGGGGTGATTGATATGGCTTTTCTTCCTAGTCCAGCGGAGCTCGCACTGGCTCCCTCACTGTCTGGAAAGCTAATGTGGCTCCTCAGCCTTGCACCATGGGTGTGGGAATCAGGTCTTTCCCCAGGGTTACTGCTGTGGACTGGGGTGCAGGGATGCTCTCCCTGCACGTGTACCCATGCACCCATGACTAGGTGGAAGGGAGGCTGGAGTGACTGATCATTTTAGGAGAATTCCCCAAACAGTGTCTGCCTAATCACTCCTTCCTCTTGAGAAATTCCTCCTGTTCAAGCCTGCCGCTCCCCACAGTGGTCTGGCTTCTCCGTCGCCAAACTCTCCAGCCAGACAGGTGACTGTAGGGGTTGGGGCCTGCTGTGCAACCCAGCCTCTCCAGTGTCCACAGCCTCCAAAGTTGCTCACAGCCCTTGTGTGTTTGCTAGCACCTGGATTCCTCCCAGTGCCGCTCAGACCTTGTTTGGCTGGGGAAGGGGCAGTTGTCCTGGCTCTCTCCCAAGGACTCTGTGGCAATCCCAGCAGTGGGCCCTGGGCCTGGGGCTGCAGCCTCCGGACCACACACTGGTCCCTGGGACCCTACCTTGTTGCAGCCCTCTTCTTAGGGTCTGGTTTTTCGGTTCCGCCACAATCCTTGGTCCCCTATTTTTACATATGCTGAAGTATCTTGGTTGCTTGCTTCTCTACTCCATAGATCAGTGAGGATTTTCTCCCCTCAGGTGATATGGTTTTATCTATTCAGCTACTCTATATCTTTTGATTGGAACATTTAATCCATTAACATTTAAGTTTATTATTGATAGGTATTTATTCATTTTTTCCATTTGTACCTATGTTCCTCTTTCTGACTCTTTTACTTTCTCATCTTATAGTAGTCCCTTTAGCATATCTTATAGTGCTGGTTTGTTGGAGGTGTATTCTTTCAGCCTTCTTTTGCCTAAGAAATTCATTATTTCACCTTCCATTTCATTTGAGAGCCTCTCTGGATAGAGTAGTTTTGGTTGTAGGCTTTTGTTTTTCATTACTTGGAATATTTCTTGCCATTTTCTCCTAGAATGCAGTGTTTCTGTTGAGTAACCACCTGCTAGATTTATTGGTGCCCATTATATGTTATTTTTGTTTCTCCCTTAACTTTTTAAGATTCTTTCTTTGTCTTCAAAATTTGGCATTTTAATTATGGTATGTCTTGGAGTAGGCCTCTTGGGGTTAATCTTGATTGGGACTCTCTGTGCTTCCTGAAGTTGCATGTTTTTTTTTTTTTTTTACCTCTCCAGGTATAAAAGGTTTTCTGTCTTTATTTTTACAAACAGGGTTTCTATCCCTTGTTCTTTTTCTTCTCCTCCTGGTGTTCCTATGATTCAAAGGTTGTTGCATTTCATGTGGTCTTGGAGTTCCCTTAAGCTATCTTCATATATTTTTTTTTCTTTTTTTCATTCATCTGCTCTACCTGGGTGTTTCTTTCCACCTTGTCTTCCAGCTCACTAATTCAGTCCTCTGCTTCATCCAGCCTACTTGTAAATCTTTCTAATGTGTTTTTTATTTCCACAATGGTATTTTTGATTTTTTCTTGTTTTTCTTTTTGCTTATAGTTTCTATTTACTTTTTTACACTGTTCTAGTTCTTACTCAGTTCCTTGTAGTTGTCTATGAGTTCTTTGACCACCCTTATAACCATTATTTTGAATGGTATACCTTATAGTTTGCTACCTCCACTTCATCTAGCTCTTTTAGTGGGGAGTCTTCTATTTCTTTTGATTGCAGATTCTTTTTTTTTGTTTCCCCATTTTAGGTGATTCTTTTTATTTGTTTCTGCACTTCCCAATGTTCTACTTTGATAGCTGCCTTTGTAGGGTGAACTTCTTTGGTAGGAATTCTATGGGATTCAGTGGTATGGTCTCTTTGACCTCCTTGTCTGGATGCTCTAGGTTTGCCCTTTCTTCTGTTTGTTTGGGTTCTCTTATTGTTCTTGGGTTTTTACCCATTGGTGGTTCCTTTGTTGATGGGTTCTCTCCCCCAGCATGTATACTGATGTTCACAGTTCCCACCAAGTTTTGTGTGTGATCAGTGCCAGGGGGAAGGCAAAATGGATTAAGATGGTGGGAAAGTAATCTATGGGATTTAAAATACCAACAAGGAGAGGAGAGATTGGAGATCCTTTGGATAAGTATAGCATTAACTGTGATATTTCACCCAACTAGCCACTTTTTATAAAAGGTAAAAAGAGATAAGACTCTTGTTAGAGGAAAGAAGGATTGTGAGCTGAATCCAGGAAACAGAGTGCTTGTGCGAGGTAAGATGATGAAATGTAGTGAGAGTAAAGGATAGAAAGTAGGCGTAGTGTATGAGAGAATAGAATTAATCACAACAGTAATAAAGCTCTGGAAGATGTGAAATGGGCTAAGATCAGGGAAGGGTGCTGTGTATTATTTACAGTTGCTTGAAACAAAAATTATTTACACTAGTACTGGAACAATAATAATATGACAAGAAATACATGATCTGAATAACAAAAATAAAAAGTACATGACAAAGAATAGTGTGTTATTGGAACACAAGTGAAGTGAAAGAAGAAAAATTAAAATATAATGTGAAAGGCAGAACAAGGAAAACCAGTCAAACAATGAAGTTAAACAAAGAAATAAAATGAAGAAAACTGAACAGAAAGAATAGAAATTAAAAAATGCTAATAAGATAAAATAAGTAAAAATAATAGTAATACAAATAAACAATAAAATGCAAGTTCTATAGGATAGCAAAGTGAAATTTATCTCTAATTTTCAATTTTTGGGGTTAGTCTTGTGTTCCCTCTTGGATGTCTTTGGACCTTTCACAGCTCCAGGTCTAATTGTCACTGGGGGTGGGGGGTGAGGGAGAGAAAGAAGGAAAGAAAAAAAAACGAGAGAGAAGGAAAGAAGAAAAAAACGAAAAAGTAAAAGAAAAAAAAGCCTCCTGCTTACTTTAAATACACCAAAAGAGTTCTGCTAGTTTTCCTGGATGCCACAGGCAGAGTGGTGCGGTCTTAGCTTTTCTCACTTCCTATGGTTTTGCAAGGATCGAGGCCAGGTCTGGGCCGTAATATCCACAGTTTCCCAGCTTCTAGCCCACATCCTCCATGAGATGCTGGACCTGCACTGTCCACCTGTGCCAGGCCAGTGCCTTCAGTCCACCAAATGTGCCACAGTCAGTGCAGTATGCTTCCTCCTTACCTTTGTGAGCCCATAGCTGCCAGAACCTTCCGTGGGACTAGCTTCGAGAATCAACCTCAGGGCTGGTGGGGAGAGTCAGCCACCAGGTGAGCAGCAGGAGCCAGCCATTGTCCACGAGAGTTTGTTAAACAGCAACTGAGAACCTTCTTTTTGAGTACAATTCTCTTGTTTAAGCCCATCTTTCTTAACAAGTGCCTGGCTTTTCACACAGCCCAATATTCTAACCAGATCAGAGACTAGCAGGTCAGGCTCTGACATGGCCCAACTCTTCTTCCTTCTCCAGGTGTTACCCAGCTCCCCCATTTCTCTGGTAATGACCTAGCCAGTGTCCACAGTCCCAGTGGGTGAACACCACCTCTGTGTATCTCCCACTTTGTCTCTATTCCCCACAGTGACTTTAAGCACTCAGGTCCATCCTGGTGCCTCTCTGTCCTCCCTGTTTGGTAGGGGAGGGAGCTGTTGATTTGTCTCTCCTCCAAGGATCCTGCAGCAGGTGCTGGGTTGGGGGCTGCAGCAGTCTTGGTCCCCACACTGGTTTCAGGGACCTTACTTTCCCAACGCAATCTCCTTATCATCTGATTTTCGATGTCCTCTACAATGTTTGGCCTCCAAACTTTGTATAAACTGGGATTCCATTGGCTGTTCACTCTGTTCCTCAGATTGTAGGTGTTCCACCTGTGCACAGGGGGAAGTGGGCTCTACTCTCATGTACCTCACCACCATCTTTTTCCACAAGCTTTTTTCATTTGCATTAATTGCTGCTGGTATCTTTATTATTTTCTTCCTTTTTCTTTCTTTGGGTTTATTTTGCTTTTCTTTTTCTTGGATAGTGATGTGGGAACTTAGATTCTTGATTCAGACATTTACTTTTTAAAATATCTGTATTTAATGTTATAAACTCCCACTCAGCATATCTTTAACTGTGTCCTGAACATTTTGATATGTTGCATTTTCATTTAGTTAAATGTACTTTTAAAAATTTCCTTTGAGACTTTCCCATGATCCACCAATTATTTAGAGGTATAATATTTGGTTTCCAAGCATTTAGAAACCTTCTTGTTATCTTTTTTCAGTTATTGACTTCTGGTTTGATTCCATTGTGCTCAAAAAGCATTCTGTATGATTTCAGTACTTTTTTTTAAATAACTTAAAATTTTTTTTAAGATTTTATTTATTTTTAGAGAGGGAAGAGAGGGAGAAAGAGAGAAAGAAACATCAATGTGTGGTTGCTGGGGATCGTGGCCTGCAACCCAAGCATGTGCCCTGATTGGGAATTGAACCTGCGATGCTTTAGTTCGCAGCCCATGCTCAATCCACTGAGCTACACCAGCCAGGGAGATTTCAGTACTTTTATATTTGTTGAAATTTGTTTTATGGTCCAGGCTGTGGTCCATTTTTGTGTTTTGTGGACACTTGAAAGGAATATGTATGCTGCTCATGTTGAATGGAGTGTTATGTAAATGTCAATTAGATTCCATTCATTGATGGTGTTTGGTTCCTCTACATAATTGTTTTATCACTTTTTGAAGAGAGTATTGGAGTCTCCAACAAAAAAATCAGATTTCCCTATTTTTCCTTTTATTGCCATCAGTTTTCTCATGTTTCACAATTTTGGTGTGTAACTATTTTGGATTGCCATCATTTTGGAGGATTAGTCCTTTATAATTATATATTATCCTTCTCTGACTCTGGTAACTTTCTATGTGCTAAATTCTATATTATCTGGTATTTATATAGCAACTCCCACTTAATTTAAAGTGTGTAATTGAATAGCTTTAGTATATTCCCAAAGTTATAAAAACTACCATTATCTAATTCCAGTACATTTCTATCATTTTCCTCCAAAATACCCATATCCATTATATTACACTCCTCCCATTCTCTGAAGTCTGAAAATCACCAATCTATTCTCTGTCTCTGTGGCTGGGTTTATAATAGAGATTTTATATAAATGGAATTATATGTGTCATTTTATGTCTAGTTTTTTTTTCACTAAGCACAATGTCTTCAAGATTCATCCATGTTTTAGCATAAAGTAGTACTTCATTCCTTTTTGTGGCTGAATAACATCCTATTGTATACCTATGCCATCTTTTGTTTATTCATTCATTAGCTGATGAACATTTGGGTTGTTTTCTTGGCTCTTGTAAATAATACTTCTCTGAATATTTATGTATGGCCATATGTTTTTAATTCTCTTGATTTACACCTGGGCATGAGTTATGTTCAACTATTTGAGAAAGTGCTAAAAACTGTTGTCTAAAGTGGCTGCACTATTTTTCATTCCCAGCAATATATGAGAATTTCAATTTCTCCATATTCTCACCAGCACCTTGTTTGTCTATCTTCTTGATTATAACATTTTTAGTGGGTGTAAAGTGCTTCCTCCTTGTGCTTTTCATTTGCATTTCCCTAATTATTAATTATGTTGAACATATTTTCATGTGCTTAATGGCCATTTTACATATTTTCTTTGGAAAAATGTCTACTCAGCTCTTTTGTTCATTATTTAAATTGTGTTACTTAATGCTTTATTAAATTTTAAGAGTTCTTTAACTAATCTGGATAGTAGATCTTTATTAGATATATGATTTACAAATATTTTCTTTCATTCTGTGAGCTTTTAGTTGTTTTTGTACAACAATCATTCTTAATTTTGGTGAATTCCAACTTATCTATTTTTTCTTTGATTGCTTGCACTTTGTGTCATATCTAAGAAAGCACTGCATAATCTAAAGTCAAAGATTTACACTTATGTTTTCTTCTAAGACTTACATAGTTTTATCTCTTACATTTATAGCTTGATTTTTTGTATATGGTGTGAGTTATAGGTCAACTTCACTTTTGTATGTGAATACCCTTTTTATCATAATTTATTTTTTAATTTATTTTTACTTAAGTATAGTTGATATACAATCTTACATTACTTATACTAGTTTCAAGTGTACAATATAGTAATTTAACATTTTTATACCTTTCTTTTGATTAATATTTTCATGATATATGAATTTCCTATACTTTTATTTTCAGTCTACCTCTATTGTTATATTTGAAGTGAGTTTCTTGTAGACAACATAATTTCCATGCTTTGATTGAACAGTTATATCTTTTACATTTAATGGAATTATTGATATGTAAGGTCTTTAAGCCTGTCATTTTATATATTTTTTCTTTTTGTTCTCTTGTTTTTTGGTTTTGTTTTGTTCCTCTGTTTTATTATTTTCTGCCTTCTTCTTGGTTACTCAAACATTTTCTAGAATTGAATTTTGATTTATCTATAGTGTTTTCATGTGTACCTCTTTGCATAGCTTTGTTAGTTGTTGCTGTAACTATTATGTTACATATTCATAATTTATCATAATCTACTGCTATTGTCATTGTACCAGTGTAAGTAATGTATAGTAAATTTGCCTTCCCTTATGCCATCATACCATTTCTCATGTATAATTACCTTAAATATTTCCTGTTCACACATATAAAACACATTAGTGTTATAATTTTTGCTTCAACCATCAAGTATAAATTTAAAGATTGAAGAAAAGACAGACTCTATTCTGTTTATTCATATTTTTGCTTACCATGTTCTCCCTTCCTGATAAATTAAAGTTGCTTTTTTTAGTGATTTTCTTTCTGCTTAAAGAAGTTCCTTTAGTCATTCATCTACTGGAGGACCATTGGGCAAATATTCTCTTATTTTTCTTTCATTTGAGAAATCTCTTGATTTTTTTCTTTATTTATGAAAAATATTTTATTTGGATATAAGGTTCTGGCCTGACATTTACTTTTTTCAGTATTTAAAAAATTTTGTGGGAATTTTTTCTGGCCTTCATTGTTGATGTGAAATCCACCATCATTCAAACTATCTTCTCTTCAGGTGTAATTTTTCTCTTGCTGCCAAAAGATATTTTCTTTGTCTTTAATTTTCAGAAGTTTGGCTTTGATGTTTCTTGGTGTTATGGACTAAATTATTTCTTTTTCATGGATTTTTAAAAAATTATCCAGTTTGATAATTTGTTCAGGTTCTTGATTCTGTAGGTTTATGTCTTTTACAAAATTAAGAAGTTTTCAGCCATTGCTTTTTCAAATATTTTTTCAGTTTTTCCCTTTTCTCCTATCCTTCAGGAATTCCAGTGATATAAATGATGGATCTTTTGTTATTGTTGCGTAATTTCTTGAGGCTGTGGTTACATAATTTAATTTATTTTTTAAATCTTCACTCAAGGATATGTTGATTAAATTTAGAGAGAGAAAGGTGGGGAGAAAGAGAGACAATGAGAGAGAGAGAGAGATTGATTGGTTGCTTCCCATATGTACCCTGACTGGGGATCAAACATACAACTTAGGTATGTGCCATGATCAGCAATCAGACCCACAACTTTTTCAGTGTATGGGATGATGTTCCAATTAACTGATCACCCAGCCAGGGCTCTGGTTATTTATTTTAAAGTTTATTTACAGTCCACTAAGATTGGATAACTTACATTGGTTTATCTTCCAGTTTAATGGTTCTTCCATCTCTTCTCTCCATTCTGATATTCATCTCATCCACTGAGGTGTTTTATTTTGGTTATTGTATTTTCCAGGTTTAAAATATCCATTTTGTTTTTCCTTTTTTTGGAAAGACTTCTTATTTCCTAGCTGAGACTTTATATTTTTCATTTGTTTTAAGTGTACTCTTACTTGCTCATTGAAACACTTTTATGGTAGCTGCTTTAACATTTTTGTCATATGATTATAACATTTGTGTCAGCATAGCATTGACATCTGTTGATTTTTAAATCCAATTTGGAATCTTCCTGGTTATTAGTATGTTGGATAATTTTTTATTGAAACCTGACCATTTTGGGTTTTATGTTATAAAACTCTGAATCTTACTCAAATTTTCTGTTTTAGCTAGTTTCTACAACTACTGGGCCAGGAAGGAGTTCCAGCTCCCCACTGTTCAAAGTGGTTGTGGGGAGGCTTATGACTGCCCTTGTGAGGATAAGCATTTTGGCTACTTGTTCTGTCTTTTGATACTGTCCCAGAAAAGTGTTTGGGGGGCCTTGTTCAGCCTGGCAGGGATCATATCTAGGCTTCCCTATCAGCCTTGGCTGCTGTGGGGTGGGAAGAAGCTGCACGTTTGTGTGTGTTGTGTTGTGTGTGTGTGCGTGTTACATGGGTAGAGCAATATTTTCTAAAAAAATTTTTTCTTGCTAGGCTGCCCTTTTGCTGACTTTTGGCTAAAGAGAGCAAAATTTTGTTGGAACTTCTTTTGTCTGTGCATGTTAGAATTTTTGGATTACTGGTTTCTTCTGTCTGGAAATATGAAACAAAAAAATAAAAACATAAAATAAACTCCAAAATCTTGAAACCAAATAAACCCAGGGAATTTAGCACCATATAGTTCCATGGGTCCAAGGCCCCTAGGTCATTTGTCTTCTTCAGTCTACCTTTCAGAGTCTCCTTATGTTTCTTTCACATGTAATGCCCATGATGTTCAATTGTAGTTAGAGACAGGAGTAGAAAAAAGTATGTCTTCTCTATCTTCCCTGACATGGAAGTCCCCTGAACTTTATCATTTTAATGACTACTAATTTTTAATTTATTATAATGGGCATTTTGACTTTTCTAGATTAGACATGAATTGAAGCCAAATTTATTTTTCATGTGTTCATCTCCTGAGTCCAGAGAGCAACCTAGAACAATTGTCAAGCAGTCTTTGACAATAAAGTTGGCACCATAGTTTACCAAGAGGAATATATTGACAAATATATTATGCATACTATTTAGGACCAATCTTATACTGCTGTATTTAAATCTGTGAATATTACCTGGTTTTATATCTTAAGTCTCAATAGCTTATTAACAGCTACCAGCCACCATTTCATTTGGAATTAAACATTTCTGTGGGCATTAAATAGTGGTAGAAAAAGCCCTATAAAATTCATTTATTTTTATAACCATATGTCAATTAATTACTCCAGTAAGTTGAAATCTTTGCTCATTTTAACCAGGGTTATGTTCACTTTCAGAGGAAAAAGATCTCTATCATAAACTCTGTCTCCTCTCTTCCTACCTCCTTGTTGTAAAAAGTTAAGTGTCTCCTCATGTGGGTTTTACTACAGGAGTCACAAATGGCCAGCTATATTAAGCACAGATTTCTTGGGTGAATTCAGGAAAGTATAGATTATAGGCTGAAGTCAATGGACTGCTCCTTCTGAGTCTGCCACTCCTGATGTATGGGGCATGCCCCTGTCTGGGGCTGATGATATAGTTATTGGGCTCCCACAGTCAATCATCTGACTGTCTCTTCCTGTTTAAACACTCTTTCCTGTCACTGGGATTGTGACAGGGCATGTCAGGTTTTCCTGTCTTCCACTGCTGTCAGCTCAGTTAATTATACCTCAGGAAATCCCTTCCTTACTGGTACCCATGGCCTTTCCCTTAACTCTGGCCCACATTCCTTTCTTTTTCAACTCCACTTACTTCAGAAATTTCAGGATCATAGTCTCTTCTTGTACAAATGTCAGAGCAAAAATCTGGAGAGATTAAAGCAGTTTTGCTAAGACATGTATTTTATATTATTAGAAAGAAAGGATTAGAACTCCAGTTCTCTATCAACAACAACAACAATAACAACAAAACTTCCCTCTATCTTTGTTACATTTCTATAATTTAATCTTTCTCTTTTTATTATGTTTGAATAATCTCTCCGAGGGGTAGAAGAGGGAGGAATTAAACATTGTAACAATGGTTCATCAGTGGTAGGAATAAATCCAAATAAAAAAATAAAAGTCACATATAGATAAGTAAAATATAATTTCAAATGCCCTAGTAAATCTCTGGAATGCAACCCACCTGGTTTCAGAATCTGGAGAGAGTTTGGATGGGTCTTCCTTGGTATTCTTATAGAAGTAGTCTAAAACATACATTATAAAGACATATTTGCTACAAAATAAAGCAATTATTTTGGTTGAAACTGACAGCCAACTAAAAATGTCTGAAGCATAAAGAAAAGAATCATTGGCTCCATCTATTTATGAAACAGACTTGGGGCACAGGTCCTTAAATGTTGTGTTTAAGATTTATCTTCCTGCAACCCTTTGGCTCTATCTTCCTGTGTTGGCTTAATTTCCAAGTAAGCTCATTATTTTTTAATATAAGAAGCACATAGCTAGCATCCTACACACTTTGAAATTAGGGGAGTGAATATTTTCCCCAAGAGTCCCATAAAATTCATTCCCATTAGCTCCACTGGAACTGCTAAGTTCATGTGTTCATCTTTGGACTAATCAATGGGTCCAGGGCTGGAATGCTCTGATTAAATGGCCCAGACCAAATTTCTGGAATACTTCTTTCTTTTCAAGCAGAAAATGATTGGTGTCTGTTACCATTTGTTGTCACAACTGCATTTGTATTGTGCCATAGCCAAGCCAATTCAGCCCCAGGTACTGTCCCATTAAGAAGCAAGCAGAGCTGATACTACAAGTGGGTCTGAGGTCTAAAATTTTTGGTAAGGTATGAGGTAGAACTGGGCTGAGAAGTGGTCTTGGGACCTGTGCAGGCTGTTCTTTCTGGCTCTGCTGCAGTCTCAGTCTATGTGATGTCCTGAGTGGGTTGGAGCTCCTGGGCCTTGTTGCCAGGCAATAAATGAGCCCAGCTGGCACATGTCTTAACCTCCAGATGGAGTCAGTCACTTAAAATTCATAAACTAAGAGTAAGGTAGGAAGTTTTTCCCTAAAATAATATTGGGGTGCTATCACCAGAAGAAGGGGTAAGGGATGCTAGGAGGATAGATCAACATATATCTGTAACCCAGGGAGGAGATAGTCATGTGAGTTAAGAAGGAGATCAGGGGAGAATTATTTCTGTGAACACCAAGGCTGTCCTTGCTACTGCTCGCTTAAGTATCTCTTCTGAGTTGGGGATAAGATCCTAAAGGTTCAGATTTCTCCTGAAATCTGTTCCAGAATCTTTCTGTAAGTTTTCATTGATCTCAACCATTTTATTTAAAAATGCCTTTTTAAAAGCATGAGCCTTCAAGATATATATTTTTGAGAACATTATGCTAAGTGAAATAAGCCAGGCAGTGAAAGACAAAAGTCAAGACATATTTTAAAAAAGGAAACTTATTACTCAATTCTATTTCTTGTGGTTTGTTTAATCATGAACATCAAGGCAATATGAACCTATTTGTGAATATGCTTCATTCATGCAGTTACAAGCTAAATAAATTTGGGAGCTAGACTGGAAACATAACCACATTTTGTAACTATTTTTAATGGAAAAATGAATTTCATGTTCCACGTGACTGATTTAGAAATGAACCATTGGAATCCAATCCCTTGGCAAGCATGTACTTCTAAGAAATTTAGCAGATGTATCGATGAACTTCAATTACATGGAATAATTATGATTAACTTAGTCTTCCACCTCTACTCCAATAACCAGGTATCTTCCTAGACAAAGTCATAGCACATACAATCAGTTATACAGGAGCTGGTCAATCATGTTTATTTGTAGAGATGACCTAGAGGTGACCATGTCTTAAATAGAACTCACTTCCCTTCCTGGTGAGTATAGGGGGTAGTTAGGAAGATGCTTTCATGCTCAGAGAATTTACCAGCACATCTTGTTCATAAAGAGAAAACTGTTTTAATGACTCAAGATATGCAAAACCTTTGAGCAGAGGCTTTTGAGAAGCCCTTAAAGAACAGAATTCTCAAAAGAGAACTTTCTAAGGATACAGAAAAGCAGTGTTTGCATTGATCACCCTTGTCTGCTACCTTTGATTTCTTAATTTGCAAGACATAGGGCAGTAATGTTAAAACACAGTTCAGCCTTTTGGGGAGAATCAGTCCATCCATCCATCCATCCATCCTTCATCCACTCACTCCCTGAATATATATAGGTACAGGACTCTGAAAGGTGGGGCCATCTAGGCCATTGGGCCCAAAGCCTCAAGCTTAAAGGAACTTTGACTTTTGCTATCTGATCAGCTACAGATGTTCATGAAAATAGCATGAGGCCTTACCAAAAATATTGAGCCCACATGAAGTCTGACAATTCCAAAGACACCTACATAGGAAGCTAAAACAATGTCCTCAACTTGAATCTAAAGGCTGCTTGATTCCAAGGAAAGCTCTTAGTGAGTGTTCTACATGTTTTGGTCAGAGGATATAGAAACAAATAAGAAAAGATCTCAGGAATTTATAGTTTAATGGGGGTTACTGATCTGTAGATCTCATTATAATGCACGACAGAAAGACACAATTGTTATGCTAACAGAGCAAGCCTTGGGCCAAGGAAGGACTCATGAGCTACAGCTCTGCATTCTTGACCTTGTTTGTGAACATGACAGCCTTTGGCCCAGTACCCACTATCTTTACCTCTGTGTTGAATAGCTTATTCTGCATAACTCCAAACAAGGAGAATTCTCTAGGTCAGAGATTCACAAACTTTCTTGGTTCATGGTACCTCGAGGTCAAAAGAAATGCCTAATAGTTTAGTTTATTAAGTAGTCAGATCTGAACAATTTGAATCCATAATGTATTTATATCCTAACAACATGGTAGCTATTTGTAAAACTACACATACATTAAAGGAAAAAGATATTTATTTTACTTTTAAGTAACCACAATTATCTATTAAAGGAAGTGTGTACCTGTTGGATTCTGCACAACTGCTCAAATTTTGGCATCAAATGAAACATTCTCACCCTTGTTTTTTGTTCCACAGTTGTTTTTGCACAGTCCTGGCTTTTTATCAGAGAGACTGCTGAAAACCCAACTTTGCAAAGGTAGGATGTCATCAAAAGGAGTTGGGAATGTTGAAGCTAGTAATTCATTCCCTGTTGACAGATCTCAAGTCTGGCTGTGTTTGATTTACAAACTTGAAATAACCTGTAACACTCTTGTGTTTGCTGTAGTGCCCCAAGCACAGTCTGAGAGGTTGGATCTTAGCTGTCTCTTCTCTGTGCACTCTGTTGCAGGACTCTTCCTCCTAATGTTATCCAGGCCTCAGTCCCACATCTTGTATTCAGGTTTGAATGAGGACTGAAGGGTTCTACTGAGTCAAAATTGTAGACTCAGAGAATTGCCAATCAACTGAATCAACATCAGTTATGTTGAACTGAACTGTACCTACAGCATGAACTGTCAAATCTGCAGGGAATAACAGAATATACTGATGATTTAAATCTACAGTCAATGTAGCCTGATTATTTCTATTTTTTGTGGTTCAGAAGCACTTCCAAATCTTGAGGCTCTCATATGATCATTTTTAACATGGTTCTAGAGAATTCAGTGGGGACAATTTATAGATTTATGTCACCAGAATGTCAGTTTTGTATTATACTATACTATATATTATTTCTCTAATTTGAGTAATTTCAAATTAGTTTAGAGCTATAGATAACTTTGGAACAATGATGTTTTCTGGCAGCAGTGAAAAGGTATGAGACATAGGTTTGTGAGAACAAGTAATTCTAGTGCAAATGGGGACCCAATAGATTTGCCAAAGTTTTCTTTCAGGATAGGACATGAGTAAAGGGGTCAATGTTTCTGAAACATAAAGTAGGTCTACTTTTCATTTAAGTGAATCTTGTTGCCTTGTGATTCTGCAACCATGAAATACACAACATTCATTGGCTTAGTGGAATGACAGGTACCACACAGAAGAAAGAAATCACTACTGGGCTTTGAGGCTCAGAAAGAAGATTCTGGGGCTCAAACAGCAATTGTTCTTCAGTTTCGCTGAACATGAGAATCACCTGAAGGTTTGCTAAGAAACAGACTGCTGAGCACCATTACAGAAACCTACCCAAAGTTTCTGATTCAGTAAATATGAGGTAGGAATCAAGAATTTGCATTTTTAGTAAGGTCCCAGGTGACACTGATGTTGATGGCTTTCAAACCAAACTTTGAGAACCACACAGACATGAGTGACAACAGTTCTTGAAAGCCAAGGGTTGAGAAAGGAGATTTATAAATTTCAGAGCTTCATTTCCATGTCAAAAGCAAAGCCTGGAGTTCTAGAACTGGGATTTTATCATGAATAGACATTAGTGGTATCATCAGACAGAGGTTCTTTCTGCTGTTGTGACAAAAGGGTGGGGAAGGAGACAAAATAACATTAAAGTGACAGAACACTGTAACCTCTTTCCCTACCACCCGCTTAGAGTCTAATTTAAATTTCAAGAAATAACTATCCTTAGATAATGAGGGCATGGAGGGTGGAGGAATCAAATATTATCCAAAGTTAGTGCCCATTTTCCTGCTTGGAGAGATGTCTTGCCTCTCATGAAAACTACTCTGTTGAGTGTTTCAATTACTATTAGATTTTTTCTTATGCATAAAATATTTATTCTTGCTTCAGAATCCAAGGCATAGCCTCAGAAAAGTTCCATGTCCATGAGCAGTGAGTTAACCAGTTACTTAAAATAAGGTATTACTCTACTACTGAATGAATCACAATTTTACAAAGCATAAGGTATCTCCACCCCTACACCTTTTTGTGAATAGAAGGTGCAGTTAGATCTTTTAATTATTAAGAAGCTTCCTTTTGTTTCTCACTAAGGACAAAAGCTATATTCTTTTTGTAATGGGTGCAATACTGTAATGGTATTCTTTCCTATTTGGATATGACTGATATCCTTATGGGAACTAAACTCATTTCTGTATGATGTGCTTGAGACCAGAAGAAATAAACCACAATTTATCTCCTCCAAACCTCACTCCCCAGTTCAGAGCATGAAGCCGATAACCTCAATGTGAAATTTGCCTATGGATGTTTGTCTACAGCCTATAAGTAATATGGATTTATTCTGGTAATATACAGACCATTTTGCAGATAATGTCAAGAGAAACATTTTGTCACTGATTTCTAGTAAATTACACATGGCTGTGTTTTAATGGGTTTTCCTTCCAAGCCTCAGTCTCACAACAAGAAGAGTTATACAGATTTTTATTATGATCTTGAATACTGACTTTTAATTATGCAATGGTTAACAAAACAAGCAAGGCTGGCATTTCCATCAAGGAAGCATTAAGGATAGAGGGTATATTTTGACATCCTCCTACCTTTCCTTCCCATTACTACTTTCTTTAACATCACCCCTGCCAGGCATGAAAATGTAACAATCTTGAATTACTTTAAGGAGACCCTGGAGCAGTTTTTAATTATGTTTATCACAAAGGATACATGGCTTACTGTAATGATTGGTAAAGGGTGCCTAACAACCATATTCAAGAGTCAGAAAGATTTTTCAGTGGGGCACAGGAGCAATTATTTTTGTCTCAGTAGAAAGCAGACTGGAAAAAATACCTTAAAATTGAAAAAGAAGGTAGACAATCAAATGAACTTCCTGGCCACAGGATTTCAGAGGAAACAGGTCATTAAAAAACTCCACTCTTTCTGATACATTTCAGTTCTTAAGATGACCTTACAGAGGATAGCATCTGACAGCAATGGCCCAAGAGTTCTGCAAATCTGAAGTCAGCATCCAGAAATGGTGACCCTGTAACACTGCTCCCTTTCTAAGACTCATCCTTTGAGATAAGAAGAGGTTGTGAGGAACTTCTATTGTACATGTATATTTTTAAATTCTGTTTCTAAGTATGAGGAGGGTTGAAGGTTTTCAGATTTCTTTCCTGGCCATTCAGACAAGAAAATAGGTCAAGAACTCAGTAAGAACAAGGAGATCAGTGGTGTATTTCTGTATGGCAGTTAGCATTCTTTTAATTCTTTCTCCCAAGAATATCTTAAAGTATATTCTGTGAGGAAGTATTAGTAGTAAAGACAAATTCAGGGGATTGAGGTTTTAATGGATGTTGGTTGCTGAACAAAACTTGGTAGGAGATAAGAATGAATAGATAATAAAATTGTGACAACTACAAAGCTGGGATCAAATCAAGTTGATGTATTTTATTTGGAATCCCCCAAAAATTGGAGTAGGAAAGCACCTCAGAAATGAAATCTAATGTATTTTTAAAATTTCACAGGGAAATATTTATTTATTTACTTATTTATTTATTTTAGCCATCTGAATAATAGTGTCAGAACTGGGAATTTAACTTGGTACTATGGAGTTTCCATTACATTATTTTCTTCTGAGATGTCAATTCTCTTCAACTTGTCTTATGAAAAATCTAGAGGTATTTTTTGTTTGTTTCCTTCTTATTCCTACTTGCAACAACAACCATCAACACCAAAAACAAGATATTTTGTTGGGAACCGCCCTGACTGGTATCAGGAGCTGAAACCCCCGCCTAGGCTAAAGCTAAGGGAACGCCCTTGGAACTGTAAACCAGCAAGGAGACAAAAGCTTATCTTCCTGGCAGGAATGCTGCTTCTGCTGCTTTATTCATGACTGAACCCCAAAAAGCTTGGTCGGTTAGCCAAAGACGGGTAAGATTCCCCACGGGGGGAATGACCTAAGACAGGCACGATCACTTTGGGAGGCCCCCCCAAAAGAAGGGCTTGGGGGGCTGCAGCAAAAGGGGGTGATGGACCCTCGCTCCTTGGCTTTGACATAGCCTGAGTTCTCAGTGTCTGAGAGAAAACCTCCTTGTTTCCCAGTTGCCTTGGTTCCCGTGCTCACCTAAGCCTAAAACAATGACAGGGTGGTGCAGCTCTGTACTGAGAAGTGCAGATTCCCTGGGGTGATCAAGCCTAAGAAAGAACATATACATTACTGTGAAACCTTCTTTGTTTAGAATGCTCTCAGTTGAATGAGAAGGGTCTTAGGAGGAAGTTATTTTGTTCCTCAGTCTTACAGCTCTTTGACCCCCAACTCAATAGACCCGCAGAGTTCTTTGTTTTCTATGGTTCCTTACTTCCCCCTAATGAGTACTGTATTTTACCTGAATTATTATGCAAAATGAGCCCAATAAAAGCAGGTATGGACTGTAAATCGGCGCGTTCCCCACTAGGGGGGGTGGCCATTTCGTCCCTACTTCCCCACAGAAACTAGTTTGTCTCTGTGCATGTTGTTTTTTCTCCGTGTTTATCGTCGAGCCATCCGCAGCGTTCCGTGGTCACTGCTGGCTGGTGACCCACGCGCAACAATATTTAATCTGGGAAAAATAGAAACTGCTCTAATGCTTTATACCATATTAAAATTCTTTCATTATTTCTGGGGCCATCATGACAACTTTGAAAGCAAGGAGCACTGATAAGATAGTTTTAATTACTTTAAAATATCATTACTACAGTAAATGAAAACTTTGTCACCATTATAAAACAATACCTTTACTGACCATAGCCAAACGGGAAAATACCAACTGCTTGAGTCAATGGGTTTCTTTATATTTTATCAATAGACTGTTCTTCAATTTGTTAATGGAAATGAAATGAAATCCTCACAATATTGAGGGAAATTGATGAGTCCATGGTATTTTTGAATGGAGAATGTGTATATTTTGGGATCAAAGATAAAACAAGCATTTTTCTAACACAGAAGAACTTTAAGGTTGTCTTACCACTTTTGGAGAAAAAGCACCTGCTCTATAGAATTTTAGCCACTCTGGCCAATTATCAGGAATTCCTCCTCTCCTGGTGTTGGAATCAACTCTTTTTTTTCTTTTTTAAATTTTTTTGTTGTTGTTCAAGTATAGTTGTCTCCATTTTGAACCACCACACCCCCCCGGCCCCACCCATCCCCACCTCCCATCCTTGAATCAACCCATTTTGGCTTTGTCTGCATGTGCTTTATACATGGTACTTTATGGCCCTTCCCCTATTATCCCTCTCCCCCTCCACTTTGGTATGGAATCAACTCTTGAGGAAAGAAAGAACACAAGCAAACTGCACCTGAGAAAACTTTTACTTCAGAGTCTCAAAGAGCCACGTGTTTTTAAACAAAATATAGAAAATGTACCTTCAACTTTAGGTATAAAGGACTTTGTTGGCTATAAAATTTTATTTTACTGCTTTCCTCATTGGCTAAACATGTTTAACATCAGTAAAGTGTTAAAATATTCAAGATGACAGAACCTGAATCCTCATTTCAGAACTATAGCAATGGGAATGTGTGGCAAGGAGCAGATATAGAATGTGTATGCTGTCACTGTACAAAGGCCATCATTTCAGTATGTACTTAATTAAAAGGATGCAGAGAGTAGAGTGAGTGTCTTTAATTGACCATTCCTGTTACTTTCTGCACAGATATCTGTTGAAGTGAGCGTCACAGCTCTGAGCCGGAATCTCCTTTTTCCAGTGAGTCCCATGCACTTTCATCTGAAACACACAGTTAAGATGCTGGAGAATTTTCCTGAGGCCCAAACTGTTGTTTTCATAAGTTGGTGGAAGCTCAGAAAAATACATACTGTTTTAAATTTCCCTGAATGTTTAGGGAGGCAAGTATTTATATTTTGAAGTAGAAAACCTCTTACGTACTGTTTAAAGAAATCCTTTGTTAAGAAAATAAGTCTTTCTGTGAAGAATTATAGTTTTCAGGGGAGCTATCCCTAATAATCAGACTCAAGATTGATTTGGACATTGCAAAATTGTATTATATCCTTTCAAGATAGGAATTACTAAATAAGAGAAACAAAATCTTAAAAATGAGAAGACTGTGGTGTTTTCTACTTCATCATTTGCAAAATAGGAGAATTAGAAAATTTTGGCTCTTCTGTTCAACTTAAAAACATGATTAAAATGATTGCCAAAACCCACTGTCTTTGTTGCTTTCGTAGTATTGCTGTTACGTTTGAACTTGATTTCCCAAGTTCCACCTTTTTGGTATGTACACTTCATTTATTGTTTTTTTTGTTGTTGTTGAGATGTTTTGTTCCTGTGTGTATGTGTGTATGTATAGGGGTCTTCTCATTATTGTATCCTTAGTTTCTAACACAGGGGCTGGCACAAACTAGGCTTTCAGTCAACATATCTTAAAGAACACATTTTGAAACACTTACTTTTGTTCTCTGTTTATAAAAGTTATATTTATTTGTCATAGAAGAAATACAAAGGGTAATATAAAAATAGAAGACATTTAAATTCATTCATAATCTTACCATCCAATAATATTAATATTAAACTGGTATTAATATTTTAGTATGATGCCAATTATCTAATTTGTATATGTATACATGTACATACACAAGCATATCCACAAATACAGAGACGCACACATATATCAATACATCTATACTGGACACTCACAATTGGTATTAAATTAAATATTAAGTTACACATTATCTTTTCAATTAATTTTAATGAGTTGGGAAATATTGTATCCAATGGAATACTCTTTATAGAATTCACAGTGCCTACTCACTAGAAACCTCTCAAACTGTGGACTTGCAAGCTGGGGTTGAGGAAGCTTTCCTATGTTTTCCTTACTGGCTAGTAGTAGCATTTATTGAGTAGTAACTAAGTTCAAGAAACTCTGCTAAGCACTTGAATCATAATATTCTCTTTAATCTTCACAATAACTTTTTGAAGTCAGTGCTATTAAGATCTGTTTTTTAAAGACCCAAAGAGCATAAATAATTTTCCCAAGTTCATCCAATAGTGGATAGCAGAGCTGAGTTTTGAACCCAGGCCTGGAAAATCCAGACCCCAAGCTCTCAATCCCTGGGCTTAGAACTACCTTGACCATCCCCATTCTTATGTTACATGTTACATATCTGACACATCTTTAAGCCCACTACCTTTTGACTAGTCAAGTTGGTCCTATTGATTCAGTTTCTGAAGCATCCCATATTTCCAATCTCCCATCAATGCCTTAACTCACTGGTTCTCAATCAGGTACAGTTTGCCCTCCAGGGGGACACTTGCAATGTCTGGAGACTTTTTCCTTTGTTGTACCTTGAAGTGGGATACTACTGGCACGCTTTGGGTAGAGGCCAAGGATGTTGCTAAACATCTTACAATACTCACAATAGGCCTCACAACAAAGAATTATCCAGCTCAAAATGTTAATAGTGCCAAGGTTGAGAAACCATGTCTTAGCTTATTTTCTCAGTCAATCTTGTCTAAACATAAACACTCTCCTAGTTAGTTTTTCTATCTTAAATTTCATCTTCATCCACACTGCTATGATGGTTACCTCTTTAAAAAGATAAAATCATGCCACTCTCTTGCTCTATTGAGAACTGCCCAAGTCCAATACAGATTCTAATAGTTCTAGACTATATGACTTTAGGTAAGGAATTTAACCTCTCTGAACCTCATGCCCGCTGACACAAGATAAGTATTTAATAAATGTTATCCATCATTAAAAAAGTAACTTTTTTAAGATTTTATTTATTTATTTTTAGAGAGGGAAGAGAGGGAGAAAGAGAGAGAGAGAAACATCAATGTGCGGTTGCTGGGGGCCATGACCTGCAACCCAAGCATGTGCCCTGACTGGGAATCAAACCTGCGATGCTTTGGTTTGCAGCCCACACTCAATCCACTAAGCTACGCCAGCCAGGGCAGAAAAAGTAACTTTTAAAGGTATTCTACTGCCTGTGGGAGAAGGCCCAAACTTCTCAGTGTGATATTCCAGACCTTTCACAATGTAGTCCCACTCAGCAGCCTCTTCTCTGGGCTGCTGTGCAGCCCCTAGAATCATGGAGACGTGTATGTCTGTGTCTGTGCTCATGCTTTGCTGAAGCTTATGCTTTGCTGGAAAGTCCATCTCCATCTTCTCCACTTGGAAATGTCTGCTTTTCTAGGACACAGGTAAAATGTCACCTTTTCTGTTTAGCCTGCTCTAATAACTAGTGAGATTTACTCATTCCTTCCCCCACATTGTAACAGTATTTTTGTTATTCCATCTTTCAGTCTACTCATCCATCCATCCATCTTTTCATTTATGCATTTTTATCTATCATCTATCTATCTATCTATCTATCATCTATCTAGCTATCATCATCTATCTATCATCTATCCATCCAGCCATCTAGCCATTCATTGACTGTAATACATAGTAATTAAGATCACAGCTCTGGAAACAGATTTCTTTAGTTCAAAATCAGGTTCTGAAGTCAAACTAATGTAACCTTGAACAAGTTACTCGTTTTATGAAAACTTAATTTCCTTGTCTCTAAAGATAGGTAAAATAATATTATATAATTGATAAAGCTATTGTGAGGATCAAAAGTATATAAATCATTTATCATATTGCCTTGAGGTATAAGCCCTAAATAATTAGCTCTCACCCAAATTATATTTGTGAGAACTTACTCTGTGGCAGGCCATCTTCACATTGTGCCTTGCATCATAACAGGTCATACACATGTCCAAATCTCTCACTAGATAAGGATCTTGTTGAGGGAGGGTAATTTTCATTTTAATATCTTCTTCACACCAACACTTGAAATATAGGTGACAATAATTCCATTTTTGTATCAACATCTAGCCTGTGTTTCATAAAGTTACATTGGCCAATATTTCTCTCTTTAGATGCTGTGTAGCCATCTACTGGTGTGAGAAGTATGGCCAATGGAAGGAGTCTGCTATTCTCCTGCAGTGGTAGACTCCCCTCTATTCCCAACCCACCTTCTAGGCTGTCTCTCTGGGCATGATGCAATAAAAAGAAATTGCCTCATAATTGTAATAATGGCCTTCAGCCTTCTCAATTACCTTGGAACTGGAGAGATGATGTGAATGACATATTCCTATAGAAGGAACTCAGTGACTGCTTCATTTTACATGTGGATTTTGATTGTTTTGTATTTTGTTAAAATCCAGGTTACATTCTTCTCACTAAGCAAGTGGTCTAATCTGATTAATGTAATACATTCTCCTCTGTTACCCAACATTGCTGAAGGCAAGGTATTACTTAGGGAACCACCCTCTCCCCACAATATATATACACATAAATGCAAAATAAATAGAGCCGTACAATCATTACTGAGCTAAAGTAGCACTTAGAAATGTGTTTTCATTGTGAAAAATGGCCAAATAAAAGTTACTGTTTGTAGCCCTGTAATGTAAGTCAGATAAATTGGTGCCCAGAAGTCTGACATTTCAAAAGCCTGAGAATGTGTTGCATTTTCCTGATATGCCATTTTTGTAATTCTCCTAGCTATTTTCTTTTAGCATGAAGCAATTCTTTTGTGTCCAGGCAGTTCAATTAGAGCATTGTGACAGTGGTCAGAATGACTTCAACAGAAGTACCCCTGAGCAATAAGCATGATTTTGGAGAGGAACGCGTTCTGCTCCTACCTCCCTGGTATGGGCAATGGTGTTAACTAACCTGGAAAAAGTGTACACCATCTGTACCTTCTCAACTCAGTTTATGTACCCAGGGAATTAGAAATGTGCCCTCTTGCCCTGGCTGGTGTAGCTCAGTGGATTGAGTGTGGGCCTGCAAACCAAAGGGTTACTGGTCTGATTCCCAGTCTGGGCACATTTCTGGGTTGTGGGCCATGTCCCCAGTTGGAGACATGTGAGGGGCAACCACACATTGATGTTTCTCTTCCTCTCTTTTTCCTTCCCTTCCCCTCTCTATAAATAAATAAATAAATAAAAAAAAATATATTTAAAAAAAGAAATGTACCCTCTTCCCTCAGACTGTTCTTTGGATCAGCTCAGTGTCCCATGATCTCTTTAACCAACAACACCATCCTCCTGGGCTTCTCCGTGCACATGCACTGGGGTCTGGCTCCATCTCTCATGAGTTTTTTTAGAACATATGCATATATCCTTCTCTCCTTAAGCATGGGCTGGCCTTACAACTTACTTCTAGTGAACAGAATGTAGCAAAAGGGGCAGCATGAGACATTTGAGAGTAGGTTGAAGGTCAGAAAACTTTTTATGAAAAGTTTCAGATAGGAAATATTTTTGGCTTTTCAGGTCATATCTATACAGCCTGTGTTGAAACTACACAGCTCTAACATTGCAGTGTGTAACAGAAATGGATTGGCTGTGTTCTGATGAAACTTTATAAAATTAAGTGGAGGGTCAGATTTGATCCAAAGTTCACAGTTTGACAAATGATGAGTTAGGGCATAAAAATGACATGTCTTATGCTGGGCTCTTTCTCTGTTTCTTTCACTTTTTAAATGGACTTGATTTTTTTAGGAAGTTTTAGGTTCACAGAAGAATTAAGCAGAAGGTATACATATTTTTCATATGCACCTGACCACACACACTCATAACTTCCCTCATCAACATCTTCACCAGAGTCATACGTTTGTTACAATTAATAAACTTATAATGGCATGTCATTGTCATTCAACATCCATAGTTTACATTAGGTTTCATTCTCAGTGTTGCACATTCTAGGGATTTAGATGAATGTAATGACAAATATCCACCATTCTAGTGTTACCATTATAGGTTCACTGCCCTACACATCCTCTGTGCTCTGCTTAACCTTCCCTTCCTCTTCCTAACTCCTGGCAACCACTAATCCCTTCCTTCCTTCCTTCCTTCCTTCCTTCCTTCCTTCTTTCTTTCCCTCCCCCGCCTCCCCTCCGCTCTCCTCTTCTCTCTTTCTCTCTCTCTTTCATTTTGCCTCTTCCACAATGTAATATAGTTGGAATCATTCAGTATGGAATCTTCTCAGATTGGCTTTTTCACTTAATAATATGCATTTAAGTTTCCTCCATGTATTTTAATGCCTTGATAGATTGAATTATTTTAATCACTGAATAATAATTCATTGTTTAGGTGTATAACACTTTATTCATTCACTTGCTGAATGACAGTTTTGGGAATGGTGAATAAAGCTGCTGTAAAGATCTGTGTACAGGTTTTTATGCAGCCATAGTTTTCCAACTCCTTAGGTAAATAGTGAAGAGTGCCATTGTTGGACCATGTGCATTTTTTTAAGAACTGCCAAACTGTCTTCCAAAGTGGCTATACTATTTTTCACTCCCACCAACAATGAATAAGAGTTCCAGTTGTTCTACATCTCCTCCAGCATTTTGTGTTGTCAGTGCTCCAGATTTGGGCCATTCTAATAGGTGTATAGCGGTGATACTGAACCCAAGTTCAGCTGCCTGCTGCTCAAAAGCCAATAATCGAGAGACAAGGGTTGGTGAAAGGAATGTAGGTTTATTCAAGAGACAGCAGCCTGCAAAGATGGTGGACTAATGTTACAAAGGCCATTTTAACAACTGGACACAGGCAGGAGTTTTTATAAGGAGTAAGGAGAAAGGGAAAACAAAAATGAACAAATGAATTAGAAAGAGGAGGTTTGAGAGTTCTCTGTTGAAGAAACTACATGCAAGTCAGAGTAGTCTGTTCAAATAACCGGTGAAACAATGGTCCATTTTGCATCACTGATTTTATGGTTGAAGGTCAGCAAATCTTCCAGAGCTGGAATGTCTGGAGGCTGGAATCTATTTCTTTTGAAGTCAGTTCCTAGAATTCTTAAGCAAACAGACAATTCATCTACAGTTACAGGTTGTCATTTACAGAAACAATGTTAAAAGAATGGTGGGGTGGGTTACAGTGGTATCTCATTGCTGTGGTAATTTGAATTTCCCTGATGACATACAATGTGGATCATTTTTTTCACATGCCTTTTTTTTTGGCCATCTGTACATTTTTGTTGGTATTGCATTCTCTCTACAAGCTACCAAGTCTATTCACCTTAAAGCCACCATCTGGAGAGGCCACAAGTAAAGACTACATAGAGACATGTGGAGATGCCCAAGGAGCCCCAGCTATTCATGTCTTCCCTCACATGCATGTGAGGAGGACATCTTCAAGCTGAGTCCAGCATAGCCACAATTTATCTGACGCTACCCATTCTATGAGACACACATTGAGAACATCTTAGCTGAGTAGGTAGTCAAACTGAAGAATTGAGAGATGATAGGATAGACATATGATAGTCCTTAATTATCACTATATTTTAACACCCTGCCCACACTGCTTTGTGTACGATGGACATGTGTCTCAGTTTGAACCAATGAGACTCAATTCCTTGATCTTCACAGTAAGAAAGAGTGGAAGATCTCTCTTTTTGCTGTATTTCTACCAGGATATCATGTAAGCCTAGGGCTGATGCTGGACATTTTGATACCATATGCAGAAAGCCTACCCAAGACACAGATCAATTAAGAGGAAAGCAGGGCAGACAAGGAGGACAGAGAGAGAGAAAGAGAGAGAAAGGAGAGTTCACTTCTGGCATCAATTGTGTCCCAGTATGGGGCTATTCCTCAGAATTAACTCTGCATATTTTAATTATAAAAGCAAATTGTTGTATTATATATATATTTATAGATCATAAGTGCACAGGTTGATGGCTATTTAATAAACCAAACCATGTAGTCAGAACCCAGGTCAAGAAATCAAAGTTTAAAAAACTTTCCAAACACAATGCCTCTTACCTCCTTTAACCTTTTTTTTTTATAAAGGTAGTCACTATCTGGAAATTTAACAGCATATATTAGTTTTTCTTTTAGTGCTTTTTACAGAAGTAATATAATTAATATAATATAATATAATATAATATAAACTCTTTTCACCTGACTTCTTTCACCCAACATTCTGCTTATGAGATTTCTCCATGCTGTCATATGTAGATTTAGATAATTCATTTGTGCTCCTATAATGATTTTTGATTGTGCAATTATTAACACAGTTTTTTATTCAGTCTGTGGTTGGTGGACATTTCCAGTTTTTCCTATCATGAACATTTTTCACATGTCTTTTGGTAAATATATGCACACATTTCTACTTGGCATGTACCTCACAGTGAAACTCCTGGGTCACAGGAAATGTATATGTCAGGTTTTGCTACATAGTGACAGTTTTCTGAACCACTTCAGAAAACTGGAAATTTTTTTCTGGAAATGTGTAAAAGTTCCTGTTACTTAGTCCACTTTGTCATCAGCACTGAGTATTTTTTGTTTTATTAATTTTATTGATTTCTAGTAGGGATAGTGTAATATTACACTGTGGTTTAGATTTACCCTTCCTAGATGACTTATGGAGTTGAACATCTTTTATTTATGTTTATTCACCATTTTGATACCCTTTCTGATGAAGTGGCCAAGTCTTTTGCCCATTTACCAATGAGTTGCCTCTCATTGACTCCTTGATTTGTAAGAGTGCTTTATATATTCCAAATGTATATCCTTTTTGAGGAAATGTAGGTATAGTTATATATTTTAAAATCTGTGTTTGAAATGGGACTTTGTCACTTACAACTGTGACTTTTTCGAAAAGTTGCTTGGCTGAAACCCTAAGCTTGGACACCAGGGCAGCAGTTCACTTGCTTTTCTAGGAAGGGAAAAGAACAAACAGACATCATAGTTTGCCCAAATGACAACTAAGAATTCTTCTGACTCTCCCAAGTGGGTCTTTGCTATTAACTACAACTTCATCAGGCATGAACAGAGTGGCAGATAGTGTTCCCTTCTCTGATAAAGCAGGGGGGTTGAGGAGGAAAAGATATGTAATTCAAAATGGACTGCAGGGGTGAATTCTCTGTGTTTCCTACCTTCTCTATTTGTCGTTTCAAGTAGGTTGCCCTAGATGCACAGCATTGTCACTATGCTCCTGTGTCCACCAGAATCTCTGATGGAACTCAGGTTGGTTCTTGATCTTTCAGAAGCCAGTGTGAAGAAACCAATGCCCAGTGATTCCAATTGTGAAAAAGTAGGCAGCAGGACCTCTAGGTTCTCAGATTTTTCAGGAAATTGCCTAATCCTCTGAAACTCTCCTATTTTTCCTTTCTTCCATGGCATTAGCAGCAAGACATAAATCAAACACAACACTTATAATCAGTGGGGAAAATGTGTTTCTCACTCTCTTCTGAAATCTACCTTATCTCCAAATAAGAAATGTAAATGTGGATTTTTAAATGTTGCTATCACTACACAGCCTTGACATAAATTCACCCTTGGAGCTATTAGGGGATTCCATGATCAATTTTAAAAAGCAGGTGGCTAAGAGACTAGAAAGAAATATAAATTGACAAATTGACTAAAATGGAAAATCTAAAATAAACAATACACCAATAAGTAAGACCACATCTATCTCAGGATTATTAACATATTTGACTCTTTAGAAGTCAAATATACTAAAAGGTAAAGAGGTCAGATAATGCACAGGAAATATTGTATTAACTACTTGCTGACTTGAATTAGATTTTATGCCAATGATAAAAAACAAATTGAAGTTAAACTTCAACTTGCTGTGAGAGCAATGACTTTTAATACATCAAGCATGAAAACCTACTTTACTTCTCCTCAACATGTTGCTATTAAGTCTTAAGATCAAATAGAGTGAATTTTCACATGGGTTTGACTGGTACCTTGGAGGAATTGAGGCTCAAAAGATTTACAGAGAAATAGTCATTCTTCCTTACTCTTCCTTCCCAACAAATGGATGAGTAAGCAATTATATTAGACTGCTACATCCTAAAGAGATCAATCTTGCTCATGTGGTTATACTGATACTGCCTTTAGTGTATCAGGCATGGCCAAGTACCTTGTCTTTACTTTGTGAAAGGAAATAGATAATTATATTGCAAAATCTGTTGACTTTGATATTTGCTCATAGCCAGACAGTTGATGGCCCTGCCTCTTAGGACAATAGTTAACTGCTTTACATCAATAATTTGATAGGAGGACATTTTTGAGATGCTACACTTTCTTGTCATCCGTTGCTCTACCAAAGCTATTTTTCCATATTCATTATGACCTGGTAAGTCAGGGTATTTAGTTACACTTGGTTAAATTAAAGTTTCTCAAGAAAAAAAAAACAAGAGGACACATCAGCTTAAAATACTTCTTGTGGACAAATTCTCACCTTTAATAGGAACCTAAACAGCAAAACAAACAAACAAGCAAAATATAACCAAAGACACTGAAATAGAGAACAGGCTGACAGTGTCCAGAGGAGAGAGGGGAGGGAATTTCAGGGGAAAGGGGGAAGGGTTTACAGGAACATGTATAAAGGGCACATGGACAAAAACTAGGGGCAAGTGGAAATGGGAGGGAGGTGGGAAGGGCTAGGTGGGTGGGCTGGGATGGGAGTAAAAGATAGAAAATTGTATTTGAACAACAATTACAATAAAATTTAAAAATGTTAACTAAAACTTAAGCATCAACAATAGATGCTCATTATGAATTCATTATAATATAACTTGAAAGCAATTGTCACATCTAAATTTGGTTAACAGTTTTTAACAACCTGGTATCATTAAAATTTATAATTAAGGGAATGATTTAAGATAGGATGGTTGATATTTGGGGGGGAAGGAATGATAAAAAATTGAAATGGAAAAGTAGCAACAAAAGAGTCAGAGTTTAATGATACCTACCAAAATGACATTAATAATTACACCTATACATTGATGAACATTGACTTATGTCAGTTTTACCTGCAGCCTTTCCCTGTGGCATTTGATTGAGCAAAGAGTATTATACCCATTATAGAAAGAGGGACATTAGACAATTTGACTAAATTCTTTTTAACATCAGGGCTAAGCATAGAATTGTACCCAAACTTCTTATCTATTTAAATACCCAATGAAAACATATTGAAATGAAAACAAAACCTCTAAAGAACTATAATAAACTTTGGGGAAAAATTATTATTTGTTTCATTTTTAGTTGTTAGTGTCATTTAGAGCTACTTTCAAAAAAATCCTCACCCTAGGTTACTCTTATTGATTTTAGAAAGAAAGGAAGCGGGGGTGGGGTAGAGAAAGAAAGAGAGTGACCCATTGATATGAGAGAGACATGTACTAGTTGTCTCTCTTGGATTGAACCTGCAACCTAGGTATGTGCCCTGACTAGGGATTTAATCCTCAGCATTTTGGTGCATGGATGACACTCCAACTGTCAGGGCCACCACCCAGGACAGAGGTACTATTTTTTTTTATTTAACTGAAAAAATTTGACATATAACATTGAATAAGTTTAATATGTACATATATAATGTGTTATATTTACATATTGTAATATGATTGCTGATGAAGCAATATTTATTACATGGCATAATTATGGTACAATGTTATATCTATATTTATTATACTGTGTGTTAGATCTCTATGGCTTATTCGTTACAGTTTGTACCCTTAAACACCATCACTGTTATCCTCCCCCACCTCCATCCCCTGGTGACCACTATTTTACTCTCTCTTTTTTTTCAGTTGAGCTTTTTTAGATTCTACATATAGTGATATCATACAGTACTTGTCATTCTCTGACTTATCCCATAAACATATTTTTTTTTGTTTTTACTCTATACATTGTGCTAGCAACTCCATTTGAAATACACAACAACCTTATGATGCAGGAATTATTACTTATTTTCTAGGTAATTTGCCAAAGTTACATGTAGTGACCACTGAAGGAAACATTGTAACTCTTTGGCGAACAAATACATAAACTAACAACCATAAAACGCTATAGAACCTAGTGCCAGGATCTTGGTTTCTAATACTATTGTCCACAAAAGGACAAAGGTTTCTTAGAAGAATCTAGAACTGGGGTAAAAAGTAAACAAGATGAGCCTGGAGCATCTTGAGAGCAAGGAAGTAAAGAAGTACCTGGAAAAAGGGGGGAAAAAAAACCCCTACAACAATAGGTATATGTCCAAAGGGACACAGAAGTCAAGTGAAAGAACTTCCAATAGCCAAAACTGGAATAATTTGAGCAAAAACATAAAATAATACTAGATTATAACACAGAGGGCAAAATAAATATCTAGGAATCCATACTGATATGTAAATGGTTGAATAAACAAACAAACAAACAAACAAATAAAAAGTTGGAGAGAATAGACTATTTCCTGTGCAGAAAACCCCAAATAATTTCTATAGATACCCTGACCTCAAAGACATAGAGCATAACTCTCCACTGCTTAAGTGTGGGCTGTGCACAGTGACTTTCTTCCAAAAAGGACGGTATAGAGAGGGGAAAGTAACTTTACAGTGGGGAAATCTGATGAGTAGTACTTCAGCCAACTGACCAAAGTTAACATTATTAGTAATAAGTCTTGTTGGTGGCATGTATCCTTGATGTGATGTGATCAGATTGACTCCTTAACTCGGTGGTCTTCCTTCTTCCTAAACCAATAGTCCCAGTATAATCATGAGAAGTATGTCAGAAAAAGCCCAGTTAAGGAGCATTCTACAAATATGACCAGTACTCTATGAAATGAGCAAGGCCGTTATAAATTTGGCTGAGAAATTGTCCTAGCCATGAGGAGCCTAAGAAGATGTTACAACTACATGTGATATAGTGATAAACATACCATATTGATACATGATGTTATCAATAGGGAAAAATATGAGATATGGGAATGCTGTGTTGTCTTTGTAACTGTTATGTATATCTAAATATGTTCTATAATACAAACTTTATTATAAAAGCCCTATAAGCTTAAAACAAAAAGTGGGAAAGGCCAACAAAATGGAAATAAGCTTACTCATCAATTAATAAATGTATCTGTTATTAGTTAATTTGTTCATTCATTCATTCATCAATATCTTAATTATTCAACAAGTGTTTTTTTATGTCTATTTTGTGACAGCATAGCCCTAGGTCAGAAAGATTCTTTAGCTCTACAGTTAGCATCTTCTCTATTGAGTGATTGGCACACCCTGAGGAAAAAAATTGTATGCCATATGTGTAGTTCAGAATTCTAGGACAGTGCAGTAGACAGATGCAGTTTGGTAGAATTCATTAAAAAAAGCATTGAAGGTAGAGATGTCTACTCAAAGCTTATTGTGGATGAAGAATTTAACATCATTGGATTGCTTATTAATTATACTGCATATACTTGTCTATTGAAATTGGCTTCAACTACTTTTTTTTGACTGCATGATATTCAATACACTGTATTATTACTCAGAACTTACAATGACCATTACTGGTTGATTGTAAATTTATCATTTTCTGATAGTGGTAAATAATTAAGCCACTTTAGGAAGCTCACTTCTTTTGGTCTACAACATAATTGAACATAAGTTGTTTTTGTTTCTTAAGTCCCATATTTTAAAAGAAATGACTGAATTATTCTCACAGTCATTTTGCCTTCCACCAGGAGTACACTTTGATCATCAAACTCATTTTCCCACTGAAAAACATTGAGCACATAAGTAAAGTTGTTGAAACATTTAGATACCCATTCACTTTGGAGTGACCACGACAATATTGATGATGGCTAACTAGAAAGATGCCCTTATTGTAATGATCTAATAGCCATCCTCCAAGCCTGATGAGAGAGCACATGACATAAATCGATGTTTTCTGAAAATATCACATTGTGTTCTTAAGGACTTCAGCATAGAAATGATCTCCAGTGTAAAACTTATGAGATATATGGATTTCTTTACAAGGAATATTGAATTATTTGCACTCTTGTAACTTTGAAAACCATCTTTCTTGGATGGCAGTAGAAAGCTTCAATATAGTTGCATAAATTATGGATGATACCCAGGACTCTTGTAAAAGTAGTTACAGGATGGATGCTTTGTTAAGAAAGACCCTTCAGCCTGTGGAGTTGTTCTATACATCTATCACACTGAAGATTTGCCTTTGGAAATACTTTAGCATTCTAGACATTTTTTTAGTAAATTAAACAGTACTCAAAGATTGATTTTCTTTTTTTCTGTTTTATTTTTTCTTTATATTCTGAGGATAATACAATGTATTTAACCTGGAAATGAAGTCATGGCTTTTAAACAATTGGCCCAAAAGAGAAATTGATTTCTGAGAAAGGCTGTCTGTGAAGGGGTGGGAGACAAAACCAACATTGATTCTGGAGTACAGCTTTTTAATAGTTCAGATTTTTAGGTGCCTTAAAAGGAACATATCTACTGTCAGTAAAGAAATGGGGTAACACAGAGATCAGAGGACCCAAATCAACACTTTCCTTTTCAAAAAGGTAAAGACTTACCCCTGGCTTAATTCACATTATTTTTCATAGCTATTCTGATATTCTATCTAAACAGTGCATATATTTCTAGCAAGAGTGCTTACATTTTAGCAATTTTCTTTAGTGACAGATGAAATAAGTAAATAAATAAACAATTAGCTGTATTTTAGGTTGTATCATTTAAAAGTTAATGAAATAAAATCAGATTCTGAGTATTTTAAGCAAAGATCATTCAATTAAAAATGGGATTTTATATTGTCGATCACATTCACTTTTACTCTAGCAAAATGCATTTTTTATACCTTAAAATGTTTTTCTCATTAGTTATAAAGTGATAGAGTCTCCAAGGAAGAGGACCAATAAATGTGTATAATTTTGGGTTATGTGGATTTAAAATAAATTTTTTCAAAAAAAATAGTGCAGGAGATTAGCATTCTTACCATCTTTTATTGTTTTGAAAGGAAATTATGAACTAAAATTGCACTTAGAGGCATACAGAGATGGGCACTAAATAATGAGATCAGAAAATTAAAAATATTTTATTTCTTTTCTCTGGAGTTAATTTGTTGTGTGACTGAGGGTGTGTTCCCTCTGTTCATAACTTCAGCATCCTCATATGTAATAATTTTTTCATAGACTTTTTGCACATGATTAAAGTTTAGAATAATGCAGTTAAAAGGAAGCTGGCTATAATTGCAGGGTCACCCACATTAAGTCTAACTAAAGGTGAAAAATTTGTAAATTAAGTTAAGAAATATAAGAGATTTCAAAAAGGATAAAAATGAGTCATATAAAAATGTAATATAAGGAGTTCTGGCTTTAGTTCCAACGTATCAAGTACTTGGCAGTCATTCATTAACAATGTCCATTTTTTACAACAGCAATAAAAGGCTGTAAAAACTGAAAATCAATGACCTTTCTTATATCCATCAGAGTACTGAAATCCCAAAGCAAACTACCATCTTGAAATTTGGAGAAACAGAGGAATACAGAGAATCAGAGTCAAGATCAACTTACTGGAGAAGAAGACACTGAGTCATAAACTGAAAGGAATTAATTGTTAAAGGCTGAGTATTGACTAACTTGAGCATGCAAAACTTTTGGGGGCAGCCTTTTTTTAAAAAAGATTTTGTTTATTTTTAGAGAGAAGGGAAGGGAGGGAAAAAGAGAGGGAGAGAAACATCAATGTGTAGTTGCCACTCACGTGTCCACTACTGGGGGCCTGACCTGCAGCCCAGGCATGTGTCTAAATGGGAATCAAACTGTCAACTCTTAGGTTTTCAGGCTGGCACTCAATCCACTTCAGCCAGGGTATGAGGGCAGTCTTAAGAGGGCCTTCACAGTTACATGGACTTTATCTTTAGGAAGCCCACTAGATTTTAATGGTGATAATCCTAGGGAAAAATCCCTCATGTTTTGTTCAGGTGGAGGAGAAAAGTAACCCTTCTCAGGGCATTATTCATAACAAAGCCTTCTTCTTCAAGGGAAACAGCTTAACCAGAACCTTATCTGACCTGGATGAAAAGTGGTGGGCCAACTCTGGCCCATTCTAGTCTTCCTTTATCACACAATGGAAGAAAAAAAGCTAAGAGACACTCTGAAAGTCACAACCCAAAGACTCAGACACACTAAAAGACTGAGTTATAACAATAAGATTGTTATTAACCCCATTTTACTACCACATCAACAGGCTATAGGACAATAACAGTAAATTACAACAGAAGGGGTGGGGTGGGGAGGAAACAAACCAGAATACAGAGGAAACCTAAGCCCCTGGTATCTCTAACTACAGACTCTACATTACAAACAACCTAGTTCCTAGACAGATTAACATAAAACCTTATGTTAAAAGCCCATTTACCTCAGTTTGTATTGCCTGATATACCATGTTTGACTTTCAACAAAAATATTACAAGTCATGTTTAAAAGAAAGTAAAGACATAGTCTAAGACAAAGCAAGCATCAGAACAAGCTTCAGGTATGATACAGAATTGGGAATAAGAATGAGTATTTTAAATAACTATTATTAATTATGTTGAGGACTAATAAAAAAGCAATGACTAAATAGTATACAATAACCAATGTGTAATTTGAGCAAAGATAAAACTTTAAGAAAGAATGAAAAGAAAATGACAGAAATCAAAAACTCTATAATAGACATGAGAAATACACTTAAAAAACTCATCAGTAGTTTGGACACAGACAAGGAAAGAATAGTGAACTTTAAGATATGTCAGTGGAAACTTTACACACTAAAATACAAAAATAAAAAAGAATGAAAAATAAACCCAGAATATCCAAGAACTGTAGGTCAATGACAAAATGTATAACATAGACATAACTGGAATACCAGAAGGAGAAGCAAGAGAAAAAGAAACAGAAGACATAAGTACTAGTTGCCAAGAATTTCCAAAATTAATGACAGATACCAAACCACAGATGTAGAAATATCAGAGAACATCAAGTGGTATGCATTTAAGCATATCATAATCAAAATGGAAAAAAAAACAATACAAAGGCACAATCTAGAAAGAAGATGGGGTTAAGGAGGAGAAAAAACCTCACTTATAAAAGAACAGGGCTAAAATATTCAACAGAATTTTTTTCAAATTTTTTTACTGTTTATGTACAGTTGTTTCCATTTCTCCCCAACACTTCCCCCCATCCAGTCATCCCCACTTCCCACCCTTGATTCTACCCCACTTTGACTTTGTCCATGTGTCCTTTATACATATTCCTGACAACTCTCCCCCCTTTTCTCTCCATATCACCTCCCACCGCCCCTCTTGTTATTGTCAGTTTGTTCTTAATTTCAATGTCTCTGGTTGTATTTTGCTTGCTTGTTTGTTTTGTTGGTCAGATTCCACTTACAGGTGAGATCATATAGTATTTGCTTTTTACCACCTGGCTTATTTCTCTTAGCTTAATGCTCTCCAGTTCTATCCATGCTGTTGTAAATGCCATGAGCTCCTTCTTTCTTTCTGCTGCATAGTGTTTCATCATGTAAATGTACCATAGTTTTTTGGTACACTCATTTACTGATGGGCACTTAGGCTGTTTCCAGCACTTGACTATTGTAAATTATGCAGCTATGAACATTGGGGTGCATAGGTAATTTTGGATTGGTATTTCAGGATTCTTAGGGTGTAATCCCAGCAGTGGAGTTGCCATGTGAAAAGGCAGTTCCATTTTTAGTTTTCTGAGGAAATTCATATTATTTTCCACCAGTCTGCATTCCCACAAACAGTGCATTACAGTTCCCTTTTCTCCACACACTCTCCAACACTTGTTTGTTGATTTGTTTATGATGGTCATTCTGACCAATGTGAAGTGGTGTTTCATTCTGTTTTTAATTTTTATCTTTCCATATATCAGAATCCTTATTAGAACCATGCAAATGGAGAATAGAATAAAGAATTACAGTTTTTGGAAAGAGAAAAAACTAACCTACTCTTCTGTATCAATTAAAATTATCCTTTGAAAATAAAGGAGAAATACAGATTTTCTCAGACAAACACATACACACACAAAGAAAGTCATTATCATCAGTAGGTCTACTCTGCTAGAAATGTTAAGAGAAGTTTCTCAGAAGTAAACTAATGATATAGATCAGAAATTTGGATCTACATAAAAACAGCACTGGAGAAAGAATGCATAAAAGGAAAATATGATATATTTGGAGGGTACAGTGAGAGCAGTGCTCAAAGAAAAATTTATAGCATATAGTACACATACTAGCAAAGAAGAAATCAACCTTTTAAACTTATACCATAAGAAAGCAGAGAAAGAAGAGTGACTGAAGCTTAAAATAAGCAGATAAAGAGATATGAGAAAAATCAGGGTACAGTCAATCAAATTGGAAAGAGGTAATAAGTAGAGGAGGCCAATGAAACCAAAAGCTATTTAAAAAAATCAATAAAATTGATAAACCTATAGCCAGTGTAATGAAGAAAAAAGAGGAGAGGCACAAATTATTAATAACAGAATCAAAAGATGGCTCATTACTATTGATCTTATGTACATTAAATGGATAACAGGGAAATATTACAGACAAAATTACCTGACAGATTTGATAATTTAGAGAAAATATACTACTTCCTTGAAAGACACAAACCATCAAAACTCATGCAAAAATTAGATTATCTGAATAGATCTATATTTATTAAAGAATTTATAAATAGTAACCTTTGAAAATAGAAAACATTAGACCCAGATGATGTCACTGGTGAATTCTACCAAACATTTAAGGAAGAAATGCTACCAGTTCTCTACCATCTCTTCAAGAAAACAGAAGCACAATGCACACTTTCTAACTCATTTTATGAGGTAAGCATTATCCTAATATGAAAACCAGAGAAAGGTATTATAAAGAATGAAAACTAAGCTCACCAATGTATTTAGTGAGCTTAGATGCAAAAATTCTCAATGATATATTAAGAAATTGAATCCAAAAATATATAGAAGAAATAATGATATGTCACAATCAGTGGGGATTTTCTCATGTATATAAGACTGGTTCAACATTCAAAATTCAAAATCATCAAGTTAACCAGCTAAAGGAAATTCATGTGATTTTTATTAATTAAATATTAATTGATGTAGAAAATTGTCAAAATTCATCATTAATTCATGATAAAAAACTCTTAAAACAGAATGGAGAGGGACATCCTTCATTTGATGTAGAACATCTAAAAAAAGCTAGCACCATATTACTTGTGATAAATTGTATGTTTTCCTCTTATGATCAGGAACAAGGCAAGGATGTTCTATCTTGTCTCTCTGAGTCTACATCCTACTTGAATCCTACACCCTAGCCAGTACAATAAAGCAAGAAAAGGGAATAAAAGGTATACAGATTGGGAAGAAAGAACATTGTCTTTTTGGCAGATGACATGTAAATATATCTATTTATAAAATCCTATAATATCAATAAAAAACCATCTGGAACTAACAAGTAATTACAGAAAGATTGTAGAATACCAATTAATAAACAGAAATAATTGCCATCATATATACTATGAATGATCAATTTAAAATTGAAATTAAAATCATTATATGATTTACATATGTACCAAAAACAAAGAAAAAAAGAAATAGAACCTAATAAAATATATATGAGATTTGTACTATATATAAAAAGCTATAAAACTGATAAAAACCAAGAAAGATCTAAATAAATGAAGAGATAGTCCATATTCATGGATAGGAAAACTCAATATTGTTGAGATATCAATTCTTCACAAATTCATCTGTACATTCAATGTGATCTTAATCAATTCCAACAAAGCTATTTCATGGATATTGGAAAACTGATTCTAAAGTTTACAGGGAAGTATAAAAGACATAGAGTAGACAACACAGTATGAAAACAAACAAATAACCAACACCTGAAGTAGTACTGTAAAACAACAGTAATAAAGACAGTGTGATATAGGTAGAAGAATAAACAAATAGCTCAATGAAACAGAAGAAACATACTTTACACTTTTTACAAAAACTAACCAAAAATGAGTCATGATTCTAAATATAAAAAGTTATAAAATTTCTAGAAGATAACCTATGAGAAAATCTGTGTGAATACAGGTTTGGCAATGAGGTTTTTAGATACAACATGGAAATCATAATCTACGAAAGAAAAAAAATTGTTAACTTGGACATCATTGAGTTTAAAAAGTACCTGTTGGTAGAAGATATTTTTTAAGTTCCTGAAATGACAAGCCACAAACATTTTTCAGAACATGTACCTGATAAAACATGTATCAAAAAATATAAAAGAACTCTACACAATAGGCAAAATAATCTGAATAGGAAACTCACCAAGTAAGATACAAAAATAGCAAATCAGCATATGCAAAGATATTCAACATCTTATGTCATGAGAGAATACTAAATTAAAACACAAATGTGTTGACACTATATACCAAGTGCTGTTGAAAATGCGGAAAAGTAGGAAACCTCATTCACTGCTGGTAGAATGGGAAATGGTACAAGCACATTGGAAGACAGTTTGTCAGCTTCCGATAAAGTTAAACAGAGTTTTATCATATATTGTATTATTTAGACTATAAGATGCACTGTACCCCCAAATTTGGGAGGGAAATGGGGGTGTTTCTTATAGTCCAAATGTAGCTTACCTGGCTTGTTCTGGGGGGGGCGGTGGTGATGGATCAAGGTCACAGGTTATTAAATATTTTACCACATGTTTTGCTTCCTATTTTCCTCCTCTAAAACCTAGGTGTGTCTTACAGTCTGGTGCATCTTATAGTCCTAAAAATATGGATAATCTTCAATTGTGTTCTTAGTCATTAATAAACTTGAAAATGTATGTCTACACAAAAACCTGCACACAAATGTTTACAGCAGGTTTATTCATACTAACCAAAAACTGAAAGAAGCCCAGATGTGTTTCAATAGATGAATGAATGAACCATATGGATGTAAATCCATACAATGGAATATTATTTGGCAATAAAAATAAGTGAGCCATGGCTGGTGTGGCTCAGTGGCCTGAGCACTGGCCTATGCACCAAAAGGTCACCAGTTTGATTTCCAGTCAGGGCACATTTCTGACTGGGTTCTAGGCCAGGAACCCAGTTGGAGGCATGAAAGAGGCAATGGATCAATCTATCTCTCACACATTGATGTTTCTCTCCCTTCTTTCACCTCTCTAAAAGTAAATAAATAAAACCTTTGAACAAAATTTCTAAAAAGTCCTTGGGACTTCCAGCCAAGATGGAGGCGTAGGTAGCTACACTGTGCCTCCTTGCATAATCAAAAGAAAGACAACAACAAATTTAAATACAAAAAAACAACCAGAACTGCAGGAAAATTGAGCTGTATGGAAGTCTGACAACCAAGGAGTTAAAGAAACATTCATCCAGACTAGTGCACAGAGTCAAAAAAAATGGCTCAAATGAAAGAACAGACCAAAGCTCCAGAAAAAACAGAACTAAGTGATGAAGTGATAGCCAACCTATCAGATACATAGTTCAAAACACTGGTAATTAGGATGCTCACAGAAATGGTTGAGTATGGTTGCAAAATAGAGGAGAAAGTGAAGGCTATGAAAAGTGAAATAAAGGAAAATGTACAGGGAACTGACAGTGATAGGAAGGAAACCTGGATTCAAATTGACAGTTTGGAACAGAAGGAAGAAAGAAACATTCAATCAGAACAGCGTGAAACAACAAAAATTCAAAAAAGTGAGGAGAGGCTTAGGAACTTCTGGGACAGTGTTAAACATTCTAACACCTGAATCATAGGGGTGCCAGAATAAGTAGAGGAAAAGCAAAATTTGAAAACTTATGTGAAAACATAATTACAGAGAACTTACCCAATCTGGCAAAGAAATAGACTTCCAGGAAGTCCAAGAAGCTCAGAGCGTCCCAAAGAAGTTAGACCCAAGTAAGCACACAGCAAGGCACATCTTAATTACTTCACCCCAGATAAAAGATAATGAGAATCTTAAAAGCAGCAAGAGAAGAGAGCTACCTGCAAAAGAGTTCCCATAAGACTATCAGCTGATTTCTCAGAAGAAACCTTACAGGCAAGAAGAGTCTGGAAAAAAGTATTCAAAGTCATGGAAGGTAAGAACCTACATCCAAGATTATTTTATTCAGCAAAGCTATCATTTAGAATGGAAGAGCAGATAAAGTGCTCCCCAGATAAGGTCAAGTTAAAGGAATTCATCATCACCAAGCCCTTGTTATATGAAATGTTAAAGGGACTTATTTAAGAAAAAGAAGATGAAAAGTATGAACAGTAAAATGACAACAAATTCACAACTATCAATAACAAAACCTAAAAATACAAAAAGAAAAAACAAACACAAACTAAGCAAACAACTAGAACAGGAAAAGAATTGCAGAAATGGAGATCACATGGAGGTTATCAGTGGGGAGGGGGAGGGAAGAGAATAGGGGAAAAGGTGCAGGGAATAAGGAGCATAAATGGTAGGTACAAAATAGGGGGAGGTTAAGAATAGTATAAGAAATGTAGAAGCCAAAGAACTTATATCAATGACCTGTGGACATGAACTAAGCGGGGTGGGAAATGTGGGTGGTAGGAGGGGTGGAGGGCAAAGAGGAATAAATGGGTGAAAATGGGACATCTGTAATAGCATAATCAATAAAATATGTTTTAAAAATTTTGGATGGTTTAGAAGATGGTGGCAAAATAGGTCGAAGCTGTGTCCACTTCCCCCAGTGCAGAGATAGAACACCTGACCACTCTTCTGAGGAACAGAGTGAACAGCCAATGGTATCATAGCATATATAAAGGTTGGAGGCCAAAATTGTACAGTACATTGAAAAATCAAACAGTAAGGGGATTGCATTGAGACTATAAGGTCCCTGGGACCAGTTCCGGGACGAGGGCAGCTGCAGCCCTAGGCCTGGTGCCTGCTGGGCCAGCAGCAGAATTCTTGGAAGAGAGATGGGTCAACAGCTCCCTCCCCTGCCAAAAAGGGAGGATTGAGCAGCACCAGGATGGATCTGGATGCTTGAAGTCACTGGGGGGAATAGAGATGCTTGAAAGCACTTGGGGGCCATTGTGCAGGGGCAGTGTGAACCTACTAAGACTGTGAACACTGGCTGGGTTATTACCAGAGAAATTGGGGAGCCAGGTGATGTCTGGAGAAAGGAGAAGAGTTAGGATATGACAGACCCTGACCCAGATAATCTCTGACCTGACTGAAGAGTTGGACTGTGTGAGAGGCCAGCCGCTTGTTTGGAGCAGCAGGCTTGAACAGGAAGAGTTTTTAAAAAACAAACAAACAAAAAGGCTCTCTGTGGCTACTTAGGGAATTCTCTCATAGTGGCCTCCATTGCCTCCCCCCAGCTGCACCACTGCAGCCTCTGCAGCCTTGGCAGCAGGTCCACCTCTGCTACCGGGGTCCTGGCTGTGCCCCTATCCTCCCCCAAGCTGTAGTGGCAGAGGCTGTGCCCATGTGCACCCACATGCACCATGCACTGGATCCCTCCAACACCATGTGGATGTGCTCTCTTCCCCCACTGCTTCAGCAGTGGAGGTCTGCACTCTACTACAGCACCAGGGGCACACATACTCAACCCAGCTGCCCCTGCTGCAGCAGCAGAGGAGGCTGTGTGCAGATTCCCACTAACTCACAGACAGGCACCCACATCTGCTGCTGCAGCCATAGCAGCACTCCTACCACTCCCTGTGGGGCCAGACTGGCTGGCTAAGAGGAAGGCCCTTGTGCCCCTCTGCCCCTTTGTCCCCCATCCCCTGCAAAGGAGAGCAACAGGGCTCAGGGAGTCAGCAGTCCCCAGAAAGACTTAAGTCACAGGGGGAGCCAAACTACCTGAAGAGACTTTGAGAGTCCCTAGCACCTAGGACTGAGAGAGGTGGTGGTGTGTGAGTTGCCCATAACTGGTGCACCTCAAGGACAGCACAACTGGTGGACTGAAGGTGTAGGCTGGGGGAAGAATGGCACTGGGGGCCCTACAGCAAACTGAGGAACTGGGCTGGATGCTGGGCAACTGTGAAGAGTGCAGCTCAGAACTGGCCCCCATCCACAAAATCACAGGAAGGGACAAAAGCAAAACCCAACTTCTCTCATATTTCTGCAGCCAGGAAGACCAGCAGAACTCACTAGGCCAGTTTAAAGCCAGCAGGAGGCTTTTTTTTCTTTCTTCCTTCTTTTTCTCTCTCTCTTTTTTTTCTCTTTTCTCCCACAAGTGAGACAATAAAACCTAGAGCTGTGAAAGGACCAGAGTAAGACCCAAAGAGGGGTCATCCCAACAAATGAGAAACTGAGACAAATTTCACTTTGCTATTCCAGAGAACTTGCAAGTTACTGTCAATTTGTATTATTATTTTTATTATTTTAACTTCTTATACTTTATTAGTATTTTTATTTCCCTTCTTTATGTTTAATTTCCTTTGTTTTGTCTGTTTAATTGCATTGCTTGAATGGTTTTCCTTGTTCTCTCCTTCATAGCATATTTTTAATTCTCCTTCTTTCACTTCACTTGTGTTCCAATAGCACACTACTATAGGTAGTGTACTTCTTATTTTTGCTATTCAGATCACATAGATTCTGTCATATAAGTATTGTTCCATTATTATTGTAAATAATTATTGTTCCATACAATTATAAATACTACACAGCACATCTCCCAAATCTTAGCTCATTTCAGTGTCTTCTGGATCTTTATTACTATTGTGGTTAACTTGATTCTCTTGCACACTACACATATTTTCTATCTTTTACTCTCACTATATCTCATAATCTGACCTCCCACAAACTATCTGGATCCAACTCATAATTCTTCCCCCCACTAAAAAGAGTCTTACCTTTTTTCCACCCTGTCTAGAAAGTGACTAGTTTGATGAAATATCAGTTAATGCTATACTTATCCAAAGGATCTCCTATCTCTTTTTTATGGATTGGCACTTTAAGTCCCATAGAATACACTTCTGCTGTCTTTATCCATTTTCCTTTCCCCTCCACATATCACATAAAAAAAGTAGGTGGGAACTATGCACACCAGTATATCTGTTAGAAGAGAGAATCAATCAATAAAGGAACCACCAACAGATAGTAATGGGAGAAGGTCAAGGAGTAAGTGAAAGGCACACTAACTTCCACCCAGGACCAGTCTAGAATTATAGCTAAATGGTGGAGAGATTACAAAGAACAAACAGCTGAGCAATAGTGAGAGAGAAGCATCAAAACCTCAGTCAGACAGAAGAAATAGCTTCAACATAACTTGTCTGCACCTGCACAACAAAATACAAGAGGTGGTGGGTGGAATGACCCTCAGTTAACCAGCTAGTGGGAAGGACCCACCAATGAAAGACCCAACAACAATCAAAACCCAAAGATAAACACAGAGATAACATAAATGACAGCTCAAGACCACTGAGCTCGGGAGAGCAAGAAGACGACACCACTGAAACTCACAGGTATTCTGCCATAGAAGTTCACACCATAAACCCAAAGAGTCAGAACAGATCAATGTAAGAATCTGAGGCTAATGAGAAGAGTCTCACAAACAATGGGAAGACAAAGAAACAATCCCCAAATGAAAAGAAAGAAGGAAGCCTCAGAAAGAATGCTAAATGAAATAGAGGAAAATCAACCATCAGATATTGAGTTCAAAGCAATGGTTATCAGGAAGCTAAATGAGCTTACAGAGAATTATCAGAAGCTTCTGGGGAACTACAATCATCTCACTGCAAACTATATCAACATGAGAAAGGAAATAGAAATTATCAACAGGGCCAAGAGGAAATGAAGAATACAATTTCTGAACTGAAGAACACACTAGAAGGAATCAAAAGCAGGCTAGATGAAGTAGAGAATTGAATCACTGAGCTGGAGTACAAAGTAGAAAAAAACACCCAGAGAGGGCAATGAAAGAAAAAGAGGCTCAGAAAGAATGAAAAGGGATTAAGGGAAAAACAGGACAACATGAAAGGTAATAATATCTGTATAATAGGGATACCAGAAGGAGAAGAAGAAGGGTAAGTGTTAGAAAACCTGTTTGAAATAGTAATGATGGAAAATTTCCCTAATTTGGTCAAAGAAACCACACAAGTCTAGAAAGCAGAGAGGGTCCGAAACAAGAGGAACCCAAAGAGGCTCACTACAAGACACATCATAACTAAAATGGCAAAATTCCAAGTCAAAGAGAGAATCTTAAAGGCAAAAAGGGAGAAACAGAAAGTAACACACAAGGGAGCCCTGATAAGACTAGCAGCCAACTTCTCAATGAAAATGCTCCAAACCAGAAGAGAATGGCAAATAATATTCCAAATAATGAAAAACAAAAGCCTGCAACCAAGACTACTATATCCAGCATGACTCTCAATTAAAGTGGAAGGCCAAATAAGGAGCTTCCCAGACAAAAGAAGCTTCAAAGAATATACCTCCTCCAAATGAGCTCTGCAAAAGATGCTAAAGATTCTGCTTTAAGAAAAGGGAAATAAAAAGAGTGAGAGAGAGAGAGAGAAGAACGCAGGTTTAAAAGATGGCAATGCATAAGTACCTACCAATAATAACCTTAAATGTAAAAAAACTAAATGCTCCAATCAAAAGACATAGAATAGCTGAATGGATAAGAAATAATGACCCACACATATGCTACATACAAGAGACTCACCTCAGAACAAAAGACCTACATAGACTGAAAGTGAAGGGCTAGAAATAAATATTCCAAGCAAAAGGGGAAAAGAAGCCAGCATAGTAATACTGACATCATACAAAATAGGCTTCAAAAAAAGGGCCACAAAAAAAGATCCAGAAGGTCACATCATAATACTCCAGGAAAGAATCCATGAAGAAGACATAAACATTGTAAATATATATGCACCCAAAATAGGAGCACCCAAATACGTAAGGAAAATATTGGAGAACAATAAGAAAGATATTGAAGGGAATGCACTTATACTAGGGGAATTTAAAACCCCACTGTGAAAAAATGATAGATCTTCCAAACAAAATATCAACAAAGATATTGTGACATTGAACAATTCCCTAGATTAAATGGACTTAATTGGATTAAATGGACTTAATTGGATTAAATGGACAATTCCCTAGATTAAATGGACTTAATATATATATATAGCTTCTTTGGGATGATATATATATATCTATACATATCTATATACCTATATCTATATCTATATATACATATCTATACATATATATACATATATATATATCTATATATATATCATCCCAAAGAAGCAAAATTCAGATTCTTTTCAATTGCACATGGAACATTTTCAGAGATAGACCATATGATAGGACATAAAAAAAGCCTCAACAAATTCAAGAAAACTGAAATCATATCAAGCATTTTCTCTGATCACAAGAGAATGAAACTATAGACCAACCTCAAAGAAAGAAACTCAAACTCATGTAGATTGAACAGCATGCTACTAAACAATGAATGATTCAAGAATGAGATCAAGAAAGAAATTAAAAAAAAATCTGGAAACAAATGAAAATGAACTCACAACAATTCAAAATCTATAGGACACAGTGAAGGCAGTCTTGAGAGGGAATTTCATAGCCATACAGGCCTACCTGAAAAAGGCAGAAACATTTCAAACGAACAACCTAACCCCATGCCTACAAGAACTTGAGAAACAACAACAAAGGCAACCCAGGGAAAGAAGGAAGGAAATAACCAAGATCAGAGCAGAATTAAATGACATAGAGACTAAAAGCAAAATTGTAAGCATCAATAAGTCCAGGAGCTGGTTCTTTGAAAGATAAACAAAATTGACAAGCCTTTAAACAGCTTGTCAAGAAAAAAAGAGATGCCCTGGCTGGCGTAGCTCAGTGGATTGAGCATGGGCTGCGAACCAAAGCATCGCAGATTCAATTCCCAGTCAGGGCACATGCCTGGGTTGCAGGCCACAGCCCCCAGCAACTGCACATTGATGTTTCTCTCTCTCTCTTTCTCCCTCTCTTCCCTCTCTAAAAATAAATAAATAAAATCTTAAAAAAAGAGAGATGACCCAAATAAACACAATCAGAAATGAAAGAGAGATTACAACTGAAACCACAGAACTGCAAATGATTGTAAGAAATTACTATGAAAAAATGTATGCCAAGAAATTTGAAAACCAGGGTGAAATGGAAAAATTTGTCAAAAAACATAATCTTACAAAACTGAATGAAGAAGCAGAAAGCTTGGACAGACCAATAACAGCTGAAAAAATTGAAGCAGTAATAAAAGTCCCACCCTGGCTGGTGTAGCTCAGTGGCTTGAGTGCAGGCTGCGAACCAAAGCATCGCAGGTTCAATTCCCAGTCAGGACACATGCCTGGCTTGCAGGCCACAGCCCCCAGCAACTGCACATTGATGTTTCTCTCTCTTTCTCTTTCTCCCTCCCTTCCCTCTCTAAAAATAAATAAATAAAATCTTAAAAAAATAAGCTAACCCCTATCCTTCTCAGATTATCCCCCCAAATCCAAGAAGATGGAAGATTCCAAAACTCTTTTTATGAAGCTGAAGCCAGTATCATCCTAAACCCAAAGCCAGATAAAGACAGAACAAAGAAAGAAAACTTCAGGCCAATACTGCTGATGAACATAGATGCTGAAATCCTCAAAAAAAAAATATTGGTAAACTGTATCTAGTAATAGGTTAAAAAACTCATACAACATGATCAAGTGGGATTCACCATGGGGATGCAAGGATGGTACAATATTCACATATCAACAAACATCATACATCACATAAACAAAATCAAAGACAAAAATCACATGATCATAGCAGTAGGTGTGGGAAAAGCATTTGATAAGGTGTAGCACCCATTTATGATAAAAACACTCAGCAAGTCGGAATGGAGGAAGCTTTTCTCAACCTAATAAAGGCCATATGCCAGAAACCTAGAGCCAAAATCATACTCAATGGGCAAAAAAATAAAAGCTTTCCCACTATGATCAGGAAAGGATGTCTGCTTTCACCACTTCTATTCAACATGGTATTTGGAGTCCTAGCCACAGCAATCAGACAAGAAAAAGAAATAAAACACATCCAAACTGGAAAGGAGAAAGCAAAACTGTCATTGTTTGCAGATGACATGATAGTGTCCATAGAAAATTCTATAGACTCCACCAAAGAACTATTCAACCTAATTAATGAATTTGGCAAAACAGTAGGATACAAAGTCAACATTCAGAAAGCAAATGCATTTTTGTACACTAACATAGAATATCAGAAACAGAAATCAGGAAACAATCCCATCTGATATAGCAATGAGAAAAATAAAATACCTAAGAATAAACCTAACAAAGGAGGTAAAAATTGTGTACTCACAAAACTACACAACACTGAAGAAATAAATTAAGGAAGAAAGACACAACAAATGGAAGCATGTACCATGCTCATGGATTGGAAGAATTAACATCGTCAAAATATCCATACTACCCAAAGCAATTTATAAATACAATACAAGCCCTATTAATGTACCAATGACATATTTCACAGAAATAGAACAAACATTTAAAAAATATATATGGAACCATAAATGACCCCAAATAGCTGCAACAATTTTGAGAAAGGAGAACAAAGTAGGAGTGATAATAATATCTGGTATCAAACAGTATTACAAGGCCACTGTAATCAAAACAGCCTGGTACTGGCATAAGAACAGATACATAGAACAATGGAACCAAATAGAGAGCACAGAAATAAACCTAGGTCTCTATGGTCAATTAGTATTTGATAAAGGGGGCAGAAGCATAAAATGGAGCAAAAATAGCCTGTTCAACAAATGGTTTTGGGAGAACTGGATGGCTATTTGCAAAAAAAATGAAACTATGTCCAACTTACACAATACACAAAAATAAATTCAAGGTGGATAAAAGACTTAAATAAAAGTAATGACACCATGAAAGTGGTGTCATTCCTAGAGAAAAACATAAGCAGGGAAATCTCAGATATTCCATGCAGCAATATGTTCACTGACATGTCCCCTAGAGCAAGGGACATAAAACAAAGAATAAACAAATTGATCTCATCAAATTAAAAAGCTTCTGCATGGCTAAAGAAAACAGCATTAAAATGAAAGTGAACCAACTATACAGGAAAACATATTTGTCAATGATAACTTCTGACAAGGTTTTGATCTCCAAAATATATAAAGAACTCACACAACTCCACTCCAGGAAGACAAAAAAAAACAATTAAAAAATGAGCAAAAGACTTGAACAGATACTTCTTCTCTGAGGAGGACATACAGATGGCCCAGAGACATATGAAAAGATGCTCAGTATCACTATCCATCAGAGAGATGCAAATTAAAACCACAATGAGATACCACTTCACACCAGTCAGAATGGCCATCATAAACAAAGCAACAAACAAGTGTTGGAGAGGATGTTTAGGCAAGGGAATCCTAGTGCACTCTTGGTGCGAATGCAGACCGGTGCAGCCACTATAGAAAACAGTATGGAATTACCTCAGAAAACTAAAAATGGAACTGCCTTTTGACCCAACAATTCCACTGCTAGGATTATATCCTAATAGCCCTGAGACACCACGCCAAAAGAACCTATGCACCCCAATGTTCATAGCAGTACAATTTACAATATCCAAGTGCTGGAAGCAACCTACATGCCCATCAGTAAATGAATGGATAAAAAAATAGTGGTGCATTTACACACTGGAATACTATACAGCAGAAAGATAGAAGGAGCTCTTACTCTTTCCAACAGCATGGATGGAACTGGAGAGCATTATGCTAAGTGAGATAATTCAGATAGTGAGGGACAAATACTATATGATCTGTCCTTTAACTGGAATTTGATCAACAAAACAAACAAGTAAGCAAAATACAACCAGAAAAACTGAAATTAAGAACAATCTGACAGTAACCAGAGGGGAGGTGGGAGGGGATAATGGAGAGAAGGGAGGAAGGGTTTTCAGGAACAACCGTAAAGGCCACATGGATAAAGCAAAGGGTGGAGTGGAAGGAAGCACAGGAGGGAGGTGGTGATGCCTGCTAGGAAAGTGGTGGTGGGTAAATGTAGACAACTGTAATTGAAAAACAATAAAATAATTAACAAATAAAAATAAATGCATATAGTACTATAAAAATAAAAATTAAAAAAATAATTTTTAGAGAATGTCTAATTATAAAAGAAATGAGTTATCAAGTCATAGAAAAATATGGAAGATACTTAAAATTGTCTATTGTTGCATGAAAGAAGCCAGTCTGAAAAAGATACATGCTGTATAAACCTGTTTATATAACATTCTGGAATAAAGTAAAACAATAGAGACAATAAAAATATTAGTGGCTGCTAGGGTTTTAGGAAAAGAGAACAGGTTAAGGAGAGGGGATTTGGGGTACTGAGAAACTATAATGGTGGATCATGACATTATGTTTTTGCTAAAAACCATGGAACTTTACAATACTAAGATGACCATAATGTATGTAAATTAAAAAATATTTATGTGGACAGGGAATCTCTGGCACAATACAGATGAATAGACAATCTAAGTGTATTACAAATATAAAATAACCTTACTGAGGTGGTGAGGGTAAAAGATGCTAATCTAAGAAACTGGAAATAAATGGAGTCTGTAAGACTAAAAGCAAAAGGAATTGTACAAAAACATTGTTATCTAGTTGGTACTTGTTTAGCGTGGGGCTCTGGTTAATAATTCTGATACATGTATACTGGAATCAAACAATGAAGTCAAGGATGATGAATAGGTGGAGCCAGATTTTTTAAATTTAGAATGGGAATTTATAGATAAACTAGGGGAGAAGGCTAGAATGATCAATGTAGTGATGCATTAATGGAGACACCATGGGGAAGTTCATATTTAGCTTAACATAGATAGAGAGGGTTACACGTAGAAATATTTATAGATATATGTATATACTTACATGGTGGTTAGTATATATACATATATTTCTTTGTTCTCTGAGAAGGCCCCAAAGAAATGACACCTCAGTAGCAATGAGCACACTTAGAATGCAAATCTTGAATTTTAATATCACTTTATAATAACAGTAACAAGGGCTTCTTGGAGAAATGGCAGAAAATACATAAAATGAGAAAATGAGCCTGGAGCACCTTGTAGAGCCAGAAAGTAAGCAGGTGCCATATATATACATATATCTCACATTGATGGTGGTATACACAAAGGAACATAAGGCCTTACTGAAAAAGCTCTCAATGACCAATGCTGGAAAACTTTTAGCAAGAAAATAAATAAAATGGCAATGGATTATAATTCAAAGTATAAAATATCCATGCATATGAATATCAATATCTATCTATATATATCTATCTATATATAAATGATGATTAGATAAATCATTGTAGAAGAATTTCATATGTTACATAGATATGGGACAAAATTCCCTACTCCATAAGTATGAGCTTTGCATAGTGACTTCCTTCCAAAATGTACAGTATAGAAATATGGGAAGGGGAAAGAAATAATTTTATAGTTGATAAACTTGACAAAGACTGCTTAGCCAGGTTTTCAGGGTCAACATCAACAGCTATAAATCATGTGGATTATATGTACAGTTGATATAATGTAATGGAAACAGCACTTTGCCTCTGTGGTCTTTTCTCTCAAAACTCATAACCTCAGAATAATTGTGAGAAAAATATAAGACAAAGCCCAAAAGAGGAACATTCTACAAAACACTTCATCACAGCTCCTCAAAACTGTCAATGTCACAAAACCAGTCTGAGAAACTGTCTTAGTGAAGAGGAGCCTAAAGGGACATGAAAGCTAAATGTCATGTGGGATCTTGGAACACAAAAGGACATTAGGTAAAAATTAAGAAAATCTGAATAAATTATGGATTTGCTTAATTATAATGTATCAATGTTGATTTATTAATTATCACAAATATACCTTACTAATGCTAGATATAAATAATTGGGTGGAGAGAGTATATGGGGACTACCTGTACTATTTGCTCAATTTTTCTGTAAATCTAAAGCTGTTTTAAAAAATGAAATATATTAATAAAACATGTATTACCATTGAGAAACTTTGATGCATAATAATATTAACTTATGGTACAGCTTAGAAAGGAATTTACATTTTGGTTATTTTTTAAATGATTAGTTTAATGGTCCCTTTAAAGATGAACTGCTCTAAACCAGCACACACATCAACAAAGTGGTTTGTTTACAAATATCTCACTTGAAAATATATAATCCTACAGTATTATAATTGTTGGGCAAATTGAGATATTCTTGAGTGAAAATAATTGATGTACACAGAATTTTAAAGAGAATACAGCTAAGTATAATTTTTTATGCTTTAGAGGACCCAATTTATTCAGTTTAAGCATCTCTCCCAACCTCCCATTCTTGTAGGTGATCAGGTATATTGAATTCTATACAATACTGTGATCATGAGACATCTTGGGTGAATTATGTTAGGAAATGTTATGTTTTTAATGTAGTGTTATAAGTTTAAATCCTGACCTGCTAATGTACTAAAAATGAATAATGCAAGTTGTTTAACTTCCATATATTTTCTTTTCTATAAGTGGGTTATTAAGAACACTAACTTCTCTTTTTCTTTTTTAGTATAAATTAAGACAATCAGTATAAAGTGCTTAGTACTGAGCTTATGATATTGTAATATTAGCTGTTGATAATATTATTACCTTGTAGTGCCTAAAACATATAAAGAATTAAAAGTAGCATAAGCAATTAATACTTCACATTCACACAGAACCCTGGGACTTTTTACATGCTTTATTTATGTGAGAACACTTAAAAAACCTCTACTTTTTTTTGCATGTAAGAAATTACTATTTTATTGGTTTTTTTGAAGTTCACTTTAACTTCACAATGGTGCTGTGAGGTCTGTGGGGGAAATATTTGTTTTGATTTTTCAGATGACGAATTGAGATTCCACGAATTTTCCAGTGAGGTCTATCACTTCCACTGTGGCTTCTTGAACAAGTCACTTAAACTCTCAGAGAATCAGCTTCTTCATTTTTTGTGGGGAGGGGAAAGAAAACAGATTTATTTACAAGACATGGAGACTTAAATTGAATGTTAGGATTTTTTTTTCAAGCAGCATTTAGTCATTTATTTGACAAACATGTGTCAAACATAGCATATGAGCCAGGCAATATATAAAATCTGAGTCTGCAAAGATGAAAGCCATTAGCCCTATTCTTTTCAAAATTTTTTTAATTGTATTTTTCATTACCTTTTAGTCCCCTTGTGTCCACCTTCCCCCAAATCACCACAATGTTGTTCATGTCCATGAGTACTTTTTCCTTTTTGCTCAATCCCTCCACCTCTACCCTCCCCTACCTTAATTGTCATCCTGCAATCTATGAATCTGTCTTTGCTTTGTTTGTTTGTTCATTAGATTCCACATATGATTGAAATTGTATGGTGTTTATCTTTCTCTGACTTGCTTATTTCACTTAGCATAATGTTCTCCAGGTCCACTCATACTGTCTCAAGGGTAAAATTTTCTTGTTTTGTTTTTTGTTTTTTTTTTTTTACAGCCATATAGTATTTATAAATGTCCCCTTGTTGTTTTATCCACTCATCTACTGGTGGACACTTGGCCTGCTTCCATATCTTGGTGATTGTAAATAAAACTGCAATGAACATACAGGTGCTTATGTTCTTTTCAATTAGTGTTTTGGGTTCCTTCGAATATATTTCCAGAAATGGTTTCACTGGGCCAAAAGGCAGATCTATTTTTAATTTTTTGCTGTATCTACATACTATTTTCCACAGTGGCTGCACCAATCTGCATTCCCACTAACAGTTCATAAGGGTATCCCCTACTCCACATCCTGGCTAGGACTTGTTGTTTTTGATTTATTGATTATAGTCATTCTGACAGGTGAGGAATGATATCTCATTGTGGTTTTAATTTGCATTTCTCTGATGTTTAGTGATGTTGAAAGTGTTTTCATATGTCTATTAGCCATCTGTATATCTTCTTTAGAAGAGTCTATTCAAATCCTTTGCCTATTTTCTAACTGGATTTTTTAATTGTTGTTCAGGTACAGTTGTCTCCATTTCACCCCACCATGTCCACCATCCCATCCATCCCTGACTTCCACCCTCCAACCTACCCCCTTTGTCTTTGTCCATGTGTCCTTTATATATTTTCCTTGATGGCCCTTCCCTGTTTTTCCCCATTATTCCTCTTCCCCATTCCTTCTGGTTACTGTCAGTTTGCTATTTTGGTGTTGAGTTTTTGGTGTTTATAAGTTCTTTATAAATTTTGGATATTAACTCCTTATCCATATTTTTGGATATTAATCCATTATTGGATGTATTGGTGAATATGTTCTCCCATTCTGTTGGTTGTCTTTTATTTTGTTAGTGTTTTCCTTTGCTGTGCAAAAAAATTTTTGATGTAGTCCATTTGTTTATTTTTTCTTTTGTTTCACCTGCCTGGGGAGTTATATCTGACAATATATTGCTACAAGATATATCTGAGATTTTGCTGCCTATGTTATCTTCAAGGATTTTTATGGGTTTGAACCTAACATTTAAGTCTTTAACCCATTTTGAATTTATTCTTGTGTGTGATATAGAAAGGTGGCCTAGTTTCATTTTTCTGCATACATCTGTCCAATTTTTCCAACATCATTTATCAAATAAACTATCCCATTACATGTGCTTGCTTCCTCTGTTGAATGTTAATTGATTATAATTGTGTGGGCTTACTTCTGGGCTTTCTATTCTGTTCCATTGATTTATGTGCCTGTTTTTATGCCAGTACCATGCTGTTTTGATTACTATGGCCTTATAATATAATTTGGTATTGGGTAGCATGATTCCTCCAATTATGTTCTTCTTTCTCAGGATTGCTGTTGATATGAGGGGCCTTATGTGGTTCCATATACATTTTTAAATATTTGTCCTAGTTCTGTGAAATATGTCATTGGACTCGATAGGAATTGCATTAAATCTATAGATTGCTCTGGGTAATATGAACACTTGAATAATGTTTATTTTCCTGTCCATGAACATGGTATATGGTTCCACTTATTTGTATCTTCTTCAATTTCTTTCTTCAGTGTCTTGTAATTTTCCAAGTGCAGGTCTTTTACATCTTTGGTTAGGTTTATTCCTAAGTATTTTATTCTTTTTGTAGCAGTTGTGACTGGTATTGTTTTCCTAATTTCCCTTTCTGTTAGTTGTTTTCGGTATACAAAGAGGCAACTGATTGTGTATGCTAATTTTGTATCCTGCTACTTTGCTGAATTGATTTTTCAATTCTAGTAGCTACTTGGTAGAATCTTTGGGGTTTTCTATGTACAATATCATGTCATCTGCAAAAAAAATCACAGTTTTACTTCTTCCTTTGCAATTTGGATGCCTTTTATTTCTCCTTGTCTGATTGCTGTGGCTAGGAATTTCAGTACTATGTTGAGTAGGAGGTGAAAGCAGACATCCCTGTCTTGTTCCAGATGCTTGTAGTTTTTACACAGTGCATATGACATTGGAAGTGGGTTTGTCATAAAAGGCCTTTATCACCATTGCTGGTATGGCTCAGTAGATTGAGTGCTGGTCTGTGAAGCAAAGGGTTGCTGGTTTGATTCCCAGTCAGGGTACATGTCTGGGTTGTGAGCCAGGTCCCCAGTTGGGGGCATATAAATGGCAACCACACTGATGTTTCTCTACCTCCCTTTTTCCCTCCCTTCGCCCCTCTCTATAAATAAATAAATAAATAAACAAATAAATAAAATCTTTAAGAAAAATAAATAAACAAACACTTAAAAAAGGCTTTTTTTCCCAGATGAGTCTGCTTATAAGCTTGTCAATCTTGTTTATCTTTTCAAAGAACCAGCTCTTAGATTCATTGATCTTTTGTATCATTTTATTTAGACTCTGTTTCATTTATTTCCACACTGATCTTAATTATCTCCTTCCTTCTACTCACATTGGGCTTTGTTTGTTGTTCCTTTTCAAGTTCCTTTAAGTGTGAAGTTAGATTTTTTATTTGAGCTTTTTCCTGTTTTTTTTTTTTTTTTTTTAGATAGGAAATTCCAATGCTTTGAATTTCCCTCTTAGGATTGTCTCCCCAGTGCCCCACATATTTTGAATTGTTGTGACCTCATTTTCATTTGTTTCAAGGTCTCTTTTGGTTTCTTCCTTGATCTCATTGCTGAGCCATTCATTGTTTAATAACATGGTATTTAGCTTCCATGTCTTTATGTGTTTTTCAGTGTTCTTGTGGTTGATTTCTAGTTTCATAGCACTATGGTCAGAGAAAATGCTTGGTATGATTTCAATCTTCTTAAACTTATTGAGACTTGTTTTGTATCCTAACATTGGTCTATCCTAGAAAATGTCCCACATGCATTTGAAAAAAGTATATATATTCTGCTACTTTGGGGAGAAATGATCTGAAGATATCAATTAAATCCATTTGATCTAGTGTATCATTTAAGGCTTCTGTCTTTTTGTTGATATAATGTCTGGAAGATCTATCCATTAAAGTCAGTGAGGTGTTAAAGTCCCTGATTATGACTGTGTGTCTGTCAGCTTCTCCCTTTATGTCCACCAAGATTTGCTTCACATATTTAAGTGCTCTTATGTTGGGTGCATAAATGTTTACTAGGCTTATGTCCTCTTGTTGAATTATTTCTTTGATAATAATGTAGTTTCCTTCTCTGTCTCTTACTATATCCTTGGTTTCAAAGTCTATTTTGTCAGATATAAGTACTGCTACTCCAATTTTTATTTCTTTTCCCTCTGCATAAAATATCTTTTTCCATCCCTTTACTTTTAGTCTGTATATATCTTTCTATCTGAGATGGGTCTCTTAACAGGCAGCAAATATACGGGTCTTGTTTTGTTATCCATTCAGCTACCTTATGTCTTTTGGTTGGAACATTTATGTCATTTAATTTAAGGTGATTATTAATAGATATGTATTTATTGCCTTTGTGTTTTTAGGGTATCTTCCTCTGTTTTATTTTCTTTCTTTCTTCTTCTTTTCCTCCTGCTCCTTCTCCTCTTCCTTTTTCTCCTTATCCTCCTGCTCCTTCTTCTTCCAAGTCCTTTAGCATTTGTTGTAGTACTGGTTTGGTATTGACAAACTCCTTTAGATTTTTCCTGTCTGGGAAGCTCCTTATTTCACCTTCAATTTTAAATGATAGCCTTGATGGACAAAGTAGCTTTGGTTGTAGGTCCTTGTTTCTCATCACCTTGAATGTTTTATGCCACTCCCTTCTGGCCTAAAATGTTTCTGTGGAGAAATCAGATGCCAGTCTAATTGGTGCTCCATTGTATGTAACTACCTGATTTTCTCTTGTGGCTTTTAGGATACTATCCTTGTCTTTAAACCTTGGCATTTTCATTGTAATATGTCTTGGTGTAGGCCTCCTCAGGTCCAACTTGTTTGGGACCGTCTGAGCTTCCTGGTTTTGTGTGTGTTTTTCCTTCACCAGGTTAGGGAACTTTTGAGACATTATATTTTCAAATAGGTTCTCAATCACTTGTTCCCTCTCTTCTCTTTCTGGTATTTACACAATGAGGATGTTGTTATGCTTCATGTTAAGAAACATTACCCAAAATGTTTCTTAAGCTCTCCTAATTTTTTAAAATTCTTTTTTATGTTTTCTATTTTGCCTGGGTGTTTTTTCTACCTTGTCTTCCAAAACACTGATTTGATCCTCTGCTTCATCTAATCTACTCTTTATTCCTTCCAGTGTATAATTTATTTCAGATATTTTATCTTTTATTTCTGACTTTTTTATGGTTTCTATGTCATTTTTCATGCTGTTGAGTATCCTTATAATTGTTACTCTGAATCCTCTGCCTGATAAATTGCTTGCCACCATTTCATCTAGTTCTTCTGGAGAATTCTCTCATTCTTTCATTTGTGATCTGCTTCTTTGTAGTCGTTTCTATGTATTAGGTAGATCTACAAGACTGTGGTGCACACCTAAGTCAAACCCTGCCTGTCACTGTCCCTGGGCAACTTGTTTGGGACTATCAGTGATCCACAGTGTCTCTCTCCCTCTGCTGTGTTTGGGTGTGTGCAGAAAGAATGAGGTTGTGCACCAAGGCCAGCTTTTACCAGCACCAGGTCGGGGGGAAGTGGTATAGAGGTGTGTCAGCTGAAGCCTCAGAGTTCCCAGCAATCTTCCTCTGCCTATAGACTCTCTGTTGGGTTAATCAGTGAATGTCTTCCAGTTGTACTCCTCAGCAACTGGGGCTTAAGCAGCACAGGTTGGGGCAGAGTAATTCTTGTAGGCGGGGCTATTGCTTCCCCTCAGGTTGATGCCACTTAGAGGGGGATTGCTCTACCTGAGACAGATGGCTCTGGCAGTGGGGGGAATGACTCAATACAAGGATCCTGGTGGCTGTTCCTTCAGATTTCTCCCTGGAGCCACCAGCCACAGACTCTCTTCAAGTATCTCTAGTTTATTCTGCCCTCCTTTTGCCAGAGCCCAGGTTAAGTGGCTGCAAATGAAATTTTGTGCATTGACCCTTTATAAACCTCTCAAAGTTTAAGAGGTTCTCTGAGTCTCCAGCTGACTCTCCCTGGCAGACAGAAACCCTGCTGCTTTTTACAGCCATATGTTTTCTGGGGTTTGTTTCCTGGTTCTGATGCTGTAGGTTGGGGAGGCCAGTTTGGGATTTAGACCCTACACTTCTCAGGGACAAGCACCCCACCACTGAAATATCCTTGTAGGACTTCAACTTCTGCCCATGGGATTCCAGATAGCCGTCTGGCACCTCCTCCAAACTCCCTACCAGTCACATTGTGGTGATGTGTCTCCTTCAGTTTGTCTGTGTTTATAAGGCTTCTCTCCAGCTAGTGTTCAGTTGGTTATTCAGGATGATTTTTCTATAATTTAGAAGTAACTCCAGATTTGTCCTAGGAAGAGGTTAGTGTAGCTTCCACTTATTTCTCCACCATCTTGCATCTCCTGCAGCCCAGCTTCCTGGTGGTGGGAACATCTAGCAATATTCCTGCAGCCTCACAGCCTGTGCCAGTCTTATTGTTCTCACATCAGTTCCAAGATGCTAATAGGCTGTCCCCATTCAAAGGCATAGGGAACTGAAGTCTGGTGCTGTGTGCTGGTGGAGGACTTGTGAGTAAGGTGTGGACCGTGCATGTGTGCAGGTGTGTATTTCCTCCTTTGATGGCAAAGAGCTCAGGAATCTCTTGACATTCAAACTGGAATCTTCTTAAAGCAGGTGGAAGATGGAGTGCATGTACCTTGTCTCTCCCCGCCCCCTCTTTATTCCACAGTATCAAAGTAATCAAATAATTTATTTACTGAGGACAAGCCAAATTTCTGCAGCCCTTTCCAGTGTCTGAGGTTGCCTGCTATCCTCACTGGATGTTTGTGGTGTACTCAGCTCCCCCACTTTGAGAATCAATGTGGTCTTGCAGCAATTACTGCCCTTATTCCATCCTGCTTTGTTTGCTTTCAATGACAAATACAGACTTTTCCTCTCATCTTGCATTGTCTCTCCCTCTCACACATACTCACACATCCTCTGTTCTCTCCTACTCTCCCTTTTGCTCTTTGGGGAAAGGCAATTGTTTGGAAAAATTCACCTTTAGGAAAGCAGCCCATACCTCCTATTTCTCCTGTGCCCTGGTTTTTGCAGATCTGGGGTCTCCAACATGGAGGAATTGCTGGGGAGATTAGGGGCAGGAAGGAGAGACTCTCAACTTCTCAATTTTACAATAAGGGTGTGGCCACTTACCTTTGGGATTGTTATTGAGTGAGCTCATGTATATTATGCATGTAGCTTCTTGCCTGATTTTCTAAAACTGCTATACTACTACTACTAATAATAATGTATTGTGCTGTCTGTTTTTTTCTCTAGCCTTGTTAAAGGCGAAGAGTGGGTAGGTAATAAAGATAAAGGTCACCATGTAATTTTCATCAGTCAAGACTGAGTTTGAGCAGTGTGGCTTCCAGATCCCTGAATTGTATTTATTTGTTTAAGCATTTATTGAACACTTCCAATAGCCAAACCTAGATGAGGAAAAGTGACTTATGAAAAGTTGAATACAGCCTAAGTTTTGCCCTCTAAAGAGAATACAACTGTATAAATATTTTTAAGAGGATACAAAAAAGATATAGAAGCAGAGGAGATTACTTTGTAGTTGTAATAGTAGAGAAAGCATGCAGGACTCATGGCATTGGAAGGGGAGGCCTTGAACAAAGAATAGAATTAGGGTGGCATAAAGTTTTGAGCTGGACATCCACAAATGGAAATTTTCAATTGGGTGACAGACTGTATTTCATGCTTTTAAAATTATCAATAAAATAATTATTTTGGATAGCAGGCTGACAGTTCTAGGTGGAGGTGGTTAGGGGGTGGAGGGATGGAGGAAAAAGGACTCACAGATATGGACAATAGGGTGGTGATTGGGGAAGGGCCTAGAGGAATAAATGGTAATGGAAAAAATACAATAAAAATAAATTTAAGAAAGATGAATGAACTATAAAGTCTGTTCTGTTTCATGTTTTCATTATGCTAATTAGTTCACACAGAATTGTTAATAAGTAATGATGTCATTTTAACACAAAGGTGATGTAAGCATGTATGCTTTTTTCTTAAGCAAGGGAAGCTGAAATGACAGGGTGGAATGACACCAGCAGGAAAGGAAAGGCCTTCACTTCATCTGTTCTGCATTCAGGACTCCTGACAGCTCCGCTTTAAAGAACATTAAAAATCAATCCCCGGAGAGAAGGCCTTGGACCTCGCCAAGTGCTGGTCTGGCAGCAGGTCCTACTTCCTTCTGAGCCTCCAGGCCCTGCTCATGGTCCCTGACATGGGCCTGAGTTTGCATTTTGTTGCTTCTTGCTCATTTCTGTTTCTTGAAAGTAGTCTCACTGACTGGCAGTTTTGCATTTTTCAAGTTCTCTTCGAAGGTACCAATTGTTTTGCTATTGATTTGGTTATAACATTGAATAGGTTTGGAGTGACCTTAATGATATTTTTTCCCACAAGTTAGTTATTTTTAATGCACTATTTTATAGGAGACAGAAGTTTTGTTTAGATAGCATACAATCCTTATATCTTGGTCTCTGGGCCTCTGGGCCTCATGCTGTGGAAGGCCCACAGGCTCTCCCTGGAGTGTGAAGTTCACACAGCAAGGGACATGTGGATGTGGGGCCTCTGCTCCCTTAATCTAGGACATGCTGTGTGTACCCAGACCTAGAGTCCCCTGCAGATGGTTTTGCTTTGGCTTCCAGAGCCTGCACCAGGCCTTTTCTGAATCTCTCTCACCTAGGCCAGACCCTGCTGCTGGTAAAGAACCTTTAGAGCAAAGGGTGTTAGCATTATTTGCAGAGACCACCAGTGGGCTGGGTATGCAGGCCCTACCCAGTGTGAGACTGAGCCCAAGGGTGGGAGAAAGGTATGCAGGCCTGGCTGGAGTTGGGGGGAGGGGGCTGGAGTGGGGCCTCCCCATGCAACCACTCTCTGCTTCTTAACACCAGGACTTTGAGAATTTTAAATTCAAACCTGACCTTCCAGGTATTTTCTTTTTTAAAATATTATATTCATTTATTTATTTTTAGAGAGAGGGGGAGGGAGAGAAAAAGAGAGGGAGAGAATCATCAATGTGTGGTTGCCTCTTGTGCATCCCCTACTGGGGGCACGGCTTGCAACCCAGGCATGTGCCCTGACTGGGAACTGAACCAGTGACCCTTTTGTTCACATGCCGATGCTCAATCCACTGAGCCACACCAACCACACCTGACCTTCCAGGTCTTGATGAGAACATATATGTCAGTGTAGGAAGAGAAAATATATTAACACTTAGTGTGCTATGTGATATTTAAATATTTAGCTACATGATCTGTGGATCTCCATTTGTAGTCTTGTTCTGGAGTGCATTATTATTAAGGGTAGGCCTTTTTAACAGCAAAAACACCCATTGCTAGAAATTGGGCACTAGAGGCATAAACTTTCATCTGGTTTGAAAGAGCCTTCAACATAAGCAGTAATGTCTAATAGTTTTTTTATGAATTTGTGATGTAAATTAGAATAATTATGTTCAATCATTTCAAAGCACTGTAGAGGACATTATTATCATTGCTATTATTGTGCCGATGATGAGTACCCCTCACCTTTCCCCACAATCCCCATGCTGGTGAAAACAGGACTGCCATACCCTGGCCATTGGGTCAGACACATGATCCACTCTGGCCCAATCATTGTCCTCTTAGAACTTTCTTAGCTATAAGTGGCATGATTGTTCTTTGTTGCCTATGGATTTTGGATTGTAAGGAAATGAATCCAGTTCTGTGGAACAATGTCCACTCCCAAGTGAAGACTGAGAAAATAAGGCAAACGAAAAAACTGAAAGAAGAAATGGATCAATGGAGAGACCCTAGCTGCCCCAGCTTCCAGCCAGCCTAGTGCCTGCCTTGGTGCTTTGCTCACGCATGCCAATGAATGACCACATTGTTTAAATTAGTTTCAGGTGGATTTCTGTTGCTTCAACCTGAATTCTAACTAGCACAAGTACCTATTAGGCATAGAATCTTGTATAGATTGTTGCACTGGAAATGGAAACTGTTGTCTACTATTCTCACTCATTGATCATGTCAAAAAGTAGTTCAACACCACTCCTCACTAGTGAAGAGGTAATTTTTGTCTCTAGGGGACATTTGGCAATGTTTGTAGACATTTTTGGTTGTTAAAACTGGGAAGAGGAACATGAGTGGAGAGACCAAGGATGCTAAATCTGACTTAAACGTTAGAAATTAGAAATGCCAATGTTAAGAAACAGTGATACACAAGAAAAAAACATTGGGAGGGTAGGGGAGTTATGTTCTAATCATATTTATGTCCTTAACCATTGTGTAACTTTGGGCAACTCATTTCACCATTTTGGGCAGAAGTACTTGCCTATATCACACAAAGAGGCTGAAATAAATTATATATAGGTTCTCCCCCCTCCCCAGTTATTACTGTATTTTATTATCATTCAGAAAAAATGTGGGTTTTTCCCTGCCTGTCCCCCTTTTTTCTAACAATAGATTCTCCTTTATGAAGTTTTGTTCCCTATGGATTTTCTTCAAACTCAATGCTATACAAACCAAATTTGCAATGTACAAAGTTATCTCTAAGGACTCTACATAAAACAATATTCAAGAGCTTTAAACTTGGGGTGACATTTAAGGATAAAAGTCAGATAAAAAGATAAGTTTTGATTTGCACTAAAATGAATTCTCTGAATCTGCATTGCTGTAGTCTAGTGGCAAAGTAAAATCCCACAGCCAAGAGGATTTAATAAAAACATTTCCTTGTTCCTGTGAGTTACAAAACATTTTCCTCCTCCCTGATGATGAACTTCCCATTAAATGTCTTTCATTTGTGATTTATGTAGTCTTTGTGACAACCTTTACTCTCCAAGTCCACTAAAGATGAGAATAGATGACAGATTCTGCTTCTGGGGACTGTGAGTGGGCTAGGTGCTGAAAGGTCATATTCAATCACATCAGTGGAAAACCATGAGCAGCCACAATGCAGTTGGCACTCAATTATATTTTAAAAAAGAGACATAATCCTCATAAAATTAAAATATATTATAAAATAGATCAAAGAACACTATAGGAAGGTTCATGAAATCCAGGAATTGATATAAATCAAGGATTATTTATCTCCCAAATATTTGTAGTGTGCTTTGATCTCTGCCAATGATGGGGGAGGGTACAAGCTAGAACACAGCTCTTACTTTTGAGCTTCTAATTTGCTTGAGAAGACAAGCCATAGTTGGGAGAATTAGAACAAAAATGAAGCAGCGAGGATTGTAGAGGAGTGCACGAATTCAGTAAAGGAGCTCTGCTTTGTGGAAAGGACTGGGCAAACCAGGAGGACTGTGGCTTAGACTTGAAGGAAGAGAATTTTATTAAAATTTATAACCAGTATTTTCTAATATGGAAATGCCTTATTTGTTCTTTTCAATTATTTATTCAGTCAGGTTTTAAAATAAATATAGAGTGCCTTTTATGTCCCAGGATGAAGGAGGGAGCTTGTGGTATTTTGACATTCAAGCAGATACCTAGAGGTGGTGTGAAAGTTAGTCATGTGCGTACCTTAGAGAAGAATATCAAAGGTAGAGGGAACAACAAGTTCAAAGGCCCCAAGGAAGGGGTTTGACTGGCATATTTGCACAAGAGCAGAGACCAGTAATGGTGGAGCTGAAGGACTGGGGTGGGGAGAGTAGCAGATACAGGGTGAGACAGGTACAGGAGGAGTCAGATCATGTGGGGCATGGAAAGCACTGGTAAAGATTTTGACTTCTCCCAGTGATACTATTTGTTTGTCTTTAGAAGCCATTAAAATGTTTTCAACAAAGTGATGTCATGATTTAACTTATGTTTTCTTTTATCCTCCCAGATATGTTTTGATTTTTAGAGAGATGGAGAGAGAGAGAGACAGAGACAGAGAGGAAAAAAGAGAGAGAGAGAGATGTGAGAGAGAAACATCATTGGTTGCCTCTGCCTGGGGATTGAACCCACAACCTATGTATGCACACTGACCAGGGATTAAACCTGCAAACTTTTGGTATACTGGAAGATACTCCAACCAACTGAGCCACCCTGCCAGGGCTAATCTACCTTATGTTTAAATAGGTCCTTTCTGATCCTTTAAATGGACTACAGGGGAATGGCAAGACTGTAGATATATTTATGAGGCTATTAGAATAATCCAGGTAAAAGATGGTGGTAGTGGCAGAATTTGTCAAAAAGTGTTCATATTCCACTTGTGCAAACAGTATGGAATTTCCTCAGAAAACTAAAAATGGAACTGCCTTTTGACCCAGCAATTCCACTGCTGGGATTATATCCTAAGAATCCTGAAACACCAATCCTAAAGAACCTATGCACTCCAATGTTCATAGCAGCACAATTTACAATAGTCAAGTGCTGGAAGCAACCTAAGTACCCATTAGTGAATGAATGGATCAAAAAAAGTGGTAACATTTACACAATAAAATACTATGGAAAGAAAGAAGGAGCTCCTACTCTTTGTGACAGCATGGGTAGAACTGGAGAGCATTATGCTAAGTGAAATAAGCCAGGTAGTGAGAGACAAATACCATATGATCTCACCTATAAGTGGAATCTAATCAACAAAACAAACAAGAAGTAAAATATAGCCAGAGACATTGAAATTAAGAACAATTTGACAGTAACCAGAGGGGAGGTGGGAAGGGGTAATGGGGGAATGGGGGAAGTGTTTTCAGGAACAACTATAAAAGACGTATGGACAAAACCAAGAGGGTGGTGTGTGGAAGCAGGGGAGGGAGGTGGGAATGGATGGAGTGGAGGGGAATGGTGGGGAGTAAATGCAAACAACTGTAATTGAACAACAATTATATATATATATATATATATATATAAAACAAATAAATATGGTCATATCCCAGGTATATTTTGAAGGCAGAGATAATAGAATTTGCTGATAGACTGAGCATGAGGTGTAAAAAAAAAGAGAACAATCAAGGAGAAGTCCATTTTGGTGTGTTCAATATAATTTTGGAAAGCCTGACATGAAGACAATGAAATACTTCTCCAAATGCATACTGCACATATGTATACTTCTGCAAATATTCAGATGCTGGATTCATACACTAACTTTTCTTTAGTATGCAGTTTGGAGCCAAGCATGAACCACTTCAGCTTATTTGCTTGCAGATATTAACATCTAGTTGTGACCCACTGAGAATTGGTCAGAATCTGAGTGTTTTTGTTTTGCTTCATTTTGTTTTTACAAGTATTCAGCCTTTTTATGACAGCTTCGAAGATGAGGCAGGCTCTGCTAGTCCCCCTCTCTCAATCTCTTTTTCTCTCTGTTTCTTGTCTTAAACTTTTTATTTTTAGACAATTGTGTATTCACATGAGATAATTCAGAGATCCTGTGTATCTTTTACTCCATTCCTCCATCTTGCAAAACTGTCACGGCCAAGATATTTACCTTGATAGAGGCAAGCTACAAAACAAGTTCATCCCCCAGAAGATGCCTTGTTTTAGTTGTCCTTTTATAACTGGACTTATTTCCCTTCCCTACTCCCTGTCTTCAGCCTTGGCTGCCATAGCTTCTTACTCACCACAGTTTATATCGTATTTAAAATACTACAATCACATTAAGAAAAACCTGGTGACATTAGAAAGTGCTCACAGAAGAACCATTTATGATGAGGAAGGACCATAAAAGAATGTTTATGGAGTAAAATAATTAAGAATGTTAATCATAAAGAAAATTAAACTCAGAGCAAAAAAATTAACTTTCTTAAAGATTTTAAAGGGCAACCATGTATTGTGAGGATTTAGAGTTGTTCAATGGGACCAATGAATACAGCTTCTTTAAAAGAGATTCCATTTTCAGTTTTAGAAAAAACTTTTCAGATGGAGGAAAACTGTCACTGATTACCTCAGGAGGAGGTAAATTCTCTCATGCTTGAAGTAATTAGAGGTTATAAGCAATTACTAACTAATAATTCAAGACTTCTCTAGGGGTTCCAACATTATAATTTCCTTTCAACATTGACATTATGTAAAGTTTTATTTTTAACCTTTTACTTTTATTAATGGCTCTATTTAGTTTATTTTTCAATTGAAAAATATTTTTTTGTGATATTGTAGACTGAGATACAATTGTAAGAAATAACATGGAAAGATTCCATGCACATTGCATATTTTCTCAGTTTTCCCTAATGGGAACACTTTGCAAAAAGCATAGTGTAATATAATAACTAGGGTATTGATAATGATACAACTAAACAATTTTTTTAGGTTTTCTCAACTTATTCTCATTTGTTTGTATTAAATTTTATACAATTTTATATGTATAGGTTCTTGTATCCACCACCACACTCAAGATTGTGAGTAGTTCCAACACCACAAGGATTTCTTATGTTGCCCTTTTATGATCAAACCCACCTTCTTCCTGTTATCCTACTTTCCACTTCTCTCCCCCACCAATTCCCCACACCCCATTTAAAAATTTTTCATTTCAAAAATGTTATAAAAAATAGAATCAGCAGTATGTATCCTTTGGGATGAGCTTCTTTCCCTCAATGTAATTCTCTGAGATCCATCTAAATGATTGCTTGGATCTGTAGTTTGTCTCTTATTGCTGAATCATGTTCCATGACCTGGCTGTGTCATAGTTTGTTTAACCATTCACCTGTTGAGGACCATCTGGCTGATTCCAGTTTTTAGCTATTACACACAGAGCTTCTGTGTAATTTTGCTATACATGTTTTTTTTGTTGGACATAAATTTTCATTTCTCTGAGAAATCTGTATAAGGGTGCAACCACTGAGCACATAATAATTTCATGTTAACTCTTTAAGAAACTGCCAACTGTTTTCCCGAGTGGCTAAACCATTTTACATTCACGCTCTTTCTTTTTAATACCGTGGTTTATCTTCTCTTCATGAAATTCTAATTGGGCTAAATTAACCACAATATGGTAATTTTAGAAACCTTGCAGAGACAAAAAGAGGTAAAGTATTCTTTATACTAATTTGGAGAAGAGAAAATCCTGTTTAACAAAACCCCTCTATTTAATAAGGTCATAAAAGAGGCTACATAATAACAAAGAATATAGAGTTCCTTTAGATTTTCAGAAATCAGTTTGTTAAAATTCCACATGACCAAACTCTACCTAAAACAAAATCTATGGGCATTAAGGGGAAATATAAAGAATCAAAGATCTAATTTTCTGTGAGTTAAACAGCCTGCTTTATGCCTGCATTTTTATGTAAAGTAGTCCCCACTTACCCCCCTCAGGGGATAAGTTCCAAGACTCCCAGTGATGCTTGAAACCATAAGTAGTACCAAACCCTATATATACTATGTATTTTTCCCATATGTATATACCTGTGTTAAGATTTACTTTATAAATGAGGTACAGTAAGAAATTAACAACAATAACTTACAATAAATAGAACAATAATATTATAATTAAGTGAATGTAATCTCTTTCAGAATATCTTATTGTATTGCACTCATCTTCTTGTAATGATATGAGATGATTCAAGGTGTATATGATGAGATGAAGGAATGTGAATGACACAGACATTGTGACATAGCACTGGGCTGCTATAAGGGTGACTTGAACACAAGTACTGCAGTGCTGAGATAGTCAATTTGATAAGTGAGCTGGTTATTAAGTGACTAGCAGGCAGGTAGCATGGATACAATGGAAAAGGGATAATTTACACCCCAGGGGGGACAGAGCAGGACAACATGAAGTTTCATTATGCTTGTCACAAAGGCATGTAATTTAAAGCTTATGAATTGTTTGTTTCTGGAATTTTCCATTTAATATTTTCAGACCATAGTTGCCTGTGGATAATGGCAGGGGTGGGGGGGGACTACTGAACTTACAGCTACTTAGAGCACACTCCATTTAGAGTTGCTGAAAACTCCCTGAGGTTATTTAGCTTTCCTTCACCTGCCTCAGTTTCTTAGACCGGCTACTATGGACAGGATGAGATGAGCTGCAACGAAAGATGAAGATACTGAGAAAGAAGGTATCACACCTTCAACCCCCTCCATCAGAGGAAATCTTTGGAATTAAAGATGAATTTTAATAATTGTTTCCATTCTGGAGTAAAGTTGATTTCAGATGACATTTACTTTTTCCATTTTGGAAACAATAAACAAGTGTTAATAATTATAATATTTATAGGTAGAGCCAACATTTTTGAGGAGGTATATGTGAGGAGCTATGCTAAATAAACTATATACATTGCAAACAACCTCCAAAATAAACCTTCAAAGGAAGCATTTTTTAATCTCTAAAATATAAATGAGATATTAAATCATCAGAAGTTAACTACATGTGCTTATTACATTAGTTCATGAAGCTGGTTCAAAAGATATTAGCAATTTTTATGTTGCCACTACTCTAAAGGACACTCAGTTCCCTTTTTTACCTACTCTTATGACTTCTCCATACATTGTGACTCATTACATACTGTGGGGGCAGTGGAAGAGTTGGCAGATGAACAATAGAGGTAGAGTGGATTAGGGTACACAAATATAATTACCATAATTATAATATTTTTATTATGTTATCATTTATTGAGTTTCTGCTGTAAGTCCTTCCTTGTTATAGTATTAACATTTTCAAGAGTGTAACCTTGAAATCAGTTGACATTTACTTTTGATTTACATAAAATAATGGTATTGGTTAGAGAGTGATTATACATTATGTTTAACAAACATCTACTTTTTTACTTGACTTTCCATTCTTTACAAATGAAAGAACAAATCCCAGAGTCATATGATGAGAATAAGAAAGAAGCTAAAAATTGGGGGAAATTAGGATGAAATTCTTGAGTTGAATTTATCTGGCATACATGCAATTTGGAATAAAGGGCACTCCACTGTTTTGTCACTTCTTGTGGAAGGCCTGTTTCAGATATATGATTCTCCCTTCCCATGACTTATGCTATCATCCCAGAGTCAGAATGATGTGAGGTTTATAGCACTCCACTTTGGCATATATTGTTTCTCCATCCTGTTTGCAGTGTCTCTGTACTCCTGCTGTTTTCCAAGAAAAGGGCTAATCCCCAACAGGCTCAGTATAGGAGCATGTTCTAAGTGGCACTGTTTCAGGTAAACAAAGTCAATAATACATTCATTCCAGTGTGCGTTGCACAGTAAATATGTGCACACCATTTAGCTAGTGGCCTCCAGAAAAGCATGGCCTTCTAAGACTGAAACTACACAAGCCAAAACTTAGCAAAATGAACTACATTTGCTCTCATCCAAATACCCTCCTACTCTATTCTAATCAGAAGAGAATATTCTATTGATTTTAGACTATAAAATGTATAATCTATGTGTATAGCTATATAGATTTTATTTCTTTATTTTTGGAGAGAGGGGAAGGAAAGGAGAAAGAGAAGGAGAGAAACATCAATGTGTGGTTGCCTCTCATGTGCCCCCTACTGGGGACCTGGCCCCCAATCCAGTCATGTGCCCTGACTGGGAACTGAACTGGAGACCCTTTCATTTATAGGCTGGCACTCAATCAACTGAATGAAACCAGCCAGGGCTGATTATAGATAACACTTAGTGAATGCTTACTCTGTGGCCAGATAGCATATGACACTTTTGTGTGCATTTAATACTTTCCAAATCCTATCAGGGAACAGCTATTACTGTGTTCAAACTTCATTTGGGGAAAACTGAGTCCCAAGAAACATAAAAATTAGTGTAATTTTTTATTACACTAATAAAGAAAAAGCATAGCTAATAAGTGTCAAGGCCTAATTTAGATCAAATACAGATGCTAACATTTGTACTTTAGTTACCATACAACTGGTGTCTTATATGGAAACTGTGGTGACATCTTCCTATTTATATGGACGATGTAATAGTTATTTATAGTAGTGAGGTGCCTAGAGGGTTGTGTCAACCCTGTAGAGCAAACATTGGGAATGGAGTTTATAACTTTAGCAAAATCTCTACATGTCAGGGAGAGTGCCAGAGAAAAAAGACACTGGTTTATTTCTTTCCTTTTTTTCCAGTCTTTTATTCTGGTCTTAAAACTGCTTGGTTATAACTAATAAAATGTTATTAGGTGAATAGATGTTTATCCAATATATTGTTTTTGACATAAGTAATGAAATGGCCAAATAATACAGGGACTACCTTAAATAAAACATGTGAGTCCTGGGTCTCTCTTGTAATAATTTGAAAAATATTAATAATATTGTCAGTTTAATAATAAAAAGTGCTATCTGCCCTTTTTATCTTCCTGGCCATATTAGAAAAGGAAAAATGGGCCTTTCATCACATGAAAACTGTATTTCACACCACCATTGTCTTAAAAGTTGTTTTGGGAACGCTACATTTAAATTTAGAAATAAGAAAATGAATATCTGTTCTGAAGGTAGTGTGGTTCACTGGATCAGAAAATTGGCTCTAGGTTCAGAATACCTGAATCTGAATCTCAGCTGAGTGAGTTTGGGCAAACACCTCTGAACTTCTGTTCTCCTATGTGTAGAGTGGAGATAATAACATCTGCCTCAGAAAGTTGCTGTGAGGATTAAATATATAATGTATGGGTATCAAGTTATTAACCAATCTAAATTTCATGAAGGCATAAGCACAAAAGAACTTTATTCTTTTATTCTTCAACCACAATCTTTAATTCTTAGCTTCTTAAAGCTATCTAGCTGGAATCCATGGCTGTAGGAAATGTTCAGTGATAAAACAATTTTATTTTGGTAATTGTCTTAGTTTGGGTTTCTACCTCCCCCAAAATGACCCTGGGGCAAAAATTTGAGTGCAGTTGGTTTACTAGGAGATGAATTTATGTAGTACAAGTGAAGAAATGGGAAAAGGGAAACAGGAAAGAAAGAAAACACAATAAAAGCTGTTATAAGCAGGTCACTACTATGAGTAACTAGAGCTCAATGTCTTTGAAATATCATGCTTAGAACAACAATTTTCAATTGGTGTGCCACAAAAATTTTTAAAACATGTCACATCTGACTATTTAGTCAGGGGCACTGACTTCTTTTCCCTTAGCTTGTCAAATAAAAAAATGGCAGGAGCCAATACAATAGCTGTCTGGTATGAATGAATCAAAATTATATCTATTTTGGGGGGCAGATTGACAAAAGATATATTTTTTGGTGTGCTCTAGAATTTTAGTAATTAGTTTATCTGTGCCATGAGGTAAAAAGTTTGAAAATTACTGACTTAAACATTCTCTTTAGAGGATGAGGAGTGTAATAGATACTACTGGTTCCTCAGCTGGATCCCTTTACTGGTCCAGTGCACATATCCTGTAGTTAATCTGACCACGGATGGTGCACAGCTGCCCTTCTCCTGAGAACTGTCTTTGGGTAAGCCCATTGTCTAACTCCAGTTGCTGATATCCATTGACTTACTGATGTAAGAATACAAAAAGCTAGCCCTTTGTCTGTATCAAGAGGGAACAATTCTGCTGGGTAGTTCTTACTACAGAACATTTTCCACCCATGAATCAACCCATGCCTAGACTTACCTGTGACCACATCCTAACTTGACTCTTCCCCCTACCCTTTTTTGTCACATTCCTTCTTTTACAGGTCTCTGCTGAGATGTCTCAATCATTAAATTCCATCTGAATCCCTGTCTCTAAGTCTGCTCTTAGGGAATATGATCCAATACAGGGATATGGAGGGAAATTGTTCAATAAAGCTCATCTACCTTTGGCTGAAGTTTTGGTAACAGTGACTTGCTGCTGCCTTCCATGGTTCACACTGTCACAGGTGTGCACAGGTGTGCACAGGTAACCAGGTTCTTAGTGATCGAGGACAAAGAATTGAACCGAACACACAAAGTTTATAGCATAAAGAAAGAGGGGAGGTTTATTAAGTGATAGTACATACCACAGAACACGGGAGTGAGCCAGCTCTGAGCAGAGGAAAAAAAAAAGGGCACGTGGGCTGGGGGTTTCTATTCTTATAGGGGCAGAAGCCCCCCTGCTAGTCTTTGGCGGGCTTTTCCTGAGCAGGTACAAGGAGTTGGATTTCAAAGCTACTGCGCATGCATGGTTTCCCATGACTTTCTTGATTGGCTACTGGAGAAGGGAGTCCCACAATATTATTTCATTATAATGATATTATAATGAATCAGGGGTAGTGCGCAGGCGCATTCTGTGATTCAGAGTTATCCCAGAAAACAGGAACAACCTGTCTTAGGGGGTCTTTGTCATGTATAGGTGTTTTCTACCTCAGCCCTGCGGGGCCTCGGGAGCTTCCTTCCTGACTACCTCCTGCCTCAACACCACATGCTATTTCTGTGGAGTTCCCTTACTCCCCACATGGAGTGATCTGGGGCATGGCTCCAACAGGATGGTTTGAGCCAGGTAACCAAGTTCCTTGGTACCTAGGAAACTTGCCCTGCCTAATGTGCAGGCTGCCTCACTGCTGCCCTCTCTTCTCCCAGTTGTTGCATTGCCTCCACCTAGCCTCCCCTCCCATTTTCAGAGAACTTCGAACAGGAAGTGAGTATCAGCTTTTTACTTCAGAAATGTTCCCAAAAGTAGAATATTCATGTAAAACTTCAAGACTCTTGTCATCGAACTATGCATAGGGAGGAGCAGGGAGAGAGGACAGAAATGCTAAGACTTTCTGTAGGCCTGAATGCAGTTTTCCGGGGAATAAGACCTTAGTTTCCCATCTTGTACTCAGCCTCCAATCTCTTCTTGGAAGCCCCCTCACTTGGCTGGTAGGATAGCCACTGGCCCAACAATTGTTCTTATTCAACAAATCCCTTTTAACTCTGGTCTTCTGCTTATATGGACTTGATGGGTGGTGGGAGTGAGAGTCAAAGGACCAGATTGACCCTATATTTTTAATAAGGGGTTACTTACTGCCTTTTGGCATTTTGGGACTTAGCTGATGTCCAGAAGCCACAAAAATTCTGCTTAATATTTTTAATATATTTAAATTAATAATTAAATACTCACTAAATGGTAGCTGCTCTTTTAATTATAGATTTATCTTCTAGCATTTTTCAAAAGCCATAAAATTTTAGTGTTTATTTTAATGATGTGACCCATCATGCTTGATGAAAAAAACATGTCTCCAAGAATCAGGAGACCTGTGTCATTGTGGTCTCAGCCCCATGACCTGTTATTAATCATTTTGCTTTCCAAAGCTTTGAGTTCTTAGCCATCAGATAGGATAATAAAAGTTATTTACCTATTCCATAGGGTTGTTGTAAGTTTGAATTGAAGGACAACATGCAAAAAGGTATTTGAGAATGTAAAATAATAAAATGTCAGGTGATAATTAACAAAACAACTCACATCATGTCTATCCAACAAGCTGTGTGGCTGAGACCTGACTCATTTTAGGCAAACAGATGCCATGCTAAATGATGACAAAGTGATAAATATATGTAAATATTTCATATGGAAGTGAAGTCAATATGGACAAATGCAAAAGACACATTTCCAAAACTGGGAACAGCAGAAAAAGACACAGGTGTTGGAGTGAATCATAAGCTGAAAAGATCTCTGTATTGTTATTTAAAAGTTTACCAGAAATTATTAATAGGCATGGACTATACATAATTTTTTCCATTTGTCTCAGACTTTATGATGTCACAGGCTGTTAACTGGGCAAGTGTATATAGTATAAAGGACAATGGGCTGGGTTCTAATTCCTGGTCCTGGTTACATCAGTCATAACACCTGCCTCTTTAGGTTCTTTGCTGGTGAAGTTGATGTGATTATGTATGTCTGTTCACCAGAAGGTTACAGATATCATGAGATTTTATATGTGAAAGTGTTCAAGAAGCACAGCTATGCTTCAGAGGTATAAAGTAATATTAAAAGTGATGAAAAAGGATGAAAAAGTCTAGAAAAAAGTGAGAAAGCCTGAAGAAGAGGAAGTCAGAAGGTGTCTTATTTTATTAAAGCACCATTGAGAGAGACTGAGAGAGTGAGAGAGAGAGAGAGAGACATATGGAATGAGATCAATGAGACAGAAGCAAAGATCAGAGACTTCATATTGAACTCAGTGACCCTGGAGGGCTATGCAAGCTGCAGCTTTGAAGGAACATGCATGCTAGTTTCACCATGCCTCACAAGTTCAGCCTTTATAAATGGCCCATGATCAACACATAAAGTCAGACATTTAACTCAAAACGAATGACACATCAAACCATTTCTGGAAAACAAAAAGTTCTTTATTGTACAAAGTAAGCAGAGTGAATATTAATCCTCATATATACTTATCATCAAGGTTTAATATTATCAACATTCTGGAAAGACCATTCCTTTAATAAACAACTGTTCTGAATTGTAAATATTTTACTTGAAAATAACTTCAAATAAGATAAGATAGAATAATGTAATATAAATGGGATAATGTCAAGTAAGAGCAAGTATAGTATGAAGAATAAGCAGAGACCCTTTACTCAGATGCATCTGCTAATGTTTTGTTCTTTCCCTTTGTCATTGGTACATGAACCCTTTATCTTGAACCACTAGAGGATAGTGCATACCTATCATGGCTATTTACCCAAAAATATTTTGCTGTGTATTTCCTAATAATTAAGATATGCTCTTTTATAATCATAATACAGTTATCACTTTCATAATTTATATTGATATAATTCTATTTTATTTTAAGTATATCAGTTGGACCCAGATGTCTTTTATAGCATGTTCTCCCTCCATTACCAGATCCAGATTAGAGTTAGGTGTTGCATTTAGCTGTCACTTCTCTTTGCCTCCTATAATATGAAGCATTTTCACAGCTTTTCTTTGTTTCTTACAATGTTGATAATTTTAAAGGCTATATTACTCCACCATACCCATTTGATGGAATGTCCTCCATTTGAACTTTAAAAAATGTTTCCTCATGATTAAATTGAGGTTATGCATTCTTGCTCAGAACACTGAATAGTTGATAACATGTTTCAAGTGTCATGTTTGAAGACAGAACACCTTCAAACACCTACTTTCACCTAGGCAGAACACCTACTTTCCCCTAATTGTGGGTATTGTATGATTTTTCCACTGTATAATCAATATATTTGTATTTGCTTGTAGCACTACACACCTTTGGGAGACATGTTAAGAGCATGCATAGATTCTGTTCTTCATTGAGTTTTCCTAGATTCTAGCATCCATTCACAAATCTTGCCTGATATATTATTTATTACAATAATTGCAAATTGCTTATTTTTAAACTTAGTATTCCTTTTACATTTTTGAGGTAGTACAGAGCATTCTGCTACAAGCAAAAGCCTTCTCTTTCCTCCAATATATTTATTATCTATTTATTATTTTTATGGAACAATGAATTTTTTTCTTCCCCAAATGGCTTCTAATAGATTACTACAGTTAATTATTTTGGTACTGAAACTGTCCCATATTGGCTAGTGGGAGCACCTTTCAGCTGCCTTCTATGTCCTTAGGCATGTCCCAACCAATTATTTGAGAACTTAGTTTATAGTATAGGAAGAAGTTCAAGGCTCATCTTGTATCTGTTCAGCCAATCCCTGGAATCAGCAATTGCTCTGAGGATATTGATTTTATTTAGTGGAGAATAGTACCTCTAGGCACTAGGTGTGCTCTGTGCTGCTGGGGTGTGGTATTTGGCCCTTTAAGTGCACAGAGCTAGGAAATGCATGCACGAACACACATTTATTATATAATATACATTATATTTATTGCATATAAGCTCATATACATATATGCTAAAACATGCACACATATACATACATATGCATATGCATATACATATCTTCAAAATTTTGAATTCACACCAATATCCCCAATTTCCAAACCATCCCTACAGGGTTCTTTCTTGTCTTTCCCACTTCATGTTTTATGTATTTTTTTCCTGATTGAGAAATCTGGCTCCCAAATTTATTCATTTGCTCTTATAATATATCTAAAATTATTTACAATTGCTTTGCTAATTCATTACAAAAAGCAAGTCTCATTACAAATAGTTCAGAACTTGTTTGAAATTCTTGCCTTCACCTCATCTTATTCCATTTTGCCCCAAATAGAGAATCCAATTGCTTGGATTAGTTTCTTTCTTTTATTTTTCCTTCCTCCCCTCTTCCCTCCCTTTCTCCTTCTTTTCCTTCCTTTCTGTCTCCTTTTCCATTTCACTTAAGGTTGGTTATACCATTCATTTGAAATACAATTAAATTTATGTGGTTCAATTTGCTTTCAGTTTTAGGCTCCTTTTTTTTCCATCCATATATATGTTTGTCTGTATGTATAAGATTAAAGACTTCAGAAAGTTAAACTATATACAAAAAGGAATATTCAAAGGTGTCACTTCCTTCTATATCCCCTCCATGCTTTCCCCAGTCCAACATGACAATATATATGAACAAAAATATACACATTTAACACAGTGATATGGTTGCCTATATGGGAATAAGAAGGGGATAGTTAAGATAATAGATCAATCAGTCAACTGATCAAGATGGTGGCTTGGCACCCCAGGTCAGTTATGACAATGTGCTATGGACTGAGAGACATGACTAACTTCATAATCATGTACTTAAGGTTAAACAAAAGTTTTCCAAAACCCCACAGACATTCAGTAGCATTTCCCAGGATATGTTTTGCAGAACACTAGTCTCATGAGATATCTAGTAGGAGAAAAACTGTTTCTGGTCACATAATAAAGGGTAAAATTATACAGTTGATCCCCTTCTTGGAAGTATTTATATTAAGAAACTATGTTTCTGTGAGTTAGACTTTAAAAACTCTCATTGCAACTGAGAGTAGAATAGTGGTTACCAAAATAAAATAAGCCAGACAGAGAAAGACAAATACTATATGATATCACTTGTATATAGAATCTAAAGAACAAAATAAACATACAAGAAATATAGAAACAGACTCATAGACACAGAGAACAAACTGATGGAGGCCAGGGGGGAGAGGTGTTAGGGGGTGGGGTAAAAAAGAGTGATGGGATTAAGAAGTACTAATCAATAGTAACAAAGTAGTCATAGGGATATAAAATACAGCATAGGAAATATAGTTAACAATATTGTAATAAAAGTGTATGGTGCCGGATGGGTACTTGAATCATTGGAGGGAACACTTTGTAACCCAGATGAACAACTATTTGCTGTGCTGTACACCTGAAGCTAATAAAAATAGTGTTGAATATAAACTGTAATAAAAAACAGAATTAAACAAGAAAAGAAAATTGGTTACCAGCGGCTGGGAGGTAGGGAAAATAGGTACAGGTTGGTAAAAGCATACCAACTTTCAATAGTAAGATGATTAAGGACTGAGAATCTAATGTAAAACATGAAGACTATAGTTGATAACACTGTGTTTGTATAACTAAAATTTGCTGAAAGATTACAACTTAAATGGTCCTGCCAAAAATAAGGTGATGGACGTGTTAATTAAGTAGATGAGAGGAATCCTTTCCTAATGTATATCCATGTCAAATCACCAGGATGTACATTTTAAATATCTTAAAATTTTACATGTCAATTATATATCAATAAAAAGAAATAAAAAAACTAAACATGCTCCCTTACTTAACATGAACATCATTGAATGAATATTTACTTATCTTTCTAGAACTAGTCTTCAGAAGAACAAATTTTAGAAAATTTGGGTCTATTCACTCGGTAAACATTTATTAGACACTTACTTTGAACTAGGTATTCTCTTTGGTGCTGTGGATGGACAACTGACAAAACAAACAAAGCACCTATCCTTGTGGAATTTATACTTTAGGAGGGTTTGTTGGGGCAATGGAGGCAGACAGAATATCATGTCTGGTAGGGACATGTATCTACTATTGTATCCATTCAGGAAAAATGATGAAGGCCTGCTTGTTTCCTTTCCTACTTTGGGAAAACTTCAAAATAACTTTGAAATGCTGACCCAGAAGGAAGGAAAATGGAAAAATACATGGTTCAACCAACCTTGATGCTCAGCATTAGGTTAAGAGGGAACATACTGAGGTCTCCCCCCTTCTACTTCATCTGCATCCATCTGCACAGGCCCCAAATTAAGGATATAAAATTTCAATATCAAGGAAAAAATTCTTGAGTTTTTAATCACATTTCAATGTTGATAAAATATTTATGAGTTCTCCTTTAATTAATTAGAATAAACTATGTAACACTGTAGGAAACAAATTGAAAATTTAATAAAGTAACTTCACTTCCAATTTCTTTTGAAGAAAGAAGCTAATTATTTAGTTCTGTAATTATAACCTTAATTAAAATATAATGCAAAATATTCTGTAAAGTGAAAATAGTGCTGAGTAATAAAATGAGGCCTTTAAGACAATTTGCTCTTTAAACAAAAATTTATTATTGAAAATTAAGCCTTTAGTGTACCATTCCTCCCAAATTTTGTCCCTTCAGTAAAATGTAATTTTACAGCCTTCCTGTAAAGACTAATTAATGTTTATTTACTGTTTAGAATCTATTTCACATTTGTTCTGTGCTGAAAATCTCCTTTGCACTTGTCTTAGTCATCTTTCTGTTAGACCAAGTTTAAAGAGACACTCCTATTCCCCTTGCATATCATAATTTACAAGAGATCCCTTTTGAGTTAGAACATGGCTTGAAACTCACAGTGACTTAGAGGTTGAAACCTCAGATGCTCTTAGATGTGTCCATGTCAGTCCCCTTCACCTGGCTGGCATGGAGATGATTTGATTGCTCCAGGCAGATAGCCAGGTAGAAGGAAATTTAGATCCTCTAAAATGAATTTAGGAAGGTAATGAAATGTCCTTCTGGTGATATTTCTAATAATCATAGGCTTTCAAACACTTCTCAGAAGTACAGAGTTGACTAATAGTTTGCCCAGATGTTAGGCTTAATTTCCAAAGTCTACCAGAATTTGGGGCCATGAGCCAAGATATTAAAATCCAAGATATTAAAGCCAATTTCTAAAGGATTTTTAGACTGCTCTCTAATTCAAAAGCTACTTTGCTTTTACCCAAGTCACAGAGGTTCATGGAAGGGAAATGCCAAGCTTGAAAAACTTGTACTTTTTAAACTCAATATCTCTTTATATTTCAGTATTCAGTAAAGAATTCACTTGGTTTTGTCTGAATCAGTTTATACAGCTAAAAATATTTATTAAATGCATACTCTATAAAAAATGTTATACTTTCTGTGCAAAAACATCTCTCTGAGTAGTTGCTGAAAATTAGATTTCTTTACCATCAGTGTCCTTGCCCTCAGGTTCAGATCCAGTTAGTTACTTAGTTAGTTTGAGAAATATGCTAGGTGTTTGCAGGCTTTTAGAGTTGAGTAATACAGCCTTTAAAGAACTTACAACTTCAGTGGCTGATGTTAATTGAATGAGGGAACATATACAATCATTAACTCTTTCCACTTTCACTGGGGCAGATCGACCCTGCTCCTGCAGATATGGAGGAAATGGCTAGGTAATGAAGGAGTAGGTAAGGAGAGGGGATTGTCAGCCTGTTAGGTGTGGGAAATAAAGATCCTTTGACTATGATTTGGGTCTCAGTACCTTGCAGGATCACACAGTCATCAAGAAGAAATGTTAATTTGGAACTGCTATGATGCAAGGCAGTGACACACTCAGAATTAGCTTTTCACTTAGCATTTTGAGTTAGGACCCACAATCTTGAGTGTGCATTCCTAGAATACTTGAGAATATTCCAGGAACATTCTGAGAACACTCTCTCAGATTTTCAAACCTCCTGATCTTTCCAAAATGATTGGTGGCTTCTGACAGGGACTTTGTGTTCTTCACCATGGTGTCCTTCTCCAGGATCTACACATACTGGGGGCACCAATTTTTACTCTTTGTATAATTGTAATCAATAAAATTATTTGAAACAATATTTGGAAAAGGTTTGCTCATACTATTAAGTCAAACCATAACAGAAACACATTTATAAAAAGCTCATTGTCATCCCTTCTATTCTTGCTCCAGCCAGTGACACAAACAGGCTGGTGAGCATGCTTTCTTATTTTTTTGCTGTAGTAGGTTTTAATGTTTTTAAACCAAAAACTTTGGCATACTAAATATAATACTATGAATCTTTTTTTCAGGTTTTGTAAAGGAATGCACTTACCTGCAGAGGCTATCTACTGTCAGAGAATATAGAAAGCTAGTCAGGCAGTCGCAATGAGGCTGAACATTATGGTCATCACAGCTCCATCCCAGAGCCAGAAACCTCCTACTCAGTGGTTCAGTGAGGTGGTGGAAGGAGACAAGAAGATACATCTTGCCTTTCAGGGGACATTTGGCAATGCCTGAAGGCATTTTTGGTTGTCACACTCATATAATAAGGGGTGTTTAGCAGTGGGTAGAGACCAGAAATGCTGCAAAACATCCTGACATGCACAGACCAGCTCCCTCCCCCTAAAGCAAAAATTATCCACCCCAAAACAGCAATAATGCCAGGATTGAGAAATCCTATAATGAGAAACTTTGAGGACCCAGTACCTGAAGGAGGGATTTGTACTCATGCTTGCAGGAAATGCTATAGGGAAAGAATATATAGCTATACATATTTCATCTTTACAGTGCCTTTCAGTTTATAATGCACTTTCTTATTATTGTGGATGTGTTTTTGTCCCTCTTCCCAAATTCATATTTTGGACTCTCAGCCCTCAGTATTGTGGCATTAAGAGGTAAGGTCTTTGAGAAATAATTAGGTCATGAGGGTGAATTCCTCATGAATGGGATTAACACCCTTATAAAAGAGACTCCAGACAGCTCTAACCTCTCCTTCTGACAAGTGAGGATAGACCTCACAAATCAGCAGTCTACACTTAGGAAGAGAGCCTTCACCAGAATCTGACCATGCAGATACCCTGATCTTGGACTTCCAGCCTCCAGGTCTATGGGAAACAAAGTTGTGTTGTTTAGGCCATTCAGTCTATCATATATTGTTATAGCAGCCTGAACTGAGTAAAACACTTATTTAATTCCCACTTTGGGGCTTATAAAGTGTGAACAAATTACCTCTTTAAGCCCAAACTTCCTCATAGGCTAAATGGACCAGCATTTACCTTACAAGACAATGGCAGAAGTTCAAGGAGATGGTGCACCTGGTAACACATAACTGGTTTTGCTCATGGCCAGTGTTCAATATGCATGCATTGCTAATGTTGTTAGTATTGTATGAGATTCAAACAGAAAACACTCTGTGTATTCCAGTAGAAGGAGGAAATAATATATAATCCCTGCTATAGGGAATTAGAGGCTTGTGCAACTTTTGAAAAGTGTGTGCGAAGAAAGATCAGGAAAGTCTCTAATCATCTCAGCCTGCAGCCTTTAACTGGCTGGTTGAGACACTCAATGAAAGATGCCTTGACTCTTAGGAGCCCAGTATGCCTGCTGACCAGCTTAGCTGGCCACACCAAGAGCAGGGAGTCCCAGAATATGCAGTTTTCTCCCTCAGGTACATGAAGTGGGTGACTCAAGGGGTGCACTCAGACACTGCTGCAAACTGTGCATCTGCTGCAATTCCTCTTTAAGTAATCACATGATTTTCCTCATGCTCCCCACTTCTTGTACAAAGAGCTTCTCTCTGGTGGAATCAGCTTGGAGATAGTCTGACCTGGGGATTCTGGGAATTGCAGTTCTGGCTTCTGTGCAACGCAGAAGATACACCAGAAAGGGGTAGCAATGATGTCAAGGTAACTACAGACAATTTGGCTTACTTTGTTATTCCTCTGATCTCTGCAGTTCTTTCAAATATGTATTATCCTCACTATTTAGTTGAGAAAACTAACAGTCAAAGACTTGACAATTCTTTTCAAAGTATAGTTTGTGGCAGACCTGGATTCCAAAGTTAATACTCTCTCCACCACACCCTTATCCCCTAGATGTAATCCAGAAAATTAGCTACCATTTTGGAGTCATTAAACAGAATGAAAAACTTATTTTTCCCAAACATCATTTTCTCATAAGTATAAATAGTTTTATTATTCATTTGATTTAAAATATTGATGTTTTCAAAGTAACAGTAAAGTAATAGAAAGGAGTAGCCATAAAGACATTATTGATTATTACCACCTTAGACAAAATATCTTTTCATCAAATTCACGTGTTATGTCAGAAAGATACTATTGACCCTCTGGCTGGTTTTCCTACAGAGGAATGTAATGAAAAGAGAGTGGATTTTAGAGTTTGACTTGACCTAGGTTTTATGATTCACTTTCTAAGACACTTTGGGAAAATTATTAGCTTCCCTAGGCTCTGCTATTTTTACATATAAAGTGAAGATGATATCATATATCTCAGAGGTTTGATATAAAGATTAAATAGGGCAATATCAAGATAGCATAGAAAAAGCACTATATTTCTTTCCATATGTGTATGAGAAACATTTGAGGTACACCACTGTGTTAGGTTTATGCTAAGCAATATGAGGACTGGTGAGGTCCTGGCCCCCATGGATGTAGTGTGTTTGGGAGGACAACATTATAAACAAATAAAGTAGTGAATAAGTTAGCACAAATCCTTACAAGTGCAATAAGGAAATAAACAAGGTTATGGGGCAGGGGTATCCAATCTGCAGCCCAGGATGGCTGTGATTGTGGCCCAACACAAAATCATAAATTTACTTAAAACATTATGAGATTTTTTTGTGATTATGTGACACAATGTATTTAATATATGGCCCAATACAACTCTTCTTCCAGTGCAGCACAGAGATGCCAAAAGGTTGGACACCCTTGTAGAGAGTGAGAGTGTGGAAGGGCATTTTAGATGGATTAATCTACTCTGAGGAGGTGGATATTTGATCTGAGACTTGAAGCACTGAATTAATTCTTTTTTGCATATGTTTATTGAAAAGCATTTTAAGTGCTAGACATTATTCTAGGCACTGGAGATAAAACAGTGAATAAAACCACAGTATCTGCTCTCAGTTATAATAAGGAGAGATAGATAATAAACAAACATGTAAGTAATTATATAGTATCTCAGAGGGTGATGTATTCTATGGAGAAAGTAAAATAAGGCACACATTGCTTCTAAGAAGACATCTGAGCAAACTCTGAAGGAAATCATAGAGGAGCCATGAGAATATCTGGATGGAGAATGCTCCAGGCAGTTGAAGAAACAAATGCAAATGTCCTGAGGCAGGAGCACAACAGTTTTTGAGGAAAGCTAGCAAGCCAAGTGAAAGCAGTGAAGGGAATAAGGGTAATGGTGGGTAGAGGAGAAGCTCTGGGAAATAATAGAAGGTCAGATAATGTGGGTCTTTGTGGTTTATTACAGAAAACATTGTCTTTTACTTTGAGTAAGGTGGATGAGTCTGCCTGTGGAAAATTGACTTGGGAGCAAGTGTGAGAGCAGGAACATCCACTAGAATTCTAGAAAATTATTCAAGTATGATATAATGGTGGCTTAAGTCAGAATGGTTGTGGTGGTGGTGGTGGTGGTGGTGGTGATAGGTAATTGGATTCTAGGTGTATTTTGCAGGCAAGGTCAACATGAGACATATACTGAAAGGCTGGATATAGAATTAAAGAAAAGGAGTCAAGTATGTCTCCAAGATTTCAGGCCAGAGCAGTTCAGAAGATGAAGTTGTTATTTATTGAGATTTGGAAGGAAGTTTTACGGTAAGAATCAGCTATTAAGTTCTTGTTAAATGTAAGATACCTGTTAAGACATCTACATGACAGTAGAAGTCTGAAGTTCTGGTAAAAGTCAAATATAGAGACCTAAATTTGAAAGTGGAAAGCATATAGATAGTATTTAAACCCATGAAAGAAAATGACATTACTGAAGAAGTGACTATAGATGGGGTATAAAGGAGATTCTAAGTCTAAGCTCTGGGGCAACACAAATTACAAGGGGAGCACTTAAAGGGGACCTACCAGAAAGGACTCATTAGTAAGGTAAGGAGACAGCCAAGGGGAAGAAGAGCTTCAAGGAAGCAGGTTGGTCAATTGTGTCAAATGCTGTAAATAACTCAAGTAAGACAATGAAAATCCTTTGGATTTAGCAAAATGGGGTCATCGGTGATTTTGGCATAAGCAGTTTTGATCTAGCACTATAGACATAAAATTAATTGGAGTTGGATTAAGAAAGATTATAAGAAAAGAAAGTAAACTCTTTGAGGAGGAAAAATATGGGGAATAACTCAGAAGTAGGTGGACAGTTGTGTGGTTAAGGATCAGCAGAACTGTAAGGTGCAAAGGTGGCTCTGAGTCACTAGGAGTGCATCAGAATCAATAGAGGGGTGGGGAATGGTGCTTGTTAAAACAAGCTGACTGGGCCTGCCTCTCCTCCAGAGTTTCTTGTTTGCTAGATCAAGGGGATGGAAAGAATTTGCATTTTTGTCATTGATATCAGATGAGGCAGATGCTGCTGGTATAGAGAACACATTTTGATTACCACTGCTCTTGGCTATTGATTCTTTTGTGGATCCTTCTGCCCCAAGTAACATCCCATTGTCCTATCATTTTCTGTCACTCTCCCATTGTGTAAACCTGTCTTATTTATAGCTCTTTATTTAAATTCCCATTGATATAGTCTTTGTAGAAAAGGAGAGTTATCAGAATTATCAGCCTTTTTTACTATTGCTCCACTTGTGTGTCTCATAGTGCTTGGCATTCACTTGAAACTTAAAAAAAAAGGGAGGGTGGTATAAGTTAATATACATAAAGAAAAGAATTAATAAATAAAAATTTTCAAAAAGAGTCACCTAAAATGGTGAGACAATAAAAGAACATACAATCAAAAGGAATGGAAGATTTCCCACAAAAAGAGCTAAATGAAATGGAGGTAACCAAACTATCAGATATAGAATCAACAATAATGGTTATAATGATGCTCAAGGAACTCACAGACAACTACAAGGAACTGAGTGAGAACTACAACAGTAGTATGAAAAAGGAAATAGAAACTATAATAAAAAACAGAAGAAATGAACAATAAAATAATGAAAATAAAAAACACACTAGAAGGAATTTTAAGCAGGCTGGAAGAGGCAGAGGATCTAATCAGTGACCCAGAGAAAAAGGAAGAAAAAAACACCCAGGAAGAGCAAAAAAAAAAAAGAGAGAGAGAGAGAGAGAGAGACTCAGAAAGAAGGGGTGGTAAGGGAGCTGCAACATAATGAAACATAAAAATATCTTTATAACAGGGATACCAGTGGGGGAAGAAGAGCAAGGGATAGAAAACCTGTATGAAAAAGTAGTGGTGGAAAACTTCCCTAATTTGATGAGAGAAGAAGCCACACAAATCCAGGAAACACAGCGAGTCCCAATCAAGAGAAATCCAAAGAGGCCCACTTCAAGACACTTCATAATTAAAATGGCAAAATTCCAAGTCAAAGAGAAAATCTCAAAGGCAGCAAGGGAGAAACAGGAAGTAGCATACAAGGGAGCCCCAACAAGACTAGCAGTTGACTTCTCAATGGAAATGCTCCAAGACAGAAGAAAATGTCAAGAAATATTCCATGAAATGAAAACCAAAGGCCTGCAACCAAGACTACTTTATCCAGCAAGTCTCTTAATTAAAATGGAAGGCAAAATAAGGAGCGTCTGGGACAAAAGAAGCTTAAAAAAATACACCTCCACCAAACCAGCTCTATAAGAAATGCTGAAAGGCCTGCTTTAAGAAAAGGAAGAAAAAGAGTGAGAGAGGAACATAGGTATGAAAAAATGGCAATGAATTAATACCTATCAATAATAACCTTAAATGTAAAAAGATTAAAAGCTCCAATCAAAAAACACAGAATAGCTAAATGGATAAGAAAACATGACTCACACCTGTCTACAAGAGACACACTTCAGAACAAAAGACCTACAAAGACTGAAAGTGAAGGGCTAGAAACATATATTCCAAGCAAATGAATAGGAAGAAAAAATGCCGAGGTAGCAATACTCATATCAGACAAAATAGACTTCAAAAAAAGAGCCATAAAAAGAGACCCAGATGGTCACTTCATAACATTCAGTGTAAGAATCCATGAAGAATACATAAAAATTGTAAATATATATGCATCCAACATAGGAGCAAAGAAATACATAAAGAAAACCTTGGAGGACTTCAAGAAAGATATTGACAGCAACACAATCACAGTAAGGGATTTCAACACCCCACTGTCAAAAATGGATAGATCTTCCAAACAAAATATCAACAAAGATGTTGTGACATTGAACAATGCCCTAGATGAAATGGACTTAACTGATATATATATAGAAATTTCACCCCAAAGAAGCAAAATACACATTCTTTTCAAATGCACATGGAACATTTTCAAAAGTGGACCACATGATAGGACACAAAACAAGCCTCAGTGAAATCATATCAAGGATCTTCTCCAACCACAAGGGACTGAAACTAAAAACCAACCTCAAAGAAACACTCAAAATCATAGAGATTGAATATCACACTATTAAACAATGAATGGTTCAAGAATGAGATCACGGAAGAAATAAAAAAATTTCTGGAAACAAATGAAAATAAACTCACAATAATGCAAAACTTATAGGACACAGCAAAGACAGTCCTGAGAGGGAAATTGACAGTGATACAGGCCTACGAAAAAAGATAGAAACATTTCAAATATACAACCTAACCCTATGTCTACAAGAACATGAGGAACAACAACAAAGACAGCCCACAGCAAGTGTATCGAAGGAAATAACCAAGATCAGAGCAGAATTAAATGACACAGAGACTAAAAGCACAATTCTAAGCATCAATAAGTCCAGGTGCTGGTTCTTTGAAAAGATAAACATAGTTGACAAGCCTTTAAGCAGACTCATCAAGAAAAAAAGAGAGAACACAAATAAACACAATCAGAAATGAAAGAGGAGAGATTAAAACTGATACCACAGAAATACAAAGTGTTGTAAGAAATTATGACAAAGAATGATATGCAAGAAATTTGGAAAACTAGGTGAAATGGACAAATTTCTAAAAAAAATATAATCTTCCAAAACTGAATAAAGAAGTAGCAGAAAACCTCAACCAACCAATAACAGCTGATGAAATTGAACCAGTAATCAAAAAACTCCCAACACACAAAAGCCCTGGACCAGATGGTCTCACAGGAGAATTCTACAAAGCATTTAAGGAAGAGCTAACCCCTATCCTTCACAGACTATTCAAAAATATCCAAGAAAACAGAAAACTCTCAAGCTCTTTTTATGAAGTCAGCATCATCCTAAACCCCAAACCAGATGAAGACACGACAAAGAAAAAAAAAACTTCAGGCCAATATCACTGATGAACATAGATGCTAAAATCCTCAACAAAATAATGGCAAACCTCATTTAGCAATACATTAAAAAGATCATAGAGTATGAACAAGTGGGATTCACCCCAGGGATGCAAGGATGGTACAATATTCGCAAATCAATAAACATAATACATCACATAAACAAAAGGAAAGACAAAAATGAGGTGATCATATCAATAGATGCAGAAAAAGCACTTGATAATGTACAGCACCCATCTGTGATTAAAACATTCAGCAAAGAGGGAATAGAGGGAGCATCCCACAACATAATAAAGGCAATGTATGAGAGATTTATAGCCAACATCATACTTGATGGGAAAAACAAAAAACATTCCCACTAATATCAGAAACAGAACAAGGTTGTCCACTTTCACCACTTCTGTCCAACATAGTATTGGAAGTCCTAGCCACAGCAATTAGACAAGGAAAGGAAATAAAGGGCATCCAAATTGAAAAAGAGAAAACAAAACAGTCATTGTTTGCAGATGATATGATAGTGTACATAGAAAATCCTATAGACTCCACCAAAAAACTACTCAACATAATAAACAAATTTGGAAAAACAGTGAGATAAAAAGTCAATATTCAGAAATCAAAGGCATGTTTTGTATACCAATAATGAAATAACACAAACAGAAATCAGGAAAAAAAATCCCATTTGATATAGCAACAAGAAAAATAAAGGGCTGAGGAATAAACCTAACCAAGACAGTAGAAGTCCTGTATTCAGAAACCTACATGACACTGAAGAAAGAAATTAAGGAAGACACAAACAATTGGAAACATATACTGTGTTCATGGATTGGAAGAATTAACATCATTAAAATTTCCATACTACTCAAAGCAATTTATATATTCAATATTTTACCTATTAAAGTACCAATGGTATATTTCACAGATATAGAACAAACACTTCAAAAATTTATATGGAACCATAAACAACCTCGAATAGCTGTGGCAATTTTGAGAAAGAAGAGCAAAGTAGGAGGGATCATAATACCTGCTACCAAACTGTACTATAAGGCCACTGTAATCAAAACAGCCTGGTACTGGCATAAGAACAGATACATAGAACAATGGAACCAAATACAGAGCCCAGAAATAAACCTCAGTCTCTATGGTCAATTAGTATTTGATAAAGAGGGCAGAAGCATAAAATGGAGCAAAAAATAGCCTCTTCAACAAATTGTGTTGGAGAGCAGGACAGCTATATGCAAAAAAATGAAACTATGTCCAACTTACACAATACACAAAAATAAATTCAAGGTGGATAAGACTTAAATATAAGTTGTGACACCATAAAAGTCCTTCAAGAGAACATAGGCAGGAAAATCTTGGATATTCCATGCAGCAATATTTTCACTGATATATCTCCTACAGCAAGGGACATAAAGGAAAGAATAAACAAATGGGACCTCATCAAATTTAAAAGCTTCTGCACAGCTAAAGAAAACAGCATTAAAATGAAAAGAGAACCAAACATATGGGAAAACATATTTGCCAATGATACCTCCAATGATACCTTTGGAGATCAAGGATTTGATCTCCAAAATAAACAAAGAACTCACACAGCTCCTCTCTAGGAATAAAAACAATCCAAATTAAAAAATGGACAAAAGACTTAAACAGACACTTGTCCAAGGAAGACATACAAAAGGTCCAGAGACACATGAAAAGATGGGCAGCATCACTAGTCATCAGAGAGATGCAAATTAAAACCACCACTTCACACCAGTCAGAATGGCCATCATAAACAAAGCAACAAATGAGTGTAGGAGAGACTGTGGAGAAAACGGAACCCCAGTACACTGTTGGTGGGAAAACTGAGTGTTGCAGCCACTTTGGAAACACTAGATTTTCCTCAGAAAACTAACAATAGAACTGCCTTTTGATCCAGCAATTCCACTGCTAGGATTATATCCTAATAACCCTGAAACACCAATCCATAAAAATCTATGCACCCCAATGTTGATAGCAGCATTATTTACAATAGCCAAATTCTGGAAGCAACCTAGTGCTCATCAGTAAATGAATAAAAAAACTATGGTACATTTACACAATGGAATTCTACACAGTAGAAGAAAAGAAGGAGCTCCTACCCTTTGAGACAGTATGGATGGAAGTGGAGAGCATTATGCTAAGTGAAATAAGCCAGGTGGTGAAAGACAAATACCATATTATCTCTAATTGGAATCTAATCAACAAAATAAGCAAGCAAGCCAAATATAACTAAAGTCATTGAAATTGAAAAGAAGCTGACAGTAACCAGAAGGGAGAGGGGAGAGAATATTGGGGGGGAAAGGTGAAGGTTTTACAGAAACAGCTATAAAGGACACATGGACAATAACAAAGCGGGGGGAACAAGGGTGGGGGAGGTAGCGAAGGCTGGGGTGGTGGGGCGTGGTGTGGGGAAGAAAAGGCAGAAAACTGTACTTGAACAATAAAAATCAAAGTATTTAAAAAAGTTTCAACAGTGATAAGATATTTTTGTGCAAGCTTTGAAATGTTTAAGGTTTCTTTACAAATGTTTGGGAGGAAAAAAAACGTTTTTTGCCAAAAGGCAAGTATAAATATTGAGTTACTTAGATTTCAACCTCCAAGACACCCTGAGGGATCTGAGCTCATTATTTAGATTTCAAAATTCATGGTAACCAGCCCACAGATCCCTAATGTGGCTACTGTGTGGTGTTTCAAATATGATCACGTAACTTTCAAAGAAAATGCTGTTTGGAAAACAATGAATTTGTTTTGTCATTAACTATTTACATGTAGGTCCCCAATTGTCACCATTTTAGAAACTTCCCTAGTGTAGGAGAAAACAGTAAAATTATGCTTTGACTTCAATGTATTAGTTAGCCTATAAGTCAACCCATTTGTAGCCAGCTTCATATAACACATTTAGGTTTTACATGAGGGCTATTTAAGGCCCATTTAGTTGGAAAACAAATAAACAAACAAACAACAACAACAAAAAAACCCCATGGTACCTAGGTTCCTGGTAAAGTTTTTTTCAAGAGTGTTAAATGAAAATATCTCTGCTTGATAGTCATCATTTGGCAATGACAGTTTCATCACTCAGACAACATGAATAAAAGACATTACTCATAGTCATTAGCAACTCAGTCAGGGAAAAAAGAAAAAATTGGACATTTAAGAACATTTTACTTTTCTGTCATTTTAGGCTAAATTACACTTTTAAATGATGGCTAGTCAAACCCACAGAATCTATTAGTAACTTGAAAATAAGTGTGAAGGGATGCCAAAACCCAAGGAAATCTGAAACTTGCATTTATCAGGCCTGTCACTTCATGGCTAGTGGTAATAAAAGCATTTTTGTTTTATGTTGCAACATCTACAGAGAATACTGTTTTTTTTTACACCAGAGTAAAAAGTGATATTGCAACATTCATCACATTCTTTGATATACAATAGTTTAAAGAGGTAGAAAATTGATGTTCATTATTTTAAAGGTAATCTAAAAACCTAATGCATTTACAGAAGTTTTCCTGGTTGTTTTTATAAAGTTCCATATTCAGTTTTCAGAATCATCGCCTGACATGAATTACATGGATTTTGCTGGGTTTGTGGTAGTAACTATTCAGGTGTTATTGATGATGACAGAACCCAACCAATTTACTGGTGCATTTCTTTTTCCTTTTCTTTTTTCTTTTCTTTTCTTTTCTTTTCTTTTCTTTCTTTTATTTTTTAATTTTATTTTAATTGTTGATTAAGTACAGTTTTCTGTCTTTTACTCCCACCCCAGCTGACCCACCCATCCCTCCACACCTCCCTCCCATTTCCAACTCCCCTAGTTTTTGTACATATGTCATTTATATTTGTTCCTATAAACCCCTTTTCCTCTGATATTCCCTCCCCTCACCTCTCTGGTCACTGTCAGCCTGTTCTCTATTTCAGTGTCTTTGGTTATATTTTGCTTCTTTGTTTGTTTTAATGTTTAGATATTGTTAAAGGTGAGATCATATGGTATTTGTCTTTCACCGCCTGGCTTATTTCACTTAGCACAATGCTTTCCAGTTCCATCCATGCTGTTGCAAAGGGTAGGAGCTCCTTCTTTCTTTCTGCTGCATAGAATTCCATTGTGTAAATGTACCACAGTTTTTTGATCCATTAATTTACTGATGGGCACCTAGATTGCTTCCAACACTTGGCTATTGTAGATTGTGCTGCTGTGAACATTGGGGTGCATAGGTTCTTTTGGATTGGTGTTTCAGGATTCTTAAGGTATAATCTCAGCAGTGGAATTGTTGGGTCAAAAGGCAGTTCCATTTTTAGTTTTCTGAGAAAATTCCATACTGTTTTCCATAGTGGTTATACCAGTCTGCAATCCCACCAACAGTTCACTAGGGATCCCTTTTCTCCACAGCCTCTCCAAAACTTGTTGTTTGTTGCTTTGTTTATCATGGCCATTCTGACTGGTGTGAAGTGGTATTTCATTGTGGTTTTAATTTACACCTCTTGGATAGCTAGCGATATTGAGCACCTTTTCATGTGTCTCTGGATCTTCTATATGTCCTCATTGGAGAAGTGTCTGTTCAAGTCCTTTGCCCATTTTGTAATTGGGTTTCTTGTCTTCTTAGAGTGTAGTCGAGTAAGTTCTTTATATATTTTGGAGATTAAATAATCACTCAGCTACTGGGCCTGTTGCGCTGTAATAACCAAAGAAACAAAAAAATGTCATTTTTCAGTTTCTGCAAGATTTAATCAGAGTCTAAACTTTTACTGTCTTCTTTTTTTCCCCTCAAGGGTTCCAAAGCACTGATGGTATGAAAGAAAACTCAATGTAGGAAGTGAAAAAGAACCAAGACTCTAGGCACAGTTGACATGGACTGCCACAATTGTGTGTATATTGATTTTACATGAGTGCATTCAGAAAGAAAGTACCATCCTCTGTGATCCATTCAGAGTTTCTTTCTCAGATAAACTAAAGACAAGGTCTATCCAAAGTGGCCACTCTATCTTTTAGTGAGAGTTCTGAATCATCTCTCAAGAAGCAAACGTGGATTTATATGTCCCTTGTTTGATCAACAGCGAGGACAACAACTGAATTTTCCAAAACTACTGAAAATTTGCATAGTAAATGAGGTAAAATTTCTCTTAAAAATTCATATTTAAAGCAAACTGTTATACTGGAGAAATAATAGATTCTAATTCTGCAACTTAATTATCTTCCAAATATTAGAAAAGGAAAGAAGAGATAAAATGACTCAAAATTTTTTGAGGGTACTGCAGGAGGTGTTTGTGTACTTCTGTCCATGACTATGGCATCATCAAGCTAGCAGAGCAGAGCAGACGCGTCTTCTGGTACAATGTAAGTTGATTTAAAGAGGTACATGAGCCAATGCATTTTATTTTATTAGTTTGAGATTAATTTATATATAATAAAATATTCCTTGAACCTCTTTTTGACTTCATGTTTAATATTATTAGAGCAAGGCTAATAAAAAGAATTAATTAAAATAAAGTTAAAGAAAATAATAGAATAGGCTATTCCAGATATGGGGAAGAAGAGTGAAGGATTGAAGTACAGGAAATGATGCTAAGGTATAGTTATTTTTCTCAAGACATCCATCAGCTGTGTTCAACATTTATAACATATTTGAAGAAGAGGGTGGGAAGAGAGAATGAGAATGAGGGAAGGAGAAAAATGGAACTGACTGTTGAAGGGGTATAGCTATTGAAAATTCATCAGGAAGGAAAAAAGAGAAAACATTAGAAACCATACTTTGAAAAAATGTAAATAAATACAAAAGTATAGAGAATAATATGCTGAACAACAATGTATCCATCACACAGCCCAAGTATGATCACATCACGGCTGGCTGTATTTCATCTCTATCTCCATTCCCTCAGATTATTTTCGAGTATCCAAGATATAATATCACTTCATTTGTAATAAATATTTCTGCATGAGTATTTTAAAAAGAAGAAGTCTTTAAAAACAAAGTAGACTTCTTGTCTGTGTCCAGAACTTCCAAGTTGCCACTCTGTACTCACAAGAAAAAAGCCAAATAAACTAAAAAAAATAAACTTTTCTTATATCTTTCAGGGGTGTAACTTCACAAGACAACTGCCCCAAAGTTGCAAAAACAGACAGGTGAATACAGAGAATCACAACTCACTGGAGCAGTAACCCACAAGCAAAAAATCATCTGGAGCCACTGTTGGGTAGGAAAACCTGAACAATAACTGATACATTGCTGGAGGCTCATTGTAGACAATGCTGAGAGTTAAAAACTCCAGGGGGGTCACAGTCATATGAGGGACTTTCACATTTTTATTTTACCTCCAAAAGTTCTGTTAGGTCTTCACAGTGAATATTGGGAAAAAGTCCCCATGTGTTTTGTCAGGGGGGATGGGGAAAATAAACCATTTTAAAACATACCAGAACTCCCTGTTTTTAACAAGGTCTACCCTTGGTAGAAATTATTTTATCAGAGCCTAACTTACTGAGATTTTATCAGACCTGGGCAAGGGAAATACTCAAAATCAGCCAGCTCTAGGCTTCCATATTGAGGAAAGGAAATACCAAAGTCCAGTAACTGAAGCCATCCTGCCCCTACATAAGTGGTGGGAGAAAACCCTGAGAAGTACTTGTACAGTTCACAGTCCAGATGCACAAGCTTAGAAAAGATTGCAACCTAATCATAGGCTGTTTATAGACTGTTTCATACCTCCTTCTTATTACCATATCACTAAAAACCTATTTACTACAGTGTCTTTACCCAGCACATGATTTTCACTCTTCAAAAAATTATAAGGCATATTTAAAGTCAAAAAACAAAGTTTGAAGAGAAAAAGCAAGCATTAGAACTGGAGTCAAACTAAACAGGCATATTATAATTATAAGAGCAGGAATTTAAAAACTATGATTAATATGCTTAGGGCTTTAACAGAAAAAGTAGACAACACACAAAACTAATTGGCCACTATAAGAAGAAAAATGGAAATTTTAAAGAAGAATCCAAAATAATACTAGATACCAAAAACAGTTATAGAAATAAAGAATGCCTTTGACAAAAAGAAAACAGAATACCCAAGAACTGTGAGACAACTACAAAAGGTTTAACATACACATAATGAGAATACCAGAAGGAGAAGAAAGGCAGAAAAGAATAGAAGTAATATTTCCCCTAAATTAATGTCAGACACCAAACACCAAACCAGAAAACTCAGAGAAACACCAAGCAGGATGAATTCAAAGAAACCTTTACCTAGGCATATCATATTCAATTTTCAGGAAATGTAAGATAATAAAATATGTTGAAGAAAACCAGATTTAAAAAAAAAAAACAAATAAACGCCTTACCTACAGTGAACCAAAGGCAAGAATTAACCATAGAGAGTGTGGTAAAATATTTAAAGTGTTAAGAAAAAAAGACTCTCACTAACATACAACTCTGTACCCTGTAAATTTATCTTTCAAAGGTGAAAGAAAACTTAAGGCTTTCACACACACAGAAAAATGGAGGAATTTGATTTGTTGTCAGTAGACTGTCATGGTAATTCCCTGAGCCCCTGCCTTGACTACTCAGCCTTTGGGCTCTTCCAGTAGCTTTCCATGCTAATGGTCTCTCTTTGCTAGGTGGACTTTTCTAAAATCTCTCAAAGCTCCACAAACCCTAAAAGGCAGCTTCTAGCTGTGGTGTGTCCTGTACTCCTTAGCAGCAGCCTAAACCCCAGCATTAATGGTAACTGTCCTTGGTTTTCAGCTTACCTCTTCCAAGCATTCAAGACAAGAACAGGTGGCAACCATCTGAAAATCATTTTGTACCTCTTTAGCAGGTAGTTCCAGGCCAGGGACAGGCAGCAGCTGACCTTGGCCTGCCACCAGAGCCCCTCCTAAGAGGCCCCACAACCCACCTGATGCCTGGCTTTAGACTACACCAGATTACCACCCAATTAGCACCACAAATGAAACATGCAAAGGTAGGCTCAGCAGGCACCAGAGGCTTGATAAAGCAAATCCCACTTCATAGGGTCATCCCACACACAACAGCTTGTCTGCTATAATTATGCTCATTCTTCATAGCCAGTGAGCTTGAGGGTCAATCTCTTCCACTGATGTCTCAACAACACTCAACACTCAACTACAAAAGATTGTATACACATGCACACAGGGACACCCCTGGAGCACCCTGCTCAGCTGACTGGGGAGACTGTGCCATGGTGCTCCACAGGACAATTACTATGAAAAGCTACTGTGCTAAGACTGAGAGACATAGTAGATCTATCTAATATATACCAAAAAAAGAAAAAGGAAAGAAAATAAAACACAGGGAGGTAGCCAAAATGAGATGACAAAGAATCATGTCCCAAATGAACGAACAGGACAAAACTCCAGAAGAGAAATAAAATAAATTGAAACAAGCAATCTGCCTGATACAGAGTTCAAAACACTGGTTATAAAGATGCTCAATGAACTTAGAGGAAGAGTAGATGAACTTGGTGAGAACTTATAACAAAGAGATAGGCAACATAAAAATGTAAATAGAAAACATAAAAAAGAACCAATCAGAAATAAAGAATATAGTAACTGAAATGAAGAATATACAAAAAGGGGTCAATAACAATTAGATGCATTGGAGGACTGAATGAGCAATCTAGAAGACAAGATAGTAGAACACATTCAATTGAAACAGCAAAGCAAAACAAAATCTTTCTAAAATAAGATAGTTTAAGCAACCTTTGGGTCAACATCAAACATACCAGCATTTGTATCATAGGAGTCCCAGAAAGAGCAGAAAGAGAACAAGGAATTGTAAACCTATTTCAAGAAATAATGATGGACAACTCCCCTACCCTCATGAAGGAAGCACAGAGAGTCCCAAACAAGATGTATCCAAAGATACATCATAATTAAAATGCCAAAGGTTAAAGATAAAAAGAGAATCTGAAAAGCAGCAAGAGAAAGGTATTTAGTTACCTACAAGGGAGCTTCTATAAGATAGTTAGCTGATTTTTCAACAGAAACTTTACAGGCCAGAAGGGATTGGCACAATATATTCAAAGTAATAAAAAGCAGGGACCTACAACTAACATTAATCTACCTAGCATGACTATCATTTAGAATCAAAGGACTGATAAAGAGCTTTCTAGACAAGAAACCAGTATTACAGCAAATGTGAAAGGGACTTCTTTAAAAGGAAATAGAAAGAAAAACATTAAAATATGAATGATAAAATTGCAATTAACTATAGATCTATTAATAATTACTTTAAGAAAAATGGATTAAGTGCTCCAGTCAAAAGACTTAGGGTGTTCTTCGGTTTCTTTTAAAAATGTTTTGTAGTTTTCAGCTGTATAGGTCCTTTACATTTTTGTTAGGTATATGCTTAGGTATTTCATTCTTTTTGATGCAATTGCAAAAAAATTGTTTTTTTTTTGTGAAATGTAATTGTTAGTATATAAGAATGCAATAAATTTTTGTACATTAATTTTATATTCTGCAACTTTATTGTAATTGTTTATTGTTTGTGATAGTTTTTTGGTAGAGTTTTTAGGGTTTTCTGAATAAAGAATCATGTCATCTGCAACAAGTGATAGTTTTACTTCTTCTTTCCCAATTTTGGTGCCTTTTATTTCTTTCTCTTGTCTAATTGCTCTGGCTAGGACCTTCAGTAATATGTTGAATAAGAGTGGTGAGAATAGGCATCCTTGTTTTGTTCCTAATCTAAGAAATGAAAGATATTCCATGTTTATGAATTGGAAGAATCAACATAGTTAAAATGACAATATTACCCAAAACAATATACAGATTTAATTCAATCCCCATCAGAATCCTAGTGGTGTTTTTGAAGAAATAGAACAAACAGTTATTTATGAAGAAATAGAGAAAATTATCAGATTTGTACAGAAACACAGAAGGCCCCAAAGAGACAAATAAATCCCGAGAATAAATAACAAAGCCAGAAGTATCACACTTCCTGGCTTCAAATTATACTGCAAAGCAACAATAATCAAAACAGTATGGCATTGGCAGGATAACAGACACACAGAACAATGGAACAGGAATAAAAGCCCAGAAATAAACCCACATGTATATGGGCAAATAATTTTTGACAAAGGAGGAAAAAACATATAACAGAGAAAAGGAAGACTGCTTGATAAATGATGCTGAAAAAATTGAAAAGGAGTTTATGAATTTTACCTAAAAGATAAGGGAAGTAAAAGCAAAAGTAAATAAATAGAACAATATCAAACTACAAAGCTTCTGCACAGCAAAAGAAACCATCAATGAAACATAAAGGCAACCAACTAAATGGGAGGAGATATTTGCAAACAACATCTTCGATAAGGAGTTAATATTCAAGAAAACATACAAATGGCCAACATATATGTGAAAAGATGTCCAATGTCACTAGCCATTAAAGAAATGGAAATCAAAACTATAGAAAGATACCATCTCACACATGTTAGAATGGTTATCAATAAGACAAGTAATAACAAGTATTGGAGAGGTTTTGGAGAAAAAGGAACTCTTATCCACTACTGGTGTGAATGTAGGCTGGTATAATCGCTATGGCAAATAGTGTTAGGGCTCCTCTAAAAGTTAAGAGTAAAGTAACCATATTATGCAGCAACCTCTCTTATGGGTATTTATCCAAAAAGTGTGAAAATATTTATATGTAAAGATACATGTACTCTTATGTTCATTGCAGCATTTTTCACTGTGGCCAAGACATGAAAACAGCCAAAGTTTTTCCTCTAAGGATTGTATAAAGATGTGGTACGTATATAAAATGGAATATTATGCAGTTATAAGAAGAGATAAAATACTGCCATTTGTGACAACATGAATGGATCTTGAAAATATCATGCTAAGTGAAAGAAGTCCAACAAAATAAATCAAGAACCATATGATTTCACTCACTTGTGGGATATAAAACTGAAAGAAAGAAAAACTCATAGACACAGATAATAGTATGGTGGTTACCAGAGGGAAGATATAGGGAGGGTAAAGTGGGTAAAATGTGCAGTGACAATGTGAGATTTGACTTTGAGTGGTAAATATACAATGTAATCCACAGATGATGTATTATAGCCTTTTATGCTCAAAACCAATAAAATTTTATGAGCCAATAATGTCACTCCAATGAATTCAATAAATAATTAAAAAATTTTAAGGGTATAAAAATAACAAAGAAACAAACAGACAAAAACATAGGGTGGCTGAGTGGATCAGAAAACAAGACCCATACATGTGCTGCCTACAACAGACCCACTTGCTATTGAAAGATACACATAGACTGAAAGTAAAGAGATGGAAAAAGGTATTTCATGCAATAGAAACAAACAAAAAGCTGAGTAGCAATAATTAGATAAAATACACCCTAAAAAAGACTATAATAATAGACAAAGAAGGATATTACATACTGATAAAGGGATAAGTCCAACAAGAGAATATAACTTTTGTAAACATTTATGCACTTAACAAAAGTGTGCTTAAATTTAAACTCTTTCACATTGCTGTTAGTACACATACATACACACATATATGGATTGCTAGTGTTGGGAACCGCCCTGCCTGGTATCAAGCTGTAACCCCCGCCTAGGCTAAGGCTAAAGGAACACCCTTGGAACCGTAAGCCAGCAAGGAGACAAAAGCTTATCTCCCTAGCAGGAGCACTGCTTCTGCTGCTTCATTCATAACTGAACCCCAAAGCTTGGTTGGTTAGCCAAAGACGGGTAAGATTCCCCAAGGGGGGAATGACCTAAGACAGGCATGATCACATGGGAGGCCCTGAAAAGAAGGACTCTGGGGGCTACAGCAAAAGGGGATGATGGACCTTCACTCCTCGGCTTTGACATAGCCTGAGTCCTCATCATCTGGGAGAAAATCTCCTTATCTCTTGGTTGCCTTAGTTCCCTTGCTCCACCTAAGCCTGAAACAATGACAGGGTGGTGCAGGTCTGTGCTTAAAAGGATGGATTCCCTGGTGATCAGGCCTAAGAAAGAATATGTAAAATCCTGTGAAACGTGCTTTGTTTAGAATGCTCTCAGTTGAATGAGAAGGGTCTAAGGAGGAAGTTAGTTTGTTCCTTAAAAGTCTTACAGCTCTTTGATCCTGACTCAAAATAGGCCCTCAGACTTCCTTGTTTTCTATTGTTTGATCCTTACTTCCTAGCAATGAGTAATGAGCATTTACCTGAATTTTTATGCAAACAAAACCAATAAAAAGCCTCTCCAGAGGGGGAACGGGGTGCTCTCCCCACCAGGGAGGGTGGCCAAGGTGCTCCCATGTGAGGAGTGGACCTGGTTGTCTCTGTGTATTTTTTTTCTCGCGTTTCAATGAGCCATCTGCAGCGTTCTGTGATCACTGCTGGCCGGTGAACCACGCATCAGCTAGTACTATATATGTGTACATATGTCTATATGTACATATTTCTATGTGTGTGTATATATGGAGATAGAGACCAGCACAAATAACATCCCCTTTTTATGACATAAAAATATTTTATTACAAAATCATAAGCATGTAGTTCTGTAACATAACACTATCACACTCAAACACACCATATGACATTTTAGGTGAAATGTTCAAATTGCTTTTCATCTCACACAGGACATACACATACCCTGCCAACCACACTAGTTATTTCTAATTGCTCCAGTTATAACCAGTTCAGTTATTTCTGCTGGACTCTGTATATCTCTTTAGGTCAAAAAAGCAAAAGAAAATAGAAAAATGGGACCATGTCAAACTGAAGTTTTCCACAGTAAAGAAAACCATCAACAGAATGAAAAGACAACCTACTGAATAGAAGAATATATTCCCTAATGTTACAGCAAATAATATAACACCCAAAAGCCCAAACAGTTAGTAAAGTAAAAATGGGCAGAAGACTTGAATTGACATTTCTTCAAAGAGAATATGGCCAATACACATATTAAAAGATTTTTCGACATCACAAATTATCAGGGAAAAACAAATTAAAACCATAATAAGCTCATATTTGTCAGAATAGATATTATCAATAGATCAACAAACAACAAATTTTGGTGAGGATTTGGAGAAAAGGAACCATCCTACATTGTTGGGGGGATATAAAATGGTGCAGCCACTATGGAAAACATTATAGGGTTTCCCCCCCGAAATTAGAAATAGAACTACCATAGGATCCAGCAATTCCACTGTTAGGTATTTATCTGAAGAACCCCCAAATACTAACTTAAAAAGACAGATGCACCAATTTTTGCAGTGTTATGTTTAATAGCAAAGATATGAAATCATCCTAAGTGACAGACAAATAAAGAAGAGGTGGTACATATATACAATGGAATATTACAAAGCCATAGGTATTGTGCTAAGTGAAATAACTCAGAGAAAGACAAATTCCATATCATTTCATTCATATGTGGACTGTAAAAAAGGAAATATACAAACAAAACAGAAACAAATTCACACAGAGAACATTTTGATGATTACCAGAGGGGCATGAGGTTGAAAGGAAGGCATGAAAAACAGGAAGGAATTAAAATGTATAGATTGCCAGTTACAAAAAACAGTCATGAGAATATGAATTACAATATAAGGAATATAGTCAATAATATTGTGATAGGTATGTAGGGTATCAGATGGATACTAGACTATCAGGGTGATTACTTTGCAAGTTATATAAATGCTTAATTACTATTTATTAGACTGAAACTAATATACTATTGTGTGTCACCTGTAATTGTATATAAAAACAAATGTTAAAAAATCCTTCAGAGAAAAGAAAAATTATATATGTTGGAAATTTCAATCTGTATATCAAAATAGAAAACATCAGAAAATGAAAAAGTGAGTAAAAAAAACTTATTATTTTTTATTACTCTAAGAGATTAATTTGTTCAAAATAATAGTAGCAAAATGTACTTAAATATACATATATCCAATATTGTATATTTGAATACATTTGAAAAATATTATATATATATATGTATATATATATATATATATATATATATATATATATATATACTTTAAATGTATATTACAATCAAATCTAGGACAACCAGTAAAATATTTTAAAGAGTATAAATAATAGGCTAAGAAAGGAAAGAACATGGAATCATATAAAATGCTCAATTAAAACCAGAAGTGGCAGATAAAGAGTTGAAGATAAAAACAGGAAGAAAGAACAAAACCAACCAATAAAAATCAGTAACAAATGTATGTATTAATCCAACTGTCTCAATAATGGTTTTAAATGTCTGTGGTCTGAATACTCCAACTGAAAGACAGAGCTCATCAGAGTGGATCTAAAAATAAAATACAACTTGCCTATAAAGGCACATATAGAATAAAAGTAAAGGGATATAATAGGGAAAAAGGTGGGACAACTGTAACTGAACAAAAATAAAAAAATAATAAATGAAAAAAAGAATGTTGTATGCTGTAAAAAAGTAAAGGGATGGTGAAAGATATACAAGGGTAATGTTAATCAAAAGAAGATAGGAGCAGCTATATTAATTTTAGATAGAACAGAGTTCAGAGCAAAGAAAATTATCAGGGAAAAAGAGAAGCATTACATAATGATAAAGAAGTTAATATTCAAAGAGAACATATAATCCTTAATATGTATACATCAATAATGGACATCAAAAATATATATACATCAAAAATCTGATAGATCTGCAAGGAGAAATGGATAAACCCAATCAGAGTTGAATACTTTTAACACCCCTCTATCATAAATGAACAGATACTGCAAGCAGAAAATCAGTAAAGACAAAGTTGAACTCAATAGCACCAAAATCAATGGTATTAAATGGACTTCTATAAACTACTTCACCACCTATTACACATTCTTCTTAAAGTCACATGAAACATTCACCAAGACAGACACATTCTTTCCAAGAAAAGATACCTTAACAAATTTAAAAATATAAATCATATAATGTCTTCTCTCATACCATGATGGAATTAAACTAAAAATCAATCATGGAAAGACAGCTTTAAAGTCCCAAATACTTTGATGTTAAATAACAGATTTCTAAACAAAGCATGGGTCAAACAAGTAATGCCAAAAAAAAAAATTAAAATTATTCAATATTTTGAACTAAGTGACTATGAAGACACAGCATATAAAAACTTATGGAATGCCATGAAACTAGTGGTTAGGGGAGTGTCTAATACTGAATACATATATTAAAAAATAAGAAAGATCTAAAATCAATATCTAAGCTTTCACTTTAGAAAACTAGAAAAAATAAAATAAATAATAAATGAAAAGAATATCTATAGAAGTAACAGAGCAGAAATCAATGAAATTGAAAATAGGAAATCAATAGAGAAAATCAACAAAATCAAAAGTTGTTTCTTTGAAAAAAATTAAACAGTTGATAAGTTTTTAGCCAGGCTAAATAAGGAAGAAAGAGAGAAGACACAAATGACTGTGTCAGAAATGAGAGACCACTACAGAAACTATGGTCATTAAAAGCATAATAAAAGAAGCTAGGTGATGAAAGACAAATACCATATGATCTCACCTTTAACAGGAACCTAATCAACAAAATGAACAAGCAAGCAAAGTATAACCAAATACACTGAAATTGAGAATAGGATGACAATTACCAGAGGGGAGAGGGGAGGGGATTATAGGGGAAAAGGGTGAAGTGTTTGCAGGAACAATTATAAAGGACACATGGACAACAAAAAGGTGGGGTGGAAGCAGGGGAGGGAGATGGGGAGGGCTGGGGGCATGGGAGGGGTGGGGGGAAAAGGCAGAAAACTGTACCTGAACAGCAATTACAATTAAAAAATTAAAAAAAGAATATTATGAGCAACTCTATTCCTGTAAATTTAATAACCTACATAGAATGGACTAATTCCTTGAAAACCTATAATTTTCCAAAAGTCACATAAGAAGAAATAGACAAGCTGAATAGGCCAACATATATTAAAAAAATTGAATCAATAACTAATAACCTTCCAAAATAGAAAGCAGTCCTAGGTGGGCTTACTACTGAATTCTACCAAACATTTAATGACAAAATTATATCTATTCTCTACAATTTCTTCCAGATGATAGAACAGAATGAGTACCTCCTAATTCATTCTATGATAAAAGCACTTAACACCAAGACAAAAACATCATAAAAAAAGAAAATTAAGACCAGTATTTCATATAAACATAGCTGCAGAAATTCTCAACAAAATATTAAAAGATTGATTTTCACAATGCATAAAAGAATTATACACCATGAGAGTTTGGGATTTTTCCCAGTTATGCAAGGCTGGCTCAACATTAAAAAAATAACTAATGTAATTTATGACCTCAAAAGGTTAAAGAAGGAAAATCACATTACCATAACAAAGGGGGCAGAAGAAGCATTCAACAAAATCCAACACTCATTCATGATAAAATCTCTTAAAAGGCTAGGAATAGAGTGGAACTTTCTCAGCTTGAAAAAGAACATCTACAGAGCCTTGTTACTGACATTGTACTTAATGATGAGAAATATGAAGCTTTCGGCTAAAGTCAGAAACAAAGCAAGGATTTCCCTTTCACTACTGCTTTTTTTTAAAAAAATATGATTTATTGATTTTTCTATTACTGTTGTCCTAATTTTCCTCCCTTTACCCCTTCCACCTAGCACCCCCCACTCCTTCAGGCAATCCCCACACCACTGTTCAGGTCCATGGATCATGCATATAAGTTCTCTGGCTACTCCACTTCTTATACTGTACTTTACATCCCCATGGCTACTCTATAACTACCAATTTGTACTTTCTAATCCCCTCACCACTTCACCCATTCCCTAACAACCCCTTCACATCTGGCAACCATCAAAATGCTCTCTATATCCTTGATTCTGTCTCTGTTCTCATTTGCTTAGTTTGGTTTTTAGATTAAGTTGTTGATAGATATGCATTAGTGCCATTTTATTGTTCACAGTTTTGATCCTCTTTTTCTTTTTTTTAAGATTTTATTTATTTATTTTTAGAGAGGGAAGGGAGGGAGAAAGAGAGAGACAGAGAAACATCAATGTGCGGTTGCTGGTGTTGGGAACCGCCCTGACTGGTATCAGAAACTGAAACCCCCGCCTAGGCTAGGCTAAGGGAACGCCCTTGGAACCATGAGCCGGCAAGGAGACAAAAGCTTATCTTCCTGGCAGGAATGCTGTTTCTGCTGCTTTGTTCATAACTGAACCCCCAAAAAGCTTGGTCGGTTAGCCAAAGACGGGTAAGATTCCCCACGGGGGAACAACCCAAGCCAGGCACGATCACTTTTGGGAGGCCCCCCCCCCAAAAGAAGGACTTGGGGGGGGCTGCAGCAAAAGGGGGTGATGGACCCTCACTCCTCGGCTTTGACAAAGTCTGAGTTCTCAGCGTCCGGAAGAAAATCTCCTTATCTCTCGGTGGCCTTAGTTCCCGCGCTCCACCTAAGCCTGAAACAATGACGGGGAAGTACAGCTCGGTACTGGGAAGTGCGGATTTCCCGGGGTGATCAGGCCTAAGAAAGAACATGTAAATTACTGTGAAACCTTCTTTGTTTAAGAACGCTCTCAGTTGAATGAGGAGGGTCTTAGGAGGAAGCTAGTTTGTTCCTCAGCCTTACAGCTCTTTGACCCCCCAACTCAATAGACCGGCAGAGTTCTTTGTTTCCTATATTCCTTACTTCCCCTAATGAGTATTGTACGTTACCTGAGTTATTATGCAAAATGAGCCTAATAAAAGCAGGTATGGACGGTAAATCAGCGCGCTCCCCACTAGGGGGGGTGGCCATTCTGTCCCTACTTCCCCACAGAAACTGGTTTGTCTCTGTGCATGTGTGTTTTTTCTCGCGTATTGTCGAGCCATCCACAGTGTGCCGTGGTCACTGCTAGCCGGTGACCCACGCGCAACATGCTGGGGGCCGTGGCCTGCAACCCAGGCATATGCCCTGACTGGGAATTGAACCTGTGACACTTTGGTTCGCAGCCCGTGCTCAATCCACTGAGCTACGCCAGCCAGGGAGATCCTCTTTTTCTTAAATAAGTTCATTTAATATTTCATATAATAATGGTTTGGTGATGATGAGCTTCTTTTTTTTTTCTTGTCTGGGACGTACTATATCTGCCCTTTGATTTTAAATGATAACTTTGCTGGGTAGAGCAATCTTGGTTGTAAGTCCTTGCTTTTCAAGACTTTGAATATTTCTTGCCAGTCCCTTCTAGCCTGCAAAGTTTCTCCTGAGAAATCAGCTTACAGTCTTATGAGGATACCCCTGTAGATAACTAACTGCTTTTCTCTAGTTTCATTTAAGATTCTCTCTTTATCATTAACCTTTGGAATTTTAATTATGATGTGTCTTGGATGGGCCTTTTTGCATACGTCTTGTTTGGGACTCTGTGATTCCTGGACTTGCATGTCTATTTCTTTCACCAAATGAGGGACCTTTTCTTTCATTTTTTTAAAAGTAGATTTCCAATTTCTTGCCCTTTCTCTTCTCCTTCTGACACTCCTGTGATATGAATATTGGACCTCTTGAAGTTGTCCCACAGGCTGCTTACACTATCCTTACTTTTGGGGGATTCTTTATTCATGTTGTTTTGATTGGTTGTTTTTGCTTCCTTATGCTCCAAATCATTAATTTGGTTCTTGGCTCCATTTCCCCCCTACCACTCCTAGGCACCTCAGTCATTCCCATAACCCACCCTCACTACTACCTGCCCCCCTTTGGCTTTGTCCATGTGTCCTTTATACATGTTCCTTGATGACCCTTCCCTCTCTCTCCCCATTATCCTTTCCCACATCCCCTCTGGTTACTGTGAGTTTGTTCTTTATTTCAATGTCTCTGGTTATATTTTGTTTGCTTGTTTGTTTTGTTGATTAGTTTCCACTTATGGTAAGATCGTATGGTATTTGTCTTTCACTGCCTCGATTATTTCACTTAGCCTAATGCTCCCCAGATCCATCCATGCTGTCCTGAAGGGTAGGAGCTCCTTCTTTCTTTCTGCTGCATAGTATTCCATTTTGTAAATGTACCATAATTTTTTGATCCTTTTTTTTGCCATTTGATCCTGATTTTTTGCCATTTACTGATGGGCACTTGAAATGCTTCCAACATTTGGCTATTGTAAATTGTGCTTCTATGAACATTGGGGTGCATATGTTCTTTTGAGTTGGTATGTCATGAATACTTTATTTATGACTAAATCTTTTTATGCTATTGAGTTCCTCACTAAGTTCCTTGAGTATCCTTATAACCAGCAGTTTGAACTCTGTATCTGATAGATTGTTTACCCTCATTTTGTTTAGATCTTTTTCTGGAGTTTTGATCTGTTCTTTCATTTGGGCCTTGTTTCTTTATCTCCTCATTTTGGCAGCCTCCCTGTGTTTACTTCTGTGTATTAGGTGAGCTTCTATGACTCCCTGTCTAGGTAGTGTGGCCTAATGTAGTAGGTGTCCTGCAGAGTTCAGTGGCACAGCCTCCCTTATCACCCAATCTGGGTACTAGAGGTGTGCCCTTCATGTGGGCTGAGTACACCCTCCTCTTGGAGTGGAGCCTTGATTGCTATTGGCGGGCCAGTGAAAAGGATTTATCCAGGCCAAGCAGCTGCAAGGACTGGGTCTGATGAGTGACCACCAACTTCCACCCTCCAAGGAGGAGCAGCTGTGCAGGGAGAAGATGGTGGTGCTCCAATGTGGTCTGTAGTTGTCCAACTGGGTGTGCTAGGCCTGGGGTTTCCCAGCTGATGCAGGCCAAGATCAGGCCTGCCCAGTGTTTTGCCAGGGCAACTCTGCATGAGTTATAAAGCAGTCTGAGATGGCTGCTACTTGTGCTGGGCTTGTAGATTCCCAGGTGAAGCCAAGCTGTGAGTGTAGGATGGCTTCTGTCAGTGCTGGTCCTTGGGCCACGATGCAAGAAGTACAGGAACTAGGGGTTCATTGAGGTCAGCTGTTGCTTATTTGATAGAATTTAGGAAGTTGTGAAGCTTGAGCCATGACCAGCCATTCATAAGGAAAAGTCATAGTTAACAGTTTAGGTGGGCTTGTGAGTTGGGTGGGAAGGAGTCTCAGGGGATCTCCAGGACAAGGCAAATAGTGTTAGCCAGGTTGATGGAATCTCAGATATGGCAGTGGCCTGCTGACTGTGTGGCTCTGTGAGGGAAGAGCTCAGAAAGGGACAATGGCCTTTGCTCACCTTTTTATATCTGAGGGAAAAGTGTCCCTCAGCTCTCGTCTTGATGTCAGGCCCTTTAGTTCTTTTCCATATGTGGTGGTGGGTTTCAAGCTGCTACCCCAGTGCTGGAGCTCAGAGAGAAAGCATCTAAGTCTGTGTGTGGGTTCTTTAAGGAGTAGTGGGTTCTTTGTAATCATTATCAAAATTCCAGCAAGCAATTTTGTGGATTAAACAAACTATTTCTATAATTTATTTGTAGAGGCAAAAGACACAGAATAGTTAACTAAATGTTGAAGGAGAAGAACAAACTTGGAGGACAGACACTACTTATTTTACTACTTACAATAAAGGCATAGTAATCAAGATAGTGTAGTATTGGTGAAAAACTAGACAAACAGTTCAATAGAACAGATTGCAGAAGCCAGAAATAGACCTACATACAAAGAAAAGAAAGAAAGAAAGAAAAGGCATGCCCTGGCTGGTGTAGCTCAGTGGATTGATCATGAGCTGCAAACCAAAGGGTAGCCTGTTCTATTCCCAGTCAGGGCACATGCCTGGGTTGTGGGCCAGGTACCCAGTAGAGGGCACATGAGAGGCAACCGCATATTGATATTTCTCTCCCTCTCTTTCCCTTCTCTTCCCCTCTCTCTAAAAATAAGTACATAAAATATTTTTTAAAAAAGCAAAGGCAATACAATAAAGCAAAGATAGTCTTTTTGACAAATGGTGCTGGAACAACTAAACATCCACATGTAAAACAATGACTCTAGACACAGACCTTACACCCTTCACAAATGAACTCAAAATGGATCAGAGACCTAAATATAAAATATGAAACTACTAAGCTCCTAAAAGATAACATAGGAGAAAATCTTGGTGACCTTGTGTATAGTGATGACTTTTGAGGTACACCACAACCAAATACACATCCATGAAAGACATAATAAACTGAACTTCATAAAAATTAAAATCCTTTTCTTTGTGAAATACAGGATCAAGAGAATGAGAAGAAAAACCACGGGCTAGTAGAAAATGTTTGCAAAAGACACATCTGATGGGAGACTGTTATCCAAAATATATAAAATACTCTTTAAAAATTCAACAATAAGAAAACCAATGATCTCATTAAAAAATGGACCTTAATAGATACCTCACTAAAGAAGATATACAGATGGGAAATAAGAATACAGAAAGATGTGCCACATTTTAGGTTGTCAGAAAAATTCAAATTAAAACAACAATGAGATACTACTACACATTGATTAGAACAGCCAAAATCCAAAGGACTGACAACACCAAATGCAGGTTAGGATATGAGGCATCAGGAAATTAAAAATGGTACAGCCATTGTGGAAGACTGTTGGGCAGTTTTTTACAGAACTAAACTTACTATTATATCTGGGTAAGCATGCACCTTGGTATTTATCCAAATGTTTTGAACATTTAAAAATCTGTACATGGATATTTGTAGCAGTTTTATTCATAATTGTGAAAACTTAGAAGCAAACAAGGTGTCCTTCAGTAGGTGAAAGGATAAATACACTGTGGTACATCGAGACAATGGAATATCATTCAGTGCTAAAAGAAATAAACTATCAAGTCATGAAAAGACATAGAGGAACCCTAAATGTACATTATTAAGTGAAAGAATCTATACTTAAAAAGATAGAGATATATATCGTATGGTTCCTATTGCATTATATTCTGGACAGTAAAAAAGAATAGTGGTTTGTAGAAGGGAGAGAGACGTGAATAGGCAGAGCACAAAGGATTTTTAGGGCAGTTCATCAACACTTATAGAATGTAGAACACCAAGCATGAACCCTAATGTAAATTATAAACTTCAGGTAATAATGTGTCAAGGTAAGTTCACCAACAATAACAAATATACCACTCTTGAAGGGGATGTACATAGCAGAGGAAGTTGCATGTGTGTGGGGACATGAGGTATATGGATACTCTTTTTACTTTCTGTCCTATTTTATTGTTAATATAAAATTGCTTTAATAATAAAGTTTACCAGTAACAAAAAGTACCAGTGTGCAGTGAGAATGGCAATCATAAACAAAGGAATGAACAACAAGTGTTGAAGAGGTTGTGGAGAAAAGGGAATACTAGAACACCATTGTTGGGAATGCAGACTGGTATAGCCACTGTGGAAAACAGCATAGAATTTCCTCAGAAAACTAAAAGGAGAACTGCCTTTTGACCCAGAAATTCCACTGCTGGGATTATACCCTAAGAATCCTGAAACACCAATCCAAAAGAACCTATGCACTCCAATGTTCATAGCAGCACAATTTACAATAGCCAAGTGCCGAAAGCAACCTAAGTGCCCATCAGTAAATGAGTGGATCAAAAAACTGTGGTACATTTACACAATGGAATACTACACAGCAGAAAGAAAGAAGGAGCTCCTACCCTTTGCAACAGCATGGATGGAACTGTAGAGCATTGTGCTAAGTGAAATAAGCCAGGCAGGGAAAGACAAATATAATGTTACCTATAACTGGAACCTAATGAACAAAACAGATACAATCAGAGACATTGAAATAAAGAACAAAATCACAATAACCAGAGAGGAGGGGGAGAGGGATTATGGGGAAGGACCATCAAGGAACATGTATAAGGGACACATGGACAAAGCCAAAGGGGGTGGCTTCATGGGTGGGAGGCAGGGGTGGGTGGGTAGGGAAATGTGGTGGGGTGAAAATGGAGACAACTGTACTTGAACAATAAAAAATTTTTTTAATGTACCACTGTAATTCTTATACCAAAAAATGACAGTAATCCCAATTGTCATCAAACATCAACTTAACACATGAATGTTCCTGATTGCCTTATAAATTTAGTTTTAATTCTTATAGTTTGCTTCAATCATGTTCTAAATAAGGTCCACATACTATTAGTTAATTAGGATTGTCTCTTTATTTATAGATTATCCATTCCCTCTGTTATTATTACTATTTTTTACTCTTTGTTGAATTAATGTAGTTCCTTAGGTCTAGAGTTTGCTGTGTCCTCATGGTATAATTTAACCAGTTTCTATGTCCCTTGTATTTTTGAATAGGTGGTGAGATTTTTAGAATTATAGATTTGACTAGATTCAGTTTTGATTTTTGTATAAGAATACTTTAGGTGATATTGGGTATGTCCATCAGTAGATGATAATAACCTGGCTTTGACTTATTTTGTGGAGTTAGTGACAATTGATGCTTATCAAAATCATTATTTTATCAGGTATTACAAAATGATATTCTAATTTTATCATTTTTTTTTCTGAAATCATTAGTGTCAATACCTCTATAAAGGGAAATTTCTCTTTATTGACTATTGGTTACCTGGAAATAGAGTTCATACAAGAGAATACATCTTTAATTTTTTCCTCCTCATTTACCAGTTTTCAAAATGATTATTGTTGGGAATTTCCCTGCCTGGTTTCAGAAGCTCTAACCTGCCATGGCTAAGGTAAGGCTGAGTAAGAGACCTTGGAACCCTAAGCCACTAAGGAGACAAAGCTTACCCCCTGGCAGGGGCACCACCTCTGCCCACTTTACTTCACCCTGCCTGGCCCCTAGTGGATGACTGGTTAGTCAATGATGGGTAAGATTCCTCAAGGTTGGGGTGACTTAAGACAGGCACAGTAACGGAGGGGCCCTGTCTTAAGGAGCTATAGAAAAACGGGATGATGGACCCTCACCCCTTGGCTTTGAAATAGCCTGAACTTTAATTCTGTCTGCAAGAAGTCTCCTAATCTCTTGGCTACCTTACTTCCCCTGCTTGACCTAAGCCTGAAACAATGCTGGAGGTGGGTGTGGCCCTGTGCTAGAAAGAGCGGCTTCCCTGGGGCAATCAGGCCTAAGAAAGAATGCATAAAATCCTGTAAAACCTGCTTTGCTAATACCCTCAATTTAAATGATAAGGGTCCAAGCATGAAATGAGTTTGCTTCCCCAAAGTTTTATGACCCTTTAGCTATCTGACCCTGACTCAAAATAAGCCCTCATAGTTCTTTGAATGTTATCTATTGTTTCATCATTACTGCCTGACAATGATTGATGAGCTTTACAATGATTGATGCACTTTAGGCTTACTCCCTGTATTCCTATGCAAAAAAAAAATCCAATAAAAGCCCATTGAGGAACAGGTTCCTGGCCCTTATCCCTTGAGAGTTTGGCCACCTTTCCCCCAAGCAGATTATGTCTTGGTAGACTTATTCTCATATGTGGTGGCTGGGGGGGGGGGGGCCCTGCAGGTGGAGCCCCCCTACATGACCAGCCATGTAAGAGGTGACACCATCAATTTTTTCCTAGCAAAACAGTGTCTTTGAGTTCTTCCCTGAATCAAATATCAGTTGTATTACAATAATTTACTGTTAGTTTTTATTTTTATTTTCTATTTTAGTGAAAATAAATGCAAATTTTTAAGCTATTGCAGGGTCTTTAATATTAGGACTCACATTTCTCAGTTTTTAGGTATCAGACACTCAACTGTTTCCAGGAGCCTGGCATATCACATCTACAAGTGACGTGGCTCAGCTGAAGGTTGTGGCCAACTGGAGAGTTCTCATTCTCTCTGAGGTGGCAGAAGGTATTCAACTCTGGCCATCATTGCCCCAGAAGTAATGGGGTGGGGGATAATATAACCACCTATTCAAAAGAAGCTAGTAATCTGAACTTTCTGAAAATGTCTCTTGAGTTTTAAAGGTTGCCAAATAATGTAAAAAATTTAAACCACCACACCTGGTCAAAAAAATCTGCAAATGTATCTAGCTGTTGCCTACTAAAGCATTATTTGTACTCAAAGTAATTTTATGCACTATTTTGTTTCTATTTACATGTATATTTTGCTTTCAGAAACCAAGGGGGCACATCCCCACCTCCTTATTTCCCAGGGTCCCTCTCAATTCTAGACTGCAACCATACCTGAAGAAGAGCTGATCTGGCTCAAAAGCTTCACTTTCCTAACAGGACACTGGTGCTCAGAGAGGAGAAATATCTTGTGGATGATCTCAACCTTGAATCCAGATCTGGTGCAGGTGCTGAGTACCTTCCACTGAGTACCACAGCCTTTTATTAGCAAAGTGATAGTCCAGCACCATCACCCCCTCCCCCCAGTAGAAGTATCTACCTTCCCAGGCCTTTGCCTTTCATCACTGTCCCATCACTTGAAAACAGGAACCTGTCTTAGATGTATATTTGTTACTTTAATAATTAACTATCACACAAAATTCCCAAGGTGTGGGTACTGTTATGTTTTAGAACAGATGGCAAAACTGAGGCTCAAAGATAAGTAACTTTCTGTGGGGTAGAACAGTACTAACAGACCCGTGCCAATGTGACCAAGAAGCCTGTGTTTATTCTATAACCTCAAACTGTCTCCTCTCTCCAAGCTTCCAATGACACCCAGTGCCATTTTCTTAATTTCTGCAACAGCATGACCTGACCAGATGGCTTCCATGCTGCTTCCTGAGAGGACAGCCAAGGACCACAGTAAGAATGTGGCCCTGGAGCTTTCTCTCCCTTCACCACCTAACTACTTTCTTTCTTCCTCTTCAAATTGCTTTTCTGGAACTCATTCACTAGCCAGAACTAATTTACTGCCTAGGTTAGGGTCCTGAAAGGAAGCAGGTAAAACATCCAAACTGGGTAATTGAGTAGAGTATTTTATGTAGATCACTGCTGAGGTATGGGCAGTGTTAAGAGAAGCCAGAGAGATGGTGAACCAGCCCTTCATTAGCCCCAGCAGCTGTGGCCTTAGGAGAACAATGTGGCTACTGCTGCCTCAGAGCCTTGCAGGGAATGAACTGGGGAATAAATGCAATGAACCCTCCTGCTTCCATAAAAATTAAAAAAATAAAATATAAAAATAAATAAATAAATGATAGCTAAATAAATAAATAAGGAAGGAAGGAAGAAAGACAAGAAAGAAAGAAGGAAGGAAGGAAGGAAGGAAGGAGAAAGAAAGAAAGAAAGAAAGAAAGAAAGAAAGAAAGAAAGAAAGAAAGAAAGAAAGAGAAAGAAAGAAAAAGAAAGACAAAGAGAGAGAGAGAGAGAAAGAAAGAAGGAGAGCAAGGTAGAGAGCAAAGAGACAAAGAATATCCCAAATGTTCTCCCTGCTTTTCTACAAGCTACTGCCACCAAAGTAGACAGGAACCTTGTTCTGAAGGGCACCTCTACTAGAAAAGATCAGCATGCCTCCCCCAGCTTCCAGCTTCACTTCTGCCTCGCTGGCTGGAGGCCTAGCCAGTTTGCCTCAAGACAGCCTCTTCAGTTCTGCACTGGCAGACATGAGAGGCCCCACCATCTGGATCAGGCAATTGGGATTTTCAAGTTTGGTCTTGAGTATCCTGAGTAGAGAAGCTATATTCCTTCCCCAGCACATGTGCAGTGTTAACACCTGCATGTTCCTGCTCTATGTAGAGGCTTGACCTGCTTCCTCACTCTACTCCTGCTTTCTCTGGTCCTGCCTGCCCTTTTTCTCGAAAACCCAGAAATATTTCTCCCACAAACCCCTCTGCTTCTAGGCCCAGAGTGCCAGCAAATCAAGTTATTTTCATTTTATGAATATGCATATACAAAACACAAGTTATTTCTGAGATAAATTGCAAATTTGATCTGCAGGAAACATGTTGCTATTTCTGCCAATGGGTAGAAATTCTGTTAAATTACACCAGGGGCAACCATTTTGCCTTTTGGGGAGAACTCCTTTTTCAGGGTGCATTCATTGCTTGGAAAATGGCTTTCCACTTGCCAAAACAAGCAGATAAAGTTGGGTTTGTGCCCACCTTCAAAATAGAAAAGTTGATGTCCAACCTTCTTTATACAGAACTATAAGTTAAGTATTTGCTTCAGAAATCCAAATTTCTTTCCTTGATCACCTAAGATATAGCATTTCCTTACTCCTCTTAAGTCTTCTCTTGTGCATTAAGCAAAAATGCTATAAATTGACATATTTCAGGTTCCTTACAGCTTCCCTCTTCCCATCCCCATTAAGTTTGTTTTGAAGCACCATTGTTCAGAAAGGAGCAAATGAAACAGACCAATCTCAAAAAATGGGAATGAGCCAAGGAATCACTTAAAAAATTAAGCTATGCCAGTTGAACTTTCTGGCAGTTGATTTATGTAGGCTGATATTAAGTTACTTATGTCATTGTTATATGTGCCCTCCATTCCTCTCCTAAGCAGGAAGACACCCTTACGATTTTCTTTGCCTTTGCATTTCTCAGCACTGAAGAAGTATGCACAGTGGATAAGAGCACTGGCTCTGGAGTCTGATGGACATACCTGAGTCTGTGCCCTAGTTCTGCCATTTGTTAGTGTCATTACTTCATGTAAGCCCTTAACCTCACTGAATCTCAGATCCCCACCTAAAAATAAAAAAAAAAAAAACAGGGAAATAATAGTTCCATTGCAGAGGAATTTTGTGATTGTTAAATGAACCAATGCAGGTGAAACATTTAGCACCATCCCTGAACTACAGTAAGTGTTCAGTAGGGTCAGCTATTACTGCTAATTTCCATTAAGCTACAAAAGCAGTGCCTGCGGGAAGAGCTACCTGTAGATTCATCCTCCCTCTCCCAATATGAAATTTGTTCCAAATCTGATAGACACTTACCCTAAATTTCTGCTTTTAAGCGTCCTATGCCTAAATGCTTTGTTTTGCACCATTCTTGAGGAATTCTCTAGGTTCTTCCTGTACTGAGTGCTGTATTCTAAAATGCTCTGTGCTTTCATTAAAGCAACACTTACACTGAAGTGTGTTAGCACATTTACTGATGGATAGAGTATCCTGGGTCTTCTCTACCCAAATGGGAAACCACCCATCTGATTTGGAGCATTGGAAGATTTGACCTTTTGTTATTGTTTTTCCAAGACCTAACATAATGCCATGATGTCATTTAAAAAGTGGCTGCCTCATTTTTAACATTAAATTATGTTCCCCTTTCACTTCACTGTTACCTTGTCTCAAATTACACTCTAATCATTCTTCTATGTTTTCTGTACAGAAGCAGAACATAAATTTGAATCTTTATTGCTAAATGCACTGCTTACTTTTTATTTAGATTATTCATCACATATTACTGAGAACTATGGACATTTCTTTTTAATTTTTAGTTTATTGCTGCATTGAAAATATCCTTTAAATATGTTAAAATGAAAGACTTTACTACATTAAAAAACAACAATTAAAGTAAATATTTTCAAAAGAATGCTATATGTATAAAAACGTGTAAGGTGTAAAGAATATGATACAATGAATATCTGTGTACCTACTACTCAGTTTATGGGGAATAAATATAACCTTTGGTTTCAAACCCCCATAAGCACCCATCCTGAAATCACCTCTTTTTTTCAGAGGTAATAGTGGTACTAAATTTATCTTTTGCATTTGCTTTCATTCCAATGTGTAAATGAATACATCACAACTTATTTTTGCATTTTACTGCTGATGGATATTTGAGTTCTTTCCAGTGTTTTTAAAGTTAAACTTTTCATTTTGAACTAATAGTAGATGAGTGTGAAGTTATAAGAAATGATACAGAGAGGTCCCACATAAACTCAGTTTTTCTTATCAGAGTATGTTATAGAACTCTAAATATTACAGCCAGGATATTGATGTTTCCTTCAGCCCACAGACAGACACTCTCACTTCCCTCAGACCCCACCTCTGTCTTTAACAGAGGGAGGCAACCAATAATCTGTTCTCCATTTTTATAATGGTCTCTTTTCAAGAATGTTACACAAGTGTAACCATATAGTATGTAACTTTTTAGGACTACTTTTTTTTTCTCAACATAATTTTCTGGAAACTCATCCGGCCTGTTGCTTGTAACAACAGCTCACCTTTTCTCACTGCTGAGTCATATCCCATGGTATGGATGCATCATACATAGTTTGTTACACCATTTAACTGTTGAAGACATCAGTTTACAATTTGGAGCTATTACAAATAAAGCTGAATTAAGCATTTTGGTCCAGGTTTTAGTGTGTACTGGAGTCCTCATTGTCATATGATAAATGCCCAGGAAAGCAATTGGTGTGTCATGGGATAATTACATCTTTAATTGTCTAAGGAACTGCTTAATGGTTTTCCAGAGTGGCTGTATCATCTTACATTTGTATCTGCAATATTTCATTAACAGTTTTTCTTCATCCTTGCCAGCTTTCGGTGTTATCATTGTGCCTATTTTACTTATTCTGATAGCTATATAGTGGAATCACATTCTGGTTTTAATTCATATTTCCCCAGTGGCTAATGGTGTTGAGCATCTTTTCATGTGTTTATTTTCCATCTGTTTATTTTCTTTGGTGAAATGTCTTCTTTTTTTAGTCTTTTGCCCATATTCTAGTTGGATTGTTTGCTTTTTAAATGTTGAGCTTTATAATTCCTAAATAAATAAAATAGGTAGATAAAGAAAGTTTCATTGTTTAACATGAGTGTGTAATCCATTTTGAGTTAATTTTTGTATAAAATGTGATACTTAACTTAGGTAAAGGCTTAATTTTTTTTGCCTGTGCATGCCCAGTTGTTTCCAGCATCATTTGTTGAAAAAGTTATTCTTCCTCCACTGAATTATTTTTGTACCTTTGTCAAGAATTAGTTGGGCTTATTTGTGTTGGTCTACTTCTCTGTTTCCTATGCAGCATGTTATCTATACATTTTTCCCTTTTCCCATGCTGCACAGTCTTGACTACTGTGTACCTTGAAATCAGTCAGACTGAGTCCTCCCATTATTCTTTTTCATAACTGTTTTAGCTATTTGAGTTTCTTTACTTTTACATATAAATTTTAGAATAATCTTGTCTATAGCTGCAAAAATTTTTGCTTGAATTTTGATAAGAATTGTGTTAAACCTGTTTTGGGAGAATTGCCATCTTTATTATGTTGAATTTTCCAATACATGAACATAGTATGCCTGACCACTTATTTTAATTTTTGAAATTCCTTATCAACATTAAGCAGTTTTCATGTATGAGTCCTATGCATGATTTGTTTTATACATATACTTAAGTTTTTCAGCTTTTCTAAAGGCTACTGAAAATATTATTTTTGAAATTTTGGAGTCAACATGTTTTCTGCATATTTATCTTATATTCTCCAATTTTGCTGAACTCAATAATTAGTCCTATGTGATTCTTTGGGATGTTCTACATGACAGTTATATCATCTGGAAATATAGTTAGGTTTATTTCTTCCTTTTAGGTATCTATGTCTTTGATTTACTTTTCTTACTGAATTGTACTAGCTAGAACTTTAGCACTTTGCTGAATAAGATTGCTGACAGTGGGTATCTTTGCCCATCTGGTCTGAATTTTAAAAGGGGAAGTATTCAGTCTTTCACTATTGAGTCTAATGTGCACTGAAAGTGTTTTGTAGATTCTCTTATAAGTCTGAGGAAGTTCCTGTCTATTCCTATTTTTTCTGGGAGTTTTTCTCATTTGTCAGTGTTGAATTTTGGCAAATGATTTTTTTCTGCATTGATGGACATAATTGTGTGATATTTCTTCTTTAGTTTGTTAACATTGTGGATTCCACTGATTGATTTTGTGATGTTCAACCAGCTTTGCATTCTGGAATAAATCCCTCTTGGTCATTGCATATAATGTTTTTAATAAACTGTTGAATTCTGCTGTTAATGCTTTAACATTTCTGCCTGCCTATACATTCATAGAGGCTATTGGTCTTTGTTTTTTAATTTAATTTGTAGTTTTTTCTTTACCTCTGGTTTTATAACAGTTTTATACTGGTTTCATAAAATGAATTAGAGAATAGTCCTTCGACTCCTATATTTTCAAAAAGACTGAGTAGAATTGGTGTTGATTTTCTTTGTAATTTTGTAGAATTCTCCAGTGAAACTACTAAGGCCTGAGGATTTCTTTGTGGGGGAGTATTTTAAATCTATTAATTAAACTCCTCAGTAGTTATATGGCTATTCAAATCATCTATTTTAAGTTGGGCAAGTAGTAGTAGCCAAACTATGTGAGCGGAGTTGTTCATAGTATTTCCTTAGTATGCTTCTGATGCCTACAGAGCTTCTAGTGAAGTCAATGGTTTCATTCAATTAATATTGACAATTTGATCTTCTTTTGTTTTTTCTTAACAGTTTTGTTCAAGGTTTGCCTATTTTATTGATTTTAAAAAACAGCTATTTATTTCATTGATTTACTCAGTTTCCTTTTGGTTCTTCTTTATGTATGATTTCTTTGCTAAAACTTTCTTATTTCTTTCCTGAAGAACTCTTTTATTTTTTTTCATTTTTTTTCAAGCATACTCATAATTGCTCACTGACTTATTTTTATGATGACTACCTGAAAGTTTTTGTCAGATAATTCTGATATCTCTGTCATCTTGGTATTGACATCTATCAGTTACATCTTTTTATTCAGCTTGAGATCATCCTGGTTTTGATACGGTGAGTGAATGATTTTTGTTTGAAACCTGGGCTGTTTTATATTATTTTATGAGAATCTGGGCCTTGTTTAAGCATGCTGTTTTAGCTGCTTTTTTGACACCATTCCATCAGGGTTAGTAGGAGTCATGGCCTTGTAACAACTGGAAGTAAATGTTCCCAACTGAGCCTCTGTTGATCCCCATCGAGTGGTTCCTCATTTGTGAAACTGCTGGGTGATAGTGAGCACCTGGATTCTCCGCCAGGTCTCCTTTCACACCACCTCATTGTAGAGGTGGAAAGCACCTTATTACTGCCAGGTGAGGGCATATGTCCCCTCCTCACATGGCATTCTGGGAGCCCATCTTGGTAGAGGTATTGTGGCAATTCATTACAAACTTGTGAGAGTGAAAGTCTAGGCTCACCGTTTGGCTTCTGATAGTGTGGGTGGAGATGGAGTCACAGGTTTTTAATGTAGTATTTTGCTGGAGTGAAAGAATATTGTCAGGTTGGATTCTGTCTTGTTACATATATCTTTTCCTTTGGTGAGCAAGAGCAGGAATCTCTTGGGGGGGCATTTTTCTTTCAGTCTGTTTTCCTTGGCATTTTGGGATTGCCAGATTCTAAGCTCCAAGTCTGATGTATATGAGACAAAAAGAAAATTCAGGAAACTAGTCATTTTTAGGTCTTTTTTTCCCAGTCAGTTTGCCTTCTCTCCACTGTTCAAAGTCACATATATCTCCTCCACTTTCTTACCAAAATTTTAGTTGTACTTAGAGGAATAGGAAAAACTGCATCTACTTTCTTATTTCAAGAAGTTTAAGCAGCTCAGCTCTGCCTCTTCACCTTCAGGCCTGTGCAGTCCAATACATTAGCCACTAGCACATATGGATATTTCAATTGAAATAAAAATGAATTAAAATGTAGTATTTATATACTTTATCACAGTAGCCACATTTTAAGTACTCAGTAGGCACACATGGCAAATGACTACTGTATTGAACAAACAGATTATAGAGTATTTCCATCATTGTTAAAAATTCTATCGGGTTGCACTGGCCAAAAGTATATATCTAAGTGCAAAGTTGCTGATTTGAAGATTATGAACTTCTTAACCTTCATTAGTTAATGCTAATCTGTTTTCCAAAGTAGCCATATTGATTTATACTTCCATTAACAATGGATGAGAATTCCTATTATTCTACCTTTGTATTAGCACAGGGTAATGTGAGGCTTTAAAATTTTGTCATATTGATGGGAATGAAAATGATGGAGTACTTTTTTCTCCATTTATTAAAGAGAAAAAATATTTTTATGTTGCTATTGACCATTATGAAATAGGCTGTTCAAATCTTTTGCCCATTTTCTTATTGATGTTTATCTTTTTCTTATTAGTTTATGGGATCTTTAAAATATATTGGATACTAATCTTTTATTAATTAGATTTACTAAAAATGTCTTCTCTACCTTGTAGCTGCCATTTTTGTTTGGAGCTTCTTAAACAGTATAGAACAGGCTAAACTGGGGGTAAAAAATAAACCTTGAATTTTAGTGGAATAAAAAAGTCTGATGTAGTAGGGTGGTTCTCCATCTTGATGCTGTGCATTAGAAAACACATGGCCTTCAAAGTTGCAGGGTAAAAGGAAGGAGAACTGGAGAACCTGTATAGGATGTCTTCACATGCTAAGCCTTGAAATGGCTTATATCAGTCACTACCATGCAAATTGTATCTATTTATGAGGCCCCAAGGGAGGATAAGAAGTGTAGAGAGGTGCATTGATAATTGTGTGTACTCATAGTCTTAGCCATATGGTATTTTAAATAAATGGATTATCTTAATTTTAATGTAATTGAGTTTAGCTGTCTTTCTTTATGGATTCTACTTCTATCATATTTAAGAAATCCTTCCCCACTCCAAGATCAACTCCAGGAAAATTGGAGAATTCTTTGAATGGAATGGTGTAGATATTTTTCTATGTTGCCTTTTAATATTGATATACCGTTTCTGTTCTTATTTAGGTCTTTAATTCCTATGAGATTATCTTGTTTTATTTAGTGGTTAATTTTATTTTTTTTACCACTATTTATAGAAAAATCAATATTTCCTGCTAATCTTTAAAAAAATTTCCATGTATGTGGGGATATTTCTGAGTCTTGATATTATTTAAATAGTCTATTCATATATCCCTGGACCAATATTCTCATAACTTAAATATTAGATTTTTATAACTCTTGAAGCTTGGTAAATCAAATATCTCTACAATATATTTCCTGTTAGGGGCTGCTTTGACTATTCTTGGTCTTTTCTCTGCTACTTAAACTTCACATTTTTGGTCAAGTTTCAAAGTAAAACCCATTTGAATTGAGTATACAGATCAATTTGTGGAGAAGGATATCTTTACAATATTGAATCATCCTATCTATGAACCATGGTATATTTCTACATTTATTTAGCTCTTTATCTAATATTTCAATAAAGTTTCAAAAGTTTTTGATGTTGTTAAGGTCTTGTATATATTTGGTTAGATGCATTCATTGGTGTTATTGCAAATGTTATCTTTACAAAATTACATACTTCAACTGTTTATCCTATATGGAAATTATATTTTTTGGATATGTGTACTCTTTTTAATTTTTAAATATTTCCTCCTGTCTTCCATTCAGAAACAAGATATAGATAGCTAGTTTCATTTCTTAATCCTAAAAAGTGCAATTTTATTACTTATTTGCATGTTGAGGGTGTAATTTTTTAGGTCAGGTATATATTTAGAATCTCCTTTTAGACTTTCCTCTCTGAAAGATTTTTCTCACCCTTTCACTGTCTGTGAGGCAATGAAAAGTGAAGCCCAAAGTTATCTGGGCTCAGAAGGTACTCTTGGGGCAAAAGTGAGCTCTTGTCCTCTGCTTACCACATTGGACTCCATTTACCCTTAACTTCAGGTTTGTGGACAATCCGTCCCTGCTAACCAGTTTGTCAGTGCAGTAAAGTATGGTTTGGGCAAAAAGTTTGTTTGTTTTTTTCCATAAGATGGCTCTACTAGTACTTAATTGTCTTTAACTTTTTCAAAACAATTTTGTTATATTGTATTATGATAGTTGTCATATTAGCATACATTAAAAATTCAGAACTGGCCAATTTTTGTGTAGCCATTTTAATATTGAAGATGAAGAAAAATAAGCAACATTTTTGGCATAATATGTTTATTATTTCAATAAAGGTAAAAATGAAACTGCAACACAAAAGATTTGTGTAGTGTAGGGAGAAAGTGCTATGACTGATCAAATGCATCAAAAGTAGTTTGTGAAGTTTCATGCTGGACATTTCTTTTATCTTTATTTTTTTATTATTTATTGTGTATTGAAACCAGTAAGAGTTTCCATGACACCAGATAAACGAGTTCTGAGGTTCCCCCCCAAGATAAAGTTTAACAGCTCCAGCTTTTTCAGTATTTATCAAAATACAAAAGAAAAAAGTAGAGGTTGTTGATTTTGATGTCAAGTCAGACCCTTGCAGGCTGAAGAAGTGAAAGCACACGTGGATGGGGCCTCTGAGGAGCTAGGTTCTGAGATAAATGGTCACATGTCCTGCTTCTACTGGTAAGACCCAGACAATCTGTAGCAAGTGAGCATGCATGGGGACAATGGGAGGGCTCCTGCTCTGGCTGGAGTGATCCTGCAAAGCACGTACACCACCCCAAGGGAAACCTGGGGTCCCTCCCATGGCTCCTTCAGTGGTGGCCACAGCCCTCAGCCCTTCCCTGGGAAAGTGGTGTAAGCTTGGGTACAAGCAAATGCTGTGAGATGTGGAAAACCCTGCAAGAGAGCCATTCCGGGACCATAAGTGACCATGCGGTATGTTCTGTGGCTGGTTCTGCCCATTGCATGCTCCAAACTGGGGAGACACTGTGGGTAGACTGGACTCAAGCCATTACTACAGAACCTATACTAGGCACATTTCTCCCTTCTCTGTGTTAAGTGTCTCTTTATCTTGTGTTTGTAACTATTTTTAAAAATGCACCAAATTTGGGTTAAAAACCAACCATCAAAATGGATCTCAACACAGACCTAAAGCCCAGAGAGAGTGTTGGACTGATCTGACAGCATCTCCTAGAGGCCTAGGTGCCTAAATTCCCTTCTCAGTAGTAGACAGTGGGTTGATTCTCATTTTCCAATAAAATGAGCTGAGTAATATTGCATAGGAATACCAGAAACTACCTCATTAGAAACAAGAACTATTTACATTAAATAAAAATCAGTTGAAGGCTTCTTATGCACATGTACAGCATGGTGAATCACACTGGGATGGACCATGGAGACAGCTTCTGGCACTCAAACCACAGGGGCACGGCTGCCACAAGAGAGTAAAGCAAAGGTGAAGGAGGGAGTGAGGGGGGAGAGAAGACTGCGGCTCACTTCTCGATTCGGAGCTGATTGGACAGCCAATCCAGTTTCTCAATGAGCCCGTCCCCACTGGTGGCACAGGAAACCTGAATGTGCCAGTTCCTCTGGTACTGGAAGTGCATGCAGGCCTAGCTTGTCCATGATCTCGGCTGTGTTCATGGCATTAGGGAGGTCCTGCTTGTTTGCAAACATGAGCAGGACACCATCCCCGAGCTTGTCCTCCGCTAGTATCCGCATGAGCTCCGCTCGGGCCTCGTTCATGTGCTCTCACTTGTTGCTGTCAACCACAAAGATGAGATCTTGTGTGCTCTGGAAGTAGTGGCACCACAGAGGCTGGATATTGTCCTTATCACCCATGTCCCACACGGTGAAGCTGATGTTCTTGTACTCCACAGTTTCCACGTTGAAACCTGTGGTGGGGATGGTGGTCACCATCTCATCCAGCTTTAGTTTGTACTGGGTGGTGGCCTTCCCCTGTAGCGTCCAGGTTCACCATGAGAGCACACATTTATTTTTTGTGCCAGAAGAGCCCTTAAAGAAGTTTGCAAAAATATTCCCCATGCTGTAGATGGGCTGGAGAGACATTGGAGAGAGAAACCCTTTGCCTCAGCAGCACTGCTGCTCCAAGCCAGGTGGTTGTTTTGCTCCCTGATGCTAGAGATTTCTCACTGGAGGATCCATGGTTGGGTAGACCAGTTGAAGTTAACAAGAGATCAAATTGAGACATCATTTGAGAAGATCAATGTTAAACCACGCAGAAGATAGCCAACATACTCAAAATATCCAAATCAATAAAGTTGGTGAAAATGAAAAATGTGTCTTTCGTTTCAGGAAAAAAACTAAGTGGACTTTTTGGCCAACTCAGTAGATTTTTATATATACTTTTTATTATAAGGAGGTTATTAAAAAAATTTAAAATTACTCATGGTCCAGCCACTGAATAATAACTACTATTGGTATATTGGAGGTTCAGCTTTACTGTTGTGTATACTTAGTGTATTTTTTTAATTTAGTTTTAGTCAAGTGAAAGAGTATTTAGTCAACCATGAAGCCAGAAACTGAAATTGAGATACATTTACTAATGCATATATAATTTTAAATACCTTCCAAACAATGTAAGTGTAAAACACTATCTCTATAATGATAAAGAAATAATTCTAAAGATATCTCTATAATTCTTTTAATTTAAATGACTTAGTCCATTTGAATTAAAAATCTTGGTAGCAAGATTATTGTCATTTAACCCTCTTTCATTGATCACTTTTTTCCCTTTTAATTTTTTTCCCCATGTTTCACTGTTAGGTCAATAATGTTCTCTAAGGTTGTGATCAACAAAGCTATCCTTCTTGTTAGATGAATTGACATAAAAAATTTCCACTCAGCCTCCTAACATTATGGCCTTTATTCAGTGTATTGGGAGAGAGTGAAAGTTGATGCTAACCTTGCTAAATCTTGCAAAGTCAAGTTGTCTCTGATATAAACTCTTCTCCCTTTCCTGTCAATTAATCAACAAGTAGCTATTGAGTTTCTACCACAAATCTGTTTTGTGATAATGGCAAGCTTGTTCTGATAGCTATGGGTATTACACTAGGTTTCCCTAGGGTGAGAATCTGACTAAACAGATATTTTATTATTACTTTATTTCTTCCCCTTCTTTCACAAAAACCCTTTAGGGATTTCTTGAGGAGACTAAAAGGTAGAGTTAATTATTTTTGGAGGTTTCTCCTCTGTGGATGATCAAGACAACCCATAAGAGAAAGAGATAATACTTTAAACCTTAAAGAAAACTCTGGCAATTGAGTTACATAAAATTCAAAATTATCAATTTATTTGGTGCCTTATCATTATAATTAATATTAAATTACCTAAAGTAATATCCAAATTTGTTAACTTTCTCTTTCTTATGATTTAAAAAAAATTCTAATACAGTTGACATACATTAGTTTCAGGTGTACAAAATAGTGATTAGACATTTTTATAACTTATGAAATGAGCTTCTCTTTTTTGGTAAGTGAACATTGGTCCATGACTTATCGTATTTAGGGATATAATCTCATTATTAAAGATCTGTCTATAATTAAAAGAAATATCTGACCCTGACTGGTGTGACTTAGTTGATTGGGTGTCATCCTGAAAAACTAAAGGTTGCCAAGTTACCAGTTGGATTACCAGTTGAGGCACATGCCTGGATTGTGGGTTTGGTCCCTGGTCAGTTGGGGTATGTGCAGGAGGCAGCCAATAGATGTTTTGGTTTTGCGTTGGTGTTACTCTTCCTTTTTTTTCTCCCTCCCTTCTCCACTCTCTGAAGATAAACAAATAAAATCTTTTTAAAAATATGGTAAATATTTCTCATTAAATTAGCCTTTGCCCAAATAATTAAAATACTTGCCTTTTGAGTGATTGATAGATTGATACATTTTCTTATCATTAAAAATACTTATATTTCATGTGATTGATCACTGTTTGCTATTCAAAAGGAAATAGAGATAAGGAGATAGAAAAAACATACAATTTTATTATTCAGAAACAACCACTATAACATTTTTAAATGTTTTATTAGAAAATAATTTCAAATTTCCAAAAAGGTTGTAAGAATAATACAGAGAACTGAGATGTAACCTTCACTCAAATTTCACTTGTATATATTTTTCTATATTCTTCATGTATCACTTTATATTTATATATATTATTTTATATACATATATATGCATATGGACTTTTTTTCTGAATCACCTGAGTGAAAGTTCCATCTATCAAAATCTTTTACCCCTGTATGCTTCAAAATATATTTCCAAATAACAAAGGCAGAATAACAAAAGGCAAATAACAAAAGGAAATATAACAAATTGTTATATTTCCATATAACAATTATATGACTACAATTATGTGATCAAATTTGGAAAGTTTAGCATTGATATAATACCTTCATTTAAAATCAGTCCATATTCAAATTTTATCATTTTTTCAATGTTGTTTCTCATAACAATTTTCCTGTTAACCAGGGTTCAATCAAGAATCATGTATAGAACTTATTAATCATGTTTCATTGATCTCTTTTAATGTGGAACAATTCCTCAGCTTTTTTAAAAATCATTTTTGACATTGACATTTTTTTGCAGAAGAGGCCAGTTTTTCCTAGAATAAGTTTCCATTTGTTGGTATTTTTTAAATTTGAAAAATCTTTGAAAGAATTGTATAATTCCATTGCCAGCCCTGTCTCCCCATTCTCTCTTAAGCTCCCAATTTACTCTGACTTTTGTCCTTAACATTCTTCTAAGATAGCATTTATTCAGTCACAAAATTCAACAGTCAATTCTCAGTCATACTCTTATTCAACTTTTTGGCAGAATTTGATGGCATTTCTCTCAACCTCCTTTTTGAGAGTACATAGCTTTCTCCTTTACATCCTTCCTGAATGGTCCTTTATAAGCTTTGCTAACTCTCTCAATTTTCTAGACCCCCTAAATGATGGAATGCTACATGGCTCAGTCCTCAAACCTCATTGCCTTCTACATTTGTTTTCATGAAAATACCATTTATACATCGAATTTATAATACCAACCTAAACATTACTCCTGAAGTCTAGATCAACTGTCTAACCCCCATTTGGAGCTCTGACAGGCTTCTCAAATGTAACATGTCTATTACTAAACTCTTATTTTTTATAAAGCCTGACAGTCTTTTGCTCCATTCATTTTTTTATTAGAAGCCATTCTTGTTTTCCTTACAGCTGCCTTTCAAAACTAACAAAAATAAGAAAACGAGCAGGTAAAAAACAGATCTAACTTTAAAATGGCCACATGTTAAACTCTTGCGAGAAGTTTTCACAACTCCCCTTGTAGGACATTGCTCTCAGTTCCACTGGTGAGAGAGAGCTTAAAGGGTAGGACTAGGAGAATCCACTTCACCTGGGAACTTGATGGAAAGGGACATTCTTTTTAAAAATTTTGTTTAAATTAAATTTATTGGGGTGACATTGGCTAATAAGATCACTAGATTTCAAGTGTACATTTCTATGGTTCTAGATCTGTATATTCCACTGTGTGCCCACTACCTAAAGTCACACCATTTTCTGTCATCATATATTAGGCCCCTCTCCACCCCCCACCTCCAACCCCCTTCCTTGTGGTAACCACATTCTTGTCTGTGTCCATGAGTTTCAGTTTTATACTACATAAAGAGTGAAATTATATGGTTCTTAGCTTTTTCTGACTGACTTCACTTAGCATAATATTCTCTAGGTCCATCCATATTGTCACAAATGGCAGTATTTATTCTTTTACCATGGCTGAGTATTATTCTATTGTATATATATATATATATGCCACATCTTCTTTATCCAATCCTCTGTCAAAGGACATTTTGATTGTCTTCATGTCTTGGCCACTGTGAATAATGCTGCAATGAACAGAGGGGTGCATATATCTTTGCTAATACATGTTTTTGAATTTGATGGGTAAATACCCAGAAGAGAAATTATTGGGTGACATGGTAGCTCTATTCTTAATTTTTTTAGGAACCACAAGTTTGTTTTGCATAGTGGCTGTAGCAGTCTACATTCTCACCAGTAGTGAATGAGGATTCCCTTTTCTTCACAACCTCTCCAACAGTTGTTATCACTTGTTTTGTTGGTAGTAACCATTCTAACAGGTGTGAGATGGTATCTCATGATAGTTTTGATTGGCATCTCCCTAATAGCTAGTGAGCTTGATCATCTTTTCATGTATCCATTCACTATTTGTATGTCTTCTTGGGAGAAGTGTCCATTCAGATCCTCTGCCATGTTTTTCAACTGAATTGTTTGTTTGATTTTGAATTTTATGAAGTCTTTATGTACTTTGGATATTAAACCTTTGTCAGAGCTATTGTTTGCAAATATCTCCCATCTGGTTGGTTGCCTCTTTGTTTTGTTGTTTGTTTCTTTTGCTGTGCAGAAGCTTTTTAGTTTAATATAGTCCCATTTATTTATTTTTGCCTTGACTTCCTTTGCCTTTGGAGTTAAATTCATAAAATGTTCTCCACAAATAAGATCCATAAGTTTAGTACATAGGTTTTCCTCTATGTAATTTATTGTTTCAGATCCTATGTTTAAGTCTTTGATCCATTTTGAATTAATTTTTGTACATGGGGACAAACTGTAATGTAGTTTCATCCTTTTGCATGTGGCTTTCCAATTTTCCCATAACCATTTATTGAAGAGATTTTCTCTTCTCCATTGTATGTTTCTCACTCCTTTGTCAAAAATTACCTGCCCATATCCATGTGATTTTATAACTGGCCTCTCAGTTCTGCTCCATTGATCTGTGTGTCTGTTTTTCTGCCAATACCATGCTGTTTTGATTATCATAACCCTGTAGGATAAGTTGAAATTAGGTAGTATTATACCTCAGGCTTTGTTCTCTTTTCTCAGAATTGCTTTGTCTATTTGTTGTTTTTTTGTGTGTGTGTGTGATTACATATAAATCTATGATTTTTTTGTCCTATTTCTTTTAAAATGATATTGGGATTTTGATGGGGATTACATTAAACTTGTATATTGCCTTGATTAATATGGCTATTTTAACTCTATTGATTCTTCTAATTCATCAACACAGAACATCTTTCCAATTCATTGTATCTTTTTCTATCTGTTTCAGTAATGCTTTGTAGTTTTCACTATAGAGGTCTTCCACACTTTTGTTAATTTTTTTCCTAGGTATTTATTCTTTTGGTTGCAAATGCAAAAGGAATTGTTTTTTACCCCCATTTTTCTGAAGTTTTATTGTTAGTATACAAGAAAACAGTGGTTTTTGTATAATAATTGTATATCGTGCAACTTTGCTATATTTGTTTATTGTTTCTAATAATCTTTAGTGGCATCCTTAGGGTTTTCTATATACAGAATCATATCATCTGCAAAAAGTGACACTTTTACTTCTTCTTTCCCAATTTGGATGCCTTTTAGTTCTTTCTCTTGCCTCATTTCTCTAGCTGGGATTTCCAGAACTATGTTGATTAAGAATGGTAAGAGTGGACATCCTGTTCTTGATTTTAGAGGAAAACTTTCAGTTTTTCATCATTGAGTATGATTTTGGCTGGGGGTTTGTTATATATGAACTTTTTTATGTTGAAGTACTTTCCTTCTATTCCTATTTTATTGTGCTTTAATCATAAATAAATGTATGTTATCCAATGCTTTTCTGCATGTTTTGATAAGATCATATGATTTTTATGTGTTCTTTTGTTAATGTGGTATGTTACATTGATTTATTTGCATATGTTGAATTGTATGTGTCAGATTATAGTATCAGCCTAAACATTACTCCTGGACTCTAGATCATCTGTCTGCCTTCTATTTAGAGCTCTGACTGGTTTCTTAAATGTAATGTTTCCATTACCAAATTCTTATTTTTCTAAAGCCTGAGAGTCTTTTTGCTCTATTCAGAATAAAATCAAAGTGTAATTTCCCACTAATTTTCTGATTTCATCTCCTACCACCACTCCTTTTACTTTATCCAAGTACAGTTGTATCTTCATACTTACTGGTCCTTTGCCTGGAGTCCTCTTCCCCAAGATAACTATGTGACTTAATTCTCTTACTTTAGGTGTCTGGGGAAATAATTTTCATCAGAGAAGTGTTTCCTAACTGCCTTTATAATATAGTAATGTTTCCCACAACACTCCTATCACTCTTTATTCAATTTTCCTAATTTACTTATTTTTGTTACACTTATGGTCCTAAATATAGTTTTTCTCTCTATCCCCTTTCCCACTAGAATGTTAACTCTATGTTCATACAGACTTTGCTTTGTTTAATTCTATATGTACAGCTCTTAGAATAGTCCTTGGGTCATAGTAAGCATTCAACAAATATATTTTCAGATCTTTTCTATACATAGAAATGGCATCTTAAAAATTATTTGGATAATGTTCTTTCTATGGTTCTGCCAGTTGCTGTCTTAGTAATATGTCCTGAAGATCTTTCAACATAAACAAATACATATCTTAATAATTTTTAATAGTCTCAGAGTGTTCCATTGTATGAAGGTGCCATAACTGATTTATTCAAACTCAACCAATGGACTGTTGGATTGTTTTAAATTTTTGCCTATTTCAAACAGTTCTGTAATAAATAAGCTTCCAGTGAAGTCTTTTTGTAATCTAGTTTGTCACATAACTGTTGAGTATCTGCTATATGAAGGTCACTGATCTGAGCAATGGTTTGTTACATAACTGTTGAGTATCTGCTATCTGGAGGTCACTGGTCTGAGCAAGCAGAAACAAATGGGATGTGACTTTTGCATTCAGGGAGCTCCTGACATGGTCAGGAAGATGGAGCTTGATAAGTGAGAATGGGATATTTTACAGAACTGTGAATACCACAAGGTTGGTAAAGAGGTGCAATATGTAAGTAGAATTCAGGGATAGGAACTACTGGAAGGGATAGAACAAGGTACAGAAAAACTTTCTGTAAAGTCTACAGATTTAAATGGGGCTTTGATAAAGTTTTCATTCAATTGGAAGAGGAGCTGGAATAGAGATTGCCACACATTCAGAGGATGGAGACAACTATTGCTAGGTTATTAGCTCTCCAGTTTGGTTAGAAGAGAAGGTGGGGCAATAAAAAGGCCAGAAGTGTAAGCCAAGGCAGGAGTATATGGCAGGCCCTAGTCATTATCTAGCCAAAGGACTCAGGGATAGAAAATAACAAAGACAGTCACTTACCTATCAGACTTTTTCCTTTTGGGAGGAAGAATTGATATGGACTATCCTGGCTTGTAAAATGCAGAATCATTATTTCCAGATGATCTGGTTATTTGAAGAGAAGCTAAAAATCTGTATTGTATTGGTAGTTGCAGAATAGCCACAAAGATGTGAATTGTAGCATGGGGAATATAGTCAATAATCTAAAGATAATGGGATATGGGACCAGGTGTGTGCTTGGAGCAGCCAGGGAACCACTCTGTGGAGTGCATGGTTAAAAACAAACAAACAAACAAACAAACAAACAACTAAAACAAAAAGAAACTAAAGATATAATGACAAGACTGGTGAAAATAAGTATAATAAATGTAAAAAATGTGGAACTATTTGACACTTAACTGCTGGCTATTTGTTTATATTTTTCAAAACATTTTTAGTGAAATACAGAACAAAATAAACAATATTAAAACCCCTAATGTACCCAATATTAATGGGCCATATGTATCCTATGAGGTACCAGTTTGTAAACTCTGTCCCCTAATATGGTGAACTTAATTGTTTTCAGATATTGAACCACACCAAAATATTCCATTTTACATCACAACCTAATATATGCACACATATAAACATATGTAAGTGAAGCAAAGCTTTTAGAAAACAATAGTTTATACTAACACTTTACTTAACTGAATGGGAAGCATTCCAGTCTAATTTGGTTCAGTGTAGTCGAGTCAATTGTAAAAAGCAATGCTTGTCTTGATGTACTGAATTAACTTCAGAACCCACAGTGGTCACAAGCTTATTGAAAACATTGTCTTGACTATGATGCTTTTTTTTGCTATTTAAATCTATGTTATTTTGTAGTATTTCTTAAGAGTTGTCTTCTCAGGTATTTAGGATTGAGGGGGCCAGGCAGAATACAAACAGCTCTGGGCAGGGTCTGCTCTTTTCTCTTAGACCCACAGTCTAAACAAACATAGCAGATATTCAACAATTGGATGTTGGGAATGGGGCCTCTGGGAGTCTATACAAGTCAGTTTTCATCCTGTGAATCCCAATGGCCTTGTGTCTGTAATCCTATTTTCTGATTTAGCTGTTGAAATGGTAAGTGGACTTCAATTAAGAAACCCAGCTCCCCTCTAACAATGTATCCATGAACCTTGGCCCAAAATGAAGATCTTCATAATCTTGAGGCTAAATTGACTCAATTGACCACTACTTCAGTTCCTATCCCAACCCCAATCTATGTCTCGATTGGTAGATTCATTATGAAGGATGAGTCATACCAGGCCCTAGCATTTTAAGCTTTGTGTGATCAGAACCTTTTTTGGTTATGAAGAAACACAAATGATTTTAGTTACCTTGGAATTAAATGTAGCCTAGAACACTCAATATTTGTCAGGTCATGTTGCAAATGAACTACTGTATCCATAATGGATATACAACCATCATAAATATGGCAAAAAGACATTTTCAGAAAGATGATTATCTACTTTAAAAGGAAAGAAATACAAGCTCAAGAAATTAATATTCTCACCACTTCCTGGCCTCTCTTTGCTTTGTATTATTTAGGGATCTCTGGTGACTTGACTGAAATCCTCCCTGCCCCGCAAAACCCAGTGTGATGAGATTCTGGAATATATACCCCTTGATATCAAAGGAAGTCTCTGTGAAAGGAGTTGACATTTCCCCTCTGATCTCTGGGTTAATGGGAAGAACTGTATGCAAAGACATCTTTGTTTCAGTGGGAAAACTTTAGACATCTTTGGTCTTGATTTACATTGGTTGCAGGTATACCCTGCATCAAAGCAGCTGAGAGAGTGAGAAAGAAGCCAGATGCAGAATAGATTCAGGGCAAGGACTGAAATACAGAATGTTTTACTTCTTTGTTTTACTAACTGTGCAATAATACCTGGACAACATTTATAATGTATTATTATATTATTTATTTTACATTTATTATTTATTGTTATTTATTATTAAGCACTTGCTGTGTACAAGACTAGTGGCTCCAACCCTCTTGTTCATTTGAATCCTCTGTGGAGCTTTTTAAAGCTACTGCTGTCATGGGCTCACCCCCAAAGATTCTGATTTAATTGGTCATGGGTGAGTCCTGGAAATGGCACTTTTTTTTAATAGCTCCCAGGTGATTCAAACGTGCATCCAGGGTTGAGAACCACTGTATTATCTACTGTTTTAAATCTTTCCAATTATTAGCTCATGCACTCCTAATAATAGGTCTTTAAAGTTGGTATTATCATTATTCTCAACTTTCACAACAGAAAATAGAAGTAAAGAGAAGTTAAACATTATGCCTGTGGTCAAACAAGCTAGTAAGGGGTGGAATCCAAATTTAAATTCAGGTAGTTGGATTCCAGAAGGCAAAGGAAGTTTTATACAAAGATCAAGGGAGAGAGGAACACTTCTTGCTAAGCTTTTGGGGCAAAAGTAGCAGAAAGATGACTATTGAGGAAGATGATAAGGGAAGAAATAGGATGTTCAAAGCCTCTGTAGGACTGGCTTTAACCTGTGTATGTGCTCAGAAGGGTCCCATATTTAGTTTAATGCTTTGTTGTTGTTGTTTAAAAAATTTTAATACACTTCAAACAAAGAGCCCCACATTATCATTTTGCATTGGGCCCCCAAAATTATGTGGCCAGTCCTGAGTATCAGACTCATGGACATGGAATACTGTACATTTTGCCTAGTTTGAATCATGCGTGTGATGAAGTAAGTGATTGTGTCCAGGAGTGATTTCAGTGAAGCAGAGACCACCTATGTCCTTCATTGAAAGTGCTTTTCTTAGAGCTGGGAAAGCAAACATCAGCTCTGACAGGGAACAGCAGGAGTTGCATACACTCAAATACAAAGGGGAGACAGGTGATATGGGGGAACCAAAAGAGACATCATGTTCTGAATGACAAGTTCTTCTATGTTGTAAGCACTGTTTTATGTTGTGTACATGCATTTTTCCTTCAATTTTTACCCCTTTATTAGATAAAAAAACTTTTATTCCTCTTTTATGGTTCAGGGAAATGAGATACAGAGAGGTTTAGTAACTTATCCAAGGTCACAGAAAGGTGTATAAAAGGAAGAACTGAGGTTTTAACCAGATCTGTCTTTCTTCACTGCTCTTAGAACATAATGAACCTTATGTGTTCACCTGAGCTAATGACCATTGCAGTCTCCAAATATAGTTCTTACCAATCTCCTCTTGGTAATTCCTGAATGTGGAGGGAGGGAGTCAAGTACCACATGAAAAGTTTAAAAAAGATCAGTAGTCAGGAGACCGAAGTTCTTGTTCAATTCCATCTCTGCTGTTCACTAGTAAGACAATTCTAACCAAGTCATACTAACTCATTTATTTTTACTCCATCGTCACCCATTCAATAGTTATGGGGCACCTTTAATAAGCTAAGCAGTGTGCTCCTTTCTTGACTTTCAATAGTAAATAAGAACAGTTCTGTTTCTTTTTGGAGCATACCACATTTTGAAAATAGATTTGAAGTACTTAACTACCAGCTTCAGTTTCCCTGTTTGTTAAAAAGCAAGTGTATGTGAGTTGGGTTGAAGATGGGGGTGAGGGAAGTTAGTAGCTATTTAAATTATAAATAGAAGGATTTAGTGAGATGATTCTGTGCAAATATGATTTGTTATCGCATATCCCTCCTTACACAGGTTGGGCTGTTTACTGAGTTCCTAAGTTTGACTTGTGATTATATTGCCAGCTACCTGATGTTTGAGTCCTACACTTTAAGGCTGAGACCAAATTCTATCTGTTTCAATTTATTTATTTTTCTGGAATTTTGTAAAATTGAACCATAATGAGGATGGTGCTTCTAAGAGCCTTTATGGAGCACATGATATGCCAGACGCAGTGATGGTAGTTATTGCACCAGCTTATTCAATTTAACTTTTAGCAACAGCCCAATGAGATAGGTACATTTTACAGGTAAGGAGATCAAAGTAGGGGAGGATTAATAAATTATTCAGTATCACCCAGATACTAATCCCAAAGCAAGTATTCAATCCGTACTTTTCAGGGCTCTTAAATATTCTTGCAATGAACCAATTATTTAGTATTTCTATTATTTAAATATATTAGGTATACATATTTATATTACATACAAATATTAATATTTAACTTACACTGTTGTTGCATGTTGATACAGCTCCATTTACTTAATACCCAACTTACATTGTTATTGAAACTTGATATAGAACACATGTTGTGAGTTAGCCTTCAAACTCTTAGAGGAAGCTGTCATTTAAACTTAATGTCTTATACAGCATTTTAAATCATGTCTCTTGTGGTATATACACTAAAACATTTACCAAACTCTAACTTTAAAATGTACTATAATATCTAATCTCATTTCAGGTAAAAAATCTGCAAAGTACTTTATGTGAGACCATGTTTCCTCTTGGTTTACAATCAAGTCTTTGTTGCCCGAAGTTCTAGAATTGTATTCAGAAAAATAGATTAGATAGTTTTAGTCCAAACAAAACAGTAGTTAGTGTTATTGAGCACTTTCCATATCCCTAGATATTGCTTAATTGTCTATGTGCTCTACCTGCCTGAAGCCATTTAATCTTTATAAGTAAAGTGGATATAGTGCCTCTTCCTGCCTGGCTTATTCTTTTGGGATTTATACTTCTTCCTTGGAGCAGCACCAGCACCTCAGGGGAAGCAGGTGTTTCCAGCTTCTGAATAAGTCTGATTTGTCTCCCATTTCCTTGACAGCAGTTAGTGTAGGAACCTAGGCCTAAGAAAACCAACCATTGCTGGACAAAGAATGGGTTCAGGAAATGGCATACGATTCAGTGCAAGTAAGAAAACTGGGTGGTATGTTTGCAGGGGTCATGGGAAAAGAGAAAGCCATGAAAAACGATGTCCTCCCTTGGCTGTGGACATAGTTATGGCAGAATACACAGACTTCCCACCACTGGCTCAAAGATGAAGCCAACAGTGAGAAAAAGGGGGAGATGAGAGACTCACAAAGAAAACAGAGCCTTGGTCCAGATTAGTCACCCTATCTGTGGAACTTTTCAGATATGTGAGCCAATAAATTCCATTTATCTTTTAAGATAGGTTGAAATGGATTTTCTGTTTCTTGTCTTCAAAACCATTTCAACTCTTATATAGAATACTGTTTGTTATATTATGTATTAATATAAGAAGATATACCAAGAATTAAAATATGAGAATATAAAAATATTCTCTGAGAAACTTATATATCACTTTTGCATGGTGCTTGATATTTTTAAAAGCACCTATTATACATGTTAATTTCGTTGAGTTTCTATAAGCTTAACAAATTAGGTGACACAGATATGATTGCATTAGAATTATATTTTACTCAGGAGATGAGTTCTAAATATAAACAGTGAAAATTGTGTATAGTCAAAATTATCCTTTGAAATCCCATACTCCAATAAGTCAGTTTCCACTTTCTCTTCTCCATTCATTCCATCAGTCAAAGGTGTTTATTGAGAAACTTCTATGTGTCACAAAGAGAGTACAGAGTGATAATAAGATCTCTGATCTCATAAAATTTACTTTCTAGTGGTTGAGAAAACTATTAAAAGAGACAATTGAGCTCATAAAAAGGTTGGGATTATTGAGATCAATAAGAAACAGAGGACTTTTGTTGAAGGTAGTCAAGGAAAGCTTCTATGAGAAGTAACTGAACTCTGAAGGATGAGAATGAGCTAATCTGTTGGCAAGTGGCCAGGGAGCCTTCTAGGCAAAAGGGAGAACAATGTTGACAAAGACCTTAGTTGAAAAACTGTATGATGTGTTTGAGAAAGAGAACAACAGTCTATCTGAACAGTAGTGAGTGATAGGGAAAAAGCAGGAGATGAAGTCACAAAAGTAAGCAATTCCTAAAATATGCAAAATATTTCTGTAGGGTAAGGTATGGGAATTTTGATTTTATATTAACAAGAATAGAAGGAAACCCATGAAAAGGCTTAGAGTAAGGTAATGACATGCTCTGATTTGATGTTTAAAACTAATTACTATAACAAGGGATAAGAGAGAAAAACAAACTAGTTAAGTGGGTTTAAAGTTCAAAAAACTATAGTAGTGTATGGTAAGGTGATGCTAATGAAGACCAAGAGAAATTTTTAGTAATCAAAAGTATTTTGGAAGAAGAGCTTATAGAACTCAATGATGTTTGTGGATGTTGGGAACAGGTAAAGGAAAGGAAGGCATGAATGATGACTCCAAAGTTTTTGTTTCAATTACCTGAAGGTAGAGGGATGCCGTATACATGAATAGGACTGGAGTATGAGCATTAGGGTGGGAACGGAAGAATTCTATTTAGGGCTATTTAAGTTTGAGATGAATGAAAGACATGTTATGTTATTGTTGAGGAAGAGGACATAGAGAGGATAAATGACCTATCCAAACTCATATGACAAATAAGTAGAGAACTTCTTTGACCTTAGGTCTGCCTGAAGACACAGGTGGCTCCTTTAGATATTAGTCTACACTATTTTAGCAGTGATTGAGGAATTGAGTTGTCATTTGTTTATGAAACACCTCCCAAATAGTAATGAATACATGCTTACAAGTTCAACAATGGTAGCAAGAGCTTTTAATTGTGAGTATTTCCATTGACAAACCCCACAGAACCAGGATGGGAATGTCAGTAGTGCTACAAGGCTAAGGTGGTTGATGGAAAGAGTAGCAGATATTTCTTCCTTGGCTAATTTTCCTGTCCTCTGGGTTTCATTATCTCCAGTAGTTCAGGTGTAAAAAATCCTTTTGCCAGGCAACTACAAGAACTATGTACGGTAGTTATGTGACAGAGTTCTATATAAGAGGATACATTAGTGGATGAAGTCAGATAATTATTAAAATAATTTTAACTTGCATTTGCATACCACAACACTATTTTGCAAAATGCCATTCTATATTTCAATCTATTTAGTTCTTCTATGAACATAGTGAGTTTGGTTATACAAGTATGCATTATTATAATTATCATGACAGTAGAGTTGCATCTTACTTAGCAGGTAAACTCTAACATATATAAGTAGAAATTTTGTGTAGCCAAAACTACCCCAGGGAATTCTATTTTTCAAAAAGTTCAACACAGCTAATTTTAAGACAAGTATTAGAATTCATTGCTCATTTTCCACTCACCCCTGGTATAGCGAGTGACTTCTCTTTGGGGTCATGCTGTAGCAAAAAAAGAGAGACACTTAGTGCAGCAAAATACTATTTTCTCTTCCTTTCTTTTACTTCCCTTCCCTCTTTCCACAAATATTTATGGACTCCTACATTTAAAGTGTTATTCTAGACACTGAAATTACAGTGATTAGCCAAAGGGATAAGATCTTGACCTCAGACTTAGTGAGGCACAGGGACACAGGAATAGTGATGCAGCCTCTACAGCACACAGCAGAATATTAATGGCTAGCAGAACTCTTGACCTAATTCAGTTGTTTTTTTCTCTTTGCTGAGCACTTATATTTGAATTTTCATAAGCTATACTATTAGATACAATTCTGTATTCCCATTATACATGCAAATAAACAGACTAAAAGACATGATTTTCTCAATAGTCATGTGATTGCAGTAGAATCAGGTTTCAAATTTGGCTTCAAATTTAAAGTCCTAACTTTCCTCTCCTCTATCCCCATAAGCATCTTTCCCTCTCTTCTGACTCAGTCAGTCTTTTTTTGATTTGTTTGCTTTACTTTTTTAATTTTATTTTTTCAGTACCATGTATCCCCCTTCTAAACCTCTACCCACACAATCACCACACTGTTGTCCATGTCCATGAGTCATTTTTACTTTTTGCTCAATCCCACCATTCCCCAACCCTACCACCCAGTACTGACAGCCTGCTCTCTATTTATGAGTCTTTCCCTCTTTTGCTTGTTAGTTCAGTTTGTTCATTAGATTCCACATATGAGTGAAAGCATATGGTATTTTCTTTTCTGACTGGCTTTTTTTACTTAGCATAATGTTCCCCAGGTCCAGGGTTAATTTTTCTTTTTTTATTTTTATGGCTGAGTAGTATCCTATAGCTGTTCTGTCTACTGATCCACTAATGGGCACTTGATCTGCTTCCATAGCTTGGCAATTGTAAATAATGCCACAATGTATGTAGAGGTGCTTATGTTCATTCTAATTGGTGTTTTGAGTTTCTTTGGAAAAATTCCCAGAAATGGAATATCTGGGTCATAAGGCATTACATTTCCAATTTTTTGAGGTATCTGCATACTGCTTTCCACAGTGGCTGCACCAACCCACATTCCCACCAACAGCAAAGAAAGGTTTCCCTTTCTCCACATCCTCACTAGTGTACATTTATTGATGATAGCCATTCTTATAGGTGTGAGGTGTTATCTCACTGTGGTTTTAATTTGCATTTCTCTGATGATTAGTGATGTTGAGCATCTTTTCATATGTCTATTGTCTATCTGTATGTCTTCTTCAGAGAATTGTATATTTAGGACCTTTGCCCAATTTTCAATTGGATTGTTTGTATTTTGAGTGTTGAGTTTTATAAGTTCTTTATAAATTTTGGATATTAACCCCTTATCAAATATATCAGCAAATATATTTTCCCATTTGTGGGTTGTCTTTTTATTTTGTTGATGGTTTCCTTTGCTGTGAAAAACTTTTTAGTTTGATGTAGTCCCATTAAATTTTTTGTTTGTTTTCCTTGCTCAAGGAGATATATCAGAAAAAGTATTGCTATGAGAAAATGTCTGACATTTTACTACATGTGTTACATTCTTGGGCTTCTATGGTTTTATGTCTAACATTTAAGTCTTTAATTCATTTCGAGTAAATTCTTGTGTGTTAAGAAGGGAATGTAGTCTCCTTTTTCTACACATATCTATCCAATTTTCCTAACACAATTTATTGAATTAACTATCTTCTGTGCATTGTATGTGCTTACTTCCTCTGTCAAATATTAATTGACTATAAAGGCATGGGTTTATTTCTGAGTTCTCTATTATGTTCCATTGACCTATGTGTCTGTTTTTATGCCAGTACTATGCTATTAAGGTTATTATGGTCTTCTTGCATATATTTTTCTTTTTTTTTACATTTTTATTATTGTTTAAGTACAATTGTCTCCATTTTTTTCTCACCACTCCCCCAGACTCCAGCCATCCCCACTTCCCACCCTTGATCCTACCCCTTTTGGGTTTGTCCATGTGTCCTTTATACATGTTCCTGAAAACCCTTCCCCTTTTCCCTCCATTACTCCCTCCCACCTCTCCTCTTGTCACTATCAGTTTGTTCTTAATTTCATTGTCTCTGGACAATATAACCAGAGACAAGCAAAATATAATTTGTTTGCTTGTTTATTTTCCAATAAATACATAAAGTAAGTAAAAAAATATATATATAAATATTTCAATTAATGTTTATATTGATTAGATATTGAAAAGCTATTTTAAATACTTTGAGTTCGATAAAATTTGTTATTAAAATACAAAGATTATTATGGCCTTATAGTATAGTTTGATATTACATATCATGAATTCCTCTGACTTTGTTCTTCTTTCTCAAGATCACTGTTGTTATTTGGTGCCTTTTAAAGTTCCATGTAAGTTTTTGAAATACTTGGTCTAATTATGTGAAATAAGTCATTGGCATCTTGATAGAAATTGCATTGTATCTATAGATTGCTTTGAGTAGTGTGGACATTTTAATGATGTTAAATCTTCCTATCCCTGAACATGATATGTGCTTCCATTTATTTGTATCTTCTTCAACTTTTTTCTTCAGTGTGTTATAATTTTTTTGAGTCCAGGTCTTTTATATCCTTAGTTAGATTTATTCCTAGGTAATTTATTTTTTCTGAAGTAATAGTGAATAGGATTATTTTCATATTTTTCCTTTTGATAGTTCATTATTGGCATATAAAATGCAACTGATCTCTGGATATTAACTTTGTATACTGCTACTTTACTGAATTCAGTTATCAGTTGTACTAGTTTGTTGGTTGAATCTTTAGGGTTCTCTATGTACAGTATCATGCAATATACAACAAAGGCAGGCAGTTTCACTTCTTCCTTTCCAATTTGGATGCCTTTTATTTCATTTTCTTGTTTGATTGCTATGGCTAGGACTTCCAAATATGTGTTGAATAAGAGAGGTAAAAGTGAACATTCCTGTCTTGCTCCCAGTCTTGAGTGGGATGCTTGTAGATTTTGCTGTTTGATTTTGATGCTGGCAGTGTGTTTGTTATATGTGGCCTTTATTATATTTAAGTATGTTTTCTACCCATTTTGCTATGAGTTTTTATCATAAATGGGTGCTGGAGTTTATCAAATGCTTTTTCTGCATTTATCGATGTAATCATGCAGTTTTTATCCTTCAATTTGTTTATGTTCCATATCACATTTATTGATTTGTGAATGTTGTACCAACCTTGCATCCACAGAATGATTCCCATTGATCACTGTGTGTATGATCTTTTTGTAGTATTGCTGTATTTGGTCTGCTGATATTTTGTTGAGGATTTTAGCATCTATGTTCATTAGGGATATTGGCCTATAATTTTCTTCATTTGTAGTGTTTTTATCCACTGTTGTAATTAGGATAATGCTGGGCTAGTAAAAGGAGCTTAGAAATATTTTCTCCTGTTGAATTTTTTGGAATACTTTGAGAAGGAGAGGTGTTAGTTCTTCTCAGAATGTTTGGTAAAATTCACCTGTGAAACCATCTGATCCAAGGCTTGTGTTTGTTGGCAGTTTTTTGAATACTCTTCAATTTCACTAGGTGTAATTTGTCTATTCTAATTCTCAGATTCTTCCTGATTTAGTGTTGGAAGATTGTATGTTTCTAGGAATTTATCCATTTTGTTCAGGTTGTCTAATTTGTTAGCATATATTTGCTCATAATATTTTCTTACAATCTGTTGTATTTCTTTGGTGTTGATTGTTATTTCTCCTATTTTATTACTGATTTTATTTATTTGGGTCCTGTCTTTTTTTCTTAATGAATCTGGTTAAAGGTTTGTCAATATTGTTTATCTTTTCATAGAACCAGCTCTTGGATTTATGGATAGTTTGTATGGTTTTTTAGACTTTATTTCATTTATTTAGGTGATTGTGTTCTCATTTTCATTTGTTTCAGGGTATTTTTTATTTTTTCTTTGATCTTGTTGACCCATTCATTATTTAGTAACATGTTACTTAGCATCCATGTCTTTGTGTATTTTTCAGTTTTCTTCTTGTGTTTGATTTCTAGTTTCATAGCATAGTGGTTTGAGAAGATGCTTGATATGATTTCAATCTTAAACTTATTGAGACTCATTTTGTGCCCTACAGTATGGTCTATCTCGGAAAACATTCTTTGTGCACTTGAAGACTTTGACCTATCCATTGAAGTCAATGATGTGTTAAAATCTCTTACAGTGACTGTATTTCTGTCCAACTGTCCTTTTGCATCCATCAAGATTTGCTTTACAAAACAATAAGGTAATTAAAAAAAAGATTTGTTTTACATATATAGGTGCTCTTATTTTGGGTGAATAAATGTTTACTAGGATTATATCTCCTTGTTGGATAATTCCCTTTACCATTAGGTAGTGTCCTTTTTTGTCTCTTACTATAGCCTTTGTTTTAACGTCTATTTTATCAGATATAAGTATTGCTATCCCAGGTTTTTTTACTTCCCATTTGCATAAAATAGTTTTTTCCATCCCTTCATTTTAGACTGTGTGTATCTTTCATTCTGAGTTGGATCTCTTGGAGACAGCATATGTATGGGTCCAGTTTTCTTACCCATTCATCTACACTATGACTTTGATTGGAGCATTTCAGTCATTTACTTTAAAGTGATTATTGATAGGCACATATTTATTGTAATTTTATTTATATATTTTTAATTTTCTTTTAAAATTTTTGTTCAAGTACAATTGTCTCCATTTCAGCCAACCATGCCTCCCCCACCTATTCCCACCTCCCACCCTCAAACCTAGCCCTTTTGCTTTGTCCCTGTGTCTTTCATACATGTTCCTTTAAAAAAATTATTTTACTGTTGTTCAATTACAGTTGTCTTCATTTCCCAAACCACCACTCCCTGCCACTCCAGCCAACCCTGTCTCTCTCCCTTGCTTCTACCCTTCACCTTGGTTTTCTCCATGTGTCCTTTACTGTAGTTCCTTGAAGCCCTTCCCTGCAATGCCCACCCCCCTCTTATGGCTCTTGTTAGATTGTTCTTAATTTCAGTGTCTTTGGGTAAAAATATACCTAGAGACACTGGTTTTGCTTTTTTCTTTTGTTGATTATGTTCCAGTTAAAGATGAGATCATATGGCATTGTCCCTCACTGCCTGGCTTATTTCACTTAGCATAACGCTCTCCAGTTTCATCCATGCTCTTCCAAAGGGTAGGAGCTCCTTCTTTCTCTCTGTTGCATAGAATTCCATTGTGTAAATGTGCCATAATTTTTTGATCCATTCATTTACTGATGTGCACTTAGGTTGCTTCCAGCACTTGGCTATTGTAAATTGAGCTGCTATAAACATTGGGGTGCATAGGTTGTTTTGGACTGGTGTCTTGGTGTTCTTAGGTTATAATCCTACAAGTGGAATTGCCAGATCAAAAAGAAGTTCCATTTTTAGTTTTCTGAGGAAATTCCATACTGTTTTTCACAGTGGCTGCACCAGTCTGCATTCCCACCAACAGTGTACTAGGTTCTCTTTTCTCCACATCCTCTCCAAAATTTGTTTGTTGATTTGTTTATGATGGCATTCTTACTGGTATAAAAGAGATATTTCATTGTGGTTTTAATTTACATCTCTTTGATGGGTAGTGATGCTGAACATCTTTTCATATGTCTCTGGGCCACCTGTATATCCTCCTTGGAGAAGTGTCCGTTTACATCTTTTGCTTTTTTAATGGGGTTGCTTGTCTTCCTGGAGTGGAGTCGTCTGAGTTCTTTATGTATTTTCAAGATCAAACCCTTGCTTGAGGTATCATTGGCAAATATGTTTTCTCATATAGTTTGTTCTCTTTTCATTTTAATGCTGTTTTCTTTAGCCATTCAGAAGCTTTTTGTTTTGATGATGTCCCATTTGTTTATTCTTTCCTTTATGTGCCTTGCTCTAGGGGACATATCAGTGAAAATATGGCTGCATGGCATATCTCAATTTTTCCCACCTATGTTCTCCAGTAGGACTTTTATTATGTCATGACTTATATTTAAGTCTTTTAACCACCTTGAATTTATTTATGTGTGTGGTGTAAGTTGGTGATAGAGTTTCATTTATTTGCAAATAGCTGTCCAGATCTCTCAAAACCATTTGTTGAAGAGGCTATTTTTGCTCCATTTTATGCTTCCACCCCCTTTGTCAAATACTAATTGATCTTAGAGACTTGGGTTTACTTTTGAGCTCTCTGTTTGGTTCCATTGCCATACATGCCTGTTCTTATGACAGCACCAGGTGTTTTGATTACATTGGCCTTGTCTGATATCAGGTATTGTTATCACTCCTACATTGTTCTCCTTTCTCAGAATTGCTGCAGCTATTTGGGGTCATTTATGGTTCCATAGAAATTTCTGAAATGTTTGTCCTATGTCTGTGAAATATGTCATTGGTATTTTAATAGGGATCGCATTGAATCTATAAATCGCTTTGGGTAGTATGGACATTTTGATGAAGTTAATTCTTCCAACCATGAATATGGTACCTTCTTCCATTTGTTTGTGTCTTCCTTAATATCTTTCTTCAGTGTTGTATAGTTTTCTGAGTACAGATCTTTTACCTCCTTGGTTAGGTTTATTCCCAGGTACTTTATTTTTCTTGTTGATACATCAAATGCTTCCCCCGCCCCCGATTTCTGTTTCTGATAATTCATTGTTGGTGTACAAAAATGCCTTTGAACATACATGTTTCTTGATGTTCCCCCATCATCCTCTATTATCTCTCTGCCTCCTCCTCTCTGATTGGTATCATATTGTTCTTTATATCAAAGCTTCTGTTGTATTCTGCTTGCTTGTTTGTTTTGTTGATTATTTTTAAACTATATTCTATGTTATTTTTTCCTTTTCTTCTTAAAGCAAGCCTTTTAACATTTATTGCAATACTGGTTTGGTGGTAACAAACTCCTTCTGCTTTTTCTTGTCTGGGAAGCTGTTTATTTCTCCTTTAATTTTAATGCTTACCATGGTGGGTAATGTATGTAGCCTTGGTCATCATAGGTTCTTGCTTTTCATCACCTTGAATATTTCATGTCAATCCCTTCTGCCCTGAAATATTTCTGTGAAAAAATCAGATGACAATTTAATGGGAGCTCTCTTATAGGTAATTGACTGTTTTTCTCTTATGGGATTTATGATTCTCCCCTGGTCTTTAATTTTGACCATTTAAATTATGATATGTGTTGGTGTGGCCCTCTGTAGGTCCATTTTGCTTGGGACCTCTTGAGCTCCTGAACTGATGTATCCTTTTTCTTCCCCAGGTTAGGGAAGTTTGTGGTTATGATTTCTTGAAATAGGTTCTTTTTTTCACTTTAAAAAATTTACAGATTTGAATGAATACATTATTATATCAGCTAACAAATGTGGGAGGCCACTCTGCGTGGCATGGGCCCAGCTCCCACTGGGAGATGAACAGGACCCATGCCCACAGATAGGTTTTCCCATGGGGAATCAGGCCTGCAATGTACCTAGGCCACTATGAGTCTTGCTTTTTACTAAAACTCCCTCACCCTGAATTGAGGACATTTACTGGAAAGCAACTTCCTAAAAACCATGCTAAACCTTCCAAGGATGAGTGTAACCTGTCCAACTACTTTTGCTTTTTCATTTGCAAATATCCCTCTTCTGTGATGTGATTACCAGCATCCACTTCTTTGTTTTCTGTATAAGGTAACTACCTAAAGTGAGCTTGTGCATAGTTAATGAGGACCTTCTTGTAATTTGCCCAGTAAGACAATAAAAGCTCATTGGAACTAGGGCCTAGGCTTTTGCTCCTCTTGAGAGAAAAGTCATGCCATCTCTTTTCCTCCACCGGATTCTGTAATCCATGTGCATGTCTCATTTTCATCCATAATGATGTGGGCCCCAGGACCCAGGGTCCGCATCAAACAGGGTTGTGCAAGATAAAACCAAATTACAATAGCAAAGTCCTCTTATATATCTGCTTAAGATTAAAGGCAATTTTCATTGATTATTTCCACAAACAACATATTCAATTTGAAAATAGAATGATATCTTTCATGTATATGTTTCCAGACAATGGTCAACAGCAATATTGTTAAGAAACTATTTATTTATGGGTTTCTACATCAACTAATTTTTAAAATTAAAATAATTGCATAAACATTTTTGTCATCTTTTCTTTCTTTTTATTTTTATTTTCTTTTTTATTTGTCTTGTTTTTTAATCTATTTTATTGATTATTCTATTACAGTTATCCCATCCCCCATTTGTTCCCCTCCACCCTGCACATCTCCTCCCACCCAAATTCCCCCCCTTTGGTTCATGTCCATGGGTCATGTATATGTTCTTTGGCTTCTACATTTCCTATGCTATTCTTAACCTCCTCCTGTCTATTTTCTATCTACCATTTATGCTACTGATTCTTTGCACTTTTCCCCCCTCTGTCCCAATCCACTCTGCCACAGGTAACACTCCATGTGATCTCAATTTCTGTGATTCTGTTATTATTCTACTTGTTTGCTTAGTTTCTTTTTGTTTTTGTTTTTGGTTCAGTTGTTAATAACTGAGTTTGTTGTCATTTTACTGTTCATATTTTTTATCATCTTTTTCTTAGATAAGTCTCTTTAATATTTCATATAATAAGGGCTTGGTGATGACGAACACCTTTAACTTGAGCTTATCTGGAGAGAACTTTATCAGTCCTCCCATTCTAAATAATAGCTTTGCTGGATAAAGTAATCTGGATATAAGTCCTTGCCTTTCATGACTTTGAATACTTCTTTCTAGTCCCTTCTTGCCTGCAAGGTTTCTTTTGAGAAATCAGCTGAATAGTCCTATGGGCACTCCTTTGTAGGTAAGTGTCTCCTTTTCTCTTGCTGCTTTTAAAGTTCTCTCCTTATCTTTAATCTTGACTATTGTAATTATGATGTGCCTTGGTGTGTTCCTCCTTGGGTCCAACTTCTTTGGGACTCTCTGAGCTTCCTGGACTTCCTGACAATCTATTTGCTTTGCCAGATTGGGGAAGTTCTCCTTCATTATTTTTTCAAATAAGTCTTCAATTTCTTGGTCTTCCTCTTCTCCTTCAGGTACCCCTTTGATTCAGACATTGGAACGTTTAAAGATATCCTGGAGGTTCCTAAGGCTCTCCTCATTTTTTTTTTTTGGAATTCTTGTTTCTTCATTCTGTTATGTTTGAATGTTTCTTTCCTCCTTCTGTTCCACACTGTGGATTTGAGTCCTGGTTTCCTTTGCATCATTCTTGGTTTTCTGTACATTTTCCTTTATTTCACTTAGCATTTCCTTCATTTTTTCATCTAATTTATGACCATATTCAACCAATTCTGTTAGCATCCTGATTACCACTGTTTTGAACTGTGCATCTGATAGGTTGCCTATCTCTTCATTGCTTAGTTGTATTTTTTTTTTTGGAATTTTGATCTGTTCTTTCATTTGGGCCATGTTTTTGGGGGGGGGGGTCTCAGCACACCTGTTACATAGTAAGGGGCAGGGCCTTAGGTGTTCTCCAGGGTGGGGCAACCTACATTTCTGCATTGTGATGCTGCATATGGGGGAGGGGTCTGAGGGAACAATGTTGCTGGCACCGCTGTCTGCTGGCTTTCAGTCACTTACCCCACTACCCACAGTCAAATTGGTCCTTTCTGGTGCTGATTCTCAGGTGGGAGGGTTTGTGTACATTCTAGAACACTGTTGGTCTCTCCAACAAACTCTCCTTTGAGGCTGGGAGTTTATCTTGCTGCTGCCACACCCCCCACAGGTGTTTTCAATCATAGCTGTGAGGCTTTATTTCCTTACGCTGGAATGCGGGGTTGAGTGGTCTGTCTCACTCCACAGTTGTTCTTGTTTATCTGCACACAAATGTGGGACCAAAATCTGCCACCTCATTTCTAATCTCCCTTCAGGATATTGTCACTTTGTTCTTAATCTCACTGTCTGGCTATATTTTTCTTGATTGTTTACTTTGTTGATTAGGTTCAACTTACAGGTGAGATCATATGGTATTTGTCCTTCGCAGCCTGGCTTATTTCACTTAACATAATGCTTTACAGATCCATCCATGCTGTAGCAAAGGGTAGGAAGACATTCTTTCTTTGTGCTTTGTAGTATTCCATCATGTAAATGTACCATAGTTTTTTGATCCATTCATTTACTGATGGGAACTCAAGCTGTTTTTAGCACTTGGCTACTGTAAATAATGCTGCTATGAACATTGGGGTGCATGGGCTCTTTTGAATTGGTGTTTCAGTGTGCTGAAGGTATAATCCCAGCAGTGGAATTGTCAGACCAAAATCCAGTTCCATTTTTAGTTTTCTGAGAAAATTCCATACTGTTTTCCATAGGGGTTTCACCAGTTGGCATTCTCAGCAAGAGTGTGCTAGGGTTCCATTTTCTCCACAACCTTGACAGCACTTCTTGTTTGTTGATTTATTTATGATGGCCATACTCACTGGTGTGAAGTGGTATCTCATTGTGGTTTTAATTTGCATCTCTCTGATGGGTAGTGATGCTGAGCATCTTTTCATATGGCTCTGGGCCCTCTGTATGTCCTCCTTGGAGAAGTATCTGTTCAAGTGCTTTGCCCATTTTTTAATTGGGTTGCTTGTCTTCTTAGAGTGGAGTCGTGTGAGTTCTTTATATATTTTGGAGATCAAACCCTGTGTGAGGTATCATTGGCAAATCTATTTTCCCATATAGTTGGTTCTCTTTTCCTTTTAATGCTGTTTTCTTTAGCCATTCAGAAGCTTTTTATTTTGATGAGATCACATTTGTTTATTCTTTCCTTTATGTTCCTTGCTCTAGGGGACATATCAGTGAAAATATGGCAGATGCATGGCATATCTCAATTTTTCCCACCTATGTTTCCAGTAGGACTTTTATTGTGTCACGATTTATATTTAACTCTTTTATCCACCTTGAATTTATTTATATGTATGGTTTAAGTTGTTGAGTTTCATTTTTATGCATGTAGCTCTCCAGATCACCCAACTTGTTGAAGAGACTATATTTTCTCCATTTTATGCTTCTGCCTCCTTTTTGAATATTACTTGACCATAATGACTTGCATTTATTTCTGGGCTATTGTGTTACATTTGTCTATGTGTCTATTTTTATACCAGTACCAGGCTGCTTTGATTACTGTGGCCTTGTAATACAGTTTGATATCAGGCATTGTGATCCCTCCTACTTTGTTCTTCTTTGTAAAAATTACTGTGGATATTCAGGGTCTATTATGGTTCCATATAAGCTTTTCAAATATCTGTTCTATATCTGTGAACTATGCCATTGGTACCTTAATAGGGATTATGTTGAATCTATAAATTGCTTTGGATAGTATGGATATTGTATTATGTTAATTCTTTCAATCAATGGCCATGGTATATGTGTCCATTTGTTTGTGTCTCCCTTAATTTTTTTCTTCAGTGTTGTGTAGTTTCCTGAGTACAGGTCTTTTACCTTATTCCTTACATTTTCTTCAAGGTACTTTACTTTTCTTGCTGTAGCAAATGGGATCGTTTTCCTGATTTCTTTTTCTGATATTTCATTATTGGTTTACAACAATGCCTTTGATTTCTGAATGTGACTTTGTAACTGCTGTTTTGCCAAATTCACTTATCAGGTCAAGCAGTTTTTAGGTGGAGTGTATAAGATTTTTTTATGTACACTATCATGTCATCTGCAAACAATGGCAGTTTAACTTCCTCTTTTCCAATTTGGATGCCATTTATTTATTTTTCTTTTCTGATTGCTGTGCCTGTGGTAGTTTCAATGCTATGTTGAATGAAAGTAGTGAATGCAGACATCCTTGTCTTGTTTCTGAATTTAGTGGGAAAGCTTTAGTTTTTGCCCATTGAGTATGATGTTGGCTGTAGGTCTCTTGTATATGGCTTTTATTAGTTGAGGAATGCTCCCTCTGTTCCCACTTTGCTGAGTGTTTTTATCATAAATGGGTGCTGTACCTTTTCAAATGCTTTTTCTGCATTTATTGATATGATCATGTGATTATTGTCTTTCATTTTGTTTATGTGATGCATTATGTTTATTGATTTGTGAATATTGTACCATCCTTGCATCCCTGGGATGAATCCCACTTGATCATGGTGTATGATCTTTTTAATGTATTGTTGGATGTGTTTTGGCACTATTGTGTTGAGGATTTTAGCATCTATGTTCAACAGCAATATTGGCCTGAAGTTTTCTTTCTTTGTTGTGTCTTTATCTAGTTTTCAGTTAGGATGATGCTGGCTTCATAAAAAGAGTTTGGGAGTCTTTCGTCTTCTTTAATTTTTTGGAATAGTCTGTGAAAGATAGGGGTTAGCTCTTCCTTAATTGTTTTTTAAAGTTCTCCCATGAAGTGGTCCAGCACAGTGCATTTGTGTGGTGGGAATTTCTTGATTACTGGTTTGATTTCATCAGCTGTTATTTGTCTCTTCAGGATTTCTGCTTCTTCATTCAATTTTGGAAGATTATATTTTTTGAGAAGTTTGTCCATTTCATCTAGGTTCTCAAATATCTTTGCATATAGTTCTTCATAGTAGATTTTTACAATCCTTTCTATTTCCGTGGTGTCAGTTGTAATCTCTCCTCTTTCATTTCTGCTTGTGTTTATTCGGGCCCTCTCTCTTTTCTTAATGAGTCTGCCCAAAGCCTTGTCAATTTTGTTTATCTTTTCAAAGAACCAGTTCCTGTATTTATTGTTCCTTAGAATTGTGTTTTAGTCTCTACGTCATTTAAATTTGCTCTGTTTGTTATTTCCTTCCTTCTACTTGCTTCAGACTTTGTCTGTTGTTCCTCGAGTTCTTGTAGGTGTAGTGTTAGGTTGTTTGTTTGAAATGTTTCCATCTTTTATTGGTAGGCCTGTATCTCTAGGAACTTCCCTCTCAGGACTGCCTTCATTGTATCCCATAAGTTTTGGGTTGTTGTGAGGTCATTTTCATTGTTTCCAGAACTTTTTGGTTTCTTCCTGATCTCATTTTTAACCTATTCATTGTTAAATAGTGTTCTATTCAATCTCCATGAATTTGAGTGTTTTTGAGTATTTTTCTTGAGGTTAGTTTCTCATTCCAGTCTTTTCTGAGAGGAGAAAATGCTTGATATGATTTCAATGTTCTTGAATTTGTTGAGGCTTGTTTTGTATCCTATCATGTGGTCCATCTTTGAAAGTGTTCCTGTGCATTTGAAAAGAATGTGTATTTTGCTTCTTTGGGATGAGAGGCTCTCTCTATATATATCAGTTAAGTCCAATTGATCTGAAACATTGTTAAATGCTGCAATATCTTTATTGATATTTTGTTTGGAAGATGTATCCATTTTTGACAGTGGGGTTTTAAAATCCCCTAGTATAAATGTTTTCCTTTCCATGTCTTACTCAATTCCTCCAAGATTTTCCTTATGTATTTGGGTACTCCTATGGTGGGTGCATATATGCTTATAATGCTTATGTCTTCTTGATTGATTCTTCCCTTGAATATTATGAAGTGTTCTGAGTCTCTTTTTATGACTTTTGTTTTGAAGTGTATTTTGTCTCATAGTATTGCTACTCCAGATTTCACCCCCTGTGCATTTGCTTGCAATATTTGTTTCCAACTCTTCACTTTCAGTCTGTCTAGGTCTTTTGTTCTGAAGTGAGTCTCTTGTAGGTAGCATATGCATGAGTCATGATTTCTTACCCATTCAGCTACTCTGTGTCTTTTGATGGGAGCATATAATCTATTAACATTTAAGGTTATTAATGATGGGTATTTATTCGTGTCCCCCTTTCTACCTGTTTCCTCTCTTTCACACTCTTTTCCTTCCTCTTCTTATAGTACTCCTTTTATCATATCTCAGTGTTTGGTAGAGATGTACTCTTTTAGCCTTTTTTAGTCTGGGAAACTTCTTATTTGGCCTTCCATTTTAATTGAGAGTCTCACTGGGTAGAGTAATCTTGGTTGCAGGCCTTTGTTTTTCATTACTTGGAATATTTCTTGCCATCTGTCCTGGATTGGAGTGTTTCTCTTGAGAAATCAAATGCTAGCCTATCAGAGACCCTTTGTATGTTACTATCTCTCCCTTGCTGCTTTTAAGATCCTCTCTTTGTCTTTAAAAGTTGGCAATTTTAATTATGATATGTCTTAGAGTGCGCCTCTTTGGATTCATCTTGAATGGGACTCATTGTGCCTCCTGCACCTCCATGATTCTTTTCCCCCTCCAGGTTTAGAAAGACTTCCATCATTATTTTATCAAACAGGTGTTTCTATCCCTTGTTCTTTTTCTTCTTCCTCTGATATTCCTATGATTTGAATGTTGTTGCATTTCATGTTGTCTTGGAGTTCCCATAAGCTATCTTCATATTTTTTTTATTCTTTTTTTTCATTCATCTGCTCTACCTGGGTGTTTCTTTCTACCTTGTCTTCCAACTCACTAATTTGGTCCTTTGATTCTCCCAACCTGCTTGTAATCCCTTCTACTGTGTTTTTGATTTCTGCAATTGTATTTTTCATTTTTCCTTGTTTTTGTTTATAGTTTCCATTTCCTTTTTCATACTGTTGTAGTTCTCACTCAGTTCCTTGTAGTTGTGTGTGAGTTCCTTATAAACATTATTTTCAATTTTATATCTGATAGTGAACTCACCTCCATTTCATTTAGTTCTTTTATTACAGAGTCTTCCATTCCTTTTTATTGCTGGTTCTTTTCTTGTCTCTCCATTTTAAGTGAGTCTCTTTGGTTGTTTCTGCACTTCTTGATGTTCTGCTTTGATAGCTGACTTTGTAGGGGTGAACTCCTATGGTAGGAATTCTATGGGATTCAGTGATTTGGTCTCTTTGATCTCCTTGTCTGGATGATCTAGGGTTTCCCTGTCTTCTGTTTGTGTGGGCTCTCTTGTTTTACTTGGGTTTTTACCCATTAGTGGTTCCTTTGTTGGGTTCTCTCCTCCAGCAGATATACTGATGTTCACAGCTCCCACCTCATCTTGTATGTGATCAGTGGCAGGGAGAAGGCAAAATGGATTAGGACAGTGGTAGAGTATTCTATGGGATTTAAAATACTAACAAGTAGGGAAGAGATAGGAGATCCTTTGGATAAGTATAGCGTTAACTGTGATATTTCACCAAACTAGCCACTTTTTATAAAAGGTGAAAAGAGATAAGACTCTTGTTAGAGGGAAGAAGGATTGTGAGCTGAATCCAGAAAAACAGAGTGTTGTGGGAGGTCAGATGATGAGATATAGTGAGAGTAAAAGATAGAAAGTAGGTGTAGTGTGCCAGAGAATAGAATTAACCACAACAGTGAAAATGTTCCAGAAGATAGTGAAATGTGCAAGGATCAGGGAAGGGTGCTATGTAGTATTTACAATTTTATGGGACAACAATTATTTACAATAATATTGGAACACAATAATATGACAAGAAATATATGATCTGAATAACAAGAATAGGAAAGACACTACCAAGAGTAGTGTGATATTGGAGCACGAGTAAAGTAAAAGAAGGGAAATTGAAATACAATATGAAAGAGAGAACAAGGAAAACCAATCAAACAATGCAATTAAGCAAACTAAAAGAGATAAGACTAAACAGAAAGAAGAGAAAAAATACTAATAAAATAAAAGAAGTAAAAATAATTAAATAAAATAATAATACAAATAGACAGTAAAATGCCAGTTCTGTGGCATAGCAAAGTGAAATTTGTCTCAGTTTCTCAGTTGTTGGAGTTAGTTTCTGCTCCCTGTTTGGTTCTATCTTTGGGCCTTTCACAGTTGCAGGTCTTATTGTCTCACTTTGAGGGAGGGAAAACATAAAAACCTTCTGCTGACTTTAAACCCACCAAAGGATTTCTGCTTGTCTTGCTGGATGCTGCAGGCTGAGTGGAGCTGGGCTTCGATTTTCTCCCTCCAATTTCTTCTTGAAATTGGTTTTTGATCCTTTATTCAATCTCTTCTCCTTTTGGTATTCCTATGTTGCAGATGTTGTTACACTTCCTGTTGTCCCAGGAATATCTTAAACTTTGCTTGTTTTTAAATTCTTTCTTCTTTTTTGCTGCTGTGCTTTGATTTTTTTCTTGTCTTCCAAAACACTGATTTGATCTTCTGTTTCCTCTAACATACTGCTTATTTCTTCCAGTGTATTATTTATTTCAGACATTGCATTCTTTATTTCTCATGAGTCCTTTTTTATGATTTCTTTGTCTATTCACACTGTCCTGCATCATAATAACCATTACTCTAAACTCTATTTCTGATAAATTGATTGTCTCCATTTTATTTAGTTCTTCTTCTGGAGAATTATCTTTTTCATTTGGGGTCTGTTTTTTCATCTTCCCATTTTGTCTGTGTCTTTGTGGGGTTTTTTTTTATATGTATTAGATAGATATGTAAAGACTGGTGCATTCCTGTGTCACATGCTGCCTGTGATTGGCCCTGGGCAATCTGTTCAGAGTAATCAGTGATCCACAGCTTGTGGCTCCCTCTGCTGGGCCTGGGTGTGTGCATAACAAATCAAGCTGCACATCAAGGTCAGCTTTTAGCAGCACAGGGCTGATGAAGGTGCCAGCTAAAGCCTCAGATCTCCCAGAGATCTACCTTGACCTGTACACTTTCTTTTGGCTTAATCAGTGAAATTGCTTCCAGCTACTCTTCAGCAGCCCTGCTTATGCTCCACAGGTATGAGGAGAGGGATTTCTGAGGTGGGGCTATTGCTTTCTCACAGGCTGATGCCACATGAAATGGTGTGCTCTTCCCAAGAAAGATGGCTTCTGCAGTAGGGGGGATGACTCAGTACAGGGATCCCGGTAGCTGATATTTCACCTCTCTCTCCAGAGCCATCAAATCCAGAATCTCCTCATGTGGCGTTCGTCCACTCTGCCCTCCCTCTTGCAGAGCCTAGGGTATGTGGCTACAAGTGAAATTTCGTGCATTTCACCCTTTTAGTGGCCCTCAGTGTTTCTAGTCACTGAGCTAACAGATACCTGGTAAACAGACACCTTGCTGCTTTTCACAGCTGGATGTTATTTTTGTTCCTCTTCTGGTTCCTTTTCTGGTCTATTCTAGGGAGGCCAGCATTGTGTTTAGACCCCACATTTTTCAGGGAGAACACCCCAGCCTCTGAAATATCCATCCAATACTTCAGCTACCACACACAGGAGTCCAGCCAGCCCTTCGTGCCTCTGTAATTCCTACCAGTCTCAATGTAGTGATATGGTTTCTTCTGTAGGTCCTTTATTATAAGGCTTCTCTCCAGCTAGTATTCAGTTGGTTATTCAGGATGATTTTTCTATAATATAATTGTAATTCCAGTTTGGTACTGGGAGGAGGTTAGTACAGCCTCCACCTACTCCAGTGCCATCTTGTATCTCTGATGTAGAAATGGAATTTTGTACAACACATTTAAAATTATTTTGAGACCTGGGATGCTGGAATTCACACCCTCTGACAGAGCACATACTGATGTACTCTGTCAGAAAAATTTCATGATCTGGGGGGATAAGAATGGCATTTGGGAAGATAAGACTCTTGGTTCACAGCTGCTCCAGGATTTAGGTTAGCTTGAAGTTCAATGTGCTGGTTATTTCCCTTTTGCTGTTGGTCAGTCTTTAGGATCTAAAGTCTATGCTTCCCCTTGTTCATCCTAAAACTGACTTCTTGTGTCTCTGCTCTTGACCTTTTTTTTTTTTTTTACTGATTTTTCTCTGCTGAGGTATGAATTTCTGTTTCTATTCTTAGCTTTACAAAAGATAGGACTTCTAATGCCTTCATTGTTTAATCTTTTGCTTTTGAGATCCTGACTCTTGGTCAGTATTATTCTAAGAATGGCTATCTATTAGGGAGGACCTGACATTACCCTATTGACATTGCACCTTTTCAACTTTCCTAGAGATTTCATTATATTCCTACAACCCAGTAGAATACTATCATTGTTACTTGAGGATAAAGTTACTTAGGTGAACAGCCCTCTGAAGAACCATTTATCTTCCATTCTAGTTTATTGTGTATACATGGATCTGATCCAAAACACTATGATTTATTAGTGCTCCTATTTAGGACTGTGTTTAAAGACACTATGCCCTACATTGTGTGATTGCTAAAGTTGAACCACACATATAATTTAATTTAGAGCAAAATAACTGCTGTGGGTGAGAATGGTCTGAAGTACAAAAAATTCTTATTGTTGAGGCTGTGGAACCCTTTGACTATGTCATATCAGACTGTCCTTTCCTATTATGGGGTAAAAGTAGAAAGTTTAAGCAATGTTATTTCATTTTTCTTAATGCGCTATATGATAGAACTGCTTAAATGTTTTGGAGTAGTTGCCACTATAGTTTTATGATATAATAACTTGATTTAATGTCACAATATTTTAATGTAGTTTTCCTCTTTACCTAAGGTAAGCTATGAGAGAAAACTAATGATTACTTGAAATTTAGGTTTTAAAAATAAGAGGAATAAAATGATGAAGTCTTCTGAAAATAAAGGTGTATTTTTAGGCAGAAAGAGTTCAGGACTGCTGTGCCCTTAATTAACTGTGGAATCTTGGGCATGCTGTCACATTTCTGGGCCTCAGTTTTTCTTTGGGAAAGTAACACTAGCTGCAATGACAACCTCAAAATTTCAGTGGTTTAACATGAAATTCCAGTTGTTTCTTTGTCATTCACTTTAGCATAAGAAGTGTGTATAAGAAGGTAAGTTCTGGCTTTTCCATACTGTGGCTTCACCATCTTTAAGCACATAGTCTCAAAATAATACTATTTGAAAGTTTTTAAATGGTTAGCCTCATTGCCTTAATGAGGAAATCATCTTTCACACTGAACTTGTTCTTTGGTTGTAAGATTTTTTTCATCTTATCTTTCTCCTACTCTGGTAGATGACTACAGCTTTAACTTGGATAATAATGAATCATATCCCTTTGATACTAAATTATTAGCTTCCAAGAAAGTTCTTAGGCTGCAACCACTAATTGTGTAACATTTTAGGCTTCTTAATTACTTAAGTATGTAAAACAATATAGTAACTTTTTAGTTCAATGATTCTGTATGTGTTCTCCACAAAACCTCAGCAACAAAAACAAGGATGTCTGACTGCTTTAGAGCAAAAGATATGTTTTTCAAAAAATGTAAACAATTACTACTACTACTACTACTACTACTAACTTATTATTAATTACCTGCAAAAATACTTATTTAATAAAATGAAATGTGTATAAATTTAATTTTCAAATGACTTGTTCTCTTGTTTCTCTTCTAAGTAAAGAAAAACTAAATAAATACCAAATATTTATTTTTGTTTAAATGAAATATCTATTAACATTTCAAGAGGCACATTTGGGATAATGCCTCTGTAGGAAGTAAGGAGAGTTAGAAGATTATAAAATGAGGCAAAAATGAAAGAAATAGTACTAAAGGTGTATTAATTTTATAAGTTATGTTTAATGGGTTGATAGAGGTGGGATGAGAAAGGCAAACAACTATATTTAGAGTCTTTCATTAAAAACAAACAAACAAAATAACCAAACACAAGTAAAAAAGAAATAAAAATCAAGGGACTGTTGCATATGTTATTTTTGCCTCCCCCTCCCAATAAAAGGAAATGCATGAGAGATAATTCAGAGTAATTAAAAGGGGGAAATGATATATAAAATTATAGAAGAAAGGAAAACAGAGTGGTCAAAGACAATGGTGTTGAGTAAACATAAAATAAAAGATGTTAAATGTGACATTAAAAACATAAAATATTGGGTGAGAGAGTAAAATCTAGAGTTTTATAATGTGTTCAAACTAAAATTGTGATCTACATAATAGAGAGATTGAGGAAAAAGGGAAAAGGACTCAGAGACATGGACGACAGTGTGATGATTCCTGGGGGGCAGGATGGGGGTATAAGGGGACTAAATGGTAATGGAAAAATGGAATAAAATAAAAAAGAATACATAAATATAGATTTTATTTGTAAGCCTGATGTTAACCACAAAAAAACCCTATAGTTAGTACACAACAGAGAGTGAGAAAGGAATCTAATCATAACCCTAAAAAATTCACTGAACCACAAGAGAAGAAAGAAAGAGAAGAAAGGAACAGAAAGAAACTTACATATGAGCCAGAAAACAATGAGCAAAATGCCAGTAGTGCATACCTATCAATAACTATTTTACATATATTGGATAAAATTCTCCTTTGAAAAGACATCAAATGTTTCACTCGATTAAAAGAAAAACAGGACTATCTGCATATTTTCTATAAGAAATTCACTTCAGATATAAGGACACACAGAGACGCAAAAGTGAAGTGAAGGAAAAAGGTGTTCCATTCAAAGAAACCAAAAGAAAACTGGGTAGCTATACTTAATGTGAGACAAAATAGACTTTAAAACAAAGACTATATAATAAAAGACAAAGAGGGCATTACATAAGGATAAAGAGGTCAATCCAACCTAAATACATACAATTTATAAATATTTATGCCCCTGACATAGTAGTACCTAAATATATAAAGCAAATATTAACAGACTTAAAAGAAAAGATAGTTTTACAATAATAGTAGGGGACTTTAATAATTGACTTGCATCAATAGATAGATCATTCAGATAGAAAATCAATAAAGAAATATCAGCCTTAACATAGGCCAGGTATGCTCAATAGATATATACAGAACATACCATCCAAAAACGACAGAAAACACATTCTTCTCAAGTGCATATGGAATATTGTCCAGAATAGATCACATGTGATCTATTAGAAAATATTGAAATCATACCAGTCATGTTTCCTGACCACAAGGGTAATAAAAGCAAACATAAGCAAATAGGACTATATCAAACTAAAACTTCTGCATAGCAAAGAAAACCATCAACAAAACGAAAGCCAGGATACTGAACTGAAGATATTTGCAAATCACTTATCCAATAAGTGTTCTTTAAACTAAATATATAAAGAACTCATAAAACATAATGACAAAAAATACAATTAAAGTATGGGCAGAAGATCTAAATAGACATTGCTCTAACAGGCTAACATGCATGTAAAGAAATGCTTAGCATCACTAATAATCAGAAAAATGAAAATTAAAATAACAATAAGATATTACCTTACACCTGTCAGAATAGATATTATAAAAAGGACAAGAAATAACAAGTATTGATAAAAATGTGGAGAAAGAGAACCCTTATGCATTGTTGGTGGGAATTTAAGTTGGAATAACCATTATGGAAAACAGTATGAAAGTTTGAAAAAAATTAAAAATAGACTACCATGTGATCCTGCAACTCCTTTTTAGGGTATCTATCTGAACAAAGGAAAAACAATAATCCGAAAAGAAAAATACACTCCTGTGTTCATTGCAGCATTAGTCACAAAAGCCAAAACATGGAAACAACCTAAGTGTCCATCAATGTATGAATGGATAAAGACTGTTTCTTTCACACATCCATTTATCTACTTCCATCTGTACTTTCATGCAAATATTCATTATTTTATCCTTATTCCACCATTCATTTATTCCTCTGATATTTATTGAACATCATTAAGTGGCATGTGTTGAGGGAGGCAATAGGGATACGAGAGTAAATAAGACCCAGTATCTATCCAACAAATTTACAATAAATATTATGGAAATATATTTTATTAAGAATAATGAAAACAAATTCTAATATCAATAGTAAGGTTTATTTCTCATTCACTCTTTCTCCTCTGTAGAAGTTGGAATTCAGCTCTTTTTTATTTTTTTTGTTCCAGATGCTTTACATTGGATAGGATATATTTGTTTGTCTCTGCTTTGGTGTGGTCTATTGGGAAATAGATCTTATTCAATCATGAGCTTCTCACAGGTCATTTCAGTAACTGCCACTGTTTCATTGTTGTTTTAATTGAAATATAATTGGCATATAACATTAATTTAGTTTCATGTGTACAACATAATAATTTAATAATTGAATACACTGTAAAATGATCACCACAATAAGTCTGGTTGCCACCATCATCATAAATAGCTACAATTATTTTTTTTGTGATGAGAACTTGTGAGATTTACTTTTTTAGCACTTTCAAATATACAGTAGAGTATTATTAACTATAGTCACCATGCCTTACATTACATCCACATTACTTATTTATTTTATAACTAGGATTTTACAACTTTTGACCTCCTTTATCCATCTTGGTCACTCCTAAAACCCTCCCTTCTGGCCACCACCCATCTGTTCTCTGTGTCCATGAGCTTCTTTTCATTTTGTTTGGTTTTTATGTTTTCTAGTTTTGTTTTATTTTAGATTCCACTTATAACAGAAATCATACATTTTTCTTGTTTCTAGAGGTAGGGCAGTGTTGCTAAGAACTTTCCTCTTAGAACTGCTTTCGCTGTATCCCATAGATTTTGGTATGTTGTATTTTAGTTTTTATTTATCTCTAGGTATTTTTTAATATTTTTCTTCTAGGATCCAATGATATGCAGTGACATGTTATTCAATCTCCACATTTTTGTGCTTTTTTCCTATTTTCTTCATGTAATTGATTTCTAGTGTCATATCACTATGGTTAGAAAAGATGCTTGATATGATTTCAGTCTTTTTGAATTTATGGAGACTTGTATGTTCTTTATCCTGGAGAATGGTTCATGAGCACTTGATAAGAATGTGCATGTGTATGCTTTTGGATTAAATTTTCTTTATAAATACGGCATAACGTCTTTGCTTTTCTGTCTGGATGACCTACTCAGTGATGTGAGATGTTAAAGGGTCTTGCTATTATTATTATTGCTCTCAATATGTTTCTTTAGGTTTGTGCATATTTGTTTTATATATTTAGGTGCTCTTCTGTTGGTATACATATATTTATCAATGTTATAGGTTCTTGTTAGATTGACCTTTTTACCGTTATATAATTAATGTAATTCTTTGTCTTTTAGTATACTTGTTTTAAAGTAAGTTTTTCTTACATTATTATAGCAACACTGGCTTTCTTTTCTATTTGTGTGAATTTTTCTCCATTCTTTCACTTTCAGTCCGTGTGTCTCTACTTCTGAAGTGAGACTCTCATAGAAAGCATATAGATGCATCATGTTATTTTTACCAATGGAGCCACATATGCCTTTTGATTGGAAAATGTCATCCAATACATTTAAAGTAATTATTGACAGGTGCACAGTTATTGATATTTTGTTCATTGTTTTCTGGCTATTTCTGTAGTTCCTCTCTGTCCTTTTCTTCTATTTTCCTATGGTTTGAGCACTATTTAGTGTTATGTTTGTATTCCTTTCTCATTTTTTTGTGTGTACTTACTGTAAGTTCTTGCTTTGTGGTTCCCATGAAGTTACATATACTTTTCTGTGAATATGAGTCTATTTCAAGTTTATAGCAACTTGAATATGAACACATTCCAAGGCTATATAATTCTCGCCCCATTTTATATTTTGGAAGTCACATTTAACCTTTTAAAATTTTATCTGTCTCTTAATTATTTGTTGTACTTTTACCAGCTTTGTTTTTTGACCCTCATATTAACTTTATAACTTGTTAATACACTACTTTTATTATATTTATTTTACTTTTATATGATTTCTTATTATTAATTAGTACCACTTGTTTTCAGTTTAAAAATACGCTTCAACATTTCTTATAACGCCAGTTTAGTGGTGATGAAGTCTTAGCTTCTGTTTATCTGGATAACTATTTCTCCTTAAATTCTTAATAATAACCCTGACAGGTAGAGTCTTGTTACTTGTAGGTTTTTGCCCTTTCATCATTTTGTATATATTGCACCACAATCTTCTGGCTTGTAAAGCTTCCTCTGAAAAATCTGCTCACAGCTTTATGGAGTTTCCCTTTTATGTAATAAGTTGTTTTTTTTTCTCGCTGCTTTTAAGGTTTTCTTTTTCTTTTTAACTTTTGACATTTTAATTATAATGTGTCTTGGTGTAGGTCTCTTAGGGTTTTTCTTACTTGGAATTCTCTGGGCTTCTTGGACCTAGATGTTTGTTTCCTTCCTCAGATTAGAGAAATTTCCAGACATTATACCTTCAAATACATTCCCTAGTCCTTTCTCTTTTCTCCTCCTAGAATCCTATAATGCCAATGTTATTCTGCTTCATCCTGTCTTATAGATCCCTTGATTTATCTTCACTTTTCTTTTTTTTTCTCTCTCTATGTCTAGGTGAGTTCCCATGCATTATCTTCAATTTGATGATTTGCTCTTCTGCTCCATCCAGTCTGATATTGACTCCTTTCAGTGTACTTTTCAGTTCAGCTACTCATCTGATTTGTTTGTGCCTTCTGTTTGGTACTTTCTGTTTTTCTTTTTTTTCACATTTCTTTCTCTTTGTTGAAGTTTTGTGTTTATCCACTCCTCCCCCAAGTTCAGTGAGCATTTTTATTATCATTACTTCAAACAATTTATCAGGTAGATTATTTGTCTCTGTTTCAGAAGGTCTTTCTTTAACATTTTATTTTTTTATTTTTTAAAGGTTTTATTTATTTGTTTTTAGAGAGGAAAGGGAGGGAGGGAGGGAGGGAGAGAGAGAGAGAGGGAGAGGGAGAGAGAGAGGGAGGGAGGGAGGGGGAGAGAGAGAGAGAGAGAGAGAGAGAGAGAGAGAGAGAGAGAGACATCAATGTGGGGTTGCTGGGGGTCATGGCCTGCAACCCAGGCACGTACCCTGACTGGGACTCAAACCTGCGACACTTTGGTTCGCAGCCCGTGCCCAATCCACTGAGCTATGCCAGCCAGGGCAACATTTTATTTTTGATTTGTTTTGTTTTGTTTGGAACACCTTGCTGTTTCACTTTGCCCAGTTCTATGTGTTATATGAATCACATAGACTCAAGACTCTCCGAGACTCAAGACTCTCAAGAATCACAAGACTATCCAAGTCTTGAAGGATTTGCATTATGTAGGAGATGAGGTTAGAGGCTTAGAAGCACAATACCTGCCTGATCAACTGAGCCAGGCTCCCAAGGGGTGTTCCCTGTGTGGGCTGCATGTGCTCACATGCCATGGAGGGTTGAGGATGCTTTGAGAATGTGGGTGGGGTGATCATCACCCAGCTGGCTAGGAAACTGTTGTGGCATGGAGGTTGCTGGGACACTAACAGCTGCTAGAGAGTTCAGAAGGAGAATTCTAAGATAGTGCCAGGCAGCCAGAACTAGAAAAACAGAGGATCGAAAAAATAGTGCTCACTAACATCTCTGAGCCTGGAGAGAATCACAGTAGATTTCCTGCCTCTCTGAAGATGCTTTAAGATAAGTGATATTGGCCTGAAGTTTTCTTTCTTTGTTGTGTCCTTATTTGGTTTTGGAATTAGGATGATGTTGGCCTCATAAAAAGAGTTTGGGAGACTCCCATCTGTTTGGATTTTATGGAATAGTCTGTGAAGGATAGGGGTTAGCTCTTCCTTAAATGCTTTCTAGAATTCTCCTGTGAAACCATCTGGTCCCGGGCTTTTGTGTGTTGGGAGTTTTTTGATTACTGCTTCAATTTCTTTTGTTGTTATTGGTCTGTTCAGACTTTCTGCTACTTTTTCATTGAGTTTTGGAAGATTATATTTTTTCTAGAAAGTTGTCCATTTCACCTAGGTTTTCAAATTTCTTGGCATACAGCTCTTTGTAGTAATTTCTTACAATCCTTTGTATTTCTGTGGTATCTGTTGTAATCTCTCCTCTTTCATTTCTGATTGTGTTTATTTGGGTCTTCTCTCTGTTTTTCTTGATGAGTCTGCTTAAAGGCTTGTGGATTTTATCTTTTCAAAGAACCAGCTCTTGGATTCATTGATCCTTAGAATTGTGCTTTTAGTCTCTATGTCATTTAATTCTGCTCTGATCTTGGTTATTTCCTTCCTTCTGCTTGCTCTGGGCTGCCTTTGATGTTGTTCCTCGAGTTCTTGTAGATGTAGGGTTAGGTTGTTTGTTTGGAATGTTTCTAGCCTTTTTAGGTGGGCCTGTATCGCTATGCACTTCCCTCTCAGGACTGCCTTGGCTGTGTCCCATAAGTTTTGGGTTGTTGTGAGTTCGTTTTCATTTGTTTCCAGAAACCTTTTGATTTCTTCCCTAATATCATTCTTGACCCATTCATTGTTTAATAGCATGCTATTTAAACTCCATGATTTTGAGTGTTCTTGTTTTTTTTTTCCCTTCGGGTTGGTTTCTAGCTTCAGTCCCTTGTGGTCTGAGAAAATGCTTGGTATGATTTCAATTTTATTGAAATTCTTGAGGCTTCATTTGTGTCCTATCATGTAGTCTATCTTTGAGAATGTTCCAATGATGAACATTGACGCTAAAATCCTCAACAAAATACTGGCAAACCGCATCCAACAATACATTAAAAACATCATACACCATGACCAAGTGGGATTCATTCCAGGGATGCAAGGATGGTTCAATATTCACAAGTCAGTAAATGTAATACATCACATAAACAAAAGCAAAGACAAAAACCACATGATCATATCAACTGATGCAGAAAAAGCATTTGATAAGGTACAGCACCCATTCACGATAAAAACACTTGGCCAAGTGGGAATAGAGGGAGCATTCCTCAATATAATAAAGCCCATATATGAGATACCTTCAGCCAACATCATACTCAATGGCCAAAAATTAAAATCTTTTCCATTAAGATCAGGAACAAGACAAGGCTGTCCACTTTCACCACTTCCATTCAATATAGTACTGGAAGTTTTAGCCACAGCAATCAGACAAGAAAAAGAAATAAAAGGCATTCAAATTGGAAAGAAGGAAAACAAAACTGTCACGGTTTGCAGATGACATGATAGTATACATAGAAAATCCTATAGACTCTACCAAAAAACTGCTTGACCTAATAAATGAATTTGCCAAAACAGCGGGATACATTGTCAATACCCAGAAATCAAAGGCATTTCTGTACACCAACAATGAAACAGCAGAAACAGAGATCAAGGAAAAAATCCCATTTGAAATAGCAAAAAGAAAAATAAAATATCTAGGAATAAACCTAACCAAAGAGGTAAAAGACCTGTATTCAGAAAACTACACAACATTGAAGAAAGAAATCAAGGAAGACACAAACAAATGGAAACATATACCGTGTTCATGGATTGGAAGAATTAATATTCTCAAAATGTCTATACTACCCAAAGCAATTTACACATTCAATGCAATTCCTATTAAAGTACCAATGGCATATTTCACAGACATAGAACAAACACTTCAAAAATTTATATGGAATTATAAACGACCCCGAATAGCTGCTGCAATTTTGAGAAAGAAGAGTAAAGTAGGAGGGATCACAATATCCCGACACTAAACTATACTACAAGGCTACTGTAATCAAAACAGCCTGGTACTGGCATAAAAACAGGCACATAGACCAATGGAACAGAACAGAGAGCCCAGAAATAAGCCCAAGTCTCTATGGTCAATTAATATTTGACAAAGGAGGCAGCAACATAAAATGGAATAAAAATAGCCTCTTCAACAAATGGTGTTGGGAGAACTGGACAGCCACGTGCAAAAAAAATGAAACTTGAGCACCAACTTACACCATATACAAAAAATAAATTCAAGGTGGATAAAAGACTTAAATATAAAACATGACACCATTAAAGTTCTAGAGGAGAACATAGGTAGGAAAATCTCAGATATTTCACGAAGAAACTTTTTTACTGACATGTCCCCTAGAGCAAGGGACATAAAAAAAAAGAATAAACGAATGGGACCTCATTAAAATTAAAAGCTTCTGCACAGCTAAAGAAAACAGTATCAAAATTAAAAGAGAACCAACTGTATGGGAAAACATATTTGCCAATGATACCTCAGACAAGGGTTTAATCTCCAAAATATATAGAGAACTTACAAGGCTGCACTCTAAGAAGACAAGGAATCCAATTAAAAAGTGGGCAAAGGACTTGAACAGACACTTCTCCAAGGAAGACATACAGAAAATCCAAAGACACATGAAACGATGTTCAATATTGCTAGCTATCAGAGAGATGCAAATTAAAACCACAATGAGATACCACTTCACACCAGACAGAATGGCCATCATAAATAAAGCAACAAACAACAAGTGTTGGAGAGGTTGTGGAGAAAAGGGGACCCTAGTGCACTGCTGGTGGGACTGCAGACTGGTGCAACCACTATGGAAAGCAGTATGGAACTTCCTCAGAAAACTAAAAATATATCTGCCTTTTTGACCCTGCAATTCCACTGCTGGGACTCTATCCTAAGAATACTAAAACACCAATTCAAAAGAACCTATGCATCCCAATGTTCATAGCAGCACAATTTACAATAGCTAGATGCTGGAAGCAACCAGATGCCCATCAGTAAATGAATGGATCAAAAAACTATGGTACATTTACACAATGGAATTCTATGCAGCAGAAAGAAAGAAGGAGCTCCTACCCTTTGCAACAGCGTGGATGGAGCTGGAAAACATTATGCTTAGTGAAACAAGCCAGGCAGTGAAAGACAAATACCATATGATCTCACCTTTAACAGGAACCTAAACAAGAAAACAAAGAAACAAGCAAAATATAACCAAAGACACTGAAATAGAGAACAGGCTGACGGTGACCGGAGGGGAGAGAAGAGGGAATTTAAGGGGACAGTGGCAAGGGTTCACAGGAACAAACTTAAAGGACACATGGTCATAAACTAAGGGGAGGGTGGTAATGGGAGGGAAGTGGGGAGGGTGGGAGGGGGGACTGGATTGGGAGTAAAAAGGAGAAAACTGTATTTGAACAATGATTAAAATAGTAAAAAAAGAAGATGCTTTAAGATTAGTAATTGTTACTCTTTCACAAGTATTTTAGGCACATTTGAAACTGCAGCTTTTGTACTGGGTCAACAGGGCAAGTGAGTTTGTATATATGCCCATTAAGAATGATTTTCCAATTCCTTATAGTTCCATGATTTTACCAGATCTAATCCCCATTGGTTTTCAAAGCAAGATGTTTTAGTGGCTTGTCTACGTAGTGCAGAACCCAGGATTTGGCGGTACCTTATAAGAGACACAAACCCTTTGCTTCTTGGATAAAAGTTCTGTATCTTTGAGGTTTCTCCAAAGTGTGGGTTGCCCCACATGAGGTGGGGTGTTTTTGGCAAAAGTTTATCTTTGCTATGCTTACCTATCTTGACATGTCTCTTTCATCCTATGTTGTAGAGTCACTGTTCATCTAGTTGTCAAGTCTTTTCCCAAGAACATTATTCCATATGCAGCTATAGATTTGCTGTGTTTGCTGGAGGAAGCAAATTCAGGCTCTCCCTACACTGTGATCTGTAATCCTGCTGTCTCTTTTCATGTCCTTTTGCATGTAATTTTTCTAGTACTTCTGTGATATAGATCTGGGATTGGCAAACTTCTTCTGTAGGGACCATATTGTAAATATTTTAGGCTTTGGGAACCATACAATTCCTGTCACAAAAACTCAACTCTACCATTGCAATGGAACAAAGATGATATGGAAATGAATGGGAAGGGCTTCATCCCAACAAAAATTTTATATACAGGCCAGATTTTCCAACCTCAGATGTGGATTATCATTCTAGTTTATTGCCTTTTTTCTACAGAGGCAAGATGCTAACTCAACTCTTCTGTTCAAGAGCCTACTCTCTTAAACACGCTGTTATATTGCTTGAAATCAGACTTTAGAAAGGTAATCTAAGCAGAGGAATAATGGCAGAGTTGGAAGGGAAAAGCTTGTAGTTGGAGACAGGGAGACTAAATGGCAAAAAATCTGAAGATAATACTTAAATAGTTGAAATTAGAGTGAAAATGCATCAATGGCCAGGAGACAATGGATGGAGGTCCACTGTTGGAATAGAATATCAATGATTTTGCAACTAATTTGGATGCTTAATGTTGCACTAGAACTGGGAATGCATATATAAGGATTATCAAAGTATTGTGTGAAACTAGCTCTTGACGTGGTGTATGGTTATTATAAAAGGTGACATGGTTATTATAAAAGAGAAAACACCAAGGTGTACCAGCCCTGTCTTTATGAATGAATCATAAAGCTGCTTCTCCCAAAGCATGAAGAAAATATATGGAGCATAGCCTTCAGTGAAAGTCTGAATAAACACCCTGTCTTTCCATACTGGCAACATTGTGCCAAGTACAGGGCCATCTTGTTTACTTGAACCAGTTATGACTATGCACTTACTTAGGGATATTCTTGGGTGACTATTCAGTGCATTTATCCACAGTTGCTCCCTGTAAATCTATAAGAAACTGGTTTTGCTTGCATAAATGCTCTCCTAGCTATAGACTGTTTGCAGGGCCTAAAAATATGTCTTGCATGTTTTCAGAGTAGTGCTTATGCTTTTGTTGGCCATGTTGCCTATCTCTGATGCTCAAGCTTTCTCTGATACTCTGGGAAAAAAAATCATTTCTTTTCCCAGTTTCCTACTTTTTGTACCCACTTTATAGTGTTAGCCAGAGCCCTTCTTAAATCAGAGGAGTTTTTTTAATTTACATGATTGTCTCCTAATTTAACTGAAGGTAAGTTGAGGGTCTAAATCAGTGTCTCAGTTTTTCTTCCAGTCTTTTAATTATCAAAAGTGGGTCTGCTGGTTGAAACTAACATCAGATAAAAAGGCCATAGGAATCTCATGAGGATAATAGAGCTGAGGCACCATGAGGGCTTATAAATAAATATTAGAACCACAGTAGTAGAGACATTATATTCAAGCTTTCACATGTATATGTGCCAGAAGAATATGAGTTTAGATATAGTTTATTGTTGATAAAATAAATAATGACTAGCAGATATTTGTTAATTTTTAGTATATATATCTAAAAATATTTCAGCTGCTTAGAGAATATAGAAAATCAGGATGCTACAGAGGTGGAAATGACATGATTATTCTCCCTATAGAAGCTGAAACTGCCAGGAACTCTAGTTTCCATTCTGCCCAGGAGCAAGGGCAGAGGCTAATGATTGGCTAGTTAAATCAGGCACTCCCGTCCCTGAATTTGTGTGTTTCTTAGTTTGGGATCTTCCAAGAGCAACCCTTGACACATGGTTTTGACTTATTTGTTTATTTGGGAAGTAAATTCCAGAAGCTCTGGCAAAGGAATTGGGAAAGTAAGAGAGGGGATGGAGAAAAGCCAAATAAATGGATGCAGATGAGAAGATTCAATTATAAACACCTGAGTCTCAATCTTCCTGACTACCATCTGAGGAATCTTCTAGAAAGCAATTTAGAAGTGCCTCAATGAGAAGCTGCACTATTTATGCACCAAATTCCATACATTGTTGGTTGAGATTTTTCCCAGTGCATGGGCTGAGTAAGTGCCAGGGAACAAAAAAATCCGAGGAGGCAAAGTAAAAAGGCATGAGAGGTAAGAGATGTGAGCTTGCCAGGAATTGTCCACTCTCATGGCAGGTCAGCTCAGAACTGGGCTAAAGGACTGGAGCAGGGTGGCATCAGCAGCAGCTTCTCTGAGCTATATGTGAAGGGAAGAAGATAGTAAGGGAATCTTCTGCAGTAATAAAGCCTGGTGGATGCACTCAGGGCCTTGGGTCAACATTGACATGTAGGGTAGAGTGCTACAAAGTCAGTGATACACTCTATGCTTATCTCATTTAAACCTCACAACAACTCCTTCATAGCAGGTGAGAGGAAAAAGCCTTAGGGAAGAACATTTAACTTGTTCAAGATCATACAACTATTGCAAAAGAAGATGTTTCATTTTAAAGAGTATATAAAAGTCAACACATGGTAACTGTTCTGAGTATCTAGAGATTAAAAATGTTGTAATAATAGCAACAATGATAGTTCTTTGTCTTTGCAGAGCACATCAATGTCAAGGTACTTTCTCAGACATCTTGTTTGTCTTGCTTCATTCATGGGGAGGAAGTTACTGAATTGATCACAGTCCTAGCTTGTTATCCTCAAGTTGTCTGAGTCTCTTCCCAGCTGCTGTCCTGCCTCCCTGGAGGCAGCAGAGAGAGAGGAGTGTACAAACAGTGCAGTTTAATTTCCTTCCAGGTGTGGCCTCTCCTATGCAATTCCCAAGAAATACTTCATGAGGTTAAAATATCTGTTGGCTGGGTTTGGAAAACCCCACTATTGTAAAGGTAAACACCAAACCTTAACATGTATACCAGCCTCTCTAGTGCAGGATGGAGTTGGCAAACATTTAATGTAACCACCTGCCATTCTCTGGAGAGAAGAAAAATTTAGAGGGAATGGAAGATCTGGAGAAATGGTCCTGTAGAGAATTAAGACTTTTAAAAAAGGTCTCTGATTGTTACAACTGGATATCTATGAGTTTCTCTTCAGGAAAGAAAATTAGATTTTACAAAATATTTACATAGTTATAGCTTGCTGATTTATATGTTTGGATTTTGTGTGCTTTCCCTCATTTTGGAAGGACTACTGATAGAAGTGAGTGGCATTACAGAGGAGATGCCAGAAATTCTCATTGTACATAGTTGTCCCATAACCTGCAGAAATGTGTAGTTCTACCCACAAAAGTGATGCAAGGCAGGAGGGTAGAATTGGTCACTTTGGAATCAGTTCTTTTTGTAATCCCAAAATGTCCTGAGGTACACACAGTTTTAAATGCACATGAAACCATCAAGTTAGTTAGGTCATCACTTTTGTATATTTAACCAGTTCTTAAGATAAAAATTAATGTGAGACACAATTTAATGTGAGGTCTACATTATTGCACTGACAGAGTCTAAAGCAAAGCAAAAATTCCTCTTGGGTTTCTTCCTGATATAAAAATCAATCTAAAAGGGGTGATAACAGAAGAGTAAAAGAAAGCTGCTATTGGAAATTGGTATCAATTGGTATGAAATAACCTATACGTAGCTTCTCATTAGGAATCTGTGTGTTTTACAAAACATCAGAACATAGTTGTGGGCTCCTTAAGGCTGTATCCTGATGAATTTTTAAACCGCATACTCAGGCTGAGCTGCACTGGTCTATTCTATGAGTTCACTCTCTTGGTTTTCTGTAGCTGCTTAATAAAATACACTGAACTCAGCAGCTAAACAATAACCATTTCATTTATTTGCTCCATTGTGCTGTGGCTGCCATGCTGAGGTTGGAGACTCCAGTTCTAGGGTGGCCTCAGTCACTAGCTGGCAGGTTGACATGGCTGTCACTGGAAGCTTGACAAGGCTCACTGCTGGGGTTTTGGTTCTCTTCTACGTGTACCTGTTCATGGGCTGAGGTTGGACTTCTCACTGCATAGTGAGATCTTACAAGATAGCAGAAGCAAAAGCAGAATCCACAAAACACACACACTATTGTTGCTGCCTCATTCTGTTGGTCACAGAGCTGGTGTAGATTCAGGGAGAGGTATACAAATCAGCATAAATACCTGGAGTATCATTTACCGGGGACCTGTAACATCTGACCAGCTCAGTGTATTATAACTTAGGACCACTTTAAGCACTTTCCTTTGGGAATTAGATTTGTGTGCAAAGATGTGAAGTTGAAGCCCTATCACAGGGACCTGGGATGTATATATGCCCATCCTTGTGAGCTGGTGAAGGGGGTGAGTCAGGGAGGGGTATGGGGTTGGACATTTATGAAATGTTGAGCTAGCACTATCCAAAAAACTGTTTTTAAAAATCCATAGCATTACCTGTTCACATCATAAAATTCCATGGACAGCATGATTCTTATTCACAGTTGAAGTTAATGGTTAGCATAAATTGTTTGAATAATCCTCCCATTGTTCTTTCAAAGTGGCAAGCAATGGAGATTTTAGGTCCTCCATTTTGTTGGAAGAGTTGTGGAAACTTGGGTAAAAAGTTTGGCATACGGTTACCATTCAACATGTACACAGATCCTGTCCTCTAACTGAAGAATAAATGTAACCCAGGAATGGATAGAAATCTCTTTTATTAAAATTCAGACTTTAGTATTACTGAATATACCTCCATCAAACATAGTTCTCCTTGCCAGTGTTATTAAAATTTGGTAGTTTGTTACTTAACTCTCTAGAAATGTATCACAGTTAAAGTCTCTACCCTTGCTAATTGGACTTTTAAAGCAGATTTGGAAGTGCATACCCTAAAGCAGTATACATATTGATCAAAGTTTCAGGACCTACAAATTTCACAATCATTCCCAAAATTAAGATTTCCCTAGGGACTGCCCAACTTCTTGGAAGGGACATTTCCTAATTCATGATAGCTTGTTAGTGAGGGCATCAAGGAAAATTGCTAAGCATGTGTCACTTTAGTCATGACAAAATTAAGGTAGTCAACTATTCAGCATTCTCTATCTGCCCCACACTATATAATAAAATTTTACCATCATCATTCCCATTTTTTTCAAAAGAAAAAATGGAAATATAAAATAACTAATTATGAAAATTAGCAGAGCCCAGATTCAAACCTGTGCAGCTTTATTTTCAGGTCTGAGTACTTGCCTGCTGTCAGACCACCTGCAAACAGCACAGCATTCTAGACGGCTGGTCTTCAGTTGTGGTCTATGGACAAGGACTTGTGTAAAGGCAGGATTGTGATCTCGTTTTGAATCTACTGGATCAGAAACTTGGTAGAGATTGGGGGTAGGGGAAGCAGAAAAGTAGGGCACTGTCTGTGATGTGTTTTCTCCCTCTTGGTGATTATGATGCAGGTTCAAGTGTGAGGCTCACCTGTTTTGACTTTTACTTCAACAAAAATGCTGTAAATCACAAAGTTTGCTGATTAATGCTATAAAGCCATGGGCTTTTCAAGGCATTTACTACTCAGCAGAGATCAATGTTCTTCAGAGAAGTGATCCATACCCAGGGAACATTCCAGCTATACCTTGACTTAATGATCAAGTCTTTCGCATTTGACTTGGAATCTAAATTTGCTCTTTATCTCGACTCTCTAGTTGGTTCTATGCTTCAGTTTTCTCATATTAAAGTATAGATAATGATGCTCACTTTCTTTCCTCACAGAAATAGTTTAAGAATTAATGGGCTGTATGAAACTCTTTCAGTTCCTGGAAGAAGGGCAATATATAAACACTGTATTAATATTTTAAGCAGGTTAACTTTTTCTATGTGAGTAAGTCTTTTGGCAATTAAACATGTTACCTTTATCCAAAAGAATTTTTGGATTTTTAAAAATTGTCTTCTTTAAAGACATCAACCAGATTTCTTTCTTTATAAGAGGTGAAGTTTTAAAGGCTGCTGGTTTTACCAGTGATAGGAGTCAGTGCAAGGTTAGAGATCTAATAATGCCAAGTTTCAGCTCTCCATGTTACCTGTAGGTGTACAGATTAGGGTTGCCTCTTCCTGTTTCTTGGCTTCAGTTTATTAAATTGTGAAGGGTAACAATATAACATGGAGTTAAACATTGCAGACCCTGGCCATTCACCAGCTGTGTGACCTCAGGTTAATTAAGTACCCCCTCTGACCTTTCATCTCCTCATATATAATGAAGGTAGTGATTGGATTAAATAAGGTAATAAATCTAAAGTGCTTAGCTCAGTGCCTGGCTTTAAATGCTGGGTATTGTAATTATTAAAAATTCAGGTCTAGCATAGATGACTCCAAAGAGGCCTTGCTGCTTTGGAATTTTAGGACACCTTCTGGAATTTTGTCCCAGAATTTTCAGTTGCTGTCTTTCTTAAGAATTCAACATTCATCCTTATTCATTATTGAGCACCTACTATGTGCCAGAACAATTCACAGCACTAGGGCTATACTGAACATAAGAAAAACTCCTTGCCCTTCTGCAGTTTATGTGTTAGGGGAGCTTATCTATCTTGAACTGTTCTAGGTACATGGAAGTGCTCGATATATCTGGGTTCCATTGAATGAAATTCCTCCTTTTTTGGACTGAAAAATCTTCAACACCAACAGGAAGCTATTTTTCTTAGTCTTCACCTGTTCGAAGGAATAAATTTGTCCCTTTGATGAGTGTCTTGCAACTTTATTTCTATGAGGTAATAGCTCACCTCTCAGTGAATGTGTAGAGAGCTATAGGAAGGAGGTAGGTGTCTCAACTTCATCTTGTCTGGACTGGGGGGACACATAACAAATCAGGGTGGGTTGGGAAGGAGGACATGTCAGCTCGATTAACAGGAAGCAAAAGACATTTTGAAATCCATCTGTTTAGCTGTCGATCCCTGTTTGCTGCTTAAGAAGAAAGGGGTTTTGAAATTTGGCTTCCTGTCTGTATAGAGGTATTAATCTATCTAGAGGCCTGGGGAAATCTGAAATGATGCAGTTCACTCCTGTTGGGATGATGGTATTATAAAACTTTTTTTGAATTCACACAGAAAATCTTCCTTCTGAGGCTTTGTCTCCACAGCACAGAACCAACCAACTGTGCCAGGTTTCAGCTGATATAAACATCTTAGGCAGGAAGCAGTGTACTTCTTTCATTTCTTACAACGTAAATTAAACATCACAGCAGACATCAGCTGGAAAAGGTTACAGGAACTGAAGGTACTTCCAACAATTTTAATGCAGTCTGGCTGATGAGTTCTGAGGGGCAGTGAGATCACCAGCAGGTATGGAGCCTGGGGTGGTTACCAGCTGGCCCCACAGGCAGGCTAGGGCTTGGAGAGCCATCTCTGGCTCTGATTCCTGTAGCACATCCAGCCCACTTAAGTCTGGAGAGAGGACCTAGAGCCTTATCAACTCACAGCAGCACCGAGCTGTGGGCAGAACAAGCTGGGAAGTGTCAGGCCCAGAGACCAGGCTGGGCCAGGGAGGGTAGTGGCCAGATCAGTGGTCAGATCAGTGGCCAGACTTAGCAAAGGTTGTGCTAGGATGTTTGTCCTTGGGGAAGGGTTGTGCAGCTATAATGAGGCCTGCTGTCAAAATAAGCTCAAGCCCAGATTGTTGGGCCACACTGGAGACCAGTTTTTGTCCAAAGAAACATCAGGCCATGGCAGATGTATTAGTTTCCTAGCATAGTCATAACAAATTTCCACAACCTTGATGGCTTATAGTAGATATTTAATCTCTCACAGTTCTGGAAGGTAGACGTCTGAGATGAAGGCAGGGCTGCTTCCTTTGAGTTTGAGGGAGAATCTGTTGCACATCTCTCTCCTCACTTCTGGTGGCTGAAGCAATCCTTAGTGTTCCTTGGCTTGTGGATGCATCACTCCAACATTTGCCACTGCCACTACCACATCACCTTCTCCTCTTTGGATTTGTACCTGTCCTTGGATTTAGGGTCCACACAAAATTCAGGATGGTTTCACCTGGAGAATCTTAATTATATCCACAAAGACCCTTTTACCAAATAAGGTCAGCTGTACAGGCTTTGGGCTTGGTTAAGACTTGATCACATCTTTTTTAGAGCCATTATTAACCCATTACAGTAGATATAAAGTCAGAAAACTTGGATTTTAATCACAACTAGTAATATGGTAATAGCTAGCTACACTGTTAAGTTTTTACCATTTGTCAGGTACTCAGTCATGAATAACAAATATTTATTGAACATCTACTATATGCCAAGTACTAGTCTAGATTCTGGGACCTTAGTGATAAACAAAAATGGCAGAAATCTCTGTTCTCATGGAGTCTACATTCTAGTGGGGGCACTGGAGGTAGACAGAAAATAGACAGAAGGACATGATATGTGGGGTGCTGAGTACTACAGAGAATGTGAGTTAGGAGAAGTGAATAGGAAGTGTTGGGGTGCAAGAAGGGCTGCAGTTTTAAATAGGATGGTCTGGGAAAGCCTTATTAAAAGCTGCTGTTGCAGCAAAGATTTTTAAATAGGGCAGGGATGAGCCTGGTAGACACCTGGAGAAACAGGTAGAGGACAGAGCAAGGACAAGAGATCTGAGGCTAGAGGATGAGTAAAGAGGCCAGCAAGGCAGAAGGGAAGTGAACAAAAGGGAAGCAGCTGAGGTCAGAGAGATAGCAGAGGCCAAATCACATACATACTGGCTGTCCATTGTAAGGACTTTGGCAGCTGCTCAGAGTGGAATGTGGAGCCACTGGGGATTTTGAGAAGAGGTGTAATGTGATTGCAGGATAGCTTCTGCATCTATAATGAAAACAGGCTCATGGGAGGCAAGGACAGAGCAAGGAGACTAGTGGCACTATTGTGCTACTGTAGGTCTGTATACTCAGCCTCCAGGATGCTAGGCTCATACCTGAAAGAAGTGATGAGGTTCTGCATGTATTCCAGAGCTGGAACTACTAGAATATGTTGACCTGAGGTATGAAAAAGGAGTCAAGGATACTGCCAAGACATGGTCCTGAAAACTGGAGGCATTTAGTTAGATGGGCTAGTGCTAATTACTGTACATACATTAGATAACCCACTGCTCAGCCCTGTAAGGTTTGTAACATTATTGTACCTGTTTAATAAATAAGTAATCTGAGTTTTTCAAAATTTAACTAAGATCATATAACTAGTAAGTGTCTCAAATGAGATTTAGACCCAGGTCTAACTCAAAAACCCCAAAATCCCAATTTTTGAATCTGTATAAAGTATTTTATTATCTATAGATTGTAACTGTTACTTGAGAACTAATGTAAAAATCATTTATAAACTACAATGTACTGTACAATTATGTATGGTATCTGTTGTTGTATAATAAAATACTCCAAACTTTGTGATGTGAATTAACAATGATGCTTCTTGTTGCATTTTTTCCTGTTTTTTTATGATTTGTTTCTAAACTTATAAAAAGATCCCCAGGTAACAATGTTATCGAAAAAGTTAAAGCTATTGGGAAATATAACAGGAAAACAATTACCCATCATCCCACTACAAAGCTAAAGTCAGTGAAAGTTTTCTGGTGCATAAGGGCTTTTGGTTTAGAAATTCCACAGACCTGGGTTTAAATTTTCTCATAGCTGGATAACCTTGGACAAGTTATTTTTAACTTTTCTGTGCCTCAATTTCCAATATTTAAATAGTGATAATTATGAAATTGTCCTATAATGTGGCCTGGAGGCTGGAAAAGAGCAAGTTCTCAATGCATGTTAGTTTGTAAAATCACTATTAAACAAATATTTTTTTTTTTACAAAAATGTTGTCATTTACAAGAAAGCATGCACATTTTATATCTACTTTATTCACATTATTTCATCTTGAAAAATTTTGTGTATGGCTCCAGAAACAAAACCTGTATCACTGTCTTTATTAGATGCATACCATTCTATTGCACATGAAATACATTTTGTTTATCTGCTTCTAATTATTGGATATTTAGCTTTTCGAAAATTAATTTTCACTTATTGTATATCACACTGCCACAATCAATTTAAATGCTTGCTTAATTACTTTCTGTTTGGCACATTTGGTCAAAACACAAATAAATATTGACAGCTTTATAGGTGTGGATTTACTAGGTCAAGACTGTCCTATTTAATTTTTCTTTTGCTTTACTATTTTTAAAATTTTTGTTGTTGTTCAAGTACAGTTTTTTGCCTTTCCCTGCATAACACCCTCCCACCCCAGCCATCTGCACCTCCCTCCCCTGATTCTGCCCCACCTTTGTTTTGTGCATGTGTCCTTTATAGTTGTTCCTGAAAACCTTTCACTCCTTTTCCCCAATTATTTCCTCCCATCTCCCCTCTAATTACTGTCTGTTTGTTCTTAATGTCAATATCTCTAGTTATATATTGCTTGCTTTTTGGTTTTGTTATTTAGATTCCACTTCAAGATGAAATCATATGGTATTTGTCTTTCACCACCCAGCTTATTTTGCTTAGCATACTGCTCTCCAGGTCCATCCATGCTCTTGCAGATGGTAGGCACTCCTTCTTTCTTTCTGCTGCATGTATTCCATTGTATAAATGTACCATAGTTTTTTGATCCATTCATTTACTGATGGGCACTTAGATTGCTTCTAGAATTTGACTATTGTAAATTGTGCTGCTGTGAACATTGGGGTGCATAGGTTTTTTTGGATTGGTGTTTCAGTGTTCATAGAGTATAATCCTAACAGTGGAATTGCTGGGTCAAAAGGCAGTTCCATTTTTAGTTTTCTGAGGAAATTCCATATTGTTTTCCATAGTGGCTGTACTAGTCTGAAATCACACCAAGAGTGCACTAGGGTTCCCTTATCTCTACAACCTCTCCAAAACTTGTTTGTTGCTTTGTTTATAATGGCCATTCTGACTAGTGTGAAGTGGTATCTCATTGAGGTTTTAATTTGCATCTCTCTAATGGCTAGCTATGCTGAGCATCTTTTCATATGTCTCTGTACCCTCTGTATGTTCTCCTTGCAGAAGTGTCTGCCCAAGTCCTTTGCCCATTTTTTTAACTGGGTTCTTTGTCTTCCTAGAGTGGAGTCATGTGAACTCTTTATATATTTTGGTGATCAAATACTTGTCCTAGGTATAATTGGCAAATATGTCATCCCATACACATAGTTCTTTTTTCATTTTAATGCTGTGACCTGTTGCCATGCATGAACTTTTTATTTTGATGAGATCCCACTTGTTTATTGTTTCCTTTATGTCCCTTGCTCTAGAGGGCATATCAGTGAAAATAATGCTGTGTGAAATATCTGAGGTTTTCCTGCCAATGTTCTCCTGAAGGACTTTCATGGTGTCAAGAATTATATTAAAGTCTTTTGTCCACTTTGAATTTATTTCTGTGTATGATGTAAGTTGGTGCTCAAGTTTCATTTTTTTGCACATAGTTGTCCAGCTTTCCAAACACCATTTGTTGAAAAGGCTATTTTTACTCCATTGTATGCTGCTGCCCCATTTGACAAATAATAATTGACCATAGACACTTGGTTTCTTTCTGGGCTCTCTATTCTGTTACATTGGTCCTTGTGCCTGTTTTTATGCCAGCACCAGGCTGTTTTGATTACAGTGGCCTTGTAATACAGTTTGATATCAGGTATTGTGGTATCCATCCTACTTTGTTCTTCTTTCTCAAAATTGCTGCAGCTATTTGGGGTCATTTATGGTTTCATATAAATTTTTGAAATGTTTGTTTGATATCTGCAAAAAAATGCCATTTTTTCCTTTAATAGGTGTTGCATTAAATTCATAAATGGCTTTGGGTAGTATGGACATTTTGATGATTAATCATTATGATCCATGGACACTGTAAATGCTTCCATTTATTTGTGTTTTCCTTAATTTCTTTCTTCAGTGTTGTGTAGTTTTCTGCATACAGGTCTTTTACCTCATTGGTTAGGTTTATTCTTAGATACTTTATTTTTCTTATCATTGTATTAAATAAGATTCTTTTCCTGATTTCTGTCTCTGATGTTTCATTGTTGGTGTACACAATTGCCTTTGATTCCAGAATATTGATTTGTATCCCACTGTTTTGCCAAATTCATTTATCAAGTTGAGTAGATTTACGGTGGAGTCAATAGGATTTTCTCTGTACAATATCATATCATCTGCAGTTTTACTTCCTCCTTCCCAATTTGGATGCCATTTCTTTCTTTTCTTTTTTTTTTTGTCTGATTGCTGTGGCTAGGTGTTCCAATACTATGCTGAATAGAAGTGGTGAAAATGGACAATCTTCTCTTGTTCCTCATCTTATTGGAAAAGCTTTTAGTTTTTGACCATTGAGTATGATGTTTGCTATAGGTTTCCTGTATATAGCCTTTATTATTTGAGAAATGCTCTGTCCATTCCCACTTTGCTGAGTGTTTTTATCATAAATAGGTGCTGTACCTTATCAAAAGCTTTTTCCACATCTACTGGCATGATCATGTGATTTTTGTCTTTGCTTTTGATTATTTGATATATTATGTTTATTGATTTATGAATATTGTACCATTCTTGCATCCCTATGATAAATCCCACTTGATCATGGTATACGATCTTTTTAATGTATTGCTGGACACAGTTTGTCAATGTTTGGTTGAGGATTTTAGTGTCTATGTTCATCAGTGATATTGCCCGGAAGTTTTCTTTTTTTGTGTGTTGGGAGTTTTTTGATTACTGCTTCAATTTCATCAGCTGTTATTGGTCTTTTTAGGCTTTCTTATTCTTCATTCAGTTTTGGAATATTATATTTTTCTAGAAATTTGTCCATTTCATGTAGGTTTTCAAATTTCTTAGCATACAGTTCTTCATAGTAATTTTTTACAATCCTTTGTATTTCTGTGGTATCAGTTGTAATATCTCCTTTTTCTCTTCTGATTGTGTGTATTTGGGTCCTCTCTTTTTTTCTCTTGATGAGTCTGCTTAAAGGCTTGTCAATTTTCTTTATCTTTCCCAAAAACCAGCACCTGGGTTTATTGATCCTTAGTATTGTGTTTTAGTCTCTATGTCATTTAATTCTTCTCTCATCTTGGTTATTTCCTTCCTTGTACTTGCTCTGGGCTGTCTTTGTTGCTGTTCCTCCAGTTCTGGCAGGTGTAGGGTTAGGTTGTTTATTTGAAATGTTTCTATTTTTTTTAGGTATGCTGAATTCCTATGAACTTCCCTCCCACGGATGTCTCTGCTGTGTTCCATAATTTTTGGTTTGTTGTGAGTTCATTTCAATTTGTTTCTAGAAACTGTTTGATTTCTTCTTTGATCTGATTCTTGACCCATTTATAGTTTAATAGAATGATATTCAATTTCCATGAGTTTGAGTGTTTTTGAGATTTTTCCTTGAGGTTTGTTTCTAGTTTCAGTTCCTTGTGGTAGGAGAAGATGCTTGATATGATTTCAATTTTCTTGAATTTATTGAGGCTTGTTTTGTGTCCTGTCATGTGTTCTATCTTTGAAAATGTTCCATGTGCATTTGAAAAGAATGTGTATTTTGCCTCTTTGGGATGAAAGGTTCTATATATATCAGTTAATTTCAATTGATCTGGGACATTGTTATATGCTGCAATATCTTTGTTGACATTTTGTTTGGAAGATCTTTGCATTTTTGACAGTGGGCTGTTGAAATCCCCTACTATAATAGTGTTTCTGTCAGTATCTTTCTTGAAGTCCTCCCGGATTTTCTTTATGTACTTGGGTGCTCCTATGTTGGGTACCTATATATTTACAATGTTTATGTCTTCTTGGTGGATTCTTCCCTTGAGTATTATGAAGTGACCTTCTGAGTCTCTCCTTATGGCCCTTTTTTGGAAGTCTATTTTGTCTGATATGAGTATTGCTACCCCGCCTTTTTTTTCTGTCCATTTGCTTGGAAAATTTGTTTCCAGCCCTTCACTTTCAGCCTGTTCAGGTCTTTTATCCTTAGGTGGGTCTCTTGTAGGCAGCATATGTGTGGGTCATGATTTCTTATCCATTCAGCTATTCTATGACTTTTCATTGGAGCATTTAATCCATTTACACTTAAGGTTATTATTGATAGGCACTTGTTCATTGCCATTTTCTTGTACTTTTGTTCCTGTCTCTCTCACTTTTTTTTTTGTTTGTTTTCTTAAAGCAGACCCTTTTACATCTCTTGCAGAGCTGGGTTGGAGAAGGTGTATTCTTTGAGGCTTTTTTTTTGGTCTGGGAAGCCCCTTATTTGGCCTTCCATTAATTGAGAGCCTTGCATGATAGAATAGTCTTGGTTGCAGGCCTTTGTTTTTCATTGCTTGGACTATTTCTTTCCAGTTCCTTCTGGCTCACAGTATATCCATTGAGAAGTCAGCTGCTAGTCCTATTGGTGCTCCCTTGTATGTTACTTTCTGTTTTTCCCTTGCTGCCTTTAAGATTCTCTTTTTGTCTTACAATTTTGCCATTTTAATTATGATGTGACTTGAAGTGGGCCTTTTGGGTTCCACTTGATTGCAGCTCTCTGTGTTTCCTGGATTTGTGTGACTTTTTCTCATCAAATTAGGGAAGTTTTCCGTCATTATTTTTTCAAGGAGGTAGTCTATTCCTTGCTCTTTCTCTTCTCCTCCTGGTATCCTTATTATACAAATATTATTACATTTCATCTTGTCCTGCAGTTCCCTTAACCCCTCTTCATTCTTTTTGAGTCCCTTTTCCTTTTCTTGCTCCTTCTAGGTGTTTTTTTTCTACCTTGTCCTCCAGCTCGTTGATTCAATCCTCTGCTTCACCTAACCTGCTTGTCATTCCTTCCAGTGTGTTTTTATTTCTGAAATTTTATTGTTCATTTCTTCCTGTTTTTTTTTATTATAGTTTCTATTTCCTTTTCCATACTGTTGTAGTTATCACTCATTTCCTTGTAGTTGTCTGTGAGTTCCTTGAGCATCTTTATAACCATTATTTTGTATTCTATTTTGAATGTGGCTGATAGTTTGCTTACTTCCATTTCATATAACTCTTCTAATGGGGAGTCTTCCATTCCTTTTGATTGCGTGTTCTTTTATTGTCTCCCCATTTTAGGTGACTCTTATTGTTTGTTTCTGTGGTTCTTGATGTTTCACTTTGATAGTTGTAAACTTCTATGTTAGGCATTCTACAGGGTTCAGTGGTGTGTTCTCTTTGATCTCCTTGTTTGAATGCTCTAAATATGCCCTTTCTTCTATTTGTGTGGGTTCTGTAGTTGTATTTGTGTTTTTACCTTTTGACGGTTCCTTTGTTCATGGTTTCTCTCCTCCAGTTGGTATACTGACGTTCACAGCTCCTACCTATCATTGTATGTGATCAGTGGCAGTTGGTAGGCAAAATGGATTAAGACAGGGGTATACTATTCAATAGGGTTAAAGTACCAGCAAGTAGAGAAGAGATAGGAGATTCTTTGGAAAATGTAGCATTTACTGTGATATTTAACCCAACTAGCCACTTTTTATAACATGTGAAAGAGAGATAAGACTTTTGTTAGAGGGGAGGAGGATTGTGAGCTGAATCCAGAAAACAAAGCATGTGTATATGGTCAGATGATGAGATATAGTGAGAGTAAAGGATAGAAAGTAGGCATAGTGTGTGAGAGAATAGAATTAACCACAATAAAACCACTCAGGAATCAAATGAAGTGGGTTAAGATCAAGGAGTGTTGCTATGTAGTATTTATAATTATATGGAATTACAATTATTTACAATAGTATTGGAACTACAATAATATGACAAGAAACATATGATTTGGATGACCAGGCTAGAAAGTACATGATCAAGAGTAGTATGTTACTGGAACACGAATGAAGTGAAAGAAGGAAAGTTGAAATAGAATAAAGAGAGAGTGAGAAAAACCATTTAAACAATGCGATTAACCAGAGAAATAAAACAGAAAACTAAACATAAAGAAGAGGAAAGAGTACTAATAAAATAAAAGTAGTAAAAATAATGAAAAATAATAATAGAAGTGAACAATAAAATGCCAGTTCTCTGGGATAGCAAAATGACATTTTTCTCAGCTCCTCAATTTTGGGGGTTAGCCTTGTGCTCCCCCTTTGGATCTGTCTCTGGACCGTTCATGACTCCTCTTATCTCACTTGGGGGAAGAAAAAAAGGAAAAAAAATGAGAGAGGAAAGAAAAAAAACAAGCCTCTTGCTGACTTTAATACTGTTTAGTGAGTTCTGCTGGTCTTCCTGGATACCACAGAAGAAGGGGTCTGAGTTTCACTTTTCTCCATTCCTATGGTTTTGCAAAGATGGAGGCCAAGTCTGGCCTGCAATAATCACAGTTTCCCAGCGTCCAGCCCAGGTCTTCCATGAGCTGTTAGAACCCCACTGTCCATCTGTGCCAGGCCTGCGCCTTTAATTCACCAGTTGCACCGAGGTCTGTGTGGTGCATTTCCTCCTTGCTCTTTTCAAACCCACTGTGGCTGGAGCCTACTGCCAGGCAAGCAGTGTCAGTTAGCCTTCTAGGTGTGTGGCATCACTCAGTGTCTAGGCGAGCAGCACCAGTCAAGTGCTGGCATGCGGCTCAAATCAGCCACTTAGTCTCTGGGCTAGCAGCGTGAATCAAGCTCAGGCACGTGGTTCACATCAACCACTCAGTCTCTAAGTGAGCGGCACAAGTTAAGCTTGGGTACACAGCTCAAATCACCCTTGGGGTGAGCCAGCTGCTGGGAGAGATTTACTTATAAAGCACCTGCATGCCATTCTTAACAAGTGCACAGCTTTTCACACAGCCCAACTTTCTAACCAGTCTGAAGACTATCTGGGTCAGGGTCTGACACAGCCCAACTCTTCTCCCTTCTCCAGGTGTTGCCCAGCTCCCCAATTTCTCTGGTAATGACCTAGCTGGCACCCATAGTCCCAGCAGTTGTATACCGCATCTGTGTGTCTCCCATTTTGCCTCTATTCCCCCCTGTGATATCCAGCATCCAGGTCCCTCCTGGTGCTAGGCTATCCTCCCTGCTCTTGTAGGGGAGGGAGCTAGTCCCTATTTAAGTTTTTTAAAATTTATATTTCATTATGAAAAGTTGCAATCTAACATAGAATTAGAAAGAATCATATAAAGAACACAAATATATGTCTAGCACACATATTTAGCCTTTTAACATTTTGCCATATGTGTTTGATCTATGTATTTTCAAGTATTTGAAAATAAAACACATTTATTATGACATTTTGCCCTAATACTATAGTGTGTCTCATAAAAATGATGACATTTTCCAATACAACCATCATACCATTATCATACATAAAATTAAGTATAATTTCCTAACATCATCAAATATACTGTTTATTTTAAAAAAATTTAATAGTCTAAAATGCCTTTTATATCTTTTATAGTATCTTTTTTCAAATAAGAACTCAATCAAGAACCTGAATGACCTTTGGTTGTTCCAGTATCTTAAGGTATTTTAATCCAAATTATTCCCTATCATCTTTGATTTTCCTCTTTGACATTGACTTATTGAAGGGCCCAGACTGGTTGAGCTTTCTCCCTCCTGACTATTAAACACCTCTGCTTGAAAGAAAATTCTCGGATGTGAAATTGTTGGACCAAAAGACCATCCTGGTTGTAGGTGTGAGTTCTTGGTGTGAGCACTTGATAGTCTGCTATACCAAAGCTGTTCCAAAGTCAGACCCTGCTAGGTACACATAGGGCCTTAATTGTAAAGGTTGTCTTTGGCAGGCCACTGGGGATGCCCCTCTCTTCCAGCAGGGATTCAAGGGTCTGTTATTCAGTACCAAGTTTCCTAAGGGTAAGGGGACTACTTTAAATTAGTACCAGAAATGACACTCTTGTTTAATGGAAAAGGCCTGAAGTTGAACACGAGAAAAGATGATTTGAGGGATTTCATTCTATTCCATCTTCAGAGGGCAGGTGAGTTTCTCCTGGAAACATTTCCATTCTGCTGGTGGAAAGGCTGAGAGCAGATCTTAACAGTCACAGATTTGTGTGAAATCCTGTTTCTGCTTGTTACTAGGGTAACCTGTTACCTTGGAAAAGCCACTTATGATTCTGTTCTATTTGGCATTCTGATACATGCAAGGAACTGTGTTCTTTCTGATGGGCCTACCTGTCTTACATGCTGCTGAGCTGCAAAGATACTGCCACAGGGCAATGGGCAGGTCTTTTAACCTCCAAGACAGGGCTTCTACAGACATGTATAAACATAAGGATCACCTAGGAGGCAGGCAGGGCTTGCAACTACCAGAGATTCCTCTGAGACTCTGATTCAGTAGCTGAGGCTTGAGAATCTACTTTTCAATAGGCATCCTAAGAGATATTGATAAAAACATCTTTTAGGATTGTTCAGGGACCATATTTAAATGAACTTTATGCCAGACCCTCAATTTACTTGTCAGGAATAGATAACACTTTATAGCAATTACTGTGTTCCTTAGACACCCTTCTAACTACTTTATATACATTAACTCAATTGTCACAGCCACTCTGAATGAGGTACAAGGTATTATTTGTATCTGTCTCTGTAATTTACAGATGAGAAAACTGAGATGTAGAGAGGTTAAGTCACTTGTCCAAGGTTCACAATGCTGTAGGTAACAGAGCCAAGATACTATAATACATATCTTAAATTGATTTGAAATTCATAAATTCTTAGGGTAAGAGGTTACTTTTATTTGGTGGTGTGTAAGAAATACTTCCCATTATGGTCAAAGTGGTATGTATAAAAATTATTTGTCATTCTATAGAAACTGAGCTAGACTATGTAGAGAGTGGATAAATGCTTGGAAAATAGAGAATACTCAATGTATGCTTCTTGAGTGAATGCATATATATGTTTTTATGTTTTCCACTATACTGTAACTATTAGTTCTTGAGCACTTCCACTGATGACACATTTCTATATGTCCTCTCCAGCTTTTTCTTCCTGTCCAGACCTGCTATGCCCACACAATATCAACAGCTGGATGTCCAGTTGTTCAATCATGACAACCAAGGGACCTTGCTGCCTTTGTTTTCTCCTATCTGTGCTGATAGGGTATGGGTAAAACTTTGATTGGAGCTCTTCAGTGCAGAACTCTGGTATTGGTCGAGTCACTGGTCATTGTGAGGCAAGAACCTGGCCCCTAGTTACTTAAGGCTTCTAATTTGTTCACATAAAATATGCTGTTTAATAGTATAGGCTTGGGTTCAAATTTCAGGTCTGACATTAGGGAAATGTATTATATACTTTTTTTTTGCCTTTCCTTCTTTCCTTCCTTCCTCCTTCCCTCCGTCCCTTCCTTCCTATTTATTTATTATTAGTCAGTTAAAGTTGTTCCATCTTTTTCCCCATGTTCACTTCTACCATGTCCCCCCATAGCCACAGTTAATCCCCCCATTGTTCATGCCCATGAGTCCTCTATTCATGTTTCTTTGCTTGCCCCTTCCCCTTCTTTCCCCAGTTATCACCCTCCCACCTCCCCTCTGGTCACTGTCAGTTTGTTCTTTATTTCCAAATCTCTGGTTCTATGTTGCTAATTTGTTTGTTTTGTTGATTAGGTTCCACTTACAGGTGAGATCATATGGTATTTGTCTTTCACCAACTGGCTTATTTCACTTAGCATAATACTCTCCAGTTCCATATATCTGTCATGAAGGATAGGACCTTGTTCTTTCTTTCTGCTGCATAATATTCCATTGTATAAATGTACCACAGTTTTTGGATCCATTCATTTATTGATGGGCACTTAGGCTGTTTCCAACACTTGGCTAATGTGAATTCTGCTTCTATGAATATTGGGGTGCATAGGTTCTTTTGAATTGGTGTCTCAGGATGCTTAGGGTATAATTCCAACAGTGGAATTGCTGGATCAAAAGGCAGTTCCATTTTGTTTTCTGAGGAAATTCCATACTGTTTTTCATATTGGCTACCCCAATCTTCATTCCTACCAAGAGTGTTCTAGGGTTCCCTTTTCTCCACAGCTTCACCAGTTCTTATTTGTTGACTTGGTTATGATGGTCATTCTGACCAGTGTGAAGTGGTATCTCATTGTGGTTTTAATTTGCTTCTCTCTGATGGGTAGTGATGCTGAGCATCCTTTGATGTCTCTGGGCCCTCTGTATGTCCTCCTTGGAGAATTGTCTATTCCAGACCTTTGCCCACTTTTTAATTGGGTTGTTTTTCTTCCTGGCGTGGAGTCATGTGAATTCTTTATATATTTTGGAGATCAAACCATTGTGTAGCATATCATTGGCAAATATGTTTTCCCATATGGTTGGTTCCCTTCCCATTTTGTTGATGTTTTCTTTAGCCATGCAGAAGTTTTGTAGTTTAATGTACTTCTATTTGTTTATTCTATCTTTTCTTATTCACTTGCCCTAGGGATGTATAGGTGAAAATATTGCTGCATGGGATATCTGAAATCTTCCTGCTCATTTTTTCCTCTAGGACTTTTATGGTGTTACATCTTTTATCCATGTTGAGTTTATTTTGCTGTATGGTGTAAATTGGTGGTCTAGTTTCATTTCTTTCCATAGTTGTTCAGATCGCCTAACAAAATTTATTGAAGAGGCTATTTTTACTCCATTTTGTCTTCCTGCCCTCTTTGTCAAATATTAACTGACAGCATTGACATAGGTTTATTTCTGGCCTCTCTCTTCTGTTCCATTGGTCTATGTATCTGTTCTTATGCCAGTACCAGACTCTTTTGATTACAGTGGCCTCATAGTATAGCTTGATATCAGGGTCTGTGATCCCTCTTACATTTTTCTTCTTTCTTGAAACTTCTGAGGTTATTTGGTGTCATTTATGGCTCCATACAAACTTTTGAAATATTTGTTCTATATCTGTGAAATATGTCATTGGTATTTTGATAGGGATTGTGTTGAACCTATAAATTGCTCTGGGTAGTATGGATATTTTAATGGTGTTAATTCTTCCAATCCATGAACAAGGTATATGTTTCCATTTATTTGTGCCTTCCTTAATTTCTTTCTTCATTGTTGTGTAGTTTTCTGAGTAGAGGTCTTTTACCTCATTTGTTAAGTTTATTACCAAGTATTTCATATTTCTGTTGATATAGTAAATGGGATTTCCCCCCTAATTTCTGTTTCTGTTATTTCATTGTTGGTGTACAAAAATGCCATCAATTTCCATGTTGATTTGTATCCTGCCGTTTTGACAAATTCATCTATTAGGTGGAGTAGTTTTTGGGTGGGGTTTATAGGGTTTTCTATGTATACTATCATGTCATCAGCAAACAGTGACAGTTACTTCCTCCTTTCCAATTTGTATGCCTTTTATTTCTTTTTCTTGTCTGATTTCTGTGGCCAGGATTTCCAAAACTATCTTGAATAGAGTGGTGAAAGTGGATACCTTTGTCTTACGCCTGATCTTGGAGGGAAATCTTTTAGTTTTTCCCACTGAGTATGATGTTGGCTGTAGGTTTCTCATGTATGGCTTTTATTATGTTGAGGTATGCTCCCTATATTCCCACTTTGCTGATTGTTTTTATTACATATCGGTACTGTACCCTACCAAATGCTTTTTCAGCATCTATTGATATGATCATGTGGTTTTTGTCTTCCGTATTGTTTATGTGGTGTATTACATTTATTGACTTGTGAATATTGTACCATCCTTGCATCCCTGGGATGAATCCCAACTGATCATGTTGTATGTATGATCTTTTTAATGTATTGCTAGACCTGATTTGCCAATATTTTGTTGAGGATTTAGCATCTATGTTTATCAGTAATATTGCCACTAGTTTTCTTTGTTTATTGTTTATTTTTAATCTGGTTTTGGAATTAGGATAATACTGGTCTCATAAAAAAGTTTGGGGGTATTCCATCTGCTTGGATTTTTTTTGCAATAGTTTGACAAGAATTTGGGTTAGCTCTTCTCTAAATATTTGCTAAATTTCCTCTGTTAATCTGTCCAGCCTAGGACATTTGTGTACCAGAGTATTTTATTACTGCTTCAATTTCACTAGCTGATATCTTTCTATTCAGACTTTTTGCTTCTTCTTGAGTCAGTTTTGGAGGATTATATGTTTCTAGAAATTTGTCCATTCTCCCAGGCTTTCATTTCTTGGTATTTTGTTGTTCACAGTAATTTCTTACAATCTTCTGCATTTCTGTTGTAACAGTTGCAATCTCTCCTCTTTCATTTCTGATTTTATTTATTTTGGTCACTTCTCTTTTTTCTCTTGATGAGTCTGATTAAAGACTTGTCGATTTTGTTATCTTTTCAAAGATCTAGATCATGGATCTATTGATCCTTTAGAATGTTATTTAGTCTCCATGTCATTTCATTCTGCTCTGATCTTGATTATTTCCTTCCTTCTACTCACTCTGGGCTTTTTTTGTTGTTGTTCCTCTAATGTTTGTAGATTTAGGGTTAAGTCATTTATCTAAAATTTTTCTATCTTTCTTAGTTATCCCTGTATTGCTATGAACTTCCCTTTTAGGATGTCCTTCTCTGTATCCCACACATTTTTTGTTGTTGTGGGTTCATTTTCATTTGTTATAAACCACTTTTTGATTTCTTCCTTGATCTCGTTGTTTACCCATTCATTGTTCAATAACATGTTATTCAGTCTGCATGCATTTGTCTTTTTTTGAGTTTTTTTCCTTGAGTTTGGTATCTAGTTTCAAGCCCTTGTGATATGAGAAAATGGTTGATATGATTTCAATTTTCTTGAATTTGTTGAGGTTTGGTTTGTGTCCTATGATGTGGTCAATTTTTGATAATACTCCATATGCATTTGAAAAGAATGTATGTTTTGCTTCTTTGGGATGAAAAGTTCTGTATGTAGCAGTTAAGCCCATTTGATCTAGCATGTTGTCAGTGCCACAATATACTTAATGATTCTTTGTTTGGAAGATCTGTCCATTGTGGACAGGGGAGTTGAAATACTGTACTATGAGTGTGTTGTTGTCTGTATTTTTCTTAAGTCTTCCAAGATTTTCCTTACATATTTGTATGTTCCTATGTTGGGTGCATATATGTTTACAATATGTATAGCTTCCTAATGGATTTTTTCCTTTAGAGTTATGAAATGACCTTATTTGTCTCTTTTTATGGCATTTGGTTTGAAGTCTATTTTGCCTGATAAAAGTATTGTTACCTGGGCTTTTTTCCTCCATCCATTTGCTTGGAATATTGTTTTCCAACCCTTCGCTTTTTAATCTGTAGTTCCTTTGTTCTGTAGTGGGTCTCTTGTAGACAGTATATAAGTGGGTTATGTTTTCTTTTCCATTCAGCTAACCTATGTATTTTAGTTAGAGTGTTTAACTTATTTACATTTAATGTTACTACTGGAAGGTATTTATTCATTGCCATTTTTTTTCCTTTGTGCCTGTGTTCTTCTCTCTCTTTCTCATGGATACCTTCATCTTTTTAAAATAGTCCCCTTAGCATGTCTTGCAATGCTGGTTTGGTGGAGGTATATTCTTTCAGCCTTCTTTTGCCTGGGAAACTCCTTATTTTGCCTACAATTTTAAATGAGAGCCTTGTGGGGTAAGAGTAGTCTTGGTTGCAGGCCTTTGCTTTTCATCACTAGGAATATTTCTTGCCATTCCTTCTGGCTTATAGTGTTTCTATTGAGATCAGTTGTTAGCCTTATTGGAGCTCCCTTGTATGTTAATGTCTGTTCCTTCCTTTACTGTTTTTAAGAGTATGTCTTTATTTTTAAAAGTTAGAATTTTATGACTGTGTGGAATATGTGAGATTAGCCTGCCTATGTTCTCCTTTAGGAATTTTATGGTGCAATGAATTATATTTAAGTCTTTTATCTACCTTGAGTTTATTTTTGGGTATGTTGTAAGTTGGTGATAGAATTTCATTTTTTTTTTGCATGTAGCTATCCAGCTCTCCTAACACCATTTGTTGAAGAGAATATATTTACTCCATTTTATGCTCATGCCCTCTTTAACAAATATTAATTGACCACTGAGACTTGGGTTTATTTCCAGGTTCTCTGTTCTGTTACATTGGGCTATGTGTCTGTTTTTAGGCTAGTACAAGGCTGTTTTGATTACAGTGGCCTTGTAATACAGTTTGATATCAGGTATTGTGATCTCTCCTACTTTGTTCTTTCTGAAAATTGCTGGAGCTATTTGGAGTCATTTATGGTTTCATATAAATTTTTGAAATGTTTCTTCTATATCTGTGAAATATGTCATTGGTACTTTAATAGGGATTACATTGAAATTGTAAATTGCTTTGGGTAGTCTGGACATTTTGATGATGTTAATTCTTTTAATCTATGAACACAGTAAATGCTTCCATTTATTTGTGTCTTCCTTAATATCTTTCTTCAGTGTTTAGTTTTTTGAGTACAGGTCTTTTACCTCCTTGGTTAGGTTACACTAGTGAGAATGACCATCATAAACAAATCAACAAACAAGTGTTGGAGTGGATGTGGAGAAAAGGGAACCCTAGTGCACTGTTGGTGGAAATACAGACTGGTATTACAACTGTGGAAAACTATGGAATTTCCTCAGAAAACTTAAAATGGAACTGCATTTTGACCCAACAATTCCACTGCTGGGATTATACCCTAAGAACCCTGAAACACTAATTCAAAAGAACCTATGCACCCCAATGTTCATAGCAGCACAATTTAAAATAGCCAAGTGCTGGAAGCAACCTAGGTGCCTGTTGGTAAATGAATGGATCAAAAAATAATGGAACACTTACTCAATGGAATACTATGCATCAGAAAGAAAAACGGAGCTCCTATCCTTTGCTAGAGCATGGATGAAACTGGAAAGCATTATGCTTAGTGAAATAAGCCAGGTGGTGAAAGACAAATACCATATGATCTCATCTTTAAGTGGAACCTAATCAACAAAACAAAGTAGCAAAATATAACCAGAGACATTGAAATTAAGAACAAACTGATAGTAACCAGAGGGGAGGTGGGAAGGGATAATGGGGGGGAAAGAGGGAAGCGTTTTCAGAAAAATTCTGAAGGACACATGGACAAAACCAAATGGGGTGGGGTCAGGAGAAGGAGGTGATGATGGAGGAAGTGGGGGGCTGTAGTGGGGAAGAATGGAGACAGCTGTATTTTAACAACAATAAAAAAATAAAAGTTAGCATTTTTTATAATGTGTCTTAGAGTAGGCCTCTTTGTGTTCAACTTGATTGGGACCCTCTGTGCCTCCTTAGGTGTTGGGAACTATCCTTCCTGGTTTCAGAAGCTGTAACCCCCTCATGGCTAATGCTGAGTAAAAAGACCTTGGGACCATAAGCCACTGAGGAGACAAAACTTATCTCCCAGAAGGGGCACAGCCTCTGCCCCCTTTATTTCACCCTGCTTGGCTTCTGAATGGTGGCTAGATAGTCGATTGTGGGTAAGATTCCTCAAGGGAGGAACAGCCTAAGACAGGCACAGTTGTGAAGGGGCCATCAGGGAAAGTTGATAGCAATGGCAGCTGAATAAAGTTTAATAAGATGGAACAGGAATAAGAGCATTGCACCAGAGAGAAAAGTTAATATGAGGTATCTCAAGAAAAATGGGTTTGAGAGGATGGGGGAAAGCAAAAAGGGGTAAGGAGTAAAGCCCATGTTGAGAGAGGGGAGAATAAAAGGCAAAAAATGAAATAAAATTTTTTCCTCAACTGATCAGGGCCAGGGGGAAGGCAAAATAGAATAACACGGGGAAGAGTATTCTATGGGATTTAAAGTACAAGCAAATAGTGAACAAATAGGAGTTCCATTGGAGAAGTTCAGCATTAACTGTATTTCACCCAAATAGCCACTGTTTATAAAAGATGAAAAATAAATAAGAGTCTTATAAAAGTGGAAAAAGATTGTGAGCTTAAGAAAGAAGAATACTTATGCAAGGTTAGATGGAGGAGAAATAGAGTAAAGGATAGAAATATGGTGTAGTATGAGATAAAATAAAGTTTACAACAATACTAATAAAGCTCAGGAAGATGGTAAAATGGATTAAGACAAGGAAAGGGTGCTGTGTGGTATTTGGAAAAACAATAATATAATAGAAAAATATGTAATCTGCCCTGGCTGGTATTGCTCAGTGGATTGAGCACCGGACTGTGAACCAAGAGGTTGCTGGTTCAATTCCCAGTCAGGGATATGCCTAGGTTTTAGGCCAGTAGGGGATGCATGAGATGCAACCACACATTGATATTTCTCTCCATCTCTTTCTCCCTCCCTTCCCTTCTCTAAAATTAAATAAAATGTTTTAAAAAGTAAATATATATATATATAAAATATAAATAAAAAGAATAAAAAATAAAAAAAACAAGAGTAGTGAGTTATTTGTAATATGTGTGAAGTGAAAGAAGAAATTTAAAATGCAATATTAAAGGGAGAAGATAAAACAACAAACAAACAAAGAAAACTAAATAAACTAAAAGAAAGAGAAAATGTTTTAAAAACCCTGGCTGGTGTGGCTCAGTGGATTGAGTGCTGGCCTGCAAACCCAAAGGTCATAGGTTCACTACCCAGTCGTGGTGTGTGCCTGGTTTGCAGGTCAATGTTTCGCTCCTTCTCTTTCTCCCTCCCTTACCCTCTCTCTAAAAATAAATAAATAAAATCTTTTAAAAAACACAAGTTCTGTTGAAGAGTAAGGTGAGATTTGTCTTGGCTCTTGGTGTTCACCTTCTGACTTTTTTCTCAATCTGTCTTTGATTTTCTCTCAGCTCCAAGTCTTACTGTCTTACTCTTGAAAAAAAAAAAGCCCCCTGCTGATAAGCCTTCACAGCCAGGTTTGCAGATTTTCCCAGTTCCTGCAGGCAGTTGGGGGTTGGGCTCCCTTTTCCCTTTCCTGTGGTTAGGCAAGGATTGGGCATCAGTCTGGAGTAGATAATCACAAGTGCCCAGTTTTTAGCCTACATCCTCAGAGTACTGTGTGGCCTGCACTTTCCACTCTGCACAGTTGTGCCAGGTTGGCACTGATAAGTCACCTCGCTTTGCATTCGTTTGATCAATTATGAGGTGCACTGAGTGGGAGCAAATCATACCCACACTCCTCCCTTTTTGTTGGCCATTCCATGGCACAAGAGGTCCCTGCACAGTGCACCTCAGTTCCCTTTTTGAAAAAAAGTCTGTTTGGATGCCAATGCTGCTCTGAGCCATGACCTGACTTTCCACATACTCCAACTCTCTAGCAAGTCCAGAGTCTATCTCAGGCATGGCTAGTTGCAACTCACCTCTTCCCCAAGCTCTAGATGCCACCATGATCACCCCAGTCTCTGGCAGTGTCCTGGACAGCAACTACTACCCTAGCTTGGGTGCTCCTCCAGCTGTGTATCTGAGCCCCTATGCCTTTTGAGACTTTACATGTTCCAGTCTCCCCTGGTATGGGTCTGCAATTTTCCTGCCCTGGGAGGGGAGGGAACCACTAGGCCACTATCACTGATCCAGCTCTCTTCTGATGTTGCCCGTGCAGCAGCTGTGGTTTCTGGTGCCATGCCTAGGACCTTTCTCCCATCCTCCTATAAAACCTCCTTACCGCCCTTTTTGAAGTGTCCTCTGTACACTTTGGCTTCCAAACTTCATATCAGCTATGATTTTGTTGGCTGTTCATTTTGTCCTTTGGAAGATCCACTAAGTGTTCCCATTGGGTGCATGAACAAGCAGGCTCAGCTCCCACCTACTTTGCCTCCGTCTTCTCTACATATAAAACATTTAACTATGAATTGCCCCCTCTATCAGGTGAGGAGTAATTGTCAGTAATTAGCAATGAGGGTTTTGGGGATGTTTTGCCTCTGTTCGAAGCTCAGCTCAATTGTTTATCAGCTTTGTAAACTTTGGAAAAATAACTTGCTTTATCTGTAAAATGGGGAAAATAATAATACTTTGAAGAGTTAGTGTGAAGATAGAATGAGTAAATATAATAAAGCACTTTAGCATAGTGCTCAATGAGTAATCACTAACATTAACCATGTTGTTTCTATGAACATGAGGTCACCATACCTACTCTTTTGGGAGTTTGAAAAAATGTTTATAAATTATCTGATGTTTTGTAACTGCTCTATAAACAATAATTATGACTTCTATCACTATACTATGAGGTTAAATGAGAGATTTACAATAATTTTTCCAGTGCTAACATTCTTTGATTTTTTAAAAAAATAAGGTAAGTGACCTCCCATCTTAACTTTGAGAGCTACGGTACAACCATAAGAAATAACCACGTGATGTTTTCAAGATTGTTTGGGTGATGAGGAACTCTGGCATGAAGGTTGACTTCAATAAAAAAGCCATAGATTTTAAGTTTAAAGATTGATACATATGTTTTCAGTGAGAAATTTCAGTACCTGAAGATTAGACTAGATCACAGAGATTTCCTAGTCTTTCAATTAATGGAAATGTCAGTCTTTTTGAGTGTTGTTATATTATTCAAATTGGGGATAAGAAGCGCAATCCTAAAGGGTAATTTTAGAAACCAAAGTTCAGTCTTTGACTCTTGTATGCTCACATCATTCTGGTGAACCAATCCAATGCTCCGCTGCACCCTGGGAGAAAAGGCTACCTTCCTAGGACTTCCATGAGAATTAAATGTGTTCAAAACTACTATTATGTGCTTGGTGAAACATAATCACTTTATACATGTCAGATGTTTTATTTATATGATTATACATTAGAGTGTGTTACCATTCTCTGGTTGTTTTAAGATGTATTTTTTTCTTTGTTTGGTTTTCCTAACTGGATAATCAAAACAGGAGGTCTATTTTGAATGCAGGTACTTTTATCAGACATATTGAATAGTTTTTTTTTAATCTTTACATGATAAGGAAACTGAGACCCACAGTTTAAATAACTTGACCAAGGTCAACCAGCAGGTTGTGACAGATTAGAATTTGAACACAGGTATCTAACTGCAAATATCCTCTTGAGTATATTCCTCCTGTTGTTCTTGGACTCAAGGTTTACAGTTTTGGGGGTTTCAATGTTAAAACTGATACAAAGAAATGATGTACAATTCACTGATGTTAACATGGGACAAATAATCCAGTTGATTGATTAATAAGTGCCTTTGTCTTTTTTATACTAGTCTTGGTTGTTGGGTCCATTAATAATTCTGCCCAAGATTTATCAGTTTTACTATTTGGAATTCCAGCTAAGATGTAAAGTCTGGATAAAGACTAGAACAAGTCTTGTGTGCCAAATTGGGATATGGTATTCAAAACTTCATGAGACTGAGTGCTGGGGTGTTAATCTGTCTAAGTGTTAATGTTTTAGTTACCAAATTGAAAGAGTTCTGGGAAGATGGGGTAGAGGTTTGATACTTGGGAGCTTACTTAGGGCAGTGGATGTTTACTAATTAAAAGTGTTTAAATATTTTAACCACTTATACTAACATGAACAGGGTGGATATCTTCCCAGTTAAAAGACTGGTTTCTTAAATATTTCCATTTCTTTGTATAACTGATGAAAATTGGTGTTAGTAGTACAAAGAGAAATTTTCATTAAGATTTTTTATTTTTCTGGGTAAGTAAGAATTATAAAATAAAGGTTAAAATTAGAGGTTTGAACTAAAAATACCAGCTATTCTTAATTAAAGGTATGTATCATAATTATCTATGAAGTTTTTCTAAAATTAATGTGCCTGGGATCATACTGCTAGATTTTGATTTAGTAAGAGTGGGTGTGTTCCTGGAATCTGTGTTTTTGTGTCTTCCCTAGATGCATGATCCCTGCTATATTAGAGATCTACTTTACCCTCCAGATGTATATCAATATTTTTTTGACCATGCTCTGTTCTCATGAGGCCAGGTTCTGTGGACTGCCTTAATTAATTCCCTTGTTTTCTTGCTATTAGGAATAGCCAATGGAAAGCCCTAGAAGGATATGGAAGGAGGGAAGTAGAGAAAGGCTGGGGAATTTTATTTGCTTGGCTCCCTCCATAAGGGATCTGTTTGGACTGGGTATAACTTTGACCAAAGATCAGAGCTGCTTGGAAGGTGGTCCTCTCCCTATGTGTCTTTCCAAGTTATGATAACTCTTTCAGTCCCTTCCAGCTAAGGGGTGGGAACAGCTCTGCTGACACTAACATCAGGGCATTGTTACAACTTTTATGATTTTTCTCACCCTCTTTGTAAACAATTCCTTTATTAAAACTCCTCATTATTCTATTTGACCATGTCATTTATTTCCTGCTGGGACCTTGTATAATATACTCTGCCTTATTCATTTCTGCAACCTTTAATGGGACTTAGAGGATCTTTAAGGAACTTTCCATTGACAATATGCTGACTCTGTCCATAGCTCAGATAAGGCACAGAACATTCTGCCATTGTTGTGTCTCCAAAGTACAAGAAGAGATATGAAACACCAGCTGGAGGTCTGTTTACCTTCTAACATCCTGCCTCCTCTGTGTAAAATCTCTGAAGAAAATCTGGCCAATCCCAGATGGCAAAGAACAAATAAATTGGTGATGATCCTAGGGGGAAAAAAAGCTAAGTGAATGCTGTAAGTTTTGAACAAATGATATATTTGATTAAAACATAAAGGAGATTGCTCCCAAGGAGAAATACTTAAAGGTGCCTTAACTAGGCCTCTGTTTGGCAGCTGGATTTTATGTCTCTCATAATTTGCATGGCCAGTTGATCCCTTAAAGTGATCACTAGTCAGCAATTTATTTGCATGGTAGAAGAGGCTAATTAGCAATATTGTTATACAAACTCTTGTGAGCAAAAATTATGCTTGTCTTCTAAAAATGTGCCTGTGGTATTTGAAAGGAGAGCTCTAGTGCCTTTGGCCTCAGAGGAATTCAGTCTGCTAATATCAAAATTAATGAAGAATATGGAAACCTTTGTGCAGGATAGATGGAGTGAAAACTGCATTAAAGATTAACGACATGAGACTAGTGGTAGAGCCATGTTTTTTGGTGATCAAAGATGCTGAGGCTTTTATGTGCAAGTGACTGGGAGAATGTTGAACATCTTGGAATTTGTCATATCACCTTTAGTTAAGTTATATTAGCCTACTATTCAGCAACATGCTGTAAGAAAAATCACCAGCTCTGACCTGTTCATTTAGTCAGCAAAAGTTTTTGAGGATCCACTCTGTGCTAGTCACCCTTTAAAAAACTGAAATCAGAGATGAGTCAAACACATACATTGCCTTCTCTCAGGGAGATTGCAAAACACGGAAATGGGCAAGTGTTCTTAAGTAATAGAATAAACATTTATATTATGAGGTAGAATATTCCATTTCTTATAATATTATGAACTAGAATAATAAAAAATCCTCCAATTTCAGAATATCCCAAACATTGGATGACATATTATAAGAAACGCCTTTTTATTGTTGTTCAAATACAGTTTTCTGCCTTTTTCCCCAGAAACATTTTGAAAGTGACACTGAGCTCCTCAAGAGTCAGGGAAATACTCAGAGGCCAGGAGACAAACAAGGTGTGAATGAGAGAGAGTGTGTGCTAACATTCTGGTTGTCTCGTTTGTGGAGTGAGAGAGGGGAATTCACACAGGTAACCACAGAAGTGGGCAGGAAACCAGGAGTACAAATTAGCAGTCAGAGGACTGTAGAATTTGTCCCCAACAAAGTAATGTTCTGAAAGAAAGCAAGATTGCCCTCAGAGAACTGAGCCGAATAAACTAGCCTAAAGTCGACCAGGCCTCTGTTGTGGAAGTTTTCCTGAAGACACTGCTTGGAGTGGGCTCTGAGCATGAGCTGGACTGTGGTGGGTGAGGCCAGGGATGGGCACTCAAGCAGAAAGCCAACCTGGGGTTCCTCGTGGGGAATAAGACATGGAAGCTCAGCTAGTAAAGGGCCAGACCTTAAGGGTCAGGGTTTTCACTGGCACCTGAAACACAACTATGGAGGGTTTAAGCAGTGTGATAACACCAGAATTGCCATTTTAAATCTCCTTCTTGCCATTTTGAGTAGCAGAGACTGTGGTAGGGCAAGATTATAAGATAGTCCATGTGAAAGAACATGGAGCCAGAACACAGTGCACTGAATGCCACCAAACACAGCCACTGGAGAGAGATGGAGTGCTCTGTTTGCTCTGTTTAGTGCTTCAGTCCTGTGTCTGGTGTTTAAAAGGAGTAGACAGAATACTCCAACATGAGCAAAGAGCCTTAACTATACATGCACTCATTTTTCCAGTTGAAGCATTTAAAAATAAAGCATGATATACAGAGCATCAAAACAAACCACCACCAATAAAACTTGTTTTTAGTGAATGAAGAAGAAAAATACAGCTGAATTAAGTTCTAGAGCAGAAGTTGATATAGATTGTAACTATAAATCTATTTCAGGATTAATGCATGGCGATTTTCTGTTTTTTACTTATTCTCCCTGCCCTGTTTTCTCACCAGCTGAAACTCCAGGCACTTTTTTCTCTGCTTTGATCTTTTCTCTTAATGATCAAGCTCTTTCCCCTCTTCTTTTGATTCTTTATTTGGATACTTTTTATTTATCTCAGATTTTAACCATTGAAGGGGTCCCATGGCTATGGTAAGCACTTCTTGGTAGACAATTTTTTATTACCTACAACAACCCTTGGAGGCATATGCTTACATTCTCATTTGCAGATGAGAAAACTGAGACTCAGGGATGCCAAATAACTTAAAAAAATGTCCAACTGTTAGTAGTGGTAGAACCATAGTGGGAACTCAGGCAACCCATTAAGAAACTCAACATTAGTTCTTCTTGTGGGTGTATATAGACATCTATATTGGTGCTCCTTAAACTTTAAATTAGATATGTATCACCGTGATGAAAATGCAGATTCTGGGGCCTGGGAAAGGGGCCCATATTTACTGGTTCATGGACTCCACTTTGAGCAGCATTAGAGCATGGTAGGTATTTAGTGAATATTTATTCCATAAAACAGTGAATGAAATAATCCAAGAAAATAAGTTGCTAAAATGTGTATACTAGTATTAGTGATTTCTCTCTCTGGAGATCCAGTTGTTGCCTGACACTTGTGGTTATCTTAATAGTAAGTTTTCAGTTAAATGCTGACTGAGAAGTTACTGTGAACAAGGCACCATGGAAGATGCAGAGATAAATGAGAGATGACCTCTCTCTGGGCTGGGAGCCCAGATGGCATTTTCACAGGCAAGCTCTCAGGTGCAGCAATAGGGTCCTGGGGTACAGTCACCAACTAGCCTCTTTTGCTACCACTAGTCATCATGAAAGTAACTACCAGAGCAAATCTCAGTGCACACTGTTTTACATGCACAATTTTATTCATTTCCTTCAACATCCCTATATTCCAGAAATGCTATTGCTTTCCCCCTTTTTCATGTGGGGAAACTGTGGAAGAGAGTAGTTAAAATAGCTTGCCCAGGAAAACACAGCAAGGCTGATGTTAGAATCAAAGTGGTTCTAATTCCATAGTCCATTTTATTTTTACCATGGTGCTCTTCTGCCCACCCAGACCTCAAAGTTGAGAATGGTGAGGAGGAAAAGACAGGAGGTTGCAAGCATAGAGAAGTATTGTCTTTTAAATTTTGAGAAATACAGAAAATTACATATAGAAAATTATATGATAAACACTGGGATTTTCACATTAATAAAGTTTTACTTTTTCTCAGTCTTGTTTTATGTTTTTTAATATGAGAAACAAAAATAATATTGACATTAATTTTACCTCTACCTATTCCCACTTCCTCGCCCTCCTATTCCTGAGTTAGAGAAGTTAAATATTTTTATTTAAATTTATTTATTATTTTCCTATTTTCAAGAAAAATTTTACTTATATGTATATATGTAATATATACATGCAAATATATAAGTGTATATATACACACTATTTGAGTACTTAACATATTTATAAATTATAATATGCCATATGTAACCACCTGCAATGTACATTTTTTATTTGGAATTGTTTTTACTATATGTTCATATAGATCACATAGGTATAGCTTTTTCATTTTAAATTTTGTTGCATTTTATCTTAATTATATATTTTACTATTGATGGATTTTTAGGCTGTTTGTTATACAGTTTCATGAATGTTGGTAAAACATTCTTAAACAGTCTTCTGGACACAAGTGCAAGCTTCTCTATTGAGTATATACTTAGGAATGGAGTTGTTGGGGGGTACAGTATGTTCTTTTTAAAAGTACAGATATGAGGAGGCACAAGATGGCAGAAGAGTGAATGGAAGCCACACTAACCTCCTCCCAGGATCAATCTGGAAGTACAACTAAATTTTGGGGAAATCACCTGGTAAAAACAACTGAATAATAGAGAAAAAACTTATAACCTCGGACAGACAGAAGAATCATCTTCAGCACAACCTGACTGGTAAGAAATATGGTGGAGAATTGAGAAGGCTGGCTAGGTTCCCACAGATGTCAGAGCTGGAAGGACAATTAAGCAACTGGTTGGATCCCCCTGAGAAGTGTGAAGTCTAAACCATAAGGTGGGATCCCCAGCCTAGAGTATCAGAACCCAAAAAGTATACAGGTAGCACCCAGAGGTGAAAAGTGGTAGGGTTGCCTTCTGCCATATATGGGTGGCTGGAGACACAAAGAGCCATTTAAAGGGACATTGCACAAATTTTCATTTTCATCCACTTACCCTGGGCTCTGGCAAAGGTGGGGGCAGAGTGGGCTGGAGATGCCTGAGGAGAGACTGGGGATGGAAGCTTTGGGGAGAGAACTGAGAGAGTAGATGCTGGGATACTGGTTCTTAGTCATCACCCATATGGCAGCAGCCATCATGCTCAGGTACACCACTCCCTTACAAGTGGTGGTAGCCTGAGGGGAAACAAATTCCTGACTCAAGGAGGGATTCTTCCCTGCCCTATGGGGCTTAAGCCTGACTGCTGAGAACAGAATGACTAGATTAGAAACTGAAGGAGTCAGCCACAGACAATAGTTCCCTGGCAAAGTAGGGCAGAGTAGACTAGAGATGCTTGAGGAGAGACTGGGGATGGAGGCTTTGGGGAGAAAACTGAGAGAATAGCTGCTGGGATCCTGGTGCTGAGTAATTACCCCTACAGCAGCAGCCATCCTGCTCAGGCAGAACACTCCCCTCTGAGTAGCAGCAGCCTGAGGACAATAGCCCCAACACCAGTAGGGATTCTGCTCCACCCTATGGGGCTTAAGATTCATTGCTGAGTGCAAAGTGACTAGATTAACAACTGAAGGAGCCTGTCACAGAGAGTAGATCCTGGAAGTCTCAGAGCAGGCTGTGTAAGATCAGATGGAGTGAACAGCTGACATCACCAGAGGCCTATCCAGAAAGAAAAATCAATGGTAAATACTAGAGGCTACCAAGACAAAATACAATGTGATCTTCTCCATGACTTGCAATATTTTCTTTCTTGCATAGCTTTTGACATTCATTTCTTGTCAATCAAGTTTGTGCATATTAAGTTACTAGATTTTATACTATGGTTTATTTCTCTCCTTTGTTATAATAGACTTAATATCCTTACACCCTTATTAATACTGATTCATTTACTACTGATAGTGGGATTGTAGGGGGGGAGTTATTTTTCTGAATGTGGGTTTGTTTCCTGGGCTTTGTGGTTTTGCTCTGGCAGCACCTGCACAGCAGCACACAACATGTGGTGGGCAGAAGTATCCTCAGTCAACCAGCTAGAGGGAAGGACCACCAAAGAATGAACCAACAATAATCAAAACCTAATTACATCCAGAAAGCAAACACAAACAGCATAAAGTACATCACAAAAGCAGCAAGTTCAAGAGATCAAGGAGACCAAACCACTGAAATTCACAGGCCTTCTACCATAGAAGTTCACACCAAGAGTCAGGGAGTCAAAACAGATCAATTTAAGAAACAGAAGCAAATAAGAGTCTCACAAACAATGGAAAGACAAAGAAACAACCCCCAATTAAAAGGAAAGGGGAATCCTCAGAAAGAGTGCAAAATGAAAGAGAGGAACATCAATTATCAGGTATTGAATTCAAAACAACAGTTATAAGGAAGCTTAATGAGCTCACTGAGAATTACCAAAAACTACAGGGATACCACGAACTGTAAACTATACTGCAACTATTACTGCAAACTATAACAACACGAAAAAGGAAATAGAAACTGTGAACAAGAGCCAAGAGAAAATGAAAAATACAATATCTGAATTGAAAAACACAGTAGAAGGAATCAAAAGCAGTCTAGATGAAGCAGAAGATGGAATCAGTGAGTTGGATGACAAGGTAAAAAAAAAAGAGTAAGAAAAGGAAAAAAGACTAAAGAAGAATGAAGAGGAATTAAGGGAAATCCAGGACAACGTGAAACATAATAATATCTGTCCAACAGGAATACAAGAAGATGAGCAAAGTACAGAAAATCTGTTTGAAAAAGTAATGATGGAGACCTTCCCTAATTTGATGAGAGAAAAAGCAACACAAATCCAGGAAGGAAAGAGGGTCCCTATCAAGAGGAACCCAAAAAGATCCACTCCAAGACACATCATATTTAAAAGGGAAAAGTTCAAAGAAAAGAGAGAATCTTAAAGGTAACAAGTAAAAAAGGGAATTAACATGCAAAAGAGCCCCAATAAGGCTATCACCTGTCTTCTCAACAGAAACACTGCAAGCCAATAGCAAATGTCAAGAAATATTCCAAATAATGAAAAGCAAAGGCCAGAAAGCAATAGTACTCTACCAAGAAAGGCTCTCAATTAAAATGTAAGGTAAAATGAGGAATTTCCCAGACAAAAGAAGGCTGAAAGAATACACCTTCACCAAAACCAATATTGCAAGATATGCTAAAGGGGCTGCTTTAAGAGGAGGAAGAAAAAGAGTGAGAGAGAGGAACGCAGGTACAAATGGAGTAAAATGGCAATGAATAAGTACATGTCAATAATAACCTTAAAGGAAAATGGAAAATGATCCAATTAAAAGGCATAGGGAACTTCTGGCAAGATGGAGAAATAGGTGGATGCACCGTACCTCCTCGCACAACCAAGATTAGAACAACAATAATTTACAGATAGAATAACACCCAGAACTGATAGAGGATTTATCTGAATGGAAGTCAGACAGCCAAGAAGTTGAAGTAGACCCATACATCAAGACTGGTAGGAGAAGACGAGCCGGGCAGGAGCAGGGCTGGCATGAGTTGGCGGCGCATGGAGGTGGGGGAAAATTTGGCACAAAATCAGTGCGACAGCCTTCCGGGGCGCAAGAACGCAGTGGTGATCCCTGAGTACACCAGCTGCGGCTGGAGGACCCAGTGAGGCGGCGATTGTGGACCAGGGCAGAGCTTGCAGCCCAGGATCCCAGAGAAGGGTCTGAGCCCAGGAGAACGGAACTACCACCATTGTTCCCTCCCATCCCCGCTCCTGCCCCCACCTCCACATATAACGTCACTATCTAGTGACTGGGGTGCCCAGCCCGGGTAAACACCTAAGGCTCTGCCCTCCACCGTAACAAGAGTGACCAGACTGGGAAAAAAAAAAGGAGAGACAGGGAGAGACCTGTTTCCAACAGAACAGATCAGTCCCCCAGGACTCATCCTTTTGAGCGACCAAGAAATAGCCAATCTATCAGATGCACAGTTCAAAACACTGGTGATCAGAAAGCTCACGGAATTGGTTGATTTTGGGCGCAAATTAGATGAAAAGATGCAGGTTACCATCAAAGAGATGCAGGAAGATACACGGAGGAGAGCCAATAGTGAAAGGAAGGAAACTGAGTCTCAAAACAATACAGTGGTCCAGAGGAAGATAGAATCAACCAAGCAGGAAAGCATGATGAAATAAGAATTCAAAAAAACAAGGAGAAGCTTAAGAGCATCCAGGACAACTTTAAACATTCCAACATCCGAATTATAGGAGTACCAGAAGGGGAAGGGGAAAAGCAACAAATTGAGCACGTATTTGAACAAATAATAAAGGAGAACTTCCCCAATCTGGCAAAGGGAATAGTCTTCCAAGAAATCCAAGAAGCTCAGAGAGCACCAAAGAAGTTGTACCCAAGAAAAAACACACCAAGGCACATCATAATTACTTTAGCCAAGGTAAAAATGAAGGAGAGAATCCTAGAAGCAGCAAGAGATAAGGGGACAGTCACCTACAAAGGAGTTCCCATCAGACTGTCAGCTGATTTCTCAAAAGAAGGGGCTGGAAAGAAATATTCCAAGTCATGAAAGACAAGGACCTATGTCCTAGATTGCTCTATCCAGCAAAGCTCTCATTTAGAATGGAAGGAAAGATAAAGTGCTTTTCAGATAAGGTCAAGTTAAAGGAGTTCATCATCACCAAGCCCTTATTTTATGAAATGCTAAAGGGACTTATCTAAGAAAAGAACATAAAGAAAAAACATGTATAGTAAAAGGACAGCAAACTCACAATTATTAACAATCACACCTAAAGCAAAACCAAAAGAAACTAAGTAAACAAGTAGAACTGGAACAGAACCACAGGAATGGAGGTCACATGGAGGGTTAGCAACAGGGGAATGGGAGGAGGAGAGAGGGGGAAAAGGTATAGAAAATAAGTAGCATAGAATGTAGGTTGAAAATAGGGGGAGGGCAAGAATAGTACGGGAAATGTAGAAGCTAAAGAACTCATAAGTATGACACATGGACATGAACTAAAGGGGGGGGGAATGTGGGTGGGACAGGGGGTACAGGGTGGAGGGGAGAGAAGGGGGGAAATGGGACAACTGTAATAGCATAATCAATAAAATATATTTAAAAAAGGCATAGGGTAGCTGAATGGATATGAAAACATGACTTGCACATGTGCTGCTTACAGGAGACCCTCCTCAGAACAAACCTATACAGACTGAAGATGAAGGGTTGGAAAAAATATTCCAAGCAAATGCACAGGGGTAAAAAAGGAGGGGTAGCAATATTTTTATCAGACAAAATAGACTTTAAAATAAAGGTCATAAAAAGATATGCAGATGCACACTTCATAATACGCAAGAGAAGAATACATCAAGACATAAACATTATAAACATATATGAACCCAACATAGGAACACCCAGATATATAAGGAAAATCTTGGAGGACTTCAAGAAAGATATACACAGCAACACATTTATACTAGGAGATTTTAACAGCCCATGTCACAAATGGATAGATCTTCCAAACAAAATATGAACAAGGATATTGTGGCATTGAGCAGTGCCCTCAATCAAATGGACTTAACTAATATATATAGAAATTTTCATCCCAAAGAAGAAAAAACATTCTATTGAATGCACATGGAATATTTTCAAAGATAGACCACATGGCAGGATACAAAACAAGAAATTCAAGAAAAATTGAAATCATATCAAACATTTTTTCTGACCACAAGGGTCTGAAGACAGAAGCCAATCTCAAGGAAAAAACTCAAAAACACTCAAATTCATGGAGATTGAATAGTGTGTTATTAAAAATTGAATAAGTTAATAATGAGATCAAGAAAAAAAATAAAAATACCTACAAACAAAGAAAAAGGAACACACAGCAGTCCAAAATTTATGGAACATGACAAAGGCAGTCCTGAGAGGGAAGTTCATAGTAATACAGGCCTACCTAAAACAGATAGAATCATATGGAACTGGAGAGCATTATGCTAAGTGAAATAAACCAGGCAGTGAAAGACAAATAACAGTGGAACTTAATCAACAAAAGAAACAAGCAAGCAAAATATAACCAGTGATGTTGAAATTAAGAACAAATGGACAGTAACCAAAGGGAAGATGGAAGGTGATAATGGGGTGGGGGGAGGCAAAGGGTTTTCAGGAACAACTCTAAAGGACACACATACAAAACACATACAAAACAAGGGGGCATGGAATAAGAAGAGGGAGGTAGGGATGGCTGGGGTGGGGAGGAAAAGTGGGGAGAAAAGGCAGACAACTGTACTTGAACAAAAATAAAAAAATAAAAATTGTAAAAGAGATAGAAACATTACAAATAAACAACCTAACCCTACATCTACAAGAACTGGAGGAACAAAAACAAAAAAAAAACCCACCAGAACAAGTAGAAGGAAGTAAAATAACCAAGATCAGAGAAGAGTTAAAAGACAGAGACTAAAAGAAAAATTCTAAGGATCAGTAAATCCAGGAGCTGGTCCATTGAAAAGATAAACAAAATGTACAAGTCTTCAAGAAAACTCATCAAAGAAAGGAGAGAGAGAGACAGATACCAAATAAACACAATTAGAAATGAAAGAGGAGAGATTAAAACTGATACCACAGAAATAAAAAGGATTGTAAGAAATTACTGTGAATAACTATAAGCTGAGAAATTTGAAAACCTACGTGAAATGGAGAAATTTCTAAAAAAATGTAATCTTCCTAAACTGAATGAAGAAGAAGTAGAAATCCTGTACAGACCAATAACAGCAGATGAAATGGAAGCAGTAATAAAAATACTCCTGACACATAAAAGCCCTGGACTGGACAGTTTCGTGGATAATTTTACAAAACATTTAAGGATGAACTAACCCTTATCCTCCACAGACTATTCCAAAAAATACAGCAAGAGGGAAGAATCTCAAACTACTTTTATGAAGCCAGCATCATCCTAATCCCAAAACCAGATAAAGACACAACAAAGAAAGAAAACTTCAGGCCAATATTGCTGATGAACATAGATGCTAAAGTCCTCAAAAAAACATTGGCAAGCTGCATCCAGCTGTACCACCTGTACCATAAAAAGATCGTACACATGATCAGCTGGAATTCATCTCAGGGGTGCAAGGATGATACAATATTTGCAAATCAATAAACATAATATATCACATAAACAAAAGGAAAGACAAAAAACGCATGATCATATCAATATATGCTGAAAACACATTTGATAAGGTAGAGCACCCATTTGTGATAAAACACTTAGCAAAGGGGGAATAGAGAGAGCGTTCCTCAACATAATAAAGGCCATACATGAGAGACTTACAGCCAACATCATACTCAAGGGAGACAAAGTAACAAGTTTTCCACTAAGATCAGGAACAAGTCAAGGTCGTCCACTTTCACTACTTCTATTCAACATAGTATTGGAAGTCCTAGCCACAGCAATTAGACAAGAAAAAGAAATAAAAGGCATCCAAATTGTAAAGGAGAAACCAAAAATGTCATTGTTTGCAGATCACATGATAGTGTACATAGAAAATCCTATATACTACACCAAAAAACTACTCAACCTAATAAATGAATTTGGCAAAACAGCAGGATACAAAGTCAAATTCAGAAATCAAAGGCATTTTTGTATACCAACAATGAAATGTCAGAAACAGAGATCAGGAAATAACTCCAATTTGCCATAGCAACAAGAAAAATAAAGTACCCAGGAATAAGTCTAACCAAGAAGGTAAAAGACCTATACTCAGAAAACTACACAATGCTGAAGAAAGAAACTAAGGCACACACAAATAAATGGAAGCATGAAGTGTGTTCATGAACTGGAAAGATTAACATCATCAAAATGTCCAGACTACCCAAAGCAATTTTTAGATTCAACACAATCTTATTAAAGTACTAATGGCATATTTCACTGATATGGAAAAAATATTTAAAAATATTATATGCAACCATAAATGACCACAAATAGACACAACAATTTTGAGAAAGAAGAACAAAGTAGGATGATCACAATGCCTGACATCATATAATATTACAAGTCCACTGTAATCAAAAGAGTCTGGTACTGGCATAAGAACAGACATATAAATCAATGGAACAGAGTAGAGAGCCCAGAAACAAGCTCAAGTTTCTATGGTCAATTACCTAACATTCAACAAAGGGGGTAGAAGCATAAATGGTCTGAAAATATCTTTTTCAACAAATGGTGTTGGGAGAGCTGGACAGCTTCACCGCCCCCCCCCCAAAAAAAATAAGAAACTTGGCCACCAAGTTATACTATACACACACACAATCAAGATAGATAAAAGACTTAAATATAGGTCATAACACAGTAAAAGTCCTAGAGGACAACACAAGCATGAAAATCTCAGATATTCCATGCAACAATATTTTCACTAATAAGTCCCCCAGAGCAAGGAACATAAAGGAAAGACTAAACAAATGGGACTTCATGAAAATTTAAAGCTTCGGGAAGACTGAAGAAAACATCAACAAAATGGAAAGCCAACCGACCATATGGGTAAACAGATTTGCCAATGATACATTGCACAAGGGTTTGATCTCCAAAATATATAAAGAACTCATGTGACTCTACACCAGGAAGACAAAAAACCCATTTATAAAATGGGCAAAGGACTTGAACAGACACTTCTTCAGGGAGGACATACAGAGGGCCCAGAGACATATCAAAGGATGCTAAGCATCACTCACCATCAGAGAGATACAAATTAAAACCACAATGAGATACCACTTCAGACTGATCAGAATGGCCATCATAAACAAATCAACAAACAACAAATGCTGTTGCAGTTGTGGAGAAAAGGGAACACTAGCATACCCTTGGTGGGAATGCAGACTGGTGCAGCCATTGTGGAAAACAGTATGGAATTTCCTCAGAAAATTAAAAATGAATCTGCCTTTTAACCCAGCAATTACACTGCTGGAATTATAGCCTAAGGAACCTGAGACACTAATTCAAAAGAACCTATGCACCCCATGTTCATAGCAGTAGAATTCACAATAGCCTAGTGTGGGAAGCAACTTAAGTGCCCATCGGTAAAAAAATGGATCAAAAAACAGTGGTATATTTACACAATGGAATTCTATGCAGCAGAAAGAAAGAAGGAGCTCCTACCTTTTGCAACAGCATGGATGGAACTGGAGAGCATCATGCTAAGTGAAATAAACCAAGAGGTGAAAGACAAATATCATATTATCTCACCTTTAACTGGAACCTCATGAACAAAATAAACAAGGAAGCAAAATATAACCAAAGACATTGAAATTAGGAACATGCTGACAGTGACCAGAAGGGAGAGGGGAAGGAAGTTCAGGGGAGAATAGGAAAGGTTTACAGGAACAAATATAAAGGACACATGGACAAAAGCTATATGGGGGGGGGGTGGAAGTGGGAGGACATGGGAAGGGCTGGGTGGGTGGGCTGTGATGGGATGGGAGTAAAGGCCAGAAAACTGTACTTGAACAACAATTAAAGTAAAATTAAAAAAAACAAAATAAAGTTCTTGAAACATTAAAAAAAAAGTGGTATATTTACACAATGGAATTCTATGCAGCAGAAAGAAAGAAGGAGCTCTTACCCTTTGCAGCAGCATGGATGGAACTGGAAAGCATTATGCTAAGTGAAATAAACCAAGCTATGAAAGACAAATACCATATGATCTCACCTTTAACTGGAACGTAAACAACGAAACAAAACAAACAAGCAAAATATAGCCAAAGACACTGAAATAGAGAACAGGCTGACATTGACCAGAAGGGAGATGGGAGGGAATAATGGGGGGAAAAGGGAAGGGTTTTTAGGAACTTGTATAAAGGACCCTAGGACAAAGCCAAAGGGGAATAGGATCAAGGGTGGGAGGTAGGGATAGGTGGGGTGGGGGGAGTTGTGGGGGAAAATGGAGACAACTGTACTTGAACATCATAAAAAAAGAAAATAAATAAAAATAAGTGTTAAAAATAAAAAAAATAAATTCCAGAATAAATATTAAAAAGTAAAATGTACTGATATGATGCCAAATTGTTCTCAATAGTGTTTGCAGCAGCTCAGTTCCTTCCAGAAGCATACACTACTAAAACACTTTTGTTTCTATTAACACTCTTTGAGGTCAGACATTTGCAATGGTATTCTATTGTTACTTTAATTTTAGCACTTTTTTTTTGGTAGTTTTTCTGGCTACTGGTTTTGTACTTTGCCTATTTATATCATTGTCTCATTTTTTTAACTCATTTATAGAAATTCTTATCTGTACTGAATACTATCTCCCATTTATGTTTGCATGGAAATTACTATTTGTATTGTTACTTGTTTATTTTGTCTTATATTATCCATAAGCTGATGCTTTTTATCTGGGCAAATCTTGTCTTTTCTTTTGTGAACTGTAATTTTTTAAAAATTAAGGCCTTCTTGGATGAGGGGCAGCGAGGCAGAATTGTTGGGAGCTTCATCTCTGGAGTCAAATTGACTGAGAAAGGAACTAGGTTGTAATTTGCCTAAATCCTATCCTATCTTATCCTGTCCTCTCCTGGCCTGTGTTGTCCTATTCCCTGTCCCCCTCTCCTCTCCCTTCACTCGCTACCCTATTCTATTCCTTTTATCTTTTTTTACATTTTAATTTAATCATTGTTCAAGTACATTTTTCTGTCTTTTACTCCCATTCCAGCCCACCCACCCATCCCTCCCTACCTCCCTCCTATTTCCACCCCCCAGCTTCTGTCCATGTGTCCTTTATATTTGTTCCTGTAAACCCTTCCCATTCTCCCCTGAAATTCCCTCCCCTCTCCCATCTGGTCACTGTCAGCCTGTCCCCTATTTCAGTGCCTTTGACTATATTTTGCTTATTTGTTTTTTTGTCTATTCTTCTTATCTTAATCACATTGAATTCATGAAGACATTCAATACAGTGTTGAAAAATAGAAGTGGTTGGAAGAGGTGGAGTCAGTGGAGTTCCTTGTGAAGCAGCAGCATTGTCTTGATTGGGAGTTATGGGATTCGTTTTTAGGTCTGTCCTGTGTAGCAGGCACTTAGTTGAGGATAACTCTGTTGGTGGTGCTTAATCCTTTTAGGGGTTGGATCAAGTAATCATTTATAGGTAGAAGTAATAATCCATATGAAGAGAGTAGACTTAAATCAGAAGTGCTAAAAACTATTTTAGATCCCTCATGAATTTGCTGTTTGACTTCATATGTTTTTTAGTTGCCATTTTATTTACTAATGCCCTTTACTAGAATCATAAAGATAATGCCCAGGTCAATATTATTGTTCTAAAAGTGTATCATAGGTAGATATATATTCACATGTACCTGGCATAGTATCTGACATATTATAGGTAGATGTTTGTTGAATGATTAAATGATTGTTCTCATTTTACTTCTCTGTTCAGTGATTTCTGTATAATGGGGTCTGTGGAACCTGCTCTACCTCTCACAATGAGTTGAGAAGATTAAATCATATCATGTGCTTTGGAAACTGCCCACAGTTTACTATGACCATAGGTCATGGTGGATAGCAGCAGGCAAGGATGCACAAGTAAGTGGTAGATTTGCCTGTCTCCCTGACCAGATTTTGAATTCCATGAAAATTGGAATGTTATTTGACTTGTTTATGGCTTTGGCCTAAGTGTCCAAAATAGTGCTCAGTACTCAAATATTTGTTGGATAAATGGAGTAGAGTAGAATTAATTAAGATATTTATTTGACTCAGAAAAAATATAGGAGAACATTAAGTTGAATTCAAAGGCCTGATGTGAGAACATCTATATGGGTGAGGGTGTATATGAGAAGAGTAGAAAAGAAGAAAACAGAAGAAAGAAATGAATGAGAAAATTTTACATGAGAATGAAGAAGACATGGTCTAGGACTTTAAAAATCCTAGACTAGACAGGTCAATTTGATGTTTGGAGTTGTCTTTCTCACTGAATAGGATCAACCGAATGACCAATTTGATTGCATAAAACTGGTCATTAAGATGTAACTGTAAATGCTTGATTTTGTATTTGTAAGTCTGTAAAGAGAGACAAGAGTCTACAGAACTCTGACCTTTTGCACTCTACAGGAGTGTTTTAAGAGTTGGTCCATTGCCTGTACTTTGAAAACAACACTAATGTATCCTGAAAAACTTTGAATTTATATTTGGGTTTTGTCCATTGTAATATTCTCTGTATTCTTATTAAAGTAGTTTTAGTAGACCTATGTTGATTTTGCTTGTCCTGCATCTATTTCCTTCTCCAACCTCAACATCTCAATTTGGACTACTCTTTCATCTCCAGGGTTGCCATGTAACCAAGCTTAGGTCAATCAACATAGACCATTTTTTTTCTGGTCACAGTGACTCAGGGTGAAACACAAAGCCCAAGACAGGCAAAGACAGTCTTGGAATTTTAGATCTAACTGTTGTAGAGAGAAGTTATCTTTCAAGGAAGGCTGCTGCATTGACTTTTATCCAAAGTAGACAACCTACCCAGAGAAAGCTAACCCAAAGGAAACCAAGTGCTGATGATAATGCTTGAGTATCTGAATTCTTTCTTTTCTGAAGCTCTTCTAGCCATTTCTATTAGATCATCTAGTGAATTCTCTACTTCATTTAATTTGAGTGGGTATTTACTTGAAAATCAATTCAGGATCACCTGGATTAAAAGCTATTCATAAGGGGAAAGATAGGTCTCAGGTAACAAGGAACACTGCTTATACTGCATAGCTTCTTAAATAGTTGATGCTACATAAGATATCGTCAGCTTCTATCTAGAATGTGGCCTATTTCTTGATGTAGTTACTGACAGATAGAAAAAGTCTAAAATTCTATAATGGCTTTATGTAAGAAAGACCTGGGGATGTTATTCAGAGATGTAGAGACCAAAGTGGAGAGCATGCCTGCTCCTGCTCTGGCCTGTGGATACTTTACACTTAGTGTGTCATGGAACTGAATTCTCTCAAATTTGTTTCTTCTTCAGTATTCTGTATGACATGTAAAGGGAATACCATTGTTAATATTAAAAGAGAAAATTACCATTTAGCTCTGAGCTTGATACAGAGTAAACTCTCAATAAATAGTGGCTTAGAGTTACAGCAATTACTACATAGCATTCCATTTAATCTTTCAAAGTACATTTGTAAAGTACCAAGTGCTACTATTACCTACATGCTTAGATGAGAAAAACTAAGTGTCATAGAAGTTAGTGATTGATTCAAGACAGCTTACACTTCAGTGCAGGAAGAAAACTGAGGTATCTGACTGCAGAGAAAGCTTATACTGTTAACCAAAAATCTACACAGCACCTGAAGCATGTCTAATACAATTAGATAATGACTCTAAAGTAAAAAGAGGTTATGATTTCTACATTCTTTTTACCTTGTCCTGAAAGGTTTGCTGTTTTCCTATGGGTCTTTAAAGCTTCCAGTACCACACACTTTTATATGGAGAATGCTCTTAGCTAGACACAGAACTGCATTAGCTCTTAAATTGGATACATATCCATGTAATATGTTCTGATTGAAATTCTTAGCACTTCAAAGACCTGAAGTACAGTTTAATGGTGTTTTAGCTGTCACTGGAATTAAAAGTCAAGTGCTATTATGAGCTGGCTGCTGTACCTCATTTGGCTGATATTTAGAGAATTACTGTACTTGAGGATTGCAAAGATATGTGTTCATGAAATAATAAAAATAGGCTTCCTTAGGTGGTCTCTGGATTATATATTTTCCTGTAATATTTCTCACTGAGAACAACTTGCTACCTACATTTTTGACCCACTATAACTTTTTTCCTTAATAGAAAGGAAAAGAGACTTTAGATCTAACTTGCCCAAATTTATGTCATCAGTAAACCACACAGTAAACAACAACAACAACAACAACAACAACATTTCTTGTCGTTAATGTTGCCAACATGGGAGCAAAAAGCAGAGTTAGCTATTGTCAGGCACTGATTAAACACACCCAAAGAGGTTATTCTCCAAAGAAGCTCATGTAATGGACTGAGCAGACTCACTTTTGCCAGTGAGGAAGGCACATCTTTCTGTGTCTCCCCTCTTTGACCATACCAAGGAATGGACATATGTCTATGCTTAAACTTTCTAAGCATTTGTGTCATATTTTTGCAGTTGAAATTTTCTCTCCCACTTAGAGCAGCAGTTCTATTTGCTTTCTGCCATTTGTCATAGGTGTGGAGCAACCATTGTGTGCTTGGTACACACAGAGGCATTGGGATGAACAAAGGCTCAGCTCCTATCTTTTGTATTCAACACAACACCTTATTTGAGACACGTTAGAGATGTGTAATAGATAATTGTTAACCTGATATGCTTAAAAATAAGTAAGAATGTGATGAAGCACCAATTTTGTCAAGTAATAACCATGAGAAGCTTTCTGAATCAATGCCATCTGTGGCCTACAGAAGAGGAGCAGTAGCAGTAGAACCCATTCAAAGTCAGGAATCCTTGTTGTGTTCTGGGAGCCAGGATGCAGATAGGTGATAAAGGGGTGAAGGAAACTGAGCTTTAAGACAGGAAGCAGTTGTGGGTTTGTGGGAAACGGAAGGGTGGTGCTACATCTAAAAGTATTCAAATCAAATTTCAAAAAAAAATTAAAAAAGGAAAAAAAGGTCCACAGACCTGTAGGCTGCTCCTTCTCTGATTATACAGAAACTGGGGCAAGTTCAGAAGAAAGCATCAAGGGTCTCAGGGGTTCAATAGTGTCTTTTGAGGCATAGTTGGAGCTGGGTGCTCCTTCTTACATAAGAAAGAACTCAAATGAAAGATAATACTTTCCCCAGATATATGAGTTTTTTGAATGAATTCTGATGGGTAATGTCACTGAAGGCATTCAGGCTTACCATGAACTTATATCTGGAGTGTGGAAGAGGAGTTAAATTTGGAGATATTCATAGTCTTTTACCAGTTTTGCTACATTTTGATTCCTTGAGGGTCAAGGTACAGGGAGATATTCTGGGAACCATGTGAGCATCTTTGGACAGTAACTTGCAGATGGAATAGATGACTATTTGTTCACTCTGCCAAAGTGCCCTAGAACTGGACAGACTGAATGAAGGTACAAATGCCTTCAGTCTTAGGTTTATTTTAAATCCCAGGCATCAGTTGCATAGACCATTGAAAGAATGTTAAGGGCTTTGTATCTCACTGGTACTCAGGATTGATGGATATTTAAAATAATATTCACTTGTGAAATCCAAGATGGCAGAGGAGTAGGTGGAGGCTACACTAACTCCCCCGGACCAAACTGGAATTACAGCTAAATTATAGAGAAAAAGTCCTGAATAACGAATTGAATACTAGCTGGAGAGAAGCCTTATAATAAAGAACTTATAGAAGAAACTACTTCTCCACATTGAGACTGGTAGGGAGTACAGAAGCACAAGAAGGCTTGCTGGGCTCTTGTAGGTGGCACTTGTTCTGGAGGGAAATTTAGTGGCCAGGAGAATTTCCCCCAAAAAGTGTGGGGTCTAAATGTCAAGCTAGGCTCCCTAGCCTAAGCACCAGAGCTGGAAATGAAATGCAGCTAACAACCAACTGTGAAAAACAGCAGGGTTTCTGTCCACCACAAAAAGAGGCTAGAAACATGGAGAGCCTCTTAAAGGGTCAACACACAAAATTTTGTTTGCAGCCACTTACCCTAGGCTCTGACAGAAGGAGAGCAGAGTGGACTAGAGCTGTGTGAGGAGAGTCTGGGGTTGGTGGCTCTGGGGAGAGAACTGAAGAGTCAGCTGCCAGGATCCCTGTGCTGAGTCATTCCCCCTAATGCATTTCTCTTACCTGAGGAGATCACACACTTCCATGTGGCATGTGCCTGGGGAAAAGCAACAGTCCTACCTGTAGGAATCCTTCTCATACCACTCTGTAGAGCTTAAGGTGGGCTGTGGGGAGTACAATGAAGGCAATTTCATTGTTTAAACCTAACAGAAGACCTGCAGGTGAAGTTGGATCCCTTGGAGCTCTGAGACTTTAGCTGACACTTCCCTGGGCATGCTGCTGATAAAAGCTGGCCATGGTCCAAAGCTTGGTTCTTTCTGCACACATTCAGGTCCAGCAGAGGGAACCAGAAGCTGTGGATCACTGACAGGTCCAAACAGGTTGCCAAGAGCCAATCATAAGCATGCACCAGAGTTTTTGCAGATCTATATAATACATAGAGAAAAAAAAAAACTCAAAGAGGCAGCCAAAATGGGAAGAAAAAGAAACAATCCCCAAGTGAAAGAAAAAGAGAATTCCCCATAAGAACTAAATGAAATGGAGACAATCATCCCCATAAGAACTAAATGAAATGGAGACAAGCAATTTATCAGAGAGTTTAAAGTAATGATTATTATGATGCTCAACAGCATGAAAAAGACACAGAAACCATAAAAAAGGACCTGTGAGAAATAAAGAATGCAATATCTGAAATAAATAATACACTGAAAAGAATAAACAGTAGGTTAGATGAAGCAGAGGATCAAATTAGAAATTTGAAAGATAAGGAAGAAAACACACCCAGGCAGAGCAGCAAAACACAAAAAAGTAATTTAAAAAATGAGCAGTTTGAGAAATCTTTTGGACAACATCATGGGAATACCAAAGGAGAAGATAATGAACAAGGGATTGAGAACCTATTTAAAAAAAAAAAAAAGACCCAAAATATCTCTAACCAGGTGAAGAAAATATACACACAAGTCCAGGAAGTGTAGAGAGTCCCATAGAAGATGGACCCAGCTTCCAGCCAAGATGGGGGCATAGATAGACATACCATGCTTCCTTGTACAACCAAAAGAAGGACAACAACAATTCAAAAACAAAAAGCAACCAGAACTGACAAAAAAATCAAACTGTATGGAAGTCCAACAACCAAGGAGTTAAAGAAGACACATTCATCCAGACTGGTAGGAGGGGCGTAGATGGACAGCTAGGCAGAGAGGACTTACAGCAAGGTCTGGGAGGCATCAGCTGGCAGACCAGGTGGTCCCACATTCACATGCAGATAAATCAAAAGGAACAACTAGGGAGCAAGATAGACCACACAACATTGGGCTCCAGACTGGGGAATAAAGCCTCAAAACACTGAAAACTCCGGTGGGGGTTGAGGCAGCAGTGGGAGAAACTTCCAGCCTCACAGGAGAGTTCATTGGAGAGATGCACAGGGTCCTAGAACACACACAAACCCACCCACTGGGAATCAGCACCAGAAGGGCCCAATTTGCTTGTGGGGAGTGGGGGAAGTGAATGATGTCCAGCTGAGAGCAGAGCAAGTGCCGTTGTTCCCTCTCAGACCCCTTCCCCACCTACAGCTTCACAAAGAAGTGATGTGGGATACCCTGCTCTGGTGAATACATAAGGCTCTGACCCTTATTATGTAACAGGAGCATTGAGACAAAAAAAAAGCACAAATGAAAGAACAGATCCACACTCAAGAAAAAAAATACAACTGAGTGACAAAGAGGTGGCCAACCTATCAGATGCACAATGCAAAACACTAGTAATCAGGATGCTCACAGAATTGCTTGAATTTGGTTACAAATAAGATGAAAAAAAATGAAGGCTATGCTAAGTGAAATGAAGGAAAATGTACAGGGAACCAATAGTGATGGGAAGGAAACTGGGACTCAAATCAATGGAGTGGACCAGAAGGAAGAAAGAAACATCCAATCAGAAAAAGAATGAAGAAACAAGAATTCAAAAAATTGAGAACAGGCCTAGGAACTTCCAGGACATCTTTAAACATTCCAATATCCAAATTACAGGGGTACCAGAAGGAGAAGAATAAGAGCAGCAAAATGAAAACTTGAACAAATAATGAAGGAGAAATTCCCCAATCTGATGAAGGGAAAAGACTTTCAGGAAGTCCAGAAAGCTCAGAGAGTCCTAAAGAAGTTGAACCCAAGGAGAAACATACTGAAGCACATCATACTTACATTAGCCAAGATTAAAAATAAGAAGAGAATCTTAGAAGCAGCAAGAGAAAAGGAAACACTTAACTACAAAGGAGTTCCCATAAGACTAATCTGATTTCTCAAAAGAAATCTTACAGGCAAGAAGGGGCTGGAAAGAAATATTCCAAGTCATGAAAGGCAAGGACCTACACCCAAGATTACTCTATCTAGCAAAGCTATCATTTAGAATGGAAGGGCAGATAAAGTGCTTCTCAGATAAGATAAAGTTAAAGGAGTTCATCATTACCAAGCCCTTACCTTATTATATGAAATGTTAAAGAGATTTATCTAAGAAAAAGAAGATAAAAAACATTGGCAGTAAAATAACAGCAACCTCACAGAGGATGGGGGGAAGGTACAGAGAATAACTAGTATAAATGATAGGTAGAAAATAGACAGAGGGAGGGTAAGAATAGTATAGGAAATGTAGAAGCCAAAGAACTCATATGTAGGACCCATGGACATGGGGGGAATGTGGGTGGGAAGGGTATGCAGGGCAGAGAGGAGTGAAGAGGGGAAAATGGGACAACTGTAATATCATAATCAATAAAATATATTAAAAAAGAGATGGACCCAAACAGGCTCACACAAACACATATCACAATTAAAAAAGCAAAGCTTAAAGACAAAAGGAGAATCTTAAAAACTGCAAGAGAAAAGCAGTTAGTTACCTCCAAGGTTGCTACCAGTTAGACTGTCATCTGATTATTTTTTTAAAGATTTTATGTATTTATTTTTAGAGAGGGAAGAGAGGGAGAAAGAGAGAGAGAGAAACATCAATGTGCGGTTGCTGGGGGTTATGGCCTGCAACCCAGGCATGTACTCTGACTGGGAATCGAACCTGCAACACTTTGGTTCGCAGCCCAAGCTCAATCCACTAAGCTATGCCAGACATGGCTGTCATCTGATTATTCAACAGAAACATATCAGGCCATAAAGGGGTAGCATGAAATATTCAAGGTGATGAAAAGCTGGGACCTATAACCAAGGCTACTTTACCCAGCAATGTTATCATTAAAAAAAAGAAATAAACAACTTCCCTTACAAGAAAGAGCTAAAGAATTTGTTATTACCAAACAGTATTGCAACAAATATTAAAGGGATTGCTTTAACTAGATAATTTAAAGCAAGAAAGCATAGGAAAACAGTTAAAAAATAAAATGGCAACCAATATGTATCTATCAATATTTATGTTAAGTGTAAATTGCTTAAGTGCTTGAATCAAAATACATAGGATGGCTAAATACATAAGAAAAGAACACCCATGTATATGCATCTCTAAGACACCCACCTCAGATGGAAAGAAAAACACAATGTAAAATTACAGGGATGGAAAAAGCTATTTCATGTAAATGGAAAGAAAAAAAAACAGGGGTAGTGATATTTATATCTCACAAATAAGACTTAATAACCAACGCTGTAGTTTGAACAAAGAAGGGTACTACACAATGATAAAGAGAACAATTCAACAAGTGGATATAAGCCTAGTAAACATTTATGTGCCCAACATAGGAGCAACTAACATGTGGAGCAATTCTTGATGGACATAAAGGGAGAGATCCACAGATACAGTTACAGTAGGAGATTTTAACACCCCGTTGATCTCGGTGGATAGATCTTTCACACAGAAAATATGAAAGAGTCAGTGGCTTTAAATGTGACACTAGATCAAATGGATTAAACTCATATATTCAGAGCATTTTATCACAAAGCCTCAGAATATATATATTTTTTTGAAAGTCACTTGCAGGTTTATATGTTTTCCCTCCTGAATTTTTTTTTACTTTTTTTTTAATATTTTATTTATGTATTTTTAGAGAGGAAAGGGAGGGAGATAGAGAGAGAGAGAAACATCAATGTGTGGTTGCTGGGGGTTATGGCCTGCAACCCAGGCATGTACCCTGGCTGGGAATCAAACCTGGGACACTTTGGTTCCCAGCCCGCACTCAATCAGCTGAGCTACACCAGCCAGGGCTCCCTCCTGAATTTTTTTAAAATTCCATTTTAATTATTGTTCAAGTACAGGTACAGTTTTCTGCCTTTTACTCCCATCCCAGCTGACCCCCTCCAACCCAGTCTGCTCAACCTCCCTCCCATGACTCCCTCCCTCAGTTTTTCTCCATGTGTCCCTTATACTTGTTCCTGTAAACCCTTCCCATTCTCCCCTGAAATTCCCTTCCTTCTCCCTTCTGGTCACTGCCAGCCTGTTTTCTATTTCAGTGTATTTGGTTATATTTTGCTTGTTTGTTTGTTTTGTTGTTTGGTTCCTGTTAAAGTTGAGATCATATGGTATTTGTCTTTCACTGCCTGGCTTACTTCACTTAGCATATGCTTTCCAGTTCCATCCATACTGTCACAAAGGGTAGGAATTCCTTCTTTCTTTCTCTGGCATATAATTTCATTGTGTAAATGTACCATAGTTTTTTGATCCATTAATTTATCGATGGACAACTAGGTTGCTTCCAACACTTAGCTATTGTAAATTGGGCAGCTATGAACATTGGGGTGTATAGGTTCTTTTGGATTGGTGTTACAAGGTTCTTAGGATATAATCCTAGCATGGGAATTCCTGGGTCAAAAGGCAGATCCATTCTTGTTTTCTAAGGAAATTCCATACTGTTATCCATAGTGGTTGTACCAGTCTGCAATCCCACAAACAGTGCAGTAGGGTTCCCTTTTCTCCACAACCTCTTCAACACTTGTTTGTTGCTTTCTTTATGGTGGCCATTCTGGCCAGTGTGAAGTGGTATCTCATTGTGGTTTTCATTTGCATCTCTTGGATAGCTAGCAATACGAAACACCTTTTCATGAATGCCTGGATTCTCTGTATGTCCTCCTTAGAGAGTGTCTGCTCAAGTCCTTTGTCCATTTTTTAATTGGGTTGCTTGTCTTCTTAGAGTGGAGTCCTGTGAGTTCTTTATATATTTTGGAGATTAAACCCTTGTCTGAGGTATCATTGGCAAATATGTTTTCCCATATGGTTGGTTATCTTTTTATTTTAAAACTGTTTTCTTTAGCTTGTAGAAGTTTTTATTTTGATGAGATCCTATTTGTTTATTCTTTCCTTTATATCCCTTGCCCTAGGGGACATATCAGAAAAACATATTACTGTGTGAAATAGCTGAGATTTCCCTGCCTATGTTCTCCTCTAGGACTTCAATGGTGTCACGGCTTATATTTAAATATTTTATCCACCTTGAATTTATTTTTGTATATGGTGTGAGTTGGTGATTGAGTTTCTTTCTTCTTTTTTTTTTTGTATGTAACTGTCCAGTTCTCCCAACACCATTTATTGAAGAGGCTATTTTTACTCCATTTTATGTTGCTGCCACCTTTGTCAAATGTTAATTGACCACAGAGACTTGAGTTTATTTCTGGGCTCTCTGTTCTGTTTCACTGGTCCATGTGCCTGTTTTTTTATGCCAGTACCAGGCTGTTTTGATTACAGTGGCCTTGTAGTACAGTTTGGTAGCAGGTATTGTGATCCCTCCTACTTTACTCTTCTTTCTCAAAATTGCAGCAGCTATTCAGCGTCGTTTATAATTCCATATACATTTTTGAAGTGTTTGTTCTATGTCTGTGAAATATGCCTTTGGTACTTTAATAGGTATTGCATTGAATGTGTAAATTGCTTTGGGTAGTATGGACGTTTTGATGATAATTCCTCTGATCCATGAACACAGTATATGTTTCCATTTGTGTCTTCTTTGATTTCTTTCTTCAGTGTTGTGTAGTTTTCTGAATAAAAGTCTTTTTCCTCCTTGGTTAGGTTTATTCCTAGGTATTTTATTTTACTTTTTGCTATATCAAATGGGATTTTTTTTTCTGATTTCTGCTTCTGCTGTTTCATTGTTGGTATTCAAACATGCCTTTCATTTCTGGATATTGTCTTTATATACCACTGTTTTGCCAAATACATTTATTAGGTTGAGCAGTTTTTTTTTTGTGGAGTCACTATGATTTTCTATGTACAGTATCATATCATCTGCAAACAATGACAGTTTTATATCCTCCTTTTTGATTTGGATGCCTTTTATTTCCTTTTCTTGTCTCATCACTGTGGCTAAAACTTCCAATTCTATATTGAATAGAAGTGGCAAAAGTGGACAACCTCGTCTTGTTCCTGACCTTGGTGGAAAAGATTTTAGTTTTTGCCCATTGAGTATAATGTTGGCTGTAGGTCTCTCATATAAGGCCTTTATTATGGTGAGGAATGCTCCCTCTATTCCCACTTTGCTCAGTGTTTTTTTTTTATCATAAATTGATGCTGTACCTTATCAAATGCTTTCCCCACATGTATTGATATGCATTCCAATGCACTGCATTCCAAACCATGTGATTTTTGTCTCTGCTTTGTTTTATGTGATATATTACATTTACTGATTTGCGAATATTGAACCACGCTTTCATCCCTGGGATGGTGTATGATCCTTTTAATGTATTGGTCACCCTTGGTCATGGTGTATGATCCTTTTAATGTATTGTTGGATGTGGTTTGCCAATATTTTGTTGAGTATTTTAGCATCTATGTTCATCAGTGATATTGGCGTGAAGTTTTCTTTCTTTGTTGTGTCTTCGTCTGGTTTTTGGGTAAGAATGATGCTGGGTTCATAAAAAGAGTTTGGGAGTCTTCCTTCTTCTTGGATTTTTTGGAGTAATCTGTGGAGGATAGGGATTAGCTCTTCCTTAAAAGCTTTGTAGAATTCTCCTGTGAAACCATCTTGTCCAGGGCTTTTGCGTGTCCGGAGTTTTTTGATTATTGCTTCAATTTCATCTGTTGTTATTGGGATGTTTAAGCTTTCTGCTTCTTTATTCAGTTTTAGAAGATTATATTTTTCTAGAAATTTGTCCATTTCACCTAGGTTTTCAAATTTTTTGGCATACAGTTCTTCATAGTAATTTCTTACAATCCTTTGTATTTCTGTGGTGTCAGTTGTAATGCCCCTCTTTCATTTCTGATTGTGTTTATTTGGGTCTTCTCTCTTTTTTTTCTTGATGAGCCTGCTTTAAGGTTTGTCAATTTTGTTTATCTTTTCAAGGAACCAGCTCCTGGATTCATTGATCCTTAGAATTGTGCTTTTAGCCTCTATGTCATTTAATTCTGCTCTGATCATGGTTATTTCCTTCTTTCTTCTTGCTCTGTGCTGTCTTTGTTGTTGTTTCTTGAGTTCTTGTAGGCACTGGGTTAGGTTGTTTGTTTGAAATGTTTCTCCTTTAAGTAGGCCTGTATCACTATGAACTTCCCTCTCCAGACTGCCTTCACTGTGGCCCATAAGTTTTGGGTGGTTATGAGTTCATTTTCGTTTGTTTCCAGAAACATTTTGATTTCTTCCCTAATTTCATTCTTGACCCGTTCATTGTTCAATAGCATGCTATTTAATCTCCATGATTTTAAGTGTTTTGGGATTTTTCCCCTTGAAGCTGGTTTCTAGTCAGTCCCTTGTGGTTGGAGAAAATGCTTGGTATCATTTCAATTTTCTTGAATTTGTTGAGGCTTGTTTTTTGTCCTAGCATGTGGTCTATCTTTGAAAATGTTCCATGTGCTTTTGAAAAGAATGTGTATTTAGCTTCTTTGGGATCAAGGGCTATATATATCAATTAAGTCCAGTTCATCTAGGGTATTGTTCAATGCCACAATATCTTTGTTGATATTTTGTTTGGAAGATTTGGGTGCTCCTATGTTGGGTGCATGTATAATTACAATGTTTATGTCTTCCTGGTGGATTCTTCCCTTGAGTATTATGAATTGACCTTCTGGGTCTCTCTTCATGGCCCTTTTTTTGAAGTCTATTTTGTCTGATATGAGTATTGCTACCCCGCTTTTTTTCCCTGTTTGTTTGGAAAATTTGTGTCCAGCCCTTCACTTTCAGCCTGTGTAGATCTTTTGTTCTGAGGTGGGTCTCCTGTAGGCAGCGTATGTGTGGATCATGCTTTCTTGTGCATTCATCTGTTCTATGTCTTTTGATTGGAACATTTAATCCATTTATGTGTAAGTTTATTATTGATAGGTCCTTATTCATTGCCATTCTTGTACCTGTGTTCCTGTCTCTTTTCCTTCCTTTCCTTAAAGCAGTCCCTTTAGTATCTCTTGCAGAGCTGGTTTGGTGCAGGTGTGTTCTTTTAAACTTGTTTTGTCAGGGAATCACCTTATTCGGCCTTCTATCTTTATTGAGGGCCTTGCTGGGTAAAGTAGTCTTGGTTGCAGGCCTCTGATTCTCATTACTTGGAATATTTCTTGCTATTCTCTTCTGGGTTTGAGTGTTTCCATTGAGACGTCAGCTGCTAAACTTTTCGGGCTTCCTTAAATGTTACTTCCTCTTTCTCTCTTCCTGCCTTTAAGATTCTCTCTTTCTCTTAAAATTTTGCCATTTTAATTATGATGTGTCTTGAGGTGGGCCTCTTTGAGTTCCTCTTGATTGGGACTGTCTGTGTTTCATGGATTCATGTGACTTTCTTTTCTCATTAAATTAGGAAAATTTTCCATCATTACTTTTTCAAATTGGTTTTCTATCCCTTGCTCTTCTTCTTATCCTTTTGGTGTCCTGATTATACGGATATTATTACATTTCATATTGTTTTGCATATCTCTGAATCCTTCTTTATTCTTTCTGGGCCTCTTTTCTTTTTCTTGCTCATTTTGGGTGTTTATTTCTACTATGTCCTCCAGCTTGCTGATCCAATGTTCTGCTTCATCAATCCTGATGAAGAATTTGATTTCTTCTACTGTGTTCTGTAGTTCAGAAATTATATTATTTATTTCCTCTTGGCCCTTGTTGATCCTTTCAGTTTCCCTTTTCATGTTGATATAATTTGCAGTGAGTTCATTGTAGTTTCCCGGTATTTTCTGGTAATTCACTGTGAGCTCATTGACCTTCCTGATAACCATTGCTTTGAATGCAATATCTGATAGTTGAGTTGCCAGAATTTCATTTAGTATTCTTTCTGTGGCTTCCTCCTTTCCCCTCATTTGGGGATTTTTTCTTTGTCTTCCCATTGTTTGTGAGACTCTTCTTGTTAGCCTCAGCTTCTCAAATTGATCTTTGCTGGCTCCCTGGGTTTATGGTGTGAACTTCTGTGGTAGAATACCTGTGAGATTCCATAGTACAGTCTTCTTGATCTCCCAAGCTCACTGGTCTTAGGCTTCTGTGTTTTGCCTCTGTGTTTTTCTCTGGATTTTGGTTGTTGTTGGATCTTTCTTTTGTGGGTCCTTCCCACCAGCTGGTTAACTGAGGGTCACTCTGTCCATCACCTGTTGTAGTTTGTTGTCCTGGTGAGGGCACGTTGTGTTGAAGCTGGTTCTTCCATGTATACATGGTTTTGAGGATTCTGTCTTGCTCTTGATCAGTTGTTTGTACTGGGTATTTTCTCCACTATTTAGTTGTATTTCCAGATAGATCCTGGATTGAGATTAGTGTGGCTTGCACTGCCTCCTTCACCTTCTTCTTTGTTATCTGTGGTGGTTCCTTTGTTGTTAGCTTTCCTCTTCCATTGGGTATCCTGGTGTTCACAGCTTCCACCTACTCTTTTTTTTGTGATCAGTTGGAGGGGGAAGGCCAAATGGTTTAAGACAGCAATAGAATATTCTATGATGTTTACATTAGCAGCCAGTAGAGAAGAGGTAGGAGATCCTTTGGCTATGTATAGTGTTAACTGTTATATTCCACCCAACTATACACTTTTTAGAAAGGATGGAAAGAAGATAAGACTCTTGTTGGAAAGGGAGGGGTTGTGAGTTGGATCTAGAAAGCAGTGAGTTTTGGGGAGGTCAGATTCTGAGGTAAGGTGAGAGTAAAGTATAAGTAAATAGGTGTAGTGTGTGAGAGAATGGAGTTTACCACTACAGTAATAGAGTTCAGGAAACTGTGCAGTCAGCTAAGATCTGGGAAGGGTGTTTTGAAGTATTTACAATTGTATAGAACAGATATTATTTATAATAATATTAGAGCAACAATCATATGACAATCTGTTTGATCTGGATAATAATAGGGAATATAGGACCTTGAGTAGTGTGGTAATGTAGCATGAGTGAAGTGAGGGACAGTAAATTAGCAATATACTATGAAAGAGAGAACAGGGTAAACCTGCCAAATGATACAATATAACCATCTAAGCAAAGCAGACTATATGGAAAGAAGAGGAATACAAAAATACTATTTAAATAAAAGATATAAGAATAATGAAAAAGAATAAGAATAATGAAAAAATAATAATCCAAATATGCAATAACTTTCAGGTTCTTTGTAATAGGAAAGTGAAATTTGTCTCACTGTCTTAGCTGTTGGGATGCCCCCTCTTTGGGTCCAATTCTGGTGTTTTCACAGTTTCAGGTTTTTTTGTCTCACTTGTGTATATAGAAAAAACAAGCAGAAGAAGGGAGTTAGAAGACATAACATTGGAAAGCAAGGAAGAAGGAATAAAACAAGAAAGAATGAAAGAGAGAAAAAAGGAATTGGAAGATAAAAAGTAATAAATAATAAATAATTACTTAAATAAAAAAGGCTCTTGTTAGTTTCAAACTGGCCAAACCAGTTTTTCTGGTCTTGCTGCCTGCAGCAGGCTGAGGGGCAATTGTTATGGCTTTTCTCTCTTCCAGATATGCCCTCAGTCAGGCTCCTGTGCCCTCTCCCCAGAGCTATTTTGGCACCTCTCTCCCAAGCTTTGGGTGTAGGATCCAGGCCTTTCTGAGAGTGCACTTTCCCTGGGGTTACCACTATGGGCTAGGGTGCAGGTGTGCTCATGCTCAGCCAGGCTGCCTAGGTCCTACGGGTTTGGGTGTGCACCCTTCCCAGTGCTATAGGGATGTGCAGGGCCTTCTGTTCAACCTTCCATGCAGTCTCAGGATCGCTACCTGGCTAGGTGTGGAGTATGCCAGAACGATTGCTGCAGGAGAATTCCCCAAACAGTGTCTCTTTTCACCTTTTCTTTTTGAGAAATTCCTCCTATTCAAGCCTGCTGCTCTGTACAACAGCCTGGTTCCTCGCACAGCCAGTTCTCCAGCTCAACCAATTCTCGAGCCAGACTGGAGACTATAAGGGTCAGGGCCCATTATGGCCTGACTCTCAACTCTCTGGGGCTGGTGTCTATAGACTCTGTGGGGGCTCACAGCCACTATGTGTTTTCCACTTAGTTCTTACTCTCCTATCTGTGACTTCAAGCAACCAGGTCTCTTCTGGTGCTGCTTAAACCTTGTTTGGCCAGGGAGGGAGAAGTTTACCCAGCTCTCTCCAAAGGACTCTGTGGCAGACCCGGCACACACCAGGCCAGGGGCTGCAGCTGCCCGGGTCCCTGCGCTGGTCCCTGGGATCTTGTTGTCCTGAAGCGCTCTCATTACTATCCAGTTTTTCAATGTCCACTACAATTTTTGGTGTCTTATTTTCATTTATGCTGGGGTACCATTGGCTGTTTGCTCTGTTCCTCCATAGATCAGCTAGGTTTTTCTCCCATATGTAAGAGGAAGTGGAATCTGCTCCCTCCTAATTCAATGCCATCTACCTCCTCCAGAATATACATTCTTTTCAAGTGTACATGAAATGTTTTCTAGGATAGACTGCATGTTAAGACACAAAAAAAGTCTCAAAAATTTAAAGTTTGAAATCATATGAGGCTTTTTCTTGGACCTAAAACTAAAAAAAATCAAACACAAGAAGAAAAACTGAAGAAATACACAAAGACATGGAAGCTAATTAACATGTTAAAACAATCAATGTGTAAACAGTGAGATCAGGGAAGAAATTAAAAGATACCTTGAAACAAATAAAAATGAGAACACAACGAACCAAAATCTGTGAGAAATAGGGAAAGCAATCCTAAGAGGAGAATTGATAGCATTGTAGGCCTATCTCAAGAAACAAGGAAAAGCTCAAATAAACAACATAAATATACACTTAAAAGAACTGAAAAGAACAAGAAACAAAGACCAAAGTGTGTAGAAGGAAGGAAATAATAAAGATCAGAGCAGAAATAAATGAGAGTCTCAACAAACAACAAAAGATCAATGAGTCCAAGAGCTAGTTCTTTGAAAATACAAGTAATATTAATAAACCTTTAACCAGACTCATAAGAACAAAACTGAGATGAGGCAAAAAAAAATCAGAAATGAAAGAGGAGAAATAACAACTGACACCAAAGAAATACAAAGGATTGTAAAAATTATCATAAATAACTATATGCCAAAAATTGGATTACCTCAAGGAAATGGATACTTTCCTAGAAACACACAATCTTCCAAAACTAAACAGGGAAGACTCAGAGAATTTGAATAGACATAACATATTGAGTGAAATTGAGGCAATAATTAAAAAACAAACAAATCAACAAATAAAGTTTTAGGAACGGATGGCTTCACAGGTGAATTTTACCAAATATTCCTAAAAAATTATTGGTGTTTTACCAAACATTCCAAGAACAAATAACACTTCTCCTCAAGCTATTTCAAAATATTCAAGAAGAAGGAAGACTCCCAAGCTCATATTACAAGGCCAGCATTATACTAATTCTAAAACCAGATAAAGATACTACAAAAACCAAAACTACAGGTCAATATTCCTTATGGACATAGATGCTTAAATCTTCAGCAAATATTAGCAAACTGAGTACAGCAGTACATCAAAAGATCTCATACTGTAATCAAGTAGGTCTATTCCAGGAATGCAGGGATTGTACAACATTTACAAATCAATAAGTGTGATTCACCACATAAAAAAAGGAAGGATAAAGGCCACATGTCAATAGATACAGAAAAAGCACTTGTAAAGGAACAGCACCCATTTATGATAAAAACACTTGGCAAAGTGGATACAGAGGGAGCATTTCTCAACACAATAAAGGCCTTATATGAGAGACCTACAACAAACATCATACTCAATGGGCAAAAACTAAAATTCTTTCCACTAAGATCAGGAACAAGACAAGGTTGTCCACTTTCACCACTTCTATTCAATATAGTATTGGAAGATTTAGACACAGTGATCAGACAAGAAAAGGAAATAAAAGGCATCCAAATCAGAAATGAGAAAACAAAACTGTCATTGCTGGCAGATGACATGATGGTGTACATAAGATCCTTCAGACTCCACAAAAAAACTGCTCAACCTAATAAATGAATTTGGCAAAATAGCAGCATACAAAGTCAATATTCAGAAATCAAAGGCATTTTTTTACACTAACAATGAAACATCAGAAGCAGAAATCAGAAAAAAAAATCCCATTTGATAATAAAAAGAAAGATAAAAATACTTAGGAATAAACCTAACCAAGGAGGCAAAAGACCTATACTTAGAAAACTACACAACACTGTAGAAAGAAATTAAGAAAGACACAAACAAATGGAAACATATACCGTGTTCATGGATTGGAGGAATTAAAATCATCAAAATGTCCACACTATCCAAAGCAATTTACAGATTCAATGCAATACCTATTAAAGTACCAATAGCAGATTTCACAGACATAGAACAAACACTTCAAAAATTTATATGGAACCATAAACAACCTCGAATAGCTGCGGCAATTTTGAGAAAGAAGAGCAAAGTAGGAGGGATCATAATATCTGCTACCAAACTGTACTACAAGGCCACTGTAATTGAAACAGCCTGGTACTGGCATAAAAACAGGCACATAGACCAACAGAACATAATAGAGAGCCCAGAAATAAACCCAAGTCTGTGTGGTCAATTAACATTTGACAAAGGTGGCAGCAACATAAAATGGAATAAAAATAGCCTCTTCAACAAATAGTGTTGGAAGAACTGGACAGCTACATGCAAAAAAAAAAAAAAAAAGGAAAAGAAACTCAATCACCAACTTACACCATACACAAAAATAAATTCAAAGTAGATAAAATATTTAAATGTAAGCCATGACACCATTAAAGTTCTAGAGGAGAACATAGGCAGGAAATCTCAGATATCCTTGCAGCAATATTTTCACTGATATGTCCCCTAGGGCAAGGGATATAAAGGAAAGAATAAACAAATAAGGTCTCATCAAAATAAAAAGCTTCTGCACAGCTATAGAAAACAGTTTTGAAATAAAACAGAACCAGCCATACGGGAAAACATATTTGCCAATGATACCTCAGACAACAGTTTGATCTCCAAAATGTATAAAGAACTCACATGACTCCACTCTAAGAAGACAAGCAACCCAATTAAAAAATGGGCAAAGGATTTGAACAGATACTTCTCCAGAAGGACATACAGGGGACCCAGAGACACATGAAAAAATGGTCAGTATCCCTAACATTCAGAGAGATGCAAACTAAAACCACAATGATATACCACATCACACAGGTCAGAATGGCCATCATAAAGAAAGCAATAATCAAGAAGCAACAAGTTTTGGAGAGGTTGTGTAGAAAATGGGACCCTAATGCATGGTTGGTGGGATTGCAGCCTGGTGCAACCAGTATGGTAAACAGTATAGAATTTCCTCAGAAAACTAAAAATGGATCTGCCTTTTGATCCAGCAATTCCACTGCTGGGATTATATCCTAAGATTCCTGAAACACCAATCCAAAAGAACCTATGCACCCCAATGTTCACAGCAGCACAATCTACAATAGCCATGTGTTGGAACAGCCTAGGTGCCCATCAGTAAATGAATGGATCAAAAAATAGTGGTACATTTACACAATGTAATTCTTTTCAGCAGAAAGATGGAGCTCCTACCCTTTGTGACAGCATGGATGGAACTGGAAAGCATTATGCTAAGTGAAATAAGCCAGGTGGTGAAAGACAAATACCATATGATCTCACCTTTAACAGGAACCTAATCAACAAAACAAACAAGCAAAATATAACTAAGAACACTGAAATTGAGAACAGGCTGACAGTGACCAGAGGGGAGAGGGGAGGGAAATCAGGGGAAAAGGGTGAAGAGTTTTCAGGAACAATTACAAAGGACACATGGACAATAACAAGGGAGTGTGGAAATGGGAGGGCAGAGGGAGGGCTGTGGGGGTGGGCTGGGATGGGGATAAAAGGCAGAAAACTATACTTCAAAAACAGTAAAAATAAAAATAAAATAAATAAAAATAAATTAAAAAAACATAATAAAGGCTATCTATGAAAAACCCAGTGCCAGCATTGTACCCAATGGGCAAAAACTGCAAGCATCCCCTTTAAGATCAGGAACAAGACAGGGATGTCTGCTTTCACCTCTTATTCATCCTAGTACTGGAAGTCCTATTTACATCAATCACATAGAAGATGAAATAAAAGGCATCAAAATTGCAAAGAAAGAAGTAAAACTGTCATTATTTGCAGATGACATGATAATGTACATACTGAACTCTAGAGATTCCATCAACAAACTACTAAAACTGATAAATGAATTCAGTGAAGTGGAAGGATACAATATTAACATTTAGAAATCAGTTGCATTTTTCTGCATTTTTTATATGACAATAATGAACTATCAGAAAGGTGAATTAGGAATAAAATTCCATTCATAATTGCTTCTTCATCAAGAACAAAATACCCTGGAATACTCTAACCAAGCATTTAAAGACCTGCACTAAGAAAATTATAAGACACTGAAGAAAGAAACTGAAGAAGATACAAATAAGTGGAAGTGCATACTGTGTTCATGGGTAGAAACAATTAACATTATTAAAATGTGCATACTACCCAAAGGAATCTACAAATACAATGCTATTCCTATGAAAATACCAATGACTTATTTTACAGAACTAGACAACATATTTCAAAAAATGTATATGGAAATACAAAGGGTCTCAAATAGCAATAGCAATCTTAAGAAAGAAGAACAAAGTTTGATGAATCATGCTACCTATTATCAAACTGTTTTATAAGACCATAGTAAGCATAACAACATGATACTGGCATAAAAACAGACACATAGATCAATAAAACAGGATAGAGAGCCTGGAAGTAAACCCACACTTTTATAGTTAATTAATATTTGACAGAGGGAGCAAATTCATACAATGGATTAAAGGTAGTTTTGAATAACTGGTGTTGGGAAAATTGGACAGATATGCACAGGAAAATGAAATTAGACCACCTTCTTATGTCACACACAAGAATAAATTCAAAATGGTATTTGTATTTTACTGCCTGGTTTATTTCACTTAGCATAATGCTCTTTGGATCCATCCAAGCTGTTGCAAAGAGTAAGAACTCCTTCTTTCTTTCTGGCATGCAGTATTCTATCACGTAAATGTTCCAAAGTTTTTTGATCCACTCATCTACTGATGGGCACTTAGGTTGCTCCCAGCATGTGGCTATTGTAAATTGTGCTGCTGTGGACATTGGTGTGCATAGTTTCTTTTCAATTGGTGTTTCAGGGTTCTTAGGGCATAATTCCAACAATGGAACTGCTGGGTCAAACGGCAGTTTCATTTTTAGTTTTCTGAGGAAATTCCATACTGTTTTTCATATGATCTCATCTGTAATCAACAATACAGACAAGCAAGGGATATATAACCAGAGACATTGAAATTAAGAACAAACTGACAGTAACCAGAGAGGAAAGGATTTTTAGGAACATTTATAAAGGACACACGGACAAAACCAAGAGAGGTAGGATCAAGGGTGGCAAGTGGGGATGGCTGGGCTGATAGGAGAGTGGTAGAGGAAAAATGGAGACAACAGTACTTGAGCAACAATTAAAAATATGAAGAAAAATAAAAATAAAAAGAATAATTCAAAATGGATTAAATACTTAAATGTTATATCTGAAACCATTAAAATCCTAGAAAAAAACATAGGCAGCAAAATCTCAGACATTACTCATACCAATATTTTCTCTGATATATCTCTTCATGCAAGGACACCAAAGGAAAAATTAACAAATGAGACTACATCAAACTAAAAAGTTTTTGCACAGCAAAGGAAAACATCAACAAAATAAAAAGACAACCCACTCAATGGGAAAATACCAACAGCAACAACAACAACAATCCAATTGAAAAATGGGCAAAGGACCTGAATAGATGCTTCTCCAAAGAGGATATATAGATGGGAAATAGACATAAAAATATGTTCAATGTCCACAATCATCAGAGAAGTGCAAATAAAACCACAATGATATATCATCTTATACCTGTCAGAATGGCCATCATCAATAAATAAACAAATGCTGGCAAGGATGTGGAGAAAGAGCAACACCTTTGCACTGGTGGAGGGAATGCAGACTGGTACAGCCACTGAGGCTAGCAGTATGGAGATACCACATAAAAGAAAGAAAGGGCTCCTACCCTTTGTGACAGCATGAGTGAAACTAGGGAGCATTATGCTAAGTGAAATAAGCCAGGTGGTGAAAGACAAATGCCGTATAATCTCACCTTTAACAGGAACTTAATCAACAAAACAAACAAGCAAGCAGAATATAACCAGAGACATTGAATTAAAGAACAAACTAACAGTAACCAGCAGGGAAGGGGTAAAGGGATAATGGGCAGAAATATGGGAAGGTCCATCAAGGAACATGTATAAAGGACACATGGACAAACCCAAAGGGGGCAGGTTCAAGGGTGGGAGGTAGGGATAGGTGGTGAGGTGCTGAGGTGGGGTGAAAATGGAGACAACTATACTTGAACAATAATAACAAAAATTGAAAATAGAACTGCCTTATGACCCAAAATTGCACTTTAGGTAATTATTCCAAAGAAAACTGAAATACTAATTCTAAAGAATATAAGCACACCTATGTTCATTGCAGTGTTATTCACAATTGCCAAGGTATGGAAGCAGCCCGAGTGTGCATGAGTTGACGAGTGAATAAAATAATTATGGGGCATTTACACAAAGGAACTCTCTTGGCCATAAATAAACAAGAAAATTTTGCCCTTTGCGACAACATGGATGAACCTGGAGAATAGAATACTAAGTGAAATAAGACAGAGTAAAAACAAATACTATATGATTTCACTGATATGTAGAATCTAATGAACAAACTAACAAGCAAAATAGCGACAGACTCAGAGATCAGGTTGACAGCACTGGGTTGGGGGCACTGCAGTTAGGGGTCGATAAATCAAGCAAAAGAGAAAAAGGACTCAGCAACATGGACAACAGTGTGGTGATTGTGAGGGGATGGGGTGGGTGGAGATGGAATAGGGCATTGGGGGATACATGGTAATGAAAACTACAATAAAAAGAAATAAAATTATTTATACCTCAAAAAATAAACTATCCATTCTGTTATTAATATATCCTAGCTTTATAATTTAGAGAACAAGAAATCAATAGGTTATTTGCCTAGCAAATTATCTATCTGTAATTATATAACAAATTAACCATAGTAGTTTGAAACTGCAATAATAATTTATTGTCCCATGGCTTCTGTTGATCTGGAATCTAGGAGTAGCTTAACTGAGTAGTTCTGGCACAGGGTGTCTCATGAGGTCAGAATTAAAATTTTGGCCAGTACTGTAGCTGCTGGTAAGCTTGACTGAGTCTGAAGCATCTGTTTCCAATGTGATTTACTCACATGACAGGCTAGTTGGTGGTAGCTATAGGTAAAAAGCCTCAGCTCCTTCCTACTTGGCCTTCTCCCAAGGGCTGCTTGAGGGCCCTCACCATATGGAGATTGATTTTCCCCTGAGTGACTGATTCAAAAGAATGCAAAAACTTCAACATTTGTATTGACCTCTGAATTCACACTCCTTCATTTTTGAAAGATTTTATTTATTTATTTTTAGAGAGGGAAGAGAGGGAGAAAGAGAGAGAAACATCAATGTGTGGTTGCTGGGGGCCATGGCCTGCAACCCAGGCATGTTCCCTGACTGAGAATTGAACCTGAGATGCTTTGGTTCACAGCCCATGCTCAATTCACTGAGCTACGCCAGCAGGCATTTTTATATCATATTTATTTTACAGGGAAGTCAATTTTACATGGTGGGAAATGACTGAATACACAGGACATAAATACCAGGAGACAGGAGTCACTGGGGTCAGTTTTGGAGATTTGCTACCACATCTAATAAACCCTACACTTGTGAATTCATCTCTCAAATATTTCCCCAAGTCTGATATATCTCAAAAAGAGCTCCATCATAATTCTCTGTTTCAGATTTTTTTTAATTGTATTTTTTATTGTGAAGTTACTCTTTATAAGAGTGTTTTGAATGATAGCTTGACAGTGTTTCATTGTGGATGACTTGGAATGCAATTCTTCACAAAATCTTTTCTATTTAACTACCAAAATGCAAATGGTTGGGAAAAACTCCTAAAGCCAGATACTGAGCAATCTAATATCATTGGTCCTTCATTTAAACATTTTTAGTAACAGTTAAAAACTTTCAGCTTTTAGAATTTCTGGTATGTAATGAATGTGTTTATGCAAAATGCATTAAAATGTCTGTGTCCTTTTTTGGTTACTAATATTTATTTAATCTACTGCCAAAATCCTGACCAACAATGTTTTCTCAGTAAGAGAGCCATAAAAGGGAGGTTTTTATTGAGTCCATTCCAACTTTTTGATGGGTTTACTAAACCTATCAAAGAAGTACTGTGTCAGCACATATCACTTTTAAAAAATGGGCACTTGGATGAGGTATTTTTGTTTTCCTGGTTACAATTTTGTAGCATGTCAGTTGCTCAATTTTTTTCCCTTCTACCACAGATTACTGTAGTATTTAATATTTATGTATTCTCTCTTAGTGTCAACTTGGACCATGGCCAAAATTCTGATTGGCAGTGGGTAGTAGGGTTGGAATATGAAAAAATACACACACACACACACACACACACACACACACACACAATAGCTGAACAGCTGTGATAATCTATGTTTTTGAGGCACTAATCATAAATAATTCAAATTTAGCTATTGAAATAGAATGAAAGGATGACATCTTACTGGGTGGGAATTTGAAGGAAAAAAATTGAGCAACTGACATGCTACAAAATTGTAACCAGGAATTAGTTAGTTTTAGAGTTATAATGATAATACCTATGGCTAGATGTCAACATTATTGACTCACTGGTCTCAGTTTGAAATAAAAATGAAATGTTTTTGATTTAATCCCTGAAGAACAGGTAAAAGGGAATCCATTTGATATTGTCTTGTCTGAGAAGTCTTCCACTGTTGGACTCTCTGCATTGGGTCAAGTGTTCCTATTGAGTGGCCCCATAGCTTACTGTATTTTTTCACTGTCAGAAGTTATTGTGACTAGTTGACTTATACTGTTGAATGCTCAGCACTGAGCATCCTGTAGGTATGTTAGATAGTAGATTTTAGCAGCAAGTGGGGAACAAGTAACTCAAGAAGGCTTTTGCATAAAAGATCATTTATTGCCCAATATAACTAAAAAGTCTCTTGGTTCATGGCTACAGGCATGACTGGATGCAAGTACTCAAAGAAGTGTCTTCAATCTCTCAAAACTTTCCCCTCAATGCTGGTGTTGATTTTGGGTGTCAGTATGGGTACCAGAGAGTCCCAAACTTACTGAGAAAAGAGTCTTACTCCTTATTGTTTCAAACATAAATATAAGGTGCTAAACAACTTTGCTTTGATGAGACCACCTGGGTTCCAATATTTATTTGAATGATTCACTGTCATTGGAGTGATAGAAATATAGTAATTGACAGACAAAGGAACTGAAACTTAAAGTCTTTAATGATTTGGCTTAGGTAAGAAACAAGAAAGGGTGACATTCTGGCCAGACAAACTTCAAGAGTAAAGACAGAAAGGACGATGGATATGGAGAAAATAAAGGGGCAAATAACTTGTGCAAGTAACATTTGAATCTCAGCATTCTGAACATAAATAACACCTACCATTATGCCACGTTGTTTTCTTATAAATGTTTTCTTATTAATGCTATTTTATGCCCTTCTTTATATCTTTATAATGTAAAGAAATTTCCAACATTGGGTAGGGAAAGATATCTCCAAATCATGTGGAGAAGACAGAAGGGGTTGATGGTTTTAGCACCCTGTGTATTGACTGAACAGATTTTACCCACCTAGGTGATGAAGTTAGGTATGACTCTAAAGCTGCTAAAACAAACAAAAAAAGATAACAAGTGAGTCAGTGTGATTTTTGAAAATAGAAAGCAGATATATTAATTTATAGAAACAATGATTTCCAAAATGGATCTTAAAACAGAAGTCAACTTACAAATCTTACACTAAGGATATTGACTAAAGGATAAGTATATCATTGTTTAATCATTGTATACTATTGATTAATAGTTGTTTAAAGATTAAAATATTATTGGTTCATTGGCTATACAGTATCTGCAAAGGAGGTAAGTGATGGGTATTTCACATTTCTTTTTTATTTTTTTTTTACTTTCCATATTTATTTTTTTGTGATGAAAAAAACTACAGAGACAGGATTCTTGGAAACTTGTTCTTGGAACAAGGTGGGACACAGAAATTAATCCTCTAAAACAAGGGTACCAACAGTAGCTTTCTTTTATTTTTCTTTAATATTTACATTTTTATTGTTGTTTAAGTATAGCTGACTCCATTTTCCTTACCACTCCCAACCACACCAGCCATCCTTACCTCCCACCCTCAATCCTACCCCAATTTGGTGTTGTCCATGTGTCCTTTATAAATGCTCCTGAAAACCCCTCCCTTTTTTCCCCTCTTGATTCCCTCTCACTTCCCCTGTAGTTACTGTCAGGTTGTTCTTAATTTCATAATCTCTGGTTATATTTCGCTTGCTTGTTTGTTGTGTTGATTAAGTTACTATTAAAGGTGAGATCATATGGTATTTGTCTTTCACCACCTGGCTTATTTCACTTAGCATAATGCCCTCCAGTTCCATCCATGCTGCTGCAAAAGGTAGGAGTTCCTTTTTCTTTCTGCTGTGTAGTATTCCATTGTATAAATATACCGTAGATTATTGATCCACACATTTGCCAATGGGCACCTAGGTTGCTTCCAGCACTTGGCTATTGTAAATTGTGCTGCTATGAACATTGGATGCATAGGTTCTTTTGAACTAGTGTTTCAGGATTCTTAGGATATAATCCCAGCAGTGGAGTTGCTGGACCTAAAGGCAGTTCCATTTTTAGTTTCTTGAGGAAATTCCATATTGTTTTCTACAAGGACACACCAGTCTGCATTCCCACCAACAGTGCACTAGGGTCTCCTATTCTCCACATCTTCTCCAACACTTGTTTGTTGCTTTGTTTATGATGGCCATTCTGACTGGTGTGAAGTGGTATTTCATTGTGGTTTTAATTTGCATCTCTCTGATGGCTAGTGATGCTGAGCATCTTTCCATATAACTCTGACCCTTAGTATGTCCTCCTTGGAGAAGTGTCTGTTCAAATCCTTAGTCCATGTTTTAATTGGGTTGTTTGACTTCCTGGAGTGGAGTCATGTAAGTTCTTTATATATTTTGGTCATTAAACCCTTGTCTGCAGTATCATTGGCAAATATGTTTTCCCATATGGTTGATTCTCTTTTCATTTTAATGCTGATTTCTTTAGCTGTGCAGAAGCTTTTTTTGATGAGATCCTATTTATTTATTCTTTTCTTTATTTCCCTTGCTCTAGGGGACATATTGATAAAAATATTGCAGTGTAGAATATATGAGATTTCTCTGCCTATGTTCTCCTGAAGGATTTTTGTGGTGTCAAGACTTATATTTAAATCTTTTATCCATCTTGAATTTATTTTTGTGTATGGTATGAGTTGGTGATTGAGTTTCATTTTTTTGCACATAGCTGCCCAGATTTCCTAACACCAATTTTTTGAAGAGGCTATTTTAACTCCATTTTATCCTTCTGCCCCCTTTTTCAAATATTGACTGTAGAGACTTGGGTTTATGTTTGGGCCCTCTATTCTGTTCCATTGATCTATGTTTCTGTTCTTACACCAGTACCAGGCTGTTTTGATTATAGTGGCCTTGTAATACAGTTTGATATCAGGTATTGTGACCCCTCCCTCTTTGTTCTTCTTTCTCAAAATTGCTGTGGGTATTCAGGGTAATTTATGGTTACATATAATTTTTCAATAGTTGTTCTATATCTGTGAAATATGCCATTGGTACTATAGGGGTTGTGTTGAACCTATAAATTGCTTTGGGTAGTATGGACATTTTAATGATGTTAATTCTTCTAATCAATGACCCTGGTATCTACTTCCATTTGTTTGTGTCTTCCTTAATGTCTTTCCTCAGTGTTGTGTAGTTTTCTGAGTATAGGTCTTTTACCTCCTTCATTAGTTTTATTCCTAGGTACTTTAATTTTCTTGCTATAGCAAATGCGTTCCCCCCACCCCGATTTCTGTTTCTGATAGTTCATTGTTGGTATACAAAAGTGCTTTTGATTTCTGAATATTGACTTTGTATCCTGATGTTTTGCCAAATTTATTTAATAGGTCAAATAATTTTTTGGTGGAGTATATAGGATTTTCTATGTACAGTATCATGTCATCTGGAAACAATGACAGTTTTACTTCCTTCTTTCCAATTTAGATGTCTTTTGTTTCTTTTTCTTGTCTGATTGCTGTGACTAGGGCTTCCAATACTATGTTGAACAGAAGTTGTGGAAGGAGGAAGTAAAACTGTCATTGCCTTGTTTCTTATAGTGGAAAAGCTTTCAGTTTTTGCCCCTTGAGTTGGATGTTTGCTGCAGGTCTCTTGTATACAGCTTTTATTATGATGAGGAATGCTCCCCCTATTCTCCATTTGCTGAGTGTTTTTTTTTTTTATCCTAAATGGGTGGACTACCTTATTAAATGCTTATTCCACATCTACTAAGATGATCATGTGATTTTTGTATTTCTTTTTGTTTATGTGATGTGTTATGTTTGTTGATTTGCAAATATTGTATAATCCTTGCATCCCTGGGATGAATCCCACTTGATCATGTTGTATGATCTTTTTAATGTTTTGCTGGATGTGATTTGCCAATTTGTTGAGGATTTTAGTGTCTTTATTAATCAGTGATATTGGTTTGCAGTTTTATTTGTGTGTTGTGTCTTTATCTGGTTTTGGGATTAGGATGATGTTGGCATCATAAAAGGAGTTTGGGAGTCTTCTGTCTTCTTGCATTTTTTGGAATAGTCTGTGCAGGATAGGGGTTAGCTTTTCCTTAAGTGTTTTGTAAAATTCACCTGAGAACCTGTCCAGTCCATCGCTTTTGTGTGCGAGGAGTTTTTCGATTACTTCTGCAGTTTTGTCAGCTGTTATTGGTGTATTCAAGCTCTCTGCTTCTCTTCATTCAGTTTTGGAAGATTATATTTTTCTAGAAATTTCTCCATTTCACCTAGGTTTTCAAATTTCTTGGCATATAATTCTTCATTGTAATTTCTTACAATCCGTTGTATTTCTGTGGTATCAACTGCAATCTCTCCCGTTTATTCTGATTGTGTTTATTTGGCTCCTCTCTCTTTTTTTCTTGATGAGCCTGCTTAAAGGCTTGTCAATTTTGTTTATTTTTTCAAAGAACCAGTTCCTGGATTTGTTCTCTTAGTATCTATGTCATTTAATTCTGCTTTGATCTGGGTTATTTCCTTCCTTCTACTTGCTGTGGGCTGTCTTTGTTGTAGTCCCAACAGTTCTGGTAGATGTAGGGTTAAGTTGTTTATTTGAAAGATTTCTGTTTTTTAGGTAGACCTGTATCTCTATGAACTTTCCTCTCAGTGGTGCCTTCACTGTGTCCCATAACTTGTCTACTATTATGAGTCCATTTTTATTTTTTTCCAGGAACTTTTTGATTTCTTCATTAATCCTTCTTGATCTCATTATTAACACATGCATTGTTTAATAGCATGTTCTTCAATCTCCATAAAATTGAGTGTTTTTGAATTTTTTCCTTGAGATTGGTGTCTAGTTTCAATCCTTTGTGGTTGGAGAAAAAGCTTGATATGATTTCAGTTTTCTTGAATTTGTTGAGGCTTGTTTTGTGTCCTATTATTTGGCCTGTCTTGGAAAATGCTCCATGTGCATTTGACAAGAATGTGTATTTTGCTTCTTTGGGATGAAAGTTTCTTTCTGTATATTAGTTATGTCCATTTGATCCAAGGCATTGTTAAATGCCACAATATCTTTGTTGATATTTTGTTTTGAAGATCTATTCATTCTTCACAGTGGGGTGTTAAAATCTCCTCCTATAATTGTGTTACTGTCAATATCTTTCTTGAACTTCTCCAAGATTTTCTTTAGGTATTTGTGTACTCCTATGTTGGGTACATGTGTGTTTATAATGTTTATGACTCTTGATGGATTCTTCCATTGAATATTGTGAAATGTCCTTCTGGGTATTTTTTTTTTTTTGCCCTTGTTTTGAAGTGTATTTTATCTGGAATGAGTATTGCTACACCTCTCTTTTTGTCCCTGTGTATTTGCTTTGAATATTTTTTCTAACCCTTCATTTTTTGTCTACATAGGTATATTATTCTGAGGTGGGTCTCTTGTAGGCAGCATATATATGAGTCATGTTTTCTTATCCATTCAGCTACTCTATGTCTTTTGATTGGACCATTTATTCCATTAATATTTAAGGTTATTAATGATTGGGATTTATTCAGTTTCCCCCTTTGTACCTGTGTTCATATCTTTCTTGCTCTTTTCCTTCCTCTTCTTATAGTAGCCTCTTTTTATTATCTTTTTTTTAATTATTTTAATTGTTGTTCAGGTACAGTTTTCTGTCTTTTACTCCCAGCCCAGCCCACAAACCAACCCTCCCCACCCCCCTCCCATTTCCATTCCCCCACCCCATTTTTGTCAATGTGTCCTTTATACTTACATATTCCTGTAAAGCCTTCCTCTTTTCCCCTGATATTCACTCCGCTCTCCCCTCTGGTCACTGTCAGACTGTTCTCTATTTCACTGAATTTGGTTATATTTTGCTTGATTGTTTGTTTTGTTGATTAGGTTCCTGTTAAAGTGGAGATAATATGGTATTTGTCTTTGACTGCATGCCTTATTTTGCTTAGAATGATGCTCTCCAGTTCCATCCATGCTGTGGCAAAAGGGCAAAAGGTAGGAGCTCCTTCATTCTTTCTGCTGCATAGAATTCCATTGTGTAAATATAACATAGATTTTTGATCTATTCATTTACTGATGGGCACCTAGGTTGCTTCCAGCACTTGGCTATTGTAAATCGTGCTGTTATGAACATTGGGGTGCCTGGATTCTTTTGGCTTGGTGTTTTAGGGTTCTTAGGACATAATCCTAGCAGTGGAATTTCTGGGTCAAAAGGCAGATCCATTTTCAGTTTTCTGAGAAAAATTCCATACTGTTTTCCATAGTAGTTGTACCAGTCTGCAATCCCACCAAGAGTGCATTATGGTCCCCTTTTCTTCACAACCTCCCCAACACTTGTTGTTTGTTTCTTTGTTTATGATGGCCATTCTCACTGGTGTGAAGTTGTATCTCATTGTAGTTTTAATTTGCATCTCTCTGATAGCTAGTGATATTGAACATCTGTTCATGTGTCTCTGTATGTCCTCCTTGCAGAAATGTCTGTTCAAGTCCTTTGCCCATTTTTAACTGGGTTGCTTGTCTTCTGAGATTGGAGTTGTGTATATTCTTTATATATTTGGAGATTAAACCCTTGTCTGAGGTATCATTGGCAAATATGTTTTCCCATATGACTGGTTCTTTTTTTTTATTTTAAAACTGTTTTCTTTTGCCATGCAGAAGCTTTTTATTTTGATGAGATCCCATTTCTTTATTTTTTTCCATTATGTCCCTTGCTCTAGGGGACTTATCAATAAAAATACTGCTGTGTGGGATATCTGAGATTTTTCTGCCTATGTTCTCCTATAGGAGTTTAATAGTGTCACAGCTTATATTTAAATCTTTTATCCCCATTGAATTTATTTTTGTGTATGGTGTGAGTTGGTGATTGAGTTTCATTTTTTTGCATATATATGTCCACCTCTCCCAATACCATTTGTTTAAGAGGATATTTTTACTCTATTTTATGTTACTGCCCCTTTTGTGAAATATTAATAGACCATAGAGTCTTGGGTTTATTTCTGAGCTCTCTGTTCAGTTCCATTTGTCCATTTGCCTGTTTTTATGCAAATACCAGGCTGTTTTGATTACAGTGCACTTGTAGTACAGTTTGGTATCAGGTATTGTGATCACTCCTACTTTGCTCTTCTTTCTCAAAATTGCAGCAGCTATTCAGGGTCATTTATGGTTCCATATAAATTTTTGATCTGTTTGTTCTATGTCTGTGAAATATGCCATTGGTATTTTAATAGGTATGGCACTGAATCTGTAAATTGCTTTGGGTAGTATGGATGTTTTGATGGTGGTAATTATTATGATCCATGAACATGGTAAATACTTCCATTTATATGTGTCTTCCTTGATTTCTTTCTTCAGTGTTGTGTACTTTTCTGGGTATAAATGTTTTACCTCCTTGGTTAGGTTTATTCCTAAGCATTTTATCTTTCTTTTTGCTATATCAAATGGGATTTTTTTTCTGATTTCTGGTTTTGCTGTTTCATTGTTGGTATTCAAAAATGCCTTTGATTTCTGGGTATTGAGTTTGTATCCTGCTGTTTTCCCAAATTCATTTATTAGGTTGAGCAGTTTTTTGGTGGAGTCTATAGGATGTTCTATGTACAGTATCATATCATCTGCAAACAATGTCAGTTTTATTTCCTCCTTTCTGATTTGGATGTCTTTTATTTTATTTTTTTGTCTCATCAGTGTGGCTAAAACTTCCAATACTATATTGAATAGAAGTGTTAAAAGAGGACACCCTTGTCTTGTTCCTGATCTTAGTGGATAAGATTTTAGTTTTTGCCCATTGAGTATGATGTTGGATGTAGGTCTCTCATATAGCCTTTATTATATTGAGAAATGCTCCCTCTATTCCCACTTTGTTGAGTGTTTTTATCATAAATTGGTGCTGTAACTTATCAAATGCTTTCTGCATCTATTGTTTTTATCATGTGATTATTGTCTTTCATTTTGTTTGTGTGATGTATTACATTTATTTATTTGTAAATATTGTACCATCCTTACACCCCTGGGATGAATCCCACTTGATCATGGTGTGTGATCTTTTTAATGTATTGTTGGATATGGTTTGGCCCTATTGTGTTGAGGAATTTGGCATCTATGTTCAACAGAGATATTGACCTGAAGTTTTCTTTCTTTGTTGTGTCTCTATCTGGTTTTGGGTTAGGATGATGCTGGCTTCATAAAGAGTTTGGGAGTTTTTGGTCTTCTTTGAATTTCTGGAATAGTCTGTGAAGGATAGGAGTTAGCTCTTCCTTAAAAGCTTTGTGGAATTCTCCTGTGAAACTATCTGGTCCAGGGCCTTTTTTGTGTCAGGAGTTTTTTGATTACTGCTTCAATTTCATCTGCTGTTATTGGGATGTTTAGGCTTCCTGCTTCTTCTTCATTCAGTTTTGGAAGACTATATTTTTGTAGAAATTTGTCCATTTCACCTAGGTTTTCAAATTTACTGGCAGACAATTCTTCAGAGTAATTTCTTACAATCCTTTGTACTTCTGTGGTATCAGTTGTAATCTTCCTCTTTCATTTCTGATTGTGTTTATTTGGGTCCTCTTTTTTTCTTGATGAGACTGCTTAAAGACTTGTCTATTTTCTTTACATTTTCAAATGACTAGCTCCTGGATTCATTAATCCTTAGGCTTGTGATTTTAGTCTCTATGTCATTTAATTTTGCTCTGATCTTGGTATCTTGGTTATTTTTTTTTCTTCTTGCTGTGAGCTGACTTTGTTGTTGTTCCTTGAGTTCTTGTATGCATAGGGTTTGGTTGCTTGTTTGAAATGTTTCTATCTTTTTTAGGTAGGCCTGTATCACTCTGAACTTGACTCTCAGGACTGTGTTCACTATGTCCCATATTTTTTGGGTTGCTGTGAGTTCATTTTCATTCAGAAACTTTTTGATTTCTTCCCTAATCTCATCCTTAATCCATTCATAGTGTAATATTATGCTATTCAATCTCCATGATTTTAAGTGGTTTGGGTTTTTATCCTTGGGGTTGGTTTCTAGTTTCAGTCCCTTGTAGTTTTAGGCAATGCTTGATATGATTTCAGTGTTCTTGAATTTTTTGAGGCTTGTTTTGTGCCATATCATGTGGTCTGTCTTTGAAAATGTTCCATGTGCTTTTGAAAAGAATGCGTATTTAGCGTCTTTGGAAGGAAGGGCTCTCTACATATCAAGTCCATTTCATTTAAGGCATTGTTCAATGCCACAATATCTTTGTTGATATTTTGCTTGGAAGATCAGTCCATTTTTGACAGTGGGATGTTAAAATCCCCTACTACAATTGTGTTGCTGTCAATATGTTTCTTGAAGTCCTCCAACATTTTATTTATGTATTTGGTTTCCACTATTATGGGTGCATATATATTTTCAATGTTTATATCTTCTTAGTGGATTCTTCCCTTGAATATTATGAAGTGACCTTCTGGGTCTCTCTTTATGGCCCTGTTTTTGGAGTCTATTTTGTCTGCTATAAGTATTGCTACTCCAGCTTTTTTTTTTTCCTGTCTATTTGCTTGGAAAGTTTCTTTCCAGCCCTTCACTTTCAGTCTGTGTAGGTCTTTTGTCCTGAAGTGGATCTCTTGTAGACAGCATATGTGTGGATCATGCTTTCTTATGCATTCATCTCTTCTATGTCCTTTCATTGGAACATTTAATCCATTTATGTGTAAGTTTATTTTTGATAGGTTCTTATTCATTGTCATTTTTGTACCTGTGTTCCTGTCTCTCTCTCTTTTCCTTCCTTTCCTTAAAGTAGTCCCTGTAGCATCTCTTGCAGAGCTGGCTTGGTGGAGGTGTATATTTTTAGACTTCTTTTGTCTGGGAAGCTTCTTATTCAGCCTTCTATCTTGATTGAGAGCCTCTCTGGGTAAAGTAGCCTTGGTTGCAGGCCTCTGGTTGTCATTACTTGGAATATTTCTTGCCATTCTCTTCTGGCTTGGAGCATTTCCATTGAGAATTCAGCTGCTAACCTTATCGGTGCTCCATTGTATGTTACTTCCTCTTTCTCTCTTCCTGCCTTTAAGATTCTCTCTTTCTCTTAAAATTTTGCCATTTTAATTATGATATGTCTTGACGTGACCCTCTTTGGGTTCCTCTTTATTGGAACTCTCTGTGTGTCCTGGATTTGTGTGACTTTTTCTCTCATCAAATCAGGGAATTTTTCCATCAATGCTTCTTCATATAGGTTTTCTATCCATTGCTCTTCTTCTCCTTCTGGTGCCCATATTATATGGATATTATTATGTTTCATAGAGTCTTGCATTTCTCTTAATCCCTCTTCATTCTTTCTGAGCCTCTTTTCCTTTCTTGCACTTTCTGGGTGTTTTTTTTTTTTTCATACCTTGTCCTCCACCTGGCTGATCCAATCCTCTGCTTCATTGATCCTGTTTTGATTCCTTCTACTGTGTTCTTCAGTTGAGAACTTGTATTCTTCATTTCCTCTTGGCCCTTGTTGCTAGTTTCTATTTTCTTTTTCATGTTGATATAGTTTGCAGTGAGTTCATTGTAGTTTCCCTGTAGGTTTTGGTTATTCCCTGTGAGCTCATTGACCTTCCTGATAATCATTGCTTTGAACTCAATATCCAATAGTTGAGTTGCCTCTATTTCATTTAGCATTCTTTCTGAGGCTTCCTCCTTGCCTTTCATTTGAGGATTGTTTCTATGTGCTCCCATTGTTTGTGATACTCTTCTTGTTAGCCTCAGCTTCTCAAATTGATCTTTTCTGTATTTCTGTGTTTATGGTGTGAACATTTATGGTAGAATACCTGTGAGATTCAGTGGTGCAGCCTCCTTGATCTCCTGAGCTCACTGGTCTTGGGCTGTCATTGAAGTTGGCTCTGTGTTTGTCTTTGGGTTTTGATTGTTGTTGGGTCTTTCTTTGGTGCTTCCTTCCCACCAGCTGGTTAACTCAGGGTCACTCTGTCTATCACCCCTTGTCTTGTTTTTTTTTTTTGTTTTTGTTTGTTTTTGCTGGTGAGGGCACGTTGTGTTGAAGCTGGTTCTTCCATGTATACAAGGTTTTGAGGATTCTCTCTTGCTCTTGATCATCTTGCTCTTGATCAGTTGTTTGTTTTGGGTAATTTTTCCACTATTTAGTTGTATTTCCAGATAGGTCCTGGATTAAGGTTAGTGTGGCTTGCACTCCCTCCTTCACCTTCTTCTTTATTATCTGTTGGTGGTTCCTTTGTTGTTGGGTTTCCTCTTCCATTGGGTATCCTGGTGTTCACAGCTTCCACCTACTCTTTTTTTTTTGTAATCGGTTGGAGGAGGAAGGCCAAATGGTTTAAGACAGCAAGAGAGTATTCTATGATATTTACAATAGCAGGCCATAGTGAAGAGATAGGAGATCCTTTGGCTATGTATAGTGTTAATTGTGATATTCTACTCAACTATACACTTTTTAGAAAGGATGGAAAGAAGATAAGACTCTTGTTGGAGAGGGAAGGGATGTGAGTTGGATCTAGAGGGCAGTGAGGTTGTGGGATGTTATATTCTGAGGTAAGGTTAGAGTAAAGGTTAGTAAATAGGTTGCTGTGTGATTGAATAGAGTTAACCACTACAGTAATCGGGTTCAGGAAACTATAAAGTGGGTAAGATCTGGGAGCGGTGTTATGTAGTACTTACAATTGTATTGAACAGTTGTTATTTATAATAATATTAGAGCAACAATCATAGGACAGAATATATGTGATTATAGTAGACTTTTTAGAATATCTTGTAGTGTTTGTTTGGTGGAGATACATTTTTCATCCTTTTTTTTTTCTTGGTCTGGGAAACCCCTTATTTTGGTGGGTAGATAGTTTGTAGGCTTTTGGTTTTCATTATTTGGTATATATCTTGCCTTTTTCTCCTCATTTGGAGTGTTTTTGTTGAGAAAACAGCTCCTAGCCTTATTGAAGCACCTGTGTATGTTACTTTTTGTTTCTCACTTGCTGCTCTTAAGATTCTTTCTTTGTCCTTAAAACTTGGCATTTTAATTTTTTATGTGTCTTGAAGTGGGCCTCTTTGGGTTCATCTTGATTGGGACTCTCAGTGTCCCCTGCACCTCAGTGTTTTTTTCCCTCTCCATGTTTAGGAAGACTCATGTCATTATATTTTCATACAGGTGTTTATATCCCTTTTTCTTTTTCTTCTCCTTCTGGTATTCCTATGATTTGAATGTTGTTGCATTTCATGTTATCTTGCAGTTCCCTTAAGCTACCTTCCTATTTTTTTTTTGAGTCTTTCTTCATGCATCTGCTGTACCTGGGTGTTTCTTTCCACCTTTGTCTTCCAGCTCACTAATTTGGTCCTCTGATTCATCCAACCTGCTTTTAATTCCTTCTACTGTGTTTTTTATTTTGGAAATTGTGCTTTTAATTTCTTCTTGGTATTTGCTTACAGTTTCTCTCTAATTTTTCATGCTGTTGTAGTTCTCACTCAGTTCCTTAGCACAAAGGTAGCTGTCTGTGAGTTCCTTGGGCATTATTACGACCATTATTTTGAATTCTATATCTGATAGGTAGCTTACCTCCATTTCATTTAGCTCTTTTATTGGGGTGTCTTCCATTCCTATTGACTGCAGGTTCTTTTTTTGTCTCTTCATTTTATGTGACTCTCTTTGGTTGTTTCTGCACTTCGTGATTTTCTGCTTTGGTAGCTGTCTTTGTAGGGTGAACTGCTATGGTAGGAATTCTATGGGTTTCAGTGGTGTGATCTCTTTGATCTTGTCTGGATGCTCTAAGGTTGTCCTGTCTTCTTTTTTGTCGGCTCTCTTGTTTTACTTATGTTTTTACCTGTTGGTGGTTCCTTTGTTTGTGGGTTCTCCTCTCCAGCAGGTATACTTTTGTTCACATCTCATACCTGTGGGGGGTACTCTGCCTACATATGGCACTGCCCCCCCCCACCCCATCTTCCACAGATGAGAATAATTCTACAAAGACATGATCTGCTTGGGGAGAAAAGATAGCTGATCTCTCAAAGGAGGAGAGCTAGGAGATTTATTCTCAATGAGCTTTTATTGGGTTTAATTTGCATAGGAATACAGGCCATATATGTAAAGCTCATCAATCATTGTCAGGCTGTAATGATCAAAGAGTAGATAACATTCAAAGAATTATGAGGGCTTATTTTGAGTTAGGGTCAGATAGCTAAAGAGCCATAAAACTTTGGGCAAACAAACTCATCTCATGCTTGGACCCTTATCATTTAAATTGAGGGTATTAGCAAAGTAGGTTTCAAAGGATTTTATGCATTCTTTCTTAGACCTGATGGCCCCAGGGATCCCACCCTTTCCAGCACAGGGCCACACCCACCTGTCATTGTTTCAGGCTTAAGTCTGGCAGCCAAGAGATTAGGAGACTTCTCACAGACAGAATGAGTACTCAGGCTATGCCAAAGCTGAGGGGTAAGGGTCCGTCACCCCTTTTTTCTATAGCCCCCAAGTCCTTCCCTAAGGGCCCCCTCTGTTACCATGCCTGTCTTAGGTCATCGCTCCTTTGAGGAATTTTACTTGTCATTGGCTAACTGGTTATCTGCCTAGGGTCAAACAGTGTGAAATGAAAGCAGGGAGAGGTGTTGCCCCTACAAGGAAAGATAAGCTTTGTTTCTTTAATGGTTTATGGTCCCAAGGTCTTTTTACTCAGCCTTGGCCTTGGAGAGTTACAGCTTTTGAAATCAGGCAGAGTGGTTCCCAAAACCCACCTCATCTTGTGTGTTATCAGTGTCAGGGGGAGGGCAAAATGGATTAAAACAGCAGGAGAGTCTTCTAAGGGATTTAAAATACCAACAAGTAGAGAAGAGATAGAAGATCCTTTTAATAAGTATAGCACTAATTGTGATATTTCACCGAATTAGCCATCTGTTATAAAAGGTGAAAAAGAAATGAATGTCCTGTAAGAGAGGAGAAGGATTGGGAGCTGAAACTAGAAAACAGAGTGCTTGTGGGAAGTCAGATGATAAGCTATAGTGAGAGTAAAAGATAGAATGTAGGCATAGTGTGGGAGAGAATAGAGTTAACCACAATAGTAATAAAGCTCCAGAAGATAGTGAAATGTGCAAAACTCAGGGAGGGGTGCTGTGTAGTATTTACAATTATATGGAATAACAATTGTTTACAATAATACTGGAACAACAATAATATGACAAGCAATATATGACCTGAATAACAGGAATAGGAAGTACACAACCAAGAGCAGTGTGATACTGGAGCACAAGTAAAGTGAAAGAAGGAAAATTAAAATGCAATATGAAAGACAGAACAAGGAAAACCAGTTAAACAATGCAACTAAACAAACAAATAAAACAGAGAAATCTAAACAAAAAGAAGAGAAGTAAAATGTCACAGAGCAGTTGATTTGGCTCCCTTCAAGGATCCTGCAGCAGGCACCATGCTTTGGGCTGTAGCAGCCTTGATCCCCACACTAGTCTCAGGGACCTTCTCATCCCAACACAATCTCCTTACTGTCTGATTTTCAGTGTCCTCTACAATTTTGGCCTCCAAACTTTATATAAACTGGGATTACACTGGCTGTTCACTCTGTTCCTCAGAAAATCAGCTAGGTGTTCCACCTGTGCACAGGGGCGAGTGGGATCTCCTCCCACCTACCTTGCTGCCATCTTCTACCCTCCTCAGATTTCAATTTTCCCCCTTCACTTCCATAGTTGCTGATGTTCTGTCTGTCATCCCCAAACACTCATAATGTTCATACATGGGCATAAGCATAATATCTGATCTCCCCAGATGTGTAAAAGATTACAAAGAACACTTTGCATTGGTGTCTGCACTGAGGTCATCTTCTATGTTGGAATATTAAATGCATGAAAAATATCATCAAATAGTTTAGAATATAATTTACTCTTAATTTACCATTAGGAATTACTGGAAGTTTTACTGTGTGTCAGGTCCTGGTGCCAAGCACTTTACACATGTAATCTAGTTTAATTGACAGCATACAATAGGTTATAAATTGATATACAAATGTATAGCTTAATCATGGTTTGGATGTAGTAGAGGAAATTTATTTAGCCCTTCCTTGGAATTTCCATTAGGAGCAAGGTTATTACTTTCTTGTCTCCCTCTTGAATTAAAATAAGTGCTCAGGACATTACTGTGTATTTCCTCCCCAAATCCGTATCATTCAGGATCTGTATGGCAACTGAGTAAAGTAGCAATGAGTTTCTGTCCCAGCCAGATGTTTCAGGCCACACTCAGAGGCAGACAAATATGTGTCTAGGGGAGCAGTCACCAAGTGTACTGATGACCCTGTCTTCTTTGCAGAACAAAATAGTTTCCTTGAGCACTTGAGGAAATGCCTGAGCTATTCTTTGTTTGGAGGCAGGAGATTGGGGCCCTCTCTTAAAAAAGCAAATAACCCAGGGTGTATGGCTGAGTAGGTTATAATGTTGTCCCATACACCAAAAGGTTACAAGTTCAGGTTTAATCCCTAGTTGGGTCACACACCTAGGGTATGAGGTTTGATCCCTAGTTGGAGTGAACACAGGAGGGAACCGATTAATGTTCCTCTCTCACATCAATGTTTCTCTCTCTCTCTCTCTCTCTCTCTCACACACACACACACACACACACACACACACACACACACAGACATCAATGTTTTTCTCTCTCTTCTCCCTTTTCTCTCTAAAATCAATAAAAACATATTCTCAAGTGAGGATTAAAAACAAAAACAAAAGCAAAACCCTCCAAAGCCCCAAACAAAAAAATTGTTGTTCTCTTTTAGTTCCAAGATGAAAAACCAAAACACTCAGAGTTTCTAAATCATAAATATTTATGTAAAAGCTATAAATGAATTCCCTAATGCAACCAGTGACTGTTGTCAAGCTTGGAACACTTAAGTTCCCACTCAGTGAACAATTCTTGTACTAAAATAAAAGTTCTAATTTCCTAACTCCAAGTGTTCATCAAATAAAAGAAGTTTAAAGAAAAAAAAAACAAAGAATTACTGATCTGGGATTTTTACCTTGAAGCATAATGATCCACTCCTGTGATGTGGTTTGCTCTGCAGAAAGGAGAATCACTTCTGGCCAGCTGTTGCACTGTGGCATTTTGGGTGTTTCTGACAAGAGGAAATGCTTCCTTCCTTCAGGCAGAAAAGAATTTGGAATTTGAGGATGTATTGAGGGAAAGGTCAAGACTGACTGGGAAGGGGATGTGAAACAGCTGGTGAATGCTGTTTTGCTTTTATGAATCATTGGTTATTTTGTATTCTAGAGAGCACTTACAAAAAATCTCTGAAATTTACAAGAAAGTATTAGTATTTTTTATTCAAAAATTCAGATGATAAGATATGTACTGGTGAATTCAAAAGTTTATAATGGTGATAATTTTCAACTTTCTCAGATAAAGTAAAATAGTGAGTCACTTTGCTAGTTAGTGCATAAACCTAGCTAGCTGCCCAGTATCAAGATTTCAAAGAAGCTGTGATACTTTGACTTTCTCATATTTAGAAACATTTATCAATTGATTAAAACAATAACAGCAACTTTTGGAGGAGGGAAAATGGCTACCAACTGAAGGTTAACTTGAATAAAAGTTGAAAGGTGGGGATTTGTGGGTTGAGGCAATACAGGGGAACTATGTGTTTCTGGATGTGATTGAAGACGGTCAACCTGTATTCATCAGCTTGAGCATTTCTGATGGTCTCATTATGTATTTGCTTCCCAATGTCAGGACACCAATGTTATTTAGTGTGTGTGTTTTAGTAGATAGTTTCATTTTAGTGTAAATAAAAACAAGTTTGTAGAATAATCATTATTTGAGATGAGGCAAAATGAATAAGAATGACTTAGCCTACAATGATTCTCATCTTCTAAACCCTGGTCAAACCTGACACTGATGTCTTTATACAACTCTGATATTTTGTATTTTCTACAAGAAAAATAAGGGGGGTAATTAAAAAGAAAATGATAAGGAAGAATCACTACAATAAGCCAATACTGCTTTTATAGATGAAGAAAGGACACATTACTGCAAATAATAGAGGAAAGAATTTCAGAAGTTCTCTTCTTTATAAAAGCAGTGAGAAAATTGGCAAACATTGTCTGAATCAATTTTTCCAGAACTTTGGAAATTAACAAAGTCTTACAGAAATCTCAGGAGTACTTATTCAAGAAAAACAGGTTAATCTTCATAAAAAGAGTGAGCTTTGTCAGATTTTTAATTGGTTCTAGTTAGATCTTCCTCCCTACAGCTCCAAACAATGACACTGAAAGCCAACAGACTACAATCATAATGAAAAACAGTGGATTTGCATCTGTTGGAAGACGCAGAATGTGGTTGGAGCTTCTTTGAAGTGACATTCCCAGAGAATTATTATTATTTGACCTATCTGTTGGTTTCCAGGAAGACCCTACTTGCAAAAATGTCATTATTCAACCTGACTTACATCTTATCCAGTAAAGCAAGTCTTAATGAAGAAAGCCTTTTCCTAGGGATATTTGTTTAAAATATGTAGAGCCAAATATGTTCAACTTTGTGGCTCCCTAAAGCAATTGACAAGAGCAGGGAAAAATAGGCTAACCAAAAAGCTTAAAAAGTGAAAGGCTGGGAAGTCCATATACGCTTTGAAAAGCTTCAACACATTTCTGAGAATTGAGAAAACCATGCACACATGTAGGGCTTTACCTATGCACAGGGCTGTGTGCATGCTCAGGAAATACCTGAGATGCATTACTTAGGCTCTCACCTGTAGTTGATATTGAGGCTCTATATAAGCATGAAGTAAATAGTAAGGTAAAGTGATTAACTGGCTGGATAAGTGTTATTGTGTGCCCCAACATGCACACACAGCCACTCAGCAAAGACTGGGACACTTGTTGGTTTCAAGTGCTTAAATAAATTTTTATTTAATAATTAGCAACCATTAAACCAACTGAGCAGATATTTCATTGGCCAAATAAGACAAGGCATACAGATTTTACAAAATTAGTTTCAAAAAGTCACTAAACAAACAAATACACAAACAAACAAATACCAATAACAACAAACCCTGGGATGAGAATATCTTTTTTTTTCAGTTTCTACATTATAATATTTAAATGTCCAGTTTTCAACAAAAATTAGGAGACATGAACAGAAATAGGAATGTAAAACACATGAAAAAAGCACTTAACAGAAACCGTCCCTGCAGAAGACTAAATGTTAACCAAAATAGATAAGATTTTAATCAGCTGTTTTAAAATATTCAAAATATTAAGGAAACTATATTTATGAAAATAAAGAAAATATGAAAATAATTTCTCACCCAATAGAGACTCCTAATAAAGATATAGAAATTATGAAAAAAGAACAGTGTGGAAATTCTGGAGCCAAAAAGCACAATAACTAATATTAAAAAAAATTTGCAGGGCCCAATATCAGATTTGAGTAGGTGGAAGAACCATTGAACTTGACAATAGTTCAATAGAGATTATTCAATCTGAAGAACAGAAAGAAAAAAGGAAGAAAAATAAACAGAGCCTCAGAGACCTGTGAGACACTTAAGTCCATTAACATACACATAATAAAAATCCAAAGGGAGATAGGAAAGTAAAAAAAGTAGAAATAATATTTAAAGAAACAATGACTGAAACACACCAAATTTGAGGAAAAACATTTATCTATACATCTAAGAAGCTCAATAAGCTCTAAGATCAACTCGAAGACATTCAACCTTGACAAAACATAATCAAAATGTTGAAAAGCGAAAACAAAGAGGAGATCTTGAAAGTGGCAAAAGAGAAGTGGCATCGTTTACAAGGGATTATAAATAAGATTAACAACTGATTTCTTTTTTTTTAATCATTGTTCAAATACAGTTTTCTCCTTTTTACTCCCAATCCAGTCCCCCCCCCACCCTCCCCACTTCCCTTCCATTACCACCCTCCCCTTAGTCTATGACCATGTGTCCTTTAAGTTTGTTCCTGTGAACCCTTCCCACTGTCCCCTTAAATTCCCTCTTCTCTCCCCTCTGGTCACCGTCAGCCTGTTCTCTATTTGAGTGTCTTTGGTTATATTTTGCTTGTTTCTTTGTCTTGTTATTTAGGTTCCTGTTAAAGGTGAGATCATATGGTATTTGTATTTCACTGCCTGGCTTGTTTCGCTTAGCATAATGTTTTCCAGCTCCATCCACGCTGTTGCAAAGGATAGGAGCTCGTTCTTTCTTTCTGCTGCATAGAATTCCATTGTGTAAATGTACCATAGTTTTTTGATCCATTCATTTACTGATGGGCATCTTGATTGCTTCCAGCATCTAGCTATTGTAAACTGTGCTGCTATGAACATTGGGATGCATAGGTTCTTTTGAATTGGTGTTTTAGTATTCTTAGGATAGAGTGCCAGCAGTGGAATTGCAGGGTCAAAACGCAGATCCATTTTTAGTTTTCTGAGGAAGTTCCATACTGTTTTCCATAGTGATTGTACCAGTCTGCAGTTCCACCAGCAGTGCACTAGGGTCCCTTTTTCTCCACAACCTCTCCAACACTTGTTGTTTGTTGCTTTGTTTATGATGGCCATTCTGTCTGGTGTGAAGTGGTATCTCATTGTGGTTTTAATTTGAATCTCTCTGATAGCTAGCGATATTGAACATCGTTTCATGTGTCTTTGGATTTTCTGTATGTCCTCCTTGGAGAAGTGTCTGTTCAAGTCCTTTGCCCACTTTTTCATTGGATTCCTTGTCTTCCTAGAGTGCAGTCTTGTAAGTTCTCTATATATTTTGGAGATTAAACCCTTGTCTGAGGTATCATTGGCAAATATGTTTTCCCATACAGTTGGTTCTCTTTTAATTTTGATACTGTTTTCTTTAGCTGTGCAGAAGCTTTTAATTTTGATGAGGTCCCATTTGTTTATTCTTTTTTTTTATGTCCCTTGCTCTAGGGGACATGTCAGTAAAAAAGTTTCTTCGTGAAATATCTGAGATTTTCCTACCTACGTTCTCCTCTAGGACTTTAATGGTGTCATGTTTTACATTTAAGTCTTTTATCCACCTTGAATTTATTTTTGTATGTGTAAATTGGTGTTCAAGTTTCATTTTTTTGCACGTGGCTGTCCAGTTCTCCCAACACCATTTGTTGAAGAGGCTATTTTTATTCCATTTTATGTTGCTGCTTCCTTTGTCAAATATTAATTGACCATAGAGACTTGGGCTTATTTCTGGGCTCTCTGTTCTGTTCCATTGGTCTATGTGCCTGTTTTTATGCCAGTACCAGGCTGTTTTGATTACAGTAGCCTTGTAATATAGTTTAGTGTCAGGTATTGTGATCCCTCCTACTTTACTCTTCTTTCTCAAAATTGCAGCAGCTATTCGGGGTCGTTTATGATTCCATATGAATTTTTGAAGTGTTTGTTCTATGTCTGTGAAATATGCCATTGGTACTTTATTAGGAATTGCATTGAATATGTAAATTGCTTTGGGTAGTATGGACATTTTGAGGATATTAATTCTTCCAATCCATGAACACGGTATATGTTTCCATTTGTTTGTGTCTTCCTTGATTTCTTTCTTCAGTGTTGTGTAGTTTTCTGAATACAGGTCTTTTACCTCTTTGGTTAGGTTTATTCCTAGATATTTTATTTTTCTTTTTGCTATTTCAAATGGGATTTTTTCCTTGATCTCTGTTTCTGCTGTTTCATTGTTGGTGTACAGAAATGCCTTTGATTTCTGGGTATTGACAATGTATCCCGCTGTTTTGCCCAATTCGTTTATTAGGTCAAACAGTTTTTTGGTAGAGTCTATAGGATTTTCTATGTATACTATCATGTCATCTGCAAACTGTGACAGTTTTGTTTCCTCCTTTCCAATTTGAATGCCTTTTATTTCTTTTTCTTGTCTGATTGCTGTGGCTAAAACTTCCAATACTATATTGAATAGAAGTGGTGAAATGGACAGCCGTGTCTTGTTCCTGATCTTAATGGAAAAGGTTTTAATTTTTGCCCATTGAGAATGATGTTGGCTGAAGGTCTCTCATATATGGCTTTTATTATATTGAGGAATGCTCCCTCTATTCCCACTTTGCCGAGTGTTTTCATCATGAATGGGTGCTGTACCTTATGAAATGCCTTTTCTTCATCAATTGACATGATCATGTGGTTTTTGTCTTCGCTTTTGTTTATGTGATGTATTACATTTACTGACTTGGGAATATTGAACCATCCTTGCATCCATGGAATGAATCCCACTTGGTCATGGTGTATGATCTTTTTAATGTATTGTTGGATGCGGTTTGCCAGTATTGTGTTGAGGATTTTAGCGTCAATGTTCATCAGTGATATTGGCCTGCAGTTCTCTTTCTTTGTTGTGTCTTTATTTGGTTTTGGAATTAGGATGATGTTGGCCTCATAAAAAGAGTTTGGGAGACTCCCATCTTTTTGGATTTTTTGGAATGGTCTGTGAAGGATAGGGGTTAGTTCTTCGTTAAATGCTTTGTAGAATTCTCCTGTGAAACCATCTGGTCCAGGGCTTTTGTGTGTTGGGAGTTTTTTGATTACTGCTTCAATTTCTTTTGTTGTTATTGGTCTGTTCAGACTTTCTGCTTCTTTTTCATTGAGTTTTGGAAGATTATATTTTTCTATAAAGTTGTCCATTTCACCTAGGTTTTCAAATTTCTTGGCATACAGCTCTTTGTAGTAATTTCTTACAGTTCTTTGTATTTCTGTGGTATCTGTTGTAATCTTTCCTCTTTCATTTCTGATAGTGTTTATTTGGGTCTTCTCTCTTTTTTTCTTGATGAGTCTGCTTAAAGGCATGTGGATTTTGTTTATCTTTTCAAAGAACCAGATCTTGGATTCATTGATCCTTAGAATTGTGCTTTTAGTCTCTATGTCATTTAATTCTGCTCTGATCTTGGTGCTCTGGGCTGCCTTTGTTGTTGCTCCTCGAGTTCTTGTAGACGTAGGGTTAGGTTGTTTGTTTGGAATGTTTCTAACCTTTTTGGTGGGCCTGTATTGCTATGAACTTCCCTCTCAGGACTGCCTTGGCTGTGTCCCATAAGTTTTGGGTTGTTGTGAGTTCGTTTTCATTTGTTTCCAGAAACCTTTTGATTTCTTCCCTAATATCATTCTTGACCCATTCATTGTTTAATAGCATGCTATTTAATCTCCATGATTTTGAGTGTTTTTTGTTTTTTTTCCTTTGGGGTTGGTTTCTACCTTCAGTCCCTTGTGGTCTGAGAAAATGCTTGGTATGATTTCAATTTTCTTGAAATTCTTGAGGCTTGTTTTGTGTCCTATCATGTGGTCTATCTTTGAGAATGTTCCGTGTACATTTGAAAAGAATGTATATTTAGCTTCTTTTGGATGGAGGGCTTTGTATATATCAGTAAAGTCCATTTCATCAAGGGTATTGTTCAATGCCACAATATCTTTGTTGATATTTTGTTTAGAAGATCTGTCCATTTTTGATAGTGGGGTGTTAAAATCTCCCACTATAATTGTGTTGCTGTCCATATCTTTCTTGAAGTCCTCTAAGATTTTCTTTATGTATTTTGGTGCTCCTCTGTTGGGTACATATATATTTACAATATTTATTTCTTCTTGATGGATTCTTCCCTTGAGTATTATGAAGTGACCTTCTGGGTCTTTCTTTATGGACCTTTTTTGGAAGTCTATTTTTTTCTGATATGCGTATTGCTACCCCGGCTTTTTTTTCCTGTCCATTTGCTTGGAAGATTTGTTTCCAGCCCTTCACTTTCAGCCTGTGTAGGTCTTTTATCCTGATGTGGGTCTCTTGTAGACAGCAGATATGTTGGTCATTTTTTCTTATCCAATCAGCTATTCTATGTCTTTTGATTGGAGCATTTTATCCATTTACGTTTAAGGTTATTATTGATAGGTACTTATTCATTGTCTTTTATGTATGTGTGTTCCTCTCTCTCTCTCTCTCTCTCTCTCTCTCTCTCTCTCTCTCTCTCTCCTCCTTAAAGCCGTCCTTTTAGAATCTCTTGCAGAGCTGGTTTGGTTGAGGTGTATTCTTTTAGACTTCTTTTATCTGGGAAGCTTCTTATTTGGCCTTCTGTCTTGATCAAGAGCCTTTCTGGATAAAGCAGCCTTGTTTGCAGACCTCTGGTTCTCAGTACCTGGAGTATTTCTTGCCATTCTCTTCTGGCTTGAGGTGTTTCCATTGAGACGTCAGCTGTTAGCCTTATTGGGGCTCCCTTGTATGTTACTTCCCTTTTCTCCCTTGCTGCCTTTAAGATTTTCTCTTTGTCTTGAAATTTTGTCATTTTAATTATGATGTGCCTTGGGGTGAGTCTCTTTGGGTTCCTCTTGATTGGGACTCTCTGTGTTGCCTGGATTTGTGTGACTTTTTCTCTTGTCAAATTAGGGAAGTTCTCCTTCATTACTTGTTCAACTAGGTTTTCGATCCCTTGCTCTTCTTCTTCTCCTTCTGGTATCCCTATTATACGGATATTATTACGTTTCATATTGTCTTGCATTTCTCTTAATCCCTCTTCATTCTTTCTGAGCCTCTTTTCCTTTTCTTGCTCTTTCTGGATGCTGTTTTCTACTTTGTCCTCCAGCTCACTAATCTGATCTTCTGCTTCATCAATCCTGCTTTTCATTCCTTCTACTGTGTTTTTCAGTTCAGAAATTGTATTCTTCATTTCCTCTTGACCTTTGTTGAGAGTTTCTATTTCCTTTTTCATGTTTATATAGTTTGAAGTGAGATTGATGTAGTTTCCCTCTAATTTCTGAAAGCTCGTTGTAAGTTCATTGAACTTCCTGGTAATCATTGTTTTGAACTCACTATCTGATAGTTGAGTTGCCTCTATTTCATTTAGCATTTTTCCTGAGGCTTCCTCGTTTCCCTTCAATTGGGGGTTGTTTCTTTGTTTTCTCATTGTTCGTGGGTTTCTTCTTTTTTCTTCTTGTTTGTTAATTTGAACTGTTCTGATTCCCTGTAATTATGGTGTGAACTTCTGTGGTAGAATTTTTGTGTGTTTCAGTGGTGCAATCTCCTTTGTGTCTCCTGGTGTTCACAGCTTCCCCTACTCTTCTGAAATCCTAGCTGAGGATGCAAATAAGCACACACAGTTTTGAAGACACCATGTTTAATCTGGTTTTTGGAGGAGGAAACCTCTTTAGTTATCACAGGGTCCAGAGAATAGATTTAATACCAAAATCTATACCTTTGATCTTACCATCCTTTGGCTTTGTCCATGCGTCCTTTTTTTAATTAGTAAGTTCATATCTGTCAAAACCTTACTCTGTGCATGAAGTTACAGTGGTGAGAACAGCAGGAAAGCTTGTGCACCGTTTGTTTACAGCAGAAATACCATCAATGTGGTTCAGTCAAATCCACAGCATTCCATCTGCCAGCTTAATGAACCAAAGCCATTCTGATCCAAAGCCATTCCCTGCACAAACTAGTTCAGCACTGACAGTGTTTTCTGCTGTGTAACAACTGATTTCTTATTGTATATCATAGAGGCCCGAGACAGTAAGATGGTTTATTCAATGCGTTCAGAGAAAAAGTGTGTGAACCAATAAATTCATCAAAGCTATCTTTAAAAAAAAAACAACAACCAGAAATTAAGACATATATAAAGAAAAACAGAAAATGCTATCTATGAAAATGAACTGAGAATGGACCAAAGATCTAAATGTAAGATTTAAAAACTATAAAACCCTTAGAAGATACAACTCTAAGGCATCCTGACCTTGTATTGGGCAATGTTTTCTTAGACATGACACCGAAAGCACCATAAACCAAAGAAAAAAATAGATCAAAGAGCTCCTCAGGGAAGTTAAAGGTAACCCCAGAGTTGGAGAAAATATTTGCATATACACACACAAGATAATATAACCACTTCTGATATATGATGAGTTCATTTATGTGTACGGTATGAGGTGTTTTGCATGTGGATGTTCAGTTTCCCCAGTACAATTTGCTGAAAAGACTATTATTTTCTAATTGAATTATCTTGGTACCCTGTTGAAAATCAATTGACACATGTATGGGTTCATTTCTGGATTCCCAGTTCTATCCCATTGATCTATATGTGTATCCTGTGCAATTACAACATGGTCTTGATTACTGTAGCTTTATGGTAAGTTTTGAAATTGATATTAGGAGATATTTAAGATGTTGATTTAAGGGAAGTGATCGTCAGTTTAACAAGTAGCTCCCATGAAGACACATGACAATCTTTTGTTCAATTTCCCAACTGAGGAATTTCTCAAATCATATTTTGAAAATTGAATTCCTGTCAAGACATACAGCTAAGAATGATTGTTTGTGTGATAGGACAAACAAAGAAAAATCATTGGGCATTGAGCATTTCGAAAACTTGAGTCATGCAAGCAGAACTGCAGTATTGTTCGCTTTAGCCATTTTTAACTCTTTCTCTCTTTTTTCTATTGACTGAATCATCTAAATGCCTAATTGTTTTAAGTAGCAACTCTATATTAGGTATATCATAAGTGTTATATATGAAATCATGGGCTGTAACACATGTTAAAATAAGACATAATTATTAAAAACAGAGATTGTCTACTCAACACCTAAAAAAAATTTAAGAGCTATAAGGCACATGCAAAAGGTACCCTGCTTTGGGAGATACTGCTGTTTGGAGAGAACCTTATATGAGGAGTTATTTGACCAAAATTCTAATTTCCATTATATTGATTTTGTGATTTTTGGTGAGCAAGGCAAATTCAGTGGCCTTATCTGAAAACTGACCAAATAGGTTATCCTGTGTTAGTTATTTATTGAAGTCCTCCTGGAAGCAATGATCTTGGGATGGCCTACCAGACATTACCTACTATTGTGGGTTGGATTGTGTCCCCTCCAAAAATGATTTGAAGTCATAATCTCAGTTACCTGTGAATGTGATCTTATTTGGAAATAGGGTGTCTTCAAATGTAAACAACTTAAATGAGGTCTTACTGCATAAGTGTGGGCCTGAAATCCTATGAATGATGTCCCTATAAGATGAGAGAAATTTGAACATATGAGCACCCTGGGAGAGTTCCATGTGACCACAGAGGCAGAGATTGGAATGATGAGTCTATAAATCAAGGAACCCTGAGAATTGCTGTTAACCATAAGAACATGAAAGGGGCAAGGAAACATTCTTTCCTAGAGCCCTCAGAGGGAAAACGGCCCATGGAACACCTCAATTTCACATTTTTAGCTTCCATACTGTTGAAGGATAAAATTTTGTTGTTTTACGCCATTCAGTTTTTGGTAATTTATTACAGAGCCCTAGGGAGGTAATGCACCTAACTTTTCTTTTCTATGTAAATCAGATGATAGCAGAGATCTCTCATTTTGTTCACTGCTAATACTCAGATCCTGTAATAGTTTTTCACATTTAGTAAATACTCAACTCATATTCTCTTGAATAAATGAATAAGTCCTCTTAGCAATCCTGAAATTTATACATTCATTGTATTATTGAATGAACTAAGCCAAGCAGAGCTTGAGAAACATGCCCAGGGGTTACAAAGCTAGTAGGTAGTGAGCCAGGATTCAATCCTAGGTCCATCTAATTCCAAAGTCTCTGAGATATAAAATATGGAGCTGTAATCAAATGATTTCTTAAAGTCCCTTGAAGCAGAGAGCAGTGGTTCTATGATAATTAGAGGTCATTGCTAAATATGGAGTCATTGCTTATAAAAATATTCATTAAGGTTGTAGCAAAATTGAGGCCTCTAGAGATAAAACTATTAACTAGTTTTTATGTTTTTATTCAATAAATATTTAGTGAGGATTCACTATGTACAAGAAAGCAAATGTATTTTATTTATTTTTAAGGTTTATTTTTTATTCTCATTTAAGAGAGGAGAAGAAGGAGAGAAACAGAGAAACATCGATGTGAGATAGAAACATTGATCAATTGCCTTCCACAAATGCCTGGACTGCAGACTAAACCCATAACTTAGGCATATGCCCTGGCCAGGAATCGAACCAGCAATCCGTCCATGTATGAGATGGTGCTCCAAACAATTGAGCCACATCGATAGAGAACTTCATAAGACTTTTCACAGTAGCTGAAATTATTATCCTTTTATATTTTACACATGAAGATTATAAAACAAAGTTGTCATACAAATTTCTGAAATTCACAGCTATAACATAGCCAAACCTAGATTCAATCCAGACTTTGAAATGACAAATTTTAAGTACCTGAAATGCTTGTATCCTCCCTATACATGTTCCACCGTTTTGACAATTCCAAGTTCAGCATCTTGTAATCCAGGAGCCTTCCTTTCGTGGTGTACAACTTATGGTATATTCCTCATGTATACCACTGCTCTGCACTTCTCTCTGGCAGATATCTTGTTGACCTCTACAGCCATACTCTTAGCCTCCCATGCCTACACATAGCAGATAAGCAATCAATATGGCCTCAGTTGGTGATATAAATGGTGCAAAAGAAGGTGCTTCGTGGTTACCTGAGACACATTTTCTAAATTTTCCAGGATGACCACATTCTGAACTTGTTTAAACTACCACATTGCCTCTGACCTTCTCAAAGTTTTTAACCACTTGCATTAGAATCACTTGGGGTGCTTTTCCTGCCTAGGCTTATTGAATCAGAATATCTTAGGGTGGGATCTCCCCAAATTCAGCATATGTTGTTCCAAATGTCTTCATGTCATTGGAAAAAGTCTCTTTGTATTTCAGGTCTTAGCTTAGAAGTCTCAGTATCTATGAATAATTCTTTTTACCCCAAGCTAAAGGTGAAATGCCCCTCCTTTGTGATCTCATTGAGTACATTGGTATTTAGCAATTTGCAAGATAATTGCATTTTTACTTGTAATTCTCCCTTTGAGCTCCTTGGGGCCAGTTTCTCCAGGTGTCAATCACAATCCCTGGTATATAGCAGGTGGTCAATAATAAAATAGACAAATACACCAATATAGCATGAAGATCACATTTTGCATCCCCCCACCCTGTCCCCAGCCATTTTCTCCATTTCAGGATTCAAGTTACGATTACTAGTCATAGGAAAGCAACAGAAAGTTGATGGAATTGTTTGTCTTATTCATCTAGTTTAAGAAGGACACAAATGTGGTAAATTTAGGTGTTACTGGGACAATATCTCTAGCCTCCTAAATAGTTCCTGGGCAAACTTGTCATGGCTTCCATGAAAATTCATGAAGAAACCAGTAATGACAAACACATAATTTTGCAAATCACAGTATTTCAAACAAAACACACCACATTGGCAATCCAAACTAACTACAAATTAAGGGAGCCACCATCCTTTTCTTTTAAAAACTAGAATGTTTTCATTTCCTGATGCCATGTAACAGGTGCTCCATTCATTATGCAAACAATATATGTTTATGTGCTGTAGCTAGTAGCCTTCATACTCATGTATGTGGCAAAGAAAAAAATCCGCTTGGAATTCCTTTCCTTTGTGGTCTGCATGTTCACACAAACCTGTCCTTAGAGAGAAGAGGAAAATCCACTTTATTGAAGTAACCAATGAGCTGGTTGTTTTAGAAAGATTCTTGAGTCACTACAGAAAATATTCTTAGGTTTGGTCTTGAGTTTGTTTCTAACTAGCCAGGTGACCTCAGATAAGACACTTGACTTCTCTTATTTTTTTTTTATTCTTACTTGTCAGAGGAGAAAAATTTCAGTCCTTTTGTTAGCTCATTGCTTTGTTCTGAGGATTTAATAAGACAATGTGCTAATGAGAGTTTATCTTGTATATAATAAGCAGTCAGATAAAAATATGAAGAATAAATAAGCAAATAAATTAATGCATTTGAAAAATATTTAGAGGTATGTGCCAAAAGATTAGAAATTTCCAAAGAAAATTATTTCTGAGGGATTCAGGCTTCTTCCTACTCAGCTAGGATCAGTCTATTTCACTGAGCATTGTGCTATATAGAGTAGGCCATGATTGGAGCACAGAAGGATAAATTTTAGTAGAAAGGGAAACAATAAAGACTTACTGAAGGAAGGAATGATTGGAGCCAAAGTGGGATGTTTCAGGGCGAGGCCATAAATTTCAAACCTTGGGACCCATGGTAACTAAAAATGGTGGTGGGTGGGGGAGAGCAGAGAGGAACTTCATCTGAAGAGCCAGCTTCTTGTGCTCCTTAAAGTTTCTTAATTATATAGAGAGTTCTATATATTAGACATGAGGTCATAAGCAGTTGTGTGCTAATGTTTAACAATTAATTCTTTAGAAAAAAAGCCTTAATGAAGCATTAACTGATTTCCATGGTAGCTAATTTCAAGCCACCAATGGTTTAACAACAAGTTCATAAGACTTCTGAAATTTAATGATCAGCTCTCATGAGCCATTATAACCAACTCCAGAGAGACATGGGATAAGTTAACTATGAAGCTGTAAAAAGTTATTACAGAAGATTTCAAAGAATAGAGAGAATTACCTAACAGACTCCCATGTTCCCATCACCTAGCTTTAGTAATTATCAAACCAGGCAAAATTTTGTTTAACCTGTACTTCACCTGTTTCTTCCATCCCTGGATGGATAATTTTGAAGCATGTGCTTCAATATATGTCTCTAAAACATAAGGACTCTTTAAAAATAAACCACAATACAAAACAATTCTAACAGTAATTCCTTGACACTGAACTATTCACTCAGTGTTGAAACTTGCCTGATTGCATACAAAGGGAGGGGTGTAGAGCTGGTCTATTCAAATAGGGATCCAAACAACACCTGCATATTGCATTTAGTTGATAATTCTCTTGTTTATTTTAACCTACAGGTTCCCTCTTCCTTTCCTTATCCCTTTATTTTTCTTTGCAATTTATGCGTTGGGAGAATTAGTTCACTTGTCTTGTAGTTTTCCAGTCTGGACTTTGCTGATTGTACTTCCATGGCATCCCTAATCTGTTTTCCTGTCCCTTATTTTTGTCTATAGAACAGTAACTGGATCTGAAGGCTATGTACTTTATGTCCTGTGTGTGTATTTATGTACATCCATGCATTAGGGTCTTTCACAGGAAGGATATAACTTTTCCATTGCCTCATTTAGGGAACACATTGTGCCTGGTTGTCTTTTAATGATACTAAGATTGATCAGTGTGTTGAGCATGAAATGGATGACATTTAATGTTAGCAAAAAACACACCCAAAATATGAGATATTTTCTTAGTCTTAAAAATGACTTTACCACAAACACATAAATCAATGTACTAATATAACCGGTTACTAAATCAACCCATCTATTTTACTCATGATCGCTCCACATTTGAAAGCTCTTGCTGTCTTTATTTTCTTTGAACTGAAGTTGCAGCATTGACTAGGAAACCATAAATCCCATATTTTATGAAATATGACTTCATCAGTAGTGCAGATTAGAAAGTGTTCCTTGTTAATTTTTCTTCTTAGCATTGCTTTGGTAAGTAGTGAGCATTCACTTTTATTCTTTTCAGGAAAAAAATACACCAAAAGTTGCTTCAACCTTTTAGAAACTTTATTTCTTTAATGTTTAATTTTTGATGGACAATGTATTACTAGGTACATTTGAATCTGCCAGGTTGTACTGGCAGAATTTGAAGGGTGCCTAAGGTATGGGCAGGTAAACAAGTTCTATCACCTGGACTTTGGCTGATGCTTCTAGCTTGCTCTAGCCACTAGTTAGGCTTTAATACACTTAGAGTTTGCTCTTCTAATTTGAATTGTGTGAGACTTTGGCTGGAGGGTAGTTCTGTGTTCTGGTGATAAAAGAACACATAAAACATCCCAGTGTTTGATCATTCTCCCTGGCTGTAGGGGCATCATGTCTAATAGCATCTCCATGCAGTTTGTGCCAATTTGCTTGCAATGGTTTCCTTTTCTGTGGGCTTGCTGCTCAGCAGGCCCCAAAGCAATCTATGAATAACTTCCCAACAGATGCTGTTTATGAATTGAAGCAAATGGTTTCCCTGTTTCTCTTTTTCTCACTTCAATAATTTTCAGTTACATTATGATGAATATTTATAGTCCTGTAGCAGTGCATAAAAATGGAGAACAAGCAGACCTGGGCATTGTTTCATACGTGAGTACTGTCCTAATGGGTTTTGGCTGACTAGTTTTAATAACGTTCTCTTGATGGACTGAAAAGAGGATGCAAATTGTAGATCAGTCATTATCATTCACTGTTTTAGCAGGATGGGCGTTGATGGAGCAGTGGCTGCATCCACCCCACACATGCGGCACCTAACTTACCAAACAACCTGGAGTGCAGTATGTCTGTCTCCTCTTTGCACTTCTTGTGAGCTATTTCAAATACTTGACTTCAACAGAAACTCTGACACTAATATAAGAGATCATTTGGTTTGCATTTATCACTTTCTACAAGTAGTACTGTTTGTGATTCAAGTGACTAACTGCATTAGAAGTTGGAGCCCAACTAACATATCCCAGGAATTAAAATATAAAATCACAGGGAATGTTTTGCTTTTGATTTGTGGGTATTTTATAGAAAGATATTGGGCTACATTTTTACTCTAAAATATCTTTTTCAAAATGTTTCATAATTCTGTGTTCTTGTCAATATTACAAAAATAAGAGGACTTTTATATAAACAAATCTCCTAAATTCAATTCTAAGGAAACTACTCAAATCTTCAGGGGCTTATGCTTTGAGTAGCTGATATACCTTACTTGCATTTTCTATTTACAATAATGATATAGGTAACCAGGCTATAGTTTCTAAACCATTTACTGTATTATATTGGCCCACAGACAAGTAATTGCCTGTTTGGCTATTTGCTTATAAATGAGAGTGATGAAAATTGTATGTAAATATATATACACAAGCACAGAGAATATAAATTGAGGCTTCCAAAATATTCAAATTCTCCCATTTCTACTCCTGCATTATGTACTTACCAATAGAAATGAAACCATATTCATTATGCATGCAAGACCCCAATATTGTCACCACCTATCATTTGTATGCTATACACAAAGGCTGAGCTATAACACAATAATAAAAATTAAAAAAAGGTAATTTGAAGAGGAATGTGCTTCTTGCTCTAACTGCAAAAGATGTAAAGAGTGATTTTCCTTTGGAAAAATGAAGTATAACCCACCATCATGATATAGTCTAAAAACTCAAGAAAAGCTGAAGAATTTAATATTTGATAGAGCAATGTTATTTTTAAAGAAAAAATATACAACATAATGCTTAAAGTGATTATCCTGCTGCAAAAATACAAAAATAAAAAAACTTGGAAAGATTTCCAGGGCTGAAGCAAAAGAGCCAAGGATAGACTGAAGTCCCTACTCTTGAGGAATAATTCACCATAGTATGTTTCCATTTGCTTTCAATAACAGGAATACATTGTAAAAGTAACAAATGTAAGCAATACCTGAAGCTAATGTGAAAATTGTTCCCTCACTAGGATAACTATAGTTGACAGCAATTTGTATGTAATTTTAGGTGATTTATGGAATATGTAGCATCACCTAGGAATACTTTTCTTCATATGCAATATTTTCTTTCATGATTGGACATTTTCAAATCTTTATTTTCTTTTTGCCTCTAAGTCTGTGATCAATATCTGTTCTGATTTCCAGGTAGGCAAGTCTTTTATTCAATTTTTTTCTTTGATATTACTCCTTTACCCTAAAGTAACTTAGAGCTTCACTTTAAGTATAATTTTCAAAAAGCAGAATGAGGCCGTGGGAAAATTGTCACTTGCTCATAGTGGACACAACATCAAGGAGTGAGTTCACTTCCCCATGAATGAGGGCCGCAAAATGCTATTTGGGTATAGAGACTTATGTATGAGAAACTGAGGCCTAGAGTGTTCCAAGGTCATGCTGGCCCTTGCTGGGCTTTGAATGTAGGTCCCTGTGATGCCAAAGACAATCTTCTTGATCAGAATGCTCCACCAGCCTATCTGGAACTCCCCAAAGCCTGGAGGTGGGAAGAGCACATGATAGAAAGGGCTATCCCATAGGTAGCATGCTTCAGATTAACATTCTGGTTCAACTTGTTCCTATCAACAAATCCCCCCTTTCCCTGACTCAAAAGGCTGCAAGTGTCCTCACATCAAGCAAAAATTGGGGCAGCATAAATTTTGAAAGTGAGCTGTCTAATACTTATGTATATGTGTGTTCTCAAAGTCTAGAAACATAAACCAATATATCACTGTATAATGTTATCACAGAAATCTTCAAATTATAGGAAATAAAGTATTATCTGTGTTTCAGACTTTATGGGAATTCCAGAGATGTTTTCTTTCTGGAGAAAAAGGAAGAGATGCTTTTCTTCTTAAAAGTATGCTTTGATACATTATGGTATTAAATATATTAGTATTTTATTCCTTATCTAAAATGACTAAATTACATTATCATGTGTATCATGTCTATCCTTTCTTATCTGTTCTGTCATATTCCCTCCAGTAATTCATTTATCCATTCATGTCTTCATTTATTTGACAAATAATATTTGTTGACCAATTACTGGCAGGTAATATAGTAAACACTAAAGATTTCTAGTTAATAAGATAGACCTTGAACCCACCCTAAGGAAATTGTACCACTAATAGGTTTTACAGCAAAACCTAAAGCTTACTATGACACAATAAGATAAATGTTAGAATAAATAAGGGACATATTATATAAATGTCCCTGGGGAGGTAGGCCTTGAGGTGGGAAGAATGGTATATAAACAGAGACCTGAAGGACATGTAAGAATTTGCAGTGAAAAATGCAAGAATGAGGTAAAAATGTTTTATGCAGAGTGACCAAAATATGTAAAGTCCAAGTGGGAGAAAAATCATGGCTTATCAAAGAAATGAAAGGAGGTCTGTGTGTCTGTTGCCACTGTGTAATGGGTGAATGGGAGCCTGGGTGGAAATGGAGTCAGAAGAAAGACATCATTAGAAATGAAGACTTAGAGTTGTGATTGGGCCTGACTTACAAAGGTTGAGGAAGCCCTGGTAAATACCTTGCATCCCATTATTGAGGGTAGTGGGGAATCAAGATAGGTTTTATGCAGAGTAATGACATGAATTTTTATTTGGAAAGATCGCTGGGAACACAGCATGGCAGGTACATTGGGAAAGCAAGCCTCAAGGCAAAGAGGCCACTTCGAATGCTATTGTGGTCCAGTTGAGAGGTGGCAGTAGTCAGAACTGAGAGTGTCCAGAGAATAGACAGAGTAACATTCTTAGTTACAAACCACATCATTGCTTACTAGCATTTTCTTCAATCTGACATTCAAGAAGATTCCCAAGTGAAGCTTGCTCCCTCAGATCTTAAAATGCAACAAAAACATACAGTTGGGATCCATAGGAATTCTTTATAGTCTCCTCAAAAAAGTTCCTTTCTGTCTTCCACCCTTTTCTTACTGTTATTGTTTCCCTTGTCTGTCTTATCTATACCCTTTGTCATTCTCTCATATAAATTTGTAAATTCCACATAAATTTGGCATATCTTCAAGTATTGTGGTATTGTGTATACATGGGCTTAAGTCCTGGGCTTGTTATTAAATATTTAAGTGACCTAGGAAGAGTTTCTTAACTTTCTGTACCTGAGTTGACTTTTAAAATGGACATCATCATCATCATCACTACCATCATCATATTCACCTTCCAGCTTTAAAAAGCAAACATAATCCAAGCCCTGGCTGGCATAGTTCAGTGGATTGACAGCGGGCTGCGAACCAAAGTGTCGCAGGTTCGATTCCCAGTCAGGATACATGCCTGGGTTGCAGGCCATGACCCCCAGCAACTGCACATTGATGTTTCTCTCTATCTCCCTCCCTTCCCTCTCTAAAAAATAAAATAAATAAAATCTTTTTTTAAAAAAAGCAAACATAATTCATCACAATAACGTTTATAGTGTCTGCTTCATTTGGCCTGCAGAGGGTCACATGTTTTGTAACAAGCACATCCAGGAAATTCCAATACATAGGGTAGAAATAGAATGTTAGTCCATGTTTCTTTTTCATTAGGTACACATACTATTTTAAATATTTTGAGATAATATAAACTGAAGGTTCCAGTATTGGGAAAAATCTATTAGACTTCATAAAACATTAATGCCAATTAGCAAGTATAGGTTCTAAATTACTTTACAAACTGTACATAAACCTTATATTGTTTTACTTATATAACTCAATAAATAGAAGTTTAGCTATACTGCACCCAGACATCATAAATGTACCCATTTTAAAAAAATATATGTTAAAAACCACAGAAACTAACTAATGGCAATTAGTGTGCATATATATACACATACAAAAAAAGGAAATAAATACATATATTTATTTTTTTATTTAATTTTATTTGTTGTTCAAGTACAGTTTTGTGTGCTTTATCCCCATCCCAGCCCACATCCACAGCCCTTCTCACTTCTCTCCCATCTCCACCCCCACTTGTTATTGTCCATGTGACCTTTATACTAGTTCTTTCAAACCCTACCCCTCTTCTCCTGAAATTCTTTCCCCTCTCCCTTCTGGTCACTGTCAGCCTGTTCTCAATTTCAGTTTCTTTGATTATATTTTGCTTATTTGTTTGTTTTGTAGATTAGATTCCTGTGAAAGGTGAGATCATGTAGTATCTGTTGAACCACTTGGCTTATTTCACTTAGCATAATGCTTTCCAGCTCCATTCATGCTGTCCCAAAGGGTAGAAGCTTCTTCTTTCTTACCACTGCACAAAATTCTATTGTGTAAATGTATCATAGTTTTTTGATCTATTCATTTACTGTTGGGCACTTAGGTTGCTTTCAGCACTTGGCTATTGTAAATTGTGCTGCTGTGAACATTGGGGTGCATAGGTTCTTTTGGATTGGTGTTTCAGGTTCTTCGAATATAATCCCAAAAGTAGAATTCCTGGATCAAAAGGCAGATCCTTTTTTAGTTTTCTTAGAAAATCCCATACTGTTTTCCACAGTGGTTGTACCAGTCTGCAATCCCACCAACAGTGCAGTAGGATACCCTTTTCTCCACAACCTCTCCAACACTTTTTATTTGTTGTTTTGTTTATTATGGCCATTCTTACTGGTGTGAAATGATATCGTATTGTGATTTTAATTTGTATCTCTCTAAGAACTAACGATACTAAGCAACTTTTCATGTATCTCTGGATCCTCTGCATGCCCGCCCAGAGAAGTGTCTGTTCAAGTCCTTTGCCCACTTTTTAACGGGGTTGCTTGTCTTCTTAGAGTAGAGTCCTGTGAGTTCTTTATATATTTTGGAGACTAAACCCCTCTCTGACGTATAATGGGCAAATATGTTTTCCCATATGTCTGGTTATCTTTTTATTTTAATAATGTTTTCTTTTTCTTAAAGATTTTATTTATTTATTTTCAGAGAGGGAAGGGATGGAGATAGAGAGAGAGAGAGAAACACCAATGTGTGGTTGCTGGGGGTCATGGCCTGCAACCCAGGCATGTACCCTGACTGGGAATCAAACCTGCAACACTTTGGTTCGCAGCCCGCTCTCAATCCACTGAGCTACGCCAGCCAGGTAATAATGTTTTCTTTAGCCATGCAGAAGATTTTTATTTTGATGAGATCCCATTTGTTTATTCTTTCCTCTATGTCCCTTCCTCTAGGGGACGTTAGTGAAAATATTACTGCATGAAATATTTGAGATTTTCCTATGTTCTCCCCTAGGACTTTAATGGTATTATGACTTATATTTAACTCTTTTATCCACCTTGAATTTATTTTTGTGTATGGTGTAAGTTGGTTATTGAGTTTCATTTTTATGCATGTATCTGTCCAGCTCTCCTAACACCATTTGTTGAAAAGGCTATTTTTACTTCATTTTATGTTATTGTCCCCTTTGTCAGATATCAATTGACTGTAGAGTCTTGGGTTTATTTCTGGGCTCTCTATTATGATCCATCGTTCCATGTGCCTGTTTTTATGCTAGTGCCAGGCTGTTTTGATTACAGTGGGCTTGTAGTACAGTTTGGTATCAGGTATTGTGATCCCTCCTACTTTGCTATTCTTTCTCAAAATTGCAGCAGCTGTTTGGGGTTGTTTATGGTTCCATACAAATTTTTGAAGTGTTTGTTCTATGTCTGTGAAATATGCCATTGGTACTTTAATAGGTATTGCATTGAATCCATAAATGGCTTTGGGTAGTATGGACATTTTGATGATGTTAATTATTATGATCTATGAACACAGCAAATGCTTCCATTTATTTGTGTTTTCCCTGATTTTCTTCTTCACTGTTGTGTAGTTTTCTGAATACAGGTGTTTTATCTCCTTGGTTAGGTTTATTGCTAGGTATTTTATTATTCATATTGCTATATCAAATGGGATTTTTTTCTTAATTTCTGCTTCTGATGTTTCATTGTTGGTGTATAAAAATGCCTTAGATTTCTGGATATTGACTTTGTATTCTTCTGTTTTGACAAATTCATTTATTAGGTATAACAGTTTTTTGGCTGAGTCTATAGAATTTCCTAAGTACACTATCATGTCATCCTCAAACAATGACAGTTTTGTTTCCTCCTTTCTAATTTGGATGCCTTTTATTTCTTTTTCTTGTGTGATTGCTGTGACTAAAACTTCCAATATTATGTTGAATAGAAGCAGTGAAAGTGGACAACCTTGTCTTGTTCCTGATCTTAGTGGAAAAGATTTTAGTTTTTGCCCATTGAATGTGATGTTGGCTGTAGATCTCTCATATATGACCTTTATTATGGTGAGGAATGCTCCCTCTATTCCCACTTTGCTGAGTGTTTTTTATCATAAATGGATTCTGTACCTTATCAAATGCTTTTTCCACATGTATTGATATGATCATGTGACTTTTGTCTCTGCTTGTTTTTTATGTGATGTATTACATTTACCAATTTCCGAATATTGAACCATGCTTTCATCCCTGGGATGAATCCCCCTTGGTCATGGTGTATTATCATTTTAATGTACTGTTGGATGTGGTTTGCCAATATTTTCTTGAGGATTTTAGCATCTATGTTCAACAGTGATATTGGCCTGAAGTTTTCTTTCTTGTTGTGTCTTCATCTGGTTTTTGGTTAGGATGATGCTGGCTTCATAAAAAGAGTTTGGGAGACTTCCATCATTTTGGATTTTTTGGAATAGTTTGTGAAGGATAGGGTTTAGCTCTTCCTTAAATGCTTTGTAGAATTCTCCTGTGAAACCATCAGGTCCAGGGCTTTTTGTGTTGGCAGTTTTTTGATCACTGCTTCAATTTCATCTACTGTTATTGGTCTGTACAGGATTTCTACTTCTTCTTCATTAAGTTTTGGAACATTATATTTTCTAGAAATTTGTCCATTTCACCTAGGTTTGCAACAATTGAAACAGTAGGTGAACAGCCTACTGTTCTTCATTGTAATTTATTACAATCCTTTGTATTTCTGTGGTATCAGTTATTATCTCTTCTCTTTCATTTCTGATTGTGTTTATTTGGGTCCTCTCTCTTTTTTCCTTGATGAGTCTGCTGGAAGGCTTGTCAATTTTGCTTATCTTTTCAAAGAAGCAGCTCCTGGATTCATTTATCCTTCGAATTGTGATTTTAGTCTCTATGTTATTTAATTCTGCTCTGATCTTGGTTATTTCCTTCCTTCTACTTGCTCTGGGCTGTATTTGTTGTTTTTCTTCAAGTTCTCATAGGCATAGGATTAGGTTGTTTGTTTGAAATATTCCAATCTTTTTTAGGTATGCCTGTATCGCTATGAAATTCCTTTTCAGGACTGCCTTCACTATGTTCCATAATTTTTGTTGTCATGGTTTTATTTTCATGGGTTTCCAGAAACTTTTTGATTTCTTCCCTAATTTCATTCTTGACCCATTCATTATTTAATAGTATGATATTCAATTTCCATGATTTTGAGTGTTTAGGGTTTTTTTTTCCCCCTCTGGATTGGTCTCTAGTTTCAGGCCTTGTGGTCAATGAAAATGCTTGATATGATTTCAAATTTCTTGAATTGGTTGAGGCTTGTTTTGTGTCCTATGATGTGGTGTATCTTCTAAAATGTTCCATGTGCATTTGACCAGTATCTGTATTTAGCTTCTTTGAGATGAAGGGCTCAATATATATCAGTTAAATCAATTTCATCTAGGGCATTTTTTAATGTCACAATATCTTTGTTGGTATTTTTTGAAAGAGTTGTCCACTTTTGACAGTGGGATGTTAAATCTCCTACTAAAATTATGTTGCTGTCAATATCTTTCTTGAAGTCCTCTAAGATTTTCTTTATGTATTTAGGTGCTCCTATGTTGGGTGCATATCTACTTACAATGTGTATGTCTTCTTGGTGGATTCTTCCCTGGAGTATTATGAAGTGACCTTCTGGGTCTCTCTTATGGCTCTTGTTTTGAAGTCTATTTGGTCAGATATTAGTATTGCTACCCCTGCCTTTTTGCCCTGTCCATTTTCCTGGAAAATTTTTTTCCAGCCATTCACTTTCATTCTGTGTATGTCTTTTGTCCTGGAGTTGGTGTCTTGTAGGCAGTATATGTGTGGGTCATGCTTTCTTCTCCATTCAGCTATTCTATGTCTTTTAATTGGAGCATTTAATTCATTTATGTTTAAAGTTATTATTAATAGATACTAATCCATTGCCATTTTTCTATCTCTCTCTTTTACTTCCTTTCCTTAAAGTAGTCCCTTTAGGATCTGTTGCAGAGATGGTTTGGTGTATGTATATTCTTTTAGACTTTTTCTGTCTGGTAAGTTCCTTATTTGGCATTTTATCTTGATTGAGATCCATGCTAGGTAAAGTAGCCTTGGTTGCAGTCCTATTGTTCTAATTATTTGGACTATTTCTTGTCATTCTCTTCTGGTTTGGAGTGTTTCCATTGAGAAGTTAGATGCTAACCTTATTGGGGTTCTCTTATAATATGTTACTTCTTGTTTCTCCCTTGCTGCCTTTAAGATTCTCTATCTTGGAATTTTGCCATTTTAATTCGGATGTGTCTTGAAGTGGGCCTCTTTGGGTTCCTCTTGATTAGGACTCTCCATGTTTCCTGGATTTGTGTGACTTTTTCTCTCATCAAATTAGGGAAGTTTTCTATCATTTTTTTAAAACAGATTTCCTATTTGTTGGTCTTCCTTCCTTTTGGTATCCCTATTATATGGTTATTATTACATTTAATATTATCCTTCATTTCCCTTAATACCTCTTCATTTTTTCTGAGCCTCTTTTCTTTTGTTGCTCTTATTGGGTGTTTTTTTCTACTTTGTCCCCTGCTCACTGATCTGATCTTCTGGTTCATTGATCCTGCGTTTGATTCCTTCTACTGTGTTCTTTAGTTCAGAAATTGTATTCTTCATTTCCTCTTGGCCCTTGTTGCTAGTTTTTATTTCCCTTTTCATGCTGATACAGTTTTCAGTGAGTTCATTGTAGTTTCTCTGTAGTTTCTGGTTATTCTCTGTGAACTCATTGGCCTTCCTGATAACCATTGCTTTGAACTCAATATCTGATAGTTGAGTTGCCTCTATTTCATTTAGCATTCTTTCTGAGGCTACCTCCTTTCCTTTCATTTAGGGATTGTTTCTTTGTCCTCCCATTGTTTGTGAGACTCTTCTTGTTAGCCTCAGCTTCTTAAATTGATCTGTTCTTACCCTCTGGGTTTATGGTGTGAACATCTATGGTAGTATACCTGTGAGCTTCAGTGGTGCAGTTTCCTTGATTTCCTGAGCTCACTGGTCTTAGGATTTCATTTAAGTTAGCTCTGTGTTTGTCTTTGGGTTTTGATTGTTGTTGGGTCTTTCTTTGGTGGTTCTGTTTCACCAGCTGGTTAACTCAGGGTCATTCTGTCCATCACCTTTTGTAGTTTGTTTTGCTGGTGAAGGCAAGTTGTGTTGAAGCTGGTTCTTCTGTGTGTACAAGATTTTGAGGATTCTGTCTTGCTCTTGATCAGTTGTTTGTACTGGGTATTTTCTCCACTATTTAGTTGTATTTCCAGATAGATCCTGGATTAAGGTTAGTGTGGCTTGCACTCTCTCCTTCACCTTCTTCTTTATTATCTGTTGGTGGTTCCTTTGTTGTTGGGTTTCCTCTTCCATTGGGTATCCTGGTGTTCACAGCTTCCACCTACTCTTTTTTTGTGATCAGTTGGAGGGGGAAGGCCAAATGGTTTAAGACAGCAAGAGAGTATTCTATGATATTTACAATAGCAGGCCATAGTGAAGAGATAGGAGATCCTTTGGCTATGCATAGTGTTAACTGTGATATTCCTCTCAACTATACACTTTTTAGAAAGGATGGAAAAAAGATAAGACTCTTGTTGAGGAGGGAATGATTGTGAGTTGAATATAGAAAGCAGTGTGTTTGTGGGAGGTCAGATTCTGAGGTAAGGTGAGAGTAAAGGATAGTGAATAGGTGTATTGTGTGAAAGAATAGTTAACAACTACAGTAATAGAGTTCAGGAAACCATGAAATGGCCTGAGATCTGGAAGGGTTGTTGTACTATTTATAATTGTATGGAACAGCTATTATTTACAATAATAATTGAGCAACAATCATATGACAAACTCTATGTGATCTGGATAACAACAATAGGAAGTATAGAACTTTGAGTATTGTGTTAATGGAATACAAGTGAAGTGAAAGACTGTAAAATAACAATATACTGTGAAAGACAGAACAAGGGATACTTGTCAAACAATAAAATTTGACCAACCAAGCAAAGAAGACTAAATAGAAAGAGGAGGAATACAAAAATTATAATAAAATAAAAGAGGTGAGTATAATCAAAACAATAATAATATAAATATGCAATAACTTGCAGTTGACTTGTAGTAGCCAAGTGTAATTTGCCTCAGTCTTTCAGCTGTTGGGATGACCCCTCTTTGGGTCCAACTCTGGTATGTTCACAGTTTCAGGTTTTTTTGTCTCACTTGTGGGAATTAAGAAAATATAAAGAGAGAAGAGGGAAGGAAGAAGAGATAAAATGGAAAGAAAGGAATAAGGAATAAAACAAGAATGAAGAGTGGGAAAAGGAGTTGAAAGATAAAAAAATAATAAAAATTAAAAAATAAAGAATTACTTTTAAAAAAGCTTCTTACTGGTTTCAATCTTGCCTAATCAGTTTTGATGGTCTTCCTGCGTGTAGCAGGCTGATGGGCCATTGGTTTAGCTTTTCTCCCTTCCTGATCTGTGGTCAGTCGGCCTCCAGCCTCGTTCTCCAGCCTAGGTCTCCAGCAGCCTCTGATCCCTCATATTCAACAGTTTAGGTGCACAGTCTCCCCAGGGCTAGCCAGGTGCTTCTCCCCAGGGCTTTGGGGGTGGGGTCCAGGCTTTCCTCAGAGAGCATTCTCCCCCGGGGTGAGGGGTGTGGGCTTGGGGCCATCTGCAGACAGCACTCTCCCGAGTTGTGGGCATGTGTGCTCAGCCAGGCTGCCTGTAGTTGCTCAGGTTTGGTGTGCACCCTTCCCAGGGCTACAGGAATGCATTCAGGGCCTTTTGTGTCACCTTGGGTATGCAGCACAGCGATTAGGTGGGGAGGAGGCCAGAGCAGCTGCTGCAGGAGAATTCCCCAAACAATGTCTCTTTTTTCACCTTTTCTTTTTGAGAAATTCCTCCTACTCAAGCCTGCTGCTCTCTGTACAGAGTCCTGGCCTCTCACACAGCCCAACTCTCCAACCATACTGGGGGCTATCAGAGTCAGGGCCTTTCACAGCCTAATTCTCAACAGTCCCCAGCCAGCATACACAGACTCCGTGGGTGTTCACAGCCCCTGTGTGTTTGCCACTTAGTCCTTATTCTCCTGTCTGCAACTTTAAGCAACCAGGTTTCTCCCCATGCTGTTCAAACCTTGTTTGGCAGAGGAGGGAGCTGTTGACCTGGCTCTCTCCCAAGAACCCTGTGGCAGAGCCGGTGGGCACCAGGCCTGGGGCTGCCACTGCCCTGGTTCCCACAGTGGTCCCAGGGACCTTATTGTCCTGAAGCACTCTCCTTACTGTCTGGTTTTTCAACGTCCCCTACAATTTTTGGTCTTCTATGTTCATGTATGCTGGGGTACTATTGGTTGTTTGCTCTGTTTCTCCATTGATCTGCTAGGTTTTGCCTGTATAGGGGAAAGTGGAATCTGCTCCCTCCTACCTCACCACCATCTTCTAATCCTCAAAAATTTCTTGTAAAAATGACATTTTGTCCTTAGACAGAGTTCAAAAACAATAAAAAATGAATCAATATAAATGGTAACGTAAACCATAATTAAGAATGGCAAATAGGTTCTTGTATGATGTTAAATAATGTATTTGTGGAAATAAAAATCCAAAGTAACACTTAAAAACCAAACTATCAATGTCTAAAGGATGCATACTGGTAGCATTTCTGCCAATATAGTCAGCCAGTGATTGACTATAAATGCCTTATGGGATTGCAAATACTGGTAGTATGAGTTCTGTGATATTTTGAAGGTAGTTTAGGTTTTCATGTACAGAAGAATTATTTTAGCCAACTCTTGATATATGCTTACTGTACTGACATATGGGTCATATGGCTCTGAAATTGTCCTGCGGAACAGGCAGGAAAACTTCTGAGGTATATGAAACTCTTGAACTTGAAGGGCTGGTGGACATCTCTCATGTGATAGCTGAAGTCAACACCTGTAAGGACTCACACAAAACATTCTGTCCATTTCAAAATGAGGTATTATGAGAAATAAATAAAACAAGCAACAAAAGCTTAGAATAATTTTGGATAGCATGTCTAACAGGAAGCCAACTTTGGCAAGCAAACAGGGCTGTCTTGCTGCTACCAAACAGCAAGTGGTGTCCTGCAGCCCTTTGCTACCCTCTAGGCAACCCTCAAAAGGCAAAGCTTTAGTGATAAAGGAAAAGTAATCTTTATTTAAAAGCTTCATGATTGTGGAATGACAGCTTTCCACAGGCATTAGTCACTTAAGCCTATCAATTAAGGCTAAACTCTTCAACACTTGAGTTTTCTTATCATTCCCCCAATTTTGAAATATATTTTATTGATACACTATTACAGTTGTCCAATTTTTTCCTTCCCTTTATTCCACTCTGTTCTGCAACTCCCCTCCCACCAGCATTTCCTCACCTTAGTACATGTCCATGGGTTATACATATAAGATCTTTGGCTTATCCATTCCCCATAATATTCTTAACCTCCATGGACTGTTTTGTACCTACCATTTATGCTTCTTATTCCCTGTACATTTCCCCCCATTCCCTATTCTCCCCCGACCCCTTCTCCACTGTTTACTGTTCACATTTTTGATCATCTTCTTTTTCTTAGATAAATCCCTTTAATGTTTCATATAATAAGGACTTAGTGATGATGAACTCCTTGAACTTGACCTTATCAGGAAGTCCTTTATCTGCCCTTCCATTCTAAAGGATAGTTTTTCTGGATATAGTAATCTTGGATGTAGGTCCTTGCCTTTCATGACTTTGAATGCTTATTTCCAGCCCCTTCTTGCCTGCAAGATTTTTTTTGAGAAATCATCTGATAGTCTTATGGGAACTCCTTTGTAGGTAACTCTCTCTTTTCCTCTTGTTGCATTTAAGATTCTCTTCTTATCTTTACTCTTGGGTAATGTAATGGTGATGTGCCTTGATGTGTGCTTCCTTGGATCCAACTTCTTTGGGACTCTCTGGGCTTCCTGGACTTCCTGGAAGTCTATTTCCTTTGCCAGATTGGGGTAGTCCTCCATTATTTTTTCTAATAAATTTTCAATTTCTTGCTCTTCCTCTTTTCCTCCTGGTACCCCTATGATTTGGATGTTAAAACATTTAAAGTTGTCCCAGAGGTTCCTAAGCCTCTTCTCATTTTTTTTTGAATTCTTGTTTCTTCATTCTGATCTGTTTAAATGTTTATTTCTTCCTTCTGTCCAAATTTTTCATTTGGACCCTAGTTCCCTTCCCTTCACTGTTGGTTCCCTATACATTTTCTTTTATTTCACTTGCACAGCCTTCACTTCTTCCTCTATTTTGCACCTGTACTCAACCATTTCTGTAAGCATCCTTATTACCAGTGTTTTGAACTGTGCATCAGATAGGTTGGCTATCTCCTCATTGCTTAGTTCTATTTTTAGAGCTTTGATCTCTTCTTTCGTTTGGGGCATATTTTTTCCCTCTGTATGCCTGTTACATGGTGAGGGGTGGAGTCTTAGTTATTCACCAGGGCAGGGCAACCCACGTCACTACATTGTGGTGCTATATGTGGGGAAGAGGTTAGAGAGGGAACAATGCCCAGTGCCACTTGCTCAGCTCTCAGCTGACTTTCAGTCACTTTCCCCACTACCCACAAGAAAAGTGGGCCCTTCTGGTGCTGATTCCTAGGTGGGTGGGTTTGTGTACATTCTAAGAGCCCGTGGATCTTTCCAACAAACTGTCCTTTGAAGCCGGGAGTTTCTTTGGTGGCCACACCCCCCGACAGGATTTTTTAGTCAGAAGTTTTGAGGCTTTATTTCCCCAGGCTGGAGCCCTCAGTTGAGTGATCTGCCTCACTCCCCAATTGTTCCTTCTGGTTTGTCTGCATGCAAATGTGGGACCACCTGCTCCACCAGCTGCCACCCACCACTTCGCCTGCCCCAGTCCTCCAGCTGCTGCCTTGCTATGAGTCCTCTACATCCTAGCTGCCTGTCTTTACCCCTCCTACCGGTCTAGATGAATGTTTCTTCTTTAATTCCTTGGCTGTTGGACTTCCATACAGTTTAATTTTCTGGAGGTTCTGCTTATTTTTTGTTCTTAAATTTGTTGTTGTCCTTCTTTTGGTTGTACAAGGAGATAAAGTGTATGTACCTATGCCTTGATCTTGGCCAGAAAATCCCCCCTGTTAGTTTTAAGTATCTTATTTTTATAAGGTTAGTTTACAAACTAAAATAATATAAGATACAAAAGCCATACAATTTTTGGAGAATGGCAGGCTTCTGTCTCAGAGCTCATCTCCTCTAGAACACCCAAAAAAGAATAATCCCACCACCCTCTGCCAGGCCATCTTGATCCTAAGCTGTGCCCAAAGTTCCTTCCCATCCAAAATACTGTCCATTGGGAAATACAGACAGCTGCAGCATGATCATCCAGGAATCCTCCACAAAGAAGAGAGAGAACCAGCAAACCAATCTGAAGGCCGAAGAGCCCTTCTTTTATTTCAAATCTTCTAGCCTATAATTCCATGTGCTCTGGAGGTATTCAACTTCTCAGCCAATCTCATCCTAGTCTGTTTACATTGCCTTGGGCAGCCACCTCCTATGGCCCCTACCTACTTCTCCCCAGTGATCTGATCAGATATCTCTCTGTCAATACTGCACATCTCCAGGTGGGCTCCAGTTGCACTCTTCTTCAGCAAACATCATTCACACTGGGAAAAAATTATTCTCATAATACACAGTACAGAAAATAAAGGTAAAACACCAGTTCATTCAGACCTGATAGAGATGTCATGAAGATCAATATATTGGTAAAGGGGCTGAGCATTTGGAAAAAAAAGAAGATATACATCTATTACACCTTTATATCACATAGTTTGTATTTAAATAGGAGTCATATACTAGAAGTATAGCAACACTTCTAAGCTTTCAGTATTTTTAATGAGTACTTAATGTTTTATACTTCTAAATATTCTATCTGATCAATAGAGATAAAAGGTAACATATATTATTAAAGCACACTAAGTTAATGACTAGTTTTTATTACTTAAAAGTAAATTTCTGTTTCAAGTCACTAGTTGTTTATTTTGTATTTCACTGTTTGAAGGTAATCTCCAAAGGGCTCTGCATATCCAATGGAGGCAGTCTACACAGAGATTATTGTCTTTAAAATATATCTGAATGTCTGACTCAGAATTTGCCTGTGTGAATGACTTTTGGGCTTTGGGCTCTTTGCTTTACTAGGCATCTGGGGAGGTTGATGACATTTGTGAATCAGATCTTCTGAATGAAGAGCATAGTTGTACCAAAACTAGCTGGCAAGATTTACTCTGTTAGGAATAAGGATAAAAATAACTTGTTCCTGTCTCTCACAGAGATGTAAGTGCTAAGATCATCCCATCAATCTAGTTAGTTCTTTGCACACAGGCAATCCTGAGAACATTTGCTTTGTTCTTTGCCTTATTTGGCTTGGAAGATCTTGTTAAATAACTTGTTATTTAAATTGTAGACTGTTTTGGGTATACTTTTAACTCTCTAAGGCACATGCTTCTCATGGACTTGATAGATGTACACAGAAAAATGATGAAGTCTTTCAAAGCTGGACTTCTTTGATTTTCTCCTCTCTTTTTTACTGTATATAAAGAAATAACTTTTTACAGTGAAATGGCTATGTGGGTTCTATTTTTTCCTAGCTCTACTCAAGCTGATAACAAGAACTATCTATTGAGTATCTACTATGAGCAGAAGGCTGAGCGCTGTGTGTATAAATATATTGTCTGATTTATTTGTTCAAGAAACTTATAAAAGAAAACTATGTAATGCTTCCCCTTCTTATAGATGAATGAACTGAAGCTCAGAATGATTAAATAATTAGTTCAAGAACACAAATCCAGTGTTTTAATCGAGGTATACTAGACCTTGAAGTTTTTCTATAACCTATGACCCCTTTCTGATAATTGTGTAGACTTGGTAGGTAATTTCATTTCTGTGGGTGCATTTTTATCATCTATGTAATAACAGATTCACAGTAAGTTACTTCTAGTGCTTCTTTTAACAATCCAAAAATCTGGATTTAGTTAATATTCTTCCACAGGAGGTAATTCAGTGTAATGAGTGTCTTTATTCAAGGGCTTTAGTTAATAAATTACTAAGCACCTTGTTAGTACCTGTTATGGAGGTTAGTTTTGTCTATTATTAAAGATTTCTCATGGCAAGTATCTGGAAAATAACATTATTGAGCGTTTCTGATACTTAGACAAAAAAGTCCTCCCCAAAACTAAAAATTTAGAGGCAAATTTATATAATTACAAGACTTTAAGTGCTTGTGTTTTATTCCAGGAATTGTCAGGACAAAAAGAATTAAACAGGTTGTAAGAACAGATTCACAGCAAACTGTAACAATCAACTAACTTTTTTATTTCTAAATGACACCTGTTGCATCTCTAGGGCCTACCCTAGGAAGATTAAAAGAAATAACAGAGCCCTTTCTAAACTCAAGAACAGCACAAGTAATATCGCCTTTTCCCTGTGTTTTCTCCCAGCATGAAACGATTCAGCCAGAAATAGCATGATAATATCGCAGATGTTCCTTTGCTTGGATAGCTGGTTATTGCTTATCTCAATGATATTTTAATACAAACACACAACTGTTCATCCTGTTTTATGGCTGTCAAAATTTTGCTTCATATTTAACAAATGGAAGTTTATGAGCAGATGTATTATTGAGTCAGATTCCCTTTTTCCCTCATTATGTTGCATGGAAAAGCTAAATGCTGGTGAGAATTAACCACATGTGCACTGACTATTGGAAGCAGGTCATTCATTGGTCAGTTCCCACCAGTCCCATAGCTCTGTAAGCTTTATTTTCCATTGTTAAGACAAAAAGATCAAAATCTGATTCCAGGGTCCTTAGCAAAAAATCTGCTCCATTCTTGATAGTGAGCTCTATTTAATAGCACTATATTCTTCTTTTGCATCAAGTGCAATGTTACAGAAACACCAAAATGTTTCCTCAATCATTGTTACCTTCAAATGATACTTTTTTTCTAATCTGGCTCAGTGCAGTGAGCTAGGTTTGGAATCAGGTGCATGTGGCTTCAAGTTTCCACTCCCATTGATTTAGTGAGACAACATTGGTAGATTCACTTTGACTTTGATCTGGTCCCTTTCTCTCCTCCAGTCTCATCTGGGGCCATTTCATCTGAATTCAGTCACTCTGGCTGTTTAATTGTATTATTGAAACAAGTTGCAAGGATTAGTCTTCAAGTGGGCCTGAAGCCTCAGCCCACCCACCCGGAGGTACACTGGGGAAATTTACCCTGACTGGCACTGAGCAGGGTGCCAGGCTGTTAACAATGACTTCTACTGGCTAGAAAGTAAGTGTTCCAAACCACTGCAATGAAGCAGAAGATTATTAAACAAACAAACAAAAACAGTGAGACTGTCAAACAGAGAACTTTGCACACGATCTATTACAATTCTTACTCTAATCACAGGATTATCTGCAGCTTGGAAACTTTAGGGGGATAATTTAAGCCAAAAAAATTATAGCTCTGATAGAATACTGAAGATTCTGATTCCAGGTCCAAATTCCATGTGTGATCTTTCATCCAAATCATAGGCAATTACAGGGGTTTTCCTGCTGGCCTCATGGGGAGTTGCCACCCCCAGTGGACCTAGCACACAGGCAGTGCACACCTGTCTTGCATGGAGCTGCCATCAAAGGCTCACCTGCAGGGTTGCACACTCCTATGTGTGTCTGCATTCCTATCCCAGACCTCTGCGCTAACACCTCCTGATCAGGGGCCACTGCTGAGTATTTCTTCTCCACTTGGACTTGGTGCCTTTCCAGTCCTACCCCGTTCTCTCTCTCTCCCTCACCCTTCACTCATGGGCCCATAGACATTCAAGAGCTTCTATTCAGTCTCCTGGACCATAGCATGATTTCCTTCCTCTGCCTTGCATCTGCCCGAGCCTTGCCCAGTACAGGTCCATGCACAGGGAAATGGAACTAGGGGCAGCTGACCCCTCTCTTTGCAACTGACTTGCTCTGTCCTGAGTGAAGGCTTGATTGTTACTGTTATTTTGGCTCATTGTTCTAATTGGCAAGAGAGATATGTCACCATGTTTCCTGTTCTGTGTGCTTTAATAATAATAAGAGGGAGAGCTAAAATTTACTGAAAATGAATTTTGTACTTGGTACTATTTAAGTGCTTTATGAAAATTAACCCATGTAACAAAATTCTGAGGTAGGCAACATTTCTATTCCCATTTTGTAATTGAGATAACAGACAATAAGAGATTAAAGAAATTGCCTTACCTTGTACAGATAGTAAGTGGGAATATGAGGATATGAACCCTGGAAATATAGGTTCAGAGCCTCTACTCCTAATACATAGGCTACATGACTTCTCATCTAAGTCTCTTAAAAGAACTTGTGTCATCTGCCTGTGACTGCTGACATATCTCTATCAATCAATCATATGACTATGTTGCTGTGAAACCAACATTGTGTCACTTTCCCCCTCAGGCCTTTTGCACATCAAATCCACCTATACTGTCATCCTGCCTTCTAGGCATCTGTCATATTTTATCTTAGAAATCATTTTTTTCATGATTGGTGAGAATTCTACCACTGAAGCATCGTGGTTCCCACCCTACTACTGAAAGTAAACTATAAGTGAAGAAATATAAAAAATACATATTTTAGAATTCTAGGAGTTCCAGCCAAGACAGAGGCATAGATACAAATACTTTGCTTCCTCACACAACCAAAAGAAGGATAACAACCAATCTAAAAACAATAAATAACCCGAAGTGCCAGAAAAATAAAAATGAATGGAACTCTGACAAACAAGGAGTTAAAGAAACATTCACCCAGACCAACAGTGTCACAATGCAGCAAAGAGGGTTGCCTTGCCTGGAAAATACCTAAGGCTCTTCCCCCTTACAACATAACAGGTGCCCCAAGACAAAGAAATGTGGCCCAAATGAAAGAACAGATCAAAACTCTCTAAGGAGATAGCTAAATTATCTGAGGCAGAGTTCAAAACACTGATAATCAGGATGCTCACAGAACTGATTGAGCTTGGTCACAAAATGAAGGAACAAATGAAGCATATACAAAATGAAATGAAGGAAAATATACAGGGTAACAAGTGAGGGGAAGGAAACCAGTACTCAAATCAATGATTTGGAACAAAAGGAAGAAATAAACATTCAATCAGAGCAGAATAAAGAAACAAGAATTCAAAAAAAAAATGAAGAGAGTCTTGAGAACTTCTGAGACAACTTTAAGAGCTCTAACATCAGAATCATAGGGGTTCTAGAAGGAGAAGAACAAGAGCAAGAAGTTTAAAACTTATTTGAACAAATAATGGAAGAAAATTTCCCCAATATGGCAAAGGAAATAGACTTTCAGGAAGTTCAGGAAGCCCAGAGAGCCCCAAAGAAATTGGGTCCGAGAAGGAACACACCAAGGCACATCATTATTAAGTCACCCAATATTAAAGATAAAGAGAGAATCTTAAAAGCAGCAGGAGAGGGAGGGGGCTAAGATGGCCTCAGAGTAGGAAGGAGCGGATTCCGCTTCCCTCTGCTCAGGGGAGAAAATCCTGGCTGATCTATGGAGTAGAGAAGAAAGTAACCAACATACTTCAGCATATGTAAAAATAGGGGACCGAGGATTGTGGCAGAACTGAGAAACTTGACCCTAAGAAGAGTGCTGCAACAAAGTAAAGTCCCAGGAACCAGTGTGAGGTATGGGGGCTGCAGCCCCAGGCCCAGGGCCTGCTTCTGGGTTTGCCACAGAGTCACTGGGAGAGAGCCGGGACAACTGCTCCCTCCCCAGACAAACAAGGTCTGAGAGGCACTGGGAGGAATCCAGGTGCTAGCAAACACAAAAGGGCTGTGAGCACCTTTGGAGGCTGTGGACACCTGAGGGACTGGGTCGCACAGCAGGCCCTGATCCCCACAGTCACCAGTCTGGCTGGAGATTTTGGCTGCGGGAGAAGCCAGGCCATTGTGTGGAGAGGCAGGCTTGAACAGGAGGAATTTCTCAAGAGGAAGGAGTGAAAAGACAGACACTGTTTGGGGAATTCTCCTAAAGTGATCAATCGCTCCAGCCTCCCTGCCACCCAGCCCAGGACGAGCAGGCATGCGCACATGGGGAGATCATCCCCACACCCCAGTCCACAGCAGTAACCCTGGGGAAAGGCCTGATTCCCACACCCAGGGCACAAGGCTGAGGAGCCACATTAGCTTCCCAGACAGTGCAGGAGTCAGTGTGCACTGCTGACCAAGGAAGAAAAGCCATACCAATCACCCCTCAGCCTGCCGCAGCCAGCAAGAACAGAAAAACCGGTTTGGCCCCTTTGAAACCAAGAGACTTTTTAATTTTATTCTATTATTTTACTAATTCTTAATTTTTTAATTTTTATTGTTTTTATTCTCTTTAGATTTCTTTTTCCTCTCTTTCCTGCTTTCTTGTTTTATTCCTTCCTCCTTCCTTTCCTCCAATTTTATCTCTTCTTCCTTCCTTCGTCTGCCTTTTTTATTTTTATTTTTTGGAATTTTTTCTAAACACCTGCAAGTGAGACAAAATCCTGGATCTGTGAAAAGACCAAAGTTGAACCCAAAGAAGGAGCATCACAACAGCTGGGACAGTGAGACAAATTTCACTCTGCTACTATAGAGAACCTGCAAGTTATTGCATATTTGTATTATTATTATTTTCCACTATTCTTACATTTTTTTAAATAGTATTTTTGTATCCCTCTTCTTTTTGTATAGTCTGCTTAGCTAGACTAGATATATTGTATGACCTGACAGCTTTCCCCTGATATCTCTTTCATAATCTACTGTCCTTTAATTCACCTGTGTCCCATTAGCACACTACTCGAGGTTCTATACTCCCTATTCTTGTTACCTAGATCTCATAGATTCTGTCATATGATTGTTGACCTAATATTATTGTAAATAATTGCTGTTCCATGCAATTGTAATTACTTCACAACACCCCTCCCAGATCTTAGCCCATTTCAGAGTTTCCTGAACTCTATTACTGTAGTGGTTAACTATATTCTCTCCCACACTACACCTATTTATTATCCCTTACTCTCACCTTACCTCAGAATCTGACCTCCCACAACCTCCCTGCTTTATAGATCCAACTCACAATCCTTCTTTCCCCAACAAGAGTCTTATCTTCTTTCCATCCTTTCTAAAAATCAGCTAGCTGGGTGGAAGATCACAGTTAACATTATACATAGTCAAAGGATCACCTATCTCTTTTCTGCTTGCTGCTAATGTAAATATCATAGAATACTCTCTTGTTGTCTTAAATCGTTTTGCCTTCCCCCTCCAACTGATGACAAAAAGAATAGGTGGAGGTAGTGAACACCAGGATACCCACTTGAAGAGGAAACCCAACAATAAAGGAACCACTAACAGATAACACCAGGAGAAGGTGAAGGAGGGAGTGGTAACCAAACAAACCTCAATCCAGGACCTATCTGGAAATACAACTAAACAGTAGAGACAGTACCTAATGCAAACGACTGAACAGGAGCAAGAGAGAATCCTCAAAACCTTATACTCACAGACGAACCAGCTTCAACATAACCTGCCCTCACCAGCACAACAAAATACAAGATGTGGTGGACAGAGTGACCCTCATTTAACCAGCTGGTGAAACGGAACCACCAAAGAATGACCCAACAACAATGAAAACCCAAAGGTAAGCACAAAGCCAACTTAAATGACAGCCCAACACCAGTGAACTTGGGAGATCAAGAAAACTGCACCACTGAAACTCACTGCTATTCTACTACAGAAGTTCACACCACAAACCCAGGGAGCCAGAACAGATCAATTTAAGAAGCTGAGGATAACAAGAAGAGTCTCACAAACAATGGGAAGACAAAGAAACAACCCCCAAATGAAAGGAAAGGAGGAAGCCTCAGAAAGAACGCTAAAAGAAATAGAGGCAATTCAACTATCAGACATTGAGTTCAAAGCAACGATTGTCAGGAAGCTCAATGAGCTCAAAATGAGCTACCAGAAACTACAGGGAAGCTACAATGAACTCACTGAAAACTACATCAACATGAAAAAGGAAATAGAAACTATCAACAAGGGCCAAGAGGAAATAAGAATACAATTTCTGAACTGAAGAACACAGTAGAAGGAATGAAAAGCAGGATCGATGAAGCAGGAGATCGGATCAGTGAGCGAGAGGACAAAGTAGAAGAAAACAGCTAGAAAAAGCTAGAAAAGGAAAAGAGGCTCAGAAAGAATAAAGAAGGATTCAGAGAAATGCAAGACAATATGAAATGCGATAATATCCGTATAATAGGGATACCAGAAGGAGAAGAAGAAGAGCAATGGATAGAAAACCTATTTGAAAAAGGATTGATGGAAAGCTTCCCTAATTTGATGAGAGAAAAAGTCACACAAATCCAGGACACAGAGAGTTCCAATAAAGGGGAACCCAAAGAGGGTCATGTCAAGACATATAATTAAAATGGCAAAATACCAAGACAGAGAGAGAATCTTAAAAGCAGAATGGGAGAAACAGAAAATAACATACAAGGGAGCCCGAACAAGGTTAGCAGCTGACTTCTCAAAGGAAACACTCCAAGGTAGAAGAGATTGGCAAGAAATATTCCAAGTAATGAGAACCAGAGGTCTGCAACAAAGGCTACTTTACCCATCAAGGCTCTCAATCAAGATAGAAAGTCAAATAAGAAGCTTCCTAGACAAGAAAAGTCCAAAAGAATACACCTCCACCAAAAGAGTGCTGCAAGAGGTGCTAAAGGGCCTGCTTTAAGGAAAAGAAGTAAGAAAGAGAGAGAGAGAGGAACAGAGGTATGAAAATGGCAATGAATAAGTACCTATCAATAATAACCTTAAGCATAAATGGATTAAATGCTCCAATGAAAAGACATAGAATAGCTGATTGGATAAGAAAACATGACCCACACATATGCTGCCTACAAGAGACCCACCTCAAGACAAAAGATCTACACAGACTAAAAGTGAAGGGCTGGAAACAAATTTTCCAAGCAAATGGACAGGAAAAAAAAGCCGGGATAGCAATACTCATATCATATGAAATAGACTTCCAAAAAGGGCCATAAAGAGAGACCCAGAAGATCACTTCATAATACTCAAAGGAAGAGTCCACCAAGAAGACATAAACATTGTAAATGTATATGCACCCAACACAGGAGCACCCAAATACTTAAAGAAAATCTTAGAGGACTTTAAGAAGGATATTGACAGCAACACAATTATAGTAGGGGATTTTAACACCCCACTGTCAAAAATGGACAGATCTTCAAAACAAAATATCAACAAAGATATTGTGGCATTGAACAATTTCCTAGAGAAAATGGACCTAACTGATTTATATAGAGCCCTTCACCCCAAAGAAGCAAAATACACAGTCTTTTCAAATGCACATGGAATATTTTCAAAGATAGACAACATTATAGGACACAAAGGAAGCCTCAACAAATTTAAGAAAATTGAAATTATAGCAAGCATTTTCTCTGATCACAAGGGACTGAAACTAGAAACCAAGCCCAAGGGAAGAAACCCGAAACACTCAAAATCATGGAGATTGAATAGCATGCTATTAAATTATGAATGGGTCAAGAATGAAATTAGGGAAGAAATCAAAAAGTTTCTGGAAACAAATGAAAATGAAATCACAACAACCCCAAATTTATGGGACACAGCCAAGGCAGTCCTGAGAGGGAAGTTCATAGCGATAGAGGCCCACCTAAAAGATAGAAACACTTCAAACAAACAACCTAACCCTACACCTATAAGAACTCGAAGAAAAACAACAAATACAGCCCAGAGCAAGTAGGAGGAAGGACATAACCAATATCAGAGCATAATTAAATGACATGGAGACTAAAAGCACAATTTGGAGGATCAATGAATCCAGGAGCTGTTTCTTTGAAAAGACAAACAAAATTGACAAGCCTTTAAGCAGGGTCATTAAGAAAAAAAAGAGAGAGGACCCAAATAAACACAATCAGAAATGAAAGAGGACAGATTAAAACAGATACCACAGAAATACAAAGGATTTTAAGAAATTACTATTAAGAACTATATGCCAAGAAACTTGAAAAACTAGGTTAAATGGACAAATTTCTAGAAAAATATAATCTCCCAAAACTCAATAAAAAAGAAGCAGAAAGCCTGAACAGACCAATAAAAGCAGATGAAATTGAAGTAGTAGTCAAAAAACTCCCGACACACAAAAGTCCAGGTCCAGATGGTTTCACAGGAGAATTCTACAAACTATTTAAGGAAGAGCTAACCCCTATCCTTCACAGACTATTCCAAAAAATCCAAACTGATGGAAGACTCCCAAACCCTTTTTATAAATCCAGCATCATCCTAATTCCAAAACCAGATAAGTACACAACAAAGAAAGAAAACTTCAGGCCATTGTCACTGATGAACATAGATGTTAATATGCTCAAGAAAATACTGGCAAACTGCATACAACAATAAATTAAAAAGATCATACACCATGACCAAGTGGGATTCATTCCAGGGATGCAATGATGGTTCAATATTTGGAAATCAGTAAATGTAATATGTCAGATAAACAAAAGCAAAGACAAAAATCACATGATCATATCAATAGATGCAGAAAAAACGTTTGATGGGGTACAGCACCTTTTTGATAAAAACACTCGGCAAAGTGGGAATAGAGGGAGCATTCCTCAACATAATAAAGGCCATATATGAGACCTACAGCCAACATCACATTCAATGGGCAAAAACTAAAATCTTTTCCACTAAGATCAGGAACAAGGCAAGATTGTCCACTTTCACCAGTTCTATTCAATATAGTATTGAAAGTTTTAGCCACAGCGATCAGACAAGAAAAGGAAATAAAAGGCATCCAAATTGGAAAAGAGGAAACAAAACTGTCACTGTTTTCAGATGACATGATAGTGTACCTAGAAAATCCTATAGACCCTGCTAAAAAACTGCTTGACCTAATAAACAAATTTGGCAAAACTGCGGGATACAAATTCAATATCCAGAAATCATAGGCATTTTTGTATACCAACAATGAAACAGCAGAAACAGAAATCAGGAAAAAAATCCCATTTGACATAGCAAAAAGAAAAATAGAATACCTTGGAATAAATCTAACCAATGAAGTAACAGACCTGTGTATAGAAAACTACACAACACTGAAGAAAGAAATTAAGGAGGACACAAACAAATGGAAACATATACCATGTTCATGGATTGGAAGTATTTACATCATCAAAATATCCATACTACCCAAATAATTTACAGATTCAATGCAATACCTATTAAAGTACCAATGGCATATTTCATAGATATAGAACAAAGACTTTAAAAACTTATATGGAACCATAAACAACACTGAATAGCTGCTGCAATTTTGAGAAAGAAGAGCAAAGTAGGAAGGATCACAATACCTGATACCAAACTGTACTTCAAGGCCACTGTAATCAAAACAGCCTGGTACTGGCATAAAAACAGGCACATGGACCCATGGAACATCACAGACAGCCCAGAAATAAGCCCAAGTCTCTATGGTCAATTAATATTTGACAAAGGGGGCAGCAACATAAGATGGAGTAAAAACAGTCTCTTCAACAAATGGTATTGGAAGAACTGGAGAGCTACATGCAAAAAAATGAAATCAAGCACCAACTTACACCATATACAACAATAAATTCAAGGTGGATAAAAGAATTAAATATAAGCCATGTCATCATTAAAGTCCTAGAGGAAAACATAGGCAGGAAAATCTCACATATTTCACGCAGCAACATTTTTCCTGATATGTCCTTCAGAGCAAGGGCCATAAAGGAAAGAATAAACAAATGGGATCTCATCAAAATAAAAAGCTTCTGCACAGCTAAAGAAACCAGTATTAAAATAAAAAGAGAACCAACTGTATGGGAAAACATATTTGCCAATGATACCTCAGACAAGATTTAAATCTCCAAAATATATAAAGAACTTACATGACTCCACTCTAAGAAGACAATCAACCCAATTAAAAAATGGGCAAAGGACTTGAACAGACACTTCTCCAAGGAGGACATACAGAGGATCCAAAAGCACATGAAAAGATGCTCAATATCACTAGCTATCAGAGAGATGTAAATTAAAACCACAATGAGATACCACTTTACACCAGTCAGAATGGTCATCATAAACAAAGCAACAAACAAGTGTTGGAGAGGTTGTGGTGAAAAGGGGACTCTAGTACATTGTTGGTGGGATTGCACACTGGTACAACCATTATGGAAAACAGTATGGAATTTTCTCAGAAAACTAAAAATGGATCTGCCTTTTGACCCAGCAATTCCATTGCTAGGATTATATCCTAAGAACCCTGAAACACCAATCCAAAAGAACTTATGCACCCCAATGTTCATAGCTGCAGAATTTACAATAGCCAAGTGTTGGAAGCAACCTACATGCCCATCAGTAAATGAATGGATAAAAAAAACTATGGTACATTTACACAATGGAATTCTATGCAGCAGAAAGAAAGAGGGAGCTCCTACCCTTTGCAACAGCATGGATGGAGCTGGATAGCATTATGCTAAGTGAAATAAGCCAGCCAGTGAAATACAAATACCATATGATCTCACCTTTAACAGGAACCTAAACAACAAAACAAACAAACAAGCAAAATATAACCAAAGACACTGAAATAAACAACAGACTAACAGAGTTCAGAGGGTAGAGGAGACGTAATTTCTGGGGAATTTCCAGGGAAAAGGGGAAGGGTTTACAGGAACCAATATAAGGACACATGGATAAAAACTAGGGGTGGGTGGAAATGGGAGGGAGGAGGGGAGAGTTGGGTGGGTGGGTTGGGATGGGAGTAAAGGATAGAAAATTGTACTGCAACAACAATTTAATTAAAATGAAAAAAAAGAAAGAAAAACAGTAGGAGAAAAGGAGAGAGTTATCTACAAAGGAGTTCCTATGAGACTATCAGCTGACTTCTCAAAAGAAACCTTACAGACAAGAAAGGAGTGGAACAAAGTATTTGAAGTCATGAAAGGCAAGGACCTACATCCAATATTACTCTATCCAGCAAAGTTATTCTTTAGAATGGAAAAGCAGATAAAGTGCTTCCCAAATATGGTCAAATTAAAGGAATTCATCACCACCAAGCCCTTATTATATGAAATGTTAAACTGACTTATCTAAGAAATTGAAGAAGGTCAAAAACTATGAACAGTAAAATGACAACAAACTCACATCTATAAAAAATGAACCTTAAAAAAAGAAAAACAATAAAAATAAAAACTAAGCAAACAACTAGAACAGAACAGAATTAGAGAAATGGACATCACATGGAGGGTTTTCAATGAGAAAGAGGAGGGGAAGAATGGGGGAAAGGTACAGGGAATAAGTAGCATAATTTGTAAGCATACAATAAATGGGGAGAGGTTAAGAAGGATATAGGAAACAGAGAAGTCAAAGAACTTACATGTAAAACCCAGAGATGTAAACTAAGTGGAGGGGATGCAGGAGGGTTGGGAGGTGCAGGGTTGAGGTGGGATAAGAGGGAGAAGGAATTTGGAAAACTGTAATAGCATAATCAATAAAATATACTTAAGAACACAAAAATATATATTATAAAAAGTATTTTCTCAGAGAAAATTTCATTGACTAACCTCTATATTTATTCATATAGCATCCTGTACCTCTTCTTTTAAAAAATAAATTTATGAACATTTGTTACAAATGTAATCAAATAACTACTTGTTAACTAGTCTCCTTTGCTAATCTCAGGTGCCCTGTACGTAAAGGTCCTGATTCTCCTGGTCATCACTTTTCATCTACAGTGAGGTACAATGCAAAGCTCATCACTGAGCTCACTATACAACTCTGGTTATATGAATCACATTTTCTGTGTATAAGTTTCCTTATTCCTGGAGAATATACAAAAACAACTGCCTTATATGGATTTAGGGAACATGAAATATAATGTCTCACCCTGGCTGGCATAGCTCAGTGGATTGAGCTCGGCCTGAAAACCAAAGCATCGCAGTTTCGATTCCCAGTCAGGGTACATGCCTGGGTTGCAGGCCATGACCTCCAGCAACCACACACTGATGTCTGTCTGTCTGTCTGTCTGTCTGTCTGTCTCTCTCTCTCTCTCTCTCCTCCCTTCCCTCTCTATAAATAAATAAAATCTTTAAAAAAGAAATATAATGTCTTTAACAGCATATAAATTAAGGTTTGGCATATATAGTTGCTAAATAAATACTATTGTAGTTATTAGGTATAGTAGCAATAAAGCTTTCTTCAAAATGTTTTCTACTTTTCTCTGTGGGGCAATTATACATCACTGACTCTTTGAATTTAGGCAAGGCTTTGTGACTTGTTTTGACAAGTGAAATGCAAGTGGAAGTGACTTGTGTTGCTTTCAGGTTGAAGCTTTAAATGTCACTGCGTGACTCTTTAGGACTTCTTTATTTCCCACTTCTAAGAGGCCAGCCAAGTTCCAGATGCGGGCTGTTCCATCAAAAATGAAATATGCCTGAGATGATATGCTGCCCAGCTTCAGTTGTACTGAAATAGATGGAAAGCACAATCCAGAAATTAAATTTTGTTCCTATAAACCAATGAAATTTTTGGAGTTGTGTTACACAATGGTAAACATTTATCTAAGCTAACTAATATCTTAGCCTTATGTCAGTGCCAAGAGGTTAGAGTATACATAGTGATTATTTTTGGAAGTAATTTTTGAGGGTACTCTTCTCAGTATCATATGCTGTCTTAACAATTTGAGGCACACATGTACATTATATACAAAATAAAAATAATAGCTAACAGTTATCAAGCATTTATAACAATTTAAGAATTTAAATATTTGCAAATATTAACTAGTTAACACTTCAAAACACTGTGAAACTAAGTAGGAACTATGATATCCTTTTCACAGATGAGGAAACTAAGTCACAGAGCACTTAGATTATATACTCCAAGGCCATACAATTAGCAAGTGTCAGAGCCAGAATCTGAGTCCCACCATTGTGAGTTTAAAGCTTGTGTTTAACCACTGTGCTCCATTGTGTCACAGGTATATATCCACAATGTGCAGACACAAAACACCTATAGAATGCTAAGAAGAATGTTTGTCATTGTTTGAATATGATTTATCTTCATCATATGAAAATAAAAGGATGGACTGCATTGAAATTCTTCCCAGATCTCAAGTTCTATAATTGAACTTTATTTTCTTCTATAAGATGCGTGTGATTCAGGCAAGGAAAGGACAAGTCCCACTCATCATCTTCCATCTGATGCCCTACAGGAGAGTGTGGGGGACCAATGGTTCAAATCCACAGATGGTCAGAAAGAGAACCTTCATGAAGGATTATTCAACACTACTCTCAAAAGGATTATTCAACACTACCCCTTTATTGACCGATTTAACCAAAATTCTAGGGTGATATTTCACAGTAAATATCCAAACAACTAGCCTGAAATTTGTTAAGTGGCCCAGGGTTTTAAGAGAGTCGACCCTCAGCTGAACTTTCTAAGTTCCTTATAATAATTCAGAAAGATTTGTGCTTTCATTTTGTTGCAAGTGTAATACATGAATAGACACACATTTTGAATCATTTAGGAGTAAATGGGAAGTTGAGGAAAAGGCAAAACATTAGCAGTGTTGGAAGAAATAAGTTTTGAGTCATTTAGATCTGGTGTCAAATCCTAGCTCTCTGTGTGATTCTGAAGCATTGCTTATGGTCTCAAAGTTTTAGGTTTCTTACTTGAAATTGAGCACACTGAATTCCTAAATCATAAGGTTATTATAAAAATAAATTCAATTTCATTGTTACCTAGTACGTAACAAATGCCTAAAAAATTAATAAAGTGACTGTTATAATTAATTATTAACAAAGGAACAAGTCTCTTAAAATAATAATAATTAATTATTAATTAAGGAACAAGTCTCTTAAAAAATAATTCCACATGGTAATATGCTGGCTAGGTACTTACTAACCCAGATCTCTTCCAAAAGACTTTTCCATGGGTTAATAATATCATGAATGCTACCGGAGAACACTGGCTTTCTTATAGAGATGTTAGTCCTATTTGGCAAACAGGTAAGGCCCAGCATGCTGGACTAGGATTGTGCTTTGACATAGTGCCTAGATAAATAGATATTCCAAGGAAGAATTTGCTTTAGCATAACAACAAAAACAGGTAAAACAGAGACACTAAAGCTCAAGACACTATTTGGACACTAAAGTAGGGCAAAACAAATAGGTTTTATAAATATAAAGTGAAAACCAAACTACGCTGGCAATTTCAGCTTTTATGTGATTTATACCTTTAATTTGTCTAAATCAGTGACCCATGGAGTATTGGCATAAAAATTTCAAATTCAGCAAAACCTAAATCATGATAAAGAAATACTGAATTTTTATTAGTTATCTTTCTTTCATTGACTTCTCCCAAACAAAATGAATTCTTCTCTGAGGCAAATGAAGTATTATACTTTACTAAGATATTATCAATCTGTGATTATTAGCACTCAATATGTCACAGAAACACAGAAACATGACTTGACTGAAATCCACAGTGTAGAATTACTATTTAAAGCATTTTTTTCCTTTGCTCCTGTTTCACATTAACACTAGATATCAAATTTATTTGATAGAAAGCAACAGAATTGGACTCTGACTAAGTTGGGTTAAAAAAAATACAACTTGGCCCTGGCTGATGTGACTCAGTAGGCTGGAGTGACATCCCATAAGCTGAAAGGCTGTGAATTCCATGCCTTGTCAGGGTATATGCCTTAAGTCACAGGTTTAGTCTCCAATCAGGGTACATACTGGAAGAAATTGATGGATGTTCTCTCACATTGATGTTTTTCTCTCCCTCACTCGCTCTCTCTTTTTGGAATCAATGAATATATTCTCTATGAGGAATTTTTAAAAATCTACAATTAGGAAACATAAGGTTCAAAGAGTCAAGAGGATAGGCAAATATCCAGGTCTCAGAAAAGGCAAAAATCAATGGCTGGGATCTAGGTGGCATGGATAAATGATGAGTCATTTCAGGTTCCCTAGGAGGTGGTGAAAGAGCTCCAATGGACTCTAGTCTTGAATTTTTCCACTCAAAATGTAAGTACTTGGGGGAAAACTGATTGTCCTTCACTGACCAGAGGAGGACAAGGCACCTTAATTAACAATGTTTGTGTAGAGGAGATATTTCCCACATTGGGGGTCTCCACCAGCCTGCAGAAATTATGACAATCCCATCAGCAAATCCCATCCCAAAACATTGACTTTATCCCTGTGAGATCCATATTGGATTTCTAATCTACAGAGCTGTAAGATAAAAAAAATTGTGTTGCATTAAGCCACTATATTTGTAGTAATTTGTTATGGCATTCATAGAAAACTAACACAGTAATTTTTAGTATAAAAATATCTCCCAATTATTGCAAGTGGCATACTTATATTAAAAGAGACAATAGGCACTAAGCTTCCTCATATTCTGAAATGAGAACCTGGATCACTGAAGCAGATATGCTAAGAGATGTTTGCTCTGTGTTTCCTTACATTCTCTATTTGTCTATTTGGAATCCGTTCATCACAGGTCCAATTAAATTAATTATATTTTGATATTTTCTCTATTCTTGATGATTTGGCATCTTGGGGCCTGGGGAGAGATGCCTACTACCCAGGGCTAGATGATTCTTAGAGATGGCATAGGGCTCAGCCAGGAGCTTGTCTATCATATGCATGCCATCCAATCCCTAGTCTGCATTCTTGACCACCTCCTTATCCAAGTCTCACACACCAAGCCAATACATCCCCAGCCCTGAATCATCCCAGGACATTACAAACAACAAGAGATGGCCTCAAAACCCACTGGGATTATTCAGATTTGTCAGTCCTAATCTGTTTACTCTGCCCTACCCAGCCTTTTCTACAGAAACCCCAGTAAGGTCTCTGGCCTACATTTCCCCTCTCTACTACTTCCTACCATCCTGATGCCTCCCACCCCAGTAGTACTGTGTGACTTATTGTGTCCCTTTCTCACAGGAAATATAAATAATACATTCTTCTTTCATTGACGTTGCCTCTCCATGTTGTCATTCAGACCACTGTATATTAAATCTCAGGTATAATTCTAGAACTATGTCAAACGTGATTTTGACAAGTTTTGGGAAAACCCCTGTAGGGGAAATGGAGTCACTCAGTCTTCCTCACCAGGCCCAATAAGCAGTATTCCCATAGCCTTGAGAATGGGCCTCTCATTCACAGAATCATGCTTTGTAATATAATATCATGGCATCCTGCCATCTTTGTGTGCATTTAGTATATAAGGGTGTAGATCACCCCACCCTTGAATAAAGGCAAGTCAGGAATTCCCATGGCTCTGCAAATTTTCTTCCATGTGCCCAAATCCTGAAATAGATTTGCCCAGCCTTGAAAGCCTGCAAGGCAACCCCCCTCTGGCTTATCTAGGCAATTAAGGTTGGAAGGAAGTATAAAGAAAATCACGAGGCTGTGTACACTTTTGTTTTCATACCAGCACCCATGGGAAAGAAATGGCTATTTGTGCTTCCACCTAAACCCAAGTAAGACAGGATGCAAGGGGAACAATAAGGGACCTGAACATCTCTTCGTCCTATGGTGGGATAGGAAAGAGGAATGAATGGGCTGTGGCTTCACAGAAGCATTGTAAAAGACATTTCACCCATGAGAATGTCCAGGAGGGTCCAGATGACCCAATAGAGGGATAAATGGTCTTGGGATGGAAAGAAAGTTGAAAGTGCCATGGGAGCTGTAGTCAGAGGCTACCCAGAGGAAAGTGTCCCAGGCTTGATTACTAAAGCACAACATCTTGGGTTAGATAATTCAGGCCTCAGAGCCCCATCTGGTGAAATAGCTGTAGAAGGGTAGGCAGGTAAAAAAGATGAGCTGGCCATGCCATCTTTTAAAATTTTTAAAATCTAGAGTTACTCTACACTTTTTATTTACTGAATTAAGACAGATTTTGTGACCTGAAAGGGATGGGAGAAGCTATGAGACTTGTTTAACTTTCCAGGTATGAACAAGAAAAGATTAGCACACACTACAGATCAGGAGAGATAGTGGGAGGAAATACAGCAACTTTTTTCATGGTTATATCCTGTCCAGTCCAGCATTTTTCATATATCAGTTAAACAATAGAGTAATTAGTAAACTCAAGGAAACAAATGTAGTCATCAATGTCATTACAGAGCAGATGCAATAATTCCAGATACTAAGAGAATCAATATTTAAAACTAAATTATTGCATATTAGTGACATAGAGGGTAAAGTAGGCATAATCCTAATGAATAGTATTGAGATTAAAACAATAAAAGTGCTACAGATAAATAAGAGTAAACAACCAGCAAAAGAATAGCTGATCTATCTAAGGTAGATATTCCTCTATGAGCAAAAGAAAAAAATGCATTCAATGATATATTACCAAAGAATTTCCCTGAAATAAAGAAAAAGCCACCTCTGCAGGTTAACAAGCACACACTGATTCAGAAAAACATCTAATAATTCAAGTTCTGGGTAGAAAAAGAAAATCATGTACTGGAGGAAGAAGTCTGGCTGGCTTTAGACCTTTCTTTAGAAACATCTGACACCAGAAGACAGAAAGCAGTGAGTAGTTTTGACAGCAAGAGAATACCACCCAAGGAAATATTACCTGGCCAAGTTGCTTTTATTTGTGATGGTCACAGAGAGACCTTATCAAACATAAATCAAGGAATAAGCTTATGTTAGAAGCAAATTATCTTGAAAACCAAAATCCAGTTGAGAGACTAATGAGACTAAGAATTCAGGAATGACACGGGCATTGATTGCATTTAAATAGAAATATATCTCTTTTAGATAGAGAAGAGTAACTCAACCATATCCAGTCCATTCTACCCTTCATTGATAGTGCAAAGTTGTGGGTGTGAAGCCATCTTCTCCCAGCATCCCTTGGGTTAGATCATGCTAACTGGTGCTGAGAACCACCCTGCCTGATTTCAGAAGCTGTAATTCCCCATGGCTAAGGCTGAGTAAAAAGGTCTTGGGACCATAAGCCACTAAGGAGACAAAACTTATTCTCCCAGCAGGGGTGCAGTCTCTGTCCCCTTTACTTCACCTTGATTGGCCCCTGGAGTATGGCTGGATAGTAAATGATGGGTAAGATTCCTCAAGGGAGGGATAACCTAAGATAGGCACAGTTGTGAAAGACCCATCAGAGAAGGACTTAGGGGACTATAGAGAAGGGGTGATGAACCCTCACCCCTTGGCTTTGTTATAGTCTGCATCCTCATTGTATCTGTAAGAGTCTCCTAATCTCTTGGCTGCCTTGCTTCCCCCACCTGACTTAAGCCTAAAACAATGCCAGAGGTGGGTACAGCCCTGTGCTGGAACAGGTGTTTTCTGGGTAGAGGGGCAATCAGGCCTACAAAAGAATGCACAAAATCCTATGAAACCTGCTTTGCTAAGCATACCCTCAATTTAAATGATAAGGGTCCAAGCATAAAATGAGTTTGTTTCCCAAAGTTTTATGGATCTTTGACATCATTCTATCTATCTGACCCTGACTCAGAATAAGCCCTCATAGTTCTTTGAATGTTATCTATTGTTTGATCATTACTGCCTGACGATGATTGATGAGCTTTATGTATATTCCTTGTATTCCTATGCAAACTAAACCCAATAAAAGCCCACTGAGAAACAGACTCAAGGCCTTTCTCCTCTGAGAGACTGGTCAGCCTTTCCTCCCCAAGCAGATCATGTCTTGGTTGAATTATTCTCGGCTGTGGTGGCCCAGGGGAGCTCTGTGTGTGGAGTCCCCCCAAACTGGATGCTTCAGAAAAAGTTCAGAGAACAGATATGAAGTGTAGGCACACTTTTTTGACTTCTGCTCTCTTTGCCTGGTGGCCCCAGAAGGGAATCACTGTCAAGATCCTCCAATGAGTAGTCACAAGGTTGTGATTTTAGGCAGGGTGAAGGGTGTCCCATCTTGTCTTCTTCACAAGGTACATCTAGGAAGCAGGGTGAAGCTGAGACAGATAGTTGTGATGGGAGTACTTTTCTGTTATTTGTGTCTATCCCTCTCTGGAGTTGGCCATTCCAATGTGGTTTCCCAATATCCCACTCTCCTGACAGTGTAGAAGCAGTAATTTTCATTTTGACCTGTTATTTTATATTCTAAAGTAATGTTTCTTAACCTCATTAATACTGACATTTTGAGTCAAGTAATTCTGCTCTGGGGACTTTACTGTACTTTGTAAGGTATTAAGCATCTACCCATTAGATACCCATAGCACCTGTCCCCTTCCCCAGCTATGGCAACCCAAAATATTCCCAGATATTGCCAAATGTCCCCTGGGGGTTCAAATCAATGCCTGCTGAGAAACCCTCACTTAAAATCATACAGCCTGTTCTACAGTCCTTCTGATCCTCTTGTTTGGTTTTGCATTATATAAAATTTAAAAATGGAAGAAGGTTTCAAATGGTTCTACTAAACAAGAATTTGGAACAAGGATCACAGCAGGGCTCTGTGTCAGGAGACTGAATGAATTTCTAGCTGGTGTGTAGCATGAGAAGTGGCTGTGCACACTATTATCCTAAATCCTCATTGTCCAATTCTTTCAGGAGTCTCTTCCATGCCCACCAATCTCGTGGGGCAGGTCTTGAGGGTAGAAACAAATACAGCAGAAACATCTCCATACAGAATATTTACTCCATCTCATCCTGATGCCCAGGACATTATTTTACAAGGTTTATCATTAGTAGTAGTACTACCCTTCTAGGTACAGTTCTTATATCTTAATAAATCATAAAAGGACTATTTTTTTATTAGACTTCCATCTACCCTTTCCTGTATTGCATTTTGGGAAGACTTTTTATAGCATTGCTTTTCAAATTATAAATTATAATATATACTCATTTTAGAAATTCTGAAAAATATAAAGAAGATTATATTATTACCTATAATCTAACTGGCCACAGACATGCAGTTTTTATGTTTTGATGAATATTTTTAAGTGTTTTCCTTCACAGATTTCTCTGTGTGCATATGCATATGTTTGTGATTATAAACTTTTCAAAACAAAGGTGCCATGTTAGCATGTTTGTAGGTTTTATCCTGCTTACTCGCATAGCTGCATGCAATGTAATATTCCACATTACATTATCATAAAAATATGAATTTTCTTCCTCTAGTGTAAGTTTGTGCTGTTAGGACCAATCTTCTCCATCTTCTCTGTGCCACTCATTTATTCAACAACTATTTATGGCAGATTTTGGCTACTTAGGCACTGACGACACAAAGCTAAGCAAAAAAAAAAAAAGTTGCTGCCCTTGAGGAGCTTTTCACCCTGACACAAATGAAGAAACAAGTGACTTTAATGCCATTTTCATTGCTGCTACTGCCACTAAAGCAGCTGCCTTGCCATTTTTTAAAAATAGGTGTTAAGCTTCTAATTGCAAAAAGGACTTATTTAGGCAGGAAGCTAGAAATCTCAAGCAGACAAGCTGATACAGGCAGACATCTATACATCAGTGAGCTGTTCCCATCCATCAGAGGCCAAAGTCAACTGTGTTTTAGCAGAAGGCAGGGGTCAGTACCTAATGCAGAAGACAGCTGGAGAAGTGAAATGGGCACTGCAGGTCAGTCATCTGCCCAGCCAGATCCCAGAGAGGCTTTGAAGGAGAAGAGTTATAAGAGAAGGACCGACTAATAGCACCAGGTGGTGGAACATATTTTATGCAGAACATTACCTGTTGCTTTAGATTTCAATGTCTGTGAGGATTCTTAAAAATAGAATAGTAGCAGAAGTCATTTGCATCCATTTACTGCTCCCAAGCAGCCCTGCCCATCAGCCATCACAAGCAGAAATGCCTGACTTGGACTCAGATATGTGGGAAGGGTTCTGGGGTCAAAAATACAAAAGTCGAGCAAGTTGTTGAAATCTCACTGCAGTTCTCTGTATCTATGGTTTAAATTAGCTAAACAATAGTGCAATTGGCTCTTGTTGATGATGAAATTTTCTTGCTCAAAGATACCTTAAAAAATATCCTTGACAGGAGTCTTCTATCTGTGGGGAAGAACCACAGATAGAAGACTCCAGTCAAGGCTTCCTTATGTAGATCCCTGGGGTCACATGATCTTGCTTTACATACCTCCTCATACCTGCTCAGCCTACTTGCAAACTCTTACTGTAGGTGTCAGCTGGTTGCCCATCTTCCTGTTAGAATGGCCCCAGTGGAGGCTGCTATTCTTATGGTTCTGAAGTTTTTGTAGACTTCCCTCCCCTCGAGACAAAGGCTGGACTACTGCGTGAACCTCACAGTGCTCACTATAGTAGAAGCCACAGCAGTTCCCGTGCACCAGTTCTGGATCCACAAAGTTCTGGCTTTCTTAGTAGCTGCCCAGAAGGGCTTTGTACCCTAACATAAAGGTGTTGGGAAGATCATAGCCCTGTATCTCCCCAAAGTTTCGTGGACAGAACTTTGGCCTATTATTGCCAGGAAAGGGAAGGGAGTCAGTAGATAAAGTGTAGCTACTCTTCACCTTGACGGATTGTTCTTTGGCATAACTGTTCCATACAGTTTCTGTGTAACTGCTGTCATTGTGTTCTGTTGGGAAGCTGAAGCTGGGTCAGTAATACACCGCTCAATGAATGAATCTTGGTTTTCCTCCCTCTCTCCCTCACTTCCCCGTTTCACTCACTCTGGCTTCCCTAGGAAAGCATACCTCTATAAAGGTGTGAAACATTGAAAAATGTGTGAACACATTTTTTTAAATGTGCTACCAATCATGGTGGGATAGTTACATATAATTCTTAATTTTGAAATTTAATTAATTTCAAAACTTAAATAAGAAATGTACAGTCTATTTTCCTGAACATCAATGGAAAAACAACAGATTTCACCTCAAACCAACAGTGATACTATAACAGAAGTCAGTGGCAGCAATTTGCCTACAAGGTCACAGTGTCAGTGGGGTGGGAAGTACTGGAATTAAAGACTGTCTATCTGTAATTGAAGTCTCTTTAGAGATGTGTGCCATAGGATGCTGTGTTAGGTCAGTGGTATCACTGTTAGGGATAAACATAAGTGTTTATAATGGGAGAGCTCAATACACCAACACATAAATTCTCTGAGGGAGGTGGGTTTTGTGCATTCCCAATTCTTAGCATCTGTGTCTGCAAAATGAGTTATTGAAAAATGAAAAGACAAACCCATCATACTTACCAAAAGATGTACACACCATTTTCTAAACTGCCACCTGGGTATTTCCAGTAGGCTGTATCATGTACCTGTTCAACTATATTTCCCAAAAAGGAAATGGCCTCAAGAGAAAAATGTTCTTAGAAAAAACTCATTATACATATTCAATACTCAATGGGATGTTTTCAAATTTTACTAGACGAAGTAAGTTGAGGATGTTAGCTGTGAGAGACTGCCTGAAGTATGCAATATCAGTATAATCATATTACAATATTTCACTTTTGTTGAATAACTTAAAATGCTTTTCAGAAGCACTAAGTTGAATCCCCAACTCTCAGAATTAGGCCACTGCTCTATCTGTTGGGGACAGACTTCTCAGCACTAACAAATACTCTTATTCTTTGATTAGGTCTAGCCCCAAGGATTATTTTACTGTGACTTTTCTTTGGCATCTTATTTCCTTTGAGTAGTTGTTTGTTATAAAACACCAATGGGCAATGAATAATACATAAAATTTTAAAACTACTCTTTTCAACTCCCTCATTATGACCCACTGTGTTTTTAGAAGCATATGTGTTAGTGGAGAGTTTGCAGTATTCATGACTTGAACTTTGTTTTGGGAACAGAAAGCTAATTGGTTTATCAAAAGGATAGTGAGGTTTAATGAAATAAGTGCTGAAGTCTCCTTTTATTTCTATATACATTCTAATTGCCATTAAATTTGGTCATTTGGAGTAAAATACTCTGAAACTGCATATTTCAAATCCTAATCTTCAAAAATACTTGAATGTCACAGACAAATTGATAGCACTTTAAACCATGCAGCAGAGCTCATTAGTGGTCTTCCTTGGGAGGGGTACTGGCTGCATCTGCCTACTCAGTGCCAGACCAACTTCCAAAGGGGTGTTAGCTGACCTTTCCTTCAACTCACTTGTTCTCGTATGGGTGCTACTTTCTGTAAAATCTCAGAAACTTGAAGTTGCAATGGCTGATATTCTTTTTTAAAAATATATATTTTATTGATTATGCTATTACAGTTGTCCTTCTAACATAGGCAGGGAAATCTCAGATATTCCATGAAGCAATATTTTTACTGATATGTCCTCTAGAGCAAGGGACATAAAAGAAAGAGTAAACAAATGGGACTTTATCAAAACAAAAAGCTTCTGCAAGGCTAAAGAAAATATCAGTAAAATGAAAAGGGAACCAAATGTATGGGAAAATACATTTGCAAATGATACCTTGGACAAGGGTTTGATCTCCAAAATATACAAAGAACTCACATGACTCCACTCCAGGAAGACAAACAATCCAATTAAAAAATTGGCAAAGGACCTGAACAGACACTTCTCCAAGGAGGACATATAGAGGGCCCAGAGACACATGAAAGATGCTCAGCATCAGTAGCCATTACAGAGAATCAAATTAAAACCACAATGAGATACCACTTCACACTGGTCAGAACAGCCATCATAACCAAATCAACAAACAAGTGCTGTCCAGGCCATAGAGAAAAGAGAACTCTAGTACCCTGTTGGTAGGAATGTAGACTGGTGCAGCCACTGTGGAATTTCCTGAGAAAACTGAAAATGGAATAGTCTTTCAACTTGGCAATTCCATTGCTAGGACTATACCCTGAAAATCCTGGAACACTAATTCAAAAGAACCTATGCACCCCAATGTTCATAGCAGAACAATTTACAATAGCCAAGTGCTGAAAGCAACCTAAGAGTCCGTCAGCAAATGAGTGGATCAAAAAACTGGTACATTTACATGATGGAATATTATGCAACAGAAAGAAAGAAGGAGCTCCTACCCTTTGCAACAGCTTGGATGGATCTGGAGACCCTTATACTAAGTGAAATAAGTCAGACAGTGAAAGACAAAGACCATATGATCTCACCTATAAGTGGAACCTAAATAACGAAACAAATAAGCAAGCACAATATAACCAGAGGCATAGAAATTAAGAACAAACTGACAGTAATCAGAGGGGAGGTGGGAAGGGGTAATGTGGGGGAAAGGGGGAAGGGTTTTCAGGAACATGTATAAAGGACACATGGACAAAGCCAAAAGGAAGTAGGATCAAGGGGGGCAAGTGGGGATGGGTGGGGTGGGGAGGAGTGGTGGTGTAAAAATGGAGACAACTGTACTTGAACAACAATAAAAATATGTGAAAATAATAAATAATAAATAAATAATAAATAAAATAAAAACTAATATACAAGTTCTTTTTTAACTTTATTTATTTTTATTTTTATTTTTATTGTTGTTCAAGTTTTCTGCTCTTTACCCCCTTCCCAGCTCCCCAATATATGAGTTCTTAAAAGTACGCTAATCATTAGCTCAGCAACTATTAATACTGTACTCTGAGGATTTTTCTCTCCAATTCTTATTCCAGGCAAAAAGAAAACTCTTTTTTCCTAAAGATTTCATTTATTTATTTTTAGAGATAGGAGAAAGGAGAGAGAAAGAGAGGGAGAGAAACATCATGTGGTTACCTCTCATATGCCCCCTACTGGGGACCTGGCCTATAATCCAGGCATGTGCCCTGACTGAGAGTCAAACTGGTGACCCTTTGCTTTGCAGTCTGGTGCTCAATCCACTGAGCCACAGCAGCCAGAGCTCAAAAAGAAAACTCTTAAAAGTAATACTGACAACTTCAATAAACAGGTCAGGTTGGAACATGGATTACTGTCATTGATGTGTGGATGGTAGTGTACTAGACATTATTTACTATCAGAAAATCAAACCTCGCCAACTTTTAAATGTGAAGATGGTGAAGATGGTGAAGGTTTTATGGTGAAAATGGAGGTTTATGGACTCTACCAAAGGACTACAGAGTTTTGTAATCTTGGCATGAAAATGGCTTGATTACCTATTAATTCAGTTTTATTTCTTTTTATAATTATAGGAATTTATGACCTTTTATAAATGTAAAACCAAAATTTCTGGAATCTATTATATAATAATGGAGTCTAAAAGACAATTTAATATGCTAAGTTTATAGAGCTGGGAGGAAGACTGATTTCTCTGTTGGCTCTGGAGGAAAAATGAACCAAAATAATTTTAAATGGATTATATGAATTTCTCTAAGCAAATCTAGAATGTTCAGCTGCATTTATAGGAAATTCTAAGTGACTCAATGTACCCTGAATGTATCATCTTTAGCAAAGTAGACAGCTTCTCCTAAGAAACTTTGCCTAAATTACAATAAAAGTATAGTTCATTACTTAATTTTGCTTTATTGTATGTGAAACTACTTTTTTAAAAACTTTTTTTATTTTGTTCAAGTACAGCTGTCTCCATTCTCCCCCCACCACTCACCCCTACCCAACCCATCCCCACTTTACACCCTTGATACTACTCCCTTTTGGCTTTGTCCATGTGTCCTTTATACATGTTCCTAAAAACCCTTCCCCCTTCCCCCCACATTACCCCTTCCCACCTCCCCTCTGATTACTGTCAGTTTGTTCTTAATTTCAATGCCTCTGGTTATATTGTGCTTGCTTATTTGTTTCGTTATTTAGGTTCCACTTATAGGTGAAATCATAGGTATTTGTCTTTCAGCAAAGGTTCCACTTATAGGTGAAATCATAGGTATTTGTCTTTGGCTTATTGCACTTAGCTTAATGCTGTACAATTCTATCCATGTGAAGGGTAGGAGCTCTTTCTTTCTTTCTGCTGCATAGTATTCCATCATGTAAATATACCACAGTTTTTTGATCCATTCATTTACTGATGGACACTTAAGTTGCTTCCAGCACTTGGCTATTGAAACTACTTTAGAAAATGCTCCACTCAAAATATACCTCATATTTGTATAATATTCTTTCCATGAATTTTATTTTAAATGATTGCATACTAACATAAATATTTTAGGAGGCTAATCTTAAAGTCCTAATTTTAAGATATGATTAAAACTTGCTCCAATTATTTACAAAACATTATTATCATTAATAATATGCTATATGCATGTTATTTGTATGAATGAAAATACTAAATCTATTAGGAATCATTACCTGAACATTTACTTAATAACAGAAAAGTTATATGCTCTCTTCTGAAGTTATTTGCAGTTTCAGGGGATTTAGATAAATATGCTACCTTATCAAAGGTGAATTCATGGATTAGTTAGAAATTCCTGTATCTATACATAATATTCAAGTTGGAATTTTCATTCACTTCTTTGAGAAACACATTTACAGCAATGATTAAGTTGTGACCTAATAAAAGTGCCAAAATAATTTAGTAATTATGGAAGGTGACTTTCTAATCACTCAGTAGCTCAAAAGAAATGGAAAATAGAAAAATAAAAATTGTTCATGTTAGTGTCATCAAAGATAATCATTATATCTTTTACAAAGTAATATGTGTGTGTGTGTGTATTAGTTTTTATCTACACAAAGCCTGTTCTTGTTTGTAATAGTGTTGTGTTCAAATATAAAACAAAATTCCATTCTACATTATACTTATGCTATACATGTATTTCTATATAATTTTAATTCAGTAATGGTGGCATGAAGATGTCTGGTAATTCCTCCTGCAGAGAATAGTTTTAAAATATTAATTTCTAGAATTTGTCATCTGTATATCCTCTTCAGTACAAAGTCTTTCATGTCTTTTGCCCATTTCCTGATTATATGTTATTATTATCTGTATGTTCTAGATTGAGTACATTAGGAAATACAAATTAAAACCCCAATAAGCTATCACTGCACAAATTTAAAGAATGGCTAAAATAAAGAATGGTGTCAACATCAAATGTTGATAAGGATGTGTAGGAACTGGATCACTCATGCTGTTGGGAATGGGAAATGGTACAGTAACTCTGGAAATATGTTTGGCAGCTTATTTTGAAACTAAACAAGAAATTACCATATGACCCAACAAGTAAAGACTTGGGAATTTATCCCAGAGAAATGAAAATCAATGGTTTCACACAACATCAAAAACTACCACCACCACCACCACCACCACCACCACCACCACCACCACTATCTATACACAGATGTTCACAGTGGCTGGATCCATGTAAGTTAAAAACTGGAAACAACTCATGTGATTTTCAACAGGGGACTGGTTAAAGAACTGTGGCATATTTATTTTATGGAATACTACTGGACAATAAGAAGAAAATAACTACTGATATATACCAAAACTTGGATGAATATCAGGAATTATGCTAAATGGTAGGTTCAGTGGTGGGAGGTGAAGATGGGGGCCGTGGTGGGGTGAAAATGGAGACAACTCTACTTGAACAACATTTTAAAAAAGCCAATCTTAGAAGATTACATAATGTGTAATTCTATTTGCATAATATTTTGAATTGACAATATTCTAGAAATTGAATACAGACTAGTGAATGTCAAGGGTTAAGAGAGGGAGGTCGATGTGTTTATAAAAGGGCAACACAAAGGATCCTTCTGGTTATGAAGCTGTTGGGTATCGGGACTGTGGAAGTGGGAACAAAAACTTACACTTATGATAAAATTTATAGAATGAAATACAAACACACATGAATAAAAGTAAAATCGAGGAAATGTGAATAAAATCAATGTAGTACATCAGTGTCAATATATGATTCCCCTGAAATGGGACTGTACAGGGTTCCTATCAAACCTTTTATAAGACAAAATGATATTAATGCAAAGAAGCAATTACCTTAGGACTCAGGTTGCTAACAGATACACAAAATAAACTGAGATAAAGCACATATACTCACAGACCTAGTTCAAAACTATGGTGGCTTGAAGCTGACATGCTGAGTGTACTTCCAGGGGAAGGAGCTTGGCGGGGCCACTTTCTGTGCTTGGGCTGCAAATAGCCTCTGTGACAGCTCACTGCAAAATGAATGCTGACAGTTTTACTTATAACCTTCTTTCATAAAAGGAAAAATCCTCTTTGGACTTCTGTCAATGAAAGCAGGAACTAATATAGGCCCTTCATAAAAGTGAAGTGCTATAAAGTGGACTTTTGAAAATTGGGGGTGGGAGATATTTGTATCCTTATATCATACTACAGTTTTTTTTAAATGTTACTATTGAGTAAGTATACATGGGATCTTTCTTTTATATTCCTTACAACTTCATGTAAATTACCATTATCTCATTTAAAACAGCCCCAACCTCTTTTACCAATGAGGAGGTAAATGGGCAGATGATGGAGTCTAGAGGACAGAAATGTTCAACCTTTAAAGAGGACACTTTGGAAGTGAAAGAGCTGCAGGAGTCTTATATCCAAGATCTGAGTATAAACTTATCCCAAAGCTGTTGCTGAACACAAAACTATATATACTTGGAATAAAGGAGCCCAGGAAAAAAATGAACTAGACTCCAGAGGGTTAGCTGCCATTAAAATTCAGAACTACTGATGCTGCTGAGGTTTGTGAGTTTGCTGCATTTTTGATTGACTGTGCTCTCCAAATCACATCAAGTGACAGAAAGTAAAATCCTTCCTGGTCTTTCTTTTATCAGAGGTAGGAAGTTAAGGCTGGAAAAAAATAATTTGAAATTTAGAGAAACCCCCCCTAGAAACAAAAGAACCAATGAGATAGTGAACCCTAAATTCTGAATGTAAATTATTCTGAAATCTTTGCCTGAAAGCTAAACTATGCAGACATAAGGGGACAGTCAGGGATAAGCCAAATAAGCAGCTAACTGGAAGCCAAAGAAAACTGATCATGTACCCGTGGCTGATCACAGCAGGGAGGACTATTTCATAGTTTGATTCTGGGCAAGTAAATCATCTACTATAATGACACTAAAAAAATAAAACAAACTAAGAATCCTCAGAATATTCCAGAATCACTACAAGGTATAATCTACATATAGTTTCAAACCAAAAATTACTAGATATATGAAGAAGTAGGAAAGTGTTTCTCTGTAGGACTATAAGTGATAATCAGTAGAAACTAATACTAAAGGACACTGATGATGTACTGATACTGATGATGTACTAATGTACTGATACTGATGATGTACTGAGCAAATATTTCAGGTGAAATATTAAATATATTCAGATAATTAAAGGAAAATATAATGATAATGAGTAAATAGGAAATTTCAACAAAGAAAAGTAAACTATAAGAAAACATCAAATAGAAACACCTCACTGTGTGAGCTCAACAAAAAATCTGAAATAGCAGAAGAAAAAATCAGTGAAATTAAGTTATATCTTTAGAAATGACCAAATATGACCATGGAGAAAAATATTTAGCAAAAATAAACAGTCAGAGAGAACTCTAAGGCAATCTTGAAATGTCTAATAAATGTGCAAATGCTGTTCCACAGGCAAAGGGAGGGAAAACGACAAAAAACTATTTGAAAAAAAAAGGTCAAACCTTTAAAATTTTCTAAGGAAAAGTCATTAACTTAGAGATCTAAGTTCAATGAAGCTGATAAGATACATACATACACACACACACACTAATCCAATCTCAGTATACCATATTAAAACATCTGAAACACAAGAAATATAGAAAAAATCTTGAAAGCAGCAAGAGAAAAACAAATACACATCACATGGAGTGAACTAACAATATGATCAACAGCTGAATTATTACCACTACTTACATAGACCAGAAAAGATTGGGCTTATATATTAAAAATGCTGAATAATTTAAACAAACAAACAAAGATCTGGTAGCCAAGAAATCTATTCCCAGTGCAAGTAGTCTACAAATACAAAAATAAAATATAATTTCTTGACAAAAACTACAAAATGCATTGCTACTATACTGGCACTATAAGAAATACCAAAGTAACTTTACACTCAAATGAAATGACAATAGACAGTTAACATGGATATTCAGAAAGAAACAAATAGCACTGGAAGAGATGCATATGTGGTGAATATAAAAGATTATACAGGTAGCCTTGGCTGGGTGGCTCAGCTGGTTGGAGCATTGGCCTGTACACCAAGAGGTTGTGGGTTCGATCCCTTGTCAGAGCACATACCTAGGCTGTATGTTCAATCCCTGATCAGGGCACATATAGGAGGCAACCCATTCATGTTTCTCTCTAACATTAGTGTTTCTCTCTCTCTCCCTTCCTGTCTCTCTAAAATCCATATTCTCTGGTGAGGATTTTCATAAAAAGTTTATATGAGTAATTTTTATTTCTCTTCTCAAATTTAAAAAAGGCAGTGTAGGGTTTATAAGGCACATTGATATAGATGACAAAAAAGCAGAAAAGAGGTAAACAGTTATACTGTTTCAAGATTCTGTATTGTAATACAAATAATATTAAATATAAGTAGATTGTTACAGATTAATAATGCATGTTATTCCTCAGCAACCACTAAAAATAATGCAAAGAAATATAGTAAACTCTAATAAAAAATTAAATGACATGCTAAAATATTTTTATAAAGCCAAAGAAAAGAAGAGATAAATAAAAGACATAAGACAAATAGGAAATAAATAGCTCAATGGCAGACACAAATCCTGTCATATAATAATCTCATTAATGATAAATAGATGAACTATTCTAATTAAAAGACAAAGATTTTTGGATTGGATTTAGAAATAAGATCCAACTCTATGCTGTCTATAAAAGATTACTTTAAATGCAGATATATAAATAAATTGGGAATAAAAGGGTAGAAAATGATACAGTATTAAAATAGTAAGCATAAGAAGAAAAGGGTGGTTAAGTTAGAGTATTAGTAGAGACAAGGAAGTATTATATCCAAAATACTCTCAATACAACAGTGATACAAAACAATAATAGAAGTATATGTAATTAGCTATCTCCACAATACATAAAACAAAAACTGATGGGAGTTAAAACATAGACAATGTAACAACTATTAGCGAGTATAATTGGAATTTCAATATTTCTTTCTCAATAACTGAGAGGACAAATAGAACATCAGTAAAGTTAAAAATAGACTTAAACCAACTTGACCAAATTGACATTTGTAAAACACTACACACCTAAACAGCAGAATACATATTCTTTTCATGAACACATGAAACATTAACCAAACAACAAAAAGCACAGGGTCATTAAATAAATACAAACATTTGAAATTATACAGAAGATGTTTTCTAACTATAGCAAAACACTCAGAAAAGGAGAAATATTGTATAATTCTACTTGGATGAGGCATGTGGAATAGTCAAATTCATAGATACATAGAGTAGAATGGTGATTTCAAGGGTCTGAGTTGGGGGAGAAATAATAGTTACTGTATAATGGGTATAGAGTATCAATTTGGGACAACAACATAGTTCTAGAGATGTGTGGTAGTGATAGTTGCACAACAATGTGAATGCCGCTGAACTGTACATTTAAAAATGGTTAAAATGACAAATTTTGTGTCATCTATAATTTACCATAGTAAAAAGAAGAAATTATAAGAAAATTAGACAATATTTTAATAGAATAAAAATTAAAATGAAACATTAAATTTTGAAGAATGTAGCTAAAGCAATGCTCATCAGCACTTTCATAGATTTAAGTGTTTCTGTTTAAAAGAAGAAACATCTCAAATTAAGATGCAAACTTGAATAATAGAAAGTTAGCAAAAAAGAGCAGATTAATACAACTAGAGATGAGGAAATAATAAAAATAAGAGCAGAAATTAATAAAAGGGCATATTATAAACAAGTTTCTGCCAGTGATTTTGGAACTTGTGATAAAGTGAACAAATATGTTAAAAAATAATTTACCAAAACAACATCAAGAAGAAATAGAACACTCAAATAACCCTATGTCCATTAAAGACCTTTAATTAATAATTTTTAGATGTTTCAAGAAAAAAAAACTATAGAACCGTGTGACTTCATTAGTGGAAATATATCAAAAATTTAATGAATAAAGTATACCAATCTTTCCTAAACTTAGAAAAGAGAGGAGTCTACACTCCAACACATTTTTTATGGAGCCAGCTTTGTACTGATATCAAAACCAAGAAAAGAATCATATAAACCAATATCTGTCATGACATAGATGCAAAAATCTTTAACATAATATTAGCAAGTTCATTTAGCATTGTATAAAAATAACAGTTTATCACAAAAGTATTTAATACTAGGAATTCAATATTTTTAACATTTAAATTTAAATCAATGTAATTTATCATTTTAATATAATAAAGGAGAGAAACTATTTGATCTTCTCAATAGTAGAAAATACTTTTTGAAAAAATTGAATACCCATTCATGATAAAAATTCTTACAAAAATACTTTAAAATTTGATAAAGATCATCTACAAAAATTGACAATAGATGTCATATTTAGAATATAAAAAACTTAGAATATTTTGCCTAAAATCTGGAATGAATCAAGAATATTTGCTTTCACCACTTTGATTTAATATTGTATTGGAAGTTCAAATCAGTGAAATAAGACAAAAAAAGAAATAATGGAAATCTCTACTGGAAAGGAAGAAAGGAAATTATTTTTATTTGCAGATGACGTTAACATTTATGCACAATCCTAATAAATATATTTAAGAATCTATTAGAATAGGTCAATTTAGTAACTTCATGGGCCATGAGATCAATATACCAAAAAGCCCCTGAATTTATAATACTAGTAATAATTAAAAATGAAATTAAAAATATAGTTGCATGTAAAATAACACCCAAAATAATTAGGAATGAATTTAACAAAGACTGATTTGTAAGAACTGCATACTAAATATCACAAAAAATTGCTGAGATAAATTAAAGATCTAAATAAATGGAGATGCCATGTTCACAGATCAAATACAATATTAAGATGTCAATTCTCTCACTAGTATGTAGTTCCAAAGCAATTCCCACCAAAATTCTTTCTAATTTTGTAGAAAATGACAAAATATTTCTAAATTTATAAGGAAATACAAAGGGCCCAAATTGCCAAAATAATTTTGAAAAGGAACAAAGTTAAAGGAGTTACATTACCAGATTTTAAGACTTAGTATAAATATCAGTATAAATTTTCAGTGAATAAGACAGTATGGGCATATTTAGAAGTAAACAAATAGATCAGGGATTCCAAGTAGAGTCCAGAAATAGAACTACACTTACGTGGCCAACTGATTTCTCAACAAAGGTTTCAAGATAATTCAATGCGGGGAAAAAGAGTCTATTCAACGTTGATGCTAGGCATATTAATGACACCACACCACCTAAGATGTCTGCATCCTAATCTCCAGAAGCTATGAATATGCTTGGTTACATGGCAAAGACTAATTAAAGTTGCAAATAGAATTAAGTTTAATTAGGTGACCTTAACATAGGAAGAGTATGCTGAGTTACCCAGGTGGGCCCAATGTTGCTGGTTTTGTTTTATTTTTTTCATCCCACAAGAAATCATAACTTTACTGACAGAAACAGTACAAATTTCAAACAAGGCTGCAGTTACTCTTTTGAAACACAAAAAGTTCCTCATTTTTAGATGACTACATTGTTAATTCCATATAGCATTTACAAAATAATTATTACTGTTCTTCAGGGCTCAGAGTGCCTTTGCTCTCTATACATTACCTTGTGACATGATCAATTCTATGTCCTAACTTCTACACCTCTTTCATCAACCTCTTTCTCTTCACTCTCCTCTTATAGAGTTGGAGTTGATGTATTTTCTTGAATGTTTGAGACAGCCTTATCTTGAACTTTGATTTTTTCAGGAGCTGTTAGTTGTGCTTGCTGTGCTAAATCCCCAATCTTGGTTTCCCTCAAAACTATGTAGGTATATGAAGTTGGGCTCTTGTAGACATCTGGTTTTGTGATGACAAAGAGGATATTTTTAGATTTCTGGATAGTGACTCTAGTAACCCCTGGAAACTATCAAAGACCCGGTTTGGGATATAGTCTTTCATGACTTATTTTCACTCCAGCTGTGTTTTGCTTTGCTGACTTGTTCTTCATTGATTTCAGCTGTTGCTACTAGCTGGGCTTATTGTGTGGTTACCTGCATGGAATCTTGCCCCTGGAGCTCTGGTACTGATTCATTACTGTCAGATTCTGTTTCAGATCTGGTCTCAGCCTGGGGCTGAGGTAACTCCTGCTCTATAGCAGGGATGATTTCTGTGGCTTCACCCTGGCATTTTATGCAAGGAATGTGGAACCAAGATGGTGGCAGAAAGATAGGCAGTGAGTGGTAAGTTCAATGCCACTGGTTTTAAATATGGAGGAAGGGGCCATGAGGCAAGGAATGAGGGCAACTTCTACAAGCTAGAAAGGGCAAGGAAATGGATTCTCCTCAAAGTCCCCCAGAAAGGAAGTCAGACCTGTTGTCAACTTAATTTTGACTTAGAATTGTGTTGGACTTACAACCTTCAAAACTATAAACTAGTAAATTTGTGTTGTTTTAAACCAGTAAGTTTATGTTCATTTCTTACAACCATGAAAAAGTAATGTAATCAAATACAGTATAGGAATAAAAGGGTGTGGAATCACAACACTTATTATAGTCCAGGGGTGTCAAAATCATTTTCACTGGGAGTCACATCAGCCTCACAATTGCCTTCAAAGGGCCGAATATAATTTTAGGGCTGTATAAATGTAACTACTCCTTAACTAGTGGCAAGGAGCTTGGCACTGCTGCTGGGTAGAAACAAGGTGTCACGCCAGATAAAACAAGGTGGAGGGGTGGATTTGGTCCACAGGCCTTGTGTTTGCCACCTGTGTTATATACCATTTACAAATGTAAATGAATCATAAGCTTAAATGTAAGGCCTAAAACCATAAAACTTATGGACAAAAACAGATAAATATCTGTTCTCTTGATTTCACCAAAGATGTCTAAATTTTGATACAAAATTTATGAATCACAAAAATTGATAAATTGGACTTCATCAAAATTTAAAAATAATTTTGAGAAATTATTAAGAAAATAGAAAGGTTATTGACAGATTTGTAGAAAATATTTGCAAAATCATATATTTGATCAAGGACTTATATCCAGAATATGTAAAGAACTCAGAAAATATTTAATCTAATAATAAATGAGCAGAATTTTGAATGGACATTTCACTGAGGAAGATAGTTGATGAACAGTAAGCGTATTATGAAGGGAGACCCCCCAAACTAGAATTTATTTATAAAAAATTGTGTATTTATTCTTACATGTTTAAACTTCAGTCACATTCATAGTTCTATCCAGCTGATGCAATATAACTATGAAGATATTTTTTTCCACTGCTCAAAACAGTTTCTCACTTCAATTTTGAGATCTTTTAGTACTTCTGCTGTTTTTTGTTTCACCTCTTCCACATCAGCAAAACATTTACTTTTGAGGTCTTTTTTCATCCAGGGAAACAGCAACAAAAAAAGTCACTTGGGACAACATCAGGTGAACAGGGAGAGTGGGGCATGAGGGTCGTACTGTTTTTATCAAAAACTGCTGAACACTCAGCATGATGTGGGCCCATGCCCTCATAAATCATCCATTTTGAAGTGGGTGAACACCTTGAAGGAGTCTTCAAAAATATTAACTGAAGTCAAACACAGCCTTTCACAAAAATGCCAGCCAGTACACTGATACAGATAGGTTCCTAAAACTTTCTCAGTGGGGGAAGCCTGCACTACAAAAGGCCCACCCTCCAGAAAATAATTCCATTTTTGGTGGGGTCTGTTTCAGTGGACATCAGGGAAATGAAAATTAAATTAACAAAGAACAATCACTTGACACCCACCTGAATGCCTAATTTGAAAAGAGTAAGGATGCTGAACCTTGGCAAGGATGCAAAGCCAATGGAACTCTAATTCATTGCTGGCAAAAATGCAGAAATGTTACAGACAATTTGAAAATCATGTTGGTAATTCTCATAAATTTAAATACACACTTATTTTATGACCCATCATTTCCTTTTTTGGGTGTCTACCCTAGAAAAATAAAACATAATTCTACAATAAGATTTGTAGTGATCCATAAATATTCATAGTAGCATTACTTGTAATATCCAGAAAACAGAGTAAGCTACAAGTTCCAACACTGGCTGAATAGAGAAACAGAGTGGTATATCCTAATGATGAAATAGTATTCAGCAATGAAAATGAGCCCACTACTGATAGATGCAATGGTATAGATGGCTTTCAAATCATTATGCTGAATGATAAAACTTGGATAGAGAACACTATATATTTTATGCTTCCATTCATATGAAATTCAAGAAAAGGCAAAACTATACTGACAAATCTTTTTGGTAGTTGCCAGGGATGAGGAAAGAGATGGGTAGAACAGGAACAAGAGGGAATGTACTAAAATGGGAAAATGCTCTCTGTCTTAGGTGTGTGGTAGTTATAGCACTGTGTATTTGGGTGAAACTCATCAGATTGTGCACTTAAAATGAGTGCATTTTATTACATGTAAATTATACATTAAACAATTGAAAGATCATTAAAATTAACTTTCAGTATTTGCTATGTCTATTGCTCTGGTGAAATTAACACAAATAATGAATAACATTTACTGAGTTTTTACTAGTGGGTTTTTCCTTACTCCATTTACCTTTTTTAATTATGTGATTGCATGAGTCTCAGTTGCCTTACAGAAATATTAGAAATAACCAAGACTGCTCATTCAAAATACATCAACCGTATGTATGGGAACCAGAAAAATTGAAAGGATGCCAGGGCAATTATACAGAGCCCTAACATAAATAACTGATACAGGTAAATTGGTACATATTATGTATCATTTCTGGAAATAATAACAGTAATGTCTACCACAAATTAGTTACAAGGATTGATTGAAGCAAGGCATGTGAAATGCTTAGCACAGTGCTAGACACATAATTAGCCCTTGATACCCAGTACCTGTTACCTTCACAAAATGTGAGCATTCTCATGAAGAAGTGTGGGTCAAGCCAGGCCTTGTCAAATACTATTTCTGCCTGTCCACTATATCTTTCCCTTTCTTCAAGTAATGAAACATTCTCTCTTTTTTTTTTCCTTTGGGCAATTGCTTTTACCCAATCAGCAGAATCCTAGTCAGGCAGTTAATCTCATAGGCTCTTAGGGGAGATTTTCTTTGCTGTGATTGGATAAGGAAATGGACAGAGGTCCAAGCCAGGCTAGTTAGAAATTTACTGAGATTTAGTTATTCAATGATGAAAGAGAATGTTGGGGTTACTTGCTGCTGTTTTCAGTGCCCTGCAGAAAGGTCAGCCTCAGAATGCAGCCATCATGTGGCATAAGATTTAGAAACTGAGTGCAGCAGAGCCCAGGAACATTGTTCTAGAGTCAGTTGAACTTGTGTGTTTACAGTTTGATGAATGAATAAAATATGTCCTTCTCACCCACTCTACCTAATCTAGCTTTATTTGAGTTTCTTGCCATTTACAACCAAAAAAATCCAGAGTTTCAAACACTGATTTTAAAAAGAATCTGTTTTCTCATCTCTAAATTAGGAGTGATAATTGTCCCTATTTTACAAGAAGGTTGTAAGATTAAATTACATAAAAATGTAAAGGGCTTAGAACAGTGCCTGAAACAACAAGTACTGCATATTTTTGCCATTTTTATTGTCATCTATTTTCCTTGTTGAAACTATGTTTACATAGGGTGAGAAAGTATATAAAAATAGGTTTAAAATTTTTCTAGCAGCTATTGTCATTAGTGACTGGATTAATGAATGAATTAAATTGAATGGATGATAAATTGAACTAATATGTACAATAAGGTCACTCATTCTGCATGCATCTTCCTTGGCATGCACCTTTCCAAGTGTAGTGACTTAATATGGGTCAGATGAAATCAATTTCTGATAGCTCATAATCAAGCACACAAGATAACCTTGTTTACCTTATGGAACTGGGAAGTCTGAATCCTCATAGGTGGCTTGCTTAGCTGATTATAGTACTCTCTGTGAGTAAAACCTTAACAACAAACAGCCATAGAATGAAAGCCTTTCTGTAATGAATTACAGCTTTCTCAGTCATCTTAAATAGTATTTTCAATAGGTTTTTGTATTTTGTGTAAGATAACTTATGGTTATCTTTTTTGCTATTATTGAGCCATGTGGACAGCTGTATTTTTTTAATACTTGTGCCAGATGCTATATCATTCTGTGTCCTTTCTCTCAGTGATAGACCCTGCATTTTGCTAAAAGTTCCCCTTCTCTTTCTTATTTTTAATAGCTCATTTTTATTGTACTGTTTCCCATTACCATTTATATCCCTAAACCCTCTTCCACTTCCACCTAGCTCCCTTCCCCAATTCTCTTTTTTTTAATAATAGCTCATGCACAGGAAAATAAAATAACTAAAATTTTTCAGACCATGTCTAAAATGAGATAAAAATAATGTGAGAGTAAATAGGTCATTAGTGAGTATACTTTTCTAAGGATAAAATACATTAGTTGATCTATTTTATATATTTCAGGGCCTCAGGGTTCTGGAGTCTCATTTACCACAACCTCAACCCCAAGCTGAATGCCACATATGTGTTTGCCTAAAAAGGTTCTCCACCTGAATGAACTATTGTCATAAAGAACTCTGATAACTCCATGAGCTCAACTGGTTGGGTTATAGTTCATATTATTTTTAAAAACAGGTACTATGAATAATATAACTTTTCTTGAATTATGTAACATTTTTTACCGGAAAACCCTTTAATTTAAAGGTAGAAGTTCCTAAATTATATGTACATTATGCCACTTGAATATTCTATGGGTTTTTAAAAAATGTAAAAATTTAGTTTTGATTAGAATTGTCTAAGTATTATGGTCTTTGCTAAATATGCCATAGATGTTCATAGATAATAAATTTGCATTTATATTTTGCTAAATATCTAAAATAGTTTGTATTTTCAATGATCTAATCTCAAGTTAGGATTTAGGGTAAAATCTTCATTACGTCCTTCTTCAACAGCAATAGGAGATAATGAGAAAAATAAACTATTACTTGTGGTCAGCTATATATGAGCAAAGTGAATCTCCTTTATTATGAAATACAACAAGCTGTTATTTAAAATAAAGAATGAGGAAAGTTCAGTGACAATGACATGCAGACTTGATATAGAGCTTCTTTTAATTTTTTTCTCACAGTGTGGGCTCCAGGCTATAGTTATGGGGGTTATAATGGCATTTTCATAAATGCTGGCATGCCTTCAGAGAGGACTTTCACAAAATGGACAAATGACAACTTTCACCATTAGTTTAAACTAAGGGGTCTGATCATGTCTCCTCTGTCCCATAATTCTCATTTTATGTTAATAGAGGTTGTGCGTAATTATCAAGGGAAGAGTAGATTTCTAAATTATAGTCTCTTCTAGAAGAGTTATGAGTGTAACCTCCATTAACACTGTGGAATGTAAAGAAGGCAACTCTTCAAATGTTGAGATAAAAATATGTTCCTCTAGTGCAGGATTATATTTTATCTATAACTGAGTAATTTTGACTCAAGTGACCTATATTGAGAAATAGATTTAATAGTGGAAAAGCTGTGGATTGATGGATCCCTGCCAGGCAGGAACAGAAAGTTGAGAGCATTAATAGTATGGGAGGAATATAGGACATGATGATATTCCCAAAATTATAAGGAAGAGAAAATATAAAGGAAAAAATAGTATAAACTGTTTTCCACCCCCACCTTCCGGATATTTCCTTGAATGGAGTTTTTGTTTCAGATTTCTCTTTGGAAACTTTCACTGTTTTATAGGCTCTTGTCTACTGAGAAATAAGCCTAAAGCTTTTGTTATTTTTGTAGCCATCACCTTGTCTGCAGTGTATAGTTCTCTGAAGTCCATTTGTTTGTGTTCTAAGAAAATTTGCTGCCTCATCTGTGACAAAAACAGCATACACAGTAATTTTCCAGTTGAAAGTGGAGATAAGAATATCTTCTAGTGCTCAAAAGCAAGCTAAAGATCTCTCTCTAATAGAGTTGCTTCTTCATGGAGTTACTAGTTTTAGGAGTAAGATATCTTGGTTCTCTTCCTTCTTCCCTGATGCCTTTCCCTCTCACCCTCATCTTGCCTGCTTCTTCCTCTCCGCCTTCCTTTCCTCCTCCTTTCCTCTCCCCTTCTTCCTCCTACATTAGTTCCTGTAACATTGCTAAAAAAATCTGTCCCAGATATCAAGCTCTTTGAAATTTTTATGATAGAAAATGCACCCAGAATTTAATCTGATTATTTAAAAAAAGAACTGAAGATTCAATTTCTTATAACTTGCTACTGTTTTATTAACTTTATGTCTTCAGAACTCAGCCATCACTATCTGAAGGAGGTGGTAAAATGAAAAAACCAAAGAAACCAAAACAAGCAAAAACAAAAACAATAAAACAACCTATATATTTTTCAATATCATAAACAGATTGAAAACTGTTTAAAAAAACTTAGGAAATCTATTACTGATATTTTTCTGTACTGGGTGCTAAAATGAATTTAGGTGAATTTATGGTACATTACACAATTTTTAAGGGTTGTTTCAAGAAGGGAAATTATCAAGCCACAAACTTTCCTCTAAAGGTGCAGAGTTCTTAGCTGTGTAAACTTCACTACTGAGTAAACATGGCTTTAGATTTTTGGACTCAGGACTGGTGTACCCTCATCTGCATGATCTGTTTCTGGGGTTTGGGTCTATACCTCAGACTCAGACATTTGATAGTTCAGCTGCTTCCTTTAGCACTTAACTTTCTTTTAAGGATATAGATTGATTCTTCACATAGGCATCCTTAGAAAATATAAGACTTGCTAATATCATTAAGGCAAAAAAATGATTTTTTTTTAAAAAAGAATTATACACTTAAAGAATTTGATCCAAATTGAAGTTCACTTTTCTCTGTCCTAACAAACTTGGGGGCTGATTTTATTTAAATCAGTGACTACTAGAGGGCTAAGCATTGCATGAATTCATCAAATGTTGGTGTAAATAGAGGGAGATAAATGGTGTCTAATGGACCCTGACTTTCTGGCAATCATATCCTGTCTCTTCATTGAAAAGAATAAAAAGAGTGAAATGTGAATAGAAAATCTGAAGCTTTAACAGTGTTCCAGACACTGAAGATTTGTGATCGTAGCTGCTCAATAGCATTAATAACTGTGTACATTGACTTGCTTGTTTTGTTTCAGGTTCTGCCTTAAAATCTGTACATATTGACATGTTTCGATTTCCAAAATAAACTAATGAAAATTAATGCGAAATTTACAGGAGCAAATATGCATACAAGCACACAAATATACATATCATATATTTAATTTTGCTTGTGCACATGATGTATACAAACAGATTCAATATCTCTGAAAGGGTATGTAAGAAATTGGCTATTATATTTCCTTTAGAATGAGACAGAGAAAGAATATGAATTTAATTTTTACTATATATACATATAAATTTACATCTTAAAAGGAAGAGTAACCCTGGCTGGCATAGCTCAGTGGATTGAGCACAAGCTGTGAACCAAAGAATCTCAGGTTCTATTCCCAGTCAGGGTACATGCCTGGGGTGCAGGCCACGGCCTCCAGCAACCGCACATTAATGTCTCTCTCTCTCTCTCTCTCTCTTTCTCCCTCCCTTCCTTATCTAAAAATAAATAAATAAAATATTTATAAAAAGGGAGAGTAAAGTTGATCTCAATTAGATGTCTCCTAATTATACATCAAATCTTGAATAAAGTACTTATGCCAATACCTTGACAAGAATCTTGTATATGCATGTTGATTAAATAATTTATTTATAACACAACAGATAGACAATGACTGAATTACACTATTAATTAGGGCTTAAGTTTGGCTTTGTCACAGTAGGTCTACAGAAGCTTCATTGAGAAACAAATGTAGAAGATTCTGATGCAAGCCAATGAGAGATATTTTTATGGAACCAACTATGGGTTTGTGTGTACATATGTCGCACTGGAATATTATGGAATGTCTGAACATATAACATAATCTACAGGAATGTTGTATCTATACTTCATATTGCAACTAATGTTCTAGGGTTAAAAAAAAACTTTGAAGGACCGATGAGAGACTACTTTGTTGTTTGTATTAGTTAAGTATGACTGTGTTAAAAAAAAACAAACACCCAAGTTGTGATGACATAAAATAACAAGCATTTATTTGGCTCATGATTCTTCTGGACAATTCTAGTGTGGGCTGGTCTCCCTCATGTGTCTGTGGCCATTTGGAAGTGACCACAATAGAGCTGCAGGGTGGCTTTGCTCATTAGTTGGGGTTTTGTACACATCTGGGACCTCAATTAGGCTGACTGGTCACTGACTCATGTTGTCTACCCTGTTCCTTCAGGGTAACCTGAGGTTTTTCTTATGACTGAGGCAGAGTACCCAGTAGCAACATGACAGCTTATACAGCCACGTGAGGGCCAAGCCAGGAATGGTTACTGCACCCACATCTGCTGCACTCTACTGGCCAGTCCTGCTCCAAGCCAGCCTGAATCCAAAGTGCTGGGAAACAGACAACACCTGCTGTGGGAGGGCCTTTTAAACTATATTCCAGGGGAAAAGATCCTGGAAAGGAAACCACTGTGGACACATAGTCTTGAGCTTCAGGAGGATCCTAAGTTGGGGGAAAAATATAACTAAAATCACAATTTTTTTCCCAACAGTTTGAAAAAGGGTAATTAATTTTAAGTTAACTTTGTTTTGGAAATAGATGATAATAATTCTGTGTCTTTTATTTATTTTCTTATTATCCCATTATAGTAACAATAGTTGTAATTTACTGAGCACTCACGATGTACCAGATACTATACAACACATAAGGTATTTCATATACATGTATCTCTCATCTTTAGCACTACAATGTAAGATAGATATTATTTCCATTTTCAGTCAAGGGAATTAAAGTTTATCAATAAGTAGTAAGTGGCAGATTTAGCCATTAATTCCAGATCTGTGTGGCTATAAAATTCGAGCCTTTTCATAGTACAGTAGGGTCCTATATCTGGAACTAATTTTTGTGAATTCAACTATGGGTGCACCACATTGGGGCCAGTGGTGGAGGTTGGAAGAGAATGAAAGAGAAAATAACTTAAATAATAAATATAATTCAGGTAGCCACATCATCCAATAGGTGTATGTCTTACAGGAACTCTGAATTGGGCACTATAGATCAACTGTTACCTCAGGTAAGTACAGCTCCCAGGTGCCTCTGAGGCTGATGTGATTCTGATATTTGTGTTTCCTTTTAATAATATGCTTCTAAATGCAGGCCAGTTCTTTTATCTCATGTTTAATTAGAGAAAAAATGACCAAATTAATATTAAAGGAAAAGTCATTTATCTTGTAGGGACTGTGAGTCTAAACTCGATATCTGGTGTGCACTTTATTGGGGAATTTTCAAGAATAATATTGACTTTACATACTTATTGTTTTAAGGACAAAGTTATGACTTTGAACTTCAATAGGATGCAAATTTAGTTAACTATGTTGTATTCTCTGGAGGAGTGGATTTTAAAAAAGCTTTTATTGATTTATTTTTAGAGAGAGAGGAAGCGAGGGAGAAAGGAGGGAGAGAAAAATCAATGTGTGGTTGCTTTTCATGCATCCCCTACTGGGGACCTGGCCTGCAACCCTGGCCTGTACATGCCCTGACTGGGAATCGAACTGGTGACCCTTTGTTTCACAGTCTAGCATTCAATTCACTAAGCCACACCAGCCAGGGCTAGAGAAGAGGATTTTAATGTTTATGAATACAATGACTTTTTAAACTGTGGTATAAGGTATTTATTCTGTTCTCTTCAGGTGTGTTGATCTAGTTAAGCCTATCAGGAAGAATAGTGATATCACTACAGCAGTGCTGATGCCATGCAATGAAACTACACTGTAGACCTCAACTTTGCATCCTGTTCTAGGAATGAGTAGGTAGTTAATTTATAAAAATTATCTGCAAGGAAGATAATGGCTTTCTTGTTAAGTACAATTAATTGCTGATTATCATAACATTAACATGAAAAACTGTATATGAACTAAAATGAACAAATGAAATTATCTTACTGGAAGAACTTTATTTTACAATACAAATTTTTATTGAAAAATAATTTACATAGAGATATGCACATGAATGTATACAGCTCACTATGTCTTCACACAGTATACACACACTTGTGAACAACACCTACAAACAAGCATAACAGAAACTCTTTCATTAAGATGGCAGTGTAGACAGACATAGCTCACCTCTTTACACAGCCACATCAAATTTACAACTAAAATATAGAAGAATCATCACTCAGAACTGTTAGAAATCAAGTTGAATGGAAGTCTAACAACTACAGAATTAAGGAAACCACAGCCTCCAGAGTGATAGGAGGGATGTAGATGCAGAACAGGCTGCTCCCATATCCACATGTAGTGGATAAAAATTTGGGAGGGATACGAGGGATACCTCAGCAGTGATAAGTCCCAGCCCCACACTAAGGCCTCCAACCTAGGGTTCCAGTGCCGAGATGATAAGTCCCACAACTTCTGACTGCAAAAATCAGCAGGAATTGAGTCGATGGAAGAAACCTCTGGAGCCCCAAGCAGTTTCTCATAAAAAAAACCATACACGGTCTTACTTAGATTCACTTACTCTGAGCTCCAGCACTGAGGTAGTAGCTCAAAAGGCACCAGCAATGTACTTGGAGGAAATGAAGTATCTGGCAACAAGCTGAGCAGAGGCCATTTTGTCCTTTCTGAGCCCTCTCCCCACAGAGCAGTAGACCTGGCTGGCTGGTACCATAACTGACACTCCATCAAGCTGGTAAACACTGTTTGACTCACCTTGGAGAGCCCTAAGACTCTGCCCCACACAACTTACAGACCCAGCAAAACTGTTAACTGTGACTTTGCCATATGAATGGCTGGTCTTAGCTCATGCTTCACAACTTCCAAAATCCTATCAAATAAGTAACAGCTGGCCTCAGTGAGCTGGAGGCCTGGCATAGGCAGCAGCCAGCTAGATTCACAGTGTGGCTCTACCTAGGACTCTCCAGGGCCAGCACAAGTAGCAGCCATCTCAGATCACTTTATACATCAGGCAGGGTGGTCCATGGCAAAACAGTTGGGGGCTGATATTGGCCTGTACCACCCAGGAAAGCCTGGGACCAACACACCCATTGGACAGCTACAGGCCATGTTGGAGAACCACCACCTTGCCCCTGCACAGCTGGTCCTCCACAGAGGATGGAGGCTGGTGGTAAGTGGTCACAGCCAGTGCTTGCAGCTGACTGGCCTGGGTAAATCCACCCCATTGATATGTTAACAGCATTCAAGGCTCAACTACAAGAGGAGGGTGTACTCAGCCCACATGAAAGGCACATCTTGAGTGGGGAAGCTGTGGCACTGAATGCTACAAGGAACCTACTTCATTAGGCTGCTCTACCAAGTTCAGGAGATATAGCAGCTCTACCTAATACATAGAAACAAACACAGGTAGGCTGCCAAAACAAGAAGACAAAGAAACATGGCCCAAATGAAAGAACATATCAAAACCCCAGAGAAAGAGATAAATGAAATAGAGATTAGCAATCTATCAGATACAGAGTTCAAAACATTGGCTATTGGGTCCTCAAGAAGCTAGTGAGGACCTCAGCAGCATAAAAAAGATCTGGTCAGAACTGAAGAATGCAGTGATTGAAATAAAGAACATTTTACAGGGAAATAACAACACAGTGGATGAAGCTGAGGATCACATCGATGATTTGGACCATAAGGAAGCAAAAACAACCAATTAGAACAAGAAGAATAAAAAAGAATCCCCCCAAAAGGAGGATAGTATGAACAGACTCTGGGACAACTTTAAGAAGTCCAACATTTGCATCATAGGGGTACCAGAAGAAGAAGAGAAAGAGCAAGAAATTGGAAATCTATTTGAAGAGTAATGAAAGCAAATTTCCCTAACTTGATGAAGGAAATAGACACACAAGTCCAGGAAGCACAGAGAGTTCCAAAGAAGATGAATGGTGAGACCCACTCCAAGACATATCATAATTAAAATGCCAAAGATTAAAGTTAATGAGAGAATCTTAAAAGCAGCAAGAGAAAAAAGTTACTTATGGGGGAGTTCCCATGAGACTGTCAGCTGATTTCTCAAAAGAAACTTTGTAAAATAAAAGGGGTTGGCAAGACATATTCAAAGTCTTGAAAAGCAGGGACCTACAGCCAAGATTGCTCTACACAGTAAAGATGTCATTTAGAATGGAAGGGCAGATAAAGCAGCTTCCCAGACAAGAAAAAACTAAAGGAGTTCGTCATCAGCAAACTATTATTATATGAAATATTAAAGGGACTTATTTAAGAAAAAGATGATAACTATCAACAATAAAATGGCAAAAATGCATATTTATTAGCAATTGAATATAAAAAAAACAAACTAAGCAAAGAAGAAGAAGAGAGACAAAATCATAGATACAGACATCATTTTGATGGTTACCAGATGGGAAATGGTGTGAGGGAATGGGGGAAGAGGTGAGGGGATTAAGAAGTACAAATAGGTAGTTACAGAATAGCCATGGAGATGTAAAGTACAGTATAGGAAATATAGTAGCCAAAGAACTTATACACATGACCCATGGATGTGGACAATGGTGTGGAGATTGCCTGAGGGAGTGGGGTGTACTAGGTGGAAAGGGGCAAATGAGGGAAAATCAGGACAATTGTAATAGCATAATCAATAAAATATAACCAAGAAAGAAGCCCCTTCACTTCTCTGTTCTAGACACAATTTGTCCCACCCCTAAGAGAAGCTACTGTTCTGACTTTTGACTATATGGAGTAGATTACTTTTGTCTACATTGCATTTTAATTAATGAAATCATATCATATGTACTTTTTTGTGTGTCTGACTTATTTTATTTAACATTGAGTTTGTAAGTTGATATGTGAATTTGTGTGCCCTTTGAGGTAGTTCATTCCCATTGCTGATGAGTGGCTATTCCACTGGAATGAACATTTGGGTAGTTCCCAGTTTGGGGTTATTAAAAATAATGCTGCTATGAATACTTTAATACATTTTTATGAACACATGTGCACATTACTGTTGTGAAAGACCTAGGAGTAAAATTTTGGGGTCGCAAACCATGTGAGTTTTCATCTTTGGGAGAAAATGTTAGCTTTCAAAGTTGTTGCCAGTTCACACTTGCACCAGAAATACATGAGGGCTCTTAACGTGGTATATTCAACCTCTTTAATTTAATGTATTATGGTTAATTATTACCTAAAACAATGTAATGATTGATGTTTCCTATAATTAATATATCTTTATATAATATCAAGGTTTCAAGTTAGCAAGTCTGAGAAAATAATTATTTTTTAAAAACCCTCTGATTATTACAGGGAAAATATTGTTCTTAACAGTTACACTGAAATTCACCTTTAAGAAAACAGAACAGAGAATAATTGTAGAATTAACTGAAAAGTGATGGTAGTCAGTTTGGATGTATTTTATGGCCTTCTCCCTTATATTATAAACCTGTTTGAAATAACTAACCCATGCTTTGTATTCATTAAAAGAGCTGGACTTTAAATGCAACACTCTTTTTTTACTTATCTTTTTTTCAAAATGATTAAGGTCTGATGAAAGTTAGAGAAAAATCCTTTTGAAGCAGTCTTGTGCATTACAATCTTAAGACAAAATTCTATGTAAAAGAAATACCTGTGCTTTCATTTTCTTAGTATATACTTAAAGAAGACCCTTTATATATGCAAGTTTCCATTTTGCATCTCAAAACATAAGCATTTCTCTAAACAGTAAGTCTCTAAAGAGCATGTCATTTTCAGGGAATTTAAATTTTTTTAAGTATTTGGTTAGGAACCTACGATTTATAAAGTCAATAATAGCATTTTATGAGTTGCTTAATAAATTATTAATAGATATGAAAAAGTTAAAATAATAAAAATTATAGAAGACATTATCACTCTACAAAATCAGTGGTGGGACATTAAAGTTGGTGTTTTCTGTTTGTAAATTTTGTGTTGCTAAAGGCTTTATACAATCATTTACAAATAACTATACATTTTGACTTGATTGTATGAATTGGTTTCTTTCTGGTAAGTATTATTACAGTTTAATCACTATTTTTATTGTTCCTTATGTGAAGATACTATTTATCCTCATATGTAGGTCATGAATTTTATGAAGGATGTACTGTAAGGTTATGAATAATGGCAAGTAGTTTGTCTAAGCAAAGTTGGAATTATTAAACAACAGAAAAGCCACCTTTTAACCTAACTAGATGTTCAGTCAGATGAAGGCAAACTAAACATGAATGAGGAAAGTGGCCATGATGAATGTATAAAGATATACAAGAGGGGGTGACATTAACAAAGAAAAACTCATATTAAAAACTCTTGGAGATATTTCCTGACATTGAAAGCTCAAAGATAAAATGTTGAAAGGTGATTCATACTTAAAAAGGAATATGACTATTTGCAAAGGCATAGAGAAGATGCTGGCTCAATATCAAGTTCTATGATGAGAAGAGGAAGGCAATCACTGTTTAAAACTACTCTTGATATAATTATTTTTTATGATGAAATAAAACATCTTGTCTTATCAAGCTTGGGCTGCTATAACAAAATACCATAGACTAAATTGTTTAAATAATAGAAACTTATTTTTCACAGTTCTGGAGGCTCTAGGACCAAGGTACTAGCAAGGTAGATTTCATTCTGGTTCCACTTTTCTTGCTTTGTAGGTGACCATCGTCTCCCTATATGTGCACAGGATCTCTTGTTTGTGTGGTTGCACATAGGGAAAAAAATGCCTTTCTCTTCTTCTTCTTATAAGACCACTAATGCCAACAGGTTAGGGCTCAACCTAAGCTATCTATCATAGGAACGGGGACACATTTATCCACATGTTCCCAGCTCCCTGTGGTCAGAAGTAGCCCCAGGAAGTTTAACTATCTCACACTTCCAGGAATTAAGCAGCTTGTTATAGGTACCCAATGCCATGATCTCTTAGATTTTGGGTAAGAAACTAAGTGGGACATGGAGTGTGACAAACCACATTAAAGGGACTCTTGGGGCTATTTTATGACATTGAAAGTGCCAAAGCAAAAATGTTGGAAATTGATTCAACCTTAGGCAGTGTAGGTAAATGTGGTACTCAGAACCTCCCACACCCATATCAAAATCACAACAAAACTACAGAACAACCATCATGTAGTGCCAGACAAAATCTAAGAGAATAGAAGATCTACATCTAGGGATTTAAAGATGAAGACACATTGGGCCCTAGCCAGGTGGGTCGGTTGGTTGGAGTATTGTCCCATACACCAAAATATTGTGGGTCTGATTCCTAGTCAGGCCACACACCTAGATTGCAGGTTTGATCGCTGGTCAGGGCATGTATAGGAGGCAGCTGATTGATGTTTCTCTCTAAAAATCAATAAACATACCTTCATATAAGGATGAAAAAATAAAGAAGCCACATTGAGACTGGTAGGAAGGGCAGACACAAGGACCAGGCAGTTCTCACACCCATATGTGGTGGTGAAAAATTGGGAGGGATATCTTGGGCAGCAGAGGTCCCACCTGAGGAGAGATGGGTATCAATCCAACATCATGCCCCCAAGCCCAGAGTTCCAGTGCTGAGAAGAGAAGTCCCAATAACTTCTGGCTATAATAACCAGCAAGGATTGAGGCTGAGTGAGATGGAGGGCTTCTGAAGTCCTAAGTGGTTCCTCTTAGAGCACTTACAATTCAGACTTTCCTAAAATCTTTCATACAAACAGCATCTGGCCTCAGCATGCCCCCAAACTCTCACTAAGTGGCTCCAGGCTGGGCACTAGGAAAAGCCAGTTGCAGCTTAACTTCAAATGAATTCCTCTAAGCTCAGCAGAAGTAGCAGCCATATGCAGATTGCTTTGTAGCTCAAGCCAAGTGGTCCTGGCCTGAACATAAGTGGTGGCTGACCTTGACCTGCACCTACTGGAAGACCTGAGAGCCAGAACACCTGGTGGACAGATTCAGACCATGTTGGAGCACCACCCAACCACCTCCACAGAGACACACTTAAGGGCAGGATTTAGTGGGCACCAGAGCCCCACTGAAGTAAGTGTTGATCTTTGGAATGGGCCCCTGCACAATTGATACTCCACAATGGTTGGTGGTCACAGCCAGTCCTGTAGTGAGTTGGCCTGAGGGTAAATCTCTCCCATTGGGATTGCATGCCAACAGCAATCAAGGTTCAACTACAAGAGGGTGCACACAGCCCACATGGTTGGGGTAGTGTACCTGGAGTGCCCAGCTTAGGTGATTGGGGAGGCTATGCCACTGGAACTTGTAGGAAACCTACTACATTAGGCCACTCTACCAAACCCAGGAGATATAGCAGCCCTACTAATACATAGAAACAAATACAGGGAGGCTGCCAAAATTAGAGACAAAGAAATATGTGCCAAATTAAAGAATGAAACAAAACTCCAGAAAAAGAATTAAACAAAATGGACACAAGCAATCTATCAGACACAGAGTTCAGAACACTGGTTATAGTGATGCTCAGTGAACTTAGGGGAAGAGTAGATGAACTTAGCAAAAATTTCAATAGAGAAACAGGAAACAAAAATGAAGATAGAAAAAAATAAAAAAAGAACTACTCAGAAATAAACAATACATTAACTGAAATGAAAAATATCTTACAGGGAATCAATAGTAGAATAGTTGAAGCTTTGAATCAAATCAGCAACTTGGAATATAAAGAAGAAAACATATCCAATCAGAAGAGCAGAAACAACAAAAGAATTTAAAAAAATGAAGACAGTGAAAGGAGCCTCTGGGACAACTTCAGACACATCAACATTTTTATCATGGGGGTGCTAGAAAGAGAAGAGAGAGAGCAAGAAATTGAAAACCTATTAAAAATAATGATAGAAAACTTACATAACATAGTGAAGAAAATAATCATACAAGTCCAGGAAGCACAAAGAGTTCCAAATAAAAGGAACCCAAAAAGGCACACACCAAGACACATCATAATTAAAATGCAAAGGATACAGACAAAGAGTAAATTTGCAACTGGAGAGTATTATGTTAAGTGAAATAACCAAGGTGGTGAAAGACAAATACCACATGATCTCAACTATTAGTGGAACCTAATCAACAAAACAAACAAGAGAGCAAAATAGACCCAGAGACATGGAAATAAAGAACAAACTGTCAGTGACCAGAGGGGAAGGGTAAGGGGAATAATGGGAGAAAGAAAGGGAAGGGTCAAGTCAAGGAACATGTATAAAGGACCCATGAGCAAAGACAATGGGGGGATTGAATTTGGGAGGTGGAGGGTGGATAGGGCAAGAAAGAGTAATGGGAAAAAAATGGGGATAACTGTGACTGAACAATATTTTTTTAAAGTGGCAAGAGAGAAAAGCAGTTAGTTACTTACAAGGAAGCTCCCACAAAATTGTAAGTTGATTTCTCAACAAAAACTTCATAGACCAGAAACGATTGGCAAAAATTATTCAAAGTGATGAGAAGCAAGTACCTCCTACCAACATTACTCTACCTAGGAAGTTATCATTTAGAGTAGAAGGACACTTAAAGATCTTCTCAGACAAGGAAAAGCTAAAGCAATTCATCACCACTAAACCCATATTACATGAAATGTTAAAGGATCTTAAGAAAAGAAGAAGGAGAAGGAAGGGGGGTGGAAAAGGAGGAGGAGAACAAAGATTAAAAATATGAATAATAAAATGGCAAAAATACATATCTATCAAGAAATGATTCTAAACAACAAAATAAATGAATAAACAGAAGAGAAAGAGACATATAGATACGGAGAACATTTTGATAATTGCCAGATGGGAGGGGGTTTGGGGGATAGATGAAAAAGTTTGAAGAGAATAAAAAGTATAAATTATTTGTTGCAAACTAGTTATGGGGATGTAAACTACAGCATAGGGATTGTAGTCAATAATATTCTAATAACTGTAGGGTGTCAGGATGAATACTATATTTATTGGGTTTATCACTTAGTGAGTTATATAATGTCTAATCACTGGGGTGTGTACATGAAAATAATATATTGTATGCCAACTGTAATTGGAAAATAAAAAGTGATTTAAAAACATTAAAAATGGAACTTCCCTATGACTCAGCAATTCCATTTGTGGGAATATATCCAAAGAAACCCAAAACACTAATTCAAAAGAATGTGTGCACCCTTATGTTCATTGCAGCATTATTTACAATAGCCAACATTTGGAAGCAGCCTGACTGCCCATCAGTAGATCAGTGGATAAAAAAGCAGTGGTACGTTTACACAATAGAATAGTATTTGGTTGTAAAAAAAAAGAAAACTTACCTTTTGAGACGACATGAATGGACCTGGAGAATATTATGCTGAGTGAAACAAACCAGTCAGAAAAAGACAAGTACCATATGATTTCACTTATATGTGGAATCTAATGAACAAAATAAATTAACAAACAAAATAGAAACAGACTAATAGATACAGAGCACAGACAGACAGCTATCAGAGGGGAGGGCTACTAGGAGCTGGGTGAAAAAGTTAAAGGGATTAAGAAAAAAACCCTCATAGACCAGAAGGAAAAGTGGGTGGGGTGAGGTAGAAGAGGTCAAAGAGGGATAAATGGTCAAATGAGGAGACTAGACTTGGCATTGTAAAAAATAAATAAATAAAAAGTGAACCATTGAGAAAAGAATACCAAAATAAACGAAAGAAAAGAAATTGATTTAACCTTAGACATGAGTAAGCCACTGTGAGCTTGCACCAGCCAAAAATTGGTCAAACTTAGAAAAAATTGTCATGTGAGTGGTTGGATTGCAGTGGAACAGGAGGATGTAGTGCTGTAGAACAGGTGCCTGTTACACTATAAGAATTATGTGTGTACATACTTGTGTATTGTTTATCTCTACATTTCACAAGAACATGACTGTCAAGGATGATTAGTGAGCAGAACATGAGGTTCCTACATTAGGCTTGTGGACTCTGAAAGGTTTACAGTTATCTTACACTAGTAGCATTCCTTGGCTCTCAATAAAAGCCAAAACAAATTCTCAGTTGTGCAAAATCCTTAACATAGTCACCCAATTCTCAGTTCATTAAAGTCAAACAATAGAAGTTCATCAACCACCATGAACGAGAGTCAGCAAAAGCAAGCTAGCAATCAAATTTAAACATCTAGTTATTTTATATAAGAACATTACATACAGAGTATATTTTACTGCATAAACTATTTAAAGGAATAAAACATAGAATAAAAATGAGCAAGTACATTTTGAAGTTATCAAAAATAATCAGATATTTGACAAGTGAAAGTCTGGTTTTGGATCTTGGTGGCTAATTCTGACATTAGGACTGTGCTAGAATACAAAGATGTATCATTCAATGTGTAAATATATACTGAGCAAATTAATAAAAAATATTAGAGATAAAAATTCATTAAATAAAATGTCAACTCACTGGGAAGACATAATAATTATAAACAGGTATGCACTTTACAAAATAGCCTCAAAAATATAAAGCAAAAATTGTTAGAATTATAGAGACAAAAATAGAAACAGTCTCTAACATCACAGCAGAATATTTTGACAGCATTATCATTTATGAAAGAGCCAGAACATATCCATCTATTAGAAGCTGTCTATTTTATTAATCTTTTCAATATTACTTATTCCTTGAAAGTGTTTGAGCCTTGTGTTTGGCCTAAAACATGGTAACATTTTACAAAAGTTCCATGTTAGTTTAAGAAAAAATGTGACTCAATCTAGAGTTTAGGCTTTAGCATGTATCATCTGTAGATTCAGGATTATTAATTGTACCCTCCAAACCTTGTAAAAGTTTGTAAATTTACTCACATAATAAAAGCACCGACCCAGATGGTTATATAGGACAATTTTATAAGACTTACAAGGAATGAATCATTCTAATTTCATATAAATTCTTTCCAAGAATGCAAAAGGAGAGACTACTTCACATCCATCCTCTGAGCCAAATTGGAAGCAAGGGCTAATCTCACCAATAAACATAAATGTAAGATATTAACTAAAATATTACCAGATAAATTCAGCAACCTATACAAAACATATGCATAGAAAGTAAGTTCAATTTATTCCAGGAATTCAGAAGTGAGTTAACATTAAGTGTTTACTTAATAATTTGCTGTATGTTACAACAAAAGCACAGACAACAAAAGCAAAAATAGACAAGTGGAACTATGTTAAGCTAAAAAAACTTTTTCACAACAAAGAAAAAATCAACAAAGCAAAAAGGCAACTTATGGAATGAAGGAGAATATTTTCAAACTACATATATGATAAAAGATTAATATTTAAAAATGTAACAAAGTCCTACAACTGAATAGCAAGAAAACAAATAAACCCATTAGGAGTTCCAGCCAAGATGGAGGTGTAGATAGAAACCCTTTTCTTCCTCACACAACCAAAAGGAGAATAACAACCAACCTAAAAAACAATAAACAACCAGAAGTTCCAGAAAAACAAGCTGCATTGAACTCTGACAATGAATGAATTAAAGAAAACTTCACCCAGACCAGTGTGCTCAGTCAAAGATATATAGCCCAAATGAAAGAACAGATCAAAACTCCAGAAAAAGAGCTAAACAATGAAGAGATAGCCAAGCTATCTGATGCAGAGTTCAAAAAACTGGTAATTAGGATGCTCAAAGAACAGATTGAACTTGGTTGCAAAATGAAGGAACAAATGAAGGCTACCCAAACTAAAATAAAATAAAAATACTCAGGGAACCAACAGTGAAGGGAAGGAAACCTGGACTCAAATAAATGATTTGGAACAAAAAGGAAGAAATAAACATCCACCCAGAACAGAAGAAACAAGAATTCAAAAAAAAAAATGAGGAGAGGCTTAGGAACCTCTGGGACAACTTTAAGTGCTCTAACATCAAAATGATAGGGGTGCCAAAAGGAGAGGAACAAGAGCAAGAAGTTTAAAACTTATTTGAACAAATAATGAAGGAAAACATCCCCAATCTAGTGAAGAAAATAGACTTCCAGGAAGTCCAGGAAGCCCAGAGAGTCCCAAAGAAGTTGGACCCAAGGAAGAGCACACCAAGACAAAACATAATTATATTACCCAAGATTAAAGATAAGGAGAGAGTCTTAAAAGCAGCAAGAGGAAAAAAGAGAGCTACCTACAAAAGAGTGCCTATAAGACTATCAGCTGATTTCTCAAAAGAAACCTTACAGGCAAGAAGGGACTGGAAAGAAATATTTGAAGTCATGAAAGGCAAAGACATACAACCAAGATTACTCTATCCAGCAAGGCTATCATTTAGAATGGATGGGAAGATGAAGTGCATCCCACATAAGGTCAAGTTAAAGGAGTCCATCATCACCAAGCCCTTATTATATGAAACGTTAAAGGTATCTATTTAAGAAATTGAAAAAGGTCAAAAACTATGAACAGTAAAATGAGAGCAAACTCATAACTATCAACAACTAAACCTAAAAAAAGAAGAACAATGAAAACAAAAACTAAGCAAACAACTAGAACAGGAACAGAATCAGAGAAATGGACACCACATGGAGGGTTTTCAGTGATGAAGGGGCAGGGAAGAATGAGGGGCAAGATACAAGGAATAAGAAGTATAAATGGTAGACATAAAATAGATGGGGAGAGGTTAAGAATGGTATAGGAAACAGAGAAGTCAAAGAAATTATATGTGCAACCCACGCACATGAACTAAGGGCAGAGAATGCTGGAGGGTTGGGGGATGCAGAGCAGAGGGGGGATAAAGGAGTAAAATTGGGAAAACTGTAATAACATAATCAATAAAATATACTTAAAAATAAATAACCCCATTACAAATGGCCAAAGGAACTGAATAGACATTTCTCCAAAAACAAACAAATGAACATACAAGTGGCAAATAGGTATATGAAAAGGTCCACAACATCACTAATTATCAGGAAAATGTAAATCAAAACTACAGTGAGTTATCACCTCCCACCTGTTAAGATGGCTATTATTTAAGAAAAAAAAAAGATAAGTGTTTGGCAAAGATGTAGAGAAAAGGCAACCGTTGTTTAGTGTTGGTGGGGATGTAAATTGGTAGAGTTACTATGGAAAATATTATGGAAGTTCCTTAAAAACACTAAATAGAACTACCATATGATACAGCAATCCTACTTCTGGGTATATTCCCAAGAGTTGGAATTGGGATCTTGAAGAAATATCTGCCCTCCCATGTTCAATGGAGTATTATTTGGAATAGCCAAGACACAGAAGCAACCAAAATAATGGTCTGTGGATCAATGGATAACAAAAGCAGTATATGTACATACACTTAAACATTACTCAACACTATAAAAGAATGAAATCCTGTCATTTGTTTTTTTAATTGGTATAGGTGTAATATTTATTTCTAATTTTCTGAGTCAGCATGAGATGGCTTGCCAGATTAAAATCAATGTCAACTGTTTCAAGGTTATTGACCCAGCATTTACAAAATTTATTTTGACATTGTGAGGCTGTCATCAGTCAATCACAAAGCACCTTAGCAAGTTCACTGTGAATGTATGTATTCTGAAACAGAAATACATCAAGGTGGACATTTTCAAAACCTTTTTCTTGTGGGAGTTAATATGCTAGGAAGTCCTGCCATTTGTGACAACATGAATAAAGGACATTGTGCTAAGTGAAATAAGTCAGACACCGAAGGCCAAGTATCACCTAATACCACATACATGAAGAATTTAAAATAGGTAAACTAATAGAAACAAAGAATGGGATGGTGATTGCCAGGCACTGGGAGAAGGGAAAATGAGAAGGTATTAGTCAAAGGATACAATGTTTTACTTATGCTATATGATTAAGTCCTAGAGATGTTGAGTACAGCATAGTACCTAATAATACTGTACCATATACTTAACAATTTCCTAAGAGGATAGATCTTATATGCTGTGTTTTTATAATGTGATAAAGAAAGTAGGAGAATATTTTTGGAAGTGATGCATATGTTTATGGCACAGATTGTGGTGAGTCTTTCATAGATGTATTCTTATTTCCAAACTCATGGAGATACACGCATGAAATATGTACAGCTTTTGGTATGTTAATTATACCTCTCTAAACTGCTTTTTAAAAGTTTATTCATATAATATTCCACACTAATGCAACTAAGGATAAAAAACACATTTGAATAGATTTCAACAATGTCAAATAAGGACTTAAAATATTCCATATCTGTTTATGATAAAACTTTTAGTAAACTATGAATACAAAGATTATCTTTAATATAGTAAAGAGTATCCCCCAAACCTACACCAAACATAACATTCTTAATAGCAAAATAGTAGATTACCTTTAAAACTAGGGACAAGACAGGATGTCCACTTTTACTGCTACTGTACAGCATTATTATAGAAGTGGTCCCAGCCAGTGCAGCAAGCAGAGACAGATACAAAGAATACAAATATTGGAAAGAATGAAAGCATGCTCTCATCATTTTGGCATGTGATTATCTGCACAGAAAACTGAAAGATATAGGGACTTCTGGCCAAGACGGAGACATAAGTAGATATGCTTTGCCTTCTCACACAACCAAAACAAGAACAACAAATTAAAAAAAAAAACAAAAACAACAAGAATGGCCAGAAAATTGAACTGTATGGAACTCTGACAACCAAGGAGTTAAAGAAGAAATATCCATCCAGACTGGTAGGAGGGAAAGAGGCAGGCAGCCAGGGTAGAGGACTCACAGAAAGGCAGTGGCTGGGGGACCAGGGCAGGTAAGGCAGCATTTTGCAGACCTGGTGAGGTGGCGACTGGCAGAGCGGGTGGTCCCACATTTGCATGCAGATAGACCAGAAGGAACAACTGGGGAGTGAGACAGACCACACAAACAAAAGCTTCCAGTGTGAGGAAATAAAACCTCAAAACCTTTGACTAAAAAGTCCTCTGGGGGTTTCAGTGGCAGGAGAAACTCCCAGCCTCACAGGAGAGTTTGTTGGAGAGATCCACAGGGTCCTAGCACATTACACAAAGCCACCCAGAGTCTGGTGCTGGTAATCAGCACCAGAAGGGCCCAATTTGATTGTGAGTATGCTTGTTGGTAGTGGAGGAAGTGACTGAAAGCTGGCCAAGAGCTGAGCAAGGGCCATTGTTCCCTCTGAGACCCCTTCCCCACATACAGCACCATAACACAACAACATAGGTTGCCCTGCCCAGGTGAATACCTAAGGTTCTGCTCCTTACTACATAACAGGCATGTGGAGACAAAAAATATGGCCCAAATGAAAGAACAGATCAAAGCTCCAGAAAAAAATACAACTAAGTGATGAAGAGATAGGCAATCTATCAGATGCAGAGTTCAAAACACTGGTAATCAGGATGCTCACAGAAATGGTTGTGTATGGTTGCAAAATAGAGGGAAAAGTGAAGGCTATAAAAAGTGAAATAAAGGAAAATATACAGGGAACCAACAGTGATGGGAAGGAAACTGGGACTCAAATCAATGGTTTGGACCATAAGGAAGAAATAAGAATTCAACCAGAACAGAATGAAGAAACAAGAATTCAAAAATTGAGGAAAGCCTTAGGAACTCCTGGGGCAACTTTAAACACCCCAACATCCGAATCATAAGGGTGCCAGAAGGAGAAGAAGAAGAGCAAAAATTGAAAACTAATTTGAAAAAATAATAGAGAACTTGCCCAATCTGGCAAAGGAAAGAGACTTCCAAGAATTCCAGGAAGTTTAAAGAGTCCCAAATAAGTTGGACCCAAGAGAGCACACACCAAGGTACATCATAATTACATTACCCGACATAAAGATAAGGGGGAAGTTAAGAATAGTACAGGAAATGGAGAAGCCAAAGAACTTATATGTATGACCCAAAGACATGAACTGAAGTGGGTAAATGCTCGTGGGAGGCGGGTTGCAAGGTAAAGGGGAATAAAGGGAAGAAAAAAAATGGGACAACTGTAATAGCATACTCAATAAAATATATTAAAAAAACAAAACTGAGAAGTATATATAAATAAATTAATATAATAGTAAAATTTTGCAAAGTGTATATAATATCAACAGTCAAAATTTACACTTATATACACCAAATATAATTTATGAAACATGATTTTAAGAATATATTATTAACAACAAAAAATATAAGGTAGTTAGGAATACATTGTACAATAAATGTGCAAGACATGTGGAGAAAATTATAAAACTTTAATACTTAAAAATTATAATACTATACTTTAATTGCTTAAAAAACAAATAAAGCTATACAATCATTTCATGAATAGGGCAGTTTAATATTATAAAAATGTTAATTCCCATAAGTTAATCTATAGATTAAATAAAATTTTCATAAAAATCCCAACTATCACAAGATTTATGAAGAGCTTTACAAACATTTTTAAATTTTAATGGAAGGTCAAATGCTCAAGAATAACCAACACACACCTGAAAAAAAAAGTGGAAGATAGGGAAAATATTAGCTTAACAAACACAAAAACTATAGTAATATTACAATAATTAGCATTGAATAGGGTAATAGATTGATCAATGCAACATACTTAAGAACCCAAAAAGAAACATTTTCATATATGGTGGAGCTTTTGCAAATTAATGGAGAGAAGATTAAACTTTCAATAAATGGTCCTGGGAAAACTTATTATTCAAACAGAAAAAAAATCCCAAAAGAAGCAAACAAAAAAACGCCAAAATGTTATTGATGCAGACACCAGCAAGCAGTGTTTGCGGTGTTGTGGCTGAGATTAGAAAAATTCACATGGGCTACCAAGTCCTGTGGAGGAAAAGGGACCTCATAGCCACTCTCTCAAGAGGAGAGCATGCTAACCCTTGCCTTGACAAGCTTCTATTGGCTTAATTTGCATAGAAATGGGGCATATATGGAAAGTTCATCAACCATTGTCAGGCAGTAATAATCAAATAGATAGCATTCAAAGAACTTTGAGGGCTTATTTTGAGTCAGGGTCAGATAGCTAAAGGACCATAAAACTTTGGGGAAACAAATTCATTTCATGTTTAGACCCTTATCATTTAAATTCAGGGTATTAGCAAAGCAGGTTTCAAAGGATTTTATGCATTCTTTCATAGGCCTGATCACCCAGGGAAACTGGCCCTTTCCAGCACAGGGCTGCACCCACCTCCAGCATTGTTTCAGGCTTAGGTCAAGCAGGGGAAGTAAGGCAGCCAAGAGATTAGGAGACTTCTTGCAGACAGAATGAGGACTCAGGCCATGTCAAAGCCATGGGGTGAGGGTCCATCACCCCCTTTCTCCATAGCCTCCCAAATCCTTCCCTGAGGGCCCTCTCATGACTGTGCCTGTGATAGGTTGTCCCTCCCTTGAGAAATCTTACCCGTCATTGGGTAACTGGCCATGCACTGGGGGCCAGGCAGGGTGCAGAGGCAGTGCTTCTGCCAGGGGAATAAGCTTTGTCTCATTAGTGGCTTAGGGTCCCGAAGTCTCTCACTCAGCCTTAGCCATGGGGTGTTATAGCTTTTGAAACCAGGCAGGGTGGTTCCCAACATAGTATCCCTAATTTATGCCCATAAACAAATGCAGTATTCAATGTGCTAAAATCTTAAATGCAAAGGCACATATTTAAAATTTTAGTGGACTATATATAGAGTATCCTCAATTTTAGGATTAAAAAGTTGTCATAACAAAAATTGTTTATCGTGGTATTAATTTCTTGCGGTTGCTCCACCAAATTGCTACAAATTGGGTGGCTTACAATACAGAAATTTATTCTGTCACTGTTTTGAAAGTCTGAAATCATGGTTTCTGCAGGCTCATGTGGCTTCCGAATGCTCTAAGGAAGAATCATGCCTTGACAACTCCTACCTTCTGGTGGTTGCTGGAAATCCTTCATGTTCCTTAGCTGTAGCAGCCCAATCCCAATATCTGCCTTTCTTGTTAGGTGGCCTTCCTCCTTGTGTCTCCTTTCTCTGTGTCTAAATTTCCCTCTTATTAGAATAGCAGTGACTAGATGTATGGCTTTCCCTAAACTAGCATGACTTCATCTTAACTGGATTATATCTGCAAAGATGTTACTATCAAACATGCCTATATGCAGGCTCTAAGTGGTCATAAATTTAGGAAGGAGGGGCACTATTAAACCCAGTACAACCATGAAGGAAATGATTGATCAAAGAATGAAAAGACAAGACACAAACTGAGAAAAGACATTAGCAATATGTAAAATGGACAATATTCATATAAACATACTATACATAAGACATGAACAACTGATATGTGCCAGTAAGGAAGACAAATACCCCAGTAAAAAAGTAGGCCAGGGTCATGAATAAACAGTTCACACAAGAGGAAATACATTTGGTAGATTTGCCTAATGAAAATGTGCTAGACTTGCTTAGTAAGCAGAGAAATACAAATTAATATCAAATAAAATATTATTTTGCTTCCTCTTAATTATGGGCCTGATAATAGCAAATATTTGCAATGATGTAGCATAACAGGAACTATCATACATTACTAGTTAGATTGTTCACACAAACATTATTTTTTAACAGCAAAACTTTAGACACAGCCCAATATTTGTTGGTAGAATAATTGATATATTGCATATATTTACTAAATGAACTATTATACAATAAAAATGAATTAACTAGAGATTTATATGACAGCATGGTTGAAGTTCAACCAAGTAAAGCTATTTAGCATATGATTGATGTATATTTAAAAAAGCAAGAGAATGATAAATATAAAATTCAAGATAGTGGTTACCTTTTGGGGGATACACAAAGTTGATACAGAGAAGGAATTTATGATGACATTGGTCATATTTTAGTTCTTGGGTGATAGATTTCTATGTGTCCATTTTATAAGACTTCATATGGTAGGTGAATGCTACATAGACTTTAGCATTAGCATAGCAAGTATTTTGTGATCTAAATTAAACAAAATTCACATATTCATAGTTTTAAAGTGTCATGGTCTGAGAACCCAAATATATACAATGCTTTGAAACCAGCCCCATTTCAATGTGGTGCTGAGGACTGGGATATGAACAGTAGATAGAATGTACTGGCAAATCTATTGTCCCTAAATTCCTGCTGCCTGTACTGGAATCTACTAGGTTCAGAATTTTGGGAAAGTTTCTTAATATCTCGTTACCTCCATTTCCTTGTTTTTAAAATGAAGATTAAAATGGGCCCTCCTTCACAGGAAGATAATATGAAAGAGTGTAGGTAAAATTCTTAGTATGTGGTTGCTTAACACATAGTAAGTGGCTAGTGAATATGACCTACATCAATTTGATCAGAGGACTGAGATGTGATTGCATGCAGGCTTTCTCATACTTCTGCCATTGCCCTGAACAGGCCTTGCCTCCAGGTACCTGCTGCCCTCTCTGCCTGTGTTGCAGAAAGAAAACATGTGAGCCCAAATCACAATGAGAAGCCAAGGCCAAATGGGCCTGCAGTCTAAGGCTGAACTGCCTATCAGAGTCCAGTCTGGATGAACCAGTCTCCAGCTAATATGAAGCTAAAAAATTGAAACTAAATAATTATTTTTAAGCCTATGAGTTTTAGAACATTTATTTCCAAAAGTAGTTGACTGATACACGAGATGCTATTATTGTTGTTGTTATTATTATTGGAATTAAAGACTTGAAAGATAGTTGCTCTAGGTCTGCAAAGTTTATCTCACTCAAATTGTACCTAGGTAGGTTGAATTAGTGCCTGAAAACATTGAGACTTTTCAGAAGCTCTCCTGAGCAGCTGCCTTAAGCATAAACAACTTACTATCATGACCTTGTCTCTCCTCCAGCTCCAGAACACATAGGCTTGAATCACCTTTGCTTCAGCACACTGTCATTGTCAAAAAGATCCCAGGATAGAGAAGAGACACACTATCCATAGTTCAGTAGTCAACATTGTAATTAGCTGTTTGACATCTCTGTTCTGATGTCTCCCTTTGCTGTCAGAGCACAGTACTGGCCATAAACCACCCAAGCACAGAGTGTTTTGTTGATTTGCACTGCAACCTTCCTGGTAGTCAGGGTCAGGATTATGTTACCCCCTACATAATGAAGACCCCTAGTCTTGAAGAGGCTACAGTGACTTACCCAAGGCCAAAAAGGTTGTAAATGATAGAACTGGACTCAAACCTGCAAATTCTGGAGCGAAACACTAGCGTTCTTTCATTATTTCATAGATGCCTTTTAATAACTCCAATTTTCTTGAGCATACACACTTTTTAACAGATTGGGTCACCCAAAATTGGACCAGTCTCTTCTGTCAAAGTGGTGCCATGAGCAGTGTGCAAACACACAAACATGACAGTGTCTCATCCCTATGCCATATATCAGTGGAATTCACACAAATACATAGATTCCAAAACAGTAGCTTCTGGGACTCTAGATCTCTGCTAATTTCTAAATGTGTTTGGTTAGAAGATCTGAACATGAAGGTTGCAGATAATGTAGAAAAAAATCTTTACCTAAAGTAATTTGGAAATGCCTGAACTTATTAACTATCTTATGCATTAAAAAGAGATTGCAGAAGCAACACACCAAGTTCTTTTTTCATATACTGTACTTATTTGGAAATTAATTTATCATGTGAAATAAAGTGATAAATAAACTTATTGTATTTTTTAAAAAAATCATCTGCATAAACAAAAAAATAGTGGAGGCTTTCCACCAGATTGCCTCACAGGGCTATCCAACCTTTTGGTATCTTTGGGCCACACTGGAAGAAGATTTATTTTAGGCCACACATTAAATACACAAACACTAATTAAAAGTGATGGGCCAAAAAAAAAGGTTTTAAGTAAATTTATGATTTTGTGTTGGAAGAAATTCATAGCCATCCTGGGCCACATGTGGCCCATGGGCTACAGGTTGGATACCCCTAGATCAGATATCCTTATTTGTAAATGCTTTAAATAATGTTGTGCAATTTTAAATAATACAACTTATTTATATTAATAAGATCAAAAGAGTTTCTAAATAAGTTCCTTGTTGTTGGAAGATAGTTGGGTTCTATAGTTTAGTGCTAGGACTGAAGGCCTCTGTATTTAACTGCTAAATTACAATCTCAATTTCACTGCTTGCTGGTTCTGTGACTTGGGGAAAGTTACTTCAGATATCTAAACTTCAGATTTGTCATATATAAAATGAGACAACTAATAAGACATTTTCAAATGTTCTTGTGGAGTTCAAATAAGTAAATTCATATACAGTACTTAGAAGAATAAATGGCACTAAGAAGGTGTTCCAATACTAGCAATTTATTACCAATTATTTCTCAAACAGACATTGGTTATATATGACCTCTGGCAAGTGATTTCATCTTTGTTAGTTGTTTCATCTGAGTAGTCTATGGAATTGATTGTTTTACTTGAGTGTTTTATGCTGGTTAAGAGATTAGACTTGAGGCAGACTGCTTAAGTTTCAGATTCTTCAGGTAAGCAACAGAACATCTCTAGGTTTAAATGCCCATTTTTATAAAAATATAAAATGCTGAAAGTAAGATAATCTATCTCATAAGATTTTTCAGAAGATTTGATGAAGAAATGAATGCAAAATAGAACAATGCCTTACACACGTCAATACTTAAAAAATGGTTATAATAAAACAACAATAAAGAAGTTGGAATAAAGGGCTCATTGTGATTATCCTTGTCTCCAATGATCTTGAAGTGTTGACCCTGTAAATTTCTAACAAGAATATTTTAGAATCAAGCCAATGATATCTTTGTTATTATGGTAGTCACCTATCCCTAGGTTGTTGGTCTCCAGCTCACCCTGTACTTGGCTTCAAGCCACCCTTCCTAATGGGCTCTGTTTGGGGCTGAGCCAGAGTCCATAAACATGCAGTAGGTCCTATAGCTTACAGCTGCTGCCAATCTGTTGCCTAGAACACACTCTCCTTGAAAGAGAGCTCCTCTGAGTTGTCATCCCTGTGGTGGCAGGAGAAAAAGATGTCCCTCAAAAGTCCCTTCTTCCTGTATTACAATCTACATTTCTGAAAATCCTTGAAACCCATTCCTGTGCATTGCTTGCCCCATCCCAGAAAGGTTTTATCACCTGTGACCCCCTATCTATACCAGGAATATTTCTGTCTTTGTCCCAGACTATAAAAATTTAGGCCTATGTACCTTTAAAGGTCTACCTAGAAACATTTTGCCCTACATAACTAAACAGAAACTCTCTTTACTGAAACTTTTTATAACATTAAAAAAATCCTGAAATTACTATGGACTATAAGGCTTCTGTGATCTTATGATCTGTTTTTGTCTGCTCTCTGGTACAATCTCTTACTTCTGTGCTTTAGCCACACAAGCCTTCTGTCAGTTCCTTTAGGATTCCAAGTTTATTATCACCTTATTGCCTTAGTACTTACTGTTCAACTCTGCCTGGAATGCTTTCAACCAAAATATTTCCTGGTTGGCTTTATTTTTCTTTCATTTTTAAGCCTGCAAAGAGGTCTTTCTTAAACATCCAATACAAGAAGAAAGCCCCCTAAATATTCATTCTGTCATTCAGGTCACTCTTGCATAGCAGCTCTCAACTGGGTTGATTCAGCTCCTCTTCCCCAGAGAACACTTGTCAATATCTGGAGTTATTGTTGACCATCATAGCTGAGAAAGTGCTCATGGAATACAGTGCATGGGAGTTGGGGCTGCTACTAAGCATCCTACAATGCAAAGCACAGCCCCCACAATAAAGAATTTTCTGGCACAATGTATCAGTAGTGCTAAAGTTACAAAATTGAATTTAGCACAGAGTCTTATGTTATTTTTGTCAAAGAATTTGGCATTCTTTGAAACTATTTCATTCATTTATTCTTTTCTTGATTTTGCCTGTGTCCCAAATTAGGATGCAACCTATATGGAAGCAAGAATCTTATCTGTCATGGTCAGTGTCACATTTCCAGTATCTATTATAGGGCCTGACAGTTGGTAAAAACTTTACAAACATTAGTTGAATTAATAAGCCATTCAGTGAATACATTTTGGCAGAAACTTCTACTAACCACATTGAGTACTTAACCAAAAAAGGTCGGGCCATGCATGGTGTGCATGAATGTGTGTGTCTCTGTTGGTTATTTGTTGGACTGTGCCAAGAAAATGGATTATATACTTGGCAGCAACAGTATGACCCCGCAGTGACTAGCAATAATAGGCAATACCCAGTGTAAGAGTATTTTGCTTTCCCTGGGTGTCTAAGTAGCCATGGAGTAATCTTCTGTATCATACTGGTGGTTTTCTTAACTGTACTCTGCTGAGAACCCTTCATAGGTCCTTAGTACATTTGATTATGATTTTATTTTGAACTGTATATTTAATTACTTAAAAATAATAAAATATTCCCTGGCTGAGTGGCTCAGTTGGTTAGAGCATCATCCCATATAACAAAAGCTTGTGGGTTTGATCCTGGTCAGGGATGTATACAGGAGGCAATCAATTGATGTTTCTTTCTCTCTCTACCTTCCTCTCTCTCTCTAAAATCAATAAACATATCCTTAGATGACTATTAAAAAATTATAAAATCCAACATACATTCTCATAATACCTGTGAACAAGTTTTGAGCACATTGACATTTCTAACATTGAACTTTTGTGATCAGGTTAACACACTCCTTTTGTGTAGATTTTGAAATACCACCCCACCCCCCAAGATATACACCTTATTTTCATGGACATACATTACTTGAAAATCTTGAGAACATTTTAATGAACATTTAACTGTGCACAGTGCCATTTGATTAAAATCCAGAAATGCTTTTCTCTGTTTATTTAAAATAAGGCAGATGAGAAATACCTCAGTGAAATGCCAGTGGTGTCTCTGGCATAGTTCTCCTAAGGATAGAATAGCACACGGAACAATGAGAAAAATGTGTGCTATATGTACCGGAATTGTTTTGTTTTGGATAGCTTCAGCAATTATTTTAAGCATGATAGAATGTAGAATTGGTTTTGGGGGGGCAAGATGGCAGAGGAGTAAATAGAAGCCACACTAACCTCCTCACAGGATCAATCTGGAATTACAACTAAATTGTGGAAAAATTACCCAGAACAAATAGCCGGAGAGTGAGAGAGAAGGCTTATAATCTTGGACAGATAGAAGAATCAGCTTCAGCACAAACTCTCTGGTAAGAAGTACAGTGGAGACTCAAGAGGACTGGCTGTGGGCACACAGGAGGCAAGCCAGAAGGATAATTAAGCAGCCTATTGGATCCCCCTAAGAAGAATGGAGTTTAACCCCTAAGCTGAGATCCCTAGACTAGAGAGAATATAGACCAAAAATACACAGATAACAACCAGCAGCGAAAAGTGGCAGGGTTGCTCTCCACTGTTTGGACATCTGGAGATGCAAAGAGTCATTTAAAGAGCTAACACACAAATCTTCATTTGCTGTTACTTACCAGGGGTTCCAGCAGAGATGGGAGTAGAGTGGGCTAGAGATGCCTGACGGGAGAATGGGGACAGAAGCTTTGGGGATAGAGTGGAGAGAATAGCTGCAGGGATCCTGGTGCTGAGTCATGCCCCAAATGGTGGCAGCTCTCGAGCTCAGACAGACCACTCCTCAGAGCAGCAGCAGCCTGAGGGGAAACAATAGCTCCAACCCCAAGAGAGACTCTGCCATGGCTCTGGGGTGCTTAAGCCTGACTGCTGAGTGCAGAATGACTAGATTAACTGAAGGAGATAGCCACAGACAATACATACCTGACAAAGGGAAGGGAGAGTATACTAGAGATGCTTGAGGACAGACTGGGGATGGAGGCTTGGGGGAAGGAACTGGGAGAGTGGCTGCTGGGATCTCTGTGCTGAGCTGTCACCCATACTGCAGCAGCCATCCTGTTCAGACAGACCACTCCCCTCTGAAAAGCTGCAGCCTGAGGGAAAACAACACCCCCAACCCCAGAAGGAATCCTGCCCCACCCTATAGGGCTTAAACCTGACTGCTGAGTGAAAAGTGACTAGATTAATAACTGAAATAAACAAACATAGGCAGCAGATCCCTGGCAGTCTCAGAGCAGGCTTCCTAGGGTCAGATGAGGTCAATATCTGACATCACCAGAGGTGGATCCAGAAAGAAAACACAGTGGTAAATAGAAGAGGCTACTGAGATGAAATCCACCATCGTCTTCTTCATGATTAGTGATATTTTTGTTTCCTGCATAGCTTCTTAACATTCATATCTTGTCCAGCAACTTTGTGCTTTTAAGTCACTAGAATTTATACTATAGTTAATTTCTTCCCTTTCTTATAATAGTCTTTATCTATTTACACCCTTATTAACACTGGTTCTTTTGTAGTTGATACTGAGGTTGTGGGGGGAGACATTTTAGCAAATGTGGGTTTGTTCCCTGAGCTTTGTGGTTTTGTTCTGGTAGCACATACACAACAGCATACAAGATGTAGCGTGGAGAGCGACTCTCAGTCAACCATCTGGATGGAAGGACCCACCAAAGAGTGACCCAACAACAATCAAAATCCAATTACATTCAGAGAGCCAACATAAATGGTATCCCAAGAGCAGCAAGTTCAGGACATCGAGGACACTGAACCACTGAATCTCACAGGTCTCCTACCATAGAAGATCACACCACAAACTCAGGGAGTCAGAGCAGATCAATTTAAGAATCAGAGGAAAACAAAAAGAGTCTCATAAACAATGGAAGACAAAGAAACAAACCCCAGTGAAATGAAAGGAGGAAGCCTCAGAAAGAATGCTAGGCAAGTCAACTATTAGATATTGAGTTCAAAGCAATGGTTATAAGGAAGCTGAATGAGCTCACTGAGACATACCACAAACTACAGGACAACTATGATGAACCTACTGCGAACTATATCAACATGAAAAGGGAAATAGAAACTATCAACAAGAGCCAAGAGGAAATGAAGAATACAGTTTCTGAATAGAAGAACACAGTAGAAGGAATTAAAAACAGGCTGGATGAAGCAGAGGATTGAATATGTGAGCTTGAGGACAAGGTAGAAAAAAACTGAAAAGAACAAGAAAAGGAAAAAAAGACTCAAAAAGAATGAATAGGTGTTAAGGGAACTTCAGGACAACATGAAACATAATAATATCCGTACAATAGGGATACCAGAAGAAAAAGAGCAAGGAATAGAAAACCTGTTTTAAAAAGTAATGATAGAATGTAGAATTGGACTTTAATTATTGTCATGGGATTGGGGCAGTATGCACCCCTATGTTATTATTGTAGTAGTTTTATATATGCCATTATTATTTGTATGAATTATTTTTGTCTTAAACTCTATTTTATCTAATATTATATATATACACACACCTATTTTCTTTTAGTTTTTGCCCACCTGATATATCCTTTGTTTTTCAATCCCCCATATTTAAATTAGATATACCTCTTATAATAGCAGATAGTTGTTGGATTCTTAAAAACCAGTAGAGCAATTTTGTAAAATTAGATCAGAGAGCTCACCAGAGTTTAGCCCATTTATGTTCCTATGATTTTTAATGTATTTGAAATTATTGCTATCATCTTATTTATGTACTGTAGGTCTTCTCTTTCTTTTCTCTTATTTTAGATGCATAAAGAATTTTTTTCTCATTCCATTTTATCTCTTTACTTTTTTGTAACTTCTATGTCATTTGTCTATTATTTTAGTAAAGTATTGTAACATACCTATCTATCTTAATGACATCTGAAGTTAATCAATATTTTTGTTATACTGCAGAATCATACAGAACCTTATAGCCATTAATTCAGATCATCTTCTCCCAAGTTAAATATTACTATTATCCAGTGTTTTAGTTTTAATTCCTCCCAAATCAGACAATTTTATATTCTATATTATTAGTATTTTATTTACCCATATATTTGCCAGTATTTTTTCTCACATTTCTTCTTGCAATTCAGTCCTTTCATGTGATATAATTTTCCTTCTACTTGATATACATCCTTTAGAGCATCTGTCCCTAATCTTTTTGGCACCAGGTACCAGGTTTGTAGAAGATAATTTTTCCATGGACTAGGGGATAGTATGATTTCTGGATGAGTCAAGGGCATTATATTTATTGTGCACTTTATTTCTATTATTATTACACTGTACTATATAATGAAATAATTATACAACTCACTGTAATGCAGAATCAGTGGAAGCCCTGAGCTTGTTTTCCTGCAACTAAACAGTCCTATCTGGGGGTGATTGGAGACAGTGACACCCAATGTGTGTTGCTTATGTCCACTCTACTCCATAATCTTGTTTTAGTTGCTGTCACTGCAAAAAACCCTCCTTCTCAAAGATAGGAAGTTGGAAATGGAAGCAACCTTTTCAGTGCTTTTATGGCAATCTGAGGATATTCTACCTTGAATTTAATCCAGAACATATGGAGATTTGAAGTTGTCTGAAACATACTTTTAAGGCCACCATCATTTGTAATCTCAACTCAAGCAGATGATTCTCTTCTAGCACAAAGTCGATTTACCTGTCTCATTTTCAAATGGGTCACAGATCCATTCCTTCCTAGTTCAGGGGTCTTTGTGGTTGAGAAGTAATTCTCAAACTCTTTTGAAAGCAGAGATAGGTGATCATGCACCAGCTGGGAAGAAGAAGGCTCTGGCTCAGTCTCTGTGAAAATCTCTGCTAATGTTTGAAACATGTCAAAAATCCCCATGTTCACTTGTTAACCCCAAAATTCTAGTCTGGCCTTGAATAAAGCCACTTTATCTGGTGACACCTCCAGAATTTCATATGGTTTATCCTAGTAGTTGTAGCTATTCACATATAAATGTACAAACACAGAGAATGAAATGCCAAAATTGATAATACCTTAAAGTTGTATAATATTTTAAATATTTTAACTTATCAAACTGCCTCATGTTGATTGGTAATAACAAAATATAAATTTGAACATAAAATTAGCTTGCACTAGTAAAATATCACTTTGGTTTGTTTTACATATTGGAGTTTCTGCAAAATATTTCATTTGAGAAGAACTCTTTGAACTAAACCAAACGAAACGATGAAGGATGCATTTTGTTCTTAGATATATTACCCTTTACCTGTTTACTATTCTGATATAGATTCTTAAAATATGAGGTCTGTCTGGAAAAAGTCCAGCCATTGTCAATATAATGAGCATGGTTTGTGGGACATTGATGTAACCTGGCAGCCAAGGAGAGTGGACTGAAATGCAAATAAATGAATAATGACAACTTCACTGTATTGGTCACTGGGGGAAGTAGACATTGTTAACTGAGCATGTGTACTGTATGGTCATCACATTCAAAGTGACTGAGTGAGTAGAGAAATGAATCTGCAACAAATTTTTCACTAAACTTGAAAATTCCTCCATGGAAACTATTTTGATGATTCAGAAGGTTTTCAGGGATAATATAGTGAGTGCAATACAAATAAAAGTGTGACACAAAATACTTCAAAGATGGTCAAGAATCTGTTGAAAGTAATCCATGTTCTGGAAGGACTGCAACCAGCAAAATATCTGAGAATGTTGAACATGTATGGGCTGTAATCAACAAAAATCAGCAACTGAGTGTGAGAACTAGAAGTTGATTTGGGGGTTCCAAAAACAACTGTGTCTGAGATATTGATACAGGATCTAGGCATGAAACATGTCATGGCCAAACTTGTTCCACAGCTTTTGCTACCAGAGCAGGACATCATGATGCACTTGCTAATGACTAGATTCAAATTGCTACCAGTGAACCAGATTTCCTTAAGAAAGTCATAACTGGAGATGAATTGTGGGTCTATGGCTATGACCTGGAAATGAAGGTCCAGTCATCCCAATGGAAGTTGCATGGTTCTCCATGCCCAGAGATGGCACAACAAATTTGTAGCAAGATCAAGACCATGTTAACTGTGTTGTTTGATTGGAAAGGTGTCTGTCACCAGTATGCTCCTCTAGGTCAAACAATTAATTAGGAGTACTACCTCAGTTTACTTTGTCAATTTAGAGATGCAATGTAATGGAAACGGCCCCAGCTATGGGCAACTGGTGATTGGTAGCTTCATCACAACAATGTAGCCATTCATGCATCATGTCTCATGCAGAGACTTTTAGCTAAACATGAAATCACCCAGGTAACTCATCCCCTGTAGAGCCCAGATTTAGTGTTCTGTGACTTACGACTTTTCCAAAAGATAAAATCACCTTTAAAAGGGGAGAAATTTCAGGCCATCAGTGAGACTCAGGAAAATATGAGGAGGCACCTGATAGAGACTCCACCAAAGAATTTTGCACAGTATTTTGAACTAGAAGAGATGCTGGAAGGACTGTGTTAGATCCTAAGGTGCCTACTTTGAAGGGAACTGAGGCATCATTTTCCTATGTACAATGTTTCTTGTATCTTCTTCAATAAACGTCTCTATTTTTCATAGTACAGGCTGGATGGTTTCTGGACAGGCTTCATCATATACTGTTGTTGTTTTTATTTTTTTAACTTTTTAATTTTTAAGATTTTATTTATTCATTTTCTGAGAAAGGGGATGGGAGGGATAAAGAGAGAGAGAGAAACATCAATGTGTGGTTGCCTGCCACATACCCTCTACTGGGGGCCTGGCCTGCAACCCAGGCATATACCCTAACTGGGAATCAAACCAGCAACCCTTTGGTTCTCATTCTGGCACTCAATCCACTGAGCCACACCAGCCATGGCTATTGTTGTTATTTTTAAAATAAGAGTAAATATTCTCTGCTTTACCTTGACTAATAGATACAAATCTTTTGAAAAAACTTCTATCAAAATGTGAGTTAATTCAGACTTTCCTCTTATACATCTAGCCTAATGCCTATCTCACCAAAAGTGAAGGCTAAATACAAAATACAATTTAAAATCCATGCTTTTTATAGAATTAATTACTTCTAACATGCAATTATATACTCTTACAAGAGGATTAGAGGATATTTGTGCTAAACAGATCTAGAATAAATTGTTATCAATCCAGCTGACAATAATTAATTACACTGTTTCTTCTTAAATTTTCCTGCTTCCTGGTAAAATATAATATCTTTCTAGTTTACCTGTTTTATTGACACAAATATTGATATAATATTTATTATGATAGCATAGTCAAAATAACTTTTCCTTTGCCTATAATAGTCTTCCATTTCATATAACTCCTGGAAATATAACTTACTATTCTTATTATGTTCTTCATGCGTACCTTCTTTATCTCTTGCCATAGTTTTAGAACTAAAGATTTAATTTTTGTGAATAACTTAAGGCAACTGTTAAGCAAATTCAATAATTATATAACTGGTCAATAATTCTAGATTTAATGATTTAATAATTCAATGCTCTGTATTTTAGAATTTTTTTTCTTTTGGAAGAATTATTTAATATAGATTATAGTTTAAAAGGAACAATGATGTTGACATTATCATCATCACCATCATCACTGACACTATCACAACAACAATCACAGTTACCATTCTTTGTATTGTAGTATTCTCTACAAGTTCACTTAAATTATTTCATTCAATCCTGAAAATAATTCAGGGAAGTAGAGAATGTGTAACAGGCCACAATTTAGAGATGAGGAAAATTAGCTTCACGAATTGGCATGAAATAACTGAGCCAAGCCAGGGCTCAACTCCAGGCCTTACAACTCGGCCTTTTGTTCTTTCCTCTCCTTTGTGCAATCCCAATGTTTGTGAAGCCCCAAACTATCACCTATAGCAAGCAATCATTCTTATGTAAGCTAGAAATACCTTATCAAAAACAATTCTTATGCTCTGCAGGTCCATTCATACTGTTGCAAAGAGTAAATTTTTCTTCTTTATTACTGCTGGGTAGAATTCCATAGTGTAAATGCCCCATAGTTGTTTTATCCACCCATCTATTGGACTCTTGGGCTACTTCCATATCTTAGCAATTTTAAATAATGCTGCAATGAATATAGGGGTACTTATGTTCTTTTCAATTAGTGTTTTGGTTTCCTTTAGTTATATTCCCAGAAGTGGTATTGCTGGGTCAAAAGGCATCCTTTTTTAACTTTTTGAGGTATATCCAAACTGTCTTCACAGTGGCTGCACCAGTCTGTATGCCCACCAACAGTGAAAAAGGGTTCCCTTTTCCCCACATCCTTGCTAGCACTTGTTCTTTGTTGATTTATTGATGATGGCAATTCTGACAGGTGTGAGATGGTATCTCATTGTGGTTTTTATTTTCATTTCTCTGGTGATTAATGACATTGAGCATCTTTTCCTATGTCCTTTGGCCATCTATGTGTCCTTTTTGGAGAAGTGTCTATTCTGGCCCTTTGCCAATTTTTTTTTAAATTGGGTTTTTTTGTTTTTGTTTTTTTTTTGGTGTTGAGTTTTGTATGTACTTTATAAATTTTGGATATTAATTCCTTAACAGATGTAACAGTGAATATGTTTTCCTGTTCTGTGGGTTGTCTTTTTATTTTGTTGATGATTTCCTTTTCTGTGCAAAAAGTTTTTAGTTTGATGAAGCCCCATTTGTTTATTTTTTTCTTTTGTTTCCTTTGCCTGGAGAGATATAGCTGATAAAAAATTTCTATGAGCAATGTCCAAGATTTTGCTGCTTTTGTCTTCTTCTAGGATTTTTATGGTTTTATGTCTCATATTTAAATCTTTGATCCAAGGAGGGGGAAGATGGCAGTGAAGTAGGAGGGAGTGGATTCCACTTTCTCCTACACATGGGGGAAAAACCTAGATGATTTATGGAGTAACAGAGCAAACAGAAAATAATCTGTTATATATGAAGTATATATGAAGACAGGAGACCAAAAATTATAATGTACATTGAAAAAACAGATGATGAGGAGAGTGCTTCAGGACAATAAGTTCCCAGGCCCAGCGCCCACTGGGTCTGTCACAGGGTTCTTGGGAGAGAGCAGAGTCAACAACTCCCTTCCCATCCAAACAAGATTTGAGCAGCACCAGGAAAGACCTGGTTGCTTGAAGTTGCAGAGAGGGGAATAAGGACTAAGTGGCAAACACACAGGGGCGGTGAACACCCATGGAGTCTGTGGATGCCAGCTGAGGAGAGTTGAGAGTTGGGCTGTGATGGGCCCTGATCCTGATAGTCCCCTGACTCATTGGTGAATATGGCTGTGTGAGAGGCCAGGCCTCTGTATGGAGCAGGAGGCTTGAGTAGGAGGAATTTCTCAAAAAGAAAAAGTGAAAAAAGAGACACTGTTTGAGGAATTCTCCTGCAGAAGCTGCTCCGGCCTCCTCCCCACCCAGCTGGGCAGCACTCCCAAGGTGGTGAGGAAGGCCCTGTGCACCCCCATAGGCCTGGGAAGAAGGTGCACCCAAATCTGTGGGAGTAGAGGTAGCCTTGCTGAGTGCATATGCCCACAACCCAGGGAAACTGTGCTCTGTGGAAAGCCCCAAGCCCACACCCATAACCACGGGGAGAGTGGCTCTGAAGAAAGCCTGGATCCAACACCCAGAGTCCAGGGGAGAGGCACCCAACTAGTCCTGGGGATAGTGTGCTCCAGAGGCTTACTGAGTGTGGGTAAGGAAGGGAGAAAAGTGAAATGAATCACTCCTCAGCCTGCTGCAGGCAGCAAGACCAGCAAAACCAGTTTGGTCAGTTTGAAACCAGCAAGAGGCTTTTTTAAAAGTAATTCTTTATTTTTAAAATTATTTTTTAATTTTCTAACTCCTTTTTCCTCTCTTTTTTCTTTCTTGTTTTATTCATTCTTCCTTTCTTTGCCATTTTATCTCTTCTTCCTTCCTTCTTCCTCTTTTTTTTTTTAGTTCCCACAAATGAGACAAAAAAACCTGGAACTGTGAAAAGACCAGAGCTGGACCCAAAGAGGTGTCATCCCAACAGCTGAGACAGTGAGACAAATTTCAATTTGCTATTACAGAGAACCTGAAAGTTATTGCATATTTATATTATTATGTTTTTCATTATCCTTACATCTTTTATTTTAACAGTATTTTTGTATTCCTCTTCTTTCTGTTTAGTCTTCAATGCTTGGAGGGTTAAATTGTATCACTTGGCAGGTTTCTCTATTCTATCTTTCACAGTGTATTGTTAATTTATTGTCTTTCACTTCACTTGTGTTCCATTAGCACACTACTCAAGGCCCTATACTTCCTATTCTTGTTATCCAGATCACATAGATTCTGTCATAGGATTCTTGCTTCATTATTATTGTAAATAATAGCTGTTCCATACATTTGTAAATACTACACAACATCATTGCCAGATTTTAGGCCACTCCATGATTTCCTGAACTCTATTAGTGTAGTGGTTAACTCTATTCTCTCACACAATACATTTATTCACTATCCTTTACTCTCACCTTACCTCAGAATCTCACCTCCCAGAAGCTCACTGCTTTCTAGGTTCAACTCACAATCCTTCCCTCCCCAACAAGAGTCTTATCTTCTTTCCATACTTTCTAAAAAGTGGATACTTGGGTGGAATATCACAGTTAACTGATGTGGACCCCGGTTTGTGGGGTCTGCCACATTATGGATGGTGGAGAGATATTCACATGCACTACTGAGTCTTCTGGAGGAAAAGAGCAGGCAGCTTCACTCTCAAGGGGAGACAAAAGCCATAGCTTCTGCCATGACAGCCTTTATTTCTTTTTTTTTGCACATTACAGGATGATCCTCATTTACTATGCACCAGCTTGCTTTTGGCTGATACCTTTTACAGAAAACAAAGGAGCCAATGCCACTAATCACATTACACAAGAGGAATATTTGCAAATGAAAAGGGAAAAGTAGTTGAACTGGTTATACTTATCCTTGGAAGGTTTAGCATGGATATTAGGAAGTTATCATAAGCATGTGCTATCTCAAAGCTCCCTAGGTACATAGCAGGCTTGATTCCCCATGGGAGAACCTATCCATGGGTGTGAGTCCTATGAATATGCTAGTGGGAGCTGGGCCCATGCCATGCAGAATGGTCTCCTACATTTAACACTATACATAGCCAAAGGATCTCCACTCTTTCCTCAATGGGATGCTACTGTAAATATCATAGAATAACCTCTTGTTGTCTTAAACCATCTTGCCTTACCCCTCCAACTGGTCACAGAAAAGAGTAGGTGGAAGCTGTGAACACCAGGATACCTGCTGGAAGAGGAAATCCAACAACAAAGGAACCACCAACAGATAACAACAGAAGAAGGTGAATGAGAGAGTGGAAGCCACACTAAACTCAATCTAGGAAGCATCTGGAAATATAACTCAATGGTGGAGAAAATACCCAGTACAAACAACTGAACAAGGGCAAAGGATATTCCTCAAAACCTTGTACACACAGAAAAACCAGCTTCAACACAAGCTGCCCACAACAGCACAACAAAATACAAGAAGGGGTAGACAGAGTGAACCTCAGTTAACCAGCTGGTGGGAAGCACCCACCAATAAAAGATGCAACAACAATCAAAACCAAAAGACAAACACAGAGTCAACTTAAATGACAGCCCAAGACCAGTGAGCTCGGGAGATCAAAGAGCTGGCACATTTGAATGTCACGGGCATGCTACCATAGAAGTTGACACCATAAACCCAGGGAGTGAGAACAGATAAATTTAAGAAGCTGATATTGACAAGAAGAGTCTCACAAACAATGGGAAGACAAAGAAACAATCCCCAAATGAAAGGAAAGGAGTAAGGCTCAGAAAGAATGCTAAATTAAACAGAAGCGACTCAATAATCAGACACTGAATTCAAAATAATGGTTATCAGGAAGTTCAATGTGCTCATAGTGAATTACCAGAAACTACAGGGAAACTACAATAAACTCACTGCAAACTATATCAACATGAAAAAGGAAATAGAAACTATTGAAAAGGGCCAAGAGGAGAGGAAGATTACAATTTCTGAACTGAAGAACACAGAAGAAGGAATCAAAAACAGGATCAATGAAGCAGAAGATTGGATAAGTGAGCTGGAGGACAAATTAGAATTAAAAACACACAGAAAGAGCAGGGCAAGGAAAAGAGGATCAGAAAGAATGAAGAGGGATTAAGAGAAATGTAGAACAATATGAAACAAAATAATATCCAAATAATAGGGAAACAAGAAGAATAAGGAGAAGAGCAAGGGATAGAAAACCTATTTGAAAAAGTAATGACGGAAAACTTCCCTAATTTGATGAGAGAAAAAGTCACACTAATCCAGGAACACAGAAAGTCCCAATCAAGAGGAACTCAAAAAGGGCCACCTCAAGACATATCAGAATTAAAATAGCAAAACTTCAAGACAAAGAGAGAATATTAAAGGCATCAAGGGAAAAACAGGAAGTAACATACAAGGGAGTCCCAATAAGGCTAGCAGCTGACTTCTTAATGGAAACGCTCCAAGCCAGAAGCCAATGGCAGGAAATATTCCAAGTAATGAGAACCAGAGGTCTGCAACCAAGGCTACTTTACCCAGCAAGGCTCTCAATCAAGATAGAAGGCCAAATAAGAAGCTTCTCAGACAAAGGAAGTCTAAAAGAATACACCTCCACCAAACCAGCTCTGCAAGAGATGCTAAAGGGACTGCTTTAAAAAAAAGGAAAGGAAAGGGAGGGGGCACAGGTACATAAATGGCAATGAATAAGTACCTATCAATAATAACTTTAAATGTAAAATGATTAAATGCCCCCATCAAAAGACATAGAATAGCTGAATGGATAAGAAACCATGGCCCACACCTATACTGCCTACAGGGGTCCAACCTCAGGACAAAAGACCTACACAGGCTGAAACTAAAGGGCTGGAAACATATTTTCCAAGCAAATGGACAGTTAAAAAAACCGGGATAACAATACTCATATCTGACAAAATAGACTTCAAAACAAGGGCCATAAATAGAGACCCAGAAGGTCACTTCATAATACTCTAGGGAAGAATCCACCAAGAAGACATAAACATTATAAATATATATGCCCCCAACATAGGAGCACCCAAATACATAAAGAAAATCTTAGAGGACTTCAAGAAAGATATTGATAGCAACACAATTATAGTAGGAGATTTAACATCCCACTGTCAAAAGTGGACAAACCTTCCAAAAAATACCAACAAAGATATTGTGACATTGAAAAATGCCCTAGATGAAATTGATTTAACTGATATATATTGAGCCCTTCATCCCAAAGAAGCTAAATACAAATGTTGATCAAATGCACATGGAGCATTTTCAAAGATACATCGCATCAAAAGACACAAAACAAGCCTGAAGCAATTCAAGAAATTTGAAATCACATCATTTTCATTGACCACAAGGCCTGAAACTAGAGACCAATCCCAAGGAAAAAATCCCAAAACACTCAAAATCATGGAGATTGAATATCATACTATTATATAATGAATGGATCAAGAATGAAATTAGGGAAGAAATAAAAAAGTTTCTGGAAACAAATGAAAATGAAATCACAACAACAGAAAATTATGGGACGCAGCAAAGGCAGTCCCAAGAGGGAAGTTCATAGCGATACAGGCCTACCTAAAAAAGGAAACATTTCAAACAAACAACCTAACCCTATACTTACAAGAACTAGAAGCACAACAACAAAGACAGCCCAGAGCAAGTAGAAGGAAGTAAATAACCAAGATCAGAGTAGAGTTAAATGACATAGAGACTAAAAGCACAATCCTAAGGATCAATGAATCCAGGAGATGGTTCTCTGAAAAGATAAACAAAATCAATAAGCATTTAAGCAGGCTAATCAAGAAAAAAAGAGAAAGGATCCAAATAAACAAAATCAGAAATGAAAGAGGAGAGATTACAACTGATACCACAGAAATATAGAGGATTGTAAGAAATTACTATGAAGGACAGTATGCAAACATATTTGAAAACCTATGTGAAATGGAAAATTTCTAGAAATATATAATCTTACAAAACTGAATGAAGAAGAAGCAGAAAGCCTGAAGAGACCAATAACAGCAAAAGAAATTGAAGCAGTAATAAAAAATCTCCTAACACACAAAAGCCCTGGACTGGATAGTTTCACAGGAGAATTCTACAAAGCATTTAAGGAAGAGCTAAACCCTATCCTTCATAAACTTTTCCAAAAAATCCAAAATGATGGGAGAACTTCCAAACTCTTTTGATGAAACAGACATCACCCTAATTCCAAAACCAGATAAAGACATAATAAAGAAAGAAAACCTCAGGCCAATATCACTCATGAAGATAGACGCTAACATCCTCAACAAAGTATAGGCAAACCACATCCAACAATACATTAAAAAAATCATAGACCATGACCAAGTGGGATTCATCCCAGGGATGCAAGGATGGTACGATATATGCAAATCAGTAAATGTAATACATCACATAAACAAAAGCAAAGTAAAAATCACATGATCATATCAATACATGTGGGAAAACCATTTGATAAGGTACAGCACCCATTTATGATAAAAACGCTCAGCAAAGTGGGAATAGAGGGAGCATTCTTCAACATAATAAAGGCCATATATGAGAGACCTACAGCCAACATCATACTCAATGGGCAAAAACTAAAATCTTTTCCACTAAGATCAGGAACAAGACAAGGTTGCCCACTTTCACAACTTCTATTCAATATAGTATTGGAAGTTGTAGCCTCAGCAGTCAGACAAGAAAAGGAAATAAAAGGCATCCAAATCGGAAAGGAGGAAACAAAACTGTCATTGTTTGCAGATGGCATGATAGTGCACATAGAAAATCCTATAGACTCAGTCAAAAAACTCCTAGACCTAATAAATGAATTTGGCAAAACAATATGTACAAAGTCAATATCCTGAAATCAAAGGCATTTTTGTACACCAACAATGAAACAGCAGAAGCAGAAATCAAGAAAATATCCATTCTATATAGCAAAAAGAAAAATAAAATACCTAGGAATAAACCTAACCAAAGAGGTAAAAGACCTGTACTCAAAAAAACACACAACACTGAAGAAAGAAATCAAGGAAGACACAAACTAATGGAAGCATTTACCATGTTCATGGATCATGATAATTAACATTATCAAAAAGTCCATACTACCCAAAGCAATTTACAGATTCAGTGCAATACATATTAAAGTACCAATGGCATATTTCCCAGAAATGGAACAAACACATCAACAATTTATATGGAACATAAATGACCCCAAATAGCTGTATCAATTTTGAGAAAGAAGAGCAAAGTAGGAGGGATCATAGTACCTGATACAAACTATTACAAGGCCACTGTAATCAAAACAGCCTGGTACTGGGTTAAAAACAGGCACATAAACCAATGGAACAGAATACAGAACCCAGAAATAAACCCAAGTCTTCATGGTCAGTTAATATGTGACAAAGGGGGCAGCAACATAAAATGGAGTAAAAATATTCTCTTCAACAAGTGGTTTTGGAAGAGCTGGATATATTCATGCAAAAAATGAAACTCAATCACCAACTTACACCATATACAACAATAAATTCAACGTGAATAAAATATTTAAATTTAAGTCATGACACCATTAAAGTCCTAGAGGAGAACATAGGCAGAAAATGCTCAGATATTTCACGCAGCAACATTTTCACTGATATGTCCTTTAGAGCAAGGGACATAAAGGAAAGAATAAACAAATGGGGTCTCATCAAAATAAAAAGCTTCTGCATAGATAAAGAAAATAGCATTAAAATTAAAAGAGAACTGATCATATGGGAAAACATATTTTCTGATGATACCTCAAAGAAGGGTTTGATCTCCAAAATATATAAAGAGCTCACATGACTCCACTCCAGGAAGTCAAGCAACCCAATTAAAAAATGGGCAAAGGATTTGAACAGACACTTCTCCAAGGAGGACATACAGAGGATCCAGAGACACATGAAAAGATGCTCAGTATTGCTAGCTATCAGACAGATGCAAATTAAAACCACAATGAGATACCACTTCACACCAGTCAGAATGGCCCTTATAAACAAAGCAACAGACAACAAGTGCTGGAGAGGTTGTGGAGGAAAAGGCGCCCTAATGCACTCTTGGTGGGGTTGGAGACTAGTACAACCACTATGGGAAACAGTATGGAATTTTCTCAGAAAACTAAAAACGGATCTGCCTTTTGACCCAGCAATTCCACTGCTAGGATTATATCCTAAGAACACTGAAACACCAATTCAAAAGAACCTATGCATCCCATTGTTCATAGCAGCACCATTTACAATAGCCAAGTGTTGGAAGCAACCTAGATGCCCATCAGTAAATGAATGGATCAAAAACTATGGTAAATTTACACAATGGAATTCTATGCAGCAGAAAGAAAGAAGGAGCTACTACCCTTTGCAACAGCATAGATGGGACTGGAAATTATTATATTAAGCAAAATAAGCCAGGTTGTGAAAGACAAATGCCATATGATCTCAACTTTAACAGGAACCTAATCAACAAAACAAACCAGCAAAATATAACCAAAGACACTGAAATAGATAACAGGCTTACAGTGATCAGAGGGGAGAGGGATGGGAATTCATGGGAAAAGAAGGGTTTACAGGAGCAAGTACAAAGAACACATGGACAAAAATTCAGGGGGGATGGAAGTGGCCGGGGAGGTGGGGAGGGCTGTGAGGGTGGGCTGATATGGGAGTAAAAGGCAGAAAACTGTGCTTGAACAACAATTAAAATTTAAAAAATATTTGATCCATTTCAATTTATTCTTTTGTGTGTTGAAAAAGGGTAGTCTACTTTCATTTTTCTGCATGTATCTGTCCAATTTTTCCAATACCATTTATTGAATAAATTATCTTTAGCCCATTGTATGTGTTTGCTTCCTCTGTCAAATATTAATTGACTAGAAAATTATGGTTTTATTTCTGGGCTTTCAGTTCTGTTCCATTGTTCTATATGTTTGTTTTTATTACCATGGTCCTATAATATAGTTTGATATTAGGTATCATGATTCCTTCAACTGTTTTTTATTTTCAGGATTGTTATTACTATGTAGGACCTTTTGTGGTTCCATATAAATTTTTGAAATATTTGTTCTAGGTTTCTGGATTACATCATTGGAATCTTGATAGGAATTGTGTGGAATATATAGGTTAATTTGGGTAGTACGCACATTTGAATGATGTTAATTCATCCTATCCATGAACATGGTATGGGTTTCCACTTATTTGTATCTTCTTAAATTTCTTTCTCCAGTGTCTTGTAATTTTCCAAGTACAGATCTTTTACATCCTTGGTTAGGTTTATTCTTAGGTACTTTATTCTTTTTGAAGCAATTGATAAATAGGATTGTTTTCTTAATTTTCCTTTCTGTTAGTTCATTATTGGCATATAAAATGCAACTATTTTCTGAATATTAATTTGTGGTCTGAAACTTTGCGGAATCTATTTCTCAGTTCTGGTAGTTTTTTTTTTTTTTTTGTGGAATCTTTGTGGTTCTCTTGGTAAAGTATCATGTCATCTGCAAATAAAGATAGTTTCACTTCTTTTTTTCCAATTTGGATGGCTTTTATTTCTTCTTCTCTGATTGCCATGTTAAGAGAGGTGAAAGCAGACATCCCTGTCTTGTTCCACAGTTTAAGAGGGGGCATATTTGTAGTTTTTTTCACATTAAGTATGATGCTGGCAGTGGGTTTGTCATAAAAGCCCTTTATTATGTTTGGGTATATTTCCTCTATTCCCACATTGCTGAGGTTTTATCATAAATCGGTGCTGGATTTTATCAAATGCTTTTTCTGTATCTATTGATATAATTGTGTGTTTTTATCCTTCTTTTATTTTATGTGATGACTCACATTTATTGATTTTCAGATATTATACCATCTTTTCCATCCCAGAATAAATCCCACTTGATCATGGTTTATATTCTTTTTGATACATTGCCATATTTTGTTTGCTAATATTTTGTTGAGGATTTCAGCATGTATGTTCATCAGAGATATTGGCCTTTAATTTTCTTTCTTTGTAGTGTCCTTATCTGGTTTTGGAATTAGGATAATGTTGGTTTTGTAAAATGAGTTTTGGAGCCTTTCCTCCTCTTGAATTTCTGAAATAGTTTGAGGAGGAGAGATGTTAGTTCTTCTTGGAATGTTTGGTAAAATTCACGTGGGAAGCCATTTTTTCCAAGGCTTTTTTGTTTTTGTTGTTGGGACACTTTTTGGCTACTGCTTCAGTTTTATTAAGTGTAATCCGTCTATTCAGTTTCTCTGATTCTTCCTGATTTACTTTTGTAAGATTGTATGTTTCTTGGAATTTACACATTTTATCCAGGTTGTCCAATGTGTTGGTGTATAATTGTTCACAATATTTTCTTATAATCCTTTGTATTGCTTTGTTGTAAGTTATTATTTCTCCTCTTTCATTTCTGATTTTATTTATTTGGGTTCTTTCTCTTTCTTTTGTTTATGAGTCTGATCAAGAATTATCAATCTTGTTTATCTTTCAAATTACTGGATCTTGGATTCATTGATCTTTTGTATTGCACTCTGACTTTAATTATTTCCTTCCTTCTACTCACATTAGGCTTTATTTGTTGCTCCTTTTCAAGTTCCTTTCAGTGTGAAGCTAGATTGTTTATTTGAGATTTTTCTTGTTTTTTTTTTTTGATAGACCTGTAATGCTTTGAATTTCCCTCTTAGGATTGCCTCCCCAGTGTCCCACAGATTTTAGATTATTGTGCCCTCATTTTCATGTGTTTCAGGGTCTCTTTTGATTTCTCCCTTGATCTTATTGTCGACCCATTCATTGTTTAATAATATGTTTTTTAGCGTCCATGTCTTTGTGTGTTTTTCAGTGTTCTTGTGGTTGACTTTTAGTTTCATAGCATTGTTGTCAGAGAGGATGCTTGATATGATTTCAATCTTCTTAAATTCATTGAGGCTTGTTTTGTGTCCTTGCATGTTGTCTATCCTAGGAAAAATTCCATGTGCATTTGAAAAGCATATATATTCTGCTGCTTTGGGGTGAAATGCTCTGAAGATATAATTTAAATCCATTTGCTCGAGTGTATGGTTAAGCCTACTCTGTCCTTGTTGATTTTCTGCCTATAAAATGTATCCATTGAAGTCAATGTGGTGTTATAATCCCCAACTATGATGGTATTTCTGTTGATCTCTACTTTAATGTCCACCAAGATTTGCTTTACATATTTAGGTGCTCCTACATGAAGTGCATAATTGTTTATTAGGGTTATATACCCTTATTGGATTGTTCCCTTTATCATTATGTAGTGTTCTTTGTCCCTTATTATAGCATTGGTTTTACAGTCTATTTTTTCAGATGTAAGTACTGCTACCCCAGCTTTTTTTCTTTTCCAATTGCATGAAATATCATTTTCCTACCTTTTACTTTTAGTTTGTATGAATATGTCAATCTTAGATGGGTCTCTTGGGGGCAACATATATATATATATGGGTCTTGTTTTCTTATCCATTCAGCTATCCTTTGTCTTTTAGTTGGATCAATTAAGCCATTTACATTTAAAGTGATTATTAATAGATATATATGCAATGCCATTTTATTGTTAGACTGTTTTCCTCTCCCCACTCCCCACCCGGTTTTCTTTTTCTTAATCTTCTTAAAGCAATACCTTTAACATTTGTTGAAATATTGGGTTGGTGTTAACAAACTACTTTAGCTTTTTCTTATCTGGGGATCTCCTTATTTCTCCTTCAATTATAAATGATAACCTTGGTTCTAGGTGCTTGCTTTTCATTATTTTGGATATTTCATCCACTCCCTCCTGGACCGAAATGTTTCTGTTGAGTAATTTGATGACAGCCTAATTGGTGCTCCCTTGTAGGTAACTACTGACTTTTCTTTTGCAGTTCTTAGGAGTCTCTCCTTATCTTTAAGCCTTGTCATTTTAATTATGATGTGTCTCAGTGTAGTCCTCTTTGGGTCCAACTTATTTGGGACTCTCTGAGCTTCCTGGATTTGTGTGATTTTTTTCTTTACCAGATTAGGGAAGTTTTCAGTCATTATTTCCTCAAATAAGTTATCAACCCCTTGCTTACTCTCTTTGCCTTCTGGTATCCCCATAATGCAGATGTTGTTACATTTCATGTTGTCCAAGGTGTTTCTTAAGCTATCTTCATTGTTTTAAATTCTTTTTTTTTTTTTGCTGCTTTGCCTGATTATTTTTTCTACCTTGTCTCCCAAAACACTGATTTGATCTTCTGCTTCATAGAACCTACTGTTTATTCCTTCTGTTGTATTATTTACCTCATAGATTGCATTCTTTTTAAAAAATATTTTATGTATTTATTTTTAGAGAGAGGGAAAAGGAAGGAGAAAGAGAGAGAGGGAAACATCAGTTTGTGGTTGTCTCTTGCTCATCCCCAACTGGGGGCCCTCGACCTGGCCGGAAACCCAGGCATGTGCCCTGACTGGGAATTGAACCAGTGACCCTTGGTTTGCAGGCCCAGACTCAATCCACTGAGCCACACCAGCCAGGGCAGAGAGATTTCATTCTTTATTTCTGACTGATCCTTTTTTATGGTTTCTATGTCTTATTTCATGCTGTTGAGTATCCTTATAATCATTACTTTAAATTTTCTATTTAATAAATTGTTTGCTTCCATTTCATCTAGCTCTTCTGAAAAATTCTCTTGTTCTTTCATTTGGGGTCTATGTCTTTATCTTCACATTTTGGCTGCTTCTTTGTATTTCCTGCCTTAGATGTTAAACTAATCAGCCATTAATCTGATCAGTTGTTAATCTAAGCAATCAAATCAGTAATCAGCAGTCAAGCTTAAGCACCACGTGGTGGGGCAGAATAACTCCTTCAGTTGGGGTTATTGCTTCCCCTCAGGCTGATGTCATTCATAGAGGAGTGCTCTGCCTGAGAGAGATGGCTCCTGTAGTATGGAGAATGACTCAGCATATGAATCCTGGTGGCTGTTCTCTCTGTTCTCTACCCAGAGGAACCAACCCCAGACTTTCCTCAAGCATCTCTAATCCACTCTGCCCACCCTTTGCTGGTACCAAGGGCATGTGGCTTTAAATGAAATTTTGTGCTTTGGCCCTTTAAAAGGCTCTCTGCATCTCCACTGGTCACTCCCTAGCTGATTGAACCCCTGATGCTTTTCACAGCTGGATGTTTTCTGGGTTCTTTTCTGGCTCTGGTGGTATAATCTTGGGAGCCAAACTTGGGTTTTGGACCTCACATGTTTCAGGGGGACCCCCCCTGCTGCTGAAATTTTCTTATGACACTTCAGCTGTTTTCTGTCGGAGCCCAACCAGACCTCTCATGTCTCCTCCACCCTCCCTACAAGTCACATTGTGATGAAGTGTTTTCTTCTGTCTTTCCATGGTGTAAGGCTTCTCTAAAGCTAGTGTTCAGTTTTTCATTCAAGATGATTTTTCTACAACTTAGTTGTAATTCCAGATTGGCCCTGAGAGTAGATTAGGGTAGCTTCCACTTACTCCTCCACCATTTTGGCTCCTAGTTATTTGTTCAGGAGTGATTGCAGTAAAAGGCAGTTTTAGAAATACATCTCATTACAGTATTCCCCTTCCATATTCTTTTACTTAAATATCTTTTTACTTTTGCAACCATGCAGTTTGTATTTCTAATATTTCAATTGTTATTAGCATTGTAGGATTTTACTACCAAAGAAGAAGTGATTAATTACTATAGTAAAATTCCCAACTTAACTGGTGAGAGAAAATGCCACCCAAAGAAGTTAAGGAATATGTTTTGCATTCAAGTAATTATTATAAAAATGCACAGGTCATAGTGGAATTTTATTGAATAATAACAAGGCTAAGGGGAAGCTTTGAAGAGAATATCTCATTTAATTCTCATGACAAATGACTAAAACAAGTACTGTACTTTTTCCCTTGCAAAGGTGAAATAATGGGAATTGAGGAGGTTGAGTTAGTTGTCCAAGGTCAGGGACATCTGGAGCCAGTGTATAAATTCCAGTTTCAGTCTAAAACTTGTGACTTTCACCTTCTGTTATACTGCTTTTCATGTTACTTTTGTTTGTTTGTATTTAAAGCAAAGTGATAAAACAAGGGAATACAAAGAGATGTTCTCTTTCAGATCATTCTTTTTTAAAAATTACTTTTGTCTAATAATTTTGTTTAGTTACTTTTTCTCATCTTTACAATTTATTATTTTTAATTAATTTATTTATTTTAAATACTTCTGATTTTCATTGCAACAATGCCTTTTGAATTTCATGCAATAATGCCTTTGAATTATTTTTCTGTGATGGTTGTGTGTCATCACTGGTATTATTCATTCAATCTTACCATATAGGTCCTGCTACTTATAGAGTTACCTTGCTTAATCTTTGTTTCTATTTCGCCATGTATATATAGTTGTCTGCAATATCTGTGTATAGACATACACAATATCTGAATGTTTATAAAGACACACATATATAATTATATGTAATTTATGGACAAAAATATTTGGCAAGAACATACACACTTAAGAGAAGAATAATATCCAGCATTTGTACTACAGATTCAGAAAGTTTGGAAGATAAATCATATGAAATCAGTTATAGTGAAATTATGTAAATAGTTGTCTCAGGAGACAATGTTGACAGAGGATCATTAACTCTGTACAAATAGCAAACTTTGGTCTCTGGGACCTAGACAAGTTTCACTGACAGAAGGTAAATCTTATTGCAAGATTCTAGGAATATTCAATCAGCAGTGAGTCAGCCCATAGAAGCAATGCAGTCTTATATAGATCATTACTTGTGAATTAATGGTAGACACTGAGTGTTATTTTACCATGTATTTTACCACTGAATATAAATCATGTTGTGAAAGAAATAAGTCCATAAGTGTTATATTCAGATTCAATAAGTGGTAATTTTTCCTGTTGAAATTTGGTAAATCTCCTACCAGAATCCCATGGAATTCCAAATAAATCAGCAATTTTCAGTTTAGCTCTTTATTACTCATAATGAATCCTTAATGTATAACAGCATGTACTGTTTACATTTGCCTGTGGTCTCTAAAGCATTATGAGATGAAGTGATTTTCTGGTGCTTGGTATATGACTGTCATAGAATTAAAGTGCTTCATGAATTTCATGTTTGAGCAAATGACTTCCTTTCTTCATTCTTGAGGAAAAGGAGAAATAGGCAGAGCTGCATGGAATGGCATGCTGCCTTGTATAGACTGAGTTTGTTATGAATTCATGGCTCTCAATTGTACCCTCATGCATCCTTAAAACAAACCACAAATTCTATGGGACACATATTTTGTTCTTTGTTAAACACTGAGAGTGTATAAATGATGATTTAATGGCCATGAAACTAAACTTGTTATAAAGTTACAAAGAGTATGTTAATTTTTTTAGAAACATAAAGAAAGCTTGCTTTGAATATCCTTAAAAATTTAATAAGAATTCTTTTCAAGGCACTATAGAAAAGCAGCTCTACAGAAAAATAAATATGTATCCATTAGCCTTTGCTACATGTACCCAGATTTCCAATTATAAAATTCTTATAAAGCCAATGATTTTTTTGTTTTTAAAATCTCTTAAAATAAGTGGTAAGAACTATATTGTTATTTAAATAAAAATATTGATGTATACAGAACAAATTTCTGTCTAAATTTAAGATTACAAGAATGAAACACGATTTTATTTGAAGAGTTTGGAGAATTCATCAAGACAAATCAAAACAGTATAGAAGAGTGAGTTAGCTGGATGGGGTCTGGGGAACAATTGGTCACTAACTTTTTCTGTGAACTCAGATAATTAAGTTCATTCAGACACTTTCCACTGAGGTCCTGTTAGAGCTACATTTGTCCTAAGCACTGGACATATTAGACAATGTCCCTGCTTTGATGCTATTTATCATTCATTGGGGTGACAGTCAAAATACACAAAAACTGTTATGTCATATACTGTCAAGTAGTTATTTACAAGTTATATAAGACAAAATAAAGCAAGACTGGGGACAAAAATGGTAAGAATATAACCTACTTGTCCCCAGTTTAATTTTTCTCAAAAAGAGCTTTACTTTATGATTTGGATTTGCACAGGAATATAAAGAAACAAAATACAAGACACATAATAATTACATAAATACTGCAGGAAGTTGGCCATAAGGTTAAGTAAACTATTATGTTTCAGAGCTAAATAAGATCACAGAAATATAGATCTGATTGTGGGAGGCCATTCTGTGTGGCGTGGGCCCAGCTCCCACTGGGAGATGCACAGGACCCACACCCATGGATAGGTTTTCCCGTGAGGAATCAAGCCTGCAATATACTTAGGCTGCTATGAGTTTTGTTTTTTGCTAAGACTCCCTCACCCTGAATTGAGGACATTTAATGCAAAACAATTTCCTAAAAACCATGCTAAACCTTCCAAGGATGAGTGTAACCTGTCCAACTAGTGTTGCCTTTTCATTTGCAAATATTCCTTTTCTGTGATGTGATTACCAGCATCCTCTCCTTTGTTTTCTGTATAAGGTAACCACCTAAAGCAAGCCTGTGCATAGTTAATGAGGACCTTCTTGTAATGCACCCAGTAAGACAATAAAAGCTCATTGGAGCAAAGGCCAAGGTTTTTTCTCCCCTTGAGAGAAAAGCCATGCCATCTCTTTTCCTCCACAGGACTCTGTAGTCTGTGTGAATTTGTCTCATATTTCATCCATAATGACGTGGACCCCATGAGTTGGGGTCCACCTCATATGATAGCCTGGTATAATTGCTGCACATGAGCTACAAAGTTGACACTAAATCTGTTGGTCAAAGCAAAGAAGAATATTCAAGTATTTTGTAAGACTGGCTACATCCAAAACACGAATACTGTCCAGGGGTTGCTGAACAAACATTCTGCTGAAATAGTGATTGAGAAAGATTATTTGGTATGGAACGAATACTCTGCCATAGAGTGGACAAACTCCTTGATAGCCAGCAATGAAAGCCAATAGTTCATCACTTTTGACCAGCTTGACAAAAGTAAAGATCAAGTTATTTTAGCAAGATTGTTCATTTCCTCTTGTGTTTTTTTTTAAAGTTTGGGTTTTGTGTGCACATGTGTGTGTGTGCTATGTGAAAATGTCTAACCCTTTGAGATTTCAGTGAAAGCTATGGATGCTGTTCCCAGATTATGTCCATCCACAATTTGGCACATAGTATTGAAGCAGGAGACAGCATAGGAAGAACTCTCTGAGACTGCAATACTGTCACTGGCCATCATTTAGCACCCTGGTTGCCAGGAAATGCCTTTTACCAATTAGGTGGAATAAATAGTAAACCGAGGTGGGTAGGAAGAAGTAGACAAGTCTCACATGCTAACTCAGCAGTCCTGAGCCTAGCCTGATAATCTTGCTAAGTGTTCCAATATCACAAGAAACACTATATTAGCAAGAAAGAAAGAAAGTCCTTGAAATTCTATGTAACATTTCCACTATCTGGGAAAGAAAACCTTGAAACTGTGCTTTCATCGCAAGGCCTGCATGTGAGAGAGGGTCCCTGGTGCCCAAAGAAAGAGCCCATAAAACAACTTTGGTTATTTGCCTACCTCTGATCACTATCTGTTTTAGGATGGAGTCCCTGATGCTTACAGAAAGAGCCCATAAGTAACTTTGGAAAGTGCCCCAAATTTAATTAACTGCCTGTAGTCACATATCTGTTTTACAACAAGATGACCAAATGGGGTCTGGAGCAAAATAAGAATTCAGGCTAGCAAACCCCCAAGAAAGCTGGTGCCACATTTACCTGTTAATCAATATGTAACTTTTTTCCTCTCCTATCCCACCAACTATACAAGTTCTGAGAACAAAGTTCTCTCTCTCTCTCTCTCTCTCTCTCTCTCTCTCACACACACACACACACACACACACACACACACACTCAGGAAGCTCTCTCTGTCGGGGGCTCAGGGTGCTCTTGGCTCTCAGACCACAGGGCATCTGGCCACCCGGCCTCAGGCTGCTCTTTTCACCTTGCTTTGCCCTGAAACTTTACCTTTCATCCCCTACTCTACCCAGTCCTGTTCTCTTCCATGGAAGTGGACCACTAATAAACTGATTACATACTACTAGATTTGCTGATATGTAATTCTTTACATGAGTCAGCAAGAAGAACCTGATCTCTCCTGTCAACAGTATGAGAGGGTTAAGATGTCAAAAAAAAAAAAAGAATAAGGAAAAAAGAGAAAGAAGCACAAGATGTTCATTTCCCCCTTGTAATATCATTAAAAAGGGAGAAACAACCTCACTGTTGTATGCTCTAGGTTTTTTTTTAATTTTTTTGAGTTACAGTTGACATACAATATTCTACTAGTTCCAGGTGTATGACACAGTGATCAGGTATTTATATTATAATCTTATAAGTGATCACCTCAGTAAGGAGAGTACCCACCAAACAGCAAACATAGTTATTACAATATTATTGACTATGTTCTTATGCTGTACTTCACATTCCCGTAACTATTTTTATACGTGGCAATTGCACTTCTTAATCCCTTTCACTTTTTTCACCCATTCTTCCAATCCCCCTTCCATCTGGCAACCATCAATTTTGTCTCTGTATCTATGAGTTTGTTTCTCTTATATTTAGTTTTGTTTTTGGAGTCTGCATATAACTGATATTATATAATAATTGTCGTTCTCTTGTTTCACTTAATTCTCTTAGCATAATACCCACTAGGTCCATCCATGTTAGCATAAATGGTAAGATTTTGTTCTTATTATGCCTCACATTCTATTGTACTACTTCTTTTTTCATCTATCGATGGATACTTAGGTTGCTTCCATATCTTGGTTATTGTAAGTAATGCTGCAGTGAACATCAGGGTACATATATATTTTTGAATTAGTGCTTTAGAATTCTTTGGATATATACCCAGAAGTGGAATTGCTGGGACTTATAATAGTTTTATTTTAAAATTTTTGAGGAACCTCCATAAAGTTTTCCATATGGGTTGCACTATTTTATAATTTCACTAGAAGTGTACAAGGAGAGGTTTCTTTTCTCCACATACTTGGCAACAATTGTTGGTTGATTTATTGATGATAGACATTCTGATAGGTGTGAAATGATATCTCATTGTAGTTCTAATTTGCATTTCTCTGACTATTAGTGATGCTGAGTATCATATTGGCTATCTCTATGTCCTCTTTGGTGAAATGTCTATTCAGGTCTTCTGTCCATTTTTTTTTAATTTAGTTTCTTTTTTTTTAAGATTTTATTTATTTTTAAAGAGGGAAGGGAGGGAGATAGAGAGAGAGGGAGAAACATCAATGTGCGGTTGCTGGTGGTTATGGCCTGCAACCCAGGAATGTACCCTGGCTGGGAATTGAACCTGGGACACTTTGGTTCCCAGCCCGCGCTCAATCCACTGAGCTACGCCAGCCAGGGCTTGTCCATTTTTAAATAAGATTTTTTCTTGGTGTTAAGTTGTATGAGTTCCTTAGGTATTTTGGATATTAACCCCTTACTATATGTATCATTAGTGAATAACTTCTCCCATTCAGTAGGTTGTCTTTTTGTTCTGTCGATGGTTTCCTTTGCTGTACAAAACTTTTTAGTTTGATGTAGTCTCATATATTTATTTTTCTTTGTTTCCCTTGCCTGGGTAGACATATCTAAAAAATATTGCAAAGAGCAATGTCAAAGAATTTACTACCTATGCTTTCTTCTAGGAGTTTTATGGTTTTAGGTCTTACATTTGTCTTTAACCCATTTTGAGTTAACTTTTGTATATAGTGTAAGAAATTGGTCTGGTTTTATTGTTTTACATTTGTATGTTCAGTTTTCCAAACACCATTTATTTGAAGAGACTGTGTTAATCCATTTTATATTCTTGCCTCCTTTGTCATTGATTAGTTGACCATAAAGGTATGGGTTTATTTGTGTTTCATTGATCTGTGTGTCTCTTTATATGCTAGTATCATGCTGTTTTGATTACTGTGGCCTAGAATATGGTTTGATATTAGGTAGCATGATACCTACAACTTTGTTCTTCATTATAAGTATTGCTTTGACTCTTCAGGATATTTTGTGTTTCCATATATTATTAGAATTATTTATTCTAGTTCTGTAAAAAATGCCATTGTTATTTTTATAAGGATTACACTGAATCTAGATAGCTTTGGAAAGGATGGTCATTTTAATGATGCTAATTATTCCTCTCCATGAACACAGTATAGCCTTCCATTTCTTTGCATCTCAACAAAATAACAATAGTGCCTGCCAGTGCTTCTGTATCCAAAAAGAAATGCCATGACGCCTACCCAACAACCCTCAACCTGAAGTTATTCAGTTTAGTGCCACCTTGTATGTCCCTGGCACTTTTTGAGCTACATGCCCTACACTGGATCTTAGAATAAGTGAGTTTGTGAGAAAGTCTGTCCACAGCCCTTTAAGGGCAGCACTTTAGTCTCTGGTCTCCCTTTGTTTTTTCTCAGAAGCAATCATTGTTAGTTTTCAAAACCAGATAATATGGGGACTCCTTTTCTGGGCACTAGTGTCTTGGTCTGGGAAAGCTCGTGTGGGGCTTGGACCACTTACTCCTCAGGGGATACCTGCTCAGCTGAAATATCCTTCCAGGTTCTTAATCTCCTCATTGTGAGTGTGGAACCTTCCTGTTCTGTATCTCTGCCCTTTTTTACTAGTCTCCACATGGCTTCTTACTTTTATCCTTAGTTATAGGAATTCTTTTTCAGCTAATCTTCAGGTGATTTTCAATGATAATTGCTCTATAACTTAATTTTAATTTTGATATGATTATGGGAAAAAGGAAACTCACAGTTTACCAACTTTTCCATCTTGACTGGAAGACTCTTGTATACTCTGATTTAAAAAAAAAATATCATGCCTTGGTCAGGTAGCTCAGCTGGCCAGAGCATCATCCCAATACTCCAAGGTTGTGGGTTCAATCCCCAATTAGGGCACATATAAGAATCTACCAATTAATGCATAAATAAATGGAACAATTAATCTCTCTCTCTTTCTCCCTTTCATAAATAAATAAAAATTTTAAAAAGAAAAAATTCATATGCAACTATTATCTGGAAAGGTATTAATAGAACCATATGCTTTAAGATTAAGACTTTCTGATTAAAATTAAGAAACCAAGCAAGACACTGGTATCTGACCTATGTTAACAGGTTGACAAGCTAACTCTTCCATTCCACTTAAGTCCTTTACCACTTATGTCTTCACTTTCTAGTGCATACTTTTCTATTTTGTTCACTTTTATATTTTTAAAGAAGACAGAAAGTACTTCTGTAACAGTGATATCTGCATTCCAGTATCACTTCATAGCTTGGTATATATGAATTAACTTTCTAACTATAGAATAAGCTTGAATACAGTTTTAAAAAAACTCTTTATTTGAGCCAAAATTGAAACTCAAATCATAGAAAGATTCTTCATGAACAGGGGAGAAAATTGTTCCATTCTAGGTGGATAAATGTCTTAATTGTCAATCATCACTTTTGAACAGTTCATTTTGGCATCATTAGAAGATTTCAAATTATTTCACCTACTGGGGACTCATTCAACCAAGCTCACCTTGCCTGCCTAAACAAAATTAAATGAATCTATATAAAAATGCTCATTGTAACTGATATAATTTTACCCATTATTTTTTAGTGGTTTCTTTTCTATTTTCTTTTGCCTTTTCATTTTCTTCCCCTCAGTATTCAAAATCTGTATTGGAAGCCAAGAAAGCAGAGAGTGGGGGAGTCATGATTTACTTACCATGAAAGAGAAGTACAACTCTGCATGGGGCACACACGTCTTGGGCACTCAGGTGGTGGTGCTATGTTAACAAATTGTAAATGCCTACTTCAGTTTCAGAGACCCACAATGGTCATACCCAGCAGGAGAGAAAAATACTTTTATTTGTACATAATTCCTTTTAGTGTGGCTTTCTCTTCAGGTACACTTGCATAAGCACTTCTTTTGTGTGAGTGAATCTTTTGTTATACAGTAGGTGATTTCTTAAAAGTTCAATACCTATGAAATATTTCTAACTTGAATCTTATTTTCCCAGAGAATTTGACTATATGATCAGAAAACTTTTTATTTGTTATTGCTTAGTATGCTGATCATTGTTTAAGAGAATCAGAAATCATAATTAAGTAATATATCATTACACCAACTGGTTTGGGAATATTCCCTAGGGTTGCTTATATGAAAAGCAGTTTGCAGCAAATCAGTGCCTGAGATTCAAGATGTCTTCTCTTATAGTTTATGATTTGGACATTCTTTTGAACTACAGTCAGTATTCATGTTTCTTGGTTTATTAAAATGCTGGGATGCAATTTCCATGAATATTAGTTTCCTTATTGTAAGATGGAATAAAAATAGTGAGTGTAGCATAAAATTGTGATAAGGATTTAATGTACTGATACCTGTAAATCACATGGAATAGTGCTACACAGAGGCAGCACCCAATAGAGCTGGCAATCATGATGTGAGAATCACAGCTTCTCTCTGTCCTGATTGGCAAACTTATAGATTTCTCTTTATACCTCAGTTCAGTTGTAGCAGTGCTAAGGATGGCATCCTTTTTGATCGCATAATCAACAGTTATTTATCATCTATTTATAGATCATCTATCTATCTATCTATCTATCATCTAGTTGCCTACCTGTATTTACAGCCGTAGATGTGACAGATGGTTTCTATGAGGCTGATGCCATCCTACCTCAAATGCCCCCAGAATCTTTCTGCTCTTCTGTCTTAAGATTTTTTTCCAAAGCCATGAACAGTGCTTATATTCAGGGACTATAATATTCATGACAAATCTCAAACACTGGAGGGTGTCTATGTATAAATGTTACCACCTTTCTGGTTTGGAAGGACCATTTTGAAACACATTCTACATGGTTATCAGATGTTACCACCTAAGAATGAGCCTAGTTGCTTACCTTTATCACCAGTTCAATGATACAGCTTAATCGTCTTTTTCTCCATCTATCTTCCCAGCTTCCTGGAATCATGTCTCAAGTAAATTACCCAAGAATTTGTCTTGGGCTCTTTTGTGGAGAAATCCAACTTTAGATGCTGAACATAGCCTATATTTTTACTCAGATCATTGCAACGATACTCTCCAAAACTGGTGAAAATTCATGCAGATATTTTTTATATAGTGCAGTAATATTGAGACAAACTGATAGAAATCTAATTTTATTTACATAGGAAATCCATAAACCTAAGTTACATTTTCAAAAAATTTTATGGGGCTCCTCTTATTAAATGAATCATCAGGAAATAAACACTTACCCTAATGATACTTTTAATTCTGTTAATTTTTCCATCAAAGGAAAACATCTTGTTTACAGTGTTAATTATGTCTATATTAGTCTATTTTCTAGGTTTGATACTAGGGAAGTTCTTATGACTTATGACCAATGAGTAATTTCACTTAGAAGTTGAAAATAATTGGAGTCTGTGGGGAGGATGTGAATCGGAAGGAAGGAAAAGAAAATAATCTTCACCTTGTGGCCAGGTTGATTGATAGTAACTCAACCATTACTTTTGTGTTCACCATTTGGTCAATGGAACTGACCAATAATTGAGACTATCTTGATTTAGGCTTAGATAACTCAAATCTCAGTCGGCTAAAGCTCCACTGCAAAACCAGTTTGTGCTGCTCTGTAGGCATTTTTATAGTATCTGGTGCCTGTCTCTCTGTCAGTCTATTTTGAGTGCTTTATTTAACTCTTCCATGGAGGGCTATGCATGAGATTAAGTTTTTTTAAATTTAATTTTATTGTATTTTTTTCCATTACCACTTATTCCCCTTATACTTCCCTCCCCGAAGTAATCACCATACTGTTGTCCATGTTCATGAGTCCTTTAAAAAGAGAATTAATTAAGGTTAAGGATGCATGTGACATGATTCTCCCCTTATGCAATAATAATCTCTGAAGAGATAAATGCTAACCATACTCCTTTTATCATGTAAACTTCAAGCTTCTGCTACATGGAAGGTACTAACAAACTTGACTATCTTTCTACAGTGCACACATAGACACAAACTAAGAAAGATGTCCATTAGTCAGAAATCACCACCATCCTCTCATAAGTGACCACCTACTCTTAACTTTGGTTTTCTTGTCCCTCATCTGCTGTACTCATTTTTGCTGCTAACCTAGCCTCTTTAAGACTTGAATAAGATCTCAGTTTTAATATCAGGAAGGACACACATTAAAATAACTTCCTTATTTTAAAACCAGAATAAATCCAGGATACAATGATACAATTTAAATCAACTGAGGTTAGAGCCTCGTGGGGCCTTTATGATTTTGTCCAAACTCCATGAATTTACTGATATGGAAACTGAGGGACAGAGAAGTTAATATCTGCTTTAGGGTCACAAAGATAATGATAAAGTACATCAGCACTCATGTGGTCTAAATAAGTTTGAAAACAGTATGAAATTTTCTCAGAAAACTAAAAATGGATCTGCCTTTTGACCCAGCAATTCCACTGCTAGGATTATATCTTAAGAACCCTGAAACACCAGTCCAAAAGAACCTATGCACCCCAGTGTTCACAGCAGCACAATTTACAATAGTCAAGTGTTGAAAGCAACCTAGGTGCCCATCAATCCGTGAATGGATAAAAAAGCTATGGTACATTTACACAATGGAATTCTATGCAGCAGAAAGAAAGAAGGCACTCCTACCATTTGTGGCAGCATGGATGGAACTGGAAAGCATTATGCTAAACAAAATAAGCCAGGTGGTGAAAGACAAATACCATATTGTCTCACCTTTAACAGGAACCTAAACAACAAAACAAACAAATAAGCAAAATATAACCAAATACACTGAAATAGAGAATAGGCTGACAGTGACCAGAGAAGAGAGAGGAGTGAGTTTCAGGGGAATTTCAGGGGAAAAGGGGAAGGGTTTACAGGAACAAGTATAAAGGACACTTGAACAAAAACTAGAGGGGGTGGAAATGGGATGGAGGTGGGGAGGGCTGAGTGGGTGGGCTGGGATGGGAGTAAAAGACAGAAAACTGTACTTGAACAACAATTAAAATAAAATTAAAAAAGAAGATGCTTCACTTTTGCCTTTTGACTAGAAAGGTCACAGACTGTGTCTTTCTCCAGGGTTTTGGTTATTTAAAAAATTACCTGTTTTAAAATCAATGTATTTATAAAACCCAAATTACAAAATTTAGAAGGTCTTTAAAACAGCCAAGAAATCAAACATTTATGGTTTAAAGCAGTCTAGGAGGATGTTTTGAGTATATTGCAAGATGATGGATCATCAGAAAGATGAGAGCACACACTGAAGGAAAGAAAATGTGTTAATTGAAATCAAATATTTTAAAAGTTTAATTGCATTATTCTCTTCTAAATATTACTTTTTTGGTTATAATTAGGCTTAATATTTTGTTTTATTCTTTACATTTAAATTTTCTTCCACTGTAAAATTTAATCTTTATATAAAAATGTAATATATATTCTAATATGTTTTAGGACCTTATTAAAGGTCATACTGAGAATGATCTGAGAGCTTTAACAGGACACACTCACTAGAGTCCTCATCAGCTACTCAAACAAAAGCTCTGACAATTCAAAGAATTATGAGTTGGTGTTAGGATGGAGTAAGGGACTTTCTCTCTTTAAAAAGCAACTCAAGATATCAAAACTCCAGTAGATGTCCCACAGGGCCTATTAAAAAGTTCAAGATGTGACATGTGCTTGCTTGCTGAATTGGCTGTGCTTGGAGGTGAGTGAAGGGGAAGATGATGCCACTCAGAGATAATATAACTCATTTTAAATAAGTGCTGTTCTCTAAGAATGCCCAAATTTCAACACACCAAGTAACTCAAATCTCTTATTTATATACTTTTTGTGACCTAACCCAAATGTTCTTCTCCCTCCAAAAACAACCTGTGTCACATGTAACACATACTAGCTCATATGTACTTTTAAATAGATGCCTTACATTATGCATTTTTTTATTCCAATAGTCTCACAACTGATCCCTCTGCTTTGACTTGCTTTCCCTTATAGTGTATTCTCAACCCAACAGGTACAGTGTCCTGCTAAAACAGGCCAATAGTGTCACTTCTCTGCTCTAATAGCTTTTAGCTCAAAACAAAGATCTAAGTCATTCTTATGCCATATGACAATGGTTCTCAAAGTGTGTTCCCTGGACCAACAATATCAGTATCAGGAACTTGTTAGACATGCATATTCTCAGGCCTTACCCCTAGCCTACTGAATCAGAAACTCTGAGGTTCTGGGGTGGACCCCACAATCTGTGTTTTAATAAGACCACCAGGTAATTATGATACCCAGGTAATTATGATGCCCAGGTAATGTTGAGCACTACTGCGCTGCAACACTCCATGCTGCATAGGTCTCCTTACCTTGGACTTCATGGACTACCATGCCTGTCCTCCATTTACCCCAGCTACTCTGCCCTTCTGAAAGACACATGAATACTCAAGTCCACTGCTACTTCAGGGCCTTTGTGCTTACTGTTCCCTGTCCCCACATGTGTGGCACTCTCACCAGCTTTTGGTCTTTTCTCAGTTGTCATCCTCACAGTTGAGGTCTCCCCAAACTCTACAATGGATTTGTAAGGCAACCACTTAAAGTACCACAATTGGGTGGCTGAACAAATAGATATCTATTCTCCTATAGTTCTATAGACCAGAGGTCCCAAAGTCAAAGTGTGAGAAGAGCCATGTTCCCTCTGAAACTCGTTGGAAGGTCCTTCCTTTCCTCTTCCTAGCTCCTGGTAATGGTCGGAAATCCTCGATGTTTCTTGGCCTGTAACTGCATCACTCTAGTCTTTTCCTCTGTAATCACCTGGAACTCTCCTTGTGTGTCTTCATGCTATCTTTTTCTTAGGACACAGTCATATTGGATTAAAAGCCTACTTTACTCCAGCATGAAATCACCTCAGCTAACTATACCTGTAAAGGCTCTATTTTTTTTAAAGATTTTATTTATTTATTTTTAGAGAGGGAAGGGAGGGAGATAGACAGAGAGAGAGAGAAACATCAATGTGCAGTTGCTGGGGGTTATGGCCTGCAACGCAGGCATGTACCCTGGCTGGGAATCGAACCTGGGACACTAAGGCTCTATTTTTAAATAAGGTCACATTCTGAGGCACAGGGGAAGAGGACTTCAGTATACCTTTTGGGGGGATACAGTTCAACCCATAACAGCCACCTTTTAAAAAATTGATCCCTGTCAAACGAGGAAGAATCAGAGAATCTAAGTAGACAGATTACAATGAGTGAAATTGAAGCAGTAATCAAAAAACTCTCAACAAACTAAAATCTTGGACTGGATGGCTTCATAGGTGAATTTTGCCAAACATTCAAAGAATGTTGGATATAAAATCTGGTCTCTGAACTTGTGGAACTTGGACTATAGTAAGGTATTAAATACTAGTAAGTGCATAGTCGTACCACATACACCTTTTTCATGGGCTAGGACTACTTAAATTACCTTTTTGTCTATTCAAAGAAAATCAATTTCCTTCCATCCAGCCCATACACAAAGAAGTGTAGTTGTTTAGTGGCCAGGTGGAAATTCACCAAAATAGAAGCATCAATTGGAATGTCAAAAGGCTGCTGTTGCTCAGGCTTTGATACTAAAATCAAAGTTCCAATATCCCTGAGTAATGTAATTGAAGAAGGAGCTGAGCAGTAAAATAGGTTAGAATGTGGGCTTTTAAACTTGATACCCAAGTTTGCATTTCTGGTCAGCCATTTCTGAGCTGTGTAATTTTGGATATAGTACCTAATCTATATGGGACTTTGTTTTCTTATCTATAAAATGGCATTAATCTTTCAGTGTTGTGAGATTAACACAGAAAAATAATATAAACATTAGTACAGAGGCTGGCTCACAGCACTCAACAAGATAATTAAAGGAAAACACAAATCCAGATGTGTCATATTCCAAAGTTTGGTGGCTCTTGGCTTCTTTAGTGGCATCATGGGATAAAAGAGATGGAGACCTGAAAATAATAAGAACCAAAGACATGAAAATGTGAAACATCTCCAAAAATCAAGAGGTAGACTATTATGTTAGGAATGGCACAGAAAATTTCAAATTTCTCTTATTTTTTATTTTTAGGAAAGTATCTAAATTTAAAGTTATGAGTTTTAGATGACAAATTTATGGCAAGTTTCATTAAAAACTTCAGGAAAGTGACCTACAATATTAAAGCATGAGGTTTCATCCTGGCATTGTTAAAATAAGGCAAAATGGTTTTGGAGTCCTTCTCTGCAGCAGCTTGCTTAACCATGTTGCTAATAAAACAGCAATGAGTTGAAACTGAATAGTAATCTGTGCTCTTACCATCTGTCTTGAAAGAAGTATGACTTAGGAATGGCTATCATTCAGACTGCATGGGAAAGAACACATTTATAATTTTTCTGGCCTTGGTTTGGGCATTCTATAGCTGCAACCAGACAATTAAGAATGCCTCTTAAGCTTATTTCCAGAGCCTGCATTTCAGCAGGACTTCTTTGATAGTGAGTAAAGTTTAAGCTGTTCATTGATAATTCAAATCACTTTATTAGATTGTGCTAATTAAAACACTGAAGGTTAGAAACCTTTCATCCTCACAGGATCTGTTTCACCTTTAGATTTCTCCTAGTTGATCACTGAAATTTGGATAGCATGTTGGGGGTGACTCAAATAATCAATAATTAACATCTGTGTTTTTGCTAATTTGATGGCTTTTGGAAGCCTCAATCTGTAGCCACAATCAGGTTTGAAGCTGTGAAAATGATAGCATATTTTTTAAAAATTCTGTACCTAGGCAAACAACTGTACTTCTTTAGAGGTAGGATGTCATCTGTGTTTCTGGGACTGAGGCAGGGAATAACTAAGAGTCCAAGACCCCTCCACCCTCTTTTCCTAAATTTTGCACTGTGCTGTCAAGATATCAGCTTGCTGGCCCACTTCTGACTAAACATAAAGATCTTTGCTTACAGGTGAAGTATTGATATACATTTTTCTATTCTGGAAACATGAGAAGTGGCCTTTTCAGGTCAGATATGTAGGTCTCCATTATGGATGGCACAGGGAGTTTGCTTTGATAAACTGAATGCTATTCTCTCCTTTCTAAGACAAAACAGAGAAGATGTTCAATCTAAACAGTCACCTTTCTGCTAAATGGCCTCTGCTTAGCCTCACTCTTGTTCTAACTTCTCAACATGTCCACAACATTGCATGAAACCAGGCTTAGTGTCTATCGATAATTCCTGGAGCAGAATAATTTTTTTATTTAAGGCAATAGAGAAAAACTCTGTTTTGTTGCCAGTGTCATGGGGACAGTTTTGTGAAGAGACATAATTTGCCTTAGAATTTTTCCACTTCTTGTAACAGTGTGCTGTGTTTTAATAAAGTTGCCATATATTATGCAAGTGGAATGTTTTATAGACTTGTCACAGATGGCAGTTGGAAGTGAATACTGCACAATCACTCCATGCCACCTCTTCTGAAAAATGACAAGCTTAATTTTGTCCCTATGATTCTTGAGTTGAGGAATATAAGTTACAGGATTAAAAAAACATCTAAAGAGTTAAATGGGGTGCAAAAATAATGTTCTTTACAGAATGAATAGGAGAAAATATCTTCCTATGTGGTTCCTGAAAGAGAATTGCATGCCTCCACTAACAAGTATTATTCTTTTTATTAGGCATTGTGCTGGGAAGAAGGTGGGAGACAAATGTTTAAGAGATTTGGGGGCTGTTTATTTTCTACATAGTTAAACAATTGTAGTTAGCCTCATTGTACATCAGATTTTTCCATCCTGGTCACCTATTTTAGATCTTCCCATACCAATTTTGGAGCATGTTTTCTGGAATCCACATTCTGCTTCATGGGCCTTTCACATCCCTGTGCTCATGGCCATTGACCTCTTCCTGAAAGCAGAACCTTTCCCCCATTTTTATTACTCCTCTTTCTAAATTTGGTCACCATAACATTTCCATGGAGTTTAGCTTATTAAGTGAGTCACCTGTTTTTTAGTTAATACAATCTGGCTGAAATAAATTTAGTTAAGCTAGTTCAAGAAGAAATGGAGGTTTTGATAGGATGCAGAGAAACTTCTTAGTAATCAGGAATCAGAATGATGTCATGCCAGAGCTTCACGGAAGGTGAAACTGGACAGTGAATCTGGATCTGCACAGCTTTGGGAGTTCCAAAGGTCACAGAGTCCATAGACTTCATTAAGAGTCTCTGTCATCATTATGCTTTGGTAAATTTTTGTACATCCTTAATTTTTGGCCTTGCTACCAACCCATCAAATGTTTCATAATACCAAAACCAAATTCCTTGTCAGCAAATTGGTTGGCCTGGTTCATCTTTTCTTTTATTTCCCAGGTCAGTAGCCAGCCTATTGTTGATCCTTCTTTTGGTCCAATCGGATGAAGCTAAACTGAGATGCATTGGGGGATCTGGATGAAGAGTTACATGCACTGGGAGTGTCAGAGGCTATGGGTAGCAACAGGTATTTTAAGAGAGGGGTGTGGGTATATCCTCTAAGATAAGATAGTCACACTTGTCCCCAGATATATCTGTGGAATAGCAAAGGTGGTATTTTAGCAAAGATAGTTTTTGGAAGAGGCTAAAGGTGGGCAAGAAGGCTTTCACTAATAGTGAAATCATATTGAATAATCATTTCTTATTTTGCACTGAGTCTATCCCTGACAACAGTTAGAAAAAAAAGAAGACTTTTATATGTCCTATGTGTGTTTGTGCTCATGCTCATATGCACACACACATGCAGTACAAACAGGAAAGAAAGTAGTATGTATGAACTTTTAGTGCCAAGAGACCTCAGAGATCCTCTGGCCCAACCCACACTTTTCATGAAAAAATCAACTCAAAGTTTACATGACAAGCTTAAGGGCATACAGCTATTAAGTAGTAGAAAAAAGACTTAAGTCTCTTGAGTCCTCATCCAATGAGCATTATAACCCAACTCTACTATGTTTTATCTCCAGAAACAAAGTCTTTATTAATTGAAACAGACCGAAATATATATCACACTTTGTCATCACTTGTCTCATTACCTTGCAGATCTAACAGAAAGGTACTCACTTCAAAGTGGCATTGACCACTTCCTCAAGTCAGTCCCACTCCCTGTCCCCAGATTTTCTATTAAATCATCATTTTCATAGTTTTATATCACTTACTCCAATCTTTAACCACCTTGCTTATTTGTTTGCTCACGTTTTTCCTACAGTAAAATAGGAAATTCCACAAAAGTAAAGATTGCTTCTCTTCTTTGTGCCTGTACCTTTAGCTCCTGTAATCATGCCCAGAACATAGTTGACACATATAAATATTAATCATGCTTGTGTACATTTAAAAATATAAATATTAAGGTAAATATTTGGAGGGAACACAAAGGCTTATCTGGTTACACATACTTGCTAATTATTGAGGTCATGCAAAGTTTAAGATTCCTATGGCATTAAATTTCTCTAAAGGTCTCTACATATTTTTGTATGCCATGTCACATTTCAGGCTAAAACCAAAACTGGAATTCATAGCAAAGTGAGCCAGCAACATCTGATTCAGATGTGACTTTACTTGTGTGGGTGTATCCCACATGAACTGTGAGTGCATTCACCACATAGAGTAGCTTGGCTGCGAGTTGCCACAACCCAACTCTCTTATTTGTTTGTGGATGTTCCTGTGACTCTGACAGTGAGAACTGTTCATTCTTATTCCTTACTCCTGGAAGCCAACAGATGTTTCCTGTGAGTACGCCTGGCAGGTTACTAGTGAGGCCTGTTGTTTATTGCCATATCTATCAAGGGCTATTTATTTTTAAAATAAACTTTAAGTATACTGTAAATTCCCCTCACAAACAGATTTTTTCCTCCTGTTTTATACTTGACAAGCCTCTAACAGGAATAGTAACTCTGTCTCATAAATATTTGAAACTCAGCCTTTTAGGAAAGAATTATATTTAAGGTATTCAAGGACAAGAATGGTCTTAGTCTAAATTTTCTCTTTCATCTACTCATTCTCACATTATCACACACTCTCTCTCTCCCTCTTCTCTTCTCTTCACCTGTCCTTCTCTCTCCATGCATCCTTTTTCTTAAACTGCATGATCTTATTCCTGCTTCCAGACTGCCCTCCCTTTCCCCAAATCATCCTATCCTAGGCCGAATTCTCTAGTCAAAACTGCCATCCATATCTTTCTCAAATACTGCATACATAATGTAAATGTCCCTAACAGACAGGTCAAAGGGCTTTCTATTTCAAACTCATCAAGGCTAGATTTTGACATCCTTTTCCTCTCAAAGTTTCTATCCACAAGTGAGGCATGCTACTACCACCCAAAGAAATCACATAACTGAGCCAAAATTAAAAAGCACTGGTAGAATATAATACTATAGTATATTTGGTCCTCCATCATGTAAATCTGCTATTCCTTTCATTAGTAAAGTCTTCTATTTTCAACGCAAAGTTGAGAATAAAGGACATTCACATGGGGGAGAGGGAAGATGGCGGCTTTACTCTAGGCAGTGTGATTCTCGGCTTCTGTGAATAGGAGGGAGACTCACAGATCAGTGGAGGAACAGAGCAAGTGGCCTAGGTTACTGAAACATTTTTGAAAACAGGACATCAAAAATTATAGTGATCATTGAAAAAGCAGACTGTAAGGAGACTGCTTCAGGACAAAAGGGACCCAAGGATCAGCTCGGGGACCAGGGGGGTTGCAGCCCCCAGGCCCAGTGTCCCCAAGTCTGCCTCAGGGCTCCCGGAAGAGGGGAGTCACTGCTCCCTCCCCGGACTATAGTGGTTGAGCAATACCAGGGGAGACCTTGTGGCTTGAAGGCGCAGAGAGGCCAGTTGGACTGGAAAAAAAAATCACCCAGGGACTGTGAACACCCACCCTTAGCCCTGGCAGAAGTGAGTCCTTCCAGCCAGCATGACTAGGGGTGGCCTGGAAGTGCGCCTGCACCCCTAGCCCGGTGGGGGTGTGGATCTGTGGAAAACCCAGACATCACAGCCCCAATCCAGGAAAGAGCTTGGGTGTTCTCAGGTTTCTGGACCCTGCGGTGCTGAACTGTGGAAGTGCACACCCCATCGGGAATCCTGACTCTCGCACTGTGAACCCGGAAGGGACATGGCACTTAGTGCATTCCTAGAGCCCGAAACTCAAAAATTTGGTGGATGGGCTTGCCCTTTTACGATCCCCAAAGATGGCAAAGTGAATCCCAAAACATCATGGGTGCTTCCTGAGATCATCGAGCTCGCCATGGCATAATTTGGTGGAAGGGAAAGTCTCCATGCAATTCTGAAAGCTTGCATTCTGAAACCGAAAAGTTGCAGGAACCCTGCGTGGACCCCAGTGCCTGGGAGAACTTGGCAGTGAGCTCTGGAGAGCGAGTGTCCTCGGGAGCGGCCAGGGTCCTGTAAGGAAAAGTCAGATTGGCCCTGGGGATAGTACCTGAGAGACTTACTGGGATTTGGCTGGGAAGAGTGATAAGCATCTCAAACGTCCCTCAGCCAGCTGAAGCCAGCAAGATCAGAAAAACTGGTCTGGCCAGTTAGAAACCAATAAGAGGTTGTTTTGTTTTGTTTTGTTTTGTTTTGTTTTGTTTGTGGCTGTTGTTGGTTGATTGATTTTATCTTGTGTTTTAAGTGACATTTTATTCTTCAATTCTTATTATTTTTATATCTCTCAATCCTTTATGTTTCTCTTCCATTCATTCTAGTATTATTCCTTCCACTCCAAATTATCTCTCCTGCACTCCATCTTCTGCTTTTTTTCCCCTATTTTTTATCTTGCAAGTTACTGTAAATTTGTATTATCTTTTTCTCACTTTTCTGACATTTTTTATTTTAATAGTATTTTGGTATTCTTTTTCTTTCTGTATAATCTTCTTTGCTTGGCTGGTTATACTGTCATTTGATAGGTTCCCCCTGGTATCTCAGTCACAGTGTGTTGATAATTTACTATCCTTCATCTGTGTTCCATAATACACCTCTCAAGGTTCTATACTCCTTATTCGTGTTATCTAGATCTCATCGATTCTGCCACAAGACTGTTGCTTTACTATTACTGTTAATAAGACCTAGTTCATACAATTGTAAATACTACTCAACACCCCTACCTGATCTCAGCCCACTTTGAAATTTCCTGAACTATACTATTGGGGTTGTCTCTATTCTTTGACATGCTACTCCTATTTACTAATCTTTATTTCAACCCTCCCTTAGAACCTGACCTCCCACAGCCTCACAGATTGCTAGATCCAATTAACAATCCTTTTGTCCCCAATAAGAGTGTTACCTTCTTTCCATCCTTTCTAAAACATGGAGAGTGGGGTGGAGGAATGCATTTAACACTACAAAAAGCCAAAGGATTACCCATCTCTTCTCTACTGGCTGCTAATGTAAATATCATAGTATACTGTCTTGCTGTGTTAAACCATTTTGCCTTACTCCACTAACTGATCACAAAAAAGAGTAGGAGGAAGTTGTGAACACCAGGATACATGAAGGAGAAAGCACCACTGAATGTCACAAGTATGCTACCACAGAAGGTCACACCATAATTACAGGGAACCAGAACAGATCAACTTAAGAAACAGAGCCTAACAAGAAGAAACTCACAAACAATGAGAAAACAAAGAAACAATCCCCAATTGAAGGGAAAGTAGGAAGCCTCAGGAAAAAATGCTAAATGAAATAAAGGCAACTCAACTATCAGATAGTGAGTTCAAAACAATGATTATCAAGAAGTTCAATGAACTCACAATGAGCTATCAGAAACTAGAGGGAAGCTACAACAATCTCACTGAACACTATATAAACATGAAAAAGGAAATAGAAACTCTCAACAAGGGCAAAGAGGAAATGAAGAATACAATTTCTGAACTGAAGAACACAGTAGAAGGAATGAAAAGCAGGATTGATGAAGCAGAAGATCAGATTAGTGAGCTAGAGGACAAAGTAGAAAACAACACCCAGAAGGAGCAAAAAAAGGAAAAGAGGCTCAGAAAGAATGAAGAGGGATTAAGAGAAATGCAAGACAATATGAAACATAATAATATTCATATAATAGGGATGCCAGAAGGAGAAGAAGAAGAGCAAGGGATCGAAAACGTAGTTAAAAAAATAATGAAGGAAAACTTCCCTAATTTGAGGAGAGAAAAAGTCACACAAATCCAGGAAACACAGAGAGTCCCAATCAAGAGGAACCCAAAGAGGCCCACCTCAAGACACATGATAATTAAAATGGAAAAATTTCAAGACAAAGAGAAAATATTAAAGGCAGCAAGGGAGAAACAGGAAGTAACATACAAGGGAGCCCAAATAAGGCTAACAGCTGACTTCTCAATGGGAACACTCCAAGCCAGAAGAGAATGGCAAGAAATACTCCAAGTAATGAGAACCAGAGGTCTGACACCAAGGCTACTTTATCCAGAAAGGCTCTCAATCAAGACAGAAGGCCAAATAAGAAGCTTCCCAGACAAAAGAAGTCTAAAAGAATACACCTCCACCAAACCAGCTCTGCAAGAGATTCTAAAGGGACTGCTTTAAGGGAGGGAAGGAAAAGAGAGAGAGACAAACACATGTACATAAAAGACAATGAATAAGTACCTATCAGTAATAACCTTAAACATAAATGGATTAAATGCTCCAATCAAAAGGCATACAATAGCTGAATGGATAAGAAAAAATGACCCACATATATGCTGCCTACAAGAGACCCACCTGAGGATAAAAGACCTGCACAGGCTGAAAGTGAAGGGCTAGAAACAAATCTTCCAAGCAAATGGACAGGAAAAAGAAAACCGGGGTAGCAATACTCATATCAGATGAAATAGACTTCCAAAAAAGGTCCATAAAGAGAGACCCAGAAGGTCACTTCATAATACTCAAGGGAAGAATCCACCAAGAAGACATAAATATTGTAAATATATGTGCACCCAACATAGGAGCACCGAAATACATAAAGAAAATCTTAGAGGACTTCAAGCAAGATACGGACAGCAACACAATTATAGTGGGGGATTTTAACACCCCACTATCAGAAATGGACAGATCTTCCAAAGAAAATATCAACAAAGATATTGTGGCATTGAACAATACCCTTGATGAAATGGACTTTACTGATATATACAGATCCCTCCATCCAAAAGAAGCTAAATACACAGTCTTTTCAAATGTACATGGAACATTTTCAAAGATAGACACATAATAGGATACAAAACAAGCCTCAAGAATTTCAAGAAAATTGAAATCATACCAAGCATTTTCTCAGACCACAAGGGACTGAAGCTAGAAATCAACCTGGACAAAAAAAAAAACCCAAAACACTCAAAATAATGAAGATTAAATAGCATGCTATTAAACAATGAATGGGTCAAGAATGATATTAGGGAAGAAATCAAAAGGTTTCTTGAAACAAATGAAAACAAACTCACAACAACCCAAAACTTAGGGGCCCCGCCAAGGCAGTCTTGAGAGGGAAGTTCGTAGCAATACAGGCTCACCGAAAAAACTTAGAAACATTCCAAACAAACAACCTAACCCTACATCTACAAGAACTTGAGGAACAATCACAAAGACAGCCCAGAGCAAGCAGAAAGAAGGAAATAACCAAGATCAGAGCAGAATTAAATGACATAGAGACTAAAAGTACAATTCTAAGGATCAATGAATCCAAGAGTGGGTTCTTTGAAAAGACAAACAAAATTGACAAGCCTTTAAGCAAGCTCATTAAGAAAAAAAGAGAGAGGACCCAAATAAACACACTCAGAAATGAAAGAGGAAAGATTAAAATAGATACCACAGAAATACAAAGGATTTTAAGAAATTACTAGTAAGAACTGTATGCCAAGAAACTTGAAAAACTAGGTGAAGTGGACAAATTTCTAGAAAAATATAATCTTCCAAAACTCAATGGAAAAGAAGCAGAAAGCCTGAACAGACTAATAACAACAAAAGAAATTGAAGCAGTAATCAAAAAACTCCCAACACACAAAAGCCCTGGGCCAGATGGATTCACAGAAGAATTCTACAAAGCATTTAAGGATCAGCTAACCCCTATCCTTCACAGACTATTCCAAAAAATCCAAAAAGATGGGAGACTCCCAAACTCTTTTTATGAGGCCAACATCATCCTAATTCCACAACCAGATAAAGACACAACAAGGAAAGAAAACTGCAGGCCAATATCACTGATGAACATTGATGCTAAAATCTTCAACAAAATACTGGGAAACAGCATCCAAAAATACATTAAAATGTTCATACACCATGACCAAGTGGGATTCATTCCAGGGATGCAAGAATGGTACACTATTCGCAAATCAGTAAATGTAATACATCACATAAACAAAAGCAAAGACAAAACCATGTGATCACATCAATAGATGCAGAAAAAGCATTTGATAAGGTAAAGCACCCATTTATGATAAAAACACTCGGCAAAGTGGGAATAGAGGGAGCATTCCTCAACATAATAAAGGCCATATATGACCTACAGCCAACATCACATTCAATGGGCAAAAACTAAAAGCTTTTCCACTAAGATCAGGAACAAGACAAGGCTGTCCACTTTCACCACTTCCATTCAATATAGCACTAGAAGTTTTAGCCACAGTGATCAGACAGGAAAAAGAAATAAAAGGCATCCAAATTGGAAAAGAGGAAACAAAACTCTCACTGTTTGCAGATGATATGACAGAGTACATAGAAAATCCTATAGACTCCACCAAAAAACTGTTTGACCTAATAAATGAATTTAGCAAAACAGTGGGATACAAAGTCAATATGCAGAAATGAAAGGCATTTCTGTACACCAACAATGAAACAGCAGAAGCAGAAATCAAGGAAAAAATCCCATTTGAAATAGCAAAAAGAAAAATAAAATATCTAGGAATAAACCTAACCAAAGAGGTAAAAGACCTGTATTTAGAAAACTACATAACACTCAGGAGAGAAATCAAGGAAGACACAAACAAATGGAAACATATACCGTGTTCATGGATTGGAAGAATTAATATTATCAAAATGTCCATACTACCCAAAGTAATTTACAGATTCAATGCAATTCCTATTAAAGTACCAATGGCATATTTCACAGACATAGAACAAACACTTCAGAAATTTATATGGAATCATAAACGACCCCGAATAGCTGCTGCAATTTTGAGAAAGAAGAGTAAAGTAGGAGGGATCACAATACCTGACACTAAACTGTATTACAAGGCCACTGTAATCAAAACAGCCTGGTACTGGCATAAAAACAGGCACATAGACCAGTGGAACAGAACAGAGAGCCCAGAAATGAACCCAAGTCTCTATGGTCAATTAATATTTGACGCAAAAGGCAGTAACATAAAATGGAGTAAAAATAACCTCTTCAACAAATGGTGTTGGGAGAACTGGACAGCCATGTGCAAAAAAATGAAACTCGAGCACCAACTTACACAATATACAAAAATAAATTCAATGTTGATAAAAGACTTAAACATAAAACGTGACACCATTAAAGTCCTAGAGGAGAACGTAGGTAGGAAAATGTCAGATATTTCATGCAGAAACTTTTTTACTGACTGCCCCTAGAGCATGGGGCATAAAGGAAAGAATAAACAAATGGGACCTCATCAAAATTAAAAGCTTCTGCACAGCAAAAGAAAACAGTCTCAAAATTAAAATAGAACCAACTGTATGGGAAAACATATTTGCCAATGATACCTCAGACAAGGGTTTAATCTCCAAAATATATAAAGAACTTACACAACTACACTCTAAGAAGACAAGGAATCCAATTAAAAAATGGGCAAAGGACTTGAACAGACACTTCTCCAAGGAGTACATACAGAAGATCCAAAGACACGTGAAACGACGTTCAATATTGCTAGCTATCCGAGAGATGCAAATTAAAACCACAATGAGATACCACTTCACACCAGTCAGAATGGCCATCATAAACAAAGCAACAAACAACAAGTGTTGGAGAGGTTGTGGTGAAAAGGGGACCATAGTGCACTGTTGGTGGGACTGCAGACTGGTACAACCACTATGGAAAGCAGTATGGAACTTCCTCAGAAAACTGAAAATGGATCTGCGTTTTGATCCAGCAATTCCACTGCTGAGATTCTATCCTAAGAATACCAAAACACCAATCCAAAAGAACCTATGCATCCCAATGTTCATAGCAGCACAATTTATAGTAGCTAGATGCTGGAAAGCAACCAAGATGCTCATCAGTAAATGAATGGATCAAAAAACTATGGTAGATTTACACAATGGAATTCTATGCAGCAGAAAGAAAGAAGGAACTCCTACCCTTTGCAACAGCTTGGATGGAGCTGGAAAAATTTATGCTAAGTGAAACAAGCCAGGCAGTGAAAGACAAATACCATATGATTTCACCTTTAACAGGAACCTAAACAAGAAAACAAAGAAACAAGCAAAGTATAACCAAAGACACCAAAACAAGACAAGCTGACAGTGACCACAGGGGAGAGAAGAGGGAATTTCAGGGGACAATGCGAAGGGTCACGGGAACAAATTTAAAGGACACATGGACAAAAACTATGGGGAGGGTCGTAATGCGAGGGAAGTGGGGAGGGTTGGGAGGGTTGGCTGGATTGGGAGTAAAAGGAAGAAAACTGTACTTGAACAATGATTGAAATAAAATTTAAAAAAAGGACATTGACATGGTGCAATATAAAACACTTGAATTTAGAGTCATACTGACAGGTTCAGTTCAAACACTGCTACTTATTAGCTTATGGCCTTGAGGAAGTCTTTTAACTTCTCTTACTGTATCTCCTCATTGGGAAGGTGAAGACTAAAAATTCCTGGTATTTTCTAAATATTCCCAGCTTGTCTCTCTCTGAGTACATGGTAGTATTACATTCTTCCAGTGCTTTTTAATTTTGGCTCAGTTATGTGATTTCTTTGACTAGTGAAATATGGGTGGTAGTAGTATGCTTCACTTTTGGACAGAAACTTTGAGAAGCAATGTGTGATTTTCTAAGTTCTTTTTCTCAATGAGGCAAATATGGGCACATGTATTGAGAACAGGACTCCATCATCTGGGATCTTGGCTGAGTAATAAGCAGAGCCTTCTCCTGATCCATCATGAATATTTAGCATGAGATATCAGTGTATTTTACAGCAGTGAAACTTAACCTATTTTGGCTGATGCATTTACTTTGGAGTGTTGTTTGGTGAGTAACAATATGCATAAAGTAGCAAAATAATATGCAATCAATAATTGGTAGCTCCCACCATCAGAAGAATTATTATCGCCATTGGTAACATTGCTATTTTACTAGGCTTATGTAGTCTTTCTATTCCATATTTTATTTTTCCCATTTTATTATTATACTATGATATGTACTTACCTTTCTGACCTTTCAGTAATATATAAGATCTTTGAAGAAGACAAGGTAATCCATGTGTCCTCATCAGGCATATCCAATTAGGTCTGGTGTCTGTGCCAACTAAACTCTATTACTGTAGTATGAAAACATATATGGACAGTAATATAAATGATGGGTGTATTCATGCTCCAATAAAACTTGATTTATTAAAACAAAAGGCAGAACATAGTTTGCCAACTTCTGATTTAGACTTTATTCTTTCTTTTCTCCCTCCTTTTTTTACATTTTTCAGTCCTAGTTTTTATCTTTCTCTCCATGATATACCTGTATTATCTGCTGCCACAGGCACATTATTTTCCCTTATGACAGATAGAAATGGCCACCAACAGCCAGAAGTCCATGGTATAGTGAAAGTAAATCTCTTTCTTCTCTTGCATAATATACCCACACCTGGACCAATCTCTGTTCACAGAACGGGGGAATTCCTGATTGGTCAGGCCTAAGTCATGTGACTACCCCTGTGATCCAAGAATGATTGAGATGCTGTGATTGATGAACCCTTCAGAACCACCAGACATGAGGTTGAAAGAGGGATGTTTGGTAGGTACAACAGGATGCTTGTTACAAGCTTCCTTTCACCTACATATGCAGAGAAGAAGGAAATAACCTAGTTCAGGGAGCCATCCATAACAACTCTTCATTGTGTAGTAGACTTGATACTTTACAGCCAATCTCCCTGGTCATTTGTCAAAGACCTCCCATGGGGTCTGGAAAACAAAAGCACTGGCTAAGACTTCTGGTGGGTTGTATGTGAGATGCAGGAAAAAGAGAAACCTAGGAAGATTATTAAGTTTCTGTCCTTAGCAGTTGGG